>NC_136068.1:1714175539-1716575539 GCF_964261635.1 Lissotriton helveticus | reverse complement strand
GCCATGCGCCACATGTAGGCATTCCTGTGCAGGGGGGGGTGTTCCGGCACAGGAACGCCTCCGAAAAGTGGCTGAGTGAAATCTACAAAATTTCACTCAGTCACTTTTAGACCCATGCTGCGTCAAAACCCTGCGCCTGCCTGAAGCAGGCGTAAGGATTGACGCAGCATTAACTAGATAGGGCCCCCAGAGCATTGCTGGAGTTGCGACGCGCTTGCGACGCAACTCCAGCGATGCGTCACTTTTACGGCACAGATGCGTCACGCATCTGTGCCGTTTTTTTGCACCATGGGCGGCGCATCCATGAAGGCGGAGCTGTGGCGCACAATAACTGGCGCATCCCTGCTGATTTGCAGGGATGCTTCAGTTATTGTAAATATGCCCCTTAGAAGGTCCCAAAGCCGTGACCTATTGGCTGTGCCAATGCTTGCTCTTGGTTGCTGCTATGGGATGACGTGAGGTAAACGTGCTACTCCGCCATTTACTTGCGTCGCAACATCACAGGAATAAACTCTTATTTCAGGTAGGAGTTGATGATTTGTAACTAGAGAATTGGAGGTCTTGAACAGTAGTAAAGTTGTTCGCTGCCTCATCTTTCTTCGTTCACCGCGTCACTTTCTAGATGTGCCAATATTTAGGGGCATATTATCAAGAACTGAGATAAAATTATCGCCGCTTTAGCAGCAGGAAACTGCCGCTAAAACGGTGGTAATGGGCTTGATAATATGTCCTTGTGAATTCCCATAGCAGCCCAGGTTCTGGTGTTAACCTGGGCTGCTAAGGGAATTCACAAGGGCATATTATCAAGCCCATTATCGCCTTTTTAGCGGCAGTTTCCCGCCGCTAAAACGCAATAATTTTATCGCAGTTCTTGATAATATGCTCCTTAGAGTGCTTAAAAGTCAGCTAACTCCCTCTATTAAATTCTACAATCCAAACACACAGGGGCATATTATCAAGAAACGGCATTAATATGATCGCCCCTTTAGCGCCAGAAAACTGCCGCTAAGGCGGCGATAATGAGCTTGATAATATGCCCTTGTGAATTCCCACAGAAGCCCATGTTCTGGTGTGAACATGGGCTACTATGGGAATTCTCTACGGCGTATTATCAAGCCCATTATCGGCGATTTAGAGGCAGTTTTCTGCCGCTAAATCGGCGATCATGTTAAGGCCGTGCTTGATAATATGCCCCATAGTTCTTTATAAAACGCTTAATAGTGAAAAAAACAGGACATTGTTGTTTCCATCTGGCCACTCTCAAACTTTATTCTATGGGCTTGAACTACGTGATATCATAATATTACCAATAGGTGGCAGCATACAGCCACACAACACTAAAATGTGTGAATTTCAAATCCAGACCATATGAATTAAGCATTTGTGCCTGAAACGAGCATGCGTTCCTTCTTGTAAGTTCCCGGTGATCTCCTCTGCTTTTAGTTCCTGCTCCAAATGGGCATGTTAGACTTTATTTTATTTATTTATAGCATTTTATGATGTTCAGACAAAAAAAGCCATTCAACAGTCAACGAAAAATAGTACGTGTCCCCCCATATAGTCTTAGAGGACATCTACCATATCATGTTATAAGTACACGTGCAAGTATTATTAATACATAACATACGAATTTTATCATCCACTATAACCCATCGGGGTGGAATTCAGATATGTCTTTAAAGGGCCCCTTTGTCTTTTGGTGTTGATGGCCTTGGTAGGTCTTCCGAATACAGCTCCAACGGAGACTTACAGTGCCTCGTATCCAGCAGACATTTCCTATAGGTAAGTATTGCACGCAGACGCGCAACACCCATTGGGCTCACGGGGCTTCAGGCCCCCCCGTCGTGTGTGTCAGCCCGGGCAGAGACAGCTTCGCAGCTGGCGAGCATCTAATTGCAGCCGCACCCGAGTACTTAACTTTTAAAGACCATTTACTTGTAAATGAGGATTTTGTTATGTGTTGACCCCTTCTTACAGCCACTCTGTCCGTGGTTGGAAGAATTAGCCCCCCCCCCTCTCCCCCCCGAAATATTTTTCAGACCCCCGCACCAACCAACCCCCCAGGGCCATGCAAGGCAGCCTTGTGTTGCTTGATGAATCTAATTTAGCAATTGCGTCACACTTGCGCCCCTTTGCGTGGCGCAAGGCTGGTGCAACTACTTTATAAATATGCCCTTAAAGGTTCTACTACTTGATGAGGCAAGGTGGCGACTCTTTGATCAAATAAACTTTTGCCTGTGTTGTCAGGGAGGGCTGGTGGAAACTTTGGCATGCGCTACATTTCAGTTTATGTGTATGTTCATCCAACCCTTTCTCAAAAACCAGGATATGTTTTTAAATTAGTAAAAAGTGTTGGGACTGCCAGGGAAAAACATCTGGTCACTCCACAAATGTTATCTTTTATTCAGATCTTCCTGCCAGTCAAGGCACAAGTCCTATAAATAGCAATGGGGGGACTAACCTATTTATGCAGTCAGCAAGTGACATCATGACACGTGCCATCACAGCGCACAACATCTCACCGCGTGACATTGTATGTGACCTCAAGGGAAGTGACATCACAAGAAGTGACATCAGATAGCAAGACCTCACACATATCTTCATCAGATCTATCATGAGTGCATTTTAAGTGCATTATGAGATTTAAAAAATTAAATTTGGCGTTGAGGTTGTGTCAAATAAGTGATGCAATCCTGACGCAAAATCTGGGTCTCAATTATATATCGGGCTCCCGGTTTTATGGAATTAATTTTTTTAACATTTCCAACTGTATTCATCCATATTTATTTTTTGCTAATTTTATCTCTATTTATCCATATTTATTTGGGGTTTTGTTTAAAAAATGAAGCTTAAACTGCTATATTTCCACATTTATTTAACAAATAAATAAGCACTCATGCTTGAATGCCTGCCAGGTTTCAGTGATATGAAGATCTACAGAACACAAATCAATGCCCTTATATGAGACCTTTCAAATTTCATTGTCAATTATGTGCATATCTCCTGCTGTTTAATCCTCTTTACTAAACGTCACTTCGGTTTTCTAACCCCCTTACCTATCAATCCACACAGCTATTGGCCTGGCAGTCATGGTAGAGAGTATTTAGAATCACTCAAAAAGCTACCCAATTTCCGTTTTCATCCACATTCAAAATAAATACAGACAAGGAAATAGATGTTTTCTGTCTGTATTTATCTGTAAAAATTAGTAAAAACAGAAAACAGGGAGCCTTAATTATATATCTTTTTTTTTTTTTTACAAACCCTGCCACAAAGAAACTGGAAACAGGGGGAAGCCTGGTAGTAGATCTGTTCTGCTTATCCGCATGCGTGCGGCCGCGATTATTGTGCTATGCGGCTATTTACAAAAAGCCGCGTTACATGACGAGCTGAGCTCGTCATGAGCATGCGAGCGGCGCAACTCATGACGAGCTCAGCTCGTAATGCGCATGGAAGGGGTTAATTGGTTGCAAAGTCTGCGTTTTTAAATATTTTATGGGGTGAAGGCATGTGCTGCATAGGTGCCCAGTAAATCTCAGGGAATAATAATGGTGAGATTTAACATATTTGGAAAGATCTGTGTTTTGTATAGTCCCAGATATGAATGATAGTAGTATAGAAGATTAAGGTGTGTCCTGTAAAGCACATCACGTAACATGCAGATGACATTTTTTATTTTGTGAAGATAGGTAAGTGGGTTACTGCTTTGAACACGGAGATCCTTTTGTTACTTGCATTTCATAAATTGTAATCCTTCTAATATAGCACAGTGAGCTCTGAAGGACATGAGACTTCTACACCATGTAACGGATCTTGTACATTCATATGCATACTTACATGAGTTATTGTCAGTGGATAATATGTATGTTATGTAAATCGCTTTAACACCCTGCACTGGGATGAGTAGCGCGATAAAAGAAATAAAAGTGCTATCTAAATTGTTAATTGTGTAAATACTGGGACAGAGCAACAGGTGACATTCTTACAGCGCATGGACTTGTGTATAGGACTGAACAAAGTAAAAAGCGACACGGCATGCCTGTCCTAAGTACCTGTGAAGAGATAGCAAGCTGTGTGCTTTCGATTCCTCTCTGTTGCATTTGCATTTAAGTGTGGGGTTTCACACCGCCTCCAGTCGGGATACTCGATCAAAAGAAGGCCTGATGACCTCTGAATTTCGACCCAGCTGGAGGTGAAAAAAAGCTTGATCGTTGCATGCACGTTGCTGCTGGGAATGGAAAGCAGACAAAATGTGCAGACGCTGCTTAACGTGTCCCAATGTCTCAAAATTATACTGGGACAAGTTCAGCATATTTGTGTGTGGCCAGTCTTCTTGGCAGGGTGGACAGTGTCCACCCCATAAAAATAGTGGGTGGACGCCGTGTACCCGAGTGTATCCCGACTCATGCCCTGCTGCCAGTGTTTAAATAAATGAGCTGTCTTTTTAGGTCGAGCCTCGATTGTCCTGTTGTATTCTCTTCTATGGGCACTGGCCCACCCACTGAGTGCCATTGGTTGTTATGTGTTGCATTCAGAAATGCTGGCTTGTTATTGGTGCATTTCTGTAAAATTCCGTCCTATATGTGTTTAGCTCTCTTTCCTGCGATTTCACTCAGGGAAAATTTTGTTTGGCCATCACACAGTATAGTGCGTGATGGCCCATCCTCCCTCCTCCTGTATGGTCATTCCAGCCCCATAAACAGCTTGGTTCCTTCCACTTTGCAGTTCCCAGCTGCATGGGTCTTCCACGCTTTGTAAGTGCGCCTTGTTTTTTCTGATAGCATGGCTCTGCTGCGCCTTTGGTTTATTTGTTTTTATTCATCGTTTATTTGTGCTCATGGGGAGCAGAGTTTCTTGTCACTGAGATAGTGGCTCCACCTCTTTGTGAATATTGATGACAAGGGGTATGTACTAGTGAAAATGGAGATGCTTGAGGACATTCACCCCTTCATGAATAATGATGATTAAGAGGGGGGCTGCACGAACACTATTCGGGTCACATGCGGCGCCATGGCTCCACCAAAGCAGCTACACCCTGCTATGAATATAGAAACACACTCTCTCATGAACATAGTGGAGGGCGGTGTTCTGCTGGCTTTCGCGTGTCTCCACGGAGGTGCCAGAGCGGCTCCCTGGGAGCTGCCAGCGGAAGAGGGAGCACTCGGCTCTAGTGGGAATCAGAGCCGCTGGCCATGGCCGTTTGGACCAGGGAGCGGGAACACTCCTGTTTGTACTGTGCGTGTCCTCACGCAGGAGTCTGGCGGGCTGGGCATCCGCATCAAAGGAGGACACGAGAACTGATGCCTATCCTGATTTCCAAAACCTTCCTGGGACTGGAGGTGGAAAAGAACTGTGGGATGCATGTGGGCAATGCCATTCTGTCAGTCAACGGCTGCAACCACCATGAGGCCACCCACAACCGAGCTTTGCGGGCGCTAAGGCAGACCAGGGAGGAAGTGACCCTAGAAGGTAAGCGAAGACGTCCCTGGATTGTGAGTATTCAAAAAAGTGGGAGATGGCCTGACATCTCAAAGTTGAGGGACATTAAAGGAGAAGGTTGTGAGGGAGATAGAATCAAACTGAACTTGAGGTAGAAATAAACCGGCACCCGTAAGCTGAGTGGAAACTCGCCGTCCTTTGAGAGGCTATAGGCTAGCAGTCTGTGGGCTATGGGATTTGAAGGACAGAGAGCGGATGGCGAAAGCTGCTGCTTATTTACCTGACAGCTGGTCAGTGTGAGTGTGACTCGCACTAGGTTGAATAGCAGTCTGTGGGCTATGGGATTTGAAGGACAGAGAGCGGATGGCGAAAGCTGCTGCTTATTTACCTGACAGCTGGTCAGTGTGAGTGTGACTCGCACTAGGTTGAAGTTTGGAAGGGGTCTGCCTAGCCATGTCTTGTCATTGCCAATATCCACGTGGATTTAAGCAACTTTTTCATTTTTTTAAGCCGTAATTTGTGTTAAAGTTTCTATCTCTTTCCTAGGTGATCCTTACTCGGTTGTTAAAACTCACGTGTCTTTTTATCTCCAGGCTTAACTTGATTTCTTCTTTCTACCAGTGCTGCACCTGTTTAACTCTTTTCTTTGCTCGATGCCTCATTCTTGTTACTTTGTGCTAAACAGTAACATGTATTCAGTCCTTAGCGTCCTTCTTCTGTCTTCAGGAATATCACCTGTTATTTAACTATTTTGGTCAGTAATTTCAGAGTAGACGGGCCTTACCCATTTTAGGGTGGGACCTGTTCTGTCTTATTTCTTGAAATTATTACTTACTCGCCATAGGACGTCGATAATCTTTGGTGTAGTTATTATTCACACGCCCACTTACGCCCCCACCCATCACCGAATAAAGACAAATTTTAGCTATAATGACATCATGCCAAGGGCATGTACGTTCAGTTTTGATCGAAGAAAGGACACGGCTGGCAGTGAAGCTGTATAAACAAATGATTGCTTGTAATGCTATTGACTGTACCATCACAAGGTTAGACCAAATAATCACAGGGGCTCAAGGAGGAACAGCGTAACCTTTAAAGTGTCTTATGTGAAACACTCTGTATTTTACAGTATTAACCTCTGCCTAACAATTCAGGGGCAGATTTACAAGCCCCTTGCGACACATTTTTACACCACTGTTGGGTCACTTCTGTGATGCAGCGGCGTCGTAAACAATGTGCCACATTGCGACACATTTACAACGTGATGCATCTAGGGAGATGCGTCACGTTGTAAAGCCCTGTGCCACATTACTCCTGCGTCAGGTATAATGTATGCAGGGTGGGCGTCCCGTCGCAAGGAAGCCTCGTAAAAGTGTTGCAGTGAAATCTACATGATTTCACTGAGTCACCTTTACGACCCTGCTGCGTCAAAACCTTAAACCTGCTTGAAGCAGGCGTAAGGAGTGACGCAGCACAGCAAGTATAGGCCGCCCCTGGGCAGTGCTGGAGTTGTGTCACACTTGCGACTTGAGTCCAGCACTGCGTCACCTTTACGCCGACAGATGCATCACGCATCTGTCTATCCTTGCTCCACAGTGCGCCACATTGTAAATGCGGCGCATCCATGGTGGCGCAAGGTATTTTTTTACGTGTCGCATTTTAACTGGTGCATCCCTGCAAATATGCAGGGATGCGTCAGTTCTTGTAAATCTGCCCCTCCTAGCTTTTGTAATTGAAGGATTGTCTGGAGGCACTGCTTGGGACAATAGAGAAAGGATGTCATGCTGGGTGGCAATATGCGGAAGGAGGAACAGCTGAAACGGAGATACCGATGACAGGACCATTAGTCAAAGGGCCTGTTACTGCTGTATTTTTGCACCATCACGAGCTGGTTTGAACCTCTCCCGCCCCATGGGTTGAACAGGCTCATTGACATGCCTCACAATTCACCATCTACTACAAATTAATGTAATGGTTTACCTCGATAGTCCCTCATCATATTACTGAACATCCCCCCCCAGTTTTACACTGTGTCTGTCCCAGTGTGTTTCAAAGTGTGACTTTCATACTTTTACCGAAATTATCCCACCATATATTGCTAAAGCAGTGTGCTGTGAAAAGTCTCGAATCGGGATTTGTCAGTGTGGACTACTTTCATTTTAATACACAGACCTATCTTGTTTCCCTTCTTCCAACCATGTAGTGGATAATCTCATGTACAGCAGCAGAACGCCTTCAGGTGAGATTTCCAGGTCCGGTGTTAGTCATTTTTGTTTGTAAAACGTCCTCAACTTGTGGCAAAAAATCCAATGGCCATATGTTCAGGCCCACTAAAGGAATTGATACCATTAATAAAGGCAACATCAATAAAACTCCACATTGAACAACTGTGTGTGTATACATTTGTGTGAGTGTCTGCATATGTGTGTGTATATTACATAGAAAAGTGTCCCTTCCTGCACATAAACAATCGCCCCTGCAGCGCAGGCACCCTTGCAACATGGCACAAGGGTGCCAGTGCTTGCACAATGAAGCCTTATACCGCTAAGGAAAACACGTGGGTGTGCCATATTTTTTTTTTAAATACAGCGCATCACTGCATTTTAAGAATGTCAGAGCGCGGCGTTACCAATTTTGGCATGACACCAAGCTATGCATAGGGGCAATCCAGCTGAGAGGTGGAGCAGAGTGTGCCCAATCCTGTTTACCAAGCTCTGACATTTTGTTGTAAATATCCTTACAACTGTAAATCAGGTCATACACAAAATGTATAAACCTGCTGCTGCTGTGGTTTAAGGGGACCCCACTCCTGAGGGGGGCAGGCTAACATAGTTCAGGTGGACCCTGCTCAGGCTGGGGACTTTTGTACCTGTGAGGCAGCCAGCTTATGTGAAATATTAGGACCTCTGCCACAGCCTGCAGGTGGGCAACACGACTATCTGCCACCACTGCATCAGAGAGGGGTTCTTTAAATATAGTACAGGTCACGGTGACTGGCTAGGGGTGAAGCTGCAGACAGGCCTACATTGATTCTCCCTTTCCTGCCCTGCTCCTACAGGTGAAGTCTCCTCCTCCTCCTCCTGCACCGCCAACCTGTGCTTGCTTTCGGGGAAAAGGTGTAGTTCGCAGAGAGCACTGAGGGAGCACGTCTTGGTGCACGATGGCAGCTGGAGCTGTTGGTGCAGTGAGTGCAAGCAAGCTTTCTCCAGCCCAACCACCCTGAGGAGGCACCTGAGAATCCACACAGGTGAGGTTAATCAACAGTGCACTGTGCTCAAGGCACCCAGTGCACTCTGTATGTGTACCAAAACACTGCAGTCACTTTACTCAATGTGAATGTGGCTTCACTGCATGCAGTGCACTCACTGCCCTTGTACTGGAAACACTGAAATCAATTTAACTATTGTGAATGTGGCTTCACTGTATATGTACTGAAACACTATATATATATACTAATATTGTCAGGTATATTTTTAATTTGTTAATTAGCTTTCTTGTGAATTAATTTTGCTTGGCATTCCTAAGTTCACAAATATTTCAGTCTAACAATAGTGATCTTTTTGATCGACAAAAGGGCAATATGGATCTGATTGCCAGGACTACAAAATGTAAACATCTTGCTCCCCTATCCAAGTGGAATGATCTGGCTGTGGTTGTCATTTTTTCTCAATGGTTATTAATGAGCAACCTTGACCGATGCCCGGTGGCGCTGTCCTATGCAGCTATGGAGGAGTTTGGCTCTGGTTCATTCCTCAGCCGTCATCTACCCAGCCGGACATCGGTTATTGTTTTCCTCACGTCCCCGTTGTGTTTCCTACCTGCTTCCCTTACTCCTGTTCACCATTCCCCCTCTACCGCTTCCCTCCGCATAAGACATGTGTAAGCGCTAATAACTCACATTTTTGTGTAATCTCATGTTTTTTTCTCCTATGTCTATAATTGGCTATGTAACTATGTAACCTGTAACTCGCTATGTAACCTGTAACTTGCTGATCCTCATGTAAAGCGCTCTGATACATCCGGGTCTAGCCAGCGCTATATGCAAATAAATAAATACATTTTGATATGGCCTGAGAGGCAATATCCAGGATAGGCTGGCCCAAGGAATCAATTCCTAATCCCTGTGCACCAAAACAAATCAACCAGCTGATACAAGATAGAGAAAACAAAAAAAAACAGGACAACAAACTTCGTCATCCAGATCGTTTCTTTTTTTTTGTCGTCATCCTCCTAAAAGAAGACCTAAGGAAGTAAATAGTAATGATACACAATATCGAAATCAGTGTAATGGTCAGAGGAAGTGAAGACTTACAAGCAGTCCAGATTTGTACTGTGGTACAGTAGACTATTATCGATGCACTTGACCTAAGTCAGGAAACAAAAGGCCTTGTCTGTGACAGGGATACCACAGTCGACATCTGCTATACCAGTTGAGTTACCTCTCTTGTATCACACTAACAAGCCAACTCTTTTTGATGTACAGTTTTTTTTCCTTTTTAGGTCTCGCCTGTCAATGCGCATGCACATTGAGCGGAGCGAGACTATAGGGGCTTAAACAGACTTTAACTAACTGGCGATTTGATGCTGTGCCCGTGCGCTTTTAGGTCAATGCGCAAGCGCATTGACCTAAAATGCGCTTGCACAGCATCAAATCGTCAGCCATCTGTTCCCCAGCTTGGCGCCTCCGCTCCTGCTCTCTCCTGGCTGCTCCTCCCCTAATTATTCACGGCCGGCCGTTTTGTTTCGGCTTCACTTTCACTCTCTCTCGCTTGGCGCGATCCCTGTACTTTTCTATTCCTTTCATTATGCAGTCATATCTTTCTTACCACCCCTTCCCCCTCAGTGCACTTTCCTCCCTCTGCTGACTCCCTCCCTATGGAACATAACTATTCTCAACCATTCTATTTCTCTTCCTCTCAGCATCTAAATCCCTGTCCTTCCCACTCTCACGCTCTCTTGGTCGCTACATTGTACAAAATATTCATTTATCTTTTTTTCTCTCAGTAACTATCTATGTAACTCTTTTGTCCTCAATATCCCTCTTTATTTCACTCTCTTTCGTGACCAATCCCTGTATATCTCTATCTCGCGGGCCCCGTCCATGTCTTCACTCCCTCCCTCTTCCGTGTAAGCGCCGGTACACCACGCGCTACTGAAGGGGTGCTTCTCTTCGTGTCCCTCTTTTCTGTGGGAGACCTTACACCAGATCGAAACGCTGCACTTTAATTAATACCCGGAATGCAGCTCCACGCCTGTTGGCGCCGTGTCTCGTTTTATTTCTTCATTTTCTCTGCCTCCGCATTCACCTGGTTTTACATAGAGCTCCGCCATGTCCCCGCCCTCTCTTCTAGCCCAGCCCCAGCTCTGACAGTACATTTCTCTTCTGACAGAAAGACCTTCGCAGGACCCGGAAGCAATATCTTGCTCATGTCTCAGAAGCCACTGCCAACTTCATCCGGCTTATTTACACACACACAGACACACATTGTAAGGGCTTTTTAAAATGTACGGCCAATCGCAGAAGCAGACAAGGGTATCACATACCATTCCTGATGCAAAAAAAGCCCTGCGTCATAGCAGCTAGAGAAAGAACTAGAGTGCTAATTTAGGAAACAATAGTTGTCAATTATGGGCGCCATGCTGCTAGTACTTGTTTTGCTTTGAAGCCAACTGCACCTCCCTTCTCTCTCACGGCCGCCAGGCCGTGTTATTTTTTCAGCCTCCCCTTTTTTTTCAGCCCCTGTTGTGCCGCCCGACTTGTTTTTTCGAATTACCTGATAACAACGTTCATTTTCTTTCTTTTTAGCATCACATGGCAGTCTGAAAATAGAATTCTTAATCAGTGTTGCATTCCAAATGCTATAGGTGTCACATTTGCGAAAGTTATAACTATTGGCATTATAAATGACAAAGCTATCAATTTAGCTTTTCAAAAACCAACAAATAAATAAAATATTTGTCATTTACAAGACCAATAGCTCCAACTTTTCTAATGCGAGACCTATTGCATTTCCAATGCTTGTTTTCATTTACCACTTAAACAACTCAGATTATCAGCTCTCATATCTAGAGGTGAAGGCAAATATGCTGTTATCACCTTCCTGCAACAAGCGGGTATTGAAAGGATTTTGAAAGATTCACATGTGGAAAGCAATGCAACTGTGGGAAATGCTTAGCCTTTGGCTCCATTAGCCATAGAACACAAAGGCTACTGATGTCTTGTGCTAATCATTTTTATTTTTGATGGGATTCAAACACCCTCTTTCAGTGGCTTGACTGGCCTGGAATAATCATTCTCTCTTCATCTTACTGTCAGCACCATTGCCTGTTCCTTAGCAAAGAAGAACCTAAGATCCTAATAACAGCGTAATTCCTACATATGATGAGTAAAACCTTCTTTCATTGAATACCACCACAATAAAGTAAAGTAAGTAAAGTCCACATTTGTAAAGCGCACAATCACCCGTAAGGGTCTCTAGGCGCTGGGGGCCATCGGGAAGATTAAGCGAGCTATTGCCCAGAGTCACATGGTGCTGGGCTAACCTGCCGCCGGAGCCGGGGATCGAACCGTGGTCCCCAGATTCCAGCGTCAGTCGCCCTGGCCGCAGCGCAACACCTCTTCCACCTCTTCCACAATAGCAACATTTGAGGATCTTTCTTCTCAATTGCAACATCTAATTGTTGTTTTGACGAAAGACAGGCCTAAACTTTGCCGCTTCACCACCCTTATTTGGCCTCATTTTTTTTTTATTTGGTCCTGAAAAGGAGGTACTCAAAGAATAAATTACCAAGAGTCTCAAGAAGAGTATTGTTATTGTTTCTAAATATTCAGCACGAGAACCTTTGATCTTCAATAGATGGGGAGTTATGTCACTTGATAGATCATTGTGCACTAAACGAGATTGAAATCAAACACAAATGTCCTTTGCTTTTTATTTCCTCACTGCTAGAAGATGTCTGTGGAATAGAGATGTACACAAAGCTCGATCTCAGAAGGGCATATACTCTTGTTCATGTTAGAAGATGTTATTAATGGCAAACTGTGTTGCACATGCAATATGATCATTATGCATATCAAGTGATGCCCTTCAGGCTGCGTAATGCATCTTCTGTGCTTCAATTATTCATAAATGAGATTTGCAGAAGAGTATTGGGCAATATATGTCTCTACATTTAGATGACATAGTAATACATCTGCTGTCTTTGGTTGAACACTGCTAGCATGTACTGCAAGTGTTTCTTCATCTGCGAGATCACAAACGTTATGACAAATTGGAGAATTGTCTTTTCATCTGAAGAAGGTGAAGTACTTAGGATCTCTGGTCAGTCATGAAGGCATTCTCTAAGTCTGAACAAAAACTGTAAGCCATCATGCAATGGAAACCTTCATTTACAGTGAAGGAGCTACAGAGATTTATGGCCTTTGGTCTTTTTTACCAATGATGTATTTCAAACTTTTCTTAAAATTCTGGCTACAAGTCCCTAAAGACCTGCATGAAAATGCAGCAAGACTCTGCTGGCAGCTGGATGCCAATACTAACATAGGAGGAGGCCTTTTTTAAGACGTAAGATGGCTCTGTGTCCGTGGAGGACCAGTTTGGGGCTGACGACCCTCAAATCCAATGGCAAGTGGTGTCATCTCCAGCAGCTGGGCAGGAAGAGCCACTGGAGGAGGGTGGGTAAGGTCTGGCTAAGTCAAGGAGCCAGTTGAGAGGAGGTATAAACCAAGGTGATGTGTCCCAGTGCATAGTCTTAAGCCTAAAGACAGTGCTGCAGTGTGAGTGTTTGAAGGACAGCACTGTGGAGATAGTGGGAAGACACCGGAGGTATCCTTCATAGTAAGCATAACTCTGAAATGGCCATTGAGCTTTAGACGGTAATAAATACAACAGTGGTATAAGGAGTACCATTGGTGGGTGCACAGTGGGACATTGCAATAAAGTGGACTGTGGCATAGGCTAGTCCGTGCCTTTGGAGGGTTATGTCCATTTTGGATATACTATGGTGCTCAGCTCGGAGTGACCAGAATAGATGATGCGGCTCCTGCTAGAGTTGTGGTTAAGGCAATGGACAAAGGTCTTCTGACAATGCACAGCCCTAGATAAAGGGGACCTTTTCTCTCTGACACGAGTCAGTCACTGCTGGAAGAAGAGGGTGTGATGTTTGGGGCCATTGAAGTGCAACTTGCTCATGAGAGAAACTCACCAACATCTTGGATTCCAGACCTGGCATAATAGTGAAGGTGCTGGATATGTAGACATTAACATCATGAAGGAAGGTAGTAAGCTGATGTTTAATTTGGACAAGTCTGAGGAAGTTAAAGGAAGGTTTCTTGGTTAATTTAGAAAATTAAGTAAGAGGATCTCCATTGTCGTTGGAGATGCTGTTCATGGGTATGCTGTGCCCTGAAATTAGGGGAAGTCAAAACATCGCCAGCCTGGCATTTGTCCAGTTGTGTTACTGAAATAAGAGATTCAGTTAATTAATGTTATGTTATGAAGTTTTATAGAGCACTCGATTGCCAGGAGTCGTCTTGGCGCTAGCAACACTATACATGGGAGAAGATAAGGGCATTAAGCGGAGGAGAACAGCCAAGTTTCCAGTGCCTTCCTAAAGGCCAGAAGAGTCGGCTGAGCCTTAATGGCAAGAGAAAGGTCATTCATTAGTTTGGCAGCGTTGTGGATAAAGCCTCTGCCACCCCAGGTAGTGTGCCTGAATCTGGGAATAACGACTAGCAGTGCAGAGGCTGAGCGGAGAGCTCTGGCCGGCATGTACCAGGTGAAACTATTTTGAAGAAAGATAGGACCATGATTGAGAAGCACCTTGAAAACAATACACAGTGCTTTGAAATGGATCCTCAGCCTAACAGGGTACCAGAGAAGCTTCCCTAGAAATTTGGAAAATGATTGATATTTGAAAATTTAGACAAGCAAGAGTGTTGCTGCATTTTGCAAAGTTTAAAACCTGTTGATGGGCATTGATGTAAAGACCAATAAAATAGTCTAAGACAGAACGGGGGAAGTGACTAAAGACTTCTATAGGCTAGCTGGGGTGAACAGAAGGATTGTTTTGACCAGCCGGAGTGTATAAAAGCTGATGCCGCAACAGAGTTTGCCTGGTCAAGGAAGGATAGCTTGTTGTTTATGATGACACCAAGAGTTTTGACTTTCCTCACAGGGAACGGTGCAGAGTCTAGCTTGGAGGGCCACCAGCTGGAGGACCCGAAGAAAAGCAAAGCGCCAAAAGTCAGAACCTCTGTCTTGTTTGAGGTTAACTTCAAGCAGCTGGAGGACATCCGGGAACTGACAGCCTACATGCAGTCTTGAAAATAGGATGCCATTCCTGAGACATCGGAATCAAAAGCGACAACAAATTGCGTATCATCTGCGAAAGACATCAGTGAGAAACTGAGATATTTTATAAGAGTAGCCAGTGGGGTGACATCATTGTTAAACAATGTGGGGCTAAGCGAGGATCCCTGAGGGACCCCACACATTAATGAATAGGAATGAGAGATGAAATCCCCTAAACAAACATTTTGTTCACGATCACTGAGAAAAAAATGGGGAAGCATCCAAGCCGGGCCTTGTACGCACAACCTGCTCAGTTGATGCATCAGCAGCCCATGGTCTACCGTGTCGAAGGCTGCCGACAAATCAAGCAGGATGAGGGTAGCACAACTGCACTGATCTAATGAAGATCTGATTTCCTCTGTAGCTTTAATCAGCACAGTTTCAGTGCAATGATCTGCTCAAAAACCAAATAAGTATCATCGAGCAGGTTATTAACCTGCAGATAATACATGAGTTGTTTACCGAGGACTTTCTCAATCAACTTGGCGGGTAGAGGAAGACACGAGATCAAATGATTATTATTAGAATTGTCAGGGTCCTAGGAAGGCTTCTTAATGAGGGGAGTGACAGAAGCTTTTTTCCAGAGCGATGGAAAAGAGCCAGAACAGCACATAAGATAAAAATGTGAGCTAAAGTAGTTGCAATGGTCTCAGAAACTAAGGAGAAAACCCTGGGTGGGCAGGGTTCTGTGGGGGAATCTGACTTAAAGGAGTTGATCAGTATAATGGTTTCCTCAGAGGAGGGTGGGGTGAATAAATCCAAGGATTATGAAATTGGAACAGGAGAACAAGCGTCAGACTGTTGGAGAAGGGTGACGTTGTAGAGAAATTGTTGAAAATATCTTTGACTTTACCGCAACCTGTGTCAGCCACTAGATTGCAGAAGACGAGATTGGAAAAGTAGCAAGCTTTTTGACAGTAGAAAAAAGTTCCTTAGATGAGTAAGTTGCGGCTTCGATTTTGCCTGTGAAATAAGCGGATATATGTGTGAAGGTTGAGACTCTGTAATCCGCTATGCGTTTTTTGTAAGCGGTACATTCAGCTCCCGAGTAGCCGGACCGTCAAAAGTGTTTTTCTCTTTGGAAGCCTTGCTTCTGAGCTCTAAGCTCAGTGTAGAACCATGGAGCAGAGGGCTTAAATCTTTGAGATCTGCCTTGTTTCAGAGAAACTAAAGAATGAGCTGCTGAATCCAGCCAAGAAGTATATTGTTTGAATGCATACTCAGGGTCTGCCAGAAGATCAGGAGCGGGATTTGATGAGAATCTGTGAACGTTTGTTGGTCTGCAAAGTGTGTCAGGCTCGAGATGACGCCAAGGAAGTAATAGCAGATGGGATGAGGGAACTATAGCTATCAAGAACTCAAAAAAGATAGCCTTGTTGTCAGACCAAAGTAATGAAAGAGTACTTAGCATTGATATGGCAGGATTATGACAGAAAATCCCGTTAAGAGTGTGACCTTGTTGGTGTGGTGTCAGTAATCAGCCAGGATAGGCCTAACGCAGTCATAGTGTAGAATAACGCAGAAGTATCACTATCCGTAGCTACCTCAAGATGAGAATTGAAGTCTCCAAGGACAGTAAAATTGCTGAAAAGAAAAGATTGTTTGCTTCAGGTAACTGCTGATCCCAGAGCAAATATCGACCGCAGGCCAGGAGGTCGGTAGACTAATAGGCATTTAACGGCATGATTTGGAGAAAGTTCTACATAAAAGGACATGACCTCGCATAACGATGAGGAGATACGTGAGGTACGGACATTCAGATTTGTTTTGCAAATAATTTCTAGTCCACCTCCCCTTTGTCCTATGCAGTCATGTCTTCTGACAGTATAGTCAGCAGGCAGAGCCGTAAGGAAATCAGGACAGGAGAAACTGTTGGCAGAAGGTTCTGTAATAAATACGAGCAAAGGATTATGTGCGTCGAAGAGCCGGCTGAACTCGACACTGTGTTTATTGATAGATCGCACATTTACTGGTAGACAGTGAAGTGTGTTGCGATGTATAACGGAAGTAGTAACAGGATGCTGGGTAAACTGGAAAGCGCTGGACAGAGGGCCGAAGTTAATGATCCATCCTACTATGCTTTGGTACAGAAGAAAGTTGGGCAGCTGATGAAACACAGCCCAAGGTCAAGTTGACAGCAGTGTAACAGCTTACCTGCTGGCCTGAGGGAGAGCAGTGCATCCCCTGCGTACTTGGGGGGTCCTTCCGCCATCGCTAAGCGTATTACCCACTGCCAAATTAGGATGGTGGTGGGTATCGCGGCAGACGCAAAGTCCGTCTGCTGCTTCACCACCAAAGGCAATTGCACCGATTGCCTGGCGAACGGTGCAGGGCCACTAAAATGTTGGCGGTGCCAAGCAGGCACCGTCCACCAAATTGGGATGTTGCTATGGGAAGGTCTTTCCATGGCGGTGATGCTGCCATGAAAAGGCTGGCGGGTATTGGGTTACATGCACCAAGTGATAAGCACAGCGTGGTGCCTGCCACGTAGTGCAGGGAAATGCAGTGCACACATTTTTGACATTGCGTACGGTGCTGCAGCCAACCTCACCGCCCGCAATGTTAAAAGCCCTGGATGCGCTGCCAATATGGCGGGTGCATCCTAATCGCAGTGGTGGGACCGCCGCATGTCTGGCGGGCGGTCCCAAACACCAATACAATGCCATCCTAATGAGCCCCTTAGTTTCAGGGCGACTGTCTAAAGCAAAGCCGGATGAGTGGCTGGCGCTGGCCGCGGTCCAGATGCAAATGGGCACAGACGGGCTTGCCTTAGGTTCACCGGCGGCTCAGACGTACTTTGATGTGGTTGATATAGCCCGTCAGGCAGGGTTATTGGCATTCGTGGCGTTCATATTACTCTATGTGCTTCACTTAAGAAATGTGCTTTGTTTTCCAATAATTGTGAATTTCAATAGGTTAAGGAACAGTTCGGTTGATGATTCTTCATATTGACATGTGCTATATATATCTCATTGGTAATGCATGTGTCGGGGAGACATTAGGGATTATCAAAATTGTTTTGGGTGTTGTTGATTTACAAAATGGGGCTATAGAGGATCCAAAAGGAGAAATGCTTGATGAAATGGAGGGATCCCAGTGGACAATCATTGGGCTACATGCATGTCAAAGACGACAGTGGGCAAAACTGGTCACTTTGTGATTTTGAACAGTACATTTGCAATTCACCGATGGACCTTTATTCAGGTCATTTTTATCCCTCACATTTCTTGATCTCATCCTTCCGAGTCTGCCTTTCATCTTTATCTCTCATTCTTTCATTACATTTTCTACTTTGAACATATCAGCGAATATCTCATTCTTTCAGCAGTGCTAGCCCTCACCAACAAATATAAATCCCATCTCCATAGCTCTACCGTCCCACACCTCTGTCAGTCTTTTTTCCATCTTTACAGTTTTTCTCTTTCCCTATCCTGCTCTCCTCTCTCTCTGGGATCTCCTCTTAGCTCCACTTCTGTCCTCTAGTTTCACCCATTTCTTTGAGTTTTCTTTCCACACTCAAAGTTATGACTCTTGTTCTTATGCCTCTGACATTTTACCTCACACCTCCCCTACTTAATCTGACAATTCTACAATCTCTCCAATTTCTCCTGGATTTCTTTGTACCTTAATCTCTCATTAGTTCACTCTATTTCTTCCAATTTAGCGATTACCTCCAACTCTCATTTGCTAAACTATCAGCCTGATTCATCAATCTCCCGTTTTGCGAGCCCCTAATAGCGATTCATAAGGAATCGCTATTAAGGACTTGCAAAACGGGATTCATGTAGGAATAGCAAAAAATATTGGGATTCCTACATGTTCCTTATTTGCGATTAGCAAATTGCTAATCACAAATAAGGAATAACTCCCCATTCATTCCTATGGGCCTGCAGGCCCATCGGAATGCATGGGGAGTTATTCCTTATTTGCGATTAGCAATTAGCTAATCGCAAATAAAAGGATGCGATTTCAAGGGTGCAGGGGTGTCCAAAGGACACCCTGTAGCACCCCTGAAATGTAATCTACATTGGTGTTGCGCACACACATGTCCAAAGGACATGTGTGTGTGTGTAACATGCAACTTAGAAAAATGCATTTAAATGCATTTTTCTAAGTTTTTGCTATTTACCACGAGGTCTGACCTCTCTGTAAATAGCGGCCCAAAATTGCAATTTCGCAATTTTAAAATGATTCATGAATTGCATTTAAGGAATCTCAAATAGAGATTCCTTAAATGCAAATCTTCGCAAATGTGCGAATTTTAATAGCGAATTTTGCATTTGGGATGATGAATCCCAAATGCAAAAATTGCACTCGCAAAAGGCAAGATTCTGAGAATCTTGCCCTTTGCGAGTGCAATTTAGCTTCATGAATCAGGCTGTAAATCTCTCCCAATCTCGCTCTCACTTCTATTATTACCAGTTTCACTGCCACCTTACTACTCGTTCTCCCATCCTTCCTTGTATTTACCTACACCCGCGCACATTACATTCTTTAATATCTATACCACCCACTCTCCTTCTCTTTCTCTCTCTTTAGTTCATCTCTAACTTCGAACTGTATTCCTTACATTCTCTATCACATCAATGTCACTTTCACTACCACCCCTGCCACTGTTATCTCTTGCTTCTGCATCCCCAGTTTGCAAACTAAGGGCCCGATGTAGGTGGCCAAATACCGGTCGGTAACGGTGTAATTCGGTAGATTTCACCATTACCGACCGGTATTTAGCCATTCCTGATGTAGGGAAGGAATCGGTAATAAGGAATCGGTAATACCGATTCCTTAAATGCAATGTAGAAAGCACATAAAAGAGTGCTTTTGGGCCTTAAGGAATCGGTAATTACCACCAACTTCAAGTTGGTGGTAATTACCGAATTCCTTTAAAAAAGCACTTTCTTGCTTTTTTTGAAGTGCCATGTAGCACACATCCATGCCCCGAGGGCATGCATGTGATGTGTGCCACATGTGCACACATGCACTTTTCAGGGGTGCAAGGGTGCTTTGGACACCCTAGCACCCTTGAAATAACTCCCGGTATTACCAATTTGGTAATACCAAATGTCTTCACATTCATTCCTTTGGTCCTCCAAGCCCATAGGAATGAACGGGTAGGTATTCGTTATTACCGAATCTCAATTACCGATTCAGTAATAACGAATATTAAGGATTCTGTATTTTTTACCGAATTCTTACCTACATAGGAAAGACCGATTTTCTTAATACTGAATCGGTAAAATTCTGTATTGGGAATTCGGTATTTCACTATTACCTACATCGGGTCCTAAGTCTCGTTACCCCTCTCTCATTTTCAAACTCCTTCACTGCTACCTCTTCCCATGCATCTTCTTTTGTCCCGTTTCCCTCTTACGTTTATCATCTCAAATTTTCCTTAGAGCTGACACTACATCCTGCTGCTTCCCTTACTAGTCCGCCTTTTTGATTTTATATTTTACAGTTGTGTCATCTCTATTCCACCTTTTCATAACTGAACTCATCCTTTGGCATCCATACCCATCTCGCCACAACTACTAATCCACTTTGCAATGGATAGCTCTGTGTTTTTTGTTCGCTTCTTGCACTGTCTCTCACTGTTGGGCTGCCGATCATTCTGTTAGGCATTGTTCTGCCACATCCAATCTTATTTTTTCCTCTAATTCTCAAATTTCGATTCATTTTCGTATTCTCTTCCTTCGGCTCCATGTAATCGTTCTCTCTCCTATGCGGTCCCTTTTGTTTTTCTCTCCCTTTTTAAGTCTTCTTCATTGAATGTTTCTCTGTGAGCATGCCGAGTCCTCAATCCCGTGTGCCCCCAACACCCTCAGTCCTGTCAGTTCTGTCTCATCACTGGGTTACTGATGACGCTCTGCCTAAGTGCACAGGAGTCGTTTCAACACCTGCAATAGGATGCAATAACTAAAGCAGTAATAGAGCAAGAGTCTCGCTCAAAGCCCAGGTTCAGCCCAGGCACTTTTCTCACATTCACAAGAAGATGTTCATAGAGAGCAGCCGTGCAAGCGTCACTCACACACCCACAGCAGGCCCCAAGCAGGGAGCAGCTTTGGAAGAAGATTTCCTCATGCAGGATAGGCGCAGGCAGCACCAAGGTAGGATTCATTGACGCAGAAGAGGAATAGCACACAATAGTTCGTAGATTTATATAGCGCGGCTTACCACCCATGAGGGGATCCAGGCGCTGTCCACGGGCACGGGGAGATAAGGTGATTTGCCCAGAATCACAGGTTGTTGAGCCGACGGCCGAGACACGAAGCCCGATCCCCAGCTCTCGAGTCGGCATCTCTAGCCGCTGCGCCACATTCTCTCCTGCACTGCAAGCTTCCCCAGTGCAAAACAGGCATAGCAGAGGCAGCACACAAAGAACAGACACCCCACAAACTAAAGAATTGTCAAAAGTCCTCGCACAGAAAAGGTGCAGGATGGACATCAGCATGAATTCACTCTCAAATCAAAGCTTCCTAGCAAAGCAGGTCCACCCTGGGCAGCAGCTGTGCAAGCTTCTATCGCACAAAGCATGAAAACTATGAGCAGCAGCGTAGAACGCTTCCTCATGACACAGATATCGCACCGACAACAGGAGTACTGCAGGCATCCCTCACAAGAGCGATAGATACTTCCTGGGAAACAAGAAACAATGACCGCCACCTTCAAAAAAATGTTTTTGGTGTAAGCAGCAGCTGCCCGAGCACCTTTCACCCAAACAGGCAGAATACCACAGCAGCAGAGCAAGCCTATTTGACAACACAGGTGACGCAGCGTGAAGGGATAGGTGTGCGCAGCTGCCTAGCAGCACACGTGACACTTTAGTCAACCCTGCTGTTATCAAAATGCACTGTGCAAACAGGGCTTTCTAACAAATGTGTTTAGAGCGCTGAACAGAAAACCTCTGTTTCGCCTACATAACGTTTGTTCTTGTGCCGGAGTGTCTAGCATATATTGCAGTATTATACCTCAAATTATACTTTGTTTTCTCTTGTAACCTGCACACTTGTCACTTTTTTACTCTTGTGCACTTTTTACTACCTCATGTATTTTTGGGTTGCTCACAATTTTTACTGTACCGTATGTAACTTAACGTTTGCTTTTGTAATCTGTTCTCGTGTAATGTTTTCATCCTGTATCATTTCTGTTCCTTTTGTGAAGCGCTCTGACACCTTCGGGTAAAGACCGCGCTATATAAAAACACATAAATAAATAAATAAAGAAATAAATGTGCAGCCTGGCCTGTCTTCAAGTGGCATTGCAAACACCGCCTGTTCGCCTCGGATTCCAGCTCTTCCACAGAAAGACCCCCAGGCAGGAGAAACGTCAGGAAGAAAGTGAAACTTCCATTTTAATGAGCACAGCACACAGTGCATGCTCATGTGCGGGGCCCTGTTTGGCCCCTGCCTTCAAATGAGAGGCACTCTTTGTGTATTGGGTTTTATTTTTAGTAATCATTGTCTCAGATAATAGGCCTCTGCTGGCCTTTCTCTCTCGATGCAACTTGATTAAGTTGCTTTTTTTGTAATTATTGAAATTCTTCACAGCTGGAAACCCATCCTATTCTCTCCCTGCGCCTTCTGCATGGGGGGAGGGGAGTCCATTACACATAGGCCAGGCGCGCAACACCCATTGGACTCACCGGGCTTCAGCCCCCTCCCCCCGTCGTGTGTGGCAGCCGGGATGAGACAGATCCCGGGCACACACACATCCACACCCGAACGTTTCACAGGTCTTTAAAAGACCATTTGAATGTTAATTAGGCCTTGCTGTTGTTTCACCCCTTGCTGGAGGCCCTGCAGCTCCACTCTGCCGACTGATCAAAGGTTCAGCCCCCCCCCCCCGAAATTTTTTCTTAGCCCCTCCCGAAATGTGGCTCTAGTTGCGCCTCTGCCTAGGGTGACCAACTGGCATTGGTGCAAATTCAGGCCGGTGAGTGTAAAAATTCAGGACAAAGGGTCAAAATTCAGGACACAAATTCAGGACAGGAGGTCAAAATTCAGGACAAAACTTCAGGACAATTGGATACGTTTTACAGACACATCAGAGGTCGCCCCATAGTATATAAGTAAGCCCAGCCATATCTAGACATATTCAGCCATTTGAAAACCTATCCATCATGTATCCTTCCATCTATCATTTCACTCATCCATCCCTTCATCCATCCTTTCACTCATCCATCCATTATCTATCCATCCACCCTTTCACCCTATCCATCCGTGCACTCATCCATCCACTCTTCCACTCATCCATCCATTCACTCATCCATCCAGTCATGTACCCTTTCACCCATCCAGCCATCCTTTCACTTACTCATCCATCCACCCAGTCACACATCCTTCCACCCATCCACCCTTTCAGTCATCCATCATCCTCCCTTTCTCTCTCCATCGACTCTTTCACTTAGCAATCCTTCCTTCCATTCATCCACCCACCCATCCATCCATCTACTCATCCACTCATTAATCCATCCATTGACCCTATCACTCATCCATTCTTTCTCTTATCCATTTATCCTTTCACTCCTTCACCCATCTTTTCATTATTTTGTCCATCTAATTCCCCTTTCACTCACTCATCCATCCTTACATCCACCCTTTCACTCATCCGTCCATCCATTCGCCCTTACACTTATCAATTCATCAATCCATCCATTATTTCACTCATCCATCCACCCACTCATCATCCACCTTTTCACTCATCCTTTCTTTCACTCATCCATCCACCCTATTACCCATCCAGCTACCCTTCCACCCATACATCCAGCTATTTCCCTTTTCTCTCTTCCATCCTTCCACTCATCAACCCATCCATCCTCTCCCATTATCCATCTATTCAATCTTTCATTCATCCATTCACCCTTTCACTAATTCATCCACCCATCCCTTCACTTACTCACTCGCCCACCTTTTCATATTAATTATGAGCTGGGCCTTTTTGAGAAGAGGCCCATCAAGAACTTCACCCTCGCTGCAATAGCCATCCCAGGACTCTGACAGAAGCCACCCAGGGCGGAGACCGGATCCACCACAGGGGGGACAGGAGCCATCACAGGTGGGGTGGGGGGGGGGCAGGAGCCACCACATGGGGGGAACAGGATCCACCAGGGTGGGCATGCAGTATTCTAGTGTCATCTTGGTCTCCCAGGGTGGGGGAGGGCTCCCCACCCCCTACTGGACAAGACAACTAGAAGACTGGCTCCGTTTCCAAAATGTTAGTTTTGCCCCCCTCCCCCCACACCGATGTACAGTACTGTAAGGAGATACTCCAAGAGAACTGATTTAACTAATTGTCCTCCATACTTTGTTAATCAGTGTGGGTGCGATCGTGCCATTTCTTTATTTCATTACAATATAGACTGCATGTTTGAAGAATCGAGGTTTTTTTACAATTTAGTGACTAATTAAGCTCTGTGAAGAGAACCACGTGCTGCCTCGGCGGTTCTAGGATGTTTGGGGCCCTGTGCAGAAAAGGGGAATGTCCCACACCAATTGCAGATACAAGATGCATTCAGCAGGGCTGTTTGCATCTGAATAGATGCCCCTGCTCCTGAAGCCGCAGCCCCTCCCTCTGAGTCACCTTCAAGCACCTCTTCACAGCTCATCGAGGGTGTGAGGGTTGCCGTCCCGCTGTGCCTCTCCAATGCTGCTGGGTATCTGAGCTTTCACACAGCATAGGAGTCTGTTACACCCGACCTCAACAGCATTAGAGTCAAGAAGGGAGGTGGGGGCCAGCTGTGCCGGTTGTCCGACCAGTTAAAATTACGGACAAATGGCGTCCGTTAAAGAATCCTTCACGGACAACGGACAGATGGCCGAAATTACGGACTGTCTGTGAAATTTACGGACGGTTGGTCACCCTACCTCTGCCTGAAGCATAGTACGTTTGTAATTATTTATTGGTGTGTTTTATTCAGTTTGCTTGAAATGGCGTTGGTTCGTGTTGTGTTGAAGGTGGTGTTAAATGTAGCCCCGGCATGTGTAAGTAGCACTTCTTTGCCTGCTGACATGGTCTGTTGTCAATGGTGGTATTACTGGACTTTTCTAGTGTTTAATTGTTGTGTTGTTTTATTATGTTTTGTGTATGCCTCTACTAGAGGCTGATATCATTGTGTTCGGAGACAATCGCAACTTTTTTGGGTGAAGTTTCCAAAGGACGTGGTTCTGGGTGACGATTTAGTGCTTTCTTCAACCTGGAACTTGGTCATGTTGTTTGGCTCGCTGGGATGACTGGGTGTGGAGCATGTGGGAGTGCTGAGCTGCACTTTTGTGGGTGAATGTCTGTTGCTTCTGGAAGATGGAGAAAGTGTGAGAGTTGTTTTGTCTGTGTAACCTGTGTAACTGAGTAACGTTAGGTGGATGTCTGGGTGCATTGTGTATGAGTGTAGTTATGGTAAAATGCTTTGTGTTGGAGTCTAGTCAAAGGAGTTTTGATTTAAGTGATGTATGGGTAAACTTTTAATTCTTGTTTGGTCTGTGCCTTGAATAGGTAGACTTAAGGATGATGGAGATACCCTTTGTCGAAGGATGCTATTAGGTTCTGTGCTCTGGCTGTCATGCCACTGAGCACATGTGTCTACATGTCCTGCATGCATAAATGCTGTATGGTGTCATTGTGAATGCACAGACATGTGGTGGTAAAGCTTCATGTTGGAGAAGGTCACAAGATGTCCATGTCATGGACCATTGCGCAATGCTAGTCACAACCCAGTTGTTGTCTTCTTTCTTTGCTTGACATGAAGTGGACGAGCCTCATGGTTTGACCCACCACAGTGTTTCTGTGACTATGTGTTGCCTTTATTTGTCTGCATTGGTAATAGAGAGTTTAACAGATAGCGTTTGGGTGAATATGTTTACTAGACATGTTGCAGACTGAGTGATTGTGAATGACTGTCTCAGTACCTTATATGCAAGGAAATGGCTCTTTGTTGTTTTGTTGTTTGTAAGAGAGGGAGGTGTGTAATACCCTGTGTGTCCCCAGGTGCAGCTGGTAACCTTAGAAAGTGGTGGGTCGAACAAAGTGCCCCACCACTTCCCAAAAAACAGACAGCTAGGGGGAGAGCTTCAAGGTGCGCATGTCCCTTCGGCCGGCACAAGACCGCCAGCCATAGCTTACTTTGGAGCGTACCGTCAGCCACTGCTCTAGCCCTCTGCTGCTAATCGGCAACAAAGGCCAAGCCCTCCTTTCATTTGAAATGCATTGGGTGGAACACTATGAGCCATCTCTTTTTCAATGTTGTGTATACACGTGCCGCTGTTAAAAGCCTGGTTGTACAGCAGGAGGCATTTGAAAATGTTAAATAAAGCATCAATGTGTAACTACGCTGTCACTGCAGTGATCAAAAAGCATGGATTAATTTTGGAATGAAGTACAGAAAGAATCAGTGGTTTACTCTTGGAAAAATTTGATTACTTAGAAAGAATGACCTATCTTGAGGAAAAATTCCTGTTTTCAGCAGTGCGACGGATGGGTGCGCCATGTCACATACCTTTTTTGCATACTTATGTGCTATTTCATCCTCAAGTGTGTAAAAGACTTACAGCCAGATGCATCAACAGATGAAATTGCGATTCCTAAATAGCGATTTTTAAGGAATCGCTATTTAGGAATCGCAAAAGCCTAAGCATGTAGAAAGCGCTATAAAAATATCGATTCCTACATTTTCCTTAATTGCAACTCGCAAATTGCGAATCGCAATTAAGGAATACCTCCCCATTCATTCCTATGGGCCTAGAGGCCCATAGGAATGAATGGGAAGATATTCTCAATTTGCGATTAGCCATTAGAGAATCGCAAATTGAGAATGCAATTTCAAGGGTGCAAGGGTGTCCAAAGGACACCCTGTTGCACCCCTGAAATCTGCATATGGGTACATCTTGCACACACACATGCCCTAAGGGCATGTGTGTGTGTAAAATGGAACTTTGAAAAATGCACTTTAGTGCATTTTTCAATGTTTTTGCAAATTACCATGAAGTTCAACTTCATGGTAATTTGCTACTCCTATTTGCGAAATCGACATTTTTTTTTAGTTTGATGCATCGCATTTAAGGAATCTCAATTTGGGATTCCTTAAATGCAATCGCAATTTAAGGAATCTCAATTTAGAGATTCCTTAATTGCGATTTTTGCATTTGGGATGATGCATCCCAAATGCAAAAATACCGGTCGCAAAGGGGCAGATTCTGAGAATCTGCCCGTTTGAGACCGGTTTTTAGGTTGATGCATCTGGCTGTTAGGGCCTGATTTAGATCTTAGAAGACAGATTACTGTGTCACAATGGTGACGTATGTCCCATCCGCTGAAATAGAAATCCCATTATATCCTACAGGATTTATATTTCGGAGGAGCAGATATCCGTCACCATTGTGAAGGAGTAACCCGTTCACCAAGATCTAAATCAGGCCCTAAGTGTGAGACAAGGAGCCAACCCTGACATGTAGTGAGAGATCAAAGGGTAAGTGATGTCACTTGTGGTGCCCCTGGAATTTTGGAGACTTAACGCCCATGCTTCCTTTCTCCTGGTCTGTCACCTCTCACCCACTCCCTTCCTCCCCGGTCTCAACTGCCCTCCCTCTCTTTCCCTCACACAGGAGTAAAGAAGATTGAGTGTGAATTTTGCAGCCGTTACTTTCGTGATGAAATCACTCTAAGGAACCACAAGCGCGTGCACACCGGCGAGAAAGTGTACGAGTGCGCGAGCTGCGGAAAGAAGTTCAGCCTCAAGCACCAACTAGAGACACACCTGCGCGTGCATACAGGTATCATGGAGGGAGAGAGGGAGGGGGTGCAGAACACACCGTTACTGAAGCCTGGAGGGGAGTATGGTGGGGGCACTATTTTGTGTTCAAGCAAAGGTAGTCAGGTCAAAATACTTTATTGTATAATTTATTAAAATCTTTACAATATTTGAATGTTGGAAGAACAGATGCATAAAATCACTAGTAACCAGGGTTCATCAGAAGTAAACTTCAACATCAGAATGTGGAAATGGGATTAGGTATAGCGGCCAAGGGTCATGTTGAAACCAGCCGCAGCCCGTGCAGGTAAGAGAGGTAAGGCTGTGGGGCTGGGTGGGTAGGGGGTTTTGACATACGACTACGAGGGAAAATTGATTATTTATTTAATTTTCCCTCGTGGTCATCTGTCAAATCCCCCCAGCCCCCAACTCGGCCTGCCGCTCTTACCTGCATGGGTCGCGGCTGTGAAAGGTTAAAATCTGTGCCGGACATACGGTGGAAAGCGAGTGTATATAGACGCAGACCGGCAAATGTGTAAAAAGGAGTTAAGTATCAGTATACGCAAGGAAAATCTAAAAAAAAAGTAGTCTAAAAATATAACAGCACCGAAAGTTGTGCAAACAGGGCTATAAAGTGTTTTAATCCCTAGTAGGGTACTGGCTAAAGTGTTGCAAAGTGCTGCTCTCAAATAGTGGACTAGTAACAGCAGCTAAAGTGCAGTTTAGTTATCTAGCAGCAGTGATACATGTGCAGCGCAGTACGTGACAATGTTTAGCAAGGTTTGGATGGACCTAATCGTTCACAATCATTTGAACTGCCTTGAAAACAAATTTGTTGGCGGGGAGTCCAGGGGTAGTTCGCTAGTTCGCCAGCTCATGAGAAGATACTAAAAGGCAGGTTCCAGAGTTAGGCTTACCAACATACAAGCTCTTCCCCACATAGCGTGGTCCAACAAACTGAGAGCCTCTTTAGTTCTTTTCTCAAGGTAGAGTAGGGAGAGTATTTGCAGGAGAGAGAGTCTTTTGAGAGATTTCATAGAGGGCTGTCCTCTGCCAAGATATATAGTGGTGCTTCAAGCTGGAGAGTCTTCTTCTCATCCTCCTCTGTCAACAGTCCACGGTCTCTCTTTCCTCACTGCCAATTTTGACTTCTTTCTGAAACCATGCGGTGTGACTAAAGTGCTCTTTTGGACATGCCTGCCCAAGGCGCCTTACTGGTCAGGGATTGGGCTTTAGTGTCTGATAATATTTAGTGGCCTTCATCTATCTCCCTCAGTGCTTGACCTGAGGTCATTGTGTCACATCTTTGTATCAGCAAGTTTATTCAGCTCCTCAAATAAGTTTGGTTTGCTTACCTGGTATCTGCATTCCATGGCCTTTATGTGTCAAAGGTGAAGCTCAGCCTAATGGGCCTTGAGGCATGACAGAGTGTGCAGTCCTCCATGTTCAGTCTTGGTTGGTATTCTGGCAGGGCTTTTGCTAGTTTGGTAAAGCGCGCTGATACCTTCAGGTCTAGTTCGTGCTATATAAGACTCTACACAAAAAATAGTGAGGAAGGGAGGTGTGCCCACCTTTGCCAACCCCACCCTTCAGGTGGGGGAGGCGAGGTAAAGCACAAGTCTCAGTCTCCGCCATCTTGCAGATGGGGGGACCTAGCCAACCAGAGTGAGGCATATGCTCCCCTCCCACTAGAGGGTGGCATAATAGGGGTGTTCCCACCCCAAGGAAGGTTTCAGGCACGTCATAGTTAGAAATTAGCATTTAAAAAACTTTAGAAATTCACTGAAAAAACGACAGGTTTCAGGGGCGTTATAGTTAGTTAGACATTGTACTCGTACAAAACCAGTGAAATTCCCCTGTAATAGTTAGTTCAACTAACTATAACTCGCACGCCCACAATGCACTGCAGATGACGTCACATATTACATCACACATAACATGGTCAGTGACATCACTCATGACATCATTGATGACATCACTGATGACATCATCCTTGTGATAGAGTGGCAGACCTCCTCTCACCATAATATAACCTTTGATACACACACTCAAAAATACAAACTAACATTTTCAAAACAATGGACATACCAATATCAGTTACAACATACCCATTCAGTCCAACTAACTATAACGCCCCTGAAACCTATGTTTTTTTCAGTGAATTTCTAAGGGTTTTTAAAAAAAAATCTTTTATTAGTTTTCTTTTTTTTGTTGCACTGAAACATACAATTGTACATATGTTACATATACACAATGAAATACAATTATGAACTTGTGTATATGGGATCAGACTTCTCCATCATGTAAACACTGTCATACACACAATTATAACATTCGCATTATCATGCATGCATAAAATGTTACAGTTTCCCCTCACACGTGCGTGTCGTCATCTCCATTAACATAACAGTGGGTGCATACCATGAGTGCATTTTCCCACCAACTGTTTGAAGACTTCAATTGTACCTATGTGCTTACCAATACCCTCTAAACAGATATCTCATGTCGGAACATTACAAGCAATGGTGTCTTAACAATATATATGTATATCTTTGGAGGCGATAGATATTATTATGTTAATATGAAAACTACAACTAAAAGAGAACGAAAAAGAATAATCAACTATGCCAGTGGTGGAAACATTGCGAAAAGCGTCATCCAATCTGTGGTGCAGCTTAGTCGAGACATTGGTAGGTAATTCAAGCCGCGCTGCATGCTTCATGTACGGCTAAATGAGTGTCAGGGTGATGTGTAACTGTGTTTAGCTACATGGAACGCATCTCAGACACGCAAGTTCAATTCTCAACACGACAGAGACTCCAGGTATCAACCACACCTACAACACGGTGTATTCACTGGGCGTCTTCTCCAACATTGTCTACTGTGAATTTCTAAGGTTTCTTAAATGCTAATTTCTAACTATAATTGCCTGAAACCTATGTTTTTTTCAGTGAATTTCAAAGGTTTTTTAAATGCTAATTTCTAACTATAATGTGCCTAAAACCTATGGTTTTTTAAGTGAACTTCTAAGGTTTTTTAAATGCTAGTTTCTAACTATGCCTACAGAGGTAGGACATGTGAAGAAAGAAGAAAAAACGCACAGAACGAAGCAAAAGGAATGAATAAAGAAGCAACAGAAGTCCACAAAGACGAAGAAAAGTGCAGGAAAAAGCAAGACATGTGCAGAAAGAACCAACAGAGGAGCAGAAAGAGGCCTTGTTGCAAAATCATCCTGTGCCCACAACATTTTCAGATGGGTGCTGGTGGTAACTGACTCTGACTAACCAGGCCTAGAGCCAGTGCTATGCTAAAAGACACTTAGAATACAGTGAAAGCACCTACATACACTAGGGAACACTATGCGTTGCGGTACCCCTGTGATTAGCATGACGTCTTCTGTAAGGCCCTAGAACATAATAGGGCAGGGGGATTAAAACTACGTCTAAGTCAGAGGTGCAGAAATATGCTACTTTACTAGTAGTCGCGTTTGCAGAGTGGTGGAGAAAGGGTACTGGACGTCCAACCAATGCTCAGTAATTCTGATGCGTAGGACTTACAGGAGGTACCAGGAGGGATTCTTGGCCCCCAAACTCCCTCAGGATTAAATTGGACTTCATCCCCCATCCCATAGTCTGCCACGAGGCACTTTTGCAGAGTGGTGGAGAAAGGGGGCAATGGCCTCCGAAGACGTTTTAGCAATCCCACTGTGTGGGACTTACTGGAGGTAACAAGAGGGATAGTTGGCCACCGAGGACATCCTTGGGGGCCAACTTCCCAAATTTTACCTCCAGTCAGTCCCACACAGCAGCATTGGTAAGTACGTGCACCAGGCCATGCCCACTTTGCCCACCACTCTACAAACTCACTCCCTGGCATGCTCTTGGATGGGGATTGAAGACCCCTTTGCTGCGCGGGGTCCTTTAGGGGCCAACTAGCCTACCTTTTACCTCCAGTAAGCCCACGCAGCGGGATTGGTGAGAGGTAGACAAAGGCCATGCCTCCTTTCTCCACCACTCTGCAAACGCGCCCCCTGGCGTGTTATAAGTTGGGGGATTAAGTCCCCTTGAATCTTGAGTGTCCCTGGGGTCCAACTAGCCCACTAAGTACCTGCAGTAAGCGCCACGGAGCTGTGGTTGCAGAGAGGTGTAAAAAGGGGCATGGCCTGGACCACATCTCTGCAACGCAGGCCTCTGGCGCTTACTGGAGGTACCTGGTGGGCTAGTTGGCCCTCAGGATTGAAGGGGAATTAATTCCCCAACTTAGAACACGCCACAGGGTATATTTGCACACATGTCACCTCAGGCCCACCCACTCCCTTCACCACTATGCAAACGCACCCTGTGGCTCATTTAAAGTTGGGAGATTAATCCCCTTGAATCCTGAGGCTCCCTGGGGTCCAACACGCCCACTAGGTACCTCCAGTAAGCGCCACACAGCTGCATTGAAGAGAGGTGTAAAAAGGGGCGTGGCCTGGACCACCTCTCTGCACCGCAGGCCTCTGGTGCTTCTTGGAGGTACTTAGTGGGCTAGTTGGCCCCCAGGAGCCCTCAAGATTGAAGGGGAATTAATTCCCCAACTTAAAATGCACCACAGGGCATGTTTGCACACATGTCACCTCAGGCCCCGCCCACTCCCTTTACCACTGTGCAAACGCGCCCTGTGCCACGTTTTAAGTTGGGGGATTAAGTCCCCTTGAATCCTGAGGGTCCCTGGGGTCCAACTAGCCCACCAGGTATCTCCAGTAAGCGCCACAGAGCTGCGTTGCAGAGGTGTAAAAAGGGGCGTGGCCTGGGCCACATCTCTGCAACGCAGGCCTATGGTGCTTACTGGAGGCACTGGTGGGCTCATTGGCCCCCAGGGGGCCTCAGAATTGAGGGAGAATTCATTCCCTAACTTAAAACGCGCCACAGGGCGTGTTTGCACACATGTCACCTCAGGCCCCCCCCCTCCCTTCACCACTGTGCAAACGCGCTATGTTATGTTATGTTAATCGGAATTTTTTAAGCGCACGTGCACCCAAGGGTTTCATGGCGCTGACAGTGAGGAAAATTGATGGCAGATAACCTATCCAGATGCTTGCTTAAATAGCCAGGTCCTCAAGGCTCTCCGATACTCCATAAGGTTAGTACAACTTCTGATCGTCAGAGGAAGAGTATTCCAAACCTTCGGGGCAACTCCGGGGGACGGAGAACGTGGCATGTTTTAAGTTGGGGGATTAAGTCCCCTTGAATCCTGAGGGTCCCTGGGGTCCAACTAGCCCACCAGAAACCTCCAGTAAGCGCCACAGAGCTGCGTTGCAGAGAGGTGTAAAAACGGGCGTGGCCTGGACCACCTCTCTGCAACCCAGCCCTGTGGCGCTTACTGGAGGTACCTGTTGGGCTAGTTGGCCTCCAGGGACCCCCAGTATTGAAGGGGAAGGGGAGTGTTGCTGGGAGGGGGTGGGGCCTCCGGCACAATTGCTGTGTTTTGTATTATTTCTTTTTATTTTTTTTGGGCACTGGGGACCCCATCCCCCAGGGCCTTACCCCCATTTTAAAAAAAAGAAAATTTAAACGGGAAGGGGGCCGCGTGGGCCCTCCTCCCATGGCCAATTACAGCCCCGGGGACCCGATCCCCCGGGGCATGGCCACATAAATATTTTTTTTTAATGGAGGGGAGCTGCATGGCCCCCCTCCTTAGGCTTATATTGGCCCCGGGGACCCCATACCCCGGGCCTGCCTTTTTTTCTTTTTTTATTATTTTTTGGTGGGGAGAGGTGGGCCGCATAGCCCCCTTCCCGGGCCACTTCTAGCCTTGGGTTCCCCTGCCAACACTTCCTGGTTTGGAGTGTTGACAGCCAATTAGAATAAAGCTCGTGGTCGGGAGGGTGCGCGGATCCTCTGTGCCTCTATATATCGAAACTTTTATTTTTTGATTTTCTCAGCAACTACTGAACCGATTTACACCATTTAAGAAAAAGAGTTCTTTCTGAAACAAGGACTACCATTATACCAAATTTGGTGTAATTCCGTTCAGCAGTTCGAGCTGTAGCTGTGTCTAAAGTTTCCTATGGAAAATTCATTTTTCTACCTCTTTATTTTTTATTTCTCAGAAACTACTGAACGGATTTACACCATTTAAGAAAAAGAGATATTTCTGAAACAAGGGCTACCTTTTTGCAAAATTTGGTGTAATTCCTTCAGCAGTTCGGGCTGTAGTCGATCCTGTGGAAACACGATCCTAACCATAACTACCCAGTGGTGATCACCACTGAGTAGTGATAGATAGATAACTAGATAGATAGATAGGTAGATAGCTAGATAGATGATAGATAGATAGATAGATAGATAGATAGATAGATAGATAGATAGATAGATAGATAGATAGATAGATAGATAGATAGATAGATAGATAGACAGACAGACAGACAGGCAGACAGACAGACAGACAGACAGACATACAGGTAGATAGATAGATATATAGATAGGTAGATAGATAGATAGATAGATAGATAGATAGATAGATAGATAGATAGATAGATAGATAGATAGATAGATAGATAGATAGATAGATAGATAGATAGGTAGGTAGGTAGGTAGGTAGGTAGGTAGGTAGATAGATAGATAGATAGATAGATAGATAGATAGATAGATAGATAGATAGATAGATAGATAGATAGATAGATAGATAGATAGATAGATAGATAGATAGATAGATAGATAGATAGATAGATAGATAGATAGATAGATAGATAGATAGATAGATAGATAGATAGATAGATAGATTAACTGAAAAAACAAAGGTTAAGCAACATTATAGTTAGGTGAAATGTTCAGTAACAATGTAAGATTTAAACTCTCAAAAATCACTGAAATTCACCAGTTATAGTTATCTTAAATAACAATAACTATAACTCGGTCACCACTGGGTAGTTATAGTTAGTATTGTACTTCCATAGGAAATGCATCTTTTGTATTGCTAATAACTTTGGAGCCATTTGACAAATCTCCACAAAACGTTCCAAAAATGTGCTATCGTTTGATTAGTTTGTGCATAGAAAGTTTCGGACTGATCTGTCAATTGGGGGTCGAGAATGAAGGGCTGATTGCAAAACACATTTTCCCTATTAATTTTCCCATAGGCAATTTAGACACAGTTGCAGCCTAAACGGCTGAATGGATTTATACCAAATTTGGCAGAGGGCTACACCTTGGTCCAGAAAGAGCACCTTTTGTGTTTTGGTGTAAATCTGTTCAGTAGTTTCTGAGTAATGTATGCTCACAAACATTGTATATCTAGAGACGCTGATTCTCCGCAAATCCCAACAGATCTCAAGTTGAGATCTTATTGGCTTCCACCACCTCAACCAGAAATTGGTTTCTGCCATCTTTGGACTCAGAACTTTGTCCTGAGTCATAAAGGACCTCTTTCCCTTTATTTTAAGTAGTGGCCCTGGAGGATGGGGTCCGTAGGGTGCAATAAGCCTCAGAGAGAAGGGCCACGCAGCCTCCATCCCTTTCAATGAAAACATCGACCCAGGGGGATGGTGTCCCTAGGGCCAAGTAAGGCACAGAGAGGGGCCACATAGTCCCCCTCCCCTTCAATAAAACAATTACCATGGGGGATGGGGTCCCCAGGGCCTAATAAGGCCCTGGGAGGGGGACCCACGCGGCCCCCTCGCCTTTAAAATACAACAAAAAAAAGACCCTCAAGTCCCCTTTAATTATAATAAGCCCCTGGGGATGGGGTCCCCAGGGCCTAAGAAGGCTCAGGAGGGGGGGACCATGCGCCCCCTCCCCTTTACCATACAATAAAAAAAGACCCTCGGGTCTCTAGGGCCAGGCAGTGTGGCCAACCTCCCAACTCGTATGGCCAAAGGTAATGTGTCGAGTGGAGTTGGCTGCCTTTGGGGGTTTGGTCAAAGGCCATCCACTCCCCCCACCATGCACGGCCAAAGGCTGTGAGCAGCGTGGGGTTAACTGCATGCAGGGGCTGGCTGCAGGGTGCCCAACCCCCCCATTATGCATGACCGAAGGCCCTGCACAGTGGCCAGCGCCCCACTGAGCATGACTGAAGGCCGTGTGCAGCGTGGATTTGGCTGCATGCAGGGGTTGGGTTTACATAAGTAATTAAATATTACTTTACATTAAAAAAAAATAGAAATTCACAGAAAAAACAAAAGTTAAAGTAACGTTATAGTTAAGTGAAATGTTCAGTAACAATGTAATGTTTTAAACTCTAAAAACCACTGAAATTCACCAGTTATAGTTACACGTATCTCAATTAACTATAACTCATGTCCTAAGATAACTATAACTTGTGCCCTCTCCATGCACTGTTTTTACCCCACTTATTGTCACAAAGTGTACCTGAATTCCTTGAGTTTCCGTAGAAGCAGATGGCGTGAAGGAGAGGTTCCCAGCTGAGTATTTCCCAACTCCCCCACTCCCCTGAACCCAGATTTCTCTAAGCCCAGAAGAGTAAGGGAAAGGGGAAGTGGAATGAAAAAGAGAGACTGCCACACGGGTGTCACCAAGACACTTCAGTATTTCAGGTCTGGTCTCACCTACAAAATTGAGCACAACATTAATACAGTTCCCAAAATAATACTGTGGCACAGAACTAATTCCTCCTAACCAGAATCCTACCTGTGTACTGTGTGGATTTAGCTGCTCTCTGAAAATAGTGTCCAAGGAGAATGAGCGAGTTGCTTGACCCTGACGTGATAAGCCTTGTAAGTAGACCATGGGTTGTTAGATGATATTTAAGATGGTATACATTGGGATCAATAATATGCATATCATTTAGTACCCCTATATACTTGTAGACCAGTAGCCAGGGAGGAACTCTGCTGATAAGGCTCACTCACAGTAAGGAACTCTTAGCTCAGTAATGATGCCTTCCTATGACTTGTAAGGTTCAGTAAGTTCATAGAAAGAGTTTCTTTAGTCTGTACTCAGGACTCAGTAACGCTCCAAACAATGTCTCAATAAGTCTTTGAAATTGTACTGAGCAGAAGGTATGTAAACTGGCAGATACCTCAATTGAATAAACGAACTTGTTCATAAATTATTCAGAATTCTCCTACCAGTGGTCTGCGGAATTACTGGAACTCAGGCAAGGAGGAAACCTTCCTACCGAATACCTCTCAACCTCTCGGCACTGGAAACGAGAGTTTCTTACTCCAGCTCGAGGTGCAGAACTGGAAACGCTGAGGGGCGGCTGTCGAGGAAATTTCAGGAAGCCGCTACAGGTTCCTTACGGAGTATTGCAGGGACTAGGACACACCGAACTTGGCCTCTAAGATAAGTAAAGCCTCATATAGTTCTGAGGTTCTCAGGAAACAAAGGGGCATGGAAATACCCTGTCAGAATTGCGGGCTTAAGGGAACGCCTGAGAAGCGCGACCTGCCGCCAGAAAAACAACAGTTGAAGTGCGCAGAGAAGAATTCTTGCGCACACAAAATGGCGGTTTGCCGCTAACTGCTAGAGCGCTGACTGACTGCGCTAATGGCACATCCAGGAACCAACTATTCTATTAGGACCATGATTTGGCCAGACGCTGCCGCCAACTCCAGAGGGCTGAAACGGTGGGAACAGCAGGTCTACCCAACACCTTACAGACCAAGGAGATAGATTTAGAACGAGGTCTGACAGTACCCCCGCCCAAAGACCCCTCCCTGGGTTTCTGTGGATAAGTCTGGTGAAAGTCAGCAACCAGCTTGGGGGCATGGACATTGGAACTGGGTTCCCAAGATCGCTCTTCTGGGCCAAAACCTTTCCAGTCCACTAAATAGAAAAGACTGCCTCTTCTCTTCTTAGAGTCCAGAATTCTCTTCACCTCAAATTCTTCAGCCGAATGAACTTGCACAGAAACGGGGGGGGCGAGTTTGTCTCAGCATTGGAGGGCTCTGTTTGATTAAGGAGACATGAAATGTGGGGTGAATTTTCATGGACTTAGGTAAAGTGACCCTGACACAGACTGGATTGATCATACGCTCCACTGGGAATGGACCTACAAATCTAGGTTGAAACTTCCTATTGCCAACTAATCTCATATGTCGGGTAGAAATCCAAACCAGATCCCCAGCCTTATATTTTGGACTCTCTCTCCTTCGTTTATCTGCTTGTTTCTTATATCCCTGTTTAGCTTTGGAAAGATTCTGGGAAGCCAACTGAAATGTCTTTTGTAATTTCTGAATCACTTCCTCCGCGGCTGGGACCTCTGCCTCTTCCCCATTCAGGATCATATTTGGATGTCGACCTGAGTTCAAGAAGAATGGGGAGAAACCAGTAGCTGAATGAACTGCATTATTATAGGCAAACTCCGCTGTGCTCAACAAATCAGGCCACTCTCCCTCCTGATCCATTAAGTACAAGCGAAGATACTGCTCCAAATCCTGATTCACTCTTTCTGTCTGGCCATCAGTCTCGGGGTGGAAGCTGGTAGACAGACGGGAATCTACTCCCAACCCTTTCAAAAATGACCTCCAGAATCGGGAAATAAATTGTGGTCCCCTGTCTGAAATCACTACCTTTGGGACTCCATGTAGCCTAACTATGTGTTGGACAAATAACGAGGCCAATTGTGGGGCAGTGGGTAAGACCTTCAAGGGAATAAAGTGACTCATCTTGGTGAATTGATCTACCACTACCCAAATGACAGAGTACCCCTGGCTGGAAGGTAATTCCACAATAAAATCCATTAGGATGGTATGCCAAGGAGATGGGGCTGTAGGTAAGGGCAGAAGCAACCCCTGAGGGGACTGTCTAGAACTTTTTCCCTTAACACATTGCTCACAAGTGGCTACGTACTGTCTCACCTGAGTGTCCATTCCTGGCCAAAAAAAGGTCCTCTTTACAAGTTCCAAAGTCTTGTCTGCTCCCTTATGCCCAGCTAGGGGATGATCATGGAGCTGTTGAATGACTTCTTTTTGCAGGGTTTCACTCGGAACAAACATTTTTCCTTGCACAAATGGCTTCCCATCTCGTACCTCTCGGTCCTGACCTTCCATGATCCAATTAGAAAATTCCTCTTTGCAGAACTCTTCTCTGATCAAATCTCCAATTTCCACGATGGCCACCACTCTATCTTGGGGAATGATGTAACCCTCCGTGGTCATTTCTGCCCCTCCTTCAGTGCTGAGACGAGAAAGAGCATCAGCTTTTCCGTTAGCAGATCCTGGTTTATAAGTCAACACAAAGTCAAAATCTGCAAAGAAAAGCGACCAACGTAGCTGACGGGGGGTAAGGGTTCGTGCCGATTTCAAAAATTGCAGATTTCGGTGATCCGTAAAAACTGTCACCACATGCCTTGCTCCCAATAGATAATGTCTCCAGACCTGAAATGCATCCTTCACAGCTAACAACTCCTTGTCAGCTATCGAGTAATTTATTTCTGCTGAAGATAATTTTCTGGAGTGATATGCCACTGGATGCAGCTGACCTGTCTGTTTATGGCGTTGAGACAAAATTCCCCCAATGGCCAGATTAGAAGCATCGGCTTCAATGAAAAAAGGTTCCTTCATATCGGGATGTTGCAAAATTGGGGCGGAGACAAAGGCTGCTTTTAAGGATTGAAAAGCTTCTTCTGAGTTCTCCTTCCAATCAAAACGGGCATTTTTCTTTAACAATTTAGTAATGGGACTAACCTTTTCGGAAAAATTTTGAATAAATCTTCGATAGAAATTTGCAAATCCCAAAAAACTCTGGATTTCTTTTACAGTCTTAGGAGCTGGCCAGGAACGAATTGCTTGTAGTTTAGAATCATCCATGTATACACCTTCTGGAGAAAGAATAAACCCCAAAAATTCCACTTTGGTGGAATGAAAAACACATTTTTCCAATTTCACGAACAGATGATGTTCCAGAAGTCGTTCCAAAATTGCTCGAACATGACCCACGTGTTCTTCTTGATTGTCAGAGAAAATGAGGATGTCATCAATGTATACCACTGCAAAACGATCCAAGAACTCTCGCAGAATATCATTTACAAAATGTTGAAAGGCAGCGGGGGCATTGCATAGACCAAATGGCATTACTTGGTATTCGAATAACCCCAAACGAGTTCGGAAAGCCGTCTTCCATTCCTCTCCTTCGGCCATACGAACTAGGTGGTAAGCCCCCCTCAAATCCAACTTGGTGTAGATGCGAGCATCCTTCACTTGATCTAAAAGTTCTGAGATGAGAGGCAAAGGATAACGGTTCTTTTTAGTAACCAGATTCAGGGCTCTATAATCGATGCAAGTCCTCAGAGAGCCATCCTTCTTGGGAATGAAGAAGAGTGGAGAAGACACTGGTGACTGAGATGGTCGAATGAAACCACATGCCAAATTTTGCTCAATGTACTCTTTCAAATGAAGATTTTCTGGTTCCGATAAAGCATAGATCCGACTGCAAGGTAAGGAGGCTCCAGGCTCCAACTCGATCCGACAGTCGTATTCTCTATGGGGTGGCAATTTATTTGCCTCCTTTTCATTGAACACCTCTCGTAAGTCTTGGTATTCGGTGGGAATCTCAGGTATCTCCACCGCACAAATCATTTGAGCATGATCAACGAATCCCAATGGAATGGAAACCTGACTCTTTTCCGATGGTGAATGAAAACAATGCTCAGAGCAAAAAAGGGAATTCATTTCCACCGTTCGACTAGCCCAATCAATGTGAGGATTGTGCTCTGTGAGCCACGGTAATCCCAATATCATCTGAAACTGTGGAGCGTCAATTAAGTTGAAATGAACATAACTGCGATGCTCTCCCGGTCCCAAAACGGTGATCTTCTCAGTGTCAAAAACGATGGGTCCCGAAGATAGATTAGTTCCATCGACTGCCCGCACCGGCTCTGGGCGGGGTTTTTTCTCGAATTGGATTCCCAAAGATTTCGCAAAACGAATATCACAGAAGTTTCCAGTTGCCCCAGAGTCTAACATAATTGCGACATCATCCTCCGAAGAATTCCCAAATTGGATCTTACAGGACAAAATCAAATGAGGTGCCGCTGACTGCAGGGTGTTGGCTAAAGATTGAGATTTGGGGGTTGTCTCTTGCGAACCTCCCACCAGAGCAACTCCATCTACTGGTGGGATTTGTCTTTTACCCATTGCCTTGACTTTGATTTCTTCGGACATTCCCGAACAAAATGACCAGACTGACCGCAATACATGCAAAGTTTTCCTATTCGGCGTTTCTCTCTTTCCTCCATAGTGAGAGGGCCCCTCACCGTTCCAATTTGCATGGGCTCCTCTCCAGGGATGCCTTCACTATTCTTGACAGGTTCTATCCGCACCCGATCCAGGCGAGGAGGAAATGGTTTGAAATCCTTGCGTTTCTCACTCCGCCGCTCTGATTGCCTTTGGTCTATCTGGAGCACTAAATCTATGAGTTCAGAAACATCTGTGGGTCTCTTAGGAATTTGAGCAAGACCATCCTTAAGCTCATCCTTAAGTCCTCTGTAGAAGATTGCTGCCCTTTTTTCTACTGGCCAATTAGTTTCTACAATTAATTTATTGAACTGCGCCAGATAAGCCACCAATTCTTTATTCCCCTGCTTCAAATCTAAAAGTTCATTGTCGGTGGTCTGAGAAATGGTTCTTCTATCGAAGATCCGCAAAAATTCCGCTTTAAAATCTTCGAATTTATACAAGACTGGACTGTTCGAAGTTACCAAGGGCATGGACCATGCAGCTGCGTCACCACTCAGGTAAGACAGTACGAAAGCCACCTTAGACTGGTCCTCCTTAAATAGAATTGGCTTGCAAAGGAAATGCAAAGAGCACTGGGTCATAAATATCTGCGCCTTATGGGGATCCCCCTGAAACCTTTCTGGGGCCGCCAACGGCATAGTCGGAGACATGGCATGTACCACCTGTGTAGTTAAATTTGAGGAGGAGGTAGGGGAAGGATCAAAGGTTGGACCTTTTAACCCCCCAAAGTTCGGACTGGGACTCACAGACAGCTGATCTAATCTCTGACGAAGATAGCCTGCTTCTAAATTGGATTTCCGAACCTCTTCCCTGGTTTCACTCAGTTGTTTCTGTAACCCTTCTAGTACAGATGCTAACGCCTTTACATCAAGGCCTTCAGCCATCTTGCTCGGACGGAAGAATTACAGGGCACTTCAATCTGTCACAAAGTGTACCTGAATTCCTTGAGTTTCCGTAGAAGCAGATGGCGTGAAGGAGAGGTTCCCAGCTGAGTATTTCCCAACTCCCCCACTCCCCTGAACCCAGATTTCTCTAAGCCCAGAAGAGTAAGGAAAAGGGGAAGAGGAATGAAAAAGAGAGACTGCCACACGGGTGTCACCAAGACTCTTCAGTATTTCAGGTCTGGTCTCACCTACAAAATTGAGCACAACATTAATACAGTTCCCAAAATAATACTGTGGCACAGAACTAATTCCTCCTAACCAGAATCCTACCTGTGTACTGTGTGGATTTAGCTGCTCTCTGAAAATAGTGTCCAAGGAGAATGAGCGAGTTGCTTGACCCTGACGTGATAAGCCTTGTAAGTAGACCATGGGTTGTTAGATGATATTTAAGATGGTATACATTGGTATCAATAATATGCATATCATTTAGTACCCCTATATACTTGTTGAACAGTAGCCAGGGAGGAACTCTGCTGATAAGGCTCACTCACAGTAAGGAACTCTTAGCTCAGTAATGATGCCTTCCTATGACTTGTAAGGTTCAGTAAGTTCATAGAAAGAGTTTCTTTAGTCTGTACTCGGGACTCAGTAACGCTCCAAACAATGTCTCAATAAGTCTTTGAAATTGTACTGAGCAGAAGGTATGTAAACTGGCAGATACCTCAATTGAATAAACGAACTTGTTCATAAATTATTCAGAATTCTCCTACCAGTGGTCTGCGGAATTACTGGAACTCAGGCAAGGAGGAAACCTTCCTACCGAATACCTCTCAACCTCTCGGCACTGGAAACGAGAGTTTCTTACTCCAGTTCGAGGTGCAGAACTGGAAACGCTGAGGGGCGGCTGTCGAGGAAATTTCAGGAAGCCGCTACAGGTTCCTTACGGAGTATTGCAGGGACTAGGACACACCGAACTTGGCCTCTAAGATAAGTAAAGCCTCACATAGTTCTGAGGTTCTCAGGAAACAAAGGGGCATGGAAATACACTGTCAGAATTGCGGGCTTAAGGGAACGCCTGAGAAGCGCGACCTGCCGCCAGAAAAACAACAGTTGAAGTGCGCAGAGAAGAATTCTCGCGCACACAAAATGGCGGTTTGCCGCTAACTGCTAGAGCGCTGACTGACTGCGCTAATGGCACATCCAGGAACCAACTATTCTATTAGGACCATGATTTGGCCAGACGCTGCCGCCCACTCCAGAGGGCTGAAACGGTGGGAACAGCAGGTCTACCCAACACCTTACAGACCAAGGAGATAGATTTAGAACGAGGTCTGACACTTATCACATCACTCATGGCATCTTCTATGAAATCATTGATAATGTCTCTGCAACATTTGCAGTCAAAATATTGATGAGAAAACTGTGCATGGCCCGCCATGAGTTATAGTTACCTAAGGGCATGAGTTACAGTTACTTTAACCCCTTCGCTGCTAGGCCTTTTCCCCTCCTGTGCTAAGCCTTTTTTTGGCGATTTGGGGTAGTGCGCGCTTAGGCCCCTGTAACTTTTTGACCACATAAGGTAGCCACGCCAAATTTGCATCCTTTTCTTCCAACATCATGTGGATTCTAAAGGTAGCCAGGGTTTGTGGATTCCCTTGGAGGGGTCCCAGAAATTAACCAAAATATAGTGACATTTATTGTTTTTTCAGAAAAATGGGAAAAACGGGCTGCAAATGAAAGCCTCTGGGGTTTTCACTGCAAATGGTATCAAAAAAGGGTTTGTGGGGCTAAAAACTCAATTTTCTCAGCTTTTAGGGAATGACAGTCTTTTGTCAGAGAACCAACATTTTTCACACAGTTTTGGCATTTTTCTAGGACATAGCCTATTTTTGCTATTTTTAGAGCTTTTCACCACCTTCCAGTTAATGGTAGAAATGAGTATGAAAGCAATAAGGGATCCTGGAAAGCTATACATTTTCGAAAAGTAGACACCATTCTAAATTCAAAAAGGGGTCATTTGTCTAAATCCATGAAGGTTTCTTTATATAAACTAACAGTTAAATATTGGAATAATTGAAATTTTGTTGAAAAAAACAGCCTTTTGTCTCAACGTTTTTACCTATAACTTCTTGTAATTTTGACAGCTCTTGGAAAGCAATGTACCATTACATTTGTTGGACCTTCCTGGTTGTGGGGATATATAGGACTTGTAGTTTCTCCAAGAACCCGACGAACCCAGATCCAAAAACTAAGCAGCAACTTGCAATGATTTGTTTTTATTTACTGGGTATAGAGTACTTATTCTTGGAAAATGTATATGTGGAAAAATCGGTATGAAAGACACCTGTGTATTTCTAAATTGGGTACAAATTATAGAGTCTAGAAACAGTATATAATTGCACATTTTCAAAATTGGGAATACTCATACTAGCATGAGAATTATTGGTCGTTTTTGAAAAAGATTTTTTTTTTACACAATGTCTTTCATAGGGAAGGGAGAAATGCATGAAAACTCAATTGGTAATAACAGTTGATTTACAAATCTGAATTACCATAAGTCTCCTGATAAAAACGGTACCTCACTTGTGTGGGTCGGCCTTGTGCCTGTGACAGGAAACGGCGCAAAATGCAACGTGGTCACACCTCAATTTTGCAGTTAAAAATTGACCCTTTTATGGCAAAGTGCCTACCTGTAGTTTTTGCACCCTAGCTCTGCCGGCACCTAGGGAAACCTAGCAAACCTATACATTTTTGAAATGTAGACACCCAGGGGAATTCAGGATGGGGTGACTCAACTGCCTACCATCAGGTTTTGTTACCCAGAATCCCTTGCAAAGCTAAGAATTTGAAAAAAACCAAATTTTCCTCACATTTCTGTGGTGGAAAGTTCTGGAATCTGCGTAGATCAACAAATTTCTACCCACCCAGCGTTCCCCCAGGTCTCCTGAAAAAAATGGTACCTGACTTGCGTGGGTAGGCATAGTGGCTGCGACATGAAACAGCGCAAAACGCAACGTGGTCGCACTTCAATTTCCCAGTGAAATCTTGCCATTTTCGGACAAAGAGACTACCTTTTGTTTTTGAGCCCTAGCTCTGCCAGCACCTAGGGAAACCTAGCAAACCTATACATTTCTGAAAACTAGACACCCAGGGAAATTCAGGATGGGGTGACTCGACTGCCTACCACCAGGTTTTGTTACCCAGAATCCCTTGCAAAGCTAAGAATTTGACAAAAAAAACACATTTTCCTCACATTTCTGTGGTGGAAAGTTCTGGAATCTGCGTGGATCAACAAATTTCCACCCACCCAGCGTTCCCCCAGGTCTTCCGAAAAAAATGGTACCTCACTTGCGTGGGTAGGCATAGTGGCTGCGACATGAAACAGCGCAAAACGCAACGTGGTCGCACCTCAATTTCCCAGTGAAATCTTGCCATTTTTGGACAAAGAGACTACCTTTAGTTTTTGAGCCCTAGCTCTGCCAGCACCTAGAGAAACCTAGCAAACCTATACATTTTTGAAAACTAGACACCCAGGGGTATTCAGGATGAGGTGACTCGACTGCCTACCACCAGGTTTTGTTACCCAGAATCCCTTGCAAAGCTAAGAATTTGACAAAAAAAACACATTTTCCTCACATTTCTGTGGTGGAAAGTTCTGGAATCTGCGTGGATCAACAAATTTCCACCCACCCAGCGTTCCCCCAGGTCCCCTGAAAAAAATGGTACCTCACTTGCGTGGGTAGGCATAGTGGCTGCGACATGAAACAGCGCAAAACGCAACGTGGTCGCACCTCAATTTCCCAGTGAAATCTTGCCATTTTTAGGTCTCGCCTGTCTATGCGCATGCGCATCGAGCAAGCGAGACTATAGGGGCTCATCGACTCTTTATCTAACTTGCAAGGAATCGTGGCGATTCCTTGCAGTGCCCGTGACTTTTAAGCTCAATGCGCATGTGCATTGAGCTTAAAAGCGCGTGCACAGCCGCCCGCATTCCTCCGACACCTTTGAAGTGAAGCTTAGCTTCACTTCAAAGGCCCGGCTTCTTCACACCCACATGCCGCTCTGCCCCGCTCCGCCCCCTCCCCTGAGTCATCCTGCCTGCCCCTTCCCGCCGTGTCGCATTTCTCCTCCCCCCTCCCCTCTCTTCCCTCCGTCTTGTTTATTTTACCCGCTCTGGCCCCTCGCATTTCTCCTCCCCCCTCCCCTCTCTTCCCTCCGTCTTGTTTATTTTACCCGCTCTGGCTCTGGCATGGATGCAGCCTCTGCACCTAGGTTGGACACCGCTGGTTGAAGAGCACTCGGCATGCACAGGTTGAGTCTGCAGGTAGAGGACTGCAGACAGGGCCAGGGTTGTTCAGCTACAGAAGGGACAGGGATTGTCAGCTGTGTGGAAGACAGGCCTGCAGGGCGTCACTGCAAGCTCGGTGACCCACATCACAGCTTGTTAAACCTTTACATGCTCCGAGCACTTGGCCTCTGACACTACATGTTTTACGGTTAAGCAGTCACACGGAGAAGGCCTGGGGACCTGCGGCGCCGGCGCGCACACACGCCACTCTGAAGAGATTCGTGTTTTTCCCCCTTCGTGGCAGCGCAGCTATACAATACTGCGACAAAAGCTGACAGCAGAAACCAGGCGTCCCGCGCTCTGGTGTGCCGTGCACTGCAGGGCTGCGCGGGGAGCTGTGGAACCGAAGCCGCCTTCTTTAATGCGCCAAAAACGACTACCAGTGTGACGCTGCCACAAAACATCATGTGATTGGTTGCTTTTCGGCTTTAACTTCACCCGCCTATGGGCCACCACACGGTGTCTTTGTTCGCAGGGCATCCAGCCGTTTTCTATACATGTAAGGAGGGGGGAAGACCGCAGCTACTGCATTACGAATAATTAATGGTCACTTCGCCTTACACGAAGTCGCCACTCATTTAAAGGTCAGGCCTGAATCTCGGAAACGGGCGTAACAAACAACTCCCATATACTGAACAGCTTTTTGACACTGACCAACTTGATATCTAGGGTCAAACGACCTTACTCTGTGGTAAACAAAGGTGGGCACATCCCTAATCAGAATTGGTGCCAAGTGTGAGGGGAATGTCTGAGGGGAATCTCTGATGCTCACCACACACGCACCCAACCACACACATGTTATCCTATCAGATTATGTCTGATATTATTAGCAATCCTCTGAGCGAATGCAGCAATTACTGAGAATCACGGCTATTACGACAAGTGACCAACCAGGTTTAAGCCCCTTTGCTATGAAGAAATGTCGGGAAAGCGCTGTTCATGGGTGGTGTAGGCGTGGGTTGTCTGTGCGCTACTCACTTGAGCAGTGCTCCTTGCCCGGTTCATATAAACCATCAAAGGTGGCACACAGTGCCTGGCACCCCACTTACTGCAGACTACTTACTCTTGCACATAATCTTAAATTTAACATATTTATCTGGCTAATTGGGAACAGCTTCAGTGTTCGATTACGTCCTCAACTAGCCTTCTTTGAGCGAGACTAGCCCATTACGTGGTGAGCAGAACCCAGCGAGACACACGCGGACAGTGCCAGTAACTCCTTTCTCTCCCATTGCCCTCTGTCTATGACCCTTCACCAGTCGCTGTCTCTTCTTCTCTGCCCGTCACCTCTGCAAGGGGGTCTCCTTTCTTCATGCCCTCCCGTCCTTTGTTGACATTGTCACTCTCAGCTCTCCTCACGCGCCCTCTCTCCTGAAGTGTCAGTAATCGCGGCCGCCGTTTCTCCCTCCCCTCACCTCTCTCCCTACTTCCCTCGATCTGTCTGTAACAGAGTCACTGCTCCTCCCACTCTCTCTCTCTGTCTGCCTGACGCCCTCTCGCCTATCCTCCTATCCTGCCATCTCTCTCACATCCTGACATCTCTCTCACATCCTGACATTTCTCTCACACTCTCTCCCATCCGGCCATCTCTCTCTCCCATCCTGCCATCTCTCTCCCTTCCTGACATCTCTCTCTCCCATCCTGCCATCTCTCTCTCATCCTGCCATTTCTCTCACACTCTCTCCCATCCTGGCTGCTCTCTCCCATCGGGCCACCACCCTCACCCTCACTCACCCTCACTCACTCACCCTCAACCCCTCACCCTCACCCCCTCAACCCCTCACCCCCTCACCCTCAACCCCTCACCCTCACCCCCTCACCCTCACCCCCTCACCCTCACTCACCCTCAACTCACTCACCCTCAACCCCTCACCCTCAACCCCTCACCCTCAACCCCTCACCCCCTCACCCTCAACCCCTCACTCACCCTCACTCTCACACACCCTCACTCACCCTCACTCACCCTCACTCACCCTCACTCACCCTCAACCCCTCACTCACCCTCACTCATCCTCACTCACCCTCAACCCCTCACCCTCACCCTCACCCACCCTCAACCCCTCACCCTAACTCACACTCACCCTCACTCACCCTCACTCTCACTCACCCTCAACCCCTCACTCACCCTCAACCCCTCACTCACCCTCAACCCCTCACTCACCCTCAACCCCTCACTCACCCTCAACCCCTCACTCACCCTCACTCACCCTCACTCACCCTCACCCACCCTCACCCTCACTCACCCTCAACCCCTCACCCTCACACAGTGCAATAGGTCTCGGAGCATTTGAGTTAGAGCTTTTAGAATTGTTTATGGCTTTTTTTATTTGTAATTCTTTAGCATTGGCTACAGGAAACAAAAATGCTAAAGATTTACAAAAAAAACCCATAAACAATTCTAAAAGCACTAACTCTAATGCTGCGAGACCTATTGCATTTCCAATGCTTGTTGTACAAAGAGACTACCTTTTGTTTTTGAGCCCTAGCTCTGCCAGCACCTAGGGAAACCTAGCGAACCTATACATTTTTGAAAACTAGACACTCGGGGAAATTCAGGATGGGGTGACTCGACTGCCTACCACCAGGTTTTGTTACCCAGAATCGCTTGCAAAGCTAAGAATTTGACAAAAAAACACATTTTCCTCACATTTCTGTGGTGGAAAGTTCTGGAATCTGCGTGGATCAACAAATTTCCACACACCCAGCGTTCCCCCAGGTCTCCCAAAAAAAATGGTACCTCACTTGCGTGGGTAGGCATAGTGGCTGCGACATGAAACAGCGCAAAACGCAACGTGGTCGCACCTCAATTTCCCAGTGAAATCTTGCCATTTTTGGACAAAGAGACTACCTTTTGTTTTTGAGCCCTAGCTCTGCCAGCACCTAGGGAAACCTAGCAAACCTATACATTTTTGAAAACTAGACACCCAGGGGAATTCAGGATGGGGTGACTCAACTGCCTACTACCAGGTTTTGTTACCCAGAATCCCTTGCAAAGCTAAGAATTTGACAAAAAAAACACATTTTCATCACATTTCTGTGGTGGAAAGTTCTGGAATCTGCGTGGATCATCAAATTTCCACCCACCCAGCGTTCCCCCAGGTCTCCCGAAAACAATGATACCTCACTTGCGTGGGTAGGCATAGTGGCTGCGACATGAAACAGCGCAAAACGCAACGTGGTCGCACCTCAATTTCCCAGTGAAATCTTGCCATTTTTGGACAAAGAGACTACCTTTTGTTTTTGAGCCCTAGCTCTGCCAGCACCTAGGGAAACCTAGCAAACCTATACATTTCTGAAAACTAGACACCCAGGGAAATTCAGGATGGGGTGACTCGACTGCCTACCACCAGGTTTTGTTACCCAGAATCCCTTGCAAAGCTAAGAATTTGACAAAAAAAACACATTTTCCTCACATTTCTGTGGTGGAAAGTTCTGGAATCTGCGTGGATCAACAAATTTCCACCCACCCAGCGTTCCCCCAGGTCTTCCGAAAAAAATGGTACCTCACTTGCGTGGGTAGGCATAGTGGCTGCGACATGAAACAGCGCAAAACGCAACGTGGTCGCACCTCAATTTCCCAGTGAAATCTTGCCATTTTTGGACAAAGAGACTACCTTTTGTTTTTGAGCCCTAGCTCTGCCAGCACCTAGAGAAACCTAGCAAACCTATACATTTTTGAAAACTAGACACCCAGGGGAATTCAGGATGAGGTGACTCGACTGCCTACCACCAGGTTTTGTTACCCAGAATCCCTTGCAAAGCTAAGAATTTGACAAAAAAAACACATTTTCCTCACATTTCGGTGGTGGAAAGTTCTGGAATCTGCGTGGATCAACAAATTTCCACCCACCCAGCGTTCCCCCAGGTCCCCTGAAAACAATGGTACCTCACTTGCGTGGGTAGGCATAGTGGCTGCGACATGAAACAGTGCAAAACGCAACGTGGTCGCACCTCAATTTCCCAATGAAATCTTGCCATTTTTGTACAAAGAGACTACCTTTTGTTTTTGAGCCCTAGCTCTGCCAGCACCTAGGGAAACCTAGCGAACCTATACATTTTTGAAAACTAGACACTCGGGGGAATTCAGTATGGGGTGACTCGACTGCCTACCACCAGGTTTTGTTACCCAGAATCGCTTGCAAAGCTAAGAATTTGACAAAAAAACACATTTTCCTCACATTTCTGTGGTGGAAAGTTCTGGAATCTGCGTGGATCAACAAATTTCCACACACCCAGCGTTCCCCCAGGTCTCCCAAAAACAATGGTACCTCACTTGCGTGGGTAGGCATAGTGGCTGCGACATGAAACAGCGCAAAACCCAACGTGGTCGCACCTCAATTTCCCAGTGAAATCTTGCCATTTTTGGACAAAGAGACTACCTTTTGTTTTTGAGCCCTAGCTCTGCCAGCACCTAGGGAAACCTAGCAAACCTATACATTTTTGAAAACTAGACACCCAGGGGAATTCAGGATGGGGTGACTCAACTGCCTACTGCCAGGTTTTGTTACCCAGAATCCCTTGCAAAGCTAAGAATTTGACAAAAAAAACACATTTTCATCACATTTCTGTGGTGGAAAGTTCTGGAATCTGCGTGGATCATCAAATTTCCACCCACCCAGCGTTCCCCCAGGTCTCCCGAAAACAATGATACCTCTCTTGCGTGGGTAGGCATAGTGGCTGCGACATGAAACAGCGCAAAACGCAACGTGGTTGCACCTCAATTTCCCAGTGAAATCTTGGCATTTTTGGACAAAGAGACTACCTTTTGTTTTTGAGCCCTAGCTCTGCCAGCACCTAGGGAAACCTAGCAAACCTATACATTTTTGAAAACTAGACACCAGGGGAAATTCAGGATGGGGTGACTTGACTGCCTACCACCAGGTTTTGTTACCCAGAATCCCTTGCAAAGCTAAGAATTTGACAAAAAAAACACATTTTCATCACATTTCTGTGGTGGAAAGTTCTGGAATCTGCGTGGATCATCAAATTTCCACCCACCCAGCGTTCCCCCAGGTCTCCCGAAAAAAATGGTACCTCACTTGCGTGGGTAGGCATAGTGGCTGCGACATGAAACAGCGCAAAACACAACGTGGTCGCACCTCAATTTCCCAGTGAAATCTTGCCATTTTTGGACAAATAGACTACCTTTTGTTTTTGAGCCCTAGCTCTGCAAGCACTTAGGGAAACCTAGCAAACCTATACATTTATAAACACTAGACACCCAGGGGAATTCAGGATGGGGTGACTCAACTGCCTACTACCAGGTTTTGTTACCCAGAATCCCTTGCAAAGCTAAGAATTTGAGAAAAAAAACACATTTTCATCACATTTCTGTGGTGGAAAGTTCTGGAATCTGCGTGGATCATCAAATTTCCACCCACCCAGCGTTCCCCCAGGTCTCCCGAAAACAATGATACCTCACTTGCGTGGGTAGGCATAGTGGCTGCGACATGAAACAGCGCAAAACGCAACGTGGTCGCACCTCAATTTCCCAGTGAAATCTTGCCATTTTTGGACAAAGAGACTACCTTTTGTTTTTGAGCCCTAGCTCTGCCAGCACCTAGGGAAACCTAGCAAACCTATACATTTCTGAAAACTAGACACCCAGGGAAATTCAGGATGGGGTGACTCGACTGCCTACCACCAGGTTTTGTTACCCAGAATCCCTTGCAAAGCTAAGAATTTGACAAAAAAAACACATTTTCCTCACATTTCTGTGGTGGAAAGTTCTGGAATCTGCGTGGATCAACAAATTTCCACCCACCCAGCGTTCCCCCAGGTCTTCCGAAAAAAATGGTACCTCACTTGCGTGGGTAGGCATAGTGGCTGCGACATGAAACAGCGCAAAACGCAACGTGGTCGCACCTCAATTTCCCAGTGAAATCTTGCCATTTTTGGACAAAGAGACTACCTTTTGTTTTTGAGCCCTAGCTCTGCCAGCACCTAGAGAAACCTAGCAAACCTATACATTTTTGAAAACTAGACACCCAGGGGAATTCAGGATGAGGTGACTCGACTGCCTACCACCAGGTTTTGTTACCCAGAATCCCTTGCAAAGCTAAGAATTTGACAAAAAAAACACATTTTCCTCACATTTCGGTGGTGGAAAGTTCTGGAATCTGCGTGGATCAACAAATTTCCACCCACCCAGCGTTCCCCCAGGTCCCCTGAAAACAATGGTACCTCACTTGCGTGGGTAGGCATAGTGGCTGCGACATGAAACAGCGCAAAACGCAACGTGGTCGCACCTCAATTTCCCAATGAAATCTTGCCATTTTTGTACAAAGAGACTACCTTTTGTTTTTGAGCCCTAGCTCTGCCAGCACCTAGGGAAACCTAGCGAACCTATACATTTTTGAAAACTAGACACTCGGGGGAATTCAGTATGGGGTGACTCGACTGCCTACCACCAGGTTTTGTTACCCAGAATCGCTTGCAAAGCTAAGAATTTGACAAAAAAACACATTTTCCTCACATTTCTGTGGTGGAAAGTTCTGGAATCTGCGTGGATCAACAAATTTCCACACACCCAGCGTTCCCCCAGGTCTCCCAAAAACAATGGTACCTCACTTGCGTGGGTAGGCATAGTGGCTGCGACATGAAACAGCGCAAAACGCAACGTGGTCGCACCTCAATTTCCCAGTGAAATCTTGCCATTTTTGGACAAAGAGACTACCTTTTGTTTTTGAGCCCTAGCTCTGCCAGCACCTAGGGAAACCTAGCAAACCTATACATTTTTGAAAACTAGACACCCAGGGGAATTCAGGATGGGGTGACTCAACTGCCTACTGCCAGGTTTTGTTACCCAGAATCCCTTGCAAAGCTAAGAATTTGACAAAAAAAACACATTTTCATCACATTTCTGTGGTGGAAAGTTCTGGAATCTGCGTGGATCATCAAATTTCCACCCACCCAGCGTTCCCCCAGGTCTCCCGAAAACAATGATACCTCTCTTGCGTGGGTAGGCATAGTGGCTGCGACATGAAACAGCGCAAAACGCAACGTGGTTGCACCTCAATTTCCCAGTGAAATCTTGGCATTTTTGGACAAAGAGACTACCTTTTGTTTTTGAGCCCTAGCTCTGCCAGCACCTAGGGAAACCTAGCAAACCTATACATTTTTGAAAACTAGACACCAGGGGAAATTCAGGATGGGGTGACTTGACTGCCTACCACCAGGTTTTGTTACCCAGAATCCCTTGCAAAGCTAAGAATTTGACAAAAAAAACACATTTTCATCACATTTCTGTGGTGGAAAGTTCTGGAATCTGCGTGGATCATCAAATTTCCACGCACCCAGCGTTCCCCCAGGTCTCCCGAAAAAAATGGTACCTCACTTGCGTGGGTAGGCATAGTGGCTGCGACATGAAACAGCGCAAAACACAACGTGGTCGCACCTCAATTTCCCAGTGAAATCTTGCCATTTTTGGACAAATAGACTACCTTTTGTTTTTGAGCCCTAGCTCTGCAAGCACTTAGGGAAACCTAGCAAACCTATACATTTATAAACACTAGACACCCAGGGGAATTCAGGATGGGGTGACTCGACTGCCTACCACCAGGTTTTGTTACCCAGAATCCCTTGCAAAGCTAAGAATTTGACAAAAAAAACAAATTTTCATCACATTTCTGTGGTGGAAAGTTCTGGAATCTGCGTGGATCATCAAATTTCCACCCACCCAGTGTTTCCCCAGGTCTCCCGAAAAAAATGGTACCTCACTTGCGTGGGTAGGCATAGTGGCTGCGACATGAAACAGCGCAAAACGAAACGTGGTCGCACCTCAATTTCCCATTGAAATCTTGCCCTTTTTGGACAAAGAGACTACCTTTTGTTTTTGAGCCCTAGCTCTGCCAGCACCTAGGGAAACTTAGCAAACCTATACATTTTTGAAAACTAGACACCCAGGGGAATTCAAGATGGGGTGACTCGACTGCCTACCACCAGGTTTTTTTACCCAGAATCCCTTGCAAAGCTAAGAATTTGACAAAAAAAACACATTTTCATCACATTTCTGTGGTGGAAAGTTCTGGAATCTGCGTGGATCAACAAATTTCTACCCACCCAGCGTTCCCCCAGGTCTCCCAAAATAAATGGTACCTCACTTGCGTGGGTAGGCATAGTGGCTGCAACATGAAACAGCGCAAAACGCAACGTGGTCGCACCTCAATTTCCCAGTGAAATCTTGCCCTTTTTGGACAAAGAGACTAACTTTTGTTTTTGAGCCCTAGCTTTGCCAGCACCTAGGGAAACCTAGCAAACCTATACATTTTTAAAACTAGACACCCAGGGGAATTCAGGATGGGGTGACTCGACTGCCTACCACCAGGTTCTGTTACCCAGAATCCCTTGCAAATCTAAAAAAATTGTGAAAGAAATGCATTTTCCTCACGTTTCTGTGGTGGAAAGTTCCGGAATCTGCGTGGATCAACAAATTATCACCCACCCAGCGTTTCCCCAGGTGTCCCGAAAAAAATGGTACCTCACTTGCGTGGGTAGGCATAGTGGCTGCGACATGAAACAGCGCAAAACGCAACGTGGTCGCACCTCAATTTTCCAGTGAAATCTTGCCATTTTTGGACAAAGAGACTACCTTTTGTTTTTGAGCCCTAGCTCTGCCAGCACCTAGGGAAAACTAGCAAACCTATACATTTTTTAACACTAGACACCCAGGGGAATTCAGGATGGGGTTACTCGACTGACTGCCTACCACCAGGTTTTGTTACCCAGAATCCCTTGCAAAGCTAAGAATTTGACAAAAAAAACACATTTTCATCACATTTCTGTGGTGGAAAGTTCTGGAATCTGCGTGGATCATCAAATTTCCACCCACCCAGCGTTCCCCCAGGTCTCCCGAAAAAAATGGTACCTCACTTGCGTGGGTAGGCATAGTGGCTGCGACATGAAACAGCGCAAAACGCAACGTGGTCGCACCTCAATTTCTCAGTGAAATCTTGCCCTTTTTGGACAAAGAGACTACCTTTTGTTTTTGAGCCCTAGCTCTGCCAGCACCTAGGGAAACCTAGCAAACCTATACCTTTTTGAAAACTAGACACCCAGGGGAATTCAGGATGGGGTGACTTGACTGCCTACCACCAGGTTTTGTTACCCAGAATCCCTTGCAAAGCCAAGAATTTGACAAAAAAACACATTTTCATCACATTTCTGTGGTGGAAAGTTCTGGAATCTGCGTGGATCAACAAATTTCCACCCACCCAGCGTTCCCCCAGGTCTCCCAAAAAAAATGGTACCTCACTTGCGTGGGTAGGCATAGTGGCTGCAACATGAAACAGCGCAAAATGCAACGTGGTCGCACCTCAATTTCCCAGTGAAATCTTGCCCTTTTTGGACAAAGAGACTAACTTTAGTTTTTGAGCCCTAGCTCTGCCAGCACCTAGGGAAACCTAGCAAACCTATACATTTTTGAAAACTAGACACCCAGGGGAATTCAGGATGGGGTGACTCGACTGCCTACCACCAGGTTCTGTTACCCAGAATCCCTTGCAAAGCTAAACAAATTGTGAAAAAAATGCATTTTCCTCATGTTTCTGTGGTGGAAAGTTCTGGAATCTGCGTGGATCATCAAATTTCCACCCACCCAGCGTTCCCCCAGGTCTCCCAAAAAAAATGGTACCTCACTTGCGTGGGTAGGCATAGTGGCTGCGACATGAAACAGCGCAAAACGCAACGTGGTCGCACCTCAATTTCCCAGTGAAATCTTGCCCTTTTTGGACAAAGAGACTACCTTTTGTTTTTGAGCCCTAGCTCTGCCAGCACCTAGGGAAACCTAGCAAACCTATACATTTTTGAAAACTAGACACGCAGGGGTATTCAGGATGAGGTGACTCGACTGCCTACCACCAGGTTTTGTTACCCAGAATCCCTTGCAAATCTAAGAATTTGACAAAAAAAACACATTTTCCTCACATTTCTGTGGTGGAAAGTTCTGGAATCTGCGTGGATCAACAAATTTCCACCCATCCAACGTTCCCCCAGGTCTCCCGAAAAAAATGGTACCTCACTTGCGTGGGTAGGCATAGTGGCTGCGACATTAAACAGCGCAAAACGCAACGTGGTCGCACCTCAATTTCCCAGTGAAATCTTGCCCTTTTTGGACAAAGAGACTACCTTTTGTTTTTGAGCCCTAGCTCTGCCAGCACCTAGGGAAACCTAGCAAACCTATACATTTTTGAAAACTAGACACCCAGGGGAATTCAGGATGGGGTGACTCGACTGCCTACCACCAGGTTTTGTTACCCAGAATCCCTTGCGAAGCCTAGAATTTGACAAAAAAAACACATGTTCATCACATTTCTGTGGTGGAAAGTTCTGGAATCTGCGTGGATCAACAAATTTCCACCCATCCAGCGTTCCCCCAGGTCTCCCAAAAAAAATGGTACCTTACTTGCGTGGGTAGGCATAGTGGCTGCAACATGAAACAGCGCAAAATGCAACGTGGTCGCACCTCAATTTCCCAGTGAAATCTTGCCCTTTTTGGACAAAGAGACTAACTTTTGTTTTTGAGCCCTAGCTCTGCCAGCACCTAGGGAAACCTAGCAAACCTATACATTTTTGAAAACTAGACACCCAGGAGAATTCAGGATGGGGTGACTGACTGCCTACCACCAGGTTCTGTTACCCAGAATCCCTTGCAAAGCTAAACAAATTGTGAAACAAATGCATTTTCCTCATGTTTCTGTGGTGGAAAGTTCCGGAATCTGCGTGGATCAACAAATTTCCACCCACCCAGCGTTCCCCCAGGTCTGCCAAAAAAAATGGTACCTCACTTGCGTGGGTAGGCATAGTGGCTGCAACAGGAAAAGGTCCAAATCGTACGGTGGAGAATTTGAAATAACCTATAGCAAAACTAGGTTGATTTTTGGGGGGGGCACCTGAGTTTTTGGCCCGGGGCTCGGTGGTATTCTTTGGAAAGTACCAAACCTGAACAGTTCTGAAAACTAGACACCCGGGGGAGTCCAGGGAGGTATGGCATGCATGGGTCCCCCAATGTTTTCCTACCCAGAATTCCTTGCAAACCTTAAAATTAGGTAAAAATATCACTTTTCCAAACTTTTTTGCATGGGATCTCCGTGCTAGCAAAAATGTCTTACCACCCAGCGTTCCCCTTGTTCTCCCGCATAAAAGGATACCTCACTTGTGTGGGTGCCCCAAAGCAGAACAGGCTAAAAATGAATTTTTTAAAAAGTAGTATTTAAGTTTGACAAATTAAGCCCCCCTACCTTAGTCACAGGCCTTTGGCCCACCCACACAAGTGAGGTATCATTTTACTCGGGAGAACAAGGGGAACGCTGGGTGGTAGGACATTTGTGCCGGCAGGGAGATCCCACCCAAAAATGTATGGAAAAGTGGGTTTTTTAACCTAAATTTAAGGTTTGCAGGGGTTTCTTGATAGGAAAACATTGGGAGACCCACGCAGGTAACCCCTCTTGCAAAAGCTGGTGGATTTGACAATCAAAACCACCAGCTTTTGCAAGAGGGGTTACCTGGGTTTTTGGCCCCGTGCTAGACGGCCATCTAGGGAAACCTACCAAACCCACACATTTCTGAAAAGTAGACACCCGGGGGCTTCCAAGGAGATATGGCTTGTGTGGATCCTCCAACGTTCCTTTACCCAGAATCCCTTGCAAACCTCGATTCTAGCTGAAAAAAATCAGATTTGTCACACATTTTTGTGTGGGAAAGCGTGGCATTACTGGGCTCACACAAATTTCCTCCCACCCAGCGTTCCCCAAGGTCTCCCGATAAAAATGGTACCTCACTTGCGTGGGTAGGCATAGTGGCTGCAACAGGAAAAGGTCCAAATCATACGGTGGAGAATTAAGTTTTCAATTTGAGAGCGTGCGATTCAAGGGACAATATTACATGGAAATTGTGACAGACAATTTCAAGTTTGCAGGAGATTGTGGATACAAATAAACAATAGAATTCACCAGAAAGACATGACCATATACTTCCATGGTTTAACAATAATATCTAAATTTAGTAAGTTATTTATAGCTATAATGTACACCTTAACAGAATTACTCAAAAGTCAAACATTGAAGCACGGCTATCTATTCCTCAAAGACACACACATACAGGTTGGATTTGGCACGAGGGCAAGTGATGGTTCAGTACATAAAATTTTATTAACAAGATATTTCAAAAAATTAAATGCTTTGTCAATAAATAAATGCATAAAAACCGAACCAGTGACTCGCAACTCGTGAGCTGTAAAGCCACGACAAGGCACCAACCGTTTTACAGGCCATTCACGCACCTTTCATACCTGATACAAACCAGACCATTGACACCATCCGGAAGGAACAGCAACACATTACAACAATCACAATAAGGGACAAGGTACACCCTACTTCAGAAAGAGATAAAAGACAAATATTACTGCACAGCCATCTATTCCGCAAGCACACACACATACTGGTTGGATTTAGCACGAGGGTGAGTGATGATTCAGTACATACAATTGTATTCGCAAGTAATTTCACAAAAATGAAATACACTGCGTATAATTGAAAGTATGATAAACTGAACCACTGACTCACAGCTCGTGAGCAGTAAAGCCACGTCAAGGCACCAACCTCTTTACAGGCCATTCATACACCTGTCGTACGTGTGACACATACAAAACATTCACACCGCCAGCCGCGGACCCATCACATTTCAACACTCACACCAGCAGACAGCGCCATTCAAGGGCCCATCACTTTCACACGCCCACATTTCTGACATTGCAACAACACAAAATGATGGACTGCGTGGAGTGTCACTCAACTAGCAGTGTGTGTAGTGACCAACAGAAAGTAACTACTCACACACCACCAGCCGAGCGCCAGTCCACCCACACCACCATCCAAGCACCAGACCTTGCACACCGCCAGCCAAACACCACTCAGCGCACACCGACAGCCAAGTACCACTCCACACACACCACCAGCCAAGCACCACTCCACGCACACTGCAAGCCAAGCGCCACACCACACACACCGCCAGCCAAGCACAACTCCGTGCACAGACAGCCAAGTACCACTCCACACACACCATCCAGCCAAGCGCCACTCCACACACACCGCCAGCCAAGCGCCACTCTACGCACACCACCATCCAAGCACCAGACCATGCACACTGCCAGCCAAACACCACTCAGCGCACACTGACAGCCAAGTACCACTCCACACACACCACCAGCCAAGCACCACTCCACGCACACCGCAAGCCAAGCGCCACTCCGTGCACAGACAGCCAAGTACCACTCCACGCACACCACCAGCCAAGCACCACTCCACGCACACCAAGGACAAATCCAAACACAACACCAGGCAAGCGCAAGAGCACGCACACCGCCAACCAAACACCAGACCACGCACACCGCCAGCCAAGCACCAGTCCACAGACACCGCCAGACAAGCACCAGTCCACAGACACCGGCAGCCAAGCGCCAAACCATGCACACCGTCAGACAATGGATACTACACGCAAACCAACATCATACTTTAATTTTTTTTGAAAATAAAAGAAAAACAAAAACAAATTGCAAATTGATACAAATCTACTAACTCAATAACTAAATCTAAAAAGACTACACAAATGCAAACTTTGAAACTGAACACTAAGACCAACCAGTTCACTTTACCACTCATTGATACTCCCAAAAATTCTTTTGCGTGTGGTACAATCTAAAACAAGCAGGTACACACAGCCCGGGGTTTGAAGGGCAGTCGGGGCAGTACATACGAACCTCCTTCCGCAAACCTCTTCGGCAACAGACTCTACATCTCCGACTGGGAAAGTCTTTTAAGATTGTAGGAGGAATTGTATCAGGAAAGTGGCGATCTTTCAATCTGGCAACATCCTCCACCACTCCAACTCTAGGAACACTTGCCTGTTCCACTAAAACAAGGCTGCCTATTACAGACTCTTGAAACTTTACAAAAGTCATCTTTGACTGGGGACAAGATTTCTGGAACACAACAAAAGCATTAAAGGTTGCCAAGTGGAAAATATGGATAGCCAACTTCTTGTACCAAATGTAATCCTTACGAAGAGCAGCATACGGTTCCAACCTCAGATCTACTCTGTCAACACCACCCATGTACTTATTGTAGTGCATTATGCACACAGGTTTGCGCACTTCTGCAACCTGACCCCAAACAGTCACCGGTTCAGTGCTTTCATCATGTATTGTAGTCAACATGTAGACATCTCTCCTGTCTGAAAACTTCACAGCTAGAAGCTCCTCACAAGGCAATGCACTGCACTGTCCCCGAGCAAGCTTTCGACAAACAAGTTCTTTTGGGAAACCTTTACGGTTTGAGCGGATTGTGCCACAAGCAACAGTGTCCACTTTGGCCAATTCCCTGAACAACCGCACACCAGTGTAGAAGTTATCGACATACAAATGATGGCCTTTGTTAAAAAATCCACGACCAAGTTCCCACACAATTTTCTCAGTCACTCCAAAAGTCGACGGACAACCAGGGGGGTAAATCCTGGATTCCTTACCAGTGTACACCCTGAAATTAGAGACATATCCAGTCTCACTGTCACACAGCATATACAGTTTGATTCCATAGCGTGCCCTCTTACTAGGAATGTATTGCCGAAATACCAAGCGGCCCTTGAACAACAGCAAAGACTCATCCACTGCAATTTCTTTCCCAGGATAAAAGATCTCAGAAAATCGATCAACAAAATGATCAATGACAGGCCGAATCTTGAAAAGACGGTCACAATCAGGGTGATCTCGTGGCAAAGCAAGACTATTGTCAACAAAATGCATCATCCGAAGCAGAAGCAAATACCTATCACGACTCATGACTGCCGGAAATATAGCTGTTGCCATCAAGGGACTAGTAGACCAATATGAAGCCATTGATGGTTTCCTAAGCAAGCCCATCAAAAAAGTTAAACCCAAAAACTTTTTCATCTCCTCCAAATTTGTGGGAGTCCACCGGGTAGCTCTAGCGTGGGGCTTAAGGCTGGCACTGTTCACCCTCAAAAAAATTTCAGCATACAAATTAGTCTGCTCTACAATCTCTGCCAAAAACACATCATCCAAAAACAACTTGAAAAAATCAATAGGCAAAAAGTTTTCAGTGTTCACCCTATACCCTGGAACACCAGTAAATTCAGGCAATGCCGGCTGCACCATGCCTCGTGCAACCCAGAGGTCACAACGTTCATCGTCAAGTCTTGCAGCCGCCGGCTGCCGCCCAGCTGCCTCTTGTCTCACTACACCAACTGGAAGTCTAGCAGCCCCAAGCTGCAGCCCAGATGTCTCTTGCCGCACTATTGGCACAGCAATGTCCTCCGCAACCACAGGCACAGCAATGTCCTCCGCAACCACAGGCACATCATCCACACCAAAAGTCACTTCATCAGCACTCAAAGTGTCTTCATCATCAGATGAAGCCATGTGTAGAGAAAACTCACTACCTGAATCTTCACCTCCCACCTCTGGCTCAGAATCAGAGTCAGTCTCTGGACCATGGTCAGAGGAAGAATCAAAAAGCATTCCAACAACTTGCTGAGCAGTAATCCGGCGGCTAGCCATTATCCTTACAAATAAAGGAGTCTGCACAAACAACTCAACAACCCCAACACTGCGCAAAGTAAGATAAAAAATGTAAGCCTTTTTCACAAAAAACTATATTTAGAAAAAATATACAATTCACTTACAAGACACAACTACACTCACCAGCACCTACTCTGCAAAGACACAGCAAATAGGCAACGATATCCCACTAGAAAGAAGAAAAAAAAACTTACATCTACAGAAGGACACATCAAAAACAAATGCAAAACATGTTTTACAATCACAACAAACAGAAACCAAACATACTCGTATTACTACACACTTTGCAAAATAAACAATTACATTACAATAGAACAAAAAAGAGGTCTCTTACCAAACACATGCAACTACAGAAACAGCAGAACAACAGAACCACCAGTAACGGAACCACACACTGCAACAATCTAAAGAGAAAAAAACCAATACACATTAGAAGAAACAAAAACAACACACATTACAACAGGCTATGTCACAGGGTATGTCACAAATGGGGTGTCTGTCCCCAAGGGGGGAAGATTATGAATCATTATAAACGTGGGCCCCTGGAAGCAACACTACGGAGGGCAGAGAGGCCAAATAAAGACACGGCAGAACATACTTTTTAAAACAAATGGGCCCAAGGAAGCAACCCTTGGCCAAGGGGTCGCTCCCTATAAAAAAAGAAAACCCTGGAGTCTAGTGGGCTTTTCTATCCCCCCCCTGGGTCCAGAAAAGGTCAAAAAAAACAGCCGATCTGCCCCCAGGGGGGGCAGAACAGTCTACAATATTTATAATGCCCCCTGGAAGCGACCCTTGCCCAAGGGGTCGCTTCCTTTATAAATATAATAAAATCCCTGGTGTCTAGTGGGCTTTTCTACCCCCCTGGGTCCAGATGCGGCCCAAAAAACGGCTGATCTGCCCCCAGGGGGGGCAGAAAGTCTAAAAAAAAATAAGGGCCACTTGGAAGCGACCCTTCCCCAAGGGGTCGCTTCCTTTTTAATTGTAAACAAATCCCTGGTGACTAGTGGGCTTTTTTGCCCCTCCTGGGTGCAGATCGGCCAAAAAAACGGCTGATCTGCCCCAGGGGGGGCAGAAACGTCTGAATTTTTTTTTTCCCCCTAAGGAAGCGACCCTTGCCCAAGGGGTCGCTTCCTTTATAAATAGAATTCAATCCCTGGTGTCTAGTGGGCTTTTCTGCACCCCCTGGGTCTAGATGCGGCCCAAAAAACGGCCGATCTGCCCCCAGGGGGGGCAGAAAAGTCACAAAAAAAATTAGGGCCACTAGGAAGCGACCCTTCCCCAAGGGGTCGCTTCCTTTTCAAATGAAAACAAATCCCTGGTGACTAGTGGGCTTTTCTGCCCCCCCTGGGTGCAGATCGGCCAAAAAAACGGCCGATCTGCCCCAGGGGGGGCAGAAAAGTCTGACAAATATTATGGCCCCCAACAGGAAGCGACCCTTGCCCAAGGGGTCGCTTCCTCGACAAATAAATATGCCCAAAAACAATCCCTGGTGTCTAGTGGGGCATTCCTGGTGCACGATCGCGACGCTGTGCGCGATCGTGCACCAGGAATGCCAAGCACCAGTCCACAGACACCGCCAGACAAGCACCAGTCCACAGACACCGGCAGCCAAGCGCCAAACCATGCACACCGTCAGACAATGGATACTACACGCAAACCAACATCATACTTTAATTTTTTTTGAAAATAAAAGAAAAACAAAAACAAATTGCAAATTGATACAAATCTACTAACTCAACAACTAAATCTAAAAAGACTACACAAATGCAAACTTTGAAACTGAACACTAAGACCAACCAGTTCACTTTACCACTCATTGATACTCCCAAAAATTCTTTTGCGTGTGGTACAATCTAAAACAAGCAGGTACACACAGCCCGGGGTTTGAAGGGCAGTCGGGGCAGTACATACGAACCTCCTTCCGCAAACCTCTTCGCCAACAGACTCTACATCTCCGACTGGGAAAGTCTTTTGAGATTGTAGGAGGAATTGTATCAGGAAAGTGGCGATCTTTCAATTTGGCAACATCCTCCACCACTCCAACTCTAGGAACACTTGCCTGTTCCACTAAAACAAGGCTGCCTATTACAGACTCTTGAAACTTTACAAAAGTCATCTTTGACTGGGGACAAGATTTCTGGAACACAACAAAAGCATTAAAGGTTGCCAGGTGGAAAAGATGGAAAGCCAACTTCTTGTACCAAATGTAATCCTTACGAAGAGCAGCATACGGTTCCAACCTCAGATCTACTCTGTCAACACCACCCATGTACTTATTGTAGTGCATTATGCACACAGGTTTGCGCACTTCTGCAACCTGACCCCAAACAGTCACCGGTTCAGTGCTTTCATCATGTATTGTAGTCAACATGTAGACATCTCTCCTGTCTGAAAACTTCACAGCTAGAAGCTCCTCACAACGCAATGCACTGCACTGTCCCCGAGCAAGGTTTCGACAAACAAGTTCTTTTGGGAAACCTTTACGGTTTGAGCGGATTGTGCCACAAGCAACAGTGTCCACTTTGGCCAATTCCCTGAACAACCGCACACCAGTGTAGAAGTTATCGACATACAAATGATGGCCTTTGTTAAAAAATCCACGACCAAGTTCCCACACAATTTTCTCAGTCACTCCAAAAGTCGACGGACAACCAGGGGGGTAAATCCTGGATTCCTTACCAGTGTACACCCTGAAATTAGAGACATATCCAGTCTCACTGTCACACAGCATATACAGTTTGATTCCATAGCGTGCCCTCTTACTAGGAATGTATTGCCGAAATACCAAGCGGCCCTTGAACAACAGCAAAGACTCATCCACTGCAATTTCTTTCCCAGGATAAAAGATCTCAGAAAATCGATCAACAAAATGATCAATGACAGGCCGAATCTTGAAAAGACGGTCACAATCAGGGTGATCTCGTGGCAAAGCAAGACTATTGTCAACAAAATGCATCATCCGAAGCAGAAGCAGAAGCAAATACCTATCACGACTCATGACTGCCGGAAATATAGCTGTAGCCATCAAGGGACTAGTAGACCAATATGAAGCCATTGATGGTTTCCTAAGCAAGCCCATCAAAAAAGTTAAACCCAAAAACTTTTTCATCTCCTCCAAATTTGTGGGAGTCCACCGGGTAGCTCTAGCATGGGGCTTAAGGCTGGCACTGTTCACCCTCAAAAAAATTTCAGCATACAAATTAGTCTGCTCTACAATCTCTGCCAAAAACACATCATCCATAAACAACTTGAAAAATTCAATAGGCAAAAAGTTTTCAGTGTTCACCCTACACCCTGGAACCCCAGTAAATTCAGGCAATGCCGTCTGCACCATGCCTGGTGCAACCCAGAGGTCAGAACGTTCATCGTCAAGTCTTGCAGCCGCCGGCTGCCGCCCAGCTGCCTCTTGTCTCACTACACCAACTGGAAGTCTAGCAGCCCCAAGCTGCAGCCCAGATGTCTCTTGCCGCACTATTGGCACAGCAATGTCCTCCGCAACCACAGGCACAGCAATGTCCTCTGCAACCACAGGCACATCATCCACACCAAAAGTCACTTCATCAGCACTCAAAGTGTCTTCATCATCAGATGAAGCCATGTGTAGAGAAAACTCACTACCTGAATCTTCACCTCCCACCTCTGGCTCAGAATCAGAGTCAGTCTCTGGACCATGGTCAGAGGAAGAATCAAAAAGCATTCCAACAACTTGCTGAGCAGTAATCCGGCGGCTAGCCATTATCCTTACAAATAAAGGAGTCTGCACAAACAACTCAACAACCCCAACACTGCGCAAAGTAAGATAAAAAATGTAAGCCTTTTTCACAAAAAACTATATTTAGAAAAAATATACAATTCATTTACAAGACACAACTACACTCACCAGCACCTACTCTGCAAAGACACAGCAAATAGGCAACGATATCCCACTAGAAAGAAGAAAAAAAAACTTACATCTACAGAAGGACACATCAAAAACAAATGCAAAACATGTTTTACAATCACAACAAACAGAAACCAAACATACTCGTATTACTACACACTTTGCAAAATAAACAATTACATTGCAATTGAACAAAAAAGAGGTCTCTTACCAAACACATACAACTACAGAAACAGCAGAACAACAGAATCACCAGTAACGGAACCACACACTGCAACAATCTAAAGAGAAAAAAAACAATACACATTAGAAGAAACAAAAACAACACACATTACAACAGGCTATGTCACAGGGTATGTCACAAATGGGGTGTCTGTCCCCAAGGGGGGAAGATTATGAATCATTATAAACGTGGGCCCCTGGAAGCAACACTACGGAGGGCAGGGAGGCCAAATAAAGACACGGCAGAACATACTTTTTAAAACAAATGGGCCCAAGGAAGCAACCCTTGGCCAAGGGGTCGCTCCCTATAAAAAAAAGAAAACCGTGGAGTCTAGTGGGCTTTTCTATCCCCCCTGGGTCCAGAAAAGGTAAAAAAAAACAGCCGATCTGCCCCCAGGGGGGGCAGAACAGTCTACAATATTTATAATGCCCCCTGGAAGCGACCCTTGCCCAAGGGGTCGCTTCCTTTATAACTATAATAAAATCCCTGGTGTCTAGTGGGCTTTTCTACCCCCCTGGGTCCAGATGCGGCCCAAAAAATGGCTGATCTGCCCCCAGGGGGGGCAGAAAGTCTAAAAAAAATAAGGGCCACTAGGAAGCGACCCTTCCCCAAGGGGTCGCTTCCTTTTTAATTGTAAACAAATCCCTGGTGACTAGTGGGCTTTTCTGCCCCTCCTGGGTGCAGATCGGCCAAAAAAACGGCCGATCTGCCCCAGGGGGGGCAGAAAAGTCTGAATTTTTTTTTTCCCCCTAAGGAAGCGACCCTTGCCCAAGGGGTCGCTTCCTTTATAAATATAATTCAATCCCTGGTGTCTAGTGGGCTTTTCTGCACCCCCTGGGTCTAGATGCGGCCCAAAAAACGGCCGATCTGCCCCCAGGGGGGGCAGAAAAGTCACACAAAAAATTAGGGCCACTAGGAAGCGACCCTTCCCCAAGGGGTCGCTTCCTTTTCAAATGAAAACAAATCCCTGGTGACTAGTGGGCTTTTCTACCCCCCCTGGGTGCAGATCGGCCAAAAAAACGGCCGATCTGCCCCAGGGGGGGCAGAAAAGTCTGACAAATATTATGGCCCCCAACAGGAAGCGACCCTTGCCCAAGGGGTCGCTTCCTCGACAAATAAATATGCCCAAAAACAATCCCTGGTGTCTAGTGGGGCATTCCTGGTGCACGATCGCGACGCTGTGCGCGATTGTGCACCAGGAATGCCGTGCATTGGGACATCAGGGGAGAGGAAACACAGTTTCCTCCCCCCCGATGCCTCAAGGCACCGAAAAACGGCCCCCCCCCGCCCCACCGGAGCACCGAACACCCACCTCTGTGCTGGACACGCTGGAAACAAATGGCTTCCAGCGCGTCCAGCGCTTCCTGATGACGTCGGCGCGCGCTGTGCGCGCTGACGTCACCAGGAAGTGTGGGGGTCCAGGGGGTGGCAGCGGAAAGTCTTCCGCTGCCACCCCAGGTACAAGCGCCACGATCGATGCCCCAGGGGGGGAGCGCCAGCGCTCCCCCCCAGGGCTGTACTGATGACGGAGCGGTTCCGTCATCAGCACAGCCCAACCGTTGCTGATGACGGAACCGCTCCGTCATCAGCATCGAAGGGGTTAAATAACTATAACTGTGAATTTCAGTGTTTTTTTTTGATACACACATTTTTATTGATTTTACAAAGGAAATACACCAGAATTGCATCACAAACCCATGAAAATCTTGGATTACATATAAGAATCCGCGCAACCCATCCGACAGATACTATTAAAATACAGTTAATTGACAAATGGACAGTCCCCTCTATGATCACCCCACCTCCGCCAGCCATTTCCCCCACTATCTGCGATATTTCTTGGGGCACCCACGCGCTTCATACATAACTTTCTCCTGCATGGCGCACCAGTCCACCCCAGCCCGCCATCGTCCGACACTCGGGGGCTCAGGGCATTTCCAAGAGGCCGCAATGTCTCTCATAGCGACCACCATTGCTGTAGTTAGCAATAGTTTCTTCTTCCTAGACCCATCTAACCTGTCAGTAATACCCAGGATTGTGTGCTTCGGGTCATGGGGGACCTCCCACCCCAAGATTTCAGTAAGCTCTACCTCTATTTCCCTCCAGAACCACGCCAGGTCGGGATAGGTCCACACCATGTGAAGGAAGTCAGCCGGGTCGTGACCGCATCTAGTACAGGCTGGGGTCAGGCTAAGCCCCGCCCGATGGAGTTGCGCTGTGGTGAGATATGCTGCATGTAAGTAGTAGAGCTGGACCAGGCGCAGCCTAGCGAATCCAGTGACTGTTCTAGGAGCCATAAGGGCATCACCAAGTCCTCAATCGATCTAAGGAGGTGGGAGTATTGTTAATCAGTGTATGATAGATACGTGAGATGCCACCCTTCCCCAGGTCCCCAAACGTTATCTGAGCTTCAGGTGGACTGTGGTTGGGAAGCTGTGTACCCATTGTAAGGTGTGAGTGGAGGGCATGTCGCAGTTGCAGGTACCTATAGAATTGTGATTGGTGCAGTGAGAATTTGTTTTGGATGACTCCAAAGGAACGCATATGGTCCCCTACCCACACGTCTCCCAGCTGCGAAATACCTATGAGGTACCAAGCCCGCCAGGCCAGCAACACCGAGTGCGTCACTTAGGGAAGGTGAGTGGAAATGGCGCCGTACAGCACAGATTGAATCTTAACAAGGACTAGCTCTCCCAGCTCGAGCCTATAGGCCGGGTCCGACCAACCCCCGCTGAACCAGTCATGTATGGAGAGAAGTCACATAGCAAGAAAATATAAGCAGAGGTGAGTCATTCCTAGGCCCCCGTCGAATGAAGGGATCCTACAGGTATTCAGCGCCAGTCAGAACCTACCTTTCCCCCACAAAAACTTGTTGGCTATACAATCTAATTTGGGAAACCAATTTCTAGGAAAACACAAGGGGGTGTTTTGAAGGACGTAAAGGAAGCAGGGAAGGACCACCATTTTAAAAAGGGCCACCCTTCCCATGGGGTTCAGGGGCAGCGACTTCCACTTCTGGAGGTCCGCCCTGGCACGTTTTACCAGAAGAGTAACATTGAGGGCCCAGCTCAGCTCGGGGTGCAGGGTCATCCAGATCCCAAATATTTAAAGGATTGACGGCGTAGAGGTATTTCAGACTGCCAGTCAAAGCATTCTCTAGACAAATGGCGGGGGACCAGAACCGATTTATCAGGGTTCAGCCGGAGGCCCGTTAGAAGGAATGCAAAATGCAAAGACAATGCGGACCTGACTGGGCAGGGTCTGCTAAGTAGACGAGCACGTCATCCACATACATAGCAATTTAGTCAGGCACAGTGTTGGTCCATTCCCACCCCCGCACGCGCTCACACGACCGCTTCAGGGACGCCAAGGGATCCATCACCAAAGCAAAGAGCAGAGGGGAGAGATTGTGGCACAGCGAACCGTCCTGTGCCACAATCCCGAGAATTATGTGATTCGTCCTAGGGTACGTAGCAAGGCGGTGAAGGAGTGACCCATTCTTGTCACCCTAGCCGTACACCCTGGCCACGGATGAGCGCCAAAGGAGTTTGGCCGCGTCCAGCGACAACTGCCTGATCTCTGAGCAAAGCCGGGCTAGAAGTCTCGTATAGGAAGCGTCAAGGGATCGGGCCGGGGTACGCTCCAGGCGCAGAGCCTGTGCCTCCCGCATGGTAATTTGCTCCAATTGGGCCTGTTGTTGGATCTTGGACTGGCCCTTCGCGACCCCTCTAATCATAATACGCCTCTCATAGGGTGCCTGGTGAGGAAACAGACCCTTCGTTAGAAAGGAAGTAGTGCTTGAGTTCCCGCCCAACCACCTTATGAAACTCTTTATCCTGAAGGAACCAGGCATTTAGCCTCCATGTCTGTCGGGCAAAAGCGGGGGGGGGGACCCATACGGAGCATCATTGGGGAATGATCAGAGATGCCTCTTGGGAGAAGTGAGACGTCTTGAATCAGGAGGCAGTCCATCGATGGAATGAAGATGGCGTCAATGCGTGCTTGAGTGTGGTGCGCCGCCGTGGTGTGTAAATTGTTTAGAGTGTGGGTGCTAAACACGCCAAGCATCACATATGCCCAGGGATTCAGCCCAAGCTGCCAGCTGATTTGCTTGTGTAATCCTACTAGGGGAAGGGGGGCCGGTTGTGTCAAGATCAGGTGTGGAGACTGCATTGAAGTCGCCCCCAACGAAAGTGAGACCCAGAGGCAAGGATGCCATAAGGTCGGCAGATTTGGTTAGGGTAGCTGTTAGCATTGAGGGGGGAGAATAGAGTGATACGAGGTTGAGGGGATGACCATTCAGCATGCCACGAAGGGCCACCAAGGTGTCCTGGGCATTGAGGGTCATCCGGACTGTCACAAAGGGAAGGGAGCGCTTCACCAGAATCGCCGGCGACCTCTGATATCCTCTCCTATTACCGAGCTTCCCACCTCCTAGTTTTAAATGAGTGGTGGTATGGAGACAGAGGGGACCCGGCGTATGCCCTGGAGCGCTACCTTATGGGTTCCCACACGCTACATACTATCCTCTATGCAGCACAGATGCGGAAGGCACTACCGCCGGTCACGCAGGTAGTGTTTCAGATCTGGAGACAGGCTCTTCGTCGTATGGGATGGTGGAACACGTTGACAGGTGAAACTCACTTCTGGCATAATGGACTCCTGCCTGGACTGGCGACTCTGCAGGGTTTCAGGGAATGGGACAGTATTGGGATATCAACACTAGGAGATGTACTGTCAGGAGTGACACTTAAGTCTTTTCAGGATCTGAGCGAGGAGTATGGCAAGCCCCGATCTCAATTTTTTAGATATCCTCCAGTCCCTTGTTACACACTGTTACCCCTCACTGCAGAAGTTACGAGAGTCTTGGGAAAGGGATGTCGAAGAACTGGAGGAGAAGGATTGGAGGGAGGCATTGGCAGCCCCCAGGGTTCTGCTCTAGCAATACGCCTACGGCTCATCCAATTTAAGTATCTGCACAGGGTGTATTTTACTAGACAGCGACTGTGGCGGGCCGGACTGATTGCATCCCCTGACTGTCTCCGATGTGGCCAGGAAGTAGGGACGTTCATGCAGACAGTGTGGGGTTGTAATTCACTAGATAGGTTCTGTGGGATTGCATGGCTGAGGTCCTGGGGTGGGAGCTCCCCCGTACACCGCAGTTGGGCCTACTGCATGTAATGGATGGGGTAGGGGGTAACATCTAGAAGAGACATATGCTGCTGCTGGATCTCACAGTGGCCAAAAGGGACGTGGCCAGAGCATGGAAGGATTCGCGGGGCCCCTCGGTGGTAGCATGGAAGAGAGTGCTCGATTTTTGAATGGGTATGGAGCAGCCAATTTTTGTTGCCCGGGGCTATCCACGAAAGCACTATAAAATTCGGAAGCGCTGGGCTGACTTTAGGGGTCTGTGGCTTGAACCACCGGTGGAACATGACCTTCCAGTGGACGTATGAAGGGGCTATGACAGAAGGTGCTTGCATACTGTCAGTTGGGTGTATAATGAACAGGGGACGTGTGGTGGAGACCGTGCGACGGGTGTGGGTGGGATCTGGGAGGGGGAGTCTCAGGGAGGGGGGTTTGGGGGGAAGGGGAGTTAACCTTGCTTTCTTTGTGTTTGCTTGTATACCATAAGAAAAGTGGAATGCAATTTAATGGCTGTGGCATATTTGACCTGCAGATATCTCTGGGTTACAGAGCTCTGCTAAATGTGTGCAATCTATTAATAAAAATTTGTTAAAAAGAATCGCCACCCCTTGGGAGCCACGAGTGAACCCCGAATGCCAAGCTCTATCATACCCGTATCGTGCCAAAAAGTGGCAATGATTCCCCAGCAGGTGTGTTTCCTGCAGCAACAAACTGTCCACCCCTAAGCGCTGTGCGTATCGTTAGACAGCCATGCGTTTTAAAGGATCCAAGAGACCGTTAACATTCCAAGACGTGATGCACAAAGAGGTGTTTAACGATTGTGTGTCAGGCATAACGGTTGTAGTTGTGTGATAGTGAGTCCCCAAGGGGGGAGTGTGGCAGAAGAGATGGACATCACCGGGCTTAACAAGATGTCAGGAGTGGATTCTACATGTCCCATTATGCGCCAATTATAGTGCTGTGTGAGAGCTGGTGTGACAAAACCAAAAAACCAGGAAAACAAAGTTAAGGAAAAAATTTGGGACAACGGCCCTCCCCCCCAGACCCCTCCCTACCCCCCACCCTACACTTCCGGAACGGAAGCATCTGTCGCCCCAACAATAAACTAGTGAAAGAACACCCAAACTACAACGCTTGGAAATGGGAAAGAGTGGAGGACCCCTCCTCTTGTCAGGATGTGCTTGAACGAGCCCATCGGGAAGGAAGAAATGTTTCAGATTTGTGAGCGCGGTCTCCGGCTGCGGAGCCGAGCCCGGCAGGCAGAGACCCCCTCAGGCAGGGTCCTTCAAGAGCATCGGGCTGCGGGAGAGATCTGTGTCCAGGAGATCGATCAAAGAAGGCCGTGGCGAGGCACCACCTCGGTCCAGGTGTCCAGAGGAGCCAGAGCACCTCCCAGCCGAGGATCCATCAGAGAGCAGTATTGGCTGTCGTGGGGATTGGCCCGGCGGGGATCCGACCTGGCCCGCCTCTGACCACGACGCCTGCGTGAGCGGTTACACTGAGGTTGGGTAGTGAACGGTGTGGGCCGCATAGGTTCCTTGTCCACCCCCTCACAAGGGATGGCTGGTCAGCAATGTGCAGAGGGCGCTCCTCCATCGCCCAAGCCCAAGCCTCTGTAGGATTGTCAAAGAACATGGTCTTATTAGCGAACACCACTTGCAGGGGTGCCAGGAAAAGGAGCCTATACTGGATGTTGAGTGCCCTCAGCTTTTGTTTAACTTCGCCAAAGGAGCGGCGTAGACCCTGGACCTCGCTGGTGTAGTCCGGGAAGATCATGATTGTGTGGTTTTCTAGGTGGAGCCGCTGCTGTTTGCGAGCTTCAGACAGGATGGCATCCCAATCTTCAAAATTAAGGACCCTCATTATGACTGGTCTGGGGGCCGCGCCTGGTGGTGGTTTGGGAGTGAGACACCGGTGGGCCCACTCAATCGTGAACCATGGAGAAAGAGAGCCCTCGGGGACCCACGATCTTAAACACTTCTCCAGGAAGTTCGCCGCGCGACCCCGCTCTGCCCCCTCCGGAAAGCCCACCAGGCAGACATTTTTGCGCCGGGACCTGTTTTCTGCATCCCCCGCCCAGCAATTCAGTTCTTGCGTACGCGACTGGAGACTGGCCACCTGCCCCTTGAGTCGATGGACATCGTCCTAGACGGTGGAGATCTGACTCTCAGTTTCCTTGATCCGAGCCACGGCGTTCCGGAGGTCCTGCTGAATGAGGGTAAGATACACGTGCACCTCAGAAATCTTGCCTTCGACCGAGGTCTTTGAGGTCTGGATGGCCTGTAGAATAGTGGACAGGTCCGCGGATGAAGGTGGCTCCCCCGGTCGCCCCACCCTCCGCGGTAGTGAAACAATCCATTTTTGTCTGGGTGGCAGGGGGCTTTGCTGACCTATCCGTTTCGCCCTTGGTGGCACCCGGGGAGCCAGAGTTGAATCTCACAGCAGGGGACCAGCAGATTTAGTCAGGTAGGCCGGGTTTAGGCAGGTAACGCCACCAGCACACAGACAAGGCTCGAAATAGTTTGCCACCGCCTGATATGTGCAGCCGAGCCCTCCGCTCCAGACGAGGCGGCCCCCAAGAGCAGGTGATGGGAAGCAGGAGGGGGGAAAGAACATAGTCCAGCACCAGGGCTGCGAGTGGGCCCCTGCCCACAAAGGCCCCCATGCCCCCGGCAGGGCCACACCCCAGTAACTCAGCTGGAGGCCTCACCCATTCAAGGCCAAAAATGCAGCAGGCGAAGACACTGGCTGGGGTGGGGGGACCGTCCTAAGCCCCATCCCAACAGGAGGGACAGGGAAACCCCGGCAGAGGTCCTCGATGTGCGCGGCTGACAGCCCCAGGTGACGGATCGCCAGATGTTGGCGTGGCCATGGGGAGGAAACCAGGCTGAGTACTGAACTCGGGAGGGACTCCCAATCATCCCCGCTCCAGAACAATCCGCAAAAGGGAGAGGCCGGAGCCAACCAGGGGGAGCGAGGGGCCCACACAAGGTCCCCCCGCCGCTCGATGAACGCGGCTGAGGATTTCCACAAGGGCACACCAGCCCAGGGAGCACTGCGCTGCCCCAGCCCCTCCCTCCGCTACCGGCAATGTCAAAGGGGCTGGGCGGGCCGGCCCAGGCCTCCCCCAGTCAGGCAGGATCTCAAGCACAGTACAAGGCCATATAAGGCTGGCATCACCTCTGCTGGCTTCTCGTGTGTGCTGGGGGGCCCCAGCCACCGTCCTGGACCCCTACTGCCACCCCAGGACCTACTCACACCACCACCCCCTGCTCGGCGACCCCTGGGCTCTCCCAGGCTTCTCCGGCGCCAAAGCGATTACAGCCTCCTCCACTGCCCGATGTGGCAGCCGATGTTGCGGCCGCCCCTTTGGAAGGATCACCAGGGCCCGATTCAAGGCCAGGCCGATCAGACGCCATGCACTCGGCCCACTTCCGCCAGCGCCGATGGGGGGCGGAAAGCCAGGAGTCAGGGAGAGGAGGCACTCGGGGGCACCAGGCAACCGTCCTGGACCCCCACCACTGCCAGGACTGCCGCTCCACAGCCTCCCAAACAGCGACCTCCGGGTCCTCTGTTGATCTCCCAGCCTCGATGGGAGTGCAGCCTTTGTCTCTCGCCCACTCTGCCCGATGTTTTAGCCGAAGCTGCAGCAGCGCCGTTAGGAGGGCCTCTGGCCGCGAGTCATATCTGGGCCGTCGAGGCCCCTCACACTCCAGGCCCGCCTCTGCCAGCACCGATGAGGGAAGGCCAGGTGGTGAGGGAAAGAGTCTTTCGGGACGGCAGCCGCTCCTCGTCAGGATGTGTGACTGAGGTGTCTCCCTCACACAGCAGGGCACACGCAGAGCCGGGTAGGGCACCACGGGGGCAGCTAGCGCCGCAGTCACCGGAGAGAGGCCACCATTTTGATGGCGAGGTGCGATGCTCCGGTTTGCAGTGGTAGGACGGCTCAGAGAAAGCGCAGGAGTCCCGGGCCACAGCCAGGGCCAACACGCCTCACACACAGCAAAATTCAACGCAGGATGGCTCGTTTCAGGTAAGGATTATGGGTGGATGGCGGAGGGGTCCCAGAGCACTCTCAAAGTGCGTCCACTATCTTGGCTCGGCAAGCCACGCTCAATTTCAGTGTTTTTTAAAGTTTAAAAGTTACATTGTTACTGAACATTTCACCTAACTATAAAATTACTTTAACCTTTATTTTTTCAGTGAATAGATACATACATAGATACATACATACACACATACATATATTACCTACTGCGGTTGCCAGGAGGTAGTTATAGTTAGGACTTAGTTTCCATAGGAAAAGCATTTTTTGTTTTGCCAACAACTTTGGCACAGTTTGTTGAATCTTCACAAAGGTTTAAAAACTAGTTTGACGCTCGCTTGAACTGCTGTCTTAAAAGTTTTAGGGTGATCTGTCAAGCATGGCCCAGAAAAAAGGGGGTTCCCAAAACGCATTTTCCCCATGTTAATTCCCTTAGGGACTTTAGACACAACTACAGCCGCTGAAAGGAATTACACCAAATTTGGCAGAAAGGTAGATATTGGTCCAGATAAGTGCCTTTTTCTTATTTGTTGTAAAGAAAATACAATTTATATATATAGAGATGCAGATCCTCTGAGGATCTGTCAGTCCTCATGCTCAAATCTGATTGGCTGGCAACAGTTCAAACCAGGAAGTATTGGCAGCCATCTAGGGGACTCGGCTTCAGTGTTACTATGACAAGTAACATTTCTGCCCTTGTAAAAAATGTAACTGAGATTTAGGCTTATAAAAGAAGCATAGTACTCAGTGGGTGCACGGGAGAGCTGTGCATTGGCCTTTGGTCTCGCTGTAGGCAGGTTTGCACATTTTGATACTGCTCACATCATGGTGTTATTCCTTCATATTGGGAATGAGGACAGGGTGCTAAAATTACCAGGCCAAACCACTATCTATGCACCAGACTAAAGAATGAGGCCTTGTTAAACATGTATCCTTAGGGTGAACTTGTTACATCCCTCATCCATATTTGTCTGATCTTGTTTTTGTTAGCTTTAGGACTCTTTGTACTTTACCATTGCAGACCAGTACTAAAGTGTGTGTGCTCCATCCTTAATACATGCTAACACTGGCTTATGCCAAATTGGCCTATTTAATTTACTTATGATACCTAGTAAAGTGGTGCTACATGTACCCAGGGCCTGTAAATTAAATGCTCCTAGTGGGCTTGTAGCACTTGTTGTGCCAACCACTTATGTAGCCCTACACAGCAGTCTCAGGCATGCCATTGCAGCTTGTGTGTGCAGTTTGTACCTCCCATTTCAACCTGGCAAAATAAACATTTTGCCAGGCCCAGACCTTCCTTTTTAATACACTTACATCACCCCTAGGGTGGGCCCTAAACAGCCCATGGGGAGGGTGTAATGTATTTAAAAAGTAGGACTTGTCATTTTAAGTGTTACATGTCCCTTTATTGAACAACTCTTAAATTTGTATTTCACTTCTGCAAGTTCTGATTCTCCCATAGGATAACATTGGAGTTACTTTATTACATTTAATACGTTGTAATTTACAAATGGGAACAGGTGAACAGTTCATGTTTGATGTATTTGGAACTGTAATTAGAAATCCTCTTTTAAGATGAAGTCAGATTTTTCATTACAGTTTTTAAAATGCCACTTTTAGAACGTTGGCATTTTCCTGCCGTAGCCATTTACTGCTCGTAGCCTAGCTCTTGGTCACATGACTGGGTGTAGTTGGCAGTTGGTCTATGTGTATTCCTCCTAGACAGCCACACACATTAGAGATCTTAGGTGTGCCTCGATGGGCTATCAGTACTTACACTGAATAGATTGTGTTCTGCCTTCACACCAAGGTTTGCATACACCCTGTAGTGTGTCTGAATCCAGGGCAAGGGAGGCAGGAAACGTGTGCACTTCAAAGAGAAACCTTTAGAAGCATCTCACACTTAAAAGGAGGCACCTGGAATAAATATTAGACCCTAGACACCAGCTCTTTAGTACATTTCTGGGCCTGGGGAAGACTCTGCCGGGAAAAAAGACTGCTGTGCTGCTGAAAGGACCACCATTCTGCTGGACTGTTCCCCTGAAGGACTGCTGCCCTGCTGCACTGACCTGCTGCCTTGTAGCATGGGTGAGATAGACTGGGCCTGTAATCTGAACCCAGGACCACCAGAGTCCCTCCAAGGTCTAGTCTCTTGTTATCAGCACCTGGACTTGCAGCTTCGAGTCCTGCCCTGCAGTGCCACGCCAGTGTTGGACCCTTAAAAGTGATCCTGAAGGAGCTCTGCCAGCCCATTTGTGGATCCAGCTGAACTGAAACATCACCTATGCTGTGCAGCGCAAACATGAACAGAACTGATGTATCACCTCGGCTGTGAGGATACTTCTAGCATCGACCTCACAGCCTCATCAGAATCGCTGCTGTGCAACGCATCCCTGACGCAAGCCCTCACATCTCAAACCTCTTGTCGATAGAAGCCTTGACGACAATGCAGGACTTTGCATCACAAGTCCCACATTCTCTTCGGAACTAGCCGGTGCGTGACACATACTCGACTCTGAACTTCGCATCTCAAGCTTTCCTTGTTAACGGCCTACTCGATGACGGAATTAAAGCATCACAGCTGCATGACACTTCCTAGATGCAGACCTCGCAACGCTTCACAACCAGGACTTAACTGGTCCCTGTTTTCCTTGAACTTGTTTCCGGCATGGCCAGATATCCACAGTTGGCACTTTTCACTTTTTGGCACTATTGTCACTTAAATCTTTAAAATTGTACATATCCTGTTATACTGATTTCACTTTTTTGTTGTTGTTTGTTTTGGTCTTGTTTTAATTGATAAAATGTACTCTATTTTCCTAATCTGGCGTGGGAGCCTTTTCGTGGTGTGCTTTTACTTTGTTGCTGTTTGAAGTGTTGCACAAATACTTTACACATTGCCTCTGATTAAGCCTGTTGCTCTGTGCCAGCTACCCAAGGATTGAGTACAGGGTAATTTAGGAGTTGCTTGTGACTTCACCCGGACAAGACTTGTGGTTACTGTAGGAGAGTAGGATCTGCTTACTATGGTTACCCCCACTTTTTACTGGTATTTCACTGTTTTTCGACTTTAGTCTGGCTGGGGCCCTGCTATCCAGGACCCCAGCCTAGCTGCTTCCTCTCTAAATCGATTGCATGTACTTTAGGTACACTCCAGTTTGGTTACTGGGGTACCCTTGTGAGCCCCTAGTATATGGTACATTAGGTACCAAGGGCATAGGTAACCCAGAGGCCTACTAGGGGCTGCAGCATGTATTATGCCACCCCTGGGAAGCCTACCAAAATGACACCACAGGACTGCTACTGCAGCCTGGGTAAGGTGGTGCATGCACACCTTACTAAGATATAGGTTACCTATATCTACCTTTAATCACCGACACATATAAACCTACCAGTCACTCCTATGGCAGGCCTTATCAATCCTGAAAGCAAAGCGCTTGGTTTTGTGTGAGAGGGTGCCCATGCATGAGCAGGACCCCTCTGCAGCTTTCAGAATCCATTCTCTGAAGCTGTTCTGTGATGCAGCCAGACCATATACTCTTAAGTGCATTATAACCTCGCAGTAAATGCTAACTTTGGAATGGCTGCATGGAAACATGCTGTGTTTGGTGTCAAAAACTTTGGAATACTACCCCCCTACCCCCGCCAGTCCTGGCGGCAGGGGTAGAATTCCACCCTTCTAGAGGGAGAGACATGTACACACTGGTCTAACCGCTAATAATTTAAAAGTGCCCTGGCATCACAAAATGGATGCTGCAGCCACAGACACGAGTCTGGCCTCCTGCTGCTGGACGAAACTCCGGCAGAGGAGGCCTGGACAATAGGCTTCCTGTCACAGGGAGGTGTAATCGCCTCCCAGACAGGCTTTTGTGTATTGGGGCTGGGTGGGTGCACTCTGAGAGTACTTTGAAGTCAGCACTAGGAGCACTTTTGGTGTCCCTGTGCGTAGCCCAGTTCAAACCGGTTGCAGGGGCTACCAGCCCCTGCTCTGGCGCGAACCTGGACAAAGGAAATGGGTGTAGCCACCCCTCTTTCCAAACCCTCCCATAGGTGGGTCCCCAGAGTATGTCCAACCCCTTTTCTTAGTATAAGTAAGGGACCCCTGGCAACAGGACTTTAGATTAAACCTGGACAAAACTCTGAAACTGAATTCTGAAACTTCGACGCTCTACTAATGATTAGAGGACGGAAGAATCTCCGTGGGGGTTAAGCAGTGACTCCCCTGTTCAAACAGGCACCAACAAAGCATTTGCCGTTCTGCATCTCCGAAGCTCCCGCCGGTCTCCGAAGTATTTGCAGCACAGGAAGAGGATTTCCAGACTTCTCGAAGGTCGACCCGAGTCCCCAGCAATGCTGAGACCCGCAACCCTCACGAGTGACGTGGAACCAGAACTCCTGGTAACCGTGCACATTTGCAAGTGCATTGACTTCCCGATCTTTTCCGAAGTTGTGCCTTGGGTTACTTGTAGCCCAAGCCCCGAGCACTATCTGCACCAAGGACTGTGGGCCTACACTCCACAAGTGTTCCGTGAGCCTACTTCTTGCATTTCCACTTGAGGCTCCTTCGTGATCCCTGGTCCGTTGACTGGTGGGTCACCTTGAAGGTAACTTTTCCTTGGGCTTCCTTGGTTGCTCCAGATGTGCCCTGACTCTCCACCGTGTGGTGAGTCCCTCAGACCTTGCTGGTCTGCACCAAAGCCTATCTCAGCTTTCTGTGTGGGTTGCTGCTGCCAAGACTTGTTGGGTCCAATCCGGAAACCGACACCGCAGCACTCGACATCCTTCGTGGGACAGCTCAAATCCAGAACCTGGTTTTCGTTGACGCTTCCTGGTCCTCGTGGCTGAAGAGTCAAGCTTCACCTTCTTCACCTGAAATCACCCGACATCGATGGGCATCCACCTATCGTGCTCCTGGTCACTGGCAAGTGACCCAGACTCTGTCCCCTCTGCTTTCAGGTTCTTCACATCTCTGATCCAGGCTTGGATCACTCCGGACACTTTCCACTCGGACGCCAGCTGCGCTTTGCAGCAGATTGCCATTGAAAACGACGACGAAACCCGACATGAAAAGACACCTATGCACCCGGCTTCCCTGGGTGAGGTAACTCGAGTACTCAGGTGCTGCCGTGGGTGTTGCCTCTAGAACCTCCTAGTTCTAAAGGGGTTTGCTCCAAGTCCTCTTCTAAGTGTCCTTTATCTTTAAAATTCCAACCACAACTTTCCTCATAGAAGTTAATGGTGATTCGCGGCTATGTTCACACACTGTACGCGTCCCCCGCGGGTCCCGAGTGTCACTACCTTGGGTGGTTTCTGGTGGCCCCAGCAGTTCTGAAGCTCTAGGCCTGGTGTCTATGCAATTGGTGGTTCTTATACCACTTTCTTAATATATGGTTTGGTACGCCCCTAGGGCTCAACGTATATTGTGCTGATGTACTGTGTGCTATTAAGTTTACTGAATGTACTTTTGCCTCTAGCCTTATAAAGAGACTAGTGGGATGTGTTTAAAATAAATACATATGTTTTATATATACACCTGGTGTGGTTCTCCTTTCATTTGGCCATTCACAGGATTATAGACTGGTAAAACAAGCTGCTTTAGATTCCTTCAAGACTTAGCCTGAAGACTGCTCTCCACAGCTACCACTAGGATAGGTTTCTATTAAGGTTGACTTTAACATACCATCAATAAGGGCCATTTGGACTGGTGCAAGGTACCCACTCGAATAGTGGACAGCATATGCCAGGCCAACTTCTCAGTTACTACTTGAGAAGGGCTGCACCCTCCTCAACCAGTAACCCTATTTCTTACAGGCTTATCCCTGCCTGCCAACCAGAAGTTGAGAAAGGGTGATGACTCATCTAAACATATCTGTACAAAAGGGCTGACATACGAAAGTCAATTATGAGGGATGAGCTGGAGAACGATGAGTTAAGAGGGGAGAGGTGTGTGTGTATTTATTCCCCATTATTTGTTTTGAGAGCATCCTCTGCTTCTACAAGATGTGACTCTTCAGCTGATCTGACCCTTCTCTTTCTTGTCTCTACAGGAGAGAAACCCTTTGAATGCAACCTCTGCCATCAGCGGTCTCGCGACTACTCTGCCATGATCAAACACCTGCGTACGCACAATGGGGCGGCGCCCTACCGCTGCACCATCTGCCTGGAGTTTTGCACCAGCTTGTCTGCTATGCAAAAGCACATGAGGGGCCACAGGGCTGAGGAGATCCCCTCAAACTGGAGCATTGAGAAGACCTATCTGTATTCCTGCAACACCTGACATCAAACATCTCAATATCTAAACAACATTTAGGACTTATGGAACACCTGACTCTGAACCTCAGGCCCCACATCTCCTATATCCAAACAACTAAAACAAGTGGAGCCTGGTTCTGAAAAGACATTGTTTTCGAAAAGTGAATGCATCTGACTTTTGGCATGCAAAGTCACAAAAGTGATTCGCAATTGTAAATACTTTTAAGAATCGCTAAGTACACATTGTGGCCTCTTGTGAATCACAAGTGAAAAAGGGAGTAAAAGGGCAGCCACCTCAGAAAGGTATGCACAAAGGTTTGCAACTGTTAGCAAAAAGTTCCTTTGTAGTGTGAAAGCTCTGAGCTTCCCTCACACTGCCAATGGAAAGGCTATTCACAGCGCAATGCAAAAAATGTGTTGCAACCAGCCTTTTTTGAGAATTAGGCCTCTGAACTTTGTCACCAGTTCTCAAATCCATTCAACAACTGCAATCCACCACAGCCATAGGAACTGCATCTGAATTGATGGAACTGCTCAGCAGAACCAAGATCCCAGGGAATATCTATATAATGTTATTGGAACACTTGACCATTTAACGCCTGCACTTTCCAAGCTTTACAATCTCAGGAGGAAATGTATATGTCAGTACCGGCACACCTGTCCCATGACTACAGGCCTTACCATCTCAGTCAGTGTATCTACAGTACTAGCATACCTTACCGCCATGACCCCAGCTCCCATAGGCTAAGTGACTGTATCTGTAGCACTGGCACAACTGACACCCATAACCCAGGCCTTACTGTCTCAGTGAATGTATCTACAGCACTGGCACACCTGGCAGACATGACCCCATCTCCCATAGGCTCAGTGACTGCATCTGTAGCACTGGCATCCCTGTCACCCAGGTTGCCAGACCTCACCGGCTCTGTGAATGTATCTGTACATCTGTCCCATCTAACCCCATGACCCCAGCTCTCAAACACTTAGTGAATGTACCTGTACGAGTGATACACTTGATCATAGGCATGACCCCAGCGCTCATTGGCTCAGTGAATGTTTCTGTACTACTGACACGCCTTACACCCGTGACTGATCTCATCAGTGAATGATTCTGTACTACTAGCACACCTGACACCCATGACCCCAGCACTCATTGGCTCAGTGAAGCTATCTGCACTCCTTGCACATCTATACCCAGCCCACACAGGCTCAGTGAATCTATCTGTACTCCTTGCACACCTGTAGCCAGCCACACAGGCTCAGTGAATGTATCTGTACTCCTTGCACACCTGTAGCCAGCCACACAGGCTCAGTGAATGTATCTGTACTCCTTGCACACCTGTAGCCAGCCACACAGGCTCAGTGAATGTATCTGTACTCCTTGCACACCTGTAGCCAGCCACACAGGCTCAGTGAATGTATCTGTACTAATGGCACAAATGACACCCATGACCCCAGCACTCATTGGCTCAGTGAATCTATCTGCACTCCTTGCACACCTGTACCCAGCACACACAGGCTCAGTGAATCTATCTGCACTCCTTGCACACCTGTACCCAGCCACACAGGCTCAGTGAATGTATCTGTACTCCTTGCACACCTGTACCCAGCCACACAGGCTCAGTGAATGTATCTGTACTCCTTGCACACCTGTACCCAGCCACACAGGCTCAGTGAATCTATCTGCACTCCTTGTACACCTGTAGCCAGCCACACAGGCTCAGTGAATGTATCTGTACTAATGGCACAAATGACACCCATGACCCCAGCACTCATTGGCTCAGTGAATCTATCTGCACTCCTTGCACACCTGTACCCAGCACACACAGGCTCAGTGAATCTATCTGCACTCCTTGCACACCTGTAGCCAGCCACACAGGCTCAGTGAATGTATCTGTACTAATGGCACAAATGACACCCATGACCCTAGGATTCATTGGCTCAGTGACTCTATCGCGAACGCCAAGACCCCACACCTCCTAATCTGAATCTTTGTGAATGTATCTCTGCTACTGGAACACCTGACTCCAGGCTTCACCACATTCACACAGTGAATGCATCTATATTCTTGCAAAATCACAAAATAAATCTGTACTTCTGCACCTGCTGACCCTAGGCTTCACTCCTCAAGAAACCTTCAAACACCTGACGTGTCCCACGCTTCACGCTGCGGAAAACTGGCATTGGCAAGGCAGATAGGTCTGGCTATTTTATAAGTCAAATGACTTAGGACCTGATTTAGAGTTTGGCGGATGGGTTACTCCTTCACAAAGGTGACAACTATCCCGTCCACCTTATTACAAGTGCCAAAGGAAATAATGGACTCGTAATACAGCGGACGGGGTACCCCACACGTTTGTGACGGAGTAACCCGGTCCGCCAAACTCTAAATCAGGTCCTTAATTCTTAATTCATTAGTGTGTTTGCTGTTGCGTGAATGAATGCATGAGTGTGTGAATGTGAGGCAATTGAAAGCATGAGTAAGTGCATGAATGCTAAGTGAATGCATGGATGCACAGATGATTAATGGATACATGAGTGCATGTATGGATGAATAAATGAGTACTTACATGAACTGCTGAATACATGAATTGCTGGATGAATAATGAGTGCATGTTGACTAGCAACACAAAGCGGAAAACCTGCAGGGAAATACAGGAGAAGCCATAAACTATTAGCAGCTAATGCAGGCATGTTCCATAAACCAACACATATATTTTGAGAACACACTGACGTCACACTGTTTGAAAGTGAAAACCAGTCAACATCATTAGGCCCTGTACAGCACTCAAATGCCTTTTTGGCTAGGTTTGTGCTATAGAACAACCATATACATAAATACATCAGTGCTCATGAGGCATATGTCAGCCCCCATGCACCAATCCCAGTCGGAAAGGTAGCGTTGGAAGAGGGAAAATTTCCTTTTGCCAGCAGTACTTCTCCCTAGTGGATCCCTTGTCCCAAAAGGACACTCATCAAGAAGAGACTCACCCACTAAACACCAGGGGCCTCATTTATGAGCCCATGCGTCACTTTTACGCCGCCGGTGCGTCACTTTTTGTGACGCACCAGTGGTGTTGGACCTGGGCCTCTTGGCAGGGTCATCCCTAAACTTTTTGCCTTCCTCCAATACTCTCTCTGACCTGTTTTTGTTGGTTTAATGACTCTGGGCACTTTGTTACTGCTGACCAGTGCCAACGTGCATATGCTCTCCCTGTGCAAAGTGTACATGTGATTGATGTCCATGATTGGTTCATTGGATTTACTGTTAGTCCCCAGTAAAGTGCACCAGGAGTGCCAGGGCTTGTAAATGCCAATACTGCTAGTGGGCCTGCAGCGCTGGTTGCGCCACCCACAGAAGCAGCCTTAAAATGTGTCTAGGGTCTGCCACTGCAGAACCTGCGTGCAGTCTGGTACTGTCATGCTGGCTGGGCAAGTGCACACACTTGCCAGCCCCTAAACCTTCCCTTAACTTCATATTAGTCACCCCTATGGTAGGCCCACGGGCAGGGTGCATTGTAAGTGTAAGGTAGGACATGCTCTGGTGTGTGTGGCATGTCCTAATAGTGAATTACTGCCAAATTCGTTTTTCACTATTGTGAGGCTACCTGTTCCCTTTAGGCCAGATGGGCTGCTGGAATTATTACACTCTATAATCCCAGCAGGCTCAGGGAACATGGTAGAAATTAATGTTTGGTATGCCTGAACTCAGAATAATAAAATACTTCTTTTAGTAAAGTTTATTTTAATATCCTGTGTTTGCAAATGCTACTTTTAAAAAGTTAGCATTTGCTTGCCTAACCATTTCAGCCCGCCTCTGCTTCCTGATCCTGTTTGCGCTACAGAAGAAACTCTGCCCGAAGAGAAGGACCTGGAAGGACTACAAGGAGGAGTGCTGTCTCTGGCCTGTGTCTGGTGCCTTGCTGCAGAAGGAGAGGAAAAGAAGAGACTACAAGAGACTTTTGCTTTATTGAACTTTGTGCCAAACTCTGCTGAAAGATCTCCAAGGGCTTGCTGTGGAACTTGCCCCCTGACCAGCGCCCCAGGAACAGTGGGCGCTATCCCCTGACAGAGGAACCGCTGAGAGACGCTGCTTTCCCTCTGCACGCCCCTCCAGGAAAAGCGGAGCGCGCTGTGACCATCGCGCTCTTCAGCAACGCTCTGGGTGTTGCTATCTCTCTAAACACCGTGACTGCTGCCTGCCTGGCCCAGAAGCACCGTGAAGATCAGCCCAGCTGATCCGAGCATCGTAACTGACCCCGAGCCGTAGCTCACAACGTAAAGAGAAGGTGGTGCCCGGTGCCTGCTTGCACCCGTCGTGTCTGGTCCCCCTGAAACCCGCCTGCCGCTGTCCGAAGAGCAGCTGCGGCGTGTGGGGCCCGAACGTCGCCTGGATTGGGAGAGGCGTGCTTGGCCGATCGCTGCCCTCTGCGTGTGCCCCCCGTGTCAGGAAATCTCGAGGCGCTTCACCAGCGCGACCCGGCCCGCGCCGCAACGCCAACCCCCGAGCCAGAGTCGAGCCGCCGCTCGCTCCAACATCGGACGGAAGACACCGCGACACGGATCGCCGCGCTGAACTGTGCCCAGGCTGCTTCATCTAAAAAAAGGTACCGTGTCCTGCCCCGCGGTGCGAGCATCTGCCTTGCTCCGCTCGCACCGCCCTCTGCCTCGCACAGCCCTCGGAGCCGCGTGTTGAGCGCTCCCAGGGTCCCCGCTCTCTCCCCCGCCAGCCGCGCACAGCCCTGCGGCTCGCACAGAGAGGCGGACTTTGACTCCCCGGCCGCCGCTCCTGCCAGAAGCGTGAGAGTGGGCAGACCGGGCCCGCTTTTCCAACGCGGAGGAGCCGAGAGGCGCAGAGAGGCCCGCAGACAGCCCGGGGCAACCCTGGTTGATTAGAAACGTTGCCTGCAGGACAAGGAAAGTACATAGAAGAGCCTGAACCCCCGTTTTGAGATAAAAGTACAGAACTGGGAAGAAGTGAACAAGAACTGTGGCCTATATTCTTAAGAGTAACTGGAACCTCGCAATCTTTGAAAGTAACAAACTGTATTTACAAGCCTGCTTCTAAAAGTATATAAAGAGAATATATTTTTAATACAATACAGTTTGGTGTCATTGTGTGGTGGGTTGGTGGTGATGGTATGATATTGCAAATGTTTAACCCTATGTGCCCCAGAGATTAGCCTAGATTGCTTGCGCCACACTACCTAGAGGGTAAGCAGAGGTTGTTCTTGAAGGTAACCCTTAGCCCTGACGTGGAAGAGAGGGTCCCTGCTTGTCGCCAGTGCTGCACTGCGCCAACCAGAGACTCCCCTTTCCAACATTGGTGGCAGCGGTGGGATAGCTGATTTACGTTTGCAGTGTCTTTACCTTAACTACTGACCATTGCACAGTGATGACAGTCCAGTAACTAAGCCACAGACTTTTGTTGATTTATGTTTTGCGAGAAAAGATCTCCATGTGTTTTTGAAGTCATGCCTGTGTCAGTGAAAATGGAAGAGGCAGCATCCATTTCTTCTATTGACTGTGATTGGGAGAAACTAGAAAACTACACTGGGAAACAGCTCAGGAGCTTCTGCAAAAATTTGAACATTTCCATGACCGGACTCTCCAGAAGGGAGCCGTTCCAAAAGGCGCTGAGGGCCTGGGTCAAGGCAAGGAATGCCCCTGGAAAGGATTTTGAATTTGAGGATGCAGAACAGCAGCTGGAGGGACCCCTGACTCCAGAGTGTAGGGGTGCAACCTCCCCATTGGGTAGCAGTGGTTCTGGCCGAGGTCTGTCGCCAAAGGAGCTGGCGGACAGACAGGCAACCCGAGATCATGAATTGAAGTTGGCAGAGCTGGAAATAAATGGGCAACTGGAGCTAGAATCTAGGAAGTTAGCCCTGGAAGTAATGAAAATGGAGCTTGCGCATGACTTAAGAATGAGGAAACTTGACTTGGAGCTCGAGGGGCTTGAGGCCAGGAGGGCTTCAGCCCAGCAACAAGAAATATGTGTAGCTCAGAGATTGAGCTTTGCTGAGTTGGAGGTGGAGTCCAGCTCAGATGGTGGCAGCAACATTCAGGTATCTAGTGCAGACAGCATAGCGCGCGCACCTAGAGATATGGCACCTGACTTGGAGGGGGTTAACATACACCAGGAGGTTCAAGGGCATGAGGTAGCTCCAGTAGTGCGCAGCGTCCCTGAAGGGAATAGGGTAGCTGGCGTAGGAGTTCATGGTCCTAGTGGAGGGAGGGTTTCGCCCATGGTTGAGGTCCTGGTGGGTGAGTGTAAGGACCGCCCAGAAGAGTGTGGGTTGTGTGACAGAGACAGTTCGCTACTGTCTGGCCAGTCTGAGAAGAATGGTGTGGAGTATGTGTGTGAGGCGCTGGATGGTGAGGTGAAGGATAGTTTGGTAAACCCTGCTAGGGGGCTGTGTAATCCAATTGTGGGAGAGCATACTTTAAGTCCCAGTTTTCCAGAGCTATGCCAACACCTGTTGGAGAGTGAGTTCTCTGACCCCAGGGAGCTCACGTTGGAGGCAGACCTTGTGGTGGATTCCAGAGGGTCTGGAAAGGCATTGGGGTGTGATCCTGTGGGGAGTGGCTCAGGTATCTTCCAGCCCAGAGTGGTGGAAGTGGCGCAGAGTAGCCCAGCTAGGTCCTGTAGTAGTGAGAGGGGTGTAGGGCCTCACGTCCTGTCCTTAAGGGGAAGGAGTGAGAATGGGTTTTGTCCCGGTAGTGCCCAACCTCAGTCTCAGAGCCTGGATGGTTCTTTAAGGGAACACCAGGTGGGGAGCCTAGGCTGTCCGGATGAGTCACCCTTTGTGGGGGATCCCCCAGTGGCTAGAGAACGTGGAGGCTCTGTAAACAGAGCTCCAGTAGTTCTGGTGTCTGGCAGTACCCCTCCAGTTGGGAGGGTACAGAAGTCCAGAAAGAGGGGCGAGAGGGGGAAAGAGTCCCCAGTGGAAGAACCAGTGGGTCAGGGGCCAGCCAGCAGGGCTGCGTCCCCAGTGAATGACCAGGGGGACACCACTTCTGTCCTGGGGGATCTTCCCGCACTGTCAGAGGGACAGGGGTTGGGAGATCTGCGCCAGGCAGACTGTCACACGGCACATGAGCTATGTGCCACCCTCAGGGGGGGCAGGCGTGCTCCCCGGAAAGTCCTGGTGCGCCAGGCAAGTGTTCAACTGCAGGGTTGGGTCCCTGAGTTGGAGAGCCAGGTTCAGGTGTTGTCTGACCTGGAGGGTGGGACCACTGTAATCAGTGTCCTGACCCATGTCACTTCTAGGGGTACCACTCCAGTTGGGAGTTGGCAGTACTCTGGAAGGGGGTGCAGAGGGAGGGAGTCCTCGCCTCTGACCCCGGTGCGGCTTGAGGGTTTAGACCCTAGGTTTAAGGGCCAGGTGCAGGGTGTCCCCCCTGACTTGGTGCCCCGGTTGCAGGATAGCACCCCTGAACTGGTGGGCGAATTGTGCAGGTCACCTGCCACAGGTGCCCTGACAATTCTGGAAGGGGGTACCACTCCAGGTGGGAGGGTACAGAGCCCCAAGGAGGAGGACCGGGTGTGGGAGAGGCCACCCCAGTCTTTGGTACAGCCGCCAGGTACAGACCTGGGGCTGGTGGGTCAGTGCCAGGATGTCATACCTGACCTGACAGGAGGGAGAGTGGACAGAGGGTGCCAAGCACCTGGGGCTACTGCCCCCCGCTCTCTGAGGCCACAGAGGTTTGGGAGCCCTGAGAGGCATGAGGCCTGGGTCTCAGCCCTGACTACTGTCAGTGGCCGCTATGACTTGATGTCTGTCTGTTGGGACACACCTGTGAGCAAGTTAAGGTTAGAGGCTGCACAGGTGGTGTCCACAGAGGAAGAGAAGGGTGCCCCATGGATTAGCTGGGTGAACCCTGAGAGTATGGACAGAGGATTTGAAATAGGTTCAGTTTGGCGTAGAACTGGAATGTGCCCCTGCTGTTGCGGGCCAGGTCCATGTTCTATCGCCCTAAGCAGGGAAGCCCATCACAGTGGTGATTGGTCTACCCTGCGTTTTGGCTGGAAGGGGGTTGTGTTGGACCTGGGCCTCTTGGCAGGGTCATCCCTAAACTTTTTGCCTTCCTCCAATACTCTCTCTGACCTGTTTTTGTTGGTTTAATGACTCTGGGCACTTTGTTACTGCTGACCAGTGCCAACGTGCATATGCTCTCCCTGTGCAAAGTGTACATGTGATTGATGTCCATGATTGGTTCATTGGATTTACTGTTAGTCCCCAGTAAAGTGCACCAGGAGTGCCAGGGCTTGTAAATGCCAATACTGCTAGTGGGCCTGCAGCGCTGGTTGCGCCACCCACAGAAGCAGCCTTAAAATGTGTCTAGGGTCTGCCACTGCAGAACCTGCGTGCAGTCTGGTACTGTCATGCTGGCTGGGCAAGTGCACACACTTGCCAGCCCCTAAACCTTCCCTTAACTTCATATTAGTCACCCCTATGGTAGGCCCACGGGCAGGGTGCATTGTAAGTGTAAGGTAGGACATGCTCTGGTGTGTGTGGCATGTCCTAATAGTGAATTACTGCCAAATTCGTTTTTCACTATTGTGAGGCTACCTGTTCCCTTTAGGCCAGATGGGCTGCTGGAATTATTACACTCTATAATCCCAGCAGGCTCAGGGAACATGGTTGAAATTAATGTTTGGTATGCCTGAACTCAGAATAATAAAATACTTCTTTTAGTAAAGTTTATTTTAATATCCTGTGTTTGCAAATGCTACTTTTAAAAAGTTAGCATTTGCTTGCCTAACCATTTCAGCCCGCCTCTGCTTTCGTGTGTATCTGACTGTCTGAGTTGTGTGAGTGACAGGGCTGGGAGGTGACAGGTGGTGAATAGCAGGATGACACCTTAGTGGGAGGTGGGAGTTTCCCTGAATGATGCATCAGGCTGTGCTCTGCCTCCACAATGCTGGCTCCGCCCCCCTGGGGAGCGGCTGATGACTCAGCCTGCACCTGGCCCAGGAAGGACCGAAGCTTGTCAACAAAGTGCTCCTGGCTGCCCCTGTCCTCACAATGCTGGCTCCGCCCCCCTGGGGAGCGGCTGATGTGCCTGCCCTCACACTGAATGCAGAAGCCAGAAGTACCCACCACAAGTGCTCAGAGACTGGAGCAGTTATGCAGAGGCCCCCCTGGCCTGCTAGAACAAAAGAAACTGGGTATAAAAGTAGGAGCCCTGCTCCTTGTAAATTAGATCCTGTTTGCGCTACAGAAGAAACTCTGCCCGAAGAGAAGGACCTGGAAGGACTACAAGGAGGAGTGCTGTCTCTGGCCTGTGTCTGGTGCCTTGCTGCAGAAGGAGAGGAAAAGAAGAGACTACAAGAGACTTTTGCTTTATTGAACTTTGTGCCAAACTCTGCTGAAAGATCTCCAAGGGCTTGCTGTGGAACTTGCCCCCTGACCAGCGCCCCAGGAACAGTGGGCGCTATCCCCTGACAGAGGAACCGCTGAGAGACGCTGCTTTCCCTCTGCACGCCCCTCCAGGAAAAGCGGAGCGCGCTGTGACCATCGCGCTCTTCAGCAACGCTCTGGGTGTTGCTATCTCTCTAAACACCGTGACTGCTGCCTGCCTGGCCCAGAAGCACCGTGAAGATCAGCCCAGCTGATCCGAGCATCGTAACTGACCCCGAGCCGTAGCTCACAACGTAAAGAGAAGGTGGTGCCCGGTGCCTGCTTGCACCCGTCGTGTCTGGTCCCCCTGAAACCCGCCTGCCGCTGTCCGAAGAGCAGCTGCGGCGTGTGGGGCCCGAACGTCGCCTGGATTGGGAGAGGCGTGCTTGGCCGATCGCTGCCCTCTGCGTGTGCCCCCCCGTGTCAGGAAATCTCGAGGCACTTCACCAGCGCGACCCGGCCCGCGCCGCAACGCCAACCCCCGAGCCAGAGTCGAGCCGCCGCTCGCTCCAACATCGGACGGAAGACACCGCGACACGGATCGCCGCGCTGAACTGTGCCCAGGCTGCTTCATCTAAAAAAAGGTACTGTGTCCTGCCCCGCGGTGCGAGCATCTGCCTTGCTCCGCTCGCACCGCCCTCTGCCTCGCACAGCCCTCGGAGCCGCGTGTTGAGCGCGCCCAGGGCCCCCGCTCTCTCCCCCACCAGCCGCGCACAGCCGTGCGGCTTGCACAGAGAGGCGGACTTTGACTCCCCGGCCCCCGCTCCCGCCAGAAGCGTGAGAGTGGGCAGACCGGGCCCGCTTTTCCAACGCGGAGGAGCCGAGAGGCGCAGAGAGGCCTGCAGACAGCACGGGGCAACCCTGGTTGATTAGAAACGTTGCCTGCAGGACAAGGAAAGTACATAGAAGAGCCTGAACCCCCGTTTTGAGATAAAAGTACAGAACTGGGAAGAAGTGAACAAGAACTGTGGCCTATATTCTTAAGAGTAACTGGAACCTCGCAATCTTTGAAAGTAACAAACTGTATTTACAAGCCTGCTTCTAAAAGTATATAAAGAGAATGGTGTCATTGTGTGGTGGGTTGGTGGTGATGGTATGATATTGCAAATGTTTAACCCTATGTGCCCCAGAGATTAGCCTAGATTGCTTGCGCCACACTACCTAGAGGGTAAGCAGAGGTTGTTCTTGAAGGTAACCCTTAGCCCTGACGTGGAAGAGAGGGTCCCTGCTTGTCGCCAGTGCTGCACTGCGCCAACCAGAGACTCCCCTTTCCAACAAGTGGCGTAGAAAATGCGCCTTGTTGCGCTATATTTACAAAGTGACGCATCTAGGTAGATACGTCACTTTGTAAACCCCTGCGCCACATTATACCTGCGTCAGGTATAATGTATACAAGGGGGGCGTATTGACGCAAGAAAGGGTCGTAGAAGTGACGCAGTGAAATCTATGAGATTTCACTGCGTCACTTCTAGGACGCCGTTGCGTCAAAATCTTGCACCTGCCTCACAGCAGGCGTAAGACTGATGCAGGCCCTTTCACATGGGGCTTGCCCCATGTGAAAGGGCGCATTGCTGGTGTTGCGTCACTTTTGTGACACACTCCAGCAATGCGTCACTTTTGCGCTTACAGATACGTCAGAAATACTGACGTATCTGTAACTCCTTGCGCAATAATGCGTCATAATGTAAATATGACGCATCATTGGTGTCGCAAGGAGGGCGCACTGAGAAGTGACGCATCGCTGCTTTCATGCAGCGATGCGTCACTTTTCATAAATGAGGCCCCAGGAATTTGTGTGAGGGGAGAGGGACTTCCAGGGCAATGGGCAAGTGCTTCCTGGAAGAAACAAAGTTCACTAGACACCAGATAAGGTACAGTGAGAAGAAAATAGGATGGGGGCTGTATACCTGGGTGGAGGGGGGGGGGGTTTGGAGGCACTGCAACCCCTGCAGTATGGAAGGGCCACCACATGTTTCATGTACGAGGGGGCCCTCACAGTTCCTGCTTGCCTACAGCAAAGGATACAAAAAATAATAATTAAAAGTTGCAAATGTATGGAGCGTCCTTGTGAGGTGTAGTGTGGTATGCCCTCATGCACTCCTGTGCACGAGGTCACCTTGTTTATGTTCGAGAGGCATTCTGTGTTCTGGGGCGGAACAGCATCTCTCAGGTCGATTTCAACGTTAGTCAGTGGCTGTCAGGCCTCTCAGATCCCGGACGCTCCTGGTTGTGGGCGCTATACCAAGAATTAAACTTACCGTAATACTTACCTGGCTCTGGAGTCCATCACTATAACTTGGCGATGAGCGGACTCTCATGCCATTCACACACCAACTGAGGTTCTGTTTTTCCTTATTATTGTCAGTGTTTCCGTGTCGGTGACTTCCTCGCAAGTTCCTTGTTCATGACATCCGGGCAAGTTCATGAGAGGCGGCTCAACACCTGGTGGGACCCCAGGGGGTCGTTGAGGAGTTGTGTGCTGTTGGTCAGCATGGGCATCCCTGAGCGCGAGGTGGAGGCTGCTCAGCGCATAGCTCGGCATAACATCAGCACTTAGTGATGCCCTGACAGCCCTCTTTAATTGTCATTTTACTAGGCCCAACGCTTGGTTGCAGCACTTTGCTTCCTCTCGCTGCCACTTTCACTTGGGCAGCTTGTGTTGCCCGTTTTTTTTTTAAGCCGGCTGTTAGACCTAGCATCTTTTGGCGTGTGTCCCCTGTCTTTTTGTTTTCTGACCTCCTGCTTTTGACTCTGTTTTTGCTGGTTCAGTGTCTCTGTGCACTTTCTCACTGCTATTCAGTGTTAGAGTGCAAGTGCTCCTATTGTAAATTGTATTATTGATTGGTGTTTCCATGATTGGCATATTTGATCTACTGGTAAGTCCCTATTAAAGTGCACTGAGAGTGCCAGGGCCTCTAAATCAAATACTGCTCATGGGCCTGCAGCACTGATTGTGTCCCCACACGAGCAACCTTTCAAAGAGTTCTCAGACCTGCCACTGCAGTGTCTGCATGCAGTTTTAATTGCCATGTCGACCCACTTGCCAAGCCCTAACCTTCCCTTTTATTGCATGTAAGTCACCCCTAAGGTAGGCCCAAGGTACCCCGATAGGCTGGGTGCGACGTATGTGAAAGGTAGGACATGTCCTGGTGTGTATGACATGTCCTGATAGTGAAATACAGTGTATTTGGTTTTTAACAATAAATATGCTATCTGTCCCATAGGAAAGAATGTGAGTTTACTTATAACATCTTATAAGTATAACTTCACATTGGGATAAGATGGGGGGATAGAGTTTAGTATGCCTGACCTCAGAATATAAAAATGCATCTTTTAGTAAAGATGTTTTTTATATTGTAGGCCCGATTCACAGAACTTACTTAAGACAAAATCCTAAACTTACTACTTTTGATATTCACAGAAGGCATTTAGTAGTAGTAAAGTTAGGATTTTGTCTTAAGTCTGTCTTAAGTCTATCTTAAGTCTGTCTTAAGTCTGTCCTAAGTTTGTCTTAAGTCTTTCTTAAGTCTGTCTTAAGTCTGTCTTAAATCTGTCTTGTCTGTCATATGTCAAATTTAAGACAAAAGGGCAGATGTATCATCACCATCATTTGTGATTCCCAAATAGCGTTTTTTTAGAAATCGCTATTTAGGAATTGCAAATTGGGATGTATGTAGAAATTCGCTATTTTTTTGCGATTTCTTAAAATTCCTTAATTGCGATTAGCAAATTGCTAATCGCAATTTGCAATTTACGTTTCCTTAAATGCAATTGCAAAATAAGGAATCGCAAATTTTGCGATTCCTTATTTTGCACCAGATTTTGCTTCATACATTCCATTTAGCAAATTTGCATTCGCAAAGGCCGAAATTCTGCGAATTTCGGCCTTTGCGAATGCGAATTTGCTTGATACATCTGGCCCAAAGTCCTAACTTTACTACTACTAAATGCCTTCTGTGAATACCAAAAGTAGTAGGACAGACTTAAGACAGACTTAAGTCAGACTTAAGACAAACTTAGGACAGACTTAAGACAGACTTAAGACAGACTTAAGACAGACTTAAGACAGACTTAAGACAAACTTAAGACAAACTTAGGACAGACGTAAGACAAACTTAAGACAAATAGGACAGACTTAAGACAGACTTAAGACAAAATCTTAACTTTACTACTACTAAATGCCTTCTGTGAATACCAAAAGTAGTAGGTTTAGGATTTTGTCTTAAGTTAGTTCTGTGAATCGGGCCCTGTGTGTTTGAAAATACCACTTTTAGAAAGTGAGTATTTTCTTGCTTAGCCATCCTATGTGCCTCTGCTGGGTTGTGGATTGACTGTCTGGCTTCAGAGTGACAGGAGATGGGGATGTGCATTCTGTGTGTCCTGCCTTTCCTGAATGAGTCAGGGCTGAGCTGAATAGGCCTGGGCTGCATTTAGAATAGTGGGAGGAGATTTTTTTGCATCTGAAAGGGCCTGGTCTACCTTGTAGAATGCTGTCTCTACATCCTGCCGGGAAGGTGTGCCAGAGAGGACCAAAGTGGTTTGGACTAAGCACAGACACTCTCTGCCCAAGAGAACAAAAAAATGCCGTATAAATATTGGGGCCCAGACCCTAGACCTTTAGAACTCTTTTGGGACCAGGAAGGCTGCCAAGAAGAAGAGCTGGAATAGCTGTGAGGAGGAACTACCACTTTGATGTGTGCTTTGCAGTGTTAGCCTGCAGTGGCTGCTTCTATCTTGGGCAGTGAAAGGGCTGGACTGAACTTTCTGCAACTTCTTTGAGTGAGTTCCTCCAAGGGCCTGAGGTAAAGCTTGCCCCTGTTCAAGAAGTCCCAGGAACAGCAAAGACTTCAGGTTCTGCTACCAGCACTGGAAACTGTATGTTTTGTGCTGCAACTGAGGAAAAAGCAACCCGATGCCGTCAACGACCCCATAGCAGGCTCCGTGTTCTGAAGGCACCCCTGCACTTCGCACCACAACCCTGGTCTCAAGAACAACGCCATCTGATGCTGCCACTGAGCAGTTGCTTGCACAGCGACCTGTGGGCACTGCACTCCGTACCACCTCGCTTCACGCCGCAGCCCTGGTATCACCGACGACGATGCTCCAACGACGACGCTGCTTGCACCGTGACCTGCCAGCACCGCAGCAACCACCACATCACTTTGCACCGCAACCCTGGTCTCACCGACGGCGCTGGAGGTCCGTCACCGAGCCGCTGCCTGCACCATGACCTGAGGGCACTGCATGCGGCACCACTGCACTTTGCAGAGCAGCCCCGATGCCTGCTGACTCTGGTGCTCCTGACATCAACCGTGAGGAGTACGATCTGCAATGTGTGTGACTTCAAGGGCCCGGAGTCTCCTGTACTAACTTAAGGAACCGATGCCTGCTGATCAAGGCTCTTCAGAGCTCAATGAGAGGTCGCCAACGCTCTGCATTTCTAAAGGTACTGTTTTGTGGGTCTTCCCTTCACAGTAACTGGCCACGACGCCGCAGTCAGCCAGAAATGTTTGGATTTGTTGTTCACAACGCCTTGATAGCCCCGAACGGAGCTATTGACTTCAAGGAACTGTGTTTCAAGTCTATTTTTGAGTATGGATATTTCTGAGAACTGTGTGGTGGATTTCTTTTATCGTTTTTGGTCTTGTTTTGCAAAGTTAAAATATTGATTATTTTTCTAAAACTGGTGTGGTGTCCTTTTGTAGGGTTTTCACTGTATGCTGTGGGTCTTTTTTTTATATTCAAAGGTTTTTATTGGTTGTTTCAAAGAAAGAGTAACCAAAACAGAAAATATACAGACGTAGTCAGGAATCATATTGTTCAATGGTGGTTACAGAATAAAGAAAAGAGCAATTAACTGCATGGCGATGATACTGATTCAGAAAACAAATCAGAAACATAAGACAAACAAAAAAGAGAAATGGATAACTTCAATTGCATACATTGCTCAAGGAGTACCAGCACAAGTACATTGGCAGTGATCTGCAGGGATTTACATTCGCTGACGATAATGGGCTTGCAACTGTTGCACATAATGAGCGTGTAAGGGCATGATGAGTAGAGACCGGGGGAGAAGGATGGAGATTCAAGGAGGTTTATGTGCACTAAAGTAATTATCCAGAGTGACGCACATTTGTCTGCGAGGGCTGCGCCACGGGGTGTTTTGAAGTGAAATGTTGTCAGCTACTCTTAGCTTGGTGACCCAATTTAACCAACATTTAAAAGAGGCTTTGCATGTATCTTTCCAGTTATTAAGAACTATCTTTATAGCGGCAGTAAGGAGTAAGTCAAGTAGGGCCCTGTCATTGTCTGTGAGCGAACCGGCTCTTAGGAAGCCGAATACCAGAAAAGATAGATCTCTGGTGGGGGAGAAATGGAAAACCTTGGATAGAAAGGCGAAGACTTTATCCCAAAAGGGCCTAACACATGCACATTGTAGTAAGAGGTGTTCAAGGTCTCCGTCCTTTTCATTACAGTTCCAGCACGTAGCATTTTCCTTAATGTTATGAGAGAAAAGATGCGCTGGGGTCCAGAAAGCATTATGGAGGAGCCAGAATTTCGTCTGGGAGAGTGTAGGGCTTATCTTGTGTCTCGTAGTCGATTCCCAGGCTTTGGAACAGTCTATTTCAGAAATTGGTGATGAGGAGTGAGATTCCCAGAATTGTCGGAGATGTTTGTTAAGGTTAGAGTGTTGCGGGCGCAGGAGTTTGTTTAAGTCGGAAGACCTGGTGACCCAACTTATTAAGATTAGCTAGATATTTCGGGAGAGAGGGAGTTTTTGTGGATTGTTTTGCTTTGGAGATCGCTGCCTTAATGCTCAAGAAGTTGTAGAATTCTATTGAGTCTATGTCAAATTTAGATTGGAGATCTTTAAAGGAGACAGGGTAAGATTCACCAAGCATTTGGTGTGGGAAGAAGATGCCTTTTTTAATCCATATCTCATTAAAAAGTGGTTTCCCTTTGTAAAGTAATACGTGGTTACACCATAGTGATTCCCAATTAGAGCGTCTTATACTTCTCTCTAGGAGCTTATCAATTTTTAGCAAGGTGATTTTTGTATTTTGGAAGATGGATTTTGAGCATGCGGCCGTATTGGGGTTAGCGGTTAAGATGGTCGCCGGAGCAAGGTTTTTAAAGACGGCCCTCTCTACCGCTAGCCACACCAGGGTGTAACCATCAGGGAGAGCTAGCCAGTATGAACCTTGAGAGTTATCGAGGCGGAGTTTTTTTATACTGATCCTTGCCTTTTTCCCTTTCTATAGGAACTTAGAGAGTAATTTGTCTAATTTGTGATGAAATTCCTGTGACAGGGTAAGGGGAAGCATAGCAATGAGGTAATTTACTAGGGGTGAAATCATCATTTTGATGGTCTCGACCCTACCCCACCAAATTATGAAGCGGGGGGATCAGCCATCTAATTGTGATTTAATTTTATCTAGTGTGGTGGACTCGTTTCGTTAAAGGGTTTCAAGGACGGTGCAGCCGAATTCAATACCCATGTACTTAATAAAACCGGTCTGCCATGAAAGACCGGAGCTTCCAAGCATGTCTCTGGTGACAAGGATGTTTAGGGGCTTGACCTCAGATTTTTCGTGATTCAGTTTATACCCAGAGTGGGTAGAATATTTCTCTAGGGTTGTCATGAGGGCCTCGATGGAGGTCTCTGGGTTTTCTGTAGCCACCAGGATGTCATCCGCATATGCTGCCAGTTTCACCCGCATGTCCCCAAAGCTCACTCCTGAAATGTCCTCGTTTCGCTTTAAATCTGTTATGAGTGGTTCGAGGGCCAGGAGAAACAGTGCAGGCGATAGGGGGCATCCCTGCCTGGTGCCTTGTTCTAAGCGAAATGGGTCCGACAGGGTGCCATTGATGGCGATCCTGGCGGAGGGAGAAGAGTAAAGGGCCATTACCATGTCAATGTAAGACTTCCCTAGGTTGAAAGTGTTGCATACATTGCTTTAGGAAGGACCAGGACACCATGTCAAACGCTTTTTCTGCGTCCAGGGTGATGGCCACGGAGGGGATGGGAGTTGTCTTAGCTTTCTCCAGGATATGGCATAGTAGTCTTGTATTATTGTTGGACATGCGGTATTTGAGAAAGCCTACTTGAGAACTACTGATCAGTTTAGGAAGGATTGCATTGAGTCTGTTGGCTAATACCTTCGCATAAATTTTGCAGTCCAAGTTTATGAGCGAAATAGGGCGATAGTTTTTTGTTAGCAAGGGGACTTTACCCTCCTTCGGGATAACAATTATAGTGGCTTCACTCATCGACTTGGAGACACTGCCTGCGGTAGCAATCGAATTAAATAATTTTAATAGTATGGGTCTAAGAGACTTATCAAAGGCTTTGTAAAAGCTTGCCGAAAAGCCGTCAGGGCCAGGGGCTTTGTTGTTCTTGAGGGATTTGAAATAAATAGAAATTTCTTTGTCTGTGAAGGGGGACCCTAGAGAAGTGATGTCTTCTTCGGAGAGTTTGGGGAGGTTTAGAGGGTCCAGGTATTGGTGCATGTCTCCGGCTCCCAAATCATCTTATTCTTATAAAGGTCTTCATAAAAGGCCTGAAAGGAGGCTAGGATTCTGTCTTGTTTGGTGTGGATATTATTGGCAGAGTCTTTGATCGAGGATATGGTGAGTAATTTCTGTCTATGTTTGAGATATTACGCAAGTAGTTTCCCTGCTCTGTTCCCCTCACACAGTTTAAGAGCTTTAAACTTGTTGATCCATACTCCGGCGCGTCTGCTCACAATTGTATTATACTCAGATTTCTTTTTAACCAGTTGGTCCAGGGAGCTTTTGTCGTTCAGAGTAGCTGAGTGTGCGAGTTCCAGAGACTTGATTTCCTCTTCAAGTGTGTCAAGTTCCATATTTAATTTTTTATTGGTTCTCGCTCTGATACCTATTAAGATACTCCTAATTGTGGCTTTTATACTGTGGGTCTTGTGCAAATGCTTTACACACTGCCTCTGAGATAAGCTTGACTGCTCGTGCCAAGCTACCGGGGGTGAGCAGGGGTTATTTCAGTAGTGTATCCCCCTTATCTTGAGTAGGAAGAAGTTTCCCTACTTTGACAGGGTAACAACCTGCCAACTAGAGACCCCCATTTCTAACACCGGCGCTACAGTAGCTTCACTGCTGCCTTGGAGCATACCCTGCCAGCTCGTATGTTGGGCTCGCATGTGTTCTTGGTGACAGGTATACCTTGGCTGTAACGATTGTAAGTAAGATTTTATTTATTTGTCTGCACACTCACCGTGACAGACAAAACTCAAGGCTCACATTTTAAACTTTTCATCACTGTCAAGTAGGAGTTAGTTGCACGGTGACAGGCAGACCTTTGACATTAGGCTTGTATATAAGACTGGATCACCATTGTATTTGGAATGCTTGTTGGTCTTCAATGTTTCTCTTCACAGGTTGCACTTGACAGGTGGCGTTTCGAAATCCTTGTTGGCTTTGTACACTTCTCACAGGCTGATGCCCTACAATTAACTGTTTCCTACTCAATTAAGGCATGGTACTTTCAACATCTTGTCACATGTTCATACATCTCAGGTTTTGTTCTACCATGAAGGCCACTGTGCAGCAATCTGCACAATCACCTCCCTTTCTTAAGCTATCAGGTAAACCTAGAATCAAATGGCGTCACTTGGTGAACATTTTTTAAAACTACCTTGTGGCCATAGATGTGGTTAAGTACTCACCTGAATGCAAGGTAGCAGTTTTGTATAGTTGCATGGGTCTGGTGGCACAGCACGTTTTTGAGAACCTTCCGTCTTTCCGTCAACCGCAGGGGAGCTCTAGTGACAGTGAGTCCATTATAGGAACAGGTTAGAACGCATGTGTAAACAGTATGCAGAGGAGCCAAGTATTATGCTTTAAAGGCATAATTTCTTTATGAGGAGGCAGCATGTGGATGAAAGGGTGGAAGAGTATATTTCAGCATTGAGGGTTGTATCCGCTATCTGTGAGTTTTAGGCTTATAACGACATATACATAAGGGAACAATTTGTGTTCACATGCTTTTCTAAAAATGTTCAAAAAAATCTACTCAGATGCAGGAAACCTACGTTGGTGAAAACTATTGACATCGTAAAGAGCATTGAACTTTCAATAGTTTTGAATAAGGCGATTCATAGTGAGCACACTGTAAACGCGTTAAAGGTGGGGGAGGATTTAACAGATACTGTTTATGTTGTGAACGCAAACAGGAATGTTAAACAAACTTTTAGAAAAGGAAATTGTAGTTGTTATAGGTGCGGCTCAAAATCCCATCTTGGCAGCAATACTTACTGCTCTGCCATTGGTTGGAGATGTACTTTGCACCAGAAAATTGGTCATTTTCAAGCGGTTTGCAGGTCAGGCAAACGATCCACTCAGTTAATTCCGTAGATGTCTCTGAATCAGTGGATGTGTGTACTGAGAAACTGGACAATGTTATATTGACTATTGAGTGTAAAGCTGTATTGGGGGTGAAGAGAGTCAAAGGGCTATGGGGCACTTCAGTAATTGAGGGGGTCCAAATTCTAATCATGGCTAATTCAGGTTCACCCATCACTATTTAGTCAGAAATCTTGTTCCTTGATAAGTGGGGTGGCAAGATCGAACTTCAGCAGACTGATGTAAGTCCAAAGGCCTTCAAAGAGTCAGACATAGACATGTTGGGGTATTTTGTCTCCAGTCTTGAATGCAGGGGTAGACGCGTAGTCACCAAGATATACTTAGCAATTAAGGGGCACAGGGAAACATCCTTTACAACAAAACTTTTACAACGCAGTGCTTTTACAACGCAGGTTTTACAACGAAAACCATTACAATGCATTGCACTGGGGGGCGCTCTAGTATAGGGAATAGTTTTAATTTACTATCCAACACCTTCCCTACTATCCACGGGGACTGGAGTTGGAATAGTAAATTAAACTATTTACTATCCAGCACCCCAAAGCGCTATGCGTTGTAAAAACTCTGTTGTAACAGCATGCGTGGTAAAAGCATGCGTTGTAATGTCATACATCCAGGGGCACAACATCATGGGTTGGTAGGATCTAGCAAAAAATGGGTCTGTACCTGGTGCCAGGGAATAAGAAACCTATCGCTTTAGGTGACATTCCTACTGGCTTCCAGAAGGAGAACCTTCATGCAGCGTGTGTAGAGGTTAGCTCAAGTACTTCAGAGGTTGAATCCCTTCTGAAGAAATTTCCAGAGTTGTTCTCGGACAAACTTGGGTAGGTAAGAGGCTTTGAACATCGTATTCACCTAAAATCCAATGCTTAACCTGTTGTCCATAAGGTGCTCAAGTCTGATATAAATAATTTGTGTGCCGAGGGGGTGATAATGAGCTGTGACTGTTCAGAGTAGGTTTCTCCCATTGTGGTGGTAAGGAACAAAATCTGAGGAGGTCAGGCTTTGCGCTGACTTGCACTCCTTTTATAAGAACATCTTGGTAGATTGCCACCTTCCCCCCCAAAATACTGGAGTTGCTTGCCAAGTTGTGGGGAGCAAAGTGTTTTTCTATCTTAGACTTGCGGTCAGCTTATCACCAGATACTGCTCACAGCTGACTCACAAGAGCTAACCACCTTTGTCATCTTTGTTCAAGTACCTCAGATAGTTCTTTGGGCTAGCTTCTGCAGCTAGCGTCTTCCGGAAGCTAATGGACAATCTGTTGGAAGGCATACCGGGGTACAGGCCTACCAAGATGATATTTTGGTCTTTGCTGATGATTGGGAGGTGCATAATGAGGATGATTGGGAGGCTGCTCAAGGTGTTGTCTGTGTTGGCCGAAGCAGGGGACTATTCTCAAAGGCAAGTGCAGCTTTGGTACACAACAATTAGAGTACTTGGGGCACATGATTTCACTTGAGGGCATCAAAACCAAATTTTCCCTGATTAAGGCCATTCGAGAGGCAGGTCGTCCCAAAGACAGGATCGCGCTGCTATTTTTCCAGGGCCTAGCGGAGTACTATGCCCACTTTGTTCATGTTAATGCACAAGTGGTGGAACCTTTGCGTTCTAATGAGGAAGGGGCAAGGTTTGCATGGTCTGAGGAGCTATCATTGGTTTTTGAGAGAGTTAACGATCTGATTGTGGGGGGGTCCGTGTTCCATCCTTTTCAGGAAAATAGCAAATGTTTCATTAATGTGGATGCAAGTTTGACTGGATTGGAAGCTGTGCTTGGTCAGGGGGTCTCAGGCAAGGAACACACCATGTCTGTCGAATCTAGAGTGCTGAGGGCTGCGAAAACACATTACAGTACTTCTGAACATGATGCCCTGACCTGTGTCTGGGCCATTGACAGATTTAGAACTTATCTGTGGTGCCGTGAATTTGAGGTTTTCACTGATTACAAACCTCTTGTGCATATCCTAACTGGCAGTGGTTTGGCTAAAGCCTCCGCTAGACTGGTACATCTTTCATCGAAGTTGCTGGAGTATCATTTCAGTATGAAGCATTCGCCAGGGGAAAGAACTTCAGGGCGAATTGGCTGGCACGCATGGCGGTGTGTGAGGAGGACCCAGGTGAGATGGAAGACTCAGAGTGTGTGGAGGCTGTAGTGGATGCTGTAGCAGAGTGTGCTCCCATCACAGAACAAACTTGGCTGGAGGCTTATGTGAAGGACTCAGTGCTTAGGCAGGTCAGAAAAGTTGTAGCTGAGGGATGGCCTGAAGGTAGAAAGTTGTGTGGGGCATTGAAGTGCTTCTTTCAAGTGGCAGATGAGTTGTCTGTTCTTAATGATATAATCTTGCGTCACAATTTGTTCATTCCGCCTGAAGGCGTAAGCAAAGACATTATTGTGGCAGCACACCGCAGGTACTTGGGTGTCAACAAGACATGTAAACTTATCAAGTTACACTATTGGTGGCCTTCATGGGAGTCACAAGTTAGGTTTTTTCTGGATGCATGTCTGTTGTCTAACAAGAAATGGAGAGTGATGGACACGCCCCTTCATCCTGTACGTTTTCCGTAAGGACCGTGTGGTTGTCAAGTTCCTAGAGCAAGTATTTGTAGTTGAGGGCTCACCCAGAACAATAGTTACAGACAACGGGATGCACTTCTTGTCTCACAAGATGTGTACTTTTTTTTAACTTAATGATGTTTGTCATCTGAAAGTTAGCTGGAAAGAGTGAACAGAAGTGATAGAAGGAATTCAGACAGCACTGTTGTTGGAAAACGAGGTAGTATCTGTGAGGCTGCACAGATAACATGACTACATTTGTCCTTCACTTGGAACCAAACACCCAAATTTAGCGCCTGACTCTCAGAGGGTAGCGTTGCAGAGCAGTCTGAGGGTTACTCAAGGGAGGTGGTGTGGGCTAGTAATCGCCATTACAGGTGTGCAACAATAACACTCAATAATTGATTGTCCAGTCTGTACTTTGCTTTATAAAAGTAAGAGTACATTTATTAAACACACACACAGTACTCAATACTATGCAAAAATTTACAAATATTCATAAGCTGTTGGAATTACTTTGTGACATTGCATAACATCTCCACCCCTCCCGAGAGGGGGGGTGGAGTCTAGTACCACCACTCCCATGTACGCACATCATCTTGCCCCCAAATGCAGTTAGTTGAACATAACTTGGAGCGAGGGTCCTGCGCACTGGCATCATCCCAGTGGCGACCCATCCCATTACCTCAACAAGCATTTAAAATAGGCACATAACAATGAAAGAGAAAGGTCCAAGGATTCCAGAGCTATATCTGTTTTCACAAGATTTTATGAATGCAAGGGAAACATACTCAAAACTCTGGACCTTTAGAGTTTTAGGAATTGAACAGTTTTTAGGAAGAGGAGAGTATGTTTTCCATTATTATATACATATTGTTTAGAGGTTAAATCCAGTAATCATGAATTTAAGATGCCACTTCAAATGATAAGGTCACTCCAGTTTGGGAAAGACACATTTTTATTTGTGCAAATTCAAGCATTGACAGCCGACACGTGTTTCGCCCTCTGTGGCGATTGGCGCCAGGGCTTTCTCAAGGCTGTAAGAATGAAAAAAGATGTATGTTTCAATAGAGAGTGCTGGTTGAAAACTTGACCCCAAGAAAAAGTGTGATTAAGTGCAGACACATAGCCGAAAAGTGCAAGGTGAGTGATGGAGGAGGGAAAACCGCGAAGCAAAGCATTTTGTGTTTAAGTGACCTTATTATTTCACCTGAGTCTTAAGCCGGTGTAGGTCTTAGAATAGGACAAAGAGTGCAAGCAAACATAAATGTTGACATGCATTCATTGGTAAGCAGATGTTCTAGGTTAAATGGTTTATAGTGTTACCAAGGTAGCGTATTCATTGGTCTTAGAAAGTTATTTCAGAGAAAAAAAAAAGAAAAAAGAAAGAGAGAAAAAGAGAAAAAGGAATAGAGAGTGAAGAAGGAAAAAGAAATATTAAATGTGTGGGGCACCCAAGACCATCAGTGTTCAGAAGATCTCATGTGTGTTCTCCAGAGAGAGTAAACAAAAATTACCTATTTCAATTTCGTATATACATTCTGTTGAATTCTCTAATTTACATCGTTATGTGTATGCAAAAACACAGGTTACTGGAGTTATTCAATCTGTAAGGAAAATACATCATTCTTACAATTCATTATTTTTTTTAAAAGAAACGACATTTCATATTATAAAATCATCATATCACCATATTTTGTGTATATACGTGATATCGAAAAGTACTGAGTTTGCAGTTTAAACAGAACTATTCAATTCATTCATTATTTACCAAAAAATCCAATATTTCATTTTTTACCCCAAAAAACAATATTCCATTTTATAACAAAACTTCATATAACAAGATTGTTTTATTTTTACATTCAAGATGACACATACAATTTTATTTTAATAAAGATTTGTTTAAATAATCTTACGGGCTTATATTTAGCCAGATGTTTGGGCTTGGATGTATGAGATGGTTTTCATTTCTTGCATATTAGTCTGGTCTGCTTTGCTAAAAACCTAATTTTAGGCATTAGTGCTACAGCGGGAAGCGCATTATACGTCTTAGGTGATACTATTTTTCAGACAAATTTAAGAAAGGTACTAGTTCGAAATGGCAAGTGTATTGAAATACCGCGGTAGGCTAGATATCCAAACAAACCTAGGGATTCCTCATTTCTTACAAAGGAGATATAAAACGAGCAAATGCGTGAGCGGCTCATTTATGCCGTGACGTACTTGCATCAAAAACAGGTGTGTGGGCAGGGTATCTAAACTGTGGAGTTTTTTTTGTGTGTTTTTTTTAAAGACCTTTATTGCGCACTTACGGAATAACACAGCAATTGGCCTACAACCCCTTGGGCCAGCCGCATCAATTACTAGCATCTTTCAATGTTATACTGATAACACAGCCCTTTAGCCGACAACCCTGGGGTCCGGCGGCGTTGTAATGAGTGGTGCACATAAGTTATGCAATATATATATCGGAGCATCGAAAAGGCCTATATTTTTCTCATTGCAGTCTATCTTGTCTCGTAATATACTCATATGAAAATGTAAACAAACAAACTCGCCGACATTCAGCACGACAACAGTCTCAGCAGGTGTAAGAGCAAAGGCACGCATGGGAGCGGAGAAGACCCACAATGTATCAGATAAAAGGTCTCACCATGTAACCAACTCTGGCCCAAAGATGTTCTCACTATTCCCACTCTCCCTCCATTTCCTCATCAGAGCCAGTATCATCATCTTCCGGTAGTAGGTCACACAGGTCACCCCTGTACGAGTTCCATGGGGACCAGACCTTGTTCCATTAACGAGGGCATGCCCTATTTACATATACAGTCTGTTCTGTAAGCATTAATAGGTCCATGTTTCTGCACCACTGCGCCACTGTGGGCAGCTCTGGGGACCCCCATTTTTGCATAAGCAATCGCAATGGAGCGCACACCGCTAGCCCCTCCTCCGGATCGCCCCTCGGGAATCTGGTACATGGAGTTCTTGAGTGGTTCACCCCAGTGGGTGCAAGTCGGTACTTGTAGAACTGATGATCTGGATATCGCTTTTGGATATCGCCCGAGACATGGCTCGGGTTTCGGGATAACTTCCCTCATCAGTAGAGAAAATAGTTAGGGGTGGAAGAGAAGGCCGCCAAACAACCGTCAAAGGCCTCGATGCCCGAACCGGCACGCAGGTGCGTCGTCCAGGAGCCCGTCGGCTCAAAGCTCAAGGGAGCCAGTTTGTATAAGCAATCGCAATGGAGCGCACACCGCTAGCCCCTCCTCCGGATCGCCCCTCGGGAATCTGGTACATGGAGTTCTTGAGTGTTTCACCCCAGTGGGTGCAAGTCGGTACTTGTAGAACTGATGATCTCTAGACCCGATACATGTCCCGGGTTTTTGGATATCGCCCGAGACATGGCTCGGGCTTCGGGATAACTTCCCTCATCAGTAGAGAAAATAGTTAGGGGTGGAAGAGAAGGCAGCCAAACAACCGTCAAAGGCCTCGATGCCCGAACCGCCACGCAGGTGCGTCGTCCAGGAGCCCGTCGGCTCAAAGCTCAAGGGAGCCAATTTGTATAAGCAATCACAATGGAGCGCACACCGCTAGCCCCTCCTCCGGATCGCCCCTCGGGAATCTGGTACATGGAGTTCTTGAGTGGTTCACCCCAGTGGGTGCAAGTCGGTACTTCTAGAACTGATGATCTCTAGACCCGATACATGTCCCGGGTTTTTGGATATCGCCCGAGACATGGCTCGGGTTTCGGGATAACTTCCCTCATCAGTAGAGAAAATAGTTAGTGGTGGAAGAGAAGGCCGCCAAACAACCGTCAAAGGCCTCGATGCCCGAACCGGCACGCAGGTGCGTCGTCCAGGAGCCCGTCGGCTCAAAGCTCAAGGGAGCCAATTTGTATAAGCAATCGCAATGGAGCGCACACCGCTAGCCCCTCCTCCGGTTCGCCCCTCGGGAATCTGGTACATGGAGTTCTTGAGTGTTTCACCCCAGTGGGTGCAAGTCGGTACTTGTAGAACTGATGATCTCTAGACCCGATACATGTCCCGGGTTTTTGGATATCGCCCGAGACATGGCTCGGGCTTCGGGATAACTTCCCTCATCAGTAGAGAAAATAGTTAGGGGTGGAAGAGAAGGCCGCCAAACAACCGTCAAAGGCCTCGATGCCCGAACCGGCACGCAGGTGCGTCGTCCAGGAGCCCGTCGGCTCAAAGCTCAAGGGAGCCAATTTGTATAAGCAATCGCAATGGAGCGCACACCGCTAGCTCCTCCTCCGGATCGCCCCTCGGGAATCTGGTACATGGAGTTCTTGAGTGGTTCACCCCAGTGGGTGCAAGTCGGTACTTGTAGAACTGATGATCTCTAGACCCGATACATGTCCCGGGTTTTTGGATATCGCCCGAGACATGGCTCGGGTTTCGGGATAACTTCCCTCTTCAGTAGAGAAGATAGTTAGGGGTGGAAGAGAAGGCCGCCAAACAACCGTCAAAAGCCTCGATGCCCGAACCGGCACGCAGGTGCGTCGTCCAGGAGCCCGTCGGCTTAAAGCTCAAGGGAGCCAATTTGTATAAGCAATCGCAATGGAGCGCACACCGCTAGCCCCTCCTCTGGATCGCCCCTCGGGAATCTGGTACATGGAGTTCTTGAGTGGTTCACCCCAGTGGGTGCAAGTCGGTACTTGTAGAACTGATGATCTCTAGACCCGATACATGTCCCGGGTTTTTGGATATCGCCCGAGACATGGCTCGGGTTTCGGGATAACTTCCCTCATCAGTAGAGAAAATAGTTAGGGGTGGAAGAGAAGGCCGCCAAACAACCGTCAAAGGCCTCGATGCCCGAACCGGCCCGCAGGTGCGTCGTCCAGGAGCCCGTCGGCTCAAAGCTCAAGGGACGAGGGAAACTGTCCCGAAACCCGGGCCATGTCTCGGGTCCAGAGAACTTGGGGATAATGATTAACTACTCGCACCAACTGTGGTGAACTACTTTTTACTCGTCCATCTACATGCACTTCATGTACCAGAGTGCTAAGGGGAGACCCGGAGGAGAGGCTAGTGGTGTGCGATTCATCTTTGTTGTACTTAAACGGCTCCCGTGAGCCCTGAGCTGACGAGCTCATGGAGACGCACCTGCGCGCCGGAGAGGCATCAGGGCCTGTGACGGTTACTTGGCGGCCTTCTCATCCACCCCAAACACTGCTCTGCTGACGAGGGAAACTGTCCCGAAACCCGGGCCATGTCTCGGGTCCAGAGAACTTGGGGATAATGAGTAACTACTCACACCAACTGTGGTGAACTACTTTTTACTCGTCCATCTACATGCACTACATGTACCAGAGTGCTAAGGGGCGACCCGGAGGTGAGGCTAGTGGTGTGCGATTCATCTTGGTTGTACTTAAACGGCTCCCGTGAGCCCTGAGCTGACGAGCTCATGGAGACGCACCTGCGCGCCGGAGAGGCATCAGGGCCTGTGACGGTTTCTTGGCGGCCTTCTCATCCACCCCAAACACTGCTCTGCTGACGAGGGAAACTGTCCCGAAACCCGGGCCATGTCTCGGGTCCAGAGAACTTGGGGATAATGAGTAACTACTCGCACCAACTGTGGTGAACTACTTTTTACTCGTCCATCTACATCCACTACATGTACCAGAGTGCTAAGGGGCGACCCGGAGGAGAGGCTAGTGGTGTGCGATTCATCTTGGTTAGACCCCCATTTTTGCGCTATATCTCGTTTCGCTACTAGCATAGCTAATGTACCCCATATCAGCCCGTACCTAGATATATCGTTTGACTCCCAGATATTTAACAGGCACCTACGCGGTTCAGGAGTCAGTGACACCTCCAGTGTTTGTGACATTGTGCGCATCACCTGACGCCAGTAGGCGGCGATTAGTGGGCAATCCCAAAGGGTATGAAGCAGTGTGCCTCCCTCCCCACAGCCCCGAAGACAGTATGGATGCGGAGCTCTGTGTAATTTATGTAATGTGGTTCTTGTATAGTATATGCGGTGCAGGATTTTTTATTGAACTAGTTTAAGCCTGGACGAGATTCCCACCTCCTTTGGGGATGCCAGCGCCTCATTCCATTCTGTCTCGTCCATGTCCCCCAGCTCGTCCACCCATTTCTCGCGCATTTTCAGCATAGGGTCTGGTTGGTTATTTAGTAGTTTTTTATAGGTAAGGGAGGTGGCGCTGTGTTGCATATAATCTGTAAGCAATCTATCCTCCAGCGGGGAACATTCCGGGACCTCACTGTCTAGTGGTATCGCCTGTAGCAATGCTTGTTTTATCTGCGCGTATCTATAGGTTTCGTTTGGGCCTAAGTTGTACTGCTGCTGGAGAAGGGAGAACGGGACCACTGTTCCCTTGTCCCACAGGTCCCCCTCCGTGGATATGCCAATGTTATCCCATTGCGTGAACCCTTTACTCTTCCTCAGCTGCCCCAATGCCTTAGTGTCCCGGAGCGGAGTAAGTTTAGTGATGGTATCCCTCCACCCCAGCTTCGCCTGCGCCGTGTGCCACAGCGTGACTCTGTGTTTCGTGGGTCCAATCAGCCGAGCCACCTGACCTCTGTTGTAGAGTACTGAAAGCATACAATCCGTGCCTAGCTGTGCCCTATCCGCCCTGTAGGCGGGGTCATCTCGAGGCGCATGTATCCACTGGTTGACTATTTTAAGCTGGGCGGCCCAGTAGTACAATTGCAAGTTCGGTAGAGCAATCCCTCCCTCATACCAACTCTTGGTCAGTTTAACTTGGGCGATACGTGCCGGCCTGTTGCCCCATTGCAGGTTGGACACCAAGGCTTGTACCTGACGAAAGTAACTCGGCGGGACAGGGTAGGGTGAATTTTCTAGTGCATATAAGAACCTCGGAAGTGCCATCATTTTATAAAGCGCCGCTCTGCCCAGGAGCGTCAGCGGCAATGAAGCCCAGTGTTTAACATCAGTGCGGAGCAGGGACTTGGGCGGAAACACATTTTTTTGAAAAAAGTCTATTTGGTTGTCAGTTATGTGAATACCCAAGTATTTAAAAGATGATGTGGTTAGTTGCAGCGGGCATTGTATACCGTGCTGCGGTGCGGGCCCCCTTAGCACATAGAGGATAGACTTTGACCAATTAATAGTGTATCCCGAGGAAGACCCATAGTCGTCACAGAGGGCCAGCAGGGCTGGTATACTTCTTTCTGGGTCCGTAAGGTACACCAACATATCATCGGCGTATAAGGACACGCGGTCCTCCCATCCTTCTTTCCAGTTGATACCTCTCAATAATGGTGTATTTCTGATCAGTGTCGCCAGTGGTTCCAAAACCAGGGCAAACAGCAAGGGGGAGAGGGGACAACCCTGTCGAGTCCCTCTCGCCAGAGAAATCGTGCGAGAAATGTGACCATTGGCCGTAACATGTGCAACCGGATTAGCGTATAAGAGACGTACCCAAGCTATGAACCTGGGGCCAAAGCCCATACGTGTCAAGACCGCGAAGAGATGTCCCCACTCAACCATATCGAACGCCATCTTTGCGTCTAGTGAAAGGAGCACAGCTGGTTCCGTTAGCGACGGAGCCCGCGCCATCACTCCATGCACTCGCCTGAGGTTGAGGGCAGAACACCGGTTCGGCATGAAGCCTGATTGGTCGGGTGTATCAGCTGTGTGAGACAGGGCATCAATCTCGTGGCGAGCACCTTCGCAAGGATTTTGGCTTCGGCGTTGATGAGAGAAATTGGGCGATAGGACTTGCATGCTGCGGGTGGCTTGCCGGGTTTCAGGATTGCCACTATGGTGGCTGTCCGTTGGTCTAAGGGGAGTTCCGCCCTCTCTCGGCACTCTGTATACATATCTAGCAGGGGCGCTCCAAGTGTGTCTGACATAAGCTTGTACCATTCTATGGGAATCCCATTCGGGCCTGCCGCTTTACCTGATTGTAACGCATGGATAGCCAATTGTATTTCCTCAACAGAGAGGTCGGCTTCCAGGTCTTGGGTCGTGTCTAGTGTAAGCATTGGGATCTCTATGTGTTGCATAGAATGCAAAGCAGCATGTTCTGTGATTTCCCGAACTGGGGTGTATACTTCCTCAAAGTGGTCTGCTAGTATATCCACAATTTCCTCGGGGTGTGTTTTTAGTTGACCCGTGTTGGTGTATAACTGCAGAATGCCTCTTCCGCTCCTGTCTCTCTTGTCTAACCAGGCTAACATCTTGCCTGCTTTATCTCCCACCTCATAGACTCTGTGATATTATTCAACAACTGCAGTCTAAGATGTTCCCTATGTCGCTGCTGGCATAACTGTAAAGTGTGAGTGGTATCTGTCGTGGGATCTGCCGTCTGAGCTACAGTGGCCGCTTGCAATGAACGTTCTAATTCCTCGAGTTCCTGACTCTGTGCTCTCCTATGTCCTGCAATGGAGGTAATTGCCTGCCCGCAAAGAACTGTTTTATATGCCTCCCATAGGATCGAGGGGGAGGACAATGAACCCCCATTCTCGGCAAAATAATGTGTTGTCACCTTTTTCAAATCTTTCCTGATGTTCGGGATTTTTAGGAGGTTAGGGTGTATGGGGTAAATCCGTCTGCGAGTCTTTTCCCGACAGCGTAGTGCCAACACTATCGGAGAGTGGTCCGAGATTCCCCTGGGTAGGATCTTGATGGTGTCGATGTCTTGCACTCCATCTACCATCCCCAAGAAATAGTCAATTCGAGATAGACTATTGTGTACTGCAGAGTGATAGGTGTACTGTCTCGCGTTTGGGTGTCCTTGGCGCCAGAGATCTATCAAGCCCATGGCCCCTAAGAAACCTTGTAGGTTAGTGGGACCGGGTGCATGTGACCTGACTGGGAATTTATCTAGTGTGGGATCCACCACCGCGTTGAAGTCCCCGCCAAGAAGTGTCTCTCCCTCCGGGAGTTTGAGCAGGAATTCACCTAGTGCCGGCAGGGCCACTGTAAGGAGTGCCGGTGGGATGTAAATTGATACAATGTTTAGGAGCCGACCCTCCCACTGCCCGTGCACTGCAGCAAAGCGGCCCTGATCATCTACCGCATGGCGCAACAGAATAAAGGGAGAGGTCTTCTTCAAAAGAATACCTGTACCCCTAGAACCAGAAGTGTACTCCGAGTGTGCCACCATTGTGTATCCCCTACGGTCTAGTGCTTTACAAGTCACGCCCGTGAGGTGTGTCTCTTGTAGTAATACCAAATGTGGGTTCTGGCGCTTGAGGGCCTGCAACACCAGTCCTCTCTTAATTTTATCACCCAGTCCCCGCACGTTCCAGGTCAATATCTTCAGGGGTGGGGCAATAACCTGCCGCAATGCGCCGCTAGGAGCGGTCTCCTGTGAGTGTCGTGACATGGTGAGGTGTGTCAAATTTGTGCCTCCGTGGTGCACCCAACCGTGCTGTGAGTCTCATATCCCTGTGAGTGGATCGCGTGTGTTCCTGGTCTTGCCGTGTCCTGTCGCGTAACACAATAACTAAAACAGTTAAACATTCCCTTCCCAACCCCCTCCCTGCCTCCCTGCTACACGGACATAGAACCGCCCGCCTCCCCAACTTAGCAGAGCGCATAGCCCCATCCCAACCCATTGTATTTGCTTGTAGGGGTAAGTAGTTCCGTGATGGCAGCGGCCCCACCTGCCCTCTTCTGCCTCCTTCAGAGTGGAGTCCAAGGGCCGTACGCCTGCCATATTAAATGATTGTCGCCGGTGGCAGTGTAGCCGGGCGTTCATGACTCGGGCTGTCCTCCTTCCTCTAGACCCGTCTCCGAGAACATGTCCTGGCTATGCCCGGGCGATGTCTGCTGACTCGGCTGGTTCTCTGTTCTTTGGTCGCGCTGTCCTCTGCCCGTGCGCCGAGGGGCCTCCACACGCCGCCAGCCGTCCAGCCATTCTCGTGCCGCTTCAGGAATGTAAAAAAACCATGCTTTGTGATTATCAACGACTCTCAACTTTGCCGGGAAGAGCATGGAGTAAGGCAACTCTTTCACCCGTAAGGCTTTTTTAATGTCTGTAAAAGTCTTCCGGCACCGGGCCACTTCGGCTGTGTAGTCCGGAAAGAAGGCAATGGTGGAATTCTGTATTTTAATAGGCGGTGAGACCCTTGCTGTCTGGAATATGGTGTCTCTGTCACGGAAGTTGAAGAGTCTAGCTAATACTGGCCGCGGTGGTGCCCCCGGTTTCGGTACTCCACCGGGGACCCTATGCACCCTTTCGACGGAGAAGAAGTGGGAATGGCCCTTCGGCTGTAACTTTGTCTTGATTAGGTCCTCAACGTAGAGATCCATCGTTCGCTTGCCTTCTGACTCTGGTATGCCTAGGATTCGTACGTTGTTCCGCCGAGAGCGGCCTTCCTGGTCGTCCAGCCTCTCCTGGAGTTTCTTGGTGACTGTGTCCATGCGTTCCATGGCCTGTTGCAGTTCGGAGGTGTCTACCACCAAGGATTTTGTGACCACTTCCACCTGCGCCACCCGCTCCGTCATCTTGTGTAAGTCCACCCTCAGCAGGCCAACGTCTGTAGAGATGGATCCCACCGTTGTTTGTACGCTAGATAGCATTGTCATTAGGTCTTCCAATGTCACCTTCTTGGCGCCATCCCCTTCTGAGCCCTTGCCGGTGGAAGGGCGCCCTTCCGGGTGTTGCGTAGTGGTCTTGTCGAAGGCATATTTTTCCAGTTTTGACTGTGTCGCGTTATTCCTGGGTCTCCTTCCCACCATGGCTTCTGTTTATGGTCCTGTCGGGCTAAGCCGGCCGCTTATCAGTACTCCGGCACCCCAATCGTCCCGGGGCTTGAGGCAGCACGGATGGTGGCCCGAAGCGCAAGGATTAGCCGCCGAGGCGCAGAAGACAAAATGGCGTCGCGTCCCGGGGCCCTCGCATCACCACGGAGTATGCTGTTATGGTGGCGCGGTCAATCTGGACCGTACAACGCCGGTGCCACTGCAGCGCCACCCCGACTGTACCGAAATCTGTAGATGTTGTAGTCCCCAGTCGCCATGCAGTCCAGGTATGGCGGGTCTCCCTTAGGGCAACTCACACGCCCCCGCTATATTGCCTGTCGCGTTGTGCGGTTGCGGGCGTCACTGTAGCCCACCGGCGTCAGCAAGAAGCCTCTGTTCGCCCGTTAGCGGAAGCGGGCCCCCTGTCAGGCGACACCTCACGCTGCCACGATGTGAGATTCCATAGGAAGTATGGCGGGATCGCCCGGCACCCACAGCCGGCACGCTGTGTGGGACTCTCTGTCACTCCGGGCCTCGCACGGGCCCTTCACAGGATTTAGTGCCTTGATGAATCTGGGTGTCCCAGGGACGCCATGGGGAGGCAAGACCAAGCGCGATTATTGAAGTGCGCCAGGAAGGCGGCCGACAAGCCTCCTCCTCTCAGTCCGAGTTTTGCGCTGCAAGTGCGCCGCCGTCGGGGCTCTGTACACCGCCTCTCTGGTGAAATATCTGTGAGTACCCATGATCTATCCTTTCCTTCATGCGATCAAATTGAATCAATAGTGTGTCTATTTTCACGTCAAAAGTGTGCAGGTAGTGTTTAATTTCCAGTGGATGTCTTGTGCATCATTATTCTGTTAATTGAGTGGGCCAATCTGGTTTGCAAAGTTTGTCCATCCTGTACTTTAGAGGTACTTTTCAGTTCAAAATTTCATTTCCACCACTCCAAGGCCACAATCGATCCTGCTGCTGCGGCCACATATGGCCTTGCACAATCACCTACAAATTGACACAACTGACCACACTCACCCCACCTGTAGCAGGTTTTTCTGCCCTAATACAGAGGCCCTGGCTTAAAAATTCGGGTTGGGAAATGTTTTATTTAAAAGCATGGGGTGTCTGAGGCACAGAATGCCACTTCATGTTGCCACCTTGAGTTAACTCTAGCCACGGTCCTAGTATAGAGGTTTAATCCCAATTCCAATGACAGCCAACCAGTAACACTCTTCCAAACAGAGACACTGGTGGTATTGCAGGAAGATGGACAAGAAGATTGGGGAAAACACATCGAATTTGCCTCCAGGGAGGGCAGAAAGGCTTTTGCGCCCCTTGTACGGGTCGGGGCACAGCCCAATGCATGGGTGGGCATAGAGGCATAAAGAAACCTTAGGGATTCCCACTGCTAGGTACTGAGAGGGGGGGGACACACAAACAATCACCCCTCCTGCTGTTTTAAAGTCCCTCACCCTTGTATTTTACTCACAACATATCAGCTGGGGTTTCAATGACACATTTAGTTTCAAGGAAACCACTTGTTCTGCAGACAAAGACGCATCAGGTCATATCAAAAACTGTTTTAGTGTTAAACACACTTTGCCTAAATCTATTAGTGCTCCTAAAGAAAAAAATTGATTTGTGGTGACGTGTAAGGATCGCAGGGCAATGCCATAGGGTTGTGAACATATCAAAGGTGACAGTGAGCAGAAATGCTGCTTTTGTGCTATTGAAAGTCAGTTTACAATGGACCTTGTTACTCGTCCTTCACAGGTCTCGCATTTCTCAATTCTGTCTTTCTGAATCTACCTCTTATCTCTGGTTCTCATGCTTTCACGGCCTTTTCTGCTTCCAACATATCATTCAATCTCTCCTTCTTCCACTATTAATACTCTACACCAACATAATTAGCCCTCCTCTTACTTGCACTCCCATCCTCAACCTCAGTCATTCTCATTTCTGTCCTTCCCAGTTATCCTGCCTCCCTGATCTGTTCTTCTCCCTCTTCCAGTTCCCTTCGTCACTCCACCTCTGTTCTCCTATAACATCAATTTCTTTTACTTTCTCATCACACTCACATTTATGTCTTTCATTCTCATGACTTCACCATGTCCCTTTACACCGCCGCTTCTTGCTCTTTCACAACTGAAACAGTTTTGCCCTCTTCTGTTTCTCCTTAGATACTCTGCACTTTTATCTCTCATTAGCTCACTCTGGGTTATATTCACAAGAACGTGTGCTAAACATCACCAAAAAATGCTAACACACCTTTACGCAGCCAATCGCGGAAAAATAATCCAGCGTAAACGTGGAATTCACAACAAGGCGGTAGCATGCGATAGTGTGCCAAAACTGCTGCCAATGTCCGCAATACAATCACCGTGACGGAGATAAAAACACAAACTACAATGCGGAAAAACACGCAATGTGCCCAAACGCGATGAGAAAACAGTGACAGCCAGCGCGGGGCCTACAATACCCACGCGTAATGCGTGAAAAAGCACAAGAACAGCAGCCGGAAAATGCCACTGAAAAACTACACCAACTGCGGAGTACCACAGATGCACCCTGACCCACTGCAGAGGACAACAGGAACCCCACAATCCCCACGGAGGAACACCCAGGAATATAGGGCCCGTGGAAGGCCAATGAGAAGAGGAAGAGGAAGAGGGGGCACAGTCGCCAGGAAAATCCAAGCACCGACACGGATGAGCCAGAACACCACCACCAACTGTACGTCACCTCCAACGTGTCATTGGCAACAAAGAGGCAGAGATGACACACCACCTCTGACTATTTGAAAGCCGTTGCATGGCAGAGGAGGACAATGGAAGAGCACAAGATGCCCTAGATTGATGTGAATGGCAAAACCAAGTAAAAACTCGCTGCCAACACGAGGCAGTAATGCAACCCGGAGGAGGGGGGCCAGCAGAACACCAAGAGCTGAATGACATGGAGAAGATGGTGGTCACAGTCACCAGGCGGGAGATGGAGACAAGAGTCGGGGATCCGGACACTGTCCAACATGACCCTACACCACATCAACAGGGTGCGCACAGACCAGGGAGTGGGTGGACGGTGGGGGGCGGGCCCAGTGGCACATATGCACAACTAAGCAGTGCACATTGCACATCCACAATGACTCGAATCATGTCCCAGATCTCACGGGAACACCTCAGCACACACACAAACACCAGGTAGTCCCACGTACACCATGTGCCCAAAGGGGCACACACACAACACAACAACAAGCACACAACCAACACATGCACAAGTGCAAAACACAGCAAACAGGCATATACGTCAGCCACACTGACAATGAAAGAGACACCACATGACGAGTAGCATGGCTGCTGTCCAATCACCATGACAATGTACATGTCACAACACTGAGGTTGCTGAGTGCGGACGACAACCGGAATGTAGCAGGTCACACTCAGACAAAACCACCTGCACAAACAACCCTTGACGTCAACGACACATCTGTTAACCAACTATGCCCAAGTGTCAGAAATCGACAAAGAACACAAGTTACCCAAGTCTGCAACATCTCAGCACCATGGAAGCACTGAACTGACAGGTACACCGTATGAAAGGGACCAGTGGCAGACAAATCAGAGCCGAAGGAGCGTATCACCAACCGTGCAGAATACGCACATAAGTTTGAGTGAACCTCGACATTGACAACATCTGGGTACAAACAGCAACACCTCCACAACAGAACACCGGCCACAACTGGTGCCACAAATGTGCACCACATGGCAAATCACATCTGACCCAGCAGGGAACCGTGACATCACAATGTACTAGTAGAACCTGTAAACTGCAAATATGTTTATTCACACATGCTGTATTTTTTTACATTTTGTACAGTCCCATGATTGCCTTGGACGGCCACAAGTTACGTGCTCATGAGAAGTAATTGTCAATGATGGTGTTCCTACGGGCCAATCCTGCCGCAGCTGCAGTGGGATGTGGGCCACCTTCCCCATTGTCCCCTTCATTGTACGGGACGTCTGGAACTGGGATCCATGGGGCATTGGTGCGTACACAGATGTTGTGCAAGACACAACATGCAACGATCATCTTGCACACAATCTCCGGGCTGTACAGGAGCTTTCCACCCGTGCCGTCCAGGCACCTGAAACGTGACTTCAACACGTCAAATGTGCGTTCAACGATGCCCCTGGTGCATATGTGGGCCTCATTGTACTGCCTCTGGGCGGGTGTGTTTGGATCTCGGGGGGGTGTCATCATCCAAGGGCAGAGTGCATATCCTTGATCACCTGTGACAGTGCAGGGAGAAAAGAGTCAATACTTGGTTCGGCAGGATGTGATGGCAGGCCCACTAATCCAGTGACGCCTGTGCTGGCTGTGTGTGGGGTGAGTGTAAGCCAGTCCTCAGGGGGTAGCTGGTGCTGGCAACAACTCCAACAGTCATCAGGCACTATTGGAGGATGACTTGAGTCGCAAAGTGTTAGTGGCCCTGGATGCACAGCGACTGACACAGGCCCACCGCCATGGGACGCTAACCTGTGGGAGACTGGGGTAGGGTCAGGAGTATAGAGCAGGTTCTCGTCGAAGTTGAAGGAGCATGTCGCTGAGTGATTTGGTGGACAGTGGAAGGTGTACCCCCGGGGCATAATGCAGAGGGCACATGCCAGCTGTGTCCTGCAACATGTAGGATACGAATGCCACAGACTCATGCCAGACACCAAATCCGTACCTGCCCTTTGCTGATGACAACCCACAGGCCACAGGCTCAGACACCAACGATGTTCCGCCGGAGGCTGACGGTCATTCACGGCGCACAGGGTTAGTGGCACCACGTGTCGCTGGCTTGCTTTGAACAGAGTTAGTGGCACCACGTGTCGCCGGCTTGCGTTGAACAGGGTTAGTGGCACCACGTGTCGGCGGCTTGCGTTGAAGAGGGTTAGTATCACCATGTGTCGACGGCCTGCCATATGGAATTATGCCTCACTGATCAAAGGGAGTCTGGTGTTGTGGCCGCTGCCACGGATTTTGGGTCACTGACATTCAGGACTCAGGACACAGTTCCACATGTGGGTCCTACTGTGACGAGGGGGACGCCGGTGGAGTATGTCAATGAGAAAGGAGTAATGTGGGCCACCGTCGTGGGAGCCAGCGATGGTCTGCGGAGGCTGCAGAGCTTGAGGGACTGGGAGGTGGAGCTTGCCCCGGCTCGTGGTGGGCCCTCTTTGACACACAACGGTGTCGGCAGATTAGCGGTGTGGCCTTGGGGCAGGCCTGGTCTGGATATCAGCGTCCTGGGGTGCAGCAGGCGCACAGGGTTGCAGATCCTGCTGCTCACGGTGTTGGCCTCGTGGCAGACTGTGAGGCGCTGCCCTGTCAGTGACGTTGGCCTTTCCCGGAGAGAACCACGCTCTGCGCCACTGGGTTTTTGTCCACACTCCTACGCAACCCTGGCGTACTGAGGGCCCACCAACTACGCTCACACACACGTGGGGGGGCGAGCGACGTTTCCACTATCCGAGCCCTGGCCTGGTGTGACATGGTTGCATCCACTGTTTGCTACTCTCAAGTCACTAGCAGTTGTGGTCTGCATGGACATATCTGTGGTTTGCCTACCCATGTCTCTCCTGCACATCCACGCCTCACTTGACATTGTGTACATTGCCATTCACGGGTCACTTGCATCCTTAGCACATGGCGGCATTCCGCATCTACACACGTTCAGCTGTTATGTCGCTGTGGTGCCATGATATGGCTGTATTGTGTGCAGGGGTAGGCCAGGATCACCATGGAGTGGTGTTGTTATGTCTGGTAGGTGGGCATGTTAAGTCCCATGTTGTATGTGGTTTGGTCACGTGTGCATTCCCACAATTGTGCGTTGTGTGATGGTGGCTTTGAGGTGTGTGGTGTGTTGATTTGGCACTTAACAACGAGCAGTCCAGCTCCATATGTGCCATCCTGGAAGCGCTGGTTGATGATGGACTGTCGGAAGATGTGGAAATCTTGCACACTGCCTGGGTAGTTTGCGACGAAATTGGTGAAGAGTCCCCGGTGGTCCACTATTGCCTGCACATTGATGGAATGCGTGTGCTTTCTGTTACGGTAGTGGTGTGCTGTCTTCGCAGGGGGCACAAGTGGGACATGTGTGCAGTCTATTGCCCCCAATACATCTGGGAATCCGGCTATGGCGTAGAAGCCTTGCTTGGTCTCCTGCTGTTCCTGCGCATTGTGGGGGAAGTGAAGGTACAGGGGTATGAAACTGAGGATGGCATCCAGGACAGGTGTGATGAACTTTGATAGGTCTGGCTGTGAGACCCTCTGACTCTGGCAGTTGTTGGTTGGAAGGTGCCAGAGGCCAACAGGTGCAGCACAGCCAGCAGCTTTGTCTGCGGAGGGATGTTGGTTCTCCGCTGTGTTGGGACCATCAACCTGTGGGCGATGTGGGTCATGATGAGGCGGATGGTTGTCCTTTCGAGTCTGTAGTGGGCAATGACTTCCTTGGGTGTTAGGTCTGTGAGACTGGTGCGTTTTCGGTAGGTCCACTGTCTTACTCTGCACTGCCTCTGTGGTGGTCTGGTGGGGGGGCGGGTCTTGGTCCTGGGGGTGGTGGCGGTCCTGGGGGTGGTGTCTGTTGGTGTTGTGGCCCTGTTGGAGCTCCGAGCTGCATGATGAGTAGCTCCATGGCATTGTCTGTTCTTTTGGTGTGGCTGTATGCGGGGCTCCATTGCCTACTGCAGCTAGTCATTCGGCTTTATACCTGGAGGGGGCGGGTGTTAAATACCTGCTGCTACCGCGGCTTATCGTGTGGTTTTGGTTTGCATCGCAGATCTGGCATTTCGTTGTGAAAGTGGTGTTGTGGTTTTTTTGTGTGTTTTGCACGGGAACTTCCACTCTGCATCTCATTAAGGTTAGTTGGTGGTGTACACAGTGGAGATAAATTTTGGGGCAGTTATCGTGGGAATACAGGCGATATCTGCGGTTTGCACTAGTTTGTGAATGGGGTGTTAAATCTATCTCCACTTTTGACGCGTTAAGGTGGGGAATAATCGGAGATAGGTCCTTGTGAATATCTCCCTCTTTCTCTTCCAATTAGCCCCCACCTCTAGCTCTAAACCTCTCATTCGATAAGCTATCTCACAATAACCACATCTCTTCCAGATTCCAGCAAACCTCTTATGTTTACCTCTATCCTCCCATTTGCCTTCAACCTGTGCACCTCATGTTGTCTAATTTATATACCATTCACTATCCATTTCATATTCAATCCTAACTTTGACCACTATCTTTATCTCTTCAGTTCACCTCTTCTTCCCAGCCTTATTCCTCTCATTCTCTCACTAACATCACTCAGTGATACTTTAACCACTATGTCTACCTCTGTAATCTCGCTTCTGCAAGCCTAGGTTTCCAACTACCTACTTCTGTACCCCTCTTTCTCATTTTCAGACTCCCATCTGAATGGTGTCCTTTACTTTTACCTTTCCTTCCCCTCACACACATCTTCCAGCTTCCTCATTCCCTCTTATTTTTATCATTCCCAATTTTCCTTTCAGATCACTGATCCTTCTGATTCTGCCCTTTCTCTCCCTTATAAATTCCACCTTATACACCTGTGTCATCCTACCACTCATCTGGTTACATCAATGACATTCCATCCAAACTCCTTCTTCACTTAATAATAATCTCCCTTTCTTTCTGTCTCCCACTCCTGCACCTTCTCTCACTCTTGGTCTCGCCTTCAAGTACTTTTTGCCAATCTTCAATCATTTATTCTGCCCCGATTGTTGACATGCTAGAAGGGCGGTGCAAGGACAGCCTCTGTAAAGGATAAGAGGTGTTTAAGAGGCCGAAGGATCTGTAGGGCCAGCCCCTGAAAAAATACACTCTCAGTGAGAGAGCAGCTCCCTGACAGAGAACAGGGTCTTTGAATGGTGCCCCCCCAAAACAACATGGGCCCCGTAGAGGTGCATACTGACAAAACACTGGGACTTGCCTGTGAAGAGGACAGGATCCTGAGAAGACACTGCGATTCTGCAAGAAGATACACAGGAAATGGCAAGGCAGAGCTAGATGGAAGGTAGACAGGTTTCCACTGCTGACCGTAGACATGTTTCCACTGCTGAGGTAGACATGTTTCCACTGCTGAGGTAGACAGTTTCCCCATGCTGAGGTAGACATGTTTCCACTGCTGAGGTAGACAGGTTCCCATTGCTGACGTAGACAGGTTCCCACTGCTGAGGCGCACTTTGCTGCTTGACTCAGCATATACCCACTTGTTAATCCCTGTCCACCCCACCTGGGTTTTGAGACATACACTGTACGCACACACAAACACGTGCACACTTAGATACCCATTTCCCAAAAGCCTCATTATGCCCTCTAGGCTCTCTCATTTTCTGGACAGTCCAATTCTTGTCTCGAATTCTCAACAACCTTTTCTCCAGACATTAAAACTGGCCACAAGGCCCCTGACACCACCCTTTGATATTTGGTGCCCGTATCCCAAGTTCTCTGCAGCAATAGCTCTTCCTTGCCCTCATCATTGAGCCCAACCCGCTCCTACCTCTTTATAACACTTGAAATCACTTTTTGAAACATTGTTCTCATTTCACAAGAAACTAAATAAAGCAAGCTTTTCATATGGAATTTAGATGGCCATAGGTTTCATACCACCTCATGCAGCCTACCGTCCATAAGTGACCTCTTGCTTAATGCCGCAGCCTTGTATTGTAGTGTAGTTCCTATATTCCCAATAGGCTCTGCGCATTGGAATAATATATCCTGTAGTTTAGACGTAGGACTGAGGTCGACTAGGTCTCTACCGAATATATTAAACTTAATTGTGAGTGCCAGCTAGCTCAGAGGTCACTAGAAACTTTCTCGAATTCACAAGAAGGGATTAGTTTCTGACAACCGCGTAAACATGACAACTTTGTTTCCCAAGAATAAGAAATCAATCTCTAGAGTCGTGGAAACAATAGATAAATAGAGACGGGCGTTTTCAATAAAAAGTATTTATTGAACAGTCTTCTTTCTCAAGCATAAGAAATGTACTGCTACAATCGTAATACTGGTTATAAAGTACAAGGCATATAATACGAAAAGTATTATAAAGTAGTACTGTAAAAGCATGGTATGGTTTCTAAGCCATATAAAATAACATATAATACATAAAATACATACAGTGATGAATAATGACTAAAAGTACTCAACTGGTGCTTCTAAAATACGCCTACCCCTTTGTACCTAACCTAAGTCTAGTACAAGGGAAGAAGTAAGTGAGGTGTAGTTTAAGTTTAGTATTCTTTGCCAATCATCTATTCCAAGAATTCTCTACGGGTCTTATCAGCTCCGTACCTTGGTTTTAGAATGAAGGAGGTCTTGTATCTCTCTCTCTCAGGACTCGATTTCCCAGCAACCCGCAAGGGTAGCCTGGAAACACTGGAGCTGGATTTCTCGGCAAGAGAAAAGACAGTGTCTCTCAGTGCGTCAGCTGGAGGGTCGGCTTCCTTCGGCACTTGCTGCTGCAGGGTGCGTCGGGCAAGTAGATGGTCGAACTGCTCCAAACCACTGTGTGTTTGTCTGGGCAAATGTAGGCCTATTTATACCTTGAAGGTGCTGAGTTTGACGTATGATTGAACATAATAACGTCATCAAAGACTCAGTTCTTTGAAAACTCCATGATTTCCTAGATAAATTAGTATTCAGGAAAGGGGAAGTACCTAGCTGCTGAAGGCGGGTTTTTCTAAGAAATCGTTGTTGATTCTCGGAACTTAGTGGAAGTAGCCATGCCGTATTTGGGCTGCATAGGCTCAGTCTAAATATGGTAATGATTTCTATGCCTATATAAGGATCGGGTAAGTTATACCTATATATGGGCATGAATCGGGAAAATTACACTAGGGTCCTAGATTCCTACACAACAGTATACCATAGAGCACCCTCTGACCCCTCTGAATGTGCTCCTGCTCAAACCCCTTTCCTCAAAACAACTCCCCCACCTCAGATATCTCCCCACTTTAAAAGTTCTCAGAAAAAGGGTGTGTGAAAATACTGGTAGGGGATGGGTTGTCACAGGTGGGAGTGGATGTAGAGTAGGCATTCGAGTCTGTAAGGAGTAGAGGAAAAGAGGAGTTATTTCTGAGTCTGTTGGATCTGGGAACGTAAACAGTACTGACTGGCCTGTGGGTCAGTACGCATGTCCTGTGCAGTGGCATAGCAAGGTTGCCAGGGGCCATAATAAAAGCAATGGAAATCAGTCTTGCATGCCAGGGTTCATTGATAACAACAGCTATAATTCACAATCTTGCCCCAATGCCACTGCACCTGCTGCCCCACTGATAATTACGTGTCTAGCAGGGTTATGTGCAGGGCTTGGGGTGGCACCCATATATTGCACAACCTTACCTTTGTTCCTTCCTGTAGAAACACCCAGATTTTAATATTGCCTCTTCAATCCTGCAGCACTTGGCAGGCTGTGCGTCAGGATCCTCCATTCCTCCAAAGCCCCTGTGACCTTCGGGGTGGGCAGAATGTCGGTGATGGTGGTGCGGGGCCTGCTGGCCTTTGTGCCAAGCACTGTCGATTACAAAGAGCTTGAAGGTGGAGCATGACATGCTTGGCAACACCACTGTAAAGAGAAATAACTTTCTGTGGAAGAAGCCTGTGGTAATGACACTGGACGACAAAGCCTTCAGGAACATTAATTTATTGTGGTACAAACAGTTCCTCAGAGCGGCATGCGAGCGTGTTACTCAAACGCCAGCCAAGGACCAACTGACATTAGTGGGACGTTGCAGCACGAACATTCTAACCAACGGAATCAGGGGACTGGACTCAGCCGAGTCCAAAAAGGTAAATATGACATCAAAACGCACACCCCTCCCTTCACCCAAGAAGAGAAGAGGAGAAAAGGAAGGGGAAACATGAACAGGTTTAAGAACAGAAATCATGTAAGTACATAGGCTGCCAAATAACTGGGTTGTCCGCGATCACAGCAGAGGCGTGAAGACTCAAGCCCTGCAGAAGGTGAAGAAGTGGCAGGGAAAAAGTTGTAGGCATCGCAAGAGTCACTCCCCCGTCTTCCTTCACCCCACCACCTCCATTGGCTTGAATACTAATATCACTCAAAAGTCAAAAGTCTTTAGCATTTTTGTTAGAATTCTTTACATTAGCACCATCTACTTTGTGTGCAGTCTCCCTTCCTTTGCGAAACAAAGTGACCGTTCGCCACAACAACATAGTTCTGGAATACTTGCCCCCAAAATGTGGACAGGCCAGGGACTGTCCTGCCATGTCTGATTTTTACTAAGTCACCGATACAGATAAATGATGCTCTAGCACTGTGGTCAGTGTCTTTCACTATGGGGGAACAGGGTGAAAAAAGCCATGCAAGTACAAGTTTAGTACCGGGTTTCCGTTCACGCATCTTCTCAAAAGGGCAAACCCCAGTTATACTGTGCACAGTCGTTCGATGTACCCACACCATTTCATTCACCATATTTCTCACATTCTTCTGGCTCTGGACTGCCATGGAAATGGTACCTTTAACCAGGCGATTAGCCTGCTCAACCATCCCATTGGCCTGTGGGTTGTACAAACCGGTACGATGGTGTGTAATGCCGCACTTGTCGAGAAAATCTCTCATTTCTTTTGATAAAAGTTGGGTTCCATTATCCATGACCAGGACATGTGGAAGACCCTCCACTTGAAAGACCATTTTAAGTTTCTCTATGATACACTGAGTGGTGACCTCGGACATGAAATGCACGATGAGCCACTTAGTGTGCACATCTACCATAACCAATGCATTCTTAAGGTTTTCATCAACGCCGTGCATAGGTCCAATGAAAAAAAGAAAGAGGGAACTCTGGGTAGTTCTCAGCTTTGAATTGGTAAAATACCAACTAAGTCAACCTGAAATGAGTAAAAGCAACCCCTGACACAGTGTTTCGCTCTAATTAGAGCTCTTCAGAGAGGTATAGCTTTGTCCAAACACAAGGGAGCACCCAGAATAAGTCAAAACAAAACCCTTTCAGGCATAGAGTGATGCATAAATTATGCAAAAAAGAAGGAGCGAACTCTGGGTAGTTCTCAAGTTTAGGTGGAAAGCAGCTCCTGTTAGAGCACTCTCAACACCAGCGACACAATACTGTGCCTGGAGTCATAAATGGCTTTTGTCATTTTACAGCTCGGCAAGGACAGCACTGTGCTAGTCCTATGCTTAAAGATTTTGCTGTAGAAATGGCAAAAGACTTTGTCCTTTTCTATCTTGGCGTGGATAGCCCTGTGCTAATCCTATGCTTAAAGACTTTGATAGAAAAACAGACATTTGAGGTGAGCAGATCTAGAGTGTCACTGGTGTTGAGAGTGCTCTAACAGGAGCTGCTTTCCACCTAAACTTGAGAACTACCCAGAGTTCCCTCCTTTTTTGCATAATTTATGCATCACTCTATGCCTGGTAGGTCCAATGAAGTCCAAACAAACAGTACTCCATGAAAATCCTGGATCTTAAATATGGCAAATGTAGGTCTTGGGACCTGTCTTCAGCCTCTTCTCACTCTGGACACACACCTCATAATTAACCACCCATTTATTGATTTCCTCATCCATACAGGGCCGCCAAAAGTTCTCTCTCTCACGTTTCTTTGTTAAAGTTTGTCCGAGATGGCCCATGTGAGCCAATGTTATTATTTTGCGTCTGACATTATAAGGTGGTACGAATTTGTCGTCCCTCATAAGTACTTTGGACTCGCTCAAGCTGAACTCACCTAATATTTTGACGAAAGGTCTCACAGTGGGCCCCACTGTACTTTCCCTTCTACATTCCTTGATCAACCTGAGTTCCACCTCCTTAAGAGTAGAATCTTGTTCCACACCCAACTTCCACTCTTCCGCAGTTACAGCTCCTCCAACACATTCTGCCATGTCACCCAAAGATGGTACAGCTCCCTCCTGCTCCCAAACCTTGCTTTCAGTCATGCCAACACCCTTGTTTAAAGACAATCGAGACAGACAGTCTGCTTGTGCGTTTCTCCATCCTGGTATGTAAGTCACCTTGTACCTGTACTCCTGTAGGCGCGATGCCAGTCTGGCTAACCTTGCTGACCATTTTCCAGCACCACCTGGGCTCAGCACTTTGACTAAAGGCTTGTGGTCCGTGCGGATGCAGAATTCAATACCCCACAAAAAAGTCCTGAAATGTTCCACTGACCATGCGGCAGCCAGAGCTTCCCGCTCTATAACTGAATAACTCCAAAGGAGGTACAATGCACAGAACCATAACCTGCTTGACCAAGGAAGGCAAGACCCACATCTTTGGGACACCAGAGGAAAACACAACACTTCTCAAGAAACATGCTGGAAGGCGCGGATCAAAAAAGCCATTGAAAAAACATGGATAGTCACACTGAACTAGACACTGGAAGTGGGGGCCACACATGTTTTCAAGAAACATGAAGGATGGGACAGAGAGGAAAAGCCAACGAAAAAAGACGGATGGCCACATACTGAACGAGACCACTGAGACACAGCTGAACCCAGTGACAATGACTGAAGTGCCTTTGATATCAGGCAAGAAATGAAGAGGGGTACCAGGTGTGAGTCCAGCAATTCATGCCTATCATTGAATCACTATGCTGGCTGATGTATCCCTCCCCTCCTTTTTCTGCAAACTGACAGAGTTCTCTCAAGAATCTAGATTGCTATTTACTGTATACTAGGGGCCCTTGGATCAATTTAACAGGGAAGTGTATGTATTAACCATATGATTATGGGGGCTGCATGGTTTGAGAGGCTCAATTCCTTGCTCTGATGTGTGTTTCACCTCTGTTTGTAATTAAACTTACTGGGGGATTGTTGTTAGGGTTGTTCTTGGACTCACTGGTTGATTGCTCAATCAGTGTGGGTTAATGGAGGTTGGTGATTTGATTGGTGTTTTGCAGCATACATATGTTTCCAGAAGACAACTGTGGTGGATTGTGTACACACACAGTACTGTACTGATCCCATGCGAACAAGAAAACTTATTGTAAATTGATGACTTTACTGTCTTGATATGCAAGAGGTCTCAATAACCCCTCAAAGACTACAAACTAGGGCCAGATGTACGACCATCGGGGTTTGAAAATCGCAAATTGCAATTTTTAGCGACTCACAATTTGCGAGCCAACAAACCTGATGTACAACAGTGTATGAGACACTGTTTGCGATTCCCAAATGGGTTGCAAGGGACCTGCCTCGTTAATATTCATGAGGCAGGACGCAAATTCAAACCCATCAGGAATACCCCGCACTCACAGGGATGGTGGCCTGCTAGGGTCAACAGACCACCACGTCTGTGACTGCTTTTTAAATAAAGCAGTTTTTTTATGCTGCCCATTTTCCCTAAAGAAAAAAAGGATGCTTTTTAAAAATAAAACTGAAAAGTTCTCTTTTCATTTTTTCCAAGTTGGCAATGGTCCATGGTATCTCTGCCTGCTCTGAAAAAATGTTGGCGTCTCCATTCACAAAGGGGAAGGGGTCCTTTAAGGACCCCTTCCTATTTGCGAGTGGCTTACCACCAATTTGAAATTGTGGTAAACTGCAAATGTTTTGCAACCACACTCACCGTCCCAAAACATTCCTACATACCAATGTGACTTACTATTAGGAAGGAACGCCCCTTCCTAGTAGCAACTAGCAAACCCAGTAGTAGGTTACAGACTCACAAAATAGGGCTGGTACATTTGAAAAAGCATTTTACCGGTCGCAAATGGACCAATGGGCTGCTTTTGACTAGTAAAATACGTTGTACATCTGGCTCTAGACAACTACTGCTATATTTGGATACAGATAAAATAGATGTAGCCCTATTAGAAGGAACCTCCTGATAAAACTACAAAGTTTCCCCCTAAATCTGGTAACAACAGATTTTTCACATCCTACAATTCTTATTCAAGGGCAGTCGTTATTATAATTTTCAAATCTATTGATTTTAAATGTAGCAAGGTCATATCTGATCCAGTTTGGGAATATGTATTTGTTAATGCTTCACTATTTAATAGTAATAGTCAAGCTTGTAAAGTGCCTGGTTACACCGTCTGGTGTGTCCCCGCGCTGCAGGACCGACTCGTCAGTAAAAAGAAGACAGATCCCCATCACATTGATTAACATATATCGTCCTAATAAATATGCTACCAAAACATTCAACGAGATGTGTGATGCATGGTGTGCCTGTAACCCATGTTTTATACTATGGGGGTTAGAGTGGTGACTTCATCTTGGTTCTTGGCCTCTCTGAGGACAGATCGCATCAGTACCAAACTCAGTACAACCTGACTGAGCCGTTTGGAGGTTCCGTACGGGACTTTATCTTTAGACATGAGATACCCATATCAATAAAAGAAAACTTTGACAGAAATCCGGGAGCAGTTACCAACTATAATATGCTAGAGGAGGCATTTAAGTCCGTCGTAAGGGAAGTCGTTGTTTCCAAGCAAGCGGGCTTACTTAAATTGCTGCATAATGGATTAGGCAGACAAAAAGCAAAGATAATGGACCTGGAAAAGGCTCTTGCAGCTAGTGAGAGTAGAATTGTAGTGGTAGGCCTGAGTGTTATTGTAGCTCAATACAGAGAAATGGCTGATAAGGAAGTGACCTTGACCTTTCTGGGCAAGAATGCCCTAGCAAGATGATAGGAGACAGGGAGCATGATGAGAGAACATTAACTTGGCTGATGAGTGAACCAGCCAAACAGAACACATTCAAAGTGTCATGTGCCTCGTAGGAAATAGTGCTGTTTTACATGTACAAGATTCTTTCTTGAAGTTGCCGTCACTTTGTCACATCCACTTTTGACACACATTTGTATTTGTGACCCTTGGGTTAGTGTCTTTGAAACACCAACCTTGCTGACACTGAGACCTTTGAGAACACTATCACACTGCCTTGGCATTGTGTACTAGATCCTCACGTGCGTTATACAAATGTGTTAGTTATTACATCCATATGGCAACACTGCGATCTGTGGAATACAAACAATGGTGGCCTGATCACTATCCTGATGCCTTTTTCTATATACAACCTTTTGTTTCCCAAGTATAATCAAAGGAGACACTTCTGCTGGCTACGATGGGTCCCTGTATGCTGAAGATTTCAGACAGCAGCTGACTGACATCTCCATGAGGGGTGTCCAGTTCGTGACCAAGATGGGGTCCTACACTTTTACCCACCAGGTATAGGGGTTAGAACATCCAGGAGGGGGTTTCCTAGCAGACAATATATTTACACCGTAGGCATGTAGGTTAAGGTTTGCATTGCAGGAATATGCTAGACTGTTAAAATATTGTATATGTATGCATATATAAGTTGTCTTAACAAGATGGTGAAACTCCTTGTTTTATTCACTGTATTGACACTTATTGTAACTTTCGTCTGCTTCTGTCAATTAATCATTGCTGCACATATTATCTATACAAGAATCACTTTGGTTCAATAAATATTGAAAACGTCCCTTCGTGTATTCTTTGTATATTTCTCTGAGCAAAAGAGAGCATGAGTGTCTGAGCAAAAGGTTCTAGGTCTGTCACCACGGTTCCTGCGGAAACAGGGCTGTTATGTTCAGTAGTTGCCAGAAGTGTTCGCTCCCTGTCTAGGTTTGGGGGGCTAACGGTGGCTCTGTGACCTAGCTGGTCCAAGGGATGACATAACCTGTGGGGGTGCATGGAATCAGTCTGGTACTATCCTATGATGTCCACAAACGCGTAGTACCTACTGATTAGTTGACCCTACACAACATGGCGCCAACAACGTTGGTTGGTTTCTTATTTTGTATGGATTAACTGAGTAGTTCAATAGTGCATCCTCAGAGATCCCTACAAACCTTTTGAATGGGAGAAATCCATGGAGATAGAGAACATTTTCCTCAGCTGAATAGGTATACCCTATGTATTGGCTGTTGGTAAGTTCAAGTTTAAAAGGATCTAGTTCCCACTGTGTTAGCCGAATTCTGTAACATAGTTCAGTTCAGTTCATAATCTTTATCCGATTTTAGAAATAAAATTATAAAAGACAAATCAGTTAAAAGGAGCAAAAATTGACATTTCTTACATATCACGGCACAAAAGATTTCTGAAAACTGAAGACATGCAGTTACTCAGAAATTCCTACGACATGGCCTCACACTAGATGGTGGGGAGGTTACCTTTCTGGTAGAGACACACGAGGCATATAGAACATAGGTATTTTACTCCTGGGTTACATTTCTGCTGCAGATGATGCTACACAGATATTTCACAAATATGAAGTAGGCGAAATACCAAATGAATACACTTCATATAAGGGGATAGAAGTTCCTCCTATTTACCAAGAATATGCTAAATGATTTAAAGGCACCCTCCCCCTAGTATTCAAGACTTGGGACTGGGCCTTCGCAGCAATGAGGGGGACATCATGGCTGCATCCCGGTATTGACAACTTGACAGCAGGCCAGCTGCAGGGACTATATAATGACCTAGGAGCAATCCACAGTTGCCTCACACAATTTGTGATGCGAATATTAACTCTTACTCCTGCACAGACTGTTTAAGCAGTAGCACCACATCTAGCTACACCAGGCATTAGCCAACAAACATTGAATGTATTAATGGGAAAGTTCTCACCAAAAGGAAAGAAATTCAGTTTTGGATCGGACAGAAAACAAACCAGCTTAAAGCAGTATTTCCCCATATGGGACCACAGGAAAATCACAGGATACTAAAAATGTGCTTGCCAATGGGGATGGCTCACTTGGCGCACGGTCTTTGCTGCAGTATATACCAGAACACGTTACCCCTTCTTTGGTGGTCCTACCTGAAGTATTAAAACAGGTCCAGAATGAGCATGGGCCCTTACCTGCCCTGGACTTAGGAATGAAACTGATGGGCAATTTTGCTGCAGTCTCCGCCATAAGGTGGAGTAACATTAAAGGGGAAGCAGCAGTATTAACCATACACCAACATTTAAGGGAGTTGCCTCCTGCACAGCAGGAGCGCAAATTACTTAAATGTATTGAAAAAAGCTATGCCATGCTGGGTAGAGATAACTTGGGGGCCAAACCAGGAAAACTACAATTGAAGAGCAATTCTGAAAAGGATAACTCTAAGCAAGCACCCAACTCTTCAAAGAAGTTTTGGGACAGTAAGAAAAACATGAACAACACAAAATCACGGGTGGGTTTCCAACACAGGAATCTACAAAAAATGTGTACAATTTACGTAGCTGTGATAATGTTACACTGCCTCATAGATATCAGGATACTAACAACACTTGTCTGAATACATAATTGGGAGACAAGCCTAAAACATCAAAACCTCAATTTGAAAAGAAGAAGGTAGCCGTACTCTAGGTGAGGCATGCCCAAGATTTTGAGGACTCTGCTTCTGAATGGGGAGTGGGCATTGACAATGCGAGACAGTGCTGCAGAAGTCACAATTGTTCGGTGGAAATGTCGGATACCAGGTTAGCATTCCACATCGTTTATGTGAGGGTCAACAATGGTTGTAGGGGTACGTGCCCAGATTTATTAATATCCTCTTTTGGGAGGAGCTCCCGAAAGGTTATGATATACTACTGGCTGCAAAAGATTGGCCACCTGATTCGTAATTGATTGCCGATTGGGGGAAATAATGAGTTTGTCAGCCTTTTCCGACCTCGTTCCAGAATCAATAAAAAATTCATACAACAGGTAGTGGGCTTTAGTGCTGGCTCCTGTGTTATACTGCAACCATGTGATGACAGTTTACCTTATCATGACATATTATTGAGGACAATACCCAATAAAGAATGAATCTAAACAACAATTATGGAAATCCTAAAACAACTTGAGTATCAAGGTGTGATCAAAAGTTGCACCTCTTCAATGAATAATCCTCTGTTTCCTGTAATGAAATTAGAACAATATTATTGTCTAGTATTAGATTACTGGAACCTAAACTCAGCTACACGCACATTCGCAGTACAAAATACGCACAGTGCCACGCTAAATGAATAACAGTGCATGGAAGAAATACAAAACAACACTACACATCTCAAATTGATTTTTCAGCCAAAATATAGCGCCTGGAAGCAGATATCTGGCAGCCTTCATGGAGCTCGGTTCTCACAAACAATTTTGCTGGGTACAACAGGGGTATAAGATTAGCCCCGGGCTGTTTACAGCCAGAGTTATAGATTTACTTGAAAATTGTGATGATCAAGCATTGTCCTATGTAGATGACATATACCTAATGGACGATGAACATTTGACCAGTGTATACTGCATAATCTTGGGTTTTGCTTACATGGGCTATAGACTCAATTTAAAAAAATCAAAAATCGACCACCACAGTGTCTTATTTTTGGGATACGAGTTGTCAAGTGAGGGCAAGAGCCTGGCGACCCATTTTGAAAAAAAAAGTGGCTTGCAATTTTGCTCCACTGTTCTCATTCATGCCGAGTGGAATTGTTCGTTTGCCTCTGAAACATAAAGTATACAATGTAATTTTCCATACAATTAGGGGCTGTCCCTTCCCCTCTAACCACATGTGCCTATTTATCTCAGTCTCACATATTTCATGACATGAGTTATCTATGCTGGAAGTTAACACTCCGCTATATGACTCATTTCCCTTCGTATCATCGAGGTAGGTGGCCCGGCACTAGAACTCAATGTCTCACGTCTATTTGTTATTAATGAAGACTGCAATAGACATGGTAACACGGAAGAGGGAGCGGACGTGTTAGTGCACTGGTGCGTTGGCTTTGCTACCTCCATGAATCTCTTTTTCGAGAATGTCTTGGGACCAAACAGTATTCTCCCCTGCACGTTCGATCTAGTGTTATTTGAATCTCGCTACGCGTAAATGTACAGTGCTGTGGCATTGCTTTTGTATCTAGTCACATATTGGCCCTAATAATACCTAGGTACAGGTGGAAGAGGAACTTTGCTCTTCCGGTGGCTACCTCTTGAGATAAATAGAGCCTGTCTATGTCTACTGCGTGTAGTATCAATGAGCATACATAACATGACTGGGCTGATGTCTTGGCACTCACGGCAGTCATGTGCTGATGTGCTGATAACTGGCGTTGTGTAAGAGTGTGCTGTGTAGTTTGTGTGGAATACTAGCAATGGGTTCAGTGCAATTGTAAGTGGTGTGGGAGAGAGCCCTGAGCAAGCGCCGAAGAGATGTTGGAATAGATTCCATTTGACTAGGCAGATTTCTGGCTACAGATGGATATGGCCACACTCATACTACTAAACAGAGGGTATAAAATGGTACAATAATACAGAACTTTAGAAAGATTGCAGGTCTTGGTGTTAGGTTTGCAAAACCCCTTTCTTATTATATACTTAGTTCGTGCCATAGTAGGTTAGCAGTGTATGGCTAAATGACATCTCATGTGTATTTACTCTATGCAACCCACTGAGTTATCCTGGGAATGCGCAAGCTTCAGTCAGCCAGTATGACTCCATTTTGTATTTCGCAATGCCTATTAGGCTGTGTCTGAACTAGGCCCTGTTATTCATTTTGCTTGCCTCAGCTGAAGACTGTATTTAGTGATTATTTTCTCTTCTGTTCAAGGTTGCCTTCTGACTTAATAATGAATAGGCCATTCCGCCCTTGCATACCAATCCGTGTGTGGTGCTCTGCTCCCGCGTTAGGAGACGCTAATACCCGGCACAGCAACCTTGAAAGTATGATGGTGTGAACGCATCTAGCAGATGGTAGCTCATCCTTTTGTGCCGCTTTTAATTCACGTTCGGCTTAAGCCGGTAACTTTCCACTGTGTGCGTGGTTGGGGGTTCCTGGAGAAAGGGTTATGTGTTGCAGGCTGTTGGGGGGTCAGTCCCTCGGCAGACATCTTAGGATGCAGGTCAGATTGGACTCCTCTGCAGAGTATTGCTAATAAACGCCTGTTTGCATTCTCTGCTGTCTGACCGACTCTTCGTTACTTGGGAAGGCATGGTAGGTGGTTCTCAGTAACCCGGGTAGCACCTAAGGGCCGCTTCCTTCATTGGGATGGTTTTCTGGAGGAGATATCTGCAGTCTTCTGGTGATTGGGGTTTCATTTGCTTTGGTGAAAGTGCTAAAAAGAATTTGTTTGCAAATGCCCGTAAAAACAGCCAGTGGTCTTTGACTTGCATACTTGGGCCTGGTTGGGGTTCCGGAAGTAGTGTCTGCAGAGGTGGTTGACTGCTGCAAGGGTGGTGCATTTGTGGCTCAACTTCAGACCTTTTGGATAAGAGCTGTTGTTTGTAGATTAGTTTGGAAAAACATGCATCCTTATGTGTCATCCTTAATTAACATTGGTGTTTCCTGTGCTATTCCTTATTTGGATTTTGCTCTCTTTTCTATTTTACTAATGTAATTTCAGTAGGGTACTGGAAGGTAGCCCTCAATTCAGGTGATTATTTAGAAATTCAGTGGTGAATGGCTTTCATTGGTCGCCTGGGTCTTTAACTTATGGGTCATTGTCCCTCTCCCTTCTCACCACCACAGGAAGGGACATTTTAGTAAGCGAGTTATCTCGTCTTTTAAGCTGCTTGTTATCGGCATCATCCGCCTTCTAGTCCTCCTACCTTCCTTAATGTGCACAGAGGTAATTTTATTGATGCAGGCGGTGTCTTTTGACATACGCATGTGCGGGGTGATGTAGAAGAGGGGTTGTATCGCAACTGGGTGTTTGTTTATGCTCGTACCGTGCTCTGAGGACACATGTCTGCCCCTCCAGATCTGGCACGTGACATGCGGTGTGATTGTCCCTAGTGGTGCGAGGTGTCCAGGTCACCCCCTTTTTCAAGAGACTTCTTTTGGGCTGGTATTTGGCTTCTTTTGTGCAGGTCTATTTGGCGCTTCCCATGGATCTAATGTGATTTGGTTATTTCTGGTGTCTTTTACCATAGGGGGTCGGAGAGCTATCCCACAACCCCAATGTGCTTCTTCTGTGGCTGTGTTCCAGATTGAGCTTACTTGCTCCCCTAGACAGTGTGTGTAAGGCATTTTGTGATGTCAGCTTAGTCGCTAGGCTGGATATGGTTGTGAGCCTATTTCAGATTTTTATTTTTTTACTTCTTTTTATTGCAGTTTGCTCAGCAAACAATACATCAATGATACACTTTTTATGTCTCTTAATCCACGAGTTACATTTTACATTAATCATTTCGATAATCATTAAATGATTCATCAACATAGTGTGGTAACATTCTCTGAATATTCCTACTATTCCCTCCCTACAGTCCTCGATAAACCCTCCAGCTCCCCTAAATCTTTTCCCATTTCCTCAGACTCCCTCTACTCGGGTATATCGGTGCCAACACCAGTCCAAATCAGTATTCAATTACACAACTTTCGGTAGGGTGGCTGTCTACCAGCTCTTTGCGATGTTATGCTTCGCCACCACTGTGGCCAACGTCAGCCACAGTTTTGTATATTTAGGCCAGGCCTCGTCCACTGGGATCAACAACTACAACCACTTTGGCTCAACTGGAACCTCCACCCCAGCCACCGATGCCATAATCCTCCCAATTTCACACTAGTATTGCTGTGTCACTGAACATTACCAAAACAGATGGTAGAAGGTCCCCTCCCACCCACACCCCCTATGACATAGCTACATGGCTCAGTCAATGTAATAACGTTCAAGAGTAGTGTATTCGATGCAAGATCTTTAATTGAATTAGTCAAAAAAGCTGGAACATATCGCTACCTCTCTCTGGCCCTGTAAGGCCTCCACCCAATCTTCATCGTCAATAGGGCCCACATCACCCTCTCAACCTACAGCGGATCCTGCGGTTGCATCCAATTATAGGCCCATATCCCTGCTGCCCTTCAAGGTCTTTGAAAAGTATGTTAACGCCGTGCTAACAGATTATATAGGAGAAAACCAGGGGCTTCATGACAGCCAGCCAGGCTTTAGAACCACTCTTAGCACAGAAACAGCCCTATTGGAGGTTTCGGAAACTATTAAAACTCAGAAGGACAAAGGGGGCAGTGCTGTGCTGATACTGCTGGATTTATCCGCAGCCTTTGACACTGTGCCCCATGACCGGCTCTTGCGAAGGTTAGCAGAGTGTGGCATTGGGGGCACGGTGTACAATTGGTTTGCCTCTTTCCTGACTGAGTGGCTGCAGAAAATCTGGTCTCCGCCCTTTACACCTGCCCTTCCTCCAATGCAAGTGGGGGTCCCGCAGGGCGCTATTTTGAGTCCTACACTCTTTAATATTTATATGGCCCCACTTGCACGCCTGGCAGAGTCGCACGGAGCGAAGATTATTTCCCACGCTGACGATACTCAACTCCTGTTCACATGTGACAAAGGTGCGAGTTTTCGTGGAATGGAGATAAATAAATGTTTAATGGAGGTCTTTTCCTGGATGCAACTTAACCAACTTAAGTGTAATCCAGAAAAATCCAAAATAATTTTTTCCGGCTGACTGGAATTTATGGAGGCCTAGAGACATGTCCCCTCCTTCGGCCCCAATTAGCCCGGTTAAAAACTTGGGAGTTACGTTGGACACTTGTCTAGCAATGAAGTCTCAAATCCAAACTGTCACTGGTAATTGCTTTGGATTGATAAGAATGTTAAAAAACGTTCTTCCTCTTCTCCCGGCAGAATCCTGTAAGATCATAGTGCAAGCCTTAATTACATCAAGTTTGGACTACGTAAATATCTTGTATCTGGGGCTGCCAGAATATTTGCTCAATCCACTGCAGGTTGTCCAGAACGCTGCAGCCGGTGCTATTCTTATGGTAAGCCCCGGAACACGCATGACCCCCACCTGAAGGTGCTGCACTGGCTCCCGGTGAGAAAGAGGATCCAGTTTAAGGCCTAAGTGCTCGCTTAGCGAGCCTTCCATGATACGGGTGCGGTTTACCTGAGAAGTAGGATCCAACGCTATCAGCCTCAACGGGTCTTAAGATCCTCTAGACAATCCCTCATGGTGATTCTCAAGATCACAAGATCTCGGATAGGAGGACGTTCGTTTCAGGTTCAAGCGGCTCGCCCGTGGAACAAATTGCCCCTTTATTTCAGATTGACTCAGGAATTGTTGTATTTTAGGTAACAACTTAAAACATGGTTGTTCCAACAATAACACTATGGTTGGCTGGCTCTTTCTGTTACGCTTTGGAGATGAGCCCCGGGACACTCTCTTTGAGCAGCCGCGCGCTTTATAAATACCCAATGTCATTTAATTTCATTTCAGTTCCTGGTGCTCTCAGCGGTCCCAGGGGGACTGGGGCATTATTTCCTGTATATCAATGATATTGTTTTTTCCTCAAATGGGTCAGTCAACAGTCGGTCCTCTAGGGGGGGCGCTTCTGCTAGCTCTTCCCTCTTGCAGATATGGCCCCGAAGAACATGCCCCAACTGCAGATATCTCAGCATACTGAACTCCTGTTGAAGGGTGGCAAATGTAACAAACACCTGCCCTCTCCAGACGTCGCCCACTTTTACCAAACCGAGAAGTTCCCATTTGTCACACCCAAGATTTTTTGGCCTGCTGCCCCTGGCTGTGGCCAGAAACTTCCAATACTGGGACTCGCTGCCTTCGAAGAATTGGAGTGACATGACCTGACGAGCAGGCTTTGGTTGTTTTGCAGAACTTTAAGGGAAAGGAGTAGGTAGGATGTTGCTCAATGGAGAGTCCAGTGCAAGGCCCGAACTTCTACGTATTTCGCCCGATGCAGGTAATGGACTGAGATGCTCGATTGTTCTGATAAACTCTCTACTGACTCAACGCCATGCAGTGTTTTGTAAATGGTTGGAGGTTTATGGGGGCACCATTATCCCAAGCATGTGGGAAATCTGGCTCCCAATACTGGAACATCGACTTTTTTGGGAACAAAAAGGGGGCTTCCATTAGCCTGGAGGCAGTTGAAGGAAGTCAGGACCCCATACCATGAAGGAATTTTGGTCCCAGTCAGAGGACCCAAAATGGGATCCTTTGATCTCGTAATAGAAACCGGTCCCAACTGGACTTGGATGAGGGGACCTGGGTGATTGTTTTTATGCACTGGTCAGGGAAGCCGCCCTGGTCCCTCATCAGAATGCCCACCCCCTGGAGCATAGCCAGCCAACCCTGCCCCGGGGGATATCAGCAGCAGAGTTGGGCCTGGTGTCACTGTTCAGAACCGCTATGAACTTCCCAGTCACCTGAGGGCATTCTAATGGATGGATTGGACTGCAGGCTCCCCACACTGTTGGTGTTTGATGTGTTGAATGCAATGGATGATGGGGTTGAACTTTGGGGAACCCTTGCACCGAGCTGGGGTGAGGCTGGAATCGCTTGAGCTTACCAGTCTGGTGGCCTTACAATCCTAGATCTAGTGGCTCGCTGACCTGTGGGGGGCCCTTCGGCTCCCACAACCGGTGGGTTGGTGTATCCTATGGCAGGAGCTGCTGGGATGTCAGGCGTCAGAAGGAGCACCTCCACTCCTGTATATGGTGGGGGAGGAGCGGATGCCTTACTTGCGTGTTCTGAGATGGGATTGTCGGTCTGGGCCACAGTTCTAGCAGTGCCTATCTTCTAGCTTTCTTATGTCCTACATATTTGGTCCGAATGTGTATCCTCGTGTGTTCTATTATGTTGATGTTGAATGTTCCCTTCTCTGGCTAGCAGAATGCAGATGCCTTAGTGTGTACGTACATTCACAGTAAAACGTATCTAGTTTTTTGACCTGCGTGGGGAACCTAGTTTGCATGTGGGCTAGAGGCGACTCCATGATTTAGTTGGGAACTTTTTAAGAGAACGGCATACTCTACCTTCTCGAGTCAAAATTGTCCTAAATATTCTACTCTGATCATAGGGTAATATGTACACCTGATTATGCCAGCAATAACTACTTTACTGCGAGCTCAGTTTTAGACGAAGATGCATCAAAAACAGACGTTTCACAAACAGTTTGCGGTAATGGTTCTTCATACATACATTAAGTCATTAACAAGACACAACGTTCAACTTAAAATACAGTTGCAATAATTAACCAGCACCACAACATCAAGAATATCCAAAACACTGTGAATTTAACAGCTAAACACAGCAATGATGAGAGAGACAAAGAGAGAGAGCTATAAAAAAAAACATGCCAGAAAAAATTGTGATTTTGTCACAATTCTTAGCCCACTCCTAGCGCATGCTGACCTATGATGAGGGGAGGCTTTGCACGGTACACATGACTAAGTGAGCCGGATAGTCCATCAGTATCGGCTCTCGGACAAAGATAGCAACAATTTACTCAGTGAAGAAGGAACAACTTGGCAACCACACCCCTACTTGGCCGAGCACAAGCTACACCTAGTCTTCAAGATCCAAATTTTCCCTAACATCCGAATTACACCCTATGTCACATCCAGGGTTCATGCGTACTGGCTGTGTCACTCCCAGTGGTCCAAGCAGATAACACCTCTCACTTCTTTCAGATACTACCAGTGTTAAGAAACTATAGCACTGAGGAAACCCTTTAGACTAAAGAATAAGATTGAGGTGTTGGCCCTATATCACGCATTCTGTGTCACGCCCAGTAGTCCAAGCGGTGAGTTGTCGCCGCTGTACCACACCCAGGGGGCAAACATTTCATCTGGGTCACACCCAGTGTCACACCCAGTGATCCAAGCGACTAAACAACCTTCAAATTTCCTAGCATGCTATCGAAAAAAGGTGACCTCCGCAAGATCGCCTCCGAGGCCGCCTTGCGACTACTCAGTTCAGACACATAAAATAGGCAATACATCAGATTTCTGCTAGTGGCAGGGCACTCAGGTTAACTTTTTGAGCTTCTTCATAGTTTGCCATACACCAGATGCTGGGACTAAGGATCAGTTGTAGTCTCTTACCCACTGACGGTGGCTTCAGGGCAAACTTCCGCCCTGCGGATTCAGCAGAACTTTCAATCAATTGCAGCATCTGCTCACTCCCTTGTTGTGCAGATGTGAATCAATTTGGGTGGGGTCCTTTTCCTATGGCTGCAGTCGGGCTCGAAAAATCAATCTCTCCTGGCTGGCTCACCAAAATGTTGCCGGAATATGAATTTACATTGAAAAACAAAAGACAGGAGATATTTTACGAACCAGGAACAGTTGGTTTAATTAAACGTTTTGGCCGAGAAACAACCACAGAAACAGGTCTTCGGACTGTCTCAACATACATTTGTTCTGAGTGTCACTATACACAGTCTTTGGAGCATTGTAAAATGATTTAGATCTTATTTTAGAGAAAGGAATGCAGGCCTAGTCATGGGGTTGTAAATCAGGCCACTTGATGTTGAATGCAGGGGGGTCTCGACCTTACTTTGATACAATGAGGGCCAGTGGGTGTAGTGTCCAGATGTCTAGTATGGGGAGTGCGTGATTGCTGCCTATGCTGTGTGTGCTATGCTCAAATTTGGCTGAGTGTTCCTAACTTCATGTAGAATCTAACTGCATTGTGTTTTGGGAATGTGTAAACTCCTCCGCCCATTTGTACTTTACTAGGGCCTATCTCCTGGGACCATTGTGCTGTTGCTGCCTATCTGTGGGACTAATCTGCGTTTTTCCTGTTCATATGTTTGTCCGGCTGTTACGTGCCATCCCACCTGTGATCTGTCAATCAGTAGCCTGACCACCATTTTCTTACTCAGGGTTGATGGAGAGGTCATCTCAGGAGATTTCGACAACAGTGACTTGATCTCATTTATGAATATATATGAATTGTTGCGGAAATTGACATCAATTTTAACATCTATTTGGGGGTGATAACTAGAATACAATTGAATGTCAATCTGTAATATTTCACCCAAGCCTTCCAAAATTTGAAGACAAATTCAGAGCCCTGGTCCAAAATGATAACAGAACCAAGGCCATGAAGGTGTACAATGTTTTGCAAAAAAAATGTGGACAACTCTTCAGAGGTAGGTGTGAGAAAGAAAACTCATGGGCCAACAATCCTTACAACTCCGTGCACGTACAGTGTGTTCCTGACATTTCTTAACCCTTGACCTCATACCTTCATCGCGTTCTACCTCACTCCTCCTTACATCTCCTTAACCACCATGGAACTAACATCGTGGAAGGCTTCCTTCCCCTCAACACTTCAAAAGGTGTTTTGCCAGTCGCCGAATGAGCTGTCACCAAAGCCAATTGGATAGCCTTTTTGACCACTCTATTAAAGTGTTCCACCTGGCCACTCCCTTCTGGGTGATACAATGATGTCCTCACATGCTTGATATCCATTCCAATTAAAAATCCTTGCATCTTATCAGACGTCAATTGAGTACCATTATCCGAAACAATCATTTCCGGAACACCTTTCGTGCAAACACATTCTCCAAAAACTCAATGACGACCTCCGCTGTCACACTATTCACCATCCTTACTTCTGGCCACTTTGAGTAATACACAACAACAATAGGAGAGGTAGGGAAAATCAAGGACACTCTCTCAATCCCCGGTTAGATACAATTAAACAAAAACAGAGAGGTCAGGTCAATCTCTGAAAACCACAAAGACGGAGTCAAATAAGGATCACACACCCACTTTGGGTGGGAAAGAAAGCCCTCACACACCGACCTGGTCAGTGTCATGCTTCATCATCGGGCCCCACCAAAGAGGCCGAGTGCCTCTTTGGTGTGCTGCGACGCCAGAAAGACTGTGGAGCTGGTTGTGTGAGAAGGGCGTGCTGTGAAGTCAAGTTAGAATTAAAAGTGACTGAAGAGGTATCAAAAAATAAATTTTAATAAGTGATCCCTAAGGCACAGAACAAAGAGTATTATGTGTCTGAATTTAGCTGCCAAGGTATTAGGATTGGTCGCGCTCTTCCGGGTGGGCGTGTCCCACCAGATCGAGGCTTGGAACACGCCCGCCCGGAAGAGCGCGACGCGCAGCTTGAACACCTTTAAACACTCAGCCACCGGCCCCGCTCTTCATCTTCGGGGTCCGGTATTGAGGCAATACCCAGGTTTTCAGCGGGCTGAGAGCGTTGAGGGCGTGAGTGTACCACGCCGATAGGATCGCTGCAATTCTACATAAACGAGCTAAGTGTTTACCCGTGTGCATGGAGATTTCAACCAAACCTCTTTTTCCTTACAGGATGTGCCAGGCACGCTCCAACCCCCCTCCCGAGACACATGGTGCAAGTAGCGCCCTGTTTTAAAGTGAGATATAAGTTTGAGTTACCATCGTAAGGGGTCACAGACCTTTTGGTCCATTGATCCCTTCATAAGGAGTACACAGATCGTGTTTTTAACCCCTTCTATCATAAATCCTTTTAAAATAGACACCCCTAGCACTTCACCTCCCAGAGTTATTCGATATCATCCCCACAGGGCTATCCGGATGGTGTTAAAAAATTAGCGTTTACTTTGGGAACACCACGTATGCCACATATTATGGAGCACTATGTTCAAACAGTAAGGCTGATATTAACAATATGTATGTCTGTCTTTGTTTGTTTGTGTTTTTCACGTTACAGGTGCTGAAACACTCCACAATTTGGAGTATTTTTTGGATTGAGCAACTTGCTCTTCTATTTTAAGCACTTTTTCACCTTTTTTAGATTTTCACTTTCACGTCCCCAGGTTAGGGTGGACAATTAGAGAGTCCATACCGCCGGGGTTTAGTCCTGATGAATGCCTTGGTAAATTGAAACCACCCATATGGCAGAAACATGTTGACTGATGTAAGTATTTCTGAATTTAACCAATCCTAATACCTTGGCAGCTAAATTCAGACACATAATACTCTTTGTTCTGTGCCTTAGGGATCACTTATTAAAATTTATTTTTTGATACCTCTTCAGGCACTTTTAATTCTAACTTGACTTCACAGCACGCCCTTCTCACACAACCAGCTCCGCAGTCTTTCTGGCGTCGCAGCACACCAAAGAGGCACTCGGCCTCTTTGGTGGGGCCCGATGATGAAGCATGACACTGACCAGGTCGGTGTGTGAGGGCTTTCTTTCCCACCCAAAGTGGGTGTGTGATCCTTATTCGACTCCGTCTTTGTGGTTTTCTGAGATTCACTTTGAGTAATAGGCATTAACACAATAGCATAAGTGTTCTTAGCTGACAAAGCAGAAAAAGGGCCCATAAAATCCATAGCTAACTTTTGCCATGGCCCCTCCGGTAACTCTACCATGGTCAAGGGAACAGTCAAGTGTTTGGATACCTTATCACTAGTATTGCACACCTTACAAATTGCGGACCCAATGGTCCACCATATTATCAAATCCAGGCCACCAAAAATTCTCCTTGATTCTCCTCTTAGTACTTGACATACTGCCATGACATGTATTCCCCAAATCAATAATAAGGTTTTGCAAGCCCAGAGGTGGTACAATCCTGTCACCTCTCAAAATTATGGCATTAGACACACACAATCCCAACTTAATCTTCCAAAAAGCATTACATTTACCTTGTAATGACGATTCCTTTGGCCAACCATTTACAATATATTCCTCCACAGTCCCCAGTACCAGATCCATCCCCATTTCTTGTAACCACACATCTTGAGATAATATACGATCACCCACACTCTTCTCACTTCCACCAGACACAATATCCTCATACGTAGAAGCGACCTCACACTCAGTTACACTCATTTCCAGATCAGTCACATTACCACTAGGCAATCACGATAACCCATCTAAAACAAAATTATTCTTTCCTAGAATGTACTCAATCTCATAATGAAACATTTGTAATTTTGACCCTAGTCTCATCAGCCTTGGTGTCAAATTTTTCCCCCTTCCAGTCTCAAAATATTCCTGGGGTATGGTTTTCTTCGTTGCGACTTCAATTCCTGTAGACTGAACTTGCAACAGCTGAGCTGGGGTTGGTGTACAGTGCCGGAGTCCATCGCGTGTTCGCCCCAAGGCTGTGATGATCGGCGTGATATCATTTTTTGGTGTGAGGAGTGTAGTGCACCGCTTTTTGGCCGGGGTTGAAGTTAGTAACGTCAGCGTTTTTCACCATCGTGCCAATATTGGAGGTGCCACAAGTTCCAAGCCAGTTCTCCGGTGACATCAGGACGCTCCGTGGACGTTACTTGCGGCCATATTGGATGTGTTGGCCTTCAAGTTCCAGTCTAAATTCAACTCAAAAATGGATTTCGCAAGTGCATATCACCAAATTGAATTGGATGATGATTCAAAACATTGTACAGCATTCATCACTCCTGAAGTCATGTTCTGGTATTGTAGAGTGCCTTTTGGGTTCGCAAGTGCTTCAGTGGTATTCCAAAGCGAGATGACGAAAATTCTTTGACGGATTCGTGGAGCAAAGGTACTCCATGATGACATTTACATTTTTGGTCAGGATAAAAACTCTCATGATGAATATCTTCATGCAGTCTTATTGGCTCTTAGGTAGCATGGATTGACTGTCAGAAATGAGAAATGTGTATTTGGGAAACACTAAGTTGAATATCTAGGACATGTACTATCCAAGGAAGGGATTTGACCAAAGGTCAGCCATGTAGAAGTGATTGTGGCTGCCCCAGAACCACGTAATAAGGAACAGTTAATGCTGTGTTTAGGTCTCACGGAATTTTATTCACGGTTCGTGGAGAACTATGCATCTAAAGTTGAACCATTAAAAAGTTACTAAAAAAAATTCTCGTTTGTGTAGTCGGAAGAACATGAGTTATGTTTTAAGGCAGTGAAAAAAGAGATTTCTGTAGCCCCATGTTTGAGACCATTTATGAGTCAGGCTGATTGTGTGTTGTCCGTGGATGCTTGTGGGTATGGCATTTGGGTTGTATTTTCTCAGAGAATAAGGAATGAGATGTGGATCATGGCATATGCTTCTCAGACCTTGACACCATCAGAACGCAATTACTCTGTGATTGAAAAGGAGTTACTTTCAGCATGTTGGGCAGCCGAATGATTTGGTATGTCCCTCTTAAGTTCAGTTTAGTGAATATTTTTGCACCCTTAACTTAGTCTAGCAAGGAATGAATCAAAGGCAAAGGGTGACGATTTTTTATATTGACATTGCTGAGGGCTCTAAACTCAATGCAACGACGAAGACTTCCTTCCTTCTTGGTTATGAAAAATAAAGGAGAGGAAGCAGGACAACGGGAAGGTCGAATAAAACCTATACTGGGCATTTCACAAGATATTCACAAAGGTGCAAATTTTCTTTCTCTGTCAACCCATAAGTCCTACTACAAGGAATTTGAACCGCAGGCACCAAGTCAATTCGATAGTCATAGGGTTGATGAGGAAAAAGAGCAGTAACTTTTATTTTATTGTAGACTTCAGCAAGATCATGATAACGTGAAGGTAGTGTTGGAGTAGTATTTACCTTAGGAGATTTAATATCTGGCCTACATTGTTTTGTACATTTATCATATCGAAAAGTAATGGTCCTTTTAACCCAATCAATGTCAGGATTATGCTTTGTGAGCCACGGAATGCCTAGAATTCCCTGGAACTGAGGAGCCTGCATTAAATCAAACTTCACATGTTCCTTGTGGGTCTCATAAATGGGCAAACAAAGATTCACAGTGGGATGAGCGACAGGACCTGACTTGATAGCACTTCCATCAATGGTTTTTACTTCGTCAATAATACCTTTAGGTAAAGGGGAAATGCCTAAATGATTATCCTATGATATATACATAAAAATCCCAGTAGCACCAAATCAATCATGATACTTATATAAGTAGTATGATCTTTCCATTAAATAAGAGCTTGAACCAAAAAATAATGATGAGATTGCACAGAAGTGATTTGTGACAATGTTTTTGAGACTAGGAGACAAGAACACCCCGAAACACTTGTCTCATCTTATTGTTACCTGTGCTTGACATAAAATCGATGCAGGCAACCTAGCCTCCTATTTAGCAGACTCTAACCCCTTCCTTTTCGATGGTCCTGACACAGCTGTTGCCCAATATTATTGGCTAGAGTTAGCCTCTTTATCTTTGACCCCTCAAAAGTCGACCAAGTCCAAAAGAAATAAGGCTTCCATTCCCTGGTTTACAGAGATCTGAGATTTCTTAAGCAGAGCTGCAGAAGTCAAGAAACTAAATGGCACCAGGAATTCGAGGCTGAAAAGGTCAAGTATAAGACCTGCCTTGCTATTTACAAAACCAAACGTTTTACAGCAAAGACTGCCTATTTTACCCAGCAAATTGAATCAGTCAAGAATTCATCTAAAGAACTCTTCCTAACAATTACTAAACTTACAACAAACCCGACACAAAATCCACCAATTCCAGTCAGTCCTTTTGCAATGAGGTTGCTAGATTTTTCTGTAACAAAGTTTAAAAAATGTTTAACACCTTTGCCTTCAGATTCCATCCCCTGGGTACCAGACCCCTCCTAAAAAGTTCTGCAAATGGATATAGTACATCGACTTACAGGATCAATCTCCTGGAGTTAAGGTGAGTGGTGGGCAAGGTCCAAGGCAGCACCAACAGTACAATGCCAGTGGCACTTTCGGAAGGAGCTCTGGCACTGGGGACCTGGTTAGCAGGAATAAAGTACATTTTCAGTCAATCTCATGTAAGCTCGAGCTCTCATGGTTGCGGCCTGGAGCTCTGGGCAGGGTGAGGTGAACACCCCACCTCCCCCCCAACCCACCGCTGCTGAGAGCCTTGTAGTGGTGCGGGCTCGAGGGTCCGATCCGCCCCAGAGTTGATTGCTGTCTCTTCGGCCACATTGTGGAGCTGCACTGCGGTTGCGGCGTTGAGCCTTGGGCAGAGCGAGGAAAGCGCGGGAGTGACTGTGGCGCGAGGCTGAGGACGCGGCAGCCGCCATTTCCTGGCAGCGTGGAGCAAACTGGTGAGGCGAGCGGAGGCTCGGCGGGGAGGAATCAGACGTCTGGTGGCAGTGGGAGGCGCTACAGAGGGCTCCCTTGCTGGCTGAGACCCCCTTGCGGCCCCAATAGCTCTACTTCGTTTACCCTGGGGAAGAATTTAATTAAGTGGTGCTTGGCGCTAACATGGCGCCCGCGGTGGACGCCAGGCCTTGTGGGAGCACTGGGTCCCCTTACACGTCAGCAGGTCAGCACTAGAAGCGGAGAATCTCCTGCTCCACACATCACTGGAGCGCCTTGCAGTGCACAGCTCCTAACGAGCATAGGGACCCAGTCTGCAGTATCAGTGGTGACTTAATGATCCCCGGCCATGCCCGACTCCAACTTGGCGCCCATGCTGCTGCAGCTACAGGAGGGACAGTGGTGGTCCATTCCAACTGATGTTCCACTTCCTTCACCACCAGGGAAGCTCATGATTGCTCATAAACACAATCCTGGGAACTGGCTTATCTCCAACAAGGGGCATGAACATCACTCTGTGCCTGACCCCAAAATGGCTGCCCCTGATCCCATCCCATCAAGATTCGAAATCTGTTAACCTACCTCTGACCGTGGAGACCTAACTTTTTGACCGATGGCCGGTGGAGCTACTTGATAGCTAAAGAGGAGATGGGCTGTGGACTACGCCTTCAGCCGTCACCTACCCAGCCAGTCTTTGGACAAAACATACTTCGTCTCTACATTGTATTCTCCCTCCTACCCCTTTACTCCACCCCCTTTCTCCTTTACCCTCCATTGGGCAGACTCTCCTTCGTCTCTCCAGCCTATCTACCTCCTACCCCGTTACCCCACCCCCTTACCCTTCTAAGCTCCATTTATTTCGTATTATACTCTCTTGAAATGTTTTTCGAGTAACTAATGTAACATGTAATTTCTGTCGAACCTTATGGAAAGCGCTCTGATACCGCCGGGTCTAGCCAGCGCTCTATAAAAGTCTCAAAATAAAATTTAAAAAAAACCTTACCTTAGCTGATTCCAGCTTTGCAGCCTTCAATCCTCTGACCATTGACACAGTTGCTTGACCGGTCAAAGCTGCAAGATCCGGCTCCCCTGGCAACCCCATACCACCCAGGCCCGCTAACCTCATCTCAGATACCATTGCCCCGGTCTTAACAAATATCTACCACCTTGTATTTGATTCTGGATCCTTACCAACTGGGTGGAAGATGGCCTCAGTTCGCCCTCTCTTTAAAAAATCCTGTCTAGAAACTGCTGATCTAAATAACTATCATTTGATTTCTTGTCTTCCCCTACCAACCAAGATTAACAAAAAAGTTATGAACTCTTAACTCACTAACTTCATTCAATTTAACAACCTTTTCAATGCCACTCAATTTGGTTTCCATTCTAACCATAGTACGGAGACTTCCCTAATCAAGGCCACCGAAGAAATCAGCATGAGCTTATAAACAGGAGGTAAAGTGCCTTAATTTTATTTGATTTGTTGGCAGAGTTTGATAGCGTTCATCACAACAAATTGTTATCCCGCCTGACTGATATCGGTACCACTGGCTCTGCCTGAAACTTACTCAGCTTGTTTTTATTCTCACGAGAACAATCAATACGACTGTACAACTACATCTCTCCGCCGGGGTCAGCGCTCAGCCCCTCACTATTCAACATTTACGTTACCCTTCTGGCTGAGCTAGTTAAATCATTTGGCTTCGCCATTGCGTCCTATGTAGACAATACACAAATTGTTGTCTCCCTTGGCAACGAGGGGCCCAACCAAGGTATTAGCTTTTCTAGCTGCATACAGGCTGCCAGTAATTGGATGTGACCACTGTGCCTTTAACTAGGCCGGGTCACCCCTCCTGCTCCCGACGCCTTCCTGCTGCCGCTGCTTCCGAGCGACCCAGCCGCCGCTGAGCCGCCCGTCTGTGCCGTTTTCCCGCCGCTGCCTCCCTGCGGCCCCGCCCACCTTCAGACCATTGGCCGCCCGCTCCCGCCACCCAGCTGACCCGCCCTCCCGGCTCCTAATTTATGACGCCCCCAGAGAGACCGCGCAGCGGACGAGCGCAGCGGACGAGCGCAGCGGGAGCACCGATTGAGCGCCGAAGGCGCGCCAAAGGTAAGCCCGTCTGCGCCCGTCCGCGCCTGGCCTGCGCCCAGCGCCAGGACCCCTGTCTCCCGCAGACACCAGCCCACCCGCCGGACCTACGACGCCACCGAACTCTACGCACTCAACGCCGGCCGAATCCCGGGCTGCTATCGAGCCACCCCGAGACGCACCCACGGACCCTTCTGCTGCCACTCCTGCAAGTTCACCTGCAACCGGACCTACGCCACACCAGCACCCACCAAGCCGAACTCCAGCAGCAACCACCTGAAGTGCATCCTGCTCAACACCCGCTCCGTCCACAGACACGCCATCGAACTCTGGAACCTCCTCGACTCCACATCCCCAGATGTCGCCTTCCTCACGGAAACCTGGATGAAAGCCTCCTCAGCGCCCGACATCGCCATCGCCATCCCGGACGGCTACAAGATCATCCGGAGGGACCGGGTCAACCAGACCGGAGAAGGCATCGCCATCATCCACAGGAAGACCATCCGCATCACGGCCGACTCCGACGACACCCTCGCACCCGCCGAGCTCCTGCACTTCCAGGTCCACATCAACCCCAAGACCACCCTCAGAGGCACCCTCATCTACAGACCCCCGGGACCACGCACACAATTCAGCGAGGACATCGCCGACTTCGTCAGCCCGCACGCCCTCCCCTCCGCTGACTACATCCTCCTCGGGGACCTCAACTTCCACCTGGAGAACAGCAACGACCGCAACACCACCACCCTGCTGGACAACCTCGCCAACCTCGGTCTCAAGCAGCTGGTGACCACCCCCACCCACTACGCCGGACACACACTCGACCCAGTCTTCTCATCCAGCAAGGACATCACCTTCAGCCACGCCAACGGACTTCACTGGACGGACCATAGCTGCGTCCACTTCAGCTTCAGAAGGAACACGATCCACCACCACCAGCACCAGGTTGCACGCAGAAACTGGAACAAGATCACAGCCGACCAGCTCGCAACCTCCCTGAGCAAGAATCCACCCACCAGCGAAACGAACCCCAGCCAGGCGGCCACCAACCTCACGAAGTGGATCAGCGACTGCGCAGACGACCTCGCCCCCCTGAGGACCCCGCCTAGCAGACCCAGCAGCAAGAAAGCCCCATGGTTCACCGACGAACTCAAGTGCTCCAAGAAGAACTGCCGAGCCCTCGAGAGAACCTGGCGCAGAGACCCAACACCGGACAACATGACTGCCCTCAAGCTCGCCACCCGAAAACACCACCAACTGATCCACGCCACCAAGAAATCTGCATTCAAGGAACGACTGGACAACAACGCACACAACATCAAGGAACTCTTCAACATCGTTAAAGAGCTCTCCAACCCCAACGCCGGAAACAACGACATCACCCCTTCGCAGGACCTCTGCAACTCCCTCGCCTCCTACTTCCACAACAAGATCGCGGACATACACAACAGCTTCAGCACTCAACCGACGCACGCCACGACCGAACCACCGCCCCCCACCACCACCCTCTGCGCCTGGACCCCGATCAGCACCGAAGACACCGTCCGCACGATGAACTCCATCCACTCCGGATCTCCGACAGACCCCTGCCCTCACCACGTCTTCAACAAGGCCGACGCTGTCATCGCACCCCACCTGCGGGACATCATCAACACCTCCTTCGACACCGCCACCTTCCCGGAGAGCTGGAAGCACGCCGAACTCAGCGCTCTACTTAAGAAGCCATCAGCCGACCCCACCGACCTCAAGAACTACCACCCCATCTCGCTGCTCCCGTTTCCGGCAAAAGTCATCGAGAAGACCGTCAACAAGCAACTGGCCGCCTTCCTCGAGACGAACGGTTCCCTCGACCTCTCGCAGTCTGGCTTCCGGGCCAACCACAGCACCGAGACCGCCCTGATCGCAGCCACCGATGACATCCGAGCCCTGCTCGACAACGGAGAAACAGCGGCCCTCATCCTCCTAGACCTCTCCGCGGCCTTTGACACTGTCTGCCACCGCACCCTAGTGCCTGAGCACAACTTAGATACTGAAACAATGAAGTATAGACCACAATAGGCTCTATATGACACTTTTCCTTGTCCAGCCGGACAGGAGACTTTAATCATAGATTTGATAACAGTCTTATTTACAATATGAACAAACAGCAACGAATCGTTACAGTACAGCACACTCCTGTGCCGTACCATGGGGAAACAGAGGGAAAAATAAGAGAATAGTAAAGGGTGTATCAGGCAAAGAGAACAGACAGGTCACTATTTTGAATCAACGCAATTTGTTACTGTAACCTGAAGCGGCGCATACAACATTAAATTTACAATGCAACAAATGTATGCCCACTCAGAGGAGTCGACGTTTCGATCCCGCAAACAAAATGACAAGGGATCATCTTCAGGACTTAATTGAATGTTTGCCTGTTTAGAACATTATTAATAGCCTGTTGGGAGTAAAACAGGGAGAAAGAAAAAATAAAAAATAATAAAAGGGAGAGGTTAACAACGTGTACCTGGGGAGAGATGTCATTGCCAACAGCCTGCTGAACTTACAATACTCAGATTCGCAGTGGATGAGAGGTGCTCGTGAATGTGAGCATGGATTCAAATAGAACACTGGTGGAGACAGGCATATTAATTACTAAACACTTGCGTGATTCGGAAACGCTGTGATGGGAATGTGGTAGGTTGAAGATTTTGAAAGTGAAGCTCAAACCCAGTGTGCTTAGTTCAATTTTTTGTGGGGGCGCACCAATATGAAGTCCAAAAAACGAAAGAGTGTTGCTGATATATGTAGAAAAAGTTCTTTATTTGTTATTATTCGTCCTTTTTGAATATAGATCACCAAACAATTTTTACAACACTGATCAGCCAACGCGTTTCACTCCTTTTCCACGGAGTTTCTTCAGGGCTGAAAACAAAATAGAATATAAGTGAACTGCTGAAACTTACATGAATCATAATTTGATTATGGTTTTCCTGTTTCACAGTCCATTTACAAAAACTATGGCGCAGTATTGAATAATACTTGGAAAGTCCATTAAAAACAAGATACTAAGTAGCTTACAAAAAAGCGACATTAGAGAGAAATTCATATGACATTTGATAATCATTTCACATTCTTGTAAGTTTAAAAGGTACACATTAAAATATATTATAATTCCCTGTATACTCTGTCACAGTATAGGTTTCCGCGGAAGGGGGGAGAAAAACTGGCTACGCAGAAACATACACAGTTAGTGGAGTTGAGTACACATCCAAAAGAATATATAAGACGATCCATCCTGACAAAACTGGAAACACTTTCTCATCTTTCGTTTTTTAGCCTATGCTTTCTAATATATATTAAAAACTAACAGTTTCACAGATATTTTCATACAACTCATTTTCATGATCATTTTTGATTTGGTTACAGTACATTTGTGCTATGATAAGCTCAATTTTCAATGATTGGAGAGGAGAGAGAGACGGCATATCAAAAAACCCTTTTGTGAGAGAGGGATCACATAGTTCTTATACAACCCCAGTTATTACTGGTTCTATTTCATGATTTGCAGTAACTGTATTGGACATTATTCTTACCAATTGGGTATTTTTCAAAAGTGCGTATGGTTTGTTTCTTGCTCTCAAATGGTATCTATTTTTCTCTTTTTTCTCTGTTTTCTCTGGCCGTCTACTGCTTCTCATATGGGTCTATGCAGAAGAAAAGAATAATAATGTATCCCTACAGGTGCTTTTATAGATTTTTTTCAAAAGTTTTTTCAATTTTATCTAGGTTTAAATTGTTCAAGGGTCTAAGCATACCTGTCAAGCGGGGTGATATGGTCTTATCCACATGTGCTTCACATTCCCATAATCTGACGACTGTTGGTACCCAGGAAGTTCAGTCTCTTCCTTGTCCTTGTTTTCTAGTTGCGTCGTAGTCAACCTTAGCATGCAATAGACCAACCATATTAATTGAGTGGTCCCAAAACAGTTATATTCAATTTTCTATTTATGCCAAACAGCGCTTTTCTAAGATGTATATATAAATAAATTGGTTTAGAAACTCAAACATAGGGCTTGGTATGGTGGCTATCCAATAGATTTATGCAAAGGCATAAGACATATTTTCATCCCTTTTCCCCACAGTAACCACATCGTTGGTATAAAGGGCACTGTAACAAACATTATTCACGCATCATGGCCCATGTGCGCGTGGCACATGTGCGCGACTTTTAACTCTATTGCGAGTCCTTTTTTACAGACGCTTATAGTCTGTGTGGGAAAAGATACAATATGTAATCCCACTATCAATACACCGGGCTTAGTAGTATATACTGCTCCATTTTGTAGGCATTAATTGCCAAGTACCTCGAGTAACGTGCCCCACCCAGAGACAGTAGATTCCAGTAAAAAACAAACACCAAGCTGGACCCTAAATGTGGGAGCGTTTACGTCAGGGCGAAGACATCGGTCGTCCCATCAGTTACACTCATCAAAGGTAATTCCCCACAGTGCCCGTAGTTGTGGGCATACCATACAAAGCATCCCCGGTATCAAATACCGGGTTTTGACAGGAGCACATCTTTACTCTGTAACCCTTATGCATTGTTCAAATCAAGTAGCGCGCCCCACCCAGAAATGGTGGCTTCCACTATAATTAACAAAGAATATATAACCAGTTTACAAAATTACAAGGTTATAAAGCAGGACCCCAACTTTGGAGGAATTTTCTACTGGGCGCTGACACTGCTTGTTGTATCAACTACACTCGTCAACCTTGGATCCCCACCATGTTTACACACCAGTTCTTAATTCTAATGCAAGCGCCCCACTTTAATCCCTGGCAATATCTATCCTCCGCTCCTCACCTGTATTGAGCAGAACACGTCGTATCTCCGTGTCGGTATGGATGGTCCCAAACTACGGCCGCCATAACGAGATGCCCTTTATATTCAAATTCGGTGCGTGCTCATTGCGTTAGGTCACTCCTATCGACCACCTGTTCGTATGTAACGTTACACCCTATGTGTTGCTACAGTCGCCATATTAGAATGGGCAAATAAACGAACAGAAAGCATGTATGATTATATTAACAAGACATGCCTTAGTTGTTTTGAAATTATGCTATTGGGTTTTGGTCGCTCTAATGTTCTATTGTTGTTCCCTTTACCGATCATAGCCCTAGTGACGTTTATGTTACTTCATTAGCCATACACAAGTATACTAGTGGGCGCCATCTTTGAGTGGTTTTTTCATTGCGAACAGGAGAGAGCTGGCATATTACCTACATTTAACCCATTGCTTGTTATTTATTCGATCTTGCCCAACGTTTTTACTCCAGCACAAGTAACCATAAACAACCATATATGATCATGAATATTATAGTTTGATAGGTACAGAGACAAAACCTTCAATATTCGATATAGATCATAATTACCGCTTGTTTTTACCATAAGCTACACATCTCACATTTCTAATCACAGTGAGTTTCTTTTGTATTTTTTTCTCAGTTTTAAGCTTTCAAAAAAATTTTTTTTTATTTATTTTTATTATGAAAGAGAGCAAAGATATATTGGCTCAAATCATGCATCACGAACATAAAACTGTCTTCTCTATGTGTGACGGGGTATGTTATATTCCAATTCATCTAGGGAGTTTAAACAGCCCAGTATTCTGGGTGTCATAGTACTGAGGCTGTAATGGCCATGTAGAATGAAACATATCGCAGAGTGCATGGTGCACCGGGAAAGGAGGGGGGGGGGGGAAGTATTGGGGGGGGTGTTGGGAGGGATTTAGGGGGGGAAAGAAAAGCCAAAATATTCTGGAGAGGCTGTTGTGTTACACATAGGCTGATATCAGACTCATACATGAGTGGCTGTATGTTCCTGTTAACACTGTTCTTACACATTGTTTTTCCCATCATCTGATTTCCCTCTTAAATTGTATCATCTCAGTTTACGTTAAAAAGTGATGCATCTCATCATCTAAATTCATCCCGTACCTGATGCATTGTAATGTACAAATCCATTTGGCCTCCCGTTGTCTTAGTAGTAATTCACGATTACCCCCTCTTGGCAGCTGTTGTATTTGTTCTAGAGCATGAAACCAAAAGTCTGGTTTGCCCTCATGTTTTTCCCAAAAATGTTTTGTGTGGGCATATCTTTCATCCCTATTCAGGATTGCTCTTCTGTGTTCCTGAATTCTTGTCCTTAAATTGCGTTTAGAGCTACCAACGTAGATCAGACCGCAATTACAACCCAATACATATATCACATAGGTTGTTGCACAGTTTATGAATGATAGAATATCATACTTTCGTGAGCCATTATATGTGAACTGTTTGGTCTTGTCTTGACCATATTCACAGATATTACAGTCCCTGCATGTGAAGAAACCTCTTGGTTTCTCTGTTAACCAGTCGGTTCCACTGTCCTTGGTGGGCTTAAGGTAGCTGGGACATAGTTCATTGCGTAAGGTTCTGCCTCTTCGGTAAGTTATTGAGGGGTTAGTCATTATGTGTGATTGTAAACCCGGGACCTCCTTCAGGAGGTGCCAGTTGTTTTTCAAAATTTTGAAGATGTTACTATTGTGCCTGGTGTATTTTGTTATAAACCTCACGTTTGTGTTCGTTTTTTTCTTCTTTTTACGTGAGTTTGTTGTTAGAGTGTCCTTTCTGTGGATCCTACGTGTCTTTCCCTCTGCTTTCTTGATCACTTCCTTGTTATACCCTCTGGCCTCAAATCTGCTCTTCAATGTTTGTAAATTCTTATCGAACGATTCTTCTTCGCTACAATTTCGTTTTAGGCGCACCATTTCGCCAAACGGTATATTATTGATAGTGGAACTAGCATGAGCACTACTTGCGTGCAAAACCGAGTTACACGCAGTCTCCTTGCGAAAGATAGTACTCTGAATCTTATTGTTTTTGATGTAGAATTTAAGATCAAGGAAGTTGATACTTTCCCTGTTGTGCTCTATGGTTAATTTCACATTCATGTGATTCCTGTTCAGATACTCAAAATATTCCAGGAGATCTTTTTCAGATCCAGACCAGAGACAGATAATGTCGTCTATATACCTCCCCCAGAACACGATGTTATTAGTCCAGGGGGAGGCAATTTGATTCCATGCATGTGTCCTCTCAAATTGTCCCACAAAAAGACAGGCATACGACGGTGCAAATTTTGTTCCCATCGCCGTACCCCTCTTTTGGTGGTACCAGACATTATCAAATAAGAAGTAGTTCTTTGTTAAAACAAGTTCCATCATTTCTAGAACCATCTGGTTCCTATGTAGCAGACCAGCCCCTTCCCTGTCAAGATAGAATTCACTGGCTTTTAGGCCGATGTCATGTTGTATACAGGTATAGAGACTTGTAACGTCTAGGGTGACAAACCATAAATCGCTGGACCAATCAAAGTCCTGTAGTTTGTTCAGAATGTCCTTACTATCTTGAATAAAGGACGGTAGGTTCTGAACATGTTTATTTAGTTTCAAGTCAATGTACTCGGATAGCTTCTCAGTTGCTGATCCTATACCTGAAATTATAGGCCGTCCAGACCTTTTAAACTTACAAGAATGTGAAATGATTATCAAATGTCATATGAATTTCTCTCTAATGTCGCTTTTTTGTAAGCTACTTAGTATCTTGTTTTTAATGGACTTTCCAAGTATTATTCAATACTGCGCCATAGTTTTTGTAAATGGACTGTGAAACAGGAAAACCATAATCAAATTATGATTCATGTAAGTTTCAGCAGTTCACTTATATTCTATTTTGTTTTCAGCCCTGAAGAAACTCCGTGGAAAAGGAGTGAAACGCGTTGGCTGATCAGTGTTGTAAAAATTGTTTGGTGATCTATATTCAAAAAGGACGAATAATAACAAATAAAGAACTTTTTCTACATATATCAGCAACACTCTTTCGTTTTTTGGACTTCATATTGGTGCGCCCCCACAAAAAATTGAACTAAGCATCTTGTATGATCTGGAAGGCACAGCAACGCCAAACAGCAGCTGGCGTTGGGGTTGGCAGCACAGAAATTTGTGGATAGAGTTTGGAACTGGATGTTAGGTGCGGCATTGTAGGGTCCGCTGCTACGTTTCTTGAAACTCAAACCCAGTGTGTGAGCAAGCGTGGGTGGAGCTGCATGCATTTAAATCTGAAGCAGGAAGCGAATGGCCATGGGCGTCCTACCTTTGGAAAAATTGTACCAAGGAGGGCTGTACGCACGGCAATGTAAAATTGGTCACAATGGTCCCAGCAAGGCTCAGCATGCGAGGTGCTGAGACAGGGGGGGGCGGGGAGGGGGGAGGAAAGAGAGTGTCGGTTAAAACACCCTAACGCGAAGGGTGGAACGTGCAGATGCGGCGGTGGTGGAAAAACATACCTAGTACTTAAATTTGGACGCCTATACTTAGTCTCGATGGAGTGTCAGCGCGTGTGCCGGCAGTGCCGTAAGTGGGGCTGGTAGGGCGGTGTCCTCCGTATCTAAAGTAAATAACTTAGATAGGTATTCGCACCAAAGTGGTGAAAGTATGGAGAGAGAAGGTAACGCATGCTTACCCTTTAGGAGTGATAGCGACCCTTGGATGGGGGTTAAATGATTTAAGGGAACGAGAAGGCTTGATGGCCACAATCGACCGCGGTCATGAAATCCAGTGATCCGCTAAAAAAAGAAGAAAGAGAATCCTAAGGCCTCATCCCTCTACAATCCAATCTCGGCACCTGGACACCTTTCCAAGATAGCGACCGCAGGTCAAATGTGAGAGAGTAGTCCTTCTTCTCCTGTAATGTATTTTCCCCCCTACCTAAGATGGCGGCCGCAGGGCACACTCCCACGTGACTCGGCTCTGCTCTTCTAGTTCCGGCAAGCCTCCCAACGAGTAGACGGTTACACCTCTGTACGTTGCGGCACTGTCCGCATAAGGTAAGCTCGCACCTTCCCGCTTTGCCACCGGACACCCTCGCCCACCCATTGCTGGGACTTAGGATTCTCTTTCTTCTTTTTTTAGCGGATCACTGGATTTCATGACCGCGGTCGATTGTGGCCATCAAGCCTTTTCGTTCCCTTAAATCATTTAACCCCCATCCAAGGGTCGCTATCACTCCTAAAGGGTAAGCGTGCGTTACCTTCTCTCTCCATACTTTCACCACTTTGGTGCGAATACTTATCTAAGTTATTTACTTTAGACACGGAGGACACCGCCCTACCAGCCCCACTTACGGCACTGCCGGCACACGCGCTGACACTCCATCGAGACTAAGTATAGGCGTCCAAATTTAAGTACTAGGTATGTTTTTCCACCACCGCCGCATCTGCACGTTCCACCCTTCGCGTTAGGGTGTTTTAACCGACACTCTCTTTCCTTTTCCCCCCCCCGTCTCAGCACCTCGCATGCTGAGCCTTGCTGGGACCATTGTGACCAATTTTACATTGCCGTGCGTACATCCCTCCTTGGTACAATTTTTCCAAAGGTAGGACGCCCATGGCCATTCGCTTCCTGCTTCAGACTTAAATGCATGCAGCTCCACCCACGCTTGCTCACACACTGGGTTTGAGCTTCACTTCCAAAATCTTCAACCTACCACATTCCCATCACAGCGTTTCCGAATCACGCAAGTGTTTAGTAATTAATATGCCTGTCTCCACCAGTGTTCTATTTGAATCCATGCTCACATTCACGAGCACCTCTCATCCACTGCGAATCCGAGTATTGTAAGTTCAGCAGGCTGTTGGCAATGACATCTCTCCCCAGGTACACGTTGTTAACCTCTCCCTTTTATTATTTTTTATTTTTTATTTCTCCCTGTTTTACTCCCAACAGGCTATTAATAATGTTCTAAACAGGCAAACATTCAATTAAGTCCTGAAGATGATCCCTTGTCATTTTGTTTGCGGGATCGAAACGTCGACTCCTCTGACTGGGCATACATTTGTTGCATTGTAAATTTAATGTTGTATGCGCCGCTTCAGGTTACAGTAACAAATTGCGTTGATTCAAAATAGTGACCTGTCTGTTCTCTTTGCCTGATACACCCTTTCCTATTCTCTTATTTTTCCCTCTGTTTCCCCATGGTACGGCACAGGAGTGTGCTATACTGTAACGATTCGTTGCTGTTTGTTCATATTGTAAATAAGACTGTTATCAAATCTATGATTAAAGTCTCCTGTCCGGCTGGACAAGGAAAAGTGTCATATAGAGCCTATTGTGGTCTATACTTCATTGTTTCAGTATCTAAGTTGTGCTATGGACCTATGTCTCCTTTAAAGTAACTACTACCCATGGTCCTTTGCTACCCGCTGGGTTCCTTTGTTGTTTAGAAATTGACTTAGCGCAATCGCAGGATTGCAGGGTCTCGCTGTTATCCTAAAAACGCCTCGTTTTACGAGGGTGGCCACCCTAGTGCCACAATACCTTTTTCTCTCTACTCTATCCCAACCTCTTCGCCTGGGAGATGTCAGACCATGCCCCATTATACACCGCAGAGTACTTAAAACATTTATGTTCACTACCCTCCTTGCTGTCTGAAACACCAGATGCTCCTACTGCAAATAACTCCACATTACCAGAACAACTAGAGAAACTTAAAAAGAAGCAGGTCAGGCTACAATTGATGATATTAATGCTCACTGATTACTTAAAGGCTGAGGTTATCCCGGTCGGGTTACAGGTCAGGAACGTTCCGGGTATTTTTACAGACAACCCTAAATACATCTCCAATTTCAGTTATATCGGTACCACGTGCTCGAGACATTGGCTAGCACTGGGAATCGACATTGCTGTAGAAACTTTAAAAACATTGGAAATCAAAATCAGTGACTTGTTGAAACAGATAAACGATTCCGATCTGACATCTGATTGCAAGAAGTTACTTGAGCAAGTAGATAAAACAGTGGCAGACTTCCAACGAATTGAACAAAACAAAAAATCCAATAAAGTCAAAAAAGATATTAAAAAGTACAACATAGAAAATACGTATCCGTATCTGAACAAAGACTTTTACACCAACAGGCCCCACTTCAACCCCAATAATAGACCTTGGGGAAGGTATAATAAACGACAAAATATAGTCGGATTCTCCGATACATCAGCTGAATCCTCTGACTCATCTGACCCCGGTGAAGGTGGTAGTAACCCCAGAAGGGGAGGGAGCAACGCCCAGCCTTTTTTATCGCGAGGCCAACAAGGGACTCCACAAAGGGGGAAGGCAAAGAAAACCCAAAGATGGTTCAATGCCCCCGGCGAGCGGAGAACCCGGAACAATTTTTACCAATGGTAAGAAGTATGACAAACACTGCTCCCAAAACCTCACTTCACAATTCCACTGAGGTGATACCCATTTTCAATCTGTCTAGTCACATTTTACGTGAGCCTGAAACTGAACTATTAAAGAAAGGCTTATCGTTTGTTCCAACCATCCGGCCTAACTTTATGGAGTTACAGACCGAGCTACTTAAATTTTTCAGACTTATCCGTTTGAAAGCTTTCTTCCAATTGCACCCCTCAAACCCTCCGACTGTAAATACACCTTTCAGTCTTCCCTCTACCTTCCTACCCACCTCAGGTATGATCCCATCTGAGATCATTACGTTTGAGAAACTAGTTCTGAAAGATCTGTGTAACCTAGAAAAAGAAAAAATCTACATTCCTTATAACATCACCAAATGTGAGAAGGATGCTTTAAACACATTGAGAAACAGTCCCTCACTCATAGTGAAAAGTGCCGATAAGGGCGGCGGGATTGTCCTGCAAGACATTGATTCGTATAAAAATGAGATAAACCGCCAGCTTGCCAACACTGATCACTATGAGAGATTACCAAGGAATCCTTCCAAGGAAATCCAAGAGACTATACTTAAGCTTACCAATGATGCTAGGGTACAAGGGTACTTGAGTAAGAAAGAACATGCGTTTCTCAACGTAAAAAACCCACGGCTTCCGGTGATTTACACTCTCCCGAAGATTCATAAAAGCATTGACTCCCCCCCGGGCAGACCAATTGTCTCTGCATGTGGCTCTATCCTGGAACCACTTGGAAAGTACGTTGATTATTTCATCAAGGACTTTGTTCCATCCACCTGTTGCTATGTACGCGACAGCATGGAAATGATAAACTTGGTAGAGCATTATCCATATGATCCGGAGGTGAATACTCTCTGCACATTGGATGTAGAATCACTCTACACAAATATCCCCCAAACAGCGGCTCTTCTAGTGATCCAGAAAGTATTGGACACTCGCCCCCGGCCCCATAGGGTCCCAACCCTATTCATAATGCAATTGCAAATGAAATGCCTTTCCAGGAATTTCTTTCTGTTCGACAATACATTTTATCAGCAAATCAAGGGCACCTCAATGGGAGCTATTTTTGCTCCACACCTAGCCATACTGTTTATGGACGACCTAGAAACCGGATCAATCCTTACTGACTACAATCCATTCTATTCAGGGATCGTTGTATGGCGTCGCTACATTGACGACATTTTCCTGGTTTGGAATTCTGATACCTCCACCTTACTCTCCTTTCTCCATTGGCTGAACAATAACTGTTCAGACCTCAATTTTACCCTTTCCCATGACAAAACGGAAATACCATTCCTAGATCTAACTATATATCATGAAGCAGGTGAACTACTGACACGCCTGTATAGGAAGCCCACCGAGCGTAACACCCTACTGAGGTACGAGAGCAACCATCCCAGGGCACTGAAGGATTCTTTGCCCTACTCACAATTTCTGAGAATCAGACGCAATTGCTCCTCAAAAGCTGATTATTTTAGGGAGGCCCTAAACTTAACCAGCAAACTAAAAGCACGTGGTTATCCTAGGAGGTTAGTAAAAAACGCTTCCAAGAGAGCATGGTACTGCCCACGAGAGGTATTACTTTCACCAAAAACCAGGGACAGGCAAGAAAGGATTGCGTGTGTCACGACCTTCTCCCCCGCCTCTAATAAAATCCGCAAATGTATTCTGAAACATTGGCCCACCATAAATGCGGGGAATATAAATCTAGAAAGACCAATCTTTGCATTCAAAAAAAGCAAGAATTTGAGGGATCATCTGGTTAGAGCAGCACTACCAGCCCCAACCCCGAATATAACCATTGACTCAATGTGGGGCCTTCCACCAATGCAAGGGCATGCGAAATGTGGACAATGTTCTGTATGTGAGTTCACAATTGAAACAGGTAAATTTAGCCACAACAACATTACTGTCGATTTGAAAAGCTTTACCAACTGCAATAGCAGTAATGTTATCTATGCCATTTTATGCCCCTGCCCAAAAATGTATGTCGGCCAAACCACCCAGAAGGCAAGGACACGAATATGCCAACACAGAAGTCGCATCAGATGTGGGACTCCAAATGCGCCTCTGGTTGAACACTTTGCAGAACTGAAACATACTGCGGAGGATCTCAAATGGACAATTTTGAAAGCAGTCAAATTACCACAGAGAGGAGGCAACCTCAACCAATTGCTGAATCGAGAGGAACTGAAATCAATAATTCAATTCAACACCCTACACACAGGACTCAATAGGAGTGAGGATTGGACCAATCTCCTCTAAGTCTCCCGTACTGATGTCTGACAATATGCTTCTAATGTACCTCACACATTGTTTAGCTAAGGTTCTCTGACATTTTAACTCACTCCATGCATTGCTTAGCTACATGCATGTAGCTTTTTTCATGTAACAGTGCATTTCGAGTGTTATCCGCATGTAATCTCATTTGTGTGCATGAAGCCCCGCATGTTTCTGCGCAATTCACTTTCACCCCTATGCACATCCCTCTACAATCCAATCTCGGCACCTGGACACCTTTCCAAGATGGCGACCGCAGGTCAAATGTGAGAGAGTAGTCCTTCTTCTCCTGTAATGTATTTCCCCCCCCTACCTAAGATGGCGGCCGCAGGGCACACTCCCACGTGACTCGGCTCTGCTCTTCTAGTTCCGGCAAGCCTCCCAACGAGTAGACGGTTACACCTCTGTACGTTGCGGCACTGTCCGCATAAGGTAAGCTCGCACCTTCCCGCTTTGCCACCGGACACCCTAGCCCACCCATTGCTGGGACTTAGGATTCTCTTTCTTCTTTTTTTAGCGGATCACTGGATTTCATGACCGCTGTCGATTGTGGCCATCAAGCCTTCTCGTTCCCTTAAATCATTTAACCCCCATCCAAGGGTCGCTATCACTCCTAAAGGATAAGCGTGCGTTACCTTCTCTCTCCATACTTTCACCACTTTGGTGGGAATACTAATCTAAGTTATATACTTTAGATACGGAGGACACCGCCCTACCAGCCCCACTTACGGCACTGCCGGCACACGCGCTGACACTCCATCGAGACTAAGTATAGGCGTCCAAATTTAAGTACTAGGTATGTTTTTCCACCACCGCCGCATCTGCACGTTCCACCCTTCGCGTTAGGGTGTTTTAACCGACACTCTCTTTCCTTCCCCCCCCCCCCCGTCTCAGCACCTCGCATGCTGAGCCTTGCTGGGACCATTGTGACCAATTTTACATTGCCGTGCGTACATCCCTCCTTGGTACAATTTTTCCAAAGGTAGGACGCCCATGGCCATTCGCTTCCTGCTTCAGACTTAAATGCATGCAGCTCCACCCACGCTTGCTCACACACTGGGTTTGAGCTTCACTTTCAAAATCTTCAACCTACCACATTACCATCACAGCGTTTCCGAATCACGCAAGTGTTTAGTAATTAATATGCCTGTCTCCACCAGTGTTCTATTTGAATCCATGCTCACATTCACAGGCACCTCTCATCCACTGCGAATCCGAGTATTGTAAGTTCAGCAGGCTGTTGGCAATGACATCTCTCCCCAGGTACACGTTGTTAACCTCTCCCTTTTATTATTTTTTATTTTTTCTTTCTCCCTGTTTTACTCCCAACAGGCTATTAATAATGTTCTAAACAGGCAAACATTCAATTAAGTCCTGAAGATGATCCCTTGTCATTTTGTTTGCGGGATCGAAACGTCGACTCCTCTGAGTGGGCATACATTTGTTGCATTGTAAATTTAATGTTGTATGCGCCGCTTCAGGTTACAGTAACAAATTGCGTTGATTCAAAATAGTGACCTGTCTGTTCTCTTTGCCTGATACACCCTTTCCTATTCTCTTATTTTTCCCTCTGTTTCCCAATGGTACGGCACAGGAGTGTGCTATACTGTAACGATTCGTTGCTGTTTGTTCATATTGTAAATAAGACTGTTATCAAATCTATGAATAAAGTCTCCTGTCCGGCTGGACAAGGAAAAGTGTCATATAGAGCCTATTGTGGTCTATACTTCATTGTTTCAGTATCTAAGTTGTGCTCAGGACCTATGTCTCCTTTAAAGTAACTACTACCCATGGTCCTTTGCTACCCGCTGGGTTCCCTTGTTGTTTAGAAACCGCACCCTAGTGCAGCGTCTCAGCAACATCGGAATCCAGGAGAAGGCACTGGAGTGGATCATCTCCTTCCTCGCCCGAAGGACACAGAGAGTCCGCCTCCCCCCGTTCAGATCGGAGGCCACCGAAGTCATCTGCGGCGTTCCTCAAGGCTCCTCGCTCAGCCCAACACTCTTCAACGTCTACATGAGCCCCCTCACAGCCATCGCACGCCAGCACAACCTCAACATCATCTCCTATGCCGACGACACCCAGCTGATCCTCTCCCTCACCAACGACCCCGCCACCGCCAGAGCCAACCTGCACGAAGGGATGACAGACGTAGCCAAGTGGATGACGAACAGCCGCCTGAAACTGAACTCGGACAAGACGGAAGTCCTCATCCTGAGATCCTCTCCCTCCGCCTGGGACGACTCCTGGTGGCCCCCCGCCCTGGGCAGCGCACCCAAACCAACAGACCACGCACGCAACCTGGGCTTCATACTGGACTCCTCCCTCTCCATGACCAGACAAGTCAACGCCGTCTCCTCATCGTGCTTCAACATCCTGCGCATGCTACGTAAGATCTTCCGATGGATCACCACCGAGACCAGGAAGACGGTCACCCAGGCCCTCGTCACCAGCCGTCTGGACTACGGCAACTCCCTCTACGCCGGAACCACCGCCAAGCTCCAGAAGAGACTCCAGCGGATCCAGAACACCTCAGCACGACTCATCCTGGACATCCCCCGCCGCAGCCACATCTCCGGACACTTGAGAGACCTGCACTGGCTCCCGGTCAACAAGAGAATCACCTTCCGGCTCCTTACCCACGCACACAAAGCCCTACACAACCAAGGCCCAGGATACCTCAACAGCCGCCTCAACTTCTACGCTCCCAAACGCCAGCTTCGATCGACCGGCCACGCCCTCGCCGCCGTCCCCCGCATCCGAAGAGCCACCACAGGAGGAAGGTCCTTCTCCTACCTGGCCGCCAAGACTTGGAACTCCCTTCCGACCCACCTCCGCCTGACCCAGGACCACCTCGCCTTCAGGAAGCAGCTCAAGACCTGGCTGTTCGAGCAGTAGCGGACCCCCTCCCCCAGCGCCTTGAGACCCTTCGGGTGAGTAGCGCGCTATATAAATGCTTTGATTGATTGATTGATTGATGTCTGACAACTTCCTACAGTTAAATTCAGGTAAAACTGAGGTCCTGCTTTGGTGCCAATCCCTCATTCTGGACACACGCCTGATGGCCCCAAGAGCTTACCCCCCTCCACACCAGCATGTAAAGCAGCCAATCTGGGTGTCTTGATAAATTATAAACTCTCCCTCACTGATCAAGCCAACGTGGTCTCTTCCAAAGTTTTCTTTATTTTGACGATGCTAAAAACACAGAGAAACAGAAAAGTGATGGAGGGTCCGAGGGGAGAAATTCTTATAGACCCACTAGTACCTAGTCCCCCAACTAGTCACTAAAACACATGGAAGGTACTACAGGTCTGAAGAGCACAGAGGGAGAGAAAAGAAAATAGCAAATCTCTCTATGGGACCTAATAGTGTCCTCTTTTCATACCCAGACCACACAGTTGATCTAGAGAAATAACATTGTTATACCCAAAAGACAAGAAAATAGAAAAGATACAGAAACAGGGAAAGAATACCCATCAGCCCACTCATAAGTGGAATCTCGTCATCTGGGTATGTGTTGGTAAATGGTGTCCTCTAGGTTCTGCCTCGGAGTGAATCCATGAGGCTGCCTAGTAATGGACCCAGAACATTACACCAACAGATGATAGTATATGAGCGGGAGGGGCTAAGTTTGCAGTGCTCAAAGAAAAGGAAGAAAAAGGAAAATGATCCAAGTGATTCTAAAAATACCTACAGTGATGTCATAGAACACTTTATTGGGGCTGACCATCAAAGTGGTATGATTAAAAACAGTATGTTGATAGCATGTAAAGAATTGCTACCCACCAGTGTTGTTATTCGGTCAACATGTTTCAGCCTAAAACGGCTTTCGTCAGGACCTCTATGGTGCTACTGCAACACTTACTTAAGTGATGTGATGTGGAATCTACACCCACTTTCCAAAATGAAAAAAGTGTATCTTCTCCTGTATAGACAATGTACAAAAAGAAACAGAAACACAAACACACAATGTCAACAGAACAGGTTCAAAGATATCAAGTTCATGTCTCTTTTGTCTTTGTGGTGTGACTATGAACACTAGTAAGACACTCACCCTTATTGTGGGGAGAGAAAACCTCACCTCACCTGGCCAGTGCAGTCAGAAGTGTTTTGGGCATATTCTCCTGATGCTATAAGAAACCAGTCTGGCCATACTGTTTTACCATGTATATCGCCTATTTATGTGATTTGAATCCATTTTCTCTTTTTCTTATCTTCTTTCTACCACCTCTGGATATAACTTTAAAATTGTTCTGTTTATTTTCAGTGCGTGGCCTCCTTTTACCCTGAGCAGTGGCCAGGTGAGGTGAGGTTTTCTCTCCCCACAATAAGGGTGAGTGTCTTACTAGTGTTCATAGTCACACCACAAAGACAAAAGAGACATGAACTTGATATCTTTGAACCTGTTCTGTTGACATTGTGTGTTTGTGTTTCTGTTTCTTTTTGTACATTGTCTATACAGGAGAAGATACACTTTTTTCATTTTGGAAAGTGGGTGTAGATTCCACATCACATCACTTAAGTAAGTGTTGCAGTCATTCTCCTACCTGGCCGCCAAGACCTGGAACTCACTTCCGACCAATCTGCGCCTGACCCAAGACCACCTCTCCTTCAGGAAGAAGCTCAAGACCTGGCTGTTCGAGCAGTAGCGGCACCCCCCCCCTCCCAGCGCCTTGAGACCCTACGGGTGAGTAGTGCGCTCTACAAATGACCTGATTGATTGATTGAGTAGCACCATAGAGGTCCTGACGAAAGCCGTTTTAGGCTGAAACATGTTGACCGAATAACAACACTGGTGGGTAGCAATTCTTTACATGCTATCAACATACTGTTTTTAATCATACCACTTTGATGGTCAGCCCCAATAAAGTGTTCTATGACATCACTGTAGGTATTTTTAGAATCACTTGGATCATTTTCCTTTTTCTTCCTTTTCTTTGAGCACTGCAAACTTAGCCCCTCCCGCTCATATACTGTCATCTGTTGGTGTAATGTTCTGGGTCCATTACTAGGCAGCCTCATGGATTCACTCCGAGGCAGAACCTAGAGGACACCATTTACCAACACATACCCAGATGACGAGATTCCACTTATGAGTGGGCTGATGGGTATTCTTTCCCTGTTTCTGTATCTTTTCTATTTTCTTGTCTTTTGGGTATAACAATGTTATTTCTCTAGATCAACTGTGTGGTCTGGGTATGAAAAGAGGACACTATTAGGTCCCATAGAGAGATTTGCTATTTTCTTTTCTCTCCCTCTGTGCTCTTCAGACCTGTAGTACCTTCCAGATGCTAAAAACACGTCTTCCTTTCATTCCATCACCTCTGCAAAAATCATTAGTTACTTTGCTTGCAATTTTCAGACTTAACTATTGCAATGCACTTTATCTCAATGTTCATCAACACCTGATTAACAAGCTACAAACGCTACAAAATACTGTGGCCTGTCTTCTCCTCAACATTCCAAAACATCTGTGGAAAGCGCACCCCTGCACCCTGGATAATACCACTCTTGTCCATTTAAATCCAAAAGAGTAAAGGTAGTCGGAGATAAAGCAAAGCAGTTTAATCCCGCTTGAGCAGGCGCAAACCAACATAGGAAAACATGTCTGTGAAGGGAATGAACAACTGAAACAATTCTCCTTTCATTTTATAGTATATCACAAACAAGTCTGCGTGCAGACTCCACTCTCCCATAGCCCATTAGAAATTTCCTTCCAGTTATACATACAAATAAAATAGCTAACCACACTACATTTTCAAGGTAAGTAATGTGAGAGAGACACACAGGGCTTGACTAACTGCCAATTGGATGGAAAAAGTGTGGTTTTCCATCTTCGAGAAGTACAAATGATTAACATGGTGAAATTATTCTAAAAATCATTTGGTACTTTCCAAGGGCATGGAGAACAAAAAAAAATCTAAATTCAGCATGTACATAGAAAAACGTCTCAGACAACAATGTATAAATTCAGGTAGATACAAAAATGTCTGGACTCATGTTCATATCATATAACCTTTTCCTCACACCAATCGTTGTCCAAACATTTCAAGAAACTTTATTAGTTACCGATCAGGCCCAGAATTTCTTTCAAGGCTTTCTGTATTACTTACAAGGCCCTACATGATCAAGGGCCTGCTTTCCTGAAGAACAGCTTTTACTCGTACATTCCCAACAGGCCTCTAAGATCTTCCACAGCCAAATTGTGCCTAAATACAAACGTGTGTCATAGGGAGGCCACAGCTTTGTGCTGGGTGCCTCTACTATCTGGAACACGCTTCCCCTCCCTGTTAAATCATCAACGAATCTTCTAGCTTTCAGAAAAGCTCTCAAAACGTAATTATTCAATTCTGTATAGATATTTAATTCTCAGCAGGTATTCTTTTTGCACCCTCTAGTGAAGAGAGTCCCGTCCTATGTCCAAGACACCAAGGACGTTCTTCGTCTCCTTGACAACCTACAAGAAGACGTTCAAATTGACTTTCTGATCACCCTTGACGTGGAGGCCCTCTACACGAACATCCCACAGAGGGCCACACTCGGGGTGATTGAGAGAATTCTCAACACTGAAGAATGGACCTCTCTCACACCGCCCTCCTTTATCATGGAGTTTGCGAATCTTGACCTGACGGAAAATTTCTTCGAGTTCAAAGGGCAGCATTACCATCAAACCCAGGGAACATCTATGGGTAGTACTTTTGCCCCCTCGGTGGCCTGCCTCTACATGGCTGACTTTGAGGAGAATCACATCAATGGACCAATGAACCCCTACCATTCTAACATTCAACTTTGGAGGAGGTTCATAGATGACATCCTCATACTCTGGAAAGGGACTGAAGATCTCTACATGGAGTTCTTTAATTGGTTGAATACCCTGAACGACTACCTGACCTTTACCATCACTGCCTCCAACTCCGAGATAGCGTTTCTGGACCTGACCATCAGGCTAGAGGGGGGTAAGATTGATGGAGGGAAAGGCTGTATTTTGTATTTTGCTGTGCACTATATTCTACTAGCGCTTAATGCGAGCGTGTAATAGGATTTATTAGCGCTTTTTAGAAACTTACCGCATTATAGTATTTCATTTTTAATATTCTTTATTCTGCCCCTGATTTTAAAAGCATTACTCTGCCCACACACTCGCATAATAAATGTGCCCCCACCGCTGTTTTGAGCGGATAAAACTATAGTTGTGCTTACTGCTCGTGGCGTTCTGCCGCCATTTTGGAGGTAGCTGGGGAACTCTCGTGGTGCCATCGGGCTGAGCGCTCTAGTGCTCAGACGGACGGTCAGGTGAGCCTCTACTTAAGGCGACCACTTCTGCAAGCCTATCCTAGGGAAAGGCTGTATTTTGTATTTTGCTGTGCACTATATTCTACCAGCGCTTAATGCGAGCGTGTAATAGGATTTATTAGCGCTTTTTAGAAACTTACCGCATTATAGTATTTCATTTTTAATATTCTTTATTCTGCCCCTGATTTTAAAAGCATTACTCTGCCCACACACTTGCATAATAAATGTGCCCCCACCGCTGTTTTGAGCGGATAAAACTATAGTTGTGCTTACTGCTCGTGGCGTTCTGCCGCCATTTTGGAGGTAGCTGGGGAACTCTCGTGGTGCCATCGGGCTGAGCGCTCTAGTACTCAGACGGACGGTCAGGTGAGCCTCTACTTAAGGCGACCACTTCTGCAAGCCTATCCTAGGGAAAGGCTGTATTTTGTATTTTGCTGTGCACTATATTCTACCAGCGCTTAATGCGAGCGTGTAATAGGATTTATTAGCGCTTTTTAGAAACTTACCGCATTATAGTATTTCATTTTTAATATTCTTTATTCTGCCCCTGATTTTAAAAGCATTACTCTGCCCACACACTCGCATAATAAATGTGCCCCCACCGCTGTTTTGAGCGGATAAAACTATAGTTGTGCTTACTGCTCGTGGCGTTCTGCCGCCATTTTGGAGGTAGCTGGGGAACTCTCGTGGTGCCATCGGGCTGAGCGCTCTAGTGCTCAGACGGACGGCCAGGTGAGCCTCTACTTAAGGCGACCACTTCTGCAAGCCTATCCTAGGGAAAGGCTGTATTTTGTATTTTGCTGTGCACTATATTCTACCAGCGCTTAATGCGGGCGTGTAATAGGATTTATTAGCGCTTTTTAGAAACTTACCGCATTATAGTATTTCATTTTTAATATTCTTTATTCTGCCCCTGATTTTAAAAGCATTACTCTGCCCACAAACTCGCATAATAAATGTGCCCCCACCGCTGTTTTGAGCGGATAAAACTATAGTTGTCCTTACTGCTCGTGGCGTTCTGCCGCCATTTTGGAGGTAGCTGGGGAACTCTCGTGGTGCCATCGGGCTGAGCGCTCTAGTGCTCAGACGGACGGTCAGGTGAGCCTCTACTTAAGGCGACCACTTCTGCAAGCCTATTCTAGGGAAAGGCTGTATTTTGTATTTTGCTGTGCACTATATTCTACCAGCGCTTAATGCGAGCGTGTAATAGGATTTATTAGCGCTTTTTAGAAACTTACCGCATTATAGTATTTCATTTTTAATATTCTTTATTCTGCCCCTGATTTTAAAAGCATTACTCTGCCCACACACTCGCATAATAAATTTCCCCCCACCGCTGTTTTGAGCGGATAAAACTATAGTTGTGCTTACTGCTCGTGGCGTTCTGCCGCCATTTTGGAGGTAGCTGGGGAACTCTCGTGGTGCCATCGGGCTGAGCGCTCTAGTGCTCAGACGGACGGTCAGGTGAGCCTCTACTTAAGGCGACCACTTCTGCAAGCCTATCCTAGGGAAAGGCTGTATTTTGTATTTTGCTGTGCACTATATTCTACCAGCGCTTAATGCGAGCGTGTAATAGGATTTATTAGCGCTTTTTAGAAACTTACCGCATTATAGTATTTCATTTTTAATATTCCTTATTCTGCCCCTGATTTTAAAAGCATTACTCTGCCCACACACTCGCATAATAAATGGGCCCCCACCGCTGTTTTGAGCGGATAAAACTATAGTTGTGCTTACTGCTCGTGGCGTTCTGCCGCCATTTTGGAGGTAGCTGGGGAACTCTCGTGGTGCCATCGGGCTGAGCGCTCTAGTGCTCAGACGGACGGTCAGGTGAGCCTCTACTTAATCCTCCCACTACTCGCGCAGCGGTGACGCGCAGCGGGAGCGCCTGACTCGCGCCGGAGTTAAGCCAGAGTCCTGCCCATCTGCGCCCGTCAGCGCTAAGGAGGCGGGGAGGCGGAAGACTCTGTGCTGTTATTCACTATCATCCCGTTTACATCCAGGTATGTCTAGGGAATTCTTGTTGTCCTGTAAAGGGCCCCACGTACCTTGTCATGATGTGTTACGTCCTGATACTTGGTTTGGCCCTGCTGTAGTCGGTGCCAGCTCACGTTGAACCCCGAGCCTACCCTGAAAACATCCTCACATTCTTCTGTCCTACGGGGGGGCCTAATTAACGCACGATCTCTCTCTAAAAATGCACAGAACATTAATGATCTCATTGTGGAGAGTAACCTTGATTTGCTTTTGGTCACAGAAACGTGGCTAAAACCTTGGTGCAATCCCGATTTAGCCATAGCCCTCCCGCAGAACTTCCTCATACAGCGTTTGGATAGACCTGAAATACGAGGAGGGGGCCTCGCTATAATCTACCATAATTCTCTTAAGTGTTCTACTCAAGAATTGGTGGATATTGAAGGGGCAGAGGCGTTAGCCTTCTCTTTAGGCATCCATGATTCTTTTACCTTTTCAGGCGCCCCCTTATCTATCGCCCTCCGGGACCCCCGACAAAGTTCCTGGAAACTGTGGGCGAAGTACTGAGTGAATTAACACTTAGATTTTCCCAGTTCACAGTACTGGGTGACCTAAACTTGCATCTGGACTCCCTTAAAGAACCCGGAGTGAGTTGCTTCATGGACATCATTGATGTGTTAGGACTTTCTCTTTTGAATCGGGAACCCACGCATCTGGCAGGACATTTATTAGATTGTATCTGTTCTAACTCCACTAGGTTGAGAGTTAAATCTCCCAGCCCCCAGATCTGGACTGATCATTTCTTCAACCCTTTTCATATTGTTTTGAACTCCATACCTATTACCAGCTCTATGACAAGCACTAAAAATCCTGAAGTCAGACACACCCCTAACTGGAAAGAATTAGCCAGTAGACCCGATGTTGTAGTTCAACTAAAAGCCAGTATACCGGCTCTATCCGGTCACACCTCCACAGATAATCAGACCTTTTGCGACTGGATTGTCAGAGCAGGGGCCTTGTTGAGATCAACCAGCAATAATAACTCAAGAACTATTAAGACCAAAAAGAGCGCCCCTTGGTTCTCATTGGCCTTGAAATTAGAACTGGTAGAGGTAAGAGCTCTGGAACGAAGGTGGCGTAGAAACTATGATGCCACCGCCCGTAATACTTATAGGTCAGCGAGACGGAAGTATCACGCTGAAATAAAATCTGCTAAGAAAGCTCATTACCTACAGGCCCTCTCCATGGCAGGCCAGGAACAAAAAGAGATCTTCAAGATTGTAAAGGACTTTATGAGTCCATCAGCTCTATCGCAGGAGATTCCTCCGTCTCAAGATCTCTGCAATGCGATATCTGATTATTTTGAAGATAAGATCCTTGCCATCGTGAAGACTTTCCCTTCAGTACCGACTATGTCGATGGCCTCTGAACAGATAGAGGAGATGAGGACTTTTGCCTGTCTGGAAGAATTTGCCCCGGTCTCTCTTGAGGAGACCTTCAAGGCTATTCTAGCCAGTAAATCTGGATCCCCTTTCGATCCCTGCCCCCCTCGAGTTTTACAAACTCTAGTAGAGACGGTAAATCCCATAGTTAATGGGATTATAAATTCATCTTTAGCTACGGCAGACATCCCGAACGAGTGGAAGCGTGCAGCTGTCAAGCCTCTCCAAAAAAAGGCATTAGCCGACCCTACTACTCCCTCCAACCTGCGTCCCATCTCCCTGTTGCCTGTGCTGTTCAAACTGGCGGAAAAGTTCGTCAACAGTCAACTGACGAACTTTTTGGAGAAGAATAACATTCTCCATCCTAACCAGTCAGGGTTCCGATCAAAACACTCTACCGAGACGGCCCTGCTTTTTACAGCAGAGACCAGGGAAAGAAGGCTGTCCTAATCCTACTTGACCTGTCGGCAGCCTTCGATACGGTCTCACATAACATCTTAGTGGACCGGTTGGCTGCCGCAGGTGTAGGGGGGAAAGTCTTGGCCTGGCTTACGAACTTTCTTAGCAATAGACGCCAAGTCACAGTGTTGGGTCAACACCAGTCTGAATCAAAGGTCGTCAGCTCAGGGGTCCCTCAGGGCTCGAGTTTAAGTCCAGTACTTTTTAATCTGTACATGGTACCCCTAGTGGAACTGATCGCATCATTTCAGATCAGTTCAATTTCATACGCCGACGACACCCAACTCATCCTGGTGTTGGACAGGGAACGGCCTAGGGCCGAAGAAGATCTTAAGGAATGTCTAGCAGCAACATTTAAATGGATGACTGACAATCATTTAAAATGTAATGCTGGTAAGACAGAAATCCTGCCGTTCGGGAGCCACAACCTGTTTTCTCCAAAAACGTGTTGGCCTGTGGATGCAGAAGCACCTCCCAACACAATTACATCTGCTCGTAATTTAGGCATCAAATTTGACGACCAACTGTCTTTTAAACATCAAGCAGTGGCAGTAGCTGGAACGTGTTTCCAGATTATAAAAGCTTTGAGAAAGTTTTTTGATTTTCTCCCACTGTCGGCTAGGAAAACAGTTGCAGTGGCCTTAATAAACTCTAGGTTGGACTATTGTAACGGTTTATATGCTGGAGCCAACAAAATCGTTCTCCATAGGTTACAAATGGTCCAACATGCAGCCGCCCGTCTTGTATTACGTTGGCCTCGCAGGTCTTCAGCCTCGGCAGCACTTAAAATACTTCATTGGCTACCAATAGGCAAAAGAATTCTGTTTAAGATCCTCATAATTACTTTCAGGGCATTCCATCAGCAGGGTCCAAAATACCTGTGCAATGGCTTTAAAAGATATCACCGACACGTTGTTTGAGGTCTGCCAGTCAGAATCTACTTACAATTCCCTGATTCAAGCTGGTAACAAAGGGTGGTAAATCACTTTTTGTACTGGGTTCCAAGGCCTGGAATAAGCTCCCGCCCTATCTACGAGTATTCTCCCAAGAAACACACTTCAGGAAAGCATTAAAAACCTGGATCTTTTCTCTATCTGATGCGGCGTGTTGGGAGTTGGTGTAATATGTAGTGCAGTATGCAAGTCATTTCTTTTCCCTCCAACCCCTTCATCTAGGTTGGATTGAGCGCCAAGATACTCCTTGGAGTGAAAGAAGCGCTATAGAAGTGTTCCTTATATTACATTACATTACGTACTACCATGTATCGGAAGCCCACGGACCGGAATAGTCTACTCCTGTTCACGAGCCACCACCCTAGAGCTCTGAGGCTGAACCTTCCCCTTGGCCAATTCTTGCGAGTTAGGCGCAACTGTACCCACCTCACAGATTATAAAACGGAGTCTAAAATCCTATCTCGCAATCTGAAAGAGAGAGGTTATCCTTCCAGGGAGGTCTACAAGGCACGAAAACGGGCACAGAACAATCACAGAGGAGCTCTCTTGGAATATAATACTCCAACTCCACGAGACAATGATCTTTTGACCTGTGTAACAACTTTCTCCCCAGTCTCTACAGAAATTAAGAAAATAATAAAGAGACACTGGCAGATACTTAACACAGGAGATCTCAACCTTGCGGTCCCCAGGTTCGCCTTCAAAGGGTCTAAAAATGTCAAGGACATCCTAGTGCACACCAGGCCAAAACAAGTGGAAACCCACAGGCAGAATACACTCTGGCAACTCCCACCAGTGAAGGGGCACTACCCCTGCGGTTCCTGTAGTGTCTGTCCCTTCACCAGTATCACTAAGTCTATTCAACTAACTGAGACATTCATGTGGGAGCTCCGTTGCCACACAAACTGCAATACTCCAAATTGCATCTATCTGCTCAGATTCCCTTGTGATCTCCAATACGTGGGCATGACCACTCGCCCTATTAAGATCTGCATCTCGGAACACAGAAGCAATTTTCGTTGCAAAAAGACAAACACCAAAATGTGTAGGCACTTTGTAGACCTAAACCCACTGCTGATTCACTGAGATGGCTCATCCTTGAGACACCAAGTAACAAATCCAAACAGAACCTATTCCAGAAAGAACAGAGGTGGATACATAGGCTATCCTCAGACAGGCGGGGACTTAATGAAGACATCCCGTGGAGTGCACTATAATCACAACTACTACATTAGTAAAACACACCATTAAGAAATTGCCTATTGGGTGTGTATGGCTGGGAATATATGATTTTTTGGTAAAACTTTTATGTAAACAAGCCTTTGAATTAGTGAGAGTATAAACCCAACTCTTAATCTATTCACTCACACTTCTACCATCCTTACATCACATTGGGTTTATGAGGATGGGTCCCTTCCAAGATGGCCCCCGTGTTAACACTGATTCCCACATGACCTTTAGGGCGAGACTATCCCGACCACGCCCCCAACAACCACTTAACTAGATCCTGACCCGAGGACTCGGTACTATCCGGATCCCGGTAGAGATGGGTAGGCAGACCACGCGCTGACCAAGGCAGCAAGAAGTAAGTGATTTTCTCCCCTTCCCCCTCCCCCTCGCAGCCGCCTCCCGCGAATATTGACTTGCTTTAGCGAGTACCGCGTTAAACCTTACAAGCACGATGTGACTACGACCTAAGAAACGCTGAGATCGGCATGCGACTGCGCGTCCAGGCAATCTGTCTATCGAAAGATTGGCAACGCGTCCCGCTTGTTAAACAGGCTGCTTAGCAACAAGGGTTCTGTGCCCCCAGCCCTTTTTCCCGCTTTCCCGCGAACGAATATGCGAACCACTGGTTTCTCCCTTTAATTTGGCCCAATACGGGCGGAATATTGGCATAAAATACGGGCAACATGAGAAAAGGGAAATCGGCCCTAGTCTGCCACAGATACCGTTTTCTACCATGGGTTCAATGGGGTGCTAGGATAACCACACGCGATAGGTGGAGAGAGTGAGCCTTTGAATACACTCTTTCGAGCGGGCCTTATTAAGACACGACTGAAGCGCATAGAGCACCCCAAATCAGAGCCCATATCGCTCCAAGTACAGACATATGAAGGGTATACATTATGCCACCTAACAGTGGTTAACAGGCAGAGCGTGAAGTTTAACCTTGTATGTGTGTAATACCTAATATTGGAATTACCTATCCAACAGGGAGCATCGATATGAAGCCATACACAGTGAATAAGTAGTGCTACTTGGTCATAGCTACTCCCCCCTCCCAACACCAACAGGCGACTGTTTGAAAATAGAACTAATGGGAGTGATTCATGCAGATCGCCTTTGTGTTTGTTCTCCTTTCTAGCCTTAAACCCCTATGGTTCTTTCCCCTTGATGTAAATCCTACCGGGTACTGTTGACACCTAGACACCTTGACCTTCAGGTGAGTAAACAGGTTACCCCTGCTACAGGGTTTCGACAGAAGACTTTTTAGTAATTGCTGCTGTTTTTAAACTTTACCTTTGGTTTTAATTTTACAAATGCAGTGTAATGTAGCATTGTGATGTAGGTTAATACATACTGGTCACCAAACTATCACTGGTATGTCACTACTTTTATGTCACTGCACCCACTTCAGCACTGCGTGTTCACGGTCACGAAAGGCGCTTGTTGTAACTAAACCATGGTAATGATTTCTTTTGTCTCCTTAGGCAAGAGCTGTCCCACACAGGTAGTACAACTATTTATAAACTGACACTAAACTAGGTCATGTCTTACTAGAGATAGATGTAACCACTAGGTCCTGAAGAATTGCAGCCAGTGTGCAAAGGCGAGAAACATGTTGACCTCACGATATGTATTGTAGTCCTGGATCGTGACGTGGAATCCTAATTTCCAGCGATCATAGGCTACCCACTGCTTTTACTTGTGGCAGGGGACCACCAGAATAAATTGATCTCCGGTACCTTGTGCCACATTTTAACCCACTTATTTACACTATCCGTTCCTTTCTGGCCCCTCACCCGCACTTCACCCATAGGCAGTTGGTAAAAAGATCTCCGCCAAAGAGCCCCTCTTTGAGTTGAGCCCGTTGGGCATTGCACCGCCTGCCCGACGAGGAGCAAAAGCCAATGATGAAGCATGACACTCCCAAGGGTGTGTGAGGCCATTAGTACCAACAAATTGGATACCCAGGGTAGCCCTCCACTGAGTACTACCTTTACCCTGCTTGTGACCGTACCTTTACCTTTTCCTACCTTCTATCCCAGAGGAACAGCTGAGTCTGTCTTTGCTTGACATTGTCCCTATGGGCTCTGACTGTGGCTGGACCTTCCATTCTGAGTTGTTCTGGAATGGTAATTTGAGCCCACGGATCTTGATGTGATCCACCTCCCCTCCTTTTGACATATTCTTTTTGCACTCACAGTAGCCAGAACCAAGACACACGGGTATTATATAGAAATGTGTAATCCCGATGTTAATACTAGCCTAATTTTACCAAACCATTGTACATTTTCTAGGATATATCCCTTTTAGACGTATACCTAACCTACCTCATATCAGTGTGATACGTTTACTATAGAGCTCTATACTTACCTACCTCATCCACTATATGGTAATGTTATGCTAGTTGTATCTCAAACCTACCTCATGTATATGTATCTGTGAAGCGCTCTGATACCCAAGGGTCACGTTCGTGCTATATAAAACTCTCTACATAAATAAATAAACAGAACATCAGACTTTGGGGTCCTCAGTTTTCCAACTCCCCTTTTCTTTTTGGCTTCAGGAGGGTGGGCCCAGAGATACTTCTAAATCAAAGAGTTGGTACCAGGGTTCAATTGTCATAATCTCACCTTATTTTCCACAGGAGTGATAGGAAGTCATGACGTTAGCTCCCAACTTTGCCCTCGACCAAGGCAACCCTACAAAAGTCAAAGTCTACCAAGATCGACGGGAAAGAGGGGAAGGGAAGAGAAATAATAACTGACCCACGGAGACTGTGGTGCACTGCAAATGCCTACCCAGGCCAGGTAAGGTTCTTCCTACATGAATCAGAAGAGAAGAAGGAGTAAGACACTGCAAAATTCTGCAAGTGTGTCTTACGGTAACTCTTATTTAGACTTAATCATATGCCTTAACAATTCCCTTCTTACATGTACTGGCAAGACGAAAGTGTAGCTACTGTTGAATGTGTTGGTCTACAAAGAGAAAGAGAGTATTTGTAGATTTAATAGTAACAAATGACTTTAGAATGTATTCTCACCCATACCTTACAATTTAGTGTTCTGTACATATAGAAGGCTCGAGGATCTCAGACTATTGCAACAGAAGCAAATACATACATTCCAAACATGTATATGTTTCTAGTCCTAAGCCTAATTTAAAAAACAAAAATATAGAGCCTTAAAGAATAGTGGAAAACAAAACTGTAAAACTACATTTTAGTTTCATTCACAAGCAGTTTCAACACACTGTCTTTTTCTTATTTATCAATAGGCATGGTCATCATAAGAAAGCAGTTTATATATGAAGTTCCAAAAAGCCCACCTTATTCCCTGTGTACTTTGCCCCAGCCGCATCAGGAATACGAATCGCAGCAGGCGTGACAAAAATCTGTGATACCAAAAAGGCTTAGTATTTCAACTGTAAGCAGAATGGACACCAAACCGGGGACTCTTCCTGCTCATAAAAAAACTCCCACTAGTGCAATACCCACAGGGGTTGTGAGTCTTCAAATGGGATCCTTGGTGTGCTCTGATCAAGTCAGAGAGCACACCGAAGCTACTTTAGTCTCTGAAGTGGAGGTGGATATAGCTTCACTAGCTAGCTGGCCCAGTAACCTGAATAAGTACAGACAAAAGCCACATACAAATGGAGTTGAAGTAGAAGCACTGAGGGATACAAGTGCAAGTGTCACTGTGGTGACTTAAAAACAGATATTCCCAGAGCAGTACATAACTGGACACACGTATTCAGTTGTCAATGCTGATAACATTACCAAGGTTCATCCTATGGCTCTGGTGACCTTGGTATGGGGAGGGGTTGCCGTCATAAAGAAGGTGGTCGTGTCCTCTGCAAATCCAGTAGAATGCGTACTAGGCAATTATCTGGAGACCTCAGCATGGGATGAGGCAGAGATGACAACCCATGCAGCCATGCTGGGAATACCTGAATGTGTGTGTGTGAAAACTAGAGCACAAAGCAAACGCCAGGGTGAAAAAGAGGAATTGGAACCTGGACTAATGGCCCAATCATCCAAGAGAAAAAGCAAGAACGCTGGGAAACCAACTTCTCCTGAGACACAAGCTCAGATTCCCTCTCCTCGGGGAGAAGACCTGTCAGCCCTTGAGGGAACTGAGCCCCAGGAACTTTGGCCTTACACAGTGGAGCTCCTAGGCCCAGGGACACCCTCTAGGGAAAATCTCTGCCATGGACTGAGGACCTGCCCCACTCTTGAGAGCCTGAAACAGCAAGCTGCTGACCGGGAAAAGGGAGATGTCAGTGGCTCCCACTGGACCTATTGGGAAGAGACCTCAAACCTGGTGCCACTAGGAGAGTGGTAGTGCCTCAGCAGTACAGGGAGCTCTTACTCTCCTTAGCACATGACATCCCCTTAAATGGGCATCTTGGCCATACAGAAACTTGGAGTAAGTTAGTCAGCCACTTCTACTGACCAGGTATGTCCCAGAAAGGGTAGGAGTTTTGCAAACTCCTGAGTTACCAGTCAAGTCAGTGGCAAGACAGGTAGTGAACTAAAAGCCTCCTCCTTAATTCCATTACCAGAGGTTGGGTCCCCTTTGAGAGGGTAGGGATTGACATTGACATTGTATGTCCCTTTGACCACCAGATAGCATCAGAAAACAGATTTATACTGGTGGTAGATGATCATGCCACCGAGTATCCTGAAGCAATTTCACTGCTTCAGGATAGGATAGGATAGGAGGGTCCTGCAGTTGCTAGAGCCCTCATAAGTATTTTTACTAGAGCAGCTTTCCTAAGAAATTGGTTTCAGACAGAGGTAGTAACTTAATGGCTGGTAACCTAAAGGCCATGTGGGCTGAGTGTGCTGTCACATATAACTTTACCACCCCATATCATCCACAAACAAATGGTTGGGTTGAGAGATTCAACAAGACCATGAAAGACATAATCATGGGACTACCTGAAAAGCTCAGAAGAAGATGGGAAATCTTACTGTCATGCCTACTTTTTGCTTACAGAGAGGTGCCACAGAAAGTAGTGTGCTTTAGTCCCTTTGAGCTTCTGTTTGGCCATCCTGTGAGAGGTCCACTAAGTCTAGCAAGGGAAGGCTGGGAGAAACCTCTCAAATAATCCAAAATGGATTTAGTAGACTATGTGCTTGGCCTTCATTTCAGGATGGCTAAGTACATGGAGAAAGCCGATAAAAACATTGAGGCAAGCCAAGAACTCCAGAAGCAATGGTTTGATCAAAAGGCTGTCCTGGTGGAGTATGAACCAGGACACCAAGTATGGGTTTTGGAGCCTGTGGCACCTAAGGCCCTCAAGAACAAATGGAGTGGTCCCTACCTGATCATAGAAAGAAACAGGGAGGTCACCTACTTGGTGGACCTTGGCACTTCTAGGAGCCCTTACAGAGTCATCCATGTGAATCGCCTTAACCTCTTTCATAACAACGCTGATGTGACCATGCTCAAGGTTACTGATGAGGATCAGGAAGGAAAAAGAGAACCTTTCCCTGACCTCCACACCAACAACCCTAAAGATAGGTCTGTTGAGGGAGTTATCTTATCAGACACCCTCACTGCCCAACAGCAAATTGACTGCAGGCAAGTCCTAAGGCAGTATGCTGAGCTCTTTCCTTTGATCCTCGGCCAGACAACCTTGTGTACCCATGATGTGGACACTGGGGACAGCCTACCTGTCAAAAAGATAATGTACAGGCAGTATGAACAAGTCAAAGAAAGCATCAGAGCTGAAGTTATGTTATGTTATGTTATAAGTTTATTTATATAGCGCACGGCTACTCAGGAAGAGTGTCCCGGCGCTTTATGTTGGCAGCTCAGCAATTAAAAAACATAACAGTGATAAAAACAAAAAACAGAAGGAGAAAACAAGACAGCCTACAGATTAAAAAGCCAAGTCTTAAGGTTTTTTCTGAACAGAAGCAGACTGGGAGTGCTGCGTAGGGCAAGGGGCAAGGAATTCCACAACTGGGGTGCCCTGAGGCTAAAAGAGCGACCTCCGGTGCGAGCCTTCCTCACTCGTGGGACCACGGCCATGAACAGAGTTTCCGAGCGCAATGAGCGTGCCGGGCGATAGAAAGCCAGCCTGCGCTGCAGATACTTTGCTCCCAGGCCACAAAGTGCTTTATGCACCAGAGTCAGCGCTTTAAACATAATCCACTTTCGGATGGGCAGCCAATGAAGTGACTGCAACAACCCGGATGTTCTAGCCCGCCTATGAAGGCCGAAAATGGCGCGGGCCGCGGAGTTCTGCACCACTTGCAACCGCTGGATCAGGTTGTCCGGAAGCCCTAGATAGAGGGCATTAGCATAGTCCAATCTAGATCCTATTAGAGCTTGGACAGTGATTTTTCTATGCTCCTCCGTAAGTAGTGGTAAGAACTTCCGGAGCATCTTTAGGATGCCGAAGCAGGTGCCTGTCAGGCTGAGAATGTGCGATTTGAACGAAAGGTTATTATCAAACCGGACTCCCAAATTTTTGGCAACCATAGATGACTGAGCGGGAGGACACATGTCCGCTGGCCACCACTCACGCCATTCCGGATCCGAGGCGCAACCGAAGAGCAGACCCTCCGATTTACTGGTCAGCAAGATTCTTAAGTTAAAATTGATTGAACGCTCTGAAAGTTCCTTGGGCTGTCCAGTGGTCTTAATCCCCAAACCTCATTCCAAGGGTGGCAAACCAAAGTTGAGGTTTTGTGTGGACTATAGAGGTGTCAGTGTTGTCATTTAGACAAATGCACACCCACCCTTTCCCAAGAGTTGATGAATTAATTGACAGGTTGGGTGCAGTCAAATTTCTTAGTACCTTTGATGTGACATCAGGGTACTGGGAGATTGGTCTAACCCCTGGAGCAAAATAGAAATCGTCATTCTCGACCCATGGTAGAAATCAGAGTCTATTTGGGTACTTACAAAGAATAAACAAAAAACACTTTTTAGGATTGTAGAATATTCTAGAATTGATATAATATAAATGGATTCTGTGGCAGTCACAGAAGTCTACACATATACAACTAATGAAAATACACTGTATTGAAGCCAGGCAAAGCAATATTCCATACAGACCATTACCCCACATAATGTGGTCAACAACCATATTGAAATATCAGTTACGTGCTACACAGCAAAATGGTGGGGAGGCATAGTGCTCATGTCTCTCACATGTAACATGCCAGTCTTACTGAACAAAACCAAAAATACATACATGTTAATTCAGTAGATGGATGGTAATACAGAAATCATTTTACGGACAGACAGTATAAATAGAACGTTGGCTTTTAGATCATATGATAGCAAAATATTTAACTGGGAACCTTCCTGAGGTCTGGGATGTCTGCAACATGGTAGGTGAAGCACCAATGTTAGTAGTGAAAATGTATGTCAATTCCAGGGGGAGCCTGAATCTACTTGAATCCTTCACACAGAAATAAAAGAGGGCTCAAACCTTCAACAAACTGGAGCCCCCGAATGTGACATAGCCCTGTCGGAAATCGGGCAGTGAGCATTCTGGGTCACTTTCTCCGTTGAAAAAAGTTATATGACATTGTGTGGTTTTGTTTTAGCCCAGCTATCCCTCCAGCCTAGCAGAGGAGGGTTTGGGAAGGGGGGGGGGGGGGGTGGTTTAAAGAGTGATTCGTTATGTGGGGGGTGATCTACCTTGTGAATGTTTCTACATTTTATTCCAGCAGACACATTTCAAAATCCAATCACAGGCCGCTGTCTGGTTTCCTTCCTGTTATTCTCCTGTCACTTTCCCTAATTGGCCTGAGGGCTCTGCCCTTTGTTTTCCCGCCCTCCTCCAGCTTTACAGAGTGCCTCAGCCAGCCAGGCCTCAACACTTAAATTTCTCATTCCGTCTCCCTAATTTATGTAGCTCCTCCCCTCACGGTGCCCCGCCCTGGAATCCAGGAAAGGCGCGGAGAGGCTACGCGCGTGTGCTCGCGGCCTTTTTTTCGACCCTGGGACATGTCAGTATCACACAGCAAGGTACATTCCACCTCGACTTTTGTAGGTTCACTTACGACTTGCATTTGACTCCCGTGAAGTGGAGGAAACCTATTCCGAAGGTAAAATGCGCTCTGGGTGAGTAGGCTGGACGGGACACTGCACAGATCAAGGCTTGCAACGCCCATTTCTTTTCCAACAATAGGGAATTGTTTTTAAATATTGCACAGTGTTTCAATTTTTCTTATCGTAATAACTGGTATCAAATAACTATACTTAAATTACCACGAATATGTTAACTTACCTTATTGTTACCTGGTGTCTTTTCTATACTGCAGTGGTAATGCGGTTCTGGTATACCTGATTATTACCTGCTGTCTTTTCTGCGCTACAGAAGTACTGGGGTTCTGGTTTACCTGATTATTGCCTGCTGTCTTTTCTGTGCTGCAGTGGTACTGGGGTTCTGGTATACCTGATTATTCCCTGCTGTCTTTTCTGCGCTACAGTGGTACTGGGGTTCTGGTATACCTGATTATTGCCTGCTGTCTTTTCTATGCTGCAGTGGTACTGGGGTTCTGGTATACCTGATTATTCCCTGCTGTCTTTTCTGCGCTACAGTGGTACTGGGGTTCTGGTATACCTGATTATTGCCTGCTGTCTTTTCTATGCTGCAGTGGTACTGGGGTTCTGGTATACCTGATTATTACCTGCTGTCTTTTCTGCGCTACAGTGGTACTTGGGTTCTGGTATACCTGATTATTACCTGCTGTCTTTTCTACGCAGCAGTGGTACTGGGGATCTGGTATACCTGATTATTGCCTGCTGTCTTTTCTACGCAGCAGTGATACTGGGGTTCTGGTATACCTGATTATTCCCTGCTGTCTTTTCTGCGCTACAGTGGTACTGGGGTTCTGGTATACCTGATTATTACCTGCTGTCTTTTCTGCGCTACAGTGGTACTGGGGTTCTGGTATACCTGATTATTACCTGCTGTCTTTTCTATACTGCAGTGGTACTGGGGATCTGGTCTACCTGATTATTGCCTGCTGTCTTTTCTACGCTGCAGTGGTACTGGGGTTCTGGTATACCTGATTATTACCTGCTGTCTTTTCTGCGCTACAGAGGTACTGGGGTTCTGGTTTACCTGATTATTGCCTGCTGTCTTTTCTATGCTGCAGTGGTACTGGGGTTCTGGTATACCTGATTATTGCCTGCTGTCTTTTCTACGCTGCAGTGGTACTTGGGTTCTGGTATACCTGATTATTGCCTGCTGTCTTTTCTACGCAGCAGTGATACTGGGGTTCTGGTATACCTGATTATTCCCTGCTGTCTTTTCTACGCTGCAGTGGTAGTGGGGTTCTGGTTTACCTGATTATTGCCTGCTGTCTTTTCTACGCTGCAGTGGTACTTGGGTTCTGGTATACCTGATTATTGCCTGCTGTCTTTTCTACGCTGCAGTGGTACTGGGGTTCTGGTATACCTGATTATTGCCTGCTGTCTTTTCTACGCAGCAGTGGTACTGGGGTTCTGGTATACCTGATTATTACCTGCTGTCTTTTCTACGTTGCAGTGGTACTGGGGTTCTGGTATACCTGAATATTACCTGCTGTCAGCTATCCCTCCAGCTGAGCAGAGGAGGGTTTGGGAAGGGGGGATTTAAAGAGTGATTCGTTATGTGGTGGGTGCTCTACCTTGTGAATGTTTCTACATTTTATTCCAGCAGACACATTTAAAAATCCAATCACAGACCGCTGTCTGGTTTCCTTCCTGTTATTCTCCTGTCACTTTCCCTAATTGGCCGGAGGGCTCTGCCCTTTGTTTTCCCGCCCTCCTCCAGCTTTACAGAGTGCCTCAGCCAGGCCTCAACACTTAAAGTTCTCATTCCAGTCTCCCTAATTTATGTAGCTCCTCCCCTCTCGGTGCCCCTCCCTGGAATCCAGGAAAGACGCGGAGAGGCTACGAGCGTGTGATCGCGGCCTTTTTTTCGACCCTGGGACATATCCGTATCATAAGCAAGGTATATTCCACCTCGACCTTACAACTTGCATTTGACTCCCGTGAGGTGGAGGAAACCTATTCCGAAGGTAAAATGCGCTCTAGGTGAGTAGGCTGGACGGGACACTGCACAGATCAAGGCGTGCAACGCCCATTTCTTTTCCAACAAAAGGGAATTTTTTTTTAAATATTGCACAGTGTTTCAATTTTTCTTATCGTAATAACTGGTATCAAATAACTATACATAAATTAACAAGAATATTTTAACACGCGCTCCGATTCCGGCATGCTGTTCCCATTCACAATGGATCAGGACGCGCGCATGCACACACACACACACACACGCACACACACGCACACACGCACACACGCACACACGCACACACGCACACACGCACACACGCACACACGCACACACAGACACACTTGCACACACACACACACACGCACACACGCACACACAGACACACTTGCACACACACACACACACACACACACACACGCACACACAGACACACTTGCACGCACACACACACGTGCACATGTCCCTCTCTCCCTCGGCAGCCAGCGGGTCAGTCTCGGCAACAGGCGGGGCTCTCCACGAGCACGGGAGACCCGCTAGCTCACACGCAAATCTTCCGGCTGCCTTCACGGGCATAGGAGCGCAGGGTAGGCTCCCATCTGCTTCCTGTATTTTTGCGGCCCCGCCCCCGTCCCAACAAAGGTTGCCTGGCTTCCTGTCCAAGCCGGGCTGGCTGAATCTTCAGTGCTGCCAAAGACCAAGAATGTTAACCTGGAATTCCAATAAACCTTTTTCTGCAACCCAACAGTTGGCCCATTGTTGGATGATGAACTGTGTGATGACTCTAACGATGACTGGAATGAGAGCTATGAACCATAATTTATTGAACAAGTTCTTAAGCCGAATGGTACTGTCCCCATCGAAAGAAACAACTTTGACTCATTTTCACTTACATCAGCAGATCTGTCAGATGTCAGTTCACGGCAGTTAAACAAGAGCAGAGCATACAGTCCTTCTTTGCCAGGTTTGTCTCGTGATATAACTGAATGCAGCTCACTTTTGCCAGAAGTCTCTCAGGAGGCAGCTAATATCAGCTCCTCTTTGTCTGATGTGTCCTATGAAACAGCGGAATCTAGTTAATTTCTGCCTGATATATCCAAGGGAGTACAGACTTCAGCATGTCATTGCCGGATGTTTTCTTTGGGAAAGCTGACCACATCCTGCCGTTACTGGACGCACGCCTCAAAACACCAGACCCAGATATGGTTGCACATGGAGATTATTCAGCACTCGTTCGCATCCAGTCTCTGCAAGTAAACTGTGATCAGGTATGTTGAATTCTTAGCTTTTAATTTATCAAGCATTGTTTTTAATCACTCTAAATCTAGCCTCTAAGAACTATCATCATATTTATAGGGGAATGTGCCGTTTTGTTCTACCTTTCGAGCATGTATTTTGATATTTGATCAGTGCACATATGTTAATGAGCCTTGGTGTTGTAGGTAAAGCTGTCTTGGGATTTATATTAATTAAAAGCACATATAAATGTCAATTTTTCTATTTCCTACAAAAGGCGTATATCTTTGTGGTGTGTTCAATGTGTTATGGTGTTGAGTTCCTTGGGAGATGGCAACTACAACTTCTCTCCAAAGCAATGAAGTGGGGCGGAGAGTTGACCAGGTTTGTATTAGTAGTAGTAGGATGTTCCCTTTTTCTCCATCTGGTGATGGATGATGAGATTGAACAACTATTTGAGAACGTTGTCATGAAAAGCTTTGTGGCTCAATGAAGAATTATCAAAATTGGCTTATTGTGGGATTGGTGGCCAGTATCGAAAGTAAAATCTGCTGCACAGTTTTGTAGGACATTTAGCTTTTTGATTTGGCAATAGTGCATACTCCCAAGAAATAAGTCACATCAGTCCAAGGCATGGTTTAGAGCGACTCCAAGAGGGTTTTTTAATTTCTTTGAGGAGACGATTATTAGATTATAACTGGAGGAGCAGAGTTGGAAAGAGGCTTTCGGGCAGCCTCGTATTTGAAAATAAGTTGTTAAAACATATAAGCACAAGATGTTGTTTATTCATGTTGTTGCATGCCCTTAATGATCAAGGGATTGTGATCAAGTTAAAGCAGTTGCCTGGGACAGTAATGTTATCAGCAAAATCTGTTGGTTCATCGAACTGTCTCCTGTCTAGTAAGAGGAGGGCAGAATATACAGCCATGGGATTGAGGTAGAGAAGAAACAGAAAAAGAGATTTAGTAGACTTAAGTAATTCACCTGTGTTCTTAAAACTCAAATCAACAAAGGGCAGTGCAGACAGCAGGCAGTGAGACGGATCGGGCATCCCAGACTGGGAGTTGCTAGTGGCAGATGTAGTAAAATTATGGGGAGCAAATAGGCAACATTGCAACAAAGGAAGGAACCCCACTTGCCCTATGTTCCTTATACCAGTTTTCCCTAATTCTGCTAATGCTTTGCTAAATATCTGAAAGTGACTGCTGTTTTGCAGTAAGCATTTCCATTTTCTGGAACAGGCGTTAATAAAGAAAAAAATATTTTACTCCTCTGTATGCTGTGCTTAATACCTCTTTGAATACATAGCCCGAGTAGGACCAGTAACTTTTAAAGCTGAGGTTTTAGATAGAGAATTGCTATAATGTTTTTGGCTATTTGACCCTGTAAAAACTTGCAACCGCAAATTCTCTTTTGCCGAATGCCGTGTTTCAGTTAAGTAAAAGAAAGTCAAAAGCTGTAATAAACAAAAAAAGCAGAAATGCTTGCTCTATGCAAAGAATGTTTGGAACTTGAAACAGGAAAAGAAAATGCATGCAGTACCTACTTAGCACAATATATCATTCCCTTTGTTTTGATTTTGTGTACATGCTTTTGCTTCTTCTACCGCTGCATCCTCAAAAATGTCCTCTCCTAATTGATGTCCCCTGTAACTGTTGAAAAGGAACTCACCTTCTCAAGACTCTGCTGCAGTAGATGCATATATTGTCACTCATTTGCCTCCTCATCTGAAGACTTCAGAGGCCTATGAATCTTGTACCTCAGGTTCATTCTCAAGAGAAATAATCACAACGGCCTTATCTACTGTATACTGGAAGCCAGGGCCAAAACCAACATTTTTCAGTGCATTCTGTATTGGTCACTAGCCCTTCTAGGACATGGCCTAGCATTCTCTGTGTTCATATTCCAAAATTTCAACCAAGCCAGAATCCTTTACTCCTTACTGATAAACTTATTGCTGTTCCTGTATCCTTGGGGAATGGCCGGCATTAAAGTCTTCATTGTTAATGCATCCAAACTTTGTAATCATCTTCCACAGCCGATTTTGAGTATTTCCAACCACCTAGCCTTCAGTGGGCCAACCAAGATGTGAACGTTGAACTCAGTCGATGTCTATATTATTAATTACTCTTTTTGTGGCAGTGCACTTTTAAGGCACTTTGTAAAGTGGCTTATGTTTCCTGATGTGAAAATGTGCCCTTTTGTGTAGCTTTTAAACCTAAACAAAATTGTTAACCACAAATTTATGTTTTACTGAAATAGAATATTACCAAACAAAGAATTAATGAACTTGCCCTTTTCAAATATTCATAAAGGCAGGTGATTGTGCATGATTCAGATTCCCACCTGACCACATAATGCCTACCATTTTTACCCATTAGAATCTCATACTTATTTATCCTTGCTGCTGATAGATCACTGCACTCAGATGTTTCCTCTTGGAGATAAATTGTAAGTCTTTGCACAGTTCTTTAACTCCTAGCTTTGAAAGTCTTCGACAGCAGAGCTTTCACCTTCTTTGTCTTCATCTGGGGAATGCCCTATCTTTGATAAATGCATATATCGCTATCCCATACCTGGTTAAAAAAACCATTTTCTACATACTATTTAATAGTCATGTCGAAGTATTTGAACAAGGCAGCCTCTGTTCCTCTGTAGTGGATAAGGGCTCAATAGACTATCAATAAAATAACTTGAGACAGTTCATGAATTAATAGGCCTTTGTTCACCACTGGGAATAAGCTTTAATCCAGTGTGGATGAGCATATGCGTTAAGCAGAGATAATACACATACATTTAAGTAGCTTTCTGTGTCAGTCAGTCAGTATGAACTTTATTTGATTTTTCTCTTTCCCCCAAAGAAAATCATTAGAGTAAATGCACAGATAAACATTCCAAAAAAGAGTATCTAAAACATACAATAAAATACAACAGTGAAGATAAAAACAACATGTAATAAGAGGTACCTAATTATTCCATTCTCAATACATCTGATAAATACTAAGATAAAACGAAGCACACTTTGGGTGTGGGTAAAAGTTGTTGAAACAAAAGCACTGGTCCCACTTGTTTAAAATTCGTATGTAACAAGAGTTGCCGTATGTAGTTAAACCGACCTGGGATAAATCACAACCGTATGCAAGGTATCAGAAATAGAAGCATTATCATAGGCACACACTGGAATTTCAGAGTCTTTTAACCAACCTCCATTTGAGAACATCAATTGAAAGATCCTGGTTTAGCCTAAAATAGGTCAACAGCCTTCAGTGGTGACTGGGCATGTCCAGATTCAAATATGATTACCTTCTGCACATTGATTTGACCAAAATGAACTGACGCATGGACTGCTTGGTCAAATGAGGGTGAAAGCGAGTCGCAAGAAGTAGCATGTGGGTGCTAAGTCAACGGATCTCCGTAGATTAACCAGAGACTTATACAATTTTCCATGAACCCCATCAAGTCCAGGGGCTTTTCCAGAGAGAAAATAGGTTAGCTTTTTTTACCTCCTCCCACTGAAAAATAAACTTTAATTCCTTCTGAATACAAGATGTAAGGGATTCCGTGCCCTCATTGTTATAGATGGCCTCAACTGCTCGATCCATGCCTGAACCGTGTTAGTTAGGCCCTCATTTGACAGCTGCTCGAACTTATTATTGGGTGGCTTACCACCCTTCAGAAGGTTGCACTGCCCTGAGATGCACTAGCCCCCAATAAGTTACCCGAATCTATGACATAATATCGACAGACAGAATATCTACCTACAAAAATATCGATACAAAAATATCGAAGTCAAAAATATCGGAGTTATATCTTCATAAAGGTAAGTACAAAAATATCGAAAATTTAATATCGTAGTACAAAAATATCAAAAGTAAAAATATAGTTTTTTTAAAATGTATTAATAATACTGTAAAAATAGTTTAAAAATACATATAATTTTACAAATATTAAATAAAAACATTAAAACATATTAAAAAAATTATAACTAATACATATACTTTTAAAATAAATTAAAAACGACATATAAATTAATATATATACATAGTCCACAAATTGCAACAGTAGGAAAATCATTGGATAGCGTAGGGGTAAAATTTACTATTCCCACTCCAGAGGGTGCAACAGTAGGGAAAGCGTTGGATAGGGTAGGGGTAAAAATTACTATTCCCACTCCAGAGGGTGCAACAGTAGGGAAAGCATTGGATAGCGTAGGGGTAAAAATTACTATTCCCACTCCAGAGGGTGCAACAGTAGGGAAAGCGTTGGATAGCGTAGGGGTAAAAATTACTATTCCCACTCCAGAGGGTGCAACAGTAGGGAAAGCGCTGGATAGCGTAGGGGTAAAAATTACTATTCCCACTCCAAAGGGTGCAACAGTAGGGAAAGCGTTGAATAGCGTAGGGGTAAAAATTACTATTCCCACTCCAAAGGGTGCGACATTAGGGAAAGCGTTGGATAGCGTAGGGGTAAAATTTACTATTCCCACTCCAGAGAGTGCAACAGTAGGGAAAGCGTTGGATAGCGTAGGGGTTAAAATTACTATTCCCACTCCAGAGGGTGCAACAGTAGGGAAAGCGTTGGATAGCGTAGGGGTAAAAATTACTATTCCCACTCCAGAGGATGCAACAGTAGGGAAAGCGTTGGATAGCGTAGGGGTTTAAATTACTATTCCCACTCCAGAGGGTGCAACAGTAGGGAAAGCGTTGGATAGCGTAGGGGTAAAAATTACTATTCCCACTCCAGAGGGTGCAACAGTAGGGAAAGCGTTGGATAGCGTAGGGGTTAAAATTACTATTCCCACTCCAAAGGGTGCAACAGTAGGGAAAGCGTTGGATAGCGTAGGGGTAAAATTTACTATTCCCACTCCAGAGAGTGCAACAGTATGGAAAGCGTTGGATAGCGTAGGGGTTAAAATTACTATTCCCACTCCAGAGGGTGCAACAGTAGGGAAAGCGTTGGATAGCATGGGGGTAAAAATTACTTCCCACACTACTCCCCCTTTAACACACAACACACTACACATACAAAAAAACAAAATTAATATAATTTTCTATTAATCAATTAATAACAATTAATATTACTAAATTGATGTAATTATAAATGAACTAATTAACACATATTAATTACTAATTAATTAACATTAAATACCAACAAAAAAAAACAATCTCTTTAAATAATTAAATTTAATTATATCACACCCTATCCCCCTATAAACACACAACCCACTACACATAAATAAATAACATCATTTAATCACGTAATAATTATTTATTACAAATTAATTATTAATTAACAATAACAAAAATATTAAATATATTAGCACATTAACTCTAATTAATTTAATTAAATAATTAATAATATTTAATTACCAATTAATTATTAATTAACAATAACAATAAATTAAATATATTAGCACATTAACTCTAATTAATTTAATTTACTAATTAATATTATTTAATTACCAATTAATTAATTAACAATAACAAAAATGTATATATATAATAAAACATTACCTCTAATTAATGTAATTAACTAATTAATATAAATTAATTACCAATTAATTGTTAATTAAAAATATTTACAAAAATATATTGATTAATTAATTATTTTTAAATTACTTCCCACCCTATTCCCCTATAAACCCACAACCCGCTCTGATACTAAAACGAACGCAAAATGTAAACAAATTTACTAATTTTCAAACATACATTACAAAACATATTTAACAAACAAATAAACAAAATAATAAAATACATAACACTAAACAAAATTTCGATATTAGTAAATTTCGATATTTTCGATATTAGTAACATACATACCTTAAAAAAACAATATTCTGTCGGTCGATATTTTGGACATCGATATTCTATACCATCGAAATTAAAACATCGATATTATTGTATATCGATATTTTAATTTCGATATTTTGTCTCACTACCAAGTTACCCCATACCTCCTTTTTAGGTCTCGTGAGCCAACGCGCATGCGTTGTCTGCAAGACTTAAGTAAGGGCTCTAAAAATGCTCCCAAGCAGGCGGATTGCCTACAGTGCATGTGTGCAAGCACGTGCACATCGCACACTGGCTGCCTGTGAGACTTCAAAGGACTTCAAAAGAATACGCTTCCCTGCCCCACCCCGACGTTTATGGCTTTGCTCGCTGAAGGCTGTCATGCCCAAGATCACACTGACTGTCACTCAGACCTTGCTTCCCCCACTTTGGCTACGTGAAAACCAATGTTTATATTGGGCGTCCTGGTTTGTACATTCCCAAAATATTCGAGCGCTTTTACAGTAAACACTTGAAAAAAGCTTTGGTTTGGACTCTTTAATAACAAAACCCACCCTTTACTACATTTTCCAGAACATCTGTGTGGTTTCTGAGAAAGAGTTGTAAGTAAAATGTGTTGATCATATCACGGGTACAGCTGTGCTCCTTGCTTTCCCCCTCCCTTTTAGCCCATCCCTTTCAGCAGCAGCTGGCAGGCACCGTAAGGGGCAGAGCGCCGGACACATTTAAACTTTGTTTATTCACTCTCTCGTACCTAACACATCAGAGCACATCACTCTCAGGTCTGACACCACATCACACACAGTAGAGCACATCACGCTCAGGCCTGACACCACATCACACACAGCAGAGCACACCACGCTCAGGCCTGACACCACATCACACACAGCAGAGCACATCACGCTCATGCCTGACACAACATCACACACAGCAGAGCACAAGTGGAGTAGTGTGGCTCACTGGTTAGAGGCGGCAGGCCTGAGAGCAGAAGTCAGCCTGGGACCAGGGTTCAATTCCCGACGCGGCAGGGTCGTGGACCTTGGTCAGCGGACTCGATAATTCTCGCTTCGGTGCTTACTCTAATCAGGGGTTCCACTCGGCAACTCTGGGCATTAGCTTGCCTAATCTCCACAACGGCCCCACCAATTCCGGGGATGCCTGGCTCCACCTTGGGGACTCCCAGCAAGGGACCATCCCACAGGGAAAGCCAGGACGGGTTCCCCAGAGTTATACAGTGCCGGGACGCCCCGTTGCTGGGGCAGCTGTGCGCTTTACAAGTATACTACATTTACATTTACATTTACATTTACAAAACGCTCAGGCCTGACACCACATCAAACACAGCAGAGCACATCACGCTCAGGCCTGACACCATATCACACACAGCAGAGCACATCACGCTCCGGCCTGACACCACATCACACACAGCAGAGCACATCACACTGACACCACATCACACACAGCAGAGCACATCACGCTCAGGCCTGACACCACATCACACACAGCAGAGCACATCACGCTCAGGCCTGACACCACATCACACACAGCAGAGCACATCACGCTCAGGCCTGACACCACATTACACACAGCAGAGCACATCACGCTCAGGCCTGACATCACATCACACACAGCAGAGCACATCACGCTCAGGCCTGACAGCACATCACACACAGCAGAGCACATCACGCTCAGGCCTATCTATCGCCCTCCCTCTATCTATCTGTCTATCGCCCTCATTCTATCTATCTATCTATCTCTATCTATCTATCTATCTATCTATCTATCTATCTATCTATCTATCTATCTATCTATCTATCGATCGTCCTCCCTCTATCTATCGCCCTCCCTCTATCTATCTATCGCCCTCCCTCTATCTATCAATCGCATCACCACAGCATTACTCAGCACCACCACATCATCACTCAGGGGCACCACAACATCGCTATGCGCTACCACAGCATCACTAAATGCCACAGCATCGCTCGTCGCCACCACAACATCACTCAGCAACACCACATCATCAATCTGTGCAACCATTCAACAACAACTGGTTCAAATATGTTCTCTCAATATATCAAGCTTTATTACAAATGTCACAAAAAGATGTTAATATTTCACTTCTGTTCTTGGATTTTCGTCACAATAAAATACACTGAACATAATCTTCACAAAAGTTATTTACAAATGTTTAAGCTATTGCCATTATAAATTACAATAACTTTTATTTAAGTATTAATTATTTAAAAAATTAAAAGCCATTGTCATTTGTAATATCAATACATCTAAGTCACGTAAATACAACACATATTCCATTACAAATGCTATAGGTGTCACATTTGCGAAAGTTAAAAGCATTGACATTGTAAATGACAAAGCTATTAATTTCGCAATTTTCAAAACCAACACATAAATAAAAAAATTGTCATTTACAATACCAATAGCTCAAACTTTCCTAATGCGAGACCTATTGCATTGCAAATGCTTCTCAAATATTGCACAGTGTTTCAGTTTTTCTTATCGTAATAACTGGTATCAAATAACTATACATAAATTAACAAGAATATTTTAACTTACCTTATCGTTACCTGGTGTCTTTTCTATACTGCAGTGGTACTGGGATCTGGTATACCTGATTATTACCTGCTGTCTTTTCTAAGCTGCAGTGGTACTGGGGATCTGGTATACCTGCTGTCTTTTCTACGCTGCAGTGGTAGTGGGGTTCTGGTATACCTGATTATTGCCTGCTGTCTTTTCTACGCTGAAGTGGTACTGGGGTTCTGGTATACCTGATTATTACCTGCTGTCTTTTCTGCGCTGCAGTGGTAGTGGGGTTCTGGTATACCTGATTATTGCCTGCTGTCTTTTTTACGCTGCAGTGGTACTGGGGTTCTGGTATACCTGATTATTGCCTGCTGTCTTTTCTACGCTGCAGTGGTACTGGGGTTCTGGTATACCTGATTATTATCTTCTATCTTTCCTGCGCTGCAGTGGTACTGGGGTTCTGGTATACCTGATTATTACCTGCTGTCTTTTCTGCGCTGCAGTGGGGTTCTGGTATACCTCATTATTGCCTGCTGCCTTTTCTACGCTGCAGTGCTACTGGGGTTCTGGTGTACCTGATTATTGCCTGCTGTCTTTTCTACGCTGCAGTGGTACTGGGGTTCTGGTATACCTGATTATTACCTGCTGTCTTTTCTACGCTGCAGTGGTAGTGGGGATCTGGTATACCTGATTATTACCTGCTGTCTTTTCTACGTTGCAGTGGTACTTGGGATCTGGTATACCTGATTATTACTTGTTGTCTTTTTCTATACTGCAGTGGTACTGGGGTTCTGGGATGCCTGATTATTACTTGTTGTCTTTTTCTATACTTTAAAAAAAAATGATTTAATGCGATTTAATATAGCGCGAACATTACCCGAAGGTGTCAGAGCGCTTTACATAAGAACCAGTTGCAATACATAATTATTATTATTATTATTATTTTTTATTATTTTTTTTTTCTTTTATTGAAGTTTTGTATAGCGCTAACTGGACCAGAGGGTATCAGAGCGCTTCACAGCAAATACAAATAGGCATCAAAAAGACAGTGTGGACGGTAAACAAGGGCAGGGAGCACAGGCGGGAAGTAAAAGTCTGTACAATAACAACATGAGCGCACTACAGGGCGGAGATCGAGAGCGAGTCATCCGGCTCTGGGATCAAAGAGATAGTGGTCCTTCAAAGTCAAACGTGGGGTTCTCGTTACGATCCAGAACGCTCAAGGAAGAGGGCTTTGAGTAGCATCTTGAATTTCGGGAAGGAGGCGGTCATTCTGATATGGGGGGGATGGAGTTCCATATCTTGGGAGCATCACCTGCAAAGGACTTACTAGATGTTTTGTATTTCTGTGATTTCAGAGGAATGAGTAGGAGCGTGTTGGAGCTTCTAAGGTTCCTAGACTGACCGGCCCTTTTGAGTTTGTTGGCCAGATATTCTGGTTTGCCTGAATGCAGGGCTTTGTGTGTGAGGCAAGCTGTACGGAAGCTGGCTCGTTGGTCAATAGGGAGCCACTTCAGATCCTTGAGAGCCGGGGAGATCTGCTCGTATTTCTTTGTTCCCGTGACCATTCTTGCTGCAGCGTTGAGGGTAGTGGTCAGAGGTCACATGTGCGATTTGGCTGTTTCAGTCAGAGTTGCAATGCAATAGTCAATTCTGGAGAGTACCAGTGCCTGAGTGGCCTGTTTCAGGTCTTTCGTGGGGAGGAAGGGTTTCAGTTTCTAGAGAAGTTTCAGGTTGAGGAAAGCACTTTTGGCAGTTTTTGCGATGTGTTCTTTCATGTCCAGTTTGGGGTCAAGAGTGATCCCTAGGGATTTTATGGAGCTTGTAGGTACAAGAGGAACATTAAGGGCGTTTAAGGCTTTGAGCCATTCTAATATTTGGGGGTTTTCCTCTTTATTCGAGATGAGGAGCACTGTGAGTGGTACTGGGGTTCTGGTATACCTGATTATTACCTGCTGTCTTTTCTATACTGCAGTGGTACTGGGGTGCTGGTATACCTGATTACTACCTGCTGTCTTTTCTACACTGCAGTGATACTTTGGATCTGGTATACCTTATTATTACCTGCTGTCTTTTCTACACTGCAGTGGTAGTGGGGATCTGGTATACCTGATTATTACCTGCTGTCTTTTCTACGTTGCAGTGGTACTGGGGATCTGGTATACCTGATTATTACCTGCTGTCTTTTATACACTGCAGTGGTACTTCGGATCTGGTATACCTTATTATTACCTGCTGTCTTTTCTACACTGCAGTGGTGCGGGGTTCTGGTATACCTGATTATTGCCTGTTGTTTACGCTGCAGTGGTACTGGGGTTCTGGTATACCTGATTATTACCTGCTGTCTTTTCTACACTGCAGTGGTAGTGGGGATCTGGTAATCCTGATTATTGCCTGCTGTCTTTTCTACGCAGCAGTGGTACTGGGGTTCTGGTATACCTGATTATTACCTGCTGTCTTTTCTACACTGCAGTGGTACTAGGGTTCTGGTATACCTGATTATTGCCTGCTGTCTTTTCTACGCTGCAGTGCTACTGCGGTTCTGGTATACCTGATTATTACCTGCTGTCTTTTCTATACTGCTGTGGTACTGGGGTTCTGGTATACCTGATTATTGCCTGCTGTCTTTTCTACGCTGCAGTGGTACTGGGGTTCTGGTATACCTGATTATTGCCTGCTGTCTTTTCTATGCTGCAGTGGTACTGGGGTTCTGGTTTACCTGATTATTGCCTGCTGTCTTTTCTACGCTGCAGTGGTACTGGAGTTCTGGTATACCTGATTATTGCCTGCTGTCTTTTCTATGCTGCAGTGGTACTGGGGTTCTGGTATACCTGATTATTGCCTGCTGTCTTTTCTACGCTGCAGTGGTACTGGGGTTCTGGTATACCTGATTATTGCCTGCTGTCTTTTCTACGCAGCAGTGGTACTGGGGATATGGTATACCTGATTATTATTTTTTGTTGTTGATATCTTTATTTTGGTCATAGACCATAAAAGTGCAAATAAAATACATACACAAATGCACGATCTATAAAACAAGGAATAAATAGCAGGTCTGGATAAAAATGGATTAAACTAGATAGTTATCAAGACTTGAAAAGTTAAAATTCATAATAAAACATAGTTGAACACAAGAATTTATCCATAACTTTTCCTTCTACGCCATATGCCAAATAAAAAGCGAGAGACAGCAAAAACGATGGGAGGGTGAGTGTCATACGTTAAAACCCTACAAGCCTGTCTACAATATCTAAACCCTAGATTCCTGCATAGCGGAATCAGCCAGCATTTTCTTATAACCTCATATGCAGGGCAAAAAAACATTACATGGCTAACATCTTCACATTTATAGTTACATGCCGGGCAGGCAATATTTTTTGGTTTAGCCCATTTACAAGTAAATGCTCTAAGTGGTAGAGTGCCATGCCTTAGCTGAATGTAGAGCTTCCTCGCAAGCGGTGGATAAATTACATTTAAAAATTCCTCCACTCGCAATTCAGATTTCACCAGGAGGAACTCTGCTGAAAGTCTTCCTAGGGACATAACATTACAGATGTGTCACTTTGGTTTCCGGGGAGGGAGTATACATGTAGTCCAATCGGCATAATCATACATGGATTGGGGGGGAGGAGAGATCAGGAGCAAGCAAAATGTCTAAGTAATCGTGGAGGAGACATCAGGGTGGGGGAAGACAGGTCGTTCTCCAAGTCTGTGGGAGGGGGGTTACATATATCACCACGGTACGTGTTCCATTGATTCCAAATCTTACCCCACTTACGGGGTGTGCCACGGGCAACATATACTGTCTTCTCTCGAAACATGCACCAATCCATGTTTTGTTGCCACAGCAGAACCGTTGGTGGCCTCTGAGCACCCCATAATTGGGCTATGTCTCTCTTGGCAATCATATTGCCCAGGGTCACCCAGCGAAGCTGCGCCACGTCATAGTCATTTGGCTCCCAGACATTCAGCAAGCATCTCCTTGCTTCAGGCATTAACTGCCCACCCGTGCCCTCACTCATTACCTCGTGCACCCGAGTCCAGTAGCACGTCACCGCTGGACATTCCCAAATGATATGGAAAAACATACCCACAAGACCACAGCCACGCCTACATAAACCATCCAAAGAGAATCCCATGCGCACCAGACGGGGACCAGTCACATACACCCTATGAAGAATTTTAAGCTATACAAATCGAAGGCGTGCCGGGATCGCCACTTCCTTCGGGGAAGAGATGGCAGCCTGCCAATCCTCATCGTCAAGCTCCAAACCATCACTGGTCCAAACCTCACGGAGGTGACAGAGGAGGTCAACCCTGTTGTTGATCAGCTTTTTATATATGAGCGAAATCGTGCTGTCCGGGACATATCCGTCCAGGATCCGATCCTCCAGCGGAGACGCCTCCGGAATATCCGTGCCCAAGGGGAAGACAGAGAACACTGCATTCCGGATTTGCGCATAGCGAAAAAACTCCCTATCATTCAAGTCATACTCAGCTTTCAGCTCCTCAAACGTCTTGACCCTACCCTTGGTCCACACATCATTAACCCTGCAGATACCGATAACATCCCACTTATCAAAACCCTTCGACTTCCAAAGGGACCCAAGCTTATCAGAAGCGTAAAACGGAGTCGCGCGAGTCAGCTTGTCAGCCCAGCCCAGAGCCGCCGTTGCACGATACCACACCTGTACGGTCGTCATGGTGGGGCCCGTGAGAGTCTTGCAGACAGATCTCGTGTACAGAGCCATGTTATAGTCACTGCCGGGTAGTAGCCACTTGTCCATTTCAAATGCCGGGTTAGGCGAAGGACCGTAAGTACCATGGTTAATCGCCCCCAGCTGAGAGGCCCAATAGTAACGGCGAATATCGGGAAGCGCGATGCCACCATCGTACCATGGGAGCGTCAGCTTCGCAAGAGCAATGCGGGAACAGCCCCCCCATATCAGTTGTCTCTGTAGACTTTCAATCTCCCGAAAGTAGCTAGCAGGCACCCTTGTCGAGAGTGTTTTGCAGTGCATAAAGGAATCGGGGCAACGACATCATCTTGAACAGCGCCGCTCGTTCCAAGGGGGAAAGAGGGAGCCTACCCCACGCGATTACATCAGCTCGAAGGCGCTGGAGCGGGGGCAGCAGATTACGCTCATAACGAAGTATGGGGTCAAAAGAGATCAAAATCCCCAGATACTTAAAACCTTCCCGCACAATTGAAATAGGACAGCGACGGGGCGAGAGACGAGCCTCGCCCGAAAGAACGTAGACACATGACTTAGACTAGTTGATGACGAGGCCAGAGTTTTTGTGGAAAGAGGTCAATACGTCAAAGAGGACGATCAACGACTTCCGAGGCGACGTGAGGTACAACAGGATATCGTCCGCATATAAGGATACCCGGTCCTCAAATTCCGAGGTCCATCTAATGCCTTTCAAAGATGGCTCCCACCTCAACCAGGCCGCCAGAGGCTCCAAAGCAAGGGCAAATAAAAGAGGAGACAAAGGGCAGCCCTGTCGCGTCCCCCTGCCAAGGGCAAATGGTGCGGAGACATGGCCGTTTACGACTACTTGTGCTAAGGGATCGGTGTAGAGCAGTTTCACCCATTTAATGAAGGTCGGGCCGAAGCCAAATTTAGAGAGGACCGCCCAAAGGTATGACCACTCCAGCGTGTCAAACGCTATTGTGGCGTCCAAAGACGCCAAGATGGCTGGTTCTCGCAGTGCCCCTGCCCGCGCAAGGGCACCATGCAGGCGCCGGAGGTTCATTGCCGTGTTGCGGTGTGGTATAAACCCGGATTGGTCCGGGTGAACCAGGTCGCCTATGACAGTTACCAAGCGGTTAGCCAGCAACTTAGCCAGGATCTTCGGTTCAGCATTGATCAGAGATATGGGCCTAAAGGAAGGGCAGCGGTCGCGAGGCTTACCATCCTTATGAATCACAACTATGGAGGCCTATCTTTGGTCAGGAGGAAGGGAACCCGTCACCAACGATTCCAAGAACATCGACCGCAGATATGGAGCAATCGTATCCGGACGGAGCTTGTAGAGATCAATAGGGAGCCCATTGGGGCCCGTGGCCTTCCCCGAGCGAACCGAGCGGATGGCAGCCGCCACTTCCTCCAATGTGGGGGGCTCCTCGAGGAGCTCCCTTTCAGGGTCCGACAAACAAGGCAGTGAGATGTCTCGCAGAAGCGACTGGGAGTCATGCTCGGGTCTGTCGGACACAGGGGAGTACACATCCCGGAAATAGTCCGCGAAACACTCCACGATGTCAGCGGGGTCAGTGAGACTCACTTCATTCGCATTCACAATCACAGGGACCACACGACTCGCGCGCTCCCTCTTATCCAGCCAAGCAAGCAACTTCCCAGCTTTGTCACCCACATCATACAGACGTCCCTGTTGTTCCCTGCCCATTTCTTTCGCCGCATCAGTAACCAGCGCTCTGTAATCAAGTTGTTTAAGACCCAGGAGGTGTAGTCTATCCGGGGTGACCTCGGATTCCAATTCCCCCTCGAGGGCAGCGATTTCGTTCTCAATTCGAACAACCTCCTCCTGTTTAACCCTCTTAACATTGCTAATCAAGGAAAGTGCTTGGCCCCGAATCACAGTTTTGTACGCTTCCCACAATGTGACAGAGGAGGATACGGAGTTCACATTCTCAGCGAAGTAATGATCAAGAGCTTTAATCAGTTCTGTCCTCACCCTGGGATCACGCAGACACCAGGGGTTAATCGGAGCCACTCGTCCCCTAGTCCCCAGCTTCGTGTCTACGACCAACCATAAAGGGGAGTGATCCGACACACCCCTGGCAAGGTGTTTTATCTCCCTTATAGAGGAGGCCTGCGAGGAGGGCATCAACACATAATCCAGTCTCGAGAGACTGCCGTGGGCCCCAGAGTGAAAGGTGTATTGCAACTGCCCAGGGTGGAGCAGTCGCCAACAATCAGTGAGCCCCAGAGTATCTAAGAAGTCCCCCAACCAAGATTGAGACCTTGCAGTCTCCCGGGGAGGGTATCGATCGCACATCCCCGACACTACAGAGTTAAAATCCCCGCCCACCACAAGCTGACCCTCAGGGAATCCAAGGATTACTCTTCCCAGATCGGCAAGAGTAGTAGTCTGCAACCCAGGCGGAATGTAGACGGAGAGCAGGGTGATAACCCTCCCCTCCAAGCGCCCCACAATGGCGGCGTAACGCCCCCTATCATCAAGGATGACGTCGTCAACAGCAAGAGGGAGGGAGTTCCGGAGCATAACACCCACCCCCCTCGAGCCAGAAGTGAAACCGGAGTGTGCCAGGAGACGATATCCACGCCTATTCATTGCGTGGCACGTGTTGCCAATCAAGTGCGTCTCCTGGAGCAACACTACATCAGGGGAGAAACGTCGCAGCATTTGCAACACCACCCCCTGTTTTATCCTGTCCCCCAACCCGTTGACGTTCCAACACAACAGTTTAAGTCCCCTACCCCATCCCAGAATCCGACCCCATATCCACCCCAAACCAGACGTAACACCATATAGCATGAGATCATCAATACTATGCCTCGAAGAAAACAAAGAAACAAAAACTGCAACCCCCCGACCCCCAAAAAGACCCTAAACACCACACCCTGCACCCCTGCGTGAGACTCAAAAGCCACCCCACTTGCAGTGTGCCTGTCGCCCCAACATACAACTAATCTACGAGAAGAACCCTAGAGGAGGAAGACTCACCCACCCCCCGCCCACACCCCGAAAAGACAAAACAGTTGCTGGCAATAGTTGCGTAGCATCAAACCACAGCTGAAAGTCAATACGGTGAACCCGGAGCCGGTGCCGCTCCCTATTCCTGCTCCACCGGGCCGCTCCCCGCCCCTCCGGAATGTCCAAAGTGGTCAGAGTGTTCCTGTCCCGAGGGCAGCGTGTCGAGCCAGTCACTGGCAGCCCCGGGATGTTCGAAGAAAAATGTTCGATCATTGTACACCACACGCAGCCGGGCCGGGAAAAGCATAGCATATTTGATATCTCTGTCTCTCAGCCTCCTTTTCACCCCTTGGAATCCGAGTCGTTGCTTCTGCACCTGCTGGGTGAAGTCTGGGTAGAAGCTGACTGTAGAGTTTTCGAAAGCAATAGGGCCCGTCTGACGCGATACTTACAGAATCGCATCTCTGTCCCGAAAATGGAAAATTCGGGCAATGATGGGACGTGGGGTGGCTCCCTGCTTAGGCGGGCCTCCCGGTATCCTATGTGCTCGTTCTACGGCAAAGAACTTGCTGAGGCCCTTGGGTGCAAGGTGATTTAGAACAAGATCCTCCACCAGCAGGTCCACCGAAGAGGCTCCCGATTTCTCCGGGACACCAACCAGACGGACGTTGTTCCGTCGTGCACGGCTCTCAAAGTCTTCCAAGCGCCGAGAGAAATAGTCATGGGAGGATCGCAGGTTGCCGACTTCTACCTGTAAATCGGAGACATCAGTAACGAGGCTGGATGTCTTTAGATCGAGGGATTTAACCTTCTCGTTGGTTTTCGCAAGATCTGCCCTGATCAGGGTTAACATCGATAGCAACAGTGTCCAGCTTATGGGCCAGGGCTTCATATTGTTGACCCAGTGTGACCTTCATGCCATCAATTGCGCCCATGACGTCTTTTAGCGACAAGTCCTCACCCGTCGGGGAGTCCTCTCCGACATTATTCGGGGATTTGGTCGGTCCCCCCGGAGAGCCTTTGGCGAGAGTGTATTAGTCCATGACATTCGACTGCACAGGACCCCCACGGAGAGCCGGCTTTGTCTTGCGCTTTTCGGCCTTGGGCTTGGTGGCCATCTTAGATATCGTGCCCCGGAGGGTAGCCTGAGACCTGGTGAAAATGGCTACACTCTATGTGCCCGCAACAAGTTCAAAAAGGAGAGTGGGCACTTCACACCATTCAGTGAGCCGCAGTAGGCCAGGTCGGCAAATGTTGAGTCATGGTTGGGTGGAAGGCAACCCAGACGGGCCGATCCAGACAGAGTCGAAGAGGTCTCAGGGCAAGAAACGAAACCGAAAGTAGACAACCGAGCCGGGGAGACTCGGGCAATCCGTTGTTGTTCGATTGCTGTCCGGCTGGCAGGGAAACAGAGCCCGGGGTGGCACCAGGGAGCAGGCCAACAAAGTTCAGAGAGTCATAACTTCGGCACCCAGAGTCCAAATCGAGATACGAAAACAAATAAATGATCAGCAGGGCTGTGCCATGAATTACCCGTCCTCTAAGTCAGGATAGGGTACAGGATAAACGGCGGAGGTGGCGAAGGTCCGGGAGCCCTGTGCTCACGCGACCATCTTGGTTGCGCGCGAAGCTCCTCCCCTCAACTGACTTTTGAGTTCTAATTTGGATATCCCCGGGCAACACACCTCCGGGGTCTCCCAGAGCTGAGGCAAACCAATCCGAATACTAAGGGACTTAATATGACACAGCCACGGAATGTTCTTGCCTTTTAAAAGAGCCCAAACCTCTAGAAATTCCTCCCTATATGGGGCTAGTTCGGGCACTGACCAAAGTCTCTTCCAATAAAGCAAGGGCCGTGCTGATACTAATTCTTCTATAGATTTCAACCCCAAGTCAAGTCGTAGAGGAATAGGTGGAGTACTAGTTGGCAACCCCAAAACGCTCCTCATAAAGCCCTGCTCAACCCTCAGGATATTAGATATATTTTTGTGACCCCAAAGTTCTGCACCGTACATTGAGGCCATTCTTGCTTGTAGTCGGTATATTTCAATGACCGGGGCTGCCGGCTTGAAATCCGAGATTCTGTGGACTTTTTTAATGCCCCCCATTACTTGGTATAACCTAAGGGCTGATTTGGAGATTTGGGAACCCCAGTCAAAATTTTCGGTCAGGGTAATGCCCAGGTAGACAAAGGTCTTAACTCTCTCTAGGGCAGAACCGTTAAGAATGGGGTTCGGGTGCGTCTGCTTTGGGGGATTGAAAATCATGAACTTGGTCTTGTCCAAGTTAATCTCCAAACCCCATAAAGCACAAAATGCTGAGAAGCCATCCAGGGTTCGCTGGATGCCCGATGATGTTTTGGATAACAACAAATTGTCATCCGCAAAGATCAGAGTGGGCACCCGCCTGGCGTCCAACCTAGGGGCATCATTGTCATTTACACCAATTAGATGGTCGACAAGGCCATTGATGTAAAGACAGAATAGCGTTGGCGCCAAGACGCACCCTTGGCGTACACCCTTCAGAACAGGAAAATGTGCCGAGAGATCCCCGTGCCTCCCACACCTAACTTGGGCATAATTGCTAGTGTGAAGCCTAATTAAGATGTTCAGTAGAGAGGATGGGAGACCTAGTTCTGCTAAGACTTTCCACAGTTTTTCCCTTGGAACCAAATCGAAGGTGGCCCGCAGGTCAACGAAGATGAGATAGAGGCTGCCACCCTCCATTCTCACCGTCTTCCAGAATAAGACCTGTAGCCGAAATATTTGATCCAGAGTGGTAATTACCGTCCTGAACCCTGTGGAAAAGTAAATTTTGCCATGTTCTGTGTCCCTACGTGTCCTCCATCTTATGTTATGTGTGCATGATTAATATGCATATGTATTCCCCATGTTCGATTAAAGACGCAATTACAGTTGTGTCCATCTCTAGTATGCCAGTTTCCAGTTCTCGTGAAAGCTACGAATATCAGGCCTATGTAAAGTTACGTTGCCACGTTTCTCAGTGTGCACGTTATTTCATTGTAAAGTCCCCGTTTCTAGGCCTCAAATGGGCCCGGACACCAGATTCAGCTCCTGTCTCCTGAACCCTCGCTGAGGAGCGATACAGCCCCCACCTGTATCCTCGACCCTTCACTTACTTCCTGCCTCACAGTGCCCGGCTCGGCCTGGCTCTGCCTACGAGTCTGCCAAGAGTATGTTATGATTCTAGTTATCAGTCCAGCCCTCCTTCTCTGCATTCCTAAGCTACTGAATCGCATCCATAGTTTCCGTCATTGTCTAGCCTTTACGTCTCCATGTAAGAGAAATACTGTATTAATGGTCATTTAATATTCTTCATCACGCACTACATGTAGAATAATGCATGCTCCAGTCTTAGAGTCTGTTAGCCTCTCCCCTCCTGACTCTTAGTTTATATCAACATGTCCTCTAAACATTAGATACTAGATAGGGTTTAGGTACATGTCGCCCTGACTCTCCAGACTTCAGTCTCTACTCCTAGCGCAGAGTTCATAGCCCCCAGCTTCTCCTAGTAACACGTCATTGTCAGTTTGCGCGCACCATTAGGTTAGAGGTCCCGGCTCCTCAGGTAGCCCCCTCCATGTTTCCGCCCCATTTATGACATATTCTGTTACGTTTACATCACATGTCTATGTATACGCCTCCTGTTACACCTACTTTCACCCTTATCTTTCGCGACTGCTATTGACCACACCCACTGCTCCGCCTATCATATGTATTGCAATGCAACTGTTTTAGTATATATGCTTGTGTATTGTTATTAAAGTCAGCGCGCTCATTCCCTGTCCCCCCTGCAGGGCCCTGTCATCCTATTCCTGTGCAGGTTGTCCTGTTCCTGTCCTTTATGCTGTATTAAACCTGCAAACTCCTACTACCTCGAATCTTGACTCTTATTTATTGAGCTATCTGTTATTACTATGTCCAGTAAAACCTAGATCCGGTATTATTTATTTATATACCACATAATGGCGCCCGAATAGGGACTTGCCCTTTCCCCACGCGCCGGTGAAGCCACGCCGGCCCCCTGACCCTCTGCAGCCGTGACGGAACTCTTCTGCGCACCGGCAGATATTTCTGCTTCAAGTATCCCTCAGGCCCACGGAGGAGACGGAGGTGGCGGTCCAGCATCCAGACGAGGCGGTGGAGGAACGCGGCGAGTCCCGACCAGAGCCCAAGCCGAGAGTCCAAGGTCCGAGGTATCCGGAGGCCCACCCGTAACTGAAGTCCGAAGTTCGTCCGTCCGGCGTCGAAGCAGTCCAGTCCAGTCCGAGGCCTTCCGTTCTTGCTGCCCGGTGAGTACCATTGCTGGGGTAGTATCTAGACAGGGTCAATCTAATTGACTCTGGTCCGTGGGTTGGTGGTACACAGACCCAAAACGAAGTGTCCACTTTGGTGGATGCGGGTCCTAACGTGTCTCTTTATGAGACCGGTGAGTTTCGTACTGTTTTAGCAGTACATCTAGTTTCTGTTCTAGTCAGTTCTGTTTCTCGAGAAAATTCATGTATTCTGTTTCCAGTATTCCAGGTAGTATTCTGTTCGAACTGTTATTTTAAATGTTTTTCATGTATTGTAATGTCGTGGTATGAATGTGGAGTAATTATCGTGTTCATTGTGTATTGTATTGTGTCTAGATTACAGTTCAGTCATGCCCTTATTTTCTAAACTACGTCAGCTAAAAACCAGAAAAGGTCTGCTGAAAGCAGCAGTTCCTGTCCCGCCTAGGGACAGTCCAGGTCATTTTATGTATCAAAAGCATGGCATAAGCGCCATATTATATCTAGATTTATGGGTAGAGTATACCAAACAGTTAGAGGAAAAGTATAGATGGCCTGTATCAGGCACATGGGATGCCGAGTGCATCATGCGAGTAGAAGAAGCATTATGGAAAAAGAAAGCCAGACAGTCACAGAAAGATGCCATCGAGTTATGGCGCAAAGAATCTCATAAAAGAACCGAAAAAGAAATCAGAAAGTCAGAATTAAGTAGAGAATCTTTAGAACGAGCCCAAGAAAGGGAATTAATTGAGATAGGTGAACGAGTCAAAACCGAACAGTCCGACAGACAGAGGCATGCCCTCATTAAGGGTATGTATCCTCTTCTTGCCGAGGGCTTGCCAAAAGCGACCCCGGAGGCATCCAGTAATTTTCCGCCACCATTAGTTCCGACTAAGCTACATCACAAACCGACCGCAGCTGATATTTTCATCTCGTCCTACTTGGACGACACAGTCCCAGAATATGCAAATCCTGTTCCGCCAGTCCCTGTAAATCATGCCATTCCTGCTCCTCCAGACACCGGAGTACCTGTTACGGTACCCCCGGTTCAGCCTGCATTACAATTTCCCACTCTGCCAGCACGAAGAGTATCAGTCGACGATTCCAGTTTAGGGGCCGCAGGAGGAGGTCCTCCTGGTACCCCGCCACCACACCAACGTAGAACGTTGGCCGAGTTACATGAATGTGCGTTACAGCGTACGCCCAAATATAAGTCCGTTGCAGATATCCGACGAGCTCTCACTGAATGCCGCTATGATCCAGTCGCAGGTGATGATAGTACAGTAATATATTCCATCCGTGTAAGACGGGTGACCGGGTATTTAGACACCCTACCAGATATGAAAGGAGATCTAGACAGAATATATCGTTTCATCCGTACAGGGAATGATCCAGAAAGTATTGGCGAAGCCATGTCTCAAAGGAAAGCTGAGATCCAGCTCATGATATTAAAGTTTCTGATTAATTGTCTAATAAGAGAACAAGACTACCCGACTAAAGATCCGGCCGAAATGAGAATCCTGACAAGGTGGAGTGATAATATAGCCGAGGGTAAGCACAAGACTATCAGTAGTATAGAGAGTATGTACAAGAAAATCCGTAAAGAAATAATAAAGTTACATGAACAACGTAAAGCAGCACAAGTAAGCGAGAAAGAGAATGACTCTTCTACTGAAGAGGTAGACGACGAGAATCCCACTAGAATAGCGTATGTAGGAAAATCTAGATTTCCAGATCGCCATTTATGCCTAGAACACAAGACAGTTTTTCATCATCCGGCACCAGAACAAGGTTCTCTAGAACAAGTATTTCAAGCTACCGATCACATTCTGAAATCACGAATCGGTTACAGTGAATTAAGTACTATGCATGAACAAGAACTAGTCCGATCAGCAGTCCGATGGATTACTGATTCTACCACTTTTCCAGATGAAATAGTGGCACAAATGTTTCTGAAATTGCCCCCAGCCGAGCAACGACTGGTGGGTATGTATATGATCCAGCACCTCATTACTCTGTATGAGGGTCAACATTCTGATCCAGGTCCGTTACACGATGTCCTGAACGAGTTACTCCAGTATAGATGGAAAGGTTTAGGCACCGATTTAATTAGTATCATTCTAGAACAGCGCCACAAATATAGAACGTTCCTGAACCCGCATTTTGTTCATGTCTCACCCCCAGAAAGTAAACCGTTTTACATAGACAGACAGAATCCGTTACGAGAAGTACACCCAGTCAGGACAACAGATGGTGAAATGCAACGAGTGTTTGTTTACACTCCGATTACAAAGATGGAACTCTTAGAGATGAAGAAATTAATTCCCTGTCACGACAAAGATCCAGCAGGGTTCCACCGAGAATTAAAAGACATGCTCCGTATGGGAGAATACACTTATCCAGATATTATTAAAATGCTAAAGGTCCTATTGCCCGCAGGGGTATAAGAGAAACTCAAGGAAAAAGATTGGGAGGTGGGAGAGAAAAAGATCGATTGGGCAGTTCTAGAAGCTGAAGATAAGATACGAGTACCAGGTACCGGTCTTGGAGATAAATGTAAAGAATTACCAGAGCTGTTAATTCAAGTTTTGCCAAGATTATTAGCCACTAAAAAGGAAGACTGGGATGCAATCTCAGCCTGTAAACAGAAACAAGACGAAGACACTAGTGATTTTTATTCTAGATTTGAGAAATGTTTTATCATAAACAGTGGCCTCAAGACAAGTAGTGAGTCATACCCTCATCTTTTTGTTACTAAATTAGTTGAGAATTCTAGTCCACAAGTTAAGAATCGAGTTTTGAAAGTCGAAAGTACATGGCAAGCTAGTACCCCGTCCCAGATGTTACAGATGCTCCAGTACCACCAGAATAGAATCAGAGAAGAGCAAGATCATGAAAGAAAACGTATGAAAGACACGAAAATGAAAGTACTAGTTGCACAATCTGTTCCTCAAGACAGTCAGAAGAGGGGTACGAATCAGGCCAGTCATCCTGCAGCTCCCGTTAAAGGGACATGCAATTATTGTAAACAGCCAGGTCATTTTATAAACGAGTGTGCAGTTCTGAAACACAATATAGCTACTGGTAAGACTAAAGAAAGACCACGTCCGTCTAGACAAGAACAAGTTTCACAGACTTCTCAGTCACAGAATGCACAACAGACAGTTCCAGCACCGCAGCCTATTGCTGCAACACAGCATGTTACACAGCAGATGTACCAGTATGCACAGTCCGAGTATCCAGAGTATCAGCCATATTCATGAAACAGCCTAGAGAGGGAGGTAGGCTTGCCTCTCATCGAGATTCCTGTAGATCAAGAAGGTCCCTATGTTCATAGTCAAGTACTAGGGAAAGACAGAAAGTTTCTGATTGATACAGGGGCAAGTAGGACGACCATCAGTCACGCCGAAGTTCCAGGGGCTCCGCTCTCAGGCTCTAGAAATGTTTCCCTTGGATTTTCAGGAAAGCCTATTGTAAACGAGATATCTAAGCCAGTTACTCTAGAAGTAGGTCCATTGTCCCGCACTACTGATCTGTTACTTACGAAGTCATGTCCAGAAAATCTGTTAGGCATTAAAACACTGAAAGAATTAGGTGCAGTTATTTGCTGCTCCCCAGAGGGAATACGATTGTTTTTACGTGACTTCAAGGGTCACTATGTATTACGAGATTTTGATCCGAGATTGTCTAATGTCCCGCAGCATCTATGGGCACAAGGTCCAACTGATGTGGGTTTCATGCAAATCACACCCCATCGTGTGACTCTCAAACCAGGTGTAGTGTTACCACGAATCAGACAGTACAGACTGCCACCTGAGGCTGTAGCAGCCTTATCCAAAATTATTGACGAGCTCATGGCTCAAGGAGTAGTTGTAGAAACTGACTCCAATGTATGTAATTCTCCGATCATTCCAGTCATGAAACGTACTGATCCAAGTGCACCCCCAGTATATCGATTAGTGATTGACCTTCGAGAACTCAATAAATGTATTATTCCCCAGTACCCAGTTGTCCCAGATATTTCTTCCCTACTGACAGCCATTGATTCCGAAGCGTCATTTTTCACAGTCATAGACCTCAAGAACGCGTTTTTCAGTGTACCCATTCATCCAGACAGCCAGTTTCTTTTCGGATTTTGTTTAAATGGAAGAAGCTATATGTTCACACGAGCTCCTCAAGGTTTCACAGAAAGTCCTAGTATTTACAGTCAAGCACTTAAGAGACAACTAGACAACATTCACATGCCAACTGACACTGCCCTGCTCCAGTATGTCGATGATCTACTGATCACAGCCCGTTCTGAACGTGCTTGCGAGCGAGCATCACTCACAGTCTTGTATTTTCTAGCCGAGATGGGGCACAAGGTGTCCCCTTCGAAGCTTCAATTCTGTGTACAGCAAGTGATCTACTTAGGCCACTTACTGTCCAAGTGGGGTAGGCAGTTGACACCAGACCGTATCCAGTTAATAGCGAGTCTTCCTCAGCCCAAGACACAGAAGGAGGTACGTGCTTTTATCGGCCTTACTTCTTATTGTAGACAATGGATTCCTCAGTATGCATTTCTAGCTAAACCACTGATACAGTTAACGACACAGGAGGCAGCCGTATCGACTGTCCTCCCTTGGACATCTGAACATACACTTAGTTTTAATGAGTTAAAGAAAGCTTTATGCCAAGCTCCAGTTCTAGCTACACCGAACTACAGTAAGCCTTTTACACTTTTCGTCACTGAACGTGAAGGTACAGCATTATCTGTTCTCACACAAGATCAAGCAGGACAATACAAGCCCTGTGCTTATTTTTCGAGCACATTAGATCCTGTAGCCCAGGCTCTGCCTGCGTGCCTCAAGTCAGTTGCAGCCACAGCACTAGCTATCAGACAAAGTGATTCCATAGTATTAGGACATTCCTTGACAGTACAAGTCCCACACTCCGTGGAAGTTCTTTTAAACCGAACACAAACTCAGCACTTGACAATTGCACTTTTAACAGGTTATGAATTGACACTGTTCCAGCCACACATAGAAATCAGACGCTGCAACGTTCTAAATCCTGCTACACTGTTACCATCAGTTAATTCAAATCCTGCCACACACGACTGTGTGGAAGTAGTTAACATTATGACTAAGCCAAGACATGATCTGACAGATATTCCATTACCAGATCCCGACCTGACACTATATGTGGATGGTTCATGTCTGAGAACGAGTACAGGAGAACTAGTGGCCGCGTATGCAGTGACTACTGACACTGAAGTTATTGAAACACACCGTATTGACACCCTGTCTGCTCAAGCAGCAGAGCTAGTTGCTCTGACCCAAGCCTGCATATATGCTAAGAACTTGAAAGTTAATGTTTACACAGATTCACGCTACGCATTTGGAGTCGTACACGACTTTGGAGTGCTCTGGCAGGAGAGAGGTTTCATGACTTCTCATGGAACCAAGATTCAGCATGGTCTCCTTATTCAAGCTCTGTTAGATGCCATACATTTACCGACATCTATTGCTATCATGAAGTGCAAAGCACATACGAAAGTTACTGACATTATTTCTCAAGGTAATGATCTAGCAGATCGCACAGCCAAGCTTACAGCACAGACTCCAGACATTTCAGTTAATCCAACACAGACACATACTCCAGATCCGACTACCTGTATGACAGTTAAGGACCCTACTCAAGATGTCATAGATATCCAGTTACATGCTACTCCCGATGAAATCAAGAAATGGTCCGAACAAGGAGGGGTCCAGACAGATCAGGGATGGGTAACGAAGGGTAAAGCCACATGGTTTCTCCCCGACTCCATGGTTCAAGTCATTATCAATACCGCACATAGTCCAGCACATTTAGGAGAAAAAGCTATGTTAGACAGTATCCAGAACATTTGGTTCAACAAGCATTTACGAGCTGCAGCCAAGCAGAAAGTCCGTACCTGTATGATATGTTGCCAGTTTAATCCAGGTAAAAGTGTCCCGGTGGAACAAGGTGGTTTCCAGCCCCCTGACCACCCTTTTGAAGTCCTCCAAATGGATTATATTCAGATGGAGCGATGTCGAGGTTTCAAGTATGTCCTTGTAGTTGTATGCGCTTTGTCCAGGTGGACAGAAGCATATCCAGTCCCAGATTACACAGCCGCGACCACTGCCAAGCAGTTGGTTCGTGAATTCTTCCCCCGTTATGGACTCCCTAGAGTCGTATATTCTGATAACGGCCAGCCATTCTCATCCGAGCTTATGAAACACATTTCCCTGTTGTTAGGGTACCAGTGGAAGTTCCATTGTGTACGCCATCCTGAAGCAGCTGGTCTAGTAGAGAGACATAATCAGACCCTGAAAATCCGTATTGCCAAGATTTGTAAGGAGAAAGGTGTGGACTGGCTAGTAGCTCTGCCAGTCGCTTTATTTTATATGCGCATGGTCGCACATTCCAGATCAGGTCTGTCCCCGTATGAGGTCGTATTCGGCCGCCCCCCTAATATGTGGGGTACACCTAGACCCCGAAGTATTACCGATGTTTCAAGTAATATGCTGACAGATTACCTAGCTTCCTTGATGTCTGCCCTACACTCTTGTCGTTCACAGGTTGCTGCCGCATTTCCAGACAATACCGAGGTGGCACCGCATGACATCGTTCCCGGATGCATGGTTCTTGTCCGGAATTTTGATCGTTCAAGTCCGCTGGAGCCTCGCTGGAAGGAACCCCGACAGGTCCTCCTGGCCACCCGTACTGCCGTCAAGCTGGAAGGCAGGAAGGGCTGGGTCCACCTGTCACATGTGAAAAGATTTTTTGGACTAAAGCCTGTTTCAAAGAACATTTCCGAGGATCTTAAAGACTGCCAAAGTACTATTCTTAAGGACTGTCCCGCAAAAGACAATGATACTGAACCCTCCCTGTTAGAGAAAACTCCGCAACAGGAGTATAAGCTCAAATTAAGGTCTAGTAAAATAAGTCAGCCAGTTTGATTGTCTAAGTCCTCCCCTAGGTGAAACGGTTAGACCGGTTTCTGACATGTATAAAATAGACCCCCATAGTGAGAGAGTTAGTCAAAACTCAATCCGATGTATCGTTTTTCTAAGTTTCATATTGTTTTTCAGCCTTATGATTACCTGCACAGGTTATGCCTTTTATTTGTATTTTCCAGTTTCTCATGTAAATAAGTCTGCTAATGCTACAGTAGAACACACGTTTAGTGATCTGCCTCCTCATGAACTCTCATATCGTCTCGCTATGCGAAATAATTCTTTTATCCGCATGTTACATTATTCACACCAGACCAGCAATGCCACTAATTGTTGGGTGTGTGGTCGACTCCCCCCTTTCCAGACACCGAAGGGAGTTCTGCCACTCTTTCCTTATCCATTTTCACATAATGGTTCGTGTGGAGCATGGTCCACGTTAACATCATCCTCAACAGATATGTCTTTTCTTAACAGTACATGTTTTCCAGACAAGCAAGGTCTTCCCCACAGAACAGGGTTAGATCTAGAAAATGAAGTTTATAATTTAGGTAATTATTCTTCGAATTTTATGGTCCTGAATGTTCAGTCTGATTCTACTCCAGACCTACCTACTATATCGGTACTACCAGTTAAAGGCGAATTATGTGTCCGAAATAATGGTTCCGTACATGTAGGACATAGTGATTGTACTACTATTGTCAAGTATAGTGACAGTAGGAAATCTATTTTTAAAGCTTCACGTCATTCTTATTTTGTTTGTGGTCAGACCGCATATGTCCGTCTGCCCCTCGATTGGGAGGGAACCTGTTACATTGCCTTCCTACTGCCACCAGTTTTTCTAGCCCCACCTGACTATCATAGGAATTCCCACCTAGTACATACGAGACACAAGAGAGACCTCCCGATTGTCGATTATACTGAAACTGCTCTAGAACAATATATAGATATCAATAAAGGTGTCTTCCCTTATTTAGGTACTGTCGTGAATAGTAAACTGATACGTAGATTAACGAGAACCCTTGAAGCAGTAGTGATTGAGACTACTTCTGCTCTAAGTAACTTAACCGAAGAGCAATCCTTTATGAGAATTGTCGTGCTCCAGAATCGTCTCGTCCTTGACGTCATACTGGCCGATAGGGGCGGGGCCTGTAGAGTCATTGGATCTAGTTGCTGCATTTTCATTCCTAATAACGCGCCGTCTGTTTATTCAGCTATTACCAGACTCCATAATATTGCCCATATGTTACACCAAGATCCAGGCACCTGGACATGGTCCGGTTGGTTCTGGAATATAATTTCCGCCTGGGGATGGAAAGTATTGTCATTTCTGGGTATTGCAGTAGCGATCATATTCAGTTGCTGCCTCTGTATACAATGTGGCCCTGCGATTTGTGGCATTTGTGCTACCTCTTGTATTCCTAGTCCTAAGTCCCGTTCTAAATCCAGTTCCAAGAAAATTCGAGACGAGCAAATGATACTGTATGAAATGATAGATGGTATCATGAATATTGATGTTTCCTGATGGAAACGTAGTGACAAGGAGGGAATGTGGAAAAGTAAATTTTGCCATGTTCTGTGTCCCTACGTGTCCTCCATCTTATGTTATGTGTGCATGATTAATATGCATATGTATTCCCCATGTTCGATTAAAGACGCAATTACAGTTGTGTCCATCTCTAGTATGCCAGTTTCCAGTTCTCGTGAAAGCTACGAATATCAGGCCTATGTAAAGTTACGTTGCCACGTTTCTCAGTGTGCACGTTATTTCATTGTAAAGTCCCCGTTTCTAGGCCTCAAATGGGCCCGGACACCAGATTCAGCTCCTGTCTCCTGAACCCTCGCTGAGGAGCGATACAGCCCCCACCTGTATCCTCGACCCTTCACTTACTTCCTGCCTCACAGTGCCCGGCTCGGCCTGGCTCTGCCTACGAGTCTGCCAAGAGTATGTTATGATTCTAGTTATCAGTCCAGCCCTCCTTCTCTGCATTCCTAAGCTACTGAATCGCATCCATAGTTTCCGTCATTGTCTAGCCTTTACGTCTCCATGTAAGAGAAATACTGTATTAATGGTCATTTAATATTCTTCATCACGCACTACATGTAGAATAATGCATGCTCCAGTCTTAGAGTCTGTTAGCCTCTCCCCTCCTGACTCTTAGTTTATATCAACATGTTCTCTAAACATTAGATACTAGATAGGGTTTAGGTACATGTCGCCCTGACTCTCCAGACTTCAGTCTCTACTCCTAGCGCAGAGTTCATAGCCCCCAGCTTCTCCTAGTAACACGTCATTGTCAGTTTGCGCGCACCATTAGGTTAGAGGTCCCGGCTCCTCAGGTAGCCCCCTCCATGTTTCCGCCCCATTTATGACATATTCTGTTACGTTTACATCACATGTCTATGTATACGCCTCCTGTTACACCTACTTTCACCCTTATCTTTCGCGACTGCTATTGACCACACCCACTGCTCCGCCTATCATATGTATTGCAATGCAACTGTTTTAGTATATATGCTTGTGTATTGTTATTAAAGTCAGCGCGCTCGTTCCCTGTCCCCCCTGCAGGGCCCTGTCATCCTATTCCTGTGCAGGTTGTCCTGTTCCTGTCCTTTATGCTGTATTAAACCTGCAAACTCCTACTACCTCGAATCTTGACTCTTATTTATTGAGCTATCTGTTATTACTATGTCCAGTAAAACCTAGATCCGGTATTATTTATTTATATACCACAACCCGGCCTGGAATGTAGTTAGTATTTCATTTTCTTCCATCCACCCCTGGATCCTATCTAAAATGACCCTGCCCATTAGTTTCTGTGTGGTGTCTATGAGACTTATTGGCCTATAGTTTGATAGTGTTAATGGGCAGCCTTTCTTAAAAATGGGAACGATCTCGGCACCGAGCCAGGTATCTGGTGGGTCGATTCCCCTAAAAATTGCATTAAATAAAACAACCAGATACGGTGCCCATATTTTGGGTTGAGATCGGAATAAATCCCCGGGGATTTTATCTAGGCCGGGGGCCTTATTTGGTATTAGTCTTGCTATTGCAGACTCGACCTCCTTCAGGGTGATTTCTTCGGACCATTCTAGATTATACACGTTCCCAAAAAGCCGGGGGGCAAGCCCCAGGTCTCCATCCAAGAACCCAGCCAGTCGATAGTCGTGGCTGGGTCCCGGGACAGGGAACAGGGGACATGCCACAATTTCCCTTGGCACCACCGGTATATACTCCTGGGGAGGATTGGAATTGGGAGGGAGAATAGTCTCTACAACCGAATTGGCATATAGCGCACCGAAGTGCGCTTCCCACACTGCGGGTGCTATATTCGGAGTTGAGGCCGATCCTCCCCCGCCCACACCAGAACTCACAATAGTCCAAAACGTTTTGGAGTCCCTGCATGAGAGTGCAGAGTTAAGCTCCTCCCATCTTCTCTTCTCCCATTGCTTCTTTCCCCTGGTAATAGCCTTTTTATATTCGAGGCGGAATTTCTTAATATTAATTTTGTCTTTGGTTTTTATTGCAGAAAGCAAATCTTTTTTAGATTTCCTACAGGCAACATCATACCAAGGATGTGTCCTGGCCTGGTAGGCTTTTTCCCTTCCCATGGGACTAAACACATCCACAAGCTTGGCAGCCAGCTGTTTGTGAATTTCCACAGCTCTGCCCTGTGAGTCTAAATCCAAATTGTCAATGGCTATATCCCCCATGTCTACTAGCAACGGTATTGCTGTCTGGTAGATTTCAGCAATTTTAATGGGGGAGTCCTGGAGGTAGGGCCATTTTACCCTCCGCCTATTATTAGAGATCAAAAGTGGCAACAATGGACCATTAGACATAGGAGGAGGGTTTGTTAACCCGAAACTCCCAGGTTTAAGTGTTAAGACAAGGGCATTGTGATCGCTGTATTGCCGTGGGTGAACCCTAAATTCCAACAATTTGGGGTTCTGGTATACCTGATTATTGCCTGCTGTTTACGCTGCAGTGGTACTGGGGTTCTGGTATACCTGATTATTGCCTGCTGTCTTTTCTACGCTGCAGTGGTACTGGGGTTCTGGTATACCTGATTATTACCTGCTGTCTTTTCTATTCTGCAGTGGTGCTGGGGTTCTGGTATACCTAATTATAGCCTGCTGTCTTTTCTACGCTGCAGTGGTACTGGGGTTCTGGTATACCTGATTATTACCTGCTGTCTTTTCTATTCTGCAGTGGTGCTGGGGTTCTAGTATACCCGATTATTACCTGCTGTCTTTTCTATACTGCAGTAGTACTGGGGATCTGGTATACCTGATTATTACCTGCTGTCTTTTCTATACTGCAGTGGTGCTGGGGTTCTGGTATACCTGATTATTACCTGGTGTCTTTTCTATTATGCAGTAGTATTGGGGTTGTGTTATATGATATACCAGTGACAAACCGTATTAGTGCGTTACATCGAAGACTGTGAGTTTTTGTGGTATTGTCTCTCCCAAGGGGTGCCCTTACTTTTACTGTTTTAAACGGTACCTTGTCACCTTATGGGGGTCCTCTCTCTAATTGTGTGTGTCTTCCACCTTCCCTATGTTGGAGGTTACCTTGGCCACTTCTTAAGTCTAATTGTCAAAGATTTGATATGTCATCCCTCTTATAGTGTACAGCCACAAATTCTGCCTCTCCTCCACCAGACATTCCCAGGTAAGCCCTCATCCTATTTGTAAGTGGCAACCAGCCTCTATAGCCAGTGGCACCATCACTCATTTTGCTTTTAGTCCAGCTTTACCCTTCAGGGGCTCCACCCTCTTTGAATATGTGTCCACAGGGTGGCAACAGTTTTCTCATTGCTATAATTAGCAGCCACTTCTACTTGGTTGTGATAGTTACTCCTGGGGCCAGCATTCTGTTCTCTCGACTAAGCTGGTGCAGTTGCACCTGAGCACAGCACACAGGTACTCCAGCTGGGTGGCGATAGTTTGCTCCTGGGTGTAGTCCACAGCTGAGCCAAATGCGTGGGAGCAGCAGCCCACGCGCTCTCTACTAAAGTGTGATAGCCGCTCTTGGCTATCATCCATAACTCTATTTGGAGTATCCTGCGACATCACAAGAGCCTACCGACCATAATGCAAGGCTTGACAATGAAAGGACAACTTCTCTCCATACCAGGACCTCACATAATACTGCAGAACATACATGATAACCAGAAGAGTAACTCCTCCATCAAAAGATTCTTAAACTCAGCAAAACTGTTAATTACCAAATAGAAGCTAAGCATCAGATCAAAAAAATTCAAAATGCTTTTTGCCTCTTGACACCTCCATTCCATTCTAAGTGTTATGGGCCTCCATGAACACTCCTCGACCACTACAGCTCCACCTGATAGCATACACCGTCCGACACTCCTTCACCCTATGTATGGGATCACTCTTGTTCCAATAAATCCCAGTCATCCCCTCTGCTCATACTTCAGTCCTCTTACTCTGTCCCACCTGGATGAAGCTCCAGGGCTTGGGATCACCTTACTGGTGAAAATCCCTGTGTATGCCCCCCCTGCCACCCTGCTTCCAGCTCCTATTGATCAAGGAATAAAACGGGAACATTTCCATCCCGGTCAGTGTTTACTGAGGGATTTCCTACCTTGTTGTTTCTCGACGAGACGATTACTCCTTTGACCTGCCTCGGACCCGGAGCTGCTGCCTTGTTCTTTCCCGACACGGCGATTACTCTTTTTGACTGCCCCCGACCCGGAGATGCCGGATGATGTGGACACGAACCCCCCAAGCCTGTTCTGGGCTGACGCTGATCTGCTGAAGGGATCTGTGGGCCCCTTCCTCGAGCGGGAGGTCGGTCTCGAACGGCGCTGCCCCATTTCCTGAGCCCTCTCTGGTCGGCGCACGGACGGGGACGCTGGAGCTTGCCCTTGGCCCTGGAGCGTCCGGCTGATGTTGGACGTGAGTCCCCAAGCCCATTGTGGGGACGCTGATTCTTTCGGTACGGAGCCGATCCGAGGTCCCCTTCCTCGGGCCGGAAGCAGGACGCAGACGGCACTGCCTTTTCCATGCCGTTGCCCAGTCTGGGGCTCTGGCGCTGGCCCCTTCGGTCGTTGTAGGAGAGAGGGTGCGCTCTTGTGCCCGACCTTTGCCCATGCTACGATCTGTGCTGATACCATCGGGAGCCTCGTCCGTTATGCAGGCCCCCTCTCACGAGCGTGGGGTCGGCCTCGGGCGACACTGCCCGCTTCTCCAGCCCCTTTTCCCCAAAGCTGATTGCAGCTGAGCCCGTCTGGAGCCATGTATAGAGTGCAAGCCCCCTCTCCCTAGCGGTGACTCGGCCTGTTGCCCAGCGCCGTTACGCAGCACCGACTACGGCGGCTCTGCCCAACCCCCCTCTGCTTTGTCGGGTTCCCATTAATTCCGCACGGAGATTGGGGCGCGGTGGCCTCTCGCCAGCCCGAAGAGCCCGACCTGAGCCACAACTGATTAGTGCCCCCCCCCCCGCCTTTTCACTGGATTACTGGATTGTGGCTGACATCGGGCGGCACTGCCTTACTCCAGCGCCCTGTTCCGTTGCCCCGCCGTGAAGATGTTTGAAATGGTCCCCCCCGACGTCTGTGCATCAGCAATGGTATTGCCTCTGATTCTCTGACTTTGGATTACAGCTGTTGTTGGTGGCACTACAGTTTTTTTTTACAGTTTGTGTTCTTGCTTTATTTTGGTTTTTATGGTCCTCAGCCATCTTGACTTGAATTGCCCCCCACACTCGGCCTCGTCATATTCCCCACTAAAATGGCAGCAACTGGTAATGGTAACTGAGGTAGGACTATACCATGCTGCCCCCCCCTGCAACAGAAATTGAAATAGGACTGCACCATAAAAATAAACAAGGGGCGACTGCAGCTCCCTTAACCAGGCCTGACTAGGTGGCGGCCATCTTTGGACAGACTCCGACCCGAAATTCTTTATAATTGCCATTGAAAACACACTTCAAGTCTTTTATTCTTTTTGTATATCTTTATTTATTTATTTATCTATTTACTTATTCTAATGTAAAGCCCCTCTGCACTCATTATGAGGTCACGGTCTAGTGACTATAGTGCTTTATAGGATTCCCAACTTAGTAGACATTTAGTTGCTCAATTTACAGCCTTGCCTTCCTTAGCTGACTCACATACTTCCCATCCTTATTCCATCACAGATATTCCTCTGTCCTATTATTTTATTATCTTATTCTCTGAAGTGTTTTCATATTGCTGTCTATTTTAGTATACTTTTTATTACTATGTTGTAATCCTTATTCCATCCTTATTCCCTGACCAGTTTATATGTTGTAATTCCTTATCCATTCTATTTTAGTATACTTTTTATTACTATGTTGTAATCCTTATTCCATCACAGATATTCCTCTGTCCTATTATTTTATTATCTTATTCTCTGAAGTGTTTTATTATTGTTGACTATGTTAGTATACTTTTTATTACTATGTTGTTCTTTTATTATCTTATTCTCTGAAGTGTTTTAATATTGCTGTCTATTTTAGTATACTTTTTATTACTTTGTGGTTCTTTTATTGTTGTTTATTTGACCTTACTTTCTGTTCCCCCATTAGCTACTCTATTTTGTGCCCTTCCACACTTCCCAGTAATGTTTGCGTTGGCCTAATGAATCTCTCCCAAATTTCCACCTTTCCTTTTCCTGCGGTGTTTTATCTTTTGGCATAACCTGTGTGCTTCCTCGCCCTCTACATTCTCTCCCAATCATGCCTCCCCTCTATCTTTCCCCTTCTTCCTCAGTATATCCTATCTCGAAAATTGGTCCCAATTCCTGGTCTATCCTCTACCCTTCCCATCTCACCAAACATGGCAAGAAAAACTTCAAACACAAGCTCCTCAGCCTTCACCCTGAAACCCTATTTGCTGATTTCCACAATTCAGTCAACTCCTCCTTAATTACTAACTACATCTTCTTCTCCAAACGCCCCTCTAAATGGAAAAGCTTATTTCTCTAACACCTCCCAATCTCTAACTCCCGCAATATTCCGTATGGTGTTAAACTCTCCACCTCCCCCTCCTATTCCTTTCCTGGAAACATTGACATTTCCATCTTCAAATCTGGTAAAATTCTCATCCAAGCGTCTGAAAATCACCTATACATCTTCGAACTCCACTTCAGCGTCTTATCCCAATCCCTCGATCAATCCTTGAACCCCCCCCCTTCCACCCTCGCTCCCCCCAGTCCCATTATCTCCCCCTTTACCTCCTACCTCCCTAACTCTTCTCTCCGATCTTCCTACAACCTCTCTCAACAGTGACGTCTACTCCCAACCTACATTGTCTACTCGAACTCTCAATACTGGTACCAGCATCGACTTCCTACCCCCCCAACCTCACGTCCCCTCCCCTCAGGTTCACCCAATCGTCCAGCCAGTCTTGTTCCCCTCACTCTACCGCAATTGTCCCCCATAGTGGACTGCGTTATCACCAGCTCTGACTCCCTACCACCAAGCCCCCCCCTCATCTCTCCTTACGGTCTCCCCCACCCTACTCCCCATAGCCTCACGTTCCCCCCTCTCTGGCTCACCCAATCTTCCATCCAGCCCTGTTACCCCCTCCCCCTCATCTCTCCTTACGGTCTCCCCCACCCTACTCCCCATAGCCTCACGTTCCCCCCTCTCTGACTCACCCAATCTTCCATCCAGCCCTGTTACCCTCACCCAACCGCAACTGTCCCCCTTAATTGACCACATTATCACCAGCTCTGACTCCATACACCCAATCTCCCCCTTTTCTCTCTTTACCGTCTCCCCCTCCTCTTCCAGGATCCCTGAGGTTCTCTCCCAACCACTACTAACCACTCATATCCCTTACTGTTTAAATTGCTCCGACTCTCTTATCTCGCAATCACCCAACTTCTCTGCTTCTCTCTCACCCACCTTCACTAATGGCTCCCTCTCCCCCTTCCCCCCTCTTTCCCTTCCCCTCCCTCCTCCATCCCTGACCCCCAACCCTACTCCCCCTCTCCAACTTCCCTCAATCCCTCTTTCATCCCCAACTCCCTACAAAACTTCCCCGCTCCCTCCCCTCTCAATCCCCAAGTACCACCGCGATACCTCTGACTCCTGTATCGCCCACCCCTTGGATACTATACATCCCCTCCCCCTCCATGTCCTCGCCCCCCATAATCCCACAGCAACTCTTACAACTCCCCCGCTGACCACTTCCTCTCACCCGCCCTTGCTCTCTCCTCCTACCCTCCTTAATACACCTACTTCCACATCCTGTTCTATCCCTCCCCTTCCTTTAACTAACGTTCTTATTAAACCCAATTCCCCAACCTCTCCTATCTCCGTGATCCCTCCCTTCCCTGCCATGAAAGATCAAACCCACCATAACCCCCTCCTCCTCCCCCCCCCCGGTTACCCCTCCCTTCCTCTGCCTAATCCTAACACCTACTCTTCACCCCTCCCAAAAACGCTTGATCCACTCCACTCCTCTCTCCTTACACTATCTCTCCTTAATATCGAACTTCTCCTCTCGTCACTTGTTTTAGATCTCGCCTCCCTCAGATCTGAAGTCTCTCTCCTTACTAAAGCACACTCTTCTGATCACACACGCACATCTGTCCCTTCATTTAACAGCGCATCATCACTCATCAGCTCCCCTTCTACTTCCCACAGCAACAACTCCCCTATTATTGACATCATCGAGCACTCTTCTCTTGTCGCCCTCCTCCCTTCAAACTCCCCCACTTCACCTAAACCCATGGAACCCGCCAATGCACCCCTACCCTATACGGAGGCCTTGATTTCCTCTCCCCAACTTTTTACAGACCAAACATCCTTGGAGATTAATTTATCCTTGAACCCTCCCATCTCCCCCCTTCCTCCACCGCCCTCCTGTCCCCAGTTCCCTCAGTCTACTATCCCTGTCCTCTTAGGAACGAGTCATCTCCCCCTCACCCGACATCTCCTAGACCCCCTCCCTAATCCCAGTACGCAATCCCCCGACACCCCACCCCTCTGCTGCATGCTGACTAACTGCCGATCCGCTTCCTGCCATGCGACTGATATTGTGGAAATCCTTCTTAATGAAAACATTGATATTGCATTCCTTACCGAAACCTGGCTCAACCCCCACTCGACTCCTATCCTTGACCTGCTCATTCCTCCTGGCTATTCCATCATTAGAAAAGACAGAATAAAGCAAATAGGTGGAGGCCTTGCCCTAATTCATAAAAAGGAACTGAATCTCACACACGTTCATCTACAGGACCCTTCTTCCTTTGAATACCTTTGTGTTGATCTTACTGCTACGGACTCCCCCACCATTCGGCTACATACTATCTATCACCCACCCGGTAATCCCATCCCCTTCACCGCTGAGATGTCTGATCTTATCACTCAATCCTTGCTCACTCACTCCAAGAATCTCTTTCTTGGCGACTTTAACATTCACTGGAATAATAACGAGGATCCATCTGTCATCCTCCTTAAAGATATCATGGACATTACTGACCTGACACAACTCTGCCAATCCCCTACTCACTCTAATGGCGCCACCCTTGATGCCATTATGACTAACAAGGATCTGGCTTCTCTCTCAAAGATTCTTCCAGTAGACTGGTCTGATCATCACCTTATCCTCTCCACTATGAACTGCTGTTTTCCCCTCCCCACTCTTACTGACACTTTACCCTTGAAACTTACTCGTAATCTTCACCTTATTCCCCCCGGCGAGTTGGAATCCTCTATCAAATCCCGCTTTCTCCCCCCCCCCTCTTCGCACAGCACCAATGACCTAACTGAACATTACAATAATTCCATCCTTCAAGTGCTTGACCAAATTGCCCCAATCAAAATGAAACAGCAAAAAAAAATTCCTCCCAAATCCTGGTTTAAAACTGACCTTAATATCGAAAGACGGGCCCTCAGACAGTCGGAACGCTCTTGGAGGAATCATCCCTCCCCTGATAACCTGACTCTCCTTAGACACGCCAGAGCCAATTACAAGAAACACATCTTCGCTGCAAAAGCTTCTTTCTTCCGCACACAACTTGACCAGGCTAAAAACCGGCCCAGAGAACTCTTTAGCATTATAAAAAAACAAACCTCCTTTGGCCCCCCTAAAATAACAGCCACTACCGAAAGATGTGAAGAAATCGCCAACTTCTTTTCGAACAAAGTCAACTCTATTGAATTATCCTTCTCTTCTCCACCTCGCCCATCCCAATCTACCATCAGCCAACAACACCCCCCTAACATTCGTACCTCACCATGCCCATCTGCCCCTCCGTGTCACGACCCCTCTATACCCACACCAACGCTTCTCCACCCTGACCCTATCGCTAAAGACACCTTTACCAAAAACAATGCCTCCTGGACGGAATTGCGACCAGTTTCTGTATCTACTGTCCTCAATATTATCTCTAAACTCAAACCATCTTCTCACACCAATGACCCTCTACCCGCCCAGTTTGTCCAGGAACTTAAACACATCATTGCCCCCATCTGGACAAATATTATCAATTCCTCCCTTGCCACGGTTTGCGTGCCTGCATCTCTTCAACTTGGTCAAATCTCTCCAATCCTTAAAAACCACACCGCTGATCCCAATGACCTGAACAACCTACGCCCTATCTCTAATCTTCCCTTCCTCTCCAAAGCCCTTGAAAAATGTGTACTTTTCCAGTTAGACAAACATATCACTTCCTTCAATCTCCTCGACATTTTCCAATCTGGTTTTAGAAAAGGTTGCAGCACAGAAACTGCCATGCTCAGCATCACTGATGACATTCATCGCTCTCTTGACAAAGGTGAATCCTCCCTCCTTATCCTCCTTGACCTCTCTGCGGCGTTCGACACTGTCCACCATCCCACCCTTCTTAATACTCTTAAAGACCGCTTTGGGTTTGAGGGCATTGTTCACCAATGGTTCTCTTCCTATCTCCAAAACAGATCCCAACAAATTAAACTCAATCACTGCCTCTCCAAACCTCACCCTGTCTCACTTGGGGTCCCTCAAGGCTCTATCCTTTCTCCTACCCTATTTAATTTATTCATGGAACCACTCACCCTCATCCTTAAACAAGCTAATATTAGTTATCACCTCTATGCGGACGACACACAACTTTACTACAAGATTAAATCCCGCCATGACATCCATCTCCTCAACGATAACTTGAATAAAGTCCAAGCCTGGTTCCATCTCAACCATCTCAAATTGAATCCCAAAAAAACTGAAGTCATTCTTTTCACCCCCAAAAACTGCTCTCTGCCCATTCAAATCTGGATCAATGACATCAATGTACTCAACTGCTCCCTCTTCACTTCTAACTCGGTCAAATCCTTGGGCATCAGCATTGACAACAATCTTACTCTCATCCCACACATTAAAAATGCCGCGAAAGGTGCTCTCTTCTCCCTTCTCCACCTTAAAAAAATCAAACCTTTCATTCCTGCAGACGATTTCAAAATTGTTGTCCAATCTCTTGTACTGTCCAGACTTGATTATGGTAACGCCACCCTTGCTGGCACCCCTAAAGTCCACCTTACCCCAATCAATTCTGTCCTCAACCTGGCTGCTAGACTCATCTCTGATTGTAAACGTTTCGATCACATTTCTCCTATCCTCAAAAACCTTAACTGGCTCCCAATTGAAGGTAGATCCACCTTCAAGTTGGCATGTATTACTCACAAAGCCCTTCACCAGAACACCACCTCTTACCTCTCTGACAAACTACAAATAGCTGGGTGCTCCAGGTCCTTGAGAAGCACCAACGCCCTCGTCCTCATCCCCCCGAGACTCAATTGTACAAAGACACAATCACGTGCATTCTCTGGTAATGCCCCTACGATTTGGAACTCGCTCCCCAAAGATCTCCGCTGCAACCCCTCCTACCCTCTTTTCAAAAAAAGACTCAAGGTGCTTCTTCTAAACAAATATTGGGGCACCTAATAATCCCTATTCTGATTCAGTCCTCATTTCATTCTCCTCAGTCCCACCCCGTCTCTCTTCTTTTCATACTATCTCCCCTCCTTCTCACTCTACCCTTTTCTCTCCTATCTTTCTATCCACCCTCATCCCCCCTACCTACCCTTAATGTACTCCCTTTCCTCAATCTCTTCTTCTAATCTGATATGTTTGTTCACATGCCAGTTTTTATTCATTCTGTAACTGTGTTCTATTTTGTTCTAGATGTTTATTTGTTCTTATGTTTATCATGTGTAGTAGATATGTATTCTTCTTATCTGTCTGTAAAGCGCTCTGATACTCCTGGGTCCAGTAGCGCTATATAAAACCTTTTAAATAAAAATAAAAATAAAAAAATAAAAATAAAATAACCCTTCCCCACCTTAACTACGACTAAGCAGAATAAGGAAACAAACACTCAAGCACTAAACTGCCTGCTCCTTAGTGCTTGGTCCATGAACCAAAAAACACCAAAAAATATTCACCCTAATTAATCTCCGAAGTCACCCCAGACCTCCACTGCATCATGAAACCAGCCTCAAAGATGATGAAGCCATTTCCCCCAAATATGGCATACTCTGCGAGAAAAATAATTAGAAAGGCAGGAGGTGGTCATGCAGTAAATTGCAATAAATCCATGAAAACGTTCTCCGATTAAGACTTCTCTTTGATGATAAGATGCCATCTCACACTGACATTTACCTACTCCTTCCTCCAGATACCAGGACGACCTCCCAGCAACAGGATTATTGTAAAGATGCTTTTCTGAATACATGATACATCGACAACACTGGACAACATGACAAAGAACATGAACGTGGATCTCTGCAATTTATTGTACGATGCAATGAGAGAAAATCATCACTATAACAACGTTTTCACAACGACCATCAAACTTCAACAAGACGCCACTAGCCCACTTGAATAATCGATGCAGATTGTGCATCAAAGAACTATATAGGATTCTGGCAGTATTCCTCAACCCAGAGTGCTTCAATTCTGCGATACCACAATCTCAAGTGTTCTGTGACCCTAGTCCAAAGGGTTTTCCGCAGCAATTCATCAACTATAAGAAAAGCCAATAGGTACTAAAAATTTCAGGGGGAAAGGGGGGGGGGTAATTCTTCTAGCTATAGTCCGAATGGAGATGACGGGGTGAAAAAACAACCAGGCCTGGTTAACACGTAGATGGTCTTTTAAAGACATGTGAAGTACTCGGGTGCGGCGATAAGCTTCACACCCCCTGACCCCGGCTCCACTGGGTGTGGCTGCGTGTCCCGACCCTGACAGGCATCAGAGGGAGCGCAGGCCGGGACGGATGAAGGTGGTGACCCCAGATGCTGTGCCCGTCCTGTCGGGAGACGCCAACAGATAAGCGGAGGTCCTGCCCGAGATAATAAACCCGGAACAGACCCCCATAAAGGACAAAGGGAGATAGATGAAAGGCGCCTAGAACAACAGACGTGTGTGCGCCTTAAAAGTAATGAGGCTGCAAGCAAGGTGTGGAGAGAGGTTTGTGGGGGTGGGGGCACTCTGGGCTCCTCACTGCCTGGTGGGGGTCACTGCCGGTCACCCAGCAAAGAGGCAACTGGGGCAGTGAACGGTAGAGCCTTAATTAGCTGGAAATTGCTGAGGCTCAGGGATTCAGAAACCGGCGCTGGCCTCAAGGAACAGAGGGGGCGACACAAACTGGCATATCTCAAAGCGCTACTTGCACCGTAAGAGCAGGGAAGTGTTGGCCCCTAATGCTATCCGTACTCAAGAGAGAGAGAGTCTCTGCCCCAGGATTCCGTCTTGGGTCTTTACTGCTTTACACACACACTTCAGCCTGAGTGAGACCCAATGGCGTCCGAACAGATACATTCCTTGACAAGCGGTACGAGGCAGGGGTGTCACTTCTCAGCACTCCTGTTCCCGCTGGCTCCAGAACTGCTAGCTTTGTGAATGAGGACAGACGCCCAGATGCCCGGGTAAAGATACGTCCCAGGGTGGGAGATGTCACATCTCTATATGCAGACGACAAGATGTACAGCTGACAGACGACAGGCCTTCTGAGACTGTTGGAGAGACTAAATAGACATGTGGATACTCTGAGCTGGGTATCAACAGGTCTACATCGATAGAATTCCCCTGGCCAATGGACCACCCAGCAGAAATGTGATGCCTGTTATAGCAGGCAGAAGAAGCAGTTTGTTACCCAGGCACACAAATCACGAGAAAGAGGCCTGGCTCTATACAAGACAGTTAATGTCCCACCTGGAAAAATACAAGGCAGACGTATCTCACCGGAGAAATCTGTCCCTCCCCCAATGAGCTGGTCCGCTCTTCACAAAAAGATAATACACCCCAGCTTTCTATATGTCCTTCAAAAAAACCACTGAGCTGGTCCGCAGTACATTCTTTGGGAAAGTCGACTGTGCAGCTAAATACCTGTTATGGAATAGAGGACCAGCAGAATTGCATTATCCACCTTGCTTATTGGGGTATCAGTAGAGGGACTGCACACTCAAACCTCCCCAAAAACTACTGCATCACAGCATATACATGAAATGGGGCCTAGAAGGTATGTGGGGGCTCTGTATGACAGACAGTCAGGGTGGGGATGGCCAGAACATACACTATGGTTAAAACATGGTGGTTGCAGGCCTACCAATGGGATGGGAGAAGATCCTGAGACTGGTAACTCCTTTGTGGGATTCCACAATAACGGGTGACCTACAAACATTGGAAGGATGGTGCCCATGGAACACTGTTGGGAACTCCTAGCTAGAGATATCTTGGGTTCGGATGATCTGAAATCCTTTGAAGATCTGAAATCATTTGAAGACCTTTAGATTGAAGATGACCTCTGGGACTCAGTAGCACAGATATCTCCAGGTGAAACGCGCACTGCACAAATATTCAGTACAGATGGAAGTTGTAAACGATGAATCTCAGCTGGAGTTTAGACAAACGGCAGCCACTGCTCAGACTTGCTACTTCTCCTACATATTGTACGTTCGTTAACAACACACTAATTCAACCTAATCGCAGGTCGGAACCCGCACTCCTGATTCATTCCGTGACAGCATAATTAGAGATTTATCCAGGCGCTGCCCCTGCATCGACTTAAGAAGCCTTGCAGCCAGATACGCCGATTTAGACGGTTCCCGTATTTATATATACTCACGATGATCCTCCCGTTCACTTGAATTCATTGATCTACGACGACTGGTTACTACTCAGAACCAGTGCTTACTTGAAGCTCAGCACTACAACAATCCGTCAACCCTGTCCTGAAGAGGATCCCGAATAACTGTGGATCGAAACGCCGTCGACACTACAGCGCAATTGTTTGGCGCATTATAACATCTGGGTCATAACTGTGTCCTAATGCAATTTAAAATGACTTGAATTTATCTATTCTTGAGCCAACACTGTATATAATTTTTGTCACTTTGCGCCGTCCACGCTGTTCACCCCTTTCACTTGCGTCGTCACCTCCACTTGCATATATCACCTTGTCACCAAGTGCAATTTGGGTTGTCACATGATTTTTTTCGTGTACAGTGCTGCTTTATAACTGTATTTCCATGTGTAATTATCCCAGAAATCGGTGAATAACAAGCCACGTACTAATGAATTGAGCCTCCTTGTTTTCCTTCAAATGTAATGCTTTTTGCATGCACAACTTAAATTGCCCTTTCTACTGTTACCTATTGGGACATTGTGTTTTATATATACGTTAACAACACACAACAGCCTCTGACATTCCTAAAAGCAAGATGAAAAAGAGACATCCGGGAGATGGTATGTAAGCGTTTCTTGTAGAGCGTATGTCTACCCAGACACAGCTTCCCATGGCTGACAGAAATTATAAGAAAATAAATAATGCGCTGATTACTTGAACAAGTGAGTCTTTAATTGCTTTCTGAAGCTGAGCAGATTACCGTTGGCTCTTAGGTGGTTGGGAGGGAGTTCTAGAGCTTGGCTATCAAGTAAACAAATTATCGCCCTTAACTTCTCTTTCTACTTTTTAGCTGTACTACCTGCTTTGCATTTGCCTAAATAATTTTTCATCTTGATGTTTTAAGTACTATCTCAACTTGTACCACTTTTTGTTTTTTAAATGTTTTTAATTGATTGTTCACATGAAAGAAAGCAATGCTATAAGTATGTCAAAAGCAATAGAGTCATTTGGGATCCCCAATCTCAAACATCATATCGCTATGATTGAACAGCATACATCTGTTGCAATGGTGAGAAAAAAAGCAACAAAACAAAGAAAAACTGTAACAGCTGAAACAATGGAATCTGTTCAGGAAGAGGGGTAGTGCATATTGTGTGTAAACCCCCGAGACCCGGTGAGGAACCTCAGGCCTGGGCGATAGTGCAAGGGTGTATTACAGGCACCGCTGCGCTGTTGCGTGTGGTGGGTCCCGCTACTTGTGGGTAATTTCAGGGGGTCGTACGGGGCCGCCATTTACATAAGACTCAGGGTAGGTGTTTGTTTCCACTATACGTGTCGCAGGCTGTCTCTTGCGCCTCTCATGTTTATCGTGAGTGGGGCTTTACGAAGTGTGTGGATCTTATAAGTATTCATGATCCCATGGCCAGGAAGCCCACATCTTGAGGCAGTAGTGTGGTCTTTAGTTGCTGGACGCAGCGTCTGTTGCATGGTGGGCGCATATCATTTTTCGCCTCAGTGTTGCTGAGGTATTTTCCCAGCATTCGCCACCCATTCTAGGGTCCCCCTCACCCGAAAGAGCCTAAAGGTGTTCGTTTCTGCGCGTGACCATGTCAGTAATGTGCTTAGCCAGCGTTGAGGGTCTGGGGCCGTGGGTGCCTTCCATGACGTCGCTATCTGTCGTTTGAACAGGACAAATGAGACGTCAATGAACCTATGTAAGTGCTTGCCTCCCTTGGCTTTGGGCAAGATTTGGGGGTTGGTGCGAGGACATGGTCTGCAAGTTAGCAACAATGGTGGTGACCTCGTGACCAAACCGCTTGTAGCATCGGCACTCTCATAATATGTGGTAGAAGCCAGTATTTACCAACACACATTTGGGGTAGGACAAATGAGAGGTCAATGAACCAATGTAAGTGCTTGCCTCCCCTGGTTTTGGGCAAGATTTTGGGGTTGGTGCGAGGACATGGTCTGAAAGTTCGGCAACAATGGTGGTGACCTTGTGACCAACCCGCTTGTAGCATCGGCACTCTCATAATATGTGGTAGAAGCCAGCATTTACCAACTTACATTTGGGGCACTCAGGAGAGGAGGTTGGAAACATATGCTTAGTATGTTGTGTGGAGAGGTAGGCATGATGCACATAGTTAAATCTCATGAAGCGAAATCTCAGATTGTGAGATACCTCCTTCACGTGCTGGAGCTACTTGGACCATGCCCTATTCGAGAGCGGTTGCGGGAGGACACCATTTCATGTCCTGCGCCCCCTCCACATAACTTGTAGGGCTGGAGTTAAGGGATGTGTAGAGTGTAGTGATGGTGAATGTAATGTGGGGGGCAGAGTTGGTTCTGCATCCACAGTGTTCCATGTGATGCGCAACACGTGCTGTATGGCTTGGAATTTCAGAAAGCGAACAGCCCCTATTCTATAGGTATCCATAATGTCTTAAAGTGCCATAGGTTTGCCATCTTGGTATAGGTCTCCTAGTTGGTCAACCCTCACCTCCTTCCATATGTCCATATCGAATCTCTGCACCTCCCCATGAAGTTTCAGCAAATGTCATAACTCTATGGAAGGGGAGTAGAGTATGTGGGGCCCCTTTCCATGCAAAAATTTACACTAGCATAGCCAAGCCACCGTCATGTGGAGCAATTCCTGCTGTGGGCACTTGTCTGGGTCTGACAGCCATGTGTAAATACTCATCCCTTCAAGTATGCTGAGAATAATTGCCTTTTCAGGGCATGCAGGTACCTGTAGCCAACACATCGGCCACTGCAGCTGCACCATTGCGTAATACAACTAGAAATGCATGAAACAACTCGAAATTGGGTGCACCAAGTCCGCCTTTGAGTAGGCGGTGTCACAGAATGGTGAGAGCCACCCGGCTCCTGCCTTTGCCCCATATAAGTCCCAATAGTAGGCCGTAGACTTTGTGGAAAAAGCACCAGATGAGCCCGATCGGGAGTGCTGCGAAGAACCAAAGCCGCTGGGGTAGCTACAGATCGCCACCTGGCCCGTTAGAGAGAGGGGCATTGATTGCCAAAAAGGCAATGACTGACGGATACATCTCTACTCCTTGTGCACATTACTCTCTTTGATGTCCTTCTCCGAATGGTATATCTGGTCACCTAAGTATTTAAACCTGTTGTGGCACCCCCGAAGAAGGAATCCCATTGGGGAAATCCTGTTTGGTTCAGGGGTCAGGCCCAAAAGAAACGGCCCGATTTACATTGAGTCCTGAAATGTCTCCAAACTCATCCAGCAGGAGCATCAGCCCTGGTAGGGAAGTCTCCACTTCCAACAGAAAAACCAGACCATCATCCACATATACTGGGGGGCATCTTGTCGCAGGTGGCAGGCCTGTGGCTCCACAGCCATAGCAAAGTTCAATGATTATAGCGGACATCTCTGCCTAGTGCCCCTCTGAATTGTGAAACTGTCCGATATCATCTGACCTGCCCAGAATCGCGCCGTCAGGCTATCATACAAAGTGCGGATCCACCCCTAGCACCCATGTACCCTGGCCCAAACCCCATGTATTCAAGTGTCAGCAGTAGAAAGTCCCAGCTCAAGATGTCAACTGCTTTTTCAATGTCCAGGGTCACTGCCTCCCAGCTGTAGCCTCAGAGGGGGTGACCTGGGTTAGGTGTAGCAGCCGACGGATGTTGAGGAAGGTGCTGTGTCTGGGTATGAACCCAGATTGATCCTTGTGTACAAAGCTGTCAAATATGGAGAGCAATATGTTTGTCAATACCCTGCCCAGAATTTTCTAATCTAAATTCAGGAGCGACAGTGGCCAGTAGGAGCAGAAGTCCAATAGGTCTCGTCCTGGTAGTTGGGCAATGAGTGGTCGAGGAGGCACTTCAGGTGGCAGCGGCCTGCCAGAGATGCGGTGTGCCTGCTACATGGAGAGCAGTTTCAGGACTTTTTTCTAGGACCGCGGTCATCAGGCAAGTTTCAATAATGAGGTCAGCACTGGGGCCTTCTAAGCGCTTTGGGAAAATCAAGAAGCGGACGTTGCACCGCGAACACCTTTCCGTGTCCTCTGTCTTATGATGTAACAAGTTAACTTCTTGTTTCATGGCACTCAGTTGCGTTTGTATTTCTTGAACCGTAGGGTGCATGTATATCAGAGTGGATTCCGCATTGTGCACATGGTCCATTAGCTTCCGGTGGTCTACCCTAAGGAGATTCTCAAGAGACAGCATCTATTTTTGCATTCAGCTGCGTTTTAGTACCCAGAATAGTTTGGAGGACCTTCTGATACTGGGCGGAGTGCACTTTGAGTGTGGCTCCTAGGTGTTGCAGGGTACCCATGGCTAAGTCAGTTGGATCAGAATTCGGCACCGGTTCTGCAGGGTCAGATTCCTATAGGATCTGGGCTTCCCCATCATGATAGCATTAGGCGAAGGAGTGACCGCTAGATCCTGTAAGGATTGCCCAGTTGTCCGATCTCACTAGGTTACTGGTGAACAAAGGCATCTGATAGGATTAGAGGAGCAAACGCTGCAGCTGAGACTCCTTGCAAGGATCCTGGTCAGTGAAAATCACCTGCCAGCCAGTCAACCAGGGTTAGTACATGGTGGTGCATGTGCCTGCCACATTCCTGGAAGGCCCCACAGGTACAGGAGTGTATATCTGAGGTTCGACCACTGAGGCGCAATGGCAGGAGCCTCACACCAGTGCAGTGACGCCAACCTGGAGGTATCAAGCTCCCAGGAGATGCCCCCTACCACCTCCTGCCATCCAAGTCCTCACAGGTGTCCCCAGTCACCGAGCCCCTCTGGTGCCTTGGGGGAGCTACCATTCTGCTATGCACCCTCCTGCACACATGGGGCCTGTCCGGGGCTCCTCAGTGCTCACTGCGTCTTTAAGTATGGCGTTGGGACCCATGTCAGGCGACCCACAGTCAACCAGTGGGCTCTGCCTGACCTCCTCACGTCTTCTGGCTCAAACAATCCTTGGGAGGGGGTGCTCTCTGTCTCTTTTTGGCCCACTGCTCTCAAGTGCTTCAAGGCCGGGATTGGCTGCTGTCCCGCCACTCCTGGAAAATGGAGGGACCCACCCGGGGCGCTGCTGATGCTTCTGCTGCAGGTCTCTCTGTTCTCTCATCCCTGTCACAGACTCGCCGCCGAACCAGACTCTAGCTTCGCATGCCAGGGGCAGCACAGCACCAACATGGCCTCATGACAGAGACCTTAGCAGACCTTGCACAATGGTTGCACCGCCAATCGTGGCATGCTGGCACCTGACAATCCTGCAGCCTGCGCGGGTAGGGCCGCCTCAGACAGGTGGGGATATCATGATAGGGAGCCTCAACCCAAGTATCCTGCATTGCTGGCGAGCCTCTCGTAGAGTTCTCTGGCCACCCTGGTGCAAACTTGCCAGTGAACCAGGGCCCGCTTCTGGTATGCAGGTGCAGCATGGCACCGATGCGTCCTTAGTGTTAGGCTCGACCTAGGCCCCGCATGGTCATAGTGCCTTCTCCACACTTTGTCTGCCCTGGGGAAGACTGCTGCAGGCAGTCCCCATAGTCAGCAGACCGGCAGACCTCGATGAAACAGGGTTATGCACGAGGCTGGCCGGAGATCACCAAGAGAGGGATGTATGACGGTACCACGCGTACTTTTACAACGCGTACCGTTACAACGCTACTTTTACCACGCAAGTCGTTACCACGACTTGCGTGGAGGGGCGCTGGATAGTAAATTTTTTAATTTACTATTCCAACTCCAGTCCCCGTGGACTCTAGGGAAGGAGTTGGATAGTAAATTAAACAATTTACTATCCTGGAGCGCCCCCCAGCGCAAGTCGTGGTAGCGACTTGCGTGGTAAAAGTAGCGTGGTAACGGTACCGCGTTGTAAAAAATGCGCGGTAACCGTTGTATACCCCAAGAGAGCATCTGATGCAGCCTCCATCTTGGCCAAACCCCAAGATTAAGCCCACTTAAGTCCACTTAGAACCAAATGTGATCTGTAAAAACAGATTTGAATCACTAGCGAACCCTAGTTAGAACAGTCAGGTGGTGACTGTTATCTTGAAAGTGACAGAGAGAAGGTCTTAGCGAGTACAGATGTAATGCAAACGAGGGAACCCTTGCACAATTATGGAGAAATTGCAGAATTAAAAAAATACATGGTGCATTCACTTGTGAACAAGTCCCAAAAGGTTATATTAGCTTAGGCCAAAAAACACCCCATGAGAAAATATCTTCATATGAAAGCTCGACTTTTAGTGTCCAAGGAATCGTGAGCAGAGATAAAATCACAACAGTGCACATCCGTTGGTAATGGAACTCTATGCCTCATGGCGTGGCTCCAAATTATTTTCAAGGGAAGACCCTATCATCAAGTGGCATTAGTCAAAATCAATCCATTTATCCAGTCAGAGTGGGTGGCAATCATGTAAGAAATGGAACCCAGTGCACCCCGAGGAACGTAACCCTCCCTGATGCACTTTCAAGATTAACTGGGGAAAGAGAGAGAGAGAATTTTTTGATGAACTTTCCCCAGTTCATTTTGTTAAGGTTCAACCCTGCAATGTTCCGTGATAATAAGGTCAATGTTGGTATCATTTCTTTTGAGCATTGTACACTGTACGCATTTGAGCTGTTAGAATATGAGAGTGATTTGCCTTCTCTATCGCTAAGATCAAGTGTCTTTATACAAATATTGAGAAGGGATAATTCAGATAACAGTTTGGGATTGAAGCCCATATTCTGATCGCCATCAAAATCCCACTGTCAATCCAATCTATAAGATCAGAGACCCAGTTCCCATGCATGCTGCGAACAAGTGTGCTGGGGATTATATTTTATTTGTATTGAGGTGGCAAAATTCAGTATCGTTTGAATGCTCAGTGCGAATAGACCATCTACAAATTCTCCCTTTTTTAATGTCAATTTGATATAATCATAACATCCAGAGGGAGGAGATTAACGCATATCTACTACAATGTCGAAACGTAACTATATGTATATATATATATTTCAAGAAACTTGGTAAGCAGCTCTGGTCTGTAGATCCCCGTTGAAAATATTAGTGTAGAAGTGCCTTAAACAGGTCTTCATAGACCATCAGAGGTTTAACTCTCTGGGCTAGAACTTTGCTTGATTGCAGAGTAAAGCAACTACATATTAGCTTACCTGCTCTCCCCTAAGGGTCATGAAATAACACTTGATAATAGTGATACTCAAAGTACTGCCCGGGGGCTGCATTCGGCCCTCCTGACCTTTAACTGGTGTCCCCTGGTGAACAGCAGCACTGGTCTGCTGTTCACTTGACAGAGCAGGACCATTTAGAAATCTGTAAAACAAACAGGCATACTTTATTACACGTTAACTAAAGTGACTGTAAAGAAGAAAAGAAGGTGTCCTAGACAACTTATCTTTGGTACATCTCTCACTAGACATGTAAAAACGTGATAACCTTGCTGCAAACTTCAAAAAAGTATATTTCATTAACATGCATGAGCGTTTTACCTTCGTAGATCAGATTGTATCCCTGCATTGAGAGACATTTAGTAGAAGTGATAGTTTTGAAAGGGCGAGATTTTGATCGATACCTTATATCTATTGATCCAAACCTCGATCTGGTCGACTGAACCTTTATTGCCTGTCTTGGAAGGAAACAGTACACCTATCTGCAAATTAGTTCACCCAAGAAAGGACTCTACTCTCAAAGATCACGGACAACTTCTAGGTTTCAAAAGTTTATTGTAAAGATATAATGAGCTGCAAATACAAGCATCTCAGAATGAGATTCACGAGATACACAGGTCCAATTACATACATGTGCTCTCGAAAAGCCCTCAGACGAGCAACAGAAATCACTAACACAAGTTCTAAAAATAGCAAAGCTATCAGCATAGACGCATATCTCTCCTTCATTTAGGTTGGAGGAAAACAAACACAGGTTAGGCGTCCCTAGCCTGTTCTAGATGGTATCCCTACTTAACCAAATCCCAACCTAACAAAGGTGTCAGCAATGAATGACCCCCAAGGGAAGTCACCCACTCTAAGTCTCTTGGTGAAAACCTAAAGTTCTCCAGTCATGACCCCTCACTGCCTACCCATCCGCTCTCTAAAGGGTCCTCAGGTCTCTGCTCTAACTCCACCCAGGGGTGCTGTCCCTAATACAAAACAGTCAACAACATTTGAGACGCCCCTTGCGAAACGCCTCTCACGTGGTGCAACTTCAGGCTCTTTCCATGATGCTTTGTATTGGGCCTCAGACGTTAGAGTTGACCTTGCTTCTCAGTCTCTTCTCCGGCCCGCTGATACCCCTTAAACATTCCAGAACCCTCCTCCATGTCTGGGCCGTCTACTGAACAGACCTCTATTCATTCACTTATAATTGGATCCCCCCTTTCCTGTTGCAGACAGATATCTGCCGCCAAGAACCCAACTCTCATAGACTTCTAAAAAGGCTTGCAACATTTCTCAGCCCAGACATGTACGTGTAAATCACTGCTAAAACATTTCAGGCCTACAATATTTCACATTATGATTATAGCATTCAATTTCTTCATTTAATTAAAGCATGTTAAAACTCTTATTCTATTATTTAGAAAACATTACTCTAAATCATGGCCCATTAATGCAATGACCAAAAACGTTAAACAATCTGTGTCGTGAAAAGAAACACCTTCCCTTTTAGCTCCAGCTCTGGCCCTGAGGCCTACCACGTTCTGCGTTTTACCACAGACCATCTTATATGTTAACAGCTACACGACATAGATTCAAAATAATCACGTCTAATAAAATCATATAATGTCACACATTTCTGTATTAGTTCCACTTCTACTTAAATCTCTATATTAGCTATACATTTAGAATATAATTTCATATACTATTAGCACTCATGGCATTTCTCTTCATGAATTATGCTCTCTATAGGTAAGTGTGATGTACTCATATATTTATATCAGTTTGCGCTCTCTCAGTTCCCCCCTTTGATGACCTCTCGGGGTCATCACTAACATTTAAACTGCAGTTATTGCTGGCATTCTCTGCGCTTCCAGAGCTCTCAGGCTCCTGTACTGATTATCTTGTATGGCAGCCAATCTCTGCAACTGTTCTCTTTGGGCCCCTTCTGACCTTCTTGCTCTGTACCATTTGAATACCCTCACCAATCCCCACAATATTATCCCACAGATCAATATTATGATGATAGGCTTTAGGATATACCAAATAAAGCTTTTGCCTAAGGTGGAAAACCACCCTCCAACTGCACTCATTCCGTGGCCCACCTTTTCCCAGACATTTTCTCTACTCAAGTCTTCGATCTCTTTGTGTATATTAGTTATGTTCTTAATAACTTTCTCAAGGGGCTTTGAAAGGTCTGGAATGTAAGTGCAACATTCCTGAACCTTCAAAGCCTTACAGACTCCGCCCTCTTTTGCTAATAAGACATCTAATGCAAGCCGATTTTGAAGAACCATAGCCCTTATCGATTGCATCTCTCCTTCTACCAGCATTAAGGACTGAGCAGTGCTGGCAGACAACCTGTCGACAACTGTTGCCAGTCGTCTAATTTTAACATCATTAAGGATTATTCCCAAAAGAGGGAACATAGCTCCAAAGACATCTCCAACCATTTCTGCATCGCCTAAATCTCTCCTTCCCCTCGATGATGTCTGGCCCTCAATGATCAATAAGTCTTGTGCATGATATATTTTGGGGAAGACAATTGCCAAGTAACATGATCCATACCAGTTGTCAGGTAGTCTCACGTAAGCATTTCTTCCACATACAAAATACACATTTGGAATCACTTGCATTCCCTTCAGGAAATCCTTAGTGTAGTACTCTAAATTAAAAGCATGTTCACAGTCAACTTCACCCACGTATACATTTTCATAATACGTTTTGGCTCGGTGAAGACATAACTTTCCTTTCTGCGCTTTATCTAAAGCTATTGGACCACTACTACCCTTTCTCTTGTGTGACTTCTCTTCCTCGGTCCAATCTAATTTCCCTTGTCCTGATTTTTTCAAAATCTTTTGTCTCCTGTAACGATCATCCACCTGCCCTATGAACTTTTTCTCGACTTCTGACACCTTGCATGTCAGATTATTTCTACGGGCATGTGAAGTATCTAAGGTAATCCAAGGAATGAAGAACTTGGCCAATCTGTCTTCACTCTTCCAGTAATCCCATTTATTCATCTGCTTATAATTCGGGACTTCTGGCAACACAGAATCATAATTGGAGAAATAGTATTCAAAACTATCTCTCTCATAAAATATACTAAGCAATAAGCTACATGTAATGCCATATGTCAGAGGGAGGTGATGATATCGAATTCCTTCATCTACAGACGCAGGCAACTGCATGCAGACGTAGCAATCCTTAACCTCCATGGCATCCACGTATTCATACAAAAGTTTAGCATAAGCATTTGACCTAAAGTCTCCTTGGGACTCGTCTACATGTAACCTGCGGGCTTCTGCAGCCAATAACGCTTTCTCTTGAGTGTTTTCCCTTTTCTCACCTGCAACAGTGGGTGTAAGTGTTACTACAGAATTCGCATCAGTTACCTTTACCTCTTCCTCATGTCCCTTTACATAAGAAATTGTTACCACTAAAGCTATTAATATTATCACTCCTACTATTAGTGTACCTATTATACATTTAGCTCTGCGGTTCGGGGTGCCGGCCTCCATTTCGTCAGACAATCTAGCTTTTCCCTTTCTCTTTGCAAAAAAAGTTCTTTTCCTCTCGTTCCTTTACAGTCTCTTTCAATCCTTTTTTTTTTTGTCTTTAGAATCCACACAGCTGGAGGCTGACAGCCTTTTTTTGCAAAAAGTCCTTTCACAGTTCAAAAAGACAACCCTAGCCCTTCTCCATCCACTCAAGGGGTTCCCTAAAATTCTCTGCTTCCTGGGCGCTAGGTAATCTTCTTTTCTTCTGCTTGCTTTATTTACAAAGTCCTTTAACAATCGACTATTAGATTTGTGGTTGCAGCTTCAATAGCATAGTTCAATATTTCCATGCGAAGAGTATGCTCTTCATGTGCTGTTATCGTGGTACCAAAGTCGGGGAATTTCAATTCTGTAAGAAACATGTGTTTTAACTTGCTGAGGCGGGGAGGTCTGGGGAGCACGAATGTTAGTGACCCTTCTTGTTCGACACCGGGTACCAACAGTTGTATTTCCACGGTGATAATGGGCTCAGAACTGGACACCACCACCGCTCGGATCCTCCCTGTCTCCGGTTTCACAGACATTTGTCGCCAGATATGTCCACTCAGGTGTGGAGTATCTTCTGTTAGGCACACGCACTCTTCTTGACCTCCTTCGGTTCGGTGCCTCAGCGCCCTGAGCACCTTCTTCTGGGTCTGAGTCTTCTGATATCGGAGGAAGGGTTGCTTCTGGAGTTGACCTCAGGCTAGAACTTCTTCTTTGCGGCCAATTTGCTTCTCCACGTGCCCTTCTACTCCTTCTCCTTCTGGTCTGTTCTCGCTCTCTTTCAGACCTGTCAGGGTCAGACTCGTACTCCCAGCTGTCTTCTCCTTCTGTAGCGTCTTCTGTTTCGCTGTTGTACTGACCGTCCTCAGCTTGGTCAGACTCGTTCCCTGCTTCCACTGGCACCTCTACAGCTTGGCTAGCCCCCTCTATGGCTTCTTGGTCCTCAGCTGGACGTCCATCCGAGAGAGGAGCTGTTTCCAGAGGTGCTGGAACCCTTTTCGTATGCGACGCGTGTATCCAGTTGGGCAGGCCTCCCACCTTTACAGCTGTACTTGTGATCAGGATGACCTGGTAGGGCCCACGCCAACGAATATCCAAGCAGCTTCTTCTCACATGTTTCTTCACCAGGACCCAGTCCCCCGGATACAGGTCATGGCAAGGGCCCTGGCACGCTGGAACCTCTGCAGCCTGCACCTGAAGGGACACAGAACGCATGGCGTCAGACAGCCCCTTACAATAGTCCAGGATCATATCATCTGTGATATTTAACAGTGCAGTAGCTGGAATAGATGGCAGTCTCATTGCTCTCCCCATTAACACCTCATGTGGTGACAACCCTGTTCTTCTGTCTGGGGTACTACGAAGGCTCATGAGTACTAATGGCAGGGCATCAGGCCAACTCAGGGTCGTTGAGGAGCACACTTTCGCTATTCTGGACTTGATCGTGCCATTAATTTGTTCCACAATTCCTGAGGCTTCTGGTCGGTAACTGCAATGGAGCTTTTGGTCTATATTCAGTGCAACACAAATCATCTTCACAAGCTCGCTGTTAAAATGTGTTCCCCTATCTGATTCCAAAAAGGCCGGCACCCCGAACCGAGGGATAAGTTCTCTAAGCAGTAACTTAGCCACTGTGAGGGTGTCGCACCTACGTGTAGGGTATGCCTCAACCCATCTGGAGAACACACAAACAACCACCAGGACATAGCGGAGGCGGTTGCTTCTTGGCATTTCAATGAAATCTATCTGCATTCTATTGAATGGACCTCCAGACCTTCCTATGTGACTTAGTGCAACTGGTGTTCTTTTCCCTACATTCAGCTGCTGGCAGGTCACACAACGCTGGCACACTGCTTCTGCTGCTATTCTAAACTTAGGATTGTACCAAGTCTGTCTAAACACTCTCAGCATAGCATCTCTCCCTAAGTGTACGGGACCATGTATGAGTCTAGCCATTGGACTCACCATCTCATTGGGCAACACTGCTCTGCCGTCTGCTGAGACCCAAAAATGAGTCTCACCCATTACACATCCTGCCTTTACCCATGTTTCCTTTTCTGAATCAGGAGCATTTTCTTGCATGGTTGACAATTCATCCCAAGTATCAACAGTTTCCAGTATCATGGCTAATTCAGTTCTCACATTTATTCCACCCACATCCACCTCTGTGAAAGAGTAACCTTGTTCTGCGCAATACCGCGCAACTTCATCAGCATATCTATTGCCTTTCGAAACAAAGTCCTCATTTTTGGTATGTGCGATGCACTTTACAACTGCGATACTTGCTGGACATTGCAATGCTTCTAACAACAAGCGCACAAACTCTCCATTGCGAATGGGAGAGCCTGAAGAAGTCATGAACCCTCTTTGAGACCATAACTGCCCGTAATCATGAACTACCCCAAACCCATATTGGCTGTCGGTGTAGATGGTGACTCGAATTTGATTGCCTGCTAAGCAAGCACGTGTTAGGGCAATAATCTCGGCTACCTGAGCGGAGTTTACTCCTTCCAGGCACCCTGCTTCCACAACTCCTTCAATTGTACAAACAGCATAAGCTGCTCTCAACTGCCCAACTTCGTCTCTTACACATGAGCCATCGACAAAGAAAACTTCGTCTGGGTCGGTCAGTGGCTCATCTACGATGTCGGGTCTGGGTTTGGTGCATAGTTCTGTCACATCGAGACAGTCATGGTCTGTATATTCATCATCATCATCAATATCATTTGGAAGTGGCATTAAGGTAGCAGGGTTCAAAACAGAGCATCTCTTGAGGGTCACGTTCTCTGCAGCAAGAATAACTTGCTCATAGCGCGTGAGCCTGCTATTGGTCAGATGCTGTGTTTTGGTCCTGGTCATCAACAGTTCAACAGAATGTGGCACGCACACCTCTAACGGGTGCCCCATGACGATATTTTCACATCTCTCAATGCTGACACCCGTTGCAGCAACGGATTTGAGACATCCGGGCAACGCTGCGGCTACTGGGTCTAAAGTAGCTGAGAAATAAGCAACTGGTCTACGGGCATTCCCATGGATTTGGACCAACACAGACAACGCACAACCTTCTCTCTCACAACAGTAAAGAAAGAATTGTTTATTGTAATCAGGCATTCCCAATGCCGGAGCACGACACAGGTCCTCTCTCAGCTGTAAGAATGCCATCAAACAGTCTTTGTCCCATGGTACCGGATCACTCACCTCTTTGTGCGTCAGTTTTTGCAAGGGCTTTGCTTTCAGTGAAAAGTTCACGATCCACTGTCGGCAATAACCCACCATCCCTAGGAACATCCTGACCTCTCTCTGTGTCTGAGGCGCGTTCATTTTCATGATCGCCTCTATCCTGTCTGGTGACACCTTTCGTTTGCCTTTCTCAATTCTGTGTCCCAAGTACTGTACTTCTGTCAGGCAGTACTGCAATTTTCCCGGGGACACCTTGTGCCCATTAGCAGCTAGGTGATTTAACAAAGCAATGGAATCTTCCCTGCAAGCTTCTTCTGTTTCTGACGCCACAAGGAGGTCGTCTATGTACTGGACCAGAACTGACTTCTGGGGCAGCACTAGACTTTCAAGATTTTTCTTCAGAAGCTGGTTAAAGATCGATGGACTCTCTGTATACCCCTGAGGGATACGACACCATGTTAGGACACGATTTTCCAGCTTAAATGCGAAAAGAAAATGGCTATCTTCGTCCAAAGGGATCGAAAAGAAAGCCTGACAAAGATCTATCACAGTGAACCACTCAGCTTGGAATGGAATCTGAAACAGTATCACTGATGGATTCGGTACCACTGGACAACATGAAACGACTATGTTATTAATCTTTCGAAGGTCCTGCACTATCCGAAATTTCCCATTTGGTTTCTGCAGACCCATAATCGGGGAGTTACATGGACTACCCACGATTTCTTTCAGTATTCCCTGTTTAATCATGGACTCGATCACGGGTTTTATGCCTGCAATCGTTTCTGGAGTCAATTTATACTGGGGTGTTCTTGGGAACTCAGCATGCGGTTTCACTACAATTTTCACTGGGTCCACCCCTTTGACCAATCCAATCTCTTCCCCAGTGAAATCCCATACCTCTGATGCCACTGTCTCTCTCAAATCCCAGGGAAGCTCGTCTACTGTCAAAGTAGGGTACAGCTCCACACATATTCTTGAGTTTGCAACTTTGAAATCTGCATCATCATCATTAGTCAATACCTCCACTCCCTGGGGTGTACAATATATAGTACAATTCAATTTGCACAACAGGTCTCTTCCTAGCAGACACACAGGGCTTGAATCGCAAACCACAAATTGGTGCTCATCGCTGTACTTCCCTATTTTCACCTGTACCGGTTCTGTCAATTGGCTGGTTATTCTCCTGTTTGCGACCCCTACCACCTGTATGGTCTCTCCAGACATGGGCAGGTCTGGAACTGCAGCTGATCTGATCGTGGATCTAGTGGCTCCTGTGTCCACCAGAAATGTCGTAGGGCACCCTGCTACTTCTGCTTCAACATAGGGTCCCCTCTGATCTACCTCTAAGGCTGCCCCAAGGGTGCAGTCTTCTCTTTCCACTCTCTGTCCGGTTAATGGGTCCACATAATAGCACTCTTCACCTTCCACAAACAGGGGCATTTGTCTATAGGTCTTACCCATACTCCCTACTCGAGGAGGTTGCGGGAACTGGGCTCGGGGAGGAGCCCCCCCCCCTTTGAGCACCTTTCCTTGGTATGGCGTCGCCCCTCTCATAGGTGCGCTCTGGACCTCTTCCTCCTCTATCTCTTGCTCTCCGATCTCTACATTGTAAGGGCACTCGCGTTTCCAATGCCCCAACTCGTTGCACTGGTGGCACCTAGTCGTTTTCTTCAAGGTAGCTATGTCTACTCTGGGTCTGAAGGTAGTACTCTCCTCATTACCCTTGTTCTGACTGTACTGCTTCTTACCTCCTGTACCTGTCCCTTGCTGCTGTTGTTGCGGTCCCCCCTTTCCTGCTGCCTGCAATTGTACCACCATCAGCTTCTCTTTTAGTTTCTTAGCCTTGGAGTCTACCTCATCGCAGCAGTACCTGGCATATCTCAGTATTTCATCTAGGGGTCTACTTTGCCAACAAATCGAGTGTTGCTGAATCATTAAACTAATATCCGGTCTCAGTCCCAGGACGAACTTGGACACGAATTGCCCTATGTCCTTTGGATCCATTACATCCAAGCCGCTATACTGTTTAAACGCCTTCAGCAATCTCTCGTAATATTCATGGACTGTCTCTTTGGGTTCCTGTCTCGTTCTGTCTATTCTGACCCAATCTATGTCTTGCATTGGCACCTTCTCTTTCAGCCAAGTCATCACTCTCTCGAATTTTGCCATCACGATCTCGGACGGCCCATTAGTCCTAGCATCTCTCTCTGGCTCCGTTGTGGGCCACTCAGCGCTAACCTTGCATGCTGTCCACAGATCTCCTGGTACTACAATGTCAAACAGCGTGTTCAGATCTATCCATAGGACTTTTGAGATCTTTACAAACCTCTCGACTTGCTTGTACCACTCCACGGGGCTCTCTCGTAACTTGGGGAAAGATGTGGTAAAAGCAGCTAAATCTCCCCTACTCCAAGGGACATGTACATAGCTCCCATTGGCAACTTCACGCAAAGGGTAAGCTTCTATTCCCTGCTGTCCTGGTGTTATACCAATCATGCTTCTTCTGCCGGTCCCTTTCTTGGACCACCTCTCTTCCCATTTATCTAGTGCCCTCCATGTCCTTATTCCAGTAATCAATTCCCTTATGTGTGTTTTCAGCCCAATCGTTCTCCTCTCATCTAGATCTCGATCTGAGTAATGTAGCCTGTGGTTACCCTGTAATGCTTTGGTTCTTGACAAGTCCACCATATATTTGCCTGCTAGTTCGACTAACTTCTCATGGACTGCTCTCGCCTTTCGTGTGATGTCCTTTGCCATATACAGTATTTCATCCTGTTCATACATTTCCATTCTTTCTAAAGGCAGGGTACCATCTACCATGTCATCCAGATCTGACCTTAAGCTGGAGACATCAAGTCTCTTGGCTTTTATCTCAGCTCGCAATATGTCTTTTGAAGGGGGCTCACTGGTCTCCCTACCATCCCAACTTCGAGCTCTGCGTTTGGGCTCAGGAGAATTAATGGGTGGCCTCCCTTGCTCCCATCTCTCCAGGTCCCATGCTCGGCCATCCAATCTTGGAAGGTGATGGAACACGGGCCTTTTATCCCTACTCTCTCTCTGCCCACTCTCGTCTTCTTCTCTCCTCTCACCGCACATCTCTCTGTTATTTTCCCTCTGGTCGCTACACTCCCTTTGCCTCGTATCGCTCAGTATCCGATACGATCCTTCCTGGTTCCCCATATTCCCTGGGCTGCGCTCATTTCTGTCATCACAGGGACTATGGTGCGACCTCTCACAACTCCCATTCTGTTCTCTGGTGCCAGGCACACAGTGTGGACACTTAAAGCTGTTCCTGTACTCTTGCGCTCTCCTCTCCCCTTCACTGAGTATTGGGCACGCCACCCCTTCACTCCCGGGGCCCCCGTTTTCCAGGTCTGTTCTACCTCCATTCCGGGCCCAATGGGTGACTCCCCTACTCCCTCTACAGTCCCACTCCGGGCTACTCTCCCCAGCCCCGCAGTGAGTTCGTGCTCTGCTGTCCTGACTTTCCCTTTCTGCTTCTGCAGCATTGATGCACTTTTGAGCCTTCACTGCCTCATCCCACTGCTTCATGTACTCATTTAGCTCTTGAAAGGATTTTCGTCCAGATCCCCTCAGATCCATTGGCCATCTAGGGCCCCCAGGATCTCCTCCTGGGTCCCCTGCTGTGTGCATCGGGGTGCTCCACTCTCTGGGTATCGGCATCTGACTTGGGGAATTAGTGGTATCGTTCCTCCTTGCCTGCTCTGCTCTTTCTCTGTCTTTCCGTTTCCGTTCTTCCCCTCTTGCTCTCTCTTGGTCGTATATCGATATTATAGGACCTATGGTAACAGGTACCTGTAGTGCATCTGGCAATGGGTAGGATGTGGCGCTTTCCGTTTCCGGCGCTCTTTGTACCACAAACCTACCGACCACCTGTTGCACCTGACTAGGCTGGGACAGCTCTTTCTTTGGCTCAGGATCCCACTCTGAACTGGGAAGCGGTCTATGCTCTCCTGCATTGCCCCCCTTTTCTCCTTCAGTATTCTCGACCTCTCCCCCTGCTCTATTATACGGGGGTGGCCTGTCTGTCAGTAATCTGTTTATCAGGCTGTCCTCTGTTTCGCTCTCGTCATCTTCTTCTAGGGGGCTTTTATTTACTGGCGCCTCTAACACTGGGTACAGTTTATTTATTTCCAAATTATGCACTCTCCATCTTTTAGCATCCGCATCCCACCTGGCATCCTGTACTGCCCTTACCGAGCGTTTCACCCTTTCTTGTCGTCTGTTCATATTCCTTTCATGCGCTGCCCTAAGCCATGCCTCAAGGGCTTCAAACTGGGTTGGTCTAGGCAAGGGTCTCTTTGAGGTCATGACTGATTTCAATCGATGTAACACCTCTAATCTGAACGTCCCGTACTTCGGGAACGTCAGTTCCTCGTTTCCTTCAGTAATCTTACTCCACTCTGATATCCAAAGGATCGTATGCAACCCAACATTTACTGCCATATAACGAGCTGGCGTACCCTCCGGCGGGGCTTCTTCCCCTTCATACGATCCTCGCCTCTCTTTCTTAAACAGCGCTTTCAACCATTTAAAACACTTCATAATTATGCGCACAAAATTCAGCCTCGCTACTCTGTTTACTTCCTGATGACAATCCACCAATCCTGTCGCGGCTTTGCTAGCTTGGCCTATCACAGCGCGGTCTTTCTCCGGTCAGCCAATCACTGCGCGACACCACCTGACGTCTCTTTTCTCCGCTTCGCAGCAGCACCCCTCCTTTCTCAACTCGTCTCCCGGTTATGCATGCGTCCCATTCATACACTGAAAAATGACTACTTCCGACCAAGCGGTCACTTCTCTCGACTGTACGTCCACAGTCTATCTGTAATTGTCAACACAACTGACGAGATGTCTATCGTCTTTCTGATAGGTTACTTACACACACAGTAACTTCCGACCAGCGTCCGTTACTCACGCACTCACTCTTACGTTCCCCCTATCTCGGTCTCTCGGGTGATCAATGGTACCTCATGACCCCCTTCACACTAGTTGACAATTACTCTGGGTGTCCGATACACCCGAACCACTTAAGCTCTCCTTGAACTTAAGATTTCCACCGGTTGCGCGCGCTCACAACCTGTTCCACAGTCACTCTACAGACATTCAACTCCGCCAAACATTACAACATAGATACAATACAAAAACACCGCAATCTAACACGCATAACCCTTTATACTCACTCTCTCTGATACTGCTGCTTTTTCTGTCTCACGTCATCCGGATCTTCATCTGCGGGCTGTTCTTCCGATCATCGATTTCTAGGGGCCTTGGGGTAAGCTAACCTGGCCTAGGTCACCGTCCTCAAGAAGGCAACCATCCTCTATAGCTACCAACTGAAAGGGCGAGATTTTGATCGATACCTTATATCTATTGATCCAAACCTCGATCTGGTCGACTGAACCTTTATTGCCTGTCTTGGAAGGAAACAGTACACCTATCTGCAAATTAGTTCACCCAAGAAAGGACTCTACTCTCAAAGATCACGGACAACTTCTAGGTTTCAAAAGTTTATTGTAAAGATATAATGAGCTGCAAATACAAGCATCTCAGAATGAGATTCACGAGATACACAGGTCCAATTACATACATGTGCTCTCGAAAAGCCCTCAGACGAGCAACAGAAATCACTAACACAAGTTCTAAAAATAGCAAAGCTATCAGCATAGACGCATATCTCTCCTTCATTTAGGTTGGAGGAAAACAAACACAGGTTAGGCGTCCCTAGCCTGTTCTAGATGGTATCCCTACTTAACCAAATCCCAACCTAACAAAGGTGTCAGCAATGAATGACCCCCAAGGGAAGTCACCCACTCTAAGTCTCTTGGTGAAAACCTAAAGTTCTCCAGTCATGACCCCTCACTGCCTACCCATCCGCTCTCTAAAGGGTCCTCAGGTCTCTGCTCTAACTCCACCCAGGGGTGCTGTCCCTAATACAAAACAGTCAACAACATTTGAGACGCCCCTTGCGAAACGCCTCTCACGTGGTGCAACTTCAGGCTCTTTCCATGATGCTTTGTATTGGGCCTCAGACGTTAGAGTTGACCTTGCTTCTCAGTCTCTTCTCCGGCCCGCTGATACCCCTTAAACATTCCAGAACCCTCCTCCATGTCTGGGCCGTCTACTGAACAGACCTCTATTCATTCACTTATAATTGGATCCCCCCTTTCCTGTTGCAGACAGATATCTGCCGCCAAGAACCCAACTCTCATAGACTTCTAAAAAGGCTTGCAACATTTCTCAGCCCAGACATGTACGTGTAAATCACTGCTAAAACATTTCAGGCCTACAATATTTCACATTATGATTATAGCATTCAATTTCTTCATTTAATTAAAGCATGTTAAAACTCTTATTCTATTATTTAGAAAACATTACTCTAAATCATGGCCCATTAATGCAATGACCAAAAACGTTAAACAATCTGTGTCGTGAAAAGAAACACCTTCCCTTTTAGCTCCAGCTCTGGCCCTGAGGCCTACCACGTTCTGCGTTTTACCACAGACCATCTTATATGTTAACAGCTACACGACATAGATTCAAAATAATCACGTCTAATAAAATCATATAATGTCACACATTTCTGTATTAGTTCCACTTCTACTTAAATCTCTATATTAGCTATACATTTAGAATATAATTTCATATACTATTAGCACTCATGGCATTTCTCTTCATGAATTATGCTCTCTATAGGTAAGTGTGATGTACTCATATATTTATATCAGTTTGCGCTCTCTCAGTTTTCAAACATGATCTTGTAAACATTCTATCCGCCCGCTCTGAAAACAATGCCATTAGTGAACCAAGAGGAAAGTCATTTGCTAGGTGCACCTTATGTGTAGGCTTGGTTGTTATATAATTGGAACACAAGAGAAGATTTTGTACAGCACATATCCTGAACTCGTATATTTTAAGGGGCTATTATATGTGGTAAGGAAGAAATAGGAGGCAAAGTGAAATTAAACAATTACCTAGGATCACAGAATTTTGGCAAGTGGCCGGCCAGGACTGATACCGGGTCTTCTAGTTTCACATTTTGCAATTCAGCACCAGATTAGTATCTCTTTGCCTCTCACGTTTTACATTAGAAGTTAATGGTTTGACTTTAATTCTTGGTGCACGAGACTAGAGCGTTGGTGGCAGACAAAAGTCATGTGATGACTCGGTTTGTTGTCCACCCCATGCATCTGCTTCAGGTCCCCCCTACGCCCACCTTTCATCACCCCGATCCTCGCAATGCTGGCTTTTGTGCGGCCCTCGGTCATGCCACAGACAGTACTTGGTGCGGCCCCAAGGGAAATGTTTGTGAGTACCCATGCTCTATAACATTCATGATCATAACACCCCGAAGGATAGCAACTCAACAATATTGCACCTATATGAGTCCCACTTGAACAAAACACTGGTAACTGCCCCTTAATAGTAGCAGGGTATTTTAACTTAACTTACGAACCTTTAGGTACTGCGCATACCATAACAGATCTGGAGGATGAAAAATGTGGTATTCCCATATAGGAGCTGACCCAGCGTGGCTCTCCAACAACCTTCAAAACTCATTTCACTTAACCCAGGAGCAATTATTTCTTACTCATCGGTGGGGCCCATAACACCGCGAGTCATACACTCACACATACCGTTACTCCTGAATCAGTGACAAAGGAGGTGTGCTGCTGGTTAGCGGGGTACCTAAGATTGATACTTTATATATTTATATACATATTTTATAGTACTCAAAGTATGCTAACATGTTACCTGGAAAACTTTTACATCAAGGTACTCCACTATTTGGTCAATGGATCATCTAGTAGAAATTAGTTGCTGGAGACTAAGACCAGCTTAATCATAGTAATCCTACAACTAGCAATTTCATTCTGTCATGACATTTCTTAAAAATTAAAACCAGACTCGAGTTTCAATTTTATATTGATTTTATCTACTTCATTGAAGAAAAATCTTTAAAAGATTTATTTTAGACAAGCAAAATTTAAGCAATTTATTTAGTACATGTTAAAGAAGATGACAGTTTTGGAAAATACATTACCAATCTGTACTAAGAAAAATAACAGAGTCACACAGGTTCCCAATCTGTCTCTCTATTTCTCCTCAATGCCTCCCTTCCAAAATAAAAACTCTGCATTCAATCATTCTTCTTTGCTCCATCAAAAGTTAAAGTCCAAAAATGTTCAAAGTCTCTAGCACGATAAAATTGTTCAAACCGACAGCATGTCGTGGTGCAAAATAAAATCTGTGGAGCAAGCTTTTTTCCCCCTTTCGAACAAGCTCTTTTATACCCTTTTTCTCTAACTATCTAACTTAAAATTGAAACTTTTAGGGTCCGCAGTTCATTCTGATTGGTCCATTAGAGGGGTGGTGATGATCACCTCATTCAATCCGTGTTCATACCAGTCTGTATTTTTGCAAAGTCATCAACATATTATTCCCATAGCATACATCTCCAATTTATGCTTGTCATTCTCTTTTTGTTACAGAACTTGTTATTTTTTCTTCCTTGCTGTTCCGTTCACACAAGTTTAGATGCTGGCATCCTTAGGCATACTTCCGTATCCTAGGCCAAGCTGACCTTGACACCTCTCACTTCTCGTCCAAGCCATTTCATTTACTCGGCTTTCATCAGCGCGCATGCGTTGAGGCTTTTTCATTCAAACTGATGTCAAGGCTTCAGTCACCAGCCTTTTTTCAATTATGTTCCTAATTGTTACAATGCGGTTCAACTGTTGTTATAAAAAGTATTGTAAAGCGCTCTGATATCCTTCGTGATCAAGTTCGCGCTATATAAAACTTTATAAATAAATAAATATTGCACCTTAAGGGCATGTGAAAAGTGCAACTTCCTACACAAGCAGGTTCTGTTTGTACTTTAAGAACTAAAATGAAATAGTCATACGTGAACCCTTCTATATTTCGAACAGACTTAGTACCTAAGAATAAGGATTTTTTCCTAAGTGGCCTGGCTTTGGAGGATAACCCTGAGGAGATGTAGGAAGTTCATATTTCCATCCCTAATTCTATAAGCCACTTTTTGTCTCTGGGTCCAGACACAGTTCCGATGGAACTGTGTCTGGAGAGTAGGTAAGTAGGAGAAGATCCTTCTCCTACTTAGCGGCCAAGACCTGGAATTCCCTCCCCCCCACCTCCGCCTTACACAGAACCACCTCTCCTTCAGAAAACAACTAAAAACTTTGATTTTCGATACGTAAAGTACCCCCCCTCCCTCAAGCGCCTTGAGACCCTCTGGGTGAGTAGTGCGCTATACAAATTTTAAACTTGAACTTGAACTTATACTTACAAGATGCTCCTTGCCATGTGGGCTCTCCTCCTACCTAAGGTCATAGATGCTGCGGGCCGGATTCATACCTCCATCCTGGTCACATTCAGTGATAGTGCCTATTTTAAAGAAAAGTTCTAGGAATTGCTAGAAATGTTATCAACCTATCTTATTGCTTGACTGTTCATCTAAGTTATTGGGAAGGGTCATTCTAGAAAGGCTGGAAGCATGGGCTGAAGAAAATAATAATCTATCAAATGCTTATTATATAGCTTTAGGAAAGGTTTTGGGATGGTTAAGCATTATTTCAATCTCAACCTTCAGATAGGGAAATATACTAAGGCCAAAGAAGGTAGGCTATATATGTGCTTTGTGGGCCTCATTTGTGCATTTGATTTGGTTGTGTTAAAAATAGCAATGTGTATGTACATAAGCGGCGTTCATTTATGTTCACAGTACCCCTTGGTGTAAACAGAATGGGTATCGCTAAAACTCTGACTGTGTTGTCCCACTAACATAGACCCATGCACACACGTACACGACAGCCATTTTAGGTACCATGGTCTCTCAGTTTGCGGTCGATCGCCAGCGCCCTCTCCCTGACCCTGCAAGCTTCCCCCATGCCCCTGACTGCCCCCTCTCCCACATGCGCGAGTCATGAGCCCTCCCCTCCCGCATGACTCTGTCCCTAAAGAATCGCACCCCGCGCCTGACCAACACCTCCTGTCCCTCCATGAATACCCCTCCTTTGATGACCTCTTCCTCTGAGCTTGAATGTCTGCACGGACCACTGGTCATCCCTTAGCCTGAGGATACAGTTCATTGTCCACTACTGTATGCACTCGTCTCTCTTGAAAGGAGCCGCTATTGATCATGACCACCCCCACCCCTGAGATTCGATCAGGAGCACACATTCCAAGGGAATCAGCAGAACACTCAGCCGCATGACAGCCCCCTCCTATTGCATGGAGAATAAGGGCCTACTGTAGCCATGTGTTGGAATACCTCCATACTTTACAATGCCCTGATTATAATGAAGGATGTGTGTGTGTCATAAACCTGTGTATAAAAGCCGAAGCCTCAGAGAAACTTGTTAGAGCACCTCCCGAAGACACCATGCGAGTGTCCCAAAGGACATGCTCTCCTCATGAGTAATAAACCTTTTTCCTTGTCTTCCTACTTCCAGTGCCCGTCTCTTTATTTGGTAACTACTCAAGAAGGAAACAAAGAGTCGCCCTGCACCAGCAGCCTGGGCATCGGGTGCGATCGGGGCTGACCCTTTTTACAGTTGCCCAAAACAAATTGTAGAAGTGTATGGACTCACTTGGGGCCCCAAAGGATGGAATTCTGCTCCTACCATATTTGTACAGTAACTACTTAAAGGATGTTTATTTGATTTGGGCTGGCGATTTTAATATCACTAAATGCTACTTGTCTTCCAAACAGGTGTGTGCAATGATATGGGTCAATTTAAGCACTTCCCATACGGAACATGCTTAAAGCAGATCAATTGTTTATATATAACTTAAATATGGTAGACAGGTATTGCCACAGCAATGAAATTCAACCCCCACCCTACATTACTAGAGGATGTAATAGCAGAATATACCATATTCTCACCTCAGAGAGTGAAAGAACCATACTCTCTGTAACTACCAGGTGGGAAAAAACTGTATCAGTGATCACCACTCAGTGATTTTATCAATTCAAAACAGGCTGAAACCAGTAACTGTGACAGGGAAAATATTAAACATTAAACCCATTGGGCAGAATGGTACTAAAATGAAATATCTATAACTGTGATGCTAGCCTGCACACCTAGAGTAGTCAATTTTAATGCGACATAGTGGCTGATAAATACAGCACTTCAGCTGACGCAGAGGTGAGCGTTTTGGTTTAGTGTGACATTTTGTAGGCTCATGGTCGCACAGGAGGTGAAGTCTGTTTTTGGATTTCGGTTTAGTGTCTGAGTTTATTTCACTGGTTAGTTTCACACATTGACACTGGGCGACAGTTGAGCGCATACTTTCATTAAAGCATGCTATTCATGATATGTCCATTGTGCGGGATTTAGCCTTTTGCGAGTAATGAGAGGGATAAACATATGACACTTTGTGATGGGATCATTGTGTTTGTCTGACATTCCCTATGTTAAACATTGTTTATGTTGTGCGTTTTCAAACTGAAGATAATTTGGTTTTCATACATTCAATTGTATTATTTGCAGTATTTCCCTGATGAAGGGATTTGCCGAAATGCATTGGGACATGTAATTACTCTGCTTCAAATATTGAAGAATAAGAAAATGAGCAAGAAAAAAAAATGATCATTGCATCTGATGGGTACATATGTGTCATTTTTGCGAAACTTTATGTTGAACATAGAAAATTAGTTGCAATTGAACACTTGTATATGAGCTGTTGTTATGTTATATTTGACATAGATTATTTTGAGATCATTTTGAATATATTATGTACTTGAGAGAAGCAGAGGGGGGGTAGTTACCACGCGGAAAGCAGCTCACACAGCGTGTCACTTCCACAACCGCGTAATCGCGCAGAGAAGTAAAGTAGCAGCCCCCACACCATAAACACAACTCGCCCGGAAAGATAACCTAGACACCTGATGCATGCGCCCTCTGTGATTTGTTGTCTCACTTTTTTGTTTTAAATTATGTTCCTAACTGTTACAATGCGGTTCAACTGTTGTTATAAAAAGTATTGTAAAGCGCTCTGATATCCTTCGGGATCAAGTTCGCGCTATATAAAACTTTATAAATAAATAAATAAAATAACAAACAGGCCACATAGGCCTCAATGAGAACTAATGCGAAAACAAACAGAAAATTAGATTTGAAATTATAGCCCTACTGTTTACCTCCCACTATTCTAATATTCCCAGTTAGTTGTTACTTAGCATTAAGCAACATACATAGAATTCTTTTACTTACCAAGTGCTTTTTATTTCTAGTGCCACAACATTTAATTACTCTATAAAAAGCGCAAATACATATATTTGTTTTCTTAAAAGTATACCATTATAGCACTATATTAGTATGACTCGGTAAACAATTATTAGTATGTCATTTTTGCAAATAGCCATTTGGTTCCACGTGTAATGTAAAATATATAAATGCGTTTTCCTGATCAATTTTCATGCTTCACACTATTATTGCTGTTATTGTTATGCGAAATTGATTTTACACTCAATCATCAATCAATCAATCATATCATTTGTAAAGCGCACTACTCACCCGTGAGGGTCTCAAGGCGCTGGGGTGGGGAATGCTGCTACTGCTCGAAAAGCCAGGTCTTGAGGAGTTTTCTGACGGTCAGCAGAGTGTGTACAAAGAAAGCCACGAGTGAAGACAGCCAACGATAAAAGAGAAGAACAAAAGGTAAAAAGAGCTTAGGATGTTAAGAGGGCGCACAACGTACAGGAAAAGATAATTTTGGCCAATAACTGTTTTATGTCTTGTCTTGGATCTTTGTGTGTGATACATGTGCTGTCTCCCCCGTCTGAATTTGTGTGTACATGATGCATGAATATACGTCATCCCTCCGCTTGTGTTTACGCATTACTTAACCCCTGCCGTTCTAAGTTGTGTGCGCACTGAATGGACCATTATTGTACACGACTTCTCTCTCCCCACGGCATACGTGTACCGAATGGTTCGTTTAGAGTACGACCCTCTCTCTCTCTCTCTCTCTCTCTCTCTCTCTCTCTCTCTCTCTCTCTCTCTCTCTCTCTCTCTCCCCTCTCTCTCCTCTCTCTCTCTCTCTCTCTCTCTCTCTCTCTCTCTCTCTCTCTCCTCTCTCTCTCTCTCTCTCTCTCTCTCTCTCTCTCTCTCTCTCTCTCTTCTCTCTCCCTCTCTCCAGAAGCCCCCCCGTTTCCTCCTTTTTCTTGTATGGTGGCGTTGTGTCCCTCCGACACAAACATAATTGGGTTCCCTCGAACGCAAAGGTGTTCAGCAAAATTGACCAAAACCAAAAACGATTGAGACTTGCCATATTACTACCTCTCCCTTCTGCAAACAATAGAACCCGAGTTGGTAATGAAGGAAAGGACGGGTAAGACGACGGATTTTTATAAGGGAACTATAACGTCAATGGTCTTCTGTCTCTCAGTTCGTTAGAAAATGCGATCCCAATGCCTCGATTGCCCCACCCCCTTGCACCTAAGCGTGGATGTCCAGAGTACCCCACTTCTCCCGATCGACCTCAGCTCCCTGTCCAAACGTCCCCATTCCCCCGATTAACCCCAGCTTCATGTCATCTACCCTCGAAAGCGAAATTAATGACTTCGATTAACGTTCACTCCCCAAGAAGAGCATGTTTTACGTCCACCCCCTTTCTTCATGACGATAACGCCCCACATACAAGAGTTAGCCGACCCCGAAGGGAAATGTAAGAGTGTCGATACTTGGGTTACAGGGAAGAACGAGTCTCTACATAAGGACTCGACTTTGAATTGTCTATAATGTTACACTGTGTATAAAGGTCCAATTTCTCTCCACGAACGTCACGAATGAGCACCGAATAGGGTCATGAATTCCATAGCAATGCACTCCTACAGACTCCATAAATAACGACCTCTGACTGTGACCGATGAACTTATCCCCGACCTACGCAGGATTGGGGACGGAATTAAGATGTATAAATGTCTTCTCCTGCCAGTTGTTCTAAAAACTTGTTTTTTACTCATTTAAAGATATAATAACCGGAGGAGAGGAGCTGGACGTGACGCACAGCCTGGCCACAGATCATGAAGCACACGTGACCGCAACCAAAGGTGGAGCCGCAGAGCAACGAGACGCGGGACGAGGCACAACTCTCAATCTCGGCAGATGAAAGAATGAAGGGCTGTCTTGAAGCCCTCGACTTGCTGACCCACTTGTGCCTGAAAGTCCCCGTCCCCTTTTTCGAGTCCGACTGTTGGGCTTGCTTGCTCATCATCCTTTGCTCCCTTGGTCCCTTGGTGTGTTCGAAGATCTGGCCCCACTCCGCCCTCTCTTCCCTCGGTTATTCAACAAACTTTTTTCATATAAACTTTGACTATGGACTGGGATTTTGCCACGGAAAAACAGAAAGACACGCAGGTGCCCAGCATGAGGCACCCCTAAGAAAATGAGTTAGGAAACAGGACTGTGATCTAACAGCAGAGGACTGATCGCACCCTGCAACGTGTAAGGATGATTCAGAGCTGGATTTATAGCTCCACCGCCGGTGCTCAAAAGCGCCAACGAAAAGAAAAACGGACTAACAGAGTCTACCAGTGGTGGCTCGTCGTTGAAAAAGACATTTTCGCTAAGACCCCCCCCCCTTCCAGAACTTTCTACTCACCCCTTGACTAGTTGTTTACATCGAATTGCATTTCTCCCTCAATTTTTATTGCTTACAAAAATGTTTCATCGATCACTCAATTCCAAAGGTCACATACAGCACTTTTTACTGTATATTGATGTCGTCGGAGAAAAAGTCCTTTTAAACCCTGACTAAATATTATGCCCATCTTTAGGCTTGTATTTAGAACTCAACAAATGTAAATTAACATGTATTATATTTTGCCTATCACATCGACTGTGTAGAAATTGAACGTGCTTATGTAAAAAGTGGCGACTGTTAAAAATAGCAATGTGTATGTACATAAGCGGCGTTCATTTATGTTCACAGTACCCCTTGGTGTAAACAGAATGGGTATCGCTAAAACTCTGACTGTGTTGTCCCACTAACATAGACCCATGCACACACGTACACGACAGCCATTTTAGGTACCATGGTCTCTCAGTTTGCGGTCGATCGCCAGCGCCCTCTCCCTGACCCTGCAAGCTTCCCCCATGCCCCTGACTGCCCCCTCTCCCACATGCGCGAGTCATGAGCCCTCCCCTCCCGCATGACTCTGTCCCTAAAGAATCGCACCCCGCGCCTGACCAACACCTCCTGTCCCTCCATGAATACCCCTCCTTTGATGACCTCTTCCTCTGAGCCTGAATGTCTGCACGGACCACTGGTCATCCCTTAGCCTGAGGATACAGTTCATTGTCCACTACTGTATGCACTCGTCTCTCTTGAAAGGAGCCGCTATTGATCATGACCACCCCCACCCCTGAGATTCGATCAGGAGCACACATTCCAAGGGAATCAGCAGAACACTCAGCCGCATGACAGCCCCCTCCTATTGCATGGAGAATAAGGGCCTACTGTAGCCATGTGTTGGAATACCTCCATACTTTACAATGCCCTGATTATAATGAAGGATGTGTGTGTGTCATAAACCTGTGTATAAAAGCCGAAGCCTCAGAGAAACTTGTTAGAGCACCTCCCGAAGACACCATGCGAGTGTCCCAAAGGACATGCTCTCCTCATGAGTAATAAACCTTTTTCCTTGTCTTCCTACTTCCAGTGCCCGTCTCTTTATTTGGTAACTACTCAAGAAGGAAACAAAGAGTCGCCCTGCACCAGCAGCCTGGGCATCGGGTGCGATCGGGGCTGACCCTTTTTACAGTTGCCCAAAACAAATTGTAGAAGTGTATGGACTCACTTGGGGCCCCAAAGGATGGAATTCTGCTCCTACCATATTTGTACAGTAACTACTTAAAGCATGTTTATTTGATTTGGGCTGGCGATTTTAATATCACTAAATGCTACTTGTCTTCCAAACAGGTGTGTGCAATGATATGGGTCAATTTAAGCACTTCCCATACGGAACATGCTTAAAGCAGATCAATTGTTTATATATAACTTAAATATGGTAGACAGGTATTGCCACAGCAATGAAATTCAACCCCCACCCTACATTACTAGAGGATGTAATAGCAGAATATACCATATTCTCACCTCAGAGAGTGAAAGAACCATACTCTCTGTAACTACCAGGTGGGAAAAAACTGTATCAGTGATCACCACTCAGTGATTTTATCAATTCAAAACAGGCTGAAACCAGTAACTGTGACAGGGAAAATATTAAACATTAAACCCATTGGGCAGAATGGTACTAAAATGAAATATCTATAACTGTGATGCTAGCCTGCACACCTAGAGTAGTCAATTTTAATGCGACATAGTGGCTGATAAATACAGCACTTCAGCTGACGCAGAGGTGAGCGTTTTGGTTTAGTGTGACATTTTGTAGGCTCATGGTCGCACAGGAGGTGAAGTCTGTTTTTGGATTTCGGTTTAGTGTCTGAGTTTATTTCACTGGTTAGTTTCACACATTGACACTGGGCGACAGTTGAGCGCATACTTTCATTAAAGCATGCTATTCATGATATGTCCATTGTGCGTGATTTAGCCTTTTGCGAGTAATGAGAAGGATAAACATATGACACTTTGTGATGGGATCATTGTGTTTGTCTGACATTCCCTATGTTAAACATTGTTTATGTTGTGCGTTTTCAAACTGAAGATAATTTGGTTTTCATACATTCAATTGTATTATTTGCAGTATTTCCCTGATGAAGGGATTTGCCGAAATGCATTGGGACATGTAATTACTCTGCTTCAAGTATTGAAGAATAAGAAAATGAGCAAGAAAAAAAAATGATCATTGCATTCTGATGGGTACATATGTGTCATTTTTGCGAAACTTTATGTTGAACATAGAAAATTAGTTGCAATTGAACACTTGTATATGAGCTGTTGTTATGTTATATTTGACATAGATTATTTTGAGATCATTTTGAATATATTATGTACTTGAGAGAAGCAGAGGGGGGGGGTAGTTACCACGCGGAAAGCAGCTCACACAGCGTGTCACTTCCACAACCGCGTAATCGCGCAGAGAAGTAAAGTAGCAGCCCCCACACCATAAACACAACTCGCCCGGAAGATAACCTAGACACCTGATGCATGCGCCCTCTGTGATTTGTTGTCTCACTTTTTGTTTTAAATTATGTTCCTAACTGTTACAATGCGGTTCAACTGTTGTTATAAAAAGTATTGTAAAGCGCTCTGATATCCTTCGGGATCAAGTTCGCGCTATATAAAACTTTATAAATAAATAAATAAATAAAATAAACAAACAGGCCACATAGGCCTCAATGAGAACTAATGCGAAAACAAACAGAAAATTAGATTTGAAATTATAGCCCTACTGTTTACCTCCCACCATTCTAATATTCCCAGTTAGTTGTTACTTAGCATTAAGCAACATACATAGAATTCTTTTACTTACCAAGTGCTTTTTATTTCTAGTGCCACAACATTTAATTACTCTATAAGAAGCGCAAATACATATATTTGTTTTCTTAAAAGTATACCATTATAGCACTATATTAGTATGACTCGTAAACAATTATTAGTATGTCATTTTTGCAAATAGCCATTTGGTTCCCACGTGTAATGTAAAATATATAAATGCGTTTTCCTGATCAATTTTCATGCTTCACACTATTATTGCTGCTATTGTTATGCGAAATTCATTTTACACTCAATCATCAATCAATCAATCATATCATTTGTAAAGCGCACTACTCACCCGTGAGGGTCTCAAGGCGCTGGGGTGGGGAATGCTGGTACTGCTCGAAAAGCCAGGTCTTGAGGAGTTTTCTGACGGTCAGCAGGTCTTGGGTCTGCCGTAGGTAGATGGGGAGGGTGTTCCAGGTCTTGGCGGCGAGGTGGGAGAACGATCTGCCGCCTGAGGTCGCTCTTCGGAAGTGGGGGACTGTAGCGAGGGCGAGGTCGGTGGAGCGGAGCTGGTGGGTGGGGGTGTAGAAGCTGAGTCGTCTGTTGAGGTACATTTGTCCGGTGTTGTGGAGTGCCTTGTTCGGGTGGGTGAGAAGCTTGAAGCTTATCCTCTTGTTGACCGGGAGTCAGTGGAGGTCTCTCAGGTGGGGTGTGATGTGGCTGCGGCGAGGGAGGTCGAGGATCAGGCGTGCAGAGGTGTTCTGGATGCGTTGGAGCCGTCTCAGGAGTTTGGCCGAGGCTCCTGCGTAGAGGGCGTTTCCATAGTCCAACCTACTGCTGACAAGGGCCTGGGTGACTGTTCTTATCGTTTCAGTGGGGATCCACTTGTAGATCCTACGGAGCATGCGGAAGGTGTTGAAACAGGAGGAGGAGACGGCGTTGACCTGTTTAGTCATGGAGAGGGTGGAGTTGAGGATGACCCCTAGGTTGCGTGCGTGGTCGGTGAGTGTTGGAGCGGTTCCCATTGCGGTCGGCCACCAGAAGCCGTCCCAGGCCGAAGGGTTGGATCCGAGGATGAGGACCTCTGTCTTGTCCGAGTTCAGCTTCAGTCGGCTGTTCCTCATCCATTCAGCAACGGCCGTCATTCCTTCGTGAAGGTTGGTTTTGGTGGTGTGGGGGTCCTTGGTGAGGGAGAGTATCCGCTGGGTGTCATCGGCGTAGGACAGGATGTTGAGGTCGTGCCGACGGGCGACGTGGGCGAGCGGTGCCATGTAGATGTTAAACAGGGTTGGGCTGAGGGATGAGCCCTGTGGTACGCCGCAGATGATCTCGGTGGCTTCGGAGCAGAAGTGGGGAAGGCGGACGCTCTGTGTTCTGCCAGAGAGGAAGGAGGTGGTCCAGTCCAGGGCCTTCTCTTGGATCCCAGCGTTGTGGAGGAGTGTTCGTAGTGTGTGGTAACAGACCATGTCGAAGGCGGCTGACAGGTCCAGGAGGATGAGGGCCGCCGTTTCTCCATTGTCCAGCAGGGACTTGATGTCATCGGTGGCGGCGATGAGGGCAGTCTCGGTGCTGTGGTTGCTGCGAGACCCGGCCTGGGAAGGGTCCAGGATGTTCTCCTCGAGGTAGCGGGTCAGTTGTTTGTTGAAGGTCTTCTCGATGACCTTTACCGGGAACGGGGGCAGGTAGATGGGCCGGATGTTCTTGAGGTCCTTGGGGTCCGCCTTGGGTTTCTTGAGTAAGGCATTGATCTCGGCGTGCTTCCAGCTCTCAGGGAAGGTTGCTGTCTCGAGGGAGGTGTTGATGACTTTCCGGAGATGGGGTGCGATGGATGTGCTGGCTTTGTTGAAGATGTGGTGTGGGTATGCATCTGACGGAGATCCGGAGTGGATGGTGTTCATGATCTTGATGGTGTCATCGTCGTTGATGTTGGTCCAGTAGAGCAGGCGGTTGATGCGGATGGTGGTCGTGGGGGCGGAGGTCGCAGTGGTTGTCGGGGCGGTCGTGGTGTTGAAACTGTCGTGGATGTCTGTGATCTTGCGGTGGAAGAAGGTGGCCAGCGAGTCGCACAGGTCTTGCGAGGGTGGGACGTCGTTGGTGTTGGAGCTGGGGTTGGAGAGTTCCTTCACGATGTTGAAGAGCTTTTTGCTGTTGTACGCATTGTTGTCTAGGCGGTCTTTGAAGGAGGCCCTTTTGGTGGATCTGATGAGGTGATGGTGTCTGCGTGTGGCATTCTTGTGGCTGTCCGGTGTTTGTTCACGGAGCCAGATCTTCTCCAGCTTTCGGCAGGTTTGCTTGGAGGCCTGGAGGTCTTCAGTGAACTAGCTGGCTTTCTTGTTGGTATGATTGTTGGAGGGTTTCTTGATCGGGCGAGGGTGTTGGCGCAGTCGTTGATCCACTGTCTGAGGTTGCGGGCGGCCGTGTCGGGGTCGGTATGGTCGGCGGGTGGGCTCTGGGCGAGGGTGGTGGTTATCTGTTGGGTGCGGTGGTGCGTGGTGGGTTTCTTGAAGGTGAAGTGGATGCAGCGGTGGTCGGTCCAGTGGAGTTCGGTGGTATGGTTGAAGGAGATGTGGGGGCTTGCGTACAAGGGGTACACAAACATTTTTTTCCCTCCCCAGCTCCATCAGAGCTAGCTCTGTTTAAAAATTGGACTACCAATGCAATCCCGCTGGTTGCTTTGACACTGACATTTGGTGTTAGGTTATGTAATGGTCGGACACATAAGGTTAATAAAGGAACCCATACCTTTATAAGATAAATCATAGTAGCAGAATTACCATATTATGCTTGACTTAAAATTATGGTCGGACTTGGAGAACATGGCAATTTTCTAAAGAATGGCTATTGATCACAATATGTCTGAAACATATATTAAATCTTGCTCAGGATGCTCAAAATTTGCTAGCAGACTCTCCACCCATTGTCACCAACAGTAGGTCTATTATGTGGCCACACATACACCAGGCAAAAACAACAATTGATGGACAGAAAGCAGAGCAATGTCATACATTCACCCTAGTGCAGAGATTTGGGCCTAAATCCATTGTTTTGTTTTGCTCACCATGTCATTCCAGTTTCAATCCAGCCATATGCAAATCAATCTTGGCCCTGTGCCCAATGTGACAGTCTAGCCCGAACTGCCAGGCCAGGTCCTCCCCGGACTGGAAACACGCTTCCTAAGACCAGGAATGAAGGGTGATGGCCTGAAACCGGTCCCAGGATGAGGGTCAAGACTAATTTGCATATGGCTGGGTCCAAACTGGGGTGGTGTGGTGAGCAAAAGAATGATGGATTAAACTTAGATCCTTGTGACTGGGAGTAAATGTTTGTATTGTCTAGCATTCCGTCCATCAATTGTTTCTTTTATATATGTCGTCCTAAGTGGGAAGGTTATGCCCAGACGTGTGTCCCGTGCTCACTATACCATTGGATTCACGCTAGCCTGGCTAATGAAGGTTGATCCCCTGAAACCGGTCCCATGAGGCCTGTTTCCGGTCCAGGGAGGACCTGGCTTGGCAGTTCGGGCTGGACTATTCCCACAAGGAACAGAGTCAAGACTGATTTGCATAAGGTTGGGTACAAACTGGGGTGGTGTGATAAGCAAAAGAATGATGGATTAAACCCAGAACCTTGTGACTGGGGGTGAATGTTTGCATTGTCTAGCATTCCGTCCATCAATTGTTTCTTTTGCATATGTCGCCCTAAGTGGGATGGGTATGCCCAGATGTGGGTCCCGTGCTCACTACACCACTGGATTCAAGCTAGCCTGGCTGATGAAGGGTGATGCCCTGAAACCAGTCCCAGGATGCTTGTTTCCGGTCCAGGGAGGACCTGGTTTGGCAGTTCGGGCTGGAATGTTCCCACAAGCAACAGGGTCAAGACTGATTTGCATATGGCTGGGTCCAAACTGGGGTGGTATGGTGAGCAAAAGAATTATGGATTAAACCCAGATCCTTGTGACTGGGGGTGATTGTTTGCATTGTCTAGCATTCCGTCCATCAATTGTTTCCCTCGCACATACACCAGGGATACACATGAGCATCTATACAGTGGTTGTAGCTGTAATTGAAGCGCTGGCTTCTGATGCTCACACTTCCACTATTATTCCCACTAAATCTCACCACTAAGAAATATTATTCACAATGTATTATTCAGGACACTAAGGGACCAATAGAGAAGTTAAACCACATGCTTTCAACGCACACACATCTAATCTCAGACTTTACTCTATTGGTGCAGCATCTGGCAGGAGTTGGCCTCATACAGAGAGGCTGTCGAAGAAGTGGCCAATTTGCATAGATCATGTGCCACCCCCTGTATGAACCATGTGAGAACTTAGCTACTCTCTCTTAAGATGAAAGAGGTGTGGAATAATCCAAGATCAATTGTGAGGGTGATGGGCAAACAGCTTAAACAGAAATATTTGTTACATGTGATGAAAGTTTGGCAAGTGGTCCCGAGGCATAAGGCACAATCAACCATTCCTAGATTTTAAGTGTGATCTAAAATGTTATCCCTTTCTGGATGATGTCGCTCCACCAGCTGCCAAACAACTGTACTTAAAATTGAGGCATGACATTTTACCTTTTAAGAGCTTCAGCGGTAAATGTTCTGTTGCCTATTCTACATCTATGCGCAGATTCTGAAAAGGAAACAGAAGCTAATTTATTATTCATTTGTACGGCTTATTCCCGTTTGAAAAGAAAGAGGATAATTCCAGTATGTCGCTTGTTAGGTGTGACACAATGTAGAACCGTTTTAAGGATACTTAAATTGGACACCAGTGGTCCCATAGTTTTTAGTTTGGTAAGATTTCTTCTTGCTGTCTGTCACTTGACAAAAAAAAGTTACAATAAAGAAGATGCAAGCTTATAGTGATGAATTGAATGCTTTATATAATTTATTGTATTTTATGTTTGATTGGGATTGTCCCCAAAATAAACCTTTAGAAATGATGATAAGACTGCATGCTTACAATGGGACGTGGAGAGGGACACCGAATTCACTACATCTAACAATGTTGTTGACGTGGTGATATGGACTACAATATCTGAGATGTTTCACTGTAATGTAATGTTATCCGAATCGCACTTAACACAATTAAATGTTTGGAATGGAGCATCAACCACTCCACATACATGAGAAAGGAAGGATACGAACAACAAGGCACCAATGCTAACAGTCTCTTACTTCCTTCAACTCTCTTTCGGAAAAGTAATTCTGCAATCTTATCAAAGCAAACAACCCCTCAGGGTCCCCAGTAGATCCAGTTCCAACATCTTCAAAAACATTCTTCTGAATACTTGTGCTGACTGGTAGCCAGGAACATTTTTAACAAATCCATAGAACAAGGATCCTTTCCATCTGAGTTTTGGATCCCATACACCAGACCACCTCTCAAAAAGAATAATCATGACCTTTTCAACCCTGCAAACTACAAACCACTTTCCACTGGCCTGTTCCTGGGTAAGCTACTTTTGGTAAGCTCTTTAACTTCACAGAGAAATATAACTTGCTCACAGATCAATAATCTAGATTCTGACCAGACACAGGAGTGGAATTGACCCTAATACATATCTGGGATTATCTAAAACTTTTTGAAGACAAAAACGCCATAGTAGATGTCCTGCTACTGGGCTTATCAGCAGCTTCTGAAGCAGTTGAACATCAAACATTATTGCTTAGGTTAGTCATGGTATTCATGGAAATTCTCTGAAATTGATTGCACTTCCCCAATTAAGTAATTACCAGTGGCGTTGATTAATTCAAACATACCACCCATTCATGTTTTGTTTACTTCAATGCATTACCCTAAGTGACGGGTATGCCAAGCTGTGGGTCTCGTGTTCATTGTGCTACTGAAACCAAGCTGCACTCAACTAACGAGCCTCAATCAGTATGAAACCGGTCTTGGTTTGCTTGGTTTCTGGTACAGAGAGTGCCAGTCTTGGCAGTTCAGGCTGGACTGTTGCTATTGGAGCAGGACCAAGGCTGATTTGCATTTAACTAGGTCTAATCAGAGGTGGCAAGGTAAGCAAAATAATGATGAACTGATGGCGCAGATTAATTCAAACATTCCACCTATCACTCTTTTGTTAACTTCAATCCGATGCCCTAAATGCAACGGTTATGGTCAGACATGGGTCCTGTACTCAGTATGCCTCTGAAACCAAGCTGCAACTGACTAATGAGCCCCAATTAGGGCAAAAGCAATCTTGGGTTGCTTGTGTTCTGGTTCAGACAGGGTCTGGCTTGGACTTTTGGGCGGGGCTGTTCCTATTGGGGCACGGTCAAGACTGATATGTATACAGCTAGGTCTAATCTGAAGAGGCATGGTGATCAAAATAATGATTGACTGGGATGCGGCCTAAGTAATTACCAGTGGGTGAGACTAATTCAAGCATTCATTCCTTAGAATACTTCCCAAACTGCTGGAGTAGTTGCAAAGAATTAGAGCACTCTCAGGGCTTCTGGCCACAATAATCAAATCCATATGTGAACTGGAGTGCTGCATATGCTTCCAGGATTCATCCGCTTATGTACACCTGAAGTATCCTATATAGGAGTGGAATTCCCCTAATTCGTTTGCAAGTATTCCCACCCAAAAAATGTGGCCATAGCAATCTCAACCAATCCTCTCCTTTAATACAAAGTCATCCACCTCAAATGATTCAATTACATACATTCCAACTAAACATGACCCAATTATACATGCCAGTCCTACCAATGTAATACACTGTGAGTCCACTCTAATCTAGGCACTGAATGCCAGTAGGGCTGACACACATTGATGAAGAGATGTGATGTACTGCCCTTTATATTAATCACAAAAAGGATGGCTTTAACACAAGTCATCCAGGCAAATATTTGCTTTTGCCCCTCGCCCATTCCCACCAACATCAAGAGCTCAAAGTGGAGAACCTTCTGTTGTAACTAGCATAGAAAGGTACGGAAAGAAATCAGTAACAGGAATCTGCAGCACTAACTCATAGCCATCAGCTTATTACAACAAAAAGAACACTGCTTCATCCATCACACAGCGCCCCAAGACAGAATAAAAGCACCTCTGTAATCACTCAAGTTCGAAAAACATTATGCGGTACATAAAAGAATATGATCATAAAGCACATAAAATAATTAAAAAAACAAATGTACAAAAAGCCGGCCCAGACATTTTTATTTATTGCACCATTATGAATAATAAAATACAAATACAACCTTTAAAATAACAGTGTAAATCTTGATTGTGCAAAATACAGTAATGATGAAAAAGGTATATGTGTAGCTATCCTATGTCCCTTAATTATTTCCTAATTTTAATCACATAGGCAAGAAAGGACATGAGGTCAAAACCTTATATCTTGCATTTTCTTTAAAAATTGGTAAGCTGCTGTGTATAACTGTAGGAAGCTGGCTCTGTATATACTATACTAAAGCGAGGTATAGTGTGCATAGAGTTCAGTGAAACCCCAAAGGTAGGCAGATGTAAAGTTAGATAGCACCATACTCTCTATTTCTGGTACTGTGGTCGAGCAGTAAGGCTTTATCAGAGGACTGTGTAAAGCATTTGTTGTACACACTCAGTCAGCAAATAAATTGACACACTCAAAGACTGAACTTCAGACCAATTGTTTTTGTATAAAAATATTCTTTTAGTTATTTTATTTTCAGAATACAATACATATACTTTGTATTGGATTTTTATTAAAATCACAGGCCAGTTACTTTGGAGATTACTTTTCTTTCACAGTGCAGTATGCCTGGATACTGCACTGGGACATTTCCTGTAAACAGGTAAGTAAAAGCGTTTTTGTTAGTTAGTACAATTTTTAAGAATTTCTTTAGGTTTTCCAACTACACACTTGGAAACTTTTCATAGAAAAACAGTCAATGTTATCTTATGGAGGAAAATAGTGTTATCAGTTTAAAGGAAAGTACTTTGTTGTGGGAGTTCGTATTCTGGGGTTACACTCAGGGGTCCCCCAGGGTCAAGGATGCACTCTTGTTACACCCTCAACGGCATTAGGGCGGCCGTGTGCAGAGTGCTGAGGTCCAGTGTTATCCAACGGGGGATAGGGGGCCTCTGATTGGTGGCTGCTGACGAGCAGGCCACTGGGTTGTGGGAGCAAAGCTCCTGGACTTATGCTCAGGGCAAATGGGGGTTTAGGCCAGCACAAAAGATGCACCCTCAGCGGCACTAGGACGGCCGGGTGCAGAGGGCTGGTTTGGTGTCGGAAGCCCTGTAGCTTCCAATGGTAAGTCTCCGATTTGCAAAAGCACTGCAGGCTCAGGGACAAAAGTCTTCTGGGTGCGACCACCATCTGGAGAGGTAAGTTGGGATGTTGGTGGTTGGTTAGGCACTGTTGGTTGGGCCACTCAAGGCCGTGGGGCGTTGGGGGCAGGGGTGCCTTTTAGGGTCGGAATCTTCTTACCAGCTCCTGGTCGCGGTTGGGGGTCCTTCCGGTTTGAGGCTGCAGGCATCGGCTGGAGGCTTGAGGCAGGTCAGACTTCGCCGGATCTCGGGTCAGGATTACCGACGAGACCTCCTTGTGGTGTTTGCCCACTTGAACTCGGACCGTGGACGGATCCGCAGTTTCCGGCCAGAGCCAGAAGTTGTTGATGAACAAATACGGTGTTCACGGTAGACACAGTCTTTGTGGTTAAAGCCAGGCAGGTCATCTGGGTTTTTCGAGGTTCCTGGCCGCAGGACACACTGGGATTTCGCAGGAGCAGGTTTGAGGTGGAGACAGGCCGGTAGGGCTGAGGCCAAGTCAGTGGCCGTCTTCCTCTTGTTAGCTTCGGCACGACTGTTCGGTCTTTCTTCTTTTCTTGTAGTTGGTTCTTGTCTGTGGAAGCAAGGTTCAGGGGTGCCCCTAAATACTAGATTTAGGGGTGTTACAGGTAGGTAAAACGTTTGGGACCAATGCGTCCCTTCCCTGGGGTGGGTACACCCCCTAATATGCCACCCTCCAGTGGGAGGGGGACATAAGCCTTTCTCTGGTTGGCTAGGTCCCCCCATCTGCAAGATGGTGGGGACTGAGAGTTGTGCTTCACCTCGCCTCCCCAACTGAGGGGTGGAGTTGGCAAAGGTGGTCATACCTCTCTTCCTCACTTGTTTTTCCCGCCGGTTCTCCCACCCAAATTGGGGTCAGAACCAGTGGGGAATAGTTGCTGAAAGCAGCAAGTGGCCTAGGGAAGCTCTAAAGGCGGCAAGCCTTTGAAGCTTCCCCTTCGTGAACCCTGCCCATCCTGGGGGAGAAAGTTTGGCACCTCGTCGCAGGATGTGCAATGTTTCAGGCCCCCGAGAGCAGCAGGCTCTCGACCTAGGGTCCAGAAACATGTCTGGTGGTGGCAGACGAAAGCAGCCACTCAGCCTAGACACTAGTGGTAGGTCGTTTTTCAGGGGGCATCTCTAAGATGCCCTCTGTGTGCATTTTCCATTAAATCCCACGCTGGCCTCAGTGTGGGTTTAATGTGCTGAGAAGTTTGATAACAAACTTCTCTGTTTTCAGTGCAGCCATTATGGTGCTGTGGAGTTCATAATGACAAACTCCCAGCACCATATACTCTTAATGGCAGCACTGCACTTACAATGTCTAAGAATGGACTTGGGCACTGTAGGGGTACAGGGCTCATGTAAATGTAAATGTAAACACCCTGCCGCAGCACATCAGGACAAGCCCCTCCCTTTTGCAGTTTCGCAAAAGATTGAAGACCTGGCTTTTTAATCAGTAATATCGACAACTAACCTTCAGGAGCCTTTTTCATCTTGGGAAAATTAGATGAATAATCTAGCGCCGAGACGCCTACGGGTATTCGTTCGCGCTTAATAAATTGCATGAATAAATAAATAAATAAATAAATGTAAATGTCATGGTACTTATAGAGCGCACTGTCACCAGACGGTCACCTTGCGGTGTCGCCTATGCGGTTTCCTGGCGCTGATACTCATACCGCTGTGGAACCCCTCCTGGCTTTCCCTGTTAAGTGTCCACTCCAGGGTGAAGCCAGGCATCCTTAGCGCTGTTGGGGCCAGTGTGGAGGCTAAGCAAGCTATTGCCCAGAGTTGCAGCGTGGGGCCCGTGATTAGAATAGGCACCGAGGCGAGAATTAACAGGTCCGATGAAATTGAGCCTGAGACCCCGCCGAGGCGGGAATCGAACTCTGGTCCCTGGCCAGAACTCTGCATCAGGGTCTGCCGCTCTAACCATTGAGCCACACTCCTCCATGCTCATGCACCTGTACCCTCACCACTGGTACAGTGCACCCAGCTAGAGCGGTGACTGTTCTATGCCAGGGCACTGGGTTAAAGGCATGGCAAACATCCCTGTGTGCCATGTTGACTCTTCACTTTGTTCTGCACCAAAACACACCGCCTGCAAAGGCAGTGTGTGAGTGTAGTGGGACAGGCCTCTCAGGGTGGCACAATAAGTGCTGCAGCCCTTAGGGCCTGTGGTACCATTTACCAGGGACTGGCCTGTGGCCAGAGATGCCAATTGGGTTTTGTTTTCAATGCAGCTTTAGGGAAAGAACATAGGCCCTGGGTACCTGATTGGCAGTTGCCCAGGGCATACATTCAGTCAAAGCACATCACAGTTCAGCAAAACGTGGGGCCTACCATGCAGAAAAAGGCACTTTCTCACCCCCCCCCCCCCCCCAAACGAAAGAGGATGAGATTAACCTTTCCCTAGAGAGCCTTCAGAACCTTGAAAGTCCATCTGCATTGGCATTGGCTGTCCCAGGTCTGTGTTCCACTACAAAGTCCATTCCCTGTAGGGCGATGGACCACCTAAACAGTTAAGGATTTTCAACTTTCATCTGCATTAACCATCTGAGAGGTCTGTGATCAGTTTGAACTCGGAAGTGAGTACCAAACAAGTATGGTCTCAGCTTATATAGGGACCAAACCACAGCAAAGGCCTCCATCTCAATGGCACTCTGTTGCAGGGCAAGGAGAGGGTCGTAGGCAGTTATATTCGTTTGCACAGTTTTCTTTATTACTGTTACTTCACAGTCTAAGGGGTGGAAATCAGTCATAGTCTTTAGTAGGTGTGTGGATCCCGGAGCTCCGTTCTCCCACTGCTGATCCTGCGCAGGAGGTGGCGGCGGACACAGCGACTGGCTTGTCTCTCTTACTCTCCGGTCCGGCAGGGGAATATAAATAAAAGAAAAAAAAGGCCTTTAATCTCAGGCATCCATGTGAGAGTGTTTTGGAAGGGATGTGAGGGATCACCCAGGTCCTATGGCCTGTGGAGGGGAGGAAACACCAACACCAGGAGTAACGAAGAACCAGCTACCCCGAGGGATCCCCGCCTTCTCCACCCATTCAGGGACGATCCTCCCTCTTCCCAGGGCCCAGGAAACGCAGACGCACCTGTTGGAGCCACGTTCCTCCGTGGACGTGGCGGGGCGAAGCTTGATGTTGGCCTCCTGGCTCCAGCAGTCTCTCACGGGCGTCTTCGGGTGTCCGGTAACGCGGCTCGGTTCTTTCGGTCCGGGTGTCTGGATCCACAGCATTGAATACTTCCCGTTTCTCTCCTCCTTCATTGTCATTGGTGCTTTTGGCGTCTGTCGTCACACCAGGCCCCGCCTCCAGGGCCGGATCAGAGATTGCTTCCTGGTCCTGGTTAAAGGGCCAGTAGCCCGAAGGCCACTCGAGGTCGGTTTCGTAACTTCCTTCTTCATAGGGCTGAGGAGACAAAAAAGTGGGGTTCAAGGGGGAAGACAGAGGAAGAAGTCGGTCCAGACCTTCCGACTTCTGACACACTCCAACGCTGCTCCCTGAGGAGATGTCTTCTGCTTACAAAAGCAACAGGTTGGTCTTGGCCTTCATCACTGGTCTGGGATATGACCGCTCCTATCCTTAGCTTAGAGGCATCAGTCTGCACAATGAACTGCTTGGCATAGTCTGGAGCTTTGAGAATTGGTGCTGTACACATTGCCTCTTTCAGGGTGTCAAAAGCCTTTTGACAACTAACTGTCCAATGTATCTTTTTTGGCATTTTCTTGGAGGTAAGTTCTGTGAGGGGAGCCACAATGGACCCATATCCCTTCACAAACCTCCTGTAGTAAACAGTCAAGCCAAGGAATGCCCTGACTTGGGTCTGGGTTGTTAGAGATGCCCCGTCCAGAATAGCCTGGATCTTGGGCTGTAAGGGTTGTACTTGGCCTCCACCAACAAGGTGGCCCAGGTACACCACAGTTCCCTGCCATATGTGGCATTTGGATGCCTTGATAGTTAAGCCTGCAGTTTGCAGGGCATTTAAAACCTTCCCAAGGTGGATCAAGTGATCTTGCCAGGCAGAACTAAATACAGCAATATCATGTAGATAAGCTGCACTAAAGGATTCCAACTCAGCAAGGGCTTGAGTCACCAACCCCTGGAAGGTGGCATGGGCATTCTTTAAAGCGAAGGGCATAACAGTAAACTGATAATGCCAATTAGGTGTGGAGAATGCTGTCTTTTATTTTGCTCCTGGTGCCATGCCAATCTGCCAGTACCCTGCAGTTAAGTCAAAGGTCTGCTCTTGGAATAGGGTGAGCATCTGTCTTGGTGACAGAGGTGAGCCCTCTATTGTCCACACAGAACCTAATTTCTCTCTTTTCACCCTGTGGATGAGGTTTGAGGACTAGAACCACTGGGCTGGCCCAAGGGCTCTCAGAGGGTTCAATAACCCCTAACTCCAGCATCTTGCTGACTTCAGCTCTGATGGTTTGACTTGATCAGACTGGCAATATATTTTGCTTTTGACAGGTGAACTGTCACCAGTGTCCACATTATGGATACACCAGTTTGTCTGACCAGGGGGTCAAGGAAAAGAGCTTTGCATACTGCTGCAAGACTTGCTTACAATCAGTCTGCTTGTTGGGCAGAGAGGGTGTCTGAAAAGACAACTCCATTGCTGACCCATCTGGGCTGTATGAGAGGAGGTCAGGTGGAGGTTCACTCTCTGTCTCCTGATCCTCATCGGTCACCATCAGCATGGTGATGTCAGCCCTGTCATGGTAGAGCTTTAGGCGGTAACACATGGATAGCCCTTTTGGGTGTCCTGCTTGTGCCCAGGTTAACCAAGTAGGTGACCTCACTCTTTTTTTCTAGGATAGGGTAAGGGCCACTCCATCTGTCCTGGAGTGCCCTTGGTGCCACTGGCTCCAAAACCCACACCTTTTGCCCAGGTTGAAATTCAACCAGTGCAACCTTTTGGTCATACCAGTGCTTTGGAAGCTCCTGGCTGGCCTCAAGATTTTTGGATGCCTTTTCCCTATACTCAGCCATTCTGGACCTTAGGCCAAGCACATAGTCCACAATATCTTGTTTGTGTTCTTGGAGAGGATTCTCCCAACCCTCTTTTACAAGACAGAGTGGTCCCCTCACAGGATGGCCAAACAGATGTTCAAAGGGGGAAAACCCTACTCCTTTCTGTGGCACTTCTCTGTAAGCGAAAAACAGGCAAGGTAGAAGGACATCCCATCTCCTTTTGAGTTTTTCAGGGAACCCCATAATCATGCCTTTCAATGACTTGTTGAATCTCTCAACAAGGCCATTGGTTTGTGGGTGATAGGGTGTAGTAAACTTGTACTGCACTCCACACTCTTTCCACATGTGTTTTAGGTAAGCAGACATGACGTTGGAACCTCTGTATGAAACTACCTCCTTAGGAATCCCTACTCTGGTGAAGACACCACTGAGGGCCTTGGCTACTGCAGGAGCTGTGGTAGTCCTAAGGTGAATTGCTTCAGTCTATCTAGTGGCATGATCCACTACCACTAGAATGAATGTGTTCCCTGCTGCTGTGACACGGCAAGTGGACCCACTATGTCCACACCTACCCTTTCAAAGATAACCCCCACCACAGGCAGTGGTATCAGGGGGGCATTTGAGGGGCCACCTGTCTTGACACTAGCCTGACAGGTGATACAGGAGCTGAAAAACTCCTTTACTTTTTGTTTTAGTGCACCTGGGGCCAGTAAAAGTGGCCAGCTAGCCTTTCTCAAGTCTTGGTTTGGCCCAGATGTCCAGCTAGGGGAATGTCATGAGCTAAATTTAGGAGAAACTCACTGTACTTCTGAGGCACTACCGCTCTTTTAGTGGCTCCAGGTTTGGGGTCTCTGGCCTCAGTGTACAGTAGTCCCTCTTCCCAATAAGCTTAGTGGTACCACTGACATCTCCCTTTCCTGTTCAGCAGCTAGCTGCTTCAGGCTTTCAAGAGTTGGGAAGTCATGCTGTCCAAGGCACAGCTCTTCCCTAGAGGCCCCCCCTGGGCCTCAGAGTTCAACCTTGTAAGGGTCAAGCTCTATGGGCTCAGTTCCCTCTGGGGTGTCCAAGTCCTCTCCCTGAGGAGAGGGGTCCTGATCATTTTACTGTACAGAAGCTGGTTCCGCAGTCTTCTTGCCTTTTCTCTTGAAAGGTTGAGTCATACTTTTAGGCCCCAACACTTCTTTTTCACCCTGTCTCTTGCTCTGTGCTCTTGTTTTTACACACACCAATTCAGGTATGTCCAGCATTGCTGCATGGGCTTTCAGTTAAATTTCAGCCCATGCTTAGGTTTCCAGGTCATTGCCAAGTAGACATGCAGCTGGTAGCTTTGGAGAGACCACTACCTTTTTCAGGCCAGTACCCCTCCCCCACCCCCAGTCTAATGTCACCATAGCCATTGCATGGTTAGCAGTAACACAGTCAGCATTGGTGACTGGGTAAGTTATCCCAATCAAGTATTGCTCAGGGGAAACCAGTGTGTCTTTCACCATAGTGACACTGGCACCTGTATCCCGCAGAGCTTCTATCCTAGTTCCATTGATCCAAGGGTATTGTAAGTACTTTTTTAAGTTGGGGGGCCAGACAACTACAGTGGCAAACTCAACTTCCCCTTCTGAAACTAGAACTGCTTCAGTGTGCAACCCGATTTGCTCTTGGCACACTGTTGATCCCATCTGGAGGCTTTTATTCCCCAGGAGGAGCTGTAGTAAGACTAGGAGCCTTCTTGTTTGGGCTAGCAGCACCTCCAGGTAAGTGTCCCAACTTCTTACAGTTATTACACCAGGCCTTTGAGAGATCAAAGATCTTTCCCCTGTACCTATTAATGGACTGGGAAGAGTTTTGGGACCCACCCCTCTGTGAAGGTTTTTGGGCCCTTTAGAAGACCCAGGCTTTATATCTTGGGGATTCTAACCACCTTTCCCCTGGGGAGGTTTTGTAACCACTTTCATTTGGTCTCTCCCAGTGGGTGTACGCAATGAAGGGCTAAGGAATAATGGGAGGGAGCGCCAACTGCAGTGGGGAGAGGCAGTCACTGACCAGCTCCAGCGGCCGCCGCGGACCCAAGGCCGGCGGGGAACACGGGAGAGGCAGCGCCACTGGGGTGGGAACGGGAAAGAAGGTAGGTAATCAAAGGGCCCCAGGTGTCAACAGGTCGGGACCTAGCAGGCCTTAAATCCCAGAACTCCGACAGGAGAGTCTGGCTCCGGGAGGCATCCTCAAGCCAACTCTCAACCTTGGGAGCCGGCCTGCGATGCCAATACATGGCCACTCTACGCCTAGCAAGGACCAGCAGCATTGCAATCAGGTGGCAGGAGACACAGCTCCTGGAGCTTTTGTTTGGTGGGATGGGGACCCATGGTTATGATTTAATTTTACATAGGGACATTACCTCCTTGAAAGACAAGTGAAAGTAAGGGGTGAGGTCAAGCTCCTCAACCCTGTCCTCTATGACATTGTTGTTATTTTCACTAATAGCTGGGTTCTTATTTTGAGACATTGTTAAAAAAAAATCGAACCCCTCTTACCCTAGCTACAGTGACTTTTAGTAATTTTGCAAAAATGCCAATTTAAAAAAAAACTTGAATACTAAAGACAATTTAAGAGTTCTGTTGTGTGATCAGGTGGTAACCGAGTAGTCCAGCAAATGTAAACTTGTATATCCCACCACTGATCCACCAATGTTGGAAGGTGGCTCTTTATAAACTATACCAAAGTGAGGTATAGTGTGCACAGAGTCCAGTGGAACCCCAAAGGTAGGCAGAGGTAAAGTTAGATAGATCATTACTCTCTATTTGTGGTAGTGTGGTCGAGCAGTAAGGCAGTATCAGAGGACAGGGTTAAGCATTTGTTGTACACACTCAGTCAGCAAATTAATTCACACACTCAAAGACTGAACTTCACACCAATTGTTTTTGTATAAAAATATTCTTTTAGTTATTTTATTTTCTAGAACCAAGCAAGTCTGGCACAGGTAAGCAATAAATATTTTATAGTTTGTTAACCAGTTCAATTGCAATTGTAAATGTACTATGGTTTGACTTACAGTATTGTTTCAGAGAAGAGAAATGCAATCACTTGTAAATACAGTAAAAAAAAAAATTTACTGAGTTTTATACAGTGCAAACTTGACCCGAAGGTATCGGGTATCAGAGCGCTTTACATAGCACCAGTTGCGTTACATGAGGACACATTCCTTTTTGTTAGGCACGGGGAGATTACGTGATTTGCCCAGAATCACAGGATGTTCAGCACCATTGCCGAGACTCGAACCCAATTCCCCAGATTCGAGGTCGACAGCCCTAGCTGTTAGGCCAACATTGACTTGAATGGGATTTGCAGTAAAATAGCAGGTAAGTTACTTTTGGATTACTTTTCTTACTCAGTGCTGTATGCCTGGATGCAGCACTGGGACATTTCCTGTAAACAGGTGAGTAAAAGCGTTTTTGTTAAATTGTACAATTTTATAGAATATGTTTAGGTTTCAAAACTCAACACTTAGAAAAAATTTCAGGAAAACATGTCAATGTTATCCTGTGGAGGAAAATATGGTTACCGGTTTTTAGGTAAGTAATCGGTCTTTGGAGTTGAGGTTCTGGAGTTAGAACAAGGGTCCCCCCAGGGTCAAGGATGCACTCTTGTTACACCCTCAGCGGCACTAGGGCGGCCGGGTGCAGAGTGCTGAGGCCCAATGTTATCCAATGGTGTATAGGGGGCCTCCGGTTAGTGCCTGCTGGCAAGCTGGGTTGTGGGAGCAAAGCTCCTGGACTTTAGCTCAGGGCAAATGTAGAAATAGATAAGCACCAAAGGTGCACCCTCAGCAGCACTAGGGCGACCGGGTGCAGGGTGCTGTTTCAACGTCAAATGCCCAGTTGTTTCCTATGAAGAACCTCCGGTTTGCAAATGCACTGCAGGCAGGGACACAAAGGACTTCTGGGTGCGACAACCACTTTGAGAGGTAAGTTGGGAAGTTAGGAGTTGGATAGGCACCGTTGGTTTGGGCACACAAGGCCGTTGGGTGTCGGGTGCAGGGTGCCTCTTGGGGGTCAGGTCTTCTTACCAGCTCCTGGTCGCGGTTAGAGGGGCCTTCTGGATTTAGACTGCAGGCGTCGGTTGGAGGCTTGAGGCAGGTTAGGGGTCGCCAGATCTCAGTTCAGGATCACCGGGGTGACCTCCTCGTGGTGTTTGCCCACTCGAGCTCGGGCCGTGGACGGTGGGTACAGAGTAGGGCGGATTTGCGGTTTCCGGCTGCTGCCAGAGCTTTCAGTTGAACACATCTGGTGTTCACGGGGAGGCAGTCTTTGGAAGTGAAGGCAGGCAGGTCCTCTGGGATTTTTGAGGTTGCTGGCTGCAGGACACACCGGGATTTTGGAGGAGCAGGTTCGAGGGGGAGACAGGCCGGTAGGGCTGGGGCCAAGTCAGTGGGCGTCTTCCTCTTGTTAGCTGCTGCACGGATGTTCAGTCCTTCTTCTTTTCTTCTTGTTTCTTTTCTGGATCTGAGGAAGCAAGGTTCAGGGGTGCAACTAAATACTAGATTTAGGGGCGTTACAGGTAGGTAAAAGGCAGGGACCAATGAGTCTCTTCCCTGGGGTGGGTACACCCCCTCCAGTGGGAGGGGGGCGTGTGCTTGTCCCTGATTGTCTGAGTCCTCCCATCTTCAATATGACGTAGACTGAGAGTTTTGCTTCACCTCGAGTGGTGGAGTTGGTAGAGGTGGGTACACCTCTCTTCCTCACTTGTTTTTTCTGCCGGTTCTCCCGCCCAAAGTGGGGGTCAGAACCAGTGGGGACCAGTTGCTGAAAGCAGCTATTGGCCTGGGGAATCTCACAAAGGCGGCAAGACTTTGAAGCTTCCCCTTTGTGAACCGTGCCCATCCTGGGGAGTAGGCTTGGCACCTTGTCCCAGGATGTGCATTGTTTCAGACCCCAGAGAGCAGCAGGCTCTCGACCCAGGGGCCAGGAACATGTCTGGCGGTGGCAGCTGTAAGCAGCCACACAGCCTGTACACTAGTGGTGGGTTCATTTTCAGGGTGCATCTAAGCGATGCCCTCTGTGTGCATTTTTCATTAAATCCCACACTGGCATCAGTGTGGCTTTAATTTGCTGAGAAGTTTGATACCAAACTTCTCAGTTTTCAGTTCAGCCATTATGGTGCTGTGGAGTTCGTAATGACAAACTCCCAGCACCATATACTCTTAATGGTAGCACTGCACTTACAATGTCTAAGAATGGACTTAGACACTGTAGGGGTACAGCACTCATGCACCTGTACCCTCACTACTGGTATAGTGCACCCAGCTAGAGGGGTGACTAATCTATGCCATGGCAGTGGTTTGTAGGCATGGCACTCAGAGATGTGTGCCATGTTGACTCTTCACTTCAAGACATGCAGTCTTCAAAGGCAGTGTGTAAGTGTCAGGGTACAGGACCTCCAAGGGTGGCACAATAAGTGCTGCAGCCCTTAGAGGCCTTCTCTGATCACAGTGCCCAGGGTACCCGTGGTACCATTTACCAAGGACTGACCTGTGGCCAGGGATGCCAATTGGATTTAGACTTCAATGCAGTTTTAGGGAAAGAACATAGGCCCTGTGTACCTGAATAGCAGGAGCCTTGGGCACACTCAGTCAAAGTACATCCGCAAATCAGCAAAAAGTGTGGGCAACCGTGCAGAAAGTGGGCACTTTCTCACACTATGACTTAGGGTACTTCTTCTAATAAAAATATTGTACTTAAGAACGTCATAGTTGCGTCAGTGTCAGGTGCCTCCACAAAACTATAGTACATCCACTTAGAAAAGTAATCTATTGCTAAAATTAAATACTTCATGTCTGCACTCAGCAAAGAATATCCAATCCCACCTTTTCCCATGCTGCTTCCGGGAATTGTGTTGGGTGTAATGGGGTCTGTACTGTCTTCCAATGTTTGTCTGACACAAGACATTCTGGGCACCTGTTTACTCACAACTTAACCTGACCGTCCATTGCTGGCCATCAATAATGTTGTTTTACTATCATACCGGTTTTTGTAGAACCACGGTACCACTCCTGTGCTTTGTTTATAATTATGCCCCGTAGCCCAGCAGGCTGTCATATAATATTATTTTCCACAGACAGTTCATCCGCTATCTGTGCCAAAATCTTCAAGTCTCCGTTCAAGCATCTTGGGTTTGACCAGCTATGTGTGATATACTCAATTACTTTGGTCAAAGTTTGCTCACACTTACAAGACTCCATCCACCTCTCCTTAGAGCTGACTGATTCGTACTCTGCCACAGCGTCCACCGTTTCTACACACTCGATGCCATCAAACCTGTGAATCATCCATCGTCCACTTCCATAAGCATTCTCGATAGGCAGTCAGCTCTAAAATTATTTCCCCGAAATGTGTTTAACTGTAAAGTAATACTCTTGTAACTTAGATACCAATATCGTGAGTTTGGCGGACATACTGTTGCTATTGACTTTACTAAATATATAGACCAATGGTTTGTGGTCCATGACAAGTTCAAACCTGGGACCCCAAATGTACATCCTGAACTTCTGTACATCCCACACTCATGCCAGAGCCTCTCGTTCTATGGTACTAAACTGTTGTTTGAATTGCTTAGGGGATCTTAATGCGAAGGCCACTGTTTGCTCACAAACATTCACTCTCTGACTAAGAACTGCTCTAACACCAAGGATGCTAGCATCCACTGTTATAAGTGAAACACAATCTTCTCGAAATGCATGTAAGGACTGTGCGGATATAATTATTCCTTCACTTTCACAAACACTTCCTCCAACTCATTTGACCATTTGAAACTTTTACCCCTCTCGAGAAGAGTACGTAAAGGTTCCACCGTCCGAGCATAGTTCTGCACAAACTTAGCATAGCACTCTGCCATCCCAAGAAAAGATCGTAAAGTATCCTTATCGGAAGGAACCTTGGCATCTCTTATCACCCATACAACTTATCATTTAGGTTTTATACCATTGCAAGACACCGTGTGCCATAGATATTCAAGCTCCTGACCCCCAAATATGCATTTGTCAGCTCTAACCTCAATACTCCTAGATTTTAATATAGACAGGGCATCCTTTAAAATTGTGTTGTGCACCTCTAAAGTCTTTGCATATATGCATGTCATCCAGATACACTTATACCCCCTTTGTACCATAAAACAAAGTGTCCTTAAGTTTCTGAAACACGTTGCCTGCAGACGCTCGTCCGGAGGGCAGCCGTAGAACCTTATAGGCACGAAAAGGGGTAACAAACGTTGAAAGATCCTGAGATTCTGTTGTTAATGCCACTTAGTGGTATGCTGACCTCAAGTCAATTTAAAAAAAACACTTGACTCCCCCTAGATTCATAATTAACTCATGAATCCTTGGTAGTGGGTGGCAGTTGATGATATTCTTGTTGATCGCCGGTAAGTACGTACAAAGTGTAATCTTGCCAGACTTTTTCCAGGCAAAAACTATGGGTGCCACCCGTTGTGAGTAATCAGTAGGTGGTATTACGCCCTGAGAGCACAAATCTTGCAGCGTGTTCCTCAATTCTTCTCTGACACTCAGGAGCATGGGCGTACTTTATGAGTTATTGGCTCGGCACCCTGCACCAACTTTATATGGTGTTCCATGCCTTTTACTAACCCCACCTGCTCACTGAACACTGATTGGAACTCTGATAGAATCTCCTTGACTGCCCCATCCACACATTCCACTTGAAAACTGGTACCTCCGTTACCCTGACTGGAACTAAATACTGTCCCATGCGTGCCAAATATCTCCATCCAATAATATTCTTTCCTTTGACTGCTACGTACACCTTTGTTTTAGTCTCTCGCCCCAAATATTGTACTTTTGACACAAAATACCCAAACATATCTATATTTTTTTCCCCAAAAGCCTTCAGGTTCACATCAGCTTTAGGATAGAGAAACATCCTTTCCTCAGAATTCATCAAATGTTTTGTCCCTCAGGATGGATATGGGAGCTCCTGAGTCTGCCATGACCTGCAAGGTAATGTTATCAATAACCGCAGTGCACAAATGTCCCTTCACCACTTTGGAGTTCTCCACACAGTTGAGTGTTAATACAACATTACTAAGTGAATTTGAACATGACTCAATTTCCGTTTCCACACTGCCCACATTCACATGGTTCTTATTACTCCTGCAGACGATCTGAATATGCTCCATGTTCTTACAGGACAAATAGCGTTTGTTAATGGCTGGACATCCAGCAAAATTGGCTAAAATGGTTCTTTGAGCCGCATCTGAAGCAAACATTTGTTGACTTTTTCTGTGTCAACTTTGTGGTTTTTCCTTTCACGTTAACAACGCACAAATTGTCTTCCAGGTTCTGGACCGATGCAGGCACCACGCTAACACTGGTGCAGAATCTCGATGCATTGCTTTCGTAGAACTCGTAGACCTCTCAATACTCATAACCAAATCAATCACCTCCGCTAGAGACTGTTTTTTGTAGCTCAGTAGTCTTTCTTTGATTTTTCTGGACACGCAGTTAAAACAAAATTGTCTCTTTTGTAATCATCCGCTATCGGACCAAATTTGCACATTGTAGCAAGCACCCTTAATGCCGAAATATACTCTTCCACCTTTCCGTACTCCATTTGCTTACTTTTGTAGAAATTATGCCTCTCAAGCATATCCGGTTCATTTGCGAACTGTTTCTTTAGTCTTACCATTGCTTCCAAATACACGTTCCATTGTCTATCCCCAGACTGACCCTTAGGTGGTAAAATTGGTGTAAGGCTGTCAAACATCTGCGCGGCTTGTACCAGGCATCCAAATAGCATCGCAAATTTGCGTGCAGGGCTATACTCTATAGCGTCAATAGCCACTAAGTGGTTTTCAAATATTCTAAATATTCTAAACCACTCGAGCCAAATCGCTGCTGGTTTGCCCGGTTTACTAAGAAACAGTGGCAGCTATGTCATCAAGTCAGGATTAGTCACATTTAAATAGGTAAAAAGAACAACAACAAACTTACACAAAAAAAGTTCTACACCCAAACCACCCACACTGTCCAAAAATAGGTGGTAAGCTCAGGTTGTTTTAAACCATACAAATTGTTCAAATAATGTGAACGAACAGTATGTGTACCTCCAGCAGTTCTCGCTCAAGCAGTTACCCACAACAATACTCCTCACCTTTAGATCCCAAGGCTAGCACCGGTAATCAAGCTTCTTCTGGACCTTGGTATTGCACCTCCCTTCAGTTGACTGTAATTGTTAATCTCACCATGGCCGTCGCGCCGGAGTCGCACATCAAGTGACCGCGACGCTCCACAAAATTCTCACCAGCACGATGTTCTCCTTGAGGTGTTTCACCTCCGATCAGCTGAGCATTTGCCTACCTCAACATGGCCATCATGCCGACATCGTACTTCATGTGACTGCATGACACTCCTCCCAAATTTCCTCCTGCAATGTAGCCACTAACTGCTTCACTCGTTCCTTGTGGTGTAGAGGCACCTGCCCACTGTTTTCCAGCACTGCAGAGGGTTGTTCGGCGCCTCCCTGCACCACCAAGACTTTTGCAAACCAGCTCGGTCGACCACTACCAGTACTCACGCTCTTTCAGCCGTCCTTCCGGATGCTGCGTAGGTTTTGTTGGTCGGTGGGTGAACACTCCCCCTCGTCGCCAAATATTATGAAGAGAAGAGATCACACAGGCCAGATAAGCTGAATCTCGTGATTGTTTTTTTAGGTCTCGCTGAGCCAATGCGCTTGCGCATTGCTGGCGAGATTATAGTAAGGGGAAAAGAAAAGTCTACCAAAGACCTTTGGAATGCGATTTATGGCCAGTGCATGTGAGGCATTCAAGCGCGAAGCTGGCATCTGGCACGTGCACGTCGCCAGCCACATCCCACACCATTTGTTGTCTGAGCCTCGGCATCAGACTTCAAAGGAAGCCGCCCCCTCGCCACGCAATGCCGAGAGCTTGTTTTTTCACTTTCAGCACGGCGCACGGAAGACTTGCCTGCTTTGCCAAAGCTTGTCTCTAATTTTGTATCACTCTCCGTATTTGCACCTCTGTTCATATTATTATAAATAGATGATTCTTCTCTCTGGCTAGCTGGTTATCGGCGGCGTCACCTCACGCCTTTGCGTGTTTGCCACTTCACCAAGTGTGTGTCTATTTGTTTTGTGCTTGTCTCACTCTTCGTCTCCTCCTCCTCCACTGCAGGCTCAGCATAAGATAATGCGCCACACTGCTCGGCTGCGCTTTGCCGGTCTCAGCTCCCCCCTCTCACGCCCACCCCTTTACAGCAGCCGCTCTAATGCCATTGAAAGGCAAGACTTGCCTGCTTTGCCAAAGTTTGTTGAGTGTTATGTTGAGTTATCTTGCGCTCCGTTTACAGATCTATATTTACCGCTTACATGCTTGATCATGCATTAATGTTGAGATTCCCACATAAATTGCCCAAGCATCCAAGGACCGGTTTCTGGCTATCAGCCTTCGGCTTGATTCCGGTCTGGGAACAAGACATGGCTTGGTAGTTCGGACTGGACTGTTCCCATGAGGCACAGGGTCAGAGCTGATTTGCATATAGCCAGTGTCTAACCCAGGGTGGTGTAGAGTGCAAAAAAACGATGGATTTAGGCCCAGATCCTTGTACTGGGGGGAATGTATGACATTGTTCTACATTCTGTCCATCAACTGTGTTTTTTGCAATTTTCACCCCGAGTGGGCTGGGTATGCTCAGACGTGAGTCCCAGGCTCTCCACACCACTGGAGTCAAGCTATCCAGGCTGAGGAAGGCTGATAGCCAGAAACCGGTCCTTGGATGCTTGATTCCGGTCTGGGAAAAAGACATGGCTTGGTAGTTCGGACTGGACTGTTCCCATGAGGCACAGGGTCAGAGCTGATTTGCATATAGCCAGTGTCTAACCCAGGGTGGTGTGGAGTGCAAAAGAACGATGGATTTAGGCCCAGATCCTTGTACTGGGGTGAATGTATGACATTGTTCTACATTCTGTCCATCAACTGTGTTTTTTGCAATTTTCACCCCGAGTGGGCTGGGTATGCTCAGACGTGAGTCCCAGGCTCTCCACACCACTGGAGTCAAGCTATCCAGGCTGATGAAGGCTGATAGCCAGAAACCGCTCCTTGGATGCTTGATTCCGGTCTGGGAAAAAGACATTGGCTTGGTAGTTCGGACTGGATTGTTCCCATGAGGCACAGGGTCAGAGCTGATTTGCATATAGCCAGTGTCTAACCCAGGGTGGTGTGGAGTGCAAAAAAACGATGGATTTAGGCCCAGATCCTTGTACTGGGGTGAATGTATGACATTGTTCTACATTCTGTCCATCAACTGTGTTTTTTGCAATTTTCACCCCGAGTGGGCTGGGTATGCTCAGACGTGAGTCCCAGGCTCTCCACACCACTGGAGTCAAGCTATCCAGGCTGATGAAGGCTGATAGCCAGAAACCGGTCCTTGGATGCTTGATTCCGGTCTGGGAAAAAGACATGGCTTGGTAGTTCGGACTGGACTGTTCCCATGAGGCACAGGGTCAGAGCTGATTTGCATATAGCCAGTGTCTAACCCAGGGTGGTGTGGAGTGCAAAAAAACGATGGATTTAGGCCCAGATCCTTGTACTGGGGTGAATGTATGACATTGTTCTACATTCTGTCCATCAACTGTGTTTTTTGCAATGTACAATACCAATAGCTCAAACTTTGCTAATGCGAGACCTATAGCATTGCAAATGCTTGTAATTATGAGTTTTTATCTGTTTGTGGAGCTAGCCTCAGTCAAATTCATTTGGGCGATTTTAGCCTTTTTTTAAACGTACGTGTGGAACTTTTTTAAGTCATTGTATCTTTAAATGTTGTTCTATATTTTTGCTTTTATGGCTTTTTGTAGCCGAATAAAGCTTTGTTGACTTGACTTGACGTGAACATTGAATCTGTTTATTACAATATCCACCCACGACATGGAGCGACCTCCAGGCTCAGTGCTCAAACGAAAACTGAAGATGTCGTTTGAACCTATAGCCAGTGCTCTCTCCATACACGGGCCGTATTTGAAAAATACCATGGAATTTCATGTAGTGCACGCCTCACTGCGCGCACAGGAGTGCCAACACAACAAGAGTAGAACACTACAAGGGCTTAGCCGGGGGCCAAGTCCTGCAGCTAACTCCCACCTGAACTAGGCCAAAGATATGTTATGTTGTTATGTTATGTTATGTTATTTTTGATTTCTATAGCGCACGGCTACTCCATTGGAGTGTCCCGGCGCTTTTTTTATTGGCAGCTTGTAAGCATAAAAAACATAACACAGTGGGATAAAAGAAGAACAACAAAACAAAGGAGGGAACATGCTAAGGGGCAAAGAGCCAAGTTTTGAGGGCCTTCCTAAAGGTCAGCAAATTAGAAATGCTACGTAGAGCCAATGGCAGAGCATTCCAAAGCTGCGATGCCTTCAGCTTGAAGGAGCGACCCCCTACGCGGGCCCTTTTTACTCGAGGGACCACCGCAAGGAAGAGAGATTCGGATCGCAGAGATCGGGCCGGGCGATAAAAGGTAGGCCTCCGTTGCAGATATTTCGCGCCCGAGGCATAAAGAGCCTTATGAGCCAGTGTCAACGCCTTGAAAACTATCCGCTTCCGGATAGGCAGCCAGTGAAGCGACTGCAAGAGGCCGGACATTCTGGCTCGCCTGTGAAGGCCGAAAATGGCCAGAGCAGCCGAATTCTGCACCACCTGAAGGCGCTGTAGTAGATACTCCGGTAGGCCGTGATATAGGACGTTGGAATAGTCCAATCTGGAGCCAATTAAGGCCTGCACAGTGATCCTCCTGTGCTCTTCTGAAAGCAAAGGAAGAAACTTCCGGAGCATCTTCAGGAGGCCAAAACATGTTCCCGTAAGACCGAGGATCTGAGATCTCAACGTCAAACCATTGTCGATCTTAATTCCCAGATTTTGTGCCTGCTGGGAGGAATGTGCAGGAGGGAACATATTATTCGGCCACCATTCCTGCCAATCAGGATCAGAAGTACAACCAAAAAAGAGTACCTCAGACTTGTCTGAGTTGCATTTGAGGCTGTTCAACTGAAACCAATTGAAAACAGCCCCAAGGCACTCACGAATACTCTCTCCGTCAAACTCCTCTCCTTTCCCACACGTAAAGAGGAGCTGGGTATCATCGGCATAGGATACGATCTGGGCCCCCAAGGACTCCGCCAGTGCCGCCAATGGAGTCATAAAGATGTTAAAAAGAGTCGGACTCAGCACAGAGCCCTGCGGGACTCCGACTCCCAAAGGCGGCATCACGGCAGAGCATGAGGAGGCCCAGACCGTTTGTCGACGGCCCGCTAAGAATGATCTAAACCAGCTGAACACCGTCCCCCTCAGACCGATCTCATGAAGTCTGACGAGGAGACCCTCGTGGGGGACGGTGTCAAAGGCCGCCGACAAATCAAGCATGACAAGCATAGCTTTACCTCCTGAATCCAGTACCTCCCTAATGGCTTCAGACACCTCTAAAAGCGCCGTCTCGGTGCTTAAATTGGGGCGGAAGCCAGATTGAGTGGGATGAAGCAGATCGTTGGTTTCCAGAAAGCCAGAGAGCACGGTTTGCACGTGCTTCTCCATAATTTTAGCCAGCGCAGGAAGGAGAGAGATTGGCCTGTAATTGGCCAACGCCTCAGGGTCTAGGCCAGGCTTCTTGAGGAGGGGGATCACCATCGCCTGCTTCCAAGCCTGCGGGACCACCCCCTCACACAGAGAGAGATTCAAGAGTGGATTTGCCAAAGGATTTACCACCGCTGCCATTTTCGCCAAAAATTTGGCAGGGCATGGGTCAAGAGGCGACCCAGATTTAAGATTGGCCATAAGTGCCAATGACGACGCAGGTGAAATAGGCGGAAAATCGGCCAAGATGGACTCCAAGGGAGCCGATGGAACTGGCCCATCCATGAAGCTGGGGCATGCTTCAACCATCCTTGAGGGAAAGGAGTCCTGAATCAACATTATCTTAGCCGTGAAGAAATTGGCGAGAGCAGAAAACCATGACTCGGTGGGCGCGGCCTGGGTTAAATTAGACCGTGGAGTCGTAAACTCCTCACAATGGTGAAAATCTCCTTGCAGGAATTTAAGGCAGCCTCTATCCTCCTGGCAAAATAACCCTTTTTCTCAAGGAGGATATCGCAATGGTATGTTTTAATCGCGGTCCTATAAACCAGCCTGGCCACCGGGTCATAATGTGAGCGCCACGCCCTCTCAGCCACCTTGCACTGCCGGCGAGAAGCTGACAGTGCTTCGGTAAACCAAGGGGCAGAAACCCGCTTCGATGTTACTCGGGGTGTCCTCACAGGGGCAAGATCATTTAGCCTGTCCGTCAGCCACGCCTGCAGAGACTCTAGGTCCCGATCCAAGTCGCCCGAAAGGGGGCAGGGATGATCAAGAGAAGCCTGAGCTAGCATCTCTGGGGTCACCCGATGGAATGCCCTCGATCCTAGTCCCTGCTGTCTAAGGATAGTACTAGAGGGTTTCTCAGAGCCTGGCACATAAAATTTGGCCAATCTGTGATCAGACCAGAGCACCGGTAGGAGTTCTTACCCCTCTAAGGGGAGCGTCGAAAAGACCTGATCCAGGGTGTGGCCCCTATCGTGTGTTGGACCGGAGAGGTAAGGGACAAGGCCAAGGGGGGCCGTAATATCGATCAATTTCATCGCCTCAGGGTCCTCTCCCTCATCCATATGAAAGTTGAAATCTCCAGCCAACACACAATGCTCCGCTCTTAAGGCCAGCATCGAGATAGCTGACTGCAGCTCCTCGAAAAAGGATCCAGCCGGTCCCGGGGATCTATAAACCAACAGCCCTTTAAGAGCTTGATGGGAGGCCAGTGCGATAGAGAAGGCGAGGGATTCCGAACCTGTAATAGCATCCATAGGTATAATGGAACAGGCGGCAAGTTTATTCACTACAAGTGCCACACCTCCACCCCTCCCCTCCAACCTATCTTGCCTATAAATAGGAATTGCTGTGGCGATATCAGGATTGGACAAATCCCCTAGCCATGTCTCTGTCAACATCAAACAAAGAGGTTTTTCCGTAACAATAAGATCAAAGATCTCCTGAGCATGTCTGCGCACAGATCTGGTATTTAAAAGCAGGCAGAGATGCTTCACATTGCCTACTCCCCTGTTCCGTTGGATAATCGGGACATTCCCTGGTGTCCAACCACAACCCGGGCAATGCCTCTTACCCCTAAAACGGCCTGGAAAAACTGTATGACAAGCACCAGATACCTTTTGCAAGGAGCGCAGCTCCAGCGACGAATAATATACCATCCTAGTGGCACCACTCATAATCCTACGAAGCCGACCCCACCCGCCGCTCCGACGCCTCCAAGACGCTGACGGGCGCAGACGGGCAGGACTCTGGCAAGTCTCAGGCACAGCGAGGGCGCACCCGCTGCGCGCTGAGGACTGGTTTAAGTAGGGCCGCCAGGTGAGGTGAGAACCGCCCCACTAGGACGCTCAATATGGCGCTGGGAAAGCGTCACTACCCCTCCCAAGATGGCGCCCAAACAATGATCGAGGCTGAGCTCCCAATACCCCCAGAACCGGGCCCGCTAAGCAGCGGTGGGCAAAGCAATTATGTGCAAGTGAGGGGACAGCTACCGCACTAAAAACAGGGGCAAATAGAAACAAAAATAAAATAAATGGAAAAACGGGTAATTAAAACAAGCGCGTTTCGCACACAGCGCTAAATGCAGTGCCAAGCTGCCAAGCAGGACGAATGAAACCTGGTAGGGCAGAACAACAAAACAGACCGCCTTAAGTAGGGCCGCCAGGTGAGGTGAGAACCGCCCCCTAGGACGCTCAATATGGCGCTGGGAAAGCGTCACTACCCCTCCCAAGATGGCACCCAAACAATGATCGAGGCTGAGCTCCCAAAACCCCCAGAACCGGGCCCGCTAAGCAGCGGTGAGCAAAGCAATTATGTTCAAGTGAGGGGACAGCTACCCCACTAAAAACAGGGGCAAATAGAAACAAAAATAAAACAAATGGAAAAACGGGTAATTAAAACAAGCGCGTTTCGCACGCAGCGCTAAATGCAGTGCCAAGCTGCCAAGCAGGACGAATGAAACCTGGCAGGGCTATGCAGAGCAGGCTGTTGTCCACCCTTTGGGGGCCCTGCAGTCAACCTTCTAATGTGCCCGGCTGAAGACCAAACACAGTAGGGAGTTGGCTGCCCAAAAGTTCCTGGTTTTTGAGTAAAGCCGGGGCCGGGGCCGGGCCCGGGGATGGCCTCCTTGGGCCCACTCGATGGGCCTAAGGAGGTCCAGGTCCGAGGGGGCCACCAGGATAGATCTAAAAAGGACACCCACGAATGACTTGATGTTCTGGCACTCCACTCCGTGCGGGATACCTTGGATGCATATATTGTTGCGTCTCGAGCGGTTCTCCAAATCTTCGGCATGTGCTTGGAGGTCTAGATGTTGATTTCTGAGGCGTATCACCTCCTGATGGAGTTGTTTGATCTCCTTGTCTCGATTGGAGCTCTCCAGTGTGTTTACCATTTCCCCCAATGCATCTACATCTTTTCTCACCTCTCTAATCTCTTGTGCCAGTTCCGTCGTCATACTTTTTAAGGTCTTCCTGCAGGGAGGCAAAGACCATTTCTTTGAAAGAGCGGGTGAGTGGGGCTTCTACGTCTCCCGGTCTGAGGGCTCTTGCGTTTCAGGGGGCTGCATGCCAGAGTTGGACGTTTGCAGCCAAGGGACCCCCAACACTAAACCAAAGGAAGGGGCATCGATTAAATCGAATACCACCTCTTCGGAATGCCCGTTCTCACATAGGAGACACAAAGGTGTAGTCTGGCGGGTGATACACCCTGACGTCAACTCAGTTCCGTCAATCGCCCTCACAGGCTCAGGTTGGTCTTACAACTGGTGCGGGAAGTAGCAAAAAGGTAGCATGTGTGCAGGTAGATCACCGGCCAGTAGGTGAACAGAGCAGTCAGTATGAGGTGGTAGGAGCTGTAGACCAGGCTCCAAGACATTTCGTCATCAATGCCCAGTTATTACTCTCTGTACAGGGTCGTGTTTCCGTTTCAGTGTTGTTAGATTCTGGCGCTACCGGAAACTTCATGGACATTACTTTGGCAGGGCGGCTGGGAGTCCCGTGCCAGTTGAAAGACCAACCTGAGCCTGTGAGGGCGATTGACGGAACTGAGTTGACGTCAGGGTGTATCACCCGCCAGACTACACCTTTGTGTCTCCTATGTGAGAACGGGCATTCCGAAGAGGTGGTATTCGATTTAATCGATGCCCCTTCCTTTGGTTTAGTGTTGGGGGTCCCTTGGCTGCAGAAGCACAATCCCAGGATTGACTGGGTTCAGAGGAAGGTGACGCTGGATTCAGCACATTGCTTAAGACATTGCTATGCCATTGCAGGTGCACAGAAAGATTCATTGGTTTGCGCAGTGACGGATGGGGGTACTGTTCCCCCACAGTATATAGCATTTAAAGATGTGTTTGATAAGATACAAGCTCAAGATCTACCCCCTAACAGGGCTTATGATTGCAAGATCGACCTGGTACCCGGGGTCACCCTGCCTTGTAGCCGGGTGTATGCATTGTCAGAGCCCGAGGAAGAGCATTTGAAGGAATACATCAATGAGATGTTGCGGATGGGGTTCATTCGTCCCTCTTCCTCTCCCGTATCATCAGCTATATTTTTCATCCCTAAGAAGGAGGGGTCTTTGAGGGCCTGTGTGGATTACAGGATATTGAATGCAGCCACTGTGAAGAACAGATACCCTCTTCCACTCATCTCCGCGTTGTTAGACCAGCTTCGAAAGGCTACCGTGTACACCAAATTGGATTTACGGGGAGCCTACCACTTGATAAGAGTGAGACCCGGAGATGAGTGGAAGACGGCTTTTAAAACCAAGTACGGTCTATTCGAATATACCGTGATGCCGTTCGGCTTATGTAATGCGCCGGCGGCGTTTCAATTCTTCATAAATGAGGTTCTTGGTAGATACCTGGATCGCACAGTGATCGTCTATTTGGATGATATCCTTGTATTCTCAGAGGAAAGGGCAGAGCATACAGAACATGTACGCCAAGTGTTACAGACGCTTCGGGAACATCGTTTATATGCGAAGCTAGAGAAATGCCGGTTTGATACCCATGAAGTAGAGTTCCTTGGGTTTATCATATCAAAGGAGGGGATCCGAATGGACCCAAAGAAGATACAGGCCATTATGACCTGGCCTGTGCCCACGTCGGTGAAACAGATCCAGGTACTCCTGGGTTTCGCCAACTTTTATCGGCGATTTATTTCGCACTTCTCTGACGTGGTGTCACCAATGACTCGTTTGTTGAGGAAGGGGGTCCCCTTTGAGTGGACTAGTGAGGCTCAGAGGTCCTTTCGGTCTTTGTTGGAGCATTTCACCTCGGCGCCGGTATTGGTGCATCCTGATCCTGCCCTGCCATTTTATGTTGAGACCGATGCTTCAATGTGTGCAGTGGGTGGGGTGTTATCCCAGCGTGATGACACCACTGGTCATATGCATCCCATCGCATTTTATTCTAAGACTCTGTTGCCCGCCGAACAGAACTATACGGTGGCTGAACGGGAACTGTTGGCGGTGAAGTTGGCATTTGAGGAGTGGCGACACTATTTGTGGGGTGCTCGACATGTTATCACCATTTATACTGATCATAAGAACCTTGAATATTTCCGTTCCGCCAGGGCATTAACACCTCGCCAGATGCGGTGGGTGTTATTCTTTAACGAATACGATTTCATCATTACCTACAGGCCGGCGGCCCAGCAGGTTAAGTCGGATGCTCTATCCCGGATTCATGGTGATCCTAAAGGTGACAGTTGTGCGAAAGAGGATAGGGCCATGATTGAGAGTGAACGCATAGTGGGGGTTATGAGTATGGATGATTTCCCTGTGCTGGTGAAAGAGCGGTTGAAGCAGTTGGATTTGACACCTTGGTTATCCGTGCCCCAGGTTACTATGAAAGAAGGGTTGTTGTATCATGGTGATAGGATGGTCATACCTCCTTCTTTGCGGAACGAGGTTCTGGAATGGTGCCATTCATCCGCGTTGGTAGCCCACCCTGGTATAAAGAAGACGAAAGACATGTGTATGCGGTGGTTTTGGTGGGACTCCATGATAAGTGATATTCAGGGATATGTGAAGGCTTGCCCTGTGTGTGCCATCAACAAGCCTTTGCATAGTAAGCCGTCAGGACTTTTGTGTCCTTTGGAGGTACCTCCTTCTCCTTGGCATACTATAAGCATGGATTTCGTGACCGATTTACCCTTGTCCTCTGGATATACCACCATAATGGTGGTGGTGGATTTATTCACCAAAATGGCCCACTTCATTCCGCTTTGTAAGATTCCAACGGCGAAGGAGATGGCTGTGGTTTTCATGTCCTCGGTGGTGCGTTTACATGGGCTGCCTGAGGTTATCATTTCTGATCGGGGTGCGCAGTTCGTGTCCCATTTTTGGACTGAGTTGTGTCTGGTAATGAAGACGGAGATACGTTTGTCTTCGGCATACCATCCTCAGTCTGATGGTCAGACTGAGCGCACTAATCAGACGATGGAACAATACCTGAGATGCCTGATATCGTCTTTGTCGTGTGCATGGGCAGTAGCCCTCCCCATTGCGGAGTTTGCATATAATAACAGCCTACACTCCGCTTTGGGCATGACTCCATTCTATTGTTCGCTCGGATACCACCCTAGGGCGATCGCTATTCAGCCCACTGGACGCGTGCCAGCCATTGACGAGGTCTGTAAGCAACTGAGTGACATTTGGGGCTTGGCCCGGAAGAACATGGTTGAAGCTAAGGCTGCTATGAAGGCTCAGGCGGATAAACATCGGGCCCCAGCACCTACTTATAAGGTGGGCGATCTAGTGTGGTTGGCATCCCGCAATTTGAGGTTACAGGGGTCACGTAAACTACAGCCTCGGTATGTGGGTCCCTTTCCTATAGTCCGGGTTGTTAATCCGGTGGCAATGAAACTTGAGTTGCCACAGGACTATGGGGTGCACCCAGTGTTCCATACCTCATTGTTGAAACCTTATGTGCCCTCGGAACAGGTGTTGCCCCCACCCCCTCCTTTGATAATCGATGGTCAGGAGGAATTCGAGGTGAATGCTGTCCTCGATTCCAAACGGATCAGGGGCCGTCTTTTCTATTTGATCGATTGGAAAGGGTATACACAGGAAGATCGGACTTGGGAGCCGGCTGGTGGAGTTCATGCCATGCGGCTGGTCCGGTTGTTCCATAGGCAGCATCCCCTAAAACCCCGTCCTGTGGGGAGGGTCATAGGGGGGGGGGGGTACTGTTAGGACCTGGGTTAGTCCTATGTCAGTGTCCATGGACCACCATCACATGATGTGGGCAGTTCTTACAAAAGGTTTGTCCTACCTTTCTGTCATCGCTTGATATTGCCTTTGTTGGAACTCCCGGTATCTTGCTCCCTTGTTGCTGAGCTGTTGCATTGGATTCCTGCTTCCCTGTGCTTATTTTTGCCCCTTTTTCTCTCCGTTTTTTGTCTCTCACGGGATCGTGTGAGTACCTTTGTGTCCTTGTCTTCCCTGTTTTCCCCCTTGTAGATAGATAGTTAGTGTTTTCCTTATTTTTTTCCCTGGCTTGGTTTTTCCCGTTTTCTTATTCTCCGTTTTTTGGGTTTCCCCGGCGTGTGTTTAATTGTGTATGTGAGCGGGGGCCCCCGCTCACAATCTAAGGCCGTTTAACATCTTGCGCCTGATGGTAGAAGCTTAGCGTTTCCGTGTTTCTAGAAGTGATTCACGGGCTGCCTTTCCTGCCTTTCCGCCTCGTTATGTGCGGATGTGACGTTTGAGGTCACTCCGCTACCGGCCTGAGAAGCACAAACACCGCGGGACGCTCAAAGGAGACTCGAGTGCCCCTTAAACCTATCATTGTCATCATTGCCAGCCCAGTTTTAGGCATTTCGAGAAGGGTTTTTTCCCGTTGTGGCTGAGTGCTACATAACTTTGCCCTGTTTTTTTTTTCCCTTCTAACGTGTGCCTCGTTATTTTTTGGAACTCACAAATAGGCACCCAAGGACACTGTGATAAAAGTGTTTATGAGCCCCTGACTGGATATATTTACGTTGAAGGTTCCAGTCCTTTCACGAAGCCAAGCCTGCACATACAATTGGTAAGGAGAGGGTGCATGTCGGGGTGGGACATGGTCACTGGCATTGAGACGTCATAGAGCCTGTATAAGAGGAGGTGTTGTTTCTTTCCTTGTTGTCCCTAGGTGCGGAAGCGTGAAGGAGGGAGCTGTGTCCTGTAGTTCCACAGGGTGGGAGACTTGGTGTCTCGTCATTTTACCACCCTCTTTTCGGGTTCATTTGAGTGCTCACAGTGTGTTTATCCTGTGGGTCTCGGGTGAGCAAGGGAAGGGGATTGGTGCATGCTACGCTCCCGCGGCGCTTGGGCTGAGCGGGGTCTGACAAAGGAGATCTTTAAATGAGCAATCCTTTTCCCCTTTGTTGGCTGACATTTTAGGGGAGTGAGGCAGGTATTGCAGATGGGAACTCTGCTCACCTCCCTCTCAGGGGTCTCCTTGTGTGTTGACTGAGAGAGGTGCTCTATGGTCACTGGCCAGTGTTAGGCTTGCCTTCACTCCGATGCAGACCAAGGGAAGAGGGAGAGATAGTGTCCCCAAGGATGCCTGCTGGAAGTAGGAGATTTGACCACGTAGATGCATCCTCCTGATGGGGCCTTGGTTAGCCAGACATGTCGTTGGCACAATGGGAAGGCTTTCCCTGTTTGCAGCTTCTTGCTGGTGAGGGGTTAAATATTGCAGTGGCGTGTGATGGCGTTGCATGGCCTCAATCCCTTGGTCTGCTTTTTGTCTGAGCCTCAAGTTTTGCGGGCTCCTCCGATGGGCAGTCGGGGACCTCATTAGGAGCTATCTGCTCCACAGTGATGTTGTAGCTGGGGCCCCCTCTTTCGACCCAGGGTCCCCATAAGTCTGATATTCAGGGCTCGGATGTCGGCCTCAGGAAGGGCCTTTCAGGGCTGCTGTAACAAGGCAGTGCCAGTCCAGGCTGCCTGGTGTCCCCGCTGCTCAAGAATGCATGAGGTCCTAGGCTCAGACCAGCCCCGGTCCTCTGGGCTCGCTCCACATCACCGCCAGTTCCTCACTGACCAGCTGCAGTCTCCTGCGCCCGAAGTGAACTTCTCTACTTAATATGGATTTCGGCACTTGGGAGGGCGTCCAGTGATCCTCTTGTATGTCATGCCCCTGGGGAGCAGATCCAGCTAGCAAGTTGGAGCCGGCGAAAGCCAGCCTCCGTCCGCAGCAGTGCTGGTGCGGCCTACCCGATCCTGCTGGCCGATCACTGCCGTCGATGACCAGGCCAGAACAGCTCAGCATGCAGATCACCCTCAGAATCTCTCTGTTGGGTCCCCTTTGCAGGACAGGGCCTTCTTACGGGCCAGTGCATCGCCGCTGTAGGATATCTTAGGGTACAGCTTTTCCTCGGCCCAGTCTACTCTCTTCACAAACACTGAATCCCCCTCGCTGCTTTTAAATGTCAAATGATCATCGCTAGCACCCCGGGGTTTCGTTTGGGGTCGAAAGCGAGTCCTCTGGTCCGGCTATGCATCCACCGGTCAGATGGAGTGACGAGCAGGCACGTCCAACTCGGTCGCCATCTTTGCCACGCCTCCTGAAAAAGATTATTTGAAGCATAGTCTGTTTAGAAGCATATTTACACAGGCAATATATAGAATCAAGATGATGTGTATATCCCAGGGGAAAGCATAACAGGTACTTAACGGTGCCTAATCTAAAACAAAATAAGAGTGAACGTTCCCATCTGCTGCGAACAGTCCTTAGATAATTAGTAATGTTATCAGTGTCAGATAAGTCCAAATATGTCTTATGACCGTTGGAAATGTCTGAAGACTCCTGAGGCGCTGAGACTCCTCGAGCTGGAAAAAAGCCTCTGTCACTCTGCTTTTACTTAGTGAAGCTCAGGCCAAGAGTTCCCAGAAAAATAATTCCATCCCTATACGACTATAAATGGTCTTAACATAACTAATCCAGGGGATTTGCAAACCTTTGTCAGAGAGAGTGCAGGAAAGTGGGTTTTGGTTGCAGAACCCCCCCCACACACACACTTTTTGCCAGATTTTTGATGCACTTTGACTTGATGTGCACTGGATCTCGGCCAATCAGGTTTCCAGGGCCTGTGTTTTTCCCCCAAAACCGGACCTTTGTACTCCCAATCGGCACCTCTCTGGCCACATGTAAGTCTCGTGTAAAAGATACCATGGGTACCAAGGGCACTGTGACCAGAGAAGGCCTCTAAGGGCTGCAGCACATATTGTGCCACCCTTAGAGGTCCTGCCATTGCAGGCTGCGTGTTTTGGTGCAGAGAAAAGTGAAGAGTCGACATGGCACACATCCCTGTGTGACATGCATGCAACTCACTGCCCGTGGTATAGGTAAGACACCCCTCTAGCTAGATGAATTATACCACTGGTGAGGATACAGTTGATTGAGCACTGTACACAGTGTCTAAATCCATTCTTAGACATTGTAAGTGCAGTAAAGCCATAAAGAGTAAGTGGCCTGGGAGTTTGTCATTATGTACTCCACCGCCCCATAATGGCTTTACTGCATTCTGGGAAGTTTGGTAGCAAACTTCTCAGCATAATAAACCCTCACTGATGCCAGTGTGGGATTTATTATACCATGAACTCAGAGAGCATCTTAGAGATGCCCCCTGAAAACCGACCAGCCTCTGGTGGTTTCTCTGACTAGTAAGCACCAGCCTGCCACCACAAAACATGTTTCTGGACCCCTGGAGTGGGAGTCTTCGCTCCCTGGACCCAGAAACAAAGCCTTCACTGGGCGTAGGTGGTCGCACCGGGAGCTTCAAATGCCTTGCCTCCTTTGTCACCTGACCCCCAGCCTCTCCTGCTAATAGGAACAGGCCCCCTTCCTGCCGCATCCCCTTTTCGACGGGAGGACAGGCGAGAAAAATTAGAACAGCCCAGAAGGTGTGCCCACCTCTGCCAATCCCATCCCTCAGGTGGGAGAGGCGAGGTGAAGCCCTCTTTTCAGTGCCCGCTATCTTGCAGATGGTAGGCACTCCCTAATCAGTGTTAGGGATTGCCCCCACTCCCCCACGTGGGGTTAGCACACAAAGGGTGTAGTCACCCTAAGGTCAGTAGCCCATTGGCTACTGACCTCGAGACCCCTAAAACAGCCCCCAAATACAGTATTCATGGGGCAGCCCCTAACCAAGAAGGCAGATTCCCGAGTCCGAGTGGCCCTCTGGTCACAGCGAGGTCCCGCAACACTCTATAATCTGAGTCCACAGTGGGTTGACCCCTCCAGGACCCCCCAACTTTGCCTGCAGCCTGTGCACAGAGACACCCCTCCAACTGCGAGTGACCCGGTAAGGTGAAATCCGACCTCTAAAGGCATCCCTGGATTCGGCCGCCCTGCGCCCTGGAGAAGAGGACCTGAGGTGCACCTACGTCCGTGAACCCTCCTGCGTACCTGCACCCGGCTGCCCCTGTGCCGCTGTGGGTGCACCTTGTGTGCTAAATCGGATACCCCTTTGCCTGAGCTAAACCCTAGGAGCTTTGCTCCCACATCCAAGTGGCCTGCATGTGAGCAGCCACCAACCGGAGGCCCCATATCCCTCTTTGGATAACATTGGGCCTCTGCACTCTACACCCAGTCGCCCTAGTGCCGCTGAGGGTGCTTCTTGAGTGCATCCTTGATACTGGGGGAAGCATTGTTCTAACCCCAGAAAGTTGAGTTTACTTACCTGCAAAACAATAACCCAATTTTTCTCCATAGGATTGCATTTACTGTTTTCTTCTGAAAAACTTCGAAGTGTTGAAGGTGTTTTGTATGGAAACCTAAGAAACTGTGTTTTCTCTATCTCTCTCGATATTCCCCTCTCATAGGACTTTGCATCCATTCAAAAGTTAAAGTTCAGAAAAATGTCAAAGTCCCTGCGCCATAGAAAAAATTGCGCAGACCGACAGTATCTCGGGGTGCAAAGATTAAGTCGAAAAGTAAGCTTTTTTCATTGTCCCATATGTCCTCTTTTATACCCTTTTTCACTAACTTATCTATCTAAATTCGTAACTCTTATGTCCTAGAGTGTCCGTGATTGGACAATTTAGAGGTGGATGAGCATCACCTCATCGCCTTACTGTTCATTTTGTGTTGAGTCATCAGTATAACAGACAAAATAGTGGTGCCATTGTTCATGTTCAACTTCCTTCAAAGTGTCCTTTAAATTGTTATTCAATGCCCCATTCCCACGGATTAATTGCTGACTTTAATAAAAATGTGGCATCTGTTCCATGTGGCAGGCCACACTGTCCTTGACCCATACTGCACAGGCACAGGAAGCTCGCGCTTCCAGTTGGCGCATGCGTACTTAGACCGCCACCTCGGAGACACAGTCAGCTTCCATTTTCTTTTGGTCACATAGGCCTCAATTTAGGAACTATTATAGAAACAAACACAAATAAACGTAAATTTACGAAATAAAGCCCTTCTGTTTACCTCCCCCCTCTAGGAATATCCCTGTTAGTATTTACCTACCTTTAAGCAACACATATGCGTGATTTTACTTACCAATCTTCATGCTTTATGCCACAAATAAACAGACAAAAAGCACATTCATGCAATTTTTAATTAGATTACGACAAATGCGTACCCTTTATGACGTGATACATGACAAATTAGTGAATTATGCTTGGCAATTACATGCAAATTAATATCCCACGTGTATTTGTGTGTGTGCATTCTATTCTATGTTGGTTAATTTCAAAACCACACAATTAATACATGTTACTGTTATGGAAAGTTATTTTCACAGGGGGTATATACAAAAACTTTTGTTTCCACCTTGGTCCATCCTCTACCACTGACTGTCAAGTGCTAAAGGTGCATAAACCTGGTACTGGATTTTCAGGGCCATAGTCAAGTAAGTCAGGCCCCATGGTAGCAGTGGTAAATGCCAATATCAACCACCGTTGTGGCAGAGTAGCTCCTCTGCCCGAGAGTCCTACAAAGGATCTAGCAATTGTCATTTATGTTCCAGCACCAACTATTCTACTTCCAATATGGTGCCTGTCATACCCCCAGACGAAGAGACACATATCTCCATATCATGTACACATTACATAGCTACTTTTCTACATATATTTATTGTTTTTTCCTTCCGTGGAATCTCTACTCCATACATACACTCATGCCTTCTTTTCAGCCTGTAGAACATGGAACCAAACTCATAGATACAGCAGTAGTCTGTGCAATATGCAAAGAAGGCACCATTCAATATGGCGCACAAGTAGTTACTTACCACTCAGACACAACACAACTGGACATAAGCCCAAACACTGACATGCTTCCAAAGAAGCTTCCAAGGAGTTAACTAAGAGTAGTGAGCATTGAGCCTTACTGCTCTTCTCTGCTTGTGAAAACAAATAATTTTTGAACACAGAACTATATACGGTGCAGGTACCCATTTTCTTTCTTCTTTCTGTCTTTTAATTTATAGCATAGGGTTCCTATTTTTATTCAGTCTTATGTAAAAGCGGACAAAACAGTGCCATGATGTTTTGGGCAAGGTCATGTATTATATATCATGTGACGTAAACTGATACAAATATGTTGTGCCCGAGCTGCATGGTTCCTCACATTTGTAAATGTTACTTAGGGCCCAGTTACGAGTCTAGCGGTACATGGTCCAACACAACAAACTCATGGGGGCGAGGTGGTGGCGATCTCCCAACCACCCTATTATGATTCGGGAGGTCAGACCGCCACAGCGCTGCCGGAACTACCATCCCCTGGCGGTGATGCGGTGGTCAGGAGGCCGCAATATGCTTGGCGGGACCACCGCGGTCCCGCCTAGCATATTCAGAGTTTCCTCTGCTCCACCGGTGTCATGGAGGTTTCTCCTCCATGAATCTAGTGGCGGAGAGGAAACAAAAGGGTCCCTGCAGGGCCCCCTTTGCCTCATCCGCATGGGGATGCATTCAGGGGGCCACAACATGTGCCCCCCTGTGTGCATGAACCCACGTTCCTGCACGGCATAGATTTTCAGTCCATGTCATGCAGGAAATATTTTGGGATTTTCCATTGCAGTGCCCGTTTCTAGAGGCACCACCATGGGAATGCCAAAAACCAGCCTGCCAGACAGAAGGACCTCTTTGGCGGTGTGGTGGTGTGGCGGCAAGGCAGACCCAGAGCCGCACCGCCTAAGTCGTAATGTTTCCTGTATTCAATATAATCCTAAAAATTTAGAAAGGACAATACTTTTTTTCGCTATTTGTTAGAAATCTCTAGATGGCAGAGGTATGTACCTTTGTCTAAGTAGGGCCCTTGCTTTTAGTCAGGGTAAGGGGTATGCACACTTAAGATAACCACTGCTCACCGCCTTGGTAGCTTGGCATGAGTAGACAGGCTTATACCAAAGGCAATATGTAAAGTATTTGTACTGAAAACACACAGTAATACAGTGAAAACACCACCAATGGACAACACACCATTTTAGCAAAATAACGTATCTTTATCTAAACCAAATAAGACCGAAATGACAACATACATATATCAAAATAGCACTTAAAAATAGTTACTAGTAGAAATAAACAGCTCCACCTGGGGCTATTACGACGTTGTGGCTGGCATAAATCCAAAGTACGTTGCTGACCGCGAGGTGGGCGGTGTCAGGCACAGAGTCACACAGAACCCCCAAACAACAGTACCTTGGAAGACACAGTCTATGAACAATGCACAGCATCATGGAGGTGAGGCATCGGTGCCGAGGTCGAGGCCGGTTCCCCTTTTGCCACAGGAGAGGCGAGGCATGGTGTTGAGGAGTCAACATATCAAGTCCAGGGCAGGTGAAGACGGCAGCATCGGCACTGAGGTGGGATTTCTGGTGAGTGGAAGCAAAATTAAATAGTTTGTGAAGTTACGCTCGTCGGTTCTCAACTCTGCGATAACGGTATACAGGCGCTGGCAGCGACGGCGTTGGTGCAAGTGCTGAAGTCGGAATGGCCGGTAACTGCAGGCGTCGGTTGGCATTAGAGCTGTAGTGCAGGCAGGGCGGTGCGTCAGCACTTCACGAGCGGTGCCCCTGGCCTTGGTGCAGGTCGCGGCATCACTGGAGGAATCGCTGATGGCGTTGGAGTTGCTTTTCTTGCTTTCTTTAAGTTTCTTCCAGCTCCCAACAGCAGGAACAACCTCCGGAGGCCCCAAACTGGAACAGGCACCTCCTGGCAGGTAAGAACTCCCAGCTGTTCAGTGGAACTGGTGGGGAACTCTTTCTGTCCCTCAGACTTCAGCCCAGGGGGTCAGCACACACAAGCCCTTGGAGATTCTTCTTCAAGCAGGTTCTCTGCAAAGTTCCAGTCTTTCTCCTCTTCCTTGGCAGAAGAAGCAACTGCAAGCCAACCCAGCAAAGCACACAGCAAAGGAACAGTACTCCTCCTTACAGCTTTCCAGCTATTCTCCTTGGCAAAAAGTTCCTTTTGAGTCCAGAAGTGATCTAATTCTCTGGGGTATAAGGTCCACTACTTACACCCCATTTTGTCTTTAGTATCTTTGTGGCAAGGGTCTCTGAGCCCAGTCCAAACCAGTTCTGTCCTCTCTAGTGCAGCATCATTACAGGAGGTGAAGACAACATTGTGCAAAGAAGACACTGCCTCTTCAGGTGTTAAAGAAACTCCTCCCACCACTCTAAATGCAGCCAGGGTCTATTCAACTCAGCTCTGAATAACCCAGGAAAGCCAGGACTTACCTCAACCCCCCGTTGGCGGTCTACAGTGAATGCACATCCACAGCCCCTGTCACACCAAAACCAGACAGTCAATACACAAACCAACAGAGTCACACAGAATGGTTAAATGAGAAAATGCCTACTTTCTAAAAGTGGCATTTTCAAACACACAATTTAAAAACCATCTCCGTAAAGTGATGTGTTATTAAATACCGAGTTCTATCTTGTCCCAATGGAAAGTTATACTTGTAAGATGTTACGAAGTAACTCCCATGTTAGCCTATGGGACAGATAGCCTTTCAATAGTGAAAAATTAAATTGGCAGTATATCACTATCAGGAAATGCAAAACACAGCAGCACATGTCTTACCTTTTACCTATACTCCACACAAGGCACGCTTGATCTTCTCTTGTGACTTATCTTTATTCACTTTTCTCATTATTTGTTTTTCTTTTTTGTTGGTCTTCCCTCTTGGGATCAAATATATTGGCATGAAGTAGGCTGTATAGCGCTGTTAAGTACTGAGATAAGTTTTGGTTATTAATTCCTGGCGCATTGGGAATGTTTTGACAAAATAAGATTTGTTTCTGCACTTTTTAGATTTGAGCCCCCGAGGAAGGGCCCCCGGCCCGAAATGCATTGGGCAAGAACGAAATTCCTGAACATTTTGGATATATTTTGTTTCATGTGATTATTGAATATGAATGTATATCATGAAAGTGAATATGAGTTAATATTCAATATTTTACTTTGTGATCTATGTAATTTGAGAAATACAATGTATATATTTTTGTAAAAACTGGATAAACGAATGATTATTGTTTGGAAATTTACAGTGCAGTTGCACTGAGTTAAAGTGCAAAGTGGTCAGGTCACAAACACTTGAAATAGGGTGGTTCAGATAGTTGGCATGTTCAGACAGCACGCACTCCACTGTAGCACGCTGAGACAAGTGAAATAAATCTAGTTGAAAATAGAGTAGAAAAGGTGTGCTTCACTCGTTCACTACAGTTTACACTTGCCAGGTCGACATGACAGTTTAAAACTTCCTCATAGACACTGTAGTGGCAGGTCTAAGATACCTTTACAGTGTAACTTATGTGGATGTCACAATCAGTGCTTCAGGCTCACTAGTTGCATTTGATTTACAGGCTCTGGCACACTCGATTTACTAGGGGCTTACCAGTAAATCAAATATGCCAATCATGGATAACCAATCATAATAACAATTTACACAAGGAGCACTTGCACGTTGACACCGATCAGCAGTGGCAAAGTGCCCAAAGCATTTAAGCCAGCAAAAATGAAATCCGGCACAGCATCAAAAATATAAATGGTAGAGGCAAAACATCAGAAGAAAACCATGCCGAGGATGCCAAACCTAACACTATGTATATTACATTATTAAGGGAATTGAATTGAATTGAATTGAATTGAATTGAATTGAATTGAATTGAAAATTCCACTTATCTAGCGCATAACCACCCGGAGGCCTCGCAGCGCTTAGGGAACATTTTGCTATTTCCTTATGCTTACAATATTCTTCTGCATTTTTCTCTAATGATCCTCACTTGAACTAATCAAGTATGCACATAACTCAGCTATATTAGCCATCTACAGACTGATTTCACTGTATACACATTTATTCCCTTTGGTGCTAAAAGTGCTCTTCAGGGTTTGCTACTCTACATACAAACCATTTTCCTAGATGGACAGCATTGTCCAATAAATGCCTTTCAGCCCTGAGAAAGTTCACAGGGAGAATGCCATAAGCAAGACATGTATTGGCTGTTATGTTGCATAATTAAAGACTATTGAAAGCACCTGTAAATGAATAGCTCTCTGTATGAAAGGGACTGCATGAGCTTGAACAAAAGTGCCTACTTACTTTACCTATAACCATCAGATTTTTATGGACTAGTGTGAATCACACAAAGAATTATGCCTAACTCTGATGCAGGGGATGTCAGAGCCCATGCCAAACAGGTATTTTGCTGTTTGGGCACTCCTGCTTTTCTCTAGCAACAACCTCTAAAGGTGGCCCTGTGAAGCATCAGCCAACAGTGGTTGGAAGCAGGGTCAGTTGACTGCTGCAGTGTCTCTTCCTCATTTTAATCCTGACCCAGGCACACAAGAATAAAGTTGTATGTCTGCTCTGGAGTCAGTTTTAATCTTCACTATCACATTTTCACATATTGCATGCTCTGCTAGCCTCACCACCCTTTAGATCTCCATAGATGCCCCAGTGAGAGACTTAACTAAATGAAATGTTACATTTTGATTGTCATGTGAATGTGGACAAAGCTTCAATAAAATCAAGCATGCAATTGAGAACACCACTGAAATGGCATACTTTCATCCGAAATTGCAGACAGGGGTTGCTGTTAATTCAAGCCCAGCGGGGTTGGGTGGCATCCTTGCCCAGCACACTGGACATTACAATACCTCTAGACACATTGTGGCTTATGCTTGCTGAAGTTTCTCATCTACGGAAAATGCCTATTCACAACCTGAAAAAGAAAACCTTACTGTGGTGTGGGCCTGTGAGCATTTACATGTGTTCCTATATGGAAAACAGTTCACAGTCGTCACTGACCACCAAGAATTGCTCTCCATTTTCTGGAATCCCAAAGCCAAGATGCCACCTTGCATTGAGAGGTGGGAGGTTTAATGGTTAATGACCGTGCATCATCCAGGAAAAGATCAAAACCCTGCTGCTGACTACAACTCACAAGAACCAATTTAGTATCATGGCACTACTTCTAAAGTGGCTTATGCTTATGTTAACTTCATCATGAAATCTAGTACCCCTGCTGCCATATTGGTGGAACAAAAAATTGCTGCCATGAACACTGACATATTTGCCAATACTCAAAGACATATTACACATCAGTCATGGCAAAAACATACCCAACACTAGAAATTCAAACATGTGCAAGACGAACTTTCAGTTACCAACAAAGGCATCATCTTATGAGGGAGAATTGTCATACCAGAGAGTTCGAGACAACAAGTTATTGAACTGGCCAATGAGGGATATCGTGGGGTTGTAGCTGCTATCCAAACTCTATGGGACCAAGCGTGGTTCCCTTGTCTTGATGAAAGAGTTGAAAAAGAGTTAAGGGCATGTCATTTGTGCAACTTCTTGTCATTCAAAACAACCTCGCATCCTTTAATCATGTCTGATCTTCCAAAGCATGCATGGGAGAAGATTGCAATTGATTTCTTTGGACCACTTGACAATGGACATCATCTACCATTTTCCCCTTGTGGAAGATCTGTTGTCATTTACTCATGACAGAGTCATTTAGAGATTAGCAATTATTGTTGCAACATGGGTTGTTTCGTCGATTTTGAAATCTGACAAAGGCCCTCCTTTCAATAGTCGAGAATGTAAAGATGTTCTCACTCTCTTGAATGTTAAGCATCAGAAAAGTATACCACTCTGGACACAGGTGAATTGTGGTGTTGAGTGATTTAAGAGCACCCTCAAAAAGACCGTTGAGTGTGCTGCGCTGGAAAAGCTTGAATTGAAATCAGTTCTTAAGTCTACGCTTTATGTTTACAGGTAAACTCCTCATTCTACCACAGGTGAAAGCCCTTCCATGTTAATGTTTGTGAGACCAAATTGCCACAATGAACCACTGAAAATATATTGACATTCATAAACGTTGCACCTTTAATTCGTCTCACAAGTGCAAAATGAAGATCTATGCATACAGACGCCCCTGCACTTAGCACTGTGTTCAAAAGAGAAGCCCAAGTTATTGTCAGGTAGAAACGGAAATGCAAGTCTGATACTTCTTTTGATGCTGACCCACTGAGGGTTGTGACTGCTCATAATCCTGTAATGCCCATTATGTGACATTCTTTGCTGTTCAATCACCTACCTCAACATTTGTCAACTCCAGATTTCATAAGTAGGACTTATCCGCCTGAGAATCAGGAGAGCCCAATGACTGTACCTATGTCTCTGTCACCCGTGGCAGTCATGGACACTTCTTCGGTTTCCACACAGCCTCATATGACCAAATCTGAGCACCCTAACGACTTCCTGAAGAGTTGTGAAGTATATATGCATTATTTGTACTTTTTATTTAACAAAGAGGGAGATGTAGTGTCTTGTCAGTTAGAGATGACTGGACCCGTTTGGTTCCTGATGGACTCCTTAGAACAGTGGTGTGAGTGATACAATTCTTGATGTAGACTGTTCAGTTAATGGTTACATGCTGAGGAATAAAGACGTGTAATACCAAGCTCCGTGTTTGGTGTGATCATTTGCATGTACTCGTGCTGGGGAGGACGCTACACTTGCCAGTGTGCCCCAGCAGCCACAGGCCTTGCCTCCACACTATCTATTTGGGGCCTATAATAGCCTAAGCTTAACCCTTCTCTTCGATATTGGCACTAACAATGAGGTGATGTATGGACTCCAGATCACTTGGCTAATCTAGTACTTTGTGATTTCAATTTATCCTAGGCTTGTACATTTTTCCCAAATTCGCTAAAATATTTATTGTAGAACTGTAGAAGAATGGGTACATTCTGGAATGGCTTTTTTGAGTGCTTGGATTGCTCAAACTAAAATATGCCACCCGTTTGGGGTCTTCTTTATGGTATAGGGAAGTCCCGTGGCATTTAATATGGATATCAAGAGGTATCTCTCACTTGCTTAAGTGAATGCCAAAAAAACAAACTCTGCAAATGTTGAAATTATGGTCAATTTTGACAGCAGAAGTTTGGAGTTTGGTTTAATAGTGCTTGTCAAGTGATTGGAAATATGATTGAGCACAAGAAGCATCAGAAGAGGAGAGCCATATAGGTCCCCTTCTCACATCACATTCATCCGCGATGTGAAAAGAGGATCTTTTGGCTGCCTTGTGCTTATCACTGCACCAACCTCGAGGGCTGATTGGCCCGAATGCTTCTATAATTATACGTTCAAATCTGGATACTTCCCTTCTATTTTGTTTTATTTTTATGCAATTACACATACAGTTGTACACGCATCATAGAATGCTAGAAGAGACGCTTTTATGGTCCTGAATACATAAGGACAGATTTTGCCACCATGCGATCCTGGCAGTGTATATAGCGATAACATGTGCGTTTGTATGTATGTCCATCATTTTACTTTCTACGTTCTCATGCGTACGTTGGCATCTCTATTAACAAACAGTGTTTACATTTCAAAAGTGCAGAGTCCTGCCAATTGCTTCAAATTCACCCATTGATTTACAGGTACTCTTTACGTTTATAACCCACATCGGAGCATTGCGAATAATCACACATAAGTGATATTCATGAGCATCTTTGAAAATGATAGATATTGTTTTAGTGTGAAAAATGAAAATTAAGGGAAAAAAGGAAAAGAAAGATCAAATATGATACTAAGTAATGAAAACCTTGTGGAATGCGCCGTCTAGAATATGCTATAGCTAAGTCGCATTGTTTGTAGTTAGTTAAGACTGTGTTTCATGCCCTGCGCATGGCTGAATGAATGTCAGAGCGGTGTATGTCAAAGTTTGTGTTCGTGGAAGGTTTCTCAGACATTTAAGTTTGGATCGCGTCTCGACAAATACTCCAGGCTTCATCAACACGTGTAGCATAGTGAGCTCACTGGGTACTAATGTCATCGTTTTCGCCTGCCTCCTGTGTAGGAGGTATGTGTGCTACAGCGTTAGGATGTTGTGGAAAAGTAAATTTTGCCATGTTCTGTGTCCCTACGTGTCATCCATCATATGTTATGTGTGCATGATTAAATATGCATATGTACTCCCCATGTCCGATTAATGACGCAATTACAGTTGTGTCCCCCTCTAGTATGCCAGTTTCCAGTCCTCGTGAATACTACGAATATCAGGCCTATGTAAAGCTATGTTGCCACGTTTCTCAGTGTGCACGTTATTCTATTATAAAGTCCCCGTTTCTAGGCCTCAAAAGGGCCCGGACACCAGATTCAGCTCCTGTCTCCTGAAGCCTCGCTGAGGAGCGATACAGCCCCCACCTGTATCCTCGACCCTTCACTTACTTCCTGCCTCGCAGTGCCCGGTGCAGCCTGGCTCTGCCTCTGAGTCTGCCAAGAATATGTTATGATTCCAGTTATCAGTTCAGTCCTCCTTCTCTGCATTCCTAAGCTACTGAACTGCATCAATAGTTTCCGTCATTGTCTAGCCTTCACGTCTCCACGCTAGAGAAATACTGCATTTAATGGTCATTTAATATTCTTCATCACGCACTACATGTAGAATAATGCATGGTCCAGTCTCAGAATCAAGTTAGCCTTTCCCCTCCTAACTTCTAGTTTATATCAACATGTTCCCTAAACATCAGATACTAGATAGGGTTTAGGTACATGTCGCTCCGACCCTCCAGACTTCAGTCTCTGCTCCTAGCACGGAGTTCATAGCCCCCAGCTTCTCCTAGTGATACGTCATTGCTAGTTTGCGCGCACCATCAGGTTAGAGGTCCCGGCTCCTTAGGTAGCCCCCTCCATGGTTTCCGCCCCATTCATGACATATTCTGTTACGTTTGCATCACATGTCTATGTATACGCCCTGTTACACCTCTTTTCCCCCTTATCTTTCGCGACTGCTACGCGTCACACCTTCTGCTCCACCCACTGCTACGCCTACTGCAATGTAATGCTATGTGTTCACGTTATGTATATATGCTCATGTATTGTTATTAAAAGGCAGCGCGCTCATCCCAGACCCAGCCCCAGCAGCTGCTGGGCCCTGTCATCCTATTTCCATGCAGGTTGTCCTGTTCCTGTCCTTATGCTGTATTAAACCTGCACAACTCCTACTACCTCGAATCTTGACTCTTATTTATTGAGCTATCTGTTATGATATATGTCTAGTCAAAAATAGGGTATTATTTATTTATTTACCACATAATGGCGCCCGAACAGGGACTTGCCCTTTCCCCACGCGTCGGTGAAGCCACGCCGACCCCCTGACCCTCTGCAGTCGTGACGGAACTCTTCTGCGCAGTGGCAGATATTTCTGCTCAAGTATCCCTCAGGCCCACGGAGGAGACGGAGGAGGCGGTCCAGCATCCAGACGAGACGGTGGAGGAACGCGGCGAGTCCCGACCAGAGCCCAAGCCAAGAGTCCAAGGTCCGAGGTATCCGGAGGTCCACCCGTAACTGAAGTCCGAAGTCCGTCGTCCGTCGTCGTAGCAGTCCAGTCCAGTCTGAGGCCTTCCGTTCTTGCTGCCCGGTGAGTACCGTTACTGGGGTGGTATCTAGACAGGGTCAATTTAATTGACTCTGGTCTGTGGGTTGGTGGTACACAGTCCCACAAACGAAGTGTCCACTTCGGTGGATGCGGGTCCTGACGTGTCTCTTTATGAGACCGGTAAGTTTCGTACTGTTTCAGCAGTGCATCTAGTTTCTGTTCTAGTCAGTTTCTGTTCTCGAGAAAATTTATGTGTCTGTTCTCAGTATTTCCAGGTAGTATTCTGTTCGAACTGTTATTTTTAAATGTTTTTCATGTATTTTAATGTCGTGGTATGAATGGGGTATAAGTATCGTGTTCATTGTGTATTATATTGTGTCTAGATTACAGTTCAGTCATGCCCATATTTTCCAAGTTACGTCAGTTAAAAACTAGAAAGGGTCTGCTGGAAGCAGCAGTTCCCGTCCCGCCGAGGGACAGTCCAGGTCACTTTATGTATCAGAAACATGGCATTAGCGCCATATTATATCTAGATTTATGGGTAGAGTATACCAAACAGTTAGAAGAAAAGTATAGATGGCCCGTATCGGGTACATGGGATGCCGAATGCATCATGCGAGTAGAAGAGGCATTATGGAAAAAGAAAGCCAGACAGTCACAGAAAGATGCCATCGAGTTATGGCGTAAAGAAGCTCATAAAAGAACTGAAAAAGAAATCAGAAAGTCAGAATTAAGTAGAGAATCCTTAGAGCGAGCCCAAGAAAAAGAATTAATCGAGATAGGGGAACAAGTCAAAGCCGAACAGTCAGACAGACAGAGGCATGCCCTTATTAAGGGTATGTATCCTCTTCTTGCCGAGGGCTTGCCAAAAGCGACCCCGGAGGCATCCAGTAATTTCCCGCCACCACTAGTTCCGACCAAGCTGCGTCACAAACCGACCGCAGCTGATATTTTTATTTCGTCCTATCTGGACGACACAGTCCCTGAATATGCAAATCCTGTTCGCGCTCCGCCAGTCCCAGTAAATCAGGCACATCCTGCTTCTCCAGACACCGGGGCACCCCATGCAGTACCTGCTACGGTACCCCCGGTCCAGCCAGCATTTCAATTTCCCGCTCCGCCACGAAGAATATCAGTCGACGATTCTAGTCTAGGGGCCGCAGGAGGAGGTCCTCCTCAAACCCCGCCGCCACGCAAGCGTTTATCAGCACTCGAATTACATGCTCAAGCATCACAGCGTACTCCCAAGAGTAATAAGTCTGTTGCAGAAATCAGGCAAGCCCTTGGCGAATGTGCCTATGACCCAGTCCCAGGCGAGAATAATATGGTTTTATATTCAGTACGCGTAAGAAGGGTGACCGAGTATCTAGTCACCCTACCCAATATGAAAGAAGATCTAGACAGAATATATCGTTTCATCCGTACAGGGGATGATCCAGAAAGTATTAGTGATGCCATGTCTCAAAGGAAAGCTGAGATCCAGCGTATGATATTAAAGTTTTTAATTAACTGTCTAATAAGAGAACAAGATTACCCGTCTAAAGATCAGGCCGAAATGAAAATCCTGACAAAGTGGAGTGATAATATAGCCGAGGGTAAGCACAATACCATTAGTGCCATGGAGAGTATGTACAAGAAAATCCGTAGAGAAATAATAAAGATACACGAACAACGTAAAGCAGCACAAGTAAGCGAGAAAGAAAGTAACTCTGATACTGAAGAGGTAGAGGACGAGAATTCCGCCAGAATAGCGTATGTAGGAAAATCTAGATTTCCAGATCGCCATTTACGCCTAGAACACAAGTCAATTTTCCATCATTCAGCACCAGAACAAGGTTCCCTAGAACAAGTGTTCCAAGCTACCGATTACATTCTGAAATCATGAATCGGTTACAGTGAATTAAGTACCATGCATGAACAGGAACTAGCCCGATCAGCAGTCCGATGGATTACTGATTCTACCACTTTTCCAGACGAAATAGTGGCACAAATGTTTCTGAAATTGCCCCCAGCCGAGCAGCGACTGGTGGGTATGTATATGATCCAGCACCTCATTACTCTGTATGAGGGTCAGCACTCTGATCCAGGTCCGTTACACGATATCCTGAACGAGTTACTCCAGTATAGATGGAGAGGCCTAGGTACCGATTTAATTAGTGTCATTCTCGAACAGCGCCACAAATATAGAACGTTTCTGAACCCGCATCTTGTTCATGTCTCACCCCCAGAAAGTAAACCATTTTACATGGAAAGACAGAACCCGTTAAGAGAAGTGCATCCAGTTAAGACAGAGGACGGTGAAATGCAGCGAGTGTTTGTTTACACCCCGATTACAAAGATGGAACTCCTCGAAATGAAGAAATTAATTCCCTGTCATGACAAAGATCCAGCAGGGTTCCATAGAGAACTAAAAGACATGCTCCGTATGGGAGAATACACATACCCAGACATCATTAAAATGTTAAAGGTCCTGTTGCCCGCAGGGGTGTATGAAAAGCTAAAGGAAAAAGAATGGGAGGTGGGAGAGAAAAAGATCGATTGGGCAGTTCTAGAAGCTGAAGACAAGGCACGAGTACCAGGTACTGGTCTAGGAGAGAAATGTAGAGAATTACCAGAATTATTAATACAAGTTTTACCCAGATTATTGACAACGAAAAAGGAAGACTGGGATGCAATCTCAGCCTGTAAACAGAAGCAAGAAGAGGATATTAGTGATTTTTATTCTAGATTTGAAAAATGTTTCAGTATCAATAGTGGCCTCAAGACAAGTAGTGAGTCATACCCTCACCTTTTTGTTACTAAATTAGTCGAGAATTCAAGTCCACAAGTTAAAAATCGAGTTTTGAAAGTCGAAAGTACCTGGCAAGCTAATACCCCGTCCCAGATGTTGCAAATGCTTCAGTATCACCAGAATAGAATCAGAGAAGAGCAAGAACACGAGAGAAAACGTATGAAAGACACGAAAATGAAAGTACTAGTTGCACAATCTGTTCCTCAAGACAGTCAGAAGAGGGGTCCGAATCAAGCCAGTCATCCTGCAGCTCCCGTTAAAGGGAACTGCAACTATTGTAAACAGCCAGGTCATTTTTTAAATGAGTGTGCAGTTCTGAAACACAACATAGCTACTGGTAAGACTAAAGAAAGACCACGTCCGCCTAGACAAGAACAAGTTTCACAGATTCCTCAGCCACAGAATGCACAACAGATAGTTACCGCACCGCAGCCTATCGCTGCAACACAGCATGTTACATCACAGATGTACCAGTATGCACAGTCTGAGTATCCAGAGTACCAGCAGTATTCATGAAACAGCCTAGAGAGGGAGATAGGCTTGCCTCTCATCGAGATACCTGTAGATCAAGAAGGTCCCTATGTTCACAGTCAAGTATTAGGGAAAGACAGAAAGTTTTTGATCGATACAGGGGCAAGTAGGACCACAATTAGTCACGCCGAAGTTCCAGGGGCTCCGCTCTCAGGCTCAAGAAATGTTTCCCTTGGATTTTCAGGAAAACCTATCGTAAATGAGATTTCAAAGCCAGTTACTCTAGAAGTAGGTCCATTGTCCCGCACTACTGATCTGTTACTTACTAAGTCATGTCCAGAAAACCTATTAGGCATTAAGACACTGAAAGAGTTAGGTGCAGTTATATGCTGTTCCCCAGAGGGAATACGATTGTTCCTACGTGACTTTAAGGGTCACTATGTGTTACGAGATTTTGATCCAAGACTGTCTAATGTTCCACAGCATCTATGGGCGCAAGGTCCAACTGATGTAGGTTATATGCAAATCACACCCTATCGTGTGACTCTCAAACCAGGTGTAGTGTTACCACGAATCAGGCAGTATAGATTGCCACCTGAGGCTGTAGCAGCCTTATCCAAAATTATAGACGAGCTCATGGCTCAAGGAGTAGTTGTAGAAACTGACTCCAACGTATGCAATTCTCCGATCATTCCAGTCATGAAACGTACTGATCCAAATGCACCCCCAGTATATCGATTAGTGATTGATTTACGAGAACTTAACAAATGTATTATTCCTCAGTACCCAGTTGTCCCAGATATCTCTTCCCTATTGACAGCCATTGATTCCGAAGCCATGTTCTTTACAGTAATCGATCTTAAGAATGCATTTTTTAGTGTTCCCATCCATCCAGACAGCCAGTTTCTTTTCGGATTTTGTTTAAATGGAAGGAGCTATATGTTTACACGAGCTCCTCAAGGTTTCACAGAAAGTCCTAGTATTTACAGTCAAGCACTTAAGAGACAACTAGACAATATTCACATGCCAACTGACACTGCCCTGCTCCAGTATGTCGATGATCTACTGATCACAGCCCGTTCCGAACGTGCTTGCGAGCGAGCATCCCTTACAGTCTTGTATTTCCTAGCCGAGATGGGGCACAAGGTGTCCCCTTCGAAGCTTCAATTCTGTGTCCAGCAAGTGGTTTACTTAGGACACTTGCTGTCCAAGAGGGGTAGGCAGTTGACACCCGATCGCATCCAGTTGATAGCGAGTCTTCCTCAGCCCAGGACCCAGAAGGAGGTACGTGCTTTTATCGGCCTTACTTCTTATTGTAGACAATGGATTCCTCAGTATGCATTTCTAGCCAAGCCACTGATACAGTTAACGACACAGGAGGCAGCCCAAGACCCAGAAGGAGGTACGTGCTTTTATCGGCCTTACTTCTTATTGTAGACAATGGATTCCTCAGTATGCATTTCTAGCCAAGCCACTGATACAGTTAACGACACAGGAGGCAGCCGTACCGACTGTCCTCCCTTGGACATCTGAACATACACTTAGTTTCAATGAGTTAAAGAAAGCCCTATGCCAAGCTCCAGTTCTAGCGACACCGAACTACAGTAAGCCTTTTACACTTTTCGTCACTGAACGTGAAGGTACAGCATTATCTGTTCTCACACAAGATCAAGCAGGACAAAACAAGCCATGTGCTTATTTTTCTAGCACATTAGATCCTGTAGCCCAGGCTTTGCCTGCGTGCCTCAAGTCAGTTGCAGCCACAGCCCTAGCTATCAGACAAAGTGATTCCATAGTCTTAGGACATACCTTGACAGTACAAGTCCCACATTCCGTGGAAGTTCTTTTGAACCGAACACAAACTCAGCACTTGACAATTGCACGTTTAACAGGTTATGAATTGACACTGTTCCAGCCACACATAGAAATCAGACGCTGCAACATCCTGAACCCTGCTACATTGTTACCATCAGCTAATTCGAATTCTGCCACACATGACTGTGTGGAAGTAGTTAACATTACGACAAAGCCAAGACAAGATCTGACAGATACTCCGTTACCAGACCCCGACCTGACACTTTATGTGGATGGTTCATGTATGAGAACTAGTACAGGAGAACTAGTAGCCGCGTATGCAGTGACTACTGACACTAAAGTTATTGAGACACACCGTATTGATACCCTGTCCGCTCAAGCAGCAGAGCTAGTTGCTCTGACACAAGCCTGTATACACGCCAAGAACCTGAAAGTTAATATTTACACAGATTCACGCTACGCATTTGGAGTCGTACACGACTTCGGAGTGCTCTGGCAGGAGAGAGGTTTCATGACTTCTCATGGAACCAAGATTCAGCATGGTCTCCTTATTCAAGCTCTATTAGATGCAATACATTTACCGACATCCATTGCTATCATGAAGTGCAAAGCACATACGAAAGTCACTGACATTATTTCCCAGGGTAACGATCTAGCAGATCGCACAGCCAAGCTTACAGCACAGACTCTAGACATTCCAGTTAACATGACACACACTCCAGATCCGATTACATGTATGACAGTTAAGGACCCTACACAAGATGTCATAGATATCCAGTTACATGCTACTCCTGATGAAATCAAGAAATGGTCCGAACAAGGAGGGGTCCAGACAGATCAAGGATGGTTAACGAAGGGTAGAGCCACATGGTTTCTCCCCGACTCTATGGTTCAAGTCATTATTAATACCGCACATAGTCCAGCACATTTAGGAGAAAAAGCTATGTTAGATAGTATCCAGAACATTTGGTTCAACAAGCATTTACGAGCTGCAGCTAAGCAGAAAGTCCGTACCTGTATGATATGTTGTCAGTTTAATCCAGGTAAAAGTGTCCCGGTGGAACAAGGGGGATTCCAGCCTCCTGACCACCCTTTTGAAGTCCTCCAGATGGATTATATTCAGATGGAGCGATGTCGAGGTTTCAAGTATGTCCTTGTAGTTGTATGCGCTTTGTCCAGGTGGACAGAAGCATATCCAGTCCCAGATTACACAGCCGCGACCACTGCCAAGCAGTTGGTTCGTGAATTCTTCCCTCGTTATGGACTCCCTAGAGTCGTATATTCTGATAACGGCCAGCCATTCTCCTCAGAATTAATGAAGCACGTTTCCCTGTTGTTAGGGTACCAGTGGAAGTTTCATTGTGTACGCCATCCTGAAGCAGCTGGTCTGGTCGAGAGACATAACCAGACTCTGAAAATCCGTATTGCAAAAGTGTGTAAAGAAAAAGGTGTGGACTGGCTAGTAGCTCTGCCAGTCGCTTTATTTTATATGCGCATGGTCGCACATTCCAGATCAGGTCTGTCCCCGTATGAGGTCGTTTTCGGCCGCCCCCCAAATATGTGGGGTACTCCTAGACCCCGAAGTATTACCGATGTTTCAAGTAATATGCTGACAGATTACCTAGCTTCCTTGATGTCTGCCCTCAACTCATGTCGTTCACAGGTTGCCGCCGCATTTCCAGACAATACCGAGGTGGCACCGCATGAAATCGTTCCAGGATCCATGGTGATGGTCCGCAACTTTGACAGATCAAGTCCGCTGGAGCCTCGATGGAAAGAGCCCCGACAGGTCCTCCTCACCACCCGTACAGCCGTGAAGTTGGAAGGACGCAAAGGCTGGGTGCACCTTTCTCATGTTAAACTTTTTAATGGACTGAAACCCGTCTTTAAGAACATTTCCCAGGATTTGAAGGATTGCCAGAATATTGTTCTCAAGGACTGTCCCGCAAAAGACATTGCTACAACCCCTCCCCTGTTAGAGAAAACTCCGCAGCAGGAGTATAAACAGAAACTACGGTCTAGTAAAATAAGTCAGTCAGTTTGATTGTCTAAGTCCTCCCCTAGGTGAAACGGTTAGACTGTTTCTGACATGTATAAAATAGACCCCCATAGTGAGAGAGTCAGTCAAAACTCAATCCGATGTATCGTTTTTCTATGTTTCATATTATTTCTCAGCATTATGATTTCCTGCACCAGTTATGCATTTTTCCTATGTTTCCCAGTTTCACATGTAAATAAGTCTGCTAATGCTACAGTAGAGCACACGTTTAGTGATCTGCCTCCTCATGAACTGTCCTACCGCCTCGCTATGCGTAATAACTCATTTATCCGTATGTTACATTACTCACACCAGACCAGCAATGCCACTAATTGTTGGGTGTGTGGTCGACTCCCCCCTTTCCAGATACCGAAGGGAGTTCTGCCACTCTTTCCTTATCCATTCTCACATAATGGTTCGTGTGGAGCGTGGTCCACGTTAACGTCATCCTCAACAGATATGTCTTTTCTTAACAGTACATGTTTCCCAGACAAGCAAGGTCTCCCCCACCGAACAGGTTTAGATCTAGAAAATGAAGTGTATAATTTAGGTGATTATTCGTCGAATTTCATGGTCTTGAATGTTCAGTCTGATACTACTCCAGACTTACCTGCTATTTCAGTACTACCAGTCAAAGGCGAATTATGTGTCCGAAATAATGGTTCCGTACATGTAGGACATAGTGATTGTACTACTATTGTCAAGTATAGTGACAGTGGGAAATCTATTTTTAAAGCTTCACGTCATTCTTATTTTATTTGTGGTCAGACCGCATATGTTCGTCTGCCCCTCGATTGGGAGGGAACCTGTTACATTGCCTTCCTACTGCCACCAGTTTTCCTAGCCCCACCTGATTATCATAGAAATACACATCTAGTACACATTAGACATAGAAGGGAGTCCCCAATTGTCGATTATACTGAAACTACTCTAGAACAATATACAGATTTCAATAAAGGTTTCTTCTTCTTTATAGGACCTGTCCAGAATAGTAAGTTAATCCGTAGATTAACCAGAACCCTTGAAGCTGTAGTAAATGAGACTGCCTCTGCTCTAGGTAACTTAACCGAAGAGCAATCTGCTATGAGATTTTGGTTTGGCAGAATCGTCTCGTCCTTGACGTCATACTGGCCGATAGGGGCGGGGCCTGTAGAGTCATCGGATCTAGTTGCTGTATTTTCATTCCAAATAACGCGCCGTCTGTTTATTCAGCTATAACCAGACTCCATAAAATTGCCCATCTGATACATCAAGATCCAGGCACCTGGACATGGTCCGGTTGGTTCTGGAATATAATTTCCGCCTGGGGATGGAAAGTCTTGTCCTTTCTAGGTATAACAGTAGCGATCATATTCAGCTGCTGCCTCTGTATACAATGTGGCCCTGCGATTTGCGGCATTTGTGCTACCTCTTGTATTCCTAGTCCCAAGCCCAGTTCTAAATCCCGTTCCAGGATAATTCGAGACGAGCAAATGATACTGTATGAAATGATAGATGGTATCATGAATATTGATGTTTCCTGATGGAAACGTAGTGACAAGGAGGGAATGTGGAAAAGTAAATTTTGCCATGTTCTGTGTCCCTACGTGTCATCCATCATATGTTATGTGTGCATGATTAAATATGCATATGTACTCCCCATGTCCGATTAATGACGCAATTACAGTTGTGTCCCCCTCTAGTATGCCAGTTTCCAGTCCTCGTGAATACTACGAATATCAGGCCTATGTAAAGCTATGTTGCCACGTTTCTCAGTGTGCACGTTATTCTATTATAAAGTCCCCGTTTCTAGGCCTCAAAAGGGCCCGGACACCAGATTCAGCTCCTGTCTCCTGAAGCCTCGCTGAGGAGCGATACAGCCCCCACCTGTATCCTCGACCCTTCACTTACTTCCTGCCTCGCAGTGCCCGGTGCAGCCTGGCTCTGCCTCTGAGTCTGCCAAGAATATGTTATGATTCCAGTTATCAGTTCAGTCCTCCTTCTCTGCATTCCTAAGCTACTGAACTGCATCAATAGTTTCCGTCATTGTCTAGCCTTCACGTCTCCACGCTAGAGAAATACTGCATTTAATGGTCATTTAATATTCTTCATCACGCACTACATGTAGAATAATGCATGGTCCAGTCTCAGAATCAAGTTAGCCTTTCCCCTCCTAACTTCTAGTTTATATCAACATGTTCCCTAAACATCAGATACTAGATAGGGTTTAGGTACATGTCGCTCCGACCCTCCAGACTTCAGTCTCTGCTCCTAGCACGGAGTTCATAGCCCCCAGCTTCTCCTAGTGATACGTCATTGCTAGTTTGCGCGCACCATCAGGTTAGAGGTCCCGGCTCCTTAGGTAGCCCCCTCCATGGTTTCCGCCCCATTCATGACATATTCTGTTACGTTTGCATCACATGTCTATGTATACGCCCTGTTACACCTCTTTTCCCCCTTATCTTTCGCGACTGCTACGCGTCACACCTTCTGCTCCACCCACTGCTACGCCTACTGCAATGTAATGCTATGTGTTCACGTTATGTATATATGCTCATGTATTGTTATTAAAAGGCAGCGCGCTCATCCCAGACCCAGCCCCAGCAGCTGCTGGGCCCTGTCATCCTATTTCCATGCAGGTTGTCCTGTTCCTGTCCTTATGCTGTATTAAACCTGCACAACTCCTACTACCTCGAATCTTGACTCTTATTTATTGAGCTATCTGTTATGATATATGTCTAGTCAAAAATAGGGTATTATTTATTTATTTACCACAATGTATAAGTGCTTTGAGGATGTCGTCCCAGGACTGCGCTATTGGATATTTGCGCAGCCCCGCTGTTTCTTCCCTGTGGAGGATGGTACTTTCTGCCTGTGCCCACACCTCTAGGGACTTCATCCAGCTAGTTGTCAAAGGGGGATCCTTATGCTTCCATCTTTTGGTAATCAGTCTTTTTGCAGTTATTAGGCCCAAGTCACGAAATCTGGAGTTCACCCTGTTTTCCTTAATGCGAGTATTGAACCCCAGGAGGCAGACCTCCCACTTGTTGGGCACCTGTATATTAGTTCACTTTGTGAGTGTCTGTGTGACCGTGCACCAGTATGCCTGGATTATGGGACAGTACCACAACATATGTAGGAAATCAGCACCATTGGGCTGGCACCGCGGGCAACTGGAAGTGTTGATGTTGAAGTATTTGTTTATTTTATCCGGTGAGAGGCACGCTCTGTGCAGGATACACATTTGTATGAGTTTAAACCTGGAGCTACGCAGTATGTATGTAGAGCTAGCTAATATGCGTTCCCATTCCTTGTCAGACCAGGGTTGACCTCGATCTTCAGCCCAGCGTGTATGGAGACTCGTTAACGGTTTTAATACGTGCGTGAGCAGAGCTTGTACTAGCCAGTGTATCACATGCGATCCCTCTCCCATAACATGCAAGTACTGTATCAGCAGGTGTGTCGGCGGCTCAACTGCCACGTCTCCCCATGCTACCGTCATAGTCCACGTTATAGCCGTATGTAGAAGGAATTGGCCCATTGGTATACCGCTATCTGTTGCCAGGGTTTCAAAGGGTGAAAGAGTGCCATCTATATACAAGTCTCCTAATGTTTATATAACTGCTTTTTGCCAAGGTGTCAGTACTGCCTCAGTCACAGTGCCTCCGCCTCTGGGTGTTCCATCAAGCGGCAGTGTCGGGGCATAAGGGACCGTGTCTTTGGTGAGCTGTAGACTTCTCCGATAACATCTATGGGCCAGCTCTATATGTATCTGAGGCGGGCGGGGTAGTTTCGCAAGCGGATGAAACAGTCCATATAATTGGAACTGTGTCCACGGAGGCGACTCGGCTGCCGTGTTCACCAGATTTTTGCCACTCATCCATTTTGTGACCCATTGTAGCTGGGCCGCTAGGTAATAGAGTTCCATGTTCGGTACTGCCAAGCCACCTTGTTTTGTTGGCGCATATCATTTCTGTAGCGCTATTCTGGGCCTTCCCTTGTTCCAGATCATGCTTCGGATCAAGCCCTCTAGTCCTCGAAACAACCTGTCTGGAACATATAGCGGGAGATTCGCAAAATAATACAGCAACCTCAGTAATATTATCATTTTGACTAGCATAATGCGACTCATAACGTTTAATGGGAGTGTCTTCCAGAACTGTATCTGTGCCCTGACAGAAGAAATGGCTCGCAACAAATTACTGTCCAGTATATTCGCTGGGGACCTGTATATATAAATGCCTAGGTATCTAAATGTGGTTGGGTACCAGGCAAGGGCAGTCCCATTAATAACTATGGGTGCCTCTGCCACATCAGTATTGAAAGAGTAGACCCCCAATTTAGACCAGTTTACCCTAAGCCCGACATTGTTTCAAAGGTTCGAAAGAGTTTGGATATAGCTTGAGGAATATTATGCAGATCTTTGACATATAAGAGCAGATCATCTGCATACAGGGAAACTCCGTGTAGCCCTTCTCCCAAGGGAATGCCCCAGTCTATGCCGCTCTCTCGAAGCAGAACTGCTAACGGTTCCACAGCAAGAGAGTAGAGCAGTGGAGACAATGGGTGTGAGAAGTTAGCCTGGCATATGATGTCCACTATTCTAGTGGGCACCTTGCATGAGTCCAATCGACCCTTATTGATGGTGATTGTGAAGTCAACCTTATAGACAAGCTATCCTAGTGGTAGCATGGACCAGCAGTCATAGGCTAAGACTTCAGAGAGCATGTGAAGCAAGCTGTTTTACCAATTATAATCTCTTGAATACCAAATGGAAAGGACACCACACAAGGTATATATCAAAAAAAAGGGGGGGAGGGGAAAAAAAGAAGAGGGAGAAAGGGGGAGGGGGGTAGGGGGGGAAAGAAGAATTTATTGTGAACATGCAAAGAATTACTGTGGCTGCTCTGTTCTGGTTGTAAATACAGGTGAATGCTTTAAGGAATTTTTTTGCACAAATTGGTGGTGGTAGCTATCTGCGGGATATGGTAGTACTATCTCCTTTCCCGTGTTTATGTAAATTTATGTAAATTTCACGATTGGAGTTAAGTTTCTAACTATTTTAACTTTCCTCTTCTTCCCCCCCTCCCCCTTTCTCCCTCTTCTTTTTCTCTCCCCCCCCCCCTTTTTTTCTTTTCTTTCAAGGGAGTCCAAATAAATGTTATTGTATTTATGTTTTCAGATCTCTGACGCTCTTCCAACCGTTTTGTCCTGATGATGACCGCAATTTTTGACTGCGGTCGAAACGCCGTCGACGAATATGTGGCATATGAATTGTAGAGGGCACATAATTTCTGTATATGTTGCATCCCTTCTTATATAACACAATTATTGTTTGCCACTTGTTTGGTTTTTGTATATGTTTTACATTTGAAAACCAGCAATTACGTGTTGAGCGCATTATTTATAATACATTTGTGATATTTTTCTAATTGCGTTGTTGATATATTTTTTGATTTACATTCTCCCTCTTGACTCCTTTTTGTCTTCTCCTTTCTTTCTCCCTCTTTCTCTTCCATGTTATAAATCTTTTTCTGCTGCCTAAATTGATTTTGTTTGAATTGTGATTTGTTAATTGCCTGAACTGTTGTTCGGAATACTTAATTACTGCCCCTGGTTCAGGTTGGTGGGTTGCCTCTGTTGATGTTTTGTGAAACTGTGAGTAGCCCTAGGGCCTGGGGAATTGCAGGGGCTACACTACTTACTGTTTAAGGGCACGTCCGGATGGACTACGACAAAACCCCTTTTGACTAGGACACTTCGAGAGTCAAGACTCACGGGAGCACCGGAGTACTCGTGTTACCTCACCCAGGGAAGCCGGGTGCATAGGTGCCTTTTGGTGTCGGGTTTCGTCGATGTTTTCTATGGAGATCTGCAAAGAAGTGCTGCAGGCGACCAGAAGAAAAGTGTGCGGGTGGATCGAAGATCTGAAGAACCTGAAAGCAGAGGGGACAGAGTCTGGGTGACTAGCCTGTGACCAGGAAGGTACCAGGAAGGAACCAGGCGATGTCACGATGATCTCAGGTGAAGAGGTGAAGCTTGTCTCTGCAGCTACGAGGACCAGGAGGTGTCGACAACGACCAGGAGCTGGATTTGAGTTGTCCCACGAAGGATCTAGTTGACTGCGGTGTCGGTATCCGGATTGGACCCAACAAACCTTGGCAAACGTAATCCACGCAGGAAGTGAAGATGGGCTTCGGTGCAGACCAGCAAGGTCTGAAGAGCTTCTCCTTTGCAGGGAAGCTGGAGCAAGCCTGGAGCAACCAGGAAAGCAGTTTAGTTTCAAAGGAATGTCTTCAGGGGGCTTACTAGCCAACGGGTTAGCAACCGGGAAGACGCGTCGAGCTGAAATGCAAGAGCAGGCCCCACGCGGCACTTGTGAAGTGTGGAGGGCTGAGCTTCGGTGCAAATGGTGCTCGGGTCTGGGGCTTCTCGTACCCCAATGCACAACTGCGAGTTACCTCAGTAGTCGATGCAGTTAGCAAAATGCAGGATGTCCAGGGTGTCCGGTCCCACGTCTCTCGTGTCCGCCGCTGGTCTCAGCTTTGCTGTGGATGTGGGTCGGTGTCAGAGAAGGCTGGAAGTCCAATTCCTGTGTCGCTAAGTCTACGGGTTCCGGGGGGGAGCGTCGACAGAGCAGACCGGCAAGTTACTGGTGGTGCTTGTTTGCACAGGGTGGTCACTCCTTGACCACAAGGGTGATGTCTTCCGTCTTCTAGTCACAATAGAATGTCGAAGGTCCAAGAGTTCTGTATTAAAGTTTCGTTCCAGGATAATCTAAAGTCCTGGGGACACAGCTCCTATACTTATACTAAGCTAAGGGGCTGGATTACCTGCTAGGTCCCTCCTATGGGTGGACCTGGGAAGGGGGTGGTTACACCCCTTTCCCTTTGTCCAGTTTCGCGCCAGAGCGGGGCTGGAGTGCCCCAGCAACTGGTTTGAACCGGGCTATGCATGGAGCACCTTGTGTGCCCCAGGCAGTCTCTCAAAAAGCATCTGCTGATGCAGCCCTCCCTGTCCCAATACACAACAGCCTGTCAGGGGAGGTCCTGGACAGGAAACCTACTGTCCAGGCCTCCCCTGCCGGAGTTTCGTCCAGCAGCAGGAGGTCAGACTTGTGTCTGTGGCAGCAGCATCCATTTTGTGATGCTGGGGCTCTGTTTAACTTTAACTGGGTAAAGCAGTAACTACATGTCTTTTCCCTCTAGAAGGGTGGAATGCTACCCCCGCCACCAGAACTGGTGGGGGTAGTATTCCAAAGTGTTTGACACCTTACACGACATGTTTCGATAAAGCCAAACCAAAGTTAGCATTAACCGCAAGGATTATAATGCACTTAAGAGTATATGGTATGGCTATATCATAGAACAGTTATAAGGAGATGGTTCCGAAAGCTGAATGGGGCTCATCTCATGCTAGAGCACCCTCTCACATAGAACCAAGCACTCTACCTCCAGGATTGTCGAGGCCTACCATAGGAGTGACTTATAGGTGCATATGTGTCTATATGTATAGGTAGATATAGATATACTATATCTAAGTAAGGGGTGATTACGTCACCTTACCCATCAGCCTGTGGTGTCAGTTTGGAGGGCAAGCCAGGGGTGGCATAATACTTGCTGCAGCCCCTGGTAGGCCTTGGATGCACCTATGCCCTGGGTACCTATGGTACACTATACAGGGACTCACAAAGGTGACCCAATACCCAATCTGGTATGTACCTAAAGTACATGGTATCAATTTAGAGAGAGAACAGCTGGGCTGTGGGTCTGATTAGCAGGCCCACAGCCACACTAAAGTCGAAAAACCAGAAAATCACAGCAAAAAGTGGGGGTGACCATAGGAAGCAGACCCTACTCTCCTACAATGGGCACCCTTGCCTGGTTCCCCGCCTTACACGTATGGTGTCAGAAATGAGCTTGCCCATGCGAGCCCGCACCGTAGGGAGCTGATATAATAACTGTACCATTTGCAAATACCCAACTCATATTTGCATAATACTGCTGCAAGAAAGGGCCACTCCAAAGAATCAAAGGCTTTTTCCAGGTCCAACACCAGGCAGCCAGAGCACGGCCAGAGTACTATGGCATATTTTTGGATTCTGAACAGCTTACGTATGTTTAAAGAAGTATTACCTAGTTAGAACAACCCCGTTTTGATCCTGGTGTATCAGAGTTTTGACCAAGGGGGCTATACGTTTTGCTAAATTGGAAGAAAATATTTTATAATCAGTGTTTAGTAGTGCTAATGGGTGATAGGAACCTAGGGTTTCAGGATTTTTGCCTGGTTTTAAGAGGGAAATCAATAGTGCCTCATTCTGCGTGGGTGTGAGTGCCGAGTCTTCTATTGCTGCATTGTATACACGTAGCAGCTGTCCGAATATGCTTTGTAAAATTCTACCGGCAGCCCATCTGGGCCTCGAGACTTGCCATTTGATAGGGAGAAAATGAGTTCTCTGACTTCCTCTGGCAGAAGAGGACCGTTCAGTTCCTCTTGTTGGCTCGGCGTTAATTGTGGTAATGTGAGGTTGATAAGAAAGGCCTGTATATCCGCGCCTGTTGTTTGCAGATAAGATTTGTACATATCAGGATAGTGTTCTACAAAAGCGATATGTATGTCTCTCTGCGCATGTACAATGACGCCTCACGCTGTTTTTATAGATGTCACAGGTGTGTGACTGGCTGTATCCGCTGTGCATCCTGGTATCTTTTTTTTTTTTTTCAGATCAAAATTTTATTGTGCTGTTGAAAAGGTACATGGTATGGACAGCGCCCCGGAAACCGGAGGAGCTGTGACCATGAAAGTAATAATTACATTGCAGGCATTTCAAACAACCGTTTAAGTGAAAGTAACTGCCATACGTCCCCCCTCCCCTCTCCCCCCCACTCCCCCCACCCGAAGCCCCCCATCCCACCCCCTGCACAGCTACTAGATAGTCCGTAAATAAAAGGCATAGCAAGAAACATTCAGTGTGTACTCCTCATCACCCGGGTTCAATGTCCAAATGTCTGTCCTCAGGTTCATCATGAGTCGGCGGTTCCAGCCACAATCCTCTATAATCCGCCCACCGCTTCCAAATCTTATAATGTGTCCGGGGGCAGCCCCTGGCCTCGAAGATCGGGCGCTCCAGTCCCATATAGAAGTCTAGTCCCCTTTTCCACACTCCTAACAGGGGGGCCCTGGGGTCTTTCCAGGCGCGGGCCACGTCTCTCTTAGCCACCGTGAGGCCCAACAACAGCAAGTGGCGTTTATAGATATTTCCCCCCACCTGTTCCAGTATATGGAGGAGACCCAATTGTGGTGTGCGGGGAAGTTCCCAGCCCAACACCTCCGACAAGCAGTCCCACACTCCCGACCAAAACCTCCGTAGTACATCGCACGCCCACACTGTATGTAGAAAGGTGCCCATCTCTCTGCCACATCTCAAACAATCAGGGGACGCAATCATGTCCGCCCTCCACAGTCGTTCCCTGGTATAGTAGGCCCTATGTAAATATTTGAACTGAATGAATCGCAGGCGTACCGCAATGGCCGCTCCTCTTGGAGCCTCAAGCGCCTCTCTCCAGTCTTCCTCCTCAAATGCACCCAGATCATTCTCCCACTTAGCCCGCAGAGTGTCTAGGGAAGTTGAACAATGTGTAACTAGTGTTTGATAGATAGATGATATCTTTTTACTTTCCAGTTCCCCCATGAATACCTTAGCTTCCAGGGGGCTAAACTCGGGCAAAGAGTCCAGGTCCCTCAGGGCGGGTGTGATAGCATGGCGGAACTGCAAATATCTAAAGAACTGGGTCCGGGGCATGTCATACTCTTCTTGTATCTCCTGGAACGACTTAAGGGTCGTGCCCTTGACGACGTGGCCTATGGCCGAGATGCCAATCGCGTCCCAGCCACGGAACCCCTGTAGGGACATCAATGCCGGCAGTTGCCCATTCTGCCACAATGGGGTTTCCCTCGTTAGCCTATTCCACCACCCCATGCGGCGGAGTGCTCTGCGCCATATTTGAAATACTATTTGAGTGACCACTGGGAGCCTCCTCCTCTTAACAGCCGAATACAGTATGACGTGTAGCGTGTCAGGGTCCATCAGGTACCTCTCCAGGGCATAGGCTGGATCACCTCGATCCCCATACCACCATTCATTCAGTATCAATAGGTGAGAAGCTTGATAATAGGACAGGATGTCTGACGTTGCTAGGCCACCACTGTATGTGGAAAGGAAACATGTGCGGAGTGCCACTCTCGCCACTCCCCCGGCCCAGAGAAAGTTACCGAGCACCGAATTTACCTGCTTGAACCACTGAGGTGAAATAGGGTATGGGTGGTTTTGTAATTAGTATAAGAGACGCGGGAGGGCCACCATTTTGAATATGGCCGAATGGCCATACACGTTCAGGGGCATGCGGGACCATGTAGTCATGTCTGATCGGATACGCTCCCACACAGGCACAACATTGCGTGTCCAGGAGACCCCATGCAAATCTGTAAGGAACACCCCCAGGTATTTGAAGCCTCCCGTGGCTTCCTGCAATGCCGCCGCCCAGGACCCCAGGCCACGGCGCTCCCCCAGTACCCACAGCACTGACTTACGCATGTTCAGGTGGAGGCCCGACACTTCCCCAAAGATTCGCATGATGTCAAGGACCCGCGGCCCTGATCTGTTCAGATCCATGAGAAAAAATAGGACATCGTCAGCATAGAGTGCAATTCTATCAGAGGGTCCCGCTCTCCACTCGATGCCCTGCATCTGTGCATCCATTCGGACTCACGCCGCCAGCGGTTCCATAGCCTGGGCAAATAGATATGGTGATAGGGGGCATCCCTGCCTGGTGCCCCGACCTATGGAGAAGGAATCAGACACTGCCCCAGCCACTCTTACCGATGCCGTGAGATCTGTGTATAATAGCTGTAGGTAAGATAAGAAGCGGGCCCCAGATTCAGGCGGGACAGAAGCGCACGGAGGTAGACCCAACTTACCAAGTCGAAGGCCCTATCTATATCGGCCAGTAGAAGAGCCGCAGGAATCCCTGCCGCCCGGGCTGCCTCCACCGCCACCTGCGCGCGCCTAATATTGTGTCTTGTTGCTCTATGGGGCATAAACCCGGCTTGGTCCGGATGGACAAGATCGGTAATGTATGGGAGGAGGCGATTGGCCAGCGCTTTCGCCAATATTTTCGCTTCGGTATTCAATAATGATATTGGCCTATAGGACTCGGGTTGGTCTGGGGGCCTCCCTGGTTTACAAAAGACCACTATTTCAGCGTGTCGCCAGTCCCTCGGGAGTCGGCCACACTCCCTGGCTGCCTCTAATGCCCTGCCATAGTACGTACCTAATTGGAGGTGAAATTTCTTGAAAAATTCGCAAGGGAACCCGTTGGGTCCGGGGGCCTTGCCCACATTTAATTCCCCGAGGGCTGAATCCAGCTCTTCCGCCGACAAAGGGAGCTCAAGGCGAGCCCGCCCTTCATCCGAAATGGACAGTGGGAGATCAGCCAGGAATTTGTCAATGTCTTCTGCCGAGAGGAGTTCCTGGGGGGCGTACTGGGCCTCATAATACCGTGCAAAGCTGGCTGCTAGGTCCGTCGGGGCCGTCATGGGCGTTCCCGTCTCATCTCGGAGGCACGGTAGGGACTGCGCGTGAAAAGTGCTCTGGCAGAGCCTGTATAGCATTGAGCTGAATTTGTCGCCCCACTGGTAGATCCTACTCTGAGTCGCTAACCACAGCTGTCGAGCCTCATCTAACAGCAAGGAGGCGTACGACTGTTGCATCAGCAGAAGTTGTCCTACATCCTCCTCACCCCCGCCAGCGTGGCATCTTTTTTCTTGGTCACTGACTCGGTCTGCCGCTCTCACTATGTCTTCCCTACGTGTCTTGCGGGCAGCCGCACACCAAGCAATGTCCACCCCACGAAGCGTGGGCTTCAGTGCCTCCCAGAGGGTCGTGTCATCTGTATCAGAGTTATCATTATCACTCCAGTAGTGGGCAATAGCCTCCCGCATGTGGGACTGATAGTTTTCTTGTTGCAAGTGCCACGTGGAGAGGCGCCATCTGAACGGCTGCCGCCTCCTATCGAGAAGTAGGTCTACCACCACCGGGGAGTGGTCCGACAGGCCGCGTGGCAGTATAGTCGTGACATCCACCCTCCCAACCCAGGGTCTCTTGCAACAGTAACACGTCAGCCCCGTCTCTCTTCCCCTGTCGCAGGACTGCCCCTCTCTTTATCCTGTCCAGCATCCCCCTTACATTCCAGCTCACAACACGCATCGATGCCCTCTGTAGGCCTGATTCGGAGGTTTCAACCGCCATTCGTAGACAGAAAATTAAACGGCCCGAGCGTCTGAGGCCACACACACACATCTCGCTTCAATAGGACCAGAAAGTACACTGTGCAGATTAACGCATCCCACCCTCCCCTATCCCCCTGCAACACACACCCAACAAACCCCCCAACCCCCTCCCCGTTCCCAGTCACCCCTTCAACTTCCCCACCACCCCCCACCCCATACCTCTGTAGCACTGAAGTACCTGTCGCGGTATAGATTATCTCCGACCCCCAACGGGAGGTTAGAGACCCACTATTCCAATGGATCTCCATGAACTACCCACAAAGTCCCAACTCACCCCCTGCTGAACAAACTCCTCTAAACCGAGGGGTTATGACCACCCTCCCGCCTTCGTCTCCCAACCCACGTCTCAAGGTTACCCAATTACTGATGCCTCAGATGTCGTAGACAATAGATCGCAAAGAAGTTCCATCGCCCAAGGGACGGGCGCCGGCCTCCGATCCCTCCCCAGGGCTTTGTCCGTAGCCTGTCAAATGTCTTCGGGTCTCATGCGTCCAGATCCTGAGAGTCTGCAGTTTCGGTCGCCTCCGCCGCACCATGGTTAGGAGGAGGATTCGTCTTGGTGCGTGACCTCCAGTTACTCCTGCTCCGCAATCGTCGGGGAGTCCTCGGGGGCCCCGCTGTGGATGATGAATCTGAGTCCCGACTCGGAGGGGTGCTGACTCTGATGCGGACCGTTTCGTTCGTCCAGGCAAAGACTTCCTCTGGAGAATTACAGAATTGAGTCCGGGACTGGTAGACCACACGCAGGCGGGCCGGGTAGAGCAAGGCATATTGGATATTGAGGCCTCTCAACCGCGCCTTAGCCGCAGTAAAGGACTGACGTTGTTGCTGGACTAGTCTGGTGTAGTCTGGGAATATTAGGATTTTGTGATTTTCAAATACCAAAGGTTCCTTCGCTCGCGCTTGTCGCAGGATTGTGTCGCGGTCGTGATAATTAAGCAGTCTGGCTATCACAGGCCGCGGGCGAGCTCCCTCCGGTGGCTTCTGGGTCAGTGCTCGGTGCGCGCGTTCAATTATAAAACAGCGCGAAAGGGACTCCGGAGGGAGCCACCCCTCCAACCAGTGGGTCAGAAAGGATTCCATGTCACCCTTCTCACAGCCCTCCGTAAATCCCAGGAACCGCAGGTTGTTTCGCGAAGCACGCCCTTCCGCGTCCTCCGCTCGCAGTGCAAGGCCCTTTTGAATCCCTTCCATGTTGGCCACCTTCTTCTTCAGTGTCGCCACGTCGTCCTCCACTCCTGTAATTCTGGTCTCAGTCTCTGTGATGCGGACCACGGCGTTGCGCAGGTCCTGACGCAGCAGGGTAACATCAGCTCCAACTGCCCCTATTTTCGCATCTAGCGTGTCTCTGGATTGTGTTATCGCTGCCATGAGGGCCGCATTGTCCGGGCCAGATGCTTGAGTGCCTCCGGACGCCCCTGCCCCTCTAGTTGGCCCAGTAAATGTATCAATCGTGCCTTGTTTCGAGGCGCCTCCACTGTTGCCACCCCTCGTCATGTTTGCCACTGGATAGGTGCACAGGGTTTAGAGCACCGCGGTGACTGCAGGTCGGGCACCCCAATCTCCCTGGTCGCAGAGCTGTGTCCGGGCCTTACCCGCTTTATGAGTCGTTGGGGAGGATGTCGCCCGCTCCCAGGTCAGTCTGCGCTGTCGCCCTTGGTGCCGCTTCTCTCTGCCCCAATGACACGGTGCCCCCTCCAAGTTTGCCACAATCAATTACTCCATGTCCAATGCGGGGGGCATATGTGTCACAGCCTTGTCCAGGAGCTACTCTGGGGGCACAGTCGCCCCTCTTCAATAATTCGGGGCCTCAAGGCGCGCAGGCAGTCCCTGGTCTGCGCCGGATCGTCTGCCTCAGTCACCGGGCCCTCGGCGTCTCCGCCAGCTCATTTCCATCCAGGGCCTAGGAGTCAGCTCCCCAGCACGCCGTCCTCGGAGTTCACCCCAACAGCCCGATTTTGCCGCCGAGAGGGGTGTACGCAGCGGCGCGCCACGTGTGTAAGGCCACCAGGTCAGGGTCCCAGCCGGGCGCAGTATATTATATCTGCCCCTGTTGCGGCGAGTGCCGCCACTGCCATTCACGACTTGCCGGGGGTGGAAACACAGGATAATGCCCCCATAGCGTCCACAGCACAACTGTCTCCCCCGCGGTCCGACACGACCGCCGAACGAGGCCGACCTGGCCCCTCCCGCACTCCCCCGGCCCGCAGTCCGCACAGCCTCCAACTCCCGGGCACGGCAGCGGCGACAGCGGGTGCTCCGTGTCCTCTGTGCAGCCCGGTTTACTCACTGCGGGCCTCCATGCGGCGAATGTAGGGTTCCGTCCACTGCTCCTCGCCGGACCCGGTCGCGCCGCACTTCCGCCCAGGTGCACTCGGGCTCGAGGTCCTGGCTTCCGCAGGTCTGGTAAGCCTCTTCACCTCAGGTCTCGGATCGCCGTTGAGCGGGCGTCCGAGGTCCCGAAAATCGCCGTCAAGGCTTCCCCGCCACCTCCGACGCCAATGTATAGTTGTTGAAACGTCTCAGGGTTGGGGAGACTTAGGATATATGGCGGATAATTCGTCGGCGGGACGGAGCTCTCTTAGGCTGCGTCCGCCATGTTCGCCGCCTTGGCCACGCCCCCGGTATCTTTGTTTTTTGATAGTTTTCTCACCCTACTTGGGTTGATTTTGTGCGTTTATTATTTCTATTCACCTATACAGTGCGCTCTCGGGATAGACCGGTACTCATTTTTCCCACCCCACAATATTGAACCACTCACCCTTCTTGGGTTGATATAGTCCATCTATTATTTTTATTTACTTAGACAGCGTGTTCCCGGGATAGTCCGTTATTCATTCTCACTTTCCCGCAACATTGAAATATTCCCGCATTGGTGCCCTTAAATACACGTGATCTATTGGTGACGCTGCTCCATACCCGAACGTCAATCAATCAATCAATCAATCAATCAATCAGGTCATTTATAGAGCGCACTACTCACCCGTAGGGTCTCAAGGCGCTGGGAGGGGGGGGGGGTGCCGCTACTGCTCGAACAGCCAGGTCTTGAGCTTCTTCCTGAAGGAGAGGTGGTCCTGGGTCAGGCGCAGGTTGGTCGGGAGTGAGTTCCAGGTCTTGGCGGCCAGGTAGGAGAAGGACCTTCCTCCTGTTGTCGCTCTTCGGATGCGGGGGACGGCGGCGAGGGCGTGGTTGGTTGATCTGAGGAGGCGCTTGGGAGTGTAGAAGTTGATCCGGTTGTTGAGGTAGCTCGGGCCTTGGTCGTGTAGGGCTTTGTGTGCGTGGGTGAGGAGACGGAAGGTGATTCTCTTGTTGACCGGGAGCCAGTGCAGATCTCTCAGGTGTCCGGAGATGTGGCTACGTCGGGGGATGTCGAGGATGAGTCTGGCCGAGGCGTTCTGGATCCGCTGGAGTCTCTTCTGGAGCTTGGCGGTGGTTCCGGCGTAGAGGGCGTTGCCGTAGTCCAGTCGGCTGGTGACGAGGGCTTGGGTGACCGTCTGCCGCGTCTCGGTGGGGATCCATCGGAAGATCTTGCGTAGCATGCGCAGGATGTTGAAGCAAGATGAGGAGGTGGCGTTGACTTGTCTGGCCATGGAGAGGGAGGAGTCCAGGATGAAGCCCAGGTTGCGTGCGTGGTCCGTCGGTTTGGGTGCGGTGCCCAGGGCGGGGGGCCACCAGGAGTCGTCCCAGGCGGAGGGCGAGGAGCCCAGGATGAGGACCTCCGTCTTGTCCGAGTTCAGTTTCAGGCGGCTGGTCGTCATCCATTCGGCTACATCTCTCATCCCTTCGTGCAGGTTGGCTCTGGCGGTGGCGGGGTCGTTGGTCAGGGAGAGGATCAGCTGGGTGTTGTCGGCGTAGGAGATTATGTTGAGGTTGTGTTGGCGTGCGATGGCCGCGAGGGGGCTCATGTAGACGTTGAAGAGGGTGGGGCTCAGTGAGGATCCTTGAGGGACGCCGCAGATGACTTTGGTGGCCTCTGACTTGTACGGTGGTAGGCGGACTCTCTGTGTTCTTCCGTCGAGGAAGGAGGTGATCCATTCCAGTGCCTTGTCCTGGATTCCGATGTTGCCGAGGCGCTGTACTAGGGTGCGGTGGCAGACAGTGTCGAAAGCCGCGGAGAGGTCCAGGAGGATGAGTGCCGCTGTTTCTCCGTTGTCCATCAGCGTTCGAAGGTCATCGATGGCAGCGATGAGGGCGGTCTCGGTGCTGTGGTTCGCTCGGAAGCCCGACTGTGAGGGGTCGAGGGATCCATTCGTCTCGAGGAAGGCGGCCAGCTGTTTGTTGACGGTCTTCTCGATGACTTTGGCCGGGAACGGGAGGAGCGAGATGGGACGGTAATTCTTGAGGTCGGTGGGGTCTGCTGTGGGTTTCTTGAGAAGAGCGCTGAGTTCGGCGTGTTTCCAGCTCTCAGGGAAGGTGGCGGTGTCGAAGGAGGTGTTGATGATGTCCCGCAGGTGGGGTGCGATGACCGCGTCGGCCTTGTTGAAGACGTGGTGAGGGCAGGGGTCAGTCGGAGATCCGGAGTGGATGGAGTTCATGGTGCGGATGGTGTCTTCGGTGCTGATCGGGGTCCAGGTGCGGAGGGTCGTGGTGGGTGGCGTTGTTGCTGTTGTGGCTTGCGTTGGTTGGTTGTTGAAGCTGTTGTGAATGTCCGTGATCTTGTTGTGGAAGTAGGCCGCGAGGGAGTTGCAGAGGTCTTGCGACGGGGTGATGTCATTGTTTCCGGCGTTGGGGTTGGAGAGCTCTTTCACGATGTTGAAAAGTTCCTTGCAGTTGTGTGCGTTGTTGTCCAGTCGATCTTTGTATGTATTTTTCTTGGTGGCGCGGATCAGTTGGTGGTGTTTCCGGGTGGCGAGCTTGAGGGTGGTCATGTTGTCCGTGGTTGGTTCCCTTCTCCAGACTTTCTCTAGGACTCGACAGTTCTTCTTGGAGCTCTTGAGTTCGTCGGTGAACCATGGTGTTTTTCTGCTGCAGGGTCTGCTGGGTGGTGTTCTCAGAGGGGCGAGTTCGTCCGCGCAGTTGTTGATCCACTTCGTGAGGTTGTCGGCGGCTTGGCTGGGGGTCGCTGAGCTGGCGGGAGGGTGCTGGCTCAGGGAAGCGGTGAGCTGGTCGGCTGAGATCTTGTTCCAGCTTCTTCGAGCAACCTGTTGCTGGTGGTGGTGGGTCGTCGTTTTTCGGAAGGTGAAGTGGACGCAGCTGTGGTCCGTCCAGTGGAGTCCTGTTGCGTGGCTGAAGGTGACGTCTTTGCTGGATGAGAAGACGGCGTCGAGTGTGTGTCCGGCGAGGTGGGTGGGGGTGGACACCAGCTGCTTGAGTCCGAGGTTGGCGAGGTTGTCGAGCAGGCTGATGGTGTTGCGGTCGCTGTTGTTCTCCAGGTGGAAGTTGAGGTCCCCCAGGAGGACGTAGTCGGCGGAGGGGAGGGCATGCGGGCTGACGAAGTCGGCGATGTCCTCGCTGAATCGTGTGCGTGGTCCCGGGGGTCGGTAGATCAGGGTGCCTCTGAGGGTGGTGTTTGGGTTGGTGTGGATCTGGAAGTGCAGGTGTTCAGCGGTGGTTAGGGTGTCGTCGGTGTTGGTCGTGATGCGGATGGTGTCTCTGTGGATGATGGCGATGCCTCCTCCAGTCTTGTTGGCGGTGCGGTCCCTCCGGATGATCTTGTAGCCCTCCGGGATGGCGATGTCTGGGGCTGAGGAGGCGTTCATCCAGGTCTCGGTGAGGAAGGCAACGTCAGGGGCGGTGGTGTCGAGGAGGTTCCAGAGTTCTACGGCGTGTCTGTGGACGGAGCGGGTGTTGAGCAGGATGCACTTGAGGTGGGTGCTGCTGGTGTTCGACTTGGCGGGTGCTGGTGCGAGGCAGGCCCGGGTGCAGGTGAACTTGCAGGCGTGGCAGCTGAAGGGTCCGTGGGTGTGCCTCGGGGCGGCTCGGTGACATCCTGGGATGCGGCCGGTGTTGAGTGCGGTGAGATCGGCGGCGCTGTAGGTTATTCGGGTCAGCTTCCGTCGGTGGGGGCCAGGGGTCCTGGCGCTGGGCGCGATCCGGGCGCGGACGGGCGCAGACGGGCTTACCTTTGGCGCGCCTTCGGCGCACAATCGGCGCGCCCGCTGCGCGTCAACGCTGCGCGTTCGCACGGTCGCCATTTAAGGCGAAGTGCGCGGGTGGGCGGGGCAGCTGGGAGGGGGAGCGGGGAGGGAACAGAAGGAAAGAAGGGGCGGGGTCGGCGGTGGTGGCGGGAAGCGGGGGCGGCGAGGGAGGCGGGAAACGGGACGGGGGATGGCCTGAACTTGAGAACAAGCACAAATTAGGGTCAAAACAACGCAGAACGCGGGCAAGAAAACAAAACAGCGGAACAAGCACAAATTAGGGTCAAAACAACGCAGAACGCGGGCAGGAAAACAAAACAGCGGAACAAGCACAAATTAGGGTCAAAACAACGCAGAACGCGGGTAGGAAAACAAAACAGCGGAACAAGCCCAAATTAGGGTCAAAACAACGCAGAACGCGGGTAGGAAAACAAAACAGCGGAACAAGCACAAATTAGGGTCAAAACAACGCAGAACGCGGGCAGGAAAACAAAACAGCGGAACAAGCACAAATTAGGGTCAAAACAACGCAGAACGCGGGCAAGAAAACAACACAGCAGAAACAAGCACAAGTGACTGAAAAAACAGCAGGGTCAGCCGGCAGCGAGGCAGGGCACAGCGGAGGGGCGCACGCAGCAGCTGGTGGCCGTGCGACGCGTACACTTTTACTACGGAGACTGAACGACTGGTGAGTTTAAACTCAGCTACATCCGACCCGTTACTCCCATGGAGGTTTGCATACGGGCATGCTTAAGTTTATCTCTGCTTATTTTGCAGAGTTTTCATCGACTATTGAATACGATAGCACGCACCTTGCGCTACACTTCCTGTATTACCTGGTAAGATCACCGTCCTCTATAACTCATATAGCGTGCATTTACCTAATTTGGCTTCTGGTTGTTTTACATCTAGATATTGTTATTACAGGGTGGTGTATGCACGTTTCTTCTGATTCCAAGTAGCAGTTACTTCTTGCTCCTTTTGGTAAGAGCACTGTCTTTACAACGCAGAAAGCGTGTGTTTACACTACACGGGTTTCGGACATTTCTCATTGTATTTCTGTTATTACAGAGTGGCGAGAATGCGCTTTCATCTATACCTCTGACTCCTCACAGGGGTAAGCAATTACAGTGCATACTGTGGCACGTTTTGTGGTTTTTTTTAGGGTCATGACACATTTTGGTTAGCATTAGGTATCACACGGGATGACACTCTTATGTAGATAGGCACACATACCCTTTATGAGCACGTTTCTTTTATCAGCACTAGGTTCAAGAGCTTTTCTGGTGGCATTTATCTTTCACTTTTGCAGTGCAAATCTTGAGCATTGATAATTGGAATGGTGATGATCATAAAATGATGTTCACATATGGTTCGAATTTCTGATAACCATATTGTTCTGTGTTTTAGATCTGGACTGGAAACTTAGAAGAATTTGTCTCCTGCTCATGTTATTATGATTTATTGTTAAAACATATCCCCTGAAGAAGGGTTCAAGATGAACCCGTAATGCATTGGGAACTGTTGAATGTTGGACAACATATTATATTTAGAAGATGTGTATTTGAAGAGACTATGAAGAAACATGCATTTGATTTATTATGAACAATTTTTTGAGTTGCACAGTTAGAGTTTGTTTAAACGTGTGCTTTATCTTTAAGTACTTTGGAATGAAGTTTTGAAACACGTTTGCTGAATCGTCTTTTCTATCTACTTGTAAAACACTTTTGAGAACACTAGTTTAAGTTTGTAAAGGCTCTTTCAACCTAATAGCTGTGCTCCATGCAGTCTTTGGTTGTCCTTAGACTCATACTTCACTCTTCTTACCCTCGAGGGACGTGGGCACTACCCCTCGTTACATGTAGGCACGCAAAAATTCAGTCACAACTCCAACCTTTTTCACATTAAACTTTACTACAGTGGCATACATTCACGGTGTGCAGATCCACCCTCCAATAAACTCACAGGTTTGGTTGCAGCATCTTGTTGCATTAGCCACAACAGCAATTTACCCGGTTTGTCCCCCATGTGATGCGTCCGCGCTGAGTGTGCCGCTTAATTTAAATGCCGAAGTCGCTCTAACAGCTGGGAATGTTCCTTCCTATCTTGTGCCAATGATGCTGCGAAACCCCTCACCGCCTCACTCTCTCTTTGAAGCAGTTTGTTTTCAAGTTCTGTTAATTCAACCTCCAGTTGTCTTCGCATACCCGCCTGTGCGTTCAGACAATCACCTCTGACCACCACCTTAAAAGCATCCCACTCTACTTGTGGCGTTGGGGCTGTGCCTAAATTATCTTCGAAGTAGTTTGGGATATTGGTGTATTGCAGGTTACAAAATGGTGCATCTAATAGGACATCGGGTTGCAACCACCAGACGGGAATTGGCGGTCTGGTGTGTTCAATTCTATCTCCAGCACATGCGTATTATGATCCGAGTGTGTCCTACCCAGATAATATGCCGCAGAGACATGCGGAAGCAGCTCTTCGGAAAGCATGTATCGGTCCAGTCGCACATGCAACCCGTGAGCACCTGAATAGTAGGAGTATACTTTATCATAGGGGTTACGATGCCTCCATACATCTCTCAAATGCCATTGCGTTGCCTAGTTAGTCGTTAGTTGTTTCCGGTCCAGGGAAGACATGGCTTGGCAGTTCGGGCTGGACTGTTCCCATGAGGCACAGGGTCAGACTTATTTGCATATAGCCATGTCTGAACTGGGGTGGCAGAGTGGGCTAAAGAACGGTGATGGATTAAACCCAGATCTTTTGACTGGGTGTGAGTGTTTGATTGATTCAGATGCTCCGTCCATCACCACCCCCTTTTGTACCGCTTTTGGCCGCCATAAGTGTGGCAGGGTATGCTCAGACGTGAGTCCCTTGCTCACTTTGCCACTGGATTCAAGCAAGCTGGGCTGAAGACGGCTGGAATGCCAGAAACCGGTCCTTGGAAGCTTGTTTCCGGTCCAGGGAAGACATGGCTTGGCAGTTTGGACTGGACTGTTCCCATGAGGCACAGGGTCAGACTGATTTGCATATAGCCATGTCTGAACTGGGATGGCAGAGTGGGCTAAAGAACGGTGATGGATTAAACCCAGATCTTTTGACTGGGTGTGAGTGTTTGATTGATTCAGATGCTCCGTCCATCACCACCCCCTTTTGTACCGCTTTTGGCCGCCATAAGTGTGGCAGGGTATGCTCAGACGTGAGTCCCTTGCTCACTTTGCCACTGGATTCAAGCAAGCTGGGCTGAAGACGGCTGGAATGCCAGAAACCGGTCCTCGGAAGCTTGTTTCCGGTCCAGGGAAGACATGGCTTGGCAGTTCGGGCTGGACTGTTCCCATGAGGCACAGGGTCAGACTGATTTGCATATAGCCATGTCTGAACTGGGGTGGCAGAGTGGCCTAAAGAACGGTGATGGATTAAACCCAGATCTTTTGACTGGGTGTGAGTGTTTAATAGATTCCGATGCTCCGTCCATCACCACCCCCTTTTGTACCACATAGTTAGTCAGCGCCTTCATAGCAATGTGTGTGCTTGTTCCCGGAAGGGGTGGAAAGGAGCGGTCCAGTGAGACATCTAGTACACTATTGTAGTCCCCTCCCAGAAACATGGGAATATCGTGCCATGGCGCCAGCAAACGCGATAGGTTGTCTAGGAAAGCAGCCTGTTCCGTGTTGGGGGCATAGAGCGATGCAATGACAATTTGCCTGCTGTCTAATATGCCTCTAACTGCAACATACCTGCCCTCTGTGTCCACCAGCGATTCAGTGATTTTAAATTGGACCCCTGGCCTGACCCATATGAGTGCTCCTCGTGCAAATGCCGAGTATCCTATTTAGTGGAGCTGGCCATGCCAGCGACAATGCAGGTGCACAATTTCGGATTTACCTAAATGCGTCTCTTGGAGGAGAACTATCTGTATTTATTTATTTAGTGTATTTTGATATAGCGCACAGATACCCCAACGGGGTGTCCCGGCGCTCTGTATTTGATGTTGTTTAAGATACGAATATATCTGATATCTACGCGATGGTGTGTGTATGCCTTTCACATTCCCCGTGCCGATCTTAAGTGAAACTATAATGTTTGCGATACATTAACATATAATGTATACAGGGGAAAACATGGCGGCAGTCGGCTGACTGCAGCGGTGCTCCGCTCCGTCTCGGTCCCAGGAGCCTGATCTTTCGTGCTTTTGACTCGCTCGCTTACCGAATTATGTGGCAGCGTTGAGCTCACGGATTGGGTGTTCCTTTTTGGGGTTCGGTGTGCAGCTTGGAGTCGAGTTTTTTTTGCTTTTTTTTCTTGTCCCGATGTGCCTCGACCACACGGCGGACGGCGGTGCTCAGGAGGGTGGGCGGTGCAGCTCCGCGGCGTGGATCAGCTGTGGTAGCGGAGGTCAACGCCCTTCCCGAGGCAAGCCCACACCTGAGCTGTTACGTTGGGAGCGAGCCGCCCTGGAGCTCCGCAGAACCAGGCGGATCCGAAGTCTCCGCAGGGATTCCTACATAAGCGGCGTTTGTCACGATAGAAAATTGTCATGTGGAGATAGGGCTTTATTTTCTATAAAATCAGACGGCGGCTTTGCTCTCCCGCTCACAGGAGCCCCATATGTGAGTGAAGCTAACGTATTACCTATCGGGAGTGGATACTACGCCAAAGAGGTGATAAATATCTGCAACAATCAGAAATCCACAAGCTTAACATTGGCACACATGAGCGCTGTAGAACCTGCCAGGAAGTTAAGAGGTAAGAGCGCAGCAAAGGGCTTGGTGGGGGCCAGTATATCCCGAAAAAAGAGAGCTAAAGACGCGTTGCATGTAATTGAGGAGGAGGCTGGTAGGGTGGTTTCTGGGTCAAGAAAAAGTCCTCAAAACGGAGCAAAATTAAACTCAGATCAGGAATCATCCTCTTACCTTTCAACTGAAGTTAAAGCTAAAAGGGGCAGGAAACGTGGTAAGGTGAAATCCCCTACCGCTTCCCTACCAAAAATCACCCCGCCTTTGCGCTCATATTTCAAGGTAGTTCCCCAAGTCTTAAAAATTGGGAAAGAACACCAGCAGTCTAGCAACAATATCACGGTTCTCAATCTAGGCTCAGAGATCATGCCTACCAATGGGCAGGTTCTGTCCCCTGCTACAGCGGCCGCCTCAGCTGATCCCTCAGACACTCAGCCACAAACGGCTAATACTGACTCCCCTTACTTATTACTACCAGCAGAGAAGTCTCCTATAGAGGAAGATGGAGAGGGGTTATTGCCTAAAAATCCAGCAGACCTAGCTACAAAAAACTCTGACGCGACAATGATAGTGGATGAAATAGTGCTACCCTCAATACCAGAAGATGGCTGCAGAGACCCTATCAGCGACTCTATCTGTGTAACTACAGCTACCATGGAAGACAATTTTGAGGCTGGAATATTTTCTGAACCCCCCTTGATAACGTCTCAAGAAACAAATGGCGTCGTAGGATCGAGCCCAGAAACTATCTCTGTAGCTTCAATACAACAAATGTTTGCAGCACTATCTGCGGAAATTAAGCAAGGCTTTGCTGAGTCAGCCTCTAATCAGAGGGAGATAAGAAGTTTTTGTGAGTCCCTTGATGAGAGAATAGGCACCTTGACGTTGAGAACCCAAGCTCTGGAAGAAACTGTGGGGCAAATATCTATGAGAGCTGAGGACACTGAGGAAGACACTACAAGATTAAAAAAAGAAGATCAAGCCCTTTTGGAGAGAATGGAGCTCTTAGAAAACAACGCAAGGCGTAGCAATATACGTATCCTAAATGTTCCTGAAGGAAGCGAAGGCACGGATATCAAGAGCTACATCATTACTTTACTAAAAGAAACTTTAAATCTTTCCCACTCTATTGAGGAGCTTGCAACAGATATTCAATGTATACATAGGGACCCTTTTAGACGCAACCCACAGCGTACTAAACCCAGGAAAATTCTTGTTAACTTTCATACCTACTCATTGAAGGAACATATCCTAAATCAGGCGCTTAAGCTAAAGTCACAATCATTTAAAGGCTATAACTTTCAGATCCGATCAGATCTCTCCCGGTTCACCTTAGACAAACAGTGGGAGCTGGGCCGGAGGATGGACGCTTTTCGTAAATATGGTGCTACAGTACAGATGGGTTTTCCCGCATCTCTCAAGATTATGCTAGACAATAAAATGCACAATATTAGATCAGTGCAGGCTGCAGATGATCTTCTACTCTCTCTCGGTAGCAGGCAGTAGAGGGAATAGAGGGAGTAGAACAGAGATGTAGGACTGAGATGTGTTGAAGCACAGCTAAAAGGAGCGCCCTAAGTGTCAATGCCTCAATGCCTTAAAATATCAAACCTTCATTAATCAAGTAGGATGGATAATGAGAAAATAAAGGCGTGAAATCACCTTGGGTAAATAAAAAAAAAAAGGAAAGAGAGAGAAAAGGGAAACTAAAGGGAGAGAAAAAAAAAAAAAAAGGGGTGACGGGAAAAAAAAAAAAAAATACTTGCCCATAAAACAAACACTATATCCAAAGGCGAGTCACACGATAAATATAAGAGGCACACAGGGTCGAGATGGGGAAGAGCTAGGGGCACTTACTTCCGGAAAACTTCCGGTTGGTGAGTACAGGGTTTTCCCAGGGTAGGAGGGGGGAGGTGGGGAGGGCACGGGGGGGTGTTGGGACACAATCATACTTCAAAGAATGAGCTCCAATCTTTTTTTGTAAATAAGTTTTTGAATATAAGGTTTTCTACTCATCTCAAGCAAAACAACATGCCTGCATACAAATTGTCACATAAACTTCTAGTTTTTCTGCCAGTCTCATCAAATAATCCAAACTCACAACACAATGAGTAAACTTAAATTATTATCCTGGAATGTTAATGGTCTCCGCACCAGGCCTCGTGCTAATAAAATCATGCAATATCTACGAGATTCCGATGCGGGGATCATTATTCTCCAGGAGACACACTTAAGTGAGAGCGAAATACTCGAGTTGGTTCGAAGGAATAGGTGGATAGAATCATCGGTTTCAACAACACAAGGATCTAACACACGGGGGGTCTCGATTCTTTTAAAGAAATCCGTAAGGTTTAAGATAATACAACAGAAAGTGGATTCAGGAGGGAGATGGGCCATTGTAGCAGTAGAGATGGGTGAAATGAAGTTAACACTAGTGGGCTACTATGGTCCAAATATTGACGATCCCTCAGTACTAAAAACCCTATTCAACCACTTGTTAAGTTTTCCAGACCCGGTGATTATAGCAGGGGATTTCAATATTACTTTGAACCCACTTCTGGACAAATCCCCTAATAGTAGACAAAAACGTATCTCTAAATCCAGAAACTGTCTTTTAGGTTTAATGAATCAGTATGGATATATTGACATCTGGCGAGTTAGAGAGGGTCGAAGGCAAGACTTCTCATTTAGAAATTTGAAGTATAGACACAAATCCAGAATTGATTTCATCCTCACTAGTAGAGCTTTAGCTGATGACATTACCTCAACACACTACATTCCAATACATCTCTCCGACCATTCGGCAATTGAGTTAGAATTAAAACTGGCTACGTACCTCTTACAAGAACATGGTCCTTTGATAAGTCTTTACTCTCATCAATAGAGGATATTGAATTTTTACAGTTAGAAACTCGTCACTTTTTTAACATCAAGAAAGGTACAGCCTCAACAGGAACTATATGGGATGCATTTAAGTGTACATTAAGAGGCCTCATTAAAAATAAAGTAGCCTACAGAAGAAGGCAGTATATAGAGGAAGTTACTTCTATAGAAAATAACATTTTGGCAGTTCAAGCTGATATTGATAATATTGGTTTAATAGACAACCATGACCTTGCCGAAAAACATGTTGAGTTGGATAGGCTAAAGCACGCTTTATCGGCAATTCTGGAGAAACGTGTCTTGCAGAGATGGGAGGCAAGTAAGCTTTCACATTTCCAATATGGGGAGGGGGCAGGGAAATTACTTGCCTGGAAAATAAAATCTGACCGGGTCCGCAACAATATTTCCTCTGTTTCATCCGCGAGGGGTACCTTTTCCAGGGACGATTAAATCAGAGGGGCTTTTAGAACTTTCTTTCAATCCATATACCAGGACGATCTAAATGTCACTCAGAATGACATCACAAGTTAGTTGGAAGATATCTCTCTACCATCTTTAACACCAGAACAGAGCCGCTCCTTGGATGATGAAATAACCATCATAGAGGTAGAGGAGGCAATAAAGAGAGCAAAATCCGGCAAGGCTGCAGGCTCTGATGGTCTGCCATGTGAGCTATATAAAAAACTGATCACAGAGGTCTCTCCAGTCCTAGCTACCCTATTCAATCAAATTCTAAGAGACGGAGAATTGCCACCTGAATCATGGGATAATGCCACTATAACCCTCATCTTGAAGCCTGGCAAACCATCTTCAGATTGCGGCTCATATCGGCCTATTTCCATCTTAAACGCCGACTACAAAATCTTTGCCACTATACTGGCCAGTCGGTTGGGCCGGGTAGCGCCTGATATCATAGCTCCGAACGAAAAAGGGTTTATAAAGGGGAGACAGCTATGTGAGCTCACTTATGAATTACTAGGCTCTATAGATATTGCTATAAAAGAGGCTATCCCCTTGACTGTCCTCACGTTGGATGCTACCAAGGCCTTCGACAGGGTGAATTGCTTGTACCTGTCGGAGGCCTTGAGGAAGTTCAACGTAGGGGATAGATTTCGCAGAACGATAGATCTGTTATATCGTTGCCCATCTGCTTCACTCCTGATAAACGGTGGTTTGACTTAGCCATTCAGGGTTACGAGAGGAACTAGACAGGGTTGTCCCCTGTCCCCCCTCCTTTTTGATATATACATCGAACCATTTGCCCAAACCTTAAGAGATAATATACTCATTAAACCTTTTACTTTTGGTGGCTGGGTTAAAAAGGTGGCACTTTATGCGGATGACATTATGATTTTTACTACAAGTGATGATGAAGCATACCCAGAGATAATTGATCTGGCCCTCAAATTTGGCAAAGTTTCAGGGTATGAGATTAATGCCCTAAAGACAGAGTCAATGTCCTGGAATACTAATAGAACTAACAATAACGGGACATCCAAAACCCAAATTCGTTACCTGGGGATAAACATAATTAAAGATATCAACTTGATTGCTTCTCTAAATTTCACCAAAATAGCTGCAGAATGCCGGAAACTTATGAGAGACTGGTCACATCTCCCGCTTACTGTTTTGGGTAGGGTTAACCTGGTGAAGATGAGTATCTTACCGAAGGTTTCTTTTTTGTTTAATTCAATTCCACTTTTTTTTGATTCAAAGTTAATTTCAAAGCTACAGAGCCCGATTACCAGCTTTATTTGGAATAGTAAGAGCCCCAGAATTTCGTGGAAAAAAATCAGACGTCGTAGGGAGAAGGGAGGGCTGGCCGGTCCAGACCTTCAAATCTATGCATGGGCGTTCCAGCTCTCGCACACACGTATGTTGCTTAAAACTCCTACATCAACAGGGATGGGCCTTCTCTTTTCTACACTATTGGAATGTGAAAGAGTAGACCACAATGGTTTCTTGTTTAAATTTGGAGACCCCAAATTCTTTAAGAAAATAAAATTGAAAGTTTTACAAGGGATTGCATATACTTGGTATAAAGTGAGGCAAGCGACTAATGTTGGCTACTACTCTGGGAAGGCTCCTATATGGAACTTACCCGCTCCTCCCTCGTGGACAATGGATGCACTTACCAACCCGCTAATAGAAGCTGGTATCTATAGTTGGGATGATCTGTTTATGGATGGATCATTGCTTCCATGGGACTATTTAATAAATAAAGTAGGCCCAAGTCTCTCGAGATTTAAATATATTCAGATCTCCAGCTGGTCACAGTCATATAAAGAGCTGCCAGTACGGATTAGTAAATTGCCTATAGGAGGTTACAGTGACTTGGTAACATGCCTTCTAGACAGTCCAGCGGCAAAGAAAGAAATCTCTCGTTGGTATAATAAAATAATCGATGAAGTAGATGCTAACTTTCATTTACCAACATCCCTATGGGCTGAACTAATGCCGGGTTTGGATGTGGAGGAGCTCTGGATTGCTTCTTGCTCAACACTCTGGGACTTAGTCAAACCTGCGTGGCTTCGTAGGAACCACCTTTTTACTATACATAGGGCATACTACTCCCCGCATAGGTTGACTAAGTTTTGTTTCACCAGGACCAGTCTTATGTCCAAGATGCGGGTTAATCGCAGCATCAGACATCCATATGTTCTACGACTGTCCAAACGTATCCGCTTACTGGCAAGCCATTAGTAATAAGCTATCACAATCTTTGGGTGAACATATTTCTATAGACCTTGCTCTTGTTATCTTTGGTCTTAAAAGCAAAGCTCGCAACGCCGTAACCAATCTACTATTCTATGCCATTCTAGCGGCACGTAGGGAGATATGTAGACACTGGAAGGATGCTCAACCACCGACAGTGCATGAATGGCAAACATCGCTTCTTCAAATTTCCAAACTCGATCTAGCCAGAGTAGGAAATCCCAATAGGAGAGCTTTCTGGGTTATGCTTGGATAGTAACGACAAACCTGTTGTTTTTTTTTCTTTCCCCAGGTCCAATGATTAATGCGCGCATTACTTATCCTTGCTACCACGACTGAGAGCCTTCGTGGTATGGGGGTCTCGATAACTCGGGCACTATCTACTAAGGCACTGCCCTAAGCAAGATCAGATCTGGCCTGTGTGAATGGTGCTGATGGGAATTGGTCTTTCTCCCTAACGAATTCTCCCACCAGCTACAAGCTGAGACAGCACAAAACACGACCATTCATCATTTTGCTCTGAGGCGGTCTTTTGGTTTTGATAGATTGGAGCAATGCACGCAAATGAGGATTAAAAAAAAACAAAAAAAAACCATATAATGTATACACCTCCGTTCGATGAGCACACTCGGTACAATAAACATAGCAATTAACAGCCTGTTCGGCTTCCTGTCTTGCAGCATTGGGCATAGCATCATTCGGCATATTAGAAATGGTATCTCAAAAGAAACCAACAACATTCTCCCAACAAATTCCAAAAGGGTGAAAATGCATCTAGCAATCGTCCAAAAGATCAACAGAGATAACATTCAAAAAATGGCTAGGGGTGGTGGTCTTCGCACTGTGCTATGTTAAATGAGATAGTGCGTACACTGTTACATGGAGGCTCCCCATCTCCAGGCTGAATTTAAAAGAATAAGGGCTACATTCACCAGCATAATGATTTCTTTTGAACTATAAATGTAGGCAGGAGCACGAATATTGACAACAAAGTATGTGAACTGAGCCATATCCTTCCGACCCCGTTTGCACCCCGGACCCGTGTCTATATATGAGTTTTTATCGGTGACTATCTCATGGAACTATACCGTAAATGACTGCACACAGCTGCATGCAAACTTCAGTACCTCTGGCTGCATTACATCCAATGCGGATAACCTTCAATGTTCATACTATATCATCAGCCGTTTGCGGAGTAACACTCGGAAGATCGCATGAGTCTTGAGAAGTCTTTAGGCCATAAGCTCGATCATCATCACTTGATTGTTCATTGTGGCTGGAGTTTGAAGCATCTTCAGTCATCAAGCAGCCACTAATTGCAGCTACTGCCTGAAAAGCTTCTTGTTGTCCGCTTAGGATCAGTTCTGTGTGTGGGCCCCGTAGTGGGTGGTGATGGTTGCCGTGTCCTCGCAGACCTTCGCTCTCTCCTGCGGTGACAAAAGGGGGCCTTTAACTCCGGTGTCCTTGCCACAGTGCCTGGTCTCTGGTTCCTGTGGCATTGAAGGTGTTAATCCAGTCCTCCGCCTCTTCCGATGTAGTGAAGAAATGCATTTTGCCATTAGCAATCTCTCGTAGGTGGGCTGGAAAGAGCAGGGAATATTGCAGATTGCTCTGCCGAAGGCGTTTCTTCACTGCCATGAATGAGAATCTCTGCCTCTGCACTTTTATAGTGTAGACCGGAAAAAACATTATTTTATGGTTGTCTATTTGGATATCTTGTAACCTCCTGGTTTCTTGCAATATAGAGTCTCTAACCCTGTAGATTAGCAGTCGAACAAGAAGAGGCCGCGGATTCGAGCCCGTAGGAGGGGGCCTTGCTGGAACTCTATGTACGTGCTCTACTACAAAGTGGGGTGAGAGGGTTCCCTCCGGCAACAGGTCACGGAGCCAATTTTCCACGTAAGAGGTAGGCTCTCTTCCTTCCTTGCTCTCCGGTAGACCCACTATGCACACATTATTTTGACGTGCTCGCCCTTCGGCATCTTCAGCCCTCTCTTCCAGGAACTCCACTTGATTTAGCAGATTCTGCACATGTTTATCCGTTTGCGTCACCTATGGTTTTATGTCAGCCAGAGTGGTTTCCAGAACAGTGGTGCGATCTGCCAGTTTCCGGTGATCTGCATGTAGCTGGGTGAGATCTATAGCCACCTTATCTATTTTGGTCTCCAAGCAGGTGCAGGTTTGATTGATGGTCTCTTCCAGCTTCTCCACTGCAGCGAGTAAGGCATCCAACTTACTAGATGTTTGGTCCGTGATCCCCTATTTCGCCATTTTGTCCGACTTAGGTTTGGTTGAGGCAGGTGGTGCTTGTGTCCCTCCTGTTCCAGTCCGTGCGCGGGTGCCACCCGACATTAGTCCTAGGTTATGTGTGCAGAGTACCTTGTGCTGTATATTGTTGCACTGATGCTGTGCCACTGAACTTGTAGCCTTCACAGTCTATTCCGCGTTTGCGCTGACTGGTACTTTCTATTCAGTACTTTACGATAAAGGATACCAGCGAGGGGGTAAACGTGTGTGCAACAGTTCACTCCTGATGCAGTGTAGCCACTTCCCAGCCCGGGCCTGGGGGCGTCCATAAAACAGTCCCAACGTTGAATAATGCAATGTAAGGCCTCCTGTGAAGGTGGTCGTGTATCCATGTGGATGTTGTCGCCCCCAGTCAAAGGAAACCGCGCCCGCAGGAAACGCCCCAGCTGCACAGGTAATTTGCTGTGAGACTGGCGTGTCTGGTAACATGTGGAAGAACCTTATTGCACAGTCCGCAGCATCTGTCGAATCATAGTGTTGTTTCGGCAGTGGACCTTTGGCTCTGCGTGTTGCAGACTTTGCTGGTCTCTGTGTTCGTGATCTCCGGCAGAATCTATCTCAGGATTAACATGCTCGGTCTCAACCTGTACTTCCGTGCACAGTTCACTGCAGGGACAGGGTCTGGGCGCTGGGCGCAGTGGAGGGTATCTTGCCAATCACAGCAGGTTGTGGTGCCCTGGATCCGGTATAATTGGAGGTGGAGTCCTCTCTAATCATGATAAGAACACCAAGTGTCCCGCTCGGCACCATCAGAGGGCCCCCCGGCGCTCTGCGCACTAGTCACTTTCTTGGGCGGTGGCAGTGGTCCTCTCAGTGTGGCCTCCCGGCTTGTGCGGCAGTGCAAGCGGCTCTGTGGGCAGGATGGAGCCCCGGCCGCACGTAGGCGGCCCCGCCCATGTTGCTGCTATTGGCAAGGCGTCCCACACACCGAGAGGCCCCAACGTCGCGGGGAAAATCCAGGCAAGTCAATATATCTGCTAGTGTGCCAGAAAAAGTCAAAGTCTCAAAGTTGTAGTGTAGTGGTAGTTCCCTTTCCTTTAGGTGCGTTGGGAGAGCGTTCCAGGCCTGGAGTGTGGTACTTTCGCTTTCGCTCGGCAACACAAAATCCACTACTTGGCTGGGTCCAGACAGCAAGGGCATGTAAGTGGCCCCTCTCCGTCCATGACAGGGACCCACGGCCTCTCCTCTTATGCCGAGGTGGCTCTCAACAGGGAGAACTGCAATAGTGAGCTCCGAAACAGCTCCGTGCGATCTGCGCCATTGTTTGCGGCCCTGTGGGCGGAGTCAAGCCGCGGGCTCGCGTAGCTGATCTCTTCCGCGCAGCAGCGGCCCGTCGGGCAGCTCACATTACCAAGCGCCTCCAATGCGGCTTGCGGGGTCCAGGCAAACCGAAATTTTCAGCCGAGCTTTAAATCGTATTCATAGCGGCGTAAAATGAATTGTGAGCCCTGGCGGATGCCTGTGACCGGAGATTTAAGCCTGGTGAGGGGTGCCCCTGTCGGAGCTCTACCCAGGCACGTCTGCCGCCATCACCGTCGTAGCCACGCCCCCTGCATACTTACCTTCCATGGGCATAGAAATAAATTTCGTGCCAACCGGTAGACGTTGAATGGCCCTTGACCCTTTGATGATTACAATCAACATAACTATACCCTGAAGAAGTCCAGTCTTTTTTTTTTTTTTTTTTTTTTTTAAAAACCTTTATTAGCAAAATTATGGAAATACAGAATCTCGCCTACAACCCTTCGGGCCGGCCGGGAAAACATCACAAAGTAGAACATAATACACAGCTCATCAGCCGACAACCAGGGGTCCGGCAGCCATGGTAAGAAAATCGTTAAGTTCCAAACGACAGGATACAAGTGGTTTCATTTTATAACGGTCAAACAACAAAGGAAACAAGGCTGCATTCCGGTCATTATGGTCGTTTCGTATGTGGCAGGAAGAAGCGGTCAGGAAACAATAAGAGAAACAGGAGGTGGTTCAGGACAGGAAAAAAAAGAAGGGAGGGAGGGACGGAACGGGAGCCCAGAGCCGGTGAAAACATAGATAAAGCTGTACATGTGAGAGCCGAAGTGTACAGTCAAGGGGAACAAGGAGTATCAGGGGGATCCTCGAAGGGGGACTCACAGATGTCTCCACGGAATGCATTCCACTGGTTCCATATCCTACCCCATTTTCGGGGCCTGCCACGGGAAATGTAGACAGTTTTCTCTCTGAACATACACCAGTCCATGTTGTCTTCCCACCCGGAGAGCAAGGGAGCCCTCTGGGACCCCCATAACTGCGCAATGTCCCTCTTTGCGATCATGTTGCCCAGAGTCACCCATTGAGTCTGGGCAACATTACAGTGAGTCGGTTCCCACACATTCAATAGACAGCGCCTAGGTTCAGGTAGCAGTCGAACATTCGTAACTTCATACATCACTTCATGCACCCCCCCTCCAGAAAGACTCAACCACTGGGCACTCCCATACAATATGAAGGAAAGTAGCAAGCATACCACAACCTCGCCGACACAGTCCATCATCAGAAAAACCCATACGTATCAGTCGGGGACCAGTGACATAGACACGGTGCAGGACTTTCAGCTGAACAAGTCGTAAGCGCGCCGGTATCGCGACCTCTTTAGGAGAGGACACCGCAGCTTGCCAATCTTCATCGTCTAACTCCAGCCCATCGGCAGTCCAGGCGCCACGCAAAGAAACCAACAAGTCCGACCGAACATTAATGAGTTTTTTATAAATGAGGGAAATAGTGCTGTCTGGAACATGACCGTCCAGCACCCTATCCTCCAGGGGGGAACTCTCCGGAATATCAGAACCGGCCGGAAAAACCGACCCAACAGCGTGGCGAACTTGAAGATAACGAAAAAATTCCGAGTCATGCAGACCATACTCCTGCTGTAGCTCCGCAAAGGTCTTCACTCTACCCTTAACCCAAAGATCGTCCAATTTACTAATCCCGATGAGATCCCATCTATCGAACCCCTTTGATGTCCATAGTTCACCCAGTCTCTCCGCTGCAAATAAAGGGGTCGCCCTGGTAAGCCTATCTGTCCACCCGGTAGCCGCGGTCGCGCTGCTCCAAACCCGCACCGCCACCGCCGTGGGACCCGTCAAGTTCCTCCTAGCACTCCTAGAATAAAATGCCCTATAGTAATCCCCCCCAGGTAAAAGCCATCGGTCCATTTCAAAAGCTGGATTCGGGACAGGACCATACATAGCATGATTCACGGCACTCAACTGGGACGCCCAATAATAACGTCGTATGTCGGGTAACGCTATGCCCCCATCATACCAGGGTAGCGTGAGTTTAGCCAACGCTATACGGGGCCGACCAGCCCACACCAGTTTCCTCTGGAGGCACTCTATTTCGCGAAAATAGCTAGCCGGCACCAAATCCAGCGTATTTTGCACAGCATACAAGAACCGGGGGAGAGACATCATTTTGAATAACGCCGCACGTCCCAAGGGGGATAGGGGCAGATTACACCACGCCGCCACGTCCGACCGGAGCCGAGCGAGCGGAGGAAGCAAATTCCGATCATAACGCAGCACAGGGTCAAGCGAAATATAAATCCCCAAATATTTGAAACCATCAGTGCAGACCGGGATCGGACAGACTCGGGGCAGAGAAAGAGGGTCACTAGTAAGCGGAAAGATACAGGATTTAGACCAGTTGATAACCAACCCGGAGTTGCGGCCAAAAGAGCGCAGTACGTCAATGAGAACACCCAGCGATTTGCGGGGGGACGTCAGATATAACAGGATGTCATCGGCATAGAGGGAGACTCGGTCCTCAAAATCCGGAGACCAACGAATACCCTTTAAGGAGGGTTCCCACCGAAGCCAGGCGGCCAGCGGTTCAAGCGCAAGCGCAAACAATAACGGCGACAAAGGACAGCCCTGCCTCGTGCCACGCCCGAGGGCGAAAGGCGCCGAGGCTCTGCCATTAACCACCACCTGCGCAAGCGGCTGTTCATACAGGAGTTTAACCCAAGCGATGAATTTAGGGCCAAAACCGAACTTGGCGAGGGTGGCCCACAGATAAGGCCACTCAACCGTGTCAAAGGCCATGGAAGCATCGAGAGAAACCAAGATGGCCGGCTCACGAAGAGATCCCGCCCTCGCGACGACGCCATGCAGACGGCGAAGGTTGAGAGCAGTATTGCGCTGGGGGATAAAGCCGGACTGATCTGGATGAACCAGTCCGCTGATCACTGTAACCAGGCGGTTCGCCAGTATTTTTGCCAATATCTTTGGTTCAGCATTCAGAAGGGAGATTGGACGATACGATGAGCAACGCTCGCGGGGCTTGCCATCTTTATGAATGACCACGATAGAAGCCAGCCTCTGGTCCCCGGGAAGAGAGCCAAGATCTCGCGAGGCCGCAAACATACGCAACAAATACGGCGCCATTTTGTCCGGACACAACTTATACAACTCAACCGGTATACCATTGGGGCCAGAAGCCTTACCTGAACGAAGGGACCGAACGGCAAGCGCAACCTCATCAGCGGAAAAATCAGCTTCCATGAACACCTCGTCAGACTCCGAGAGACTGGGCAGCGCAAGGTCGCGAAGTAACAAGCACGAGTCCTCCTCCGGGAGGCCCGAGACCGGGGCATACACGACCCGAAAATGCTGAGCAAACACCTCAACTATCTCCACCGGGTCCACGACTCGCACTCCATCATCTCTCTCAATCACAGGCACCACACGATTCATTCTGTCTCTCTTGTCCAGCCACGCAATCAACTTCCCGGCCTTATCACCCACATCATAGAGTCGCCCTTGTTGCACTCGATGCAGCGCCTCAGCAGCGGCAGTAACAAGTGCCCTGTATTCAGTTTGCTTAAGAGCCAAAACATGCAGGATCTCAGGCGTCACTCCAGCCTCCAATCGCCCCTCAAGCACAGCAATCTCAGATTCCAAACTCACCACCTCCTCTTGGCTGCGCCGTTTCTCATCGGCCACAAGGGACAAGGTCTGACCTCGGATCACCGTCTTATAGGCCTCCCACAATGAAACAGGGGAGGAGACAGATCCCTCATTTTCTGCAAAATAATAGTCCACACATTTGACCACCTCGGATCTGAGTCTAGGGTTCTGAAAATGCCACAGATTGATCGGGGCGATACGGCCCCCCGTCCCCAAACAAACGTCTAAGTGGAACCACACCGGGGAATGGTCCGAAATCCCTCTAGCCAAGTGTCTGATTTCACGCACCGAGGCCAACTGCACCATAGGCACGACAATATAATCAAGTCTCGAGAGACTTCCGTGAGCCCCCGAATGAAAGGTATACTGAAGTTGGCCAGGGTGCAGCTGTCTCCAACAATCGGCCAACCCAAAGGCATCAAGGAATTTCCCCAACCACAACTGCGAAGCAGGGAGGAGCCGGGGGGGGCTACGATCACACTCACCACTGGCCACTGAGTTGAAGTCGCCACCCAGCACAAGCAAGCCTTCGGGCAAGCCCAGAATGATCTCGCCCAAGTCAGTGAACGTAGTAGACTGCAGCCCAGGCGGAACATAAATAGACAATATGGAGATCAATTTCCCCTCCCATCTCCCGGTAATGCCAGCATAGCGGCCCCTGTCATCTAACAGTGTGGTATCCACCTCCAAGGGAAGGGAGTTCCTGACCAGGATACCAGCCCCTCTCGATCCCGAGGTGAAGCCGGAGTGCGCCACCAAACGATAGCCCCTCCTGTGCAAGGCGTGGCACGTGTTGCCCACCAAATGGGTCTCTTGAAGCAGGACCACATCCGGGGAGCACCTACTCAAATATTGCAACACAATCCCACGTTTTATCCTGTCCCCAAGACCATTAACATTCCAGCTCAAAACCCTAAGCCCCCTACCCCCCATCCCTGAAACTAACCGACCGCACTCCCCACCTCGAAACAGTCAAGTGAAAGCAAGCGATAAACAGAGCACAGCCTCGAAACAAACAAGAAGAAAAAGGCCCCCCCCACCCCCAAGGAACCCAACAGTAACGAACCCCCCACCCTGCACCCCTGCGGAAGACCCAAAAGCCACCCCAACTTGCAGTGTGCCTGTCGCCCCATTAAACTAACCTACAGAAAGAGAGAAAAAAATCCCCAGAGGAGGAAGATCCCTCAGACCCCCCCCACACCCCCGGGCATTCACATAATACTCAAAACACAGTCCGGCAGCCCCTGCGATGTATTCCGGCTTGCCAACGTAGACTCACTGCTCCTGGTCCTCCACGCCTCCCTCGGCTCCTCTCAAGTCTTCCGGGACCTCAGTACGCTTCGGTAAAGTGTCCAACCAGTCACTCACCACCTCAGGGCGGTCAAAGAAAAAGGCACGCTCAGCATATTCTATTCTCAGGCGGGCCGGGAAAAGCATGGCATATTTCAGTCCGAGGTCCCTGAGGCGCCTCTTCACGCCCGTAAAGCCCATCCTCTGTTTCTGGACAGCTTGCGTGAAGTCCGGATAGAAACTTATTGAAGCATTCTCAAATTTAACGGGCCCAGTGGTTCGCGATGCTTGCAGGATAGCGTCTCTATCGCGAAAGTTAAACAGTCTAGCTATAATAGGCCGTGGAGCGGCACCCAGCTTAGGCTTGCCACCCGGAACACGATGGGCCCTCTCGACCGCAAAAAATTTGCTGAGGCCCTTCGCCGCAAGATGTTTCAACACAAGGTCCTCCACCAGGATATCAACAGGCACATCGGTAGAATTCTCCGGGACACCAACGATGCGGACGTTATTGCGCCTGGCCCGGCCCTCAAAATCCTCCAACCGATTGGCAAAGAGGTCACAAGTGGTCCGAAGATTACGGACCGTGGTCTGGAGGTCCGAGACATCCGTGGTCAGACTGGCGGTCTTAAGATCAAGAGACTTGACACGCTCGTTTGTTTTCCCAAGGTCCGCTCTGATGAGGGAGACATCAACCGCCACCGTGTCTATTTTAGCAGCCAGGGTCTCAAACTGCTGGCCCATACTGGATTGAATACTCGCAATGGCGCCCATCACGTCTTTCAGAGTAGGCTCCTTGTAATCAGGAGCACCATCCCCGGCTTCTTCCAGGGCGCCACTCGAGCCGCCCGGGGAGCCCTTAGGTCGAGTAAAGCGATCAATAGTCTGAGATTGGGTGGCCCCCCCTCGGGACGAACCCCTCACGCCGCGTCTCTCAACAACTGTCCTGCCCGTCATGGCCGGGGTGAAACTTCAGCTGGAAGTGCGAAAGTCAAGCAGAACAGCCTTCGTCGTGGCGGGCACCAAATTGCGAGTGAATAAGGGCACAGCTCAAGCACCAGGCCGGCAGTCGCAGAGTAAGGACTCCGATCGGGAAGTGGGCTGGCACAAGGAGCAGAAACGAAACCGAAAGCACACCATGGGCAGGGGGCGTGGCCTACCAGCCGTTGTTGTTCGATTGCCACCTGGGTACCGCGGGGACTTGAGCCCCCGGTTGGCATACGTGGTAGGCCTCAAAGTTCAGGTCGCCGTAAGTTCAGCGTGCGACGGCCAAAACAAACCATGAAAAGAGCGCCGGCATCAGCAGGGTGCCAATGAGAAATATCCGTCGTCAGAATCAGGATAGATGACAGGATAATCGCCGGAGGTGGAAGAGGTCCCGGGAGCTCTTAGCTCACGCGTCCATCTTGGAATCACGCGAAGCTCCTCCCCCCGAAGTCCAGTCTTTGGAAGAAACATGTTGGCTGTTTTGTGCTGTACCCACTGGATGTTTATACAAGCAAAAATATACAGAAGAATTGGAAAAACTATATGGAAAACTGATTGTGACTCAATTTTGTGAAAATATTATTTGTTGTGCACCAATAGTTGTGCTAGAAGTACAACAAATCATTCACACAAATAATTTCTAAAAATAGAGAAAAAGGACACCAAAATCCAATAACAGAACCTATAGATTTTAGGGCAAAAAGTGCCAAGAAAAAGTAAATCGCCAATTACACATCAGTCATGTTTGACCAGGACCGAGGTGCGGTTTCAGACCGATTGGGATGGAGCAGAGGTCGGATACACCAAGTTGGTCATCCTGCTCAGCGGTTTTACCTTCTTTTATACCATTGAACGAGGTCCCACAAAAGCTGTTGGTTTTGAGGGGAAAAACTCTGAGCGGGAACATTCAATTTTCGTGTCAGCCGAAATCGTCTTGTCGCGTGGGTGTATTTTGCGTCTTCTCCCAATCAGGATTTCTACCTTCAGACTTATGAGCTATTTGCAGAAGTAACTTTCAATTATGAGTAATTTACACATCTAATTTAGTCTTACACTTTTGAGTAACTTTACTACTTTTGGCTATTAACAAAATCTGAGTGTAAAATTACTCACAAGTGTAGACTTACTCATCTACACCCCTTTAAAAAGGAGTTGGAGTAAAATCTACGAGTCTATGGTGCTGATAACAATGGCGGCGAGACTGCCACCAACAGAATGTCGGTGGTGGTCTCACCTCCATCGGAGCCACCTTCAACACCCGCCACATTAGGATGGTGGGCGGTGTGAAGGTGATTGGAAACACCAACCACCACGCATCCGACGGGCTCCATTGAGCACTCCGGTGCCTGCCACGTAGTGCAGGGATATGTCAAGTGACCCCTTTTTGTACTGCAGCATGTGTTGCAGCCAGCAGCACCCGAAACAATACAAAAGATAGGCAGTGCAACAGCCGTGGTGGCGGTCACATCATAATGCCTATGGCGGGACCGCCAACAGTCTTATCGGGTGGTCCCGATTTCCGATAGGGTGGTAGGCGGACGTATGTCTGCCCGCCATCGTAATCAGCCCCTAAGTTACTACTGTCAAAAAAGAAACAGTGGTAAGTCCAGCACCACACATGGTCAACCATTGATACTGCAACACCTTTCCCTAGAAAATAATGAAGGATGTAAAATAAGACCCTATAGAAAATAACGGTGTGAGAGGCTGGCTCGGGACATGATGTACAGTTATGTAAGTGGACACCTTCCACTGATTCAGACAACCCTTATGGTGGTTTTAGTGGTCTTAGACAACCTTAGAAAGCTCTCGGAGTGGTAGCTGTGGAGAGCAGCCTAGACAATGCACACAATACTTTGTAATAGAAACAGGTAAGTAGCACAGAATACACAGTGGTCCCCAGGGGGTGACCAAACCATATACTAAAATAGTGGTATGCTAACTATGACTCGAGTCAAGGCGATACCCAGCGACATAGAATTACTGGGGACCCAAGGAACCACCCAAGGTGAGTATCTAGGAGTCCCACAGAGGTCGGGTGCAGTGTAGGAACACAACTGCGTTGTCCGTACAAATCAACGTGTAAGTTGCGGTAGCAATTTTAAAGAAAGAGGACTCTTCCCAGTGGAAGTGGAAGACAAGAGGTTGGAGAGCCACCCCACCTGTGGATACACTTGGAACCAGGTTAACTGCACCAGGGAAGCCGGGTATATAGATGTGAAGTGGCATCGGAAACCATAGTTTAACTCAACGGGAGACTTCAGGAAGATGCCGCATCTGGAGAAGGTGAATGTGTCCCGAGGAACCCAAAGGTAGAGAGTACCTGCAAGCAGAGGGGACAGAGTTTAGGTCACTCAGGAGTGACCATGGGGCACGGAAGAGGAGTGCCGACTGATGTCAGGTGTTGCAGGAAAGATGATGGTGACCTTGGAGCTGCAGCTGTGAGGCCAGGCGATGCTGTGGTAGACCAGGAGCCATTTACGAGCTGTCTAACAGGGAAAGTTGGAAACTTAATATTGATTTCTTGCCGGCGTGGGCAGTTTGGGATATGCTTTACTGGGAAGTTTTGCAATATCCATAATGAGTCGTGGAGGGTTATTTAAGACGATTACAACCTCTTGCTTTCACGATTCCCTACAAAATTACCCCTTTCTGATTCCAAATACGTCTTTCCAAAATGTGTAAGCACTGTTAACACGGTTTCTTTGGGCCAGTGCCATGCTACACGTTGCATTTGACAAATGCACTGATCCTACGTTTGATGGCAAGCTCTGTATACCTGACATCAGCAAGTATTACTGAGCTTCAAAACTGTTATCCATTAGTGACTGAGTCTTCTGCAACAGGTCTGATCCCACAGCTAGCGCTCCTGTCGCCTTCATAAACAGGGGTGAGTGCATATCGATCCACCCCCAGCGAGCACCCGAAGATCCCCTCCCCTGTTCGCCCGGAGAGGTAGCGCCTGTAAAGAGACTTACTTTCATCACTGTGGCTCCTGTCCCCATACCGCGGTGCACCGTGAGCTGCCATTACCATCGGCTGTTCGATTGCGGGCACACTGGCCCCGCTGCCAGTAGGAGGCCGATCGGTGACAGGTTTGGAGCCCCCATTTCCATACCACACACGGCCTCAATCACCGCCGCTTAATGGTTTCTGGAGCCCCCACCTGCTGCATTGCCAGAATGCCGCGGGGCATCCTGTGGCGCTACGACGGCTTCCTTCCACTTGCAGGCGCCCTATCTCACTACTCTCTCACTCTAGCTGGGATGTGACCCGCGAAGAATCCGTCGACCCAACTGCATCAGGTACCGCTTGCCCAGACTGTGATGTTGGGAACTTCAATTGTGGAGAACCTGTTAAGAACTTGTTGGGAACTTGTTGAGAACTGATCGGGCCATGGGTACTCATCTGATTGTGGCCCGGCCTCATGTCAGCTAGCAATAGCGCACAGCAGCAGTGAACGTGGTCGGTCACCCCCTCCCCCCCCCCGGCACACACCGCCACTTGGCAACGACTCTTCCTGCCTTCACGACCTTAAGGCTCTCCTGGCCCTCCTTTGAGTGATTTAGCCAGCCATACATCTGCATAACTTGGACGGCTACCCCTCGGTCACCATCACAGATTGCATATCCTGTGCCAATCGTCACAGTGGAACTTTACCACACCGGCGTTTACCTCCCTTGCACTGTCTTCTTGCAACGGTGCACTCTGACCTGTGTCATTCGCAGTGTTCGGCACTCCTACTCGTCACTACTGTCTGAAACTGCCGGGGTGGACGCCTGTGCTCCCCGAACCCCGTACCAGGCAAACTACCACCACACGCTCATCGGCTGGCATCGCCCTAACTGTCCCCACATCCTAACCATGGGAAAGCAGACATTAAACAAACCCGGCTGAATTTCGAAGCCAAGAAGATTGGCCACCTTCAGCAGGAGGATCCAGATGTAGCCAGAGACGAACCTGCACAGGGGCCGACCCCCTCACAAGATGACGATATGAAATCCCTTCTTTTAGGGATGCGGCAAAGTCTTACTTCTATCGCAGATAAAATAGACGCTCTGACCAACCGGATGGACACCATTGTTCACAAATTAGATGGTCATGACGAATGCATGAAAGAAACAGAACGCTACATCTCAGACGCCGAAAACACCACTTCACATATCCAGACTCATGTGGCGCAAATGGACAAACTGCTTAAAATCATTGCTGCGAAAACCAAAGATCTCAAAGCACGCAGCAGAAGGAATAATATACGAGTTCTTGGCATTCCCAAGAGCACCAACACGGGCAGGATGGAAGAGTATATAGAGAGGCTGTTGCGGGACACAATTAGTGCAGAATCCTTCTGTTCCCAATTCATAGTCGAAAGGGCGCACCGATCGCTCGGGCCCAGGCCACCACCAGGAAGCACACCGTGCCCTATCATCGATTGGCTCCTATATTACCGAGACTTGGATGTTGTCTTCTAGACGGCTTGGGAGAAATGCCAACTCACGTTCAAAGGAAATATGTTCACTCTCTATCCAGACTTCACGGCAGCTGTGCAGGAGGAATGACGTAAGTTCATGCCCGCCAAACAAAAGCTTCATCAAGCCCAAATTGAATATGCTCTCCTGCACCTGGTCTGTCTGCGAGTCACACATCAGGGAAAGCAATCTTTTTTCACTAATCCGCAACAAGTTGAAGACTTCCTGAAATGCCTTAAATACCAAAACAACTCCTCCGCCACACTGGATTCGTCATCGAAATCGTCCTCTTCAGCCACAGAATAACTGGTATATGAGACACGCCGCTGCCACCCCATGTGAAATTTGAGGCACCGCACCCCCACCGCGCCACACAAACTTGATGTATTGATCCGATTGACTAGGACACCTGTTACTACAAACCAGATAAGTGACACACTAGGGCTATATGACACTTGGCACTGAGTGCCCTTGCCCCTTTCAGTTTGGCCTTTCCACTGTCCCGATACTCCGAGGGCAGGGAGTGACCGTGCCTGAGCCTAGGAGTCCCCCCCCCATTCCCCGAGGGTGCTCCCTCCTTGCTTCTTGCTGCAGACCAGTGTTGGAAATTGGAAGCGATCGGGTTAGCGTTAGCAGAAGCCATCATGTATTTAGAGGCTATCTTGCCTGTTTTGTAGAATCCATGTTGTATTTCAGTCAGCCATTTTGTATGCCATGTGCTACCTCGTGTTCACCATGTGCTCTGTCCTACCTTTCTGTTAACTGCTCTTGAAATCTGCCTGGAGACGAGATATATTTAGCATCTTCCACCTTCGCACATGCTCAGTTGATCTTGCAGCTGTCTTTGCAGCTGCCACTATAATGTTACTGTCAGGATGTGTTTGCCAAAAACAGCCACTGTTAGCTCCTCTCACTTGTTGACTGTGCATTTTCTGTATGACCATATATGTACCTAAAACCAGCATTTTGTACTTGTACCGCCTTCATTTGAGCCCCTGTGTGGGTATAAAAGGACCAAGCTCCTTCCATTTAGTGTGCTACTTCATACATTACCGAAGGGTGCTGTGTGAATGTAGTTCCACCTCATGAGGTTAATAAACTTTGTATTTTCTATTCCAGTTTCTGTGCCAACTTCCATCCTATTGGTCTGAGGACTTGTGCATAGAAGGGCGAACCCCTTGCACTGGTAGGCCTTGCTGAGGCTCACTACTACACCAGTATGCAGATTGTTCTTGTCTTGGTTTTGTTGGGATTCTTGGGTGGGGGTGGGAATGTTTCTTCTGGCATGTCTGGGATGATTCAGTGGGTGGGGTGGGAACGGGGACATTTTAGAAGATTCACACAGCACACGAGACGCAACATGAAAGACAGACACAGCATTGGTTTTCTATCCTCTTTACGGAAGTAGTAGGGCCACTGTACCATGCATCATGTGACACCATGCCATAGGGCTAGTCCTTTACCTCACCAGAATTTGCATATCGTTACTTGGAATGTTAGGGGGCTAGGTGACCCGAGAAAGCGACTCCAGGTTCTAGCACACTTAGACCGACACCAAGTCCATGTCGCAATGCTTCAGGAGACCCACCTCAATCCCAGACACAATAATACATTCACCCATAAATGTGCGGACCACAGAATATTTTCCTCCTGCTCCTCATACTCTAGAGGAACGGCTATACTCATTAAAAAAACTCCCTTTGCTCTGGCTGGCTCAGTACAAGACCAACACGGGCATTGCATGGGGCAGACTGGGTACAGAATTGCTTACCTTAGCATGCTGTTATGGCCCCAATGTTGATTCCCCAGATGTATTTACCGTGCTTTGGGGAAAATCATAGAGATCGGGTCTACTCACATAATATAGGGGAGGATTTCAATGTCGCCCTCAATCCTGCTGAAAACAGGTTAAACCCTGCGCCGCACCACTACAATAGAGCATACAAAGTGCTTTAAAGCACAATGACTGACAACGGATTGTTAGACACTTGGCGCCATGTTCACCCTTACACCACTAAAGGTACATACTTCACTGGCACTGCTCTGTCTGCATCTTGAGCCTGATTCGTTTATTGTCTTCTCTCCCGTGGCCTAGGCCCGTCGATGATGGCTGTCACGCACTTAGCGAGAACATATTCTGACCATTCTCCCGTAAAACTAACACTCACTCCCCGGGATATGGCATCCCACGTAGCATCTGGAGATTGTCACCCCTTATGTTGCTTGATGCAGTGTTCCACAGCGAGCTAGGACAGGAAATCACAGAGTTTTTTCAAAGGAACAGGAGTTCTGTGCATAGCGTTGAAACAATCAGGAAGGCCTTTAAGGTCACGATTCCGGGGTTTTGCATCTCGAAAAGCTTTGGAGTCCTACGTGACATCCAGGGAACATTGGAGAAATTGAAAGCTGAGCTCAAAGGGCTGGAGACTAGGCTTTCTTTGGGTGCGGATGGACAGGCCCAACGTGAGTTTTGTGACAAGCTCTCAGAGTACACCAGCACTGCAGAGCGAGAGACAAGATTCAGGGGTAAATTCTGGGTGGCCTGAAAGTATGGCGAGGGTGAGCGCCCCGGTTAGGCTCTGGCAGGGGTAATATGGAAGCCCCACTTCTCTAATTACGTCTTGGAGATTGCGGGTCCTGGGGACGTTGCTACATAGAGACACTGCTGATATACTCAACGCTTTCACCACGCACTACTCTTTGTTATATTCCTCAGGTAGGCAGGACTCCCTTGATCTTGACAGCTACTTCGAAGATTTGGCCCTGGGGTGGTTGGGCGACTCGGAGAGAGAATTCCTGTGTGCCCCCTTCGAATTGGACGAGATACGGAAGGCCATTATGCACATGAAGTCCGGTAAAGTCCCTTGCCTAGACGCACTCCACATTGACTTCTATATAACATATATAGATCAGTTAACCCCCATCCTAAAGGAGGTTTATGAGGACGCTTTGGAGTCAGGAACGCTTCCGCCCTCCATGAGAGAGGTGCTTATCACCTCCCTCCTAAAAACTGGGAAGTCAGCGGTTCTGTGCGACTCGTGTAGACCACTGTCCCTCATTAATTGCAATACTAAAATTCTGGCCAAGATCCTAGCCAATAGACTAAACCTGCTCATGGAGAAACTTGTCCTTCCCGATCAAGCGGGCTTAATTCCTGGACGTGCAACTACACATAACCTACGTACTTTCTTCTCCATATTACACAACGTAGATCCCGACCTAGCACTGGCGGCGGTCTTTTTTAGACGCCACCAAGGCGTTTGATTCTGTCAAATGGGATTATCTACTAGGGATACTCCAGCAAAAGGGCTTCCCCAACTATTTCTCTCATGGATAGGTTTGTTATATTGACTCCCAACAGCCAAAGACCTGATTAATGGCTGATTATCTCCAGCCTTCGTCATTACTAGGGGTACCAGGCAGGGATGACCACTTTCTCCCCTGCTCTTTGCCCTGGCGGTTGAACCTTTGGCTGCCAAGATACAACAACATCACCAGGACAAAGCATTACGCTGTAACCTGCGCCAGATACTTATATCCCTCAATGCAGACGATATTACTCTCTATGTTAGGGACTCACAACACAACATCAACCCGATCCTGCGAGAATTTATCGTCTTTGGGAAACTAACTGGGATCCACATCAATTGGGGGAAATCGCAAATATTCCCTCTTACCCCTGCGGCCACACAATTCTCCATGGTTTCCCACTGGAATGGTGCAACTCAGGCATGCGTTACTTAGGGATACACATCTCCAGGGATCAGGTAGAATTAATGCGCCCCAATTATGGCAAGACTCTAAATCCCATTGCAGGCTGTGTTACGCGATGGATCTCACTGCCGCTTTCCATGGCAGGACTCACCTCCCTGATTAAAATGGTTGTTCTCCCACGGCTGTTGTACTTGTTCCTCAACATTCAATATCATCCCGGTAGACACTACTTTAGGGCACTTTGCTCAGAAATTATCGGATTAATATGGGGGGGGGGCAAACAGCTGCGACTACAATGGAATATACTCACCAAGCCTTACTCCCAGGGGGAATCCGATGTCCCAAATTTCGAACTGTACTACACATGTGCCCAAGCGCACTACGCTTATTATTGGTTCCACCCACCCACATACATGCCACAGGTTGCAGTAGAACAGTGGCTGGCAGATCCTATCCCCCTGGCGGGCATGATCTGTGCTACCTCTCAGCCACGGGACGAACACCAACGACGATTATGGGCACGGTTCATGCCTCGAACCGCATTCTGACCCTGCTGCGAGGCCCATTGCTTTACTCACCATTAGTCCCACTATTATATCATCCCCGAATGCAACTACTTCAGGAAACAGGGTTTCTCAGGCTTCTTGAGCGGACAAAAATCATAACCTGGGGCGACCTTTATCATAACGGAATGTTCCGGTCACTAGAACAAATATTCCATGAGGTCCAACCCTCACAACTAGATGCATTCCTTTATGTACGGCTCCTTCAAGGCTGCGATGCATTACCCCAGCGTTCCCTCAGGAACCCTCCACTTTGTCCCCTTTGCAACTGATTTTACAAGCTACCTCCTCCGAGCATGTTGTTTCCATACTCTATCACACTTTACACACTCAGCAGGAGGTGGCCCCATGCCCAGCTTGCGCGCACTGGAACATAGCTCACAGATAAACATTGCTGTCTACAAACAGAACAAATCTCAGCAAGCAGCAGACTGCGCATTACGCATTTTAAATTTTTACATCGCCGATATTACACTCCAGCTAAATTGTACAAATATAAGCTGAAATACTCAGATCGCTGTGATAGATGTGGCTCTGTAGGGGCCGACTTCCTCCAATCTAGCATGGGATTGTCCTGGTGTAAATGAGTATTGGGGGCAGGTCTTTGATGCTCTGGAACAGATGGCAAAAAGCAGTCAATAAAGTGTTCTGGCCCTTAATCAGTAAGGCTAGGCCAATCTATATTCCAAAACACTGCGATAATGCCAATACTGATGTCATTCATCAAGTTATTTCCAGCCATTACATGGGACACTCATAGTGAATGAAACAAAATGAATTAGAAATTTGTTTATTTCTTTTGATATTCAATTTAACTTTTTTCTTTTTGGAAGTCTGTTTAATTAATACATTCTTATCATAACTATCCAAATATTTAGTGGACCATACAAAGACAATATTTACAATTAAACAGTGACACAAACAATATATTGCAATATGAAATACACTAAATACACCTAATTTGAGCATGCTCAAATTCCCTCAAATGTAAAAAGGAGAAAGGAAAAAGTTGGAAAAAAACCAAGGGAAAGTTTAAAGAAGTAACACAATTAGGAAGGAATGAAAACTATCCCAGGGAGTGTTGGCCAAACAGTGCGTTGTTCATGATAAACAACCAAAGTATTAATCAATAGTACATTATTTGTTAGGCTGACACCACTTATTTATTATCAAGGCTTATTTGGACACAACAACAAAGTCTACGCAATTTTTACGGGTTATTCTCAGGGCCTGGGAAAATGAGCTTAGTCATACTGTATGACGGCACCCATGGTGCTCCACAGCTGATTCTATTTCACAGGCATTCAAACAACTTAATAAAGTTGTGTACTGGCCCAGTTTGAAAAATCCTATTGCGTACAGCAGCGGACACTGCAAATTATGGCACTCAGCTAAATGGAACTGTTTTCTTTCTCCATGCTGTCACATATCTTTGTCCTATGTACGTTGACCTTACTCTCAAAAGTGGTAGCTTGGTCGAGCAGTAAGGCATTACCAGAGGACAGTGTAAAGCATTTGTTGTACACACTCAGTCAGCAAAAGGTTTCACACACTCCAGGACTGAACTCCAGGCCAATTGTTTTTATATCAACAGATATAGTTGTTTTATTTTTAGAACCAACAGGTATCAAAATATACTTTTCTCGATATGAGTACTCTCATGTAATTATTTTGCAAAGAAGCAATAAAGTTTGTGAACATGATAGATATAGGAGTTGCAGTAGGCAAGACAATCCTAAACACACAATTGCATTGAGCTCAATGGGTTTTCATCATATAAGTACAGTTGATTACTATATAGTTTACTTTAGTAGTTCCAGGACTGGATCCGAGATTCAGTCCTGGGGTCTCAGCTGAAACCAATTTAGTAAAAACGTTTTAGTTACTGTAGTGATTTTTCATGAATATAAAGCTGTTTTAAAAGTTCACACTTAGAAACTTTTAAATGAAAATCTGAAAATGTTATCCAATGGGAGAAAATTCAGGTTGCAGGTAAAGTACGATCTCGTTACTTTTGTAATCCAGTACTGGGTTCCTAAGTCCAGCACTGGGGTCTCAACTTAAAACAGGTAGGTAATTACGTTTCAGTATTTCGTATGATTTTTAAAGAATATTTCAAGTTTTCAAAAGTAGACACTTAGAAGAAATTTCATAGAAAAGCAGACAATGGATTCCTATTGAGAAAATATAGATTACTAGTAAACCCGGTAAGGATTACTTTTGCGGTTCAGTACTGGGCTACAAGGTACAGTACTGGCTTCTCCCCTGATCACAGGTGAGTACTTTGGAATTCGGGTGATTATATATGAATATTTTTAGTTTCCAAAACTTCACACTTTTTTTCTACTCAAACCAGTCAATGTTATCCAATAGCAGGTAAGTGAGTTACCGGTTTCCAGGTGAGTACTTGGCTGGTGAAGTTAGAGTTCTGGGCATAGACTCAGGGGTCGCCCAGGGTCAGGTAAGTACAGTTGGTTCACCCCCAGCGGCACAGGGGCGGCCGGGTGCAGAGGTAGTTAGGCCCAATGTTATCCAATGAGGGAAAGGGGGCCTCCGGTTGGTGGTTGCTGGCTAGCAGGCCACGCGGCTGTGGGAGCTGAGCTCCTGGTCACTTGCTCAGGGCAAAGTGGGAAGTAGGATAGGACAAAGGTGGCACAGCCAACAGCACTCGGGCGACTGAGTTCAGGGTGCTTTTGAGACGTCGGGTGTGAGAAGTTGGCCTGATATATGATGCACACTAGTTCTAGTGATCACCTTGTATCAGTCCAAACAACCCTTATGGTGATTGGTTGTAAGTCAACCTTATAGACCAGCTATCCTAATGGTAGCATGGACAAAGCAGTCTTAGGCTAAACTCTTTTGGCATGTGAAGCCAGCTGTTTTACCACAAAATAACCCCTTGAATACCAGATGAAAGGACACCACACAGGTTGTTATGAAAATAAACAATATATTTATTAATAACAAACACCTCTGAACTCTTTATGAGATCAGAGGGCTAAGCACATGACAATCTCTTAGGAAAAATACGATAAGTTGCACAAAATTACAATGGTGCCCTAGGGGCACGGCAAACCATATACTAAGTAAATGGTATAAGGAAATCGATAGAAGGAATGGAGCTGTCCAGAGGCTGTTAGATCGCGGGGACTACGCTACTCTAACTTTAGGTAAGAAATAGGAGGCCCACGGGACGCGTGTGCAGAGTGTGAACTCACACGCGAGATGCGTAACAACGTCTATGGACAGTACAGTTCAAGAAAAAGGTGAGTACGGACAATCCTGACTAGTTAGGACTAAAACGACTGTGAATCTGGACACTAAGAGAGTCAATATACCCTTGAGCACCGAAATGCTCTTGTAACCTCACCCACGGGTGCATAGGTGCGAAGTCGTGTCGGGTTTCTGCGTTGAAGTCTATGGAGCCTGAAAGAAAAGATGCTGCAGGCGACCAGGAGGAAGATGTCCGGAGCGATCCACGGGTGGATCGAGGAAGATGAAGACCTGAAAGCAGATGGGACAATGTTACAAGTCACTAGCCAGTGACCGGTGTGGAACCAGGAAGTAACCAGATGTCGTCGTCGCGATCAGGTGAAGAGTGGACGCTTGTCTCTGCAGCCACGTGGACCAGGAGGTGTCTTCGACGACCAGGATGGAGGCACGAGCTGTCCCACGCAGGCTCTCGCTGTCGGCGGTGTCGGATTTGGATTTGGAGTCAACAGGCCTTGGCAAAGGCAACCCACGCGGTGAGTGGAAATGGCGCCTGGAGTGGACCAGGAGGGTCCAGGGTGCTCCTCTTTTGGAAGGGAGCAAGGGCCAGTCTGGAGCAACCAGACCAGCGGTGTAGTTTTCAAAGATCGTCGCCTAGGAGGTCACTAGCCAGCCGGCAAGTGACCAGACAACGCGTCGAGCAGCAATCAAGCAAAAGGGCCCCACGCAGGTCTCGTGAATGCTGGAGGGCTGGTCTTTGGTGCAGGAGCTGCTCGGGGCTGGGGCTTCTCAATCCCCAAAGCACTTTGTCGAGGTTACCTCAGAAGTCGTGCTGGAAGCGAAGTGCAGTTTCTCCAAGATGGCCGGTCCCACGTGTCTCGTCGCACCCACGGATCTCAGCTGTGCTACAGATGTGAGTTGAGGTCGGAGAGGTCTGGGAATCCGGGTCTCGTCGGGCTCTGAAGTCTGGATCCTCGAGGGAAGACGACAAAGTGAAGCCGCTGGACGCTTGATGGTGCCTGCAGTTGCAGGGTGGACACTCCTTGCCCACTGTTGCAGGGTTTCTGTACTCACACAGAACTGTGCACAGAGGAGTGGAACCTCGGCAAATTAGGGTGTCCCAAAACTTACCTTAGCAACCAACTCACCCCTTACCGAGCTAGCTACAGTGTCTCATTGGACATATCAAACTCCCAATGTTTAGACAAACCAGAACATGAACTTACAGTACCTCAGGGTACGTGGGACTCATGAACACTCTTTCGTTATATTATCATTACAAACCAGAACATGGAGTAAAGAAGACACATGTGCATTTGAAATGTTTATTTACTAATGCCGTCTTCTCAGGCGCAGTATCTTAGATAATACAAGTATACTTATTATCAGTATCAAAATTATCAGCATAGTTACTAAGACATAAAAAGCGAATGGTGACAGCATGTTAACATGCTGTAATGAATAAGAGTTAACAACACTTATATCTCACCCTCCCTAACACATATATTATATTATTAGCTAAGAAGGTCTCTTTGGGTTGTTTTAGGGCGGGCCCATACCTTAGTGTCCTAGCATGAAGGAATCACATCAGCATACACCAGCTCTCTCTGCATGTGCACCGCATCAAGTGTGTTAACTATTCTCCTGCAAAGCAATATCAATCCCGCCTCAAGCCCAAGTTGGCAAAGGCTGCACTTGTGTTATGACTATGAAGGCGTGGAGATCAGACCTCATAACAATTCCATATCGTGTTGCTCCTGAAACTTCAGCACTCTCCGTGCAGACATGGTTTATTAAACAAAACTGATATCAGAGCAATAACATATTATTCTCACATACACCACGGCAAACCACTAGGTTGAAAGCTAAGTCAACAATTAAGGGTCGTGTGCAGAAGTTGCAAGAAAGGAAAATTGGCGTTTAAATCTCAAATGTACCTATGCTAACTTAACACGATATAAGGATATATAGGAGCTATACAACACCCCCCCATGATCCGAGAACGGACTAAATAAGATAACAGAAGTGCCATCACATGAGAGCAGAATCCAATTATAAACGAGCATGAATAAAAATTCAATTATAAAAACTAATGCTAAAAAATAGCCCACAAGTACAATGTGGCTCAAGCCAATAGGCAAGCAAAAATAAAATGTCTTGACCAAAAGTCAATAAAATCAAGGAAATGCTATCAATCAGCATGTCAATTTGAGGCAGTGTCTACGATAAGACTGTATATGAAAAGTATGCTGCAACAGCCTCCAGGAGGAAGTCACTGTCCTCATCCGAAAACAGTTCAGCCATCCAATTTAAAAGATGAAAGGAACATACGTGATCTTCCAGCACCGGATCCTCTATAACCATCAGAGGACAGCTCGGTGGGTTTTCAAGAAAACTTCGTTCCAAGAAATTTTGCGCTGCCGACAACACATCCCAGGGACCCATTAGTCCATGTGCCACCGCCAAGGCCATAATCCTTTCGTCAGAACAAACCAACTCGTGAGCAATGATAGGACTCATCAGTTGATCAAAATCGACGTCAGAAGATATTGGTCCGCAGAGACACAAATCAATGGCCCAAAGGAAATCACAGGTCAGGCAGCGAAATACAGGCTGGACACAGGTGAAATAGGAGAACCGAAAAGATAATCCAAAAGCCGTGCTTAGAGTCGCCAACGGCAGTGTGCCATAATAATCAAGCATGCGGTTGCGAAACCGCGTCAGTAGCAGCTGAGCGTGGTCTTGCACAGGAAGGGCATCCATATTTAAAAAGGCAGAAAACCACCAATGCGCCAGCCGCTAATGCAAGTAAAAACGGGAACCCTCCAAATAAGGATGAAAAAATAGAATGGAAGAAGGCAGGGATGACTCCAAAAATCTTCTCAAAGGAAGTCACGAGACCACCGCTAACAACTTTAAAAAAATGTGCTAGGGCCGTTGTGGAGGATGCGTTAAAGATAGAACGGACCATGGCTCCGAAATGCAAAGGCAAATCAGTATTTAAAAGAGCCTGAACCTCCGTACGGGTGTTAGCAATGTGAAGCACGAAAGTTTCACGGGCCGAGCTCAAGGCCACCTCTTTCTGGGACAATAGAGCTCTTATTCTAGCCATGCCGCTGAATTCTGCTCCCAAGGTCGGTATCTGTGGCCAAATGGAAGACTCCCTATGTTCACGTGTGGGAGGATAAAGAACATTTCTGCAGCAAATAACTCGCTCACTTACTGTTACTATGAAAGCTATACCTTTAATTAAACCACAACAGTTTTCATTATTGAGCATTAAATAACTACCATTCTCTAACAATTTAAACGTGGGGATGATAGCAGGAACTGGCGTGCCCTGTAAAACGCAAGCCATATTCGGTCGGTCCTTGTTACATGAACCGTGTAACTGTATGTGTCTGCACATTAAAGAATGATCTGGCGTCTCAGTACACTCATCCCCCGCTAGATAAACTTCTTGTTCATCCTTGAAACATCTGTATGTGTATGGGAGTGACCAGACCTCATGAAGAAAACCGCTACCTAAGGGTTCAAAACGACCTATTGGCACATATTTCATACAATTTGAAAACTTATATAAAGCAAAAGGCAGTGTTATTAAACCGTGGATAAGCCACGTAGCAGCAGTGGCTTCTGCCACAGAAAAAGGTAAAGATTCCAACCTTTCAATATGGAGCATAGAAAAGGAAGCATCACGCATTGAAAGCAAGCGTTGTTTGTCTGTCAAATTAAACGGTGAAAATAAAGAGGAAACGTTCATGTATCCCCAGGGAACTTTACCCATTTTCAGAGTCTGAAGTGTCCATGCAAACTGCATGATTGACCGTAATTGATTTTGACCATGGTATAATACTGACACTTCATCATGCACAATATCAACAACAGACGACACAATATTATCTAATGTGTAAATTCTAGAGGAAAGCACGTTAATGCTATTGTCAACAACTGCAAGCACTTTCTCAAGATTCGCCTGATCAATAGCCCTAAGGCGTGAAGCAGCCTCAATCTGTGAGAGTTTCCAAATTTCATTGTAAACCCCATATAACCACCTTTTCGACCTGCCACTAGCTGGGCCTTTAATGAAATCATTCAAATCCACGTCTGCATTCAGTTTGGAAAGGTGATACTGAACCGCAGGTAAAGTTGAATGTTTCAGCCAAGCCTGACACAACTTGCCCACAGAGTAAGAGGTGACAGTATGACTCAAATCAAACCGGGGATCAGATCTAACAGTCTTAAAACCGTCAGTTATATCTAAAAATCTTTTTTGGCAAGAATCAGCACTACGGTGCCAAAGCAGACAACCCTTGGGATTCATACTGGAAATGTTAAAGGAGGAATTAAGAAGCAGAGCCTGTATATCTTTAATGGACAATTGAGTAAAATTACTCCAATTCTCATATTCCTCCAACTCCGGGAAAGACGGGGTGTTTAACCTTTTAGATGTAGCCAATCCAAAGCATGTGGTCTGGGAAATGGTTTCATTTAAAAACAACATATGATTCGGGATGAGACATGCACGGTGCAAAGCCTCAGTGCCTCGTACCTGCCAGGCCCTTGAACCCCAAACCGATTTAAGGTCTATGGTTTCCTTCCATAACTCATAGCCCCCAGTAACTAATTGATCTAGGAAGGCCTTCGAATACAACAATTTTGTATTGGTAAGTCTAACCTTGGACAGTGGCTGTTTGTGAAATTTAAAATAAAAGGACTCGGGATTGGACTGATTAAAGTCAGTGAAACAAGTATACTTTTTAAGAAACGTTTCTGAACTCCCTTGTGTAGGTGCTGGGCAATGTTCCCACTGAGTAAAATTAACAGCATCCCTTCGGGAAGATGTTTTGTGTAAGAAGTGATTGCCATAATGTTGGTAACAGAACAATTCACCATAATTAGCAGATTCTAAATATAAATCCTCAGCATCAAAAGCAGCATAGTATTTCAAATCAGAAAACAAACTTTCCACAGCATTAACATCCCAATCATCAGAACGAATGTTTTGTTTCACCACATCCCCCATATTAACTCTTAGTACATTAGGAACATTAACGACTTCCGTTGGGCCATGAATCTGAAAAATTCCTGCATCCCACGCGATTCCATCCAGAACAGGCCATGCTGTGATGTTAACCAAAGTCAAGTCTCTTTTTAATCTGTGTGTAGAATGTGAAGAGGAAAGTGGGGCCAATGTTCCATTTAAATGAGTAATGCAAGTTCTCTCCTCGACATAGTGTCCATTCATAATTCGAAAAAAATAAAACACAAAACCAATTGACATAAAAAGGTCAACCGAAAAAAGGACCAGCCAAATGTATATCCAAGGAGGTATCAAAAAATGTTTTTTAAACAGGCTAGCATATACCGCAATTTGAGAGGGTTTTTTCGAGGCAAGGGAAGCAGAGTCAAATGAAAATCTGGATTCCGTGGCTAAACGAGCTTGCAGGTCAGGCATGGACAAATCAGTGGGGTATGTATAGTCTGTCTCATCAATGTTAGTTCCGGGTAAATTATTTAATAATGGACTGGAAACAGCAGGTAATTCGATGGCCACCTCAGGTTCATTATTAGAAGCAGTGGGCATAATTGAATTTCTCACAATGGAAGGACAGGAAACAGCTGGTGTCATGCTAAGAAGAATCGGCCACTCTGTGTATCTTGACATTGTCAATAGAAATAAACCTGTTTTCCTTACGACCTGGAAGTGGTGGTAAAATGACTGTTCTTGTGCCCTTCACTCCAAGCACTGGGACTGGAGCTCGATAGGAGGGACCAAACTCTTTCTTGTTGTCGATCTTCTCTCGAACCAGTTCTCCAACTTGGGGTAGCCAGCCAACTACCGGGATCTGCAACGCATCATCCGAAGTGGAGGGCAAATGTTCCTTCGCAAGACTGTCTCTGGTCTTTTGTAGATTCTGTAAAACATTGCAATGTTCATCTGCGTCAAAGGAAGTGGCGCGAACCACAGAGTCTAGACCGTCAAGGTCAGGGACGTACATCTTGATGCCAAAAAGCATTTCGTATGGGGTCCGCCCACCCAGAGACCTTCTAGGGAGATTCTTAAGAGCACGCTGCACGCCATAGAGGTGAGCCAGCCAGTTTCTGCCAGTGCCTATAACTCGGGCTGTCAAAGATTGCTTTAAATCACGGTTCATTCGTTCAACTACACTATTACCCTCAGGTCTGTAGGGTGACGAAAACTTGACTTGGACCCCCATCGAAGTCATGGCATCCTTATACGCCTTAGAGGCGAAAGCCGGACCCTGATCCGAATGGAAGGTACCACAGGCAAAAATCCCTATAAAGATACGCAAATCTCTAATGACAGTCCGTGAATCAGCGCTGCGATGTGGCCATACCCACACAAAGCGTGTGCATGAGTCAACTGCTACTAAGATGTACTTATACGCAGTATCAGATGAAAAAGGACCGCAGAGATCTAAATAAACACAGCCTAGTGGTTTATTAGAAATGTACAACTGAGTCTGTGGCGGACGCGTAGCAGTTGAAGGTTTAATCTGCTGGCATATGTCACAAAGAAGGACATAATCACGCGTCTGTTTGTACAGTCCCCGCCACCAGAAACGTTGTTGTAGTTGCGTTACAGTGGCTGAGACGCCCGCATGCGCAGACGCCACACCTTCATGAGCCGCTGTAATCAAGTCTGTTCTGCGATCCGAGTTGGGAATCAGCCGTTCCCCAACATCAGGAATTGTCACAAAAGGAACCTTTTCGGGACTTAAGTGGTATTTATACTTCGAAGGGAATCCCGCAGGATGTTTACTTCCCTTCTCAGAGGCAGCAATCGCTGCCAAGATGTCGCTATCAATCTTGGTTTTAGACCTAGTAACTGCTGCAACTAAGTATGTAGATACTGCTGATTTCGCTGCTTCATCAGCAAGCGAGTTGCCAACAGCGTGAACTCCTACGCGCTGATGACCGAGAGTATGAATCACATAAACGAGTGGCAACATAGCCTTAAGCTCTGCCACTCGAACCCAGATCATTTTATGTTTTATTGTGCTACCCTTGGAATCATGAAAATCATTTTGAATCCAAAAGAACAAGTTTTCATTGTAAGACTGGACACAGTAGTAAGAATCACTTACAATTAGAGTAGTAACACTTGGATCTGCGTACTCCAAAGCTAGTAAGAGAGCACGAAGCTCTGCCAATTGTGCGGTGCAATCGCCCAGGGGCCACGTGTGCACTTCCCTGGAAACGAACTCATCATTCAACATAGCACCGACCACAATGGCGCATGCGGAAACGTAGGCATGTTTAGAGCCATGCGCAACCTGCGCCGACCCATCAGTGTAAATGATGCAATGGAAGTCCTCCAAAGGTCGCATAGCCAGAGGAGCAGGATGAACGAATTCATACTGCAAGTACTCCTGCGACCGTAAGGAAGCGTCAAAAATAAACATGACATCCGTGGATGACAATGACGCTGCCCACTGAATCCACCGAGGGTGCAAAGCCTTTGAATTCGGTACACTGGCTTTCGTGACTGCCTCCAAGTGAGGACAGGGTGTTACCACTAGCATGCGTTTCCCCTGAGACAGTGCTCGTTCCTTTAGAATAGCCATCTGTACAGCAGTTAAAACCTTTTCCACTGTGGGAAACCGCATCTCAGCCGAAGTGTACAAGTGTGACTTGTAAGCAATAGGTACTGTGTCACCTTCATTAAAAGTGAGGTATGTGAAACCCACCGTCCCAGGAATTATTCTTATTACCAGGTTGGTGTGGTTATCACGAGTCAGTAAATATTTAGAAGCGAGCAGATCAGCCTGCAAGGATTGCAAAATGGCTGAATGCTCAGGCAGCCAGCATGATTTTGAGAAAGTCGGTTGTATCAAAGCATACAAAGGCTTGATACGCTGGGCATATTCCGGAATGTAAGTTCTGCCGAAATTCAAAAAGCCCAGTAAAGATTGTAATTTTTTCAGTGTTGTAGGAGCGCGCAATTGTGCGCACTTCTCTAAGAAGTGAGGAGCCAAACCTCTACCTTCATTGTTGAGCTCATAGCCCAAAAACAACACTGTGTGTTCAGCAATGTGCGATTTTGCAAAGTTAAATTTGTAACCCATGTCAGCAAAAGTACAAATTATGGAATTCACTCGACACAGATGCATCCAAATTTCGTTGTCTGTGAGATAAATATCATCCACATAAGAACATGCATCCGGATCGATTCCCTCCAATAGTGTGACTATTCTGGAGGTGAAGACCCCTGGACTATTTTTGTAGCCCATTGGGAGTCGCCGGAAGCATTTTTGCACACCAGCGGACGTAAAACTAGTCCATTGGGAGCTAAAGCCATCCAGTCTGTGGGCATAAAAACCATTGGAAATGTCAAGCGTTGTCTTGAAACGCTTACGCACTAGACTATCCACAAGGGCAGAGCCGTGAGTATTCTGTACTGCACAGTTACGGCAATGCGAGTTCAAATGCCGGTAATCCAATACCAAACGATATGATCCGTCAGGTTTGGTCACAGTAAAAAGGGGATTATTCATTGGTGACACACACGTTTCAATAACTCCCTGATATTCCAATTGTTCAAGGATTTCTGCGACGGCTGATTTAGCTTCACGCCGTATGGGATATTGAGGCTGAGGCTGCGGCTCAGACCGCAAAGGAATTTCGTGGCATGGGGACAATTTGTCCCAACCACATTGGTTGCGGTAGAGAGCCGGTGCAAGAGCCCGAGCCCACTCTTCTGCAAAATGCTGCGCATGCTCAGTCGAGACAGTGTGCGCGAAACTGGGAAGGATTACCTCCTCCCCTCGCGGCGCTGCGAGCACAAAAGGTGGGGGCCAGTCAGCCTCGGAAAGCAAAATATCGTACGTAGACGAAAGGTTCTCCCAAAATACCCCTCTGACAGTACGCTGTATGTCACCTTCAATTAACAGGACAATTTCAAAAAGTCTTTCAGGGGGAGCTAATCTCGTATCAGCTGTTTCTATTACAACAAACACCTCAGTCGCTGTCACCCTCAGTAGTGGACGGAGCGCCTCTCTGACTATGGTAATCTCCGCCGCGCTGTCCAGCAAGGTCAGAGCCCACGTCAGATTCCGAAGCCGCGTTCTCACTATCTGTGGCATATCTATGCGCTGTTAAGGCGGCGACTTTCTTCTTCGCAAACTGCGGACGCTTAGGCGTAGAATCCTCCTGCTTCACTGCGCCGTCTGGCTGGCGGGACTGACCACGTCCTTGCTGGCCACCACGTCCACGTCCACCCCCTCCTCCACCACCGGTCTTCTGGGCCGATGTTTCCTGAAAGGAACGAGGAGAGCGTTGATCAGAACCCTGAAAACGATCAGGTGATTTAATCATCGCGCGATCGCGCAAATCATAAACTCTGTCTGCCGGCGCAGGAGCTTGTATTGCAGGAACAGAATCCTGAGTTTGCCTAGTCTGCTTCCCCTGTGTCTGTTTTTTAGGCCAATTCTGTTTTTTGGACTTGGGCTGGACATCTGTCACTGCAGATTGTCCCTGAGGTTGTTTTTTATCCTTCACTGGAAAATATTTCAGACCTCTACTTGTGCGGCCAATTGTCTTATAAGCGGCCACCACAATCTTTGCTAACTGGCGGGGTTTGTCGGCATCGGGCAGAGCAGCCAAAGCATTCGACACCTGAAAGTTAACTGCATCTCCTTTAACATTGGAGAGAATGAGATCACTTACAATCTCAAAAGAACCACACAGGCGCATACCCAATTCAACCGCTGCCTCTGGACCGTGATCATTCTGAACACGTCTAATGATTTCAGGCAGAGCATTCATAGACGGGGTGCCGAAGCACCTCGTATAAACTGCCGCAAATGTTTTTCCCCAGCTTTCACAGTCAGCAAGTTCAGGAGTAATATCCTTCGGTAGAGTAATCGTTAACATTCTATGTTTATCAGCAGGAGTAGAATTCGGAAAAACCGCCTCCAGTTGATCAAACTTCTCTGCTAGCCAGAATGGGAAGTCATCGTTGTCAACTGGACGCGCACCAAAAACCGAATTAACCATCACTGGATTGAGACGCATTCCGCCTCGTTCCATGGGAGCGGCCGCACCCCCCTGGGGACCACCAGGAAGATGTCGACCGATGTATTGCACTAAAGCACGAATCACGGAAATGGAAACAACATGTAGCCTGCGAATTTCTGCCAGGGTACAAGCCCCGTGATTCGGGTGCGGGGTAAAGCCACCCAACGCAGGCCAATTTGTACCTGGAATTGAGAGTGGACCTAACCTCGCAGCGGACAAAGAGTGGGGGAGGGCGCCATCAAACCAAACTCGATGCTGCCAATGATCAATAGGTATTTCCAATGCCCTGTACGGCGTATATTCAGCCGGGACATCCGAGGCAGTGTAGGAGTGGAACAAACCAGAATTAGCGTCCACAGCCGGAAACGTAACCCAAGAGTAAAACAACTCGTAAGGAAACGCCGGATCTGCACATACCACGAAAATCACAGCCATCCCATCTACTGGGACTTGGTACGTCTGAAGATGGTTGCGTACCGCTACGCGACTATGCTGCGCAATAGCCACCGCCGCCATGACAACACTGGAAACAAGAACACACAAAGAATACTTTGTAGCACAACTGGGTAGTAATTCAAAGAAACCGTTTGAGAAAGAATCAAGCTTGAATAAAGACCTATTTCAAAAAATAGGTAGGTTTCACCGACACCCCGTTTTCCGGAAACGGATGTGAAGGGGTTAAGGCATGAACGATAAACTACTCGAGTGTCATGATATAAGACCACCGAAACCGTTGGGCGCCATGTTGCAGGGTTTCTGTACTCACACAGAACTGTGCACAGAGGAGTGGAACCTCGGCAAATTAGGGTGTCCCAAAACTTACCTTAGCAACCAACTCACCCCTTACCGAGCTAGCTACAGTGTCTCATTGGACATATCAAACTCCCAATGTTTAGACAAACCAGAACATGAACTTACAGTACCTCAGGGTACGTGGGACTCATGAACACTCTTTCGTTATATTATCATTACAAACCAGAACATGGAGTAAAGAAGACACATGTGCATTTGAAATGTTTATTTACTAATGCCGTCTTCTCAGGCGCAGTATCTTAGATAATACAAGTATACTTATTATCAGTATCAAAATTATCAGCATAGTTACTAAGACATAAAAAGCGAATGGTGACAGCATGTTAACATGCTGTAATGAATAAGAGTTAACAACACTTATATCTCACCCTCCCTAACACATATATTATATTATTAGCTAAGAAGGTCTCTTTGGGTTGTTTTAGGGCGGGCCCATACCTTAGTGTCCTAGCATGAAGGAATCACATCAGCATACACCAGCTCTCTCTGCATGTGCACCGCATCAAGTGTGTTAACTATTCTCCTGCAAAGCAATATCAATCCCGCCTCAAGCCCAAGTTGGCAAAGGCTGCACTTGTGTTATGACTATGAAGGCGTGGAGATCAGACCTCATAACAATTCCATATCGTGTTGCTCCTGAAACTTCAGCACTCTCCGTGCAGACATGGTTTATTAAACAAAACTGATATCAGAGCAATAACATATTATTCTCACATACACCACGGCAAACCACTAGGTTGAAAGCTAAGTCAACAATTAAGGGTCGTGTGCAGAAGTTGCAAGAAAGGAAAATTGGCGTTTAAATCTCAAATGTACCTATGCTAACTTAACACGATATAAGGATATATAGGAGCTATACAACACCACAAGGGAGATTCTTCAGTCTTCTGTGGAGCAGAACGTCGAAGTCCAGAGTTTCTTCTTGTAAAAGTTGTTCAGGATAATCTAACTTGGAATGGGACCAGCTCCTACCTTTATCTTGCTAAAGGGGGCTGTACTACGACTCGGTCCCTCCTATGGGTGGGACCAGGAAGGGGGGTGATTACACCCCTATCCTTTGTCCGGTTTCGCGCCAGTGCTGGGGCTGGAGTGCCCCAGCAACTGGTTTGAACCGGTGTATGCACAGGGCACCTTGTGTGCCCCAGGCATGTCTCATTCCTTTCAGGCCTCCCTACCTCAATATACAAAATCCTGTCTGGGGTGGTGCTAGCACCTCCCAAGGCAGGAAACCCTTTGTCCAGGCCTCCCTCGCTGGAAGGACTCCCAGCAGCAGGAGGTCAGACTTGTGTCTGTGGTGACAGCATCCATTTTGTGATGCTGAGGCTCGGGGTAACTTTAACCGGGGTTCACAGTTACATACATGTCGTGTCCCTCTAAAAGGGTGGAATGCTACCCCCGTCGCCAGAACTGGCGAGGGGGTAGTATTCCAATTCGTATGACACCTTACTCGACATGTTTTGATAATGCTATACCAAAGTTAGCAATAACCGCGAGGATTATAATGCACTTAAGAGTATATGGTATAGCGTTATCATGGAAACAGCTAAAGGACTTGGTTCCGAAAACTGTAGACAGACTCAGCTCATGCTAGAGCACCATCTCACATAATTCCAAGCACTCTGCCTTCAGGATTGATAAGGCCTGCCATAGGAGTGACTTATAGGAGGATATGTGTCCATTTTGGGGTTAGATATAGGTATACTATATCTACAGCAAAGGGTGATTACACCACCTTGCCCCAGCTGTCTTACCAGCCAGTTGTGTCTGTTTAGATGGCCAGCCAGGGGTGGCATAATACATGCTTCAGCCCCTGCAGGGGTGCGGAATTGTTTAAAAAATCTACTTGTCCAAGGGACAAAATTGTATAGAAATCTGCTTGTCCTGCAAAAAATCTACTTGCCTTACCTCTTTACTGAATCAATAAGATAGACAGGCAAAAGTGTAAATTAGGTTGTAGACCGTGCATTTTAGACATTCAATACATTGAAGCTTCCATTTGGGAGAACAGTGTCAACAAAGGTTGCATATTCAAATCAGAAATTCCCAGTGTAATGTACACCATGGTAATGTGTAAGTCAGTATTCCATGTTTACAGGATAACATTTCTGCATAAGGTATTTACAAACAATATAAAACGCAGTCACATATCGGCCAGAACCAAGCTGCTACCCACAATGCATTTAAGATTCATGCAATAGTCAGGGGTGGATATGAATGTGATCAGTGATTATGTCTAGATTAGGGTGTCCTGCTCAGGAAAGCATGACATTTCTAGCTGTCCTGGGAAGGGTAGGAGACAATTCCTTTTTTCCAAATGGACGGGTCGTCAGATTTCAGCCCCACTTAGTCTTCAGATTTCAGCCCCACTTAGATCAAAACATCATCTCTGAAAGTGTGCAAGGTTTTCATTTGGATGACTCAATCTTTGACACTGTGGTACATAACGGGAAGTTTGGGGTGGGGAGGCACACTTAGACCTATGCTGTAGAAGTCTTACCAACATTACACAGTCAGTCCTAGAAGCATTATTAGGGAATGAAGTGCCCTTTGCAGCTGCATGTGAAATAAATCACTAAGCTTGAATCTTTACTGCACCAGAGACGTCTATCTAAGCATTCCAAAGAAAGAATCTGCAGCAGCTGGAAAGTCCACTTCAATACTGGTTTGCTGGGCAGTATTATGTTCCACCAAGCCCAAGACTCAATTTGTTATACAGGCTCATAAAACAGTGGCAGACACTCCTTAAGGACACCATAAACTAACAGTTGAGGTCAGGGGTGAATTACCCTGCCCCAGCTTTCTATATGGAACCTATACAAGGGCAGTTCATATACTGAACTGCACATGGTCTAAAATAACATGTCATTTGACTTGTTTTTTAAATAAAGTATACAGTGGTGTAAGAGGAAACCCAGGAAAAACATGAGGAACGTATCTTGCAGGACAAATCTCCTAGCAAAAAGAACCAGGGTGTATTAAAAAAAAAGCCAGAAGTAAAAACGGTTTTGTTTTTAAAACATTCCCCTGTTCAGCTGTAGACTAGAGACTGACCTATCAAACTGTGGGGGCATTTTGAGAGGGTATGGTTGCAGACATTGTAGAGTTGACCACTCACAATAGTTTGTGAATCGTTTTTACTTTCAGAATGGAGAGCAGTAGGGAAGGGAAGTGGGGGGATGGTGGTTTTACATCAGGGGTTTGAGAGGGGACAGAGGTGAGCATCCAACTGGGAGCAAAAGAAAGAAGAGTAAATGTTCTCTAGAGATGTTTGAGGATTTAGATCCAAAAGGAAGAGAATGAAGGCGAATTAGATGGGGAAAGAGATATAACATGAGGTTTAGACTGGGCACAAGAATGGCAGAAGGTTGAGACAGCAAGACAAAGACAAGTTAGACAGGGAATTCGAATAATGACAGCGTGCTGAGATAATAAACAAGAAAAGGAAGTGTCATTAACACAAGTTGATGTGGTTGGTGTGTAAAGTAGGGGAGGTTCTGTTGTGGCATTTTGTGATTTCTGATATAAACTAAAGCACACAGCATAAGAACAATTTCACTTTCTTCTGCTGCATCTCCGGAGAGGTTTGTAACGTTAGCTCTTTCTGAGTTTCGCAGCTTTTAACGGGACATTCTACATGTAGTCTATTCACTTGCTTTGCATGTGATTACTTTCCAAAGGCATAAAAAACAATCCTTCCTCACTGCCTTGGGGTACAGACCTTATCTCTGTAGTGCCATTTCAAGCACTGCTCCCTTGCAAAGATGTAGCTGTAATATAGAATCCAGGGCATAGGCTAGAGAAAGCCAGTACAACACAAAGGACAGACTTCTAGGCCCAGAGAAGCATTTACAGCCTGAAAGCCACAAGTCTTGCTGTTGTGAAGCAAAAGAGAGCCTCACCAACCTATCTACTCTAAGCAGGATTTATTTGGATACATTTACGTTACTATGTCCGCTTTACTCTGTACACTTTTAAGAAGTCCATTTCTATGTACTGCATAAACACACTATCCAGCCATACATGCTCCTTTGTTTATTTACCCCTCCCGGTACATTTGAGGTAACCATTCCACGTACCTGCCTTATCTTAGCGTGCAGTGCACCAGCTTCTTGTGGCTTATCAGCTTCCAAATGAGAGTGCTGAGCCTCTAACCTAGACTCACACCCACTTAGCTACATTGTGTGATCCTCGGCAAGTGTTTTATTTTCTGGTCCTCCATTTCCTAATCTTGCAAGATTAGCAGTGTTCACATAAAGGTTAACTCATTTTAATAAGAGCTACCTAACACTGCAGTAAATTGCTAAACAGCAAGGGAGCACTGTTTTTAACTCTAACTTTAAAAGTGTTTGCTAGGGGTAGTAGGGACAAAAAGAGCTTTCAGAGACTTGCCTGGTATTGTTGTAAATTAGGTAAAATGTGGGATATTGGAACGCATGCGGGAACGCCTGTTGTCAGTCAGACCAGAGCTATAGTCAGGGCCACTGGAATTATGCAGCAAGAGAGGACGAAATTATGTGGCAGACTTGAGTATATTATGCAGCAAGAAAAGGCAAAGTATGTGACATAATTCGGCACATTTTGTAATAGTATTCGTTTATTATTTCATCATTTTCAAACTTGGTAACACCCTGTGGGCAATGGTTGCAAATCATTAGTATGAGGTGAACATCCAAATACAGCAATAATGAACAGAAAGGTGACCAGTCCGGCTTTACAAAGAGGCTTCCACTGCGCGGCAAAATGCAAAGTCGCATTTTTAGTAACTTATTTATCGTTTGAGCTAGAAACAAATTTTGCAGCAGATGATGGATTATGTGGCAAATACTGGGGACGTTCGATCAAAATTCCAGTGGCCCTGGCTATAGTCATTGTGAGGGCCTGAGGTCGCATCATGTAGCAGATGCTAATGGATGGCATTTCTACTGACTTAAAGAAATCCCCCCTAGTCTAGTGCCCCAGTGCTGCTTTAAAGTCATGTTTGGCGCTGCACAGAACAGCATATAAAGCCTCTCAGCTTCAGGTGCAAGATTTTGGTGACATCGTATCACAGACAGTAAGGTTTGGGCTTTTAGTTTGTGGTAAACATATCACTGCAAACCTGCCTTCTGGTAAACTCTGCCTTGCCCCTTCTGTTTTCTTTTTCTGGCCTCCAATTCCTGTGTGCTGGTGAAGGAAAAAATGCAGAGCCATAGGGGAAAGAAAAGAGCATAGTGCAGACACTCGTTTACAAATTAGAGGCTCGTGAAAATGAAAGCAGCAGGGGTGGCCTGTGGGCTGCACGAGAGCCCCACAGGGAAAGTAAGGTGCTTTAATGTAGATTTGGTTGACACTAAAGAGGCTGAGACTTCAAGCACAGATAGCAAGAAATGTGCGCAGAGAGGGGCCCAAGAATTGCATGACAAAATAAATCCAAGCACCTTAATGCAAGCCTCGGATGTGAGGAGGGGCGGGGAGGTGAGGGGAGAGGAGGTGAGAGGAGGGGAGGGGAGCGGAGGAGAGCGACCTGGGTTCAGCACAGAGGCCCAAGGGTGCAGCCAAGAAAGGACAGCATCAGAAGGGTGAATTAAGTTTTAAAAAAAGTCGGGTAAAAGCAAGGAGCAAAGAAGCTGGTCTCCTACCTGCCATTGCTGGAAGTGTTCTCCAACTGCAAAAGCTCCATGTGAAAAATTCTGGCTACACAAAGTTCATGCTGTGCTTTACTCTCTCGGATGCACAGGCGGGCTATATAAACAAAAATAGGCTCCTCTGCATCTTGCTATAAATTGTGTCATGACTCGTGTGCCTGGGTTAGGTGATTACACTGAGGACGAGACACGGACTGCTAATTTGAAGAGGTCAGAGGATAGTTTGATCTCAGTCCATAATTTACAGTCTACTTGCACTTCGGACAAAACAGTAATTAAAACTTCTTGCCCTTGCAATAAATCTTAATGTCTCGGGCGTCGGGCGATACAAATTACCCATCCCTGCCCTGGTAGGCCTTGGGTTCACCTATGCCCTGGGTACCTAAGGTACACTGTACAGGGACTGATAAGGTGTCCCAATACCAATTGGTAAATGCACCTAAAGTACATGGATGTCAATTTAGAGAGAGAACAGCTAGGAGGCTGTGGGTCTGATTAGCAGGCCCACAGCCAGGGAAAGTCGTAAACCAGTGAAGCAAAAAGCAAAAATCTGGGGTGACCATAGGATTGCAGACCCTACTCTCCTACATAACCCCCCCAAACTTAGGGTCATTAAACTAACCTTGACCAGGTGAGTCTTCCTGTTCTAAGTGGAAATACCTGGAGAGACCATCTGCATTGCCATGGCCAGTCCCTGGTCTGTGCTCCACTGTAAAATCCATCCCCTGTAGGGTAATGGACCACCTAAGAAGTATGGGGTTTTCACCCTTCATTTGATTTAGCCATAAGAGGGGCTTATGGTCGGTCTGAATCTTGAAGTGAGTTCCAAACAAGTATGGCCTCAACTTCTTCAGGGCCCAAACCACAGCAAAGGCCTCCCTCTCAATAGCTGACCAATGTTTCTCTCAAGGGGTCAGCCTTCTACTTATAAAAGCAATGGGCTGGTCATGACCATCAATATTCAGTTGAGATAGAACAGCTCCCACACCCAACTCAGATGCATCTGTTTGGACAATGAAGGTTTTGGAGTAGTCAGGACTCTTGAGAATAGGTGCAGTACATATGGCCTGCTTTAGGTCATCGAATGCCTTCTGACAGCTAGCTGTCCACTGAACTTTTCTTGGCATTTTCTTGCTTGTCAAATCATTCAGTGGTGTCACAGTGGACCCATAATTTTTGACAAACTTCCTATAGTAACCAGACAGGCCCAAGAAAGCTCTGACCTGTGTCTGGGTGGTTGGAGGAGCCCAGTCCTTTATGGCCTGTATCTTGCTCTCCAAGGGTTGAACCTGGCCTCCACCTACAAGGTGGCCCAGGTACACAACCTGACTCTGCCCTATCTGGCACTTGGTGGCCTTGATAGTGAGGCCTGCCTTTTGCAGGGCCTCCAAAACTTTCCTCAGGTGGATCAGGCGATCTTCCCAGGTGGAGCTGAAGACAGCAATATCCTCTAGATATGCTGCACAAAAGTCATCCAACCCAGTGAGGACTTGGTTCACCAACCTTTGAAAAGTGGCAGGTGCATTTTTCAAACCAAAGGACATCACCACAAACTGGCAATGACCTCCTGGGGTAGAAAATGCTGTTTTGGCCTTGGCATCCTCAGCTAACCTGGTCTGCCAATAACCAGCTGTTAGGTCAAATGTACTCAAGAAAGTTGCAGAAGCCAACTTGTCTATGAGTTCATCTGCCCTAGGTATTGGATGGGCATCTGTCTTAGTGACAGCATTGAGACCCCTGTAGTCTACACAAAACCTCATCTCTCTCTTAACATCCTGGGTGTGAGGTTTTGGCACTAGAACTACAGGACTAGCCCAGGGGCTCTCTGAGGGTTCAATGACTCCCAATTCCAACATCTTTTGGACTTCTTTCTTTATGCAGTCCCTGACGTGGTCAGGTTGCTGTAGATTTTACTCTTGACAGGCAGACTGTCACCATTGTCCACCTCATGGGTGCACCAGTTTGTCTGACTGGGTGTCAGTGAGAACATTTGTCTAAAGGATTGAAGAACTTGTTTGCAATCCTCTTGTTGATGCTCAGAGAGGCTGTCAGAAAAGACCACACCATCAACTGACCCATCATCAGGGTTCTGAGTGAGCAGGTCTGGGAGAGGGTCACTCTCTTCCTCCTGTTCCTCATCTGTTGCCTGTCGACAAATGCCATGAGCCTGTTAACATGAAGCACCCTGTGGGGGCTCCTGGGAGTTCCAAGGTCCATCAGGTAGGTGACCTCTCCCTTTTGCTCAATAATGGTATGGGGTCCAGACCATCTGTCTTGGAGAGCTGCTGGGGCCACTGGCTCCAACACCCACACCTTCTGTCCTGCATGATAAACAGTTAGGACAGCCTTTTGGTCATGCCAAGCTTTTTGAAGTTATTGGCTGGCCTCAAGGTTTTTGGATGCCTTCTCCATGTACTCTGCCATCCGGGAGCGGAGACCAAGTACATAGTCCACTATGTCAAGTTTAGGCTTTTTGAGAGGTAACTCCCATCCTTCCTTTACAAGACATAGGGGTCCTCTTACAGGATGCCCAAACAGAAGCTCAAAATGGCTGTAGCCAACCCCCTTCTGTGGGACCTCTCTGTAAGCAAACAGGAGGCAGGGTAAAAGGATGTCCCATCTTCGCCTAAGCTTTTCAGGTAACCCTTTTATTTGTTGAATCTCTCCACAAGCCCATTGCACTGTGGGTGAAAGGGTGTGGTAAATTTGTAATTTACTCCACACTCCTTCCACAGTGCAGTCAAATATCCTGACATGAAGTTTGCACCTCTGTCGGAGACAACCTCCTTAGGAAACCCCACTCTGGAGAAAACTCCAAGTAGGGCCCTGGCCACAACAGGAGCTGTAGTGGTCCTAAGGGGAATAGCTTCTGGATACCTGGTGGCATGATCCACTACCACCAGTATAAATATGTGCCCAGATGCTGTTGGGGGGTCCATTGGTCCAACAATGTCTATCCCCACTCTCTCAAAGGGCACCCCCACCACAGGTAGTGGTATAAGGGGGGCCTTTGTTGTGCCACCTGATTTGCCACTGGCTTGACAGGTGACATATGAGCGACAAAACTCTTTGGTGTCTTCAGACATATGAGGCCAGTGAAAGTGTGGGGCAAGCCTGTCCCAAGTCTTGTTCTGGCCTAAGTGACCTGCAAGGGGAATCTCATGGGCTAAGGTGAGAAGGAAACCTCTAAGAGACAAGGGGATGACCAGCCGCCTAGTAGCACCAGGCTTGGGGTCTCTTGCCTCGGAGTATAGGAGTCCTTCATCCCAATATACCTTGTGGGCACCTGTAGCATTCCCTGCAGCCTCAGCAGCAGCCTGCTGTCTGAGGGGTTCAAGGGAGGAACAGTCTAACTGCGCCTGTCTCAAGTCTGCCCTGGAAGATCCCCCTGTCCCAAGAAACTCAACCTGTTCAGGTTCAAGCTCTTCTAGGACAGTTCCTTCTGGGGTCTTTGGGTCAGCCTCCTTAGAGGGCTGATCCTCAACCTGAGGCAGGGGGGAAGGCTCTGCCTTAACCCTACTGTTCTTCCTCTTGGGTAGTGTCTGGTCCATTCTTCCAGGATCCAGCACTTGTTCAGCTGGGCATTTCTTGGCCTGTGACCTGGTCACGGCAAGGACATGTGAGGAGAGACCTAGCATTTCTATATGAGTCCTGTACTCCACATCTGACCACAGTGAGGATTCCAAATCATTGCCCAAGAGACAATCTACTGGGAGGTCTGAACTAACTACAACCCTTTTGAGGCCAGTTACCCCTCCCCAGGAGAAGTTAACAACTGCCATACTGTGATTGGTAGTGACGTTGCTAGCATTGGTCACTAGGTAGTCTGAACCTAGCATGATCTGGTCAGGGTCCACAAATGTTGGTGTCACCATAGTGACACTGGCACATGTGTCCCTGTAGGCCTGAGCCATTTTTCCAATGATTAAAGGCGTTTGCCTGTATTTGCCCAGAGTACTAGGACTTACAGTAGGGGCCATATCCATGTCCCCAGTACAAACAAGAACAGCCTGAGTTGGTGTTCTGACTAAGTCAGAACCCACCTCAGTTCCCAGGGTTAACCCTACTATAGCCTTGGGGGTGCACTACCACTACTAACTGTACTAGGGGTGCAGGTGTCTTAGGGACAGTAGTGGTAGGAGTTTGGCCTTTCTTGGTGCACTCACTAAACCAGTGAGTTTTACTTTTACAGTATTGGCACCATGGTTTCTTAGGACCATCATTCTTCTTCTTTTGGGAACTCTGGGACCCACCCTCCTTAGATTGTTGGGGCCCTGTTGAAGACTTCTGGTCATTTTGCTTATTCTCATTATTACCCTTATGGTCTGCTTTCTTTTGGCCACCACCCTGGTTCTGGTTCTGCTACTTGACCCTGGTTCTGACCCATCTGTCTGCCTTCTTTCCCAATTCTTGGGGAGAGGTCAGATCTGAGTCAATCAGGTGCTGATGCAACAACTGGTTCTGACAATTATTTAAGATTTGCTCTCCCATAATTAGATTATACAATCCTGTGTAATCAGTAACTTTACTACCCAGTAACCAGCCCTCCAAAGCCTTAGTGGCACAATCAACAAAGTCAGTCCAATCTTGAGCCTGAGTTTTCTGGGTGTCTCTGAACATCAACCTGTACTGTTCAGTTGTTAAGCCAAACCCATCCTCATCTCTAACAGTGAGGAGCTTATCTCTACCTTTACCTTCAAAGGAGAGCCACAATATTGCTGCCCACTGACTCTGGGGTACCTGCTGTACTTTGCAGGCCCTCTCCAGAGCAGTTATCCACTTGTGGATATCATCTCCTGTTTTATAGGAGGGCACTATTTTACTCAGGTGTCTATTATCAAACCTCCTGTCTTTTTCCTTAGGGATATTGCTGCCACCAGTGGGTGCTACCCCACTCAACTGTTGCTCTCTAGCAAAGGCAAGTTTCTCCGTGGCAAGGGCAAGTTCTTCCCTTTGAATCCTCAGATTAACTTCCTTCATCTTTGCCTCATGCTCTCTCCTCTGAGGGGAAGTCATCCTCCTCTGAGCAGATGCATGAGAGGCATGGGAGTGTACAGATCTGTTGAAATCCCTAGAAGGAGATCTATCTCTCCTGACTCCAAAGTTAGGCCTGCTAGTGGATGGCACTGGGGCTCCCCCAGTTCCTTCCCTATGTAGGTCTAAGTTGGCCCTTGTAAGTCTGCTGACTAAAGGTTGGCCATTGTCTGCCTCATCCTCAGATAAGCTTCCCTCTTCCCTACCATTTACATCTTCTGTTTCAGGGAGGTTAGAGTCTGGATCACCTTGTTCACCTTCTAAGGGGGGCATGCTCCCATCTGGATTAGAGGGGCCTGCATTAGCAGCCCTTCTGGCATCATATGTCTCTAAGGGACCTAACAGAAAAGGAGTTGTAGGGTTAGAACCCTGTTTCAGTTTCCTGGAGGTACACAATTGTCTCATCTCCTGGAAGCTGAGGGCTGCATATCTGGAAAGGACCTGTGGAGGGTCACTAACCACAAGGGGAGTCACTGGGGTCTCTCCTGTTGTAGACATGCTTTCTAGTGAGGTGTGGTAAATAAATAATTAATTACCGGATCTATTTTTGACTATAATCAATAAACAGGTAGCTCAATAAATAAGAGTCAAGATTCGAGGTAGCTGGAGTTGACAGGCTTTAATCAAGCATAAAGGACAGGAACAGGACAGCCTGTACGGGAATAGGATGGCAGGGCCCGGCAGCTGCCGGGGGCAGGATCTGGGAATGATGCGCATAAGGGGGGTAACTTTTAATAACAGTGCACAATATTTATAGTTAAACAAATACATTACATTCAATACAGTGGGCGTAGCAGTAGGCGTGGTTTCGTAGCAGTCGCGAAAGATAAGGACTAAATGATGTAACAAGAAGGCGTGTACAGGGCGTATACATAGACATGTGATGTAAACGTAACAGAATATGTCATAAATGGGGCGGAAACATGGAGGGGGCTACCTGAGCAGCTGGGACCTCTAACCTAGTGGTGCGCGCAAACTGACAATGACGTGTTACTAGGGAGAACTGGGGGCTATGACTTCTGCGCTAGAAGAGGAGACTAAAGTCTGGAGTGTCAGAGCGACATGTACCCAGGCATATCTAGTATCTAGTGTTTAGAGTACATGTTGATAGAATCCAAAAGTTATCAGGGCAAAGGCTAACAGACATTAAGACTGGTGCATGCATTATTCTATATGTAGTGCGTGTGTGAGGAATATTCTATGAATATTAATACAGTATTTCTCTTACATGGAGACATAAAGGCTAGACCATGACGGAAACTATTGATGCGATTCAGTAGCTTAGGAATGCAGAGAAGGAGGGTTGGACTGATAACTAGAAACATAACATACTCTTGGCAGACTGGGAGGCAGAGCCAGGCCGAGCCGGGCACTGCGCGGCAAGAAGTAAGCTAAGGGTCAGGGATACAGGTGGGGGCTGTATCGCTCCTCGGAGAGGGTTCAGGAGACAGGGGCTGAATCTGAGTCCGGGCCCTTTTGAGGCCTAGAAACGGGGACAATTCAATGAATTAACGTGCACACTGCAAAATGTGGCAACGTAGCTTTACATAGGCCTAATATTCGTTGTATTCACGAGGACTGGAAACTGGCATACTAGAGATGGACACAACTGTAATTGCGTCTTTAATCGATCAGAAAGGAATACATGCATATGAAGATCTTAGCAATCACGCAACATTTATTTTGGAATGTGCCGAAATAATTTTAAAAAATAATATTTTTTTATTTAAAAATGATTTTTATAAACAAATCAAAGGGACCAGCATGGGGGCTACCTGTGCCCCAAGTCTGGCATGCCTATATGTAGCGGCCTTTGAGGACCAACACATTTTTAATGAGATGGCACCATTTAGCGAGAATGTAACATGTTGGTCGAGGTATATTGACGATATTTTTTTTATTTGGACTGGCGATCTTGAAACGCTTACGCAGTTCATTGCTTGGCTAAATTTAGGCGACAATAATCTTCGCTTTACCTCCAATTATAATAAAGAAAGCATAGAATTCCTTGATATCAAAATCCGTGTAGAGAATGCAATTTTGGGTGTTGATCTTTACACCAAACCCACGGATAGAAATACCTTACTTCATTACAAAAGCAACCACCCAAGATGCCAAAAGGATAATATACCATTCGGCCAATTTTTAAGAATTAGGCGTAATTGCACTAATATAACTGATTTTAATAAACATGCCGATGCCTTGTCAGAGAAATTAAAAACTCGAGGTTATCCCAAAAGTCTAATTAGAAAAGCCTACAAACGGGCCAAATATTATAACAGGGATACTCTGTTTGATAAAGATAAACAAAGAAATGACAAGAACCAGGACAAATTAATTTTCGTTACAAACTATAGTACAGCAAGTAATAAGATCAAAAACATCATTAACCGTAATTGGGCATTGCTCAATGATAGGCAAGAAGTGAATATCCCTAAACCCATGTTTAGCTTCCGAAGGAATAAGACTATAAAAAACTGTTTAGTACATACCTTCAAAGATGATATCAAGGACAGTCAGGGAACTATTGATAGGAACCCATTGCCCACCGGGAATTTTTGCTGCAATATGTGCACAAATTGCCAATCAATGATGAAGGGTAACAGGATCACCCATAACGGGATTGATCATAAAATCAAAAGCTTTATCAATTGCAAAACCAAAAATTTGGTATACATGATAAAATGTCCGTGCGATAAGGCATATATAGGAGAGACAGCGAGAGAAGTAAAGGTGAGGATAACAGAACATAAATCTGCAATCCGAACCAAAAAACTGACTGCCCCCCTGGTGGAACATTGGATCAAACATAATCATAAAATAGAAGATTTAAAATGGGGAGGTGTAGAAGCTATCTCCCATAATTTTAGAGGAGGTAACGAGAACATCAAAAGAAAGAAAAGAGAACAGTTCTACATGTCCCTTTTTAATACTTTCAGAACAGGACTCAATAACAGAGAGGAATGGGAAAGACTAATCCTATAGATAAATGAAAATCCTGAAATTGAAACTGGAATGTATTGTAAATCTGCATGATAAGCTCCATCCTAAACAACCAGACAGATGATAAGTTACACATAGGGGTATAGATCACGGACACGCCAGTACATGAAAAATGAGAACGTTATATGCCAGATGGAGAAAAAGAAAAAAAGTGGGGATACAAGTACATTGTGGTGAAGAGAAATACCAAGTGGGAATACATTTACCTTGAATTACCATCTGCAAGAATATTATGAATTGGTTGTATCACAATTATTATATAATGTTTGAATATGTTTAAGTATCGTCATTGTAATACAGATGAAAAGTTATGCATGATCACGTCTGTTTGCATATACGCTTTTATTGTAAAGATCCACAAATCAATGGCGTGTTCGCTCCAAGATTGGTGTTTGAGAGATTGAGTGTTCGGTGTTTAAATGTGACGGGGATACATAGTGAACATCTGACCCCGTGAGCCAGTTTTTTATTTAAAGATATGTTATGTTTATGGAGCCGGAGTTGATAACACTGTATCACTATCAATAATGCCAAGTAACTTCTCGAATAATACAGGAACGTCTTTTCCGCACATAGTATACTGTGTTCCCATACCAAAATGGCCGCCACACCCAGTCGTTCGTTAGAACAGTAGACCGGGCAATCCTTAATAAATAACCAGCACACAGAAAAATGTTTAATAGGTCTCTGAGAAAGATGTCATTTTAAAGATCACTATTATCGATAAACTTAACACCACTGTAGCCATAGCCGCCACGAACGGGCATAGTTGAAACACTTCCGGTATTACAGCCCCGGGTCGTGTCTCAAAGAATTAACACAAAAGCAAACAAATTGCACTGATAACCTGAATCAAATCCTAACGAGTATATTATGTGATGAAAAACAAAGATACATAAAATAATTGTATCTTTGAGAGTCCGCACAGTAACTAAATACAATCACTTCCGGGTCAGTCCGGTCGGAAACCGAATATAAGGGCTTTGAAGGTACCGGTCATTCCTTTCGACTGACGCGAAGGAGGATGACACGGAGGAACAGGGAGGCCGACTTGAATGAATAAGGTATGTGTAGAGATGAGCCCCTAGATACTAGTATTTAGACAGAAATGAGGATGTAGCTTGTTGGAGGATAATCAGACAAGATGGAAGATTATGACATCGCTATGATTTAGACTTAGGTTTGTGTGTAATGAAGACAGTGGGAGCAAGACAACTTGTGGTCTAGTACAGCCCGCCCAAATAGAACGCTGATTATACAAAATGAGCGTTAAGCTTCAATCTAAAACATACTATTGCTATTAAATATCGGTTAAAATGCCTTAAACCATCTGAATATTTAAGCGAGATGCAGACAATAGAAGCACAACCTATGTAGTATGTGATAGGAATATCAACTCGAGGTGTGCTACATAATGAGAGCTAAAAATCCTTTTTCAATGTTTATGTCTGTAGATTACGTTTTTTCCGGGTTATACATGAGAAAAGACCGGAACAAATTGAGAATTCTCGGATAGCTTTAACCTGAATCTCTACCCACATGTAAAGGGTGAGTAACGTAAAAAGGACCTTACATATGAAATTGTGTGATTGTTGAAACACAGGAGTCCCCTGAAATGTATTATTCTCATGTTTAGGACGAGATTTTAAAGATAAAGACTCCAAAGGGATGAGTTAAATCCAACATTATAAGGAGCACCCTTTAGCAGCGACGGTGGTTCCTCCGTGCATACCGACAATCCTCAGTCCGCAACATAAGGTAAATTAATCTGCCACTGCCGAATGAATTTAGGCAAGTGGAGTATTAGCATCAACACTAAGGAGTGGCACTGTCCATCTTTTTATTGTACTTAGATTTTTCGTTTGTGTATGGAATATCATGAAGATACCTTGGTGATATGACAATCAGAAAGAGTGATAGCAATTGAAAAGCTTCCTCAAATCAAGATAAAAGGTATATCAGTTCTTCTTCATTATTACTGCTCAAAGGGCAAGGGTTGAATTTATATTTGAAGCCCTGTATGATTTGACTTACTGGACTATAACTAACTAGAGGCTGACAAAGGGGGATCATAATAAATATGAGAAGATTAGACAATCAATGTAAAAAAAGCAGGGTATGTAGAAAACGTAATTACATATAATAGACCATGATGTTAAAATCTTGTTATTTGTTTATAGATAAAGAAGTCAAATGTTTCTGTCCTGAAGAAGGTGTCAAGACCAATAACACCGAAACGCCGCGTCGACTTGTTTACAATACTTTGACTGTATAAATTTTATAAGGTTGCCATTTTTTAATGGTTTTTTATACTGTATATGCTGTTGCATTTTTTTTAGACTGTAACCCAGTTGGGAGGTTTCCTAATAAATTGTGTACAAATTTATAATTAGTTTAGTACTAGCGTTTTTTACTTTTATATGTTGTGTGAATTTGATTAGTTTCAGCCCTGCATTATTGTCTGTTGTGTCCATTGGACAATGTGCTGAGTATCAGACTAGCCCCACACCCCTGTTCAGCTCTCTTACAGCAATCCTAGCCCGCGACTACTTGAACAGGGATTTGCTTTTCTGTATGACATAAAGGCTAGACCATGACGGAAACTATTGATGCGATTCAGTAGCTTAGGAATGCAGAGAAGGAGGGTTGGACTGATAACTAGAAACATAACATACTCTTGGCAGACTGGGAGGCAGAGCCAGGCCGAGCCGGGCACTGCGCGGCAAGAAGTAAGCTAAGGGTCAGGGATACAGGTGGGGGCTGTATCGCTCCTCGGAGAGGGTTCAGGAGACAGGGGCTGAATCTGAGTCCGGGCCCTTTTGAGGCCTAGAAACGGGGACAATTCAATGAATTAACGTGCACACTGCAAAATGTGGCAACGTAGCTTTACATAGGCCTAATATTCGTTGTATTCACGAGGACTGGAAACTGGCATACTAGAGATGGACACAACTGTAATTGCGTCTTTAATCGATCAGAAAGGAATACATGCATATCGGTCATGCACATATGACATAACATGGGGAACACGTAGGCACATACAACATGGCAAAATTTACTTTTCCACATTCCCTCCTTGTGCCCTACGTTTCCATCAGGAAACATCAATATTCATGATACCATCTATCATTTCATATAGCATCATTTGCTCGTCTCGAATTGTCTTGGAACGGGATTTAGGACTAGGAATACAAGAGGTAGCACAAATGCCGCAAATCGCAGGGCCACATTGTATACAGAGGCAGCAACTGAATATTATCATTACTGCAATACCTAGAAATGACAATACTTTCCATCCCCAGGCAGATATAATACTCCAGAGCCAACCGGACCATGTCCAGGTGCCTGGATTCTGGTGTAACTGATGGGCAATTTTATGAAGTCTGGTTATAGCTGAATAAACAGACGGCGCGTTATTAGGAATGAAAATGCAGCACCTAGATCCAATGACTCTACATGCTCCTCCTCTATCGGCCAGTATGACGTCAAGAACGAGACGATTTTGGAGCACGACAAATCTCATAGCAGATTGCTCTTCGGTTAAGTTACCTAGAGCAGAAGTAGTCTCATTCACTACTGCTTCAAGGGTTCTGGTTAACCTACGTATTAACTTACTATTCTGGACAGGGCCTATAAAGAAGAAAAAACCTTTATTGAAGTCTTGATACTGTTCTAGAGTAGTTTCAGTTTGATCGACAATTGGGGACTCGATCTCCCTCCTATGTCTGACGTGTACTAGATGTGTGTTTCTGTGATAATCAGATGGGGCTAGAAAAACTGGTGGCAGTAGGAAGGCAATGTAACATGTTCCATCCCAATCGAGGGGCAGACGAACATATGCGGTCTGACCACAAACAAAATAAGAATGACGTGAGGCTTTGAAAATAGATTTCCCACTGTCACTATACTCGACAATAGTAGTACAATCACTATGTCCTACATGTGCGGAACCATTCTTTCTGACACATAATTCGCCTTTGACTGGTAGTACTGAAATAGCAGGTAAATCTGGAGTAGTATCAGACTGAACATTCAAGACCATAAAATTCGAAGAATAATTACCCAAATCATATACTTCATTTTCTAGATCTAACCCTATTCTATGGGGGAGACCTTGCTTGTCTGGAAAACATGTTCTATTCAGAAGGGACATATCATTTGAGGATGACGTTAACGTGGACCATGCTCCACACGAACCATTATGTGAAAACGGATAAGGAAAGAGTGGCAGAACTCCCTTCGGTGTCTGGAAAGGGGGGAGTCGACCACACACCCAACAATTAGTGGCATTGTTGGTCTGGTGTGAATAGTGTAACATTCTTATAAATGTATTATTTCTCATAGCAAGACGATAGGATAGCTCGTGAGGAGGCAGATCACTAAATGTGTGCTCTACTGTAGCATTAGAAAACTTGTTTACATGTGAACTTGGAAAACATAAATGTAATGCATAACTTGTGCAGGTAACCATAAGACTTAGAAACAATAAGAAACTTAGAAAAACGATACATCTCATAGAGTTTTGACTAACTCTCTCACTATGGGGGTCTATCTCATACATGTCAGAAACCTGTCTAACCGTTTCACCCGAGAGGGACTTAGACAATTAAACTGGCTGACTTATTTTACTAGACCGGAGCTTTAACTTATACTCCTGTTGCGGAGTTTTCTCTAACAGAGGAACTTTCAGTTCAGGATTCGGATCAAAGTCTGGTTTCAGGCAGTCTTTAGAAATGGAACAGTCCTTAGAAAATGTTTGTTCTCGAACTCCATGAAACTTCTTCACATGGGACAGATGGACCCACCCCTTGCGGCCTTCCAACTTCACGGCCGTGCGGGTGGTCAGGAGGACAAGTCGCGGCTCCTTCCAACGAGGCTCCAGCGGACTTGAACGATCAAAGTTCCTTACAAGGACAAGGTCGCCTGGAATGACCTCATGCGGTTTCACTTCGGTATTGTCTGGGAATGCGGCGGCAACCTGTGAACGACAAGAGTGTAGGGCAGACATCAAGGAAGCTAGGTAATCTGTCAGCATATTACTGGAAACATCTGTAATACTGCGGGGTCTAGGTGTACCCCACATATTTGGGGGGCGGCCGAATACGACCTCATAAGGGGACAGACCTGATCTGGAATGTGCAACCATCCTCATGAAGAATAAAGCAACTGGCAGGGCAACTAGCCAGTCTACACCTTTCTCTTTACATGTCTTGGCAATACGGATTTTCAGGGTCTGATTATGTCTCTCTACGAGACCGGCTGCTTCAGGATGGCGCACACAATGGAACTTCCACTGGTATCCTAACAGAAGGGAAACATGTTTCATTAACTCGGATGAGAATGGCTGGCCGTTATCAGAATACACGACCCTAGGGAGTCCATAGCGGGGAAAGAATTCACGAACCAACTGCTTGGCAGTGGTCGCGGCTGTGTAATCTGGAACTGGATATGCTTCTGTCCACCTGGACAAAGCGCATACAACTACGAGAACATACTTAAAACCTCGACATCGCTCCATCTGAATATAATCCATCTGGAGGACTTCAAAAGGGTGGTCAGGAGGTTGGAATCCACCTTGTTCCACCGGGACACTTTTACCTGGATTGAACTGGCAACATATCATACAGGTACGGACTTTCTGCTTGGCTGCAGCTCGTAAATGCTTGTTGAACCAAAGGTTCTGAATACTGTCTAACATAGCTTTTTCTCCTAGATGTGCTGGACTATGTGCGGTATTAATAATGACTTGAACCATAGAGTCGGGGAGGAACCATGTGGCTTTTCCCTTCGTCACCCATCCTTGATCTGTCTGGACCCCTCCTTGTTCGGACCATTTCTTGATTTCATCGGGAGTAGCATGTAACTGTATGTCTATGACATCTTGTGTAGGGTCCTTAACTGTCATACAAGTAGTCTGTTCTGGAATGAATGTCTGTGTTGTGTTAACTGGAATGTCTGGTGTCTGAGCTGTAAGCTTGGCTGTTCGATCTGCTAGATCGTTACCTTGGGAAATGATATCAGTAACCTTCGTATGTGCTTTGCACTTCATGATAGCGATAGCTGTCGGTAAATGTATTGCATCTAACAGAGCTTGAATGAGGAGACCATGCTGAATCTTGGTTCCATGAGAAGTCATGAAACCTCTCTCCTGCCAGAGCACTCCGAAGTCGTGTACGACTCCGAATGCGTATCGTGAATCTGTATATATGTTTACTTTCAGGTTCTTGGCACGTATGCAGGCTTGGGTCAGAGCAACTAGCTCTGCTGCTTGGGCAGACAGGGTGTCAATACGATGTGTTTCTATAACTTCGGTGTCAGTAGTCACTGCATACGCGGCTACTAGTTCTCCTGTACTTGTTCTCATACATGAACCATCCACATAAAGTGTCAGGTCGGGATTAGGTAATGCAATATCTGTCAGGTCTTGTCTTGGTTTAGTCATAGTGTTAATAACTTCCACACAGTCATGTGTGGCAGGATTTGAAGTAACTGACGGTAACAGTGTAGCAGGATTTAAAACGTTGCAGCGTCTGATTTCTATGTGTGGCTGGAACAGTGTCAGTTCATAACCTGTTAAACGTGCAATTGTCAAGTGCTGTGTCTGTGTTCGGTTTAAAAGAACTTCCACGGAATGTGGAACTTGTACTGTCAGGGAGTGTCCTAATACTATGGAATCACTTTGTCTGATAGCTAGAGCTGTGGCTGCAACTGACTTGAGGCACGCAGGCAGAGCCTGGGCTACTGGATCTAATGTACTAGAAAAATAAGCACAGGGCTTGTATTGTCCTGCTTGATCTTGTGTGAGAACAGATAATGCAGTACCATCACGTTCTGTGACAAAAAGTGTAAAAGGCTTACTGTAGTTCGGTGTAGCTAGAACAGGTGCTTGGCATAAGGCTTTCTTTAATTCATTAAAAACAAGTGTATGTTCCTGGGTCCAAGGGAGGACAGTCGATACGGCTGCCTCCTGTGTCGTTAACTGTATCAGTGGCTTAGCTAGAAATGCATACTGAGGAATCCATTGTCTGCAATAAGAAGTGAGGCCAATAAAAGCTCGTACCTCCTTCTGTGTCTTGGGCTGTGGAAGACTCGCTATCAACTGGATACGGTCTGGTGTCAACTGCCTACCCCACTTGGACAGTAAGTGGCCTAAGTAGATCACTTGCTGGACACAGAATTGTAGTTTGGAAGGGGACACCTTGTGCCCCTGCTCGGCCAGGAAATACAGAACTGTAAGTGACGCATGCTCGCAGTCACGTTCAGAACGGGCTGTGATCAGTAGATCATCGACATACTGGAGCAGGGCAGTGTCAGTTGGCATGTGAATATTGTCTAGTTGTCTCTTAAGTGCTTGACTGTAAATACTAGGACTTTCTGTGAAACCTTGAGGAGCTCGTGTAAATTTATAGCTCCTTCCATTTAAACAAAAACCAAAAAGGTACTGGCTGTCTGGATGAATGGGGACACTGAAAAATGCATTCTTGAGGTCGATGACAGTAAAAAATGTAGCTTCAGAATCAATGGCTGTCAGTAGGGAAGAAATATCTGGGACTACTGGATACTGGGGTATGATACATTTATTAAGCTCTCGAAGGTCAATCACTAATCGATATACTGGAGGTGCATTTGGATCAGTACGTTTCATGACTGGAATGATAGGAGAATTACATACATTGGAGTCAGTTTCTACAACCACTCCTTGAGCAATAAGCTCGTCAATAATTTTGGATAAGGCTGCTACAGCCTCAGGTGGCAATCTGTACTGTCTGATTCGTGGCAAAACTATACCTTGTTTGAGAGTCACACGATGGGGTGTGATTTGCATAAAACCTACATCAGTTGGACCTTGCGCCCATAAATGCTGCGGTACATTTGATAATCTCGGATCAAAATCACGTAATACATAGTGACCTTTAAAGTCTCTCAAAAACAATCGGATTCCTTCTGGGGAGCAACAAATTACTGCACCTAATTCTTTTAGTGTCTTGATGCCTAACCAATTTTCTGGACATGATTTCGTAAGTAACAAATCAGTAGTTCGGGACAATGGACCAACTTCTAGGGAAACTGGCTTTGAAATCTCGTTAACAATAGGCTTTCCTGAAAATCCAAGGGAAACATTTCTAGAGCCTGAGAGCGGAGCCCCTGGAACCTCGTCATGACTGATAGTAGTCCTACTTGCCCCTGTATCAATCAGAAACTTTCTGTCTTTCCCTAATACTTGACTATGTACATAGGGACCCTCTTGATCTACAGGTATCTCGATGAGAGGCAAGCCTACCTCCCTCTCTAGGCTGTTTCATGAATACTGTTGATACTCTGGATACTCTGTCTGGGCATACTGGTACATCTGCTGTGTAACATGCTGTGTTGCAGCGATAGGCTGCGGTGCTGGAACTGTCTGTTGTGCATTCTGTGGTGACTGAGAAGTCTGTGAAACTTGTTCTTGCCTAGGCGGACGTGGTCTTTCTTTAGTTTTACCAGTAGCTATGTTGTGTTTCAGAACTGCACACTCGTTTATAAAATGACCTGGCTGTTTACAATAATTGCAAGTCCCTTTAACGGGAGCTGCAGGATGACTGGCTTGATTCGGACCCCTCTTCTGACTGTCTTGTGGAACAGATTGTGCAACTAATACTTTCATTTTCGTATCTTTCATACGTCTCCTTTCATGTTCTTGCTCTTCCCTGATTCTATTCTGGTGATACTGGAGCATCTGGAGCATTTGTGACGGAGTATTAGCTTGCCAACTACTTTCGACTTTCAAAACTCGATTTTTAACTTGTGGACTTGAATTCTCGACTAGTTTAGTAACAAAAAGATGAGGGTATGACTCGCTACTTGTCTTCAAACCACTGTTAATAATAAAACATTTTTCAAATCTAGAATAAAAATCACTAGTATCTTCATCCTGTTTCTGTTTACATGCTGAGATTGCATCCCAATCTTCCTTTTTCGTGGCTAGTAACCTTGGCAAAACTTGTATCAATAACTCGGGCAATTCTTTACATTTGTCCCCAAGACCGGTACCTGGTACTCGTATTTTATCTTCAGCCTCTAGGGCTGTCCAATCAATCTTTTTCTCTCCCACCTCCCATTCTTTTTCCTTGAGTTTCTCATATACCCCTGCGGGCAACAGGACCTTTAGCATTTTAATGATATCTGGATACGTGTACTCTCCCATACGGAGCATGTCTTTTAATTCTCGATGGAACCCTGCTGGATCTTTGTCGTGACAGGGAATTAATTTCTTCATCTCTAAGAGTTCCATCTTGGTGATAGGGGTGTAAACAAATACTCGTTGCATTTCACCACCCGGTGTCCTAACTGGGTGTACTTCTCGTAACGGATGCTGTCTATCTATGTAAAATGATTTACTTTCTGGAGGTGAGACATGAACAAAATGCGGATTCAGAAACGTTCTATATTTGTGGCGCTGTTCTAGAATGATACTAATTAAATCGGTACCTAAACCTTTCCATCTATACTGGAGTAACTCGTTCAGAACATCATGTAACGGACCTGGATCAGAATGCTGTCCCTCATACAGTGTAATGAGGTGCTGGATCATATACATACCCACCAGTCGCTGCTCGGCTGGGGGCAGTTTCAGAAACATTTGTGCCACTATTTCGTCTGGAAAAGTGGTAGAATCAGTAGCCCATCGGACTGCTGATCGGGCTAGTTCTTGTTCATGCATGGTACTAAGTTCACTATAACCGATTCGTGATTTCAGAATGTGATCGGTAGCTTGAAATACTTGTTCAAGAGAACCTTGTTCTGGTGCTGGAAGATGAAAAACTTTCTTGTGTTCTAGGCGTGAATGTCGGTCTGGAAATCTAGATTTACCTACATACGCTATTCTGGTAGGATTCTCGTCGTCTACTTCTTCAGTAGCAGAATCGTCTTCTTTCTCGCTTACTTGTGCTGCTTTGCGTTTTTCGTGTAACCTTATTATTTCCTTACGAATCTTCTTGTACATACTCTCTATACTACTGAGTGTCTTGTGTCTTCCCTCAGCTATATGATCACTCCACTTTGTCAGAACTCTCATTTCGATCGGATCTTTAGTCGGATAATCTTGTTCCCTTATTAAACAATTAATTAGAAACTTTAATAGCATGAGCTGAGTCTCAGCTTTCCTTTGAGACATGATTTCGCCAATACTTTCTGGATCTTCTCCTGTACGGATGAAACGATATATTCTGTCTAGATCTTCTTTCATATTCGGTAGGGTGTCCAAATACTCGGTCACCCGTCTTACACGCAATGAATATATAACCATATTATCATCGCCTGGGACTGGATCATAACGGCATTCGGTGAGAGCTCGTCTGATATCTGCAACGGACTGATGTTTGGGCGTACGCTGTAACGCACGTTCATGTAACTCGACTAACGTTACACGTTTGTGTGGCGGCGGGGTACCAGGAGGACCTCCCCCCGCGGCCCCTAAACTAGAATCGTCGACTGATACTCTTCGTGCTGGCAGAGTGACCGATGTAGCGGGTACTTGTACTACGGTCTGGACCGGGGGTACCGTAACGGGTGCTGTAACAGGTGCCCCGGTGGCTGGAGGAACAGGAATTACATTATTTACAGGAGCTGGCGGAACAGGATTTGCATATTCTGGGACTGTGTCGTCCAAATAGGACGAGAGAAAAATATCAGCTGCGGTCGGTTTGTGACGTAGCTTAATCGGAACTAATGGCGGCGGAAAAGTACATGGTGCTTCCGGGGTTGCTTTTGGCAAGCCCTCGGCAAGAAGAGGATACATACCCTTAACAAGGGCATTCCTCTGTCTGTCTGACTGTTCGGCTTTAACTCGTTCACCTATTTCGATTAATTCCTTTTCTTGGGCTCTTTCTGAGGATTCCCTACTTAATTCTGACTTTCTGATTTCTTTTTCTGTTCTTTTATGAGATTCTTTGCGCCATAACTCGATGGCATCTTTCTGGGACTGTCTGGATTTCTTTTTCCATAATGCTTCTTCTACTCGCATGATGCACTCGGCATCCCACGTACCTGATACGGGCCATCTATATTTCTCTTCTAATTCCTTGGTGTACTCCACCCATAAGTCTAGATATAATATGGCACTTATGCCATGCTTATGATACATAAAATGACCTGGACTGTCCCTAGGCGGGACAGGAACTGCTTCCTCGAGCAGACCTTTTCTGGTTTTTAACTGACGTAACTTCGTGAACAGAGGCATAACTTAGACTGGAGTCTGGACACAATACAATACACGATAAACACAATAATAACTGAAAAACGAATCATTCATACCACGACATTGAAAACACATGAAATAACATTTAAAACAACAGTTCGGACAGAATATTACCTGGAATACTGAAAACAGAATACATGAATTTCTCGAGAACAGAACTTACTGAAACAGAAACTTACTAGAATGACTAGATGCACTGCTAAAACAGTACGAAACATACCGGTCCCATAAAGAGACACGTCAGGACCCGCGCCCACCTAGGTGAACACTTCGTGTTGGATCTGTGTACCCAAACCCACGGACCAGAGACAAATTAATTGACCCTGTCTAGATACTACCCCAGCAACGGTACTCACCGGGCAGCAAGAACGGAAGGCCTCGGACTGGACTGGACTGCTACGACGACGGACGGACGAACTTCGGACTTCAGTTACAGGTGGGCCTCCGGATACCTCGGACCTTGGACTCTCGGCTTGGGCTCTGGTCGGGACTCGCCGCGTTCCTCCACCGCCTCGTCTGGACGCTGGACCGCAACCTCCGTCTCCTCCGTGGGCCTGAGGGATACTTGAAGCAGAAATATCTGCACGTGCACGGTATGATTCCGTCACGGCTGCAGAGGATCAGGGGGCCTGCGTGGCTTCTCCGGCGCGTGGGGAAAGGGCAAGTCCCTATTCGGGCGCCATTATGTGGTAAATAAATAATTAATTACCGGATCTATTTTTGACTATAATCAATAAACAGGTAGCTCAATAAATAAGAGTCAAGATTCGAGGTAGCTGGAGTTGACAGGCTTTAATCAAGCATAAAGGACAGGAACAGGACAGCCTGTACGGGAATAGGATGGCAGGGCCCGGCAGCTGCCGGGGGCAGGATCTGGGAATGATGCGCATAAGGGGGGTAACTTTTAATAACAGTGCACAATATTTATAGTTAAACAAATACATTACATTCAATACAGTGGGCGTAGCAGTAGGCGTGGTTTCGTAGCAGTCGCGAAAGATAAGGACTAAATGATGTAACAAGAAGGCGTGTACAGGGCGTATACATAGACATGTGATGTAAACGTCACAGAATATGTCATAAATGGGGCGGAAACATGGAGGGGGCTACCTGAGCAGCTGGGACCTCTAACCTAGTGGTGCGCGCAAACTGACAATGACGTGTTACTAGGGAGAACTGGGGGCTATGACTTCTGCTCTAGAAGAGGAGACTAAAGTCTGGAGTGTCAGAGCGACATGTACCCAGGCATATCTAGTATCTAGTGTTTAGAGTACATGTTGATAGAATCCAAAAGTTATCAGGGCAAAGGCTAACAGACATTAAGACTGGTGCATGCATTATTCTATATGTAGTGCGTGTGTGAGGAATATTCTATGAATATTAATACAGTATTTCTCTTACATGGAGACATAAAGGCTAGACCATGACGGAAACTATTGATGCGATTCAGTAGCTTAGGAATGCAGAGAAGGAGGGTTGGACTGATAACTAGAAACATAACATACTCTTGGCAGACTGGGAGGCAGAGCCAGGCCGAGCCGGGCACTGCGCGGCAAGAAGTAAGCTAAGGGTCAGGGATACAGGTGGGGGCTGTATCGCTCCTCGGAGAGGGTTCAGGAGACAGGGGCTGAATCTGAGTCCGGGCCCTTTTGAGGCCTAGAAACGGGGACAATTCAATGAATTAACGTGCACACTGCAAAATGTGGCAACGTAGCTTTACATAGGCCTAATATTCGTTGTATTCACGAGGACTGGAAACTGGCATACTAGAGATGGACACAACTGTAATTGCGTCTTTAATCGATCAGAAAGGAATACATGCATATCGGTCATGCACATATAACATAACATGGGGAACACGTAGGCACATACAACATGGCAAAATTTACTTTTCCACAGAGGTGTAAGTGATGCACTTACCTACACTATGGGTTTTCCTACTGATCCCTTGCTAAGAGTTGTAGTCAGGGTGTGCTAGGCCCTTTCTACTACAACAGCTGGTTCAGTAGAACTCAGAGTATTTCTAAGCTTGTTATATGTACCTATGGTACCTTATGTGATCTTTCAAATGATATCTCAAGATTATATTTGGTAAAAACAACAGTAAGCTCAAATCCCAATCGCTGCACACCAATGTGAGAAGTTGGCCTGATATATGATGCTCACTAGTTCTAGTGATCACCTTGTATCAGTCCAAACAACCCTTATGGTGATTGGTTGTAAGTCAACCTTATAGACCAGCTATCCTAATGGTAGCATGGACAAAGCAGTCTTAGGCTAAACTCTTTTGGCATGTGAAGCCAGCTGTTTTACCACAATATAACCCCTTGAATACCAGATGAAAGGACACCACACAGGTTGTTATAAAAATAAACAATATATTTATTAATAACAAACACCTCTGAACTCTTTATGAGATCAGAGGGCTAAGCACATGACAATCTCTTAGGAAAAATATGATAAGTTGCACAAAATTACAATGGTGCCCTAGGGGCATGGCAAACCATATACTAAGTAAATGGTATAAGGAAATCGATAGAAGGAATGGAGCTGTCCAGAGGCTGTTAGATCGCTGGGACTACACTACCCTAACTTTAGGTAAGAAATAGGAGGCCCACGGGACGCGTGTGCAGAGTGTGAACTCACACGCGAGATGCGTAACAACGTCTATGGATAGTACAGTTCAAGAAAAAGGTGAGTACGGACAATCCTGACTAGTTAGGACTAAAACGACTGTGAATCTGGACACTAGGAGAGTCAATCTACCCTTGAGCACCGAAATGCTCTTGTTACCTCACCCACGGGCTGCGGGTGCATAGGTGCGAAGTCGTGTTGGGTTTCTGCGTTGAAGTCTATGGAGCCTGAAAGAAAAGATGCTGCAGCCGACCAGGAGGAAGATGTCCGGAGAGATCCACGGGTGGATCGAGGAAGATGAAGACCTGAAAGCAGAGGGGACAATGTTCAAAGTCACTAGCCAGTGACCGGTGTGGAACCAGGAAGGAACCAGATGTCGTCGTTGCGATTAGGGTAAGAGTGGACGCTTGTCTCTGCAGCCACGTGGACCAGGAGGTGTCTTCGACGACCAGGATGGAGGCACGAGCTGTCCCACGCAGGCTCTCGCTGTCGGTGGTGTCGGATCCGGATTTGGAGTCAACAGGCCTTGGCAAAGGCAACCCACGCGGTGAGTGGAAACGGCGTCTGGAGTGGACCAGGAGGGTCCAGGGTGCTCCTCTTTTGGAAGGGAGCAAGGGCCAGTCTGGAGCAACCAGACCAGCGGTGTAGTTTTCAAAGATCGTCGCCTAGGAGGTCACTAGCCAGCCGGCAAGTGACCAGACAACGCGTCGAGCAGCAATCAAGCAAAAGGGCCCCACGCAGGTCTCGTGGATGATGGAGGGCTGGTCTTTGGTGCAGGAGCTGCTCGGGGCTGGGGCTTCTCAATCCCCAAAGCACTTTGTCGAGGTTACCTCAGAAGTCGTGCTGGAAGCGAAGTGCAGTTTCTCCAACGTGTCTCTTCGCACCCACGGATCTCAGCTGTGCTGCAGATGTGAGTTGAGGTCGGAGAGGTCTGGGAATCCGGGTCTCGTCGGGCTCTGAAGTCTGGATCCTCGAGGGAAGACGACAAAGTGAAGCCGCTGGACGCTTGATGGTGCCTGCAGTTGCAGGGTGGACACTCCTTGCCCACAAGGGAGATTCTTCAGTCTTCTGTGGAGGAGAACGTCGAAGTCCAGGGTTTCTTCTTGTAAAAGTTGTTCAGGATAATCTAACTTGGAATGGGACCAGCTCCTACCTTTATCCTGCTAAAGGGGGCTGTACTACGACTAGGTTCCTCCTGTGGGTGGGACCAGGAAGGGGGTGGTTACACCCCATATCCTTTGTCCGGTTTCGCGCCAGAGCTGGGGCTGGAGTGCCGCAGCAACTGGTTTGAACCGGTGTATGCACAGGGCACCTTGTGTGCCCCAGGCATGTCTCATTCCTTTCAGGCCTCCCTACCTCAATACACAAAATCCTGTCTGGGGTGGTGCTAGCACCTCCCAAGGCAGGAAACCCTTTGTACAGGCCTCCCTCGCTGGAAGGACTCCCAGCAGCAGGAGGTCAGACTTGTGTCTGTGGTGGCAGCATCCATTTTGTGATGCTGAGGCTCGGGTTAACTTTAACCGGGGTTCTCAGTTACATACATGTCGTGTCCCTCTAAAAGGGTGGAATGCCACCCCCGTCGCCAGAACTGGCGAGGGGGTAGTATTCCAATTCGTATGACACCTTACTCGACATATTTTGATAATGCTATACCAAAGTTAGCAATAACCGCGAGGATTATAATGCACTTAAGAGTATATGGTATAGCGTTATCATGGAAACAGCTAAAGGATTTGGTTCAGAAAGCTGTAGACAGACTCAGCTCATGCTAGAGCACCATCTCACATAATTCCAAGCACTCTGCCTTCAGGATTGATAAGGCCTGCCATAGGAGTGACTTATAGGAGGATATGTGTCCATTTTGGGGTTAGATATAGGTATACTATATCTACAGCAAAGGGTGATTACACCACCTTGCCCCAGCTGTCTTACCAGCCAGTTGTGTCTGTTTAGATGGCCAGCCAGGGGTGGCATAATACATGCTTCAGCCCCTGGTAGGCCTTGGGTTCACCTATGCCCTGGCTACCTAAGGTACACTGTACAGGGACTGATAAGGTGTCCTAATACCAATTGGTAAATGCACCTAAAGTACATGGATGTCAATTTAGAGAGAGAGAACAGCTAGGCTGTGGGTCTGATTAGCAGGCCCACAGCCAGGGAAAGTCGTAAACCAGTGAAGCAAAAAGCAAAAATCTGGGGTGACCATAGGATTGGAGACCCTACTCTCCTACATCGGGCGCTTAATGTTATCCAATGGGAAAAGTCACAAAGGAACAAAGGATGCAGGCTCGGGACAGAGACTCTGCAGAGGCGACCAACACTTCGAGAGCTAAGTTGGGATCTTGCAGCACAGGTCGGTACCCCAAAGGGAGGCATAGGGTGCTGTAGGGCGCCGGGTGCAGGGGTGTCTTTGGGTGTCGGAAAAGCTTACCCTCAGCTGGTCGCGGTTGGGGTGGCCCCTGGTTCTGAGTCTGCAGGCGTCGTCTGGTTCGTCGAGGAGGGTCTTTGGGCACTGGACTTCGGGTCCCAGTCGCCAGAGGGACGTCCTTGTTGTTTTTGTTCACTCGGGCACGGGCCGGGCTCGGCGGGTGCAGAGTGGGCTGGTCCGGAGCTTCCTGGCTGGCACCAGGGGGTTGTTGTAGCAGATCCTCTGCTGATGGGAGTCCCAATCTTTAGGAGGGTCAAGGCAGGCAGGTCCTCTGTTAGTCCCAAGGTTGCTCTCCGCAGGAGTCACCGGGATTAGGCAGAATCGGCAGGCCGGTAGGACTGGGGCCAAGTCAGTTGTTGTCGTCCTGTTGTTAGCAGCTGCGTGGCGGGTTTTCTTTCTCTTGATCTTCTTTCTTCTTTTCTTTTCGGGATCTGCGGAAGGAAGGTTCAGGGAGCCCCTAAATACTGAATTTAGGGGCGTTACAGGTAGGGCGAGGACAGGGAAAAATAGGTCCCTGTCCTGGGGTGGGTACACCCTCTAACCTGCTCCTCTCCTGTGGGAGGGGGGCAGGAGCCTAGCTGTGATTGGGCAGGGCTCCCCATCGTCAAGATGGCCGGAGCCCGGGGTCATGCTTCACCTCATCTCACCCACCTGAGGGTTGGGGTTGGCACAGGCTGGCACCCCCCCTTCCTGACATAGTTTTTCCCGCCAGTCTTCCCGCCAGAGTGGGGGTCAGGACTGTTGGGGGCCAGTTGCTGGGTACAGCAAATGGTCTGGAGAAGCTCACAGAGGCGGCATGGCTTTGAAGCTTTCCCCTGCCCATCCTGGGGGAGGAGACCTAGCACCTCGCCCAGGATGTGCATCGTTGCAGGCCCAGGAGAGCGGGGGGCTGACGAAATACCAGTGCCATAGTTATATAAGTGTACAGAGTACATAGGCGAATACCTTGCACATTCCAGGTCACCAACTCACCCTCCTACTTTTCATTATACCAAAGGGTTGATGTTTGCATGGGGGTACTAGGCTGTGGACATTAAACAATGTAGACTAGCACGCCCCATCGGCACCTCCGGAGTCGTAACTATAAACAGTACATTCACCGCCGCAAAAGCTTTATTAACAGTTTGCGGTCAAAAGAAAACGTCCTGGACTGGGTTGACATATCTTCATACCATGCACTGCTTATGTATAGAAGGATTACCATATGTGACTTTGTATTAATGTGTCTGTATCTGTCAGATTTTAATGCTGATGTATTATTCCACTGAAAAATCAATAAATACAATAGAAAAAAATAAAAAAAAGTATTACCAGGTCACTTGCTTTGTTTTTTTTACACTCCTGTGCACTTTCTTTTTCGCTTTTAATTTACTATTCGCAAATGTCCGTTGGTTGTGTTTGAACAGTAAATTAAAAATGTCAAAATCAATCAATCAATCAATCAGTGTTTTGTAGAGTGCACCTACTCACTTGCAGGGGTCTTAAGGCACAGGGGGGGGGAGTAGGAGTGCGGCTCAAGGATGTTACGGTGCTTCCTCAAAGAGACAGCTCTTGAGGCCCATCAGGAACTTGGAGAGTGAGGGTGTCTGTCGGAGGAGGAGATGAGGGTGTTCCATGACTTGGCCGTGAGGACGGAGAAGGAGCTTCCTCCTGTTCTGGTCTTCTTGGTACGGGGTACTATCGCAAGAGAGAGATGGGCTGAGTGGGGGATCTTTGGGGAGTGTGGAACGAGAGACGGTGGTTCATGTAGGCGGGTCCAGTGTTGTGGAGGGCTTTGTGATTGTGGGTGAGGAACTTGAAGGTGATTCACTTCTCGACAGAGCGCCAGTGTAGTGTCCGAAGGTTTTGGCTGATGGTGGTGCGATAGGTTGAGGACTAGTCTGGCGGCGGTGTTCTGGAGTTTTCGGGTGAGGCTCTTGTTGACCCCAGTATAGAGTGTATTGCTGTAGTCCAGTCTGCTGCTGAAGAGGGCATGGGTGATGGTCTTACCATGCTCGAGGGGAATCCAGTTGAAGGTCTTTCGGAGGAGGCGGAGGGTTTCGTAACAGGAAAAGGTGATATCGTTGATCTGGCGGTCCATTTTGAGTTCGGAGTCCAGGATGATTCCGAGGTTAAGTGTGTGGTCTATGGTTGAGGGGGCTCCTGAAGGCGGTGGGCCACCAGGTCTCGTTCCAGGCGTTGTGGTGTGGGCCCATGATGAGAACTTCCGTTTTGTCCTTGTTGAGTTGTAGGCTGATGTTTTTCATCCACCTGGCGACTAATTTCATTCCATCTTGAAAGGATGAGTTGGGTGTCGTCGGCGTACGATAATATGTTGAGTCCATGTGATCTGACGGTGGATGCGAGCGGGCCATATAGACGTTGAACAGGGTGGGATTGATGGAGGATCCTTGTGGGACTCCGCAGGAGGTCAGAGTGGGTCCCGAGAGGAAAGGAGGGAGTCTCACCCGCTGCGTTCTGCCACAAAGGAATGAGTGAATCCAGTCGAGAGCCTTGTTCCGGATTCCTGCGTTGTGGAGTCTATTTGCTAGGGTGCGGTGTGAGACTGTGTCGAAGGCAGAGGAGAGGTCCAGGAGGATGAAGGCCACAGTCTCTCCTCTGTCGAGGAGGGAGCAGATGTTGACTGTCGTGGCGAGAAGGGAGGTTTCGGTGCTGTGATTCTTTCGGAAGCCTGATTGGGAGAAGTCGAAGATGTTGTTTTCTTCTATGAAGGAGGCGAGTTGACTGTTGACGACCTTTTCCAAGACTGTTGGGCCACAATTCATGTGTACACATTTGTGGTCACCTGGTAACTGGGTTTAAAGAGAACTCATTCTAGGGTGGCCCGTCTAAATGTATTACTCTGGGACATTAGCTAATTACATGTCAAACAAGCCTTAACAAAGCTAAATAGCTCAGACTTTTACAGACAGGGCTGCCAGCTGGCTGTTTTTTCTATCAGCCTAGTAATTGAATTTATATAGCGCTTACTACCCCTAACGAGACGTCGAATCGCTTTTCGGCGAGTAGCATGCTACTCCGGAACCCAAAAGGATTAGTGGTGGATTATTATAGGGAAATATGAGAATAGTATTAGTATAGAGAGGTACGAGTTAATGTAAACGGGGGACATGCGAGTTTGTTAGTTGAATTGAATAGTGTAATGGAGGGATTGAAGAAGGAAGAAAACTAGAAGTGCTAACTGGGAGATCATAGTAGTGAGTTGAGGTCTGGGAGGAGTAAAGGAGAGATGGTGGAAAGAGCCTGAAGAAAAGGATTAGGGAGAAAGAGAATAAGAGTAGAAAAATTATGTTTGGGATGAATCAAAGAAGAGATAACATAAAGGAGAATTTAGTTGGATTGTTTGGGAAATCATAGTAGTAAAATGTTGTTTGTGGTGAGCCAGGAGGCGTAGAGGAGGGAGAAGTCTAGTAAGGGTTATTTTGGGGATAATAATAGTAGAAAGGAGTTGGCCTAACGGCAAGGGCGTTCAGAAAGAAGGGGGTCCCCACATCGATACTAGGCAGGTAGACGGGGAAAATGCATATCAAGGAAGAAAAGAAAAGAAAAACATGCCTATGGACATGCAAGATGGCCTCAGAAGAGGTCCAAATATATTTGTACTAGCCTCAAGCCAAACTAGCAGTTCAAACAACAGTATTTAGAAACATTTCAAGATAAATTGTGTATTTTATTATTTATTTAATTATTTATCAAAACAGTACTTTTTCAAATTGTACATTTCATAAGAACAGCTAAGTTACATAGAATTCATAATAAAGAAGATAACGCGACAGTGCATATGGTTCTTAGAACAGAATATGACATGACGTCAATTTAAAAACCAATGTGTTCTCACCAAGGCCCACACATAAAGCCACAAACTATTATTACCAGACATACAAACACAAGCTAGTATCACCAGACATACGCATACATACTTCTCACATCCAGGTAGGTGCTACAATCAAATCCACAAGTCACTAGTCACTCCGCAATAAAGTTCTAATCAGTGATCGATGGGGATAGTTAGAATATTCTCCCAGATCATTCGGTTGGTTCTCAGATGGTAAAGGTGCCAACGCGCGTTTCGGTGTGAAACCCCAGCCGGGGTTACACCTTCATCAGGGCAGGAGTGGACTGGAGGGCACACGGTGTAGCAAAATCTTGATTTTTCGGACAGCAGTTCAACATTTAAAAGAGGTCTCTGCAAAGGATCATCACGCTAGAGGAGATGATCACTTGTATCCAGTAACGTGCGTGGGATGCTCCGCATCCGAGCTTTTCTATGGTTTCAACATGACGGCAGATTTCAGGCTTGCAGAAGAATTTTGGTGTTTGAAGAGGAAGTTTCTGGCCGGGGGCAGAAGGGGATAAATCACCGGCGCTCCGGGGACAGAGTCTCGACGGGTGTTCCCCCTTCCTCTCCGTGGCAAGCGTTCGTGTAAGTCAGGCAATAGCCGGAAAGCCATAGGCAGGTTTTTCTTTTCTTCCTTGACTAACGGCAAGGGCGGTCAACCTCCAATCTGGGGGAACCGGGTTTTTGTCTTGGCAATGACGCGCAACATCCAGTGATTCTAGGCAAATCACTTAATCTCCCTGTGCCTAACAAAAATAAATGTGTCCTTATGTAATGCAACTGGTGCTCGTGAAAAGCACTCTGATACCCGAGACCTTCGGGTCAAGTTTGCGCTATATAATACACTGTTAAAAAAAAAAGAAAGGGTTTGAGGTGAGAGAGTGAAGAAAAAGGATACATTGATAGAGGTCTAGGTTGATGGTAGGACAGAGTAAAGCTTTCCAGAGATTTGTTTTACCTATACAACAGGAATAAAATAATAAACATATAGATACATGATTACATAGGAGGGAATAAATGTGTAATGAGAGGATGTAGCCTTACGGCTAGAGCGGTCGACCTCGAAGCTGGGGAACCAGGTTTGAGTCTCGGCAACCACGCTCACCATCCAGTGATTCTGGGTAAATCACTTAATCTACCCGTGCCTAAAAAAAAATTTGAATGTGTCCATCTGTAACAAAACTGGTGCTCATGTAAATCGCTCTGATATAGATATATATAGATATATGTATATATAATATATTGAGATTTGTGCGTTTTGTTTTGGAGGAGTAGTGAGGAGATATTGATGTAGTGTTATTTTGTGAAAGATTTGTATGTGTAGTATTGCTGCTGAGTGGTATTTGAATAGTACAGAGGTGGTAATGTGTCCACTACCAGGAACACGGTGACCCGGGAGCTGCACCTCAGCGCTGCTATCACATATACACTATTTATGACAAACTGAGGTGATTGGGAGACAACTCTTTCCTTCCCTCCGCCCTAACTCACATACCGAGAATACGATGTTTATGGAGTTATCCGCTCCATTTCATTCTCAAGGAAACAAGCTCCCGGGATATATGCTGAGGCATACAGAGCTTCCAGTATACGCCTTTACTTCCACATTCGCAATTGAATTGGTCTAGGGCCCCGCCGGGTCGGAAGTATCACCGGCAGAGCGACCTTTGGCATATACGCAGCCACTTTGAGCCCAGAAGATTCGCGCAAGCGATGAAACACGTGTCGGCTGGCTGTTGTAAAGCATACAGAAATTAAAGAACCAAGGATTTACCTTGCGTCACTTTCTTTTTCTCTTTTGAATATTGACTGTTTCTCTGTAACGTTATTTGTTCACTATTGCGTGCACCACCACCTACTTGTACATTAATGCTTTTTGTGTGCATAGGGTTTTTCTGTGTTTATATTGTTGTGTTTTGCCAGCTTGCTGGTTCAACCCTTGAGTGGTTATTAGGTTTTCACTGATATTGTTCTTTAGTGCCTCCATAATAGGCTGTGCGCCCAGTGCTCCATTGACACGAAAAACCTTTCTGTCTCATTCAGAGGTGGTAATGTGTTTTGGAGAACAACAGTATGTGGTATGTAAGAGGGGATGGACAAGAGTTATGATTGTGTTAGAATTGATCACTGGAATAGGAAATGTGCGTAGTGGAGTGGTGTGTAAGGATTTTATGGTATTGGCAAAAAGAGGAGGCGGATATTGGTGGATGGTGCGCTGGAAGGCTGAGTATAGGTTTTGCCTTTATTTATAAATCCAGGCAACTACAAATATTGGAAGAAGCTGGGAAATCTGGTATTTTTCCCTTCTGAAACAAAAACCTAAAACAGCAAATACATGAAGAAATCAGTTCAAAAGTATTTGCGAATTGTCCAAATTGTTTCATAACGAATACAATAGGATAATTGCAACGTTACAAAATAATCCTGACAATGTTACCCGAAATATCACCTACCAAACTAAATAAATGGTCGGTATTTTTTTATAAGAAAAATGACAACCCTATTTACAGACTAGATCTTTTGGTTTTGCAGATTATCGCTTGGTGCTGGGGAAAATCAGATAATCTCCTCCTACAGTCATCTTTACAATAAATAAGAGGGGGGAAAGTGACTAGGGGAGGGATTCCATGAAACACCTGGAGTACAAAAAACAGGATTTAAATGGCTGATTTGAAACTTTTTTGCCCCCTCGGAGCCAAATCAGAAACACCTGCGTTTGCTTAGTGTCACTTAAATTGCATGTTTTCTACTAGGAAGGTTGAACTTCAAGGATTCTCTCGAGTGCAGAGCAGGGGTGCTCTGGCGTGGGTGTACCTTATTCTGTTGTATCACAGGTACAGTGGATTTTTGTTATTTTACTTTCCTTGCTCTCTTCTGCGCTGCCTGCCTCATTCAGAGCGCCCCTATGAGAGAGAGGGAAACTGGAAAGCTGTGGCGTCAATCACAAGGTTTACGGTGCAGGCCGGGGTCCCGGCATCGGCACTCCTAGGGGCATGGGGTGCAGGGGGGAAGGAGGAGCAAAGCCGGCTGTGCGCTGAGCGGTCGCTACTCGCTCGCACACATAAGGGGTCTGCAGAAGGGAGCCTCTGACTGACGGAACAGCTGCTGGTCGCAGAGATCGACACAGAGCCGCGTGTGAGGTAAGGTGCCCGGCTGCTCCTCGCCTCTTTCACGTGCGCGACCAGCATGCCGGTCCATGTTATTTTCTGCATTTAGCCCCGCTTACCCTGTGATAAATTACACCTTAGAAGGACCAGGAGGCAAGCACTTTGAATTGGAGGAGTAAGTCAAAGCTCACAAAAGGGAAGAGCTCTAAAAAACAAGATCCCCCGTGTGCTTGCAAATGGTGAAGTTCTAGCTGTCTGGAAGAGTAAAATAATTAGGCGTTTGCCAGGTTGCTAGAAAGCCGGTGTGTTTACATTGTGGTTACCATTGTAATGGCTGCCCAGCGTTGGTGGTCATTCGCACTACAAGCCCCATCCCTCCTAGCGCTGTGACCTCACGCTACCCCTCCATCAACAGGTCACCAACCTTGTAGTCCATTTGATTCTTTGAGGTCGTATTTGTTAGTCTCATAAAACTGCTTTTCCCAGGGGTCATTTATTCACTCTACATGAGCCTTGCTCTCCATGTAGAGGCGTTTGTACAGCAAGAGTCCTATTCGTGCCTGAGGCCAAATCGCCATTCTCTATTAGTACTGCAACTCCCAAAGTGAATAGGAGAAGTGGGGTTTGTCTCTTTCCGTGACTACATTTCCCATTCTGCCATGCGTCTCTGGCCATCCTTTGCTCAAGGGACTGGCCATCCTGTCTTAATTGCTGAACCACACTTCCCATACTGCTCTGTTAGCTTGTCTGTGGAAGTTTTCCCCGCCCCTTTGCATTCTACGCGCACTAATCGCCACCAGTGTACGCACGCAGCAGTGGGCGTGCCCACCGCAGCTTAGCACTACACTTCCCAGAGTCCCCGCTCGCGGCCCTGGCTCAGGCCTGTACAGCGCTTCGGCAGATTGTTGTTGTAGTTCTCAGAAGATGGCGGCGGCTGTAGCGGGAGGGGGCTCGGTGTCCTCGTCGGCCCCAGCCAGGGGCCGCTTCCCGGGTCGTCCGGGCTGGCGATGGCGGCGCACGCGGCTGCTACGAACAGGCTCCTTTGCGCCGGAGGCTGGTGCAGCGCCTGACCCAACCCTGCAGCGGCTTTTGGACCTGTCGGGGAGCCTGCGCCGCCTACGGAGGGCCTGTGCAGGGGGCGGCGCGGCGGGAGAGGCGCAGGGCGGGGAGCAGCCTGTGCCGGAGCTGGGGGACAGCGAAGAGGAGGAGGTAAGAAGGGCTTCATAAAGATCATATACTGACTGACGCGCTAGGCCTGTGGTAGCTGCACCTACATAATCTGTAAGGAGCTCAGGCACATACAACTGCGCACTGCAGAGACACATAGATATAGGTCATATCATGCATCTGTGGATGCTGCATATCGGAAGGAACACATCAGTTTACCTCCTAAGAACCCATTTGACAGCGCGTTCTAGCACACTCTCCTATAGAGGCACCACTTAGGCACTCTATAGGAAGCATGCATTAGCCTAGACTTCTATCGACGCTAGGAGACTCCAGCAAAGCCTATTTAACAACCTACGGATAAAAAATGCAGATATCTGGAAGCGGCATTTATACACCCAACTATTCACACGCCCACTTTACAACCTTAATTGGTATACACCCCAAGCATATCTTTGCTTTAGAAGGCACCCACTGGCGCTATGCAGAAACGCACACTGACGAGCTCCATGTTCACGGGTCTTAGAATGCTGCACCTAAGGATGGACCACACGGATAAAAAGAGGTTTTATTTATAGACGACCGTAATAAACCAACATTGATGGCACCCACCAGCACACTATTTTAATATATCTGCCCTTCTTGGCTATCTTACGCACAACATACAAAGTCTCAGACTGTAGTGTCTCAGGGACTCCACAGATACAAACATCAGTGAAAGATACACTGCACAGATAACATGCAGCTACCCATAGGCGCGAGATGTTCAGGGACCAACTACACATTCTCTTCCCATTGACAGTCGATACGGGCGCGCTTGAAAACATGCGAATTTCGCTTATTAAAACTTACGGGCTTAATATAAAACCACACGCTTTAGAACAAGGCGGACATTCCAAATGTATGAGCACATCTGCTACATACTTCTGTTTACACACCGTCTAGTCCCACATCCATAGTTGACGCATACATTTGTATCAGATCGTTGTAAAGCTGCTATTTTCATGCGGACCTCGCTTGAGCTCCACATCTTGAATAAAGGATTAACTGATAGACTCATAGGATCTGCACTCAAGTAGTTCACTATAAACTGTAGTTGACAACATATGCTGGCCCATGTTATGTTATCGGTCTAGTAAAAGGTACAACTGGCACTACTGTGGCATCTTTGGCGCTCAACTAAAATAAGACTATTTACATAAAGCTACTAGCAACATTTATTTTTCTGCATATACTGTCGGTGACATCATGTTTTAGTATATAGACCCCTTCAGGACAGGCCTGGTGATTTGTGAGCTGTGTTGTAACTTACTCTTGGGAGGGGATGAAGTAACAGATGATTGTCGGAATGCTGAACAATTGAATCTTGCAGCAAACGTTCAAGATATGATAAAGTAAATTCAAAATGTGTATTTCATTAACCTTTAGAACCGTTACAGTACATCAGGTTACAGTAGTGCTTTGAGAAGTATTTTTGAAAAGTGATGGTTTTTAAACATGAATATAGAAATATTCATGCTTCTTCCACCCACCCTGACCAACGTGCCAATAGTGAACTAAGAGGCAAGTCAGTTATGTTCATCCTTCGAGCAGCTTGGGTTGCTATTATGCAGCAACACCATTTAGTTTATTAAATCAAACACAGAAGGTTTTGTACAGCGCCAAACCTGAAGTATTGTATTTGGAGGTCTTCTTATATGCGATAACTAAGTAAAAGGAAGGAAAATGAAATGTAACAATTGCCTAGGGTCACACAGTTTGCAAAATAATGAAATACCAGCATTTGTAAAGCACACAGCTACCTCCGTAGAGGTGTCCTGCGCTGGGGGCCGGCTGGAAGTTTAAGCGAGCTATTGCCCAGAGTCACATGGTGCTGGGCTAACCTGCAGCCGGTGCCAGGGATCGAACCGTGAACCCCATGGGCCAGAGTTAGGCACCCTGGCCGCTGCGCCACACCTCTTCGCTGATCAGGTGGGGAAGCTGAGATTTTCTAGTTTCACATTGTGCAAATCCGTCACTAGATTTACATGCTTTGCATCCCCTAAACCTACCTTCTCACCCTACTGACTTCAGTGCTGCACACAGTCTTATCACAGACCAACATTTTGTCCCTTGGAAAAATGTTTGCGAGTACCCTTGGTTTAAGTTTGTGCGGACCAAATGTAAAATCAGTGAGTGATTAGTATGCTTTGGCAGGCGCAGAGATATCCTCGGTCTCCACATCTTAAACTTGCCCCATAACAACACACTTTACTTAACCTGGTTGAGCTCATTTCCCTACTTGAGAAGTGAGATTGTATGTGTATTTGGGTACTATTAGTGATTTAAAAAAAAAATCATATTTTGATTCCTGCAATAAATTTACTCCTCCTTGTCGAGATTAGTGTATCTCTTGACTGGTTTATTTAGATTTACCCATCCAGAGTTCAGTTTCCTCCGAGCTAGACTAGTGGCTTGGCACCCTTGCATTTCTTTTCTTTGACCTTTCTCTTAAGAAACGTCCTGGCCCATGTTACTCATCTGGATTAAGTAAAGCCAATTTACTGCTGGGGCACTATAAAGTAAAGAAATACTTTACTGACAGGACCACTCAGACAAGTTGTGCGAACAAAGGGGCATATTATCAAGGGCATAATCGCCGCTTTATCAGCACTTTTTGCTAACAAGGGCCCCCAATACCAGAACTCTTTCCCATAACCGTACAATTGTTCCCCACATTGGCAAAACTTTTAGCACCCTCTGTAATTCCCAAGTAAATGGCACCTAGGCCCTGAGGTACTAAAGAGGGCCCCTATGGGCTGCAACACAAATTGTGGCATCCTAAGGGACTTCTCAGTAAGCACATGCAAGACTGACATTGCTGGCTGCATGTCTTGGTGCAGACAAAAGTGAAAACACATGTCACACATCCTGTGTGGCACGTCCCTTACCACTGCAGGCAATTTTTGTAAGACACCCCAATAGCAGGCCTAACAGCCCTAGTGCAGGGTGCTGAATAGTACATGTGAGGGCATACCTGCATGAGCAGATATACCCTGTGCTGGTCAGTCTATTACTGGCCAGTACAAGTGACCAGGGAAAAAAATCTTAAGATGTGTGTAGGACACTGTTGAAAAAGAGATCCCTCAGCTACATGATTGCTTCACTGAAAGTAGGGTTGTTTGGTATTAAACCTGTTGTATTGATAAACCCACACTGATGCCAGAGTTGGATTTACCAATACATTCTCCCGAAGTGATTCTTGGAGGTACCCCCTGAAAACCTACCAGCCTCTGTCCTTGCTGACTGGTTTCCTTCAGCCTACCACCCGAGACGCTGTTCTGACCTCCCAGGGTGAGAGCTCTGTGCACCCATGAGACTTGGAACAAAAGCCTGTCTGGGGAAAAAGGTGTAACTACCCCTCCCACTGGATGACCTGCTGATTGGCCGTCCTTGGGTGGCAAGCCTGAAAGGGCTGCTGCCATTGAAATGTGAAATCTGGCTTCCCCTCACAGGAGAGGAAGCCATCCCCATTGTCCAGAACCCCCTTGGCACTAGGATGGGTTGGAAAATTTGCTAGTAAGGTATGCATGGCACATCCAGGCTAATACCACTCCTAAGGTGGGCTACTGGGAAGTGGACACTATTTTTCAGAAGTAGCCACCTTTGTGATGGCATACTCAGGAATTCTGGGACAGGGTTATGTCCCACTACCAATAGGAAGTGGTCATTTGAGGGGCATAATGACCCCAAGGTTCAGTAGCCCATTGGCTACTGCCCTGCACTCCCCTAATGCCTCTAAATTCAGTATTTAGGAGAGCCCCTGGCACAAGAGAAACAGTTTCAGTCCACCTAAGATGAGGACACCTAAAAGGTGCAAAAGCAGGGCAGAAACGGCTGACCTAGTATCAACCCTGCCGGCCTGTCTGATTCTCTCGTCCAACTGCGCCAGAGTCTACTCGTCCTGCAGCTGTTTATTTATTTATTCAAAGTTTTATATAGCGCGAACAAGATCCTTACAGATATCAGAGCGCTTCACAAAGACAGGGTAGGGGCAATAGGAGTGAACAGAGATAATGGGAGCAGTATAGTAGTCACTAACATGGTAGGATAATAGTAACATAAATAAAGCATATCAATATACACTCAGGTAAACAAGTAATATAAGACGGTACAAGTCATTGATCTCAACACAGAGGTGTTCAGGTGCACCTTGGGTGTGTGGATGGCTTAAGCCAAAGCCTTAGTGTAGAGAGAACACTGAGTGGGCATATCGGGAGAGTGAATCAGTAAACCAACGTGTATCATATATTGGTAGTGACAACATCAAGTTAGAAGTATAGTGCCAGAGGACAGGTGAGCAGTGATACAAAGCAATGCAGAGTCTCCGATACTGCACCAATAGTGTTCAGGAGATCTTGGCCAGAAGGATGGTTTTCACCTCTTTCTTGAAGAGTGCAGCGGAGGAGATCAGCCTGGTTTCAGGCGGGAGCGCATTCCAGATCCTGGGTGCCATTCCAGAGAAGGAGCGCTTGTATGTTTTCTCTTTCCGGAATCTACGAGGTTTCAGGAGTAAGTTTTTTGAACTTCTGTTGACCCCTGAAACCAGGGAGGACTGCCTACCTTTGATAAAGACTAAAACCTCCAGAAGAATAGCAAAACTGTTACCTGCATACTGCAAAAAACTCCAAAAGAAAAGTCTGAGGCCTCTGGATCCGCCAAACCTGACACCTGAAGCCACCACTGCACCCGTTGCCTCTGGCCAGAGTTGAAGTGGGCCACCAGTGTCAACAAGGTCCTCCAGAGCTAGAGTCCATTGTGGGTTCACCCCTCCTGGACTCCCGGACTTAGCATGCAGCCTCTGCACGCAGCCATCCTCACCGTGACTGCTCCAGGTAAGAAATTCCAACACCTAAAGACACCTCTGCATCACTCGCCCCCAGGGGTAGAGAAGAGGAGCTCTGGTGTCCCCAAGCATCACAAGCTTTGCATCCTCCTTGTTAGACGGACCGGGAGGGTCGGCCGAGGATACGGGGAGAGGTCTCCGGGGAGAGCCGTCTCCAGTAAATCGTACAGACAAGTAACTTCCCCCCCACAGACGGACACCACACAATGATAAAGTTCAACGATACTTTATAGACAATTCTTCACGTACGGTAGAATGGTACAAGGAGGTCTGGACTCAGGGGTCCCCTCTATTCTGGTCTCTGTTTGGGAAAAGGGTAGCGGGACAGTCTTGTTACCAAAAGATGGAAAATAGCTCTCAATCCTCGAGCTCGGTGGTGTAGATGAACGGGCCGCGGCGGAGCCAGCAGGTCCCGAGATGGATGAAGGAAGACGACGGTCCGCGGCAGAGCCAGCAGGTCCCGATGAAGGTGGTGGTTACAAACGGTCCGCGGCCACGCCAGCAGGTCCCGACGATGATGAAGGATAGGGTGGTTCCCAAAGCCGCGGCAGCGCCAGCAGGCAAGACGAGGGTGCACAAGGCAGAGCTACGGCAGCGCCAGTAGTCCGTCAAGGATGAGTTCTTCTTTGCGTCTCTCGACTCCAAGATACAACTGCCCTCCTGCTCTGGAGCTGCCCCAGTTATAGGGCTGGTGTGCTTTGATGTCCGGACCCTCGCACTTGGAGGTCGGGAGGTCCGGGATGAGGGGGTTCAGACACCCAGCAGGGGGGTGGAGCCAGCGCCCGGGGAGGCGATGGGCGAGCGGCACTTGGCGGGGGAGAGCCATCGACACCTCCTGCTCCCATTGACTGACCAAGTAGCCCGCTCACCTCCTGGGTGGATGTTGGTGCCGGAATGTCTGAGGCCTGGCCAGGCCCAGGGTTGAGGTCGATCGGGGGCCAGGCGGCCTCGTGGTGGAGTGTCCAAGATGGCGCCCAGGATGGGCGCGCAGGCCGGTAGTGGGTCGGCCTACGCGGTCAACAGGTTCGAGTGTAGGGGTCCCTGCGGGGACGGTGGACGTGCAATGGTGGTGTGTGGTACTTGCGTGGCTGGTTCGGGCCTGGTTGGGCCGGGGGAGAGCGGCCCTTCATGTGGCCTGTCCAACATGCGTCCCCCCCAGCTGAAGGCGGGGAGAGTTACCCATTCTCTTGGGGACTCTTCTCGTCGAGGCGGAAGAACCGGGACAGGCCATCTGCGTTGGCGTGATCGGGCCCAGGCCGATGTTCAACTGTGAAGTCCATCCCTTGTAGGGAGATGGACCAGCGTAGCAACTTCGGGTTTTCCCCCCGCATCTGCATCAGCCACTGCAGGGGTCGGTGGTCGGTCTGTACCCGAAAGGGTGTGCCAAAAAGGTAGGGCCGGAGCTTCTTGAGGGCCCATACCACCGCGAAGGCCTCCCTCTCTATGGTGCTCCAGCGTTGCTCCCGTGGTAGGAGTCGCCGGCTGATGAAGGCCACCGGCTGGGCATGGCCTTCGGTGTTCACTTGGGACAGGACTGCCCCAATGCCATGGTCGGAGGCATCCGTCTGGACGATGAACTCCCGGCTGTAGTCGGGGGCCTGGAGCACAGGGGCGGAGCACATGGCGGCTTTCAATTGTTCAAATGCAGCTTGACACTCTGGGGTCCAGTTGACTTTCTGGGGCTGATTTTTTGACGTGAGCTCTGTGAGGGGCCTCACGATAGTACCATAGTCTTTCACGAACCTTCGGTAATAGCCCGTGAGGCCCAGGAAGGCTCGTACCTCGGTCTGGGTAGTGGGGGGCTGCCAGGACTGGATGGCGGCAATTTTTAGCTGCAGAGGGGCCACCAGGCCGCTTCCCACCTGGTGCCCGAGGTAGGTTACAGACCCTCGCCCAATTTGACATTTGCTGGCCTTGATCGTGAGGCCAGCTTGCTGAAGGGCGTGCAGTACTGCTCGGAGGTGGTGGAGGTGCTCGGACCACTGGTTGCTGTATACAGCGATGTCGTCTAAGTAGGCGGCGCTGAATCCTTCGAGCCCCGCCAGGACCTGATTGACGAGCCGTTGGAACGTTGCTGGGGCATTCTTCATGCCGAAGGGCATGACTGTGAAATGGTAATGGCCATCGGGCGTGGAAAAGGCAGAACGTTCTTGTGCCCGGGGTGTGAGGCCGATTTGCCAGTAGCCCGCCGTCAGGTCGAAGATACTGAGGTAGCGGGCAGCTCCCATGCGGTCGATTAGTTCATCTGCCCGGGGGATGGGATGTGCGTCTGTCCTGGTGACCGCATTCAAGCCCCGGTAGTCGACGCAGAACCGGAGTTCTGGTGTGGTGCCGGGGGCAGCTGCTTTGGGGACCAGTACTACCGGGCTGGCCCAGGGGCTGTCTGAGGGCTCGATGACCCCGAGCGTGAGCATTTTGGCTACTTCCTCCTGGATGCAGGCCCGTACCCGATCTGGCACGCGGTAGGCCCGGTGGCGGATAGGGGGGCTGTCCCCCGTGTCCACATCGTGCGTACACCAGGAAGTGACACCTGGGGTGAGGGAGAACAGGCTGGCGAATTGTGACAGGAGAACTTGGCACTCCTGGTGTTGCTCTCGGGTGAGGGCCTCTGAGAGTCGGACCCCATCTACGGAACCGTCTTTCTCCCGCGTTCGTAGGAGGTCCGGGAGGGGCTCGGAGTCCTCTTCAGCCCCATTGTCTGTGGCCATCAGGAGGCTGAGTTCTGTCCGTACAAAGTGCGGTTTCAGTCTGTTAGCGTGGAGGACCCGGAGGGGGTTCCGGGAAGATTCCAAGTCGATGAGATAGGTAGCCGGACCCTTGCGCTCGACCACTTTGAAGGGCCCTGTCCACTTGTCTTGTAGGGCGCAGGGTTCAGTGGGGGACATCACCCATACCTGTTGCCCAGGTTCAAATTCGATGGAGGAGGCATTCCGGTCATACCACCTTTTCATGTCCTCCTGACTGGCCTCTAGGTTGGCTTTTGCTAGTTCTCGGAATCGCCGGGTCTGGTTGCGGAGTGTTAGGAGGTAGCGGAAAACATCTGGTGGGTTCTTTAGAGGGGGCATCTCCCAGCCTTCCTTAACTAGGCTGAGCGGCCCGCGCACGGGGTGTCCATATAGCAGTTCAAATGGGCTGAAGCCCAGGGACTTCTGGGGAACCTCTCGATATGCGAAGAGAAGGCACGGCAACAGTACATCCCACTGGCGACGGAGGGGCTCTTCCAACCCCCCGATCATCCCTTTTAGCGTGCGGTTAAACCGCTCAACGAGTCCGTTTCCTTGAGGGTGATAGGGGGTCGTGAACCGGTAGGTAACCCCGCACTGTTGCCAGAGAGATTTCATATATTTCGAAATAAAGTTCGTGCCTCTGTCACTGACGACCTCCCGGGGGAAGCCCACCCGGGAGAAGATCCCCATCAGAGCCCGGCCGACTACCGGGGCTGTCACAGTCCGCAGGGGAACAGCCTCCGGGTAGCGGGTGGCGTGGTCCACTAGCACCAGGATGAATCGATGGCCTTGTTTTGTGCGCGGGTCCAGGGGCCCCACGATATCGATTCCGACCCTCTCGAACGGGGTGGTGACCACGGGAAAAGGTTGCAGGGGGGCTTTCAGTTTGCGGCCGCTCTTCCCACTGACTTGGCACGTGGGGCAAGATCGGCAATGCTGGTGTACATTGTCCCTCATTTTGGGCCAGAAGAAGTGGGTCACCAGGCGGCTATAGGTTTTGTCTTGACCCAAGTGTCCTGCCAGGGGGACATCGTGGGCCAGGTTTAGCAGAAAGTCTCTAAAACGGAGGGGTACCACTAGGACTCGGCTGGCCCCCAGCTCCGCGATTCTTTGCTCACTGTACAGCAGATCATTGTCCCAGTAGACCCAGTGAGTTCCGGAGGTATCCCCTGCGCTTTGGGCTAGCGCTTGCTGGCGGAGTCCCTCGAGGGAGGGACAGGTCTTTTGTTCTTGGCGAAATTGCTCTTGCGTGGGCCCCCCCTCTTGAGGCCACTGGTCGAGGTTAGCGAGGTCTGGAGGTTGAGCTGGTTCGGGGGGGACGTCACGGTCGGTGGTTTCGGCGGGGGCGACCGGAGGCGGTGGCGCCGGCCATTCGAGTTCCTCTGGGCGGGTGTTGGCACGGGCGGTCATGGACCGGGTGGTGACGCACGCCCAGTCCGGGACGCCCAGCATCCCCAGGTGCTCTTTTCGTTCGACTGCTGCCCATGGAGAGCTTTCCAGGTCATTACCCAGGAGGCAGTCTACGGGGGCATCATCTCGGACCGTCACCTTCAACATGCCGGAGACCCCTCCCCATTCGAAGGGGACGCAGGCCATCCGACACAGACTTTCTGAGTTATCGGCTGAACGTACAGGGCAGAGAATGTTTGGTAAGTATTGTTCGGGGGTCACCAGGTGACAGCGGACGGCTGTTACACTGGCCCCAGTGTCACGAAGGGCTTCCGCCCGGCGTCCATTGATGCCCACCCATTGGCTGTACTTCTGGGTATTAGCGGGTAGGGGGACCCGCGGGACCATGTCTCTCCCCCCTAGGCAGGCGAGAGCCATGGCGGCTGGCTCCCATTCTTGGTGTTCCTGTTCATATTCTTCTTGTTCCTCTGAGATCCGTTCCTCCCCCAGAGCAGCAGCGGCTACTTGGCGGGGTCTTGGGCTCTGGTACTGGGGGCAGTTTGGGTCGTTTGCATAGTGTCCGACTCGTTGACAACGATGGCAGGTAACATTGGCTCGATGTCCCGGTCGTGCTGGGGTGCTGCCCCGGTTGGCCGGGGGGGTGGGGCTGGTAGTGGGGGTGACCGGAGCGTTGCTTCTTCCGCGTCCTTGGCCTCCACCTCCTCGGGGACGGTGCTGACCATTGTTGTTCCGGTTCTGTTCGGAGGACCCATTTCGACTCACTCTGGTGATCTCCCACCGGTCTGCTTCGGCTGCGAGCTGCCGGGGATCCGTTAACTTGCTGTCGAGGAGGTGCTGGCGAAGTTCAATGAAGCAATTGTTCGACAGATGCTCCCATACCATAAGATTGAACAGTTGTTCGTAGGTTGTGACCTTGCTTCCTTTGATCCAGCCCTCGAAGGCTCGGCTAAAGTAATTGACATAGTCCACCCAAGTTGTACCTGGGATGCGGGTGCAGTCTCGGAACCTCTGACGGTACATCTCGGGTGTGAGGCCATAGCGGGTGAGGAGTGCAGCTTTCATATGGTCATAGGAGGTCATCTGCTGGTCCGGGAGTTGCAGCAGGGCGTCGCGGCCCTCATTGAGGAATCTCCCCCACAGACCGGCCCCCCAATCGCTTCTATCGATCCGGTGTGCAGTCATAGCGATTTCATAGGCCTTAAACCATTGCTGGATGTCGTCCTCTCGGAAGTATTCTCGAACGACATCCTTGGGGATGTGTACCTTCTTCTCTGTTGCCCCTGGAGTGTGGGGTTGCTCGGGCACCCCTGTTTCTTTATTCTGTTTGCGTAGGTCGATTTCAGCTAATTTCCGCTCATGTTCATATGCCAGTTTCTTTTCCTCGAGCTCCCTTTGTCTCTGTTTCTCCTCTCTTTCTTCTCGGAGACGCAGGTGCTCTAAGTTGATTTTCTGTTCGGCCAACTTTAGTTCAACGTCCATTTTGAGCCGGGCCATTTCCAGCTCGTGTAGTCGGGTTCTTTCTCGTTCCTGGATCTCGTCTGGCGAGAGACCCGTTCTTCGTTCTTCAGGGGCCATGGGGGTTTGTGCTGCGATGTCTTGATCGGGGGTTCCGGCAGCCCCGGTTTCTGCCCAAGATTCCAGGGCCTGCTTAAAGTCATCTTTGGTATTTAGTCCGGTGGTAGCGATACCTAATTCGATACAGAACTGTTTAAGTTCACGATGGCTGTACTCGCCCAATTTCTCCATCTGGAATTTCTCCGTTGATCCGCTGTCTTTAGTTGACATCGTGATTCGCCGTGGGGTGAGCTACTCTCTGTACGGTTTATGCGGTGATTCGGATCCCGTCGCTGGCCACCAATGTTAGACGGACCGGGAGGGTCGGCCGAGGATACGGGGAGAGGTCTCCGGGGAGAGCCGTCTCCAGTAAATCGTACAGACAAGTAACTTCCCCCCCACAGACGGACACCACACAATGATAAAGTTCAACGATACTTTATAGACAATTCTTCACGTACGGTAGAATGGTACAAGGAGGTCTGGACTCAGGGGTCCCCTCTTCTGGTCTCTGTTTGGGAAAAGGGTAGCGGGACAGTCTTGTTACCAAAAGATGGAAAATAGCTCTCAATCCTCGAGCTCGGTGGTGTAGATGAACGGGCCGCGGCGGAGCCAGCAGGTCCCGAGATGGATGAAGGAAGACGACGGTCCGCGGCAGAGCCAGCAGGTCCCGATGAAGGTGGTGGTTACAAACGGTCCGCGGCCACGCCAGCAGGTCCCGACGATGATGAAGGATAGGGTGGTTCCCAAAGCCGCGGCAGCGCCAGCAGGCAAGACGAGGGTGCACAAGGCAGAGCTACGGCAGCGCCAGTAGTCCGTCAAGGATGAGTTCTTCTTTGCGTCTCTCGACTCCAAGATACAACTGCCCTCCTGCTCTGGAGCTGCCCCAGTTATAGGGCTGGTGTGCTTTGATGTCCGGACCCTCGCACTTGGAGGTCGGGAGGTCCGGGATGAGGGGGTTCAGACACCCAGCAGGGGGGTGGAGCCAGCGCCCGGGGAGGCGATGGGCGAGCGGCACTTGGCGGGGGAGAGCCATCGACACCTCCTGCTCCCATTGACTGACCAAGTAGCCCGCTCACCTCCTGGGTGGATGTTGGTGCCGGAATGTCTGAGGCCTGGCCAGGCCCAGGGTTGAGGTCGATCGGGGGCCAGGCGGCCTCGTGGTGGAGTGTCCAAGATGGCGCCCAGGATGGGCGCGCAGGCCGGTAGTGGGTCGGCCTACGCGGTCAACAGGTTCGAGTGTAGGGGTCCCTGCGGGGACGGTGGACGTGCAATGGTGGTGTGTGGTACTTGCGTGGCTGGTTCGGGCCTGGTTGGGCCGGGGGAGAGCGGCCCTTCATGTGGCCTGTCCAACACTCCTGTTTTGCCTCAACTGGCCTTCCAGACAGAGCCTGCAGACTCCGTTCCCATTGACCGATCTGCATTGAAACCTATTGGGCTCCTGATGCTGTTTTGCACCAGTCCGCCCTTGTGTAGTTGATGGTGTACTACAGGTGCTGCCCTGGACCTTGCCCACCACTCACCTTTTAACTCCTTGAGTTTGGTCTTGTCCGTCACTGTACAATACCGGTTTGCAGAACTTGTTCTACCTTCGATAGGATAACATTCCAGAACTCAGAAATTGCACTGTATCCACTTTTTGAAGTGAAAATATTTGATATTTAAAAATCTACTTACCTGAGCGAATTTTTTTTTCTGCCTAAACATCTATAAAGATACTTGCTATTTTTATAAATTTGTATGGATCTCCTTGAGTCATGTCAGTTATATGATCGTTTTGTATATTTGCAAATGCTCTGCTCTGTGTTAAGCCCGAGGTTACTTGACCACTCTACCCCTTAATAGAGCACTTTGAGATTGCATAGCAAGCCCCTGTCCACTCACGAGGGCCCCCTGGACTCTACACGCCATCACATAAAAAAGCCAGCTTTCTACATATTTAGTAACGCAAATAGACCTTTATGGGTGGATTGTTCCTTTACTGTGGCAGGTATTTTTGTTACGGGCAATCTCAGCTTCATGGGAGGCAAGGGTGGCTGTGTTAGTTACCCCCTGCAATACATCCTAGGGTTAGAAGACTTGAAGTTTGAGAGTCCTTGTTATGTTTTAGGCAGGGGTGCAAATTTTAGTCCACGTATTTCTATTTTTATGCCTAGTTAATGATAGTTGCCATCTGGGAATTGCTAGTGGAATACAGTATACCTGAAGTGATTATGGTGAAGTAAATGATAAAGGCTATAGGCCTGAATGGTTCTTCTTAAGAAAAGTTAACATGCACAGTAGGCCTGTCTTATTGTGAAAATGATATGTTCTAACCAAAAGGCCGTTTTATTTTTTTATTTTACTGTACCTTTAGACATGTATTGAGTTACTTGGCTTCTCAGATTACTCTGGTAGGCAAGGGTTTTTGGTGGTTGTCGTTCACCCTACTGCTGGAAAATTTACACTTAGATGATCTTTTAACTTCTTAGGAGGGGGGAATATTACTTTGCCTACTGTAATTTTGTGTATATTCACACTTATGGCTGTTTCCTGGAGGGTTGCCTTGCGGCAAACCGTATGCAGTAATTAGTACGACCGTTAAAGTTGACAAGCCAAAGGTAAAGACTGTAGCACTGATTGCTTTTTATTGAACATGTATGCCTGATGCCATAGGTCTGATGTTTAGTGTGCAAAGTTATGACCAAGTCAAGAAGCCTGACCAATCAATTTAATTAATTGTGTGAATCGTTTGTTAAAACCAGTGGGCCTTTATATGTTGCTTTGACATTAACTGTATTAAAGGGTGGTATATCAAACTAAAACTACATCCAAGGATGGCCACCATTGCTTCGCAACACATCCACATGCACCAGTGGCCTTCTTTTAATGCCTTTTTTTTCTGAGAGGGCACCCTTTACTGTTAAATCCTGTTTTCTCAAACCATTTCTTTCATTTCAAAATCTTTATTCGAATTTTTGCAAATTCATAAAAGCAATTCACACAATCCCAAATCAAATTACTATAGTTACAAAATACAGCATTATTAAATACAATCAATTATCTGTAAAATCCGAAATTTACTAAGGGTACTCCATTGTTTTCCGAACATGAGTAATAACCCTTAGAAAAGTGCTAGTGCGAAATATCAGCTCTTCATTATTCAAAGTTAACATCATCAAATTTGATTCCTTCAAAGAAAGTGGTCTATATTTTTTAAAATACGGTGCTAAAAACCATTTAAAATATTTTTGATAACATTTACAAAAGAAGAAAAAGTGTAATTCAGTTTGCAAACTCATATCACATGGGCACAAATTATTTTCAGATTTTAGGGCTGAGTAACCTAATGGGAAGCATAATAAAAATCTGACTGAGCCTGCCCTAAGGCGAAAGAGTAAGGATCTTTCCCAGTTTGTCATGGCAGCGTGAGATACAATGGGATTGGTTGTGTATACAGATCTTTATTCACATAGGCCTTAATTGTTGGTTTGGTTAATTCCCTTGCCAGTCTTTCTTCTCTATAAAGTGCGTACAGTGCAGATTTAAAAATATTTTTTATCTTTCAGCTCAATTTTCTCAGGGTCAAGGAAGAGATATCCTTTGCCTACGCTACTCAATTTTTTAAAAACTCCAGAAAGCCAGGGGATTAGCATCCCTTTTTCGCAATTAAGGCAGTCTCTTATAATGTCATGGGTTAGGCCAGCCAAGTTGTTCTTCCAAATAGCGAGCCAAAACATTGCCGGTCTAGAGGCAATAAAATCCGATATATAGTGCAAATTCAGTTCGCAGTGGCAGATGTATTCTGAAGAGGAAATAGGTGCTCCGAGAATTTTCCTACAGAAGCGGTTTTCCTCAGTCTGAATACTCAGTGTTTTGCCCAGACCCCAGATCTCTGCCCCGTAGGTGGCTACTGGCACCATTTTAGATTGGCAGGAACATTGTAGGACACTGGGTTTTTATAGTAGTACCCCCCACTTTTTGACCACTTTTTTAGCTACTAGATGTTGGTTTTGAACTCTGTCAGCACACTGAGGCCTACCAACCAGACCTCCGTGCCAAAGCCACCTTTTAAAACAAGGTAGGTCTGATTGTTTTACAATTTGCACAAGACTTTAGCACCCCTTTAAGTCCCTATTGAAGGGTACCCTTGGTATCTAGGACCTGGGTACTTAAGAGGGTCCCTAAGGGCTGCAGCATGGATTGTTCCACTCTAAGGGACCCACCACCACACTCTGGCAGACTGCCAGAGCAGGCTTTGTTACATGGTGCAAACCATGATGTGAAAACCTGACCAGGCACACTCCTGTGTGCCGTGCCAAAGTCACTACATTTAATAGACGCAAGTCACTCTAACATCGGGCCTTTGAGCCCCATATTTTATGTGAGGACATGTCTTCATGAGCAGATATACCCCTGTGATGTCTAGTTCTATTACTAGATATTGGAAGTGACCAGGGGTGCCATCTTAAGGTATGTTCTGGGCACTGGTCAAAAAGAGTTACCCAGGTACATAATGGTGTTTATGTATCAAATACTTGTATTAATAAACTCTCACTGATTCCAGTGATGGATTTATTAGTACTTGCACCTAGAGAGTACCTTAAAGGTACCCTCTGAACCCTACCAGTCCTCTAGTGTGCTGGCTAACTGGTCCTGGCCAGCCTGCCACCACAGGAGAGTTTTTGACCCCTTAGGAGGTGAGAGCCTTGCTCTTAGATGTCAGAATCAATGCTTTCCCTGGCAGCAGATGTTATACCTCCCCCAGAAGGAAAGCTAGTGAATCGGCATGTAAAGGCCAGAAGCTTCAAAGCCCACTGCTGCCTTTGATATCCAAGCCTGGCTTCTCCCAGACCCCGTAGGATGCCACCCCCCTGAGGTCCATTAGCTGCAGGATAGGCAGGAGGTGTGTTAAACAGGCTAGTCACGCCCCTAGAGTGTGCTACCTGAAGTGAACGCAAAATTAAGAATTGTACTATCTTGTGTGTGGAGAAATTAGGAACTCTGTGACCGAGTGATGCCCACTTCCCACTGGAAGTGGTCATCTAGGTAGTGTAGTGATTGCAGGGGTAAGTAGCCCATTGGCTACTACCTTTATTTCCCCCTTACCACCCCAACATTTAGTATTTAGATGGCCCCTGACACCCGGTACTCAGATTGCATGGACTAAAAAGAAGACACCGAAGAGCTCATCCCTGCAAGAACTGAAGTCTGCTGTGGACTTTTTGCACTAAACCCTACCTGCAACACAACGACTCAACAGTTACAAAGACCGACTTGTCCTGCAGCTGTGCAACATTCACAAGCCCCGCGGAGTGTTACCAGCACTTTGCCAAGCCGCCAGCATCATCCTTGGAGTAGAGGAGCTACTCACCTGCATCCAGCAGATACAGACTGCGACGTCTGGTTTAAAGAAGTTGCTGTCCACTGAGCAATCGCTATCCAGGAGACGGTCGGCACAATCTTTCTGCCAATCTTTCTGCCAAGCCTAAAGGTGCCAGGGCCTCCACAGGCCTTCCTGTACCAATACCTGGGTACCAGACCCCTTTGCCACTACCAAAGCTTGTTTGGAGCCCAGTCCGGACTCCTGACATCACAGCCGACTAGGGACATCAGTACCGCAGAGGCCATCCCTGAGAATTGCCCTGCTGTCCTACTTTTGTGTACCCCCCCCCCCCCCCCCCACTTTTTTGCAGGTCCCGACTGAATACAGTGGGCGCCTTGATCCACAAGAGCCTGCAGCTGCAAAAACTCTGCACCCTAGCCACCCGTGCCTAGGGAAACTGACTGCTTCCAGGATCCGCCCAACCCAAGACCCAGTTGGGAGCTCTTGAACTTAAACACAAGTCCCCCCCTTTGCAACCGGCTTCCAAGTGGCCTTACTTACTTTCTACAGTGTAGCTTACAAGGCTACCAACCCATCCAGCACCTCTGCACTAAAACTCACCAGGGAAGATACGACAAATCTGCTTGTGCAACTTTGGTGCTTGTGTCCAGATGACCAAAAGGGGTCCCACTGAAATGTATTGCAAGTATATGCAATGTGTTCTTTTTCCCATAGGAAAGCATTACTCATTAAATGCATTGTTGGTTAACATTGCTGAATTTGTTAAGTCTATCCCAAAATAGTACTGCCTATTTACGAAGTTCTCTATCTATATATAGAAAAGTGCCTGCTATTTTTAGGTCTCGACTACGCAGCGCGCATGTGCAGTTTAGTTTAGTTTAGTAGGGCCTTAAGCTGTCGCTCTGCTAATTTTCAAGCACACACTCATGGCGGCATCCACCTTGCAGGAGCGAACAGCGGCACGCATGCTAATTGGCATTTGCTCGCTCCCGCAAGGCGGATGCCGCCACAAGCACGAGTGTGCTTCAAAACAGCTGCTTACGGTGTGCTACCCCACCCCCATAAACATGTTAGTTCACAATATTCAGCCCTCGGGGGTAAGCACCCGGACAGCAAAAAGGGAGTACATAATTGATATTTGGCAAAAGGCACAGCATCATTCCCATGCCAGGCGGAATATCTTGAATCCTGGAGTGTTTTATTTTTGGTTTAAATATGACTGTTAAGTATTTCATGAACATGGTAAACGAGCACAATTGTTTCACAAAAAAGTGTTGTTTAATGTCTGTGCAGAAAAATACATTAGCACGAAATTCAGGTAGATTCCAGTCACGTTAACATGCAGATATTATTGGTGCATCATGGGAGTCGGAGTAATTGAGAGTGAACGAGAAAGGCAAAGTATTCCACAGGTGCTAATGATGTTGCTTCTAGAGGGCGGATTATGGAGGGAGGAGCGCTGGTCACGTTTTTAACGAAGTGGCTGACAGACACAAAGTGCAATAACCTCGTTCGTGATGGGAGGAAGTTTGTTTGTATAGAGAGCAGGTAAGCCAGCAAAAGCGTTAGAACGTTTAAGAAGCAGGAAATAATATGAAGTTTAAAACTCCGGTGGGAGGGCTGGCTATACATGTTTCTAGAAAACGGTTTTAAATGCTCTTGGGAGGTAACTGATGGCGATATAACCTCTGAAGTATTGGTATGCGAAGGAGAACTTCAGCACATTATATGCTCACAGCCTTTTTGAAAATTAAATGAACAAAGTTAACATGTGGGAACAATATTGATGTACATATTATTGTGGTTGAGGAATTACGGATAGTGGGCTAATTTATGTATTTTGTACTTAGTCACCCCTGAAGAAAGGCCCTGAGTGGCCTGAAATGCATTGGGTTACAATAAAACTGCTTTTCATGGATTTTGGCTTCAGCACGTGTTTTTGCTAAGAGGTTCGGATGGCCCTGCATTTACAAAAGAAACTTGGAAAAATGCCTGTTCCCGGCATGTGGATGAAAAAAGAGTGGTGAATGTGAAAAAACAATGAACATTGATGAACGTGAAATTATGAAAAGTGTGAAGAAGTTAAGAATTGGTTGCACATGCATTTGAAATAAGCTGTGCCACTGGATGGAGTGTGAAGGTGTTCCATATAGATGTTGTTCGAAACAGCTGCTGTCACGCGCGCACCACGCAGCTCGCATGTTGGTTCGTGTTTTGGTTGTGCTCTGGCTTGGTTCCTTTTATGAATTTGCTGTCTTGCAATGCACACCTCTACTCCTCCTAGATAAATCACTGGGCACCTTTTTTGGTGGTCAGAATTAAAGCGGCCCAACACCATTTTGGTAGTACGTTGGGTCTTCATGATTACACTTAAGCATTAATCTGCTAGGGACAGAGGCAACCTGAAGCTATTACTCGCCCTTAGAGTCCAGCTGATGTTTCCTCATAACCGGAGACCCGGTTTAAGCTGAATTGAGTAAATAACACTTTGAGCATACCACACAGGAATGTGTGACTAAAAATGGGTTGGCTAAAATTATAACCCTGGTTATTGTGCCAGAATCTCGTAAAAATGAAACCAGTACGGCACATGTTATTTGTTTTCTTCCTTCCTCTCCCCCACCTACTTGCGGCCGCTCCCCGGTCTTCACCTGAGGCGCACTGCACCGATCGCCCTGTTTACGTATTTTCTCTCAGGAGGAATACGTGCGCCCCTTCCGCTCGTGTCAGGTGAGGACCAGTGACAGCTCGAGGAGCACAGGAGTCCGCAGCACCTGTTAATCTGTCAAACTGAAGCAGATGCCTTTGGCAAAGCTCTTTTAAAATCAAAACAAAATGATCAGGTCTTAGCAGCCTGGTAAAAAGAGGTCGGTACATAAACCTGCATTGACAATGTCAATAATTTTGAAGCTCTCTCTCAAGTGCTGACCAAAGCAATAAAAACAAGCATTTGCAATGCAATAGGTCGCTCTAACCTATTGTTATTGTAAATGACAATGCCTTTTATTATTGCAGGTTTTTAAACACCTAAAAGGCATTGTCATTTACAATGCCAATAGCTCAATCTCGCAATTGCGAAACCTAATGCATTGCAAATGCTTGTTTTAAATTGGTGTGGATTTCCTTTTTGAGCGTGTGCATCATTTATTGACGTGTGTGTAACAGGTGTCTAACACTCCTTTATGACAAGCCTAAGGGTACTCAACCACACTACCCCAGATAGAGCACCTTGGGGTTGCTAGAGCAAGCCCCTGTCCACTTATAAGGGATACATAATCTCTTTAAACAGCATACCTCTTTTTGGTTTACTATATAAAAAGTCGGCTTCCTACTCACATGAGTTGTAGTAGTATGACAAATGTACTTGTGGCTTTTTTAAATCTAGTGCTTTCTCTAAGAAAGCATAAAAACGACTGCCCTACCATGTACATGCTTGATGATCTCTCAATGCATGTGCATGCCTCAGTCAGCTGTTTTTTAGGTCTTGCCTAGCGACACAGCGCATGCGCTACTTGCCTTTGCGAGATCTATTGTCGTCGACTTGGTTGCCGAAGGGGAACAGGAGGTGTGCACTTGCCCAGACAGCCGATGTGCACGCTCATGCCGTCTCTTCCCTGGCAAGGTTGCGGCCAGACAGCACATGTACATGCTCACGGCGTCTCGCGTGCTCCCATCGCGCACGCTGTCTCTTCTCTGGGGGTGTGAGCTTGCGGCCGGACAACATATGTGCACGCTCACGGCGAGTCACTACCTGCCCTCCCACAGTGTGCATGCATTGCCTGCGGAACCAAGACTTGTACAGGCTTCTCCCGCACCCGGCAGGCGCGGTGCATCCATTGGGGCATGGGGGCATAGCCCCCCCCCGCCCGCAGTTCCCTCGGTGCTTCTGAAGTTAAGTAAACTGAATCAGTTTACTTAAGTTCGAAGACGCCGAGGGAGAACTGACAAACATGTCAGTCAGCATGATGTCAGACCACCGACCCCCTTCAGTGTCTGAAGGGGGTGGGCGGTCTGGCGTCATGTTGACTAACATGATTGTCACCAGGGCAACAGGTAGCAACACCAGTGTGCATGAGTGGGGACGGAGGGTAAATATTTTACCCGTGCCCACTCATGCGCACGTGTTTGTGCTTTTTTGCGCATGCCCATTAGGAGCCCTTAGGTCTCCTAATGGGCATGCTGCGGGCGAAGAGTAACCTGTGCCCCAAGCCAATCCTGGCGCTATAGCAGCGCCAGGATTGGCTGAGAGGGGCTGACAGTCACGACCAGTGCCAAGGCGAGCAGAGGTAGCGTGGACCCGGGCCGGCGGTCAGCCAGTCAGGTAAGTTTTGCTTTTGTTTTATATTTAATTTACCACCCTCCCTCCACCCCTGCGCGACACCCTCCCCACCCCCCCCTCCAGCCGTGACTGCTCTCGCACAGCTCTGAAGTTGTTAACTGTCACGCGCAACACAGTATATAAACAACATATTAAAACTAAACTAAGTAGAAAAGGGAAACCGTTCCGTTCAAAAGGTTAACATTTTCCATTAAGGACGTTCAGCTGAACGTACCTCTAAAGGGACAGAAAGGGTTTACATGCGAAGTTCCAGTCTCCTGTGAGTTTATTAGCTCTGGCGGGGTTGGTGAGTGTGGCGGAGAGGGGGGGGGGCGGGATAGTAGAGCGGTCGGGGTAAACCGAGCGTAGGTGAAAGATTGGGTGATGGTGGTATTGTGGATGAAGGCGAGAAGGAGGATGTGGGAGACAATGAATGAGAACAAAGTAGATGGAGAAAGAGAGATGGGGTGAAAATAAATGAAGAAAGTAGTGAGTGGATGGGAGTGAAAAAGCGGAGGGGGATTAGGGGACTGACGAGAAAATAAAGTATGGGCTCAGAGTGTGTATGTGTGTGATACCAGGTGGCATGAGACTGAGAGTAGACTGAAAGCAAAGCGGATGGCACACTGAGCATGGTGTGACTTAGCAGAGGATGAAAGGGTGAATTCGATCGCAGTGGGTAGAGGGGTCACTGAGCACTGAGGTGAGAAGGTGGATGGGGTGCGAGGGTGGGTGTACTGAGGGAGTGGATGCGGCAGAGAGGGCCTTGTGGGTGAGGAGTAAGAGGGAGAAATGTGGCATGCTGTCCCGCACACGAACAGGCACAGAGATAGGAGGGGCTTCTCGCTTCTGAAAGTCAGCTGAGCAGACTCAAATAAGTGCAGACTAGCTTCTGCTCTTTTGTGATTCATCATTCATGGAATGGTTTTATTTTTATTCGTATAGATGTTTTTAGTGGCAATTCCAAAATTTGGATTGGCAAAAATAAATATTTGACTTGGAATCTACCCCCCCCCCCCCCCCCCCCCCTCCCCAACCGTCCTTTATGACAGTTGGGCTAGCTCGCTATGCTCGCTTGATACACACCAGTATTCGGATTTTTTTTTATGCCCTACCACTTTCAAATGTCACCAGCCGCACCCGGTAAACCTCTCCAGACCTGCCGCCTTCGGTGACTGACGTCGCAGAGCGGCGTGTTGGCGACGGAGGTCAGGGGGAGGGAGTGTGTGGTGATGTTTCAGACTGAGGGCCAATGCAGTGTACGTGCTGTGATTGTATATATGCGCACACCAAAAGCCTGTGATTCAGGAATATGTCGGGGATGCACTTTTTGTGTGGCTCTCAAAAGGGGCGTCACCAACTTGCAGCTCTGTGGGGGCATGAGTAAACCCGCCCGCCGAATGGCATGTTCTTTGCTATGGCGAGAGGAGGGGAGGCTCTGGCTATATCGGGCTTTAGTACTTCAATTTAATCACATCCCACATATCCAGCCCTTCTCCTCGGGCCTCCTTATGCCCCCTAAGCTGCAAGGGCAGTTATGTTATATAGACACATCTGACCCTTCGTGTCCTCTTTCTCCCCACATAGGCGGTTTACTGCCTCAGCCCTTAATCAGAATCTGTTGCGATCCTGAGGTGGCAGCTGGGGCTGAGCTTGCTTCCCCACTCCAGAGTCCGTGATGATTGCGGGCCAAGATTTACTCATCCGGACCCCTCGGCAGGTTCCAGTACCTCCATGGTCACAGTTCACAACACGGGGCAGATTGATGTAGTGACAGTCATCTTGAATTCACCACAGCGTTTACAGGGAAACCATTTATTTCCATGTAAAGCTGATCGTGGGGGCAGTAATAATTGTTCAAGTGTAATATGGGACATGTACTTTACTCCCAGTGGATGGTGCTGGAACTTGGCTTCTGGTCCATAGAGCCTCATCCTTGGGTGGCCATCTTGAGACCCAGCACTCTGGTGCCCCCTGATTAAATTTCTGGATGTACAATTGGCTACACTTTGAGTTAATAGTAAAAGTCCCTGTAACTCAAAGACTAGAACATGTTTTTAGGTTGAACCTACTAGACTGTGCATATTCTCTTTTGAGAGACATATTTTGTGCTTACCAAGAACATGCAGGGGCTTGGAGCCTAGCCATTGCTTTTAATGGTTGTCTTTCCTGTCACTCTTATTTGCTTGCTTCTACTCAGAGGCTTGCCTTGTTCACGTTGTCTCTCCCACCCCTAGAGCATTGCCAATTTACTTGTCATTCCAGCGCTCCTTTTAGGGAGATACTTTTTAGGTTTCGCCTGGCATCCGCTGCGCAGCAGCCTTCGCGCAGGCGAAAACTTTTGAGAAGAGTATGGTGCCTTTGTCACGCCTCTCACTTCCATTGGCTAGCTCCATAAATGGAGGCTAGCCATTGGAAGTGAGATCTGTCCGTCATGGTGCGAGGCGATTCGTGGGCGTTCCGGTGATGTTTTTCTCATCCTGCCCCTTTTAGCACGTCATGCGGCACGTGGGCGGATGTTTTTTTTTTTCTTTTTGGACGCCATGTTTTGATCATTTGCCGCCGGAAGATGTCCTGGTGAGTGCTAGGTTTCGCCTGGCGTCTTATGGTTTGTTTTTTTAGAACATGGTGAAATGTCCTAACCCTTTGCAGCAATCAAGTCAGCTGTTGTTAGCCATCCTCGGACCACAGACTGTATTGAAGCTTGAATTGAAAGCTGCCAGGCCGGTTCTGCCGTATCATGGCCGCCCGAGTTTCTGCAGGATCTTGGACGGGGAGGCACCGCACAGCCCTCAAGGGATCATCTCCGAACGCAGTGCCATTGGCCCTTCGAAGCCCCCGTTGCACACCCGATTGCTGGTAACATTGAATGCGGAGGGCTGGTGAATAAATGAACTTGGTGTCGCTTCGTGCAAGAGTGCAGTAGCACTACACGGAGCCTGCTTTCTCGTGTGTGAAGTTTGCCGCCTTTGTGCGCCACTTAAAGCACACGTTACCCTTTGGCGAGGAGCCGTTGCTACTTTGCGTTCATGGCGCCGGTGAGTCAGCGGTGCACGGGGGCATGTCTCCGGCAGCGAGCTCTCCTTGCAGGCCAAGGGGGTGCAAACATTGGCGACGAAGGCACGAGGGACAGCCGGGCCCGCCAATTTTTGGACTAGCATCACCTTTTCTCAGTAGACAAAATGAAATGAGACGGAGGCAGAGCTTTCCTGGTTTATTGTGAAAGAAGTGACCAGGACATGATTGTTTCTGCTGAACCGAAAGGAGGGCACCTTTCCCTTTTTATTTTACGTTGAAAATACACAGGCGTATACTTTCAGTGCACTTCAAAAGCGCTATCAATATAGATTTAAGAATTTTTCATATTATTCTGGCCCAGAGACACCAGCTGATGTTTAAACTGAGGGACTTTTTTTGCTAAGAACCTACCTTTAATCCGTGTGTAGTTTCGGTTTGCGCGTGCGCAGTCAAGGAGCTCTAGGGTTGTGCATGTTTAGTGTGCACACACTTGTTGTCAGCAGTGCCACTGCCCAACTTGCAGTTGGCTACCGTGAACATAGCAGTAACTCGTAATTCCGAGGCTTCCATTTTACAGCACTGTACATTAAATGGGTGCTGCAGGATGTGCCAGTGTGACGTTTAACAGCACAAGTTGTCATTTATTAGCTTGTCAGAAATTTAAACCTAGCACCCTGCAACTGTGGCAGCCATTCTCGGATTGCTGTGTTTGTCCACGTGTCGAAATTGACAACGGTTTGGAATTGGGCTAAGGACAAACCAAGTGATTGCATTGAACTGTGTGAAGTGGAGAGGGGGTCAAGTTGAAGTTTTGGCTCTTTGACTAGTGACGTCAGGGTTGTGTGCTACCCTATGAATCCTTTTATTGTGAATACACCAGGGTACATTAAGACGCCGGAAAGGAAAGGAAATCCTTCCGAAATTGGCATTTTCGATGCTTAGTTACATAGCACTTGGTTCTGTGGCATCTTTGAAAAGCAGTTTTAACATTTACTGTGGAATTGCCAAATATAATTCCCCCCATGACATTGCATAGCCATCCATTCAATACCAGTTGATGGAAGCACAACTCCCTGGAGCCTTCGGCTTGTAATCCCACACTGAATTATTGTCCACATACCACATACTGAGTGCGCTGTAAACACTCAAACTACCGTAATTGCGCACGCAAAGTGCCCACGCTCTGCACAAAAATAATTGCTCTGCCCGATTCATGCTTCCCGTCGACACTAACTCAATCACAGTTTGTCCAGTACTTTAAGTGCCATGATTCTAGACTCTGGCCATACCATCTCCACCCCCCCCCCCCCCCCCCTTACAGTTTTCTGTAGCCAACAATTAACTGCGCAAGCAGACCTATCAGATCGCTACATCTGCTCCCTATCTAGAAGTAACCAGTTCCTATAGCTACAGGCTATCAACTCGCACTATCCAGCACAAAGCAGTGTGAGTCTTTAAGGGAGAGCATGGTGTGTAGGAGAGTATGGTGTGTGAGAGCCAGCAGTGCGAGTCTTCTAGGGAGAGCATGGTGTGTGAGAGGCAGCAGTGTGTGAGAGACAGCAGTGTGAGAGACCTTTTATTTATGTTTATGTTTTTGAAACATAAATAAAACGCATTATCTGCAATATCATTAGCTCAAACTCGCGTAAATACGTGACCTATTGCATTACAAATGCTATAGGTCTCGCATTTGCGAGAGATTAAGCTATTGGCATTGTAAATGACAATGCCATTTATTTATTTTCAAAACCAACACATAAATAAAAATTGTCATTTACAATGCCAATAGCTCAAACTTTTCAAAAGGCGAAACCATTGCATTGTAAATGCTTGTTTTTCTTTTGTCTTAAGAACTCAGCATATGTCTTCCTAGCAGTCTACCTAGTGTGCTTCTCCCCCCCCGCTCTCCGTGTTGCTCTCTTGCCCTTGTGCTCTTTCACCCGTTGCTTCTCCTCCCCATCACTGACTTCCTTGTTGATTTAACTCACCTATACAAACCTTCTTTTGCGTTTGCTTCTCCTTCTCACTCCTACAACTCCAGCGGTTTTTTCATATGTGCTCTCCCCCACGTGCTATGCTGCATCATACTGATTTTTGTATTTCCTTTAGCCATTCAGTTTAGCTTCTTGTATGTTGTACAGCAGGGCCAAAACGATTGGCAAAGCCAATAGTTCCCAATGCACGACCTATTGGCTTTGCCAGTGCTTTTTGTTTGTGCAGACATCAAAACAATGTAATAGAGGACATGATTGAAAGTGCCTTACTTATTAGTGCGCTCTTTTTTTCAGTGAAAGTATGGAGATAAGTTAACTGTTAAGGGGCAAATACGTTCCCTCTTAATATTAACTTAATAAACTTCTCACACTTTTTTATTTTTGTGCCAAAATTGCAACAAACTGATAGCCAACTGGTGGAGTGAGGAGGAAACATCTGCTCATTGGCCAGTCATGGCGCTGGATGTATCCTTATTTCCATTTGCTGTTGGCATATCGTTCATGGGATCAAAACAGAGAGGGCACCTCCGTATATCTGTAAAATGTCATACCTGGATGAGGGTCACTCCGCACATCTGCTGCTGCTAACAATAAGTGACACAAACAAGTCAAGTCAAAGAATTTATATAGCGCACTACATACCCATAGGGTCTCAAGGCGCTTAGGGAGGGGAGGAGGGTTACTTGTCAAATATCCACGTTTTAAGTTGCTTTCTGAATGTTAGGTGGTTCTGGGTAAGGCGAAGGTAGGTGGGGAGTGAGTTCCACGTTTTAGCAGCCAGGTATGAGAAGGATCTGCCTCCCATGGTTGACTTGTTGATGCGAGGTACAGTGGCGAGGGCTTGGCTGGAAGAACGTAGTTGGCGGGAGGGGGTGTAGAAGGACAGTCGTGAGTTGAGGCATTCTGGTCCGATGTCGTAGTGATTTGTGTGCGTGGGTTAGCATTCGGAACGTGATTCTCTTGTTGACGGGTAGCCAGTGGAGGTCTTTCAGGTGACCAGAGATGTGTTCGTTACGCGGGATGTCTAATATGATTCTGGCTGAGGCGTTTTGGATTCGTTGGAGTTTCTTCTGGAGTTTAGCGGTAGTACCTGCGTAGAGGGTGTTTCCGTAGTCCAGTCGGCTCGTGACCAGAGCATGGGTGACTGTTTTTCTGGTTTCGGTGGGGATCCAGCGAAATGTTTTTTTGAGCATGCGAAGAATGTTGAAGCAGGATGAGGATACGGCGCTGACTTGTCTGTTCATTGAAAGTGAAGAATCCAGGATAACGCCTAGGTTTCGTGCGTGGTCTGTCGGGATGGGTGCTTTTCCAAGAGCTTCCGGCCACCAAGAGTCGTCCCATGCAGAGGGGGATGAACCTAAGATGAGGACTTCTGTTTTATCTGAGTTCAGTTTCAGACGGCTGTGTTTCATCCATTCGGCAACTTCTTTCATTCCTTCGTGTAGGTTAGTTTTGGCGGTGCTGGGGTCATTGGTGAGAGATAGGATAAGCTGAGTGTCATCCGCGTAAGAGATGATGTTGAGGTTGTGTTGGCGTGCGATGCCCGCGAGGGGGCTCATGTATACGTTGAAGAGGGTGGGACTGAGTGAGGATCCTTGTGGTACGCCACAAATGACTTCAGTGGCCTCGGACTTGAATGGTGGAAGGCGGACTCTCTGGGTTCTTCCGGTGAGGAACGAGGTGATCCATTCAAGTGCTTTTCCTTGTATTCCGATGTTTCTGAGGCGTTGTAAGAGGGTGCTGTGGCAGACTGTGTCGAAGGCTGCAGAGAGGTCGAGGAGGATGAGGGCGACTGTGTCTCCATTGTCCAGTAGAGTTCGAATGTCGTCTGTTGCTGCGATGAGGGCGGTCTCAGTGCTGTGTTTTGCTCGGAATCCAGACTGTGAGGAGTCGAGGGATTTGTTGGCTTCGAGGAATGCGGCGAGCTGATTGTTGACAGCTTTCTCGATGACTTTGGCCGGGAAAGGAAGGAGTGATATTGGGTGGTGATTTTTGAGTTCGGTGGGGTCCGCTGTGGGTTTTTTCAGAAGGGCGGTGAGTTCAGCGTGTTTCCAGCTTTCCGGGAAGGTGGCGGAGTTGAAGGAGCAGTTGATGACGTCGCGGAGGTGCGGTGCTATGACGGAGTCTGCTTTGTTGAAGATGTGGTGAGGACATGGGTCTGTGGGGGATCCTGAGTGGATGGAGTTCATCAGGCGGATGGTGTCCTCAGTGGAGATTGGGTTCCAGTCGTTAAGGATGTTCAAGGAGGGAGAATGTTCATCATATGGTTGGGTGGGATGGTCTCCGGGTTGGTTGTCAAAGCTGTTGTGGATGTCTGCAATTTTGTTGTGGAAGAATGAGGCTAGGGAGTCGCAGAGGGCTTGGGAGGGGGTGATGTCGTTGGAGTTGGCCGAGGGATTGGTAAATTCCTTGACGATGTTGAATAGTTCCTTGCTGTTGTGGGCGTTGTTGTCTAGTCGATCCTTGAATGCTGTTTTCTTGGCCTTTCGGATTAGTTGGTGGTGTGAGCGGGTGGCGTTTTTGAAGGCGTCCTTGGTGCTAGTGGTTGGGTCTTTTTTCCAGGTCTTTTCAAGGGAGCGGCAGAGTTTCTTGGATTTCTTAAGATCATCGTTGAACCATGAGGCTTTCTTGCTGCCAGGTTTGCTTTGACGTTTTTTCAGTGGTGCTAAGGTGTCGGCGGTGTTGGATAACCATAGGGTGAAGTTGGCGGCGGCTTGGTCTGGGTTAGAAGAGTGGGCTGGGGTGTTTAGGAGGAGCGATGAGGAGATCTGGTCGATGGTGATTTTGTTCCAGTTTCTTTGTAGAGTTGGTTGGGGGTGGATGGTGGGTTTAGGCTTGTTGTAGGTGAAGTGAACGCAGCTGTGGTCAGTCCAGAGGAGATCCGTTGTATGGCTGAAGGAGACATGATTGCTGGAGGTGAAGATGGGGTCGAGTGTGTGACCTGCGATGTGGGTGGGGGAAGTGACCAGTTGTTTAAGTCCGAGGTTTGCGAGGTTGTCCAGGAGGGTGGTGGTGTTGCGGTCGTTGTTCTTTTCAAGGTGAAAGTTGAGGTCTCCCAGAAGGATGTAATCTTTGGAGGGGAGCGCGTGAGGAGTGATGAAGTCCGTGATGTCTTCACTGAATTTTGCGCGGGGTCCTGGTGGTCTGTAGAGGAGGGTGCCTCTGAGTGTGGTCTTGGGGTCGATGTGGATCTGGAAGTGAAGGTGTTCAGAGTTGGCGAGGTTGACGTCAGAGCTGGTAGAGATGTGGAATGAGGGTGCTTCCAGTTACGGAGCGATCAGTGATGCAGCTGGTGCAGGGGCACCGGAACCCATGCGTCTGAGGGTCTCCAGTCTGCTCTGAACTGACTCATTATATATTTTTTTTACAGGCTCTCTGCTTAGATTGTCTCGCTTTCCTCCTTGGAACCTGTCTCTGTGTAGCCTCTTCCTGGGGTAGGGGTTGGGGCAGGGTCACTGCCACTGAGAGCAAGCAAGGCATGAGGCGGGCTCTGGCAAACAAAGGGCCTTCTAAACCATGCATTCAGTGCCCGTGGGCAAGAAATTCCCTCCTGAAAGAAAGGATAACCAGCATTTGCAATGCAATAGGTGTATTGAGTGAATTGTGGTTGTTTTCAGCACAATATGTGCTCAAAGGCATCTTGGCCCTAGACCTGCCTCGGAGAAAATTGACATAGTAGCAGAAATGATAAGTCTTGAGGGAAACACTTGGTGTTCTTCCTAAGAGCAACAAGCAGATGATTCCACAGTTGTGCGTTCTGAGGTAAGTCTGAACTTACCATGGAATAACCCCAAAACGTTATTATTTGTGACATTACAAACCACGACTAACCATATATTTTTGATTCACTCTGAAAGGTTCAGTTCCGCATAGATGGCTCTGCCTTTTCCCATCTGAATGGAACACCAGCAACGTCCGATGTATTTGATGCTTATTGGGCCTCAACATGAGGTGCAGTATGTACAGCACACCAAGCTTGAAGTCCTTGAATGGTCCTATCACTTATGATATCCTGAATGTTTGGACTTGTAGTCAAGTACATGGAAAGAGTAAGACTGCAATTCCCATGAGGCTTAGTTGCGCTTGTGAAGGAGGTGTCATGCTTGACACAGGGCAACTTGCCAGCTATTCGTCTGTGAGAGAGAATCTCCCACAGCAAGAGTCATTTTGAAGGGGGAAGAGTATCCCTAAGGAGGCAGACATTCTATGGCTAGAGAGAGGAAACCAAGTCAGAAATTCCCCTTTCTAGAGACTCCTGAAAGAGGTAATAGGCAGGGGTGCAAGTAACACAGGTCTCTGTAATCCCTGCGGTGCAGAGTGGGTCCCGGCACCTCTGCAACCCCTGTGGTGTAGGGTGGACCCCACCCCTTTAGCGGTGCCTTAACCTTTCAGAGGCTCAAATGCAGGCCAAGGTGAATGAATATCTGAGATATGGAATACTAGGGGGTCCTCTCATTCTGCAGGGGGCTCAATCATTTTGCTCAAACTTTTCTTTTACGCCACAGGCAATAGGGGTTAAAAAAGACCTTGCAGGTAGAGAGAAATAGCACCCCGAAAAGAACCTTCACCTCCAGTGAAATCCTATATTTATTTGGGAGAAAGCCACCCCAGAGCCATGGGTGATTATAGGACAGACAAACCAATTGTAGCGTTATCAGTCTTGCAGATGTTTTTCATGTTGATCCATGCATTCCCATTTTCTAATTGTTCCCCCCTTATGGCAAGGTTTCCAATAACATTAGCAGATAAAGATTTTTATTATTGCGCTAAGACGTTGTTGGTAGGTATTTTGGATAATTATATTTTAAAGTACAGGAAGGTGATAACTACAGAGTCTGAAATCCAGAAATCTCTCTTTTGAAGTGATACTAGGTAATCGGTCGTCCAGAATTTTAATCTCTCTTCAAAGAAGAGGCGATCCTTTGTAATGCTCTGCAGTACCAGTAATAGCTTACTACTGCCATTGATACAATTAATATATTGAATGGGATTGGCGCATAATTAAGAGTCCCACGTTATTCTAGAACTGTGTGGTAATTGAGGTAGTCGCACACTTCCGCCTTAACAAAACATTTCTTCGAGTGACAGAAATGCTGCGTCATATCACATATATTCTGTGATGGGTTACCAACAGTAAACAAGCATTTGCAATGCAATAGGTCTCGCATTTACGTGAGTTTAAGCTATTGGCATTGCCAATGCCTGTTTGTTTTTAAAAACAAAAAATAAAAGGCATTGTTATTTGCAATGTCAATAGCTCAAACTCTTATAAATGCGAGACCTATTGCATTGCAAATGCGCTTTATTTTTATGGGTCTTCCAAACGAAACCTGCTGTACCATGTCTTTTTAAATGGCAAGACCAATTGGATTTGTCACTGCTGGTTATCCTGTGCTTATTAGGAAAGATGCGAGTGACCCCTCTTGTCTTTCCAAGCTACTACTGTATATTACTACGCAGTGTCATATTTTGTTATTTCTAACAAGCATTAGTGCCGCACTGCCAACCAGATCGGGCTATACATCAATGATACCTTTTCTTGATTGCTTGATTTCTGGAGACTGGATTGTCCCAGTGATATTTAGGTGTGTTCACTATCCCCAAGGCTAGCAAGTACTTCTGTGATTGATGCAAGACTGACTGTTTACATCCATCAGATTTGTGTATGTTCTTGTGATGGACTCAAAAATAGTCTATAGGTGTTTAGCTCTAACTAGTCAATTTTTTACATAACCAGACCTCCCTAACCAATTCTACATTACCAGACCACCCTCCGGTCATGGATGACCTAAAGTGACAATGTATTAGCCACTGGCATTATTTGCCCATGTGAATCTGTCTCTGTCCGATTGTATTGACTTTGTTTTCTATCTCCAATTTTTAGCTGTGCAGTTATTTAATGTTCTTCTCTCACGTAGTCTGGTAAACGTGAGCATTCTTGTCCAAGCTGCACGGGCTGTGTTGCACTCGTAACAATACTGCTATAATCTGCAAATGCTTCTACTTTTAATCTTAGCTGCACATGCTCTGTTTTCTAGGTGACCTCGAGTGACTTCCTGTTAATTTGAAGGTTGCTTTATAGTCCTGTTGGCTTTTGACATGGAAATGTCCACAAATTGTTAGAATGCCAACCAGATTGATAGTCTGTCTTTCAAGCCTAGCATTGTCCAACAGTTCGTGTAAAATGGATCGGTTCAGTGAGGTGGCCTGCTGCTCTTGCTCAGCAATGGCTGATCTCAAGAGCTGCAATGTACACTAAATCTATTTGTCAAAATATTTTTGTAATTTTAGTGTATTAGCTTATGATGGGTAAACCATGTTTTGCTCAAAGCATACTACATGTTTTGGCAGTGTTCTTCAAACTTTTTAATCCCCAGTACAAAAAACAAATCATTAGGGCCCCCAAAGGTATTTTACACAATTATTCTATTAAATTAACAGTGTTTAAATATGTCTAGGCTTACCTAAACATTAGTTATGTTAAACCTCTTAAATTCAATCAAACACATGATTGTCAAACATACTATTCTGCTTAGTTAGACCGTACTCATTTTTAAAAGTATCCAGTGTGATTATCTGAAATGGGGCGGAGAAATGTGAAGAATATTTGGAGTCCCTTCAATTTTGACACCTACACCAGTCAGATATAAATGACAAAAGATGTTAGTGATGGCCCGTTACAGAGTGGCTTACTGCAGCTCGTTTTTCAGCCTAAAAGAAAGTACCACTAACAGCTTGATGCTTCTTTTAATCCGAGCCCGCCCTCCTTTCTCCGGACCAATTAAGGCTCCCGTAGGCAGCCCACCCCCCAGTTTGAAGAACCCTGTGTTGTGGTGTTTGGTGTTATACCAGACTGACACTATTTAGGTCGAGCCCAGCGCAGAACGCATGTGCTGTTCTAAGAGAGGGCCTCTTGAAATCACTCCAGATGTTCTGAAAGCTCATGCGTGTGGTTGTTACATTCTATTGGCCTTTGCGTGTGGCTTTCAAAAGTAAAAGCACGCAAATGGCCAAAGGCGGGTACGTGCCCCACCTTTTTAGGTCTCGCCTGTCGATGCGCATGCGCATCGAGCAAGCGAGAGTATTGGGACTTATCCACTCTTTATCCACACTGCAAGGAATCGTGGCGATTCCTTGCAGTGCCCGTGACTTTTAAGCTCAATGCGCATGCGCATTGAGCTTAAAAGCGCGTGCACGTCCGTCTTTGTTTACCCGCTCCGCCCCCTCCCCGCCGTCTCGCATTTCCCCTGCCGCATCAAAGGCTTTCACGACCGGCCGGCCGTGTCAATTACATTACAAAGCCCGCTCTCCCTGATGATCTGATCCACCTTTGATCATTTCTGCTTGTGAAATATTATTAAATATTTATCGGATTTAAATTTGGTTTGGATTATGAAGCTCTTTCTGTATTTTTGCCTGTCCTTTTTGTAAACAGACACACGTCACAAGCATTTTTCCCTCAGAGGATTACTAAACCAAGAAGGATTTTGAAATGAGAGTGAAGGTAGAGGTTGTGGACGCTATTTTCAGCTCAGGGTCCTTTGCGATTGCAGCGGTTGTCTGCTGTTGCCTGTGTCTGTAATCAAGCTCCCTATTGGCTCGTGCTACCGGCTGCCAGGCTACGCTTGGCCTCCGGTTGTTGCTGGTGTTGGATGCAGCGTGAGGATTACGTTTCACCATCTAACTCCTGGTCGTTATCTCTCTTCTTGTATCTCCGGTCTTCAACCCAAGCTGCTACTAATAAGTTTCACAAAATTTGGGACTGTTTCCTTCATTCTTCATTTTACATATGCTTGTTTAGTGTAGTACACATGCTTACGCAGGATTAGTACTTGGCACCATTGCTCTAATTAGTATTTATTTTGCCTTGCATTATGTTGTAGTTGTTTGCTGGTTTCTTTAATATGTGTGAAATGTAGCCCTGGTGTGTTTTTCTGCGCTTTGTTTATTTTACCCGCTCCGCCCCCTCCCCTGCCCGCCGTGTCGCATTTTTTTTTAAATCCCCACTTCCCCCCTACCCCCCAGCAATGCCAACACTGACGCCGTGCTCTGCTGCTTGTTTTTTTCTTCCTCACTTCTAGCTGCTGCAATTCCAGTCCAGCAGCCTGGGCGACGGAGGGAGGATTTGCAAGCAGAGCTGCTCCCATTTGCAATCAATTTCCGTAGAATTTGCCAATGATTTAAATGCTTACTTTTTTCCGCATTTTTGTTAGCACAGAGCTGTGGCATTATCGAACCACCGTCGATCTCTTTCTGCTTACTGAATTTGCCAATGATTTAAATGCTTATTTTTTCCGCATTTTTGTTAGCACAGAGCTGTGGCATTATCGAACCGGCGTCGATCTTTCTGCTTACTCAACAAGGCGCACTGTTGACAAACACTGATGAGCCAACTGGTTTAACGAGGATAGCGATGTTGGCCACCCCTCACCCTCACCCTCACTCACCCTCAACCCCTCACCCTCACTCACCCTCAACCCCTCACCCTCACTCACCCTCAACCCCTCACCCTCACTCACCCTCAACCCCTCACCCTCACTCACTCACCCTCACTCACCCTCACTCACCCTCAACCCCTCACTCACCCTCACCCACCCTCACTCACCCTCAACCCCTCCCTCACCCTCCCTCACCCTCACTCACCCTCAACCCCTCACCCTCACTCACCCTCAACCCCTCACCCTCACTCACCCTCAACCCCTCACTCACCCTCAACCCCTCACTCACCCTCACCCCCACTCACCCTCACCCTCAACCCCTCACCCACCCTCACCCTCACTCACCCTGACCATCACTCACCCTCAACCCCTCACTCACCCTCACTCTCACTCATCCTCACTCACCCTCAACCCCTCACCCTCACTCACCCTCACTCACCCTCAACCCCTCACCCTCAACCCCTCACTCACCCTCACTCTCACTCATCCTCACTCACCTTTAACCCCTCACCCTCACCCTCAATCACCCTCAACCCCTCACCCTCAACCCCTCACCCTCAACCCCTCACCCTCAACCCCTCACTCACCCTCACTCTCACTCATCCTCACTCAACCACCCTCAACCTCACTCACCCTCAACCCCTCACCCTCACCCCCTCACCCTCACTCACTCACCCTCAACCCCTCACCCTCAAACCCTCACCCTCACTCACCCACCCTCAACCCCTCACCCTCAACCCCTCACCCTCAACCCCTCACCCTCAACCCCTCACCCTCAACCCCTCACCCTCAACCCCTCACCCTCAACCCCTCACCCTCAACCCCTCCCCCTCAAACCCTCACTCACCCTCACCCTCACTCACCCTCACCCTCCCTCACCCTCAACCCCTCACCCTCAACCCCTCACTCACCCTCAACCCCTCACTCACCCTCAACCCCTCACTCACCCTCAACCCCTCACTCACCCTCAACCCCTCACTCACCCTCAACCCCTCACCCTCACTCACTCACCCTCAACCCCTCACCCTCAACCCCTCACTCACCCTCACTCTCACTCACCCTCACTCAGCCTCAACTACTCACCCTCACTCACCCTCACTCACCCTCAACACCTCACTCACCCTCACCCTCACCCTCACCTCACCCCCTCACCCTCACTCCCTCACCCTCAACCCCTCACCCTCAACCCCTCACCTCAAACCCTCACCCTCACTCACCCACCCTCAACCCCTCACCCTCACTCACCCTCAACCCCTCACCCTCAACCCCTCACCCTCAACCCCTCACCCTCAACCCCTCACCCTCAACCCCTCACCCTCAACCCCTCACCCTCAACCCCTCACCCTCAACCCCTCACCCTCAAACCCTCACTCACCCTCACCCTCCCTCACCCTCAACCCCTCACCCTCAACCCCTCACTCACCCTCAACCCCTCACTCACCCTCAACCCCTCACTCACCCTCAACCCCTCACCCTCACTCACTCACCCTCAACCCCTCACCCTCAACCCCTCACCCTCAACCCCTCACTCACCCTCCACTCACCCTCACTCACCCTCACTCTCCCATCACTCACCCTCACCCAGCTCACCACCCCACTCACCCTCACTCCCCTCACTCCCCCTCACTCACCCTCACCCTCACCCTCACCCTCCCTCACCCTCCCTCACCCTCCCTCACCCTCCCTCACCCTCACCCTCACCCTCACCTCTCACCCTCACCCTCACCCTCCCTCACCCTCCCTCACCCTCCCTCACCCTCACTCACCCTCCCTCACCCTCCCTCACCCTCCCTCACCCTCCCTCACCCTCACCCTCCCTCACCCTCCCTCACCCTCCCTCACCCTCCCTCACCCTCCCTCACCCTCCCTCACCCTCCCTCACCCTCCCTCACCCTCCCTCACCCTCCCTCACCCTCACTCACCCTCCCTCACCCTCCCTCACCCTCCCTCACCCTCACTCACCCTCACTCACCCTCACTCACCCTCACTCACCCTCACTCACCCTCACTCACCCTCACTCACCCTCACTCACCCTCACTCACCCTCACTCACCCTCACTCACCCTCACTCACCCTCACTCACCCTCACTCACCCTCACTCACCCTCACTCACCCTCACTCACCCTCACTCACCCTCACTCACCCTCACTCACCCTCACTCACCCTCACTCACCCTCACTCACCCTCACTCACCCTCACTCACCCTCACTCACCCTCACTCACCCTCACTCACCCTCACTCACCCTCACTCACCCTCACTCACCCTCACTCACCCTCACTCACCCTCACTCACCCTCACTCACCCTCACTCACCCTCACCCTCACTCACCCTCACCCTCACACAGTGCAATAGTTCTCAGACCATTTCAGTTGGAGCTTTTAGAAATGTTTATGGCTTTTTTTATTTGTAATACTTTAGCATTGGCTACAGGAAACAAAAATGCTAAACATTTACAAAAAAACCCCATAAACAATTCTAAAAGCACTAACTCTAATGGTGCGAGACCTATTGCATTTCCAATGCTTGTTCAGTAAATGTTTACTCCCACGGCCTCCAGCTTGCGGGATTGAGCAGCGGCGCGCAGGGTGCCATCTGTTGTGGCTCATGTTTCCAATTAGAGCAATCACTTTCGCGGCCGCGTGGCCCTGGTTTGTTTCCTCCTGCGTGTGTGTTCGTTGCTTGTTGTATTTGTTTCACAACCTCTTTCTCACACGGGAAAGTACTTCCCGGTTCAAACCAAAGTAATGGATTGCCAGGCGCTGCTCTTACTTAGTTAGACCTTATTTATTTATTTGAAAGTTTTATATAGCGCGGACAAGATCTTTGCAGATATCAGAGCGCTTTACAAAGAGGTACATGAGGGAGCATCGTGGCCGTGGCTGCCGGGGCTGTCTGCTGCGATCGCCGATCACTGGCGGGCATAGGACCGGTCATCACATCCGCTCCGGTTCCCCCTGTTGACGGCTTGAAGACTGTCGGGACTGTCCGCCGGGACGCCAGACACTGACGGGCACTGTGAAGGTGATGTAGGCGAGGCGGGCAGTCTGTGGGGGTTGAGGAGGTGCCCCAGCATAGTGGTGCGGAGCGGGACGACGGGGCCGACCCTCCTGCTGAGAGAGCCTGCGTGGAGAACGACGAGTGCGACGGAGGCACTGGAGGATTGGTCCCCGCACTAGAGCCCCGGTCTAGAGGAATCCTAGCGGACAGCTGGCACCAGGACCAAGGCTGGAGAAACACCGGACCCCTTCCCCACTCACTCACGACCTGAAGCAGGGACCACCTCCCGACGGCAGCAAAGGGCACTGAAATCAGCACCGGGACACGGCAACGCAACCCCCCCTCTCCCGCAGCTGAGGAATACTAGCGCATTGGAGGGCTGAGAGGGACGCTGTTTGCTGGCAAACACAGTGGTGTCACCATCTCTCGAAGCGAACCCATGAGAGCTAAGCACAGCTCAACTTCAAAAAGATCTTTTAATAGGAGCATGCGAGTGAAGTCATCCCGGAGTCTAGCAGGAGCTGTAGGGGCGACAGAAGACCGAAGCCTGCCCCCATCGACACAGGTGGATACCTGGCAAACTGCTGAGCCGCTTTTCAGGATAATACAGGCTGGGAGCCCCGATTTGAGATCAAGGACATACAGTACATACAGCCACATACTTCTAAGAAGCGGAAGGGACTGAGCCAATCCTGGACTAAAGCAGTGCTTCTGTAAAACTCTACTGGCAATATTTACAGGCACACAGAAACTTAAGGTATTTACTTCTCCCACCCTGCTCTCTTTTAAAAAATCTAACTCCTTTGTTCAAAATGGCTGGGGCCATAAAACTAGCAACAAATCCCCCCTTACCTCTGTTGTCCACGTGGCCCCTCAGCTTAACTCCCCACACAGAGGCACAGAGATAAGAATTCCTCCCAGCTAGCCTTGAGCTCTGCTTGCTTAAACAGAAAGTGTAATCTCCTCCCCTGTGCTTAAAGTAATAGCAGCAGACAGAGGACTAATATCTCTATCTCCCCTGCCGGCACAGCAACAAACAGAGGACTACTGTCTCGATCTGATCTATTTGGCGGCCATTTTAGACTAGACTCTAGTGGAAAGAATTTCTGCCTATTATTGCAGTATTACACTCCTAGCTTTATTTTGAACATTTGTAATGTACAGATTGCTACTTTATATATGAAAGAGTGTTTGCATATCATTGCAGTATTATACCTATAACGGTATTTTGAACATTTGTAATGCACAGTTTACTACCTCATATATTTTGGTTCCTCACTAGTGCCACTTTTACCTGTATTTTGAACATTTGTAAATGCACAGATTGCTACCTCATATTTTTTTGTTTTGACAACCAATGTCATTTTCGACTCTTGAGTTTTGACTCACGCAAATTGTTGTATCTGGACCCTATCTCTATACTCTATCAGTATTAGACCTGCACTTGTATTCTGCACTACTCTGCTCATTTCCGTAACCTTCTCCCCTTTCCTACCTTCTCTCCTGTTAGGCACAGACTGCTACCTCATACTTAATATACACCTAACGTAACCTACTCCTATTCCTACAGACTGCTACCTCATACTTAATATACACCTAATGTAACCTACTTCTATTCCTATCTAGACATCTTACATGTCATATCCTGCACTATTGCACAGTTATACAACCTGCATCCATTTTCACTCTTCTCTCTAAGGCACCGACTACTATCCCATATATCCTTGGTTGCACACGAGTTTCACCCCTGCCCCCTAGGGTCACTCTTGATCCATATATCTCTGGTTGATCACTAGTGTCACTTCTGCCCCTTAGGGTCACTTTTGATCCGTGTAACTTGATACTTGCATCTGTACCCTTTCCCAGTATTTAATTTCACTTATGTACTTTGTAATGCCGTATATATTTGCTTTACTTTGTAATATCATATGTATTTGCTATACTGTAATAACGTATGTATTTGCTATACTGCACACTCGTATATCCTGGTTATGCTGATTGATCACTAGTGCCACTTTTGTACTCTATAACCTACTGTATGTATATGTCTCTCTGCACACTCCTACATTGGGGCTATGCTGATTGATCACTAGTACTACTCTTGCACTGCGTAACCTACTGTATGTATTTGTTTCTCCTGCACATGTGTACCACTACACTGCACTCCCCCATCCCCTCCTAAACCATCATCGCAACATGGATCCGATCGGCAATCACACATATAAAATCAACTACCCACCGTCACGCACCAAAAAAGCCGCTAAACGCTTTAAACACAACTTCCTTAGGTCACACCCTGAAACACCCTTTGCTGACACCTACTTCTCACCGGTCACTGGATCCCAGAACACTGATATCATTTTCCATACCACATGCAGAGCTCAATGGAGAAAAGCGTTCCTCACCCTACTCACCGTCTCCTCCACCAGGAAATCCGCTCACAGCCTAACTCTCTCCATCACACCATCCCAACTCTTTCCAGGCAGAGCCACCATCACCATTTACAATAACGGGATTGTCCTAGCTCAATCCACAGACAGGAACCTGGAACTGCTAGACAACTTGTTCCCCACCTTCAAAAAACACCTCTCCCACTCGCGGTCCAACACTCGTATCCCCTCCAGTCCCACCAACCATGACCTCACAGCCACATACTCATCAACCAGGGACACACCTACCACCCCTGATCGCCCATCTTCCACCCACAACCCCTCTAGCCCAGTTCAGCACCATGCAGCTGTAACACACGCCTCAAACACAGACACAGATCGCTCCCCCTCTTACACCACTCACACCCCCACCCCTTTTAACAACACCCAGACCTCCACACATGCCATCAACACTCCTCTCACACCTACAGCGGGCATCATCACTCCGCTCACCCCTAACAGCACAGCTCTCACACACAACACACCTAACATAGTCCAGCACCAGAACAACACGCACTGCGACAAATGCCCCCCTTCATCCCCCCCATTCTCAGTCCCCATTACCCACTAACTAACCACGCAGAACATACCTCCTCTCTTAATTCAACTCCCCCTCCCCACAACAGGACCATCTTCTATCCCATTTCCCCTCCTACTCTCAGCCCCCATTACCCTTCCTGCTCCCCCACCACGATTATCAGTCTCCCAGCCTACACCCTGACCCCCCCGCCTACCACCAATGCCCTCACTCATACCACCAACCTCCTCCCTACCTCATCCACACCCCTCCCGCCCAAAACATCTCTCCTCCCTAACACCTCCCCGTACACCAACACAACGCATACCTCCTCGAACACCAGCCCACGCACCCACCTACACACGAATTCCCTGGTCAGCCATTCACCCCTGACTGCCGCCCCCACCTCCACCACCTACCCCACGATGGACATCATCATGGCCACCCTTACTCAGATCAAAGAAGACATACACAACATCAAGGAACTACTCGCCACACACCCCATACACCCTGCACCCACCTCCCCTCTCAACTTGTCCCCTACCCCTCCAGCTGACTCCCCCACTCAACACGCCCCAAACCGGGCGTCAATTACTGCCCATAGGCGCAGCAATTGCCCTCGTCCCCCTCGTTATCCCTACAACGCCTCACACAACTACACCGCCCCGCACAACGGGTGCCCTCGTCCCCCTCGTCGTCCCTACAACACCTCACACAACTACACCTCTTCGCCCAACGGGTCCCCCACCCTTCCGACTAACGCTCTCACTCAACTCTCCCCCAACCTGACCTCACTCCCAGCTAGCAATCGCAACAACCGCCCTCGTCGCACCCACAACTCTACTTCTGACCGCGACACACTCACCCTTCTCCGCTCCTATGACCCAGCCCCCCAAAATAACACAACGACCCCACACCTCAACATTCCCACGATGCACTCAAATCCCCTTAGACCCCCCACACTAAACAGCAGATTCTCCATCCCCAACAACCTTAGGAAAGTCCCTCTCTCTCTAGAACCGTCTACCACTCTCAACACACCTCGTCTCAAATGCACTCTCCTCAACTGTAGATCGGCCTCGAAACACTCTGCCGCTATTGCTGATCTCCTCTTATCAAGGGACCTTGACCTAATCATCTTGACCGAAACCTGGCTAACTGAATCTTCGACACCTATAATGGACATTCTGGTTCCTCCCAACTACCACATTATCAGGCTAGACAGAGTAGGCAAATTAGGTGGTGGAATCGCATGCATCTACAGGAATAATCTCTCTGTGCATAAAGTCAATTCTACCTCCCTACCATGCCCAACAACCTGGGAATACATCTGCCTTGACATTATCAGTGAGGGCAAACCGATATGCTCTCTTCACAGCATCTACCACCCACCCAGGGACAACTTCACCTTTTCCCAACAAATCATGGATATGATTACAACCAACTCCGGACGGCAGCACACCCAAATATACCTTGGTGACTTCAACCTCCACTGGAATGATTGCAAGGACGCGGTGGTAAATAGTCTTAAAAACTTCCTCGATGCCCTCGACCTAACCCAAATATGCAACAGCCCGACCCACGGGAAAGGTTCTATCCTCGACCTGATCATCTCCAAAGAGGAATCTATCCAACTCGACTCTATCCAACCCTGTGACTGGTCAGATCATCATACTGTCACATTCTTTATCAATGAAAAAGTTAAAGTTAACCCGGCTCAAGTATCCAAACCCAAAGTCTGGAAAAGAGACATGAAAAAACTCAACCCAGGCTCTCTACCCCCTAACAGGTGCAATCTCTTACTGCCACCGACAGGCGATACGGAAGTTCAAACACTGACTGACCACTATATCAACGCTATGACCTCTATAATTAATGAGGCTGCTCCTATGCAGCTAAAAAGAGCCTCTACTAAAATCTCTAATCCATGGTACGACGGGAGACTCAATGAAGATAGACGAGACATGCGATTGGCAGAGCGTACCTGGAGATCAGCTCCCTCGGCAATGCACCTAAAAAATCTGAAGAAAAAGAGAAACGCCTACTTCAGGAAAATAAAACGCTCAAAATCAGACTTTTTCAGCCTCCAGCTCGACAAAGCAAAAAACCGTCCGAGAAAACTGTTTGAGCTAATCAGATCACAATCCAAGGATCAACCCCAACCACTCATCACTGGGCGTGAGGCACCATCCTGTGAAGACTTCGCTGCTTTTTTTACCCAAAAAACTGACAACATAAAGAGCGATCTCCTCATTGACGCAAGCCTCTACTCCAAACCCCAGTGCCTAGCAGCCATTGAACCAAAAAACAATGCCACATGGTCAACCTTTGGCACATACTCAGAAGAAGAAATTGGCAAACTGCTCAGCACCCTGAAACCATCCAATCACCTCACGGACCCCCTTCCTGCTGCAGCAGTAAAAGACTTTACCCCCTTTCTTATCCCTCTCTGGACTAAAATTATCAACAGCTCTCTCCAACAAGGAAGCATACCTGACTCCCTAAAAGTTGGTCAGGTCACACCGCTCCTAAAGAAACTTACAGCCGATCCCTCTGATCTCAACAATTACCGTCCCATAACCAATATTCCCACTCTCGCCAAACTGCTGGAAAAATGCGCACAACTACAACTGTCTAAACACATTGAACAATTTGATCTCCTCAACCCGCACCAGTCAGGCTTCCGAGCAGGGCACAGTACAGAAACGGCTATGACTCACATAATTGACGACGCACTTCAAAGGCTAGACCAAAACGACACCTGCCTCCTCATCCTCCTTGATCTCTCCTCAGCATATGATACCGTTAAACATGAGAATCTACTTGAGCTCCTAAACACAAGAATGGGCTTATCTGGAACTGTGCTCAAGTGGTTCACCTCCTTTCTTCACAACAGGTCGCAGAAATTCAAGAGCAACAACCTGATGTCTTCGCCAATACCCGTAACGCTAGGTGTCCCCCAAGGATCCTCTCTATCCCCAACTCTGTTCAACCTAGTCATGGAACCGCTCACCACCTTGCTACAAGCATCCAATGTACACTTTCACATGTACGCAGATGATACCCAACTTTATCTCAAATTAAAGTCCCCCAAGGACATCTTGCTCCTGAACTCAACGATCAGATGCACCCAATCCTGGCTGGCAGATAATCATCTCAAACTCAATGCCCTGAAAACAGAGTTCCTTCTGATCTCACCTCCAGCGAAGGTCTCCACTACTCAAATTTGGCTTAAAGACCTAACCGCACTCAATGTCCAACCCACCATCGTGGACTCAGCAAAATCCCTAGGCATAACACTCGACACCAATTTGAACATGCAGCAACATATCAGCAAGGCAACAAAGGGAGCAAACTTCCAGATCAGCACTCTGAGGAAAGTTAAACCCTACCTCCCAGCCAAAGACTTCCAAACGGCAGTACAAGCACTAGTCATCCCTCGAATTGAATACGGCAGCATCGCCCTCTGTGGACTCCCCCTAACTACAACCGCACCCCTAAGAGCTTCTCTAAACGCTGCAGAGAGACTCATCACTGGGTCAAAAAAACACTCCTATATTACCCCTGACCTGAAATCCCTGAACTGGCTGCCATTTGAAGCTAGAATACATCTGAAAATCGCCTGCATGACACACAAGGCGGTACACCTAAACTCACCCGGATACCTCGCTCAGAAACTGACAATCTCTGGAGGAGCTAGAAACACCAGAGGCACAAACAATCTTCTGTTGAAACCTCGAAGATTCCGGAAGGAAAAAACATAAGCGCTCCTTCTCGGGAATGGCGCCTAGGATCTGGAACTCTCTCCCGCCCGAAACCAGGCTTATCTCTTCCACCACACTCTTTAAAAATGAAGTAAAAGCTATCCTCATGGCTAAATACACCTGAACTATTATCCTGACCACTGTTAGTACTCTGCACCGATCTATACTACATGTTTGACCCTTTTGATTATTTGTATGAACTGTCTTATGACTCACATGTTTGGCTTTGTAGCCACCTATTTGTACCATTTTGTACTCATGTCATGTTGGGCTTAGTTGCCACTTATTTGTATCAATTGACCTAATGATTTATTTGTTAATCATGCTCCCTCATGTACTTCTCTTTGTAAAGCGCTCTGATATCTGCAAGGATCTTGTCCGCGCTATATAAAACTTTCAAAATAAAAATAAATAAATAGTCAGACAGATATATCAATAGATCAAACAGTATAAGTAGGTGGCTACAATGCCAATCAAGTGGGTAATAAGATAACAATACAAATAAGCAAAGGGATCAAACATGTAGTACAGATCGGTGCATAGTCTTACCAGAGTTCGAGATAATAGTTCAAGTGTATTTAGCCATGAGGATAGCTTTTACTTCATTTTTAAAGAGTGCAGTGGAAGAGATAAGCCTGGTTTCGGGAGGGAGTGAGTTCCAGATCCTAGGCGCCATTCCTGAGAAGGAGCGCTTATGTTTTTTCCTTCCGGAATCTTCGAGGTTTCAGCAGAAGATTGTTTGTGCCTCTAGTGTTTCTAGCTCCGCCAGAGATTGTCAGTTTCTGAGCGAGGTAGCCGGGTGAGTTTAGGTGTACCGCCTTGTGTGTCATGCAGGCGATTTTCAGATGAATTCTGGCTTCAAAAGGCAGCCAATTCAGGGATTTCAAGTCAGGGGTGATATGGGAATGCTTTTTTGATCCAGTGATAAGTCTCGCTGCAGCGTTTAGAGAGGCTCTTAGGGGTGCGGTTGAAGTTAGGGGGAGTCCGCAGAGGGCGACGCTGCCGTATTCAATTCGGGGGATGACTAGTGCTTGTACTGCTGTTTGGAAGTCTTTGGTTGGGAGGAAAGGTTTGAGTTTCCTCAGAGTATTGATCTGGAAGTTTGCTCCCTTTGTTGCCTTGCTGATATGTTGCTGCATGTTGAGATTGGTGTCAAGTGTTATGCCTAAAGATTTTGCTGAGTCCACGATGGTGGGTTGGACATTGAGTGCGGTTAGGTGTTTAAGCCTGATTTGGGTGGTGGAGATCTTCGCAGGAGGTGAGATCAGAAGGAACTCTGTTTTTAGGGCATTGAGTTTGAGATGATTATCGGCAAGCCAGGATTGGGTGCTTCTGATCGTTGTGTTCAAGAGCAAAATGTCTTTGGGGGACTATAGTTTGAGATAAAGTTGGGTGTCATCAGCTTACATGTGAAAGTGTACATTGGATGCTTGTAGCAGGGTAGTGAGAGGTTCCATGACTAGGTTGAATAGAGTTGGGGATAGCGAGGATCCTTGGGGGACGCCTAGCGTTACAGGTATTGGCGAGGACATCCGGTTGTTCTTGAATTTCTGCGACCTGTTGTGAAGAAAGGAAGTGAACCACTTGAACAGTTCCAGATAAACCCATTCTTGTGTTTAGTAGTTCTAGTAGATTCTCATGTTTAACGGTGTCGAATGCTGAAGAGAGATCAAGAAGGATGAGGAGGCAGGTGTCGTTTTGGTCTAGCATTTGAAGTGCGTCGTCAATTATGTGAGTCATAGCAGTTTCTGTACTGTGCCCTGCTCGGAAGCCTGACTGGTGAGGGTTAAGGAGATCAAATTGTTCAATGTGTTTAGTCAGTTGTAGTTGTGCGCATTTTTCCAGCAGTTTGGCGAGAGTGGGGATATTGGTAATGGGACGGTAATTGTTGAGGTCAGAGGGGTCGGCTGTAGGTTTCTTTAGTAGAGGTGTAACTTGACCAACTTTGAGGGAGTCAGGTATGCTTCCTTGTTGGCGAGAGCTGTTGATAATTTTGGTCCAGAGCGGGAGAAGCACCGGGGTAAAGTCTTTTACTGCGGTAGCAGGAAGGGGGTCCGTGAGGTGATTGGATGGTTTCAGGGTGCTGAGCAGTTTGCCAATTTCTTTTTCCGAGTATGTGCCAAAGGTTGACCATGTAGCCTTGTTTTTTGGTTTAGTGGGTGCTAGGCACTGGGGTTTGGAGTAGAGGCTTGCGTCGATGAGGAGATCGCTCTTTATGTTGTCAGTTTTTTGGATAAAGAAAGCAGCGAAGTCTTCACAGGAGGGTGCCTCACGCACAGTGTTGACTGGTTGGGGTTGACCCTTGGATTGTGATTTGATTAGCTCAAACAGTTTTCTCGGGCGGTTTTTTGCTTGGTCGATCTGGAGGCTGAAGAAGTCTGATTTTGAGCGTTTTATTTTCCTGAAGTAGGCGTTTCTCTTTTTCTTCAGATCTTTTAGGTGCATTGCAGAGGGTGCTGATCTCCAGGTACGCTCCGCCATTCGCATGTCTCGTCTATCCTCATTGAGACTCCCGTTGTACCATGGATTGGAGATTTAGTAGAGACTCTTTTTAGCTGCATAGGTGCAGCCTCATTGATTATTGAGGTCATAGCGTTGAGATATTGGTCAGTCAGGGTTTGAACGTCCGTAGCGCCAGTCGGCGGGCGTAGGAGATTGCAACTGTTAGGGGGCAAAGAGCCTGGGTTGAGTTTTTTCATGTCTCTTTTCCAGACTTTGGGCTTGGGGAATTGAGCCGGGTTAACTTTAACTTTTTCATTGATGAAGAATGTGACAATATGATGATCTGACCAGTCACAGGGTTGGATGGACTCGAGTTGGATAGAGTCTTCTTTGGAGATGATCAGGTCGAGTATAGAACCTTTCTCGTGGGTCGGGCTGTTGCATATTTGGGTGAGGTTAAGGGCATCGAGGAAACTTTTAAGACTATTTACCACCGCGTCCTTGCGATCGTTCCAGTGGAGGTTGAAGTCACCAAGGTATATTTGGGTGAGCTGCCGTCCGGCATTGGTTGAGATCATATCCATGATTTGTTGGGAAAAGGTGAAGTTGTCCCTGGGTGGGTGGTAAATGCTGTGAATAGAGCAAATCGGTTTGCCCTCACTGATGATGTCGAGGCAGATGTATTCCCAGGATGTTGGGGATGGTAGGGAGGTGGAATTGACTTTCAGAACAGAGAGGTTGTTCCTGTAGATGCATGCGATTCCCCCACCTATTTTGCCTGATCTGTCGAGCCTGATAATGAGGTAATTGGGCGGAACCAGAATGTCCATTATAGGTGTCGAAGATTCAGTTAGCCAGGTTTCAGTCAGGATGATTAGGTCAAGGTCCAGCGATAAGAGGAGATCAGCAATGGCGGCGGAATGTTTCGAGGCCGATCTGCAGTTGAGGAGAGTGCATTTGAGACTGGGTGCGTCGAGGGTGGTGGATGATTCTAGAGAGAGAGGGACTTTTCTAAGGTAATTGGGGATGGAGAATCTGCTGTTTAGTGTGGGAGGTCTAAGGGGATTTGAGTGTATCGTGGGGATGGTGAGGTGAGGGGTGGTTGTGTCATTTTGGGGGGCTGGGTCATAGGAGCGGAGAAGGGTGAGTGTGTCGAGGTCAGAAGTAGGGCTGTGGGTGCGATGCGGGCGGTTGTTGCGATTGCGAGCTGGGATTGAGGTAAGGGTGTGGGGGAGTTGAGTGAGAGAGTTAATCGGACGGGTGGGGGACTGGTTGGGCGGGGAGGTGTAGTTGTGTGAAGGGTTGCAGGGGCGACGATGAGGACGAGGGCAGTTGCTGCGTCTATGAACAGGGATTGACGCTTGGTGTGGGGCGTGTTGATTGAGGGAGTCAGCCGGAGGGGGAGGGGACAAGTTGGGAGGGGTCACCCCAGGCGGGGAGGTGTAGTTGTGTGAGGTGTTGCAGGGGCGGCGAGGTGGACGGGGGCAGTTGCTGCGTCTATGAGCAGGGTTTGACGCTTGGTGTGGGGCGTGTTGATTGAGGGAGACAGCCGGTGGGTAGGGGACAAGTTGGGAGGCCTTAATTTCGCGTTATGTAAAGGTGGTAACAGGTCTCTCAGCACTGGGCTCTCTACGAGTGGAGTTCATTGATGTGCGTTAAACATACGGACATTAATGCGCAGATTACTTCAGTGTTTACACGAGCACCAGAATTGAGTCTCCGTCTCTTCCCTCTGCCTTGGTATGTGTCACACGCGAGGTAATTTGCAAGAGTGGGGTATACGTTGTAATTTATTGTACCCCGTTGATAGGAGGGTATCAGTTTCGAGAATGATGCATACTGTTGGGTAGGTCCTTCCATACCACTTCCAGAATCTGGGAACCCTACCCACTCATTTCGGGAATTTCGCTTTGGTCAGAATCTTGGCGTGCTGGAGACATTGGGATTTGCCAGTGAAGTAAATATAGCATTCTGTAATGAGTCCTTTAGAGGGGAGGCAGTGTGCAGTGATGCCACACATACCCCCTGCTCCACACTGCACATCTTGGAATTCTAATGTTTTTTTTAAACTAAAATAAATTTTGCTAAATATCAAGTGGTACATTTGTGCCTGTATAAACTGCATGGTTGGCGCGAACTTAGCACACAAGTTGATATTCTGGCTGGCAGTGAAATAACATTTGTGCCCGGTTCGGACTTGCAGCGGCCCTCAGAATGTGGGCCTTGGAGCTGTTGGAAGAGCAAATCACTTTCTTTCCTTTTCCCCCTCACCTTGCCACCCCTTCAACTTCACCCCACATTTCCCACCCCGCCCCTTTCGCTCCTTTTCTCCCTCCCTCACGCCTCCTCCAGTTCTCCTGGATATAACCAATTTCAGGGATGATCTCTAGCCCCTCGAGCTACAGGAAGAGGAGGCTGAGGGCCCGAGCAGCCGCTCTCCCCCCTCACTCCCCCATCAGTAGTGTTAGCAACATCACTACCCCCACGTTCAATGTCAAGCGCATCCCTTTCTTTAAGGAGGTAATGCAAGGGCTGGTGTTGGCACTAGTCAACTGCTACAATTAGGTGCTTGTTTCCAATTTTGAATAACCTTTTCAAAATATTACTTATAGAAGCATAAAATTCTACTAAACTAATAACACTTCCTAAAGGAGAGACCTATTGGATATGCCAATGCTTGTTGCCACATGAGCCCACTCAAAGTAAAAAAAAAAAGTTCCACTTAGATACAGTCTCCAACCGATATCCCTGTGGGATTGTGATTCCGTTCTGACTTTAAACAACATAATGCAAGTTTGTTTAGTAGTTTCCAATTCAGACAGTTAAGCATGAGTGGTAGGTTACTTACTTTACTACAGTGGGTGTAAGCTTTTCTTATTCAGGTTAATATGAGGATCCTATCTTACTGTCTGGAAACATTTGTAGGTAGTGTTTCCTTTTTTTAAATTATTTTAAAGGAAGTAGGAGCCAGCTAGTGTATGTGTATGACTTTTTAGGGCTCGGACTCCTTCCCAGTGAAACTGGGAGGAGTTTGAGAACTAATGTTAAAGGAGAAAAAAAGAAGTATCATCTCCTAGGGCCTTGGAGAGAGAAATTCCAGACATTCCTTAGCGTTTTCTGTCATCTGGTCAGTGATTCGTCTTCCTTGTGTTTTCGTTTTAATAGGCTTGAAGTGATAGGGTAAATGTAGTTTAGTTCCGCCATTTTGGGCATATTTCGTGCGTGCTCGCGCTAAGAAGTACATAAATTATAATTAGGAGCTGTCAGGTTGCCTCCGTTAGTGAACGGGCGCGTTCACAATTCTGCAGCGCTCAGCGCGCAGCTTCCTTGTTGTATTAGCAGCTGCTTAATGTATGTCCGTTTTTCGAGATTATATTTTATCGGTTTTTTGAAGATTACATTTTATCATACTGTGTTGTTTTAAAATCTTGCAATTCAGCCACAGAAAGCAGAGAACCCCACGCGCCTTTAAACCTGTAAGCAGACACTCGTCCTCCGTCACTAACCCTCCCAGACCTGAACTCCGTGCTAGTCCCTCCTGCACGGCCCCACCGACGCACCCAGTGTGCCTGAGCCCAGCAGCAAGCAGCCCCCAGCCGTCTATGAGTGGCTCCTTCCAAGCCTAATTTGTCAGATCCCGTTCTGCACAGCTGGGTGGGCAGCCCTCCAACAAATGGCAGCTGATAGCGACAAGCAGCAGGGAGGAGACACAACCCCCTCGGCAAAGCTGCCAGAGGCAAGTAGGCGTGGTATTTAGATGCCCTCTGCCACCCGGCACGGGCACAAATGGAGCTTTTTAAACACTGCTGAAAAGGTGAACGGGGCAAGAGCCGGACGAACTCCGGATCAAGAATTCCACTATCAGCTGCAGCAATTCTACCATACCAGTCACAGTAGTACAATTATATATTGCGCACACTGATTCCACCCAGCTTTGTTCTGCAGAGACCTTGCCCTGATGCCCCAGAAAAATTCTTTAAACAGATTGTTTTCAATTGCGTTTTCCTTTGATTTAATTTTCTGAGTGGTGTGTGAGTGTCGATTACAGACAATTTGCAGAGAAATATGTTTGCTTTAACGTAACATCCATAAAAAAAGGTTATTTTAGATCTAAAACAGGACCACATGTGAGAAATGGGGGGGGTCACAGAGATTACTTACAGTGATATTATTTCAAGATAATAATTTATTCTGCGTGCGTTGTTCGGGTGCAGGGGGAGGCTCTACGGACAGGAAAACATATTTAGACACAACTAAACAAAATCATGTATTCAGCCACAGAAACCCAAGGGCCCCACACGCCTTCCAAATTGTGAGCAGACACTCGTCCTCCGTCAATAATCTTCCCAGACCTGAACTCTGTGCTAGTCCCTCCTGCACGGCCGCATCCCAGTCCTTTACTTTACTTCAATATTGTTGTTATCTCCTGTATTGGGTATTTACTGGGTATCAGTGCTTCAAATGAAAAAAAAAATGTTGGTGCTTCTCAGAGGTGTGTTTCTTATAATTTATTGCAAAAGCTTTAACAAATTACCTCTAGCCTGGTGTCTGGGTTACACAGTAGAGAACCCACTGGATGAAGTGAACCCTACCCTTCCTGCCTGAGCCTCCTAACACTTACTCCGTACCTGTGAAATACCTCAGCGCTTAAACAATAAATGTACGAGCATTCTGTGCATTTAATCCCACCTGTGCCTTTTTCCTTGGCATCTTAAACCCCAGTGTTGGCCCCATGTTCAGTTTCAATCCTGGGCTCTCCATTGGCTCATTGTGTGATCGCTGTGAGGTTATGCTATCCTCCTCAAACTCTGTACCAGTTGGATTCAAGGTGAGGCGTCTGTAAAAAGTGGCCCCTGTACACTATACGTATGCCAGTGCCACAGAGCCTCTCCGAGGCCCCTTTTTGCCTCATAGGGATGCCATCCAAGGCGTTTGGGCACTTTTGTTGCTTTCCATTCCTTCTTTCCCTTTGTCGACAACCCATGTGTCCTCCGTACAAACCGGAATACAGACCACTCTATAAGCATTAGGTGCTGTTGAGTGCAGAGTGCTGTGTGCTGTTGAGTGCTGTGTGCTGTTGAGTGCTGTGTGCTGTTGAGTGCTGTGTGCTGTTGAGTGCTGTGTGCTGTTGAGTGCTGTGTGCTGTTGAGTGCTGTGTGCTGTTGAGTGCAGAGTGCTGTGTGCTGTTGAGTGCAGAGTGCTTTTGAGTGATGTGATTTGTTGTCTCACTTTTTGTTTTAAATTATGTTCCTAACTGTTACAATGCGGTTCAACTGTTGTTATAAAAAGTATTGTAAAGCGCTCTGATATCCTTCGGGATCAAGTTCGCGCTATATAAAACTTTATAAATAAATAAATGTGTGCTGTAGAGGGCAGAGTGCTGTAGAGGGCAGAGTGCTGTAGAGGGCAGAGTGCTGTAGAGGGCAGAGTGCTGTAGAGGGCAGAGTGCTGTAGAGGGCAGAGTGCTGTAGAGGGCAGAGTGCTGTAGAGGGCAGAGTGCTGTAGAGGGCAGAGTGCTGTAGAGGGCAGAGTGCTGTAGAGGGCAGAGTGCTGTAGAGGGCAGAGTGCTGTAGAGGGCAGAGTGCTGTAGAGGGCAGAGTGCTGTAGAGGGCAGAGTGCTGTAGAGGGCAGAGTGCTGTAGAGGGCAGAGTGCTGTAGAGGGCAGAGTGCTGTAGAGGGCAGAGTGCTGTAGAGGGCAGAGTGCTGAGTGCTGTGTGCTGTAGAGGGCAGAGTGCTGAGTGCTGTGTGCTGTTGAGGGCAGAGTGCTGAGTGCTGTGTGCTGTTGAGGGCAGAGTGCTGAGTGCTGTGTGCTGTTGAGGGCAGAGTGCTGAGTGCAGAGTGCTGTGTGCTGTGTGCTGTTGAGGGCAGAGTGCTGTGTGCTGTGTGCTGTTGAGGGCAGAGTGCTGTGTGCTGTGTGCTGTTGAGGGCAGAGTGCTGTGTGCTGTTGAGGGCAGAGTGCTGTGTGCTGTTGAGGGCAGAGTGCTGAGTGCTGTGTGCTGTTGAGGGCAGAGTGCTGAGTGCTGTGTGCTGTTGAGGGCAGAGTGCTGAGTGCTGTGTGCTGTTGAGGGCAGAGTGCTGTGTGCTGTGTGCTGTTGAGGGCAGAGTGCTGTGTGCTGTTGAGGGCAGAGTGCAGAGTGCAGAGTGCAGAGTGCAGAGTGCAGAGTGCAGAGTGCTGTGTGCTGTGTGCTGTTGAGTGCATAGTGCTGTTGAGAGCAGAGTGCATAGTGCTGTTGAGAGCAGAGTGCATAGTGCTGTTGAGAGCAGAGTGCATAGTGCTGTTGAGGGCAGAGTGCATAGTGCTGTTGAGGGCAGAGTGCATAGTGCTGTTGAGGGCAGAGTGCTGTGTGCTGTTGAGGGCAGAGTGCTGTGTGCTGTAGAGGGCAGAGTGCTGTAGAGGGCAGAGTGCTGTAGAGGGCAGAGTGCTGTAGAGGGCAGAGTGCTGTAGAGGGCAGAGTGCTGTAGAGGGCAGAGTGCTGTAGAGGGCAGAGTGCTGTAGAGGGCAGAGTGCTGTAGAGGGCAGAGTGTATAGTGCTGTGTGCTGTGTGCTGTTGAGTGCAGAGTGCTGTTGAGGGCAGAGTGTATAGTGCTGTGTGCTGTGTGCTGTTGAGTGCAGAGTGTATAGTGCTGTGTGCTGTGCTGTTGAGTGCAGAGTGTATAGTGCTGTGTGCTGTGCTGTTGAGTGCAGAGTGTATAGTGCTGTGTGCTGTGTGCTGTTGAGTGCAGAGTGCTGTTGAGTGCAGAGTGTATAGTGCTGTGTGCTGTTGAGTGCAGAGTGTATAGTGCTGTGTGCTGTTGAGTGCAGAGTGCTGTTGAGTGCAGAGTGTATAGTGCTGTGTGCTGTTGAGTGCAGAGTGCTGTTGAGTGCAGAGTGTATAGTGCTGTGTGCTGTTGAGTGCAGAGTGCTGTTGAGTGCAGAGTGTATAGTGCTGTGTGCTGTGTGCTGTTGAGTGCAGAGTGCTGTTGAGTGCAGAGTGTATAGTGCTGTGTGCTGTGTGCTGTTGAGTGCAGAGTGCTGTTGAGTGCAGAGTGTATAGTGCTGTGTGCTGTGTGCTGTTGAGTGCAGAGTGCTGTTGAGTGCAGAGTGTATAGTGCTGTGTGCTGTTGAGTGCAGAGTGCTGTGTGCTGTTGAGGGCAGAGTGCTGTGTGCTGTTGAGTGTATAGTGCTGTGTGCTGTTGAGTGTATAGTGCTGTGTGCTGTTGAGTGTATAGTGCTGTGTGCTGTTGAGTGTATAGTGCTGTGTGCTGTTGAGTGTATAGTGCTGTGTGCTGTTGAGTGTATAGTGCTGTGTGCTGTTGAGGGCAGAGTGCTGTTGAGGGCAGAGTGCAGAGTGCAGAGTGCTGTTGAGGGCAGAGTGCAGAGGGCAGAGGGCAGAGTGCTGTTGAGGGCAGAGGGCAGAGGGCAGAGTGCTGTTGAGGGCAGAGGGCAGAGGGCAGAGTGCTGTTGAGGGCAGAGTGCTGTTGAGGGCAGAGTGCTGTTGAGGGCAGAGTGCTGTTGAGGGCAGAGGGCAGAGTGCTGTTGAGGGCAGAGGGCAGAGTGCTGTTGAGGGCAGAGGGCAGAGTGCTGTTGAGGGCAGAGGGCAGAGTGCTGTTGAGGGCAGAGGGCAGAGTGCTGTTGAGGGCAGAGGGCAGAGTGCTGTTGAGGGCAGAGGGCAGAGTGCTGTTGAGGGTATAGTGCTGTGTGCTGTTGAGGGTATAGTGCTGTGTGCTGTTGAGTGTATAGTGCTGTGTGCTGTTGAGTGTATAGTGCTGTGTGCTGTTGAGTGTATAGTGCTGTGTGCTGTTGAGTGTATAGTGCTGTGTGCTGTTGAGGGCAGAGTGCTGTTGAGGGCAGAGTGCTGTTGAGGGCAGAGTGCTGTTGAGGGCAGAGTGCTGTTGAGGGCAGAGTGCTGTTGAGGGCAGAGTGCTGTTGAGGGCAGAGTGCTGTTGAGGGCAGAGTGCTGTTGAGGGCAGAGTGCTGTTGAGGGCAGAGTGCTGTTGAGGGCAGAGTGCTGTGTGCTGTTGAGGGCAGAGTGCAGAGTGCAGAGTGCTGTGTGCTGTTGAGGGCAGAGTGCAGAGTGCAGAGTGCTGTGTGCTGTTGAGGGCAGAGTGCAGAGTGCTGTGTGCTGTTGAGGGCAGAGTGCAGAGTGCTGTGTGCTGTAGAGTGCAGAGTGCTGTTGAGGGCAGAGTGCAGAGTGCAGAGTGCTGTTGAGGGCAGAGTGCAGAGTGCTGTTGAGGGCAGAGTGCAGAGTGCAGAGTGCTGTTGAGGGCAGAGTGCTGTTGAGGGCAGAGTGCAGAGTGCAGAGTGCAGAGTGCAGAGTGCTGTTGAGGGCAGAGTGCAGAGTGCAGAGTGCTGTTGAGGGCAGAGTGCAGAGTGCAGAGTGCTGTTGAGGGCAGAGTGCAGAGTGCAGAGTGCTGTTGAGGGCAGAGTGCAGAGTGCAGAGTGCTGTTGAGTGTATAGTGCTGTGTGCTGTTGAGTGCAGAGTGCAGAGTGCTGTTGAGTGCAGAGTGCTGTTGAGTGCAGAGTGCTGTTGAGGGCAGAGTGCAGAGTGCTGTTGAGGGCAGAGTGCAGAGTGCTGTTGAGGGCAGAGTGCAGAGTGCAGAGTGCTGTTGAGGGCAGAGTGCAGAGTGCAGAGTGCTGTTGAGGGCAGAGTGCAGAGTGCAGAGTGCTGTTGAGGGCAGAGTGCAGAGTGCAGAGTGCTGTTGAGGGCAGAGTGCAGAGTGCTGTTGAGGGCAGAGTGCAGAGTGCTGTTGAGGGCAGAGTGCAGAGTGCTGTTGAGGGCAGAGTGCAGAGTGCTGTTGAGGGCAGAGTGCAGAGTGCTGTTGAGGGCAGAGTGCAGAGTGCAGAGTGCTGTTGAGGGCAGAGTGCAGAGTGCAGAGTGCTGTTGAGTGCAGAGTGCAGAGTGCTGTTGAGTGCAGAGTGCAGAGTGCTGTTGAGTGCTGTGTGCTGTTGAGTGCAGAGTGCTGTGTGCTGTTGAGTGCAGAGTGCTGTTGAGGGCAGAGTGCTGTGTGCTGTTGAGTGTATAGTGCTGTTGAGGGCAGAGTGCTGTGTGCTGTTGAGTGCAGAGTGCTGTGTGCTGTTGAGTGCTGTGTGCTGTTGAGTGCAGAGTGCTGTGTGCTGTTGAGTGCAGAGTGCTGTTGAGGGCAGAGTGCAGAGTGCTGTTGAGGGCAGAGTGCAGAGTGCAGAGTGCTGTTGAGGGCAGAGTGCAGAGTGCAGAGTGCTGTTGAGGGCAGAGTGCAGAGTGCTGTTGAGGGCAGAGTGCAGAGTGCAGAGTGCTGTTGAGGGCAGAGTGCTGTTGAGGGCAGAGTGCAGAGTGCAGAGTGCAGAGTGCTGTTGAGGGCAGAGTGCAGAGTGCAGAGTGCTGTTGAGGGCAGAGTGCAGAGTGCAGAGTGCTGTTGAGGGCAGAGTGCAGAGTGCAGAGTGCTGTTGAGGGCAGAGTGCAGAGTGCAGAGTGCTGTTGAGTGTATAGTGCTGTGTGCTGTTGAGTGCAGAGTGCAGAGTGCTGTTGAGTGCAGAGTGCTGTTGAGGGCAGAGTGCAGAGTGCTGTTGAGGGCAGAGTGCAGAGTGCTGTTGAGGGCAGAGTGCAGAGTGCAGAGTGCTGTTGAGGGCAGAGTGCAGAGTGCAGAGTGCTGTTGAGGGCAGAGTGCAGAGTGCAGAGTGCTGTTGAGGGCAGAGTGCAGAGTGCTGTTGAGGGCAGAGTGCAGAGTGCTGTTGAGGGCAGAGTGCAGAGTGCTGTTGAGGGCAGAGTGCAGAGTGCAGAGTGCTGTTGAGGGCAGAGTGCAGAGTGCTGTTGAGGGCAGAGTGCAGAGTGCAGAGTGCTGTTGAGGGCAGAGTGCAGAGTGCTGTTGAGGGCAGAGTGCAGAGTGCTGTTGAGTGCAGAGTGCAGAGTGCTGTTGAGTGCAGAGTGCAGAGTGCTGTTGAGTGCTGTGTGCTGTTGAGTGCAGAGTGCTGTGTGCTGTTGAGTGCAGAGTGCTGTTGAGGGCAGAGTGCTGTGTGCTGTTGAGTGTATAGTGCTGTTGAGGGCAGAGTGCTGTGTGCTGTTGAGTGCAGAGTGCTGTGTGCTGTTGAGTGCAGAGTGCTGTTGAGGGCAGAGTGCAGAGTGCTGTTGAGGGCAGAGTGCAGAGTGCAGAGTGCTGTTGAGGGCAGAGTGCAGAGTGCTGTTGAGGGCAGAGTGCAGAGTGCAGAGTGCTGTTGAGGGCAGAGTGCAGAGTGCAGAGTGCTGTTGAGGGCAGAGTGCAGAGTGCAGAGTGCTGTTGAGTGTATAGTGCTGTGTGCTGTTGAGGGCAGAGTGCAGAGTGCTGTTGAGTGTATAGTGCTGTGTGCTGTTGAGGGCAGAGTGCAGAGTGCTGTTGAGGGCAGAGTGCAGAGTGCAGAGTGCTGTTGAGGGCAGAGTGCAGAGTGCAGAGTGCTGTTGAGGGCAGAGTGCAGAGTGCAGAGTGCTGTTGAGGGCAGAGTGCAGAGTGCAGAGTGCTGTTGAGGGCAGAGTGCAGAGTGTATAGTGCTGTTGAGTGCTGTGTGCTGTTGAGTGCTGTGTGCTGTTGAGTGCTGTGTGCTGTTGAGTGCTGTGTGCTGTGTGCTGTTGAGTGCAGAGTGCTGTTGAGGGCAGAGTGCTGTGTGCTGTTGAGTGTATAGTGCTGTTGAGTGTATAGTGCTGTTGAGTGTATAGTGCTGTTGAGTGTATAGTGCTGTTGAGTGTATAGTGCTGTTGAGTGTATAGTGCTGTTGAGTGTATAGTGCTGTTGAGTGTATAGTGCTGTTGAGTGTATAGTGCTGTTGAGTGTATAGTGCTGTTGAGTGTATAGTGCTGTTGAGTGTATAGTGCTGTTGAGTGTATAGTGCTGTTGAGTGTATAGTGCTGTTGAGTGTATAGTGCTGTTGAGTGTATAGTGCTGTGTGCTGTTGAGTGTATAGTGCTGTTGAGTGTATAGTGCTGTTGAGTGTATAGTGCTGTTGAGTGTATAGTGCTGTTGAGTGTATAGTGCTGTTGAGTGTATAGTGCTGTTGAGTGTATAGTGCTGTTGAGTGTATAGTGCTGTTGAGTGTATAGTGCTGTTGAGTGTATAGTGCTGTTGAGTGTATAGTGCTGTGTGCTGTTGAGTGTATAGTGCTGTTGAGTGCAGAGTGTTGTGTGCTGTTGAGTGCATAGTGCTGTTGAGTGCAGAGTGCTGTGTGCTGTTGAGTGCAGAGTGTTGTGTGCTGTTGAGTGCAGAGTGCTGTTGAGTGCAGAGTGCTGTTGAGTGCAGAGTGCTGTTGAGTGCTGTGTGCTGTTGAGTGCTGTGTGCTGTTGAGTGCTGTGTGCTGTTGAGTGTATAGTGCTGTTGAGTGTATAGTGCTGTTGAGTGCTGTGTGCTGTTGAGTGCAGAGTGCTGTGTGCTGTTGAGTGTATAGTGCTGTTGAGTGCAGAGTGCTGTAGAGGGCAGAGTGCTGTAGAGGGCAGAGTGCTGTAGAGGGCAGAGTGTATAGTGCTGTGTGCTGTGTGCTGTTGAGTGCAGAGTGCTGTTGAGGGCAGAGTGTATAGTGCTGTGTGCTGTGTGCTGTTGAGTGCAGAGTGCTGTTGAGGGCAGAGTGTATAGTGCTGTGTGCTGTGTGCTGTTGAGTGCAGAGTGTATAGTGCTGTGTGCTGTGTGCTGTTGAGTGCAGAGTGTATAGTGCTGTGTGCTGTGTGCTGTTGAGTGCAGAGTGCTGTTGAGTGCAGAGTGTATAGTGCTGTGTGCTGTTGAGTGCAGAGTGTATAGTGCTGTGTGCTGTTGAGTGCAGAGTGCTGTTGAGTGCAGAGTGTATAGTGCTGTGTGCTGTTGAGTGCAGAGTGCTGTTGAGTGCAGAGTGTATAGTGCTGTGTGCTGTGTGCTGTTGAGTGCAGAGTGCTGTTGAGTGCAGAGTGTATAGTGCTGTGTGCTGTGTGCTGTTGAGTGCAGAGTGCTGTTGAGTGCAGAGTGTATAGTGCTGTGTGCTGTGTGCTGTTGAGTGCAGAGTGCTGTTGAGTGTATAGTGCTGTGTGCTGTGTGCTGTGTGCTGTTGAGGGCAGAGTGCTGTGTGCTGTGTGCTGTTGAGTGTATAGTGCTGTGTGCTGTTGAGTGTATAGTGCTGTGTGCTGTTGAGTGTATAGTGCTGTGTGCTGTTGAGTGTATAGTGCTGTGTGCTGTTGAGTGTATAGTGCTGTGTGCTGTTGAGTGTATAGTGCTGTGTGCTGTTGAGTGTATAGTGCTGTGTGCTGTTGAGTGTATAGTGCTGTGTGCTGTTGAGGGCAGAGTGCTGTTGAGGGCAGAGTGCAGAGTGCAGAGTGCTGTTGAGGGCAGAGGGCAGAGTGCTGTTGAGGGCAGAGGGCAGAGTGCTGTTGAGGGCAGAGTGCTGTTGAGGGCAGAGTGCTGTTGAGGGCAGAGTGCTGTTGAGGGCAGAGTGCTGTTGAGGGCAGAGTGCAGAGGGCAGAGTGCTGTTGAGGGCAGAGGGCAGAGTGCTGTTGAGGGCAGAGGGCAGAGTGCTGTTGAGGGCAGAGGGCAGAGTGCTGTTGAGGGCAGAGGGCAGAGTGCTGTTGAGGGCAGAGGGCAGAGTGCTGTTGAGGGCAGAGGGCAGAGTGCTGTTGAGGGCAGAGGGCAGAGTGCTGTTGAGGGCAGAGGGCAGAGTGCTGTTGAGGGTATAGTGCTGTGTGCTGTTGAGGGTATAGTGCTGTGTGCTGTTGAGGGTATAGTGCTGTGTGCTGTTGAGGGTATAGTGCTGTGTGCTGTTGAGTGTATAGTGCTGTGTGCTGTTGAGTGTATAGTGCTGTGTGCTGTTGAGTGTATAGTGCTGTGTGCTGTTGAGTGTATAGTGCTGTGTGCTGTTGAGGGCAGAGTGCTGTTGAGGGCAGAGTGCTGTTGAGGGCAGAGTGCTGTTGAGGGCAGAGTGCTGTTGAGGGCAGAGTGCTGTTGAGGGCAGAGTGCTGTTGAGGGCAGAGTGCTGTTGAGGGCAGAGTGCTGTTGAGGGCAGAGTGCTGTTGAGGGCAGAGTGCTGTTGAGGGCAGAGTGCTGTTGAGGGCAGAGTGCTGTTGAGGGCAGAGTGCAGAGTGCTGTGTGCTGTTGAGGGCAGAGTGCAGAGTGCTGTGTGCTGTTGAGGGCAGAGTGCAGAGTGCAGAGTGCTGTTGAGGGCAGAGTGCTGTTGAGGGCAGAGTGCAGAGTGCTGTTGAGGGCAGAGTGCTGTTGAGGGCAGAGTGCTGTGTGCTGTTGAGTGCAGAGTGCTGTTGAGGGCAGAGTGCTGTGTGCTGTTGAGTGCAGAGTGCTGTTGAGGGCAGAGTGCTGTGTGCTGTTGAGTGTATAGTGCTGTTGAGTGTATAGTGCTGTGTGCTGTTGAGTGCAGAGTGCAGAGTGCAGAGTGCTGTTGAGGGCAGAGTGCTGTTGAGTGCAGAGTGCAGAGTGCAGAGTGCTGTTGAGGGCAGAGTGCAGAGTGCAGAGTGCTGTTGAGGGCAGAGTGCAGAGTGCTGTTGAGGGCAGAGTGCAGAGTGCAGAGTGCTGTTGAGGGCAGAGTGCAGAGTGCAGAGTGCTGTTGAGGGCAGAGTGCAGAGTGCAGAGTGCTGTTGAGGGCAGAGTGCAGAGTGCAGAGTGCTGTTGAGGGCAGAGTGCAGAGTGCAGAGTGCTGTTGAGGGCAGAGTGCAGAGTGCAGAGTGCTGTTGAGGGCAGAGTGCTGTTGAGGGCAGAGTGCAGAGTGCAGAGTGCTGTTGAGGGCAGAGTGCAGAGTGCTGTTGAGGGCAGAGTGCAGAGTGCTGTTGAGTGCAGAGTGCTGTTGAGGGCAGAGTGCTGTGTGCTGTTGAGTGCAGAGTGCTGTTGAGGGCAGAGTGCTGTGTGCTGTTGAGTGTATAGTGCTGTTGAGGGCAGAGTGCTGTGTGCTGTTGAGTGTATAGTGCTGTTGAGGGCAGAGTGCTGTGTGCTGTTGAGTGTATAGTGCTGTGTGCTGTTGAGTGCAGAGTGCAGAGTGCAGAGTGCTGTTGAGGGCAGAGTGCAGAGTGCAGAGTGCTGTTGAGGGCAGAGTGCAGAGTGCAGAGTGCTGTTGAGGGCAGAGTGCAGAGTGCAGAGTGCTGTTGAGGGCAGAGTGCAGAGTGCTGTTGAGGGCAGAGTGCAGAGTGCAGAGTGCTGTTGAGGGCAGAGTGCAGAGTGCAGAGTGCTGTTGAGGGCAGAGTGCAGAGTGCAGAGTGCTGTTGAGGGCAGAGTGCAGAGTGCAGAGTGCTGTTGAGGGCAGAGTGCAGAGTGCAGAGTGCTGTTGAGGGCAGAGTGCAGAGTGCAGAGTGCTGTTGAGGGCAGAGTGCAGAGTGCAGAGTGCTGTTGAGGGCAGAGTGCAGAGTGCTGTTGAGGGCAGAGTGCAGAGTGCAGAGTGCTGTTGAGGGCAGAGTGCAGAGTGCAGAGTGCTGTTGAGGGCAGAGTGCAGAGTGCAGAGTGCTGTTGAGGGCAGAGTGCAGAGTGCAGAGTGCTGTTGAGGGCAGAGTGCAGAGTGCAGAGTGCTGTTGAGGGCAGAGTGCAGAGTGCAGAGTGCTGTTGAGGGCAGAGTGCAGAGTGCTGTTGAGTGCAGAGTGCTGTTGAGTGCAGAGTGCTGTTGAGTGCTGTGTGCTGTTGAGTGCAGAGTGCTGTGTGCTGTTGAGTGCAGAGTGCTGTTGAGTGTATAGTGCTGTGTGCTGTTGAGTGTATAGTGCTGTGTGCTGTTGAGGGCAGAGTGCAGAGTGCAGAGTGCTGTTGAGTGTATAGTGCTGTGTGCTGTTGAGTGCAGAGTGCAGAGTGCAGAGTGCTGTTGAGGGCAGAGTGCAGAGTGCAGAGTGCTGTTGAGGGCAGAGTGCAGAGTGCAGAGTGCTGTTGAGGGCAGAGTGCAGAGTGCAGAGTGCTGTTGAGGGCAGAGTGCAGAGTGCTGTTGAGGGCAGAGTGCAGAGTGCTGTTGAGGGCAGAGTGCAGAGTGCTGTTGAGGGCAGAGTGCAGAGTGCAGAGTGCTGTTGAGGGCAGAGTGCAGAGTGCTGTTGAGGGCAGAGTGCAGAGTGCTGTTGAGTGCAGAGTGCAGAGTGCAGAGTGCTGTTGAGGGCAGAGTGCAGAGTGCTGTTGAGGGCAGAGTGCAGAGTGCAGAGTGCTGTTGAGGGCAGAGTGCAGAGTGCTGTTGAGGGCAGAGTGCAGAGTGCTGTTGAGGGCAGAGTGCAGAGTGCTGTTGAGGGCAGAGTGCAGAGTGCAGAGTGCTGTTGAGGGCAGAGTGCAGAGTGCAGAGTGCTGTTGAGGGCAGAGTGCAGAGTGCAGAGTGCTGTTGAGGGCAGAGTGTATAGTGCTGTGTGCTGTTGAGGGCAGAGTGCAGAGTGCAGAGTGCTGTTGAGGGCAGAGTGCAGAGTGCAGAGTGCTGTTGAGGGCAGAGTGCAGAGTGCAGAGTGCTGTTGAGGGCAGAGTGCTGTTGAGGGCAGAGTGCAGAGTGCTGTTGAGGGCAGAGTGCAGAGTGCAGAGTGCTGTTGAGGGCAGAGTGCAGAGTGCAGAGTGCTGTTGAGGGCAGAGTGCAGAGTGCAGAGTGCTGTTGAGGGCAGAGTGCAGAGTGCAGAGTGCTGTTGAGGGCAGAGTGCAGAGTGCAGAGTGCTGTTGAGGGCAGAGTGCAGAGTGCAGAGTGCTGTTGAGGGCAGAGTGCAGAGTGCAGAGTGCTGTTGAGGGCAGAGTGCAGAGTGCTGTTGAGGGCAGAGTGCAGAGTGCTGTTGAGGGCAGAGTGCAGAGTGCAGAGTGCTGTTGAGGGCAGAGTGCAGAGTGCAGAGTGCTGTTGAGGGCAGAGTGCAGAGTGCTGTTGAGGGCAGAGTGCAGAGTGCTGTTGAGGGCAGAGTGCAGAGTGCTGTTGAGGGCAGAGTGCAGAGTGCAGAGTGCTGTTGAGGGCAGAGTGCAGAGTGCAGAGTGCTGTTGAGGGCAGAGTGCAGAGTGCAGAGTGCTGTTGAGGGCAGAGTGCAGAGTGCTGTTGAGGGCAGAGTGCAGAGTGCAGAGTGCTGTTGAGGGCAGAGTGCAGAGTGCAGAGTGCTGTTGAGGGCAGAGTGCAGAGTGCAGAGTGCTGTTGAGGGCAGAGTGCAGAGTGCAGAGTGCTGTTGAGGGCAGAGTGCAGAGTGCAGAGTGCTGTTGAGGGCAGAGTGCAGAGTGCTGTTGAGTGCTGTGTGCTGTTGAGTGCAGAGTGCTGTGTGCTGTTGAGTGCAGAGTGCTGTGTGCTGTTGAGGGCAGAGTGCAGAGTGCAGAGTGCTGTTGAGTGTATAGTGCTGTGTGCTGTTGAGTGCAGAGTGCAGAGTGCAGAGTGCTGTTGAGGGCAGAGTGCTGTTGAGTGCAGAGTGCAGAGTGCAGAGTGCTGTTGAGGGCAGAGTGCAGAGTGCAGAGTGCTGTTGAGGGCAGAGTGCAGAGTGCAGAGTGCTGTTGAGGGCAGAGTGCAGAGTGCAGAGTGCTGTTGAGGGCAGAGTGCAGAGTGCTGTTGAGGGCAGAGTGCAGAGTGCAGAGTGCTGTTGAGGGCAGAGTGCAGAGTGCTGTTGAGGGCAGAGTGCAGAGTGCTGTTGAGGGCAGAGTGCAGAGTGCTGTTGAGGGCAGAGTGCAGAGTGCTGTTGAGGGCAGAGTGCAGAGTGCTGTTGAGTGCAGAGTGCTGTTGAGGGCAGAGTGCTGTGTGCTGTTGAGTGTATAGTGCTGTTGAGGGCAGAGTGCTGTGTGCTGTTAAGTGTATAGTGCTGTTGAGGGCAGAGTGCAGAGTGCAGAGTGCTGTTGAGGGCAGAGTGCAGAGTGCAGAGTGCTGTTGAGGGCAGAGTGCAGAGTGCAGAGTGCTGTTGAGGGCAGAGTGCAGAGTGCAGAGTGCTGTTGAGGGCAGAGTGCAGAGTGCTGTTGAGGGCAGAGTGCAGAGTGCTGTTGAGGGCAGAGTGCAGAGTGCAGAGTGCTGTTGAGGGCAGAGTGCAGAGTGCAGAGTGCTGTTGAGGGCAGAGTGCAGAGTGCAGAGTGCTGTTGAGGGCAGAGTGCAGAGTGCAGAGTGCTGTTGAGTGTATAGTGCTGTGTGCTGTTGAGGGCAGAGTGCAGAGTGCTGTTGAGTGTATAGTGCTGTGTGCTGTTGAGGGCAGAGTGCAGAGTGCAGAGTGCTGTTGAGTGTATAGTGCTGTGTGCTGTTGAGGGCAGAGTGCAGAGTGCTGTTGAGTGCAGAGTGCAGAGTGCTGTTGAGGGCAGAGTGCAGAGTGCAGAGTGCTGTTGAGGGCAGAGTGCAGAGTGCTGTTGAGGGCAGAGTGTATAGTGCTGTTGAGTGCTGTGTGCTGTTGAGTGCTGTGTGCTGTTGAGTGCTGTGTGCTGTTGAGTGCTGTGTGCTGTTGAGTGTATAGTGCTGTTGAGTGTATAGTGCTGTTGAGTGTATAGTGCTGTTGAGTGTATAGTGCTGTTGAGTGTATAGTGCTGTTGAGTGTATAGTGCTGTTGAGTGTATAGTGCTGTTGAGTGTATAGTGCTGTTGAGTGTATAGTGCTGTTGAGTGTATAGTGCTGTGTGCTGTTGAGTGTATAGTGCTGTGTGCTGTTGAGTGTATAGTGCTGTGTGCTGTTGAGTGTATAGTGCTGTGTGCTGTTGAGTGTATAGTGCTGTGTGCTGTTGAGTGTATAGTGCTGTGTGCTGTTGAGTGTATAGTGCTGTGTGCTGTTGAGTGCAGAGTGCTGTTGAGTGTATAGTGCTGTTGAGTGTATAGTGCTGTTGAGTGTATAGTGCTGTTGAGTGTATAGTGCTGTTGAGTGTATAGTGCTGTGTGCTGTTGAGGGCAGAGTGCAGAGTGCAGAGTGCTGTTGAGGGCAGAGTGCAGAGTGCAGAGTGCTGTTGAGGGCAGAGTGCAGAGTGCAGAGTGCTGTTGAGGGCAGAGTGCAGAGTGCAGAGTGCTGTTGAGGGCAGAGTGCAGAGTGCAGAGTGCTGTTGAGGGCATAGTGCTGTGTGCTGTTGAGGGCAGAGTGCAGAGTGCTGTTGAGTGCAGAGTGCAGAGTGCTGTTGAGTGCAGAGTGCAGAGTGCTGTTGAGGGCAGAGTGCAGAGTGCTGTTGAGTGCAGAGTGCAGAGTGCTGTTGAGTGTATAGTGCTGTTGAGTGTATAGTGCTGTTGAGTGTATAGTGCTGTTGAGTGTATAGTGCTGTGTGCTGTTGAGTGTATAGTGCTGTTGAGTGCAGAGTGCTGTGTGCTGGTGAGTGCTGTGTGCTGGTGAGTGCAGAGTGTATAGTGCTGTTGAGTGTATAGTGCTGTTGAGTGCAGAGTGCTGTGTGCTGTTGAGTGCTGTGTGCTGTTGAGTGTTGTGTGCTGTTGAGTGCAGAGTGTTGTGTGCTGTTGAGTGCTGTGTGCTGTTGAATGCAGAGTGCTGTTGAGTGCAGAGTGCTGTGTGCTGTTGAGTGTATAGTGCTGTTGAGTGCAGAGTGTTGTGTGCTGTTGAGTGTATAGTGCTGTTGAGTGCAGAGTGCTGTGTGCTGTTGAGTGTATAGTGCTGTTGAGTGCAGAGTGCTGTGTGCTGGTGAGTGCTGTGTGCTGGTGAGTGCAGAGTGTATAGTGCTGTTGAGTGTATAGTGCTGTTGAGTGCAGAGTGTTGTGTGCTGTTGAGTGTATAGTGCTGTTGAGTGCAGAGTGCTGTGTGCTGTTGAGTGCTGTGTGCTGTTGAGTGCTGTGTGCTGTTGAGTGTTGTGTGCTGGTGAGTGCAGAGTGTTGTGTGCTGTTGAGTGTATAGTGCTGTTGAGTGCAGAGTGCTGTGTGCTGTTGAGTGCTGTGTGCTGTTGAGTGCTGTGTGCTGTTGAGTGCTGTGTGCTGTTGAGTGCTGTGTGCTGTTGAGTGCTGTGTGCTGTTGAGTGCTGTGTGCTGTTGAGTGCTGTGTGCTGTTGAGTGCAGAGTGCTGTTGAGTGCAGAGTGCTGTTGAGTGCAGAGTGCTGTTGAGTGCAGAGTGCTGTTGAGTGCAGAGTGCTGTTGAGTGCTGTGTGCTGTTGAGTGCTGTTGAGTGCAGAGTGTATAGTGCTGTTGAGTGCAGACTGCTGTTGAGTGCAGAGTGCTGTGTGCTGTTGAGTGCAGACTGCTGTTGAGTGCAGACTGCTGTTGAGTGCAGACTGCTGTTGAGTGCAGACTGCTGTTGAGTGCAGACTGCTGTTGAGTGCAGACTGCTGTTGAGGGCAGACTGCTGTTGAGGGCAGACTGCTGTTGAGGGCAGACTGCTGTTGAGGGCAGACTGCTGTTGAGGGCAGACTGCTGTTGAGGGCAGACTGCTGTTGAGGGCAGACTGCTGTTGAGGGCAGACTGCTGTTGAGGGCAGACTGCTGTTGAGGGCAGACTGCTGTTGAGGGCAGACTGCTGTTGAGGGCAGACTGCTGTTGAGGGCAGACTGCTGTTGAGGGCAGACTGCTGTTGAGGGCAGACTGCTGTTGAGGGCAGACTGCTGTTGAGGGCAGACTGCTGTTGAGGGCAGACTGCTGTTGAGGGCAGACTGCTGTTGAGGGCAGACTGCTGTTGAGGGCAGACTGCTGTTGAGGGCAGACTGCTGTTGAGGGCAGACTGCTGTTGAGGGCAGACTGCTGTTGAGGGCAGACTGCTGTTGAGGGCAGACTGCTGTTGAGGGCAGACTGCTGTTGAGGGCAGACTGCTGTTGAGGGCAGACTGCTGTTGAGGGCAGACTGCTGTTGAGGGCAGACTGCAGAGTGCTGTTGAGGGCAGAGTGCAGAGTGCTGTTGAGGGCAGAGTGCAGAGTGACTGTTCCAGAGAGAGCAGGGTATGCTTGTGCGCTTACACGGTGCACTGACACACAGGAGCTCAAACAAAGAACAGCTGAGCACGTGTCTTGGGAGCTTCATTGAGGCAGCCGGCCCTTTGTGAGGGGAGCAGCAAGGAGGGGACGCCTCAACCAATCAAGCGCAACTACTCACAACCTACTGTACGATTAAAGCACAGGCCAAAGGGCAGAGCTAGGTCTTTTCGCATTACGTAGGGTGAGCAGTGTGTGAGTGTGTCGTGTGAGCAGTGTATGAGCGTGCAGGGTGAGCAGTGTGTGAGTATGCAGGGTTAACAGTGTGTAAGCGTGCAGGGTGAACATTGTGTGAGTGCAGAGTGCTGTTGAGGGCAGAGTGCAGAGTGCTGTTGAGGGCAGAGTGCAGAGTGCTGTTGAGGGCAGAGTGCTGTGTGCTGTTGAGGGCAGAGTGCTGTGTGCTGTTGAGGGCAGAGTGCTGTGTGCTGTTGAGGGCAGAGTGCTGTGTGCTGTTGAGGGCAGTGTGCTGTGTGCTGTTGAGGGCAGAGTGTTGTGTGCTGTTGAGGGCAGAGTGTTGTGTGCTGTTGAGGGCAGAGTGCTGTGTGCTGTTGAGGGCAGAGTGCAGTTGAGGGCAGAGTGCTGTTGAGGGCAGAGTGTGTGTGAGTGTGTAGTGTGAGCAGTGTATGAGCGTGCAGGGTGAGCTGTGTGTGAGTATACAGGGTTAACAGTGTGTGAGCGTGCAGGGTGAACATTGTGTGAGCGTGCAGGGTGAACATTGTGTGAGCGTGCAGGGTGAGCAGTGTGTGAGCGTGCAGGGTGAGCAGTGTATGAGTGTGAGCAGTGTATGAGTGTGAGCAGTGTGTGAGTGTGAGCAGTGTGTGAGTGTGAGCAGTGTGTGAGTGTGTAGGGTGAGCAGTGTGTGAGTGTGAAGGGTGACAGTGTGTGAGTGTGCAGGGTGAGCAGTGTGAGAGTGTGTAGGGTGAGCAGTGTGTGTGTGTGTAGGATGAACAGTGTGTGTTTGCAGGGTGAACAGTGTGTGTTTGCAGGGTGAACAGTGTGTATTTGCAGGGTGAACAGTGTGTGTTTGCAGGGTGAACAGTGTGTGAGTGTGCAGGGTGAACAGTGTGTGAGTGTGCAGGGTGAACAGTGTGTGAGTGTGCAGGGTAAACAGTGTGCGAGTGTGTAGGGTGAACAATTCCAATCCAAACCACATAATTCCACTACACACCACATGCATACACTCCATAACACATGGCTAAAAGACATTGCCATTTACAATGCCATTAGCTCTAACTCAAATAAATCCGAGACCTATTGCATTTCCAATGCTTGTTCTAATTGAGATTGGTTTCTTAAGTTAAGAACCCTTAAAAATTCATGCAGTGCTGCTCTAGTAAATTCTCTGCCTTTTTAACACCGCAATTTCCAACCTTGCAGCTTTCCTGACTTATGACAAGTCACTGGCTTATCACGAATGGACCCGTCAGTGTAATAATTGTTGGGCTGACAACCCAGTACTTGTGGTATTTAAAACAAAAAAAATGTTTTACAAATGGGAGTCCCAAAGTTAGTGGTCAGTAACTTACATGTTGGACACACCTTACTGTGATTATGTAAAAACTATATTTTACTTTGAATCTCTGCACATGAAAGGTCAGAACTAAGATGTGGTAGCGTTAGACATCCGTGGGCCTTTGGCCTGCAAAAAGTTTTGGTGCCTCGCCATATTATGGTAGCCAGTGAGTCTGTTTAGTTAGTATGCCGTTATCTTGTTTGTGTATGCTAAATTCTGTAGCACCAAACATATATTCCTATGGCCACTTCAGAGCAATTTACTATGCAGACTAAGGGAAATGAGCAATGTTGACCTAATACTTGGGCTGTTCACCTATTGACCCTGGCACAGGTAGTTCTAGATTGTAAAAGTATTAGTGGTAGGGGGGATAAATCATAACCACACAATGGAGTATGTAGACATGGGAAAGGTTGGGTTTGGGTAAAAGACAGGAAGAAATGGCGCTCTAGTGGGTACAATTAAAAGTTGGCTGCATAATCGGTCGGATATCACGGTGCAGACAGGTCCGGGGAACAAACCCACACAGTAAACAGCCCCTGTATAGGTAAAGGACATGCCCCATACCAAACAAATGAATACAAGTCCTGTGCACACGTATCAAAATTACTTGGTCCTTCTGTTAGAACCAGATAAGTTAAGAAAAAGTTCAAATAAATGAAGTCGAAATCCAGCGACGTTAAAGGGTATTTAATGGTTCAATCTTGATCGGTACAAACTAAATACAACTAGCCGACACGTGTTTCGTCACATCGTGTGAAGGATATGACTCTTCAGGGCTGGAAAGGACATAAGGTGTGGAAATATAAGACACCATTTAAATGGATGCAAAGTGCATTAAACAAAGGGGATTTAAAGAGGTAAAGGGAGGATGGTTAGGGTGTGAGCGATTGAGTACACCTTTCTATAAGTGGAGACCCTATGTAGTGAAGAAAAAGGCATAGTAAAGTGACTCCGAATGGATATGAAAAAGTCCAAATGTTGTGCCGTGACATTGTGAAAAAAGGGAACATAATGAACTACGATAAATGTACGCATAGTAAATGCAACAAATTTCCATTTCTTTGTAGTAGTACCTAAGAGAAGACAAAAGTAAGTTTATGCGAGAGTAACGTACTTATAAACCGCTGACAAGAAAAATAGTCCAAAATATCACGCGAATCTACCCCATGCAACGTGAAGTAAAAATGCAAACAGGCAGCGAGACCAAAGAAATGTAAGACCATGTCATGAAGTGCCTACATGCCCGTGCCATATGGTGCATGAGTGTAAATTCACATAAAATGTAGCGTGAGCCATGAAAATATTAGTAGCAGTAAATAATCATGACGTTCTTAATGGGAGTGGCAGGTTTCATAAGAACATCGTATGCCAAAAGGATGAGTTTAAGTGACATGCCTGGTCTCACATACGCTATATATTAACAAAAGCACGGGTGTACTAAAACACTGTAGGATATCGTGTTTAAGGAAATTATAATAGCACACATAATTATACATTACAACGAGGTCGTAGTCTCTGGTAATGAAAACGATTGAAAAGCGGGGGATGACGGAAACGAGTATGTAGAAAGACAGAATAAAGAAAAGACAGTAGAAGCAATGTAATTTCCGGGTGGAGATAGGGTGTGAGTGAGAGTAACGTAACAAATAGTAAAGGGGTCAAATACCTGTTGGATTCTACGGGTAGAAAGGTGATGCTGAAGGGGAGAAAGGGATTCAGTCAGAAATCCTTTGGAAAATTGTGGTTGCATTGAATATGTGATCAGGGCAATAACCGCGCGTACCGCAGGTCCGGTGAATGATGCACCTCGCTGCGAGTCGGGCCGATCCAAGAGGATGTCGGTCAGCGAACCTCAGGACGAGTATGGCCAAAAGGGTGGTCCACGATAAATATCTGTGGATTAAGTAAAAAGGACACCATGCTTGTGGGTTAAACCGCACGGACAGGTCCGAGTGTTAGAGAAGGGCAGGGTAGTGTGTGACTGAGTACGGGTGAAGTCTCTCAAGGTTGAGCGAATAATGGCTAATCTGACTGGTGGTAGCGTCCGGATCCAGGTAGCGGATCTCAGGTCTCATGCTAAACGGGCTGTTATATGGACTGCCAGTGTGTGGGTCATGGGGGGGCGGGGCTTAACGCGGAAGTGCGACAATGTGTGGAAGACTGGAACGCTTCTCTCCTGGGGCCATAATGCCAGAAGTGAGGGAAAGAGTGCGACAGATGGAAAACAGAGAATTAGTGGCAATGCGATACTCCATGCTACAAGCTCACATCCCCTCCATCAAATACAGTCAATTCCCTATGGCGAATTTACCAGAGCGAGACGCAACTGCAGCGAGGAGACCGAATTCAACAAAGAAATCGCCAACATGAGACAGAGGTTCTCTAAACCGGGCTACAATCCGGGAACCATAGATAAGGCTGCCAGAAGAATCCACGATTTGGACAGGGAGAAGACTCTGGCTAGTAGAACTAGACCCATTCCAACCAAACAATCAGTAAGGCTTACCAATGACTAAAATGAAAGCAGCACCACAATGAGACCGAGCTTCAATAAACATTGGAAAACCCTACTTACGGACAACACACTTAAAGAATGCTTAAACACAAGACCACAAATCACCTTCAGGAAAGGTCGGACACTGACGAATAGACTCAGTCCTACTGTCTCCAAGTCTACTGCCACCTCTAACTGGATGACCCACTTATCCATTGGTTTATACAAATGCGGATGCTGTGGGGCCTGCAAATGGGCACACAGCGGTTTCAATGAATTCAAAGATTGGAGAAATCGAAGATACGAAATCACAAGGAACATCAACTGCAACACCAAATATGTTGTGTACATATCAGAATGCACCTGCAAAACGTACTATGTGGGCAGCACGATCAGGGCCCTTAACCCCTCCACTGCGCCGCCGATTTTGCGGAAGTGCGGCACTTCTGCAAATGGGCGGGGCCGCGTCAGCCATTGGCCGACGGCAGCACCAGCGAGGTAGCGTTGCTGACGGCAGCATGGAAGGGGTTAAGGAACGCATCATGGAACATATCCGGCCGATGAACCATGGGGACGTGAGGTACCCCATGTCCTGTCACATTAATGCATGTACCTCACACGGACCGAATAAGAGTAACATTTTTCGGTATTGATGTTACTGAACCGAGCATAAGAGGTGGCAACCGCGAACTCAGGCTCAGGAGACTGGAAGCAACTTGGATAATGCGTTTGCAAGCTGTGAAGCATGGTCTTAACATTGACCATGAACTTCAATATTTCTTAGGTTCCTGATGCCACTCATGATCCCACTAACAGACTGAGCCTTCAACTTTGTGCATATGCTATGTTTTTTTTCTCCTTGCAGTATAAGTGGTTAGGCCTAGGACCATGTGTGTTCCGGAGCATTTTGTTTCCATTCATTTGTCTCTTTACAGTCCTGTACCTTTTTATGAATATCTGTCAGTACTGGTCTCCTGAAATGCTATGTACATATTCGCCTAGTGACACTGACAATGGATCTACTGCTAACAATAACAATTTGCAAATTTTGTTGGTCAGTAGTAACCTTACACTTGTCCTATCTCTCTTCCTTTTATGCCACAGACAAGTCATCATTTGTAATAACGTTTTCTGCACTTTTCAGTTCTTTTTTCTGTGACCGCCTTAAACTTTTGCCCTCTCTACTTTTTTCGCTTGCCACTAATTCTCTGTTTTCCATCTCCTGCACTCTTTCCCTCACTTCCGGCTTTATGGCCCCGGGAGAGAAGCATTCTAGTCCTGGATCCGGACGCTACCACAAGTCAGATTAGCCATTATTCGCTCAACCTTGAGAGACTTCACCCGCACTCCGTCACACGCTACCCTGCCCTTCTCTAACACTCTGACCTGTCCGTGCTTTTTATCCCACAAGCATGGTGTCCTTTTTAGGTCTCGCCTGTCGATGCGCATGCGCATCGAGCTTGCGAGCCTATTGCAGCTTAAACGACCTTTAACTAACAAGCAAGGAATCGTGGCGATTCCTTGCAGTGCCCGTGACTTTTAACCTCAATGCGCATGTGCATTGAGCTTAAAAGCGCGTGCACATCACAATCGCCGTCTGTTCCCTCAGCCGCATTCCTCCGACACCTTTTGAAGTGAAGCTTAGCTTCACTTCAAAGGCCCCGGCTTCTTCACACCCACATGCCGCTCTCCCCGCTCCGCCCCCTCCCCTGCCCCCGTGTGCATTTCTCCTCCACCCCCTCCCCACAGCAATGCCCTCCGTCTTGTTCCTTTCTCTTGCTTCCACTCCCTTGGCGAGAAATCAGATGTTTGTGTTTTCGCTGCTGTTCATTTAAATTCTAATGCAATCTGCAAACGTGATTTTCTGCATGAACCATTATTTCTCGATGGCATCGGCTGCGGCATTTTCTACCCCCACCCCCTTCGCCTTTCCTGGGGCTGCAAAGGGCTCAGCCTACAGACAATGCAGGTCTTTTTTCACTTGAGTCAGGGCTGAGTCTTTTTTGTAGTCTGGGCATGCCTGTCTTTTTAAAAGCTGGAAACCGCAATTGCATTTTCTGGTTCTACTGCCAGTGCTCGGGTTGTTTTGTTTGTGCTTGCTCTGCATTAGAAGCGATGTGGAATGGCCGGATTGCACGTAGGGAGGGATTCTTGGGTGATTGCATTTAAGCTCGGAATTCGCTGTGAAAATAAGCCAGCTGGCTAAGCACAGACGATGCAGCCTGGTGTTTCTTTCAACAGGGCAGGCCTATCTTTGAAAGGCATATTCACTTTCTTGCAGTCGGACAGCCCCTGCCGGGGCAGGGGTGTAGGCACCGAACTGTGTCCCAGGCACGGAGGCAACCGCATACCTGCTGCCTCTTGCTACAGGCAGCTCTGGCCCGATCAGTAAATATTTTCCCGAAATCGCAACAGGAGACGACACATTGCTGGTATTTTCAGTAGACAAATACACCTTTAGCACAACCTCACAGCTACATTCGGCCGTTGTCGTCCTTTTTTAATAAAATGGGGAAAACCCACCAGACTTTCAGGCTTCTAGTTTAAAAATTCCCCTGTGCCTTTGGAGTGGAAAGCCTGTCATTGCATTCGTTTTTTTTTTAACGTGGCAGACCTTTTACTAGGAAAGTCACGCTTTCAGTCCTTCAGGTACATCACTTGGTGGGACAAGCTGTGAAGGCCCTACAGAATAATTTCACCAGCATTGTCTACATTCCTTACACTGGTGACTTCACCTTCGTCCTTAATGTGTACATTTTTTTTTTATTTTGTAGAATCATTGAATAAATACATAGCTTTAGTTTCTCTTCAATGGAATAAGTTAGCTCTCATTACTATTGGATGTAGTAGGTTTTGGATGCAGTTGTGTAGCAGGCATACATACTGCAGGATGTGCGCAGATAGGAATATGAACTGGGAAACCGCCCTGGGCCTCGTTCCCCCACTCCCCGCTACACTCAACTCAAGCCATGTTGAACTTGCTTCGGTTTCAGGCCGCCAGCAATGCACCACAGAGATCTCTTGAACATGGCAACTCATGGCCAAGCAACTAATGCCTATACACGGAGTTATGCTGAAGAAGCATCTAGTAGGTAAAATACATATAATAAAATTAATTCCTTTTTAAACGGCAAATTCAGGGATTATTAGAAAGTGAACCAGCTCTGCGCCTTTAATGTTTTCGTTATCTAATGTCTTGGTTGCTTGCAAGCCATCGCCTGGCCCTCTACCTAGTGATTATAATTCTGAGGCTGGTACAAGAAACAGCAGTTATTTAATAAATAAACAAAAGTTAAATTAAGTACACACAGAGGTGCACGGTGTACAAATTCATTGTGTATAAAGTGATGGGTCCTGGATTTTTTTCTTTTTTTGACAGCCATCCAGTTCAATCACTGCGAATATGCTCTCAGCACATATGTAATTTTATGCATTGGATACAAATATTTTGCAAGGTTAAAGCACAAAGTGTGAGAAAAGAGGAGTGCACAAGGCATTGGAACAATGCTGATGCACTCATACTGTTAGCTATTTAACAACGAGGGAAAGGGGATACTGTAAGTGACAAAGAAAATTATGACAGAGAGCGTAGATTACACAGCACTGCAATTGATTGGTACAATCTCCCCTCCAACCCAGAACCTGTTTTCCAAACGTTACCCCCTCACCCTCACACCCTCACTCACCCCCTCATCCTCACCCCCCCTCACAACCCTCTCACCCTCACTCAGCCTCTCACCCTCACACACTCTCATCCACCCTCACACACTCACACACCCACTCACCCTCACCCTCACACCCCCTCACCCTCACACCACTCAGTGAAGAGGTCTTAAACGAAGCGCTGTTCACTGCAAACACTTCAAGAATATTCTTCAGCGCTATACATGCAGATACGTGAACTGGCGTTGCCAATAGGTCTCGCAGTAGGAAAGTTGGAGCTATTGGTTTTGTAAATGACAAAGCCCTTTATGTTTTGAAAATGAAAACAAAAAAAAAGGCATTGTTATTTGCAATTGTAATAGCTCCAACTTTCCTACTGCGAGACCTATTGGCAACGCCAGTGCTTGTTACTTAATCCAAATATTTATCGTGGACCCACCCTTTTGGACATACTCGTCCTGCGGTTTCGCTGACAGACATCCTCTTGGATCGGCCCAACTCGCAGCGAGGTGTATCATTCACCGGACCTGCGGTAAGCGCGGTTATTGCCCTGATCACATATTCAATGCAACCACAATTTTCCAAACGATTTCTGACTGAATCCCTTTCTCCCCTTCAGCATCACCTTTCTACCCGTAGAATCCAACAGGTATTTGACCCCTTTTACTATTTGTTACGTTACTCTTACTCACTCACACCCTATCTCCACCCGGAAATTACATTGCTTCCACTTTCTTTTCTTTAGTCTCTTTCTACATACTCGTTTTCGTCATCCCCTGCTTTTCAATCGTTTTCATTACCAGAGACTACGACCTCGTTGTAATGTATAATTTTGTGTGCTATTATAATTTCCTTAAACACGATGTCCTACAGTGTTTTAGTACACTCGTGCTTTTGTTAATATATAGCGTATGTGAAACCAGGAATGTCGCTCAAACCCATCCTTTTGGCATACGATGTACTTATGAAACTGCCGCTTCACCTTAAACTGCGACCTTGTTGTGATTTATAATTATGTATGCGATCATTTTCCTGAGACAAAATGTCTTACATTGTTTGAGTACACTTGTGCTTTTGTAATTGTACAGCTTATGTGAGACCAGGCACCTTCTTTAAGCCCCCATATTGGCCCACAATGTACATATGAACCTGCCACTCCCATTAAGAACGTCATGATTATTTACTGCTACTAATATTTCCATGGCTCGCGTTACATTTTATGTGAATTTATGCTCATGCACCATATGGCACGGGCATGTAGGCACTTCATGACATGGTCTTACATTTCTTTGGTCTCGCTGCCTAACTGTTTGCATTTTTACTTCACGTTGCATGGGGTAGATTCTCGTGATATTTTGGACTATTTTTCTTGTCAGCTGTTTATAAGTGCGTTACTCTCGCATATACTTACTTTTGTCGTCTCTTAGGTACTACTACAAAGAAATGGGGAATTTGTTGCATTTACTATGCGTACATTTATCGTAGTTCATTACATTCCCTTTTTTCACAATGTCACGGCATAACATTTGGACTGTTTTCATATCCATTCGGAGTCACTTTACTATGCCTTTTTCTTCACTACATAGGGTCTCCACTTATAGAAAGGGGTCTCCACTTATAGAAAGGTGTACTCAATCGCTCACACCCTCACCATCCTCCCTTTACCCCTTTAAATCCCATTTGTTTAATGCACTTTGGATCCATTTAAATGGTGTCTTATATTTCCACACCTTATGTCCTTCCCAGCCCTGAAGAGTCATATCCTTGACACGATGTGACGAAACACGTGTCTGCTAGTTGTATTTCGTTTGTACTGATCAAGATTGAACCATAAAATACCTTTTAACGTCGCTGGATTTCGACTTCATTTATTTAAACTCTGTGTTAACTTATCTGGTTCTAACAGAAGGACCAAGTAATTTTGATACGTGTGCACAGGACTTGTTTTCACAATGGAGTACGTACCTCTGTCACTTCCTTGTGGTTTCTCACAAAAGGTAGTTGAGATTTTTTTTTTTTGGTTGGAGGCCAAGGCTTTCCAGAATCTGACACCTTTAAAGTCTTGAGTGTTCTGGTATGTGCATTTATCTGAATTTAATTTGGTGGTCAGACTTTGTTTGATCAGTTTCCTAGAAGGTTGGGTAGGCTTTCATACACCACTGCACAACTCCTGACCTATGGCATTTCGTAAGGCTGGAATGTCAAATGTTAGTCTTCATTTCACAGACTTATCTAATTTTTTTTTTTTTTTTTGTGGCTGTTTTTTGTTGTATATTTCTCAGATACTCTGGATCAAGTTCACAAAATTGTCTTGGTTTCCAAAGTGATGTTCAGAGGTCTACGGTTTAAAGGGACCTGTGTTTTGAGGCAATAATTTACTCTGGAGTTTCATCGCTTAGATACTTACCTGTGAATACTGTTATTTGGTTTGGGAGCTGGGGTAGGTGTCATGCCCAGGATGAAATCTCATATGTCCACGGACTTGCAGTTTAAGCTTTACCTGCTTGTTGCGGTCCTAGTCTGCGCAGGGTCGTTCCTTGTGTTCCCTGTGTTTAGTAGTTGATTGCTGTAACAGTGCTTAAGAGATTCAATTTCTGCTTCTAAACTGTAAGTGTTTATGGTAAGAATAGAATAGAAAACAAATGGTACAATTAGGAGCCTTTTTATCCAAACCCAAGCAACTTAAATGCGGTGTCCCGCAGGGAGCATCACTCAGCCCCACACTGTTCAATGCCTATGTATCACCTTTGGCTCAAATTGGAGAACGGTGGGGTCTGGAAGTATACTCCTATGCGGATGACATGCAACTTATAATTAGGCTGGGGAAGGGGCATGAAGACAGAAAACTAAGACTTAACAACTGCCTAACGGAAATGGCCGCATGGATGGCAGATCACTGCCTCAAATTAAATGTGGATAAAACAGAGATTTTACTGCTCGGTGAGGCAAAACATATATGGGACAACTCATGGTGGCCCGACACGCTGGTTGATGCCCCGGGACCCAAGCACTCGGCCAAAAATTTAGGCATCACAATTGATGATACACTATCCATGCAGGCCCACATTCGAGCCCTGTGTGGGAAAAGTTTTGCCACACTAAAACTTCTGAGAAGACTTTTTACATGGATTCCATTAGAAAGTAAGAAGTCAGTCACACAGGCCCTGCTGGTCAGCAGGCTAGACTATGGGAATGCACTTTTCGTAGGCATGCCAGACTACCTATTCCAACGATTACAGGTAGTGCAGAACGTCGCAGCTAAGCTAGTATGCAGAAAAGGCAAACACAGCTCTGCCAAAGAATGTCTAAAACAACTTCATTGGCTGCCCATGCGCCAAAGGGCCCGTTTCAAACCCTTAGGCCATGCCCACAAGACACTCAACAATAAAGGACCCCTTATTCTTCAGAATAAGTTATACTTATATTCCCCTGCCAGACCACTAAGGTCACAACACCTCGCTCTTGCCAAAACAAAGAAAATAAAAAAGATCAAAGCAGGAGGACGTACTTTTTCTTACCTGGCTGCACGACATTGGAATGAACTCCCAGTGGAATGTAGGCGAACTACCAATTACAACATCTTTAGGAAAAAACTCAAAACACACCTCTTCCCTAAAGACTGATCCACGACACTTGGCCCATCCAGCTATCATCCGCTATCTTAGTCCTCAGCGCCGTGACATCCCTCGGGATAAATGTTGCGCTCTACAAATAAATAAATAACCCTTTGAGGGGTACCTCTGAATCCGGGTTGTTTTTTTTCTTCTCTTTAATTGAAGCTAATACTATCTTGGTGCACAGACACCATGCTCGATTCGTACATGTATTTTCTGCATGAAGCTGAAAAATAGACATATCTCATGCTTGCCTTGGAACTGCTTCTGTTGGTGGATGGTGTCTGTAGATTGAAGAATCGTTTTTTTGTCTGAAATTCAAGGTGTGGCTGCACGGAGGCTGGTGGTTCAGTGTCTGTTTTGTCTCTTAAATAGATGTTTTCCAAAGAAAGTGATTTGTGTGAGAACTGGCTTGGTACTCATTGGCTATTTTGTCTATTCCCTGTTCAGCTTCCCTTCTGAGTGGTTACTCTATTCTTATGGAAGATGAGTATAGATTCCTTTATTCATGATTTGGAGGAGGTAGAGAGTTTCACATTTTTATAGGGTTGGCAATTTCGTACAATAGGCTCTTATTAAATTACAGAATATGTTGGAATTGTCCCTGTTGAAGATGTACACCAAAGATTGATGTAACCCAGACTTCTCCCTTTTTAGGTCAAGCTGGTGTAAGCAGTGCGAAGCACTGCGTCCAGCGAAGCATCTTTTGTTACTCACTTCCTGGGAATGTGAGACAGGGGATGGGCACGCGCAGGCGATTTCCTCATGTGAGAGCGCACGTTCACCCACACGCCGTGCAAATCTCCTGTCCCACATAACGAGAAAGTGGATAACACACACACACACACACACACACACACACACACACACACACACGCCCCCCCCTTACTCACCGGGTCGGTCAGACTCCTCCCGTCCCACGGGGGTGGCGGCTGCACGTGTTAGTAACCCCCCTCCATACGCCGCATGAGTCTCGCAGCATTCCCTTAACTACGGCGGCAGATCCAGGGACAGCGCATGCACGAGCAGCCCTCGCGCCTCCACCCTGTCTCCTCCCCGGCCCGGATGTGGGCACGAGCCGCAGATCCAGGGACCGCGTCTATACTTGCTTTAAGAGTTCGTTTTCCGGCGAGCGCCCAGGCGGGCATCTTCAGAAATGGAGGGGCTACGGTATCTTTCCATCTGTCCTCAAATAACTCTCCTTCCCTCTGCTTCATAGATCTAATGGCCCCATCTTTCCAGGAGGGGTGATCGCTGCAAGGCAATGTCTTGCTACATGCTTGGAATCGCAGTCTGTCTGCTCTCTACATGAAAAATAGCAGCAGTGGAAATGCGTGGAGCGGCCTGGGAGCTGACTGTAACGTTTGACATCGGAGTAAAGTGCACCTGGAGAGGGTTATAGGAATTCCATAGCGTGGGCATTTATTCACAAATTTCATCTACAGTCGGCTTGTAGTGGCACTTTCTTACCTTTTTTATGCCAATAAATAGGATATCAATTGTACTTTCTTCCGGTTGGGATGCATTATGTTTCATAACTTTGTGGCGCTGTCGTCTATAAATAAGACCCATAAAATATTTCTGTTCAGTGCTTGGTATTTCCTTTTTGTCGGCGCAACAGCCAGACACCAAGAACCAAATCGGGTGTCTTTATGCTAGATGTTATTGGGGCACACGTACTGCATGGTGGTTTGTTGAACATAAACAACATGCTTTCTGACTTTGACGTGCCCATGTTTGTTTCCCCGGGTTATTAACAGCTGATGAGGCCTATTCGTCTTGTTAGAGCCCCTCTTCTCCGTGATGAATGAGTCTATTGTTGGCTATAAAAGAGCTATATTAACAAAGCATGAGGCCGTCTTCCTCACAGCCATTTAAAGCGAAAATCTTGATGTCGAGTCTTTATCTTTAACGTGATTGGAGGTACTTTTGGCAGAGAAAGCGAAAACAGCACGTGAAAGCGCAGAGCTCAAGGCTATTCTTGTACATGAACTATAAGTCAGTCAAAGTATTGCCCTGCCTGCCTCATCGTAACCGCTGTAACCCTGATTACGGTCTATATCTGATACACACAGTTGTTACTTTTTCATTTTAAAACTGTGATTAACTCCGAGATCTCCGTCTTGTGTTCTGGATCTATTGTCCGGGCTGTTGCCCCACAGGATCAAGAATGGGACCATAATGAGGCAGAACAGAGCCTATTAATAATAACAGCTGTAACACACTCGTGGAGTTAAAACTAACCGCTTGAAATAAATATCAAATATATTCAGCAATTAGTCTCTTTGTGCATAAGCATCGAGTAAGCCGTTGGTACTCGTTTCTTGACCTGGGGAGGATGAAGATGTAGGTTGGTCTTGTTCAAGGCTAGTTCGACCTCTGGCATGTGATGTCCGCCCTCGTCATCGGACAATGGTGCACCCTTTCTCCTCCAGCAACTTGTTACTGCTTTTTACACTCTCATAAGCCCCTTTTCCGTTGTGTTCCCTTCTCTCTTCTATTATTCCTGTGCCCTCTCACACATGCAGGCTATGTGTCCCCGTCCCGTTCTGTCACTGTCTCTTCCCTTACTCTCTTCTTACAACCCTCTCTTCATTCGCTCCCCATGTCACACTGCTCTCATTATCCCATTATAACTGTTTCCTCCATATTCTGCATCTCCCACTGTCTTCCCCTTCCTTCATCGCTGTTGTCCCCTCTCCTTGTCTCTCTTTCCCTATTACCTTCCCACTTGTCGTTTCTCTGCCTGCCGTCTCCCCTCCCGACTTTCCAATTCTCTCATTTCCCTCTCTTTCTCTCTCTATCCTATTCTCCACACCATGTCGTCTATGTGTCTCTCTTACCGCCTCTTCTCGTTTCTTTTCCATCCTATGGTTTCACTTCTCTATTGCTCCGTTGATTTTCTTCTCACTATCTCTTCTCTCCTTTCTGCTCTCTCTTCCACCTCTCTTCCGTACTTGCTGTTTGCCTCACACATTCTCCTCTTCCCCCCCCTCCCACGGCTCGCTTTTAGTTCCACTTCTCTTCCCTTTCTTGCATTTCTCGTTCTCTCACTTCTTTCTCAGTAGTTACCCTTCTTTTGCCCCTTATCTCCCACAGTCGTCTCTCTTGTCTCTGTTAATCCCTCCCCCTCACACCCTCTCCCCCTCACACCCCCTCCTCCTCACACCCACTCACTTACCCTCACACCCCCTCACCCTCACACCCCCTCACCCTCACACCCCCTCACCCTCACACCCCCTCACCCTCACACCCCCTCACCCTCACACCCCCTCACCCTCACACCCCCTCACCCTCACACCCCCTCACCCTCACACCCCCTCACCCTCACACCCCCTCACCCTCACACCCCCTCACCCTCACACCCCCTCACCCTCACACCCCCTCACCCTCACACCCCCTCACCCTCACACCCCCTCACCCTCGCACCCCCTCACCCTCGCACCCCCTCACCCTCGCACCCCCTCACCCTCGCACCCCCTCACCCCCTCACCCTCTCACACCCCCTCACCCTCACACCCCCTCACCCTCACACCCCCTCACCCTCACACCCCCTTCCCACTCACCCCCTTCCCACTCACCCCCTTCACACTCGCCCCCTTCACTCACCCCCCTTCACACTCGCCCCCCTTCACACTCACCCCCCTTCACACTCACCCCCTTCACACTCGCCCCCCTTCACACTCACCCCCTTCACACTCGCCCCCCTTCACACTCACCCCCTTCACACTCACCCCCTTCACACTCACCCCCCTTCACACTCACCCCCCTTCACACTCACCCCCCTTCACACTCACCCCCCTTCACACTCACCCCCCTTCACACTCACCCCCCTTCACACTCACCCCCCTTCACACTCACCCCCCTTCACACTCACCCCCCTTCACACTCACCCCCCTTCACACTCACCCCCCTTCACACTCACCCCCCTTCACACTCACCCCCCTTCACACTCACCCCCCTTCACACTCACCCCCCTTCACACTCACCCCCCTTCACACTCACCCCCCTTCACACTCACCCCCCTTCACACTCACCCCCCTTCACACTCACCCCCCCTTCACACTCGCCCCCCCTTCACACTCGCCCCCCCTTCACACTCGCCCCCCCTTCACACTCGCCCCCCCTTCACACTCACCCCCCTTCACACTCACCCCCCTTCACACTCACCCCCCTTCACACTCACCCCCCTTCACACTCACCCCCCTTCACACTCACCCCCCCTTCACACTCGCCCCCCCTTCACACTCGCCCCCCCTTCACACTCGCCCCCCCTTCACACTCGCCCCCCCTTCACACTCGCCCCCCCCTTCACACTCGCCCCCCCCTTCACACTCGCCCCCCCCTTCACACTCGCCCCCCCTTCACGCTCGCCCCCCCTTCACGCTCGCCCCCCCTTCACGCTCGCCCCCCCTTCACGCTCGCCCCCCCTTCACGCTCGCCCCCCCTTCACGCTCGCCCCCCCTTCACGCTCGCCCCCCCTTCACGCTCGCCCCCCCTTCACGCTCGCCCCCCCTTCACGCTCGCCCCCCCTTCACGCTCGCCCCCCCTTCACGCTCGCCCCCCCTTCACGCTCGCCCCCTTCCACGCTCGCCCCCTTCCACGCTCGCCCCCTTCCACGCTCGCCCCCTTCCACGCTCGCCCCCTTCCACACTCGCCCCCTTAGCAAAACAAATCATAATATAGCATAACAAAACACAGCATAGCATACAGCATCACTCAGGGGCACCACAACATCACTATGTGCTACCACAGCATCACTGAACGCCACTGCATCACTCGTTTGCCATCACAACATCACTCAGCGCCACCACAGCACCAATCTGGGCAACCATTCAACAACACCTGGTTAAAATATGTTCTCTCAATGTTTCAAGCTTTATTACAAATGTAACAAAAAGATGTTAATATTTCACTTCTGTTATTGGATTTTCGTCACAATAAAATACACTGAACATAATCTTCACAAAAGTTATTTACAAAAGTTTAAGCTGTTGCCATTATAAATTACAATAGCTTAAGTATTAATTATTTAAAAAAATTAAAATCCATTATTATTTGCAATATCAATACATGTAAGTCACGTAAATACAACACATATTGCATTACAAATACTATATGTGTCACATTTGTAAATGACAAAGCTATTAATTTCGCTATTTTCAAAACCAACACACAAATAAAAAAATTGACATTTACAAAACGAATAGCTACCCCCACGGGGCTACCTGTGGGCTACGGCGTTTTTTCCCTGTCACCATCTCATGGTGAAATCTATTGTTAAAGGGTGGGGGGGGGGGTTGGGACTTCGGACGCTTTCTTAAAACGAGCAGAGACTGCAGTGGCCAAGGAAATTGAGCTTGTGGAACGTAGACTATCATTGGATCCACCCCCCAAAACCCTCACACAAGTACTAATACAGGGGTGCACAATTCTATCGCCCCAAGCCCGGTCCTCCCAGTTCCCCCGGTACAAAATGGAGCTGTACTGGATTTGAGCCTATCACCACAGAGGTATCTCCTGTCCCAGGTGTATTGCCTTCCCCTGTAATATTATGTACTAGACAGTTAAGAGTGGCAGCAGCCAGTGAAGGAAAATCTTATGTGGGAAAGAGAAAAGCCAGTAATGCACCAAGGGGTATTAAGCAACAGGCAAAACAGCCTAGGGAAAAAATAAATCCTGAATTTGGGCGCGATGATCATGTGGGCAATGTTTTAAATCTGGGTGAAGAAGTGAGGACTAAGGGGAACATATCCCATGAGGGAGCTAAACTTGAAAACGTTTAGAGGGCAACATGGCGGAGTTTATGAAGGCCATGGAAGATCGCTTGGGGGCACTTATTTCACCGATTATGGTGAAGTTAGAGCAAATAGAGGGCAGACTAACTAGAATTGAAAACCATATTGCGGGACAAAAAGTGTCCGTCTTGGGAGTAATGGCACCCAAGGGACTGCCCACGCACTTGTGTGGCCGCAACCATAGTAATTAATCTGGCAGAACGGTTGCTGACCACTACACCTAAAGTACCCCTTGAACACCCCGTAGCAGCATCAACTATGCCGCCTATCGCTGCAGGGAAGGGACCAAGTCAGGGAATAAAGACTGGTCCTAGAGGCCCTGTAGGGAAAATTAGCCCCGCGGAGCAGAAGTATCCGAGAGAAAGAGTGTTGCATCTCCCTCCAGAAGCATGTCCCTACACTGTGATTTTGGCTAATGTAGGGAAAGTGCAGGATGGAACAGAGGAACACTGGAGTACTACTAAAAATAGGGTTTTACATCACCGGAGCACCAAAACAGTACTAGGGGACCATTTGTTTAAAAACTTTAAAATGGTGAGGAGGACACCTTGGGTGGGCCAAACCAAGAAGACCTTGAAGGGGGATTGTGTGGTGATCAGTTTTAGTTGCCCCAAACTGGTCGACCACATTTTTAAACAGGTAGGATCAGTAAGGATTCACCCGGACACTATCAATGTACTTCCTCTGAGGTTCTTTTATCACCCAGTCAATATGGAAGAAACTAGCGAGAGGAAATTTAGAACACAGCTGGTTTGTCCGCCGAGTATCACTGCCCTGTCTAACAGATATGAGGCGTTATGTTCACTGAATATGAATGATTGGCTGTGGGATGGTGACAACGTTGATTGGAGAGTAGCCAACCTAGTGGATGGCTGTAGTGTGGGCCCGACCACGGGACCAGGAGTAAAATGTGATGACGGTCTAGTGGTCGACATCCCCATACCAACCAGTGATGGAGTTTTAACTTTCTTCTTCAGGGAAGGAGATAATATGCAATGTGGGCTTTCTATAAGTGATATATCAAGGGGGGAGCCCGATAGGCAGGAAATTAGAATGATGAGCCCCATAGAGGAACACTGGGATGGCAACCAAGCAGTAACTGGTAGATTGCAAACCGGGAATCAGGATACTAATGGACTAAGTCTTGCCGCGCCCGTGAATAATATTGCGATCCTATCCTGGAATATTGCCGGGTTAAGATCAAAAAGAGGGGACATTAACTGGGAGGCTTTTCTTGCAGCTTACCATGTTATTGCTTCGCAGGAAACATGGGAAGCTACGGAAAATTATTATTTGGATGGTTATCAATCATTCACTAAATTTGCAAATCCATCCACAATGGGGAGATCGAAAGGGTGGCCTTCTGTTATTTAGCTTGAAACTACTATACAAAGCTGTATTAGTAGGGACAAGCTCTCCAAATATTTTGGTAGTAAGACTGGAGGGTGATAATCTGCCAAATATCCTAGTGGTAAACTTTTATAATTCCTTTACCAGGATTGATGAGCTAGAACTTTTACGAGCATTATCCGGGTTCTTGGAGGATTATGAGGAACACAACACTGTTTTATTATTTGTTAGTCCTTGGTGATTTTAATACTCATGTTTGTCACATGCATTGTTTAGAGAATATGGATTTTGAGGAAGACCCATTCGGGGATACCTATTTTGAGCACACTAGGAGTGGGGTCTAGCTGGAGAGTGTTTTATCATTTAATAGCTTGTTTGCCCCAGTGCAAGGGGATAATCAGCACCTTGTTCCAACTTTCAATGGCCAAGGTATTGAGTCTACAATTGACTATTTTTGTGGCATGCAGTCTGAGGGATTCATTAGGCCTCTTCATCGTAACACAGAGAGGCTTTAGTGACCACAACCCACTTTTATTAAATATTAAGGCACTCAACACTGAACGTGCCACTTCTACTATTTTAAATTCCAATATAGTCTCCAAGAGCCAAGGCCGTAGTTTAAGGTGGGAGGTCATCACCCCTGGAGATTTTCTAGAAAACCTGTACAGTAGTAATAACACGGATCTGACCACCTGCTTAGATGGTAACTCAGTCCCAATGGACATTTTGGCTGCTTTTAATCGTATTACAGTACAGGTAGCAGCAAACCTGACTAGGAAAAGCAAAATAAGGCCTAAAACTAAAAAGCTGGGTTAACCAGGCTTGCAGCGACACCCACGTGGCACTTTTGGAGGTGCTTAAAGAGCCTGGCAAGGATTCACAGAAGGTTGCGGAGGCAAGAAGGGCCTATAAAAAGGCCATTAAATGGAGAAAACTGGAGTTAAAAGATATGGCTTGGGAGGAACTTACCAATGTGGGTGTACTGAAAAGTAGCACTCAATTTTGGAAGGTTATCAACAGCCCCCTATTTAACGAAACAGAAAATATAAATCAGGACTGCATCATTCCACCAGATAAGTGGGTTAAACACTACAGTGGCCTCTACGCTGAAATAATTAATTCATCTCTGATGACCCAAGGTGATCTCACCCAGCCAGGGAGAATAAAATTCACAGAAGTGGAAGTGCTGAAGGCCATTGAGTCTACAGCACATGGGAAAGCACCCGGTCCAGACGGTGTGCCGGCAGACCTCTATAGGGCAGACTCTAATCTATGGGCAAAGGTCTTAACTTCTGTTTTTAATGCAGTTACTACATCGGGTCCCCCAGTGTCTTGGGGAAAAGCAGTCATTGTCCCAATATTTAAAAAGGGCTCAAGAGAGGATCCGGCGTGTTACCGCCCGATCTCTCTTTTGGACTCCGCTGCCAAAATAATGGGGAAAGTAGTCCTGGAGCGGCTGACTAATTGGTTGGATGCGAATGCAGTAATTTCCGACTTGCAGTACGGATTCCGAAAAGGAAGAGGTACTGCCGGGCAATGCCTTAGCTTACACCTTCTTATTGGAAAGTACACAGTCGCAAAGCAGGGGGACATACATCTAGCGTTTATGGATTTGTCCACTGCTTTCGACCTGGTAAACCGCCAGAAACTTTGGATTGCCCTGTCGGACACAGGATTAGATCCTGTACTGATAGCCTTCCTAGCCGATATGCACAAAGATACTAGCGCGGCAGTTCACTATAATGAGGACGGGAGCTTGACAGATGCTTGACCAGTAAAGAGAGGGGTAAGGCAAGGGTGTATACTTGCTCCCTTGCTGTTTACACTCTATATAAACAAGCTGGTTGAATCCCTAATTTCATCATGTAAGGACATCCCCAGAACTGGCCAAAAAAGATCCCGGAACTACTATATGCCGACGATGCGGTGTTAGTAGCCAGGACTGCTCGAGGCCTACAATCATTGTTAGACTGCTTTATTAATTTTATGGACACCTTGGATTTAAAAAACAATTTAAACAAGCATTTGCAATGCAATAGGTCTCGCATTAGGAAAGTTTGAGCTATTGGTATTGTAACTGACACATTTTGAAAATAGCGAAATTAATAGCTTTGTCATTTACAATGCCAATATTTATACCTTTCGCAAATGTGACACCTATAGCATTTGTAATGCAATATGTGTTGTATTTACGGGAGTTACATATATTGATATTACAAATAACAATGGTTTTTATTTTTTTAAATAATTAATACTTAAATTAAAGTTATTGTAATTTATAATGGCAATAGCTTAAACTTTTGTAAATAACTTTTGTGAAGATTATGTTCAGTGTATTTTATTGTGACGAAAATCCAAGAACAGAAGTGAAATATTAACATTTTTTGGTGACATTTGTAATAAAGTTTGAAACATTGAGCGAACATATTTGAACCAGTTGTTGTTGAATGGTTGCACAGATTGATGCTGTGGTGGCGCTGAGTGATGTTATTGTGGGGGCTAATGTGTGAGGGGGCAGTGTGTGAGGGGGCAGTGTGTGAGGGTGTGGGGTCTGATTGTGCTGTGTGTGTGCCCTAAAGTAGTGTGAGGGGGCAGTGTGTGAGGGGTGTGATTGTGCAGTGTGTGTGCCCTAAAGTAGTGTGAGTGAGTAATGTGTGAGGGGTCAGTGTGTGGGGGTCAGTGTGTGGGGGTCAGTGTGTGGGGGTCAGTGTGTGTGTGGGGGGTCAGTGTGTGTGTGGGGGGTCAGTGTGTGTGTGGGGGGGCTGTGTGTGTGGGGAGGGCTGTGTGTGTGTGGGGAGGGCTGTGTGTGTGTGGGGAGGGCTGTGTGTGTGTGGGGAGGGCTGTGTGTGTGTGTGGGGAGGGCTGTGTGTGTGTGGGGAGGGCTGTGTGTGTGTGGGGAGGGCTGTGTGTGTGTGTGGGGAGGGCTGTGTGTGTGTGGGGAGGGCTGTGTGTGTGTGGGGAGGGCTGTGTGTGTGTGGGGAGGGCTGTGTGTGTGTGGGGAGGGCTGTGTGTGTGTGGGGAGGGCTGTGTGTGTGTGGGGAGGGCTGTGTGTGTGTGGGGAGGGCTGTGTGTGTGTGGGGAGGGCTGTGTGTGTGTGGGGAGGGCTGTGTGTGTGTGGGGGGGGCTGTGTGTGGGGGGGGCTGTGTGTGGGGGGGGGCTGTGTGTGGGGGGGGGCTGTGTGTGTGGGGGGGGCTGTGTGTGTGGGGGGGGCTGTGTGTGTGGGGGGGGCTGTGTGTGTGGGGGGGGCTGTGTGTGTGGGGGGGGCTGTGTGTGTGGGGGGGGCTGTGTGTGTGGGGGGGGCTGTGTGTGTGGGGGGGGGCTGTGTGTGTGGGGGGGGCTGTGTGTGTGTGGGGGGGGCTGTGTGTGTGTGGGGGGGGCTGTGTGTGTGTGGGGGGGGCTGTGTGTGTGTGGGGGGGGCTGTGTGTGTGGGGGGGGGCTGTGTGTGTGTGGGGGGGGCTGTGTGTGTGGGGGGGCTGTGTGTGGGGGGGCTGTGTGTGTGGGGGGGGCTGTGTGTGTGTTGGGGGGGCTGTGTGTGTGTTGGGGGGGCTGTGTGTGTGTGGGGGCTGTGTGTGTGGGGGGGGCTGTGTGTGTGAGGGCACAGTGTAATGAGAGTGCGAGGTGTGCGGGGTGCAGGGTGTGTGGCCAAAAGTAGTGTGAGGGGGCAGTGTGTGTGAGGGTGCAGTATGTGTGGACTACTTCACTGTGAGGGGGCAGAGTGTGAGTGGGCATGCCTATAATACTGAGGTCTAAAGTAACTATTGTTTAGATGTACTATAGTTTATTTATAGTAGTAATTATTAGTTATTTATCTTATCAAATACTTAAGATTATGTTAGGACTGTCCAAATAATATTTCAGCCCAATACTTTTCTATTGCGAGTTTTATTGGAGCCTCTTTACAACGTTGGCACGTTTAGCTATCAACAGTGCCTGACCCCTTCTCTTGTGCAGTGATCTCACCAGCATGCCAATTATTGAAAAGGAAGCCTCGTCACCACCGCAAACATCGACCATTTCTATGCCAACTACCATCCAAGAGACATGTGATGCATCACAGACTTGCAGTACAGGCTAGCATTCAGCTACTCCAGAAGAGAGAACCCCTGTATCCGATTAACGTGACAGCAGGACCTCGGGACACTTAATGACAGCTGTGGAATCTTACATCCGATTACAAAAGAGGAAGTACTTGTGGTGCTTTAGACCCACTTCAGTTACATTTGTTCTTATTAAGGACCCAATGCATGTGTAACATCGTAAGCCAGGTCTGCCATACATTGCATTTTGAGTCGTTTAAAACCATCCCACATTTTACAATAGACGTACAAATACTTTATATAATGTGCATTGCTCGTCCATTAAATGAGACTTATTGGCTATGCTAATGCTTGGTATTACATTGATAGTGCTACCACAGCTACAAAACGACAGAGCAACAAACTCAGCCTGTGATGCGGACAGCACAGTGACTATAAAGCAAAGATAGAAAGAAAGAAGCCATGACTGGGCAGGGATGCAGAATTCAAGCCTTTGAATAAAAAAACTTAAGTGTTGACCGGAGAAGGCAAAAAATGGAATGATAGCCCCGCTGCGGTAGAAAATGTGCTTAAAGTTTGGTTCCGGACTGCGAGCCACGTTGGCGAGCAGGACAGAGTTTGCACCTGTGCCTGAGACAGTAAAAGTGAGAATCAGGCAGGAGACGCTACGTTTGCCAGGCATTTACAAAACATTCAAGGAATAAAGGCTCCGGACACGAGCGTAATTAAGTCTGATTGCTCGGGGACAATGCTCCGGATTATATCGACCAATAGTAAACTGCATGCTTAGTTCCTGACCCGAGGTCAGTTATAAGATGTCAGCGATGAATTGTCTGCAGGAAACTGCATAGAATCCCAAATGAAGGTGTTTCTTGTAAAGCTGGAGCCTCGAGCTCCGGGGCTGCAAAGAAGAAACAATAATGTCATTGCTTCATAGAGCTGAATACTGTTTGTAATTGCATCGAGTGAATGCCTGCACATGTATGACGAGTTTCTGAGCTAAAAACGAAATGAAGTCAAAAGTAAACATTACAAGCCAGTCAGGAAGGTGGCGTCAAGTAAAATGACGTACCCCCAAATCTCACATATCTTAAAGATATTCATTGATGTTGGTCGGATTCGGAATGCGGCCCTATTGAAGGTTTTGCGCCCCCGCTGTTTTGGCTGCAGGGGTCAGTATTACCCCTGGGGCAAAATAATTATCACGTCAAGTGCGGACTGGGGTTGTATTAAGGGCCGTGCATTGAGGCTCATTGTTTGTGGGTATAGGCAATGGCAAATGTGCTTAAAGTAGAATATGTAGAAATTCCAAGCTGGAAAATTCAAGTCAGGGGACACAGACCAAGGTTAATTGTTCCTATTGTGAGATATTTTGTGATACTCCTACCTGCGGGCTTTATGTCCGCAGCCCGGATTGGAAAGGAAGCCAGGCAACCTGTTTTGGGACTGGGGTGGGGCCGCAAACAGGAAGCGGACGGGAGCCTAACCCGCGCTTCTGTAGTCAGCCGGAAGATTTGCCTGTGAACTAGCGGAGCTCCCGTGGTCGTGGAGAGCCCCGCCTGTTGTCAAGACTGACCCGCAGGCTGCCGAGGGAGACAGGGACACACGAAAAGACCCCGGTAAGTGTGGGGGGGAGGGGGTGCACGCGCGTATGTGTCTGTGCGTGTGTCTGTGTGCGTGCGTGTGCGTGTGCGTGTGTGTGCGTGTGTGTGTGTGTGTCTGTGTGTCTGTGTGCGTGTGCGTGTGTGTGTGTGCGTGCATGCAGAGGGGTGGGGGCTGGCTGTGTCTGTGTGTGTGCGCCGGTAATGCATGCGAGCGAAGCGAAAGCAGGGGCTGTGAGTTCGTCTGCGCAAGCGCGGCTCAGAAGCGCTTCCGCGGTCAAAACTGACTGCAAAAGCGCGTCTGACTCGTGTCTTCATTCCCAAATACGGCTGACAATAGGTCTAGAAGCAGACACAGCAATCAATGCTTCGCATTGAATGCAGGTTTGCTCGACCTAAAAAAATCGCACGCCATGTCAATAGGCAGTAGACTGGCAAAAAGGGCCTTGTTTGTCTGCAAGGGGCAGGAGCTCAGTAAAGTACAAACTTTCCCATACCTGGGTATTGTTTTTGATAAAAGATCATGGGCAATGCAGTGGGCGCTGAAAAAAAACATACTAGCGAGGGCCACATGTGCCCTGTTGGGCTTTGCTAAACGATTAGGTTGTAAGCCATTACAGGCTATTATGAAAATCTACAACGCCAAATGCTTGCCCATGGCGTTGTATGGGAGTGAGGTGTCGGGCTACATCAACTCAAGCGAGATTCAAATGGCAGGAAAACATGGCGGCCGCGACTTAGAGCGGCTCGCACGCAGGTGATGGTCTCTACCCCTGCAGACTGATTGAGACGCAATATTACCTGCATTTGGAATCTTTTCGTGTTTTGGTGTCCTGGCGCAACCGGCAACTCTGCCTATCACTTTTCGCTCTCATTTTCATTGGGGGCCGATAAGCGCTCATTTTTCAACCGATTTTCACTCGAAGGCGGCAGGGGAGGACAGGACGCGGATGTGTGCGATCGCGGCTCCAGCTCCAGCCCCGGCGTCATCCGCCCCTCCCACCACCTTGCAGCAGTGGTTCCGTGCAGCCGTGGAGCTGCGGCGAGGACGCCGGGTGGCGGCCCAAGGTTTCTTTAGATTTGGAGGGGGCACAGAAGGTTGTGAGAAAGCTCTCCCGCCGACGGTGACCACAGTAACCACACGTTCACACGCCCAGCCAGGAAAGGGAGAGTTCGAAGCCGTGAAGACGGCTGCCAGAAAGCTGAAACTGAAAGCGGCTGCACTACATGAGGAGTCTGCCCTCTGGGTTAAAACAGCAGGCAAGGACAAAGATAAAGGCAACTCCTACGGTGAACGTAAGGAGGAGGGTTGGACTGCTAAGAGGGTGGCGGTGGGTTAAAAGCAGCCCCGATTTTTGACAGTAAACAGGGTCCGAAATCATCAAAAACCACTAGTTACAGCAAGAAGAAAGAAGCCTTGAAGAAAAAGGGTGGTAAAGGAAAGAGGAAGGGAGCTAGTCCAGGGTGTAAAGATCATTGTGTGAGGGGGTCCCCTAGAGCTGAATGACCCGAGTGACAAAAGTGGTGACAAAAGTGGTGGTTTTAGAGAAGGGGCAGCCAAAGATATCATTGGGGAGACAAGCGGCTATATAGGGAAACTTGGGGTACCTGGACAGGGAGATAACCAAGACCCTGTTTCTTACACACAGGCAAGGGGGAAGACAAGAAGGCATCTGTCTCTAGAATAACTCCTTCGCTCCGTGCCTTTTTTAAGGTGTTGCCTCAGGTTCTAAAGGTCACCCACAGTCCAGACAGCCCTGTTAGACAAGCCCCTGAAATATCCACACGGAAGATGGCAGAGCAGAGGGGTCCAGAGGGAGTCACGCTAGAAGTACCTGCACAAGTACATGCTCCTGAGGTAACCTTGTCACCAATAGAGGCCTCTGGTGAGGTGGTGGAGAGGGATACTAGTGGCGGAGAAGAGGGAAGAATAAGGTATGTGGGAAAGGAGAAAGAGAAGGAGTTGGGGGAGGAGCAAGGAGAGCAAGGAGGGGCTACCCTAGAGGATTTTTTAACTGTCATGAGAAGAGAGATAAAGTTGGGTTTTGCAGAATTCAAACAAAATCAGAGCGAGATCAGATCAGCCTGTGACACCCTGGAGCGAAAGGTAGACTTGCTCTCGGAGAGAACAGAGACACTAGAGGGATCGGTAGGGGAGCTAAAAGCTAATTTGGAGACAGCACAAGTTAGGATCCAGTCCCTAAGGAAAGAGGGGGACGAGTTGAGGGAAAGGGTTGAATCTTTAGAGAACTTCTCTAGAAGAAACAACTTACGAATCTTAAAGGTTCCGGAGGCAAAGGAAGGGGGGGACCTTAAGACTTACGTAGTATCTCTATTAAAAGGCGCCCTCAACTTAGAAGAAACTGAGGAAGAGTTGGCCAAAGATATTCAGAGAATCCACAGGGACCCATTTCGCCTCAACTCTGGGAGAGTGAAGCCAAGGAAAATTCTTATGAATTTCCTGACATACTCCCTGAAAGAGAAGATTCTCAATCTTGCCCTGAAGGCCAAGCCATTAAAAGCTCCGGACTTTTCATTTGAGGTGCGGTCAGATTTATCAAAGGTCACCTTAGAAAGGCTGTGGGAGTTGGGGCAAAGAATGGACAAGTTCAGGGCAGTGGGGGCATCGGTACAAATGAGGTTCCCTGCCTTTCTAAAAATAATGTACAACAATAAGATGTACAACATTCGCTCCCCTAGGGAAGCAGATGAGTTAATTCTCGCCATCTCTAAACACGCGGGGAGAACGAAGCTCTAGGGACAGGAAATATACCTTATAGTCATTCGGTGGGGGTGAAGTACTAGCCTCTAAAGGAAAATAGTGGAAATAAGGAGTAAAATCCTAAAACATAAAATGTAGCACAAATGTAAGGGAAAATAGTAAAGATAAAGATAAAAATAAAAAAAATAAAAAACAAAAAGATTAAAAGGGAAGGTATAAGGTTATAGAGGAAAAACTCAAACCATAATCTAAAAACACATTATACATAAAAAAAAAGATACAAAATTAATAAAAACCCCCTTCCTTTCTCTTATTTACTCTTATTTAAAGGGGGATATGGAAGATACCACTTCTAAAATTAAACATAAATAATATGAAAAAGAAGCAGGTAATCAGTCTCACCGTTAGAGGGTAGATGGGGTTAGAGACCAACACACCTACGTAAACCTGGCAAACCAACACGCCAGGAGAAGTGAGGGGGGGTTTTCTAAGGGTGGGGGGTGGGCAGGGGGGTAATGAAAAAACTTCAGATGCCTGTACTCAGTTTCTTCTTTATAAACACAACCTTAAGTTCGTTTACAAACAATATCAATTGACATCAACTAATATCACAATGCCACCTCGAGAGAGATTAAAAACTGTACTGAAGGAAGGGGGATATAAAGAGTCGTGCAGGCTCAGAAGAGGAGAAAAGATATGACAGAAATACACTTTCTATCCTGGAACATCAATGGGCTGCGAGTGAAGGGGAGGAGACCTAGAATTTTACAATACTTCAGGGATTCCCCGGCCCAGATAATAGTGTTACAGGAGACACACCTGCTCAAACAGGAAGTAGAAACAATATTGAAAACACAGAAGTGGGTTTATTTGTTTATTTGTACAAATCAGTCCGCCAATATCCGTGGGATTCTCATTCTGTTTAAAAAATCAGCGAAAGCACAAATTTTTGCTTATGAGGAAGATCTTAGTGGTAGGTGGCTGGTTTGTAAAATAACGTTAGATGGTCAACATTATACACTTGTAGGGTATTAGGATGGGTCGTCCTGGTTCGGACCATATCTCCAAAAAATCCAAGGGGCATTAGTCACATCGAATCATCCCATCATATGGGTGGGGGACTTCAACATCGTCCTAAACCCCAAGCTTGATAAGTATCCAAACTCCAGAGCGCTGGTACCATCTAAATCAAGACAGGTCATGCTGTCCATAATGTCGTCCCTGGGGTTGGCAGATGTATGGAGAGATAGGGCTGGGAATGCTCTCGGGGTTTCGTATAGGAACCTTAAGTACAAACATGGGTCAAGGATCGATTATGCTCTCTTTAGTTACAGTATTCAAGAGACGGTGAAGGGGCTACGGTATTTACCCCCACACCTCTCAGACCACTCAGCAATAATGTTCTCTTTGACACTCACGCGACAAAAAAAATTTTCGGCATGGTCTTTTGATCGGACGATACTTTTAGATCAGGTGGAGACCGACCTGTTGGCAGAAGAAGTGTCAAACTTCCTGGAAATAAACCTAGACTCTGTGGAAATGAGTATAGTGTGGGAATCCCATAAAGCTTTTTTAAGAGGGCATATTACAAATCGTGCATCATTTAGAGGCAAAGTTTACAGGGAAAAAATCAGGAACCTAGAAAGGGATCTGGTTAGTCTAGATAGGATCTGTGGGTCCTCTGGGGGTACCTCTGCAGAGCAGGAAGAACGAAATAAATTGAAGCAGGAACTGAATAAAATTCTACAGGAAAGAGTAGAGAAGAGGTGGGAGGCAAGCAAGATTTCGAACTTTGAATATGGAGAGGCGGCGGGTAAGGTTTTAGCTTTGAAAGTCAAAATAGATAAATCTAAAAAGTTTATAAAGAGTATCCGTAAGGAGGGAGACACTACTGTTAGGAACACCAATACCGAGATCGGTAGGGCTTTTCAGGAGTTCTTCCAAAACATATATATACTGAAGATATTGAAGACGATCCTCGGGCAAGAAATCTATGGTTAGATAGGATTCAACTACCTACCCTCTCTGGAGATCAGATCGACCACCTTGATAGGGAGATATCAGAGGAGGAAGTGAGTAAGGCGATAGGTCAATTAAAGCAGGGGAAGGCGGCAGGGCCAGATGGCCTCCCAGGGGAATTGTACCGGGTTTTGTGTTCAGAATTAGTAACAACATTGACTCATTTATTTAATAACATCTTTACAAAAGGGTTAGTGCCTCCTGCATCATGGAGCGAAGCAACTTTAGTCCTTATACCAAAACCAGGTAAAGATCCAACTGACTGCGGGTCCTATAGGCCGATCTCGCTGCTGAATATAGATTATAAGATCTTCGCTGCAGTTTTATCAGCACGTTTGGCAAGCGAGATCGGCTCTATAATCCATGAGGATCAAAAGGGCTTTATCAGGGGACGTCAGATGGCGGACCTAACCAGGGACTTGGTTGCGGCAATAGACATCGCCACAACTTTTTCCTTACCCTTGGCCACCCTAACATTAGATGCCACAAAGGGTAGGGTCAATTGGCTCTATCTGACAGCTGTATTAAGAAAATTCCAACTAGGCGAGAAATTTTGCCGTACTATCCAGCTTCTATACAGAGCTCCTACCGCTAAGTTACTAGTAAATGATACACTCACTGAGCCATTTAAGATTTCACGAGGAACTAGGCAGGGCTGTCCCCTTTCCCCGCTTCTGTTCGATCTTTATATAGAGCCCTTTGCGCAGATAATAAGAGAAGAACAGAGTATTATCCCCTTTGAGTTCAGTGGGTGGGTGAAACGCCTGGGCATGTATGCAGACGACATTCTGATATATACGTCAGATCCCATTCAGGCATTTCCAACAGTTGTCAGGAGAGCAGAAGAATTCGGGGAAATCTCGGGGTACCAGATAAACGCGGGGAAAACCGAAATAATGGAGTGGAATATTAACAATTCACAATTGGACACAACCTCCTCAATGCGCTACCTGGGAATTACGATCACCCAGGAAGTTAAGAATATAGCTCAAGTAAATCTGAATCGGATATCCCGAGAATGTCGGGTGCTTCTTAAAGCATGGACATTCCTCCCACTGACGATCTATGGGAGGGTAAGCCTTATAAAAATGTCAATTATACCGAAGCTTACATTTATATTTAACAGCATTCCATTAGCTTTTGATTCAAAACAAATTAAGACGTGCCAACAGGATATTAACTCGTTTGTGTGGAATTACAAAGCAACTCGGATAGCATGGAAGAAACTGAGGAGGAGGAGGGAAAAGGGTGGGCTCTCCCTTCAAGACATACAATACTACGCCTGGGCCTCAACAGTAGGGAGAATGTTTAAGGCCATGTTAACTGGAACGGGTCTGCCAATGGACGGGTTTTTATTCAAATTTGGAGAACAGAAATTTTTCAAGAAGGTGAGTTTGAAGGTCTTGCAATCGTTGGCCAGAGCCTGGACATTGATTAAGAGGTCAACAAGGCTGGCCTACTATTCAAACTGGGCTCCAATGTGGGGTTCCCCGGGGCTCCCACCGTGTTTGGGTGACAACCTCTCGCCGCCATTAAGAGAAGGGGGAATCACGAGATGGGGGGACTTGTTAGCTGGTGGGGCATTAATATCATGGGATAATTTGCTTGAAAAGGTAGGCCCAGGACTATCAAGGTTCAAATACATGCAACTAGTAAGCTGGTCTAGAGAGCTCCTCAAAAAGAACGCCTTGGTGGGGAGGTGTAGCATGTTAGAACAACAACTGGGAAGCAAAGAAGTGGCACATTGGTACTGGGCAATTTCGGAGGAGGTGGACGGAGACTTCGACCTTCCTGACGAAAAATGGGCGGAGGATATGCTCCCTCAAGGAGAAGATTGGTGGATAAGATCATTCACACTTTTATATAAAACTGTCAAACCGGCATGGTTAAGGCGAAACCACCTCTTCACACTACACCGAGCCTATTGGTCACCACAAAAGCTGGCAACATTCCAAGCTGGTAAAGGTTGTAATAAGTGCGGTCTTCAGGGCGCATCGGACGTTCACATGTTTATGGACTGCCCACCAATCAAGACTTTCTGGGCGGAAGTCCTGGATACACTGGGCTCGATACTTAAAGTATCCTTAACCTGTTCATTAACACTGATAATTTCTGGAATGGCTGATAATGTGACTGGTACAGCAAGGCCGTTACTGTTCTATGCAATTTTACTTGCCAGACGTCAGATATGTAAATTTTGGGTGGACTCAAAGGTGCCAATACATGCCAGCTGGCTATCATCTTTAATTGAAACATCAAAAGTAGACCTGGCTAGATCTTGCAGTAGACAAAACCTCTCTTTTTGGAATTTGTTATCTTCTTGGTGTTAGAGTACCGGGGTTTTTTTTTTTTTTTTTTTCCCCGGTCCTATGATTATGCCTCCAAACTTCAGAGTCCACTGTGGCGGTTCCGTTAGACGAGAAAAGGACCTCGTGGTAGTCCCTACTTTAATGGAGTCTGTGTCGGGTATGGCTGGTCGCCACTCTTCACAAAATACCTCCGCAAACCCAGATTCGGTCTCCCGCCAGAATATTCTCCAAAGAGGTGGAGACTGTGAGTGCGTGCTATCCCGAGTCGCACGAATAGGTGGTTGGCTATAAAGTCTGTGGGTATGAGGTACAGGCAAATGAGGGAAAAAAAACAAAAAAACAAGAGATTCAAATGGCAGAAAATGTTTTCTTCAAGAAAATCCTATCGCTCCCTCAATCAGCAGCATCATTTAACGTTCATGAAGACCTGGGGGCTGGTTACATTTCTGATCAGATTGCTGTAGCTCCGATAGTAGGGTGGTTGAGAATCTGGTCCCAGCCTGTGCCGAGTTTAAATCAATTAATTATCCAGGACTGTCTATCCCTAGACAAAGCCATGGCTATACCATGGATCCGGTACATCAAAACTCAACTGGACTTAATGGGTAGCAATGCCTTTTTTACAAACCTGGCGGCTCAAAGTAAAATCATGATTAAAGCAGTAAAATCCCAGTTTATAAACAGGTTGGATGTAAAGAGGGAAGAGGAGGAATTGGCTAAACCTTCGGTTAGAAAATTTGTTATGTTAAGCGCAGGGAGAGATATCCAGCCTTACCTGACATACATAAATAAGCCATTCCACCTGTTTTTACTTGTAAGGTTCAAACATGGTATCCTCCCATGGCTTATCTTTTCCCAGGGGGTTTGCTAAATGTGGGACGCTGGGGCCATGTCCGTGTGATAATAAATCGGAACAAAATGTCATCCACATGATTTTCTTTTGTAAATTTTATGTACTACAGCGAAATAAATTTATTCTGCCACTGTTAAGGGGCTGTAACTTTGATCAGGTTAGACCAGCCCTGATTTATTTACAAATGTTAAGATCTGCTGTTATATGTTTTGGGGTGGCGAGCTACATTACAGGGGCAGTGAGATGCCGAAAGAAAATGCTGCTACCTTAATCGCTGCCTTTGTCCCCGTACTATTTTGATAGTTTTAAATGTAAAGCTTATGGTATATTATGAAAACTGGAATGTTTAGACACTTTTAATTTTGTGACAAACTTTTTATTGTGTTGGCATTCACCAACTATTTTATTTTTGTATATTGCAATTTACTCAGTTGTGTAATCATGATCCAATAATGTGATTAATTATGAAAGGAATTTATTGTGTGCGCTTTGATGGTTTTAAAATTTTTAACTGAATAAAGCAAAATTTTGACTTTGGCTTGTTTTGTTGTTTCCCTGTAAAGCGGTTAAGCACTGCGGTGCTTCATTAGGGGTAGTAAGTGTGAGAGTGCCCTCTTTCTGCATGGTTACCCTTACTTTTTGCTGATGTACTTTGACTGAGTGTGCCCTGGGCTCCTGCTAATCGGATACCCAGGGCCTATGTTTTCCCTAAACTCTCATTGAAGCCTAAACCCAATTGGCATCCCATGCCACAGGTTAGCCCCTGGTAAATTGTACCCACAGCACTGCGACCAGAGAAGGCCTCTAAGGGTCACAATAAGTGCTGCAGCCCTTAGAGGTCCTGTACCCTGAAACTCACACACTGCCTTTGCAGGCTGCGTGTCTTGATGCAGCACAAAGTGAAGAGGCAACATGGCACACATCCCTTTGTGCCATGCCTACAAACCACTGCCCTAGCGTAGATTAGTCACCTCTCTAGCTGGGTGCACTATACCAGTGGTGAGGGTACAGGTGCATGAGCCCTATACCCCTACAATACCCAGGTCCATTCCTGGGCACTGTAAGTGCAGTGCTGCCATTAAGAGTATATGGTGCTGGGAGTTTGTCATTACAAACTCCACAGCACCTTAATGGCTAAACTGAAAACTGAGAAGTTTGGCGTCAAACTTCTCAGCACATTGAACACACACTGATGCCAGTGTGGGATTTTATGAAAAATGCACACAAGGGCATCTTGGAGATGCCCCTAGAAAACAAACCCACCACTAGTGTCCATGCTGAGTGGCTGCTTTATGCTACCACCACCAGATATGTTTCTGGACCCCTGGGCCGAGAGCCTGCTGCTCTCTGGGGCCTCAAACAATGCACATCCTGGGGCGAGGTGCCTAGCCTCCTCCCCAGGATGGGCAGGGTTCACAAAGGGGAAGCTTGGAAGGCTTGCCGCCTTTGTGAGCTTCTCCAGGCCAATTGCTGCTTTCAGCAACTGGTCCCCACTGGTTCTGACCCCCACTTTGGGAGGGAGAACCAGCGGGAAAATCAAGTGAGAAAGAGGGGTGTGCCCACCTCTGCCAACTCCACCACACAGGTGGGGGAGGCGAGGTGAAGCACAACTCAGTCCACGCCTTCTTGAAGATGTGGGGGAGGGGACTCAGCCAACGAGGGACCGGCACGTGCCCCTCCCTCCCAGTGGAGGGTGGCATAATAGGGGGTGTACCCACCCCAGGGAAGAGATCATTGGTCCCTGCCTTTTACCTACCTGTAACACCCCTAAATCTAGTATTTAGGGGCACCCCTAAACCTTGCTTCCCCAGATCCAGACAAACAAGAAGAAAAGGACCGTGCAGCAGCTAACAAGAGGAAGACATCCACTGACTTGGCCCCAGCCCTACCGGCCTGCCTCCCCCTCGAACCTGCTCCTGCGAAATTCCGGTGTGTCCTGCAGGCAGCAACCCCTGAGGACCAACCTGCTTTCACTTCCAAAGATGCTTCTCCCGTGAACACTGGATTTGTTCAACTGCAACCTCTGGCAGCAGCCGGAAACCGCGAATCCGTCCCACTCCGCACCCGCCGTCCACTGCCTGAGCTCGAGTGGGCGAACGCCACGTGAAGGTCACCCCGGCGATCCTGAACAGAGATCTTGCGGCCCCTGAACTGCCTGAATCCTGCAGTCTAAATCCAGAAGGACTCCCTCTTTTCCCCCCTCCCCCCCCGACCCCCCCACCACAAGGAGCTTGTAAGAATATACGACCCCAAAAGGCACCCCTGCACCCAGCACCACTCGGCCTTGTGTGCCCAAACCAACAGTGTCTAACCAACCCCTAACTTTCCAACTTCACTCCTGGGTGCGACCACCACTTCAAAAGTCCTTCGTCTTCCTGCCTGCAGTGCTTTTGCAAACCAAAGGTTCTCCATTGGAAACAGGGCATCCGTCGTTGAAACAGCACCCTGCCACCCTAGTGCCGCTGAGGGTGCACCTTTGGTGCTAATTTGTTTCCCCATTTGCCTTGAGCTAAAATCCAGGAGCTTTGCTCCCACAACCCAGTGGCCTGTTCTTCAGCAGCCACCATCCGGAGGCCCCCCTATCCTCCATTGGATAACATTGGGCCCCAGCACCCTGCCTCCCTAGTACACAGGGTGTAACAAGAGTGCATCACTGACCCTTGGGGACTCCTGAGTCTACCCCCAGACCCTCAACTCCCACTACCGAATACTTACCTAAAAACTGATGACCATGTTTTCTGCCATAGGATAACATTGACACTTTTTCCTGAAAAAGTTTCGAAGTGTTGAGTTTTGAAACCTAAATAAATTATTTAAAATTGTATGATTTCACAAAAACGCGTTTTACTCGCCTGTTTACAGGTAATGTCCCAGTGTTACATTCAGCACGGAGTAAGAAAAGTAATCCAAAAGTAACTTGCCTGCTATTTTACTGAAAATCCCATTCAAGTCTATGTACTTTATTTACAAGTGATTGCATTTCTCTGAAACAATACTGTAAGACAAACCATAGTACATTTATAATTGCAATTGAACGTTATTACAATCAGCATTTACAACTGTAAAGTATTTATTGCTTACCTGTGCCAGGCTTGCTTGGTTCTAGAAATAAAATACCTAAAATAATATTTTTATACAAAAACCATTGGTCTGAAGTTCAGTCTTTGAGTGTGTGAATGCATTTGCTAACTGAGTGTGTGCAACAAATACTTAACACTGTCCTCTGATACTGCTTTACTGCTCGACCACACTACCACAAATTTTACCCCTGCCTACCTTTGGGGTTCCACTGGACTCTGTGCACACTATACCTCACTTTGGTATAGTATATACAGAACCAGCTTCTTACAGTAAGCGCAATATACATGCAGTTAAAATACAAAAGAATACACACTTTGTAAGTTCTCCTCTCAAACCTTCCTCTTACCATGAGATGACCTCCGTTTGACTGTCCATTGATCAGCTACTTTCTCTCCTGCCTATGTAGTTTTGTTGGAGTGATTGTTTTTGAGAGAATTTGGGTTATATTTTCTGCTCTGCAGTAGTGCATTCCTCTTTTTATATATGTAAGAATGCGTACTGAGCACGATTTGAGGGGTTTGCCAGTATTTCTTGAGTTGCAACATTTTCTTTCAATATGTTGTGTTGCTGAGATGTACTCTTCTTTTTCCACAGGAAGTATTCTTAGGCTTTCACACAGAGGATGTTCCAACTAGACGGTCACTGCGTGGGTCTCTGCGGTCTGTGAAAGGTAAGCATTACAACTTGTCCGTTAATGACAATTTTTCTAATGTGTCTTGTCCTCTGTGCATGCACCTTACACCAAACGTCTATGTAGACCAGAACTTAGGTTAGACTCTAGATTAATTTAGTCTTTGGCACCTATGTTTGAGCCATTTGTGATTGTAGTCTGTGTGTGAAGCAGATATATGGTGATTGGGAAGCAGACTACAGTCTCGCCTCACAAAGTTTAAGAAATGATCATACAGTAGAGGTGCTTAACTTGGACTTGCAATATGTTTTTCAAACCTACCCTCATTGTTCACATCCTTGTGTTCTAGATAATCTGGTTGCTTTGTCATTCAAAAAACGTATTTGTAGACTTGTGTTCTACTGTTCCTAATCATTTCAGGGGATAACTTTGTATCTGCATCCAGATACATTAATTTGTTAGTATGTATAGAACTACAAATCCAGCAAAAAGCGGCAGGTGCTCTGCAGGGTCAAAGACGAGCTGAAAGTGAACCAGTGATATGAGAGATGGAAGGTGGATTAATGCAGATTGATATAGTGCTTTTCTTAGGAGATGAGTTTTAAACTCTTTTCAAAATTGGAGCAGCACTTGGGCAGCTCTTACGGTTACAGGGATGTTATTCCAGATGCTGAGTGCACACATGGAAAAAGCCTGGTGCCTTGTCTTTTTATGTTTTACACTTCTTGGTTTGTAGTCTGTTCTGGCTGTGGGTGTGCCAAGAACTACCAGAGAACGTGACAATCTCTGCAGCATAATCAGGGCTGCTTGTCATGATGGTTTTGAAAACGATGCAGCTAGTTTTGAAGTTGGTACGATCCGGCAGGTGGAGCCAATGGAGTCCTTGCATGAAGGGATTATATTTCTTCAGGTTCTGAATGAGACATGCTGTGACATGTAGTATACTCTTAAGGGGTGCAACTTTGGGGTCTGGGAGGCCATGGAGCAGGCTGATGCCACCATCCAGATCCGAAAGTACAAGGGCTTTTACTGTCAAGGCTAGCAGAGGTGTCTGAAAGGTTTGTGACATCAGATATGATTAAGATATTCTGGGCCAGTGTTGTTCAGTACCTTGAAATTCTGGTGAGGAGTTTGAATTGTGCTAGTTTGTGAATGGGGATCCAGTGGAGCTGCTTCAGGTGTGGTGTGGTGTGATGTGAGTGCGACATAGAGGTTGAGTGATTCTGGCCGCGGTGTTCTGAATGGTCTACAGTCTTCTGTAGTGTGCATGCGTTTTTTTTGTTTTTATCCTGGCATTGATGTTTCCAAGATTCCTGCTGGCGCGTGACCAGGGCGTGCATGACCGTTTTCCGGGTGTTGATTGGGAGCCATTTGAAAATCTTCATCTGCATCTTTAGGGTATGGGAGCATGAGGTGGTGACAACATTTACTGGGGTTGTCATGTTGAGTTTGCTGTTGATAATCTCTAGGTTCTTGGTGCGGGCAGATGTTGGTCCTAGCTCTGCTGGCCACCAAGTCATGTCCCACATCGATGCTCTCTTCCTGAAGGTCACTATTTCTGTCTTTTTGGTGCTCAGCCTTAGACAGTTGGTCTTGATCCAGAAAGTGATTTCAAATCTTAACCCACACATTTGAAATGTGCAGGAAGTAGAAGACACCTAAATGTGAAGTGATTTGTAATGGTGAGTACTTTGTGTGTTGTGCTCCAAGGTGTCCTATGAAAACATAATAAAGTAACTCTGGCTACATCAGTATAGATGTTGGGAAGATTTCATTTGCTGAACTAGATTACTGAATATTCCATTATAAGTGGTGTATGTAAAAGACATCAGCAGAGAAATATTACATAATTGATACTTTTGGCAATGGGTCAGTATTTTGGCACATTTCTAAATGTGTGTGTGTGTATGTGTATTTTGTGAACAAAAACGCTGTATATCCAACTTGTTACAGCAAAGTAAAACAAATGAAGTACAAGAAGAGTCAGTGATAGCCTTGGACTGTCGTAAAAACAAGCAGGGCTCACTTTCTAAGCAAAAAGGCCATAAGCTAACAATTAAAATCTTTTTATGTTAGTAAATAATGACTCCCTGGCTGCTTTAAAAGGTAGCCATGGAACGTGGCCAAGATGGCGGCGAGTTAGGACGTGCATTCCGATCCCTCCGGCCCGCCACTCATTAGCTTTGCAATATCGCCCATTTCGGCGCCCATTTACGCTTCCTGGTGGTTGCGACTGCTTGGGTGGTCACCCCGACTCTGACGGTGGGCCCCTTTTCTGGGCTTTGGTGTTCTTTCCTGCTCTCAGCGTCCTCTCCGGCCCTGGCATTGCTGCGTCCCGGTGGGACTGGAGCGGGCATCTGGGGCTCCTTCCCTGTCGCCTGCTCTGCTTACCTGGCGAGAAAGACGGAGGCGCGTCCCCCTGGCGGTCTCTTCTCCGGGAGCGGACAGTGGGAGTAGGTCTGCTGGTGCATTGGTGGTGAGGCGCGAACTGTGGCCGGCGCCATTTTAGACTCCCTTGCTGCGGCCTTCTTTTTTTTTTTTTTTTTTGGGGGGGGGGAAAACCTTTATTATCACGTTCAATTAAAATACTAGCTTGGGCCTACGACCACTTGGGCCGGCCGCTAGACAACAAAAAGACCAACTACGTCATTGCATAGCACAGCTCATCAGCCGACGACCCAAGGGCCGGCTGGCGCTAATGCATATGCATCAGTACAGACAGCAACACAGTGTATATTCTACGTTAAGCACCAGTTCTCTGGGCTCGCCCACCGAAAGTAAGATGATATAGAAAGCTGAAGCACTAAATACCATAGAACGATAAGAATCAGGATGATTAGTCAACAACACTGATCCTAGAGGGAAGAAAAGGAAGGAAAGAAGAAAAAAGGGCCATAGAAAGTAATAAAGACAAAATAAACCCCCCCACCCTGCACCCCTGCAGATGGCTACAGCCTAACCCCACTAGCAGCGTGCCTATCGCCCCAACGAAACTAAAACCCTAATAGTAGGAAAAATGGAGGAGGGCATCTCCATAAATGCCCCCGGTCTCCACCCCCCCCCCCCCCCCCAACACCCCCACCCCTCCTGCCAGAACCAAGAATCCCCAAATAAGGTTAAAAAAAAAATCTATTGGTACAAAATACGTAATGCTACAGGGGAAACTTAAAAAACATCGCCCAGCCTTCCGGTAATTGTATACTAGCAAACCCCATGTCCAGCAAGACTGTGCCGTCGACGGTTACTCCATCTCATCCTTGACCCTTCCGCACTGACATACGCACCCCTTCCGGACGAGTCATCACTTCCGCAGGATAATCAGAACACCGCAGAGTTCGAACCAAAACTTAGTAGGGAGATGAAAATACAGAAAACGCCATCAGGTGCAGAGATACAGTCCCCCACTATAGTCTCACAATGGTGTGTCACCAACCATCTTGGTGGTATTGATGTGTGGGGGAGAGCTGCAATCCCCCGCCAGTCGCAGTTCCCATCGAAAGGCTCCGGAAAGGGAGTATCCAGTGTTCTTCCCACAATAATCGACGATCGTGGGCCGAACGAACAAAATGTGGCACCAAGCTCACTACCGTCGCACCAAACTCTTGTTAGGGGTTTCGAAACTTCCCACAGTGCGGAATCTGCTGTCTCCATCGATGCGGCCATCTTGTGTCACGAGTCTTTCCCCTTCTCTTAGTGGAGCAGGGTCCGGCCTGACTTGCACAAATTCGGACAGTCTGTCCATCACGCCTTGAAAGCGGGCTTCCAGACAAACATGAAGCGATCGTAAGGCCGCCAGTACAGTTCTTAGTGACGGTTCGGTCTCGGTCTGTTCCACCATGTCTTGATCGGTCTCAGGCCAATTCACGTCCCCCGAGAGCATGGTCTCCCCGTGGGAAACCGGTAACTGTGGAACAGAGCACTGCCGAGGGGGACTAAGCATTTGTGACTGTGGGTTTCCGGGCGTCGCCACAGCAAATCAGAGATCCCAGCCCAGCAAGCGCCAGTGGGGGCCGTTCCGGGCCACCGGGCCAGGGACCTCCGTCCACCACTCCAGTCGTGTACCGTCACCCCTCCGGTGATATTCGCCAAGGATACAGACCGTCAATCACAATGATCCGAAATTTTTTTTTTTGCTTCAGCAGACCGGACCCTGCCACTCCACCACAGCCGATGTTGTTCAACTGAGCCCTGGCTGGGCCAGTAATTGAGACCCAGGTTTCAAAGTTGGATTAGGCCACAAACTTCCACACACCGTATCTTTGCACTCCGAACCGGTAGAAAGCTCAGGATAGTAGCGTTCCGTTCTAGACCGGTTCATAGATGCGAAGGCAGGGCGAGAAATCAGGATTAAAGACAGGATCTTCAGGCTGGAGTCGGACGAGCCGGGAGCTTATGCGGCCATCTTGGTTGCTAGCGTAGCTCCTCCTCTGCTGCGGCCTTCTTAACCTCCAGGAGACGGCGGGGGGGGCACGGGTCTAGCGGACACGTGGGGCCATTCCTGAGCGTTCCCGCTGTTGGGCCTGGGTTCCGCTGAGGTCCCCATGAGCTGTTGGCCCTGTGCTCCTGTGCCGGCGATGAAGGTGCCCCCCCTCCTCCGGTGGATTGGAGGTGAGTAGCGCGGGGAGCAGCTTGTTGGAGCTGACTCCAGTCCGCACGTCGGCGGACGCTGCAAGTGGCAATCGAAGGCAGTGTAGCCTGCAGTGAGGTAGGCGGCTGCGTATCTTGGCTGGCGCCTGGGAGGTTTGTCACTGACAGCGGAGCCTGGTGACTAAAGAACGTCCTGGTGGCGTGGAATTCTCGCACTTACTTTGCAGGGGCCGGTGCATTGCTTCCCTTTCCCAGTGGGGCATGACATGGGAGCTGGCTGCCCTTCGGGAGATCGGGTGAGGCTGACATCGGTCTGCAGAATGGTGGACCGCACCTGTTTTTTCAGCGATGCCTATCACCCAGAGCAGAGGATTGCAGCGTGTGTGACACCTGGCCTACTGGAGAGCTAGGGGGCGTGGCTGCTCTTGGGGGCTCACCTGGGGGTCCCCGGGGGTGTCCCTAAACGATTGTGACTGTAATGCCCTATGTGCTGAAACCTAGGGTACTGTGAGTGTGGCCCTGTACCTATTGTGTCTGGAGCTGCACTCTGGATCGCCTCTGCACATCCAGGAGCTGCGGTGGGAGTGGCGTTTGCCCGGTGAGGGCCCCTTAATCGGGCAGGCCCCCACGAGACAGGCTGCAGGAGCTCGGACTTGTGGCAGTGGCAATCCACCCTCCTGCTGTTACTGGGTTTTGAGGCCCGTTGAGTGTGGGGTAGGCTCCCATATTGGCTGGCTCAGTTGGGTCGCTACATGGTACCATTGCCCTCTGACTCCAACTGCTCCGCTGGATCCTAATAGTCCTCTTGTTGAGTTGAAGTTGAGGGGCAGGAGGATATTGGCCTGGGAAGAGATCTGGCCGGCCCGAGGCTGACCGTGTACACGAAAGTACAGGGCTGACACAATCCCACGGATCAGGGCAAAGGTGCTGTTCCTCCTACGCACAGACGGTGCGCTTGCTGAGTTGACCAATCTGGTGTGGCTTCCACGTGGTGCTAAGGCCCTGATCTACTCGTCTGCGTTCATGACTTTCAACCGAAGGAACGCATCCTGCGTAGGGCCGAGACCTTAGTCCAGTTCCATGGGCACCAACCTGCGCTCTTCCAGGATTTGGCGGCTTCCACACTGCTTAAGCGCAGAGAATTTAAGCCCATCACCTACCACCTCCAAGAGCAAAATATTCCTTATTCCTGGGGTCACCCGTTCCACCTCCTCTTCAAATATCAAGGCAAGTTGTTGCAGATTCTGTCTTTTTTAAGGAAGCGTATGGCACATTAGGCCTTCAGAAGACCCCTGCCGGGACAGGGGATGTTAAGCCACTCCCTCGCAGAAGACGTCACTCCTCTGAATGGCAGCGGGTTGGGAAATCGCTGCCAAGCCCAGCACCTGACATGGCTGCTAGTAAGCTGGAGAGAGGCGGCTCTCATCGGTGGCGCAGGTAACAGAATGTCCGGAGACTCCTTGATGTTCTAAGCATGGTTGCCACTTGGATTCATCATCTGGTGCCGGAGGGAGGAAGCACATCAACTGTGTACAGTGACTTCATACCCTAGTCGTCCGAGTGATAGTCACGTAAAACTTGGTACGGCTTGGGCCTGTGCTACGTTCCCCTGGACGCTGATCATTGAGGCAAACTTTTGTCATGTTCTCTTGTTTTCTCACTTTTTTATCTTTTTTTTTTTTTTAGTGGTTTCTTATGGTTTAGGCTTGGTTTTCTTTTTGGGTGTTACTTTGGGGCTCCGCATCAGTTCACGGACAAGATAGGCAGGTAACTAGATTATTTATTTATTTATTTATTTATTTATTTCACTTGTAAAGCGCGCTATCACCTCGAGAGGCATCCTGGCGCTGACCGACTCGACAGAAAAAAGGAAGGGGCAGCTGATAACAGGCTATGGCTTAGGGAAAAGCCAGGTTTTCAAGTGCCTTCTAAAATCAAGAAGGCCGGTGACCTGCCTGAGTTTAGTGGGAAGAGAGTTCCAGAGCTTGGCCGCGTCCACACTGAATGATCTAACTCCTGCTCTGGATCTCCTAAACCTCGGAACGGTCATGAACCTGGCCGAGGAGGAGCGTAGACTGCGGGCCGGCACATGCCATGAAAACTTCCTTTGTAAGCGGGCAGGGCCTAACCCGCGGAGGGCTTTAAAGGTCAGACAGAGGGACTTAAATGTCACCCTCTGCCTCACTGGGACCCAATGCAGCTGAGCCAGAGCCCCTGAGGAGGAAGATCTAGTTGGCCACCCCGGGCTAATTTTGCTGCTGCAGACTGGAGTCTCTGGAGCCTATTCATGAGATAGCTTGGGGCCTCCAGCAGCAAGGCGTAGCAGTAGTCTAACCTACTGAGCACGGTGCAACGCACCACCTCTATCCGAGCAAGGGGCGGTAACAAGGGCAGGATTTTTCTCAGAAAGCGAATGATGGTCAAGCAGCCTGCTGCCACCTTTTGAAACCTGCACCTCCAGGATGAGATCACTATTGAACATCACACCCAGATTCCCTACTACCATCACAGGCTGGACCAGTGGAGAAAAATCCATTGGCCAGAAGTTGCTGGGTAGAAGAGAATGAACCCTGGGCCTTGGACAGAATAACACCTCGGTCTTTCCTGTGTTAAATTGCAAAGAGTTTGCTTTCAACCATTCCGCTGTGGCTCGCAGGCAGTTGTGAAATTCCTCCAAAGAGGTAGATTCGTTTCCCTCCAAGGAAAGAATCGACTGCGTGTCATCAGCGTAGTTAACAATTTCAATCCTATATTTTTTGATGACCGCCATTAAGGGCTTCAGATAGATGTTAAAAGTATCGGACTAACTGCCGAGCCTTGAGGGACACCGTGCGAGATGGTAGAGAAGGAGGACTGAAAGGGAGGAAGGGACACAGCTTGCTCCCTACCCTGGAGGAAGGATTCCAACCACCCGAAGGGCACTCCCTACCTCTCTCAGCCTGTCCAACAAAATGCCATGGTTCACCGTATCGAAGGCGGCAGACAGGTCAAGCAGGATCAAAACCCCTGCCTGTCCCCTGTCTGCCCGCCAACGTAGCTTGTCCATCACGGTCACAAGGTCCATCTCGGTGCCATGAGCTGGGCGGAAGCCAAATTGAACATCCTCCAGGAGCTGGTGCTGTTCAAGGTGTCTGGAGAGGGTGCCTGCCACCACCCGCTCTACAATTTTTGCTGGATAGTGTAGGAGCGAGATAGGCCTAACGTTCTTAAGGCAGTCCGGATCAAGGGTGGGCTTTTTCAGTAAGGGGTCACCACTGCCTGTTTCCACTGAGGTGGTACCACTCCAAAAGCAAGCGACTAGTTACACACCAGGCGAAGCGTGGGGAAGAGCTCAAGCTCTAACTCCTTCCAGATTTTTTGTGGGAGCGGGTCAAGCGGAGACCCAGATGTAATACCAAAGACCACGACCCTATCTTCTGGCTCATGGGAAGGACGCCATTCAAGAAGTGTTTCTCCCCCCCCCCCCCCCCCCTCCCCCACCTGTTCATATCAGAGGTGTTATCCACAACGTGGTGGTGGGTTGTTGTTGTTGTGGTGGTTCTGGTGGTGGTGGTTCTAGTGTTGGTTCTGGTTCATCTTAACATAGAAAGTTGTTCTCCCTTCCACCTCAGATCAATCTGTGGAACTGCCTGTATTTTTCTCGCAGCCACAAACAGTCGCAGAAAGGGCTCTTCATACCTTAGATGTCAAAAGAGCATTGCTTTACTACATCAAGAGAACACAACCCTTTCGTAAGACCAAACAACTTTTCGTGTCTTTCTCACCACCACACAATGTCTTTCTCACCACCACACAAAGCCAACCCCATATCAAAATCTGGTGGATTGTCAAATGCATACAAATTTGCTACCACAAAGCTAAACGTGCACTATCTGTTCCTCCTTAAGCCCACTCTACAAGAAAGATAGGGGCTTCAATGGCATTTTTAGGGGACATCCCCTTAGATCTCTGCAGAGCAGCTACATGGTCTACACCCCACACATTCACAAAACACTTGTGTATATGTGCAAACTAAACCAGCCACTGTGGGCCAGGCTGTACTCAAAACACTATTTCAAACTACTACAACGGATACTGGTGGTCACCTCTGGGAGGGGGTACTGCTATACAATCTATGCACAGTGTGTAATCTGCAGCTCATATGCCTCAAACAGAAAATGCTACTTACCAGTATGCATCTGTTCTTGGCATGTAGAGCTGCAGAATTGCACACGCCCACCCGCCTCCCTTTATCTGTTCCAGTAGTATCTTAATTAGATACAGCTTACATGGGCATCCATCATTTCCCTAATGGCGAAAAACAATCGGGGGATGGAGCCGATGCCCATGCGCAATGTGATCCAAAGGAGGAGTCCCCTATCTCGTAACTTCCAAAGACTTTTCAGGACAAAAACAAGTGCAAACATCCGGGCCCAACACTAGATGGCAATCTATGCAACAGTGTGTAACTCTGCAGCTCTACATGCCAAGAACAGATGCTTTCTGTGCTGTGTATATTCACAGGTAAAGCCTCTGGTACATCGCAAACCTTCATGACAATGGGGTAGTTTGGGACCACATCAATACCCATTATTCGCAACTGATAGACATTGTAGCTCACCAGCGCACTACATTGTAGCTATTAAATTGTACTTGAGTAGTAGTGGTTCACGGCTTTCACCATTGTGTATTAGCATTGAGTTCTCAAAAGTCATGTCCTGCAGTAGACTTAACTGAGGCAAAGCACAAATATCTGAAATACTTTATCGATTCACTGGCCTTTTTCTTGAAAGAACCGGAAACAGACCAGTGAGATCTAACAATATATAAAGTTTTGGTTTTCTCTGTATAATTAAAGGGCTGCTGCCCTAATGATGCCCCACAAGTCTCTCAAGGGAGCCACGTCTTTTGCACAAAAGGATTTGGCAGGAGGGTATAGCTTAGTGTTAGGAGGAGAGCTATTGACAAATGCAGCTAGATTGACATGTGTCCTGATATAGGCTCTTTTCCGTCTGGGCTGTGTATTGGTTGATAACTTTCACCAAGCCCACTAGCTTGTTCTTGTTTTGAAACATGACGGATGTCCCTTCTGTTAAATAGTCTAGGTTTCTTGTACTCCTCTTGTTGATGCTTACGCTTTGTTGGTTTTTTGGTTATTGAATAAACCTGTAGTCTGCAGCATGGGTTTGTGGAACACTAGGTTCTATCAATAGAGATGGGGTAATCACAGTAGGGGTAGAGTGTGTCGCAGATCTTAATGCACTCTTTAGACCAATCGTTTTTAGTATTTTGTTTTAGTATTAGTGTGCATAGGAACTTAACACTGTGCTTTCAGATCTAGAGTTCAAAATCCTGTTCATGGTGCATTAAGAAAAATGACCTCAAGTCCCCATTTCTGTTCCTGCTTCATCTTGTGGCTCTCATTATTGGAGGGGCAGAGGTCTTTATTGATAAATCCTTCAGGTTTTACACAGTTTCTGATATGAGATTACGTTCCTTTGGGGATGTGGGGGGATTATATAGTGTCCACTTATATTTCAGCCAAGCTTTTATGTGGCGTAGCAAGACTATACCCAACAAGACTATCAGTGTCTGTTGTAATTTAGGAAGCATGACTGGAGTAGTTTAGTTTAAAGGGTGAGTATGTGTAGTAAGCTGGCTCTTTTGCACGGTATATCAAGTTGATATATCAAGAAAAAGAGTCCTTGAGTTCCCTTACTAGTAGACAAAGTACTCTATTGGTGCGTAGTGTGGTTGAGTATCCTTCGGCTTACAACAGAGGCATGTGAGACATTTGCAAAAAACACACAATGGTTAATGTATGGCATCACCACTCAAGAAGTTGATCCACACCAATTTTATAAAAATAGCAAGTATCTTTATATATGTTTTAGTATCCGAGTAAACTAATTGAGGTAAGTATATTGTTTAGATGTACATTCTTTTCACTTTAAAAAGTAGACACTTAGTGCAATTTCTGAGTTCAGCAATGTCCTATGGAAGGAAACCAAAGTTCTGCAAATGGATATAGTAATTACAGGATCAATCTCCTGGAGTAAAGGTGAGTGGTGGGCAAGGTCCAAGGCAGCACCAACAGTACACTGCCAGTGGCACGTTGGGAAGAAGCTCTGGCACTGGGGACCTGGTTAGCAGGAACAAAGTACATTTTCAGTCAATCTCATGTAAGCTCCGGTTCCCGTGGTTGCAGCGTGGTTGCAGCGTGGAGCTTTGGGCAGGGTGAGGTGAACACCCCACCTCCCCCCGCCACCCCAAACACCCACCGCTGCTGAGAACCTTGTAGTGGTGCGGGCTTGAGGGTCCGATCCACCCCAGGGTCGATTGCTGTCTCTTTGGCTGCATTGTGGAGCCGCACTGTGGTTGCAGCGTTGAGCCTTGGGCAGAGCGAGGAAATCGCGGGAGTGACTGGTGCGAGGCTGAGGACGCGGCGGCCTCCATTTACTGGCAGCTTGGAGCAAACTGGTGAGGCGAGCGGAGGCTCGGCGGGGAGGAATTGGACGTCTGGTGGGAGCGGAGGCGCTGCAGAGGGCTCCCTTGCTGGCTGAGACCCCCTTGCTGCCCCGATGGCTCTACTTCGTTTACCCTGGGGAGGAATTTAATTCAGCGGTGCTTGACGCTAACATGGTGCCCGCGGTGGATGCCAGGCCTTAAGGAGCACTGGGTCCCCTTGCACGTCAGCAGTTCAGCACTAGAAGTGGAGAATCTTCCGCTCCACACATCACTGGAACACTTGCAGTACACAGCTCCTAAGGAGGATAGGGACCCAGTCTGCAGTATCAGTGGTGACTTAATGATCCCCGGCCATGCCTGACTCCAACATGGCGCCCATGCTGCTGCAGCTACAGGAGGTACAGTGGTGGTCCATTCCAACTGTTCCACTTCCTTCACCACCAGGGAAGCTCATGATTGCTCATAAACACAATCCTGGGAACTGGCTTATCTCCAACAAGGGGCATGAACATCTCTCTGCGCCTGACTCCAAAATGGCTGCCCCTGATCCATCCATATTCGAAATCTGTTAACCTACCTCTGGCGGTGGAGACCTAGCTTTTTGACCGATGCCAGGTGGAGCTACTTGATAGCTAAAGAGGAGATGGGCTGTGGACTACGCCTTCAGCCGTCACCTACCCAGCTGGTCTTTGGACAAAACTTACTTCGTCTCTCCATTGTATTCTCCCTCCTACCCCTTTCTCCTTTACGCTCCATTGGGCAGACTCTCCTTTGTCTCTCCAGCCTATCTACCTCCTACCCCACCCCCTTACCCTTCTAAGCTCCATTTATTTATTCTTCTACTCTCTTGAAATGTTTTTCGAGTAACTAATGTAACGTGTAACTGATGTAATTTCTGTTGAACCTTGTGTAAAGCGCTCTGATACCTCCGGGTTTAGCCAGCGCTATATAAAACTCTCTAAATAGATACCAGGCAAAAAAATGGGGTTGACCATGTCAAAAAGTAACCCTTCTCTACAGTATGCACCCCAATTCCTTTGGTTCCACAGACTTGAAGCAGGTGGTCTTCCTGCCACAGTCAGCTTGACGGAAAGCCAACTCTTAATTCCTATGGTAGTGAACTTGTTGGAACCACCCTCTGACAGCTGCTTTCCGCATGCCACAGTCTAATCGGTTGTGACTGGCTGGTGGTGGTTCGGCGGTCTCTCGTTCTGCAAACCGCCAGCGTCTTAATATGGTGGTTGGACCGCCAACTAGGCAACGCGATTTCAGATGTGGTTTCCTTACTGCCAAACTTTTAATTCGGCCTTCATTGCAATTTCTGAAGTGGTAATGTTATCCCATGGAGCAGTTATTGCTATTGAATAGCTGCGAAAGAAAAGCTGGATGGGTCTCACGTTTGTTACAGAGCCGGCATTCATTATGGGATCCTGCCATTATTGTAAAAGGACTCTGCCTAACTTAGGGCAATCAAAATAAATTAGTGGAAAAGCAGATAGGACATCTAAAAGCAAGGGGGTAAAAGTGGTGCTAAAAGGCCTATTGCTGAATGCACTCTCACTGGTGAAGCATAGTGTAGAGTGTGCAGCACTAATGGAGGAAGGCAAAACGAAATTAGCTTTTATCACAGAAACTTGGAAAGATGAGGCTTTTGGTCCAGATTTGGGAAGGCGACGCCCTCGTCTTTTTATGCCATACTGTTAATAGACCCTTCAGGAAAGGACGGGGACGGGCAGTAATTTATCACAGCTCAGTTAAAGCGATTTCTGAAACTGTCTCCAATACCTCATACGAAGCATTGTCCTTGTCTCTCAGTCTCTCCCACCATCACACGTTCAAGGGAATCCTAGTATACAGACCACCTGGTCCTAGGAGCCCGTTTGTATCTCTGATGGGCAACTTATTAGAGGAGGGCTTGAGCTCAGACTCCTATACTATACTGGGAGATTTTAATTTTCATTTGGCGGCAGACTCTGATCCATATACAGTGAACCTTTTAGATTTGATGAGCAGTGCTGAGCCGAGACAAGTAAATGGGCCCACTCATATGGCCGGGACCACGTTAGATATGGGTGATTTGAGAAAATCCCAGCCGTAGATGTGGAGAAAGCTTCTTCCGCTTACACGACCTGGGTAGAGGATGCCTGTTACACTCTAGCCTCTAAGAAACCCTAATTCCTAAAAGATCACAACCCACAGCCCCATGGTATTCTCAGGAACTTGGGTCACAAAAACTGAAATGTAAACAGTTGGAATGGTCTTGGAGGAAGGAGTACCAACCAGCCGATAGAACAATGTATAAACAAGGCCTCTTACTTTATAAACCGTTACTATTTAAGACTAAGCGAGAGTTCGTTAATGGACAAATTAATTTAGCCATTAATTCACCGAAAGAGCTATTTAAAGTAGTAACTAGGTTGGCACATCCACAACCAGCAATTATTCAAACGAGCCAGGAACTTTGCGAAGAAATCGCAATGTTTTTCCTGGCGAAGGTGGAAACTATCTTCAGCACTTTTAAGGGTTCAGTTAGCAGTGGATCAGGAGTCCTAACACAGGGCAACAAAATGGGGCCAGATTCACGGCTCACTATGGATAAATTTGCACCAATATCCTCCACAGAAACACTCCAGCTTATTTTGTCAGCCAAATCAGGCTGACCCTATGACCCCTGCCCAGTGGCGGTGGCAAAATTGGCTTCCGAACCTATAGCCATGGCACTCACTCCCTTGTTTAACGCTATATTTGCTGAAGGGCACGTTCCTAAAGTGTGAAACTGCATCAGTTATGCCACAAAAAAAAAAAAAAAAGTCAACTTTGGATATGAAAGACCCAAATTGCTTTCTCCCCATTTCACGCATCCCACTTCCTTCTAAATTGATTGAGAAACACATGAATATTCAACGGAACACTTATCTTCGCGAGGCCAAGGTTCTGGACCGTACTCCATTCGGGTTCAGGGAAGGGCACAATACGGAAACTGCCCTTCTTAAATCTACCGAAGAGATAAGGAGAGCGCTGGATCAGGGAGGAAAGGCCGCACTGATCCCGCTTGACCTCTCCGCAGCCTTCGACAAGGTCCACCATGCAGTACTGATGGACCGTTTGTTGGCTTTCGGAGTGCAGAATAAAGCATGGACTCTTTAAATCCTTCCTCTCAGACAGACTACAAATAGTCTCTTTAGCTGAGTTTTTCTCAAAACCGTTCACTCCCTTGTGGAGTTCCACAAGGGTCATCATTGAGCCCTACGCTTTTTAACATTTACGTGTCCTCCCTGACCCCCCTGATTGAGTCATTCGGCTATCGCCTTACTTCATATGCTGACGATACTCCAATTGTCGTGTCACTTCGACAAGGGCAGGAGAAGGCAACTGGAGAGAGGCTCCAGGAATGTATGGCGGCAGTAGGAAGCTGGATGACTCAAAACTGTTTAAAGCAAAACAGAGGTCATCCTGTTTGGGAAGGATGTTAATTTCTGGACCCCAAGTTGGTGGCCAAATTCAATGGGGACTTTACTGATACTCTCCAGGAAAGTTAAAAACCTGGGAGTGGTAATAGATGACAATCTTGACATGTGCGGTCAAGTCAATGCCGTGGTCTCAGCCACAACATATATTCTCAGTACAACAAGGAAAATTCTGCACCTTCTGCCGGAAGACAGCCAGCGCACAGTAGTTACAGCCTTGATTATGTCGAGACTAGACTATTGCAATAGTCTATACTTAAACATGCAGGAGTGCTTTATGCAAAAACTACAGAAGTTGCAAAATGCAGCAGCCAGATTGCTTACTTGAACCCCGAAATTTGCATCGATCTCTAGTGCAATCAAAGAACTTCATTGCATGCCTGTTTAAAAAACAGGTCCACTTTAAAACTCTCTACTTAGTTTTCCGAGTTCTTCAAGGGGCAGGCCCAGCTCATCTGAAACAACCATTCCAGTGGTATGTGCCCAAAAGATCCTTACGCTCGTCTGGTGCGAAATTAGCAGTAGTTCCACCTACAAAAAAAAAATAAGATGGGGAGGCAGTTTTGCCGCCGGTGCAGCAAAGGCTTGGAATGAGCTCCCTTTCTATCTGAGAAACTCAAATGATCTATTGGCCTTTAGGAAGGTGTTGAAAATATGGTTGTTCTGAAAAACACACTACAAGCCCTCCCGTTTGATCATAGTGATAATGGCCAGTATGTCCAAGTAGTTAACAAATTTGCCAAATGGATCCGTAGGCCAATTGGTGCTTGATAAGCGAGCGATCACCTCATTCGGTTCCCTGTAAGAGCACATTATCAATACAAGAAATGTCCAATTGTGTGTCTTTCACTTTGTGATACAACTGTAGGAGATAAGCAGATTTTGCCTCTTTCCCAGGCTTTTTGAGGCACTGCAACTGCAGTCCAAGACTACTTTAGCACAATGTGTCGGGAACAACAGAGAGGCCGGCAGGGTTAGTGCCCCATCAGTTGCTTCTCCACAGTCCTTGCTTTTTGCGGCTCTATGGTGTCGTCCTTAGGTCAACAAAATACCTATTTACTCAGCATTCCGTCCATCTTTTGTTGCTGAAGCACTACCTGCCCTAAGTCGGATAGGTATGCGAAGACGAGGGTTGCTTGCTGTGCCACTGGATTCGAGCTAGCCTGGCTGAGAGGTCGAACCCTGAAGTTGAGCGGGGGTTGGGGGTTGGAGGTTAATTGGGGGGGTGGCACCCCCACACCTCTGAGGAAACACAGATTTGCATACCGAAGGTGGTGGGCGCGTTAAAGCCTCCTGTCTTGGAATGCTAATTTACTGGTCATCCTGTTGGAGGTGGATTGAAACGCCCTCTCCAGAGCAGGCCTTGCTCCTGAACTCCCGAGAGTGCAGGCTCCCAGCTGTGTGGGGGATGGGGGGTGGGGTGGGAGTGTGAGGGAGGGGGGGGGTCAGAAACCTGTCTGTGGTGGCAGTCTGGTCTACACCAGTCAGCCAGCACACTAGAAGCTGGTATGTTTTCAGGAAACATCTCTAAGGTGCCCTGGGTGCATGCATTGATAAATCCACCACTGCCTTACGACTGTAAGGCCTACTGTATGGGTGGCTCACCTATGCTGCATGCAGGGTCTGTAAGGCAAGGCACACAGGGATGTGTGCCATGTCGTGTCTTCACTGTTATCTGCACTAAGACACACACCCTGCATTGGCAGTCAATATGGCTTCGTTGAGGTGTCCCGTAGGGTGGCTGCATCCCTTGGGGACCCTCTTTAGCTTCTGTGCCCTAGGTTACAGCTGTACCACTTACTAGGGCCTTACGGGGTGCTAAAGGTATTGCCAATTGGGTAAACAATGGTACAGGTTAGGGAAAGAGATCTGGGACCCAGGATAGTAGGAACTCCGTGCACTTTCTGTCAAAATTGCTTTGAATGCCAGGCGAAAGTGGGGGTGACAATGTCAAAAAGGGACCCTTTCCTACAGTTATCAGTTGCAAAAGAATCGTATACATTTCTTTTTTTTTTTTCTTTTTCTAATAGACTATGCCACAGGCGCCCGTATCCTGTGTAATTAACAGTGCCCAGTACTAAATGTTTAAAATAGCGTAAGCCAGGGCTCTTTTCAAGAGACCACTGCAGCTTGTACCACCCATTGCCTCTGCTAGCTCTGCCATCACCAGTACCGACAACTACTAACCATCACGCTCTTACAAGTGTGACAATTTGAACTATTTTAGGCCACCCATAGCTATAAGAAAGGGTTGGGCAGCAGATCTTATTAATTTTAATAGTGAATTGTTCTACTATTGTTGTGCTTTATTCACAATTAGGTAAACCGCGCCAGCATGGTGCTACTGTTGAGGATTAAGGGCCAGTGTTGAGCACCAGCTCAAATTAAGCTTAAAGGGCAGAATGTGTTTTTCATATCCGTTTCTTACAATGGGGGGTGAGTCATTTGGTAGGAAGGGGCTCTGTATATGGTATGCCACTATTTAGTTATGCCATGAACAGAGTGTAGAGATTCCCCAGAAGTGTACAGGGCTCAATGTAAACCCAAAGTGCTCTATTGGTGGTAGTGTGGATGTACAGCCTTAGGTCTAACACAGAAGAGTGTAAGACATTTATTGCACCCACATTGACCAGTTACTGACACACAGCTCACAAAGGGAGATCCACACCAATTTTAGAAATAAAAGCCTTGTTTGAGTTTTATTTGAAGGCCAAGATCTTTACTTTTAAAATTAGACTGTGCAATTTTTCAAATAGTTTAGTGTTCCTCTATGTAGGAAAATAACAATATGGGGAGCATTCGAATTCCGACTGCAGGCATTGTCCTGGTAGAAGAGTGGGCAAGACCTGTGGTTCTGGAAGGCACCAGACTCCTTTGTGTTGGTTTCTTAGGGACATATCTGATGTCCTCTGGTCTTTATCATAGAGCAGGTCAGTCTTCCTCTGGTTCTGGAAGTCGCTGGCTGCAGGACAGGCGTTGTCTTCTTTTGCAGGGTATGTGAAGCTGGAGACAGCTGGGTCCAAGTCAGTTGGCATCTTCAGGCTTCGCTGCACGGCATCTTCTTAGTGTTTCTTAAGTCGGCAGAAACTAGGTTCCAGGTATGGGGAGCCACCTATATACTAAATTTAGGGGTGTTTTAGGGGAGTAGCTGTTTGGCAGAGTGAATCTTTCTGGATTCACTATGCTGTGCATTATTCCGCGGTCTTGTGGTTGGGTCCAGATTCGTAGTCTTTTCTTTGTGGTTTTTTTTTTTTTTTCGTAGCCCAGGTGGGCGTCGGCATCACACCCCTTGGGTGTATTTCCGGTGACGTCGGCATGCTTCCTGCGGAAGCTCCCACTCTTGGGCGCCATCTTCAGATTCTTTTTTCCTGCGGTCTGGATCGCTCCCGTTTGGGCTCCAGACATTTTTGGAGAAAGAAGAAAGAAAAGACGAGAAGTCATCTGAAGACTCCAGGGGACTTCATCGACGAACAGTCAGCAAGGAGAAAGCGTTTTTCATCGAGATCCTCGTCGACCGTCGACAAACACGCGACCAGGGAGGCCCTGGACGCTCGATGATGGACAACACGCCGTTCAAGTTCTGCCGTAACTGCCACCACAAGTACGCGCAGAAGGACCAGCACCCGGTATGCAACCTTTGCCTACCGGTGAACCACGAAAGCGGAGACTGCAACGCCTGTTCCGCCTTCGCCCCGAAGACCCTTCGTGTGAGAGAGAGGCAGAGGGTAGCACACGCCACCCTGCAGGGGAAGGCCCCGACTCCGTCCCTCTACGAGCTGGGGATGTCCTCCGAGGAAGAAGACAACGCTGCCGCCGAAGACGACCGCTACACGGTCGTAGAGACCGATTACACGAAGACTTCTGACAAGGTAGGAGACTCTTCGGCCCCCAAGAACCCGAGAGATTCTGAGTCTAGAAAAATCGAGGGCAAGACCCCGAAAGCGCTGACGCCAAAAAAGGCAGCGTCCGCGACTACTCCCAGGCCCAGCGGATCCTCCGAGAAGGAGTCCCCGGCGCCGAGAGCTGCTGATCAGCAGAAAACGTCGAAAATCGTCCCCGAAAAGGATCGATCGACGCCGAGGGAGAAAGACCCAAAACTGACTACGACGACCAGAGACCCAAAATCCGGTTCAACGTCAAACTTCGACACCGAAAGGCACGGCGCCGAGCCATCCGCCGAAGAGAGCGGCCGACCCATCCGACGCGGAACACGCGGCCGAGATGGAAAAGAAAAGAAGGCGCCTCGAGGCAGAAATGGAGAACATCATGCAGCGGAAGAAAGATTTCGACGCAAAGATGAAAGCCTTCACGATCCCTCACAAGACCAAGCCACCGGTGGTGGAGGCGGTCGAGGAGGAAGAAGAGATCGCCGAAGTCACTGAGGAACAAGACCAGGACGTCGAGGTGGTCGACGACCAGGAGGAGTACGAGAATCCCTACGATAGTTACAACTATGGGGAGGAAGAGGAAAGCAGGACGGACACAGAGTCGGCACCCTCTGACCTACAGGAGGTAGATTACATAGATGTCGACACCGACAGCCCGGAGGAGGTGGTCGACACTTACCCCTCGAGGCCCTCGCCGCCGGACGACATCGGGGCCTACAACTCGGTGATGCAATCTGCCGCAGCAGCTTTCAAGCTCAAGCTCGACGAAGAGAAGCAGAAAGCAGACTTCCTTCTAGAGACATTGCTCCCAACACAAACGAGGAGCCAGTTCCTTCCAATGCTCGAAAGCGTCTTGGCTCAGGGGAAGGAAGCATTCAGGGAACCCGCAACATGCAAGGCAGTAACTCCCAGAACTGAGAAGAAGTACAAACATGCCACAAAGGACCCGGCCTACATTCAGGGCACGGTCTCCGCAGACTCCATTATCACGGCCACAGCAAGGAGGAGGGCTAACGTACCCACTACCTCGGGTCCGCCACCGGATAAGGAGAGCAAAAGGATGGATCTGGTGGGCAGAAGGATCGAACGGAATGCTGCGACCCACTGGCGCATGGCTAATTCCAACGCCCTGATAAACAGGCACATGTACCAGATCATGGAAGGGCTGGGGCAGTTGGTGAAGGACCTGCCCCAGGATGCCAGGCAGAAGGCCGAAAAGCTGGTTGAAGAAGGGAAAAACGCGGCAAATTCTTGCCTTAAGACGGCCCTGGATGGGGCAGACACCGCCAGCAGGCTCATGATGATGGGTGTCACGGAAAGGAGGCACGCCTGGCTCAGGATCTCGGGTTTCAAACCGGAGGTGCAACACAGCATCCTGAACACACCGTTCAACGGCAACACGCTTTTCGGAACAACAGTTGATGAAACGCGCAGTCAACTGAAAAAAGATAACGAAACAGCAAGATCCATGGGAGCATTGCAGTTCAGAGGGAACAAAAGGGGCACCCCGCCACGGAGGCCCGGCGGGAGAGGCGGAAACCAGCCAGGTACATCACACCAGGCTTTCCTGCAGACGCACCAGACAGACTCGCAGGCTCAGCATGGTCAGCAGAAGCAGTCCTGGCAGTACCAACAAAGAGGCCAGTCCTTTCGAGGGAGAAATGGACGGGGACAAAATAGAAGAGGGGGGCAGCAGCCCGCCTCTAAGGGACTTAAAAAAACTATGTGTGCCCGCCCACAGAAAAGATCCCAAGGGGCAGCACGTGCAGAGGGGTCAGGACAAACTAGACACCTACGACCACATAACACCAGTGGGAGGAAGATTAAGATTTTACCTCTAGAAATGGAGAGAAATCACGTCAGACAAATGGATCCTCAACATCATCCAATTCGGATACTGCATAGAGTTGGAGGGGAAGCCAACAAGCAGAAAAGCGCTAGCAAGCAAGCAGCTAGAGTGTCTCCAGGAGGAGGCAAAGGAACTCCTGCGGAAGCAGGCCATAGAACGGGTACCCTTCAAGGAAAGAAACACAGGAATATACTCCACGTACTTTCTGGTGCCAAAAGTAGATGAGACAATGAGACCCATTCTGGACTTAAGGTTCCTGAACAAATTCATAAGAACGCAAAAATTCAAAATGACCTCCCTGCAAGAGGTGCTCCCGCAATTGCAGATCGGGGACTTCATGGTCACAATAGACCTCAAAGACACCTACCTGCACATCCCAATGAACAGAAAGCACAAGCACATGCTCAGGTTCACCATCGGAGAGAGCCACTACCAGTTCACGACACTAGCCTTTGGGCGAAAATCAGCACCAAGGGTATTCACAAAGTGCCTCGCAGCAGTCGCAGCGCACCTACGAAGGCAAGGAATACACGTATACCCTTACCTGGACGACTGGCTGGTGAAAGCAAACTCATACCAGAAATGCAAGCAGAACGCACATACAGTGACGAGCACGCTCATAAACCTGGGTTTCTCCATCCATTGGAAGAAATCATCAATGGAGCCGGAACAAGTGAAGATCTTCCTGGGAGCACAGATCAACACCTTACAGGGCAGGGTGTTCCCCAGCGAGAAGAGGGCGAGGGCACTGGTGAAGGAGACTCGCCTCTACCGGAAGGGACAAGCTCGGACAGTGAGGACTGTGAGCAAGATCATGGGCATGATGGCATCATGCATCCACCTGGTACCAAATGTACGACTCCACATGAGACCCATTCAAGAATGGCTACAGGGACAATGGTCACAAGCTACAGGCAGTTGGGAGGATCTAGTGGTTGTAACGCACGCAGTGCAGAAGGAGATGACATGGTGGACCATGGAGAACATAACAAGGGGAAAGCCTCTAACGCCCCCAACGCCAACAGTGACCATCACCACAGACGCATCCCTGAATGGATGGGGCGCTCACATGGAGGAGCTCAAGGTGAGGGTACTGTGGACGCCAACAGAGGCGACAAAGCACATCAATTACCTAGAATTGAAGACCATCTTCCTTGCACTGAAAGCTTTTCAAACAAGACTGTACAAACACAAGGTGTTGCTACAAACAGACAACAACACTGCGATGTTCTACATCAACAAGCAGGGGGGCACACAGTCAGCCCCACTCAACACTGGCGCAGGAGATATGGAGATGGGCCATCCCTCTCAAGATAGACCTGCTAGCCATACACCTACCACGGAAGGACAACATACAAGCAGATTGGCTCAGCAGACAGACATCGGCATCCCACGAGTGGGAGCTCCATGCTCAGGAGACAAGGCGGCTGTTCGACAGATGGGGGACACCATCGGTGGACCTGTTTGCCACACGCCAGAATGCAAAATGCCAAAACTTCGCATCCAGACAGCCTGAGGAGAGGTCACTGGGGAATGCCCTATGGATAGATTGGTCAAGGACATTTGCCTACGCCTTTCCCCCGATACCACTGATGCACAAAGTACTGAGCAAGTGCAGAGCGAGCAACATGACACTGATACTGGTCACGCCACAGTGGGCGAGACAGACATGGTACTCGCAGATCATGGAGATGACACAGTGTGCACCCCACAGATTCAGCAAGAGGAAAGACCTTCTCTCCATGCAGAACGGAGAGGTGCTACACCCAGAGCCAGAGAGCCTGAGCCTGGTAGCGTGGCTCCTGAGGACATAGAGTTCGCACATTTGAGATTGCCAGAAAGCACCCTGAGGGTCCTTCGGGAGGCATGACGACCCAGCACTCGAAAGTGCTACGTGGTGAAATGGAAAAGATTCACAATGTGGTGCAGAAAAGAAAGGCTTCACAATAAAACGAAGAAGGACTCCACAGTGCTAAAGTACCTGACACACTTGCTGGAGAAGAACCTTCGCTCATCCTCGTTAAGAGTTCACTTGGCAGCAATAGTCGCCTACACAAGAGGAGAAACGTGCAGGAGTTTCTTCACATCACAGGTGGTGAAGAGATTCCTAGAAGGAGCAAAAAGGATCGCACCACCCAAGCTGGTGCCGCCACCCGCATGGAACCTGAACATAGTCCTAACAGAACTCATGAAAGAGCCCTTTGAACCCCTTCACAAGGCCTCCCTAAAGATGCTAACTATGAAAACAGCCTTCCTGGTTGCAATAACGTCCTTACGCAGAGTAAGCGAGCTTCAGGCGCTGACGCTACAGGAACCCTACATACAGATACACAATGATAGGGTCGTGATGAGGACTGACCCACACTTCATGCCGAAGGTGGTGTCCAAGTTCCACATGAACCAATCTATACAGATACCGAGTTTTTTCCAAAAACCAACAACCAGTGCAGAGCGAGCTCTGCACACCCTGGACGCCAGAAGGGCAGTCATGCACTACATTGAGAGGACGAAGGGACACAGGAAAACGAAACAGTTCTTTGTGTCATTCGCCAACAGTTTCATGGGAAAAGCAGTAACCAAAAAAACTATTGCACGATGGATCGCACAGACAATTCAACTGTGCCCCAAACGTGCAGGCCAAGAGCTAGCTGAGGGAACACGTGCCCACTCCACTAGGAAGAAGGGCGCTACAATAGTCTTCCTGGCTAACACACCCATACAAGACATATGCCTGGCGGCAACATGGGCTTCGGTGCACACGTTCACGAAGCACTACTGTGTGGATATTCAAATGAACAAGGAAGCTCAAGTTGGACAGAAGGTGCTACAGCACATATTCAATACCCAACGCTCATCTTCCACCCAGCCGCCACAGAGATGAGAAACCGCTACAAAATCTATGCACAGCATAGTGAATCCAGAAAAATTCACGCTGCAAAACGAATAGTTTTCTTACCTGTCGGTGTAGTTTTGCAGCTTGAAGATCTTTCTGGATTCACTAGCGAACCCACCCACCTCCGCCAGAAAGATGAGGCTGGAGAGAGAAGAGGTGGATAAAAAAAGGGGAAATATAAGGACTTAAAAGTACAAAAGCGGTAAAATATCACCTTCATAGAACATTGCCATTACTTCGGAAACGAAAGAAACACGGAAAAAAAGAACCCGAAGATGGCGCCCAAGAGTGAGCTTCCGCAGGAAGCATGCCGACGTCACCGGAAATACACCCAAGGGGTGTGACGCCGACGCCCACCTGGGCTACGAAAAAAAAAAAAAAAAGAAAAGACTACGCATCCGGACCCAACCACAAGACCGCGGAATAATGCACAGCATAGTGAATCCAGAAAGATCTTCAAGCTGCAAAACTACACCGACAGGTAAGAAAACTATTCGTTAGGGCTAATTGGTACCTTACCTGTGGGGTGACTAGACCCTCAATTATGCCACCCTCCTGTGAGAGGGGGCATAGCCCTGGCCCTGATTGGGGGGGTGGGGGGGTCTACCCATCTTCTAGATGGCGGGAAATGAAAGATGTGCTTCACCTAATCTCCCCCACCTTTGCGGTGCTGTTGGCTGAGGTGGGCATACTGCTTATTCTTCTAGGTTTTCCCACACCCAATGTGGGGGTGTAAACCGGGGGCTGCCATCTGCTGCTAGCACCAGAGGCTAGGGGTTGCATTACACAGGCGGCAGGGGTTTGAAGCTTCCCTGTCGAGCACTGTACCCATCCTGTTGATGGAGGTGTGGTTGGTTTTCTGGGGGCACATCTGAGATGCCCTCTGAGTACATGGTACAATAAATTCCACACTGGCATCAGTGTGGATTTATTGAGAGCAGTAGTTTGGTACCAAACACTTGTGGTTTTAGAGAAGCCATTGTGATGCTGGGGAACTTCGTGTTGTCTAGTTTCCAATCCATGTACTGTCTATGGTTTCCCTGGCACTTACAATATCAAACAATGTACTTAAATATTGTAGGGGCATATCTACTCGCGCAGATATGCCCACACTTCTGGTATAGGTCACCCTTCCTTAGGGCTGCAAGGCCTGCTAGAGGGGTGACTTACCTACACCTGAGCCGGTGCTAGTTGAAATGACATGTAGGCAGTCTGCTATGTGGACTTTGTAGTTTTGTCTGCACCAGGCTTCAGTGGCAGTCTGCATGGTCTAGGTGAGGGGTCTCTAGGGGATCCTCTTCAGTCCCAATGCCGTAGGTACCATTCTCAATCAATCGTGTCATTTGTAGAGCGCACTACTTACCCGTGAGGGTCTCAAGGCGCTGGAGGTGGGAGGGTGCTGCTATTGCTTGAAGAGCCAGGTTTTGAGGAGTCTTCTGAAGGTCAGCAGGTCTTGGGTCTAGGGACTTACAGCGGGCCTAAAGGGCCAATTGTGCAACAGTTCTATGGAAAAAACACTGGTTCTGTGAACCTGGACAGCAGGGACCCAGTACTCTACAGTCAAAGTTGCATCGAAAGCCAGACACACAAAAAATGTGTGTGTGGGGGACAGAGGTATTGTAGCAGAACCCCATTTTATCACACATTTCATTCATTTTCAGTTCCAACCCACATGATGTTGCCCATTCCAGGACTTAAAGAACTCTTCTTTGTTCGTGGTATAGCGGGAATGGTTGTCTGCGTGTGGGTTTATTGGCTCCTTGTGGGATAATGTTGGAACACAGTGTACCTCAGACCAAGTTTAAAGTGCTTACTGTAGAATATTAAGGCTGTAGCTGAACCCTGCAATCCAAACCAATACATTAAATGTACAGATTACAGATTGATGATTGAATCGATGGTATCGGCATTTTTGCATCACGGATGAAAGAGAAAAATACTAAATACCATCAGTGGACCAGCTGAGTGAGGTTTTAGTCTGCACTAAGCACTGGTATTTTAGCATCCAACTTAATATCAATTTTAGAATGTGTTTAACTTTGTTACATGATGATCAGAATCACTCCAACTTAAGTTTTGAGTTTTAGGAACAAGGGATATTTCATATTGAGTGCCTACAGAGAGAGCTTTGTTGATGCCAAAAGCTCATTCCATGACACATTCAAAGAAGCCTGGTCCAATCCTTACTTCAAAAACCTTTATGAACAACTTTATGTACAATTACTAGACGTAGTCTTTAAAAAATTCAAAAACAATATTGGGTGGAACACACTGAGATGTATCTGGCAGCTTTGGTTCCACACTACCACACAGGGCAAATTTGGCATACCCCAATGAAAGCATAATATTCACCATGACTAGACTCAGTGTCTTGGGTACAGATTAACTTTTCTGTGAACTTCAGCACATAATTGGATTTTTAATAGCTATTAAATAGTGGTTTCATTATTTTTTTAGCTGGCCCCAATCCCACAGTACAGTATTAGTATTGTAATGTGTACACTAGTTTTCTGCATAGGACAGCTAGACCTGCCACAGTGAAAACAGCTTTTAGGGCCATTTTACTGCAAGTTCATGGTTGTATGGGCTTTCTACATGTTGCACTATTAAATGCCATGCACCTGTTTTGTGGGCTACACTGCATTCATAGGGGTGACCTACTAATATATAAAATCTAGGTTTTTTCCTGTCAGTGTTTATATTAACAGGTCGCAGTGCATAGTTTGCATTGCTATAGTGAAACGCCTGAAGACATGTTTGCACTGTCCCTGTAGTGAATGGTGTAGGAAGCTGTCTCTGTGCACACTATGCCTTACTTTGGTATAGTACATACAGAGTCCAGTGGATCTCCAGAAGCTAAAGTAGATAACACTAAAAGCTCTTTTGTGGTAGGGTGGTCGAGCAGTTATGCTTATCAGACACCCGTGTTAAGCATTTGTTGTACACTCAGGCAAGAAATAATTACACACACTCAAAGAATGAATCCAAACCGAATTTGTTTTTTGTGTACCGTATATATAAAAAAATTATTTATTTGTTACTTTTATTTTAGAACCAAGAGGTACTCAGTTGCAGGTAAATATAAGTTTTCAGGTAGCTATACTTTTCAGGTACAATAGGAATTGTGTTGCAGAAGCAATGAAAATACTCTACAGTAGCACTAAAATACTTTGTGGTGCCAATCAACAGTACTAGAAATTAGCAATTGTAAAAGATTTACACTTATGGCAAATGGGAAGAAATGCAATGCAATCCTATGGAAGGAAAACTGTTCTGCACATTTACATGTAAGTAATCGACTTACACATCCAGTCTTTGAGGGGTTTAGACCAATACTGGGCAAGCGTCAGACCAGTGTAGGTATTGCACCACCAGCAGCACTGGGGCGGCCGGGTGCAAAGGTCACTGGACTCTGTTAGTCAGTGGAGACTGGGGGCACCCATAAGAGGTGCTGGTTGCAGGTAAGTACCAGCGGTTTCAGGGCACAGGTTCTGGTGTTAAAACAAGTGCCCAAAAAGGCTGCAGGTTCGGAGTAGGAGGCTGTATGAAGGTGACCAACCGCTGGACAGGTAAGCTGAGATGTTGATGGAGGCCTGGGGTCTGTTGGCTGGGCTCCCCCTAAGTCAGGGGTGGGTGGGTGGCCTAAGGATGCAGGGGTGCCGAGGATGGAGGGGTGCTTTTAGGTGTTGGATATTCATTTACTGGAGCCGGTCGCAGTCAGGGGGACCCTTCGTGATGGGGCTGTAGACGTCCTCGTGGAGTCCAGGAGAGGTCAGCCATGAGGGAGTCTAGGTCCTGATCACTGGAAAGACTTCACTGGACAAGGTAGCCTCTCTGGCCATGGGCTTTGGGTGCAGAATAGGCAGGAGTCGTGGTTCCATCTGGATCCAGAGTCCTTGTAGAGGGTCGCTGTCCTTGGGAGATCTGGTCTTTGCTGATGAGCAGGCAGTCTTCCTCTAGTTTCTGGAAGTCTCTAGCAACGGGACAGGCGTCGTCTTTGCAGAGTCTTTAAAGCTGGAGACAGGCAGGTAGGGCTGGGGTCAAGTCAATAGTCTTCTTCAGGCTTTGCTGCACGGCGTCGTCTTGGTCTTTGTTCTTTGTAGGTCACATGAATCTGAAGGTTCAGGGGTGCCCCCAAAATATTGCATTTAGGGGCATTCCAGATACTAGATTGTAGTAGCCAGTGGGTTAATTTTTTTTTTTTTTAACTATATTTTGATTTCAAGTCATTACACAGTGATGCATTGTCAACTTAAGCACAATGAAACATCAATAAAGTCCACATTTGTAAAGCGCACAATCACCCGTAAGGGTCTCTAGGCGCTGGGGGGCTGTCGGGAAGATTAAGCGAGCTATTGCCCACAGTCACATGGTGCTGGGCTAACCTGCCGCCGGAGCCGGGGATCGAACCGTGGTCCCCAGATTCCAGGGTCAATCGCCCTGGCCGCGGCGCCACACCTCTCCCAGTTCAATGAACAGCAATAATCTTTCTGTGCACATTTCATCGTCCACATCCCACATATTATAACACAATTTGGTACACAGTGACGACCCAGAGTGGCCAGAGGCATGGATTTAGCGACATGCTTGGGCTACCATACATACATAGTTTATGCACAATCATTATGATACCTTCTTTTTCCTTTTTATTTGACACTAGATGCCTTCCCATCCAATAGTTCCAGCAAATAGTTTTCGCCTGCAGCATAACAAGGAAAACTGGTCAGTCTCACAGATATTCCACCTTCTACTCCCATGTCAGGGAGGGTATGATAGGTGCGCTATCAGAACCCTGCGAGAGGAGGTATCCTTGCAGCAGTCCCCATATGTCTTTAGGCTTTGAGGCGTGTGGTAATAGTTCAGCATATGTGGTATTCTGTTCTTGGCAATATATTAGGTCTGCTACCCAGTCCTTGAATTTCCGGGCTCAGCCCCTCCACCTGCAGGCCACCCTCCTTTTTGCCAATAACAGTGATATAGCTATGAACTGCCCGTACACTTTAGCTATCTGTACTGTGTATCCAAGAAGCGCAATCAGTGGATCTCTCTCCAGTTCACTAACAACCATTTTCCCCAGCGGCACAAACGCATGTTCCCAATATTCTTGTATTCTCCAGGCCAGGTGCAAGAACCCCGCACCTGGCTGTTTACATCGTTCACATCTGTCATTGTCCGTCAATCTGAATCTAAGTTTCTTTACCTGGGTATAATATAGGCGATGTAAATACATAGTGTATAACTCTCAACCTGCACCTAGCCGAGATTTGTGCTGTCTGCATACAGCAATATTGCCACTGGTCGTCATTGATGTCTCGACCCAGATCCTTCCCCCAATGTAGTCTAGCTGGGCTGGTAATTCCTGCTCTGTGTGTGTATAGTTCTGTATGATCCTGACACTAGGTGCTTTCCATCCGTAGACCCGAATAGCAGGTGCAATGCCATCAGGCATTCCATCTCCCGAGGGAAGTCTGGTAGAATCAGCCATTGGGTTACTTACCTTTAAGGTGACTAGACCCTTTGTATGTGCCCTCCCTTTGGGGATGGGGCCTTCCCTAACCTGATTAGCTAAAATCCTTTCATCATACATGGAGGAATTTCTAAGGAAGGGGGGGGGTCACTTAGGCTTGGAACAGCTTAGGGATGGTCCTGGCTGAAAGGGGACATACCTCTCCTGACTACTAATTTTCCCAACAACCTTGCCACCAAGTGAGGCTTAGTCAGGGCAGCAGACATCTCCACTGGCTAAAGAGGTCCTAGATAGCATGACAAATGGCAGGAATCGTTTAAGGCTCACTGCCCTGAATACTGTTCCTGCTTGGGGGTAGGTGAGAAGCAACTCCACCCCAAGCAGTGCACAAGGGCTCCCACCTCAGGGGTCAGAAACATGTCTGAGTGTGGCTGGCTGGTGGAGACCAGTCAGATGTACACTAGATTTTGTCATTTTTCACGGGGCATCTCTAAGATGCCCTGAGTGCATTTTATATTCACTCCAACACTGATATCAGTGTGGATTTATTATGCTGAGGAGTTTGATAGCAAACTCGTTAGCATTCAGTAAAGCCATCATGTAAAGTTTCTTGAGAAACTCCCAGCCCATGTACTCCAAATGGCTTCACTGCGCTTACAATGTCTGTGAATAGCACAAACACTGTAGAGGCATAGTGCTCATGCACCTATGCCCTCACCTGTTGTATAGTGCACCCTGCCTTACCTATGCCACGAATAGTAATTGTGGGCATGGCACACATGGATGTGTGCCATGGCAACTCTTCATTTTTGTCTGCACCAAAATACAGTTTGCAATGGCAGTGTCTGAGTTAGGTGAGGTGTCTCTGAGGGTGGCACAATGAATGCTGCAGCCCTTACAGACCCTCTCTGGTCCCAACACCTTTGGTACCAGTGATACCTTTTACAAGGGACTTGTATGTGGGCCAGAGGTGTGCCAACTGTAGAAACAAAGGTACAGTTTTGGCAAAAGAACACTGGAAACCTGATTAGCAGGGGCCCTGTGCACATTCAAAGTGCTTTATAAATCCAGCAAAAAGTGGGGGTAACAGGCAAAAAGGGGCTCTTTCATACACATGCACAATAAATGCTGCAGTCCACAAGTCCCTTGCTCACTGCACCATCAGGATTCAAGCAAGCCGGGCCGAAGACGGCTGTAATGCTAGGAACCGGTCCCCGGAAGCTTGTTTCCTTTCCAGTAAAGAATTGGCTTGGTAGTTTGGTCTGCCCTGTTCCCATGATGCACTGGGCCAGGGACAGACTAATTTGTATATAGCCAGGTTCTGAGCTGGGATGGTGCAGTGAGCTAAAAAACGGTGATGGATCAAACCCTGATCTTTTGACTGGGTAGGAGTATTCTGCTTAATTGAGATACTCTGTCCATCACCACCCCCTGTTATGAATCGCAGTCCACAAGTGGCATTTAACTTTGGCCGTGGGTGCACTTTCTTCACTAAATACTAGGGACTTAAAAGACCAGTTATGTGTTAATCTGAAATAATCCAATTTAGTTATGGTTAATGGGAGAGTGAAGACACTTTACTCCTGGTTAGCAGGGATAAAGTGCGCAGAGTTCTTAAGCCTGCAAAACGCACAAAATCAGGGGCACAGTGGCTACACAGAAAACTGATTTTCTACAGTAATGCATAAAAAAAGTTCTCCCTTTATGCCTAAGATATTATTGAATTTCTTATAGATCTAACAATTTGCCTTCCCTTTTTATTAGTCCTTCCTATCTTGGAGAGGGTTGTCAATGAGTTTGTTAAAGGCTTGACTTAAATTCCCTTTCATACTAACAAGCAAATGCTTTGTCTTGCCTCGGGTGCTTTCCTTTTGAAAGGTTGGCTACTATGAATGCTTTCTGTAAGACCTGTGTCTTTCTGTAGAAAGAACTTAAGAAGTTCAAGGCTCTTTCCTGCTGACCTAACTTATCCTCTCCCTAATACCCCCCTATTCTCTCCCCCCCCCCCCCCCCCCTTCACTCCCCCTCCCAGCTCTTTGATTTGAATTATACTGAGGAAATTCTGTAAAGGTCTAGATAGCCACCTGTGTAGTTATTTAAAAACTAAAAATAAATTGAAGATTTTTATTTTTTTTTAAACCATTTTTATTTGCATTTTATCATACAACAACTTAAAAGGCATGTCATCGTCGATCACACCCTCCCCGTCTCCCCCCCCCCCCCCCCCCGCACCCACCGAGCATCACCAGTAAAAGCAATACACTCCCCTCTAGTTCAAGTAGCCCCAATAGAGTTCGTCTCGGGATCAAGTCCATGTGGACCCAATATCTGTCATTGATTACCCTGCTGTACCGGCCTGAGTACACTCTCAATTGTCCAGGTTTAGAGTCCTCCATCCAGACCATGGTATCGGCGCCATTTACCCCATACTCTGCCAAATTTCTTTGGGCAACCTCGTGCTTTATATGTGACCCGTTCCGCTGCCATGTACAAACCCAAACCTCTCCTCCACTCCTCCAACTGCGGCAATGTAGCCACTCCCCATTTCCCCGCCACGTCCCTCTTAGCTACCACCAATGCCAAGACCAAGAAAATGAACAGGGGGCGATCGAGGTCCACTTCGTTAGTCATCCCCAACAAGACCATCCTAGGGTCCAGCGGCAATGTAATCTCCAGCACTTCCCCCAGTTCTCTCAAGACCTCGGTCCAGTAAGTCTGAATTATCGGGCAGGACCAAACGACGTGAAAGAACCCCCCCCCCCTCTCCCCCTCCCCCCGTCCCGTCCACATCTCAGGCATTGAGAATCTCCAGCCCTCCCCATTTTGTAGAGGCGTTCCCTGTCAAAGTAGGTCCTATAGAGTATATTGTATTGGATAAGTCGCAGGTAGGATTTAATGGCTACCTCCCTCGGGTGCATCAAGACCGTATCCCAGTCCACTGTATCTAATTCCCCCACATCACTTTCCCATTTACTTTTAAGGGTGACCAGACCATCTGGCATGTTTATTCATGACCGTTCTATACGTTAGCGACACCACCCTTCCTGGTATGTGTTCCTGCAGTAGGCGGCCCTCTAAAGGTGCATATTCGGGGAGCGTCCCTGCCAGTATCCCCTCTGCCCGCCAGGCATGTCTCAGCTGCGCGTACTTAAAATATTGCGTGCGTTGTAGGCCAAATTCCGCCCTCAGTGTTTGAAATGACTTCAGTTCCCCTTTCTTAACCACGTCGCCCAGTGTCGATATCCCTATGTAATCCCATCTCTGGAACCCCTTTAATTTACTGAGTTAATTTAGCCAGGTACACTGCCATATCGTGGTCTGCCTGGTAGGTTTCTTCTCCCAGCCTATAGGCTTAGTTGCTTGACTCCAGACCGCCAGGGTCAGCCTCGTGGCCGGAAGCAATCTACCCTTCCCGTTGCCCCTATAGAGATAATGGATGCATGTACGGGTTGCCATACTATATACTTTCGAGTGCATAGGTGGGATATGTAGCAGGAGCGTGTAACCAGTCATTGATGGGCACCAGATGTTCTGCCCAATAGTAGGCTTCAACGTTAGGGAGGGAAATCCCGCCATTGTATTGATGTCTGTGCAAGGTAGTCAACGCCACCCAAGGCTGTTTACCCAACCACAAAAAGGCTCGCAGTTCTGCATTGATCTCCATGAACACCCTACGAGGGAGGGGATAATATTCATTTTGGAATGCGTATAAAAACCTTGGTAACGTCAACATTTTAAACATGGCCGCACGGCCCAGGAGCGTAAGAGTGAGCAGCCGCACGGCCCAGGAGCGTAAGAGGAAGCAGCCGCCATCTATTTGCATCATCTATAAAATTATGGAGTATTGGTTTAATATTCCTTTCATAGGAGCGTCACTATCAAGCGTCACAAACACAAAGGTAAACAAATCCCTCACTTGTCTCCAACCTCCCTGGGAGGCCTGTCCAGTGTTCCTGACCCCAGGGATCGTAGAGGATCGACTTATGCCAATTTATCTGGTAGCCTGCATGTGCTCCATATTTTTCCAGCTCTGAAAACCGTGCCGATATCGTCGTCTCTGGATGCGTTATATACAGAAGGACAAAGTCGGCATATAGTGATATTTTCTCCTCGAGTATCATTCAGCCCCAGTCTGAAACCCCTAATGTCAGCATTTTGTCTAATCGTGCATTCCAATACCTCGATAGTCAGTGCGAAGAGCAGGGGGGACAGGGGGCAGCCCTGCCTGGTCCCCCGCCGCACTGGGAAGTCCCAAGATAGGATCCCATTGACTTTAACTTTAGCGCTGGGATCAATGTATAACAGTTGTACCCATTTACTAAACTTGGGTCCAAATCCAAACCGCACCAGGACCCCTTCAAGGAAAGGCCAGTGAACTGCTTTTTCTGCGTCCAAAGAAAGGAAACCGTGTGGGTCCTGCCGCCTGCCCACCTCCTGCAGCCAGTTATGGGTCCGTCTAAGGTTTAATCTGGTGGCCCTATCAAGGAGGAAACCCGTTTGGTCTAGGTGTATCAGTCCCGATATCACCTTCTGCAGTCTGAGGGCTAGGATGGTCGCCAAGAGCTTCACTTCAGTGTTTAAAAGGGAGATGGGGCGATACGACCCACAGTCCTCGGCCGGTTTACCCTCCTTATGAATCGGGACTATTGTGGCCAAACTAAGGTCTGGCGGCAACTCTCCCTCCTTCACTGCCTCTTCAAAGAGTCCTAGCAAATGGCGGGCCAAGAGGTCTGCCGTTTGTTTAAAAAATTCCGCCGGGAACCCATTAGGGCCAGGTGTCTTCCCCGCCCGAAGCTTGTCCAGGGCTGTCTTGATATCATCTAACGTAATGTCCGCCCCCAAAACCTGTTGGTCCTCATCTGTCAGCACTGGGAGCTCAACGCATGTCATGTACTGTAGAGCTTCCTCTTGCGTCCCTAGCTTCATAGAACAATTTGTAGTGCGTTGCGAAGGCATCCGCAATCTGTGTATCGGACCTCACTAGGTTCCCCTGGGCGTCTCGGACCTGTTCCACCCATCTAGCATCTCTTTCCTTCCGGCTGAGCCAGGCTAGCAACTTTCCTGATTTGTCCCCTACTTCATATAAACGGTGTAACGTCGCCAGGGCTTGCGTCTTGGCTTCCCCCGTCACTAAATCTCTATATTGGCGCTGAACATCTATCAGCCTTCTAAGGGTCCCCGTATCCCCAGTGAGTTGGTGTTCATTTTCCAGTTTCAGGATCTGGGCTTCTAGTGACCCAGCTTCCTCCTGTAGTTTCCGTTTACCCTCTGCCAGCCTATTCTGCGCCCTATCCCGTAGGACTGCCTTCAAGGCTTCCCAAAGGATCACTTTCGACAAGACCAAGCCCTCATTTTCTGCAATGTAAATTTTCACGTCAGCGCGAAGGCCCTTTAATATGTCCGCATTTTGCAGGTCCCACGCTGACCTCCTCCAGGACCCGCTCCTCACTCCCTTCCATTCCCCCCCCCCCCACCCACCCAAACTAGGAGTCTGGAATGATCCAATATCCCTCTTGCTTGATATTCACCTGAATCCTCCACCGTCAGGGTATGGCGGGTCATAAAGATATAGTCCAGCCTAGAGTATACCTTGTGTGCCCCTGAGAGGAATGAGTACGCTCTAACCTCGGGATGGAGCCATCTACATATATCAACCAGTCCCAAAGTGTTGATAGTCTTAGAAAGCAGGGTCGGGTCTCTCGTCCTGTCACCTGTCCTGTCGCTTGTCACGGCCATCACGTCATTAAAGTCACCACCCAGTATCTGTAGTGTGTCGGACGCGTTGAGGAGGATATCTGCGACACCTTTGAGTGTGGCTGCCTGTAGGTGGGGCATATACCGAAACAAATGTATACTCCTGGCGTCTCCACTGGCCCCTCACTTCCACGTATGTCCCCTGTGTATCCGTCCATACCGTCGTTATCTGAAATGGTGGATTCTTTTTAATCAATATGGCCACCCCCCTGGAGCCTTTGTGGTAAATCCCGTGTGTGCCAGAACTTTATAGCGTCCTCTGGACAAAAAGCCACAGTTGGTGCCCTGCAAGTGCGTTTCTTGTAAGAGGATTACGTCGGGGCTTGCTTGTTTTATGTAGGCATGGACTAGCCCTCTCTTTATTTTACTGCCGAGTCCATTCACATTCCAGGTTAGTATCTTAATCCCCTCCCGAACCTGTACCGTTTCTATACGGTCAACTGACATTGTGTCCCGGTCCATGCTGTGTGGTGATGAGGCTCAGTGCCAATATGGCCTGCAGGGCGCCGGTGCATATGACCTTTGTGACATGCCAAATTCCACCTACCCTCCTCCCGCCCGTCCCCCCCAACATTCACAAACTCAGAAGAGCCCCCCCCCCCCCCTGTCTGTTCCATCCTCTGCACAGATTGCGTATAGGACTTGCAGGCGAAGGTCTGTCACCCTCCCCAAATTCACTCCCTACAAACCAACTTTAAATAAGCTATCCAGAAGCATATATACTGTCATCCGATGGCAACTTACACGTCTATCAATACACCCAAAACTGAAAAATCAATGTTTATAGGGAGAAAAAAAAAACTTGCCTGATCCCGGGCTATGAGCCTGAATCTCATCTGTCCAGAGTGTCCCGATTCAAGAGTTGGAGTCCTGAATGTCTACCTGCGGGGCCGCCGCCCCGGTAGCCGCGTCTTGTTCCAATTCAGTGATCGCCGCCACCAACGGATGAATTGAATGATCTTCCAGATCCTCGCTCCCCGTCGTGTGGCCAGCTGTGTCGTCTTCCCCTTCTGAGCGGGCATTGTCATCCAGGCACCGGAACCTGGATCCCGCTAAACCACCTCTGCCAGGGGGGTTGGAGCCCTGTTGTCTTCTGCTTGTCGTGGGCTGTGGAGGATAAGGCGTAGTAGTCGCTCTCCTGCTTCCGTTTGTTCTCCTCCGCCGCTGTGTCTTTGGTGACTCCCATCGCTGCCCGGTGGCGTTCTCGTCCTCAGCAGTGCTACGCGTTCCGTCCTCTCGCCTTCTGAGGGGAGGGTGCTCTTCCAACCATTGCCATGCGTCTTCGGGGTGGGTAAAGAAGTATGTCTTCTCTTTATAGATAACTTTCAGCTTCGCCGGGAAAAGCAGCATATATTGGATCCACAGGTCTCTTAGCTTTGCCTTCACTGCGTCAAAGGAGCGCCTCTGCTTCTGAACCTCTTGACTATAATCCGGAAAGATCATGATCTGAGAGTTCTCCAGGCGGATCTCCCCCAATTTCCTGGCCTCGGGCAATATCATATCACGATCTGCAAAGTTCAGGAATCAAGCAGTGACCGGCATCGGTCTCGCCCCCATCAAGGGTTTCGCCAAAAGCGCCTGATGTGCTCTTTCGATCACGAAGCAGGTGGAGAAGGTCGCTTTCGGCAGTGTCTTCAACAGCCAGGAATGCAGGAATTCTACCATATTCGTCCCCTCGATTCCTTCTCGAAATCCCACAAAGCGAAGGTTGTTCCGGCGTGCCCTATTTTCTGCATCATCCACCTTCCATTGCAAATGCTTATGAGAGGCCCAGAGCTCCTTTACGTCCTTCTGCAGGGTGTGGATGATATATTGTGCCTCCCCCAACCTGGTCTCCGCCGTTGTCACCCTCTCCGTTAGGTTGTGAAAATCCTGGCGCAGTAGTGTAACCTCGGAGCCCACTTTCCCGATTTTGACCACCTACAGCCGCCCGGGATGCTTGTATGTCTTCCCTTGACGCCTGTATCGCCCCCATCAGGAGGGCCGTGTCCGAGCGCTGGCCTGAGGGGTCTGCTTCCGCAGCCGGGGGGACTGTCTAATAACGATCTAGTGTGCCCTGTCGCGGAGCCCTGCTGGCCACTTCCTTTTTACCCATGTTCGTGATCACGGGTCTTCTCTGTGTCCACAATGTCTACACCAGCTGTCTCCGACCGCCTGTGGTCCGCCCTTGATCTGTCGCCTTCCGGCGCGGCCTCTGTTCTGTCCAGCCTTGCGTATCGCTGCAAGTCCGTTTATGCACCAGCAGCACGTGGCTCGGTCATCAGCCACGGGGTCCGTGTGTCCTTATTGAGCGCAGGCTCACCCCCATAGAGCTCGGATCCAGACCAGTAGTCTGCTTTTGGTCGGGCTCTACTACTGTGTTAGTCACCTGGCTGGTGGGTGGGAGGGGGGGAGGAGGGAAGGCTGAATGACCCGGGCATCGGTGCAAAATACTCTATTCCCTTGCTACCAGGCCAAGTCGCTTCCAGCAGGCCATAGGAGTCTCCCTGCGCTGTGGCTCCTTACTTCTTCGGGGTATGGCTCCTTTTCCCAATCTTTGCTTCAGGGTCCAGCGCTCCAGGGGTCCGCGATGCCCACAGGCCCCTCAAGTTGCGGCAAGCTAGCAGCCAGGCCTCGCTGCGCTGTAGTGTCTCGCCACCGAATCACCGGCTGCAATGTGCGGCGGGCGGCCGTGATCCCTACTCCGTGCGGGGCGCTATCCTACGTGACTGGCACCTCGCGTCCCCGCTGGCAGTCCGAGAGCACAAAACAAGGGTCGGCCCTCCTCTCCTCTTGTCGGACTCCCTGCCGCAGGCCCCGTTTCCGCCGCGGCCCCGCTCTGTCTTGCCGCGCAGGCGTCCACCGTCCGGGCCCCCGGTGTCTCTCCCCCGTCGCCGGAGGGCAATCTCAACGTACCGGACCTCCTGTGCACACCGACGGTCGTCCGGGAGCCGCACTCGCGCGCAACCCCAGGCTCGGGCTACGCTCGCGAGGGCGCCGCTATCTTAGGCCAGCTTCAGCTCTCCGAGGGCCGCGGATCGTCTCCCGGATACAGGCTGTTCCTGGTATCGTGGCGGTATTTTCCCCCTTCCACCTGACGGCTGGGATCTCCTGTGTCCCGTAGCGGCTATTTGGGGACTTCTGGACTGCAGTAGGTAAGACGGATCTGGTCGGCTCGCCGGAGCTGTGGTGGCTCACGACTTATTCGGCCATGTTGCTGGCCACGTCTGTGAGCCCTTTTCTTAGGGTCCTCCGAAGATATTTACTGGGAAGTATCTGTGGTAGTTATTTTTACCACTGGTGTGCTATGATCACCAGTACTGATGCACTCGAAGTCGATTACATAGCTTTGTTACCCACTTTGTGCCACTCTGCAAATAAGCTTTGAATGTTCAATCTTGATATCCCTGGTAAAGTAAGTAGTGTGTGTGCGTTTAATTTTTATTTTAAATATATATATCCTTTTTCTTTCATTTTCAACAAAAAGAAGTACATATGACATAAGAGCGCACAGGTTGAGTATACGGTGCAAGAACCCCGTATGATACAAATCTTTCAATCCGTCAATTTGCAGGGGACACCATGAAATATATTCTCATCTATCCAATACTTTATGCATTTGATCCTTCCCTTGTGGAGGGCAACACCTCACATGCTCCTTCGTCTTCTATTTCTCTCATCGGTCTCTGTACAATCTGAGTCCATTTCCCCACTGGGATTCAACTAGCATCACATAGCTCCCTTAACTCCCTAAGGTAATCTACCAGTTGCCCCAGTATTGGAACTTTCATAGATTCCCATGCTTTGTATCATTCCCCGTCGTCGGAATGGGAGCCTCGGTAAATAGAAAATACCATAGCAGTAGGTACAAAAGAGAAGCTCATTTTGTAGCCTGTCCGCCTCTTTTTGTAAAAGAGACCAAAAAAGTTGCAACAACCAATCTGTGTAGGAGAGTAGGGTCTGCAATCCTATGATCACCCCCGATTTTTGCTTTTTGCTTCACTGGTTTACGACTTTCCCTGGCTGTGGGCCTGCTAATCAGACCCACAGCCTAGCTGTTATCTCTATTCCAAATTGTACCCAGGTACTGAATTGGCACTGGGCCCTCTCTTGTGTCCCTGTAACCAGGGCAGAGGTGTACCCAGAAGTCTCCCAGGGACTACAGCATGTATTATGCCACCCCTGGGTCGACTACCTAAACAGACACAACTGGCTGCTTGACAGCTGGGGCAAGGTGGTGTACACACCCTTTGCTGTAGATATAGTATTCCTATATCGAACCCTAAAATGGACACATATATTCCTATCAGTCACTCTTATGGCAGGCCTTATCAATCCTGAAGGCAGAGTGCTTGGAATAATGTGAAATGGTGCTCTGGCATGAGCTGAGCCCGGTTGCAGCTTGCGGAACCAAGTCCTAATAGCTGTTCCATGATAACGCTATACCATATACTCTTAAGTGCATTATGTACCTCGCGGTCATATGCTAACTTTGGTATAGCATTATCAAAACATGTCGAGTAAGGTGTCATACGAATTGGAATACTAACCCCTCGCCAATTCTGGCGACGGGGTTCGCATTCCACCCTTCTAGAGGGACACGACATGTATGTAACTGTGAACCCCGTTTAAAGTCAGACACAGCCTCAGCTCCACAAAATGGATGCTGCCACCGAGACACAAGTCTGCCCTCCTGCTGCTGGGAGTCCTTCCAGCAACGGAGGCATGGACAAAGGGTTTCCTGTCGGGGGCGGTGCCAGCACCATCCCAGACAGGATTTTGTGTATCCCAGGTAGGCAGGGCTTTAGAGGAAGGTGACTGCAAGTGGCACCCCGGTGCTCACTGTGCATAGGCCGGCTCAAACCAGTTCTGAGGGCACACCAGCCCCTGAGCTGGGGAGAGACCGGACAAAGGAGAGGGGTGTAACCACCCCCCTCCTGGTCCCACCCATGGGCAGGACCTAGTCGCGTACCAGCCCCTTTCTTTAGAATAAAGGTGGGAGCGGGGACCCTTCCAGATTAGATTAGTCTGACATCCATTCTGCTGCCCGAATTGCGAGGGTCTCTAACTCCCTGAACTTACTGGCACAGCGGCCGGGCTTTGCTCCGCCAAACCGCACTTCCTGACGACCGGCCGGGCTTGGCTCCGCCGGTCAACTACATCCCCCAGCAGCCTCCAGGGGGAGGCGCCTACGACGAGGAACAGCGTGCCAGGCGGCGCATAAAGCGTTGGCAGGGGCCGAGTCCCTTGTCTGACATCCATTCTGCTGCCCGAATTGTGAGGGTCTCTAACTCCCTGAACTTACTGGCACAGCGGCCGGGCTTTGCTCCGCCAAACCGCACTTCCTGACGACCGGCCGGGCTTGGCTCCGCCGGTCAACTACATCCCCCAGCAGCCTCCAGGGGGAGGCGCCTACGACGAGGAACAGCGCGCCAGGCGGCGCATAAAGCGTTGGCAGGGGCCGAGTCCCTTGTCTGACATCCATTCTGCTGCCCGAATTGCGAGGGTCTCTAACTCCCTGAACTTACTGGCACAGCGGCCGGGCTTTGCTCCGCCAAACCGCACTTCCTGACGACCGGCCGGGCTTGGCTCCGCCGGTCAACTACATCCCCCAGCAGCCTCCAGGGGGAGGCGCCTACGACGAGGAACAGCGCGCCAGGCGGCGCATAAAGCGTTGGCAGGTCCCTCGTCCCGCGAGGACGCGCGCGGAACGTCCGGACGAAGCCCGGACAAAGGGCGGGCCGTCTGAGGCCGTCCGAGGTTGGACAAGGTTGGGTTGGGCCAGGTCCCTTATTTTGGTGGTGTTTGTAAGCGCTGTGTTATTACATCTGGCAAATCTGGTGATTTTCACAAGTGTAAATTGTAGACGCTGTGCGCACATTTAATCATGCCGGCTAAAAAGATAGCTACTTCTAGTAACTCTATTGAGAACTATCTTGTACAGGTTGTTGAAAGAATCAATAGCGATAGGAGATCCTCCCTTGGAATAGATCTAACTACCCAATCCTCCCTCACTGATATTGATTTAGATGACCCTTTTGGTCTACAGATCAATACCTGCTCCAGTGGCGAAATGCCTGATCCCGCTCCTGATACTAGTATTATTCAGCCTAGTGGTATTGTAGCTGGAATTGTAGACCGCAGTATCAACGAGGCTTTGGTAGAGATCACTAATAGCAGCGAACCCTTGATTTCCCCTTCAGCTCCCACTTTAGTTGCAGGGAAACGGGAGGGCTTAAGGTCAGCTAAGAACAGAGTAGCAAACCCCCCCTAGGAAACACTCCGAGGAAGAGGAGCTTGATTTGACCAACGAGGCTTCTCTTACATTTTCTAATGCCCAATTCAATAGACTATTGTCTCTGATTGATAACAAAATCAAAGGTGCCGTCAAACCTCTTGTCAGCAAAATAGATAAGTTAACATCTGAGGTTAGCCGTCTAGAAGGTCTATTAAAAGACACTGTGGGCGAGATGGATAAAATCCCAGAAAATGTTTCTACTAGGATTGAGGCCATCCTAAGCAAACCAGACACAAATGTTAGCAGCGGATCAATCTCTACTTCTGTCCCAAATCCTCAATTGGCACCCAGGAGTGTTCCGGCTGGTGACGCTTCTAGCGTTTTCATCCCAGTTCTCGACACGGAAGACCAAGCTGTGGTAAAAGGATCTTTCGAGCTTGTAGTCGAAGCCTCCCCTCTAGTACTTGTTCTTGCCAACGTTCCACCATTGGCCCATGAAGAGAGGGAAACAACATCCTCCTTAATTAATAAATCCTTATCGTGGTTGACCAATAATATGGTTATTACTCCCTGGGGTAAGCAACAACTTTCAGAAGAGCTTGTTAAAGCGAGAAGGGTACAGTGGATTGGGGACAGAGTGAAAAAGTTTAAGGGGGAGTGTGTTGTTTTACATTTTTCCGATCCAGGGGTTTTACCTAACATCTTGCCCAACATTTTCCCACCACAACGGAGATCAACCTCAATTGTCCCACTGACTTTGGACTTCTTTTACCCAAGAAAGGGAAGCGGGCCAAATCCTAGTATCTTAAGAACCAAATGGAACATTGTGACAAAGAGGGGGAGGAAGGATGTTGCTTCAGTGGATTGGGGATTGGGGTTGGAAAACCGCTTCTCTGCATTATCGAATTTAAATGCTTGCGATTGACAACCACCTAGCAGTAATTCTTTGATTTTGACTGATTGTGAAGGAGGTTTCGTTGATAGGGTTGATAATGTTGTTAATGATTGTACTCGGGGGAATTCTGTTGTGGATTTAGTAGCCCCCATTAACGAAAACAGTAGTGTGCAGAACTCTGGTGGTAGCGGGAGTCACGAGACTATTATAAACCCTTGTTCTCTTATGATATCTAACTCAGGGAAGCTTTTGTCCTGGAACGTGGCTGGACTATGTTCAAGGATGGATTGCGCTGACTGGTTTGGATTCATTAATAAATATGATCTATGTATCTTTCAAGAGACTTGGGCATGTGACCCTATCTTCGCCCTGGGGTATATAAATTTCTATGTTCCTGCCACTAAGGGCCCTAAAGGGCGGCCAATGGGGGGTCTTACCATATGGATCAGGCAGTCTATAAAAGCAATAGTAAAATGTGTGGAGCTAAATCACAAAGATATTCAGCTTATCAGATTGACCAGTGATTTATCCATCACCATAGATATTTATAATATCTATGCTAGAGGTGGCAGTAAAGGCAAATCAGAGGTTCTTTTGAGTCTTTTTAATTTTCTTGAGACTCATTCGGTAGGTAAAAACATTTTAATTGCAGGCGATCTAAATCGCACATTGGAACCTCTTATCACTGGCGACTCTCCTCTTGGAGCAGAGGAAGATAAGCTTTGGAATATCCCCATACTAGAATCTCCGCCAATAACCCGCTGGACATCTGACATATTAGGCTTGAACGCAATGTGTCTGGAGCACGGGCTTCGAGCCCTGAACGGTCGAACTAAATCAGACCGTGTTCCTGCTACGACTTTTAATAATGGGCGTAACAAAAGTCGTATCGACTATGTCATTTGTAGTACGTCATTATGGTCATCTCTCAATGACATGGTAGTAATAGCCAGGCCAGAAAGCGATCATGATCCTTTGTGTTTCACACAAATGGTGGACATCTAATGAAACTATCCCCAACCCCTCAGATGAACTTGTGCCCCCAACGATTCTTCCATCCAACAATTTGCGTAGGTTAAGGTGGGTAGGTGTCAAGGCAGATCAACAGACCCTTGTAAAAATAAGTGCTGCGGCTGACAAGGCCATTATGGCATTGGAGAATGTAGACGGGTGTTCCCAGGGCAATGAGGATATTATAAACGCTCATATCACTCTCTTTACGGAAGTCAAAGGCTTCTTTTTGAAACCTGTGAATAAGAGGGCCTGCCCATACAAACCAGCAAAATGGTATAACCCAGCCTGTAGGACGGCAAGATTAAATCTAGGAGCTGCAATTAAAGGCAAAAATTTGGATGGGATTCGTTCAGCTAGGAAGCACTACAAAAATTGTATTGTAAGGGCTAAAAGAGACTGGGACGAAGAACACTGGCAGAAGCTACAGGGTGCAAGCGACCGGAAACATTCTAGACTCTTTTGGCACATCGTCAAATGGGGTCATGACAGGCCTCCAGAAACTCCCAATAACAACGTCTCCCATGATGCGTGGGTTAAATTTTTCAGTGAGCAGTACTCCTCCAGGGATCAACTTTTTAATAGCTTAAGTCTAAATTACCTGTACGCCGACGAAGATTTCTTTGTGCAGAGTGAAGTACTGTCTGCCCTGAAATCTGTTCACCCTGGTAGAGCCCCGGGAATAGACGGAGTCCCTGCGGATGTCTTTTTAAATGACACCGACAGGTGGAGTAAATACATCTGCCTTTTATTGAATCATATTGCCAAGGGAGCAGAGATCCCGGTATCATGGCGTGGTGCTGTTATTATCCCAGTATATAAAAAGGGAGACCGTGCCCAACCGTGCAATTACCGGCCAATTAGCTTAATTGACACGGTTCAAAAAGTTGTTGGGCGTGTAATTATTAACAACTTGTTAGACTGGGCTGAGGAGCAGAATGTTTTATCTCCCTTCCAGGCTGGGTTCCGCAGGGCAACCAGCACTGTGGACCAGGTCTTCCGTTTCCAATTGATACAATGGAGGACCGTGGTACTGGGAGGTTGCAGCCTGTACGCAGCGTTTGTTGACCTGCGGGCTGCATTCGACCTGGTGCCAAGGGCAAAGTTGTGGGAGGTCCTTGCAGCTTTAGGGGTCCCAAAGATTATTTTAACGTTGATTGAGACTCCATGAGGGCACTTATGCCAAAATCCAATGGGGTGGCTATGGCAACGACACTATTGATTTTCCAGTTGCCAGAGGAGTCCGTCAGGGTTGCTCAATGGCACCAACACTTTTCACTCTTTTTATTAATGGAGTCGTTGCCCGCATGCAATCACAGTCAGTGGATGCTCCTTCCCTTGCTGGTGCAAAAGTTCCTATTTTAATGTTTGCGGACGACACCCTAATTTTATCAAAATCCCCTAGCGGTCTCCAAAAGGCTTTGGTAATTTTTGACAAATTTTGTAGCGACCATGGCCTGGAGGTCAACGCAGATAAAACAAAACTCATGGCTTTTAATCCATGTAGAAATTTTAAATCTAAAATAACCATGAGTGGGCGTTGCCTCGAAGTAGTAAATTCTTTTACCTACCTGGGTATTCATATTTCAAATGACAACAGATGGAACCAACATATAAACACTGCAGTTCTAAGACATAAACAACTGGCTGGTACCATCATTAAGGAGCATTTTAAATCCCTGACAAAACCAATTAAACCTCCTTTGATCATATATGAGGCTAAGGCCATAGGGTCAGCCTTGTATGGGGCTGAGATGTGGGGACAAGAAAATCTTCTGGACCTCCAGGTCTCAGAAAATAATTTCCTCCGTAAATTAACAGGTACCCCACAGAGTAGTCCTCTTATGCCCCTTAGATATGATCTCGGTAGGAGAGAAATATCGGTAATGTGCAAATTACGTCCAATATTATATTGGCGTAGAATCTGGATCACCCCTGAGTTGTCACAATATGCAGCTGGGTTTGCTGATGTCATTAAAGCAGACCGATTTCACAAAATTAAATGGTTCAGATCTTTAAAAGCAGCATTAGGCGACTTAGGGTTAGCAGAATTGTGGTCCGACCCAACTGGGTCGTCCTTCCCTACTAAGAAATTTTAAAAAAATCTTTTCTGGGAACAGGTAGAAAACAGGAGTCTTCTTAGCAACAACCATGGGTCTATGACGGTTATTTTTCTTGAAGCCAAGCTCTTTCCCATGTACGAAACCTATTGGGATTTAATAACGAAACCCATGGATAGGAAACTGTTTTTTCAAATGAGGGCTGGCTCTCTACCTCTGTGTAATCTAACTGCAAAATGGAAAGAGGGATGCCCAGCTCTATGCCCAGTCTGTGGGGAAGGAAAGGAAACGTTGGGTCATTTTCTGTTCTCTTGCTATGCATATTCTGTTCCTAGACGTGTCTGGTTGGCTCCTATGTCTAGAAATCTGGGTACTAAAAGCAGCATGGTAGCTTTACGCATAATGAAAACTACCTCCTTAAATTGGATTACTATAGCGACCGCAAAGTTTTTGGGGTGGTCGTGGGTAATTAGGCAGAGATTGCTAGTAGGGTAACTACTCTCTGCTTAGTTGAACAGAGATTGCTAGATTATCTACTCTCTGTTCCCCATGCGAGGTGTCCTATCTGTTTTAATCTATTTTTATTATACGAACTTTTGCACTTTAGCACTTTTACGCATAATGAAAACTACCTCCTTAAATTGGATTACTATAGCGACCGCAAAGTTTTTGGGGTGGTCGTGGGTAATTAGGCAGAGATTGCTAGTAGGGTAACTACTCTCTGCTTAGTTGAACAGAGATTGCTAGATTATCTACTCTCTGTTCCCCATGCGAGGTGTCCTATCTGTTTTAATCTATTTTTATTATACGAACTTTTGCACTTTAGCACTTTTGGTCTATATACAGTGTATGAAATGAATTTTTAACTGTCTTTTAAAACGAATTGTGCTTAAGTCATATTCGAAACTGTAATTTAATCGTATTTTTATTATGTGTTTGTTTGTCTGCTTTTATGAGTAATACTCGAATAAAGCACTTTTGAAATTGAAATTGAAATAGATCATCTTTGAATCCTGAAACTACTTTCCACGAAAGGAACTAAAGACTTCTTCTTAAGATTTCTCCCTTGGGACTAAGGAGTAGTCACCCTGCACCCGCAGGCACCATCCAAGCATCGCGGTTTGCTGTAAGTCTCTCCTCCGGATCAAGACTGCCCAGCTCGACGAGAACCGGCTTCCCTGGCACCTCTGACCTCTACCTGCATCATCAGCCCAGCTGAGATTCGTGGGTGTGACGAGACCTCGAGGGACCGGCCATCTTCAAGACTGCACGACGCTTGCCCAGCACGACCGCCGAGGGATCCTCGAGTGAGTGCTTTGGGGTTTGAGAAGCCCTAACCCTGAGCAGCTCCAGCACCGAAGTCCAGCCCCCCAGCATCCACGAGATCTGCGTGGGGCCCTTCTGCTCTTTGCTGCTCACCGCGTTGTCCGACTACTTGCCTGCTGGCTTGTGGCCCTCTTGACGACGCACCACGACGACAACACCACTGGTCTGGTTGCTCCAGACTGCCCCTTGCTCCCCTCCAACAGAGGAGCACCCCGGACCCTCCTGGTCCACTCCAGACGCCATCTTGAGTCCACCGCGTTGGCTTGCATTTGCCAAGAGTTGTTGCCCCAATCCTGGGTCCAGCGACGTCGACAGCAGACACCTTCGTGGGACAGCTCGCACCTCCATCCTGGTCGCCGACAACGCCTCCTGGTCCGAGAGACTGCAGAGCCCAGCGTCGCCCACTCACCTGGTCGAGGTGACTTCGCCCGGTGCCATCCTGGTGCCCACCTAATCACTGGCTAGTGATTCAGGACTTGGTCCCCTCTGCTTACAGGTATCCATCTTCATCGATCCAGGCTTGGATCACATCGAACTTCATCACTGGTCGCCTGCCAGCAACTTCTTCTTTCAGGCTCCATAGACTGCAACGAGGATTCCCGACGACTTTTCAGACCTATGCAGCCGCAGCCCCTGGGCTAGGTAACCTGAGCATTTCGGTGCTCCAGCATAGCTTAACTATCTAAGTGTCCAGGTCCTTTTTCGTTTCAGCTCGATCTAGTCGGATTCGTCCGATAACACTAACTTAACGAAATCTAGCATCCATAGACTTTGTTCCGCATCCCGCGTGAGAGTGCACACTCTGCACCCGATCCCTCTAGGCCTCCTGCTAGTAATCCGAAGGTTCAGTAGTACAGTCCTAGCGATCCCAAAGCCTCTGAGATTAGTTACTTACCTGCTAGTATTTCGCATTCCACTTTTGTAGTATATGGTTTTTCGTGCCCCTCGGGCATTTGCGTAAATTGTGCAACTTAAAGTATTTTCGTAAGAGTTTTGTTGTGTGCTTAGCACCCTGTCCTCATAAAGAGTCCAGGGCTGTTGTGTTCTAAATAAATATCTGTTTATTTTCATAACAACTTGTGTGGTGTCCTTTCACTTGGTGTTCAAGGGGTATATGTGATGGTAAAACAGCTGGCTTAACACACCCTCTAGAGTTTAGCCTGCAGACTGCTCTTGTCCATGCTACTAGGATAGCTGGTCTATCAGGTTGACTTACAACCAATCATCAATAAGGGTCGTTTGGTATGATACATAGTGATCACTAGAATAGTGAGCACTGCATATCAGGCCAACTTCTCACAATCTGAATAGCCTCACTCCATAGAACCTCCCTGAGAGAGCCTCAGAGCCTCAGATTTTCTACTGCACGTTGTGCTAAGGGAGTCTCCTCTGAGCTCTGCTCAGTTTTCTTTCTACAGTATCAAAAAACCTTATTTTTCAACTAAGATGTCGGATAAAGAGAAGAAAGCCTTGTTCAAGGCTTGTGCTACCTGTTCAAAGAAGCGTCTGTATGTGGATGACAAGCATACAGATTGTATTTATTGCTTGTACCCGGACCACAAGGCTACAGAATGTAAGATCTGCAGGACCTTCTCTACTAAAACATTGAGGGACGGAGAAGGAAGACTTCTAACATGGCTGCAAAAGATGAAGTCTAGTAAGGAGGTCATTTCCAGTGTCAGTGAAGATTCCTCTTCGGCTTCCTCTTCAAGAAGATCTAAAAAGAGGGGTAGGTCTTCCCCTTCAACTTCTACTGAGCCTCCTTCTAAGACCTCTCAAAAGACTTCTGATAGGTCTGGTAGGTCTAGTCCCCGAAAATCTCCTCACCGAGGTGCAAAGGAGAAAGTGGGATTGGTTTCTGAGGTGGTATCTTCTCAGAAGGGGTCACAAGGGCCTTCTGTTATCTCTCCACCTACTGGGAAACAAAAAGGTTTTAAAAAAACCTAGTTCCCTACCTCAGGATTCGAAGTCTGACAAGAAATCCCGGTCGTCGACGGTGAAATCTTCAGGTACGTCGACTACGACAAATCCTTCAATCTCCTGTTTCGGCCTTGTCGACGGGACCGTTGACGGTGGCGTCGTCGTCGACCGTGTCGACGACTACAGCCTCGCCGACTGGACCATCTCTATCTTCATCGCCAACGAGATTGATATCCTTGACGTCAACAAGGATGACGCCGATGGTGTCGACGACGACTAAGACAGCGACGACTAAGACAGCGACGACTAAGACAGCGACTACGTCTGCCTTGATTCTGATGCCTAGCCCGTCGATGATGCCGTCGACTATTTCACCTCCATCGACGATGGTTTTGACTCCGTCGACGGCACTCTCGTCGACTACTACCCCATCATCATAGAAGACGACGGTGACTCCGTCGACGGTGCAAAAAGTGAGAATTTCACTTTCTCCGTGCCGTCGATTGGTCGTCGACACCACTGTCGGTGTCATCCTCGTTGACGTTGAAGATGCAGATGGTCCAGTCGTCGTCGCAGACGTCTACGTCGACGCCGCAATCAACTGTCCCGTCGACGAGGCAGAAACAGGAGATTGAAGGATTTGTCGTTGTCGACGTACCTGAAGATGTCACCGTCGACAACCGGGATTTCTTGTCAGACTTCGAATCCTGAAGACTCCAAATAACACCGGACATGACGTCCCCACGAATGGTGACACCCTTGCCTCCTGCCTTGATTTTAGAGGAGGAGTCTTCAGATGATGATGATGAACATGATGGACCTTATGGAGATGCTTACAGTCCATTGCAGCTCCACGTAAAATATCAGGATTCTGATTCAGAGGGCTACTATGAAGAAGTGCGTCAGCCTCCTCCCAGGGAAAGGATTCCAGAGTAATCTCAACAGGGTGTGGTTTCGAGGCCCTCTTCTCTGATAACTGACCTACAAATGATGTTAATGGACTACAGGAGAAGGTTTCCTTCCCAAACTCCTGAAACCATTGAGACGCCCCCTCCACCAATGCCACCTTCCACTTCAGCTGAAGTTCAGCCAAGAGATCAATAACCTGTGGAGGTTCGGCAGGTAATAGCATCAGGGCAAGTGTATGGGGACAATGACGACGATTACTCAGATGATGGAGGTGATGTGACCGAGGTCCTGGGTCCGAATAGGGAATGGAATGAGTTTATCATCCCCGAACCACCTTCACCTTCACCGGATCCGGTAGATTCACCACCAGCTGACATTGGTGGTTTCCATAACCTCATGGAAAGGGCTTCAAAACTATTTGGCCTGCCAGTTACAACGGTGCGATCAGACTGCTTTCTTTACGATTTCAGAGCCATACAGGAAGTCCATCCGCTCTATTCCCATGGTAGAGCATGTCCGGTCCTACCGCGGCTGGAGGAAAAATACAGGGCTCCTGATGATAGTCCCGCGTGCCTGATTGGTCCACCAAAGCCGGACTCTGTAATCTCCCAGGCGGCGCAAAGGAAGTCTAAGAACCATTCGGCTCCTCTGGCTTCTCCACCGGATAAAGAGGGTCGACGCCTGGACAATGTCGGCAAAAGATTCTCGTCAATGTCCGGCCTCCTGGTTTGTGCCTCCAATGCACTTGCAATTCTAGGACGATACGATCGCCAAATGTGGTGCGATATGTCTCCATTTGTAGACCAGTTACCGGAGAGCGCTAAGGCAGATGCAAGGAAGATCTTAGAAGAAGGGGAGCGATCTTCCGCGGAAATAATTGACTGCTCCATGGACATCGCCACGACTGCTTTTAGAGCTTTAGCAGGTTCGGCTGTCCTCAGAAGACAGGGCTGGCTTCGGGTTACCTGGTTTCGCCCTGAAGTGCAAAACAAAATATTGGGTTTGCCTTTTGATGGTGATATGCTTTTCGGAAAGCACATAGATGATGCCTTACAGGATATTAAGAAGGACACAGAAACAGCTAGGTCATTAGGCACTCTTCAATACCGTAAGGTGCCGTTCCGGGGAGCTAGAGGCAAAGGTAATTCAAATAAAGGAGGATACCAACAACGTTATTCCTCGTATTCCCAATCCTCTCAATCCTACAGGCCTCAGTACTCTCAAAGGCAGGGCCAATCTGTTTCTTTCTCTCGGCAGCCAGCAAGAGGCCGTCATTACATCAGACCAGTGGGTCCTGAATATCATTCGGTTTGGCCACACGTTGGAATTTCAACAGCTTCCTCCTTCCATAGCTCCTCGCGCCACCGAGGCAAAACATCTGCGACTTCTACGTCTCGAAGCCCACCAGTTATTCATCAAGGGGGCGATAGAGCCTGTACCTCACTCTCAGGGAGGGAAAGGTTTTTACTCCAGGTTCTTCCTGGTTCGCAAGACGGAGGAGAAGTGGCGTCCAATATTAGATCTAAGGGAGCTCAACACCTATCTCCTAAAGCTTTCATTCAGGATGGTCACCCTTCAGGACATTCTACGTCTTCTAAATCCAGGGGACTACATGGCAACTCTGGACCTAGAGGATGCGTACTTCCATGTTCCGATCCATCCAGCTCACAGGCAATACCTACGCTTCACAGTAGCCAAGAGCCATTTTCAATTCAAGGTGCTTCCTTTTGGTCTCAGATCCGCACCACGGATATTTACAAACGTTCTTGCTCCAGTGGAGGCGTTTCTCAGAAAACAATCTCTAGAGGTCTTTCCCTACCAAGACGATTGGTTGATCAAGGCTCAATCATTTCAGGCAGCTTCCAAGGCATTCAAAAGCTGCATTCAACTTTTCAACCAACTGGGTCTCCAACTCAACAAGTCCAAATCGGTCCTTCTCCCTTCCAGGTCGGCCAGATTTCTGGGTTCAATTCTGGACACGAATCACTGCAAAGCTTTTCCTTCGGAGGAACGACAGAAAAGACTTATTATATCAGCTCGCCTCTTGCAAAAGAGGAAATCTCTATCAGTCCGTCTGTACAAGTCCCTGCTTGGATCGATCCCATCTTTCATACCATTAATTCTACACTGCAGGCTTCGAATGCGTCCATTACAAGAGCAACTGGACAAGCAATGGTGCCAGGCACAAGGCTCTTTCGACGACAGGATAACAGTGACACCGGTAATGAGAAAAGCAAGCACCTGGTGGACGATAAAAGACACTATCTCAAAGGGTTTAACTTTCAAGCTCTCTACATCTCTCATGGTTCTGACCACAGACGCCTCACTGGAAGGCTGGGGAGCAGTGTTGCTGGAATTACACGTGAGCAGTCATTGGGCGCCGGAACAGCGCAAGTTCCACATCAATCTGCTAGAACTCAAAGCAATTCACTTAGCTTTACAAGCATTCCTTCCGAGAATTCAAAATCGCACAGTGCCGGTCGCACGGACAATACAACGTCCATGCACTATATAAACAAACAAGGCAGTACAAGATCCCAGATTCTTTCAAGAGAAGCTCAAGAAATTTGGAACTGGGCGATTATCCACAAGATTTTTCTTACAGCAGAACACCTTGCAGGTTCACTCAATACGATAGCAAATGCATTGAGTCGTCAAGTCAATCAGTCACGAGTGGGAATTGGATCAGGAGATCCTCGGGGAGGTATTCTTGGTTTGGGGTACTCTGACCATAGACCTGTTTGCATCACCAGAAAACAAGAAATGCAAATTCTACGCAAGCAGGGATCACTATCAGGGGGTCATTGGGGATTGCTCTTTCGATAGCCTGGTCCGGTGCATTTGTTTACGCCTTTCCTCAGATACCCCTAATTCCGAGACTGATCAGGAAACTCAAGGCCGAACCTTGCAGAATGATGTTGATCGCACCAGTGTGGCCCCGGCAGTTCTGGTTCACGGAGCTTCTCCTACTCTCTCATGATCAGCCAATTCACCTGCGGCCCATACAGTCTCTGTTGACAATGTCCCAAGGTCAGGTGATTCATTCAGATCCGAGCTCACTCCAGTTGACAGCGTGGCTCCTTAGCACAGAGAATTCCAGAATTTTGAACCTTACTAAGGAGTGTAAAGCAATCCTGTCGCAGGCTTGTGCTCCAAGTACGAATAAGACTTACCGGGCGAAATGGAAAAGGTTCTGTCTCTGGTGCCAACGGCAGAATCTCCATCCATATACTTCAGCTCCGCATCAGATCTTACCTTACATTCTTTCTCTGGCTAAATCAGGTCTGGCTCATTCCTCTGTCAAAATACATCTGGCGGCTATCTCTAGATTCAGGTGGACATCCTCAGGTCCTTCTCTTTGGTCGGCGAGAAATATCAAACCATTCCTTATTTTTTTTTAAATTATATTTTATTGCAGAGTTATAAACAGTAGGAAAAAGTAAACAGCCAGTGCACTTGTGGGCCCCCCCCAGCCAATAACAGTTCACAGTTGTACACAGCCTTTTAGCCCGCATCCCGGAGGCCGGGCGGCATATCAGATCGCTCTAGAGGAGCACAGCACAGTGTACGTCCCATTGGAACCCTGGCATAAGGTCGTCCTACACATCTGCTTTTACCCCCCCACCCACAACAACACCATTCCCGTCAGCCATCCCCGCAATATCAACACAATAGCCCCCATCGGGACCTGCTCTAGGCTATTCGGCCTTCGTGACAGGCCGTCCCATCCACCCAGTCCGCCCGCCGCTCAATACCCCTTGTCCCAGTGGACCCAGGCCTCCCTCAGCAATCCTCCAATGGCTTCCGGCCCCCCCAAACCCCTCTACAACTAACCCCCCAACACCCCCCCCCCTTGGCAACTGCTAAGGTGTGTGTTTCACTCAACCGAACTGGATGGTTCCATTACAGTGCACATTGACATATTACTGTGTTCGCCCCGTGGTGTCCATCGGCTTAGTCCTCGCCGTCCCCATCCTCAACCAAAGCATCACGCAGAGCCTGTACCACTAACTCCCATGCACGCGCCGCATCCAGAGCCTTCTCATTCCCTAACTTCACTGCCTGCTTCATCCGGAGTACGCTCTCGCAGTCAGACCATCGCAGCAACTCATTCTTCCATCTACGCAGTGAGGGACCCCCCCTGGCCTTCCAGTGCCACGATATTTCCCTTTGAGCCAATATCAGCCCCAGATCTATGAATTTACTGGTCACCTTGGTGTGCTTAGTATGCGGGAACCAGAGCAATAGACACGTCGCCATGTCGAACTCCACCTCTCTGTCAGTCACTTCATTCAGGAGTTCCCCTACCTCTGCCCAATAAGTCCCTAGTCGTGGACACCCCCAAAACAAATGGTCCATGTCCGCCCCAAGGGACGAGCACCGGGGGCAACAGGCATCCAGCACCCGAAAGTGCCGCTGTAATTTCTCTGGAGTTAGGTATGCCCTGTGGAGCACATAAAAATGGACCTGCTGAAAGCGCGCGTTCCTGGTGCCCTTCCACGTGCGTCGCAGGATATGGCCCCATGCCGTGTCCGTTATCAAACCATTCCTTAAAGGACTCTTCAGAGTTTTTCCTCCAGTCCGGCCGCCACCTCCAGTCTGGGGCAGCTTAACTTAGTTCTGGCTCATCTCATGAGAACCCCATTTAAGCCTATTCACAGAGCGGATCTTAAATTTCTTTCATGGAAGCTGGCTCTTCTTTTAGCCTTAACGTTGGCTAGGAGGATAGGTGAGCTCCAAGCACTCACTATTGTGGAACCTTTTATGCAGTTCAAGAAAGACATTCTAATCCTTAGAACAAATCCAAAGTTAATTCCAAAGGTCCCGACGGATTTCCATTTGAATGAGCCGGTGGTTTTAAAATCTTTTTTCCCTCGACCAACTTCTCCAGCAGTTACATTCCTTGGATGTCCAGAGATGTTTGAAATTTTTTCTCGAACGCACAAAAAGCTTCAGGAAATCATCCCAACTCTTTATTTCCTACAGTGCTCCGCGGAAGGGGTTTCCGCTTTCAAAACAAGGCATCTCTCGTTGGATTTCCAATGCAATTCATTTTTGTCACCAAGAAGCGGGCAAACCACTGGAAAGACGTGTTCGGGCTCATTCGACGAGATCAGTCCATCTGTGGCCCTTTTTGCAGGAGTCCCGATCAGAGACATTTGTAAAGCAGCTACGTGGAGCAGTACCCACACGTTCACAAAGCATTACTGCTTGGACTCTTCAATGGGAAGCGAAGCTGCAGTTGGACAGACAGTCCCGAGAAATCTTCTTCAATGAGAGGTGAGCTTTTCCTACAATCCCTCCTTCCTATATTGCACATTTTGTATCACATACTGTTTTCAGTCCAATGGTGGCAGGTTATGTTTGTTTCCTATGATAACAAGTGTGATAGGATGTATTGATACTCGTGTAATAAAATGTGCTGTTATTGCTTACTGCTAGCTATTCTGATACAAAGCATGGGAATCTATGAAAGTTCCAATACTGGGGCAAGAAAACAAGTTACTTACCTGTAACTTTGGTTCCCCAGTATTGGTAACTTGCATAGATTCCCATGCGCCCACCCTCCTCCCCTGGGAGAAGCTCAGCCTTTTACAGATGTAGTTACTGTTATACAACAGCTACGAAAATCTGAGGCTCTCTCAGGAAGGCTCTATGGGGTGAGGCTATTCTGATTGGTTGTTGTAACTTTTTTGGTCTCTTTTACAAAAAGATGCGGATAGGCTACAAAATTAGATGAAGCCTAGGCCCAAGTTTCTCTTTTGTACCTATTGCTATGGTATTTTCTATTTACCGAGGCTCCCATTCCGACGATGGGGAATGATACAAAGCATGGGAATCTATGAAAGTTACCAATACTGGGGAGCCAAAGTTACAGGTAAGTAACTTGTTTTCTTTGACATCCCTTCTATTAAATTTCATGTGAATCTCCACAGCGAGTTTCCATTCTTGTACATCTCTGTGCCTGTAGTCTACTGTAGGAGCGCGCTGACCCATCCAAGTGATGGCTACCATCTGCTGAGTGAAGTCCAAGGCCAGCTGCAAGTATTTATACACCATCTTGCGGTTTTTTTTTTTTTAATGTGTCCTAGTAAACAATGTAGTGGTGTATTACCTATATGGATATGTGTGGTCCTACGTAGTTCAGACACCACCTGCATCCAGTAGCCCTGTACTAAGGGGCAACACCATGCGAAGTGTAAAACAATCTGCACTACTGGCTCCATAACGTGGACACTTGTCTGTTCTTATAGGGTTTATTTGGTGTAGTATCTTTGGTGCATTATAACTTTCTGCATCGGACATACATGACCCCAGTTTAAAACTGGCACTACAAGACAGTGCGTGTAAGCTGCCCAATGGCAGTCCATGCACTGTCCTCTGATTGGGTTTGCAGCACGAGCCCTGGGTGATGGGCCAGATGAGTCCCATCTCATAGAACTAAGTATGGTAAGGTTCAGCCACTCAAACGTGCAAAATAAAATCTCCATATTCATTCAGTGCTTTGGAAATGGGGCTATTAAAACAGATACACAAATTCTACAAGGTTCAAGGACCCCAAAAACTTTTATAGCATTAACAAAGTAATAAGTGAGTAGCAGTATCAAAGTATCTTCTCCCACCGCTGCTGCTACCACGAACCAACCTGGTGTGAGGGTCCCTGCCAATTACTTGATAATTCTGGTGGCCAAAAAGCAACTCCCAAAAATCTTTTGTCCTTAAACCAGTTATGTGACATTGCAGTGATCTCTCACTTAGAACACATTCAGGGATCCGAATACTGGTCTCAGGAAATGTGTAGGAAAAAGAAAATCAGGACTGTGGTGCCCTTCACAGGTCCTAAGATTTCCTCTCTGTGGCTTTGGACAGATTAGAACAGCTTCCCTGGTTCTTTCTAAACTGACATATATGTTTTCCCCAGTGAGCTTCACCATTATCGAAGCCCACTGGAAATGTTCACTTTGATTTAATGTTTTTTGTTGACAGTTGAGCTAGAGTCTGGTGTTGGTGGGGGCGTTGTGAAAATGGCTACTGCTTTCTCACAGGTAATCTGGTGCTTTTAATGGAGTGCATGACTGGTGTCAGGAGTTTAAACTTCCTACTGTTTGTAGGAAGCTGCCTTTTTATATAGTGGACTTAAAAAGAGGTACACTATTGTAGGAGAGTAGTGTCTGCAATCCTATGATCACCCAGATTTTTGCTTTTTGCTGCACTGGTTTACGACTTTCCCTGGCTGTGGGCCTGCTAATCAGACCCACGGCCTAGCTGTTCTCTCTATCCAAATTGTACTCAGGTACTGAATTGGCACTGGGCCCTCTCCAAGTCCCTGTACCCAGGGCTGAGGTGTACCCAGAAGTCTCCCAGGGGCTGAAGCATGTATTATGCCACCCCTGGTCTGACTAACTAAACTGACACAACTGGCTGCACGACAGCTGGGGCAAGGTGGTGTACTCACCCTTTGCTTTAGATATAGTATACCTATATCTAACCCTAAAATGGACACACAGATCTCCTATCAGTCACTCCTATGGCAGGCCTTAACAATCCTGGAGGCAGAGTGCTTGGAATCGTGTGAGATGGTGCTCTGGCATGAGCTGAGCCTGTCTGCGGCTTTCGGGATCCATCCCTTAGCCGTTTCCATGATATCGCATACCATATACTCTTAAGTGCATTATAAACCTCGCGGTTAAATGCCAACTCTGGTATCGCTTTATCAAAACATGTCGAGTAAGGTGTCATACGACTTGGAATACTAACCCCTCGCCAATTCTGGCGACGGGGTTAGCATTCCACCCTTCTAGAGGGACACGACATGCATGTAGCCTGTAACCCCGGTTAAAGTCAAACAGAGCCTCAGCTCCACAAAATGGATGCTGCCACCGAGACACAAGTCTGCCCTCCTGCTGCTGGGAGTCCTCCCAGAGCAGGAGATAAGGACAAAGGGTTTCCTGCCAGGGGCGGTGCCAGCACCGTCCCAGACAGGATTTTGTGTATTGTAGGTAGGCAGGGCTTCAGAGGAAGGTGACTGCACGTGGCACCCCGGTGCTCACTGTGCATAGGCTGGCTTGAACCAGTTCCAGGGACACTCCAGACCCTGTGCTGGGGAAAAGCCCGCCAAGGAAGTGGGTGTAACCACCCCCCTCCTGGTCCCACCCATAGGGCAGGACCTAGTCGCGTGCCAGCCCCCTTTTCCCAGATAAAGGTAGAGACTGGCCCCCTTCCAAATCAGATCATCTTTGAATCCTGAGTTCCTTTCGTGGAAAGTAGTTTCAAGACTTCTTCCTAAGATTTCTCCCTTGTGACTAAGGAGTAGTCACCCTGCATCCGCAGGCACCATCGCAAGAACACTGCGGTCTGCTGTAAGTCCTTCCTCCGGAATCCGACTGCCCAGCTCGACGAGAACCGGCTTCCCTGGCACCTCTGACCTCTACCCACCTCTACAGCCCAGCTGAGAACCGTGGGTGCGACGAGACCTCGAGGGACCGGCCATCTGCAAGACTGCACGACTTCTGCACAGCAAGCCTGCCGAGTAAATTCCTGGTGAGTGCTTTGGGGTCCGAGAAGCCCCGACCCTGAGCAGCTCCAGCACCGAAGTGCAGCCTCCCAGCATCTCCACGATCTGCGTGGGGCCCTTCTGCTTTTTGCTGCTCACCGCGTTGTTTGGCTACTAGCCCGCTGGCTTGTGGCCTTCTGAACGACGCCCGACGACATCACTGCTGCTGGTCTGGTTGCTCCAGACTGGCCCTTGCTCCCTTCCCGAAGAGGAGCACCCCGGACCCTCCTGGTCCACTCAAGACGCCATTTTGAGTCCACCGCGTGGGCTTGAATTAGCCAAGGCTTGTTGCCCAACCCTGGGTAACTTCGACGCCGACAGCTTCATCCATCGTGGGACAGCTCGCCTCTCCATCCTGGTCGCCGACAACGCCTCCTGGTCCGTGAGATCTGCAGAGCCAGCGTCGCCCACTCACCTAGTCGAGGTGACTACCATCCGGTGCCCTCCTGGTGCCCACTGACTACTGGCTAGTAGTCACGAACTTGGTCCCCTCTGCTTTCAGGTGTCATCCATCTTCCAGATCCAGGCTTGGATCAACTCGAACTATCTTCACTGGTCGCCTGCCAGCATCTTTCTTCCAGGCTCCTGGTCCGGCAACGAGGATTCCCGACGTCTTTTGAGACCTATGCAGCTGCAGCCCCTGGGCTAGGTAACTTCGGTGTCCCAGCATAGCCTCACTATCCAAGGGTCCGGATCCACTGTCGTTTTCTCCCTACCAGGTCGGGTTCGCCCGTGAACACTAACTTTGCCTTTACTAGCTTCCATAGACTTTGTCCCGCATCCCGCGTGAGAGTGCACACTCTGCACCCGAGTCCCCTAGGCCTCCTAGAAGTAATCTAACGATTCCATAGTCAAGTCCTAGCGATTCCAAAGCCTATTAGTACTGTACTTACCCGCTAGTAATTTCGCATTCCACTTTTAGAGTATATGGTTTTTCGTGCCCCTCGGGCATTTGTATATACTGTGCTAACTTAAGTATTTTCGTAAGTTTTGTTGTGTGCCTAGCACCCTGTCCTCATAAAGAGCACAGGGTTGTTGTGATTCTAATAAATACACTGTTTATTTTCATAACACTTGTGTGGTGTCCTTTCACTGGGTGTTAAAGGGGTAATGTGATGGTAAAACAGCTGGCTTAACACACCCTCTAGAGTCTTAGCCTTAGACTGCTCGTATCCATGCTACTAGGATAGCTGGTCTATAAGGTTGTCTTACAACCAATCATCAATAAGGGTTGTTTGGACTGATACATAGTGATCACTAGAATAGTGAGCACTGCATATCAGGCCAACTTCTCACAACTATGTAAAGAGTTGGTCAAACCCCAACTGGTTTACAGAGGCACACATGACACCCAAATGCTCTTTTGTGGGAGTGTGGGCGAGCAGTTAAGCATATCCGAGGGTAGTGCTAAGCAATAATGGACACAAAAAGGTAATCCATGAAAGACACTTAATGAAATCTGACACCAATTTATAAAATGAACTTTTGTTTTAATATGACCTCTGATACTAAGATCGGATAAGTACTAATTGAGATATGAATTTACTCAGATTTCAAAAGTTGACAGTGCAGTTTCTGCAGCGGTAATGTTGTATGCTGGGGGGGGTCGACATGTACTGCATTCAGGCACTTGTCAGCGACTTGGGGGAATGTTCTCCTGGATTTATGTTGAGTACAAGGTACAAGGCCACACCTACGGGTCTCCTCAGGTTGCTCTGGGGCGGCCAGGTGCAGAGATGAGTTTCGGCATCTGGTGCCCTGTTAACCTCATTACATTGGGGACCTGTCTTGCCGAAAAGAAGCTGCAAGCCATGGTGGGGGCGGGTCCAGAGGTACCCACAGGGTGAGGCTCAGTCCTTGAGATGCTCTGGCATGTAGGGACATCATTGATCAGTAATCCTTGACTGTGGGGCTCGGCTGCAGAGTTGTCCTTTGGTGTTTGATCCTGTGCTGGAGACACTTAAGGTTGAAGGTGGTGATTGAAAGTCCAGTCTGGCCAGACCAAAGGGGCATAGCTCTTGTGGGAACGGTCACTTCCCTTGAACTCTGGCTGTGGAGCTCTGGTGCAAAGGTGCTTCGAGGTGCCTGGTGGCGGCTATTGGCGACTCGCTGTTGGTGTGGTTTTGCAGAATAGGGACAGACCGTTCCCACTGTCCCTGAAGTCCCTGGACGTGAAGGTCCGTCTTCCTCGCCGTTTGTGTTTTGGCTGGAGACAACCAGCCTTGGTTGCTGCACGGGTCCAATACCCCAGATATTGGCGTTGTGTGGTCCCTGCGTCCCCACACATGGGATGCAGAACGGATCTGACCTGTAAGAGCACGGCAACCTCTTCCTGGGTGGCTGCAGCTTTTGTAGTCCTGGTAAACAGCAGGTTGGTGTACCAGACTTTGTTTCTTTGATGCTTGCGCCTGCAGGGGAGTAGCTCCTCTACTCCAAGGGAGTTCTCTGGTAATTTACGAAGCACTGGATCAGCCCTTTGGTTTTCTTGGAGTCTGTACAGCAGTAGGTCTAGTCAGGTTCTCCATGAGGGTCGGCACCACGTCAATAGTTGCCCCTCTGTTCTTGGGTCAGCCTTTCTTCTTTGTCTACTTCTTTTTGTCAGTCGGATTGAAGGTCCTGAAATTGGGAGTGCCGCCAAAATGCTGTATTTAGGGGTGTTACTGGGAGTGTCGGGTAGCCCATTACCTGTCTTTAGGCTGACTACACCCAACATGTGACCACTTCCTGTGTGAAGTGGGCATAACCCTGACCCAGAGGACCAAAATCCACCTAACACCAAGATGGTGGAAATGTTCTAGTTGTGTGCACTTCAGGTAGCCCACCTTGGGCATGAGGGTGAACAAACCTCCTGACTAGTTAATTGTCCCTCCTTTCCTGGTGCTAGATGGGCCCAGGGCAGTGGGGTGGGATTTCCCCGGTCAGGGAAGCCTTGGGTTGGATATCAAAGGCAGCAGAGGCCTTTGAAACCTTCTGCCTTGATATGCTGATTTACTGGCCTTCCTGGAGGATGAGGTGTATACACCTCTCTTCAGAGCAGACATTGTTTCTGACCTCTGTGAGCGTTGTTCTCACCTCCTAGGGCATGGGTACTCACAAACATTTGCCCAGGGGCCGCAAAGTACGGACTGTTGTGGGACCGAGGGCCGCACTGATGACAGTAGGGTGGCGGTAGGGGGTCTGGGTGGGTCAGGCATAATGTAAGGAGCTGTAAAGACATGCTAGCTTAACAGAAAATCCTTTATTTGCAGGTCAGTAAATGCTTGCACGTTTAATAAACATTTTTTTCTGAACATTATTCCTCTGCAACTAAACAGCAGCTTGTGCTTCTGTTCACCAGGGGGCTGCATGTAATGGTCGAGAGGGCCGCAAGCAACCCCCGGGCCGTACTTTGAGTATCACTGTCCTAGGGGGTGAGAAACATGTCTGCTGTGGTGGACTATACCAGTCAGCCAGTACACTAGTGTGCTATTAGGATTCAGGGGGTACCGCTAAGGTACCATCTAGGGGTGCATGTATTAATAAATCCATCACTGGAATCGGTGAGGGTTTATTATTACGAGGTACATAGGTTTCAGTGAAGCCATTATGTAGCTGTGAAACTCATTTTTACCAGTGCCCAGTACATACCTTAAGAATGTTTCCCTGTGCACTTCTAGTAATGGAACTAAACATTATAGGGGGAAAAGTGTTTGTTCAAATTGAAGGTAGTGCAGATTGCAGCGGCTCGGCTCCTGCTGAACATCCTAAGACACAAATCTGTGTCTAAGTTGCTCAAGGACCTACACTGGCTGCCAATAAAAAGACAAATAGAGTTTACGGCTTTATGTATAGTTATCTGAAAGTGACAAGTTAGTGATGGATTCCTTACCAAACTATCCCCAGGCGTCAGTCTGGTTCCGGAAAGTTTTGCTAGCAGTACCCCTGCACATCAGTAGGTGGCATCCTGCGGCTACGGGTCCGTCACTGGCTTCGTCAGCGCCGAGATGACGCCACGGAGGGTACTTAAGCGCCACCCATGCACGCTTTCGTCAGTTCTGTTCTTTCTTTTTCCGCGCCAGCAAGCGCAGGTCCGGATTGAGCACGTACCTTAGTCACTTTTTGACTGCTTTTTGAGACTTTTGTCTCCCCCTATTTTCTCCTGGTGCACGTGGGGATGCCCGGCTTCAAGTCTTGCGGGTCGTGCCGCCGTAACATGTCAGTGGCGGACCCCACGATGTGTGCCTCTACTGCCTGGACACCTACCATGACTCCCGGGACTGCTGAGAATGTCGTGCCATGGCCCCGAAGGCTTTGCAGGAGCGGTGCTGGAAATTGCTGGAGGTCCGGCATTCATCTCATTACCGCTCAGGATCTAGGGGCCGTTCACGAGACTGCTCGCGGGACCGGAGCCGTCGCTCCTCGGGCTCCAAGTCTTCGCCTTCGGATTCTGGTAAGTGACGCCATAAAAAGAAGTCGAAGAAGCGTGTTCGATCTGCAACGTCCACACACCCCTCTGTTTCGCCCCCGTCGCTCCCCTCTGAAGCCTGGGAGTCCCGCGACCTACCCGCTATACCCGGTTCAGTCGGCGACTCCCGAACAGATGCAAAAATTTCTTGCTGCCATGGACCGCCTTTTCAGGCCCCGGGCTCCCGCCGTCCAGATCCTGCTGGCCCGCCGGCTAAGGCGCCACGAGCTGCAGCGCCGCTGACTCCGGCGCCGCCCTCAGATCCACCCCTGGCACCGCTCTGGGTACAGTTTATCCCACCCCTGCCCGGTTCCCAGACCATTTCGTTCCGGCCTGGGACCCGAATTGGGAGGCCACTCCGCCGTTCGTCCCTGCTCCGGCTCTTCTGCCGTGACCGTCCCCCTCCACGCTGGAGGCGGACGACGACTGGGACGGGTCCGAGGACCCCCTTGCCCGGCAATGTGACTCCGAGCAAGATTGGGTGGACGACCTGAAAGACGTGGGCAAACTTGATGTTTCTTCTGACCCGGGGTTTGCCTCTCCTCCGCCTACTATGGAGGAGGGTGCTTCCTACACTGTGGTGCTGCATCGGGCTGCGAAGGCTCTTAATCTCGACCTCCCTACGGAAGCCCTCAAGACCAACCTCCTTACGGAGGTGCTCCATGTAGGAAGGTAGATCCCTGACTATGGTTGCCCCCAACTTTTTGCCTGGTGTTTTGCTGGTTTTCTGACTTAGTTGACCTGGGGCCCTGCTATTCAGGACCCCAGGCCTACTGCTCTCTCTGTAAAATGGATTCCATGTACCTTAGGTACATATCTAAATTGGATACTGAGTCAGCTTATCAGTCCCTGTACAGTGTACCTTAGGTACCCAGGGCATAGGTGTACCCAGGGCCTACCAGGGGCTGCAGCATGTATTATGCCACCCCTGGCTGGCCATCCAAATCTGACACAACTGGCTGCTTGACAGCTGGGGCAAAGTGGTGTAATCACCCTTTGCTTTAGATATAGTATTCCTATATCTAAACCTAAATGGGCACACAGATCTCCTATCAGTCACTCCTATGGCAGGCCTTGACAATCCTGAAGGCAGAGTGCTTGGAATCGTGTGAGATCGTGCTCTGGCATGAGCTGAGCCTGTCTGCGGCTTTCCCTTAGCCGTTTCCATGATATCGCATACCATATACTCTTAAGTGCATTATAATCCTCGCGGTTATATGCCAACTCTGGTATCGCTTTATCAAAACATGTCGAGTAAGGTGTCATACGAATTGGAATACTAACCCCTCGCCAATTCTGGCGACGGGGTTAGCATTCCACCCTTCTAGAGAGACACGACATGTATGTAACCTATAACCCCGGTTAAAGTCAGACAGAGCCTTAGCTCGACAAAATGGATGCTGCCACCGAGACACAAGTCTGCCCTCCTGCTGCTGGGAGTCCTCCCAGAGCAGCAGGCAAGGAAAAAAGGGTTTCCTGCCAGGGGCGGTGCCAGCACCGTCCCAGACAGGGTTTTGTGTATTCTAGGTAGGCAGGGCTTTAGAGGAAGGTGACTGCAAGTGGCACCCCGGTGCTCACTGTGCATAGGCCGGCTTGAACCAGTTCCAGGGGCACACCAGACCCTGAGCTGGGGAAAGCCCGCCAAAGGAGAGGGGTGTAACCACCCCCCTCCTAGTCCCACCCATAGGGCAGGACTTAGTCGCGTGCCAGCCCCCTTTTTCAGGATAAAGGTAGGAGCAGGCCGCCTTCCAAATTAGATCAATCTTTGAATCCTGAACCGACCTTCTACACGAAGAACTCAAGACTCTTCTCAAGATTTTCTCCCTTGTGACTAAGGAATAGTCACCCTGCAGCAGCAGGCACCAACCAAGCATCGCGGTTTGTTGCCAGTCTCTCCTACGGATCAAGACTGCTCCAGCACGACGAGAACCGGCTTCCCTGGCACCTTTGACCTCAACCTGCATCATCAGCTCAGCTGTGATCCGTGGGTGCGACGAGACCTCGAGGGACCGGCCATCTTCAGAACTGCACGACGCTTGTCCAGCACGACCACCGAGTGACCCTCGACCGAGTGCTTTGGGGTGAGAGAAGCCCCGACCCTGAGCAGCTCCAGCACCGAAGTTCAGCCCCCCTGCATCCACGAGATGTGCGTGGGGCCCTTCTGCTCTTTGCTGCTCACCGCGTTGTCCCGGTCACTTGCCCGTTGGCTAGTGGCCCTTTTACGACGCTTCACGACGACAACTACTGCTGGTCTGGTTGCTCCAGACTAGCCCTTGCTCCCCTCCAAAAGGGGAGCACCCCGGACCCTCCTGGTCCACTCAAGACGCCATTTTAGGTCCACCGCGTGGGCCTTGCATTTGCCAAGACTTGTTGCCCCATCCTGGGTCCAGCGACTTCGACAGCAAGTACCTTCGTGGGACAGCTCGCACCTCCATCCTGGTCGCCGACAACGCCTCCTGGTCCGAGAGACTGCAGAGCCCAGCAGCGCCCACTCACCTGGTCATGGTGACTTCGCCCGGTGCCACTCTGGTGCCCATCTAATCACTGGCTAGTGATTCAGAACTTGGTCCCCTCTGCTTTCAGGTCTTCTTCTTCCCTGATCCAGGCTTGGATCACCACTAACTTTTCTTCACTGGCCGCCTGCCAGCAACTTCCTCTTCAGGCTCCTGGTTCGTCAACGAGGGTTTCCGACGTGACTTCAACCCTATGCAGCCGCAGCCCCTGGGCTAGGTAAACCGAGTACTCCGGTGCTCCAGCATAGTCCAACACTCCTAGTGTTCGGATCCACTCTTGTTTTCGACCCACCTAGTCGGGTTCGCCCGAGAACAGTAACTTTGCAACTGCTAGACTCCATAGACTTTTTCCCGCCTTACGCGTGAGAGTTCCCACTCTGCACACGACGTCCACAGGCCTCCTGCATCTAATCCCAGTGTTTAGAATTGTAGGCCTAGCGATTCCTGAGTCTAGAAAAGTATTACTTACCTGCTAGCAAGTTCGCATTCCACTTACTGAGTATATGGTTTTTCGTGCCCCTAGGGCATTTGTGTAAATTGTGCGACTTAAAGTATTTTCGTAAGAGTTTTGTTGTGTGCTTAGCTCCCTGACTCATAAAGAGTTCAGGGTAGTCTTGTTATAAATAAATATCTGTTTATTTTCATAACAACTTGTGTGGTGTCCTTTCACTTGGTGTTCAAGGGGTAATGTGATGGTAAAACAGCTGGCTTAACACGCCCTCTAGAGTCTTAGCCTTAGACTGCTCGTATCCATGCTACTAGGATAGCTGGTCTATAAGGTTGACTTACAACCAATCCTCAATAAGGGTTGTTTGGACTGATACATAGTGTTCACTAGAATAGTGAGCACTGCATATCAGGCCAACTTCTCACACTCCAGATGGCCTCTGCATCGTCTGAGCCGCTGCTCCCTTTCCATGAGGCCCTTACCAAAGTCCTCTTGGGCACTTGGTCGCGGCCGGCCACGGGGGCGCCACTGGATAAAAACGTCACCAGGTGTCATCGCCCTGCGCCTGGTGATCCTGCCTTTCTGACCACTCACTCTTTGCCTGAGAGCCGGGTCATTCAGGCCTCGACGTCGCAGAGTGACTTTCCACGGCTCCGCCGGATAAGGCTCTAAACGGCTGGAACAATTTGGCAAGAGGTTGTTCTCTTTGGCCAGCTTGGGGCTGTGGTCTGTTAACACCACCTGCTTGTTGTGCTGTTACTCCCACACAGTGTGGGATTCCGTAGCTCCGGTCTTGCCTCAGGGTTCTGAGGAGGTCCAAGCTGTCCTTTCCCAGGCATTTGCTGAAGGTAAGGATGCGGCTAAGTTTGCCATTAAGTGTGGTTTGAACACCGCTGATTCGTTGGGCAGGGCTATTTCCATGACTGTGGCGCCATGCCTGGTTGCGTTCAACTGGGTTCTCGGCAGATGTACCGGGCTCGCTCATGGACATGCCCTTTGATGGCTCCCGCCTTTTTGGCGATAAGGCCGACAGTGCAGTGGAGTGTTTTAAGGACTCACGGGCCATGGTCAAGTCCTTGGGTCTTTCTACAAAGCACCCTGCCACTCCTGGCTTTTGTTCCTTTCGTGGCCAGGGCAGAGGCACCCAGGCGCACTCCTCCAGCAAGCCTGTGCAGAACCAGCCTCATCGCGGCTGTGGCTACTGCATGAGTGCTTCCGCTGCTTCCACCTCTAAGCCTTCCTAATCAGTGCTTCAGGGAGCACCCCTTGCGGGTGGGTGGCAGGGTCCCCCTCCACCACTAGCGAGAAATTACATCGGACAAATGGGTGCTGCAGATAATCTGCCAGGGTTACTCCCTTCCCTTTCAGTCCTCCCCTCGGTGCTACCGCTGGTCGGGGGATCATTTGGCTCTTCTCGGACAGGAAGTCACTGCTCTCCTGGCCAAGTGGGCCATCGTGTGTGTTTCCGATCTGGGAGTGGTTGTTATTCCCACTACTTTCTGGTTCCCAAGAAGGACCTCCGGGACGTCAATCGTTTTCTCCGGAAGGAGAAATTCAAAATGCTGACCCAGGCTCAGGTCCTAGCTGCCCTCGACCCTGGAGACTGGATGATAGCGTTGGACTTGCAGGGCGCTTATTTTCACTTCCCGTCCTGCTGGCCCACCGGCATTGCCTGCGGTTCACGGTAGTCCACAGGCATTTTCAGTTAGCCGTGCTCCCTTCGTCCTTACCGGCCCCCCTCGGGTGTTCACGAAAGTGATGGCGGTGGTCGCAGCTCATTTGCGAAGGGCAGGGGGGTCCGCTTTCCCCAACCTTGACGACCGGTTGTTGAAGGCGGGCTCGCCCCAGGCGGTAGTCCACCACCTCCAGACTACGGCCGACCTACTGCATTTGCTGGGGTTCTCCATCAACGTGCCGAGGTCGCACCTGAGTCCCTCTCAGAAGCTCCCCTTAATTGGAGTGGTTCTGGATTCGACGCTGTTTCGGGTTTATCCTCCAGAGCAGCGAGTCTGGGATATTCAGGCTAGGATTCCGATCTTTCAGCCTCTATCCCGGGTTTCGGTCAGGCTGACCCTTCGGCTTCTGGGCCTGAGGGCCTCCTGCTGGTGACGTATGCCAGATGGCATATGCGCGCTCTGCAGTGGGACCTGAAGTTCCAGTGGGCGCAACTTCACGGCAACCTGTCCGACCATGTTCAGATCTCGGAGATCACTGCACGACAGTTGCAGTGGAAAAGTGTGGCTCACTGGTTAGAGGAGGCAGACCTGGAAGCAGAGGTCAGCCCGGGACCAGGGTTCAATTCCCGGCTCGGCGGGGTCTTGAGTCCTAAAATGTCCATGGACTCGACAATTCTCGCTCCGGTGCCTACTCGATTCACAAGTTCACACTCTGCGACTCTGGGCAATAGCTTGCTTAATCTCCACAACGGCCCCTCGCGGTGGGATGCCTAGCTTTCACCTTGCGGATACCCTGCCGGGGTTATCTCACAGGGGAATACCAGGACGGGTTCCCTAAGCAAGCGCTTAGAAACCGCTCGATGATTTGCGCTATATAAATTCCTGTACATTTACATTTACATTTACATTTACAGTGAAGGCTCATGCATCGCGATTGGGTCAGTGGCGATCCCTCTCCCTTCCCCAACCGGAGCACACAGTGGTGACGGATGCGTCCCCCCTGGGATGGGGAGGCCACTTGGGAGAGGCAGAGATCAGAGGCCTCTGGTGTCCGGCGGAGTGCCGGCTTCATATCAACCTTCTGGAGCTGCGGGCGATCCGACTTGCACTGAAGGCATTCCTTCCCTCTTTCCGGGGGAAGTGTAGTGCAGGTGTTCACGGACAACAGCACCGCTATGTGGTATTGCAACAAACAGGGAGGGGGTGGGGTCTTGAACCCTATGTCAGGAGGCTCTGCGCCTCTGGACATGGCTAGAACGTCAAGGCATTACCTTGGTGGCGCAACACTTGGCAGATCCTCAACACCAGGGCTGACTAACTCAGCCGCCGGTGCTTGATGGATCATGAACAGCGTCTGAACTCGGAGGTGGCACAAGGTCTCTTTCAGCGATGGGGAGAGCCTTGGTTCGATCTATTCGCCACGGAAGAGAACGCACAATGTTATCAGTTCTGCGTGTTGGAATTTCCGAGGCGGCACTCGCTTGGCAACGCTTTTCGTCGCGAGTGGAGTTGCAGTCTGTTGTATGCCTTTCCGCCTATACCACTTCTGCCCAGAGTGCTGAAGATCAGGCGTGACCGGGCCCAGGTCATTCTTGTGGTCCGGACTGGGCTCGAAGAGTATGGTATCGCAAGCTACTCCGTATGAGCGTCGATTCCCCCGATCCGTCTGCCTCTTGAGGAGGATCTTCTGTTGCAGCAGCAGTTGACGGTCCTCCACTGAACCTGTCCAGCCTCCACCTCAATGCGTGGAGATTGAGTGGCGTCAACTGGCACCTTTCGATCTTCCTCACGAAGACTGTGTTCTTTTGGCAGCCAGCGGTACAAAAGGGGGTGGTGATGGACGGAGCATCTGAACCAATCAAACACTCGCTCCCAGTCACAAGATCTGGGTTTGATCCATTACCGTTCTTTAGCCCACTCTGCCACCCCAGTTCAGACATGGCCATATGCAGATCTTTTGACTGGGTGTGAGTGTTTGATTGGTTCAGATGCTCCGTCCATCACCACCCCCTTTTGTACCGCTTTTAGCAGCCAGGCGTCCCTCCACCAAAACGGTATACGTCTGCAGGTGGAACAGGTTTGTGGCATGGTGTACAACAAAGACTGTGGATCCCCTTTCTGCCCCTCTTTCTGAGGTTTTTCTGTTCCTTCTCTCTTTGGCCCAGCAGGGCTCTGCTCTGGGCACTATCAAAGGTTATCTTTCGGACATCTCCGCTTTTCTACGGCTTCCTGATCAGCCTTCTCTTTTCAAGTCCCCGATTGTTAACCCTTTCCTTAAAGGCATTTCGTATACGTTTCTACCCGTGCCCTTCATAATGCCTCAGTAGGACTTAAATCTTGTCTTGACTTTTATGATGTGCGCTCCCTTCGAGCACCTTCATAACGGTCCTTTGCGTCTTCTCACCTTAAAGACTGCTTTCCTGGTTGCTATGACACCTGCCAGAGGATTGAGTGAGCTCCAGGCTCTTTCTTCTAAACCTTTCCTTTCTATTCATCCGGACAAGGTGGTTCTGAGGACCCGTCCTTCTTTCCTTCCAAAGGTTGTCACGCCCTTCCACATCAGGCAGACCATGACTTTGCCCACCTTCTTTCCGCCTCCTTCCAGAGAAGAAGATAGGCTCCACCGTCTGGATCCAAAACGTGCGCCCGCATTCGATCTGCAGCACACACCACGGTTCCGGTGGATGACCAGCTTTTTGTCGGCTACGTGGGTGCCAAAAAAGGTCGGGCCGTGCACAAACTGACCATGTCCTGGTGGGTCGTTCTGTTCATCAAAGCGGGTTACTCCTGGGCCAAGAAGGAGCCTCCTATAGGACTGCGTGCCCATTCGCACACGTTTACAAAGCACTACTGCCATGACAGTCTGGTCCAGAGAGACTGCTTTTTTTGGCCGTTCTGTGCTCCATGACTTTCTGGTGTAATCTCGTTCGCAGACTCACCATCGGAGTTGGTATTGCTGGGGTATCTATTCTAAGGTAAGGAAATACTTACGTGTCTCTTTCTAATGCACAAGTTACTACTTGAGTATTATATATTTGTAAGAGACATTAGTTAGTTATAGATTCCTTACCGCCCACCCATCCTCCCCGTTCTGCGAACTGATTACTAGGGTTAAGGTCATCCCTTTCAGGGCCCTAGTTTTATGCACAAATGGTCAGTGTCTTGCATGGCTCTGCATTCCTGGCATGGAATGTAGTGTACAGAACTGACGTCAGCGCGCATGGTTGGCGCCTAAGTACCATCCGTGACGTCATCTCGGCGCTGACGACGCAGTGACAAACGCGGAGCCGCAGGACACACCACCTACTGACGCGCAGGGGTACTGCTAAGCAAAACTTTCCGGATCCAGTCTGTCGTCTGGGGATATTCTAAGGTAAAGAATCTATCACTAACTAATGTCTCTTACAGATATATCGTTACACAAGTAGTAACTTGTGCTTTAAGGCCACACATGGCATTGGACCCGGTTTTCTGAAGCGGAATCTGCTTCCCTATGTCCCAGTCCGCTGTCTCCGTTCATCCTCTGCCCATGATTTGATTGTTCCTATGGCCCAAAAATTTTCCGGGGGGGGAGGGGGAAGAAGCATTCTGGTTGGCGCAACTAGGTTGTGGAATTCTCTCCTAATAACGCTAAAACAGGAAACTCATCTGTTAGCTTTCAGGAAAGCTCTAAAGACATGGCTGTTCAGTCTTTAAGGTGCTTTCAAACCCCCTAGCTTAAACCCGGCGTCTGATAAGCAAGCGCCTTGACACCTTTGGGTGAATGTTTCGCGCTTTATAAATTTCCATTTAATTTAATCTGCTCATGTGAGGACATATCCGCATGTAATGTAATGCACCCTGCCATAAGTCTGTAAGGCCTACTTTAGGGGTGACTTACAAATATTACATGCAGTGTTAGGGGACATGACACACAGGCCGCTTGTGCCATGTTGTGTTTTTTACTTTTTAGAGCACCTTGCCATGCAGCCTGCAGTGGCAGTCTGTATGAGTTTGATGCTGGGTCCCTTAGAGTGGCACAAGATATGTTGCAGCTCTTAGCTACCTTCCTTAGTATCTGTGTCCTAGGTACCAGGGGTGCAACTTACTAGAAACTTAGAGGTGCTTATGGCCTGGCCAATTGGGTATCAATTGACCAGTTCTCTTGTTTTAGGGGAAAATCGCTGACACTAGAGACCTAGTTAGCAGGAACCCAGTGCACTTCAAATTTGCATCAAATACCAGGCACAAAGTGGAGGGTTGGGGTGGGGGGGGGGGAGGGGGGGGAGGGAGGGAGGGAGGGAACTACAACAAAAACACAGTTTCCTACACCGTTGTGTAGAGACTCTTATCAGATTCCCTTGTAAAATGTATGTTCAGTCCATATAACTGGGTCCCTTAGCCCTATTGACTTGTGGACAGGTTGGAAGTATGATCTATATACAGATTGAGTGTTTGGGTCCGTCACACCCCAAGTGCCTTAGAAGGTAGTGGCTTCGTTAGTGCTGAGCCGGTGATATCCATCGCCTGCATTCGAATCTGTCTGTACACGTGCCCTATCCTCTTACTTACAATTGGTGTACCTCACAGGTGGGAGGTCTAGTCAGCTAATTCTCTTCATTATAGGGCAATAATCAATTATTTTTCTTTGTGATAGTACAACTCACAAAAAAGCTAATTACTGGACCACAATGCTGGTACTTGGCTGGTCTGTTTCTGGATTGGGGGTCGGGCCCAGTCGTGCTTCGTAAGCCAATACTTTGGTCATGTTTGTGGAAGCAAAATGAAGTTTCAAATGGCAACCTTGGAATAGAAGGGCACAGCTCCAGAACGTCATGCTCAGAGAACAAAACTCTGGATCTGGGTGGGATAGACATGGGCAGCCAAGATACAACGGATGACTTGGATAGATGTAGGCTTGCCACTTAAGTCAATCCATTGAAAGCGCTGTGCAACTCTTGGGTTGTCAGATGCTGCACATTTGATATTTGGGCTGCAAGGATGTTGTGGCTTCTATTCAACCAACTGTCAGTACTTCAGCCAAGCCGAGTTTGTCGGGTGCAGGGGTATACAATGTTGTCGATTTAACACAGATAAATCACTAACATCAAAGAGAAAGTCTTGGTCCATTCCTGATTATTTTATTGCACTCTTGATTCATTTTTAACGCCTCAACGGCGGCGGTTTTTCCGCCGCGGTGCGGGCGTTCCATTGAGTGGGCGGGGCTCCGTCGGCCGTTGGCCGACGGCAGCAGCACGGAACGGGTTAAATCAGTGTTTCCCAAACTTTTTTCTAACCACAGCCCACTTTTTTTAGTATTTCAAGCTTTCATGTACAACCTAGCTTTAACCCCTTGCATGCTCATGACGGAACGGTTCCGTCATCAGCGTCGGTGCTCCGGTGCTGATGACGGAACATTTCCGTCATGAGTCAATTTGATTTATGACCCTTCAGCACTGCAGCGAAATTCGCGCAGCACTGAAGGGGTTAAAGGACACTAGACAGACTGCCTTTTTAAATGTAAGTACAGCATGGTGTGGTAGTGCTTTGTCATTCACAGACCGCACATTTCCCATTGAAAGGTTCACTTAATTTGCACAGAAATAGTTTAACTGATAAAAATGTTGCACAAAAATGATACAAATATATTGCACAATAACGTTGTGTGGTAAGCGAGTTTCTGTGAATATTTGTAATTTGTGCATCAACAAGTAAAGTGTGATTTGTTTCCCCATCACACTTTGGAGTTGCCTTACGAAGCTGAGAAGCTGGGTTTCTTTTGGAGTAACCCCCCCCACCCACACACACACTTTTTGCCAGCCAACTGATGCACTTTTGACTTGATGTGCCCTGGATCCCTAGCAATCAGGTTCCCAGGGCCTGTGTGTTGTACCCCACAACTGTACCCAAACGGCATCTCTGGCCATAGGTCAGCCCCTGGTAAATGGTACCACAGGTACCCAGGGCACTGCGACCAGGGAAGACTTTAAGGGCTGCAGCACTTATTGTGCCTTTACACTCACAAACTGTTGTTGCAGGCTGCGTGTTTTGGTGCAAAACAAAGTGAAGAGTCGACATGGCACCCTTTCATGTGTGCCCTTCCTACAACCCACTGCCCTGACATAGATCAGTCCCCTCTCTAGTTGGGTACCCTATACCAGTGGTGAAGGTGCAGGTGCATGAGCCCTGTACCCCTGCAGTGTCGAAGCCCATTTTTAGACATTGTAAGTGCAGTGCTGCCATTAAGAGTATGGTGCTGGGAGTTTGTCATTACAAACTTCACAGTAACTTAATGGCTACACTGAAACTGAGAAGTTTGGTATTAAACTTCTCAGCACATTAAACCCACACTGATGCCAGTGTGGGATCTAATGAAAAATGTACTCCGAGAGCATCTTATAGATGCCCCCTGAAAAACTACCACCCTCTGGTGGGTTCCCTGACTGGTACTCACCAGCCTGGCACCACAAGACATGTTTCTGGACCTCTAGGGTGGGAGCCTTCGCTCCCTGTGCCCAGAAACAAAGCCTTTCCTGGGCGGAGGTGTTCACACCTCCCCAGCCCAGGACGAGCAATCTCTGGCATGGGATCTTGGAAGTCCTGGCAGCCTTTGTAATGCGAACCCCAGGATCTCCTGCTGTCAGGAGCATGCCCCCTTCCTGTCTCCCCTCCTTTTCGGCAGTAAGACAGGGGGGAAAAATTAGCCAGCCCAGAAGGTGTGGCCACCGCTGCCAACCCCACCCCTCAGGTGGGGGAGGCGAGGTGAAGCCCACTCTTCAGTGCCCGCCATCTTACAGATGGCAGGCACTCCCCAAACAGGATTAGGGATTGTGCTCACTCCCCAACATGCCCATTGGCTCGTGACCTCGGGGCCCTCTAAAACACACCCTAAATATAGTATTTAGGGCAGCCCTGAACCAAGAACTAAGATTCCCGCACCCAAGAAGAAAAAGGATGAAAGAAGACTCACCGCAGAGGAGACTGCAGAGAACAGCTGACTTGGCCCAAGCCCTCCCGGGCCATAATCAATTTCCAGAGATCCTGCGCCAAAAGTCGCCTTGTTCTGCAGCCAGCGACCTCCAGAACTCTGGGAGGACTGACTTACTTCAACAAAGACCGGATCTCCCATGAACAGCAGCTCTGTTCAAAAGAGAACTCCCAAGACAGACTCTGAGCCTGCTGATGACAAAGAAACTCGACTCCCGGAACCTCCACTGCACCCGTCGCCTATGGCCCAAGTTAGAGTGGCTCACCGGTCCCTGCGAGATCCCCCAGTGTTCCAGAGCCTGAGTCCGTGGGTTGACCCCTCCAGGACTCCCCGACTTCGCCTGCAGCCTCTGCACGAAGACCCCCCTCCACACCCCCTACCATGAGTGGCCCAGTAAGGTGAAATCCGGCCTCAAGACACCCCTGCATTCAGCTGCCCTGCACCCTGGAGAAGAGAACCCGAGGTGCACCTACGCCCGAGCCCTCCAACGCCCGAGCCCTCCAACTTACCTGCCCAGCTGTTGGGTCCTCCAGGAAGTCTTCCTTGTCTGAGCCTGCAGCTGTAAACCGAAAATCCCCATTGAAAACAGGGCACTCTGTGCCAAAACTGCACCCAGCTGCCACTGCGGGTGCACTTTGTACGCTAAACCGAATCCCCCTTTGCCCCGAGCCTAACCAGTGGCCTACTCGTAAGCAGCCCCAACCGGAGGTCACCTATACCCCTTTGGATAACATTGGGCCTCAGCACTCTCCACATGGCCGCCTTAGTGCCGCTGAGGGTGTAAGTAGAGTGCATCCTTGACCCTGGGGGAACCCTTGTTCTAACCCTAGAGGCTCAACCCCAAAGACCGATTACTTATCTGGTAACTGTTAACTTCATTTCTCTCCTTAGGAACCTATTGACTGTTTTTGTTTTAAGTGTGGAGTTGATTTGTATGGAAACCTGAAAAATAACGATTGTGCAAAACTGATTTTACTTACCTTTTTCTCTAGGAAATTTCCCAGTGTGATATCTAGGTATCACACGGAGTAGTTACTTTTTAGATTACTGTACAGATTACTTTAGAAAAAGTAATTTCAATACCTTGACGTACCTGTATTTTAAAGACTGCATTTGAACTTGCATTCAGTTGTAAACACTGCATAATATATTCCACACATTTATTTTACTTACCAGTGCCAGGCTTGGCTTGGTTCTAGAAATAAAATAACTTTATTTGTATACAAACAAAATTGGTCTGAGGTCAGTCTTTAAGTGTTTGACATCATTTGCTGATTGTGTACAAGAAATGCTTGACTACCCTCTGATCTAGCCTTACTGCTCGCCCACACTGCCACAAATAGATTGAGGTGCGATCTAGTTTTACCTCTGCCTGCCTTTGGGGTTCCACTGGACTCTGTGCACACTACACCTCATTTTGGTTTAGTATACTATACCAAAGTAAGGTATAGTGTGCACAGAGTCCAGTGGAACCCTAAATGTAGGCAGAGGTAGAGGTAGATCATATCTTGCTCTCCATTTGTGTTAGTGTGGGCGAGATCAGTAAGGCTTTATCAGAGGGAAGTGTTAAGAATGTATTGTGCACACTCAGGCAAGAAATTGTCTCCCACTCAGACTGAACTCGGACAAATTTGTTTGCATAAAAATTTAATATAATTTAGTTAATGTATTTCTAGAACCAAGATGGGCCTGGTGAAGTTAAGCCAAATAATACTTTGCAGGTATATTGCTGTTGAAATACAATTGAAATGCAGTTGGATGCAATTGGTTTGTTTACAGGTAAGCCATTACTTAGTTACTTTTTAGATTTACTTTGTTCTTTACTTTGCAGATTACTTTTTAAGTTACTTTTTCTACTCGGTGTGATATGCCTTTATCACACTGGGACATTTCCTAGAGAAAAGGTAAGTAATTCAGTTTTTGTACATGTGCAGTCAATGCAATCCTATGGTAGGAAATGAAGGTAATGGTTTACAGGTAAGAACTTGGTTGTGGGAGTTGGGTTTCTGGGGTTAGAACCAGGCTTCCCTCTGGGCCAAGGATGCACTCTGAAAGCACCCTTAGCGGCACTTGGAGTGCAGGGTGCTGTGGCCCAATGTAATCCAATGGGTGTTAGTGGGCCTCTGGTTGGTGGCTGCTCACGTGCTGGGCACAAGGTTGTGGGAGCAAAGCTCATGTACTTAAAGTTCAGGGCAAAGGGGCATTCAGTTCAGCACACATGGTGCACCCACAACAGCACAGGGGCGGCTTGGCGCAGTGTGCGGTTTTGGCGTTGGGTGCCCTGTTTTTTCAATGGGAGTTTCCAGTTTTGGATTTTGGCAGCAGGCTCGGTCCAGGAAGATTTCCAAGAGGAACAAACAGTTGGGCAGGTAAGTTTGAGGGCTCGGGATGTAGGTGCACCTCGGGTGCTCTTATCCAGGGTGCAGGACGACTGGATGCAGGTGTCATTTGTGGTCTGATTTCACCTTACTGGCCACTTGGTATCTCCGTGCAGAGGCAACAGGTGACATCGGGGAGTCTTGGAGGGGTCAACCCACGGTGGGCTTGGACTCTGGAGTGCTGGGGGACCTCGCTGGGACCGGTGGGCCGCTCTGACTCGGCCCGCATGCATCTGGTGCAGTGGTGGGTCCAGGCGGTGGGGTGCTTTATCCTCACCAGGTTTCAAGTCTTTCTTGGCTGTTTATTCGAACAGAGCTGCTGTTCACATGCGAGCAGGTCTTTGTTGAGGGCAGCCAGTCCTACAAGGGGTTCTGGAGGTCACTGGCTGCAGGACAAGGCAACTTTTGGTGCAGGGCCTCTGGAAACTGCAGATGGGCCTGTAGGGCTGGGGACAAGTCAGTTATCTGCAGTCTCCTTTGCTGGGTGCCCTCTTTCGTCCTTTGTAGGTTGTGGGAATCTGCCTTCTTGGTTCAGGGCTGCCTCCTAAATACTGAATTTAGGGGACGTTTTAGGAGTCTCGAGTTCAGTAACCAGTGGACTACCGCCCTGGGTGACTACACCCATGGTGTGCTCACCCCAAGTATCTGGTGTGCTCACCCCACGTGTCCCGTTGTGAAAAGACTTCTTGGGGAGATTTTGAAGATTCCCCTGTAATGCATTTTGGTCATTGCTTTGTGGTTTGTAACTGACATTTTCTGGCTTTCTATTTGCTGGCTTTATTTGTGTAAGGCTTTCCTGCATGCCTTCGTCCCTCCCGGTTGAGCAAAGCTTGTTCACCATCGCTCCTTATATTCCTCCATGAGTCCTCATTTCTGTAAATAGACCTTTAAATTGTGTTATCTTGTTACACTTGCTGTGCGTTCAAAGGCAGAGGCTAAATGTCAGGCTCTGGTTTTTGTGGGAGCTTGGTGTTTACTTTTTTCTGGCTTCAAAGTGGGAGGATTTATGCGACAATCATAAGGTTATTTAATGCTTTTATGATTTTTTTCTTTTTTCTTCCTAGCACACAACAAAATGTAAATGTTTGATTGAATATGTGGCTGTAGAAACACATGCTGTGCATACTCCTGCCATCTAGTGTTGGGTTTGAAGTTGTACAAGTTGTTTTTTTTTTTTTTCTTCGAAGAATAGCTTCAGCCCCATGGTAGTAACTTCGTCTCCTTTCGGTGATGGTGCGCATGGGCATCGACTCCTTTGTTAGGTTCAGACGTGTGCCTCGCTTTAGTGTTGGACTTCCATTTGGAATGACTTTCTCAGGCCTATCCTGTCTACGGCGGTATGGTTCTTCATTTGTGCTTTTTCCACTTCTGCGAAGCTTAAATTACTCTGTTTGGTTACATACCGATGTCCCCTCAGGGCACCGCCTGTCTTGGGTCTACTCTCCCCATACACTGATGGCGCCTAAAATGTGTTTCTAGTGGAACGAACACCCTTCCGATTTTGCCCCTAGTCATGCCAAGTATCCGCACACAGTCCAACATCTTGTATGCAATCTGTCTTTTGCCAGATCACTGTGAGGACTGTAAATCTTTCCGATCAAAGAAGGCTGAATCAGAGGGCACGTCAGCTGGGAATGTCTTGGCGTTCCAAACACTACTCCGCACATTTTCAGAGTAGAGCTTGCCCAGAAGGAGCATGCTGCAGAGGAAGATGAACACCTCTCAATTGAAGAGTCTTCCGGCTCTGACTTGAAGGACGAATTGGGAGTACAGCCTGTCACTCGTGCATTTTGTCTACCTAACAAACTCTTGCCCCTTCCATTAATGGAGATGGTCCGATCCGAAAGGACACTTCGGCTGCCCTACCCTCTGCTCTGGCATCGAAAATACATACCAAGTTAACACCTTGCCTGCTAAGGCAATTCCCGCTGGGTGCTGAAAAGCTTTGAAAGCCATTGTTCATGACAAGGTCAGCTCGTCATAAGCACAGCTCCAGTAAACTGCATGACGAGCTGACCTTGTCATTAGCATGGAAGTGGTTATAGCCTTGGTATCGTCCTTGGAACAGGCATATGTCTGTTTCCTCACTCTTCGGAACTGACCTGGCTGTTTTTGAGTGGGTGCTGATCTAAAAACAGACTCTTGCTCCGAAACACTAGAGCCAAAATCATCAAAGTAATCTTCGGATCCAAAAACATCCAATCCAATTTTTTATTTTTTTAAATTCACAAACTGTGCATGGGTTCTACATCCACCATTGCACCTATACAAGAAATTATGGATCTAAAACACAAACATCCATAATACAGAAGGAACTGGAAAAAGCCACCTCTACTCCACGAAATAGAAGACTAACATTCGAGGAGGCATTGGACACTGCTGTGCCACAGACAATGAAGTCAAAGGACTCTGACACAAGTCCTGATCATTATTTTCAAACTCCTCCACCATCATCTCAGTCTCCTCCTTCCTTTCATACATCTTCACATCATGATCCATTTTGCACCCATGCTCAACTACATACCACACTGAGGGTATGGGAGACCCTTTAGGAGAGCCAAACCCATGGATATTTGATACTATGATCGCTAATGATCCAGATTTGTATCCAATTAGACCCTCGCTTCCTGAGGATGCAAGTGCCTACCAACGGGTTATTGCCAGGGTAGCCACTTATCATGGGGTCCAATTAGATAAGGAGTCTTTACAGGAAGACTTCCTTTAAAAAAAAAAAAAAAAAAAAATATTTTATTGAATTGAAAATCAAGGGCAAACAGTACATTCAGAAAATAATCATGATTGGCTGCAAGTAGGGCTACAACTTGTGAAGACTTCCTTTTTGATACCCTATTCACTATGCACAGGGACGCGCAGTATCTACCAATTCTCCCTGGTACGTTGAATCATGCTGACCAGCTTTTTAAAGAACTCATTCATGCTAGACTTATCACCCCCCACAAGTGGAGACCCCCTGAAAAAGAGAGTAAGCATATCGATGCTGCAGTTAACCTAGTGGCAGCACAAGCTACAAACCACCACGTATTGCAAACGCCAAGGTTCTTCTAGCGCGATATGACAGAGCCCACTGGGATGAAATGGAAGTTATTATATTATCCCCCTGAGAAATACCGTAAAAAGAGGCAACAGACTGTGGCAGAGGGTCGTGCCATCATGAACAACTGTTGGATGTGCCTTTGATGCAGCAGACAGCGCTGCATGGAGAATAAATGCCCGCCTTCTCCTCAGATGTCACGCTTGACTCTGATGCTCTGGGTTTAAGCCAGAAGTGCAGGAAGTGGTCCTTAATTTGCCCATTGACCAGGAGAATCTCTTTGAATCTCCGATGGACACCACTCTAGATAATATTTAAAACAAGCATTTGCTATGCAATAGGTCTCGCATTAGGAAAGTGTGAGCTATTGGTATTGTAAATGACAATTTTTTTTAATGTGATGGCTTTCAAAATATATAAATTAATAGCATTGTTATTCACAAAGCCAATAGCTTACACTTTCCTAATGCGAGTCCTATTGGCTATGGCAATGCTTGTTGGTAGCAAGCAAGGACAGTGCTGTTGTGGTGCTGAGTGATGATGTGGTTGGGCTGAATGATGTGGTGGTGTATTAGTGATGTGGTGGTGTATTAGTGATGTGGTGGTGTATTAGTGATGTGGTGGTGTATTAGTGATGTGGTGGTGTATTAGTGATGTGGTGGTGTATTAGTGATGTGGTGGTGTATTAGTGATGTGGTGGTGTATTAGTGATGTGGTGGTGTATTAGTGATGTGGTGGTGTATTAGTGATGTGGTGGTGCCCCTGAGTGACGTGGTGGTGCCCCAGAGTGGTGCCCCAGAGTGACGTGGCGGTGCCCCGGAGTGGTGCCCCTGAGTGACGTGGCGGTGCCCCTGAGTGACGTGGCGGTGCCCCTGAGTGACGTGGCGGTGCCCCTGAGTGACGTGGCGGTGCCCCTGAGTGACGTGGCGGTGCCCCTGAGTGACGTGGCGGTGCCCCTGAGTGACGTGGCGGTGCCCCTGAGTGACGCCCCTGAGTGACGTGGCGGTGCACTGGAGTGGCGCTGCCCCGGAGTGATGTGGCGGTGCCCCGGAGTGATGTGGCGGTGCCCCGGAGTGATGTGGCGGTGCCCCGGAGTGATGTGGCGGTGCCCCGGAGTGATGTGGTGGTGAGGGTGTGTGGGGATGAGGGGGTGTGAGGGGGTGTGAGGGGGAGGGTCCGAAGTAAATGGTGGTAGTGCAGACATCACAAGACAGAGAGAAGAGACTGTGTGGTGACTGTGTTGGTCAGTTTCAGAATCCGGAGGGGCAGAATCAGCACAGTCTGCGAGGGATCCACGTGTCTAGAGGCAAAGCATAGCGGATGTAGCATTGCAGCTAGCAAGTCAAGTGTTTTCAAGCGGAGTGTCCCTAGAGAGATGGCAATACAGCAACCGCATTTGAGGAGCAAGGCTACTGTAAACAAGCACGGTAGGCTTTCACTTTCGTGCAGAAACAAGATCTCGGCATTGCTGTGGCGGGGGGGTGGGTGGGGGAGCGGCAGCCTTTGAAGTCTGATGCCGAGGCACAGACAAATGGTGGTGCACGATGTGCACACGGGGGGGAGGGTGCGGGTGAGCGGCAGCCTTCGAAGTCCTAGGTGACGCCAGCCGCAATCGAGCCTTCTGCTGATTCCTCGCAGAGGAGAGATTTACTCCCCCCGAGTTCGATCACGTCGGGATCTACTCCTCCACAACGCCGGACCGAGCACTTCATCTACCGGCCAGCCTCCACGGCTAGTTCGGCGCCTGAGAGACAAACACCGGCCTGATTCTCCGGCCCGAGTACCACGTTCCTCCGCTGCGATTGGCTCCACAGCGGTCTACTGTGACATACGCACTGTCTTCAACCCATCCTTGTCCTGAAGATGATCCTGATTCATATGGATCGAAACACCGTCTACACACCAGCGCAATCATAGGCGCTTCCTCACAAAGTGGTTCATGAACTTTGAAAAAGAATTGATATAACTGTTCCTACTGAATTCATCAGATCCACACTGTGATAACTATTCACTGTATATAATTTTTACACCAGTCACGTTGCGCCGTTCACGCTGCTCACACTGTCACCAGAGCTGCTACCTTGGTTTTCACTCACAAACCACGAGCACCTTGTGCCACTTGGGTTGATCCAATTATTTACATTTATGTACTACTGTGCTGTTATAACTGTACTATCCACCTTGTTTTCCTTCCCAATTTTCTTCAATTGTTTCTATAAATGATGCCAAGAGCACATACCATAACTAAATAGAGGCTCCTTGTTTTTCCTTGTGGATAATGTTGCGTGCATATCCCTAATATTTGCCTATGAATGATACCAGTTGGGATATCTGTTGTTTATAGTACTTCTCACCCCAACGTGGTTGATGGGTTTCGCTCCTGTTTTTTGTTTCAAAATTAGTAACAGCATACCATTTGTATCTTCATTATTGTTAGGGCATGTACGCTGGACCCGTCTAAAGCCCTCAGTCCCTCATTTGTGATTGGTAGATTCATATACACCCACTCTCCTACCCTGGAGATTTGTGGCTGTTGCAGTTACTATTTTCCACATTTTAATCCTATATTTACAGATCCGCATGGACAGCTCCATTTCTTATGCATTCATTATGCTCCTCTCTCACCTTCCTGTGGGAAAAACAATTTAACAAAGGAGTTGATGCCCATGCACACGATCATTGAGGTAAAGGCACTCTACCCTGTGACTCGAAGCAATTTTTCTAAGATAAACAACTTGTACCACTCTGAACCCAACACCTAGATGGCCGGAGTATGCACAAAATGTGATCTACAGCACTACATGCCATGAACAGATGCTTACAGGGTAAGTAACCTAATCCTTTCTGCAAATGAACTGCACAGATATTTTAGAATATATCCGAATTAGGAAAGCACAAATGACCCCACTTTTTTTGCTAATGAAAAAAGTCCGAAGCATGGTCAAAACAAATATTTTAGTACGATCAAAACAAATATGTACACCAAGTGATGCCATTTCCACATGTTATCATTTGTATGCTGTATAATTTTCAGTAAAGTATGTGCAAATGAAATTCTATTTCAATTGAAGGCGCTGTCTGTAATGGCAGTGCGCTACCACACCATGCATACTCCACACTACTCCACTCTATGACCTCACCCCACTTTGCCATGCTGGTTAATAACCAGGCTAAAAAGTATTGGCAAAGCCAATAGGTCTTGCATAAGCAAGACCTATTGGGTGTGCCAATGCTCGTTTGTATTGCGTACCAACATTCTTTAGTTCTTCACAAGTTCTAGTCTCCCCCTTCCAAATGCTAGGAAATAAATGATCAGAACTGTTCTAGCTTTTGAACCTGCAGCAGGAGGCTGGATACAACGAAGGAAAACACACCTTAGTGACAGGTAGATGGAGGTTTCTTTACACACAAGGTTGGACCAAACTTACTGTATAAACAATATGCAGGAGGCAGGATAATCATTGTGATGCTCTTTTGCTTTGTCAAAGCTGCATTTGTATTTCTTCACCAAACCAGTTAATTTGCTTTCATTTGTGTCTCCTCTTGAACATTTTTGGCTAATACATTTCTTTTATGTTATAGGTGGAAGACTGCAAGCACATACAAATATGACCAAATGGTCGGCAATGGTGAAGGACCAGCAACCTCTGCTACATACTAATGCCAGAGAACAGCCAGCACGGACAAAGGCCAAGCAGGCACGGGCAAAGGCCAGAGAAATTTCATCACAAGCAAAAAACAGTGACACGCAGGAGCAGAGTGCGGTACCACCAACATACCTGAAAAGGAACAAACATTTATTGAAAAGGGCACGAACCCGGCCACTTATGCCCTCAAAGGAAGAAACACTAGGACCCCCTCCACAGAAGCCCCCATGGAAGGAAGAATCGACAGATGATTCCTTGCTCGCTTCAGCCTCTATGAATGTCAAAGCTTTTCCCCTAGCAGAAACTCAAGAACAGCTGCCCCGTACTGAGACGAAGCTGGACTGCAAGCTCGCGCGACCATTGCCTTCAGCAATTGCCAACACGACACGACGGAAAAGGCAACGGAGTGAATCCAAAACGGGAAGCACCTTTGAGGTTCCCCAGCCCAAAGCGAGAACTCCTAGCTCTAGAAGGGGTGTAGCTTGTCGCTCTCCTCAGGTCATTGTACAAGCAACCTCTGAGAAAAGTAGTGGTAATTCTATCTCCCCTGCAGTGGCCTGCAGTCCGATCACAGACTCTTCTGAGCCGAGTCCAATTCCGAGGAGGAAAAAAAAAGAACCCCCAAAAAGGATTCCAGCAAAGCCAAGCAGGGGTAATCTTCATAGAAAAGGAAAGGTGGCCAAATGCCATAAAAATCCTCCAGTGGTTCTAAAGTTTGTGTCCAAAGCAAAGATAATGAAAGCTTTTCCACTTGTAAAGGAGTGCCGTGTAGTATTAAGAGCACCCTTGCCTTCCATTGGTATAACCGGAATAAAGAGTAAGGTGACACAGGATGAAGATTCCATCCAGGATGGTGACCGCATTACCAGTGCTGGAGGACCTACAAAGAGCACTGAAGGCATGACACGATCTGAGCCACATGTTGTCAAGGAAAAAAGTACCCCAGACAAAACCAACATTTCTCCAACTGAGCCGACTCATACAGTGAGACAGACAATAGGGCAAACTATTACACCCTTGCTGAAGAAAGAGGAGAGGGCTTCTCCTGGATCATCACTTCCTTTGGATATGTCACAGGAAGCAGAAGAGCCAGCCATGTTGCGTGCTGGGCAGCCTTTTTGTGCTGAACCACAGGACTCCTTAGCTGGATTGCTTAGGGAGTCTAACGAAACTCACCCAGTGTCTCTTGAAACAAGACTCTTGCTTCGAAGGAGCGGCCGGGGCCGCCGTCCTTCTTCCCCTGTAGAGACTGAGATGGCTACTCTGGGAGAGAAGGAGGGGTCTGTGGCCTCTCAATCCACAGAGGAAATTCAGGCTGTGAAGGCCAACATCCTTAAGAAAATACGTAAGTTTATTATGCCCATCGTGAGCGCTAGGTCCTCTCGTGTCATCAAGCCTCCACGGAGGTTTATGGATGATGAGCTCTGTTCAACTAAGAAGTCCCCTCCAAAGGCCTCTCCTTATAATGCTTCATTACATCCTAATGCAGCAGACCGCACAAGTGCTTCCAGCCTGGATGAAACATTAGTTGATGTCGAAGAAGACTATGCGGAGTGCCAGGAGGTGGCGAAAAAAGAGCATGAAATGCCTTCCCAGGTCAAGGATGAATGCAGGACAAAGCTAGAAGTTGTTTTGAAACCTGATGAAGTTTTGGATGATGAACCTCTTCGGGCATTGGCTGCATCACCATATTCTGATAACACCCAGGATGTGACACACAAAAACCCATGTACTGATATTGCTGAAAATCTGCCATCTGTGCCACTTGCATCTGGTCATTCACCAGACTTGACACCTGAACTACTCAGTTCTGATAATGCACATGAATTGACACTAGGGTCTCCCATTTCAGATGACGGGTGCGTCTTGACACTTCTGTCCCCCATGTCTGAAAAAGTTGAGCTGCCACCTGCATTGCCTAGTGCGGATAATGAACAACAGTTGACAGCTGTGCCTTCTAATGCTGATGATATACAAGCTTTGACACAGAGTTCATCCCATATAAGTAGCAAACAGGTTGTGTCTGGTGTGTCATCTAGTTTTGAAAACACACAGCGCTTATCACTTACACTTCTATCCCCTAGTACAGATGACAAACCTGATCTTGCGCCTGCATCACCTCGTTCAGATAATTTTAATCACTCCACACTAGAATCCGTCCATGTTGATAAAACAGAGGCCTTGACCCTTGTGCTTCCCAGTTCTGAAATCGAACAGAGCTTGCTATCGGAGCCACAGAGTTTAGGTAACAATCACATCTTGATACCCGTGGCATGTATTTCTGGTAAAAATCAAAACTCACCATCTTTGTCTTCAGATTCAGCTACCGGTATCGCACAAGACTCCACCCTCTTGTTGCCTAGTGCAGATCACAAACTGGGTTTAGCACTGGAGTCATCCCTTTCAGTATATGATCATAAAACATTGGGTAAATGTATTCCTAATGACATACAGGACTTGGCAATAATGTTACCCAGTTCTGATAATCTGGCTAGGACATCAGTGTTATCTAGTTCCAGTGAGACCCAGGCTTTGCAACCACTGTCGCCCAGTCCTGATAACATGCAGGGCTTGACACCCATGTCATCCAGTTCTGATAACACTCAAGGGTTGGCACCCTTCTCATCTGCTTCTAATACTACTCTAGGAGCAATACCTTTTCCCTGCAATACGGACACCACCTGGAGCCCGGCACCCATGTCACCTGGTTTACTAAACCAACATGACTCAACACCTGTGTTTTCCATTCCTGACACCACAGAGGGCTTGCCCCCTTTCTCACTTGGGTCTGAAAACATACAGTTGTTGACACCTGTGTCATTGAGTTCTGAAAGCAAAATGAGCACCTCACTTGTGTCATCAGTTATTGACTGCCCTCCGGGCTTAACACCAGAGTCCCCTAGCTTTAACACCTCACTGGGTATGGGACGGTCATTGCATAGCTCTGATTCACCAACGTTGTCACAAGTGTTGCCCACATTGGATAACACACAGTGCTTGATGCCAGAGTTGTCCAGTAGTTACAATAGCAGACCTTGTTTGACTCCAGCTTCTCCTGGCTCTACTTCACTGAAGGTGGACACCGTAGAGACCCTTGCACCTGAATTGATGGGTGATCAAACACATGGACTAGTATCAGTTTTGTCTGCATATGAATCTACGGAGGGTGTGGAACTGAATTTTCCAGCACTAGAATCCCCTTATGAACTTGTGTCAGTAATGTCCGAAAGTATTCATACTCCCTCTTCATTCACAGCACTTTCAGAGAAGCGAAAAACCATTCTGAGACAGCCGACCTTCAGATGGAATTCTCCAACCAGCTTAAACTCTGACTTGGTTCCTCCTGTCACACAGACCAATGAGAGTAATACATCAAAAACCATATTGAAATTTCCACCTGTTTCAGTGGAGGAAGGCCAGTGTCTATCTCTACCACCACCACCGTTCTCACAGCCAGCTGTCAACGAGCATGATGTCCCAGGGTCCCCAGTGCACCAAATGACACAATCCTTTGTACCACCACCTCCTGTTGTGTCCCAGCCCTCAATACAGTTGCCCACACAATCATTGGCTGTGTTGCCGTCCTTGCCACTAGCGTCTGATCTTGCGCCTTCTGCAGTTACGCAGTCATCCATTCTGAAGCCAAATTCTGTGGCACTACCGACAGCACCTCAGTCCCAAGTGCTAACACCGGCACCATTGAAGCAACCCTCATTGACTGTGCCAACACAGCCAAAGAGCACGCCAGTAGGCTTAGGGAAGACCGACCCCTCCAAGAGACCACCATTGCTACGAGCCCCACAGTTCACACCAAGTGAAGCTCATTTGAAGATCTACGAATCTGTCTCAATCCCTCCACAGCGGGTTGAATCGAAACAAACCCTTGATTCAAGCACTTTCTCCACTTCTTCTTTTGCTATACGTCAGCGCAGGGCAGAGCCCAAGTCTGGTTCTGCACAGTATCTTGAGGGTGGGGATTCTGAACAACGGAAAGATTCTGCTTTGGTGACTGTGCACGATCAGTCTTGTCCCCTTCCTTCCGACCTTGTGGGGACATTTGTTGGAAAACCACAAACTGTAGCAAGAACTAACCACCTATCCTTGCCTCTGTTTGCTGGAAATACACTGGATAATGAGGTCTCCGCTGATCCAGGTCTTATCAAGATTCAAGCAATGGACTGTCCCGGCGTGATACGGAAAGTGGCTCTGCGAAGAGGCCTCTCATCTGCGAACTCTGTGCCATGCAAGCCCACACATCCTGGGAAGAATTCAACACCAAGTTCGTCGGAAGACAGCTCAGATTTTGATGAAGCTTTGAGCCCTGCTTCTCATCTGGGACTAAGCCCAGATAGTGATGAAGAAACTGCTTTAGCTACACCACTCTCCAGTATGGATGAGAAAATGATAAATATTTTAAAGACTGCTCAAGCTCAACTTTCCCAAATCGATAGACGCAGTTTACGGAAGCTGGTAACTCCGGTGAGGGCTCCTTTTCTCTACCTTTCGCACTTTGTGTCTTTCTGTTCTCTTAGTAGAGCCAATACCTTTTTTCTTCCCTTCATATCTGCATTGTCCTCCTTTCTGCAGTAGCAATAACAGGTTCTCTGTTTAATGCTTGCTTTCAGGGTATCATGCCATCACTCCTCAGTATATTTCAGAGCGAAATATCATTCAAAGTCTTTATTTGAAATTCGGTATAAGGTGAGGGTAATGTCCGTGCTTCATTTGAGCTGGTGGTTGCAGGTGGGGCCCACAAGCACTCCTTTTTGGGACCAACGTGTATTTTTTTCTTAGCAAACTTTGACCCAGACAAATCACACAAAAAAACTACTGGTTAAGAAAGAAGTCCAGAGAACAGTGACTAGGAAAACACAGGGATGAAAAAGAACCTGCAAAAGTTCAAAAAATGGGCTGGGAATGTCTGAGAGTGGATTAAATAGGCATAACAAATGTTTGGGTCCAGGACAACAAGTTTTCATGTGTATTTTTTCCTTTGGACAAGTGGTCCGAAGCACCTACAGCACAAACTCTTTGGCTGCCAGTTTACAGTACCACATTATGTTTCAAGGAAGAGAATTGTCTGCAGTTAAGGTCATTTTTGTGTTCATATGTTAATGGTGTTTGAACTTGTATTTATGGTTCATTCAAATCTTTTTTTTAGGGTGAACACTCTAAAGAACAATGTAAGCTCGGACTGCACTACTGACAGAGGTTCCACTATGAACATGTCTACACACGTTTTCAAAGTTTAGAAGTGTGAGCCTATGTATCATGCTCCCAGAATGCTCTGGTTAGATCCAAATATTTGCAGAGCAGGAAAGCAAGATGGATGATTCTTTGCTTTCAAAATAAAATGTTCACCAAAAAAATGCAATTAGGAAAAAGCCATTTTGCTAAACTACTGTAAAATTTTGGGTACCATTTCTTTGCAGCATCATTTCAAAAATATGCTGATGCGTGCTAGTGTTTCCAAAAAAGTTTCCCAATGGAAAATTGGTATAACCAGTTTCAACAATTTTATGGGAAACCTAAAAATAAACAAGCATTGGCAAAGCAGTAGGTCAGAAATTGGTGATCAGCCTTTTGTTTTGTCAATGGTTGTCTTGTTTTGGCATGGTTTTTGTAAAACCTTATTGGCAAGAGAGCGGCCAATCCTTCGCCGTTCTAGCAAGCTTTGGCAAAAAGCAAGCAAAAAAAGTTGGTCTTTAAAGCGCACATTGTTTTGTACAGTTCCTGGCACTGTACAAAACTTTGTGTGCCAATATCCTTCTTGAAAGAGCAGAATGCTGTCACTCTTAATGAAGCCAGTTGAGAGAGAGAGAATCTTAATAACCACAAAAGATCTTGGTTAACACAAGACCTAATTAGGGGTCCAGTTAAAGGAATCTCAAAGTGCACCCATGGTATACGTCATTGCATTAGTGCTGTTTTATGGCTTTCATGAATTCACAAGGATTTACGGAAGTAGGTCAAGAAATCTTAGTCCTAAAAAATATTTGAACTGCCATTTAGCACGAACTAACGTGCACATGTAGATTTGCTCATGCGAAATCGGTTGAGCATTAGCAAGTTAACTTTCCCTCCAATCACTTTTTTCCTAACTCCGAAAGTCGTTGTACGTCTGCCATTGTTGGGGGTGTATTTCCAACCTGTTTCAGTATGGGAAAAGATTACAGAAGAGCTGGTGAAAACCCTAAAAATATTCAAGTTAATAGGTTTGTAGGGACTCAAAAGGCATTACAATCCAGGAACTGTTGTTTACCACTTCCTTCAGCTCCAGTATGTAGATCTGTGGAAAGATGGAGTAATAAGGGAATTGCTAGTATTCAAACCCTACTTTTTTATGTTTGGGCGCCCTGGCATATTAGGAGAAGTTATATCAGAGCTCTTCTAAAATGAGTTTGCTGCCATAATTTGTCACTACACCGCATGGTACTAAAGGGACAAGTGGATTTAGTTGCAGTTCAAGAAAATGTGTCTGTGTGTCTCTCCCTGCCCCCCGCCCTCCTCCACCCTTTATGCACCTTCATTTGGAAACAATTCATGTACTTGCCGCTCCTCTTTTTTTATCGTGGATCAAGGTGTCTTAGTGCTGGGGTTGAGTGGACAGTTCTGCTTGGTACATCTCAGTTGTTGTATAGTGCTTAACAGTTAAGCTTAGTTAGTTTTTGTGCTTTGCTGGTAATGATTTTTTCTGTTGTGTTGAAGTTCAGTATTTTTCATAGTTGACGCTCGTTCAGTGCTGGTGCTAACTAAGCCTGCTTAAATAACGTACATCTGTGATGATTTATGGCATGGAGAGGAGACTGAATCTCATGTCATTCAGTACGTGTGTGGCACTGAAGCATGTGCTCCTGAGGATTGTGACTAACTGTCATCCAAGGTGGACGTTTACTTGCAGAGCTCTCTCCCTGGCTCCCTTTTGTTGCCTGTGGTGGCTAGATTCTCCTGGAATCTAGCTCCTTGTGTCAAAAGCCTCGGGGTAACAATTAACTATGACCTCACCATGAAGTCCCAAATTGGGACAGTGATATCCTCCTGCTTCTTCCAACTGAGGAAAATAAAAAAGATCGGGCGATTACTCACCCAGGAAGCTTTGACGCAGGTGATTCTTGCCATGGTTCTGTCCCATGTTGACACTGCCAATTCGTATCTTGGCACCCCCCTATATTTATCTAAATGTTTGCAGCTGGTACAGAACCAAGATGTGCTCTTGATTTTTCAGCAACCCAGTGTGAGAAAGTGGCTCTATATATACTGGACAATAAGGCAGTATAGTGTGTATAGAGTCCACAAACCCCAAAGGTTTAACAGAGGTTAAAGTCAGAACTGACCTTACTCTCCAAAGTGGTAGCTTGGTCAAGCAGTAAGGCAGTACCAGAGGACAGTGTAAAGCATTTGTTGTACACACTCAGTCAGCAAAAGGTTTCACACACAAGAACTGAACTCCAGGCCAATTGTTATTATATCCAAAGATATAGTTGTTTTATTTTTAGAACCAACAGATATAAAAATATACTTTTCGAGATCAGAGTACTCTCAGGTAAATACTTTGCAGAGGAGCAATAAGTTTGTACACACAATAGTCACAGGTTAGCTAATAGTACAGTTCTGAAACACACTCTAGCATTGAGCTCAATGGGTTTTCATAGGAAAGTACAGTTGATTACTTTATGGATTACTTTGGTAGTTCAAGGACTAGATCTTGGATTCAGTCCTGGGGTCTAAGCTGAAACCACATTAGCAAAAACGTTTTAGTTACAGTGATGATTTTTCCTGAATATAAAGCGGTTTTAAAAGTTAACACTTAGAAACTTTTCGAGGTGATTCTCACAATGTTATTCAATGGGAGGAAATTCAGGTTACAGGTAAAGTACGATCGCGTTACTTTTGTAACCCAGCACTAGTCTCCTAGGTCCAGCACTGGGGGCTTAACTCAAAACAGGTAGGTATGTCGTACGATTTTTAAAGAATATTTGCAGTTTTCAAAAGTAGACACTTGGAACAAATTTCATAGAAAAGCAGTACTGGCTTCTCTACTGATCACAGGTGAGTATTTTCGAATTCGGACTTTGACTGATTTTATAGGAATATTTTCAGTTTTGCAGCGTGAATCTTTCTGGATTCACTATGCTGTGCATATTCCGCAATCTGGTGGTTGGGTCCGGAATCGTAGTCTGTTTTTTTTTTTTTTTTTTTCGTAGCCCAGGTGGGCGTCCGACGTCCCACCATTTGGTGTCCATTCGGTGACGTCGGCGTGCTTCCGGCGGAAGCTACCACCCTTGGGCGCCATCTTCAGATTCTTTTTTCCGCCGTTGGGTCTGGATCGTCGCGTGAAGCTCCAGAAGTTTTGGAGGAGGAAAGAAGAAATTACAGCAAAAACTCACAGGGGAAGACCTGAGAACATCGACAGAAGAGGACCTTTAGCGAGGAGACGACGAAGAAAGGAGAGAACTTCGAAATCTTCGACGCCCTTGAAGGAATGCGCACACAGGGGGCCCCCTGAGCGCAGGGATGTACAAGACGCCGTTTACATTCTGCAAGAACTGCCACCACAAGTTCACACAGAAGGACCAGCACCCAGTCTGCAACCTCTGCCTGCCAATCGACCACGAGAGCAGAGACTGCAACGCCTGCTCCGTCTTCAAGCCGAAGACACTCCGAATTCGAGAAGGACAGAGGACGGCTCACCACACGATGCAGGGCAAAGGCCAAGCCCCGACGCTTTATGAACTTGGCCTCTCCACCGACGATGAGGACAACATCGCCGAAGGCCCAGATGACTTCACGGTCGTTGAGACCGATAAGAATACGCCTGATAAGGTAGGAGAGTCTACGACCCCGAAAACTCCCACAGGGCCTCGAAAGCCTGAGGCAGACTCTCGAAAGTCAGAGCAAAGAGCCTCGAAAGGCGCACCGGCGCCGAGCAAATCGACGACCGAAGCTGCATCCTCCGAAAAAGAGCCCAGCGGATCCTCCGAGAAGGACTCCCGGAGGCAGAAGACCAGCGAAAAGCAAAGGTCATCGAAGCAAGCCCCCGAAAAAGGGACTTCGACTCCGACGTCGAAAGAAAAAGAGCCAAAGAAAGCTTCGACGACGCCGAAAAGGGCGGCCGAAACGCTCGACGACCAACAGGCCGCAGAAATGCAGAGAAAAAAGAGAAGGCTCGAGGCCGAAATGGAGAACATCCTTCAGAGAAGGAAGGACTTCGACGAAAAAATGAAGTTACAAGATTCCCCCGAAGCCGGCACCGACCGTCGCTGAGGTACAGGCGATCGAAGAGTTCGACATCGTGGGCCGCCAAAAACTCCGGAACCTTCAGAGCACGAAGAGGAGGAGGACCTCTACTACACAGAGGGGGATTACGGGGAACAGCAGTCGAGCTACGGTTCAGGTTCCTCGACGGCCCAAGACCAGGAATGGCAGGACATCGAGGCCGAAAACCCAGAGGAGGCGGTAGAAACATACCCCTCGAGGCCTTCGCCACCGGATGACATTGGGGCATACAATGAGGTGGTAAGAAAGGCGGCAACAGCTTATGGAATTAAGCTGGAAGAGGAGAAGCCAGAAGCAGACTTCCTACTCGAGACACTGCTCCCCATACAGACAAGGAGCCAGTTCCTGCCCATGCTCAAGAGTATCACGGCCCAGGGAAAGGAGGCCTTCAAGGACCCGGCTACATGCAGATCTGTAACGCCGAGGACCGAGAAGAAGTACAAATTCTCCTCCAGAAGACCCAGCTTACATCAAGGGTTCCGTCACAGCGGATTCTATCATCGCTGCAACGGCCAGGAAAAGGGCAAACGTCCCAACAACGTCCGGACCCCCACCTGACAAAGAAAGCAGGAGGATGGACCTAACAGGCAGGAAGATTGAGAGGAACGCTGCGACGCACTGGCGGATGGCGAATTCCAACGCCCTCCTGAATAGGCATCAATACCAGCACTGGGAGGAGATGGTACAGTTGATCAAACACCTCCCGGAACAATACCGTGACAGAGGTGCACACCTGGTAGAGGAAGGGAAGAGCATCGCCAACTCATGCCTGAAGACAGCCTTGGACGGGGCAGAAACATCCAGCAGACTGATGGCTATAGGCATCACTGAAAGAAGGCAAGCATGGCTCAGGATCTCAGGATTCAAGGCTGAAGTCCAGAACAACATCCTGAACACACCCTTCAGCGGTGAAACATTGTTCGGAGCCCCAGTTGATGATAAGCTCACCCAACTGAAGAAGGACAACGAGACGGCAAGGTCCATGGGAGCCCTGCAATTCAGAGGGATGAGAAGGGGCACTCCGTCGCGGAGGCCGAACGGCAGAGGTGGAAGCCAGCGAGGAGATTCTCACCAGAGTTTCCACCAGGGGCAACAGAGTGACAGCCAAGGCCACCAGGGGCAGCAGAGGCAAAACTGGAACTACCAAGGCAGGGGCCAGTCCTTTCGATCGAGAGGAAATGGACGGGGCCAGAGAAGAAGAGGCGGCGAACAGCCCCCCTCTAAGTGACTTCACACGAGAGAAGGTGCTCTACCACCCACACCCTCCGGGGGAGGAGCACGGGAAAACAAAGAGGAGAGGGCTACACGGACAAGACACAAAGGAACATGCAAGTCCGGTAGGAGGAAGATTGAGATTTTTTCTCCAGGAGTGGAGAAAAATAACAGACAAGTGGATACTCAATATTATGCAGTTCGGGTACTGCATAGAGTTGGAAAAAAGGCCACCAAACAGAAAACCAAGGAAAAGACAGCACTCAGGAAGAGAGCTGCAACTACTGCAAGAGGAAGCCCAAGAACTCCTCCTCAAAGCGGCCATAGAACGGGTCCCCTTCAAAGAACGGAACATGGGAGTGTACTCAAACTACTTCCTATGACCAAAGGTGGACGAAAGCCAAAGACCCATACTGGACCTACGGTTCCTGAACAAATACGTCAAAACTCAAAAATTCAAAATGACGTCCCTACAAGAGGTCATTCCTCAGATAAAAGCAGGGGACTTCTTGTCTACCATAGACCTCAAAGATGCATACCTGCACATCCCCATGAACAAGCAGCACAAGCACATGCTAAGGTTCACTGTAAACCAGGATCACTACCAATTCACGACCCTAGCTTTCGGCCTAAAGTCCGCACCAAGGGTGTTCACCAAATGCCTTGCGGCAGTGGCCGCACACCTAAGGAGAAAGGGGATACACGTGTACCCCTACCTCGACGACTGGCTGGTGAAGGCAAACTGCTACAGGACATGCAAAGAGCATGCAGAACAGGTGACAGGAACGCTAGCAAACCTGGGTTTCTCCATACACTGGGGCAAAAGCTCAATGGAACCAGAGCAGGTGAAGATCTTCCTGGGGGCCCAGATCGACACCATACAATGCAGAGTCTTACCGAGCGAAAAGAGAACGCTCAGCCTACTGAGGGAGAAACGTCACTACCAGAAGGGGCGATCTCTGACAGTGAGGACTGTGAGCAAGATCTTGGGGATGATGGCATCATGCATCCACCTGGTCCCCAATGTACGCCTACAAATGAGACCACTCCAAGAGTGGCTGCAACAACAATGGTCACAAGCTACAGGAAGTTGGGAGGATCTAGTGGTTGTAACGCACAGGGTGCAGGAAGAGATAAGGTGGTGGACCAAGGAGAGAATAACAGAAGGGAAACCTCTAACACCACCGGACCCAACAGTGACCATCACCACAGACGCATCCCAGAAGGGGTGGGGCGCACACATGAACAGGCTCAGAGTGAGGGGTCTGTGGAGCCCTACAGATGCAGTCAGGCACATCAACTACCTGGAACTGAAAACTGTGTTGCTAGCCCTCAAGGCTTTTCAGAAACACCTACGCAACCGGAAGGTGCTGATACAAACAGACAACACCACAACGATGTTTTACATAAACAAACAGGGGGGGACTCAATCGTTCTCGCTGTCAAACTTGGCACAAGAGATCTGGAAATGGGCCATACCACTAAAAATAGACCTGCTAGCCATACACCTGCCAGGGAAGGACAATGTGGAAGCGGATTGGCTCAGCAGGCAGACTTCAGCATCCCACGAGTGGGAACTCAACAGTCAGGAAACAGAGAGTCTATTCAGGAAATGGGGCACCCCAACAATAGACCTATTTGCAACACACCGGAATGCAAAATGCCAACACTTTGCATCCAGGCAACCAGAGGCACGGTCCCAGGGGAATGCCCTATGGATAAGCTGGTCAAAAACATTTGCCTACGCTTTTCCCCCCGATACCACTGATCCCCCAGGGTGCTCAACAAATGCATGAAGAGCAACATGACGCTCATCCTGGTGGCACCACAATGGGCCAGACAGACGTGGTATTCTCAGATTATGGAGATGGCGCAGGGGCCTCCCCACAAGTTCTCAAAAAGAAAAGACCTACTCTCCATGGAAAACGGAGGAATCCTACACCCAGAGCCAGAGAGCCTCAACCTCTCAGCCTGGCTCCTGAGGACTTAGAATTTGCACACCTGAAACTACCAGAGAGCACCCTGCGGGTGCTGCGAGAGGCAAGAAGGCCCAGCACACGCAAGTGCTATGGGGAAAAATGGAAAAGATTCACTCAATGGTGTTGCAAGAAACAGCTCCAAAGGAGACTGACCAAGGAGTCCACGGTGCTAAGGTACCTCACACACCTAATTAAGGCAAAGCTAAGCTCATCCTCACTGAGAGTGCACCTGGCAGCGATTGTGGCATACACAAGAGGAGAAACGGGGAGAAGCTTCTTCACATCCCAAGTCGTGAAAAGATTCCTGGAAGGGGCTAAAAGAATAGCGCCGCCAAAGAGAATGCCGCCACCGGCCTGGAACTTAAATGTGGTACTGACGGAGCTCATGAAAGCACCCTTCGAACCCATCCACAAAGCATCACTGCAAATGTTGACAATGAAGACGGCCTTCCTGGTGGCAATCACCTCACTACGAAGGGTGAGCGAACTGCAGGCACTCACACTGCAGGAACCCTACATCCAGATACAGTGACAGGGTCGTGATGAGAACTGACCCACACTTCATGCCAAAGGTGGTGTCAAGGTTTCACATGAATCAGAGTATTCAGATCCCTAGCTTCTTCCAAAACCCCGCTACAAGCGCTGAGAGGTCGCTCCACACCCTAGACGCAAGAAGGGCTGTGATGCACTACATTGAAAGAAAGAAGGAACACAGGAAAACGAAACAGTTCTTCGTGTCCTTCGCTAACAGTTACATGGGCAAACCAGTTACTAAAAACACCATAGCCCGATGGATCGCACAGACAATTCAGTTCTGCCACAAGCAAGCTGGCCAGGAGCTAACAGGAGGGGCACAAGCCCACTCCACCAGGAAGAAAGGAGCAACAATTGCCTTTCTGGCCAACACACCGATTCAGGACATATGCCTGGCGGCAACATGGGCTTCAGTGCACACTTTCACAAAGCACTACTGCGTGGATGTACAGATGAACAAAGAAGCACAAGTAGGACAAAAAGTGCTTCAACATATTTTTAACAACCAACGCTCATCTTCCACCCAACCGCCACAAAAGTAACGAAAACCGCTACAAAATCTATGCACAGCATAGTGAATCCAGAAAGATTCACGCTGCAAAACGAATAGTTTCTTACCTGTCGGTGTAGTTTTGCAGCTTGAAGATCTTTCTGGATTCACTAGCGAACCCACCCGCCTCCGCCAGAAAGATGAGGCTGGACAAGAGGGTGGAAACACATAGAAAAGAAAGCAAGTTGGAACAATTACAAGATACGTAAAAAAAAAAAAAAAAACAATAACGTTGAAAAAACGATTAACAAACATAGCCATGGATTCACTACAAAGACAAAAAAGAAAAAGAGACAGAAAAAAGAATCCGAAGATGGCGCCCAAGGGTGGTAGCTTTCGATTCCGGACCCAACCACCAGATTGCGGAATATGCACAGCATAGTGAATCCAGAAAGATCTTCAAGCTGAAAAACTACACCGACAGGTAAACTATTCGTTTTCAAAACTTCACACTTAGACCCATTTTGACTCGAAAATGTTCTATGTTATCCAATGGCAGGTAAGTGAATTACCGGTTTCAAGGTGAGTACTTGGTTGGTGAAGTTAGGGTTCTGGGCATAGACTCAGGGGTCCCCCAGGGTCAGCAGAGTGCAGTTGGTTCAGTCCCAGCGGCGCAGGGGCGGCCGGGTGCAGAGGTAGGTAGGCCCAATGTTATCCAATGAGGGAAAGGGGGCCTTCGGTTGGTGGTTGCTGGCTAGCAGGCCACGTGGCTCTGGGAGCTGGGCTCCTGGTCACTTGCTCTGGGCAAGGGGGGGGGGGGAGTAGGATAGGGCAAAGAGGCAGCCAGCGGCACTGGGGCGGCTGGGTGCAGGGTGCATTTGAGCCGTCAGGCGCTCAATGTTATCCAATGAGGATCTTGAAAAAGGAACAAAGGCTGCAGGCTCGGGGACGGTGACTCTCCAGGGGCGACCAGCACTTCGAGAGGTAAGTTGGGATGTTGGGGCACAGGTAGGTACCCCAAAGGGAGGCACAGGGGGCTGTAGGGCGCTGGGTGCAGGGGTGTCTTTGGGTGTCGGAAAAGCTTACCTGTGGCTGGTCACGTTTGGGGTGCCCCCTGGTTCTGAGTCTGCAGGCGTCGGCTGGTTCGTCGAGGTGGGTCTTTGGGCACTGGACTTCGGGTCCCAGTCGCCGGGGGACGTCCTCGTGGTCTTGGTTCGGGTTGGCCCGGGCTCGGCTGGTTCAGAGTGGGCTGGTCCGGAGCTTACTGGTGCGCACCAGGTGGGTTGTTGCAGCAGAGCCTCTGCTGATGGGAGTCCCAGTCTTTAGGAGGGTCAAGGCAGGCAGGTCCTCTGGGTGTCCCAAGGTTGCTGTCCGCGGAGGTCGCCGGGTTTAGGCAGGAGCAGGTTCCAGGATCAACAGGCCGGTAGGGCTGGGGCCAAGTTAGTTGTTGTCCTGTTAGCAGCTGCACGGCGGGTCTTCTTGATCTTCTTTCTTCTTTTTGATATCTGGATCCAAGGAAGGACGGTTCAGGGAGCCCCTAAATACTGAATTTAGGGGCGTTATAGGTTTAACAAGGGCAGGGACCAATGGGTCCCTGTCCTGGGGTGAGTACACCCCCTAGCCTGCTCCTCTTCTGTGGGAGGGGGGCAGGAGCCTAGCTGGGATTGGGCAGGACTCCCCATCTACAAGATGGCCGGGGTCTGGGGTCGTGCTTCACCTCGCCTCCTCCACCTGAGAGGTGGAGTTGGCACCCCCCCTTCCTGACGTAGTTTTTCCCGCTAGTCTTCCCGCCAGGGTGGGGGTAGGCCTGGTGGGGGGGCTGGTTGCTGGGTACAGCAAATGGTCTGGAGAAGCTCTCAGAGGCGGTATGCCTTTGAAGCTTCCCCCTGTCCATCCTGGGGGAGGAGACATATCACCACGCCCAGGATGTGCATTGTTGCAGGCCCAGGAGAGCGGGGGGCTCTCCACCCAGGGGTCCACAAACATGTCTTCTGTGTGGCAGCCACTCAGCCCAGACGTGGATTGTAGGTTCGAGTTTTCGAGGGCATCTCTAAGATGCCCTCTCGTATATTTTACATTAAATCCCACACTGGCATCAGTGCGGGTTTAATGTGCTGAGAGGTTTGGTACCAAACTTGTCAGTCTTCAGTGTAGCCATTATGGTGCTGTGGAGTTCGTAATGACGACCTCTCAGCACCATATACTCTTAAATGGCATCACTGCACTTACAGTGCCCAGGAATGGCCCTGGGTACCGTAGGGGCACAGGGCTCATGCCCCGGTGCCCTCACCTCTGGCATAGGGCATCCAGCTAGAGGTGTGACTGAAGTATGCCAGGGCAGTGGGTTCTGTGGGCATGGCACACAGGGATGTGCTATGTCGACTCTTGCCTTAAATCTGTACTTAGGCACTCAGCCTGCAAAGGCAGTGTGTGGGTGCAAGGATACAGGGTCCCTGAGGGTGGCACAATAAGTGCTGCAACCCTCAGAGGTCTTCTCTGGTCACCATGCCCTGGGTACCTAGGGTACCAGTTACTAGAGGCTGACAGGTGGCCAGAGATGCTAATTGGGTGTTTTGTTTCAGCATAGCTTTTCTTTGTAGTGAAGAAACACAGGCCCTGGGTACCTGGTTGGCAGGGACCCAGGGCACACTCAGTCAAAGTACATCAGCAGTTCAGAAAAAAAGTGGGGGCATACCAAGGCAAGAAAGATGGCACTTTCTCACACCCAGGTACCATCATGTGACTCCCCTCTTGAGGAAGTTACATTGGCTCCTGAGCCTTCAAGGTCTGTTGTCTCATCTTTAAATCTCTAAATCCAAGGAGCCCTAAATTCTTAGACGGCATCATTCTAAGGCATGCACCCACGCGCAATTTGCGCTCAGCAACTTCTGTCTATTCCCTCCTTTAAATTGAAGTGCGTAGGCGGTGCAAGGTGTGCCATTCTAGCTCCAAAACTCTGGAACTCCCTCCCCTCTGAAATCCGATTTTACACCGATCTCCTAGGCTTTAGGAGACTTATTAAAATGTGGCTGTTTCGTCAGGCTTATGAATAATTCCTTAGGGCTCCGGTATCACTTAGAGTAGCACCGTGAAACCATCCCGGTGTATGTGTGCTATACAAATTCTTCTAACCTAACAGCTTGAAGAAATTAAGGCTTTAAGTCCTGTATCGGCATGCTGATGAAACCAAAGTCGTCCCGTAGGTGCGGGCAGCTTAGCCCTAGTCGACTGCGAGGAGTATTGACTAAGGCTCTTACCAACCTCGAGGTTCTTGTTGGCGATGAGAAGATTGCCTCTGAACTGAAAGAGCCAATGGCCGTGCAAAGCGGCTGTGGGAATTGCACTATGCACTGCCTTTGCCGGACTTTTCGTTTCTGCAGGTTTGGATGTGCTTAGTCAAATCCGAAATGGTGGCCATTGCCTGATCTACTGTATTTAACAGCCAAGACCAGCAGTCATCTAGCAATGTATCTACTGTTAAACTCTATCCCTGAAGTATGCTAAAACACTAATCCCAGTAGTGTTTTTTGCTCATATATAGTTCTGTTCATACTGGGACCAACAGAGACTTGATAACATGGCCTGAACCAACAACATATGCAAGTACTTACATCGCTTGCTAAGACAAGTGCTGCCTCGCTCCACTGTAGTGTATTGGTAAAATTATTAGATGACACTATTAACTCTGCCTAAATTAAGAGGGAGTTCCTATTACTCCGTGCACAACATTGGCTGCTGGATTCCTGTAATTGTGAACTCCTGTGGGTACAACACCCTGAGAAAGACTGACACCAAACTGGGCAAACTCACTTTTGGACACAAAGGAATCGAAACCCGGTCCCCCCGGACTAGCATTGCATCTGAACAATTGAGATACCAGCATCCTAGTTATGGAGTTTGGGATGGATGGATGGATGGATGGATGGATGGATGGATGGATGGATGGATGGATGGTAGGTAATGGCCCGCTCCTATGTATTGTGCTTAGTTATTTTAAATTTGGGTTGTTGGGCGATGTTAGGGAAATCAGCGTGGGTGGGGGACAGGGATTATGTTTGAACCTTTACAAGTACAGGCTAAACGGTTGCTGCCACAGGGTTAGCCAGAACTCTGTAATACACACTACAGTACGCACTATCACCCCCAGATGTGATAGTCCGCTAGGGCGCTCGACCTCGGACCTGGGGATCTGGGTTCGAGTCTCGGTAACAACGCCAAAACCTCCTGTGATTCTGGGCAAATCACTTAATCTCCCCGTGCCTGAAATGAATGTGTGTCCGTCCTCATGTAACGTAACTGGTGATATGTAAAGCGCTCTGATAGCCTGATTCGGTTCGGGTCTAGTTCGCGCTATATAAAACAATGCAAAAAAAAAAAACAATAAATCATCCAAACCTATGCTTCAGGAGGTACTAGTGGGGCATTTTACACTTGTTAAAGTATGAACGCAATTCAGAGTACTAACGTGGAATGTACAAGACTTAGGTAACCCTTAAAAAAAAAAACATCTGATTGTGGGATACAACAATGAGGTGGCGATGCTGCAGGAGATGCACTTAGACCCTGTTTTGCAGCGTGAATCTTTCTGGATTCACTATGCTGTGCATTATTCCGCGGTCTTGTGGTTGGGTCCGGATTCGTAGTCTTTTCTTTGGTTTTTTTTTTTTTTTTCTTGGCCCAGGTGGGCGTCGGCGTCACACCCCCTTGGGTGTATTTCCGGTGACGTCGGCATGCTTCCTGCGGAAGCTCCCACTCTTGGGCGCCATCTTCAGATTCTTTTTTTCCGCGGTCGGGTCTGGATCGTTCCCGTTTGGGCTCCAGACATTTTTGGAGAAAGAAGAAAGAAAATACAGAAAATACGAGGAAAAGTCACCTGAAGACTCCAGGGGACTTCATCGACGAAAAACCAGCAAGGATAAGGCGTTTTCCATCGAGATCTTCGACGACCATCGACGAACACGCGACCAGAGAGGCCCTGGACGCTCGATGATGGACAACACGCCGTTCAAGTTCTGCCGTAACTGCCACCACAAGTACGCGCAGAAGGACCAGCACCCGGTATGCAACCTTTGCCTACCGGTGGACCACGAAAGCGGAGACTGCAACGCCTGTTCCGCCTTCACCCCGAAGACCCTTCGTGTGAGAGAGAGGCAGAGGGTAGCACACGCCGCCCTGCAGGGGAAGGCCCCGACTCCGTCACTCTACGAGCTGGGGATGTCCTCCGAGGAAGAAGACCACGCTGCCGCCGAAGACGACAGCTACACGGTCGTAGAGACCGATTACACGAAGACTTCTGACAAGGTAGGAGACTCTTCGGCCCCCAAGAACCCGAGAGATTCTGAGTCTAGGAAAATCGAGGGCATGACCCCGAAAGCGCCGATGCCAAAAAAGGAGGCGTCCGCGACTACTCCCAGGCCCAGCGGATCCTCCGAGAAGGAGTCCCCGGCGCCGAGAGCTGCTGATCAGCAGAAAACGTCGAAAATCGTCCTCGAAAAGGATCGATCGACGCCGAGGGAGAAAGACCCAAAACTGACGACGACGACCAGAGACCCAAAATCCGGTTCGACGTCGAAAACTTCGACTCCGAGAGGCACGGCGACGAGCCATCCGCCGAAGAGAGCGGCCGACCCATCCGACGCGGAACACGCGGCCAAGATGGAGAAGAAAAGAAGGCGCCTCGAGGCAGAAATGGAGAACATCATGCAGCGGAAGAAAGATTTCGACGCAAAGATGAAAACCTTCACGATCCCTCACAAGACCAAGCCACCGGTGATGGAGGCGGTCGCGGAGGAAGAGGAGATCGCCGAAGCCATCGAGGAACAAGACCAGGACGTCTAGGTGATCGACGACCAGGAGGAGTACCAGAATCCTTACGAGAGTTACAACTATGGGGAGGATGAGGATGGCAGGACAGACACAGAGTCGGCACCCTCAGACCTTCAGGAGGTAGATTACATCGATGTCGACACCGACAGCCCGGAGGAGGTGGTCGACACTTACCCCTCGAGGCCCTCGCCGCCGGACGACATCGGGGCCTACAACTCGGTGATACAATCTGCCGCAGCAGCTTTCAAGCTCAAGCTCGACGAAGAGAAGCAGAAAGCAGACTTCCTTCTAGAAACATTGCTCCCAACACAAACGAGGAGCCAGTTCCTTCCAATGCTCGAAAGCGTCTTGGCTCAAGGGAAGGAAGCATTCAGGGAGCCCGCAACATGCAAAGCAGTAACTCCCAGAACTGAGAAAAAGTACAAACATGCCGCAAAGGACCAGCCCTACATTCAGGGCACGGTCTCCGCAGACTCCATTATCACGGCCACAGCAAGGAGGAGGGCTAACGTACCCACTACCTCGGACCCGCCACCAGATAAGGAGAGCAAAAGGATGGATCTGGTGGGCAGAAGGATCAAACGGAATGCCGCGACCCACTGGCGTATGGCTAATTCCAACGCCCTGATAAACAGGCACATGTACCAGATAATGGAGGGGCTGGGGCAGTTGGTGAAGGACCTGCCCCAGGATGCCAGGCAGAAAGCCGAAAAGCTGGTTGAAGAGGGAAAGAACGCAGCTAATTCTTGCCTTAAGACTGCCCTGGATGGGGCAGACACAGCCAGCAGGCTCATGATGATGGGTGTCACGGAAAGGAGGCACGCCTGGCTCAGGATTTCAGGTTTCAAACCGGAGGTGCAACACAGCATCCTGAACACACCATTCAACGGCAGCACGCTTTTCGGGACAACAGTTGATGAAACGCTCAGCCAACTGAAAAAAGATAACGAAACAGCAAGATCCATGGGAGCATTGCAGTTCAGAGGGAACAAGAGGGGCACCCCGTCACGGAGGCCCGGCGGGAGAGGCGGAAACCAGCCAGGTACATCACACCAGGCTTTCCAGCAAATGCACCAGTCAGACCCGCAAGCTCAGCATGGTCAGCAGAAGCAGTCCTGGCAGTACCAACAAAGAGGCCAGTACTTTCGAGGGAGAAATGGACGGGGACAAAGTAGAAGAGGGGGGCAGCAGCCCACCTCTAAGTGACTTCAAAAAACTCCGTGTGCCCGCCCACAAAGAAGATCCCAGGGGGCAGCACGTACAGATGGGTCAAGACAAACCAGACACCTATGACCACAGAACACCAGTGGGAGGAAGATTAAGATTCCACCTCCGAGAGTGGAGAGAAATCACAACAGACAAATGGATCCTCAACATTATCCAATTCGGATACTGCATAGAGTTGGAGGGGAGGCCAACAAGCAGAAAACCAAAAAGAAAGCCACTAGCAGGCAAGCAGCTGCAGTGTCTTCAGGAAGAGGCGAAGGAACTCCTGCGGAAACAGGCCATAGAACGGGTACCCTTCAAAGAAAGAAACACAGGAATATACTCAACGTACTTCCTGGTACTAAAGGTAGACGAGACAATGAGGCCCATTCTAGACTTACGGTTCATGAACAAATTCATAAGAACGCAAAAATTCAAAATGACCTCCCTGCAAGAGGTGCTCCCACAGTTGCAGACCGGGGACTTGATGGTCACAATACACCTAAAGGACGCATACCTGCACATCCCAATGAACAGAAAGCACAAGCACATGCTCAGGTTCACCGTCGGAGAAAGCCACTACCAGTTCACCACACTGGCCTTCGGTCTCAAATCAGCTCCAAGAGTTTTCACAAAGTGCCTCGCAGCAGTCGCAGCGCACCTAAGAAGGCAGGGAATGCACGTATACCCTTACCTGGACGACTGGCTGGTGAAAGCAAACTCATACCAGAAATGCAAGCTGCACGCACATACAGTGACAAGCACGCTCATAAACCTGGGGTTCTCCATCCATTGGAAGAAATCATCAATGGAACCAGAACAGGTGAAGATCTTCCTGGGAGCACAGATCAACACCTTACAGGGCAAGGTGTTCCCCAGCGAGAAGAGGGCGAGGGCGCTGGTGAAGGAAACTCGCCTCTACCGGAAGGGACAAGCTCGGACAGTGAGGACTGCGAGCAAGATCTGGGCATGATGGCATCATGCATCCACCTGGTACCAAATGTACGACTCCACATGAGACCCATTCAAGAATGGCTACAGGAGCAATGGTCACAAGCTACAGGCGGTTGGGAGGATCTAGTGGTTGTAACGCACGCAGTGCAGAAGGAGATGGCATGGTGGACCATGGTGAACATAACAAGGGGAAAGCCTCTAACGCCCCCAACGCCAACCGTGACCATCACCACAGACGCATCCCTGAAGGGATGGGGCGCTCACATGGAGGAGCTCAAGGTGAGGGGACTGTGGACGCCAACAGATGCGGCGAAACACATCAATTACCTAGAACTGAAGACAATCTTCCTTGCACTGAAAGCCTTTCAAACAAGACTGTACAAACACAAGGTGTTAATACAAACAGACAACACCACTGCGATGTTCTACATCAACAAGCAGGGGGGCACACAGTCAGCCCCGCTTTCAATGCTGGCGCAGGAGATATGGAGATGGGCCATCCCTCGCAAGATAGACCTGCTAGCCATACACCTACCAGGGAAGGACAACATACAAGCCGACTGGCTCAGCAGGCAGACATCGGCATTCCACGAGTGGGAACTCAATGCTCAGGAGACAAGGTACCTGTTCGACAGGTGGGGGACACCATCGGTGGACCTGTTTGCCACATGCCAGAATGCAAAATGCCAAAACTTCGCATCCAGGCAGCCCGAGGAGGGGACGCTGGGGAATGCCCTATGGATAGATTGGTCAAGGACATTTGCTTACGCCTTTCCCCCGATACCACTGATACACAGAGTGCTGAACAAGTGCAGAGCGAGCAACATGACACTGATACTGGTCGCACCACAGTGGGCGAGGCAGACATGGTACTCACAGATCATGGAGATGGCACAGAGTGCACCCCACAGATTCAGCAGGAGGAAAGACCTACTCTCCATGCAGAACGGAGAGGTACTACATCCAGAGCCAGAGAGCATGAGCCTAGTAGCATGGCTCCTGAGGACATAGAGTTCGCACATCTGAGACTACCAGAAAGCACCCTGAGGGTACTTCGGGAGGCACGAAGGCCCAGCACTCGGAAGTGCTACGTTGCGAAATGGAAAAGATTCACAATATGGTGCAGACAGGAAAGACTCCACAATAAAATGAAGAGGGACTCCACAGTGCTAAGGTACCTGACGCACTTGCTGGAGAAGAACCTTAGCTCATCCTCTTTAAGAGTCCACTTGGCAGCGATAGTCGCCTACACAAGGGGAGAAACGTGCAGGAGCTTCTTCACATCACAGGTGGTGAAGAGATTCCTAGAAGGAGCAAAAAGGATCGCACCACCCAAGCGGGCGCCGCCACCTGCATGGAACTTGAACACAGTCCTAACAGAACTCATGAAAGAGCCCTTTGAACCACTTCACAAGGCCTCCCTGAAGATGCTGACTATGAAAACAGCCTTCCTGGTTGCAATAACGTTTTTACGCAGAGTAAGCGAGCTCTAAGCGCTGACGCTACAAGAACCCTACATACAAATACACAATGATAGGGTTGTGATGAGGACTGACCCACACTTAATGCCGAAGGTGGTATCCAAATTTCACATGAACCAGTCTATACAGATACCGAGTTTTTTCCAAAAACCAACAACCAGCGCAGAGCGAGCTCTGCACACCCTGGACGCCAGAAGGGCAGTCATGCACTACATTGAAAGGACAAAGGGACACAGGAAAACAAAACAGTTTTTTGTGTCATTCGCAAACCGCTTCATGGGGAAAGCTGTAACCAAAAAGACCATTGCACGATGGATCGCACAGACAATTCAGCTCTGCCACAAGCGTGCAGGACAAGAACTGGCAGAGGGGGCACGTGCCCACTCCACCAGGAAGAAGGGCGCTACAATAGCCTTCCTGGCTAACACACCCATAGAGGATATATGCCTGGCGGCAACATGGGCTTCGGTGCACACGTTCACGAAGCACTACTGTGTGGATATTCAAATGAACAAGGAAGCTCAAGTTGGACAGAAGGTGCTACAGCACATATTCAACACCCAACGCTCATCTTCCACCCAGCCGCCACAGAGATGAGAAACCGCTACAAAATCTATGCACAGCATAGTGAATCCAGAAAGATTCACGCTGCAAAACGAATAGTTTTCTTACCTGTCGGTGTAGTTTTGCAGCTTGAAGATCTTTCTGGATTCACTAGCGAACCCACCCACCTCCGCCAGAAAGATGAGGCTGGAGAGAGAAGAGGTGGTTAACTAAAGAAAGGACTTTTAAAGTACAAAGCGGTAAAATACCAACTAAATAGAACATTGCCATTACTTCGGAAACGAAAGAAACACGGAAAAAAAGAACCCGAAGATGGCGCCCAAGAGTGGGAGCTTCCGCAGGAAGCATGCCGACGTCACCGGAAATACACCCAAGGGAGTGTGACGCCGACGCCCACCTGGGCTAAGAAAAAAAAAAAAAGAAAAACTAAGAAAAGACTACGAATCCGGACCCAACCACAAGACCGCGGAATAATGCACAGCATAGTGAATCCAGAAAGATCTTCAAGCTGCAAAACTACACCGACAGGTAAGAAAACTATTCGTTCTGGGCAGGTCTATTGGACTTGGTGTGGGGAGGGGGGGGGGGGGACGGGTTAGAATGAGTAGTTTCGGAGTGTTGCCTCATAGCACTTACTCCTACTAAGGGGTAGTGGGAGTGATTAAAGGCATTACGTTTTTAACCTCTGCAAGGAAATGTGGAACCCCCGCTGCTGCCTGCTATTAATGGGCAAACTACATGGTTCTCAACTTACATATAGAATGTATATGCAGCGAATGTAGACTCCACCGAAATTTTGGTATTAGTATTTAACACCAGACAAAAATCATTTTCTGGAGTGGTGAGTTTAACTTTACCCTACGCCCAGACCTTGATGGCAGAGGTCTTCAAACCTTTTTGCTCTGACCTCACCCCAAAGGCAAAGTGTTTTGAAGTCTCCTCCTTCTTCCTCTAAAAGTTTATAGCCAGGATTAGTGGAGCATGAGGGGCAGGGCTGAGCCCAGGGGTTTAAGCTTTTGAGATCTTATCAATGAAACACTTTAGCTCATAAACCACAATACATTTGAGACTTCTAAAAGAACAAATTCATCAAACAAAAAGAAAATTTATCAAACCAGTCTGTTTCCCATAACTAGTGTGTTTAAGCCCCTGGGCCCCAATGCAACTGCATTAATGTTAGCTGCGCCCGAGTAACAAGCTATCTACGCTGCCTCTTTCACCCTTTCCCCATCATGTGTGGGCATCGCACTAATCTCGAAGCAGTTGGTCTGTCCGAATATATGTTGCATTTTTCTTTTATATAGCGCAGACTGGTCACAAGGTCCCTTGACCATTTTACATGAGCATCAGTAACACAAGGTCACGCCATTGTTTTTTTTTTTTTCTCTAAAGACCATGCGGGTGAATGATTTGCCCTGAATGACATAACTGGATGTTAGGGCGACGCCAGGACTTTAATCTAGTTTCCCTGTTCCAAAGTTGCCAGCTCTCACCATTGGTCCACGTCTCCTCCCTTTCACGGAAAAATTGAGCTCTCCAGTGTAGCTCCCATTTTTGCAGCGAAGGTGCGTTGGTCCTAAGAGTAGAAAGGAAAATAAGCCACCATAGCCTTTGTCTTTCTTTAAAGAAAAAAAAGCGATAATTGTGTTCACTACTACTTTGTGAAGTGGGCTGTCTCCTCTGCCCTTTGTTAAAAACATTGGCTCTCATCTTGCCCCCTTCCCCCTACCTGACATATCTCTGATGCTCGAACTACTACTCTTCAATTTTCCCCTCCCCTGGTCCATAGCTCCGAGCCCCCGAATAACACTGGCACAACAAGTGTGCACCGGGCCACTGCAAATGCAGCACCAATGACTCTTACATCTCTGCGAAGCAGGCTCTTTGCTCTGCGTTCATTCATATGATGAGGCACAGAACTAATGTTTTGCAGCGTGAATCTTTCTGGATTCACTATGCTGTGCATTATTCCGCGGTCTTGTGGTTGGGTCCGGATTCGTAGTCTTTTTTGTTTTTTTTTGTTTTTTTTCGTAGCCCAGGTGGGCTTCGGCGTCACACCTCCTGGGTGTATTTCCGGTGACGTCGGCATGCTTCCTGCGGAAGCTCCCACTCTTGGGCGCCATCTTCAGATTCCTTTTTTCCGCGGTCGGGTCTGGATCGTTCCCGTTTGGGCTCCAGACATTTTTGGAGAAAGAAGAAAGAAAAATCACAAAGAAAGTCATCTGAAGACTACAGGGGACTTCATCGACGAGGAGTCTGCAAAGGAAAAGGCGAATTCATCGAGATCCTCGACGACCGTCGACGAACACGCGACCAGGGAGGCCCTGAGCGCTCGATGATGGACAACACGCCGTTCAAGTTCTGCCGTAACTGCCACCACAAGTACGCGCAGAAGGACCAGCACCCGGTATGCAACCTTTGTCTACCGGTGAATCACAAAAGCGAGGACTGCAACGCCTGCTCCGCCTTCGCCCCAAAGACCCTTCGTGTGAGAGAGAGACAGAGGGTAGCGCACGAAGACGACAGCTACACGGTCGTAGAGACCGATTACACGAAGACTTCTGATAAGGTAGGAGACTCTCCGGCCCCCAAGAACCCGAGAGACTCTGAGTCTCGAAAAAACGAGGGCAAGGCCCCAAAGCCGCCGACGCCGAAACACCAGGCGTCCGCGAGTACTCACAGGCCCAGCGGATCCTCTGAGAAGGAGTCTCCGGTGCCGAGAGCCGTTGAACAGCAGAAGTCGTCGAAAATCGTCCTCGAAAAGGACCGATCGACGCAGAGGGACAAGGACCCTAAACTACAGACGCCGACCAGAGACCCAAAATCCGGTTCGACGTCAAACTTCGGCACCGAAAGGCACGGCGCCGAGCCAACCGCCGAAAAGAGCGGCCGAACCATCCGACGCGGAACACGCGGCCGAGATGGAGAAAAAGAGAAGGCGCCTCGAGGCCAAAATGGAAAACATCGTGCAGCGGAAGAAGGAATTTGAAGCAAAGATGAAAGCCTTCACGATCCCTCACAAGACCAAGCCACCGGTGGTGGAGGAAGACGAGGTCGCCGAAGAACAAGACCCGGACGTCGAGGTGGTCGACGACCAGGAAGAGTACGAGAATCCCTACGATAGTTACAACTATGGGGATGAAGAGGACAGCAGGACGGACGCAGAGTCGGCCCCCTCTGACTTACAGGAGGTGGATTACCTGGATGTCGAGACCGACAGCCGGAGGAGGCGGTCGACACGTATCCCTCGAGGCCCTCGCTGCCGGACGACATCGGGGCCTACAACTCGGTGATAAGGTCTGCAGCAGCGGCATTCAAGCTCAAGCTCGACGAAGAGAAGCAGAAAGCAGACTTCCTTCTAGAGACATTGCTCCCCACACAAACAAGGAGCCAGTACCTTCCAATGCTCGACAGCGTCTTGGCCCAGGGGAAGGAAGCATTCAGGGAGGCCGCAACATGCAAGGCAGTAACTCCCAGAACACAGAAAAAATACAAACACTCCTCAAAAGACCCACCCTACATTCAGGGGGACGGTCTCCGCAGACTCCATTATCACGGCGACAGTAAGGAAGAGGGCTAACGTACCCACTACCTCTGGACCACCACCGGATAAAGAGAGCAAAAGGATGGATCTGGTGGGCAAAAGGATCGAACTGAATGCCGCGACCCAATGGCGCATGGCTAACTCCAACGCCCTGATAAACAGGCACATGTACCAGATCATGGAGGAGCTGGGGCAGTTGGTGAAGGACCTTCCCCAGGATGCCAGGCAGAATGCCGAAAAACTGGTTGAAGAAGGGAAGAACGCGGCAAATTCTTGCCTCAAGACAGCCCTGGATGGAGCAGACACCTCCAGCAGGCTCATGATGATGGGTGTCACTGAAAGAAGACACGCCTGGCTAAGGATTTCAGGTTTCAAACCAGAGGTGCAACACAGCATTCTGAACACACCGTTCAACGGAGACACGCTTTTCGGAACAACAGTTGATGAGAAGCTCAGCCAACTGAAGAAAGATAACGAAACAGCAAGGTCCATGGGAGCATTGCAGTTCAGAGGCAGCAGAAGGGGCACACCGTCACGGAGGCCTGGCGGGAGAGGTGGAAACCAGCTAGGTACATCACACCAGGCTTTCCAACAAACGCACCAGGCAGACTCGCAGGGGCAGCAGGGTCAGCAGAAGCAGTCCTGGCAATACCAACAAAGAGGCCAGTCCTTTTGAGAGAGAGGAAATGGACGTGGCCAGAATAGAAGAGGGGGACAGCAGCCCGCTTCTGAGTGACTTGAAAAAACTCTGTGCGCCCACCCACAGAAAAGATCCCAGGGGGCAGCACGTACAGAGGGATCAAGACAAGCTAGACATCTACGACCACATAACACCAGTGGGAGGAAGATTAAGATTTTACCTCCAGGAATGGAGAGAAATCACATCAGACAAATGGATCCTCAACATCATCCAATTCGGATACTGCATAGAGTCGGAGGGGAGGCCAACAAGCAGAAAACCAAAAAGAAAACTAGCAAGCAAACAGCTAGAGTGTCTTCAGGAAGAGGCAAGGGAACTCCTGCGGAAGCAGGCCATAGAACGAGTACCCTTCAAGGAAAGAAACACAGGAATATACTCAACGTACTTCCTGGTGCCTAAAGTAGACGAGACAATGAGGCCCATTCTGGACCTAAGGTTCCTGAACAAATTCATAAGAACACAAAAATTCAAAATGACCTCCCTGCAAGAGGTGCTCCCGCAATTACAGATCGGGGACTTCATGGTCACAATAGACCTCAAAGACGCCTACCTGCACATCCCAATGAACAGAAGGCACAAGCATATGCTCAGGTTCACCATCGGAGAAACTCTCCAAAAAAGAGAGTTTTCCCAACTCAACCCAGAAAGGACCGGGAAATGGCACAATACAAAAGCAATTCCTTTCTGCGCGTTTTAAACTCCTAGAGGTAAATTAATTACAAAAACCATTTGTTTAGACCACTTTCATAATTTTGTTAACTGCCCTGTATAGAAATTTAATTAAACCATAAACCTGTGTGTATCTTAGTAATCATTTATTTTATATTAAAACAGACTTAAAATGAATGCATGTATATTCATCAGACAATAGAGAGTTAATTACAATTTATAATAACATTGCATACAAATACATATTACACAATATACAACAATAAAAACTTTCTTCTCTGTTCTTGTACATAAAAATAATCTGTCGACGCGTTTCGGTGTATTGTTTAATACGGTACACCTTCCTCAGGACAGAATCATTTAAAAACATAGAATCTTCTTTTTATTATTAAAATCGATTTTTTCGATACCAGATGAAGATCTCTGGGGTCACCTGTGACGTGGGGCACAGTACCGGTATTCTATCTCATCCCAGGTTTGGATACATGGAATATCGTGCTTTGCTCTAGTTTGCACTTGTCACAAAACTCTCAGGTTTTTTCAAATTACCACCTTAGTTGACAAGGGGTTTTATGCCTCCTCTGTCTCATGCCACATGGATCCCTCTATATTGCCTTTGGTTGATCCTGTGTGCCTTTAGGACAAACAGCAGCGGTTCCCCGTCCCGGTCTCTCTGGTTCCCGGAGCACGATGATTTCACCATCGGAGAAAGCCACTACCAGTTCACAACACTAGCCTTCGGGCTAAAATCAGCACCAAGGGTCTTCACAAAGTGCCTCGCAGCCGTCGCAGCGCACCTACGAAGGCAGGGGATACACGTATACCCTTACCTGGACGACTGGCTGGTGAAAGCAAACTCATACCAGAAATGCAAGCAGCACGCACATACAGTGACGAGCACGCTCATAAGCCTGGGGTTCTCCATCCATTGGAAGAAGTCATCAATGGAGCCGGATCAAGTGAAGATCTTCCTGGGAGCACAGATCAACACCTTACAGGGCAAGGTGTTCCCCAGCGAGAAGAGGGCGAGGGCGCTGGTGAAGGAAACTCGCCTCTACCGGAAGGGACAAGCTCGGACAGTGAGGACTGCGAGCAAGATCATGGGGATGATGGCATCATGCATCCACCTGGTACCGAATGTACGTCTACACATGAGACCCATTCAAGAATGGCTACAGGAGCAATGGTCACAAGCTACAGGTAGTTGGGAGGATCTAGTGGTTGTAACGCACGCAGTGCAGAAGGAGATGACATGGTGGACCATGGAGAACATAACAAGGGGAAAGCCTCTAACGCCCCCAACGCCTACAGTGACCATCACCACAGACGCATCCCTGAAGGGTTGGGGCGCTCACATGGAGGAGCTCAAGGTGAGGGGACTGTGGACGCCAGCAGAGGCGACAAAGCACATCAATTACCTAGAATTGAAGACAATCTTCCTTGCACTGAAAGCTTTCCAGACAAGACTGTACAAACACAAGGTGCTGCTACAGACAGACAACACCACCGCGATGTTCTACATCAACAAGCAGGGGGGCACACATTCAGCCCCGCTTTCATCGCTGGCGCAGGAGATATGGAGATGGGCCATCCCCCTCAAAATAGACCTGCTAGCCATACACCTACCAGGGAAGGACAACATACAAGCAGATTGGCTCAGCAGACAGACATCGGCATCCCACGAGTGGGGATCTCAATGCTGAGGAGACAAGGCGGCTGTTCGACAGATGGGGAACACCATCAGTGGACCTGTTTGCCACACGCCAGAATGCAAAATGCCAAAACTTCGCATCCAGACAGCCCGAGGAGAGGTCACTGGGGAATGCCCTATGGATAGATTGGTCCGGGACATTTGCTTACGCCTTTCCTTTGATACCACTGATGCACAGAGTGCTGAGCAAGTGCAGAGCGAGCAACATGACCCTGATACTGGTCGCGCCACAGTGGGCCAGACAGACATAGTACTCGCAGATCATGGAGATGACACAGTGTGCACCCCACAGATTCGGCAAGAGGAAATACCTACTCTCCTTGCAGAACGGAGAGGTGCTACACCCAGAGCCAGAGAGCCTGAGCCTGGTAGCGTGGCTCCTGAGGACATAGAGTTTGCACATTTGAAATTGCCAGAAAGCACCCTGAGGCACGGAGGCCCAGCACTCTGAAGTGCTACGTTGCGAAGTGGAAAAGATTCACAATGTGGTGCAGGAAAGAAAGACTTCACAATAAAATGAAGGACTCCACAGTGCTAAAGTACCTGACACACTTGCTGGAGAAGAACCTTAGCTCATCCTCGTTAAGAGTTCACTTGGCAGCGATAGTCACCTACACAAGGGGCGAAACGTGCAGGAGTTTCTTCACATCACAGGTGGTGAAGAGATTCCTAGAAGGAGCGAAAAGGATCGCACCACCCAAGCGGGTGCCGCCACCGGCATGGAACTTGAACATAGTCCTAACGGAACTCATGAAGGAACCCTTTGAACCACTTCACAAGGCCTCCCTAAAGATGCTAACTATGAAAACAGCTTTCCTGGTTGCAATAACGTCCTTACAAAGAGTAAGCGAGCTTCAGGCGCTGACTCTACAAGAACCCTACATACAAATACACAATGATAGGGTTGTGATGAGGACTGACCCACACTTCATGCCAAAGGTGGTATCCAAATTCCACATGAGCCAGTCTATACAGATACCGAGTTTTTTCCAAAAACCAACAACTAGAGCAGAGCGAGCCCTGCACACCCTGGACGCCAGAAGGGCGGTCATGCACTACATTGAGAGGACGAAGGGACACAGGAAGACAAAACAGTTCTTTGTGTCTTTCGCAAACAGTTTCATGGGAAAGGCAGTAACCAAAATGACTGTTGCACGATGGATCGCACAGACAATTCAACTCTGCCACAAACGTGCAGGACAAGAGCTAGCAGAGGGGACACGTGCCCACTCCACTAGGAAAAAGGGTGCTACAATAGCTTTCCTAGCTAACACACCCATACAGGACATATACCTGGCGGCAACATGGGCTTCGGTGCACACGTTCACGAAGCACTACTGTGTGGATATACAGATGAACAAGGAAGCACAAGTCGGACAAAAGGTGCTCAAGCACATATTCAATAACCAACGCTCATCTTCCACCCAGCCGCCACAGAGATGAGAAACCGCTACAGAATCTATGCACAGCATAGTGAATCCAGAAAGATTCACGCTGCAAAACGAATAGTTTTCTACCTGTCTGTGTAGTTTTGCAGCTTGAAGATCTTTCTGGATTCACTAGCGAACCCACCCACCTCCGCCAGAAAGATGAGGCTGGAGAGAGAAGGTGGATAAAAAAAAAAAGGAAAAGGTGAAAGGACTTGAAAGTACAAAGCGGTAAAATATCACCTAAATAGGACATTGCCATTACTTCGGAAACGAAAGAAACACGGAAAAAAAGAACCCGAAGATGGCGCCCAAGAGTGGGAGCTTCCGCAGGAAGCATGCCGACGTCACCGGAAATACACCCAGGAGGTGTGACGCCGACGCCCACCTGGGCTACGAAAAAAAAAAAAGAAGACTACGAATCCGGACCCAACCACTCAAGACCGCGGAATAATGCACAGCATAGTGAATCCAGAAAGATCTTCAAGCTGCAAAACTACACCGACCGGTAAGAAAAGTATTCGTTCTATCTTTGTGTAAAACACAATCCTACATTGCTTGCTCCCTTTTACATACATAGGAAGTGTGACCTAGACACTAATAACAGCAAATAGGCCTGCTACCTTTTTTTACTAGTAAAACTGCAGTGGCCACTCACCCCTGGCATAAGTGCCAAAGCACCTGTTGCACTAATGGTTGTGATGGGCCTGGCCCTTTAAAAAAAAGAAAAAGAAAAAATACATATACCACCCCCTGTTCCCCAGTGGTATCTTACTGAGAAAGCTGTCTGTCCATTTGTAAACAGATAATAATAATAATAATAATCCACATTGTAAAGCGCACAATCACCCGTAAGGGTCTCTAGGCGCTGGGGGCCGTCGGGAAGATTAAGCGAGCTATTGCCCAGAGTCACATGGTGCTGGGCTAACCTGCCGCCGGAGCCGGGGATCGAACCCTGATCCCCAGATTCCAGCGTCAGTCGCCCTGGCCGCGGCGCCACACTACTCCCATGATGAGTCCCCACATCTTCTTGATGCTACTTGCTCATTTTCGTTCTCCTCTGGACCATTACTCTGAGGCCCCATGGGGTTTGGAGGATCTTGGCTCTGCATCTTAATGCAACCTCGCCAATAGTCTCAACACCCCATCAGGGTTACAAGTGCTATATAAATGCAAACTTTTTTTTATTTTCCTTTTCTACCCCTCCCCAACTCGTCTCAATCCAAATAACTGACTAACATATCCACCACTAAAATTACTCATGTTTTACCATACTAATTCAACACTAATCCTGATGTGTTCCAGAGTAGCGTGCTACTTGGCGCTTCAAAATCCCATCCGGGGTAGCAAGCGCTATATAAATACATTCCTCTTTCCCTGTTCTATCCTGCCACCTAACCTTCTCTACCCAAATAACTGAATAACATATCCACTACTCCAATTACTTCATATTTTACTATACTAATTTTCAACACTAATCCTTTATGGGTTCCAGAGTGGCGTGCTACTTGACAGAAAAGCGCTTCAACACCCATCCGGGGTAACAAGTGCAATATGAATGCAAACCATTCTTCCTCTTTTATTCCTCCGCTATCCTTCTCACCCCAAATAACTGACTAAATATCCACCACCAAAATTACTTCATATTTCACCATATTAATTCACCACTAATCCTTTATGGGCTTCCTGAATAGAGTGCATCAGCAAGCGCTATATAAATATAAACCTTTTTCCTCCTCTATCCTTCTGCTATCATTCCAAATAACTGACTAACCTATCCACCACTTAAAATGTGCTTGCATGTTTCACTATACTAATTCAACACTAATCCTCTATGGGTCCCGGAGTAGCCTGCTACTCGCCGAAAAAGCACTTTGATTCCTCGTCAGGGGTGGTAAGTGCTATATATAAATGCAATTACAATACAATACGCCACCATGTCTCAAACATGGAAGAAGACTTCTCTTAAAGACCTGGGCCTGCCAGTGACGGCGAGGACCAGGGAATGGCAGCAAGGTCAACCTACGAGGGAGGGAGGGAGTGATCCGACATCGAAATCCTGAAAGGAGACTCAGAAACCACACACCCACTAGAAGGCGAGCGACGCAGGGAAGAAGACAGATAAGATAAAACACCATACAAATCCGTTGGAACCGAAGGGCCACGAAGGAAAGGCGCAACCAAAGGCAGCCCGGTGCCGAGTAAAAAGGCGACCTAAGGTGAGCCGCGATCTAAAGAACCTTACAGGACCCTACCAAGGAATACCAAAGAGGGAAAATGGCAGAAGACACCGAAAAAGGGAAAACGACTTGAGGCTGAGATGGCGATGCTCCTACAGAAGAAAAAGGAGTTTGACACACCACTCCCGAAAGTCCTGGTTACCGATCAGTTTCTTCGGTGGCTACTTTTTACAAAGATGCCGAAGGAGAAGAGGAGAACCTCCTTGATCCCTTTGCGAAGAAGATCCTGAAGACTACGAAGACGCTCCAGAAGAGGTGGGAGGGTCCAAACAATTCGGGGACACATGGAATGACTGACACCGAAAGTCCAGAAGAGGAAATATGCTGCTATATGTCGAAGGCATCCCCACCAGATAAGTCTTCTACAGCCAGCTGGTGCAAAGGGCACCCCTCGAAGAGGAAAAAGGAGACTTGTTTCCTGCTGGAAACACTGGCCCCTTTCAACAAGGGAACACAGTACTTGCCAATGCTACCAAGCATCCTAGACCAGGGCAAGGAAGCCTTTAAGAACCAGCCTCAAGCAAGGGCGTGACACCAAGGCTTGAGAAAGTACAAGGCCTCCAAGGGCACTAAATATATTCAGGGCAACACTGTGCCTGACTCCATCGTCACCACGGCCAGAAGAGCTAATGCACTCTCTAACACTGGTCCCCCTCCAGAAAAAGAAAGCAAGAGAATGGATATGGTGGGAAGAAAGGAAAAAGTGGCAGCAACACAATGGCGCATTGCTAACTCCAACGTTCTCCTGAACAGATCTGGACACCAGCAGTGGGACGACAGAGGAGCTCTTCACAAGCTCCCTGTGGAGGACCAAAAGAGAGGGAAATCTGTCCAAGAAGGCAGAAACATCACAAACACATGCCATAAATCTGCACTAGATGCAGCAGGCAAGTGTGCACAGGCACCACCCTAAGAAGACTGCTTGGCTTAGGATCTCAGGGTTCAAACAGGAGGTACAAACCTCCATCGTCAACAGGCCTTTCACAGGAGAGACACTATTTGGGAAGAAGGTATACTGATCCCTCCAACAAATCAAGAAGGACAATAAAACAGCCGGAGTGATGGGAGTCCTGCTGCAAAGAAGCACCTTCAAAAGAGGTGGGTTCAACTACCGAAAACCCACAGGAAGAGGTGCCACATTTGCTATCCTTGGCCAAATGCAACTGCTACAAGGCCAAGGGAACGGACAACAAACAGGTCAACAATCAGGATACCAAGGTTGGCAACAACAAACCAAGCAGCCCTTTCGAGGAAGAGGCAGGGGCAGAGGCCAGCCCTCTAGAGGAAGAGGAAATGGCTCAAATTAACTCCCAAATACAACAAGCTTCGAAAATCAAGAACTCATACAGTTAAATTTGGAAATAAAGGAACTACTGCAAAAACAAGCAATATAATTGGTACCCAAACAGGAGGTTTTCAAAGGGAACTATTCACCATACTGCCTAGTTCTCAAACTGGTTCAGGATTGGCCTGAGTGAGAGGTCTTAAGGTTCATAAACCAATTCATCGTAACACAACACTTCAGAGTGGTGATGCTACAAGAAATAATCCCCCAAATCCAAAGAGGAGATTACATGGCAACAATAGACCTCAAGGTTGCCTACTTACACATTCCTATGAACGAAAAACACAGAAAATACCTACGGTTCCTACACAGAGGAATGCACTATCAATTCAAGGTACTCCAAGTCTGCACCAAGGGTTTTCACCGAGTGCCTAGCTGTAGTGGCACACCTAAGAGAATGGATACAAGTTTAACCCTACCTGGACAACTAGCTGATAAGGGCAAGCGCTAGACAGATGTCTCAAACACACTCAAACAGCTATTCACACGCTGCAAAATCTAGTGTTCTCTATAAACCACAAGTAGTCATCCACAAAGCCAGAAAGAGAAAAGACTTTCCTAGGTGCTAGACTAAACTCAAGAAACACGCAGGCTTACCCGATGCAGAAGAGAATACAGGCAATAAAGCAAGAAACATCACTCTACCACAAGGGTCAGTCTCTGACAGTGAGGAGGGTCATCAAACGTATTGGCACGATGGCATCATGCATGCCACTTATTCCTCACGCCCGCCTACACATGCACCCATTTCAAGAATGGCGGATCAACAACTGGTCCCAAGCCACAGGGAGTTGGGAAGATCTAGTGGTTCGCACAGGCTGCAAGCAGAAATGCAATGGTGGGAATCCAACAACATAACACAAGGCAGACCTTTCAGGACCCCAAATCCTCCTGTGACAGTCACTACAGACGCATCCCTCAGCGCACCACAAACCGCTGAAAGCATGTGGTCAATAGAACAAACATGATTCCATGAACACATCAACTACTTAGAAATGAAAAAGGTGTTCCTAGCACTAAAAGCTTTCCAGAAACCCATTCAGGGGAAAACTGTGTTGATCCAAACCGACAACAGCACAACAATGTTCTACTTCAACAAACCGGGAGGTACGAAATCATTCACACTGAGCAAGTTAGCACAGTAAATCTGGCAATGGGCAGTATCCCAAGCGATCAATTTGCAAACAGTACATCTTACAGGAGTGGCCAACACAACAGCAGCTCATCTGAGAAGACAGAATAACTGTTCCCACAAATGGGAGTGGAACCACAAAGCCGTACAATACATATTCAATCTCTGGGGAACACAAGTGATAGACCTGTTTGCGACAATACAGAACAAGAAAAGCCAGTTCTTAACCTCTTAGCGTTTTTTTTTTTTTTAAAGTAACCTTGATTAGATTGGTATCCCTAAGAGGTTTATTAAACCATGGGCTGGAATTCTTAGTCCTGTCTCCCAATCGGCTAGGAGGGGCTAGCTGTATCACTGCGGATCGAACCCAGTTAGCAAAAACTTAGTGGGCCTGCAAAGGTGGGTACTGAATTTTCCAGAGTGTTAAGCAAGCCGTCTTGGGAAAACCTGGTGATAAGCCCAGACTTATCCATGGGAGCCGACTTTTTCTGATTTCCATGAGCAGTTGTGGCCCATCCAAATTGGATTAAGTGGTCAGTCCAAGTGAGAGGGAGTGGATCGACTTTACTTAAGATTTAGGTTTGAGAAATTTAGGTCAATAGAATGGCCACTGCTGTGCGTGAGGTAATGATGCTAGATCAGAAAGCCCCTGACTGACTGTTGGGATTCAGAGTTAGGCAGAAGCCAAAGGCTTCTACCGCTAGAATGTCCTTAACCAAGAAGGTAGTGCACAGAAACAGGTCTTTAAAAATAAATCCATGACCACATCTGCCATTGCAGCGGTCAACATTTCGAAACTTGTATCCTGCAGGAATGGGTGTTTCAAGGACAGGTTTAGAAGATGCTGACATCCAGGTTTCGGTAATCAAAAGGGCAGCTGGTCTCTTGTTGCAGAGAAGATCATAAATGCAGTCGGCATGTTTTGGCAGAGACTGTACATTAAGAAGGAGCGCCTTGGAGGGAGGTTCATTATGCATAGTACGGATGCTGTCATTTGATATACTAAAGGGGGTGGGGGGTGCCCTAGGCTTCCTGCCAAATTACAGGCGGTGAAGTAGCCACCTCTAAAGGTAATGGTTAACAAGAACAACGGATGGGTTTATTATGGGCAAGTAAATCCTCTTTGGAATACTTCAGACATACCTTAAGAGTGCAAAGGGGCATAGTGGCTGACGCTGAACACTTCTGCATCGGGCCCATTTAAATGCAGTGGTGAGCACCCAGCAGGGAGTAGGCTCCCCGCCCTCAAGCCGTGCTGGAATGGGGAGACAAAGTCGAGGTGGCGCGGTGGAATTACACCGGCACCGTGTAAAAGAGCGCTCCAAAAAGTAGTAGGCTAAGCCTGTGCAATAAAAGCAGTACATAAGACAGAAGTTTGCTTGGTCAAACACGACCCGAAAGAACCAATTCCCCGAAAAAAAAACGTATAATTCCCTCCGCACATAACTTTCCAGTTCAAACTAAAACACACTTCACCTTCCAACACTTTCCCAACAATAACATCCATGATCCAAAGAATTAACGCAACAGTTTAAAGATTGTATCACATTTCATTAAAAAGAGGAAGTCGCGAGGAGCAAAAAAGGTCTCTTCCCCCCTCTCTTACTACGAGTCCATGTGTTTGCACGAATGGTTGGAAGTAAAACATTATTCACTTTTTTATTTTTATCAAAGCGCTATGATGTGGCCCTGTTCACTGCGTTGCAGCCCCCCGCACATCCCCCACCTCCAGCCGTGCTACTGACAACACTTGTTTGATGCTTGTTTGATCAGTTTTGCTCATACATGTGGGATCTTGAGGACATGGTATTGCATACATTATATGCTGCAAATTAAAACTTTCAACTCTTTATGAAAAGTATTACTATGCAGCGTGCAAAGTATGTTCCTTCAACTGTTTGGCTACATATGCTGCACATGTCTCATTTAAGATGTCTTTCAGCTGCTGGGGAATTGCGTTGTGTTTATATTTTTACTGAATGGTTTTAAGTGAGTTCTGACCAGATGGTTTCTAAGATTCCATTTCTTACTAAGGACAAGCAGTGTGTTTTTCTTCTAGTTTAACTTCGAAGTTATCCAGAATGTGCCAGCATTTCTTCATTGTTTTCTGAATTGTGGCAGTATATTCACAAAACGTTGTGATACATTTTACCTAATTGGTTCTAACTTTTGATCTGGTTGTCGGAAGGTGTTCAGCATGGAGTGTTACGAGCTGTGTTTAGAAGGCTTTTTTGGGGCGTATTGTATTATCTGTTCCACAGTCTAAAAATGTGGTCATCTGTATATATCTGAAAACTGATTTTATCTCTGCTGTGTTGGATGGGGTTTTAATTGTTTGACATTTTTCGATTGAGCTAGTCATGAATCCTCTTAGGTTCAGATTGGCTTTTCCAGATTAGTGTACCCTTTTCATTTTTGCCATTGACTCTGTCTGGATGGTGACATTCCATGTCTTCTCCGAATCCGCCAGAACAGGGTTTGCGGATTCAGATGCAAAGCAGTATTCCTGGGTTCTCCCTCTTTAGAAACTATTCCGTATTCAAGGGTGATTTATTTTAGAGATCTATTTTTGCTAGTTTGAAAATAAGAAACCTGGAGTCTACGGGGTGTGGTGCAAACCCCCCCCCCCCCCTCCCCACCTTGCCTTATATTTTTGCTTAACCTCTTGCGCTAGGCCCTGTTGAATATTGGTGTAGGTAGCTTATATAGCCATCTTAGCTAGGATGTCCGTCATTTCATGGAATGCGTGCTTTTCAACTAAATTTATGGTGCACATTGCATCTTTTAAACACCCTCCTATTCTCTTACTTATCTATCTTTCGTTAGGACCTTTATCCAAGACTTCTTTGACTTGAGTCTAGATGTATTTCTTTGGGGTTTGTACGATTGGCTATTAAACTTAAACTTGAAGTAAAATCTTCAGATGGAAATCCTAGAGTCTCCTTTGTCCCAGGTGATTTCATGTGTAACATCTTTTCAATCATGTCATCTTCTAATGTTTATCAGCAGTCTGATTAAAAAAAAAAAAAAAAACAAACAAAAAAAAAACTTCTTCTCCTATGTGCTGGATCATACATGGTTTGACTTTCCGAAACCTGTTTTTGTGCCATGCAATGCAGTTTACCATGGTCAAAGGAGCAGTTAAGGGCCTTACTGATCACTTTTCTTTAAAATTCAGATGACTTTGTCTGGGTATCTACTGGTTGCATTTAAAATTCATGGTGGCAGGTCCAGAATTTACAAGCCTCGAGTGCTGCAACTAATGGGCTCAGTTTTAACAAATTCTAGCGACTGTTTTGCCAATGTATATGGATCGGGAACAAAACGGTACACCTTTTGTCAGCCTAATGTGCATTTGAACATACCTTCATTTTGTTCAACCGAAACCTCTCACTGGGGTGAAATGCACCAATAACACTAACTTTCAGATGAAGATCATATTTGAAAAAAGCAATCCAAGAAAAACAGTTTGTTGTTTGATCTTGATCTAGTGCATGGCTCCCTCCCTACGGAGTATCTAGCCACTTCGCTGCTCAGAAACTAAAGTGCTTTGGAGCATCCACATTTTTGGCTTCTTCTTAAAATTTGTGTAGTAAGGCAGTACAGATATGTAAAGGGAGTTTGTTCCAGTGAGGGGGTTGAATAGAAGAAAGATCTGCCACCAAACCTGGAGGTGCATAATCGAGGGATCTTCAAGAGCGCCTTGTTTGTGGCCCTTAACTGTCTGGAGGACTGATCATTAAGGAGTCTTGAATGAAGATTGCCAGGGAGGACCTTATTTAAAGCCCTGTCAGGCTAGAAGATGATCAGTTTCCTGATAGGCAACCAATGCAACTTTTTTTAGGAGAGGGGCTAAAGAGGAATGTGCGGGAGGTTTCATATCAGCTGTGCAGCTGTATTCTGCACAACCTAAATTTTTGCCAACAAAATGTCAGCTGCTACCAACCGTGCGTTCCCATAGTCCAGGTGATTGGTTAGAAGTGCCTGGACATGGATTTTCCTGGAGGTAGAAGGGAGCAAGGGAAAGGCTTTTTTTAAGATCCTAAATTGTGGCAAACCAAGTGCCACTGGTTGTATTGAATCTCTTTCATAGATAACATATATTCTAATTGTTCTCCGAATTTTTTTACCACTTGTTTAGGAGAAGGGCCTGGGCCAGGTTCAGTGGGCCAGCACTCAGCCGACCAAAGCTCATGTGCCTTACCAAATAACAATGTCTTCTCGCTATTTAGTTGGAGACAATTGATAGTTAACCAGTCTGTGATTCCCCTCATACAATTTCATAAACTGAGATTAAAGTTTTTCTGGATTTGGTCCAAAGGAGATGAGACGTTGGGTATCATCGGCTTATGATACTGTTCTTCCAATTTTGATTCATAAGGCACAATGTCTTTCTTAGTGTTTCTTACTAAAAACCAGTTAGTCAAGTTTTTTTTAAAATACAATATATTGTTTGCTACCCACTTGCATTTGGTTGTGTATGTGATCTCCAAATACTCAGTGTGACCACAAATATATACCTCCTACTACCCATGTTTGACCACTACTTTAGGTGTGCTTCTACTTTTAAATATAATTGTTCTGTCTCTGACCTTTTGTACACTGCTCTCGCTCTTGCTATCCAATCTTACCTCTCCACAGTATATAGGCTGTTGTCTTATAAATCTGAAATTATATCTGACATGTTAGACACTGGATTTACTCTTTTGTCCCATGACAAGATATATGAAGACTTGTGTGCGTGCCAAGGCTTGACTCCAATTTCTGCAAACATTGTATGTTAACGTTTTTGCCAGCATCCCAGCCAAAGGCAGTGGGTTTCTGCCTTTGGCTCCATTCAGTTGCTAAAAAGTAGTGGCTGTGTCAGTGGTTAAAAAGTATTGGTGCTTATTGGTACTGAGTTGGGTTGCCTCGGTGTACATGGCCCAGGTACAATGTTTTTTGGGACATTCCTATGCTTTTTAAGATTCTCTCAAGTCTCTGAATGTTTATCTTATTGCACCTTCGTTTCTTGTGAACAGGGGCCAAGAATTAAGCATGTTTGTAGACATGCCTCCGTAGCTTTGGGGCAGCCTCGGGCTTCATTGACAGAAGATGTACCACGGCTCAGCGCCTTACCTCTGCGCGACCGGGACATAATCGATCTACCTCTCCAGGTGAACGGTAAGTAATTCAAGGAAGGGTCAGTGGCTGAGTTGATGTGATTAACTAGGCACCTCTTCCATTTACTGTGGGGTCCATTTTTAATGCCTCGTGGCAAGGGGCATACAATGTAGAATCATTTCGTACTCTGTACAACTAATTCTTTGTCACAATAGGCCGTTGTCTACATAGTCCTCCTCTGTAAGATGGTACAGGACAATTGGGAATGATACCCTCAAAGGATTATTTAAATTAAAACGAAAAAGAGCTTGCCCACTGTGCCATGGCATAAGCTGCAGAATCAAGGGTCTATTACAATAGATCAGATAAAAATGATTAAGTGGTTACTTGTACGTGTATAGGGCAAACTTGGAGTTACTGGTTAACTGCTTGTAATCCTGAGCAGTGTGTGGACTGTGTAGTTGCTGTCATAGGACTGATTATAGATTCTCAAGGTGTGTGCTATCCTGCTCTATTTCCTTACATAACATTACAGTGCTTAATGTAGCACCGTAAAAGATGATTGATATTTGCTTATTCTCTAGACTGTGATAATTGTAACCAGGTCAGCTCCTACATCACTATACGAACTGTTGTGTTTGCAGACTTACATGGGATAGAGCCTACATGCCACATGATGCTGACAGCAGTTTTTAAAGGCTTAGCACCACACAAGCATTTAAGGCCTAACCAATTTTGCCTTCATCCAAAATAAAAGTACACAGTAGAAGAACAAAACAAACGCAATTTTGTGTGAGTTAGGGCAGCGTGTAATGAGGATTCAGGGTATGAATTCAGTACACTCCTTTGCTATATGAGCGAATTGTAATGCAATATTCTTCTGTTTTCCTCTGTCCAGAGAGCTCTTCAGGTTCTGAATCTGAGAGCATTGGCAGTCATCGAAAACCTAGGAAAGTGGCAGCAGCACCATCAGCTCGCACTGCTAGACCCATGGGTGGCAGAAAGAAATTACGACAAGGTCGCTGTAGCCGGTGCAAGGGCTGCCTCAATCCAGTCGACTGTGGAAAGTGTATCAACTGCTTGGACAAAACGAAGTTTGGAGGGCCCAACACAAAGAAACAATGCTGCGTGTATGTTTACTATTGGGGACAGCTTTCCTGATAACGTTGTTTAGCTGTGGATGTTTGGAGGGAGGGCAGGGAGCAAGGGTGGAAAGGTACTTGAGTGCTGGCATTGAGTGAAATGTCGGCAATTGTTCTAATTAGAATTAATTTGCTTTGCATTGCTGTCACCACTCTCCTCTTTCCACTCCCCCCTGCCTTATTCTTGCAGATTGTCGATGGGTGGGTTGCTCTGGCTCTGGGAGTATTTTTACAATTCTTTCTTTTTTTAGGCACCGGAGATGTGACCGAATTGTAGCTCGGAGGAATGCAAGACTAGCAATGAAAGGAGGTGAGATTTCTAACGGGACCGGGATGGTGTTGAGCAGCCAGGTTACCTTCCATAACTGACAGCAGTATATCCACATAGTATATCCCCCTTTGTGTGCTATATTTGTATATCCTACCAATCGGAGTGTTTCCTTGCCAATGATACGTTTCCTTGTCTGTGCCCGAATTTGTATTGCACTTAGTCTTATCCGTTTCAAGATCTGTGTTGATTCTCATTTTTTGCTTTCATTAGCTTTGCTTTATTTCATCTAGTCCCTCTGCTGACTTACGTTTTGTTACAGCCTTTATGTCCAGTGACCTACAGTGTAGACTGTAGTCTCCAGTGTGATTTTGTGTTATAGTCTACCTATACAGGCTGTGTCCACCACGCCTCACTGTTCTCTGCTGGCCCAAATGTGTCTCCTTCCGGTCCAGTTGAAATGTTATGTTGGATTTTTTTTTTTTTAGAGCATTTGTCAAATATAGCACCCAAATCATGGAGCAGAAATTAACTTGGTGACCAGTTTAGGTGGCATTCGAAAATGGGTACTAGGAGCCCTGAATTTTCTGGTTTGTGGATTCCTCACTTCTCCCACATTCGACTGTGCAGCTTTGGTTGTCTTTGTTATCTGTCATCTGAGTTGCTTCAAATCCTTTTTGTTTGGGTGGGGACAAATTGGTTAAGTTAGACAAGCGTCCTCATTCCTGAGACCTGAATGAATGTAGAGTCCTACAAGATTTACTGCTATCCTTTTTGCTTTAATCTTTGAGGCCTCCCTTTTATCTTCAGCCTGGGGTCTTAAGTGTCTTTTATGATGCTGCACACCTGTCTGCATGTCGGTGCTCCAAAGGAAGGTCGACTGAAGGTTACCATAGCCTGAAGTCAGTTGTCGGTCAATGGCAGGAATATATTTTCCACAACTAAACTGAGTTTTTGTTATGGGATTTAGTCACCCTTTAAAGCCCCATCAGTCAAAAAAGTCCACCTTTCATACCCTGATTAGCAATAAAACTGATTGTTGCCAGTAAAGTGAAATATCTACATTAGAGGTCTCCAACCTTTTCTTTAGTGAGAGCAACTCATCAACAGTGAAAATCATTGTGAGCTGCTTAAGGCAAAGCAACCAATGCATTCTTCTCAGAGAAGCAATTTAGGCTGCAGTCCTGGTGGAGGAGTGGCAACTCTGCAATACAATGGGCACTGGTCCAGCCAGCAGACTACTTTAAAGAGTGCCATAATTCGGATGGCACCATTACAAAACAGTGGCATAAAGGCGCCCAAATCTGGCCCTATGGTGTATTGTGCATTGCTATTGCGTAGCCACAGCAGCATGATACAATGTGCATCACGGTCCATGAGGTGATGTTGCTGGCTGTTTGTATACAGTGCCTTCAAGGCAGGCCTGTGCTAATCTTTCTTTTGGACACTCCAAGGGAAATGCAGCTGCCCTCTGACATGTTTCATATATCCTGCCATTGAGAACCACTGTATACTCCCCATTCTTTCTAAGATTACGCCTTGCATGGTTATCAAAACCAAACAATGCCATTAGTGCCACAGTGTCATCTATCAAATGTAGTGTCATTCTTAAACAGAGGCAGGTTCCCAAATGCCATGATTCTGAAAACCTAGTGGGTTAGGACAAAACTCTCTCAGAATATACGTAGTTGAAACGTATAACTACATGGTGAAGGAAAGTGCTTCTTTTTGCATGGTTACCCCGTAACTTTTTTGTCTGATTCCTGATGCCAACTTGGCTGAGTGCGCCCTGGGTCCCTTCCAATCAGGTTCCAAGGGCTTATGTTCTTTCCAAAAACCTGTACCTTTGTCTCCACAATTGGCACACCATTGGGCCTCATTTAAGTCCCTTCTAAAAGTTACCCCTTGTGCCAAGGTCCTTGCGACCAGAGAGGGCCTCTGAAGGCGGCAACATTTATTATGCCACCCTTGGTGAGCCCTCACTTGTACACCCACAAACTGCCAATGCAGGCTGCGTGGTTTGCCTGCTACCAACCTAAAGTACCCCGGAGGACCTGTGCAGAATTCGATAAAGACTCCTTTCTTCAGTGGACACCAGATTTGTCCACCAAAGAAACCAACCCCCAGTCCCCTGATCTGGGTGGATCTGCTACACTGCACCTGAAGCCCATGGCCCACGTTTGAGTGGACCACTTACCCGGGGACGTCTCCTCGGTGATCCGACCTCATCTGCACCAGTGGCTGACCTCTCCCAAGACTACTCGACGCCAGCAGCCGAAACTAGACCCCAAAAGGAACCCCTGCATCCTCCACCCCCCCCCAACTTTGGGGAGCCCAGCCGACTGTGCCCAGGTGTTTCCCAGCTTACCAGCTCACCTGTCCAGCAGTTGGTCGCCCTCGTCCAGCCTCCTGGTCGAAGCCTGCGGTGTTTCTTCCCGACCAACAACCTCCACTGGTTTACATTGGCAGCCCCATGCCTACTTTGTACTGGGGTGAATGTATGACATTGTTCTACATTCTGTCCATCTGTGTTTTTTGCAATTTTCACCCCGAGTGGACTGGGTATGCTCAGACGTGAGTCCCAGGCTCTCCACACCACTGGAGTCAAGCTATCCAGGCTGATGAAGGCTGATAGCCAGAAACCGGTCCTTGGATGCTTGATTCCGGTCTGGGAAAGACATGGCTTGGTAGTTCGGACTGGACTGTTCCCATGAGGCACAGGGTCAGAGCTGATTTGCATATAGCCAGTGTCTAACCAGGGATGGTGCGGAGTGCAAAAAAACGACGGATTTAGGCCCAGATCCTTTTACTGGGGTGAATGTATGACATTGTTCTACATTCTGTCCATCAACTGTGTTTTTTGTACTTTGCACCCAGTCGCCAGAGTGCAGCTGGAGGTGAGCTTTTGGTGCCTACTTGTGGCCCCCTTTGTGCCTACCTTTGATCCCTGGGCCCTGACCCAGAAACCGCAGGTACCTAATTGTGACGGAGCTCTTCTGAGTACCCCCTGTCTCCATAGCTCTAGATTGGGCCCCAACTTCTTCTTTGACCCCTGCACGCGACCGCCCCTGTGGGTGCTACCAGCTCGAGACTGAACTATCTGAACTGAACCTTATAACGTAGTGCTATGAGACCTACGTGTGATATACACGCTCAGGAAATACCCAATACAATACCTAGTACTTACCTGTAAGACTCTAACCTTATTTTCTTACATAGGAGTACATTGCACTGTATCATAACATTGCATAGCTCTATCATTGCAAGATATAACACTGTATCTGATTGACATGTACAGAAAGCTTTCTTAAAACTGTAAAGTATTTATTGCATTTACAAAATCCTACTGCATTCCTGAAACTTGTTACCAGTGACAAACTGTATAACTTGCCTGCATCAAGTGATTCTTGGTTCTAGTAATAGAAATAACAAAGTAACAACATTGTATACAAACAATTGGTCTGGATTCAATGTATGTAAACAGTTGGTCTGGATTCAATCTTTAAGTGTGTGACATCATTTCTTGCCTGAGTCTTTACAACAAATGCCTAAAACTACCCTCTTATAAGCCCAACTGCCCAGCTACCACTACAGTCAGAGTAAGGTTCCATCTACCTATATCTCTGCCATTTTTTGGGTACTCCCTGAACTCTGTATATACCATACCAAAAAGATGTATAGTGTGCACAGAGACAGCTTCCTACATATGGCTATTAACTTTTTCGACTCAAAAAACAGAAAACATCCAGGAGCTTGAATGACCGGTGTTCTGGTAACAGAACCGAACCGATGTTACAGATCTTGTGAGGATGACAGGCAAAGTGGGTCGTGCTAAGATTAAAACCGGTTCCTTTAGATCTCTGGGTGGGACTTCAGGGAAGGGAGTCAAGTTAGGCCTACTGTTGGACTTGGCCCTTAGGGCAGGTTCACCCCTAGACTTTTTGCTTTAAATGGTGAATTGGTGCTGGTGATTTTTGGGTTCTGCACACTTTCACTGTGTCCCAGTGGAAAGTGTGTGCGCACTCTGAGTGCATGTGCTGAGCTAGCCTGCCCGCCCATAGGAATGCATGGGGAATGTATGTGTCCCTGGTAGTACCTGATGCGTGGGGAGTGCGGGCTCGAATTTGTTATGTGTGAACTCGTGGGAGTGAATGCTGCGCGATGGTATGTGCAGCTTGTATGTGTCTAGTGGGGAAGTGCCATTCCTAGACATGGCTGTACGTGTGCTGTGAGGGTGCTGGAGCGTGATTGGCTGGAGCTGGCTGGCATGCCAGGCTCCAGGAAGTCTGGATGGGTCTGCCCGGTGGTGAGTGGGAGATTAGCATGCTGATGGCTGGGGAGGAGTGTACCTGTGTCCTGAATGAGGCTGGGCTTTCCCCTGACAATGCTGGCTCCGCCCCCCTGTGGTGCGTCTAATGACCCAAGTCCTGCCAGTGAATAGAGGGGGTGGTTGAGGTAAACAGAGTACTCAAGAACCAGCTGCGACTGTTTCTGCCCCCACCCTGCCCTCAGACAAAGGAATATGGTGTATAAAGATGGGGCTGTGTCCCCACAGAAGGGGTTCTCTTCCTGGATCCTGAGTGGGGTGCTGCTGCTGGCCCAGAGGACCGCCACTTGGGGTGTCTCACTGCCTGGAGACCCAGTGAGCTGGCTCTGGGCCCAGCCTTGCCCCCCTGCCTACCAAAAAGAACTTTGTTGGGTCTGGACCTTGCAAGTAGCGCTGGGGAGCGCTTGATTCTGCCATAGCGCTTGGAAAGCGCTTTATTTCCCCTCTAGCGCTGGGCCTCTAGCGCTTGAGAGCGCTTTATTTCCTGTTATAGCGCTTTGGAGGGCTTGATTAGCTGTACAGCGCTTGGGAGCGCTTCATTTGTGAAAGCCGGTGCCCACCCGGCATTCTCCCCCTGTTTTGCGGGCTACCTAAAGAGATTTCTTTCCCGCCGGAGTGTTATCCCTGGTGCCCCCCAGCCCCTCCTTGGGCCGTGATCTGATCGCCTGGCCGCCTCCCGCTGAGATCACCGAAGCCCCGCAGATCCGGAGGACCAGACTCCCCCTGTGAAGCTTGGGAGCCCCGGACGCCCGCCCCGCTCTGTGCAGAGCCGCTGTGTGCCCCGCACCCGCCTTCCCTAAAGTACTGTACGGGACATACGCTTGCTCACCCTGGATGCGTGAGTATTGGTAGGGCCTCGGGGGGTACGCGACTCACGCGAGATGCGTGAGCATTGGTAGGGGCTGTGGATTTCTCCCTGCTAAAGCGCACAGAAGCGCTACGAAGCGTCCAGGTGGCATTTTTGTGTAGAGCCTGAGAGGCTCAGGGGGCAAATATTGATCTAGAGTCTCCAGAATGGGGACTCCAATGTTGGGGGCCACATTTGTTGATCAAAGCCCACGAAAGGCTCAGGGGCACAGTTGTGTTGGTTACTAGAGCCTGCGAGGCTCCCACCTTGCCCCACCTTTTGCTCCGAGCCGACAAGAGGCTCAAGGGGGCATATTTGTTTTCGAGCCTAGGAGAGGCTCCAGGGGCATTTCTGGTTCTGGAGCCCTGAGAGGGGCTCTTGAGTGCCCACATTGTGTTTAAGAGCCTGAGAGGCTCAAGAGGGGCCATTCTCTTTGGTTAGAGCCACGAGGCTCTTGGGGGACATAAGGGCTTTGTGCAGAGCCTGAGAGGATCCAACGTTGTCCCCACCATCATTGCTTCACAGCTGCCCAGCACTTCGTGGGCAGCTGCCACGTTTAGGCCCCCTGACTTTGGACACAGGGCGTCCTAGCCCCAACAAGGCCGTTGGCCTAGGGACAGTCACAGGTGGTGACTTACGTGAGTTTGGCGCAATTGTACTTTTCCTGCACCTCTGAATGTGTTTTTATGCGTCATGTGCCTTCCTTCCTTACACCTCTGAATGAATGTTATGCATTGCATCATGTGTTATGTTCTTACACCCCTACAGGTATTGTGATACTTAGGTGGTTGTTTTCTCCCTAGTACAGGTGGTGCTAGTGAGGTCCTGGTTACCAGTAGTTACTGGTTGTGTGCTCTATTTTTATATTTTGTGCTACAGTGATTTACATTCTAAGTGCTATTTCTGAAAGTGTTACTTCTGATTCCTGACAGTGGTCCAGGTGGCCCTGTCTTGTACATATCCCCTGTAAATTCTGCCCGTGCCTCTGGCACATTGTAAAGTGTGTGTTTTATCTAATGTGTTTTGGTGTAATACAAAGGCTATTTTTATATAACCTTGTGTGGAGTTTCCTTTGTGGTGGGCCTTTGGGTGTTGTTGCTGGGGTGCGTGCGCAAATACTTAACTTACATCGCCTCCAAGTTTAGCCTTGCTGCTCGCGCCACGTTACCTAGAGGGTGAGCAGGGGTTATCTTGGCGTGTAACTCCCTTGCCCTGACTTGGGAGTGGTGGTCTCTGACTGACTTTGGCGAAAGCCCTGGCCAGCCAGGGATCCCATTTCCAACATTGGCGGCAAGCGGTGAGGATAAGGATTTGTGTTTGCGGTGTACCACAGTGGTAACTGGCCACACTACAAAGCTCTGCATTTTAGATGACCACATTCTAGGGGATTGTTTTTTTTGAAGTTTCATATTTTCTTCTCCTGAAGGTATCATTGTGCAATTGTGTCCAGTGCATTTGTCCCCCACCCTGCGCCCAGAGTTGGTACCTGTGTCACGTGTGGTCAGGTTGAGGAATCAGGGGTGGTAGAAACTGCCTTACCGGTTGTTGTAATACTTTATTCGACAAATAATCATCATAAAAGTACAGACATACATACATACAAAAGATACATAAAAAGCAGTCCGTCCCAAAGTACTACAGCAAGAAGGAATAGTTCTAAAACTTAAAAGAAGCATTGGTATTACTAGCTAGTCAATTCAGACGGGTTTGCTGAGTTACCTAGCAATCTGGAGCGAATTAACCAGGCACCCGCAAGGTATTTTGAGACCCCACAAACAATATACAATGAAGCAGTGTCAGATGACATAATGCGCAGGGCTAATCTGTGATCTTTCACGCCCATGGACTTACACACTGGTTTCAGCCATTTGTTCCTAACAAGTTTATAGGCAGAACATGCAAATAGGAAGTGGCTTAGAGATTCTTTCGGGCAACTACAGCCTGGGCAGTTTAGATCTTTCCCCTCCATACTTTTCCAACCTGCCGTGAATTCTTTAACGGGCAAGGTACCATATCTGAATTTCAAAAACAAAGTCCTATCTCTAGGCGTTTGGATAAAATTCAGAAAGGGCTCGGTCATACGCCACACTTTGTGTTCTAAAAACTTAGTCGTCAGTGGGCCAAAGGACGAATTGGCATGCACCTTGGAATCTACCCATTCCCAATATAACTTTTTTACTTCTTGTTTAGTGGGAGGGCATTGCGAGATCCAATACGCTCCCAATCCTATCGAGTTTACCAAAAGCTTGAGGTTGTTAAGCCACTGTATTTTGTTATTTACATTTAGGGTAATTAACTCATCCAGGACTCGAGCATAATCTTTTAATTCTTCTGTCCTTCGAAGTCGCACCCAAAAAAATAGGGGTCTAAGATGGACTTTATCAGCTATACATTTAATGGCCATATCAAAAAATAACGGTAACAGAGGTGTTGACATGGGGAGTGATACCAGATCGCGAATAAACTTGTTCTCTAGAACTGTCAGGGCTCTAGTGTTAACAGCGCCCCAGATTTCAGAGCCATAGACAGCTGATGCTACCGCCTTTCCCTCATAAACTGATAGGGTTGGAGCAACAGGTCTGCTGGTTGAGTGGCGTTGATTTTTTAATATAACTCCAGAGATCCTTTTAAGATTAAGTATCATTTTGGATATATGTGGCCCCCAAGACATATTGTTGGATAATCTAACCCCCAAATAGTCAAATTCATTTACAACCTCAAGCGGAGACCCGAAGAGTGAAATATGTACATTCCTTGACTTCCTTTTTAACGAGAAGACCATTAACTTTGTCTTTGTGGTATTTATTGTTAATCCCCGCTCACTGCAGAAGAGTGAGAAACGATCAAGCAATTTCTGCAGACCCTGCGGGGTCTTGGACATCAAGAGGGTATCGTCCGCAAAGAGGAGTGTGGGGGTCTTCTCACCGGCAAGGACTGGCGCATCCGCGGGGTCCTCCCTCAAATGGTCCACCACCCCATTTATAAAGAGGGAGAACAACGTCGGTGCCATCACACATCCCTGCCGCACTCCTCTGTTGACTGGTACCCTCTCTGTCAATTGCCCTTGGCTCCCCCACCGTATCCTCGCAAAGTTGTCCTCATGGAGCTTAATAATAAATTTCAGAAGATAGTTGGGAAACCCCATTGCCAATAGAACTTCCCACAGTTTGGAGCGAGGAATGACATCGAATGCGGTTTTGAGGTCGATGAAAGCCAGATACAAACTACCTTTGTTGATGGAAACTGACTTCCAATAGACCGCACAAAACAGGAACACCTGGTCTATTGCACCCACATTCTGTCTAAACCCTGCCTGGAAGTGTGTTAATACCTCTTCTTCCATGAGCCATGTCTCGATTCTATTTACAATAACCCTACCAACTACCTTTTGTATAGTGTCAATTAAACTAATTGGCCTATAGTTTGCGGGGTCCTCTCTTTCGCCTTTTTTATATATTGTAATTACCTCCGCCCCTTTCCAAGAATCTGGAACTAGGAAACCCTGCTGGATTAAATTAATTAAACTAGCTATAAAATTTGCCCATACCAAAGGTTCGTGAACTAACAAGTCTCCAGGCAGGCCGTCTGGTCCAGCTGCTTTGCCTGGCCGGATTTTAGAGATAGCATCTTTAACCTCTCTTGCTTCGAAAGGGACTATCTCTATTGGTAAATCTAGTCTTAATGGGGATGATATTGCTAAAGATAAGTGGGCTTGAGTCTCATCTTCACAATATAACTTTAAAAAATGAGCGTGCCATTGCTGCTCATTTATGTGATTTAAAATGGGATCAACTCCTCTTCTATCTAAAATGTTGATCAATTTCCAAAAGGAGACAGAATTCTTATCCCATGCTGCTTTTTTAAGTTTCTGCCAGTGGTCTTCCTCCCAATTCTTTTTAGAAGATGCCAAGATTTTGCGGTAATCCCTCCTGGCCAGTCTTACTGCTCTGGGGTCTTTTAACTTTATTGCCCGTGCAATTTCCTTTCTCCTTTCCCTGCAGTCAGCAGTATACCAAGGATTTGTTTTTAATAAGTATTTCTCAGCAGAATGATCTCTTGGTGGTTTTTTGAAAAACCTTGCCTATTTTAGCTATAAGATCATAATAATGGTTTAAAAATAATGGCCCAAGGGTATTAAAATTAGCCAAATCCATCTTTATTCCCGACAAGGTCGAAGATTCCGCTATAACCAACTCCCTAATGTGCAAGAGAACCTCCTCCTCAGGCTTAATCGCCTCCCATCTCAGTTTCCTATTACAGTTGGATGGGATAGCCTACTTGGTAATTAGTTTCGGACCTGGGGACTCACTTTGTTCATTTGACCAGTTAATTATCATGCATAGGGGATTATGGTCACTATCTATGGACTGCTTAATCTCCATATCTATAAGGTTGGACCAGGAGTGGAGATCTAAAAAAATATAATCAATTCGCGATGGGGAGGCTATCTTGTTATAGGTCATCGCCCCATTGCCATCGGAAATGGGCCGCCCATTCAGAGCTCGTAATTGGTGAGCCAAGGTTAAAGCATTCAGCTGTATAGCTCTGGGATACCATTTCTTGCTAGGTGCTAAATCTAAGGTAGGGATGGAGTACTTCCAATCCTCCGCGGTCCAACCCAAAATATCCTCATCGTCCAGGGGTTCGAAAGTACAATTAAAATTGCCACCCACCAGGATTTTTGATCCCAGAGCTAGTTCTAGTAACTTGGAATCCAAAAGCTCTATTGTTGGAGAAATTTGACAGCCCTGCGATCCTCTAGCATAAATGCAGAAAATATGTATTTTGCCCCCCATTGGGCTTTTCAAAGATATGTACAATAAGTCATCCGAGGGAACATTATACACATTGACAGCATAATTAAGATTAATTTTCACCCATATGTGTAGGCCACCAGATGGGCGGCCTTTCCCTGAGCAAACAGCCGGGACATAGTAAGTGGAATAGTATACTGAGGAGACAGACACCATGTTTCCTGAAACATGCATATGTCGAATGGTTCAATGAAATTATTCCAGTCTGGGATTTCAAGATTTTTTTTGAGCCCTGCTATATTCCAGGAAAGGATGTGTATAGGGGTGCCGCCTGTATTCGGAACAGTTAATAAATGGGAAGACGGAATTTCCATTTCAATACAACTAAGATCACCATTTTCCGGGAGTAACTCGACAGGCCTAGCATTACCTACTTTGACCACAGACCATTCTATCTTTTCCCCTAATGCTGCTTTTTCAATTTCATTTGAAATTACGGGTTCAACTAACTTGTTTTCCAACCCAGAGTTAAAGGTTTTTAGATGGACTTGGGTCTCTCCTGTCCTAGAAACTACCGGACCTGGCGGATCTATCATATCCTTTAAAGTTAATTCTCCAGAGGAAGTAGATAAAAGTCAATCTACATTTTCCAACCCACTATAACGGTTGAAACAAGATATGGACGGGGGGTTGAATTGAGGACCTGGCCATACTCCATTAGGGTGCACTGGGCCATTCAATGGCCTACCTGATCTCCTCGGAACTACACTCCACCCTTCGTTGACGCCACCATCCCACTGGCTCAAGGTGTTATGTTTTAGTTTCCAGACCATGTCCCTCTATGCTGGTTGGTATCATGGAAACGACTGCCCCTTGTAGGGTGTGTTGGATTCCTCCCAGTTCACTGGCTTGGATTATGCTCTTGCCAGGGATCCCCTTTTATTCCTCTTCCTGTGTGATTTGGACCTCTCAGCCAACTCCACCTATTACCACCATAGTCTAGGACCATGTAGAAATAGGATACGGGTTTGGCTGAAATTGAAGAGTTAGTAATACGTGGGGGTCCTGCAGTTATATGCTCCACCGGACCCAAATCCTCAAAGGACACAACACAATCCCCCTGTATGTTTTTTTTATTCTCGCCCACCCAGGGTGCTCTCTCTACCATGAGCATTATGCTATTAATATTTGGGGGTAGCGGATGATTTTGATCTAACCAGTGACAGACTTTGTTCTTGAGGGCCCAAAAAGATTCAGATGTTGAAGGGGCAAGCTCAGGAACACCAGTTAGCACTATTACATAGGGGGAAGCGTCAGGTGGTAAATTAATATTGCGGCGAACCTTAAGTTGTACTGATTTAAGGATCGGGGGTTTAGGCACAGAAGATTGGGGTTTGTCGTGGCTCTGTGTTTTTTTTGGGGCATTAGATGTTAAATTGGGCGTGTTACTATTGCTACTCTTAGCAGTGGATGTTTTGGAAGGCAGTGATTTGGAGATTACAGATCCCCCTACTGTCTGCTTTGGTACTAAAGGTTTAATACTGGATAGTACCGGGGTTTTCATAGCTGTGTTGACAGGGTTGTTAACGTTGCTTTTCCCTTCTTCGTGTATGGCCTTTAGTTGTAATTCAATCCCTAGTAGTCTGGATTCCAGAGGTGCAAGTAAAGATTTAATAAGTTTTGCTAGGGCACTCATAAATATACCTTTTCTATCTTCTAGGCCCTCTGCTGTCTCATCCAAGGAACTAGACTCTAAGAGGCTTGCAAGGCTGATGTTAGAATCCGAATTATCGGGAATACCCAATGGAAAGGGGTGAGATCCATGGGGACCCACTGTTCTATCAATACCCTGGACTGGAATGGCCAAACTATCACAACCTTCGTGGTTATCACTGATGTTGTTGGAGATCTCAATATGACCACCCGCAACATCAGCACCTAATGTGGTGACGCCAGTACTCACACTAAGTGGTTTGGAATTTTTCGGGACGGCGCCCTCTCTTACACCCCTTAAGTATGTTGAGACATCCTGACCAGCAGTGCCTGCCTGGGGGATCATAGTAGGAAGAGCTACTGGCGAGGGATTCAGAATGTGAGGAACAAGTAAAACATCCTGATTGTCGTTAGTAGGGGGACAAGTAAGTAATAGAACGGATGAATTAGAGTCCGGGTTGGAAAGATTTTTAGTGGGTGTACGTGCAGATGCAATTATTCCCAATGAAGACCTTCTCGCGTTAGCGAGGTCCTGGGATACCCTCCTTTCCATAAGGACGATGCCTTCGTCGATTAGTTGGTTAGTACGTACAATAAAATTATCTAAAGAACCAGTGAGTTTCGATTTGCTGCGGGTTTCCCGGGTGCACATTTCTGGTAATTGATTATACCTAACTGGATAACAAATCCTAAAACAAATATAACTGTATATAAATTAAAATACAACAGAGTTGAGAAAAGAGCTTACAATATTAGTACCCCCTTTGATATCACCAGCAGGACGCTAATAACACTGCCCAGGGGTGTGGCCCAGACCAGACTCTCCAGGCCTCGAAGGGCCACAGAGGGCCCGCCCTTTGCCCGGGCTTAGCCCCGGGCGCTCCCGCGCGCTACCGCGCAGCGGGAACCACCAACTCTGATATAGAGCTAGGGGCGGGGGCGTTACCGGCAGGGAGAGCAGCCACAGGTGTGACAAGCAGGGACTCCTGGGATATTGAGTCCCTGCACTACTGCTCGCAGCCCTGCCGGTGCCTCGAGTCGATGTTGCTCACTCGGTCCTCACAGCCCCGGAGTCCTGGAAGGCGAAGCGGGACCCGCGGAGCGGGTCCGGCAAGACGTGGGTTTAAAAACGTGGGTTTAAAGTTGCAATGAAATCCGGCTCCCAGCGGCAAAGGTCAGTCACGAAGTGATTCCCAAAGCACAGCTCCACCAACACAGCAATAAAGGGGCGGGGGCGTTACCGGCAGGGAGAGCAGCCACAGGTGTGACAAGCAGGGACTCCTGGGATATTGAGTCCCTGCACTACTGCTCGCAGCCCTGCCGGTGCCTCGAGTCGATGTTGCTCACTCGGTCCTCACAGCCCCGGAGTCCTGGAAGGCGAAGCGGGACCCGCGGAGCGGGTCCGGCAAGACGTGGGTTTAAAAACGTGGGTTTAAAGTTGCAATGAAATCCGGCTCCCAGCGGCAAAGGTCAGTCATGAAGTGATTCCCAAAGCACAGCTCCACCAACACAGCAATAAAGGGGCGGGGGCGTTACCGGCAGGGAGAGCAGCCACAGGTGTGACAAGCAGGGACTCCTGGGATATTGAGTCCCTGCACTACTGCTCGCAGCCCTGCCGGTGCCTCGAGTCGATGTTGCTCACTCGGTCCTCACAGCCCCGGAGTCCTGGAAGGCGAAGCGGGACCCGCGGAGCGGGTCCGGCAAGACGCGGGTTTAAAAACGTGGGTTTAAAGTTGCAATGAAATCCGGCTCCCAGCGGCAAAGGTCAGTCACGAAGTGATTCCCAAAGCACAGCTCCACCAACACAGCAATAAAGGGGCGGGGGCGTTACCGGCAGGGAGAGCAGCCACAGGTGTGACAAGCAGGGACTCCTGGGATATTGAGTCCCTGCACTACTGCTCGCAGCCCTGCCGGTGCCTCGAGCCGATGTTGCTCACTCGGTCCTCACAGCCCCGGAGTCCTGGAAGGCGAAGCGGGACCCGCGGAGCGGGTCCGGCAAGACGTGGGTTTAAAGTTGCAATGAAATCCGGCTCCCAGCGGCAAAGGTCAGTCACGAAGTGATTGCCTTACCAGTCCGAGGGGAGGGTTGTGTGTGGATGAATGGTGTGTGGCACTAGGCAAGTGAGTAGGAGTTCTCTGGGATAGAGAGCTTGCTGATACCTTGTGAATTGTGTACTCCTGTGTTAGCTCAGACCCCTAGGTTCCCTGTGTAATCTTGTCTCTAGAACGTCCTGCCAAGATGGAGCTTGTCTTTGATTTCAGTGATCTAGATACCTACAGTACATGGGAGCTGGTAAGGTTCTGTGACGAGAGAGACATAGGGAGGGGTGAGTCAAACTGGTACGAACTTAGGGACCGCCTGGTCAGATGGCAAGAGGATCAAGGGGATCTTGAGCGCAGTGAGGAAAGGGCCTGGGCCCCACACCAGGAGGGTGGTGGGTCTGTGAGGAGCCCTGAAGATTCAGAAGAGGAGGAAGAAGATGACAGCACCTGGATGCCAGTAGAGAGTGAGGACCCCATAGATAGGGAGTCCCTTGCTGGGTCCAGCGTAGGAGGCAGCGCCTCATCCCTTTCCCTGTCCCCAGAGGAGCTGGAAGATAGGAGGAGAGAAAGGGAGCACCAGCTTGCCTTAGAGAAGCTCAGGTTAGAGCATGCCCAGGCTATGGCGCAGCTGGAGCTTAGGAAGCAACAGCTAGAGACCGAGAGGGCCTTAGCGCAGGAAAGGATAGAGGAGGCTGAGAGGGCCTCCACCAGAGGCAAAGTAGCTCTGGAGGGTAGACTATCCCCTGCGCGCAATTTTAATTTTCTGGATTCCCCGAGGAGGGTTGAGTCCAGTGGTGGCAGCTATATAGAGCCCAGTGCAAGAAGTCCCACCCCCAGTTCCCACAGTCTGGTACCTGTTTCCCCAGAGGAGGAGTATAGGTTGAAGTTCAGGGGCAGTAGGAAACTGTCTCACCAGTCTTGGGAGGAGTTTGCAGGGGACTGTCAGTGTGCACTGATTGAGTGGTTAGAGGTTCCCACGGGACCTGATTTTGACAAGCTGTTTGATCTTATTCTCAAGGAGCAGGTGCTCAGTTGTTGTTGGCCGGAGTTGCGGCAACACCTGTTGAGGTTGGAGACCTTTGATCCTTGGGAGTTGGCCAAGGAAGCAGACAGATTGGAAAGTGCTAGAGGTTCTCTAGAGTCATTAGGGAGTGACTCCAAAAGTAGTGGTTCAGGTATCTTCCAGCCCAGCGTGGTGGAAGAGGCTCCGTGTAGCCCAGCTAGGTCCCAGGATAGCGAGGAGGGTGTAGGGGCTCACTGCCTGGCTCAGTGGAGCAGGAGTGAGGGGGAGACCGAGGTTCCCCAGACGCCCGAAGCCCTGCCTCAGGACTTGGATGGTTTCTGTAGGGAACACCAGGTTGGGGAACTAGGCTGTCCTGTTAGTCCATTTGAGGAAGATCTCCTAGTGAGTAGAGGACCTGGAGCGTCTGTAACCAGAGCTCCTGTGGTTCTAGAGTCTGGCAGTACTGCTCCGGTAGGGAGGGTACAGGAGTCCAGCGTGAGGAGTGATTGGGGGATGAGTTTCCCAGTGGATGCACCAGCGGACCAGGGACTAGCCAGTTGGGCTAGATCTTCTTGGGGGGGGGGGGGGGGGGGGGACCCGGGTGGCGCCACTTCTGGTCTGGGGGATCGTCACACACTGTCAGGTGGACAGGGGACGGGAGATCTGCGCCAGACAGACAGTCCCACAACATATGTCTCATTTGTTAGCCTCAGGGGGATGGAGTGTAAGTCCCCAGAAGTCCTGGAGTGCCAGGCAATTGTTCCACCGAAGGTTTTAGACCAGAGGTTGGAAGGCCAGGTTCAGGATCAGCCTGACCTGAAGGGTAGGATGACTGTAACCAGTGTCCTGACCGGTTCTTCTTCCAGAGGAACTTCTCCAGGTGGGAGAGGGCAGACCTCTGGAAGGGGGTGCAGAGGGTGGGAGAGCCCACCTCTGACCCCGGTACAACCTGATGGGTTAAACCCTGGGTTGGAGTGGCGTTGTAAGGGTACCCCTCGCAGAGGGAGGAGGAACCCTAGAAGAAGAGGTAGGGGGAGGAGAGCCTTCCCTGAGACTCCTGGTCCGCCTGAGGGTGTAGACCCTAGGCTGGAGAACCAGTGTCAGTCTAGTCCTGTCTTGCAGACAGGAAGAGTGGAAAATGGTCGCTATGTGCCAGGGGTTATTACCCCCCCCCGCTCTGCGAATTGGCAAGGACCAGTGGCACCTGGGTGGCCCAGGGCCTGGTCCTGGCCGCGGACAGCTCGGGAGTACCAGTGGGGTAGCCCAGTTGGTCCGGATAGTGGTTCTAGAAGGAATCCCATGGGTTCACCGTGGCGTAGAACAGGAGGGTGTCCCTGCAGTTGCGGGCCCGCGTCCGTGTTCTATCGCCCCAAGCAGGGAAGACCATCACGGTGGTGATTGTTCTCCCCTGCGTTTTGACTGGAAGGGGGTTGTGTTGGACTTGGCCCTTAGGGCAGGTTCACCCCTAGACTTTTTGCTTTAAATGGTGAATTGGTGATGGTGATTTTTGGGTTCTGCGCTCTTTCACTGTGTCCCAGTGGAAAGTGTGTGCGCACTCTGAGTGCATGTGCTGAGCTAGCCTGCCCGCCCATAGGAATGCATGGGGAATGTATGTGTCCCTGGTAGTACCTGATGCGTGGGGAGTGCGGGCTCGAATTTGTTATGTGTGAACTCGTGGGAGTGAATGCTGCGCGATGGTATGTGCAGCTTGTATGTGTCTAGTGGGGAAGTGCCATTCCTAGACATGGCTGTACGTGTGCTGTGAGGGTGCTGGAGCGTGATTGGCTGGAGCTGGCTGGCATGCCAGGCTCCAGGAAGTCTGGATGGGTCTGCCCGGTGGTGAGTGGGAGATTAGCATGCTGATGGCTGGGGAGGAGTGTACCTGTGTCCTGAATGAGGCTGGGTTTTCCCCTGACAATGCTGGCTCCGCCCCCCTGTGGTGCGTCTAATGACCCAAGCCCTGCCAGTGAATAGAGAGGGTGGTTGAGGTAAACAGAGTACTCAAGAACCAGCTGCGACTGGTTCTGCCCCCACCCTGCCCTCAGACAAAGGAATATGGTGTATAAAGATGGGGCTGTGTCCCCACAGAAGGGGTTCTCTTCCTGGATCCTGAGTGGGCTGCTGCTGGGCCAGAGGACCGCCACTTGGGGTGTCTCCCTGCCTGGAGACCCAGTGAGCTGGCTCTGGGCCCAGCCTTGCCCCCCTGCCTACCAAAAAGAACTTTGTTGGGGCTGGACCTTGCAAGTAGCGCTGGGGAGCGCTTGATTCTGCCATAGCGCTTGGAAAGCGCTTTATTTCCCCTCTAGCGCTGGGAGCGCTGGGCCTCTAGCGCTTGAGAGCGCTTTATTTCCTGTTATAGCTCTTTGGAGGGCTTGATTAGCTGTACAGCGCTTGGGAGCGCTACATTTGTGAAAGCCGGTGCCCACCCGGCATTCTCCCCCTGTTTTGCGGGCTGCCTAAAGAGATTTCTTTCCCGCCGGAGCGTTATCCCTGGTGCCCCCCAGCCCCTCCTTGGGCCGTGATCTGATCGCCTGGCCGCCTCCCGCTGAGATCACCGAAGCCCCGCAGATCCGGAGGACCAGACTCCCCCTGTGAAGCTTGGGAGCCACGGACGCCCGCCCCGCTCTGTGCAGAGCCGCTGTGTGCCCCGCACCCGCCTTCCCTAAAGTACTGTACGGGACGTACGCTTGCTCACCCTGGATGCGTGAGTATTGGTAGGGCCTCGGGGGTACGCGACATGCGTGAGCATTGGTAGGGGCTGTGGATTTCTCCCTGCTAAAGCGCACAGAAGCGCTACGAAGCGTCCAGGTGGCATTTTTGTGTAGAGCCTGAGAGGCTCAGGGGGCAAATATTGATCTAGAGTCTCCAGAATGGGGACTCCAATGTTGGGGGCCACATTTGCTGATCAAAGCCCACGAAAGGCTCAGGGGCACAGTTGTGTTGGTTACTAGAGCCTGCGAGGCTCCCACCTTGCCCCACCTTTTGCTCCGAGCCGACAAGCGGCTCAAGGGGGCATATTTGTTTTCGTGCCTAGGAGAGGCTCCAGGGGCATTTCTGGTTCTGGAGCCCTGAGAGGGGCTCTTGAGTGCCCACATTGTGTTTAAGAGCCTGAGAGGCTCAAGAGGGGCCATTCTCTTTGGTTAGAGCCACGAGGCTCTTGGGAGACATAAGGGCTTTGTGCAGAGCCTGAGAGGATCCAACGTTGTCCCCACCATCATTGCTTCACAGCTGCCCAACACTTCGTGGGCAGCTGCCACGTTTAGGCCTCCTGACTTTGGACACAGGGCTTCCTAGCCCCAACAAGGCCAGTTGGCCTAGGGACAGTCACAGGTGGTGACTTACGTGAGTTTGGCGCAATTGTACTTTTCCTGCACCTCTGAATGTGTTTTTATGCGTCATGTGCCTTCCTTCCTTACACCTCTGAATGAATGTTATGCATTGCATCATGTGTTATGTTCTTACACCCCTACAGGTATTGTGATACTTAGGTGGTTGTTTTCTCCCTAGTACAGGTGGTGCTAGTGAGGTCCTGGTTACCAGTAGTTACTGGTTGTTTGCTCTATTTTTATATTTTGTGCTACAGTGATTTACATTCTAAGTGCTATTTCTGAAAGTGTTACTTCTGATTCCTGACAGTGGTCCAGGTGGCCCTGTCTTGTACATATCCCCTGTAAATTCTGCCCGTGCCTCTGGCACATTGTAAAGTGTGTGTTTTATCTAATGTGTTTTGGTGTAATACAAAGGCTATTTTTATATAACCTTGTGTGGAGTTTCCTTTGTGGTGGGCCTTTGGGTGTTGTTGCTGGGGTGCGTGCGCAAATACTTAACTTACATCGCCTCCAAGTTTAGCCTTGCTGCTCGCGCCACGTTACCTAGAGGGTGAGCAGGGGTTATCTTGGCGTGTAACTCCCTTGCCCTGACTTGGGAGTGGTGGTCTCTGACTGACTTTGGCGAAAGCCCTGGCCAGCCAGGGATCCCATTTCCAACACCTACCAACCTATAAACCAAGCACACTCTACATCACACAGGTGTGCCCTCAATAGAAACATTTTAAACCTGGGATGCGTATTGTGCACTTAACAGTGCTTGTAGAGGGGAGCAGTCCGATGGGGACATGCAGTTGAAACAGTACAGACCAGCAGCTTTCAAATTCGTTTTTCATATTTTTTTTACATGACCGCCTGCTTTACATTCAATTTTATTTAATGATTAAAGCAGCTATTCACAGGGAAGTACTTCGCACATTATACATTTCTCCCGTTTCAACACTAAAAACGTTTCACAGGGATTTTTCTCTCTCAATAAATTATCTCTCGCACGTTGGCTACAAACGAGGTTCTGAACCTTTTGCCGGTCCCAGGCCTAACACTACTTGTGATCTTCGGCTTAAGGCGGGTCAAACACCACACTGTGGTATGCTGATTAAAACAAAATGCGCCAACCAGAGTCCTGGGCCTCATCATAAGGCTCTTGGGTAAAGGCTTCTACTATGGCCATGCAGGATTGAAGTGCCATGGTTGCTGATGAGCAATCTAATATTGTACGTGTCAGGCTGTTTGCACTAGCATAACCCACTGCTAAGCTCAACTGAGGGAATGTGAGCAGCTGCTTTGGGCGAGTGTGGGAAAGCACTGCAAAAGGCCTTAAATTAACGAAACAGTAAGACCGACCTAGCTTGCTTTTGATGCAGGGCAGCAAAGGGATGGATCATGGCACCACAATCTACTTGCAAGGTGTCAGTAAGCTATCAGTAGCTCGTAATTGACCGAGCCTCCTTGTATGGAACAAGGAGCGGAATCTTCCTGTCCATAGCCAGTCATGGCACAAGGACCATTACACACAATTTAACAACTTCAACTTTTTCTCCCCTTCGTTCCAATGAGCAGTATAAAGCGATCGTTGTGTCCTTGCTTAATTCAAATCTGAATTCTGAATACACCTTAGACTTTTGTTTCGGAGATCTTAAATTAGGCAGAAAGATGGCAAGATCTGGCCTCACGCTCGCAATACAAAGACATAAATTCCCAAGTGTTAACAGACTGACAGTGGCTACCTGTCGGTGATTTCTGGGATTCTTTTTGAACAATGGAAGGTGAAGATACATCCCCATGTCAAAGGGCTCCTCAAAAGGATTCTGTCCAGCACCTGTCGAGGTTAACCCCTTTAGGGTGGAGATGTTGTGCTTGCCTTTTTTCTTTCTGTCCAAGTATAAACTAGCAAGTATCTTGTAAGTTGATAGACCACTAGGAACCCTGGTGAGATCAACACCCCGAAGTGCAAGATAGCTGTATGCTGGAAATTTCGCAACTTCAAATCGAGATTGATGATGAGTCGAACTCCTAAACTGCTAGCCAGCCTTGGGCACCACAGCTGCCCTGAGTCTCTTTCCAGCACAGCTCATGTTACTGCTTTCTGCTTAGATCCTCTTGTTCAGGGAACCACAATGACTCTGCAACTCTGCCTGTCCAGCTGACTTTTGCATCTCAACGAGGAACCCAGCTGTGATGTGGATGATCCTTTCAACCTTGTTGTGTTCAACTTAAATGCACAACTCCCCAAACAGGGCTGAAGTAGACAAATGTTGCCCGTGCTGTAATTCTGTCATGCCAGCCAGCTCCAGCACATCACGCCTAACCTTATGAGGTGACCATGCAATACGCTTTGTTGTGTGAATGGGCTGATACTAAGGATTTGGGTCATAGGCCTTCAGCCCTGTAGCCACATTGAATCATGGCTTGCTTCATCCCGCTCCTATACATTTTAAATATCTGATGCACAGACCCATACTGTCTAATTTGCTCCTATTATTGGTTGAAAACGTTTCACCTTCTCTATCTCCAATCCTCTCCAGTAGTATGGGCTCCGGTCCTGCCACCCATTGTAACTACCTTTATGTACCCCTTGTACATTATCCCACTACTCCACTGTATGGCATGCTCTTTTAGAAATAACACAGGTTCAACTATTTTAGTACAAGAAGGCAAAAATAAGCGATTTATGTGCTCCATAGTGGGATGTGTTTTGTGCTGTTGGGTAATATAGGGTGGATTTGTGGGAACTGTCCAAACTCTTCTGCTGTTGGGGACTTGGAACACTTTAATAAGTATAATTGTGGGGTCATACGGATTCTAAACTACATGCTTGTATAATATATTACTACCTTTTCTGCTTTCTCATCTGTAGGTCGTGTGTCACGTACTTCTGCAAATCGGGAAAGCTCGGATGACACTGGGGATGAGGAAGTGTCTTTCTGGAAGAAAGAGTGTGAGGAAACTGCCACCGAAACCTCTGAGCAAGACCCTCTACTGCAGCGCAAATCTGCTCGCCGCTGTGTGAAGCAGCGACCTTGCTACGATGTCTTTGCTGAGTCAGAAGAGTCAGAGCCTGATTCAAAACTGGGGACGAGCACGAGGAAATCGTCCAGGGAGTCAGGTAACATTCCCGCTTCGAGGGCTCCTGGCAGCAACCTTTCTGGCTACTCAAGGGAGGTCCGTGCCCGAAGGACTTGTAGGAATCCTCCAGGGGGTTTCTGAAAACTTGACCATTGGTGGACACCAGGCAGGTGTCCAGAGGACAATGCATAATCCTATTTAGTCTGACATTAATCTCAAAAAGTTCAGTGTCTATAGTCGTGTGGATTCTCATGGCGGTCTCTGGGCAGTGAAGTCACTCGCAGGAAATTGTTTTTATGGATTTGGGATTGCACCGAAGAAAACAGCGACAATCAAGGGATATCTGCTCACAGCTGAAGGCCCACTATTTCGATCATAAATCTGTTACTGACGTGAACTCCATGTTGCTTTGTTGAGGAAACCCCTTTGGTTCGTTTATAATATTTCAAACAAGAACTTGGTCTTTTCATTGCGATCTTAAAGTGCTCCCTGGTGCATTGTTGTTAATCACTGTCATCACCTTATCCAGGAAGTTGACTCCCTCTATTACTTTTGATTGACTGTATCTTGTAGACAACAGCTGCTCTTATTTTGAGTCCATGCTGCTGGTGTAGCTAAATGTAATTAAACAATGCTGAACATTTCATAGCTTTAGTTGAGGTTGTCAAAGATTTCCTGCAGTGCACCAGGAAGTGTTCATATATCCCCTCCATTCCCAGAATAGCATTGTGGATGGTACTGGAAAAGGTGCCTGAACTATGACCATAAAACACCCTGCCGGTTTACTTTGCGCTCCTCTCCGGCCTCCTGTGATCTCCCCTTGTTAGTTTTTTTTTTCTTCCTCTTACCGGAATATACTGCCAAAGCGTAGCTGTCAGTAGATGAGTGCACACTTTTTTAAAACTTTGAAACTACGGGTATTGAGTGTGCCCTAATATATTTTTCCCGTATTTCGAATTCTTTCTTGCTGAGATTTTGTCAAAAATGTGGTTTTCCACTGAGTCTACATCCATTGTTTTAGCCTGCTTGACCTCCTTTTATGTGTACGTTTACAGATTCATTATAAACGCCAGAAGGCATGACTGGTCTTCGGTGGTCCAGCCTCTGATATAATTGTTCCCTTTGCTTATGTAGAGGAAACTGGTATTGGGCACTGCAGTCTTTTATACAGTAGACCAGAAAGGGCACCTCTGGTTATTTTAGTGTTTATTTTCATAGCTCATTTTTAGGAAGACCCTAGGGCAGATTAATGGAAGCATTCTTACTTGCCCCACATATTACCATTAACTTGCATAATTCTGAACTTTTTTGCTTCCTTCACAAGAAGCTTTGAAGGCTTAGTCAACATTCACACTTTACTGAATTTACTATTTTACTCTTCGACTGTACCTCATCTGTTTCAGACAGACACAGTTGATCTGATGAGCAATAACTGCATATCCTTGGGAATGCTGACTTTGGAACCATCCAAGAATAGTTTATTTTAGCCTTGAATCCCGAGAGGCCTGGCCTCAACTGGCAAATACTAATTCTCATGTCTTAACAGAAGACACAATACTAGTATTGAAGTCCTTCAGCACTGTTTAATTAGCAAGCCTCGGTTTTTGATGCCTGAATAGCATTAAAAATTCTTAATATTCGACTTGCAGAACTACAAGATTAGCAAGTTCTATATACAAGGCCAATTCTTATGTTTGGCGCAACATGGTCTTTGGAATGCCATGTAAGGAATCTGATTAAATTACATGGGGTTGAGCCTTTGAAGTACTGTGGGTTAGAAAAATCTGATTTGACACAGCCTGGCCATCACTGGTCAAATCACTCATATGAGTCATTAGTTTCATGCATCCGTTTGCCAGTGTTGTATACTAAACTAAAAATATTCCCATTTTTTTCACATCAGCCTGAATTTGCCTGATAAGATTATTTTCGTCTGACTTGAAACTAAGTCCAGGACACTAACATTGATTGTCCGAACAGAAAATTGTTCTTGGATTTGAACTCCAAGTCTGTACCGATGGATTATTCTCATGCAGTGTCTCCTCTTGTGGCTCTCAACAAAACGTTCTAATTTTTCAATCTGTGGAGCTTGTTTACATTGGTGGTTAATCAAATTGGCAAGCTCTGTACCGCCTTTGGGAAGCAATTGGCCCATCAGCCCTGTCCTATGTAATCTCTTCAGTGAGCGGGAAGAGTCAAAAGATCAAGCACCTTATTCAGTTTCCTAATAAATAAGGACGCTAGCATGAAATCGTAAAATAATGTTGCTTTTACACCCCTCTTAACACTGATAATTGTCTCACTTTCCATAGACCCCTTGTGAAAGGAACTGGACAGGCCCCTAACTGGATCTGTGAACAATGATTATATAGTCAGTTTTGGCATTCCCTATGTTGGGAGCCTCCTTATGGTTTGTCGAGCACTGCTTAACCTTGCATGGAAGAATCTGCAGACAGTGGGTCATGTGCTTGTAAGGTATCGGTTATCCTATGAGGGAGCTTTAGGGGGGGGGGAATATGTGCGATTTAGTATAGTAACTTTGTTAGTAGCCAACCATAGCCAACCATATCTTTTTGGACAGCAGGTCAATGCGCTCGCCTCTCTGATTTTATTAAGTTAGAGGTTGTAGAGTGGATGGGCCTTGTAGCCGTCTTCAAGAGTGTGTTGATAACAAATTGCTGTCTAGGTAAGACTCAACGTACTGACGTAGGATGAACTACTTAAATGTGTAGCTCTCCAACTTGATACATCACGCTGTGTTTTTATTTATTTTTATTTTATTTTTTCTACAATGGATCGATGTAGGTTGATCTTTTTTCCAGTGATGTACTCCCTCTTCATGTCAACCAGGTAGCTCTCTAACCGTCTCTTATATATACAGCTAGTGATGGCACAGTTGAGACCACCAGTCCCTTGAATGGAAGAAATATGACCTTTCATGTAAAATTCACAAAGCACTAAGGGTGAAAATGACCTGTTGGTGGTTAGTTTCAGAGTTTTTGTTCCACTGTTACACAATTTTGGTCTCACTGTTGACTGATCTGGAGGGTTCTGATTATTAAGCGGCAGTTTATGGAATGTAGTGTTAACTGGGTATATGAATACCTATGTGATTGGCCATTTTAGTTTCTTAACAATAGTTTCCTTAACTTTGTCCCCAAATTCTCAGATTTTTCAGAGGGTGATGACCCTTTTTCTAAAACTTCTGTAAGTGTCAATTTGGGTTTGAGCCATCTAGAATTTGTCCAGTTGCAGAGTTTTGTATTGAGACTTGATATACGCAATTGAAGCATTTATGAGGGTAGCAGCCAGTATATCGTGCAGGCTATTGAGATGTTTACGCAATATTCTGTTTTGCTCATGTACTTGATTTGAAACCATGTTGGTCTCTTAGATTCTTAATGTATTACACAAGTGACTAAGTGACGCAATGAAGTTGAGAAGGAGAATGATCAGGTGGCAAGTCAGACCAAGATGAATAATGAAACTTGTCACTTTATATCCATATATTCCTTCAGTGTTCATGGGCTTTTAAATACCAGTGTGAAACAAGCTCCTCTGGTCACTGCTGCTCCAATTGTTGAAACGAAAGTTATGTTTTATATCTCTTAGAAACCTTGCATCAAAGCTATAATACGGTAGTTGGAAGTCCTCATTGTGTGTTCCCAGGTGTAGTTTACTGTGACTAATGGTTTCAAGTTGACTCAAGGTTTGGTCTATGAAGAGCAGATCCGATTTCTATAGACGATAAATATTCAGAATTGTGTAATATAAAGATTATCCTGAGGAGGCTTCAGAACACATTCTTTGAAGCCCTTAATGAATCTGATGTGACTGAAGAGTAGATTTCTATTGTGGCATGTCCGACAAGTATTCAGTTGAAAAATCTAACTAGCAAATGGAGAGTCCAGGGATAGCCTCCAGCCTGTTGCTTTCTTTTTTTGGTTGCGCAAAAGACTTGATGAATTTGTAGCTAAAATCAAGTGCTGTTATTTCTAAGCACAATTCAATCTGACCAAACAGCACATCGTGTCCATTGCATTTCCTTTTCAGTGGTCTTTGTTTGCCAGTGGTCCCCCATCCAAAGTTACCATTTCATACTCTATCAGAGCGAAACCATTTTGTGCTGCGAACATGTAATCTGAAGGTCCTCCACAATGACTACTCCCTAGAAGGTAGCTCGTGAGCAGTGTGACAAGCAGTCTTTTAAAGTTTGTTTTCCTTACTCCGGCTGGCTGCAGCCACTGTGCAGTATGTTGGGAATAGAGAGGGCAGGCTATAAGAGTAATCGGTACTCCCTGTTGTTGTAACCAATTTCGTCTTTATGCACTGCCACTTCTTTTCACAACAACCCACCCTTCAGTTTCCACCCCTGTATGTAGTTAGGATAATGCCATTCTACTTACTTGAGGTTAATAAATTAATTAAGCAACTAATTGGGGACACATAGGAGGCGGGCCGGGGTGCATGGGTGGACTGTGTGTTTTAGGCATAAGTAACTGTAGCTTAAGCATATTTTCCAATGCAGTCCTCAAGGTGTTGCTCTTCTGGTACTCATGGATGGAGGCTGTTGAGGACTAAACTTACAGAAATAATTACTGCAGGTATGTAAAATTCTTTCCAGAGAAGCCAAGTGACTTTTTCCTGAAGAAACACTCTTAAAACAAAATATGGACTTTATGAAATCTTCAGTCTTGTGGGGTTGCAGTGCAGTGGGGAGTGGGGTTAAACTTCAGTGCACAAAACAGTAATAGTATGGATGATGCGATCGCTCTGGGATGATGGTCTTAGTCCATGCACCTGATTCCATTGCATTTGCAGGCGCCTTGTCCTTCAATTTTCAGGTGTAGGATTGTGACAGTCACCTTCCTCCGTTGCCACGAAATAGACATTTAAATGTTTCATACAAGGCTTTATCATTACCTAGCCTACTTCTATCTGGGGGCCCTTGCTTTACCTGAACCATAAGGGTGGGATGGACATTGTTTTTCTATGGATGTAAACTCTAGCAGGTGCATAGAAAAACCCTTTTAAAGGTATTTAGGTTAAAGATTTAAATTGTTAAACTCTAGCAATCCCTAACATTGGTAATATGCCCAGTTTCCTGTGTGCTTCAGTGTTCAGAGCGCCACTGAAGGTTGAGATGTTTTTAGTTATCTGTATGATCTTGGGGTGGTTTGCTAATGTTGTTGTACTGATGAGTTAATTTGCTTATATGTATGTATTAAATAGTTTTTCATTCTCATATTTTTATAATAAAGCAATGTATTAATGTATAAAATTTGTTTTTAGCAGTAGTAGAAATGTAATACTTTTAAAACACTAGACTAAAAAATACAGTAGGATACATATTAAACATATGCACACTAGCTCCATTAAATGGCATCTCTTCTGCTGTCCTGATTTGTAAGGGTGCAGTTTCTTTGCTTCTGATCTTCTGAGGCAACTTCACCTTTTAACCGCTTAAATACTGAGAGTTGGCACTATCTGCTTTCGTGCAAAATTGAGGCTAGCTGTTCCCATGTGACAATATTTTATTTATTTCAATTTTTATATAGTGCTGTTAATCTACGCCATGTCACCACTTTTTATAGTGTTTTATAGAATTTGTTCAGAAAGCTACGTTTAAAGTAACACAACATTTGGTGATGCAGAATAAATATTTAGACCAATGTTTGGCGGTTCTTGTTCACCGCAGTGGTTGCTAGAGGTGGGGATTTAGTTCATAACTGGTTGCGACATGTGCAAGCTGTTGATTTCTTTCCAGTGACTAGAGCAGCTTCTAGCAGTGTAGATAAACTGGCAGGCCTAATACAAAGGACTTCAGCCTACACCCATTGATGGAACGGACATTTGGCCAAGATTTCGGTTAACCTTTTGATTTCCTTAAACCAGTAATTTGGATTATTACAATCTGGATTCTGACAAACGAAAACAGTGTAATGTATAGTTGCTATCAGTTTGTCCCTCCTCATAGCTGCTAAAACATATCACACACCTTGTACATGGTACATAGTTTGATTTGTTGTTTTTGTATTCTGCTAGAGTTTTTGCCTGGATGAAGAACTGCAGAGTGCCTCAAACCCAATCACATTCGATAATGGACACTTTATTTTAGATTCCAAAAGTTTGAAAGAATTTTGTTTTTTATTTCTTGGTGTTTTCTTTCCTTTGCTATTCCCCGACCTAGACTAAGATCAAGTAATGAGAATATGAGGGTATATAGCTCTGTGTGGTATTTTAATATCCGCAATAAGAAATATGTCTAGTGTGCGTAAATGCCCATACCTCTAGGGAATACTGAATTTTGGAAAGTTCTCTATTGCATTGTAAAGATTGAATTGACTGATTATCCCACTTAAATGCATTTTTCGGAGAGGCTATAAAGTGTTAATTTCTGTAAACGGCACACTTAAAACACGATTAGACCAAAACATATCCTAGTCCTTAATTAAATACATTTGTGTAATGTGAATACATGTCCCCTATGGCTGAAAGTATATTAAACAAGTTTAAACTGGACAAAATGGATTACATCCGTATTTTTGTGTATGTATGTTCATCTGTCCATCTTACAGGCAGTAAAAGAATGATACTACAATGTTAGCAGAGGTCCTATACTTCATTACAGGCCATTGGCTTTTCCATACAAAAACATCTGTTTAAACACATTGAGTATAGGTAGGGAAGGCTCAAACCGTAGTTCATTGAATCCCCAGAAATGCAGTTAGTAGAGTCTTATCTGATGTATGATTTTTAGATCTTCATTGAGGAATGTGAAAGTGCTGCTGTCTGTAGCCAGCAGCATTTTGTTTTTACTCTTAGACTAACCGCATCCTATGCAGGCTTACGTTGGAGAAATCATCTCCTAGTCTTTGATAGAATAAAGTCCTTTTTCTGAAGCAGCAGTGCCTACTTGTTGAGGAAGGAAAAGGGTCTTAAAAGCTCATTGCACCACTTCCCTCCCATTTAAGACAGTGCTCATCTTCAGCGAAAAACACAGTTGAACATTACTGGCCATCTCCATCCCCACCTAACCGTTTGACAGAAGTGTTATCCTGCAGAAAGAAAAATGCATCTGAAAATGACTTTTTTGTAATATTTGTAATTAAATAAACACATGTTTAAGGTGTAATTTGTGTTTTAGGCAATAAATGATTGAAAGATAAACTTGTATTTGGCACTCTGTTCATCCTTCTTGCAAATTCTTGTTAAATAGAAGTGAAGTTCTTTGTTGTATACAATTTCATTGGCTGGATCTGACTGTTAGTACTTCCAATGTTGACAGAGGAGGGACCTAACCCACATGGCGGTAGTTGTTTGTCTAGTATCAATTTTTTTTTACGCTTGGGGAAACCAGAATTATGTCTTCATTTCTGTCAAAGTTGACATCTTTATAACTAGGACACATGTTCTGTATATAGAATGTATTCATGAAATCCGAAGAGACAGAAAAAAGGATTACTTTTAAGAATACCTTTTGATTTGCACTCTGCGGAATTCCCAAAAATTAGCTTTGAATTATGTAGCGAAAAACTTTTAAAATCATTGGCAATATGTCTGTGTGGAGATCTACATTATTTAAGTTGGGTATTGCTCTCCAAACTTTACTTTTTGCTTGGATTTAAACTTCCTTGAGTTATTCAATGTTCGACTGCTTGTCAATTCTTACATTGCAGTTATTGGTCAGACTCAAATGGTTTGCAAGCACGACACAGTATCGGGGACTGGGAGCGCTTCATATGTATTTGGCACATAATCACTTACAAAACCCTCCTTTAAGAGTTAAGCTATTTTGTATATTAAAGGAATGTAATTATTTGACACATTTCCAGATAGATCAAATGACAAAATCGGGAACAGTTTTGTTTGAGATGGGCACAGGGCTCTAATAAGATCCAGAATTATTAGCGTTGGTAACAGCTGAAATAATGATTGTGGCATTTCCAAGATGATTTGGTCTCGGAATGGTGGTCATGGGAATGGAGCCAGCTCACCAATAATTTTGTTTGGTAACTGGTGATTGTGGGTAGGGGGCTGGACGTGGAACACTTGGTTTGTTGAGGGCAGAATTTGATGTACGGGTCATACTAGGAATACTTTATTTGGATACATGAGTGGCCTGTAGAGAGAGGTAGACGCAAAATGATTTGATGGAGATGAACGTAAAAATGGGGAGTATGGCAACGCACAAATAGTTGTTTGGGTCATGTGGGGCCAAGATGAGTTGGGGAAGATTAGTTTGGTATCTACATTCAACTGGACAAGATTGCCGAGTATCTACATTCAACTGGACAAGATGGCAGAGGGACTTTACTTGCATCTTTTTGGAGTTTCAGTTGATAGCTGCTAATGTTGCACAAACGTACGTATGTGTGTGTGTGTGTGTGTATGTATGTGTATGTGTATGTATGTATGTATGTATATATATATATATATAATATATATATATATATATACACACATACGTTATAGTAGTTAGATTTATTTTACTTTCACCATACATATTTCAAATAAGTAGCAAGTGCATTTTTTATTGGTATTTACGGAGGCACCACATCATTTCACAGATCGTGATAGCGAGAATTTTCTTAAAAGGATTCATCTACTCAAAAACAATGAAAGTAAGCTTTTAACAGCTTATTTAAAATCACACTTCTACAATACTTAATCGAGCTGCCTCATTGGGTTGTCCCCTCTTTATTCCGCATTGCCATTGCTTGATGACATCGCAAAGCCGCTTCAGAAATAGTTTTGAAACTAATAGGACAGTGCTATAGGTGCCTTAGTTTGTGCATTGTCACTAAAATACATGTGGGGGTGCGCTCCACCCCAGAGAGCTGGGTAAGATCGTTTCACAAGAGAAGTCCAGCTAGACCCTTACACTTTCATAGTCACACCTCTAACTTGTGAAATAAAAACTAGTTAATTGTTTCATAGGCTGTTGCTTTCATATCCCAGTGAGATAAAGAAGAGGTGTGAACCGTAGTTCCTGCTTAAGTTAAACGAATAGCATTGAGGTTGAACATGAGTGCCAAATCGACTGAAGAGCCTCATTTCTTACGTGGGGCTGCCCCTTGGGCATTAACATAAGCACTTGATGCATTGTAATGTAATTGTTGCATACCATTCTTTGTACATGTTTTTTTATTTTTCACTTTTTTGAAATAAAAGCTTTAAATCTGATACAATTGCTTCTTTGCATAATGTTCTAAATTTGGTAATTTAATAGCCATGCCTTCTTTAAGTGAGGAGGGTGGTGGGAGAAACTAATCCGTAATCCTCCTCAATTTGATGAATTTGCACATTTGTAGGATTTCAGTTGATGGAATTTGGAGCAAATCTGAAAAGCAATATATTTCTTTTGGAAAAAGTGTTGGCTCACAGTATTCCTGCGTCTGTCTTAGGACTTGATTGTAATGAGTACAGCCTTTAATATATGGGACCTTAGAAGGGCAATGCCCATGAGGAGGAGGGCCACTTAGATGAGCGGTTTCGAAAACCCATTACCCATTGAACAAGAGATTGGAGAAACTAATCGGCCCACTTCTCTGCAACAAAGCCCTCAGCACATTACAGCATGGAATGGCAGCCTCGTCTTCATGTGCAAGACCTACTTTTCTGCACTCCCCTTTTACTGCTCCTATTCGGGTATATTTTATCTATTTGACTTTTACATCCTTTTCATTATGTGTACTACTACTTAATTAGCATGAAAGTTCCGGTTCACCCGTTGCTCAGTGTTTTGCACAAGTGAGCAGCGGTCCACTGCCTTTGTAACACTGGTAGAGTTACTCCGTATTTAGTTTCACTTTCATGTGCATTTTCAATGGACCATCAGTTGCAGTGCTGCACCCTTCATTGTGAAAAGAACCTAATCAGGTAACGGTGTAAAGGCATACATACTATGTGGCGATAACTCAGTTGAACGCCAACATCACTAAAGCCATGCATAGTTCTAGAATGCAAAAGTTCATATTCTTATCCTTGTCATTTTACTAAAGTAAAATTTCCGAATTAACTAATTTCCTTTTTCTTATGTTTCACTGATTGGTCCTCCAGACACATTTATCCCGTTTTAACCCACTTAGGCACAACTACACATGTCAAAGGATATTGAAACAGTTGACACTTGATAATTTCCTTGACTGACTTATATTCTTTTATAAGAGCACTTGTCACCAGCTGAGATTGAGATGGGCCCTGGTCCAAATAAAGTGCCTTCCCTCCAGTAGATGCAACTAAGTTCCAAGAAGCTGACATTTTTTTTTCTTCTTAGTTTTATTTAGCGTAAACTTGACCCAAAGGTATCAGGCGCTTTGCATGAGCAGCAGTTGCGTTAAACAAGGACATATTTATTTTATGGAGGCACGGGGAGATGAAGTGATTTGCCCAGAATCGCAGGATGTTGAGCGTGATTGCCGAGAGACTAACCCGGCTGCCCAGATTAGAGATCGACCACCCCAGCCGTTAGGCTAGATAATCATCAAACATCCACAACCCAAACAAGTGTCTCCTAAAGAACTGCGATCTCTGCTGACTACCTAGGGAATAGTGTTCAAGACAACTGGCCACACATCCATGAGCTGCAGTATGCCTAGTTTTAACGATCTGATGTATAGCATCATTTTAGATGAAGCAGATGCGCTTTAAAATTAAATCTATAGGACTCCCTGGCTCGTGGTGATCAAGGATACGGCATGGCTCTTATCCATTTGAGTCTGTGTATCTGTGGACTACAGAGAGTGGAAAACACTGATTTGAGGAGCCTTGCTGATGTATCCGCATGCTCACTGTGTTTTAATAGAACCTTTGTAAAATTGGTGGCTCTACCCACGTTAGTTTGTGAGCTATTTCCTCCAGTGTATCAGACGGTTTCTCCTCACTTCCACCAAATGCCTTCCTGATAAAGATTTGACATTTGTCCTGGAGAGAAAATAAATTTTGACATATAAAGCAAATGCTAGGTTTTGAATAGGTATACACTGGTTTGTCCCTTCCTTGTTTAGACAAAAATAGTTATTTATAGTCCGAAATCCCACACTGGTCTCTGGTTCCATCTTTGAATTGTGTATAACTTAAGTACATGGCTTTCTGACTACTAAGAGTGTGCAAAGTATATTTGACTTTCTCAGTTTCTGTATGCACACAAATAAGTGCCAAATATTGATTTGTTAAGTCGGAGTACAAAATGCCTATGTTGGGGAAATGTGCCCTGTTGATCTAGTCCTTGTCGTAAGAGATCATACAGAATGGTACCCATTGTAGAGTTGTAAGCCTATATCTCTGTTGTTCAGGAAGGATCTAGGAACTGTTTTGTGTACTTTTTTACATCAATAGATATCTATTGAGCCTGAACCTAAATGTCATCAGTGTTCAAAAAACCCAATTTCCACTAATAGGTTTTTGTGTCTTTGCTTTTTTCTTTTTTTTTAATGAATAGCATGTCTTACAAAGTATTTGTTTTTGTTTGACATTTGACAATTTGGCACCCAAACTATGAACGGTTAGCCTAACAAATTTGAAAGTGCAAGCAGAGTTTGTTATTGTTAGCTTCAGCTAGAGGGTGGATAACAAAGGAAATAGGAACCAAACTTAAATAAGGCTATGTTATGATGAAACATCAAGGCTGTATCTTCCGTCCTATTCCAAGATACATTGGTTTCAACACTAACAAAAGTCAAGCAAAGGTGATCATTGAAAAAAATCCATCTCCAAAGCATCTGACGGATACAAAAATACTAACATACATAAGTAACACTAGGAAAAGGATGAAAAAACCCATTACGACTCAAATGACAAAAATTCTTCAACGCCCCCCAAAATGCCCTGTCCAACTAGCTCAAGTGAGTACTAGAGTTGCTTCAGACATTGAAAGCAAACCGTTAATCTTCAGGTCAGATACACAAAAACTACTCAAACCTTTGAAGCCCCAAGCTAGTACAGGTGTACAGGTGTACTGTGGCGAAATGGCACATGTCCACAAGCTGAAAATAATAGGACCGTTGCCAGCGATTGACACCGATACTGTCCATACTTTATACTTTACTTTGAGGATCTTGTTGACAGAACTTCCTTCTCTAATTTGTTCATTATGACCTACGTAGCTTGTTGCCTTTGAGGACAAGCTTTTCTAGTTCACTTGCAAGATGTAATGCCTCTGGGACTGCTCTAAATAAGGAGTCATTAAAACTTTTCACTGGCATGTATCCCTTTCTAGATGCCCTTATGTAATCGGGCGTCCGTAACCTTTTTTTAAATTCTTGCTTGGTGCACATCTTATGATTTGATCAATTAAGAGATCATGTATGGCAGCAGGTGTTATGAAACACCATCCGCAAAAAGCATGTTTCTCTCTCGGTTCTATATCCAACTCCATTCAGTTTGTCTTTCTACCCCTCATAGGTGATAGAGATGTACGTTTCTAAAGAAAGTCTTTCATTTGGCAAGTTATTGCGAGAAGTTGATTATACTTGGATGGATTGACAGGAATGAAGGTTTGATAGTTTGATCGGAACTGGATGCATAGGCACCGTCTTAATTATGTTGGCAAATTAGGCTGAATGAGTCTAAGGGTGGGTTTGGAACTTCAGATCTATGCAGGTGTAAGTAGTATGCAGGCATTTATCTCGTACTTGTGTGCAAACTGTTACACTTGTCAGTTCTTTTTTGACTTATTATTGTTACATTCATTTTCTTTGTTTCTCTTACTTGAACCTGGAAGCTCATATCGTAGTACTCCATTTTTAAGCCACATGCTTTGTCACACGCAGTTTGCAGCACCTGACTCCGATATCCTTTTTGTCTCCAGTTTTAATAAAAAGTCATTTGGGGGTATGCTGAGCTGCATTTTGTATCGCTGCTGCAAGATTCTTGCAGACATGTGTTCTGCCTGCAGCCTGAGCTCCAGCCTATCCTGCAGTAGATGCTGGATTTCATCATTCGAAAGATTTGTCAGGAAAAAGATGGGTGACTGAGAAATGTTCTTGTGAGCCATCCTATACAGGTGCTTTAAATCCTGATCTGGCATTTATACTAAATGGGCATTCTCTAGCAGAGTGGATGGCGAAAGTAAACCTGATTCAGTTGCACAACCTTTTATTGACCCAATCCCCATCCACCGCCCTCCCACCCCCATATATTGCCAGACTATCTGTTTCTGTCAGAATTGCTTGTCAAGAGCCAGACTTAAGGTGACAACATCCCAGATGCCTAAGTCTTCTGGGACGAAATTAATTCCCAATTCTTAGTCCCTCGTTCAGCTAGGAAGTCCTAAACTACATATTCACCATGGGATAGGCCACCTTATCTGGGTTATGATGATTTTGAATTTATGTACCAACAGGTGATGATTCTTCTGACTCTGAGCACTGAGTTTTTTTCAGTTTTGGAGTGCGAAATTTGGCACCTGATGGCAGTCCCATCTTCTTGCCCTATAAGCCACTCTTCTCACTCTGTTCTAGTGATGGCAACTTCCAAAATGTTACCCTACCACATAGGCAAGATGTAGTGTTTCAAGAGTCTCAATAAGACCGATAATGACCATGTGATAGTGAAGGGTTACAAGCTACACTTGTGAAGTGAGTTCAACTTCTATACCTCCTAGTCCCTACCCTGTTTCCAGGAGGGATTTAAATGTATGTTTAACCTAGACAGAGAAACTCTGATAAATTACTGCGGTCCCCCCACACCCTCTTCCAAACTCATTTGATCTACTGCCAGGACTAGGAATACCTGTCTATCCTTATGCAGGCAGGCATAACTTCAGCCTTTTGTTCTTAAATCTAAAAGCCCAGAGAAAATGTCCCTGTTCTATCCCTGCACTGATGAGCTCCTCCAGCAGTACAAAATGTACACATTCATGACCAAAATGTGCCATGCAAGCGCTCATAGCACCATAGGCTTTTCTGTTTTTACTAAGGTTTCTTTTCTTTCTGCAAACGTCAGTGCTCTACCTATTCTGAATCCCCATCCCGTGACCCATTCTTTCTGATCTTCCCGCATTCAGAGGCCCCACATTCAAAGAGGCAGCATTGAAGAAAAGGCTTCTAATTGATCAGGCCTCGAGCGGCTAAGACATCTGTGGCGTTCCTGTGTCCATCTTGGCTTGCTCCAATTGGGCAAACACATTCTGTACTGTTACCACTTCACTCTAAAATCGCCACAAATAAATGGATTTCTTTCAGCAGTGCGGAACAACTGCTCTGGGATTCCCACAGTTGCCTCAGTCTAGGCTATAGTTGCCGCATTTTATATCTCAAAAACATTTGCAGGAAGTATAAACATACCTCTTTTTGGATTCCGTCCTACCCTTTGAAAGTGGGCTGGGTCCTACTTTTACTATATCCTTTTGAGGAAAAGGAATTTGAAGGCTTTTCCCCATCATAGAGCTTTGACTCAACTAGTACTGCCTCCTGCAGAAGTTCACAATGTGGAGTTTGACTCGGCACTTTGCCGCTTTCTTAGGGAATGAATAGCTCTGCTGTATGGACCTGGTGGATGCTTACTTGCATGTACCCATTCTACAGGACCACAAGAACACGTGAAACCACCAGTGGCTGTGTTTCTGTAGCTACAAATGGTTCATTGCTACCTATATCTATCCAAAACTTTGTGGAGGGAGGCCAGCTTTTCTTTGACCCGGCTGTTCATATACTATCTTTAATTCTTGGTGAACTAACTAAAATTCGCATGGGAAACCTGCAGGAAGAAGTTCCTTGGCCCAAACTAGAATCTGGACTTAGTAAAAGTCTTCCTTCCCTCAGCTGCACTTTTGAACGACAATCATAGAGTGGACAAATTCTTGACAAAAGGTGATGCTTCAGCTTTGTGATTCTAGATGCTTCTTTTTCTGCAGACATCTTACATAATATTAGTGCTCCATACCCAGCTTCATATGCTCTACAGTCACTGCCTGATGGAGCTTAAAGTTTTGTTACTCCACATCCACTTTTTGTTCCAGTCTGGAGACGGTGGGCCCATCCTCCAACATTCTAGTGTCATGGCACTTTCACCTACAAGAGCTTCAAGTAGAGGTCACTGCTACCTCATTCTTGTTCCCCGAGGGCTTTGTTGAAGGTAAGTGAACATTATTGCCTTGGGAGACTAATGAAATGTAATCCCCCCCCCCCCCCCCCGAGCTGACATTGGTTTTAGCCCTAAGGTTTCATTCCGTTTATCATTTCCATAGTGTACTGGCTGACAGCAGGCATGGGAGTCGGCCATCATGTTCTTGCTTGTCACCTAAATAAGATACATTAGCATGCAGCCTTAGCAGTTGTCTCTTGGTACATAGGTCAGAGAGAAGTTCTTGACTTAAACTTGGAGATCGGAGAGCCCATCGATTGATTCTTCCATGAGCCACTTGATACTGCAGAGGCTAGTTATTCGTCTGCTTCTCTGTTGTAAAGTTGGAGGGGAACTTTCTCTGTGCATATCATATCCTTCCTCAGATTCTGGGAGTTCATCTGATAATCCTAGACTGACCTTGATACACTAATCTAGTCACTCAGGAGTGACTCAGTTAGGTTCTTGAAATGTTTATCTGTACTGGAGAAGGCGCTGTTCTTCCCAGAATGACCTCCTGTCATCGGGGTGCGGGTGATCACAGTATTCTCTATGGATAAGCCTAAATACCCGAAAAGGCTTTCTGTGGTATTTGAGTTGAGAGTGGGCGAGAGATGACTCCATTCCTGTAGTCAGTACGCACATGGCAATTAACATACTTCCACCAACTCGTTACCTTGATTGCACAAAATCAAAGCACAGATTTGCTTTCTTTTTAATATAAAGATTGCTGACAGGACTGCACACCTGCATGGAGATGTTAGTGGGGTTGGAAGGTACTTTCCTGCACATGACTTGCAGCTCTCCGCACGCAACTGTCCCACCCAAAAGTGGAGTGGATTGCCACAGGTTGTAAAAAACAGAACACTCCATGAAAGTACAGCTTTTCTGATTAGTCTTGCCTCTTGACATTCTGCCTAAGTAACTATAGACCTAAAAAGGGTAGCATAAAGCAAGTTCTACCCTCATGCTAAATTCAAAGGAATTATTCCTAGTTTTTGGTTTAAATAAAATTCATGTTTCAGATCACTTCTGGCCTATAGAATAGCTTTCCAAAATAAGAAAAACCCTTAGGTCAGTGTTTTTAGTGCATTTGCCTGCAGATAAATCCTTCTGTGGCTGGTTATTAGCAGCATCTCCAAAGTATGTGCAATAGAATTTGAAGGGTTTCAACATGTTAGGACTATGGGTGAAAATCTTCATTTGTGATGCATAGTTTGTGCTTGAGACGGTCAAATCTGCTTACTGGCCATATAGTAGAGGGAACCTTTTTCCACATTATTCATAGGCCGTCTTTAATTCACGGTGAACTAACCTAATCCTCCTTAGTAACCTGCAGGAAGAGGTAGTCCTGCTTGGGGCATTGTCTTCTCTGAAAGCTAACTGGGCGAAATGTTCTCCATGGATGTGAAGCACCTGAGATTAGCTCTTTTACCCGGCTGCCTTCTTCACAGCGGGAGAGGGCCAGGTATTAGGATGCTGTTGCGTTGGTACTACTCAATGCACATTTTTGCTGATTTTGCCCTTATTAAAGAAGTTTGAGCAGGAGGTGGTCAGTTCGGACTTCCATAAGGCAACAATACATAGTTTGTGCAGTTTCTCTTTTTATGGTGCATGAAGAACAAGTCGAATCAGCAGGCCTGGATTAATATTATTTGAAGAATAGGTGTCTTGACTGTGTTTTAGAAGAATGAACTTGCTCTATGTTGTGTTTTAAATTCTGTGGTGCACAGGAAGATTGAGGAATCGGAGATGCTGTGCTGAAGAATTAATTTGAAAGTGTTTTCTAAATGTTGTTCTTTTGCTTAGTTGTCGTTAGAATGGAAGGTTTTTGTCTAGCGCTACAGGCAGGACCATTTAAAGATAGAAGCTCCTGCAGTGTCCTGCATTTGGTCATGGTGCAAGGGTGATATGTTTTCTTGAATGCAAAAACTGGCACTTAAATGCAAGTTGTCTGTATTAAGAACAACATGAGGGCTAGTTTGAATATTCATTCAACATGAGTTCTAGTTTAATAGGCCGAACGTGTCTATTAACAATTAATGTAGAGGCCTTTGAAAGTAGTTATGTGGTCTATATAAAAGATTTGGTAGAATAATGTGAGAAAGTGATCAGTGTGCGAAGTGACCACACAAACGCCTTTTGTCAAATGTTTGTGTATAAAAAAAATTGAAGTGATCAATCACAACAGCTTTGCACACTATTATTTTACAGTAAAAAACATTTTAAATGCTGCTGCTTCCAGATTATTTTTCATTAATTATTGGTAGGCAAATCTGGTTTACCCAAACTACAGTTTGTTGAACGAGTCCCAAAAGATCCACTGTTAGTTAATAATCCAGGTTCTATTAGGTATATTGGATTGACCTTTAAATAGGACCATGAATCTACTTAATCCACATTCGTCTGGCAGCTGGAGAAGTTAGGGATGGCTGAGTTGCTGTTAAAGCCCAGTCCATCCTAAGCTGCAATCTCCTTTCCCAGTTCTTTAAAAAAAAAAAAATGTATTTATTAAAATCTTGTTTTTTTGCAATCTTTTAGTGTTCTGTATTTTCAGTATTCTGCTACAAAAGCTTAGAAGGCTGAAACCAGTGCATGTTAAGGCTGTCGGATAATGGAAATAGCTTTTCTTTTCTCTGTTAAGACTTTGGTCATTTTCTTTTTTTTTATTTTTTTATTTCACAAATGTTTTTGAGAGTAACAGAGCATTACAGTAATGAGCATACATCAGGCATGGTTCAAATATTGACGAAAGCAAAACGAAAACAAAAGGAGTGTAAAGTAAATAAAGAAATTAAGGAAATTAGACATTGCATCAGTACATTGTGGAGGTTTCCCAACAACAAGAGGTGCGAAATAATCGTACAATCAGTTAAGACCAGCATCAGAAAATCTTTGAAAAAGTATGCATCAGCAATTAAAATTATGGGGTACTGAAAGGGCGCTATCGCAAGAGGTGCATGTGAACATCAGATAATCACGGAGGCTTGAAAAGGTCGAAGTGAGCATCGAGTGAGGACCATAGTTTCCTATGTGGGGGACGCCATGGTGTAGAGGCAAGCGCTATGTTATCGGCTCCTCTAAGATTTGAGATCCAATTGAGCCAATGGGGGAAAGAGGCTTTACCTGTGTCCTTCCAATTATTCAATATGATTTTAACCGCCGCCGTCAGAAGTAGGTCAAGTAGGGCTTTGTCATTTTCATTGAGAGTGACGGCTTTGGTAAAACCCAGGACTAAAGTTGCAAATTCTCTAGGGAGAGAAATATGTAGGACTTTGGTAATGAACTCGAAGATTCTGTCCCAGTAGGCGGTGACACGAGGGCATTTAAATATTAGGTGTTCAAGGTCCCCACCCTCCGCCATACATTTCCAGCCGGAATCATCGTCTTTGATGTTGTGCAAAAAGAGTCTCCTGGGGGTCCAAAAGGCTTTGTGGAGTAGCCAGAATTTAGTTTGGGATAGTGAAGGGCTAATTTTGTGTCGTGTGGTTGACTCCCAGATTCTGGCCCACTCTACTTCCGAGGTTGTTGTGGATGAGTATGAATCCCAGAATGACTGTGTGGAGTTAGTCAGGTTGGATCTCTGTGGGCGGATCATTTTGTATATTCTGGACACCTGATGGCCAAGTCTATTTAAGTACCAGGGAGGGAGGGCGTGATGTCGTTCAGAGCTGCTTTGGTGAGTGCCACCTTGAGGTGCAAGAAATAGTAGAATTCTATGTGTTGGAGTTGAAATCTACTTTGTAATTCGCAGAAAGTGAGTGGTGACGAACCTTCAAATAGTTGGTGAGGGAAGAGTATTCCTTTCCCTATCCAAGTAGGGTTATTTAGTGGTTTCCCTTTGTATAGTAGGTTGTTATTGTGCCACAACCATTCCCACTTCGATTTACGGAATTGGTGAGGTAAATATTTGCTTACATGAAGGAGGGCTACTTTCGTGTGTTTGAAGATGGTTCCTGAGTTTAAAGTGGGGTGTAGTTTGGTGGTAAGAAGGGCGGAGGAATCAAGGCCCTGAAGAAAGGATTTTTCCACAGATAGCCACACCGGGGTGTAGTCTATGTGTGGAGTTAGCCAGAATGAACCTTGTCTGGCCAAAAAAGCAGTTTGATAGAGTTTAAAATCCGCCAGATTGACACCTCCCAAGGTTTTATCAAGACGTAGTTTTTTCAGGATAATTCTGGCCTTTTTCCCTTGCCAAAGGAAGGAGGAAATCAATTTGTCAAGCTTGGAAAGGAATTCTTTGGAAAAGGTAAGGGGTAGCATTGTGCTCAGGTAGTTGATTAGTGGGGATATCATCATTTTTATCGATTCTACCCGACCCCACCATGTGATAAACCACCATGTGATAAACCGTGGGGACCAGCCATCAAAGATTCTTTTAATTTTTGTTAGTGTGGTTGTCTCGTTATGTTTGAGTGTACTCACTAGTTTATCGGTGAATTCTATCCCTAGGTATTTTATAACTTCTGTTTGCCAAGCTAGACCCGAGTCACCAAGGACTTCTTTGGTGGTGAGGATATTTAATGGTTTGACTTCGGATTTGTCCTTGTTTAACTTATACCCAGATAGGGCTGAATATTTGCTGATTGAGGTCATGAGTCCCTTGATTGATTTGGCCGGGTTTTCTGTAGCAATCAATATATTGTCAGCATATGCTGCTAATTTTATCTGAGTATCTCCGAAGGAGACTCCCTTGATGTCTTCATTCCGTTTGATGTCAGTTAGAAGGGGTTCCAAGGCCAGAAGAAAGAGTGCCGGTGAAAGTGGGCAACCTTGTCTAGTACCTTGGTAGAGGCGAAATGGGTTGGAGAGGGTGCCGTTGAGTCATTTTCTAATGTCTGTCAAGCACCTCACAATGCACTGCTCATTTGTAAGTTGTATTGTATCAATCAATCGCATTTATATAGCGCTTACTACCCCTGATGAAGTTTCGAAGCGCTTTTTTGGCTACGCTACTCCAGAACCCATAAAGGATTAGTGGTGTGTTAGTATAGTGAAATATAAAAGTAATTTGAGTGGTGGATATTAGTCCGTTATTTGGATAGAGAAGGATAGCGGAGGGATAGAAGAGGGAAAAAGGTTTGCTTTTATATGGCGCTTGTTACGCCTAATTGCGTGTTGAAGTGCTTTTTTGGCGAGTAGCATGCTACTCTGGAACCCATTAAAGAATTAGTGTTGAATTAGTATAGTGAAATATGAAAGTAATTTGGTGTAGCTGCTTCCACCTGAAGCATTTCCCTGTGTGTGCACACTGCTGGAGAAATGTCAGTTTGTTACAAGTAAAAAAGGCACAATCATCACCACATGCACAACACTCCAATTAAGAGACTGAGATATCAGCCATCTTTATGATCTACAAATGTACAAGACCAGGCCCATTCAAAAGTCCTCCCTTCATCCCTTAGTCACCCCCCCAAGCTAAGAAGTAAACTCTTCATCCCGGAGGTGGCCTGCACAGCTATAGGTATACAATGGCACGGCTCAAAGCCACTCTTCCATACACAAAAGATTTACGGACGGGTAACCAAGCTATTCCCTGTTAGTCTGGGTCTTGTCTGTTTCACCTGATGCTCAGACTCACTACATCCATACTACAGTCTAGGATAGAAAAAAATACAGGGCAAATAAAACAAGACCAATAACTAAAAATATCTGAATATTTCATGTATCGACTACTCAAAACCCCATCACCAACTCAAAACGCACTACCTGAGACCATTAATGCATTGTGGGCTTTTGGCAAAGACTGAACAGCCTTTGTTTACTAATCCATGTCCTCACTTCCCTATCATGCCAACGTAACTGCCCACCTTCGCATTCCAGTACACAACACCAACGCACCCTTTGCCTTGCCTGTCTGCAACAGGGTCTTTCAAGGTCTAACAATGAATTAATTTTATAAGACCGGTACCATCATGGCAGATAAAGGCCCCTTCTGGGAGGCACAAGAGAAAAAGTATGTTTTCAACGTAATTGTCTTATAACAGACAATAACACCCAGGACCCAGTGCAGGCGTCTCAGTTTTTTGCAGGGGCTTGTGGTGAACACTACCAGAACAAAAAATCCCCCATAGAGTGAGTGTATTGTGGAGATCTGAAGGCAAAACAAGATATTTGCAGGAAGATGGAGTGGAGTGAGGGTGTGAAGCAGACCGGGTCTGTGTGAAGTGTGCTGTAGCACTTGTCTGTAGTGTGTGCCACTTTCTGTTTGGATGATTGCGGTAAATGGCCCATTGAGCAGGAACCAGACTACAAGCATCCAGTTGGGGAAAATTCCCTCAACATGTAGAAACCAAGAACAGTTATGATTTCTTGCCCCAGCTCTTGTATCAAAATGTTTTTGGAAGCGGTTTTGAAAACATGTCTGTCGTTCTGAGAGTGGAACCAGACTGTTGGTGTTAATCAGTTAAGTCTCCCAACCCCCTACTCAGATGCCACTTGTATCATTAAGTTCCCCCCCTCCCTCCCCCCCCCCCCCTTCCGCCAGATGAGACGGCTATCTTCTGAATCCTTGGGCAATCTTAGGCATTTGGAAATTAGTAGACTGATAAGCCTACTTTGACAGCTGCCTAGTGTAGTATTGTTTCACCCTTTCAGAGATTCATACTCCGAGATTACACTGTTTAATTGGGACAAAAGTTACATTTATTTTTGATGCTTTTTGAGTTTTTCTTAGCAACTTTGTGCTGGATTTACAAGTAAAACAGTATTGTCTTTTAAGCTGCGTTCTAAATTTTGCTGCGTGACAGAAGTGTTTGTATTTTGCATTAAACTAATTTGTATAATGCTGTGCTAAGTCTAGTATCTCCAGGGGACTAGTCGCTGAAAAGTAAATCATGCAAAAGCAAACCAGCTGCTTTCTGTGTATTTTTTGGGCCTACACCAATTTGTTTTTTTTTAGGTCCTAATGTTAGGGACCATTTGTGTTGCGCTCCTAAAGGTAAGATTTAGTTTCTCCTGCAACAGTCTTTCCTTAAGATTCAATGTGTGTCTCTGTTTTGAAAGTTTGCAATTGTATTGCAAAATGTGTTGTAGAAGAAATTTACTTCTTTCTATTCTTGGTACTTTAGTGTTATTATTTTACTTGTATTTACCTGCCCATCCTCTACTCATTGAAGAGTCGTTTTTTGCCTTACGGAAAAAAATTGCACCGGGATAAGCGTTGGTGGGATTTGAGGTGGTCAAACCTAATGATAGCTTGCTCTCATTGGCTACATATTCATTTTTTTAAATCTTCCTATACTAACCAACTAGTTGCACCATGAAGATCTTCAAAGCGGGAATCTTGCGTTACAAGTAAGTAACTATTTTTGTTCTTCACACCATTGGCAGGGGGCCACTCTGCTTTGCCCGGTGAGGATCTTTCAAATTTCACCCACAAGTGGCAAGGTAATGTTGGGTAATTTGGGAGGTCAGTGGGAGGGTCATGCTCTCTGCTCCCCAAGGGCATTTTAGAAAGGTCTGTCATTCTATAGGAGCTATGCATTTCCTAGAGTGCCCTGCCAGCAGGATTTTTATTCACTCTTTTGTTAGAGACCTTGTTAGCTTACTTAAGTGAGGTCAATTAATGTAATTTCTTTCTCTTCAGATTACCTGCCTGTGGATGCAGAGGAGATGAGTCGGCCGAGGAAAGCCACTCTGCAACCTGTGGTTCACCTTAAGGCCAGGAAGAAACCAGATAAGGTGTGCTTTTAGAACATGGGGTTTGAATTTCACCTACCGTCCCATACTGTTTTGTTGTAAGCCTCTCTCCTAGAATTCACACCCATTACCTGTTCTCCTAGTAGAGTCTTCACCGTTGTCTTGTTTAATCTCTCATTTCAGCTACACCTTTGGCTGACTTCTAACCCTCCCTCTTTTATTTGCTTGTTATGATCCCTCTTTTTTCTTATTGTTTAAGTTATTGACTCACTTTATCCACTCTCCTGTTTCACTCATCCTCTATTTTACTCTTTCCTGTCTGCTGTTTTTCCTCATTATTACTGCAATGTTAAATTATAAAAATTTTTTTTTTTGTTTGTTTTTTGCAGGATCTCCTGGCTTCTTTGGAGAAGTTAATGTCAAACGGCTGTAGTGGGAGACTAAAGGCTTCCGATGATGGAATTCACAGGGTTCGCATAGACTTTAAAGTGAGTTTTGTTCCTCAATTGCGGCATGTTTTACTTCATGAAAGCAGTTTCATGCACAGTTTGTGGTTCACTTTTTTCTGCTTGTATTGTCCTAATTTATACTCCTGTTTTGCTATTTGTGGCATCCTTCTCTTCCTGCAAAACCCCTTTTTCCAAATACCTTGTTTGTGACCTGATTGTCTAGGATAGAGTTTAGTGGAGTACTTTTGCCATCTTGTGCCGTCATGTTAATGTTTATACCCTTCAGCTGTCATATCAAGGGGTTTGTTTTTGTGTTGTTTTACTGTTTGTGTAATGCGTAAATTCACCCTAATGACTCCTCTTTATTTTAGGAGGACTGTGAGGTGGAAAATGTGTGGCTATTAGGGGGTCTTAGTGTCCTAACTTCCGTCCCAGTGACACCACAGCTCATGTGCCTCTTATGTGCGAGCAGAGGTAACCATGAGGTATGTTCTACCAATTCCAAACAAGTATGGACTTTTTTAGCTGTTCTTCTACTGCATTTGCATTTCAGCTTTTTTTCCAGATCATGCTCCTTCCATAAAAAATTTTTGTTTACTTTATTCCGGTTATGAGTACATATTATTTTGATCTATTCATTGAACATTAGATGACTTTTCTGATCCTGCTGCATGGTATTTTTCGCATATAGTAGTATACAAATGTGCTCTAGCTCATTCTTGTTATCAGAATATGTTCGATTACAAGGTTAGGTCCTCCATTTTCTGAATTAAGCGCCGCTCTAAACGGTGATGTATTGCTTCTTTGGTTCTTTTTAGGTCTCGCCTAGCAAAAGCAGCGCATGCGCTGCTCTCGCTATTGCGAGTACCTTTTGTAATCGATTCTGACGAGGGCTTTCGTGCACGCGTCTGGATGGACAAACATGGCTGCTCTTGCCATTTGTAAATGTAAATGTATGAAACTTATATAGCGCAGGACTTACCCTGGGGCATCTCTGCGCTTGCTTAGGGAACCCGTCCTGGTATTCCCCTGTGAGAAACCCCGGCAGGGTATCCACAAGGTGAAAGCCAGGCATCCCGCCGCGAGGGGCCGATGTGGAGATTAAGCAAGCTATTGCCCAGAGTCGCAGAGTGTGACCCCGTGAGTCGAGTAGGCACCGGAGCGAGAATTGTCGAGACCGTGGAATTTATGAGCCCGAGACCCGCCGAGGCGGGGAATCGAACCCTGGTCCACGGTCGATCTCAGATTCCGGGTCTGCCGCCTCTAACCACTGAGCCACACTTCTCCACTTGTCCATAGCAGACAGAATTGTCCATTTGTCCATAGACAGAATGCGCGTGTCAGTAGTCCGTAGGGACTGTGGACAGCCCAACGCCATTTTGCATCTTGCATTTTGGTGTCCTAGCGTGTCCTAGCAACAGAAGGGTGGAAGTTGTCCTAGCAACGAAAATGTTGTTTCCTGTGGAAATTGGTGCTGCCGCTTTCACTCTGCAAGTTGATGTCCATTAAACACTTCAGTTTTGCAGCGTGAATCTTTCTGGATTCACTATGCTGTGCATATTCCGCAATCTGGTGGTTGGGTCCGGAATGGTAGTCTGTCTTCTCTCTTTTTTTTTTTTTTTTCATAGCCCAGGTGGGCGTCGACGTCCCACCATTTGGTGTACCTTCGGTGACGTGGGCATGCTTCCGGCGGAAGCTACCACCCTTGGGCGCCATCTTCAGATTCTTTTTTCCGCCGTTGGGTCTGGATCGTCGAGTGAAGCTCCAGAAGTTTTGGAGGAGAAAAGAAGGAAATAGAGCAACTCTTCGACGGTAAAGACCTGAGAAGATCGGGAGAAGAGGACCATCAGAGAAGAGACGACGAAGAAAGGAAAGAACTTCGAGATCTTAGACGTCCTTGGAGGAATGCGCACACAGGGGGCCCCCCTAAGCGCATGGATGTACAAGACACCCTTTAAATTCTGCAAAAACTGCCACCACAAGTTCGCGCAGAAGGACCAGCACCCGGTCTGCAACCTCTGCCTGCCAATCGACCACGAGAGCAGAGACTGCAACGCCTGCTCCGTCTTCAAGCCGAAGACACTCCGAGTTCGAGAGAGACAGAGGACAGCTCACCACACGATACAGGGCAAGGGCCAGGCCCCGACGCTTTACGAACTGGGCCTCTCCACCGACGACTAGGACAACATCGCCGAAGGCCCAGATGACTTCACGGTCGCAGAGACCGATAAGAAAACGCCTGACAAGGTAGGAGAGTCTACGACCCCGAAAACCCCCACAGGGTCTCGAAAGCCAGAGCCAGACTCTCGAAAGTCAGAGCCCAGAGCCTCGAAAGTCAGAGCCCAGAGCCGAACACTTCGCCGACCGAAGCTATATCCTCCGAAAAAGAGCCCAGCGGAACCTTCGACCAGCGAAAAGCATAGGTCATCGAAGCAAGCCCCCGAAAAAGGGCCTTCGACTTCGAAAGAAAAGGAGCCGAAGAAAGTTTCAACGTCGCCGCCGCCGAAAAGAGCAGCCAAAACGCTCGACGTCGAGCAGGCCGCAGAGAAAGAAAAGAAGGCTCGAGGCCTTAATGGAGAATATCCTTCAGAGAAAGAAGGACTTCGACGAAAAAATGAAAAGTTACAGGATCCCTTCGAAGCCGGCACCGACCGTTGCTGAGGTACAGGAGCACGAGGAGTTAGACGTCGAGGAGACGACAAACTCCGGAACCCTCGGAGCACAAAGAGGAAGAAGACCTCTACTACACAGAAGGGGATTACGGGGAGCAGCAGTCCAGCTACGGCTCAGGTTCCTCGACGGCCCAAGACCAGGAATGGCAGGACATCGAGGCCGAAAACCCGGAGGAGGCTGTGGAAACATAACCCTCGAGGCCTTAGCCACCGGACGACATTGGGGCATACAATGAGGTGGTCAGGAAGGCGGCAGCAGCCTATGGAGTTAAGCTGGAGGAGGAGAAGCCAAAAGCAGATTTCCTGCTGGAGACATTGCTCCCCACACAGACAAGAAGCCAGTTCTTGCCCATGCTAAAGAGTGTCACAGACCAGGGGAAGGAAGCCTTCAAGGAACCGGCTACATGCAGATCAGTAACGCCGAGGACGGAGAAGAAATACAAATTCTCCTCCCAAGACCGAGCTTACATCAAGGGATCCGTCACAGCAGACTCAATAATCGCTGCAACGGCCAGAAAAAGGGCAGACGTCCCAACAACATCTGGACCTCGCCCTGACAAAGAAAGCAGAAGGATGGATCTGACTGGCAGGAAAATAGAGAGGAACGCCGCAACGCACTGGCGGATGGCGCACTCCAATGCCCTCCTGAACAGACATCAATACCAGCATTGGGATGAGATGGGCCAATTGCTCAAGCACCTCCCGGAACAATACCGTGAGAGGGCATCACACCTTGTGGAAGAGGGGAAAAGCATCGCTAACTCGTGCCTCAAGACAGCCTTGGATGGGGCAGAAACAGCCAGCAGACTGATGGCTATAGGCATCACAGAGAGAAGGCAAGCCTGGCTCAGGATCTCAGGCTTCAAGGCTGAGGTTCAGAACAACATCCTGAGCACACCCTTCAACGGTGAAACACTGTTCGGAGCCCCAGTTGATGGGAAGCTCACCCAACTGAAGAAGGACAACGAGACGGCAAGGTCCATGGGGGCCCTGCAATTCAGGGGGATGAGAAGGGGCACTCCTACACGGAGGCCTAACGGCAGGGGTGAAAGCCAGCAAGGGCAATCACACCAGACATTCCACCAGGGACAACAGAGTGACAACCAAAGTCACCAGGGCCAGCAGAGCCAAAACTGAAACTACCAGGGCAGGGGCCAGTCATTTCGATTAAGAGGAAATGGACGGGGCCAGAGAAGGAGAGGCGGTGAACAACCCCCCTCTAAGTGACTTCACACGGAAAAAGGTGCTCTCCCACTCGAACCCTCCGAGGGAGGAGCACGGGAAAACAAACAGGAGAGGGCTACAGGGACAAGACACAAAGGAACATGTGACGCCAGTGGAGAAAAATAACGGACAAGTGGATTCTCAACATTATGCAGTTTGGATACTGCATAGTTTTGGAAAAGAGACCACCAAACAGAAAGCCAAAGAAAAGAGAGCACTCTGGAAGAGAGCTGCGATTACTCCAAGAGGAAGCTCCAGAACTCCTCCTCAAAGCAGCCATCAAACGGGTTCCATTCAAAGAACGGAACAGGGGAGTATACTCAAACTTCTTCCTGGTGCCAAAAGTGGACGAAAGTCTAAGACCCATCCTGGACCTTCGGTTCCTAAACAAATACGTAAAGACTCAAAAATTCAAGATGACGTCCCTACAAGAGGTCATCCCGCAGATAAAGGCCGGGGACTTCTTGTCCACCATAGACCTCAAAGATGCGTACCTGCACATCCCCATGAACAGGCAGCACAAGCACATGCTAAGATTCACAGTGAACAAGGATCACTACCAATTCACGACCCTGGCGTTCGGCCTCAAATCCGCACCAAGGGTGTTCACTAAATGACTCGCGGCTGGGGCCGCACATCTAAGAAGAAAGGGGATTCACGTGTACCCCTACCTCGACGACTGGCTCGTAAAGGCAAGCTCTTACAGGACATTGGAGAAGCGTGGCTCAGTGGTTAGAGGCGGCAGACCCAGAAGCTGAGATCAACCGTGGACCAGGGTTCGATTCCCCACCTCGGCGGGTCTCGGGCTCAAAAAAAAAAAAAAAATCCACGGACTCAACAATTCTCGCTCTGGTGCCTACTCAACTCACAGGGTCACATTCTGCGACTCTGGGCAATAGCTTGCTTAATCTCCACTACAGCCCCTCGCGGCGGGATGCCTGGCTTTCACCTTGTGGACACCCTGCCGGGGTTTCTCACAGGGGAATACCAGGACGGGTTCCCTAAGCAAGCGCCGGAACGCTCACGGGCAGCTGTGCGCTTTACAAGTCCAGCACATTTACATTTACATTTACATGCAAGGATCATGCAGAGCAGGTCACAAGAACGCTAGCAAGCCTGGGATTCTCCATACACTGGGGAAAATGCTCAATGGAACCAGAGCAAGTGAAAATCTTCTTGGGAGCTCAAATCGACACCGTCCAATGCAGGGTGTTACCCAGCGAGAAGAGAACACTCAGCCTACTGAGGGAGAAACGTCACTACCAGAAGGGGCGAGCTCTGACAGTGAGGACTGTGAGCAAGATTTTGGGGATGATGGTGTCATGCATACACCTGGTCCCCAATGTACGCCTACAGATGAGACCACTCCAAGAGTGGCTGCAACAGCAATGGTCACAAGCTACAGGAAGTTGGGAGGATCTAGTGGTTGTAACGCACAGGGTGCAGGAAGAAATAAGGTGGTGGACCAAGGAAAGAATAACAGTAGGGAAGCCTCTAACACCACCGGACCCAACAGTGACCATCACCACAGACTCATCCCAGAAGGGATGGGGCGCACAGATGAACAGGCTCAGAGTGAGGGGTCTGTGGAGCCCTACAGATGCGGTCAGCACATCAATTACATGGAACTGAAAACAGTGTTGCTAGCCCTCAAGGCCTTTCAGAAACACCTGTACAGCCAGAAGGTGCTGATACAAACAGACAACACCACAACAATGTTTTACATAAACAAACAGGGGGGAACTCAATCATTCCCTCTGTCAAGCCTCGCACAGGAAATCTGGAGATGGGCAATACCACTCAAAATAGACCTGCTAGCCATACACCTGCCAGGGAAGGACAATGTAGAAGCGGATTGGCTCAGCAGGCAGACTTCAGCGTCCCACGAGTGGGAACTCAATATTCAGGAAACAGAGAGACTATTCAGGAGATGGGGAACACCAACAATAGACCTGTTTGCAACACGCCGGAATGCAAAATGCCAATACTTTGCATCCAGGCAACCAGAGGCACTATCACAGGGGAATGCCCTATGGATAAGCTGGTCAAAAACATTTGCCTACGCTTTTCCCCCGATACCACTGATCCCCAGGGTTCTCAACAAATGCATGACGAGCAACATGACGCTCATCCTGGTGGTACCACAATGGACCAGGCAGGCCTGGTACTCTCAGATAATGGAGATGGCACAGGGCCCCCCCCCCCCCCCCACAAGTTCTCAAAAAGAAGAGACCTACTCTCCATGGAAAACGGAGAAGTTCTACACCCAGAGCCGGAGAGCCTCAACCTCTCAGCCTGGCTCCTGAGAACTTAGAATTCGCACATCTAAAACTACCAGAGAGCACCCTGCGGGTGCTGCGTGAGGCAAGAAGGCCCAGCACACGCAAGTGCTATGGGGAAAAATGGAAACGATTCACTCAATGGTGTTGCAAGAAAAAACTCCATAGAAAACTGACCAGGGAATCTACGGTGCTAAGGTACCTCACGCACCTAATTAAAGCTAAGCTAAGCTCATCCTCGCTGAGGGTGCACCTGGCAGCGATTGTGGCATACACAAGAGGAGAAACGGGGAGAAGCTTCTTTACATCCCAAGTCGTAAAAAGATTCCTGGAAGGGGCAAAAAGATTAGCGCCACCAAAGAGAATGCCGCCACCGGCCTGGAACCTAAATGTGGTTTCAACGGAGCTCATGAAAGCACCTTTCGAACCCATCCACAAAGCATCACTGCAAATGCTAACAATGAAAACGGCCTTTCTAGTAGCAATCACCTCGCTACGGAGGGTGAGCGAACTGCAGGAACTCACACTGCAGGAACTCACACTGCAGGAACCCTACATCCAGATACACAGTGACAGAGTCGTGATGAGAACAGACCCACACTTCATGCCAAAGGTGGTGTCGAGGTTCCACATGAACCAGAGTATTCAGATCCCTAGCTTCTTCCAAAACCCCACTACAAGCGCTGAGAGGTCGCTCCACACTCTAGACGCAAGAAGGGCTGTGATGCACTACATTGAAAGGACGAAGGGACACAGGAAAACAAAACAGTTCTTCGTATCCTTCGCAAACAGTTACATGGGCAAACCAGTGACTAAAAACACCATAGCCCGATGGATCGCACAGACAATACAGTTCTGCCACAAACAAGTGGGCCAGGAGCTAACAGGAGGTGCGCAGGCCCACTCCACCAGGAAGAAAGGAGCAACAATTGCTTTTCTGGCCAACACACCTATTCAGGACATATGCCTGGCGTCAATATGGGCTTCAGTGCACACGTTCACTAAGCACTATTGCGTGGATGTACAAATGAACAAAGAAGCACAAGTAGGACAAAAAGTGCTTCAACATATATTCAACAACCAACGCTCATCTTCCACCCAGCCGCCACAAAAGTAACAAACTGCTACAAAATCTGTGCACAGCATAGTGAATCCAGAAAGATTCACGCTGCAAAACGAATAGTTTCATACCTGTCGGTGTAGTTTTGCAGCTTGAAGATCTTTCTGGATTCACTAGCGAACCCACCCCCGCCAGAAAGATGAGGCTGGACAAGAAGGTGGAAACACATAGAAAAGAAAGCAAGTTCAAGCTTACAAGATACGTGAAAAGATACGTGAAAAGAATTACGTTCAAAAACGATTAACAAACATAGCCATGGATTCACTACAAACACAGAAGAAAAGAGAGACCGAAAAAAGAATCCGAAGATGGCGCCCAAGGGTGGTAGCTTCCGCCGGAAGCATGCCGACGTCACCGAAGGTACACCAAATGGTGGGACGTCGACGCCCACCTGGGCTACGAAAAAAAAAAAGAGAAGAAAGACTACAATTCCGGACCCAACCACCAGATTGCGGAATATGCACAGCATAGTGAATCCAGAAAGATCTTCAAGCTGCAAAACTACACAGACGGGTAAGAAACCATTCGTTTCCTTGGATAAACAGATTCTCGTATTTTATAAGGCGCCAGAGTCAGACCCGGGCTGCCGCTTGTAGCCACTCACCAGCACTTACAACTCGAGAGCCGCCCGCACCTAAGGGGGGCCACTTAACATGCCACCTGCAGGCCTACTACAGAGAGGGTAATTAACTGGAGCAGCCCCCCGACTTTATCTCCTCTGCACTGTACACCACTCCCCTGCAAACCCCATCAACCCATTTGTTCTGCGAGGCTTGTGACAAAGCGAGATAAATAGCGTCTAATGTTCAAAGGCTGGCTGAGTGTAATCTGCGCCCATTATCCATCGGTCATCTCGCCCCTGCCAGGAGCCCCATGTCGCCCGCTATTTCTGGAATCCAAACTTTTCCATAATAAGTAACAATCAAACCAGAAAGGGCTGTTTTTGCTCTGCAGCTTTCCTCAACGATCCAGCTGTATTTGTACACGGATCACAAGTCAATGGTGCAGAAAGTATTTAAAAAATCATATTCGACGCCAAGACAGAGGTGATGAGATTTATATTTTTTCCTCCTAATAAATCATTTTTCTTAACTAAAACAAAGCATATTGGTCTTAAAATGTATCAAACCTTTTCCTAATATAGTTGCCTCAGTGTGCCAAATGGGGGCAAGTCAGACCCCACCAAGACGGTGTCTGCCCTCCAGCAATACATGTGATGTATAAACCTGGTGCAAACACTCTTCCTAAGGACCAACATAAAATGTAATAGGCAGCCCAACTGGTGACAAAAGAAGCAGAGGGCATACACCGGAGCCAAACCCGGACACAGAGTACTGCTACAGGTGCAAAAAAAATGTTCCACAAGTAAACAAATTCAATAATATTCAATGACAAAGTTAGAAAAAAACGGGCAGACTGTATCAACACCAGCAACAATCAAACTGAACAAGCTAAGTAAGATGCAACATGTTATATCACCTTGCCACAGGTAATCCACTCTCAACCTTTCTTCTTTACGCCTTACTTTTCTGTAGATTACATCCCATCATTTTATAAAAAAAAAAGCAGGAACACTAATATGATTTATAGTAAGGGATTCCTCTCTTCCTCCCATCTTTCTATCTGAATAATGCATTCCGTACCCAATCTCCTCTGCCTGCCTGAGTAGCTCGCACTGTCTCCTTCTCTGCCACTTTACTCCACAATACGTCAGTAAACTAACCGTACCACTCCTTACTCATCGTAAACTATCATGAGTAACCATTCCTGCAATATCAAATCTTTTCCTGAAATATTTACTCATCCTGCTCCCATACATTGCAATTTCACATTCTGTTACTTTTCTCCACCCTATTTACGTACCCCAATATTTTTACAACTTGCCTGAACTAACTCTAATAATTGCTCCTAATTACGATTAATTTAATAGGTAGTGGAAGAAACTCTTCAGTTTCCTCGGAGCACAGAACGTACCCAATAACCCAAAAAATTACATTAATTCATAACCATTTGATTAACCACTAACTTTGGGTTGTGGAGAAGCAAGCTCTTCAATGCGTCATTAGTGGAAGGGAATGCTATATAAAATCATGCTATGCTTTTTATTTCCATTATTGAGGAAGTAAAGGGACTTCATAACTCACTGGAGGCCTTGCCTCTTGAATGGTCCCCCCCCCCACCCCCCACCTTCAGCAATGGTAATAAGTAGCATATTTCACTTGCCGCATCTGCATTTAAGCTATTCATACAAATGTACGAATAGTAACTGGTGTATTACTGCAATACGAAGGCTAGGCTTTATGCACTGACCATTGGAAGTGTTATGCAGTGTTGTACGGGCAGAAGCTCTCTCCCTCACCATCAGTGACTAACTTTGCAAAAGAGGCCAAGGCTTGACCAATGCAGAATGACCTTTCCCTGACCCCGCACATGTTGATAAGGTGCTCATAAAAGGTCCATTAGGCTGCAGCCTGACAGACCTAAAGCCGGGTTCGGTGGGCTGGAGATCTGAGGCCTGCACTCTCTACTACTCACTCTCTACGGCTCACTCTACCTCTCCCTACTGCTCTCTAACTCTACCTCTCATAAATAAAAATATATGCATGCATACATATACATACATATACGCATACATGTGCATGTACATTAAAGTTTGAAAAACACTACTAAAAGCAAAGCTAAAAAGCCACCTAATTACAAACCGAATTGATTTAACTTAAACGAGGACGAGACCTATTGCATTTTCAATGCTTGTTGTTTTTGCATTTATTAAATTAGAATTAACATTTTAAGTTTTTACAACCGTGACCGTGTTGCTGATTTTGATGGCAGTCCCTCGCTTTGCCTTAAGAGGGTTTAAGGCCTTTTTCACCCGATCTCACAACATGGTCTGCTAGCGGTCTTTATGCTGGAGAACCATTATTACAGTTGTTTTTGGGGTCTGGCTTGTATTGGTGCTTCCCATAATGTAGTCTGTTTAACAAATGTTAATGCACTGTTTTCCTGCAGTTGTTTTTTAGTCTTGTTTCCTTGTCATCCCTTCTCATGGTACATTCTCATTCGGTCCCCAGATGATCTACTGCCAGGTGTGCTGTGAGCCATTCCACCAGTTCTGTCTAGAGGAGAAGGAGCGGCCACTGCCTGAGCAGGAAGAAAACTGGTGCTGCCGCCGATGTAAATTCTGTCATGTGTGTGGCCTGAAGGGGAGAGCATCAAAGGTGGGGTTTCAGGACGAATTAGTAGAAGAGCCATTAGAAAAATTATTTCTCTTTAGGTTCATGGCCAGTGATCTGTAGTTCATGTCATATGCCATGGTGGCGAATGGAGTTGTTGAGTTTGCCCCTCTTTTTTTCTCATGTGCCCTTAAAACGCTACAGCAGTTAATCTTTGTTCTTATGTTTGTGCATGCTCCTTTATAATAATTCCTTAAGACCTGTCTTTCTCAGCATCTGCTTGAGTGTGACCGATGTCGGAACTGCTACCATCTGGACTGCCTTGGACCAAACTATCCCACCAAGCCATTTAGGAAAAGAAATGGTTGGGTAAGTCTGCAATCCTTTGATTTTAATAGTATTTGTGTCGAAGAGGAATTTTTATTGAAGATTTGTATTTAATAGTCTACAGCTCTGTTAACATATCTGATAGCATCAACCTGAAACATTCAGTAGACTAAAGTTGTTTGATGCACAATAAAACTTAAAAGGTCAATGATTGTCGTGCCTTATTGGTTATTTGAGGCTCAAAGCCCTCGTCTTGTCACTACCCTCTCTCTTATTCATGCTGATCGAAATCCCCCTAGGCTCAGTTGTTGGACTGGAGACTGCACAAGAGGTTCCAGTGACAGTTGAGGCAAGTTGGGATGCTGTAGGTAGTAGGGACACAGTCAGTTGATCTCCTCAAGGCCCAGGTGCCTTGGGAGCAGTGGTGTTCTTTGATGTCGGGTTTTTCTTATCGGAGCCCGGTCGTGGTCAGCGGGAGCCTTGTGTAGGAAGCTGGCTCTGTATATACTTTCCCCAAAGGTAAGCAGACGGTAAAGTAGATAGCACCTTATTCTCTATTTGTGGTAGTGAGGGCGAGTAGTCTGGCTGTATCAGAGGGTAGTGTAAAGCATTTGTTGTACACACTCAATCTGCAAATTATATCGCACCCTCAAAGACTGAGCTCATACCAATTTTGTTTGTATAAAAATATTAAGTTATTTTATTTCTTGAAACCAAGCCTGGCACTGGTTAGTGAAAGAAATGCTTTGCTAAAGATTATGCAATGTTTACAACTGAATGCAAGTTCACAAACAATTGTTTGAGATACAGGTAAGTCAAGGTATTGAAATTAGTTTACGGATTACTTTTTCATTACTTTTTTTAGAATCAATAATTTTTTATTGCGTGGTAAAAGATTATAAGTACACCGCTTAGCTGCCTACGTCAGGGCGCCAGCAGAGCAAAATCGGACAGGCATTACACAGCGTTTAGGTCTACATCCCAGAGGGCGACCCGCGATAAAATCAATCCACAGTGCAATTATAAGGCACCTGGCTAAGACACCACTTTTATGTAACAAGAAAAAACGAAATATACAAACCACCCTACCTCCCTACCACACCTCCTCCCCATCAGTTCATGACCTTTACTTCAACCTCTCCCTAGTAGCCAAACCCTAGCTAGTATTCTGCAGATTAAATAGTGGTAGTACCAGGTGGTTCTAGTGGTATGAGTTGTATGATTTGCAGGTATTTCGGGCACGTTACTTCCCTCATGTCTTTGGTAAGGAGTTGCAAGAATCTTTGCCCTTCCCATCTACGCTGAGCAAAAGGCGCTCCATTGCTAAAAGGTGCCAGAGCCTCCGAACCCAATCTCGAGGGTCTGGAACTAATAAAGACCCCCAATGCGCTAGCAGTACCTGCCTTGCCACAAGTTGTGCGAGAGCTATCTGTTTACCCCTCAATCATTTCAAAGGGAAGGACCCAGGGTGAGGAGTCCCAGTAACGTGTGCACAGATTCTCGTGGTAATGTAGTCTGAAATGCAGTATTAATGTCATCGTGGATTGCTGTCCAATAACGCACCCATTTCGAACAATGCAACAGTAAGTGAACCAGAGTGTCAGTAAGACCACACCCTCTCCAGTAGAGGCCTTACTTAGTTCTGTCCCACTGTTTGATGCGCTCCGGAGTATAATACCAGCAAGTGACTACTTTATAAGCCGACTCCGCACCCGCTGAGTTGGAAGCAGTGTGATGTTCCCGATAAGATGTGCTCCCATTCTATCTGCGTTAAGGGCCTCCGCAGTTCAATCTCCCAACGGACCTGTCCCTTTGTGCGTTGTTTCTTAGGGCGTGCAATGATCATAGCATAAAGTTCAGATATGAGTTTACGGTCGTCCTTTTTACAGACCAGCCACTTCTCAAAAGCTGTCGTGGGGCGAGACCTGAGAGCGAAGTTTGGAGCCTGTGCCACCCAATGTGCAAGCTGCACGTATTGGAAAGCGCCCGCCATTGGTAGATCATAATCCTTGCACAGTTTGGTAAAGGGAATCAAACTGTTTAGATCAAAAAGAGCGCCTACTCTTTTACAACCTCCTCCCTCCAATGGTGGAAGACTTGGGACACGCAGCCTGGCGGGAAGTCTGGGTTGTCCACAATAAGGGTCAAGGGGGAGGTGAACGTGGTCCATCCTTCTGGCACGCTAGCCAGTCCCAAACCTTAAGAATCTGTGATTTAACCGGAGAAGAGTATAGGCCCCGTCTGCGCGGAAGCCACAGTTCGCGCCAGATATTCCAGCCGGCCACCGCTTGGTCCATAAAGGGCCAGTGTTTACTGGATAAGGGCCTGTTCCTTTCTGTGATGTAGCGGAGGCAAGAAGCTTGGCAATAAGCACCCACGAGCGAGAAGCCAAGCCCACCGCAGGCTTTCGGCAAGGTGACTAGTGGTAATGCGAGCCGCGGTTTCTTCTTATCCCACAAAAACTTAAGGAGCCCCTGCAGTTTCGCAAGGGTGCCCAGAGGTGGACTCACAGCAATCATTTGGAAGATGTATAAAATGCGTGGGAGCACCATCATCTTCACTGCCGCTAACCTCCCATACCACGCCTGGTTAAGTCGGGACCAGGCAGACCATGCCTTGGTAGTTTGTTCAAAAAATAATTTATAATTGAGGGCAGAAGTTTTAGCGATACTCGTTACTTTTTTAGATTGCTTTTTAGGTTACTTTTTCTACTCAGTGTGATATATCTAGATATCACACTGGGACATTTCCTAGAGAAAAGGTAAGTAAAATCAATTTTGCATAATTCTTTTTCAGGTTTCCCTACAAATCAACTCCACACTTTTAAGCAAAATACAGTCAATAGGATCCTATGGAGAGAAATGAAGTTAATGGTTACCAGGTAAGTAATTGGCCTTTGGTGTTGAGTTTCTGGGGTTATTACATGGGTTCCCCCAGGGTCAAGGCCCCCACTTTTTGCTGAACTGCTGATTTGCTTTGACTGAGTGTGCCCTGGGCTCCTGCCAATCAAGTATCCAGGGCCTATGTTCTTTCCCTAAAACTGCACTGAAGACCAAACCCAATTGGCACTCTCTAGCGACAGGTCAGTCCCTGGTAAATGGTACCCCGGGAGCTGTGACCAGGGAAGGCCTCCAATGGCTGCAGCACTTATTGTGCCACTTTGAGAGGCCCTCTACCTATACACTCTCACATTGCCTCCGCAGGCTGCGTGTTTTGGGGGGACCCAGCCAACCAGGGTGAGGCTTATGCCCAAATCATGGAAGGTGGCATAATAGGGGGTATACCCACCCCAGGAAATGGACCCATTGGTCCCAACCTTTTACCTACCTGTAACGCCCCTAAATCTAGTATTTAGGAGCACCCCTGAACCTTGCTTCTTCAGACAAGAAACCAGAAGAAGAAAAGAAGGACCGAACAGCTGTGCCGCAGCTAAGAGGAGGATGCCCACTGACTTGGCAGCAGCCCTACCGGCATGTCCCCACATTGAGCCTGCAAAGCGAAACTCCAGTGTGTCCTGCAGCCTCAAGAACCCCAAGGACCGGACCTGCCATCAAAAGAAAAGACTGTCTCTCGTGAACACTAGATTTGTTCACCCACAGACTCCATGTCCGGCAAAGTCCGTGAGTCTGCACCACTCTGCATGTGACGCCCACAGCCTGAGTTTAAGTGACACTTGACCTGCCTCAAGCCTCCAGCCGACGCCTGCAGCCTCAAATCGGAAGGTCCACCCAACCGTGACCAGGAGCTGGTAAGATCCAACCCGGCCCAACCAGCGGTGCCTAACCAACACCCAGCATCCAAACTCTCCTCTCGAAGTTGTGGTCGCACCCAGAAGATCTTTGTCCCCGAGCCTGCAGTGTATTTGCAAACCGGAGAATCCCCATTGAAAGTTATGGGCCCCGATGCCAAACAAGCACTCTGCACCCGGCCGCCCTAGTGCCGCTGAGGGTGCACCTTTGGTGCTACTTTGTTTCCCATTTGCCCTGAGCTAAAGTCCAGGAGCTTTGTTCTGACACCCAAGTGGCCTGCTCGTAAGCAGCCACCAACTGGATGCCACCTATCCCCCATTGGATAACATTGGGCCTCAGCACCCGGCCGGCCTAGTGCCACTAAGGGTGTAGCTTAAGTGCATCGTTGACCCTGGGGGACCTCAGGGTTTACCCCCAGAGTCTATCTCCCACTACCAAATACTTATCTCAAAACCAAGAACACTATTTTCCTCCATAGAATAACAGACAGTTTTTCTGTGAACATTTTTTAAGTGTGGAGTTTGAGAAACTAAAGAAATTCTTTAAAATTGCATAATCTTACAAAAAGATTTTACTTGCCTGTTTTCAGGAAAGTTCCCAGAGTAGTATGTAGGTATGCTACTCTGTGTAAGCCTAGTAATCTGAAAAGTTACTTACCTGCTATTTTACTAAAGCCTATTCAAGTCTATGTACTGCACGTATTACATTTCTCTGCATCCATACTGTAAATCAAATCCAAGTGCATATCCAATTATCATTCAAACTGTATTTCAATTGCATTACTACTGTAAAGTATGTATTGCTTACCTGTGCCAGGCTTGCTGTTTCTAGAAAATAAAATAACTAAAAGAATGTTTTTATACAAAAACTGGTCTGAAGTTCAGACCAGTGTGAATTAATTTGCTGATTGAGTGTGTACAAAACACTGTCCTCTGATAAAGCCTTACCACAAATAGAGACTGAGGTGCTATCTAACTTTACCTCTGCCTACCTTTGGGTTTCCACTGGACTCTGCACACTATACCTCACTTTGTGGTACAGTATATACAGAGCCAGCTTCCTACAATGGCATCAGTGTGGGCAGTGGTCTTCAAACTTAATAATCCAGAGCGCCCCCTCACCCCCCCCCCCCTCAAGAAAAAAATCACCGGGTCCCCCTCCAAAATTTTTCACAATTACTTCTATAAACTGTTGATGTTTAATATGTATAGACCCATTTAAAGATTGCAGTTAAGTTCTGTTATCGTTTTAAAAATGCAATCAAATACGTGATTGCCACACATACTATTCTGGTCAGGCAGGCCTAATTAACATGTAAAGTATCCATAGTGAGGGGTGTCGTCAAGATGGCAGCAAGGTAGGGCATGTTGGCTCTGAGCTCCTGCCCTCTGCCTGCCCTAACAATGTGTTTGAGGCATGTGGGCTGCTGAATTCATATCTTAAGAAATGAGTAGAGGTGAGCAACCCAATATACCCTTGCGGGCTTGGGCAAATATAGTATTGTAAGGTTGGGCCAGCATGGGATTTTATTTGTATTATTACTGTTATGCCAATATGAGACTAAAATGAAATTAAGTACTCACACTATTCTATATTAGTGGCTAAAGTAAATCAATTACAGGACGAACAAATAATGTTACCACACTAACATTATTAAGGATAATGATACACAAACTAGGATTTTGAAAAAAGTTTTTTTGTTTACTTAGTGAAATAGTGTGAAAAATAAATTCTCAAAAAAAGAAGAAATATTAAAAAACTGGTAAATCACCCGTGGGAAACTTTAATGTTGGCGTGATTTCCAATAGTTGTTTAAAAATATAGGTACTACTAAATAGATCGTGTTACTTGATCTGGCAGTATTTTGTATAAAACGTCGACATGTTTCAGCTCTCTGGGCCCTAGGGGTCTATAGAGCTTTCGTCAGGACTCACAAACATAGAATTTTATACTCACACCATTTGTGTAGTATGATTTTGGTGTTTTTTTTTATGTATCTGGAAAAACAAATCCTCCGTATTCTGTACTGGAGGTTCCCTTTCTTTCCTCGGGGTCCTGCTGTTAGTAAGCCCAGAGCCGCGTGTGATTAGGATTCTGCCTTGTGCATAAAATATAAAGCTGCCACATCGGACCCAGCATATATTAAAGGCCCACTTCCACTAGACTCACTTGTAGTTTCCAACGCACGCAAGAGAGCAAACTCACAAACTTCGGGTGAGGCTGCACCACCAGACAAAGAGTCTAAGCTACTTGACGCATCAGGCAAAAGAACAGCGTCTCAAGCAGCAAACATGTGGCGTATCACCAATACACAGGCACTGATAGCCAGATATGACAGGGCACATTACGATGAGCTAGAGTCACTGAGGCACCTCCCTGACAAGTACAAGGATAGAGCAAACAAGCTCATCAAGGAGGGTAAAAACATCACAAACACCTCCATTAGGTGTGCCCTCTGCAGCAGACACAGCCTCTAGGGCAGTTAACACCAGCGTCTTGCTACGCAAACACGCCTGGCTGCGCATATCAGGGTTCAAACCCGAGGTACAAAGCGCCATTCTTAACCAACCCTTTGACAAACAACACCTATTTGGACCCGAGGTAGATGTATCATTAGAGAAAATGAAAAAAAGATACAGACCGCGGCAACTTTATGGGAGCCTTGCAGTCGCAGGCTCCCAGATGTTCATTTCGTCGCTCAAACTATTGAGGTGCCACCAGGGGATATACTTCAGACACAGCTTCCACCTCGTACAAAGCTCCTACACAGTCTACCTACAGTAAAGGCTACCAAAGGGGTGGGTACAGGTGTAACAATAACAAAGGCAGAGGCAAAAATAACAACTCGCGCTCTTCCTCTACCCCTGCCCAATGACTCCCTTCCCTTCCCTCGCCTCATTCCACTCCTGTCGGGGGAAGACTTCAACAGTACCTGCCAGCCTGGGAAAACATCACATCAGACAGGTGGGTGCTCCAAATAATTCAATCAGGTTATTGTCTGGAACTAACATCTACCCCCCCAAACATACCACCCAAGCAACGTCCAATGTCACAGGAACATTTAACATTGCTCAGACAACCGGTAATATCCCTCCTGCAGAAACATGCAATACAAGTAGTTCCAGACCATCATAAAAACAAAGGAGTATACTCCCTAAATTTCCTAATACCAAAGAACGACTGATCTCCAAGACCCATCCTAGACCTCAGACCTCTAAACATTCACATACAGTCGGATCATCTCCGTTACTAAAGTCACCTCCCCTTCCCTTTCCTCCTGTGAACTCCTCTGCCTCGACATCACCAGCGAGGGCAAGCAAGTTTGTGCTTTACATCTCATCTATCACCCGCCTGGTGACAATCTCATATTCACCCAACAACTCATGGACATGATCATTTCCAATGCCGTTCGGCAGACCACCCAAGTCTACCTGGGTGACTTCAATCTCCACTGGAACGATCAGAAAGACACAGTGGTGAATAGTCTCAAAACTTTCCTAAATGCGCTTGACCTCACCCAAATATGCGATAGACCAACACACGACAAAGGCTCGATACTCGATCTCATCATTGCCAAAGAGAACTCTACACAGCTGGAGGCGATTCTACCCTGCGACTGGTCAGATCACCACATTATCACCTTCTTTATCAATGAAAAAGTTAAACCTAACCCGGCTCAACCAATCAAATCCAAAACATGGAAAAGGGACATGAAGAATCTTAACCCCTCTACCCTGCCTCCCCACATCGGCAATCTCCTCCTTCCCCCTTCTGGTGCCTCGGATGTTCAATCACTGATCGACCACTACCTTGACTCTATGAATACAATAGTCCATGAAGTCTCCCCACTGCAACTGAAGAGAGTCTCCACCAAAAGTTCTAACCCCTGGTATGATGATAGACTCAATGACGACAGGCGTACTATGCGAATGGCAGAGCGCACCTGGAGATCGGACCCTTCAGCACTGCACCTCAAAAGGCTTAAGAACAAGAGAAATGCCTACTTCAGGAAAATAAAGCGCACAAAGTCGGACTTCTTTAGCCGCCAGTTGGACCAAGCAAAAAACAGGCCAAGAAAGCTGTTCGAACTAATCAAGACCCAAACAAAGACACAACCCTTACAATCAAACAGCACAACAAGCGACACCCCACACTGTGAAGCCTTCTCTGCTTTCTTTAAGCTAAAGACTGACAACATAAGAAATGACCTCATCATGGATGTAAGCCGATTCCCCAACCACACTAGAATGGCTAACACTCAACCTAAAAACAAGGCATCTTGGCTGGACTTCGATACCTACTCGGAAGAAGCAATACACAAACTGCTCTGCACCTTGAAGCCCTCTAATCACCTCACAGACCCTCTACCTGCTAATGCTGTAAAAGACTTCATCCCCTTGCTCCTCCCTCTCTGGACCAAAATAATCAACTGCTCCCTGCAACAAGGCCTCATTCCAGACGCCCTCAAGGTGGGGCAAGTCACGCCTATACTCAAGAAACCTTCAGCTGATCCGTCTGACCTAAACAATTACCGGCCCATCACCAATATCCCCACCCTGGCCAAACTGCTGGAGAAATGTGTCCAACTCCAACTAACAAAACACATTGACCAATTTGACCTCCTCAACCCTCATCAATCAGGCTTCCGAGCGAAACATAGCACGGAAACAGCTATGACACACATAATTGATGACGCCCTCCAAATTCTTGATCGCAATGAGTCCTGCCTCCTCATCCTTCTTGACCTCTCGTCGGCATTTGACACGGTCAAACATGAGAACTTGCTGGAGCTGCTAAGCACTAGAATGGGTCTGTCTGGAACTGTTCTCAAATGGTTTTCGTCCTTCCTTCACAACCTGTCTCAGAAGTTCAAGATCGACAATGTGCTATCTACACCTGTGCCTGCAGATCTAGGTGTTCCACAAGGATCCTCCCTCTCCCCCACACTGTTCAACCTCGTCATGGAATGTAAATGTAAATGTAGTATACTTGTAAAGCGCACAGCTGCCCCAGCAACGGGACGTCCCGGCGCTGTATAACTCTGGGGAACCCGTCCTGGCTTTCCCTGTGGGATGGTCCCTAGCTGGGAGTCCCCAAGGTGGAGCCAGGCATCCCCGGAATTGGTGGGGCCGTTGTGGAGATTAGGCAAGCTAATGCCCAGAGTTGCCGAGTGTGATCCCTGATTAGAGTAAGCACCGAAGCGAGAATTATCGAGTCCGCTGACCTAGGTCCACAACCCTGCCGCGTCGGGAATTGAACCCTGGTCCCGGGCTGACTTCTGCGCTCAGGCCTGCTGCCTCTAACCAGTGAGCCACACTACTCCATAGATACTACACTTGCTCGCCACCTTGCTCCAAGCTTCCAATGTCCAATTCCATATGTACGCCGACGACACACAACTTTACCTAAAGCTACAATCCCCGGAAGATATCAAACATCTGAATTCCACGCTTATTAACACTCAATCTTGGCTGGCCGATAATCACCTCAAACTAAATGCTCTGAAAACTGAGTTCCTACTCATCTCACCCCCGGCGAAAATTTCCACCACCCAAACCTGGCTCAATAACCTAACAGCACTCAATGTCCAACCTACCATCGTGGATTCGGCGAAATCCCTAGGCATCACACTCGACGCCAAGCTCAACATGCAGCAGCACGTTAGCAAAGCCACAAAAGCAGCTAATTTCCAAATCAACACACTGAGGAAAATTAAACCCTTCCTCCCTGCCGAAGACTTCCAAACTGCTGTACAAGCTTTAGTCATCCCTCGAATAGACTACGGAATTGTGGCCCTCAGCGGACTCCCGCTATCCACAACAGCACCCTTAAGAGCCTCCCTGAACGCTGCCGCGAGACTCATTACTGGCTCAAGAAAACATTCGCATATATCCCCAGACTTAAAGTCTCTAAAATGGCTGCCTTTTGAAGCCAGAATACAGCTAAAAATTGCAGTTATGACGCACGCGGCCGTGCACCACAATGCACCCAACTACCTCGCTCAAAAGTTGTCTATATCAGGAGGTTCGAGATCCAATAGAAGTACAAAAAAAACACTCCTGAAACCTCGTAGATTCCGGAAAGAGAACATACAAGCGCTCCTTCTCAGGAATGGCACCCAGGATCTGGAATGCGCTCCCTCCTGAAACCAGGCTTATCTCCTCCTCTGCACTCTTCAAGAAAGAGGTGAAAACCATCCTTCTGGCCAAGATCTCCTGAACCTTATAGGTGCTGGTTCAGAGACTCTGCATTGCATTGTATCACTGTTCCCCTCGTCCTTTGGCACTATACTTCTACTTGATGGGGACACTACTACGCTACTCTCTTACTACCGACCAATATATGATACACGTTGGTTTACTGATTCACTCTCCCGATGCCCCCACTCAGTGTTCTCTCTATACTAAAACATTGGTATAAGCCATCCACACACCCAAGGTGTACCTGAACACCTCTGTAGTGGGATCAATGACTTGTGCCGTCTGATATTACTTGTTTACCTGATTGTATACGGATATGTTTTATGTATGTTATTATTATCCTACCATGTTAGTGACTATTATACTGCTCCCATTATCTCTGTTCATTCCTACTGCCCCTACCCTGTCTGTGTGAAGCGCTCTGATATCTGTAAGGATCTTGTTCGCGCTATATAAAACTTTAAATAAATAAATAAATATGGGCACACTACAACAAGTCCTCCCATTACTGGTATTAAACGACTTCCTTGTCACCCTAGATCTCAATGACGCCTACTTTCATATTCCGATCCACGCAGCACACAGAAAATCTCAGATTTGTGCTAGACGGACAACACTATCAGTTCAAAGTGCTCCCATTCGGAGTCACAACAGCGCCAAGGGTGTTTACCAAATGCCTAGCAGTAGTAGCGGCACACCTAAGAAGACAGCACATTCACGTCTTCCCATATCTGGACGACTGGCTCATAAAAGCCAGCTCACAGAAACAGTGTGTGCAAAACACTCCAGCTACTATTCAACTGCTTCACGACTTGGGATTCACAGTAAATCACGTCAAATCGCACCTGCACCTCTCGCACATACAACAATATATGGGAGCTACAATAAACACCCAATTAACACTAGCTTATCCCTCTCCAGCCAGGATAACAAGTGTACAAACTCTCCTAACAAAATTCAACCGCAACACTCGCTACCAGCTCGAGTGTTCATGCAACTCATAGGAATGATGGCATCTTGCATATCTGTGGCACCTCACACAAGATTTCAAATGCGTCCACTTCAAGAGTGCCTAGCACGCCAATGGAACCAGGCTCAAGGTCACTTAACAGTCCTAGTGTTGGTAGACGGTCGGACTCATCGTTCTCTGCAATGGTGGAACACCAAAAACCTTTCCAAGGGACGACCGTTTCTAGAGCCAGTTCCCCAAATAGTCATGACAGCAGACGCATCGCTCTCCGGCTGGGGAGCCCATCTACTGCAGCACACCACGCAGGGCAGGTGGACACCGCAAAAAAAGTTACTCCATATCAATGATTTGGAGTTGCTAGCCGGGTTTCTAGCTCTGAAAGCATTTCAAACTGAAATGTCAGGCAAGGCTGTCTTAGTCCGCACCGACAATATGACAGCTATGTACTACATAAACAAACAAGGGGGGGGGACACACTCTCTGCAGCTCTGTTAGCTCAGCAGATATGGAGATGGGCTATACCGCTAAAAATCTTCCTCTTAGCCCAACACGTCCCAGGAGTACAAAACACTATCGCAGATCTGCTAAGTTGACAAACACAGCAGATCCACGAGTGGGAGCTTCACCCACAAATTCTTCAGCCGTTTTTCCAAATGTGGGGACAACCTCAGATAGACCTCTTTGCCACCCACAAAAACGCAAAATGCCCAAACTTTGTCGCCAGATACCCACACCCATTGTCCAAGGGCAATGCGATTATGGATGAACTGGTCAAGACTATTTGCGTACGCTTTTCCTCCTCTACCACTACTTCCCTTAGTGGTGCGCAAACTACAACAACATTCCCTGACACTCATTCAAGTCGCTCCAACTTGGGCCAGACAACTGTGGTATACCACGCTGCTGCAAATGTCTGTGGTGCCACATCAAAAACTAAATATCTCCAAGCCTACTAACGCAGAACACTGGAGAGATCAGACACCCGGACCCAGTTCAGCTCAACCTAGCGATCTGGCTCCTGAGGTCATAGTTTGGTTACCTCAACCTTCCTCTGGAATGCATGAACATCATTAAAGAAGCTAGACGTCCCACTACCAGAGCATGCTATGCTGCGAAGTGTAAACGCTTTGTCATATACTGCCAAAACAACCAAATAGATCCCTTAGACGTGTCTAAACAACACATCATAGGCTATCTTTTACACCTTCAAAAGTGTAACTTAGCCTATACGTCTATCAGACTACAAATTGCCGCTATTGCAGCATTCTTACAAAACAGACAACATCTGTCTCTGTTTAGAGTACCAGCTATTAAAGCTTTCATGGAAGGATTCAAAAGAAGTATTCCTCCCAGAACGCCACCAGCACCAGTGTGGAACCTAAACATTGTTCTTACAAGGTTAATGGGTCCTCCCTTTGAACCACTACATAAATGTGAATTGCAATTCCTAACTTGGAAAGTAGCTTTCCTGGTAGCAATTACTTCTCTTAGAAGAGTTAGTGAACTACAAGCATTTACTATTCAAGAACCCTTTTTGCAAATGCTTCATAACAAAGTGGTTCTTCGTGCTAATGCTAAATTTTGCAGCGTGAATCTTTCTGGATTCACTATGCTGTGCATATTCCGCAATCTGGTGGTTGGGTCCGGAATCGTAGTCCTTTTTTTTCTTTTTTTCTTTTTTTTGTTTGTAGCCTAGGTGGGCGTTGACGTCCCACCATTTGTTGTACCTTCGGTGACGTCGGCATGCTTCCTGCAGAAGCTCCCATGCTTGGGCGCCATCTTCAAATTCTTTTTTCCGCCGTTGGGTCTGGATCGTCGCGTGAAGCTCCAGAAAATTTGAAGGAGAAAAGGAGAACGCCGAAATTCGACAGATAAACACTTGAAAAGACTAGGAGAAGAAAACCATCAAGCCGGGACGACGAAGGAGGAGAAATAACTCGAGATCTTCGACGTCCGACGGGGAATGCGCGCACAGGGGGCCCCCTGAGCGCAGTAATGGACAATACACCCTTTAAATACTGCTGTTACTGCCATCACAAGAATGCGCAGGAGGACCAGCACCCGGTCTGCAACCTCTGCCTGCAGTCGACCATGGGAGCAAGGACTGCAACGCCTGCTCCGTCTTCACTCCGAAGACACTCAGAATCCGCGAGAAGCAGAGGATAGCCCACCACACGATGCAGGGCAAGGGCCAGGCACCGTCGCTGTACGAACTGGGCCTCTCCACGACGACTAGGACAACATCGCCGAAGGACCTGATATCTCCACGGTCGCAGAGACCGATAAGAAAACATCAGACAAGGTAGGAGAGTCTACGACCCCGAAACCCTCGACAGGGCCTCGAAAGCCAGAGGCAGACTCTCGAATAAGAGTCTAGAGCCTCGAAGGGAGCACTGGCGCCGAAAACCTCGACGACCGAGGCTGCATCCTCCGATAAACAGCCCAGCGGATCCTTCGAGAAGGACTCCAAGAAGGCGAAGACCGGCGATAAGCCAAGGTCATCGAAGCAGGTCCCCGAAAGAGGCACCTCAACTTCGAGGGAGAAGGAGTCGAAAACCACTTCGACGTCGACGATGCCGTCGAAGAGGGTGGCCGAAACGAAAGAAAGAAAAGAAGGACCGAGGCCGAGATGAACAGCCTCCAAAGGAAGAAAGACTTCGAAGACCAGATGAGGAGCTAAAAGATCCCCTCGAAGCCCGCGACGGTCGTCGCCGAGGTAGAGGAACACAAGGAGTTTGACGCCGAAGAGCTGCTGAAAACTCCGGAACTCTCGGATCAGGGAGAAGAGGAAGACCTCTATTACACAGAGGGGGAATATGGGGATCAACGTTCGAGCTACGACTCGTGATCCTCGACGGCTCAAGATCTGGACTGGCAGGACAAAGACGCCGAAAACCCGGAGGAGGCTGTGGAGACCTACCCCTCGAGGCCTTCCTGCCAGATGACATTGGGGCCTACAATGAGGTAATCAGGAAGGCAGCTTCAGCTTATGGGGTGAAATTTGAGGAAGAGAAGCCGAAGGCGGATTTCTTGCTGGAAACCTTGCTCCCCACACAGACAAGGAGACAGTTCCTGCCCATGCTGAAGAGTGTTATGGACCAGGGGAAGGAAGCATTCAAGGAACCTGCGACTTGCAGATCCGTCACACCGACGGGGAAGAAGTAAAAGTTCTCCTCCCAGGACCCTCCCTACATCAAGGGGTCTGTCGCAGCCGACTCAATAATAGCTGCAACGGCTAGGAAGAGGGCCAACGTCCCGACAACATCTGGGCCACCACCTCACAAAGAGAGCAGGAGGATGGACCTGAAAGGCAGAAAGATCGAAAGGAACGCAGCAATGCACTGGCGGATGGCCAACTCCAACGCACTCCTAAACAGGCACCAATATCAGCATTGGGACGAGTTTGGGCAATTGCTTAAACACCTTCCAGAGCAATTCCAGCATAGAGCCACACACCTCGTTGAAGAGGGAAAAAACATCGCAAACTCTTGCCTGAAGACCGCCTTGGACGGAGCAGAGATCTCCAACAGACTGGCTATAGGGATCACTGAGAGAAGGCAAGCCTGGCTCAAGATCTCAGGCATCAAGACAGAGGCTCAGAACAACATCCTGAACACTCCATTCAACGGAGATTCGCTGTTCGGCGCCCCGGTTGATGAGAAGCTCACCCAACTAAAGAAGGATAATGAAACTGCGAGGTCCATGGGGGGCCCTGCAATTCAGAGGGATGAGAAGAGGCACTTCAGCAAGGAGGCCAAACGGAAGAGGAGGTTAACCCGCCGGGAACATCACACCAGGCGTTCCACCAGGGTTACCAGGGTGACAATCCGGGTCCGCAGGGTCAGCAGAAGCAGACCTGGCACTAACAGAACAGGGGCCAGTCCTTTCGCGGGAGAGGAAACAGCCGAGGCCAGAGAATTAGAGGCGGTGAGCAACCCCCCTCTAAGTGACTTCGCACGGAAGAATGTGCTCCCCCACTCAAACCCTCCGAGGGAAGAGCACAGAAAAGCAAAGAGGAGAGGGTTACACGGACAAGACACAAAGGAACATGTAACACCAGTGGGCGGCAGACTAAGATATTTCCTCCAGGAACGGAGAAAGATAACCACAAACAAGTGGATACTCAACATCATACAGTTCGGATACTGCATAGAGTTGGAAAAGAGGCCGCCAAGCAGAAGACCAAAGAAAAAAGAGCACTCTGGATTGGAGCTAACGCTGCTCCGAGAAGAAGCTCAGGAACTCCTCCGGAAGGAAACCATCGAACGGGTCCCATTCAGAGAAAGTAACAGGGGAGTGTACTCAAACTACTTCCTGGGACCAAAGGTGGACGAAAGCCTAAGACCCATCCTAGACCTACGCTTCCTAAACAAACATATAAAGACTCAGAATTTCAAAATGACTTCCCTACAGGAGGTCATCCCACAAATAAGAGAAGGGGATTTCATGTCCACTGTGGACCTCAAAGATGCATACCTGCACATACCAGTGAACAGGCAGCACAAGCACATGTTAAGATTCACAGTAAACCAGGATCACTACCAATTCACAACCCTGGCCTTCGGTCTAAAGTCCGCTCCAAGGGTGTTCACAAAATGCCTCGCAGCAGTGGCCGCACATCTGTGAAGAGAGGGGATCCACGTGTACCTCTACCTAGACGATTGGCTGATAAAGGCGAACTCTCACAGAACATGCGAGGAGCATCCACAGCGAGTCACGAACACGCTGATGGACCTAGGTTTCTCCATACACTGGGGAAAATCCTCAATGGAGCCGGAGCAGGTGAAGATCTTCCTGGGGGCTCAGATCAACACGATCCAATGCAGGGTGTTACCCAGCGAAAGGAGGGCACTCCGCTTACTGAGGGAGACTCGCCACTTCCAGAAGGGGCAAGCTCTGACAGTGAAGACAGCGAGCAAGATCATGGGGATGATGGCGTCATGCATACACCTAGTCCCTGTTAGAAAGGCGACCCCGGGGGAGGCAGAAGATGTCTGACTGACCACCCCTAGGTCCACCCCTCCGTAGAGACGTAGCCGAGCGTTACCGAGAGGCCTCCTGAATGAGGGCCCTCTCCTAGGATCGTACAGCAGAGTAATCACAACACTACAAACGGACACCACACCGGAGGTCAAGTTCTCAGACTTTTATAAGTAATAAAGGTTGCGGGTTCTTGGCAAGATATACAGGCGGATCGAGGGATCCGTAAAGTCTCGAAAAGGGGGGTAAGGTAGCGGGACAGTCTCACTCTGGCGGGGAAGGGATACCCTATGCACAGCTCTCAATCCTCGAGCTGGGGGGTTCCGAGAGGTTCGAGCCGCGGCAGCGCCAGCAGGCTTGCAAGGTAGTTCAGCGAGGTAGGCCGCGGCAGCACCAGCAGGCTCTCAGATGGTTCAGAAGGTGGGCCGCGGCAGCGCCAGCAGGCTCTCAGATGGTTCAGCAAGGTGGGCCGCGGCAGCGCCAGCAGGTTCTCAGATGGTTCAGCAAGGGGGGCCGCGGCAGCAGGCTCTCAGATGGTTCAGCAAGGTGGGCCGCGGCAGCGCCAGCAGGCTCTCAGATGGTTCAGCAAGGTGGGCCGCGGCAGCGCCAGCAGGCTCTCAGATGGACGTCGGGTTACAGGAAGGATGAGTTCGTCTGGTGTCGGCCGTGACAGCGTCAGCAGGGCTTCCAGTCCAGGATACAACTGACGTCCTACTCCGGGGCTGGCCCAGATATAGGACGGAGGTCCTTTGATGTCCGGACCCTCTCGCCTGGGGGTCAGGGATGATGGTGTCCAGACACCCAGCAGGGGGGTGGAGCCAGCGCCCAGGGAGGCCGAAGGGCGATCGATACCAGGCGTTCGGGGACGGCTGGAGGGCCATCGAAACTCCTCTTCCTCCGGGATCTGTCGAGTGGCTACTCGACCACCTGGGTGGATCTTGGTGCCTCGATGTCGGGGCTTCGCTGGAGCCTGGGCCGGGGCCGAGGCCACGTGGTCGTGACGTGAGGGACCCAAGATGGAGTCGGGCACGGCCTCGTGCTTAGGTCGTGATGGGCCTACGCTGGAGCCAGGCCGGTGATGGGGATCCGGGATGATAGCCGGACCGGTGGTGTTGGGGCGTGCAGAGTCGGGCCGAAGGGGCCGCCAGAGGTCCGGAGGAGGGCTGATGTCGTCCTGGGCCCGCCATGCGGGAGGGGTAGGACCACGCCATGAGGCCGGGTCCAACACGCGTCCCCCCCAGCTGAAGGCAGGGGAGAGTCACCCATCTACTTGGGGGTTCTCCTCGCCGAGGCGGAAGAATCTGGACAGGCCGTCAGCATTGGCGTGGTCGTTGCCGGGGCGATGCTCCACAGTGAAGTCCATCCCCTGCAGTGAAATGGACCAGCGCAGCAGTTTCGGGTTTTCTCCCCGCATCTGCATCAACCAACGCAGGGGCTGGTGGTCGGTCTGGACTCGGAAGTGGGTGCCGAAGAGGTAGGGCCAGAGCTTCTTGAGTGCCCACACCACGGCAAAGGCTTTCCTCTCGATGGTGCTCCACCGCCGTTCTCTTGCCAGCAGGCGTCGGCTGATGAAGGCCACAGGCCGGTCGATTCCTTCGGGGTTAACTTGGGACAGGACCGCCCCGATGCCGTGCTCCGAGGCGTCGGTTTGGACTACAAACTCTCGGCTGTAGTCGGGGGCCTGGAGCACAGGGGCGGTGCACATGGCAGTCTTTAAAGTCTCAAAGGCTGTTTGGCATGCAGGGGTCCAGTGCACCTTCTGGGGTAATTTCTTTGAGGTCAGCTCTGTGAGGGGCCCCACAATGCTCCGGTAGTCTTTTATAAATCGCCGATAGTATCCGGTGAGCCCCAGGAAGGCTCAGACGGCGGTCTGGGTGACCGGGGGCTCCCAGGCCCGGATGGCGTCTATCTTTGGTTGGAGGGGAGCTACTTGGCCGCTCCCCACTTGGTGTCCCAGATAGGTCACGGACCCTTGGCCTATCTGGCATTTGCTGGCTTTGATGGTTAGTCCGGCCCGCCGGAGGGACGTCAGGACCTTCCAGAGGTGGGTCAGGTGCTCATCCCAATGAAGGCTGTACACCGCAATGTCATCTAGATAGGCGGCGCTGTATTCCTCTAGTCCGGCCAGCACCTTGTTCACTAGTCTCTGGAAGGTGGCCGGCGCATTTTTCATGCCGAAGGGCATCACTTTGAAGTGATAGTGGCCATCAGGGGTCGAGAAGGCCGATCGCTCTTGTGCACCCGGGGTAAGGCCGATCTGCCAATATCCCGCCGTGAGATCGAAGGTGCTGAGGTATTTGGTGGCCCCTAGGCGATCGATCAGTTCATCCGCCCTGGGGATGGGATGGGCGTCGGTCCTGGTGACTGCATTCAGTCCCCTGTAGTCAACACAGAACCGGAGCTCTGGAGCTGTTCCGGGTGTGGCGGCTTTAGGGACCAGGACAACGGGACTGGCCCAGGGACTGTTGGAGGGTTCGACTACCCCCAGGGCCAACATCTTGGCCACTTCCGAGTGGATGCAGGCCCGAACCCGGTTGGGCACTCGAAAAGCTCGGTTTTTTACAGGCGGGCTGTCTCCGGTGTCCACATCGTGGACACACCACCGGGTGACCCCCGGAGTGAGGGAAAACAGATCCGCAAACTGCCCCAGCAGCTTCCGGCAGTCTTGTTGCTGCTCGGGGGTCAGGGTAGAGGAGAGCCTGACCCCTTCGAAGGAGCCGTCTTTCTCGGTGGTGCTGAGGAGATCTGGTAGTGGTTCGGAGTCGTCGTCGGCTCCGTCATCGGTCGCCAGCAGCAGACTCAGTTCAGTGCGTGCAAAGTACGGCTTGAGCCGGTTAGCGTGTAGAACCCGGAGGGGGTTCCTGGGGGACTCCATGTCTACCAGGTAGGTGACTGGGCTCTTGCGCTCCACCACTTTGAAGGGCCCCGTCCATTTGTCCTGGAGGGCACACGGTTCAACCGGGGACATGACCCAGACCTGCTGGCCCGGCTCGAACTCGATGGACGAGGCGTTCTGGTCATACCAGCGTTTCATCTCCTCTTGACTAGCCTCCAGGTTGGCCTCGGCAAGTTCCCGGAACTTCCGAGTCTGATTGCGGAGTGTCAGGAGGTACCGGTAGACATCCGGTGGGGCCTCTCGAACTGCTGTCTCCCAGCCTTCCTTGACCAGGCTGAGGGGGCCTCGAACCGGGTGTCCGTACAAGAGTTCAAAAGGGCTGAACCCCAGGGATTTCTGGGGTACCTCTCGGTAGGCGAACAGGAGGCAGGGCAGCAGGACATCCCATTTGCGCCGGAGGGGCTCTTCTAGGCCCTTGATCATCCCCTTCAGTGTTCTGTTAAATCGTTCCACTAGTCCATTTCCTTGGGGATGATACGGTATGGTGAACTTGTAGGCGACCCCGCACTGTTGCCATAGGGACCGCATATGCTTCGAGATAAAGTTGGAGCCCCGATCACTCACGACTTCTCTGGGGAAGCCGACTCGGGAGAAGATGCTCATGAGGGCTCGGCCCACCACGGGGGCCGTGATGGTTCGGAGATGGATGGCCTCAGGATAGCGGGTGGCATGGTCCACCAGGACTAGGATGAAGCGGTGTCCCTGCGAGGTGCGAGGGTCCAGGGGCCCTACGATGTCTATTCCTACTCGCTCGAAGGGGGTGGTCATCACGGGGAACGGCTGGAGCGGTGCTTTGACTTTCCCCCCGCTCTTCCCGCTGGCTTGACAGGTCGGGCAGGTTCTGCAGTGGTTATGCACATCGGTGCGCATTTTTGGCCAGTAGAAATGGGTCACCAGGCGGCTGTAAGTTTTGTCCTGCCCCAGGTGCCCGGCGAGGGGCACATCATGTGCTAAGTTCAGGAGGAAGTCTCTGAATCGGAGGGGTACGACCAGTACCCAGCGGGCCCCTAGCTCAGCAATCTTCTGCTCACTGTAGAGGAGGTCGCTGTCCCAATAGACCCAGTGGGACCCCGCGGGGTCTCCAGCGGCTTGAGTAGCGGCTTGCTGTCGAATCCCCTCGAGGGAGGGGCAGGTTTTCTGTTCCTGCCGGAACTGTTCGCGGGTGGGGCCACCTTCTTGGCGCCATTGGGCGAGTTCTGGGAGGTGGTTGAGCTCGGTGAGATCTTCTTGGTCGGGCCCTTGGGGGCCGTGTTCGGGGTCGGCGACCTCTGGGACGACGGGTGGCGGAGGTGCGGGCCATTCTGGTTCCTCGGTCAGAGCTCCTCCCGCTGGGGGGGAGGCTTGGGCGGACATGGAGCGGGTGGTCGCACAGACCCACTCGGGAAGGCCTAGCATCCCCAGGTGCTCTCTTCGTTCGACGCCAGCCCATGGGGAACTTTCCAGGTCGTTCCCAAGGAGGCAGTCCACGGGGGCATCGTCGCGGACAGTCACTTTCAGCATGCCCGACACTCCTCCCCACTCGAAGGTGATGCGGGCCATCTGGCACAAAGTCTGAGTTATCTGCGGACCGGACGGGGCACAGGACGTTAGGAAGGATCTGTTCCGGGGTCACCAGATGGCAGCGGACCGCTGTCACGCTGGCCCCAGTGTCACGGAGGGCTTCGGTCCGGCGACCATTGATGGTGACCCACTGGCGGTGTTGCCGGGGATCGGACCTCGAGGGATCAGGTCGTGGGTACCCAGGCATGCTAAGGTCATGGCGGCGGGCTCCCACTCGGCCTGCTCGTGGTCGTCGTCCTCTTCCTCACTTCTTTCTTCCCCCAGGGCAGCTGCCGCGATCTGGTGGGCTGGGGGCCCGGTGGTGCCGGGTCGCTGATTCATCGGGCAGAGGGGGTCATTCGCATAATGACCTTGTCGCTGGCACCTGTGACACGTAACGTTTGGGCGGGGCCCCGGTCTGGCTGAGGGGCCCCCTCTCCGGCCCAGGGATGGCGACGTGGAAGTAGGGGAGGACCCCTGGGGGGCGTCCCAATCCTCGGCTCTGGCCTGCTCCGCCGCCTCGTGGTCGGTGGTTCCCCGGGGATCCCCGGCCGTAGTCTCCCATCGGGCTCTGGGGAACTCGGGTGCTCACCCATCTATCTGCCTCGACAGCGAGTTTTCGTGGCTCAGTCAATTTGCTGTCGAGGAGGTGCTGCCGGAGTTCGACGAAACAGTTATTGGACAGATGCTCCCATAGAATGAGGTCGACCAACTGCTGGTAGGAGGTGACCTGGCAGCCTCGAATCCACCCCTCGAAGGCTCTGCTGTAATAGTTCACGTATTCCACCCACGTGGTACCGGGGATTTTTTTGCAGTCTTGGAATCGCTGCCGGTACATCTCGGGGGTGAGTCCGTAGCGAGTGAGAAGGGCGGTCTTCATGTGCTCGTACGAGGTCATCTCGGTATCAGGGAGCTCCAGTAGGGCGTCTCGCCCTTCGTTGATAAACTTCCCCCACAGGCCGGCGCCCCAGTCCTTGAGGGGTACTCGATGGGCGGTCATGGCGACCTCGTAGGCTTTGAACCACTGTTGGATGTCGTCGTTCTTATAGTACTCTTTGACGACATCTTTGGGTATGTGCACCTTCGTGTCCACCGGGGGGGGGGGTGAGGTCTTGGCCCCGGAGGTGCCGGCCTCGTTTGCCTTGGCTTTAAGTTCCATTTCTTTGAGGACGCGCTCGTGATCGAGCATGAGTTTTTTCTCCTCGAGGGCTAGCTTCCTTTCTGCCAGTTGGATTTCTCCTTCTTGTCGGAGTCGAGCCAGATCCAATTCGTGGAGCCGGTTCCTCTCTCGTTCTCGGGCGTCTTCGTGGGAGAGGTCCGTGTTTGGGGTTGCGGGTCTCCCTCCCGCTGGGTTTGTCTCGGTCTCCGGGCCTCCGTTCGGGCCCGGGTTATCTTTATTCGGGGGTGGCGCCTCTCCGGCGTCCACCCAGGCCTGTAGGGCTGATTTAAAGTCTTCTTTGGTGCTTAAGCCAGTGGTAGCGATGCCTAGTTCTTTGCAGAATTGCTTTAGCTCCTTGTGACTGTAGTCTTCCATTTTCTCTTTCTGGAATTCTGTGCTCATGGTCGCAGTGAGTTTTTCTCGGTAGCGAGTGAATCACTCTCTGTACGATCTGCGTGGGCTCGGATCCCGGCGCTTGCCACCAATGTTAGAAAGGCGACCCCGGGGGAGGTAGAAGATGTCTGACTGACCACCCCTAGGTCCACCCCTCCGTAGAGACGTAGCCGAGCGTTACCGAGAGGCCTCCTGAATGAGGGCCCTCTCCTAGGATCGTACAGCAGAGTAATCACAACACTACAAACTGACACCACACCGGAGGTCAAGTTCTCAGACTTTTATAAGTAATAAAGGTTGCGTGCTCTTGGCAAGATATACAGGCGGATCGAGGGATCCGTAAAGTCTCGAAGGGGGGTAAGGTAGCGGGACAGTCTCACTCTGGCGGGGAAGGGATACCCTACGCACAGCTCTCAATCCTCGAGCTGGGGGGTTCCGAGAGGTTCGAGCCGCGGCAGCGCCAGCAGGCTTGCAAGGTAGTTCAGCGAGGTAGGCCGCGGCAGCGCCAGCAGGCTCTCAGATGGTTCAGCAAGGTGGGCCGCGGCAGCGCCAGCAGGCTCTCAGATGGTTCACCAAGGTGGGCCGCGGCAGCGCCAGCAGGTTCTCAGATGGTTCAGCAAGGGGGGCCGCGGCAGCGCCAGCAGGCTCTCAGATGGTTCAGCAAGGTGGGCCGCGGCAGCGCCAGCAGGCTCTCAGATGGTTCAGCAAGGTGGGCCGCGGCAGCGCCAGCAGGCTCTCAGATGGTTCAGCAAGGTGGGCCGCGGCAGCGCCAGCAGGCTCTCAGATGGACGTCGGGTTACAGGAAGGATGAGTTCGTCTGGTGTCGGCCGTGACAGCGTCAGCAGGGCTTCCAGTCCAGGATACAACTGACGTCCTACTCCGGGGCTGGCCCAGATATAGGACGGAGGTCCTTTGATGTCCGGACCCTTTCGCCTGGGGGTCAGAGGGGCCGGGATGATGGTGTCCAGACACCCAGCAGGGGGGTGGAGCCAGCGCCCAGGGAGGCCGGAGGGCGATCGATACCAGGCGTTCGGGGACGGCTGGAGGGCCATCGAAACTCCTCTTCCTCCGGGATCTGTCGAGTGGCCACTCGACCACCTGGGTGGATCTTGGTGCCTCGATGTCGGGGCTTCGCTGGAGCCTGGGCCGGGGCCGAGGCCACGTGGTCGTGACGTGGGGGACCCAAGATGGAGTCGGGCACGCCTCGTGCTTAGGTCGTGATGGGCCTACGCTGGAGCCAGGCCGGTGATGGGGATCCGGGATGATAGCCGGACCGGTGGTGTTGGGGCGTGCAGAGTCGGGCCGAAGGGGCCGCCCGAGGTCCGGAGGAGGGCTGATGTCGTCCTGGGCCCGCCATGCGGGAGGGGTAGGACCACGCCATGAGGCCGGGTCCAACAGTCCCCAATGTACGCCTACAAATTAGGCCACACCAAGAATGGCTGCAACAACAATGGTCACAAGCTACAGGAAGTTGGGAGGATCTAGTGTTTGTAACGCACGGAGTGCAGGAAGAGATGAGGTGGTGAACCAAAAAGAACATTACAGTAGGGAAGCCTCTAACTTCACCAAACCCAACTGTGACCATCACCACGGACGCGTCCCAGAAGGGATGGGGCGCTCACATGAACAGACTCGGAGTGAGGGTTCTGTGGGCACCAGCAGACGCGGTCAGACACATCAATTACCTGAACTGAAAACGGTGTTACTTGCCCTGAAGGCCTTCCAGAAACAGCTGTACAAACGGAAGGTGTTGATACAAACGGACAACACAACAACGATGTTCTACATCAACAAGCAGGGAGGGACTCAGTCGTTCCCTCTGTCCAGCCTAGCGCAAGAGATATGGAGATGGGCAATACCACTCGAAATAGATCTGCTGGCCATACACCAGGGAAGGACAATGGGGAGGCGGATTGGCTCAGCAGGCAGACTTCAGCATCCCACGAATGGGAACAATCAGAAAAAGACTATTCAGGAGATGGGGCACCCCAACAATAGACCTGTTTGCAACACGCCTGAATGCAAAATGCCAGTACTTTGCATCCAGACAACCAGAGGAACAATCCCAGGGGAATGCCCTATGGATAAGCTGGTCAAAATCATTTCCCTACGCTTTTCCCGCGATACCATTGATCCCCAGGGTGCTCAACAAGTGCAGGATAAGCAACATGACACTGATCCTGGTGACACCTCAATGGGCCAGGCAGACCTGGTATTCACAGATTATGGAGATGAAGCAGGGTCCTCCCCACAAGTTCTCAAAAAGAAAGGACCTACTCCATGCAGAACGGAGAAATTCTACACCCAGAGCCGGAGGGTCTCAGCCTAGCAGCTTGGCTCCTGAGGACTTGGAGTTCGTACACCTAAAACTCCCAGAAAGTACCCTGAAGGTGATGAGAGGCAAGGAGGCCCAGCACACGCAAATGCTATGGGGAAAAAGTGAAAAGATTCACTCTATAATGCAGAAGGAAAAAGCTGGAGAGGAAGCTGACCAAGGAACCAACGGTATTAAGATACCTCATGCACCTACTAAAAGCCAAACTAAGCTCATCCTCGCTAAGGGTACACCTGGCAACAATTGTGGCATACACAAGAGGAGAGACTGGGAGAAGCTTCTTCAGATCAAGGGTAGTAAAAAGGTTCCTGGAAGGAGCAAAGAAAATAGCGCCGCCAAAAAGGATGCCGCCGCCGGCATGGAACCTGAATGTGGTACTGACAGAGCTCATGAAAGCACCTTTCGAACCCATCCACAAGGCATCACTGCAAATGCTGACAATGAAAGCGGTCTTTCTGGTAGCGATCTCCTCACTGCGCAGGGTGAGCGAACTACAGACACTAACACTGCAAGAACCCTACATCCAGATACAGTGACAGGGTCGTGATGAGAACAGACCCGCACTTCATGCCAAAGGTGGTGTCAAGGTTCCACATGAATCAGAGTATTCAAATCCCTAGCTTCTTCCAGAACCCCACGACAAGCGCTGAGAGAGCGCTCCACACTCTAGACGCAAGATGGGCAGTAATGCACTACATTGAAAGGACGAAGGAACACAGGAAAACAAAACAATTCTTAGTGTCCTTCGCAAACAGTTACCTGGGTAAACCAGTGACTAAGAACACCATAGCTCGGTGGATCACACAAACAATACAATTCTGCCACAAGCAAGAGGGGCAGGAACTAACAGGGGAGGGGGGGGGCGCAGGCACACTCGACCAGGAAGAAAGGAGCAACAATTGCCTTTCTGGCCAACACACCAATTCGGGACATATGCCTGGCGGCAACATGGGTTTCAGTGCACACGTTCACTAAGCACTATTGCGTGGATGTACAAATGTACATGAAGCACAAGTAGGACAAAGAGTGCTTCAACATATATTCAACAACCAACGCTCTTCTTCCACCCAACCGCCACAAAAGTAACAAAACCGCTACAAAATCTATGCACAGCATAGTGAATCCAGAAAGATTCACGCTGCAAAACGAATAGTTTCTTACCTGTCGTGTAGTTTTGCAGCTTGAAGATCTTTCTGGATTCACTAGCGAACCCACCCGACTCCGCCAGAAAGATGAGGCTGGAGAAGAGGGTGGAAACACATGGAATAGAGAGCAAGTTGAAGCTTACAAGATACGTGAAAAGATTTACGTTGGAAAAAGGATGAACAAATATGGCCATGGATTCACTAAAAAAGAAAAAAGAATCCGAAGATGGCGCCCAAGGGTGGGAGCTTCCGCAGGAAGCATGCCGACGTCACCGAAGGTACACCAAATGGTGGGACGTGGACGCCCACCTAGGCTACAAAAATAAAAGAGAAAAAAGACTACGATTCCGGACCCAACCACCAGATTGCGGAATATGCACAGCATAGTGAATCCAAAACTACACCAACGGGTAAGAAACTATTCGTTCCTGCCTAAAGTCATTTCACCATTCCACCTAAATCAATCCGTTGAGCTGCCCGTATTCTTCTCGCAGCCTCAAACAGTCGCAGAAAGGGCGCTACACACCTTGGACATTAAAAGAGCACTGCTGTACTATATCGAAAGAACTCAATCGTTTCGTAAAACAAAACAAATTTTTGTGTCTTTTTCGCCACCACATAAAGGCAACCCTATATCAAAATCCGGGATCGCCAGATGGATAGTTAAATGCATACAACTTTTTTACCAAAAAGCAAAACTCACGTTAACAATTCCTCCAAAAGCCCACTCAACAAAGAGGGAACATCCCCATAGATGACATATGCAAAGCAGCTACATGGCTTACACCGCACACATTCACAAAGCATTATTGTGTAGATATGCAAACTAAACAAGCCACTGTGGGCCAGGCTGTATTAAAAACACTGTTTCAAAAAACTGCAACAGATACGGATGGTCACCGCTAGGTGTGGGTACTGCTATACAATCTATGCATAGTGTGTAATCTGCAGCTCATATGCCTCGAACGGAAAATGCTACTTTCCAGTAAGCATCTGTTCTTGACATGTAGAGCTGCAGAGTTACACACGCCCACCCGCCTCCCCGGCTACCTTTATCTGTTCCAGTATTATCTTAATTAGATACAAATCACATGGACATCACTACTTCTTGTACAGCTCAATCACTTCCCTAATGGCGAAAAACAATCTGGGGATGGAGCCGATGCCCATGCGCAGTATCATCCTAAGGAGGAGTCACCTATCTCGTGACTCCGAAAGACTTTCTACAACAAAACAAACTGCAAACATCCGGGCCCAACACGAGGTGGCAATCTATGCATAGTGTGTAACTCTGCAGCTCTACATGTCAAGAACAGATGCATACTGGTAAGTAGCATTTTCTTGTTTATTCTGGTGTAGAGTGATTGCGTAGTCCAATCTGCTGTTGAGTGTGTGTATGACAGTTTGTCTTGTTTTGGTTGGGATCCACCTGAAATATACTGGTATGAAGCGTCGACGCGTTTCGGTGGTTTTCCAAATTATTGTCCACCTTTATCAAGACACCTTTTGGTTTCTGTCGTGGTGTTGGGGTCTATATAATTTCCCTTGAAGTCCGTATGTTTAAATTGAATTTCTATATTGTTCCATTTTTAAATGCCGAATGTATAGGGCTGTGTCTCTGGGTTGTGTATCCGGTATGGTACTCCTGTAGATATAGGTACCTAGGCGTATAATCAATTCAGAGTTGTTGTGCCTAAAATATATATTGCTGGTCTTCTTTACTTGGTTAAAATCCAGAGGCGCCCAAGTCTTGTCCTTGCAGGATTTGGTTCTGTTTCTCCAGTGCTCCGCCAAGGACTGCTCACTTCTCTGGTTATAGATAGTCTTAAAAATATAGAAACAGGGGCATTACTATCATGTCCTCAAGTTGTGTGGTTCTGTTGTTTCACGACGGACTGCCTGCTTCTCTGGTTTTGCCGGGAGAACAGACTATGTTGAGCCCGTAGTTACCAACGATGTTTGAGAGGGTGCCATGTAGACATTGAAGAGGGTGGGGTTGAGGGAGGACCCTTGGGGCACTCCATAGTTGATCTCTGTCGGTTTCAAGATGTAGGGAGGGACTCTGAACTGCTGTTCTTCCACCTCCGGTTCCACCAACACCGCAGCCACCCAGGAAGAGGTCTCCGTGTACCAGGAGGTCAGATGTGTCTCTCCACCAAGTGAGAAGACGTCTGAACCACCAAAAGCATCTAGCACCAATATCCTGGGTACCGGACCCATGCACCAACCAAAGCCTATTTGAGTCTATTGCGGACTCAAAGAGCCAGCAGTCGTTGAAGGATGACAGCACAGCAGAGACCCACTTCAAGAGTGGGCCAGCTGTCCTTATTGTGTTCCCTTAGCTGGCGAGAGCGATAACCTAGTGCCCGTTGCACACAGTCCCACCCGATCTAACCACTCTGCACCCAAGAACTGTCTGTGCTTCCTTGCTCCCAGGGCCCTCTCTCGGGCGTGAGTCTGCCGTACCCCTTCTGCCCTCCCATCCCCTCCCCACTGGGTGCTCCCAGACTTGTTACCAGTTCAAGACTAACTGTTGGTTTGGACCTTGGCCCTCTACAACCCCTTAAGTCTTGAACCGGACCCCCAGAAACCTATTGGAAGTTACTGTATGAAATGTATGCATTTTTCCCATAGGAAAGCATTACTATTTAAAGACGCTTTAATGTGAACATTTTACTTACCTGTAAAAATCGATAAACTACTTACTTGATCATAAAGTTTTGTGTCAATTATATATTCTGTTATTTTTCTAAAGTAATCTCCAATTTATTCTTGAATGTAATTGTAATAACTCAATGGCACAGTAGATAGGTTGTAAGAAATATTTATTTTAAGCTCCCGCCAGCACGACACAGCAGCGACAAGTGACGGTAAAATGGCCGTGTCAACCGGCCGCCGACTGTCAAAACACCTTACGTAAACGGGCAGCACGAGACCAGTGCCTTGCGCATTGCACACGGAGCGCGAGGCAAGCTGGCTCACTACCTATCTCCTTTCCCTAAACCGAGAGAAAAGAAGAAATGGAGGAAGAGAAGAAAACAAGAGGAAAGTGAAAAAATCAACGTCGGGATTTAATAGGAACTCTGATGGCTCTGGTGCTCCTTCTCACCATTGAGGATTGAGGAGTGGAGGCTGTACACTGAGATCACATGGGGAATTGTCACATGAAACATCTTTAGCATCATTAGAGTTCAACAGATTGTTTTTAACATTTTTAACTTTTACAACCTTGTTGACATTCCACCAGTGCTGTCCGTTGACCCGAACCGCACTTCCACACACTTTGTCAACCACTACAATTTCACCAAACTTAGCTTCACCTTTTTTTACAAACCCTTGTTTCTTTATCCTTATACAGTCCCCCACAGCAAATGCTCTGTTTTTCACCCGTTTCCTGTCATCAAAGTATTCTTTCTGTTTTGACTACTTTTTCATTCCTTTTTTTGACTTGTTCATCAATTTCTTGGGGAGAAGAATTAGATTTGAACCATTTGGACATCCATGCAGGTCTAAATTCTGTGCATGGTTTTCTGCCCCTCAGTAGTTCAAAAGGAGACACTCCCATAGACGAATGAGAGATGGTCCTGTAGAACCATAGCATTGCCCTCACACTCTGGGGGACAGCTTTGTTGTGTTCAATAGCCCATTTAACACAATCACCAATAACTCTGTTAAGTCTTTCCACCAAGCCATTAGTTTGTGGGTGGTAAAGGGAACTTCTGTAGTGAGAGATGGCAGACTCTTTAAGGAACTCTTCCACCTCAGTGGACACAAACTGCACCCCATTGTCGGATATGATGGAAAGAGGAAACCCTTCTCTCATGAAAATTTTTCATGAAGTCAATCTCTTTAGTCAACTTTGGACACAAATTTAGCTTCTGGCCCCTCAGTGTAATAATCCATCATCACAATGGAAAATTTGCATTGATGGGGTAAACTATGGAAGGGTCCTAGCACATCAATACCAAGTTTCTCCCAGGGAGCACCTGGAAGAGGTATGGGCGTGAGCGGTGGACTGGCTGTGCGAAAACTTTTGTCACTAGAAGAACAAATTGTGCATTCTTGCACCTTCGCATCAATATCTTTATCCATCTGTGGCCACCAGAAGTACTCTCTTACTCTACGTTTGGTGAGTGTGGCTCCAAGATGCCCTTCATGGGCCTTGGCTAAAAGTGTGGATCTAATGTTTTCGGGGGGTACCAGTTTCTCAATCCTGAAAACTAGACCATCATCAATAGAGAGTTCATCACTCACCTTCACATAGGGTTGTAAAGCCACACTCACATTTCTTTCTCTAGGCCACCCTTGGACAATATACTTCTTCACCACTTTTAAAACTTGATCACTTTCTAGAGCCTCCCTCCAACCTTCTTGTCCCACAGAACATACATGCATCAATTCAACACTAGCAATAATACAGTCTTCATTATCATCATAACAACAGTCCTCATTGCTTTGCATGGTCTTGTTTGTGGAGGCCGGTAAGCGTGACAAAGCGTCTGCTCTCACATTTTTTCCCCCAGCAATGTGGACTACGTCAAAATTGTATTGTAGTAACTTAGATGCAAGGCATGCAATGCGGGGAGTAGCACTTCGGCCTTTTGTGTTACCAAGAATAGACACTAATGGTTTATGGTCCGTTTGAAGTGTGAATTTGCGCCCCCATAGATAATTTTTGAACTTTTCAATGCCCCACCAACATGCTAGGAGCTCCTTCTCAATCACAGTGTAATGAGTTTCCGCCTCTCTAAGTACTCTGGATGCAAATCCCACCGTGTGTTCATTTAGGACCAACATCCTGCGTCAAGACAGCGCCCAACCCATAGTTACTTGCATCAACAGTCAAAGTGCAAGGGACATCCTGTACAAAAGGTTTCAAAGCACTGACAGTGCACAATTTATCTTTGATCCATTCAAACGCTAATTTGCACTCTTCATTCATCCCACACAAATTCACTTTTGTCCTGTAACAACTTTGAAATGGGGCGAATGTTAGTAGCATAGTCTTGGATAAAACGTGAATAGAAGAACTCGGTTAGGCCTAAAAGTGATTTTACACCTGCTTTGTCTTTGGGAGCTGATGCATCGACTATAGCTTGAACCAAACTCTGTTTTGGTGTGACACCTTCGCTTGAAATGGTGTGGCCCAGATATTCCACACTGTCTTTAGAGAATACTCACTTATGTCTCTTTAGTACAACACCATGCTCTTGGAAAATTGACAACATTTTGGACAAAACAATGTCATGTTCCTGTTGATCCTTTGCATATATAAGGACGTCATCTTGAAATATGGTAACATTTTTGATTCCCTTGAGCAGATTGACCATGACTCTCTGAAAGACAGAGGCTGCCGACGCCAGGCCAAAAGGCATACGGCAGAATTGATACAATCCAGATGGAGTGTTGAACGCAGTGAAGTGGCGTGAATCCTTGTCAAGTTAGATCTGGTGGTATGCAGAGGCCAAGTCAAGTTTGGTGAAAACCTTAGCCCCTGCAACTCCACCTAGCATTTCCGTGATATTGGGTAATGGGTGCGAATCCACCCAAATCACTTTGTTTAAACTAATTCTGAGTTCATTGTTTTTTTTCCTTGCTACAACTAATGCCGAAGACCAATCTGATGATTCAATCTGGTCAATTACCCCTCTTTTTTTGCATAGACAAGAGTTCTTTTTCCAAATCGTTGCGGATGCTGAAGGGTATACTCCTTATTTTGTGCTTGACAGGCACAGCATCATTCTTTCTTTATCTTGTGCTTGAACCACTTGATCTTTCCAAGCTCTCCAGAAAACACTTTAGGGAAATTATTGAGAAGTTCTTCCACATGTGTTTGGTCGCGAATATCCAAAATTTGTTCTCTTGCTCCAGGACGTAGCATCATACTGAACAAACCTTGATGGAACCATCCAAGAATGTCTAATCCATTGACGGCCACATATATTTTCCCATATATGTGCCTGTTCTTGAACACCAAGACATCTTCAAAATATCCTAGAAGATCAATGCTCCTCCCTTCATAGGATACTGGTTCTTGATCTGGTGGTTGCAGAGGTCTATTTCCCCATTTTTCTTTGAATAAAGATTCACTGATCATTGTGATCCTGGCACCTGAATCTACTAAAAGTCTCAGATTTCTATCTCCAACACCAATGATCGCATAAGGATCAACACAGTCATTAGGATCACCCATTATTATGTCTCCTTCATTGACCACCAGAACCATGTCTTTAAGTTCAGAGAGTGTCATCACGGTCACTGTCACTCGAGTCCTTAATACACGCGACTTGGTTAGGACTTTTCTTGTTTGTTTGGCATACTTTGTCAAAATGCCCTAACTTCCCACATTTTCGACATGTAGCGTTCCTCGCGGGACATGGCCTTCCACTTCTTGCATGTGAAGGATAACCGCACCTGAAGCAGATATCTGTTCTTTTGAAAAAATTATTCTGTTGAAATTCTTTTTTCTTCACCACATTTTTAAAGGGCACAGGAGTTACCGTTTCTGCATTTTTACTTTCGAGTTCTCTGATAGAGGATTGTGATGTTTCAATGCTTTTTGCTATACGGATGGATTCATCTAAAGATGGATTTTCCAAGGACAACAACTTTTGTCTAATGGATTTATCCAAGCATTTACTTATGAATTGATCCCGCACTAGTTGTTCACTGAAATTTTCAAATTCGCATTCTGCTACCATTTTCCTCAAAGCGGTAATATATGTGTCAACATCTTCCTCTGTTTTTTGCGCTCTCTTAAAGAATTTGTGTCTTAAAACAACGACACTGGGTTGCTTATCATACCTTATTTTCAGTTTTTTAACAGTGTTTTGATACTCATCAGTTTCTTCACTACCTTCATCAACTACTTAAGGTAAGTGTTTGAGTGTTTCTCTTCCTTCAAACCCCAGTGAGCGAAGAAGTAAAAATCTTCTCCTTTCGGCTCTAAACCTGTGCGTACCAATGGCTCCCAAATAGTTCTCAAATGCATCAAACCATTTTCTCCATGCCACGGGTGGTTCCCCAGGCGTATCTAAGAAGGGAGGCGGAGGGTCAATTGACTGCATCATTTCTCACAGGTATTGATTTTTTATAAGAGAGAACACATTGTATAACGTATGCCACTGCGGTTTTCTTTGCTAACACACCTGCAGATTAACTATTGTCAAGTAGAACAGTGGTTCAACATAAACAGGGTGAAAACCTTCAATTGTACATGAAAAGATCCATTTTCCTGGGCCAGACAGTGTCAGTATCCTCTATCATGAGTGACATAGGTTGTAATCCTCAAGTGTCAGTTTCCTTTCTATTTTCTTTTTTTATAAATTAGATCGACATGTCGTGCTTTAACTTTAATACCCTCTGTTGAGTGGTGTTAGCCCCAGCGATATTTTCTCTTTTAGTTACTGTACTCGTTTTGTGCTGTAAATCTTTCTTTCAAAATGTACATTGGAAAATATGCTCTCCACCAAATGGGTAACTTCCCCTTTAAGATACAATGAAAGGCAGACGCTTGTGCCGGGAAGCTAATGAGGTAGGCGGTTACTTCCTCACGCTTGACTTACGTTCGTGAGAATGCGCGCAGTCACCACCTCAGCGTCTCATCAGGCAGAAAGAAGGAAAAGCAGAGCCTGCGCTGATCGTCTGCAGAGCCACATTCATAAGCAGGATACTTTTCTCGATATGCTGAGAGCGTGGAGACGTCGCGGCCAACTTCCCTCAGCTCCGTTTTTCCTTTCGAGCCTTCATCCAAGGTAAAACATTTTCTTTTGGAATAATGTTCGCGGGTCCGTTGCGGGAGCTTAAGTGCCTCGTCGCCAATAAGGAGTTGTAATAACTTAATGGCACGCTAGATAGGTTGTAAGAAATATTTATTTTAAGCTCCCGCCAGCACGACACAGCAGCGACAAGTGACTGTAAAATGGCCGTGTCAGCCGGCCGCCAACTGTCAAAACACCTTACGTAAACGGGCAGCACGAGACCAGTGCCTCGCACATTGCACACAGGGAGCGCGAGGCAAGCTGGCTCACTACAGTAATTTATTGCATATGTGAGTACAACAAATGCTTAGCACTACCCTCTCAAGCATAAACTGCTTACCCTACACTACCACAAGAGACCATTTGGCTTTGTTACTTGTGCCTCCGTACACCAATATGGGTATCCTGGACTCTGCACAGTGTACCTACTTTTGGTACATTATATGAAGAGCCAGCTTCCTACAAGCAGAAGTTTAGTGTCCGCTAAAGCAGTACTCCTAAGTGTTTCAAAAGTTGCCAGACTAAATCATCAGTAATAATTACATCTGCTGCTTAATGCTAAACAGGTATGATGATGGGATACACGCCTTCTTGGTTTAGGTCTGTCATATTTTTGATTGGTCTTCACTTTCTGTTAATGATCTCCTTTCTAAAGTGATGCACTGACTGTACGTATGTCATTTCTATGAAATACTCGAGCCTAGTCTGTAGTCCCCTTCACCTCCTGGCGAGAAGAATACCCATCTTCTTTATTTTGAATACCAAGTGCATGAAAGTTATTTTGCCATTTAATTTGGAGTGTATCCATTTTGTGGCATTGACAGCAGTGCCAAATCACTGGACCTAAATGGCATTCTAAATTGAAAACACTGACTTCCCGAGTACCCTATGGAAAACCCTTGCAAGGAATATGCTAGCATCACTGTATAATAGAACGGTACATTAACTTTTCTCCATCTGGAAATTGATTTCTTTTAAAATATATATATATATTTTTTTTACAGCTATGTTCCACATGTATCCGATGTAAGAGCTGTGGTGTTTCGCCAGGAAAAAACTGGGACACTGAATGGTCCAATGATTATACTTTATGTCCAGACTGTACCACGTTGTATGATAAAGGTAAGCGATCTGTACAGGTTGGAGATATCAAGTAGTTTACTTGAGAGATGCTATGTTCAGCTCTTTTAGAGGAACCTGAGTTTAGGAACTTGGAAACTGGTCTGGGCTATGATGAAGAGCTACATTTTTGCAGTGTGAATCTTTTCTGGATTCCCATGGTGTGCATTATTCTGCCATCTAGTGGTTGGGTTCGGCATTCTCGTTAGTATTAGTAGTCCTCTCTATATATTTTTTAAGTCATGGAATATACAAATGTAGAGCTTTGTGTTTCTGTGTCCTTCTGACTTATTGCACTCTTTCATCAGGTAACTACTGCCCTATCTGTACCCACTGCTATGAGGAAAACGACTACGAGAGTCAGATGATTCAGTGCTTTAAATGTCAGCATTGGGTCCACTCAAAGTGTGAAGGGTTGACAGGTGAGTATGTGCAGTAGGTTATCCCTGGATCTCCCTAAAAAGTCCAAAGTTATATGGTTGTTTTGATGGATCTATTTGTCTTCATCCCAGGTCTTAGATTTTTGTCCTCACCTTTAGATAAAACAATTCTCCAGTTATCATTCCTTAAGTCTCATGTTCCTTGATTTTCTATCTATACAGATGAGCAGTATGAAATCCTTTCGAATCTGCCAGAAAGTGTAGTTTACACATGCACACCTTGCACTGGCGGCAAGAAGGCGAAGTGGAGGGATGTCATGGTCTCTGAATTGCAGAGCGGACTGAAGCAAGTAATGAAGGAACTACTAACATCTAGCCTTACCACAACAATTCATCAGTGTGCCAAGGTAGGATGAAGATGTTCACTTCAAGTGAGAGTGGCTGCTCCGAGTAGGAACTGAAATTGTAGCATGGCTTGCTAAATCTCTCCTGCCTTGTTCACATATTTTGGTTTAACTGTAGTATGTTGCGTGACATTAGTTATGTGTAATGAAATGGTATGATGTAGTGCTGCAGTGCGTGTTTACCTGTCTGTAAGGAGAGTGGATTATGAACCCAGAATAATTTTGACACACCACTATACCATCCATGCCCTGCATCACTACTGCAGAAAACGAAATGGACTCTGTAGGAACTAGCTCTGTATGATATTACCGCTAGGTGTTAATATCGTGCACAGAGTCCTGGGGTTCCCCAAAAGTGTATAGGGCTCCATGCAAAACCCAAAATGATCCATTAGTAGTAGTGTGGGCAAGCAACCTTAGGCCTAACTCAGAGGAGTGTAAGACGTTTATTGTACAACAGTGATCAATAATGGACACACGACTCAAGAAGGAAATCCAGACCCATTTTGGAAAATTATACTTTGTTTATACTTTTTATAACACCAAGATCTTAATAATGTAAGTACGTTTTTAATTAAAAATAATTAGCACTTGGATAAATCGACACTTAGAATATGTTCAGCACAGTTCAATGCTATCCTATGCAGAAACAGGTTTGCGGTTAATCGGGTAAGGACGCAATTTACAGTTCCAGTCTTTGTGACCGAAGGTCAGCAGTGGCAAGGGTCAGGTAAGTATCAATACTGTACCACCAGCGGCCCAGGGGCGGATGGGTGCAGAGGTCACATATCTGAGTCCAGCCCAATGCATTTCAAGGGAGACTTGATCCGTGCTACGTGCAGGTAAGTGGATTGGTTGCAGGGGCCAAGCTGTGGGGGTTAGGACCAGCACTGGAGGAGACACAAAGCAGCACCAAACATAAACCATCAGCGGCACAGGAGCAGCCGGGTGCAAACACAGAGTTGGGCACCCAATGTGGTCCAATGTAGTTTCTCAATTTTTGGAAAAGGTCTGCAGGCGTTGAACCGGAGGGACCAGACCGGAAACCAGCACAGTTAAGTTGAGGTGTTGGGGGGTGACAGGGGCACTGTTGGTCGAGCTCATCTAAGCTAGGGGGTTGCGGATGCAGGAGTCCCTTTAGCCATCGGAATTCTTCTTACCGGGCCAGTTGTGGTGGTGGTGGTTGGAGGGTTTCTTAGATTCACTCTGCAGTCGCCGTCATGGGGGTCGAGGGAGATCAGCCAACTCTGGAAGAGTCCTGGTTGCCTAGGAGACTTCATTGAGCAGTTGTGCCACTCCGACTCGGCCCGTGGGCGTCTGGTGCAGAGTGGGGAGGAGACACGAATCACCCTGGATCTAGAGTCCTTGAAGTAAGTTTCATTTGAACAATCCTCAGGCAACCGGAGACTGGAGTCTTTTTCGAAGGCAGCTTGCCTCCCAGTGTTTTCAGTGGTCACTGGCTGAAAACGGGTTGCAGGTTCACTGTAGCTGGAGACAGGCCGGTGGGGCTGGGGCCAAGGCAGTCGCTGTCTTCTCTGCAAGGTTGTCTTCTTTCTTCTTAGGTCGTCTCAGATCTAGTTTCTAGGTCTGGGGGAGCCACCTAAATACTTAACTTAAGGACGTTTTTAGGGGAGTAGCAGGTAGGGCCAATGGGCACCTTACCTGGGTGAGGGGGCGGCATAGACCCAGCCTGGATTGGAGAGGTCTCCCTGTAGGAAGCTGGCTTTTTACATACTATACCAAAGTACGGTATAGTGTGCACCCAGTCCAGTGGATCGCCAGAGGTATAGTAGAAGCTTTTGTCGTAGTGTGGTTGAGCAGTCAGACTTATCAGAGGGTAGTGTTAAGCATTTGTTGTATATGCTCAGGCAAGACATGTCATTCACCCAACAGAGTGAATCCAGGCCAATTGTTTGTATAAAAAGTTGTTACATTATTTTTTTATCATCAGAACCAAGCATTTCCATACAATAATTGTGAGAAAGTGGCTCTATATATACTGGACTAGAAGGAAGTGCAGTGTGTATAGAGTTCACCAACCCCAGTGGTATAACCGAGGTTAAAGTCAGAACTGACCTTACTCTCCAAAGTGGTAGCTTGGTAGAGCAGTAAGGCAGTACCAGAGGACAGTGTAAAGCATTTGATGTACACACTCCGTCAGCAAAAGGTTCCACACACTCAAGGACTGAACTCTAGGCCAATTGTTTGTATATCCAGAGATATGGTTGTTTTATTTTTAGAACCAACAGTTATAAAAATATACTTTTCACATTACGAGTACTCTCATGTAAATACTTTGCAGAGGAGCAATGAGTTTGTGTTCGAGTCATGTGGGCTGCTGAATTCACATCTTATGCATAGATCGCCGCCTAGTGTTGGGTCCGGATGATTCCACATTGTTGTCCTGGAAGAGTCTTCGAAGTATCACGAGATAGGTGGCTCCTCCCCTGGACTACAGTGCGCATGGGCATCCGCTCCATCCTCAGATTGTTTTTTTCCGCCATTGGGTTCGGATGTACTTTCCTTAACTCCAGTTCGGAAAACTTTAAACAAGGCCAAAAGGCCTTCGGGGTCGTCGGTATTGTTCTTTCGATCGGTGCCGAGTTCTTGTTCCAGTTTTTTTTGAAGCAGGACTTCTAATAGCGCCGCGTGGCCTTTTCGACACTGCAGGCCCGATCGTCGATGGAACGGAGCCCGTTCAAACGATGCCCCCTTTGTAATTCAAAATACCCGCACATCGATGTACACCCGGTGTGCAACAAGTGCTTATCACCAGACCACAACGATGACAACTGTCTAGCTTGTGCTCGGTTCCGGTCGAAGAAAACGCTTTGGCTCCGGCGTGCAGTGAGACGAACGATGACGAAGCCAGCGCCCGACCCGGTGAATATCTTCCACGAAGACGACGATGAGGTCGTCGAGACTGAGGATCCAGAACAGACGTCGGATCCAGGTTCGGAGCACGACTCCACCTACTATGAAGACGACGAAGAGCACGTCGTTGAAGATGAAAACGTCGAAGAGGTAAGGGACGACGTGTCCCCCATCGGAGCCGTCGATGACGACTCGAGTGATGAACCAGGCCCAACAGTGGGTACTGGGCCTACACAAGACACTCTTAAACTTTCCAAGGCTCCGGTCGAGGCTTCGCCGAAAGGCCTTAGCCAAGATCGTATTAAGCATTCTATAGCCCCGCGTCTCGGCCCGGCTAAGAATATATCACATGAGCCATCGGTCACCCAAACGAAAGCGAAACCGATAGCTACCGAGGAACAACAGAAACTGCTAAAGTCAGCCATCGGATCGAAGAGTGCAACCACATCAGAATCGACGTCGAAGAAAAGTGTCGACGACCCTAAAAGGTCAACCGCAAAGGGTGTCGATCCAAAGATTGGTGCGCTAAAGTCAATCGCTAAAGCGAAGTACGTCGATCCGAGGTCAGCGTCGATGGAGAGCGACACAAAGGACTCGACTCTCAAAAGGCCCTCGAACCGAGGCACCGAGTCGAAAAACAACAGCTCGTCAAAGCCTTCGAGCCGAAAACAAAAGGCGCCTCGAAGGAGCAAGTCGAATCGACAAAAAAGAGCGCACATCCGACGCAAGCACCACTGTCGACGCAAAGTAAAAAGCACGACGACAAAGCAAAGTCCGTCGGTCCCATATCGGCGCCAGGACAGAAGCCGCCGATAAAATTCGGACTGCCCCCAACAGCACGGCCTAAGGCTACCGATCCGAAAAAAGGGATCGAACATTCCAAAACTGTCACTTGGAAAAAGGAGCCATCCTCAAGAAGCAAGCTTTGTGTATCAGGAGCCCTCCTATGATGAACAGTCGAAGCTCCATATTGACACCGACACTGGTACACTTACTTTTTATCAAAGAAAGATCATGTCGGAAAGTCCACTGGAATCCTATAAAATTCCACTAAAGAAGAAAAGGGACTCTTCCACATCGCCTGTCCTTTTTGAGTGTGCAGTACAATGACCAAGACACGTATGCATACTCACCCACACTCTCAACTGAGGAGCTAGGGTACAACTATGAAGAACAATATAGTTACCCTGCGGACAATGATCAAGATCACCAGGCTCAAACCTGGATAGACACTGCTGACCAGGGGGAGTCACAACCTATCCCTGATACTCCCTCTTATCCTGTAAAGACTTCGCCCACAGAGGATACAGCGGCGTTTAGCGCACTGATAGAGAGGGCAGCACATAATCATGATGTGGACATGCATGCTGACCCAATTGAGGAGGATTTCTTGTTTGACACTTTCTCCACTTCAGAGACATCAGTTAAAACATTGCCAATATTAAAGGGTGTCCTCAAACACGCAGGAGACCTTTTTAAGGAGACCGCCAGAGCAAGGGTTATTAACCCCCGAATTGAACGAAAATACAGACCGGCGCCTGTGGACCCTACATACATTAAGGGGCAGTTGCCGTTGAACTCTTTGGTAGTCTCCAATGCTCGTAAATGTGCCACCTCCCAAACTACTGGTGATGCTCCTCCTCCAGACAAAGAGTCTAAGGTGTTAGAAGCTTCTGGGAAGAGGGTGGCTGCACAAGCAGCTAATATCTGGAGAATTTCCAACACACAGGCCCTATTAGCCAGATATGATTGGGCACATTATGACACATTGGAGCAACTGCTACAACATTTGCCTGATGCATACAAAGAAGGTGCAGAAACACTAATACAGGAAGGGAAACTCATATCCAACGCTTCCATTAAATGTGCGCTGGACGTAGCTGACACTGCAGCCAGGGCGATCAACACTAGTGTCATGCTCAGAAGGCATGCTTGGTTGCGTATCTCAGGGTTCAAACCAGAGATTCAAACCACTTTATTAAATCAGCCTGTAAACCCTGATTTTTTTATTTGGTCCTGATGTGGACTCCATCTTAGAAAAAATTAAAAAAGACACAGACAGCCAAATCTATGGGGGCCTTGCAGTCTCAACAATTCAGAGGTGGTTCCTTTCGTCGCTCCAATAACAGAGGAGCTTCAAGAGGACAGGCATCCCAGCAGAATCAATACAACAAAGGGAACACGCAAACCACCTATACTAAAACAAGCAGAGGTGGATACCGTGGCAACAGCTGTAAAGGCAGAGGACGAGGGAATAACCACACCAGATCCTCCGCCAACACTAAGCAGTGACGCCTTGTCGCTGCCCCCAGACCATATAACACCGGTCGGGGGCAGATTACAACAGTTTTGCAGCGTGAATCTTTCTGGATTCACTATGCTGTGCATATTCCGCAATCTGGTGGTTGGGTCCGGATTCGTAGTCTTTTTTTCTCTCTTTTTTTTTTTTTCGTAGCCCAGGTGGGCGTCGACGTCCCACCATTTGGTGTACCTTCGGTGACGTCGGTGTGCTTCCGGCGGAAGCTACCACCCTTGGGCGCCATCTTCAGATTCTTTTTTCCGCCGTTGGGTCTGCATCGTCGCGTGAAGCTCCAGACGTTTTTGAGGAGGAAAGGAGAAAATATAGCAAATCTTCAACTGAGAAGACCTGAGAAGATCGGGAGAAGAGTACCTTTAGAGAAGAGACGACGAAGAAAGGAGAGAACTTCGAAATCTTCGACGTCCTTGGAGGAATGCGCACACAGGGGGCCCCTTGAGCGAAGGGATGTACAAGACGCCCTTTAAATTCTGCAAGAACTGCCACCACAAGTTCGCACAGAAAGACCAGCACCCAGTCTGCAACCTCTGCCTGCCTATCGACCACGAGAGCAGAGACTGCAACGCCTGCTCCGTCTTCAAGCCGAAGACACTCCGAGTTCGAGAGACAGAGGACGGCTCACCACACAATGCAGGGCAAGGGCCAAGCCCCGACGCTTTACGAACTTGGCCTCTCCTCAGACAACGAGGACAACATCGCCGAAGGCCCAGATGACTTCACGGTCGCTGAGACCGATAAGAAAACGCCTGATAAGGTAGGAGAGTCTACGACCCCGAAAACTCCCACAGGGTCTCGAAAATCAAAGGCAGACTCTCGAAAGTCTGAGCCCAGAGCCTCGAAAGGAGCACCGGCGACGAACAAATCGACGACCGAAGCTGCATCCTCCGAAAAAGAGCCCAGCGGATCCTCCGAGAAGGACTCCCGGAGGCCGAAGACCAGCGAAAAGCAAAGGTCATCGAAGCAGGCCCCCGAAAAAGGGACCTCGACTTCGACGTCGAAAGAAAAGGAGCCAAAGAAAGCTTCGACGTAGACGCCGAAAAGGGCGGCCGAAACGCTCGACGACAAACAGGCCGCAGAGATGCAGAGAAAGAGAAAGAGGCTCGAGGCCGAAATGGAGAACATCCTTCAGAGAAGGAAGGATTTGGATGAAAAAAATGAGGAGTTACAAGATCCCCTCGAAACGGGCAACGACCGTGGCTGAGGTACAGGAGCTAGAAGAGTTCGACGTCGAAGAACCGCCGAAAACTCCGGAACGTTCGGAGCACGAAGAGGAGGAAGACCTCTACTACACAGAAGGGGATTACGGGGAACAGCAGTCAAACTACGGCTCAGGTTCCTCGACGGCCCAAGACCAGGAATGGCAGGACATCAAGGCCGAAAACCCAGAGGAGGCGGTAGAAACATACCCCTCGAGGCCTTCACCACCGGATGACATTGGGGCATAAAATGAGGTGGTCAGAAAGGCGGCAGCAGCTTATGGAGTTAAGATGGAGGAGGATAAGCCAGAAGCAGACTTCCTGCTCGAGACATTGCTCCCCATACAGACAAGAAGCCAGTTCCTGCCCATGCTCAGGAGTATCACAGACCAGGGGAAGGAAGCCTTCAAGGACCCAGCTACGTGCAGATCAGTAACGCCAAGGACGGAGAAGAAATACAAATTCTCCTCCCAAGACCCAGCTTACATCAAGGGATCCGTCACAGCGGATTCTATAATCGCTGCAACGGCCAGGAAAAGGGCAAACGTCCCAACATCGTCTGGACCTCCACCTGACAAAGAAAGCAGGAGGATGGATCTAACTGGCAGGAAAATAGAGAGGAACGCCGCAGCGCACTGGCGGATGTCGAACTCCAACGCCCTCCTGAATATGCATCAATACCAGCACTGGGATGAGATGGGACAGTTGCTCAAGCACCTCCCGGAACAATACCGTGAGAGGGCATCACACCTTGTGGAAGAGGGGAAGAGCATCGCCAATTCGTGCCTGAAGACAGCCTCAGATGGGGCAGAAACATCCAGCAGACTGATGGCTATAGGCATCACTGAGAGAAGGCAAGCCTGGCTCAGGATCTCAGGCTTCAAGGCTGAGGTTCAGAACAACATCCTGAACACACCCTTCAACGGGGAATCACTGTTCGGAGCCCCAGTTGATGAGAAGCTCACCCAATTGAAAAAGGACAACGAGAAGGCAAGGTCCATGGGGGCCCTGCAGTTCAGGGGGATGAGAAGAGGCACTCCTACACGGAGGCCGAACGGCAGAGGTGGAAGTCGGCGAGGAGATTCTCACCAGAGTTTCCACCAGGGGCAACAGAGTGACAACCAAGGCCACCAGGGACAGCAGAGGCAAGGCTGGAACTACCAAAGCAGGGGCCAGTCCTTTCGGTCAAGAGGAAATGGACGGGGCCAGAGAAGGAGAGGCGGTGAACAACCACCCTCTAAGTGACTTCACACGGGAGAAGGTGCTCCACCACCCAAACCCTCCGGGGGAGGAGCACAGAAAAAGAGAGAGGAGAGGCCTACACGGACAAAACACAAAGGACCATGTAACGCCGGTAGGAGGAAGATTGAGATTTTTTTCTCCAGGAATGGAGAAAAATAACAGACAAGTGGATACTCCATATCATGCAGTTCGGATACTGCATAGAGTTGGAATAAAGGCCACCAAACAGAAAACCAAAGAAAAGACAGCACTCGGGAAGAGAGCTGCAACCACTGCAAGAGGAAGCCAAAGTGTAGGAAGGTGGATATCTGACTATGGTTGCCCCCAACTTTTTGCCTGGTGTTTTGCTGGTTTTTCGACTTAGTTGACCTGGGGCCCTGCTATTCAGGACCCCAGGCCCACTGCTCGCTCTGTAAAATGGATTCCATGTACCCTAGGTACATACCTAATTGGATACGGAGTCACCTTATCAGCCCCTGTACAGTGTACCTTAGGTACCCAGGGCATAGGTGCACACAGGGCCTACCAGGGGCTGCAGCATGTATTATGCCACCCCTGGATGGCCATCCAAAACAGACACAACTGGCTGCTTGACAGCTGGGGCAAGGTGGTGTAATCACCCTTTGCTTTAGATATAGTATACCTATATCTAAACCTAAAATGGGCACACAGATCTCCTATCAGTCACTCCTATGGCAGGCCTTAACAATCCTGAAGGCAGAGTGCTTGGAATCGTGTGAGATGGTGCTCTGGCATGAGCTGAGCCTGTCTGCGGCCTTCGGGATCTATCCCTTAGCCGTTCCCATGATAGCGTCAGACCATATACTTTTAAGTGCCTTATAATCCTCGCGGTTATGGTAACTTTGGTCTGACATTATCTAAACATGTCGTGTAAGGTGTCATACGCTTTGGAATACTACCCCCTCGCCAGTTCTGGCGACGGGGGTAGCATCCCACCCCTCTAGAGGGAGAAGACATGTTAGTAGCTGTAACCCCGGTTAAAGTTTAACACAGCCTCAGCTCCACAAAATGGATGCTGCCACTGAGACACGAGTCTGACCTCCTGCTGCTGGGAGTGCTTCCAGCGAGGGAGGCATGGACAAAGGGTTTGTTGTCAGGGGCGGTGCCAGCACCATCCCAGACAGGATTTTGTGTATCCCAGGTAGGCAGGGCTGAGAGGAAGGTGACTGCAAGTGGCACCCCGGTGCTCACTGTGCATATGCCGGCTCAAACCAGTTCCAGGGGCACACCAGCCCCTGAGCTGGGGAGAGACCGGACAAAGGAGAGGGGTGTAACCACCCCCCTCCTGGTCCCACCCATGGGCAGGACCTAGTCGCATGCCAGCCCCTTTTCTTGGAATAAAGGTAGGAGCGGGCACCCTTCCCAAATGGGATAATCTTGAAACTTGAACTACTTTCCACGAAAGGAACTCTTGACTTTCTCTGAAGACTCTCCCTTGTGGCTAAGGAGTAGCCACCCTGCACCAGCAGGCACCATCGAAGCGCTTGCGGTTTGGTGGACGTCCATCCTCTGGATCAAGACTGACCAGCTCGACGAGACCCGGAATCCCTGCCATCTCTGACCTCTACCTGTATCATCAGCCCAGCTGAGATTCGTGGGTGTGACGAGACCCGAGGGACCGGCCATCTTCAAGACCTGCACGACGCTTCACCAGCACGACCACCGAGGGACCCTCGAGTGAGTGCACTGGGGTTTGTGAAGCCCCAACCCTAAGCAGCTCCAGCACCGAAGTCCAGCCCTCCAGCTTCCACGAGATCTGCGTGGGGTCCTTCTGCTTCCTTGCTGCTTGCCACGTTGTCCGGTCACTTGCCCGTTGGCTAGTGGCCCTCCTTACGACGTACCACGACGATTTCACCGCTGGTCTAGGTTCCCTAGACTGGCCCTTGCTCCTTGTTCAACAAGGAGTGCCCTGGACCCTCCTGGTCCACTCCAGACGCCATCTTGACTCCACCGCGTGGGCATGCCTTTGCCAAGGTTTGTTGCTCCTATCCTGGATCCAGCATCGCCGACAGCAGACACCATCGTGGGACAGCTCGCACCTCCAGCCTGGTCGCCGACAACGCCTCCTGGCCCGTGTGCCTGCAGAGTCCAGCGTCACCCACTTGCCTGATCACGGCGACTTCATCCGGTGCCATCCTGGTGCCCACTCAATCACTGGCTAGTGATTAAGAACTGAGTCCCCTCTGCTTTCATGTCGTCCACTTCACCGATCCAGCCTTGGATCACACCGAACTTCTTCACTGGTCGCCTGCCAGCAACTTCTTCTTTCAGGCTCCATAGACTACAACGAGGATTCCCGACGTCTTTTGAACCCTATGCAGCCGCAGCCACTGGGCTAGGTAACTCAAGCATTTCGGTGCTCCAGCACAGGTTCACTATCCTAGTGTCCAGATCCTTTTTCATTTTAAGTCTACCTAGTCGGATTCGTCCGGAAACAGTAACTTTAGAATTGCTAGCATCCATAGACTTTGTCCCGTATCCCGCGTAAGAGTTCCCACTCTGCACCCGGGTTCCCTAGGCCTCCTGCTCCTAACCTGAGGGTTCAGTAAGGTAGTCCTAGCGGTCCTGAAGCCTCTGGATCGTGTTACTTACCTGCTAGTATTTCGCATTCCACTTTTTAAGTATATGGTTTTTCGTGGCCCTCGGGCATTTGTGTAAATTGTGCAACTTGTAGTATTTTCGTAAGAGTTTTGTATTGTGCTTAGCTCCCTGACTCATAAAGAGTTCAGGGTAGACTTGTTATAAATAAATATCCTAACAACTTGTGTGGTATCCTTTCACTTGGTGTTCAAGGGGTATATGTGATGGTAAAACAGCTGGCTTAAAACGCCCTCTAGAGTTTAGCCTAAAGACTGCTTTTGTCCACGCTACTAGGATAGCTGGTCTATCAGGTTGACTTACAACCAATCATCAATAAGGGTTGTTTGGTATGATACAAAGTGATCACTAGAATAGTGAGCACTATATATCAGGCCAACTTCTCACACAAAGAACTCCTCCTCAAAGCGGCCATCGAACGAGTTCCTTTCAAAGAACGGAACAAGGGAGTGTACTCAAACTACTTCCTAGTGCCAAAAGTGGACGAAAGTCTAAGACCCATCCTGGACCTACGGTTCCTATACAAATACGTCAAAACTCAGAAGTTCAAAATGACGTCCCTACAAGAGGTCATCCCACAGATAAAGACCGGGGACTTCTTGTCCACCATAGACCTCAAAGATTCGTACCTGCACATCCCCATGAACAGGCAGCACAAGCACATGCTAAGGTTCACAGTAAACGAGGATCACTACCAATTCACGACCCTCGCTTTCGGCCTAAAGTCCGCACCAAGGGTGTTCACCAAATGCCTCGCGGCAGTGGCCGCACACCTAAGAGGGGATACACGTGTACCCCTACCTCGACGACTGGCTGGTAAAGGCAAGCTCTTACAGGACATGCAAAGAGCATGCAGAACAGGTGACAAGAACACTAGCAAGCCTGGGTTTCTCCATACACTGGGGCAAATGCGCAATAGAACCAGAGCAAGTGAAGATCTTCCTGGGAGCCCAGATCGACACCGTCCAATGCAGAGTCTTACCGAGCGAAAAGAGAACTCTCAGCCTACTGAGGGAGAAACGTCACTACCAGAAGGGGCGAGCTCTGACAGTGAGGACTGTGAGCATGATCTTGGGGATGATGGCATCATGCATACACTTGGTCCCAAATGTACGCCTACAAATGAGACCACTCCAAGAGTGGCTACAACAGCAATGGTCACAAGCTACTGGAAGTTGGGAGGATCTAGTGGTTGTAACGCACAGGGTGCAGGAGGAGATAAGGTGGTGGACCAAGGAGAGAATAACAGAAGGGAAACCTCTAACACCACCGGACCCAACAGTGACCATCACCACAGACGCATCCCAGAAGGGGTGGGGCGCACACATGAACAGGCTCAGAGTGAGGGGTCTGTGGAGCCCTACAGATGCAGTCAGGCACATCAACTACCTGGAACTGAAAACTGTGTTGCTAGCCCTCAAGGCTTTTCAGAAGCACCTGTACAACCAGAAGGTGCTAATACAAACTGACAACACCACAACGATGTTTTACATAAACAAACAGGGGGGAACTTAGTCGTTCCCTCTGTCAAACTTGGCACAGGAGATCTGGAAATGGACCACTGAAAATAGACCTGCTAGCCATACACCTGCCGGGGAAGGACAATGTAGAAGCAGATTGGCTCAGCAGGCAGACTTTGGCGTCCCACGAGTAGGAACTCAATACTCGGGAAACAGAGAGACTATTAAGGAAATGGGGCACGCCAACAATAGACCTATTTGCAACACACCGGAATGCAAAATGCCAGTACTTTGCATCCAGGCAACCAGAGGCACTGTCCCAGGGGAATGCACTATGGATAAGCTGGTCGAAAACATTTGCCTACGCTTTTCCCCCGATACCACTGATCCCGAGGGTTCTCAACAAATGCATGAAGAGCAACATGACGCTCATCCTTGTGGCACCACAATGGGCCAGACAGACCTGGTTTTCTCAGATAATGGAGATGGCGCAGGGGCGACCACACAAGTTCTCAAAAAGAAGAGACCTACTCTCCATGGAAAACGGAGAAATCCTACACCCAGAGCCAGAGAGCCTCAACCTCTCAGCCTGGCTCCTGAGGACTTAGAATTCGCACACCTAAAACTACCAGAGCGCACCCTGCGGGTGCTGCGAGAGGCAAGAAGGCCCAGCACACGCAAGTGCTTTGGGGAAAAATGGAAAAGATTCACTCAATGGTGTTGCAAGAAACAGCTCCAAAGGAAACTGACCAAGGAATCCACGGTGCTAAGGTACCTCACGCACCTAATTAAGGCTAAGCTAAGCTCATCCTCGCTGAGGGTGCACCTGGCAGCGATTGTGGCATACACAAGAGGAGAAACAGGGAGAAGTTTCTTCACATCCCAGGTGGTAAAAAGATTCCTGGAAGGAGCTAAAAGAATAGCGCCGCCAAAAAGAATGCCGCCACCGGCATGGAACTTAAACGTGGTACTGACGGAGCTCATGAAAGCACCTTTCGAACCCATCCACAAAGCATCACTGCAAATGTTAACAATGAAGACGGCCTTTCTGGTAGCAATCACCTCGCTACGGAGGGTGAGTGAACTGCAGGCACTCACACTGCAAGAACCCTACATCCAGATACACAGTGACAGGGTCGTGATGAGAACAGACCCACACTTCATGCCGAAGGTGGTGTCAAGGTTCCACATGAATCAGAGTATTCAGATCCCTAGCTTCTTTCAAAACCCCACTACAAGCGCAGAGAGGTCACTCCACACCCTAGACGCTAGAAGGGCTGTGATGCACTACATTGAGAGAACGAAGGAACACAGGAAAACAAAACAGTTCTTCGTATCCTTCGCAAACAGCTACATGGGCAAACCAGTGACCAATAACACCATAGCGCGATGGATCGCACAGACAATACAATTCTGCCACAAACAAGCTGGCCTGGAGCTAACTGGAGGGGCATAGGCCCACTCCACCAGGAAGAAAGGAGCAACAATTGCCTTTCTGGCCAACACACCAATTCAGGACATATGTCTGGTGGCAACATGGGCTTCAGTGCACACTTTCACTAAGCTCTATTGCGTGGATGTACAGATGAACAAAGAAGCACAAGTAGGACAGAAAGTGCTTGAACATATATTCAACAACCAACGCTCCTCTTCCACCCAACCGCCACAAAAGTGAGGAAAACCGCTACAAAATCTATGCACAGCATAGTGAATCCAGAAAGATTCAAGCTGCAAAACGAATAGTTTCTTACCTGTCGGTGTAGTTTTGCAGCTTGAAGATCTTTCTGGATTCACTAGCGAACCCACCCGCCTCCGCCAGAAAGATGAGGCTGGAGAAGAAGGTGGAAATAATAGAAAGAAAGCAAGTTGAAACTTAGAAGATACGTGACAAGATACGTGATAAGATACGTGAAAAGAATTACGTTGAAAAAACGATTAACAAACATAGCCATGGATTCACTACAAAGACAGAAAAGGAAAAAGAGACCGAAAAAAGAATCCGAAGATGGCGCCCAAGGGTGGTAGCTTCCGCCGAAAGCACGCCGACGTCACCCAAGGCACACCAAATGCTGGGACATAGATGCCAACCTGGGCTACGAAAGAAAAAAAAAAAAAAGAGAAAATAGACTACGAATCCGGACCCAACCACCAGATTGCAGAATATGCACAGCATAGTGAATCCAGAAAGATCTTCAAGCTGCAAAACTACACCGACAGGTAAGCAACTATTCGTTCCTGCCAGTCTGGGAAAGCATTACTGTAGGAGAGTGGGGTCTGCAATCCCATGGCCACCCCAGATTTTTGCTTTTTGCTTCACTGATTTACGACTTTCCCTGGCTGTGGGCCTGCTAATCAGACCCACAGCCTAGATGTTCTCTCTCTAAATTGACAAGCATGTACCTTAGGTGCATTTACCAATTGTTACTGGGCCACCTTATCAGTCCCTGTACAGTACACCGTAGGTATCCAGGGCATAGGTGTACCCAGGGCCTACCAGGGGCTGCAGCATGTATTATGCCACCCCTGGCTGGCCACCCAAATCTGACACAACTGGCTGCACGACAGCTGGGGCAAGGTGGTGTAATCACCCTTTGCTTTAGATATAGTATTCCTATATCTAACCCTAAAATGGACACATATATTCCTATCAGTCACTCCTATGGCAGGCCTTATCAATCCTGAAGGCAGAGTGCTTGGAATTATGTGAGATGGTGCACTGGCATGAGCTGAGCCCGTTTGCAGCTTGCGGAACCAAGTCCTTATAGCTGTTCCATGATAACGCTATACCATATACTCTTAAGTGCATTATAATCCTCGCGGTTAATGCTAACTTTGGCATAGCATTATCAAAACATGTCGAGTAAGGTGTCATACGAATTGGAATACTAACCCCTCGCCAATTCTGGCGACGGGGTTAGCATTCCACCCTTCTAGAGGGACACGACATGCCTGTAACTGTAAACCCCGGTTAAAGTTAACTCAAGCCTCAGCATCACAAAATGGATGCTGCCACAACAGACACAAGTCTGACCTCCTGCTGCTGGGAGTCCTTCCAGCAAGGGAGGTTCAGACAAAGGGTTTCCTGCCTTGGGAGGTCCTAGCACCACCCCAGACAGGATGTTGTGTATTAGGTAGGCTCAGGCTGAAAGGAATGAGACATGCCTGGGGCACACAAGGTGCCCTGTGCATACACCGGTTCCAACCAGTTGCTGGGCCACTCCAGCCCCAGCTCTGGCGGGAAACTGGACAAAGGATAGGGGGTGTAACCACCCCCCTTCCTGGTCCCACCCAGGGGAGGGACCTAGTCGTAGTGCAGCCCCCTTTAGCTGAATAAAGGTAGGAGCTTGTCCCATTCCAGATTAGATTACTCTTGACAACTTCCACGAAGAACTCTTGACCTTCGACCTCCTGATCATCAGAAGACTGAAGAATCTCCCCTATGGTCAGGGAGTGACCATCCTGCTTCGCAGGCACCATCAAGCTCCTGTGCGGTTTGCTGCAGAGTCCTTCCATCCCGGAATCCGACGACCCAGCTCAACAAGACCCTGACCTCCAGACCTCTCTGACCTCTACCCACATCCACAGCACAGTTGGGACCCGTGGGTGCGACGAGCAACGTGGAGACGGCCATCTTGAAGAAACCTGCACAGCGCTTCCAGCACGACTCCTGAGGGTTCCTAGAGTGAGTGCATTGGGGACTGAGAAGCCCCACACCGACGCAGCTCCTGCACCAAAGACCAGCCCACAGCATCCCCGTGATCTGCGTGGGGCCCTTTTGCCTGGTTGCTGCCCTTCCCGTTGTCTGGTCCCTTGCCGGCTGGCTTGTGACCTCTGAGACGACGACCCGAAGAAATCGACACTGCTAGTCTGGTCCCCCAGACTGGCCCTTGCTTCCTTGTGAAAGAGAAGCACCCCGGACCCTACTGGTCCGCACCAGACGCCATCTTTGTTCCACCGCGTGGCTTGCATTAGCCAAGGCCTATTGTCCAGGTCAACGATCCGACACCGCCGACAGCAGCAGACTACGTGGGACAGCTCGTGCCTCCAGCCTGGTCGTAAAGAGCAGCTCCTGGTCCGCGCAGCTACAGAGAGAAGCGACCCTTCCATCACCTGACTGCGGCGACAGCATCTGGTTCCCTCCTGGTTCCAGCACCGTCACTGGCTAGTGACCGAGACTCTGTCCCCTTCCCTTTCAGGACTTCTTCCTTCCAGTTCCATCCTTGGAACCACCAGACTCCTCCATCTGGCTGCCTGCCAGCAACTCCTTGTTTCAGGCATCACCGGGATCAACGCAGCAAACCCGACGCAACTTCAGCCCTATGCACCCGCAGCCTGTGGGTTAGGTAACTAAAGCTTCTAGGTGCTGAAGTCTGTGTCCACTATCCTAGTGTCCAGGTCCACTGTTTTCCCTCCATCCAGCCGGGTTCGTCCGGAATCCGTAACTTTCCAAACTGTAAGATCCATAGACGTTGGTACGCATCCCACGTGAGAGTTCCCACTCTGCACGTGAGTCCCGTGGGCCTCCTGCTCCTTACTTACCTAGTTTGTAGCGTAGTCCCAGCGATCCTCCAGCCTCTGGATCTCCTTACAGTATTTTCCTTCCTCGCATTCCATTGTTCTGAGTATATGGCTTGCCGTGCCACTCAGACACACTTGTAGATATTGTGCGAACTCTTATTTCTTTTGTAGTATTGTCATGTGCTTAGCCCTCTGACCTCATAAAGAATTCAGAGGTGTTGTTATTAATAAATATATCGTTTATTTTCATAACATGTGTGGTGTCCTTTCATCTGGTATTCAAGGGTTTATATTGTGGTAAAACAGCTGGCTTCACATGCCAAAAGAGTTTAGCCTAAAGACTGCTTTTGTCCACGCTACTAGGATAGCTGGTCTATACGGTTGACTTTACAACCAATCACCATAAGGGTTGTTTGGACTGATACAAGGTGATCACTAGAATTAGTGAACATCATATATCAGGCCAACTTCTCACAATTACCACAGACAGGTGAGTTTGACAACTCATTCAGTATGGTTATTGTCTAGAGCTAACATCCACTCCACCCAACATACCCCCAAAACACCGTCCTATGTCCGCAGAGCACATAGACTTATTGCAGCAGGAAGTTATCAGCATGCTGCAAAAAGGGGCCATAGAACTCGTCCCTATACAGGAACAGGGTACAGGGGTGTACTCTCTGTACTTCTTAATTCCCAAAAAGGACGGGTCTCTCAGGCCAATACTAGACCTGAGGCCCCTATACCAATACATCTTGTCAGAACACTTTCACATGCTCACTTTACAGCAAGTTCTGTCATTACTCAGTCAGGGAGACTTCCTCGCAACCCTAGACCTAAAGGATGCGTATTTCCACATACCAATACATCCAGCACACAGGAAGTATCTCAGGTTTACCATCCAAAATCAGCACTACCAGTTCAAGGTACTGCCTTTCGGGGTGACCACAGCCCCCAGGGTCTTTACCAAGTGCCTAGCTACAGTGTCTGCACACCTACGGAGAAACCATGTTCACGTCTACCCCTATCTGGGCGACTGGCTCATCCAAGCAAAGTCAGCCCAGCAATGTGCCAGTCACGTGCCCCGCACTATTCGCCTCCTACACAGCCTCGGATTCTCATTAAACTACCCAAAGTCTCATCTTCAGCCCGCCCACGTACAGCAGTACATGGGAGCCACAATAGACACTCTGGCGGCAAAGGCGCAGCCAAACTCAGCCAGAATCAACAGCATTCAGTTACTCATTCAACATTTCAGACCCCAACACTCGCTCCCAGCAAGGGTGTTTATGCAGTTGATAGGCATGATGGCCTCCTGCATTTTCATAGTCCCTCACGCGAGACTACACATGCGTCCTCTACAGGAGTGCTTAGCACGGCAGTGGAACCAGGCTCAGGGACAATTGAAATACCTAGTGTTGGTGACCGGTCGCGCATACAGCTCTCTGCATTGGTGGAAACCACAAAACCTTTGCAGGGGACGACAGTTCCAAGAGCCTGTACCACAAATAGTGCGGACTACGGACGCATCTCTCCTAGGATGGGGAGTGCATGTCCTCCATTACACAGTGCAGGGACTATGGACGACAAAGCAGAAGCGAATGCACATCAACCTGCTGGAACTGATGGCAATCTTTATGGCGCTGAAAGCTTTCAAGGTACACTTGTGCAACAAAGTCGTGTTGATCCGGATGGACAACATGACTGCCATGTACTACATACAGAAGCAGGGAGGGACACACTCTCCACAGTTGTCCCATCTAGCGCAAAGCATGTGGAAGTGGGCCATTCAGAGGAACATCTTCCTCATGGCGGAACACCTCCCAGGCAAGGACAACCAGAATGGCGGACCTGCTCAGCAGACACAGCCACCAGATGCACGAGTGGGAGATACATCCCTCAGTGCTGCAGCCATACTTCCAGCTGTGGGGTCACCCAGACATAGACCTGTTTGCCACAAAAGAAAACGCAAAATGCCAAAGCTTCGCCGCCAGGTTTCCACATCCGCGGTCTCAGGGCAATGCGATATGGATGAACTGGTCCGGCAGGTTTGCGTACGCTTTTCCCCTAGCCCCGCTCATACCACTAGTGGCACGCAAACTGCGAAAACACTCAATGACACTGATCCTAGTTACTCCAACTTGGGCGCGGCAACCATGGTACACCACGTTCCTAGAACTTTCCGTGGTTCCTCATCAAAGGCTGCGATTAACACCCAGCCTTTTAACGCAGAGCCATGGCGACATTCAGCACCCAGATCCGCAACAGTTGAACCTTGCAATCTGGCTCCTGAGGTCATAGAGTTTGGTTACCTCAACTTGCCTCCGACTGTATGAATATTATCAAAGAGGCAAGGAGGCCTACAACCAGGGCATGCTATGCGGCGAAGTGGAAACGATTTGTCATCTATTGTAAAAATGACATAAATCCGCTAGATGCATCTACTCAGAACATCATCTGTTACCTCCTACATTTACACAGATGCAATCTGGCTTACAACAAATAAACAATTGTCCTCAAAGGAATCGTTTAAACCAACTTCATTAATTAATATCATCACCAAAAAGTGATCAATTATTTACCAGAAGCAAGGTAGATACAGTTTTATTACTGTTTTTTTATTATTTCTCAAAAAAATTTCATTAGAATATATTATCAAAATTCAGGCATGGCAACATGATACTACTACAATTCGTTGATTTTGGGAGTATATAACACCTTATGCTCTTTACATGGATGAATCAAAATACCATGTACAAAAGAATTTATCAGTCAAACATTCTTATATAACATAAATGGTATTGATATAAGCAAAGCGGCGTCAGGCGTCGACGTTTCGGTCCTTCTTCGGTTAATTAATTACATAGGACCATCCTCAGGACCAGTTGCACAAAATATATCACTAACCGCCAGCCGGTGGGCGTGAGGCCTCAATGGGAAAATGACTTTGCAGAATAAAATATTCGACTCAGTCCTGCGTATTAATCGGGAGAGTACAGTACCAAAGGAAAACACTCGATGTTTCTTTTATCTCTTAGGTTCAGAAGCACTTGGGTTGCATTTCCTCATGCCTCAACGGTCAGGGATTCCCTGGAACCTCAACGTGGTTCTTACCAGACTAATGGGACCACCTTTTGTACCTCTACACTCCTGTGAGATACAATTCCTAACGTGGAAAGTAGCTTTCCTAGTTGCGATTACATCACTCGGAGTTAGTGAGCTGCAAGCCCCAACTATTCAGGAGCCATTCATACAAATCCACGCTAATAGGGTAGTGCTGCGAACTAACCCTAAATTTATGCCAAAGGTGGTGTCCCAGTTTCACATCAATCAAGCTATAGAACTGCCGGTATTCTTCCCTAATCCAGATTCCGTGGCAGAACGAGCTCTACATACCCTTGACGTTACAAGAGCTCTCCTGTACTATATAGACAGAACAAAACTTTTCAGAAAGACTAAACCACTGTTTGTTGCCTTTTCACCACAGCACAAAGGCAACCCCATTTCCAAATCAGGTATAGCCAGATGGATTGTTAAGTGTATACAAATCTGTTATCAGAAAGCTAAACGCACACTAATAGTTCCCCCAAGAGCGCATTCCACACGCAAGTTAGGGGCATCCATGGCTTTCCTAGGAAACATTCCTCTAGAAGACATATGTAAGGCAGCCACATGGACTACCATACACACATTTACCAAACACTACTGCGTAGATGTACACTCCAAACAGCAAGCAGCTGTAGGACAGGCTGTACTCCAAACTCTTTTTCAAACTGCTGCAGCTGGCATGGGCAACCGCCGCTAAGAGGAGACTGCTATACATGCTATGCATAAGATGTGAATTCAGCAGCCCACATGCCTCGAACGGAATATGCTACTTACCAGTATGCATCTGTTCTTGGCATGTAGGGCTGCTGATATTCACATCTCCCTCCCTCCTCCCCGGTGCCTTGTCGCAGCTGTAGCATTCAGAATTAATCTCTAGCATGGACATCAATTACTGTATCATACTCCATCCCTGCCACAATGGCGAAAAACAATCTAAGGATGGAGAGGATGCCCATGCGCACTGTAGTCCAGGGGAGGAGCCACCTATCTCGTGATACTTCGAAGACTCTTCCAGGACAACAATGTGCAATCATCCGGACCCAACACTAGGCGGCGATCTATGCATAAGATGTGAATATCAGCAGCCCTACATGCCAAGAACAGATGCATACTGGTAAGTAGCATATTCCATACACTTTAATCACAGGTTAGCTAATAAGCAATACAGTTCTGAAACACACTCTAGCATTGAGCTGAATGGGTTTTCATAGGAAAGTACAGTTGATTACTTTACAGATTACTTTGGTAGTCCCAGGACTAGATCTTGGATTCAGTCCTGGGGTCTAAGCTATAACCAGATTAGCAAAAACGTTTTAGTTACAGTGATGATTTTTCCTGAATATAAAGCGGTTTAAACAGTTCACACTTGGAAATTTTTCGAGGTGATTCTCACAATGTTATTCAATGGGAGGAAATTTAATTTACAGGTAAAGTACGATCGCGTTACTTTTGTAACCCAGAACTAGTCTCCTAGGGCCAGCACTGGGGGCTTAACTCAAAACAGGTAGGTAATTGCGCTTCAGTATTTTGTACGATTTTTAAAGAATATTTGTAGTTTTCAAAAGTAGACACTTAAAAGAATTTTCATAGAAAAGCAGACAATGGGTTCCTTTGGAGAAAATACAGGTTACTAGTAAACCCGCTAGGGATTACTTTTGCTGTTCAGTACTGGGCTTCTCTCCTGATCACAGGTCAGTTTTTTCGAATTCGGACTTTGGCTGATTTTATAAGATTTTCAGTTTTCAAAACTTCACTTGACCCCCCAGGGTCAGGTGAGTACAGTTGGTTCAGTCCCAGGGGCGGCCGGGTGCAGAGATAGGTAGGCCCAATGTTATCCAATGAGGGAAAGGGGGCCTTCGGTTGGTGGCTGCTGGCTAGCAGGTCACGCGGCTCTGGGAGCTGGGCTCCTGGTCACTTGCTCTGGGCAAGGGATGGGAAGTAGGATAGGGCAAAGAGGTCACAGCCAGCCGCACTCGGGCGGCTGGTTTCAGGGTGCTTTTGAGCCGTCGGGCGCGCAATGTTATCCAATGAGGATCTTGAAAAAGGAACAAAGGCTGCAGTCTCGGGGACGGTGACTCTCAAGGGGCGACCAGCACTTCGAGAGGTAAGTTGGGATGTCGGAGCACAGGTAGGTACCCCAAAGGGAGGCACAGGGGGCTGTAGGGTGCCGGGTGCAGGGGTGTCTATGGGTGTCGGAAATGCTTCCCCTCGGCTGGACGCGGTTGGGGGGGCCCCTAGTTCTGAGTCTGCAGGAGTCTGCAGGAGTCGGCTGGTTCGTCGAGGAGGGTCTTTGGGCACTGGACATCGGGTCCCAGTCGCCGGTGGATGTCCTTGTGGTCTTGGTTTGGGTTGGCCCGGGCTCGCCTGGTGCAGAGTGGGCTGGTCCGGAGTTTCCTGGTGGGCACCAGGTGGGTTGTTGCAGCAGAGCCTCTGCTGATGGGACTCCCAATCGTCAAGAGGGTCAAGGCAGGCAGGTCCTCTGGGTGTCCTAAGTTTAATGTCCGCGGAGGTCGCCGGGTTTAGGCAGGAGCAGGTTCCAGGATCAACAGGCCGGTAGGGCTGGGGCCAAGTCAGTTGTTGTTGTCCTGTTAGCACCTGAAGGGCGCGTCGTCTACTTCTTGATCTTCTTTCTTCTTTTTGATATCGGGATCTGAGGAAGGTAGGTTCAGGGAGCCCCTAAAGCACAAGTTACTTACCTTCGATAACAATATATCTGTAAGAAACAGTAGTTAGTATTAGATTCCTTACCTTAGAATATCCCCAGGCGTCAAACTGGATCCGGAAAGTTTTGCGTAGCAGTACCCTTGCGCGTCGGTAGGCGCCGTCTGCGGCTCCGCGTCCGTCGTTGGTGCCGGGATGACGTCGCCGGAGTACTTAGACGCCGCCCTCGCGCGCTTACGTCAGTTCTTATTCACAGCTTTTCCACGCCAGAAACGCAGAGCCATGATAAAAACCAACACTGGTGCCATAAAAACTAGGGCCCTGAAAGGGGATGACCTCCACCCCAGATATCGGTTCGCAGAACAGGGAGGATGGGTGGGGCGGTAAGGAATCTAATACTAACTACTGTTTCTTACAGATATATCGTTACTGAAGGTAAGTAACTTGTGCATCTGAAAGAACCAGGTTAGTATTAGATTCCTTACCTTAGAATAGATACCCCAGCAATACCAACCCCGGTGGTGGGTCTACGAACCAATATTCACACCAGAAAGTCCTGGAGGACGGAACAGCCAAAGAAGCCATCCCTCCGGACTTGGCTGTCCAGGCAGTAGTGTCTTGCGAACGTGTGCAGCGAGGCCCACGTAGCTGCCTGACAGATGTCCTGTAAGGGGTTTCCCCGGGCAAGGGCAGTAGTAGCTGCCGTGGCCCGAGTGGAATGGGCCCTCAGCCCAACAGGAGGCTCCTTCTTAGCCAAAGAGTAGCATGCCTTGATGCACAACATGACCCACCGAGAGATGGTCCGTTTGTGCTCCGCCCACCCCTTCTTAGCGCCCACGTAACCAACAAAGAGTTGGTCATCCACCCGGAACTGGCGTGTGCGATCAAGGTAGGAGAGCGCACGTTTTGGGTCCACACGGTGGAGCCTCTCTTCCTCTTTCGAGGGAGGCGGAAAGAAGGTGGGCAAGGTGATGGACTGCCCGATGTGGAAGGCTGTGACTACCTTGTGCAGGAAAGAGGGTCGCGTCCACAACACAACTTTGTCCGGATGGACTGAAAGGAAAGGAGGTTTAGAGTAAAGAGCCTGGAGCTCACTCTCTCCTGACAGAGGTGATGGCAACCAGGAAAGCAGTCTTAAGTGTAAGAAGACGCAGAGAACAATTATAAAGCGGCTCAAAAGGAGCGCACATCAGATAAGTTAGAACCAGGTTTTGCAGCGTGAATCTTTCTGGATTCACTATGCTGTGCATTATTCCGCGGTCTTGTGGTTGGGTCCGGATTCGTAGTCTTTTCTTTGTTTTTTTTTTTTTTTTCTTAGCCCAGGTGGGCGTCGGCGTCACACCCCCTTGGGTGTATTTCCGGTGACGTCGGCATGCTTCCTGCGGAAGCTCCCACTCTTGGGCGCCATCTTCAGATTCTTTTTTTCCGCGGTCGGGTCTGGATCGTTCCCGTTTGGGCTCCAGACATTTTTGGAGAAAGAAGAAGGAAAATACAGAAAAGACGAGGAGAAGTCACCTGAAGACTCCAGGGGACTTCACCGACGAAAAACAAGCAAGGATAAGGCGTTTTCCATCGAGATCTTCGACGACCGTCGACGAACACGCGACCAGAGAGGCCCTGGACGCTAGAGGATGGACAACACGCCGTTCAAGTTCTGCCGTAACTGCCACCACAAGTACGCGCAGAAGGACCAGCACCCGGTATGCAACCTTTGCCTACCGGTGGACCACGAGAGCGGAGACTGCAACGCCTGTTCCGCCTTCACCCCGAAGACCCTTCGTGTGAGAGAGAGGCAGAGGGTAGCACACGCCGCCCTGCAGGGGAAGGCCCCGACTCAGTCACTCTACGAGCTGGGGATGTCCTCCGAGGAAGAAGACAACGCTGCCGCCGAAGACGACAGCTACACGGTCGTAGAGACCGATTACACGAAGACTTCTGACAAGGTAGGAGACTCTTCGGCCCCCAAGAACCCGAGAGACTCTGAGTCTAGAAAAATCGAGGGCAAGACCCCGAAAGCGCCGACGCCAAAAAAGGCGGCGTCCGCGACTACTCCCAGGCCCAGCGGATCCTCCGAGAAGGAGTCCCCGGCGCCGAGAGCTGCTGATCAGCAGAAAACGTCGAAAATCGTCCCCGAAAAGGATCGATCGACGAGGGAGAAAGACCCGAAACTGACGACGACGACCAGAGACCCGAAATCCGGTTCGACGTCAAACTTCGACTCCGAGAGGCACGGCGACGAGCCATCCGTCGAAGAGAGCGGCCGACCCATCCGACGCGGAACACGCGGCCGAGATGGAAAAGAAAAGAAGGCGCCTCGAGGCAGAAATGGAGAACATCATGCAGCGGAAGAAAGATTTCGACGCAAAGATGAAAGCCTTCACGATCCCTCACAAGACCAAGCCACCAGTGATGGAGGTGGTCGAGGAGGAAGAAGAGATCGCCGAAGTCACCGAGCAAGACCAGGACGTCGAGGTGATCGACGACCAGGAGGAGTACGAGAATCCCTACGAAAGTTACAGCTATGGGGAGGAAGATGAGGGCAGGACAGACACTGAGTCGGCACCCTCTGACCTTCAGGAGGTAGATTACATCGATGTCGACACCGACAGCCCGGAGGAGGTGGTCGACACCTACCCCTCGAGGCCCTCGCCGCCGGACGACATCGGGGCCTACAACTCGGTGATACAATCTGCCGCAGCAGCTTTCAAGCTCAAGCTCGACGAAGAGAAGCAGAAAGCAGACTTCCTTCTGGAAACATTACTCCCAACACAAACGAGGAGCCAGTTCCTTCCAATGCTCGAGAGCGTCTTGGCTCAGGGGAAGGAAGCTTTCAGGGAGCCCGCAACATGCAAGGCAGTAACTCCCAGAACTGAGAAGAAGTACAAACATGCCACAAAGGACCCGGCCTACATTCAGGGCACGGTCTCCGCAGACTCCATTATCACGGCCACAGCAAGGAGGAGGGCTAACGTACCCACTACCTCGGGCCCACCACCGGATAAGGAGAGCAAAAGGATGGATCTGGTGGGCAGAAGGATCGAACGGAATGCCGCGACCCACTGGCGCATGGCTAATTCCAACGCCCTGATAAACAGGCACATGTACCAAATCATGGAGGGACTGGGGCAGTTGGTGAAGGACTTGCCCCAGGATGCCAGGCAGAAAGCCGAAAAGCTGATTGAAGAGGGGAAGAATGCGGCAAATTCTTGCCTTAAGACGGCCCTGGATGGGGCAGACACCGCCAGCAGGCTCATGATGATGGGCGTCACGGAAAGGAGGCACGCCTGGCTCAGGATATCCGGTTTCAAACCGGAGGTGCAACACAGCATCCTGAACACACCGTTCAACGGCAGCACGCTTTTCGGACCAACAGTTGATGAACAACTCAGCCAACTGAAGAAAGATAACGAAACAGCAAGATCCATGGGGGCATTGCAGTTCAGAGGGAACAAGAGGGGCACCCCGTCACGGAGGCCCGGCGGGAGAGGCGGAAACCAGCCGGGTACATCACACCAGGCTTTCCAGCAAACGCACCAGGCAGACTCGCAGACTCAGCAGGGTCATCAGAAGCAGCCCTGGCAGTACCAACAAAGAGGCCAGTCCTTTCGAGGGAGAAATGGACGGGGGCAAAATAGAAGAGGGGGCCAGCAGCCCACCTCCAAGTGACTTCAAAAAACTGTGTGCCCGCCCGCAAAAAAGAACCCAGGGGGCAGCACGTACAGATGGGTCAAGACAAACTAGACACCTACGACCACAGGACACCAGTGGGAGGAAGATTAAGATACCACCTCCAGGAGTGGAGAGAAATCACATCAGACAAATGGATCCTCAACATTATCCAATTCGGATACTGCATAGAGTTGGAGGGGAGGCCAACAAGCAAAAAACCAAAAAGGAAACCACTAGCAGGCAAACAGCTACAGTGCCTTCAGGAAGAAGCAAAAGAACTCCTGCAGAAGCAGGCCATAGAACGGGTACCCTTCAAGGAAAGAAACACAGGAGTATACTCAACGTACTTCCTGGTACCAAAAGTAGACGAGACAATGAGACCCATTCTCGATTTGAGATTCATGAACAAATTCATAAGAACGCAGAAATTCAAAATGACCTCCCTGCAAGAGGTGCTCCCACAATTGCAGATCGGGGGCTTCATGGTCACTATAGACCTCAAAGACGCATACCTGCACATCCCAATGAACAGAAAGCACAAACACATGCTCAGGTTCACCGTCGGAGAAAGCCACTACCAGTTCACGACACTGGCCTTCGGTCTAAAATCGGCACCAAGAGTGTTCACAAAGTGCCTCGCAGCAGTCGCAGCGCACCTAAGAAGGCAAGGGATACACGTATACCCTTACCTGGACGACTGGCTGGTGAAAGCAAACTCATACCAGAAATGCAAGCTGCACGCACATACAGTGACCAGCACGCTCATAAACCTGGGGTTCTCCATCCATTGGAAGAAATCATCAATGGAGCCAGAACAAGTGAAGATCTTCCTGGGAGCGCAGATCAACACCTTACAGGGCAAGGTGTTCCCCAGCGAGAAGAGGGCGAGGGCGCTGGTGAAGGAAACTCGCCTCTACCGGAAGGGACAAGCTCGGACAGTGAGGACTGCGAGCAAGATCATGGGGATGATGGCATCATGCATCCACCTGGTACCGAATGTACGACTCCACATGAGACCCATTCAAGAATGGCTACAGGAGCAATGGTCACAAGCTACAGGCAGTTGGGAGGATCTAGTGGTTGTAACGCACGAAGTGCAGAAGGAGATGACATGGTGGACCATGGAGAACATAGCAAGGGGAAAGCCTCTAACGCCCCAAACGCCAACAGTGACCATCACCACAGACGCATCCCTGAAGGGATGGGGCGCTCACATGGAGGAGCTCAAGGTGAGAGGACTGTGGACACCGACGGATGCCACAAAACACATCAATTACTTAGAGTTGAAGACAATCTTCCTTGCACTGAAAGCCTTCCAGACAAGACTGTACAATCACAAGGTGTTGATACAAACAGACAATACCACTGCGATGTTCTACATCAACAAGCAGGGGGGCACCCAGTCAGCCCCGCTTTCAACGCTAGCACAGGAGATATGGAGGTGGGCAATCCCTCTCAAGATAGACCTGCTGGCCATACACCTGCCAGGGAAGGACAACATACAAGCAGATTGGCTCAGCAGGCAGACTTCAGCATCCCACGAGTGGGAGCTCAATGCTCAGGAGACAAGGCACCTATTCGACAGATGGGGAACTCCATCGGTGGACCTGTTTGCCACACGCCAGAATGCAAAATGCCGAAACTTCGCATCCAGGCAGCCCGAGGAGGGGTCACTGGGGAATGCCCTATGGATAGATTGGTCAGGGACATTTGCCTACGCCTTTCCCCCGATACCACTGATGCACAGAGTACTGAGCAAGTGCAGAGCGAGCAACATGACACTGATACTGGTCGCACCACAGTGGGCGAGGCAGACATGGTACTCGCAGATCATGGAGATGACAGTGTGCACCCCACAGATTCAGCAGGAGGAAAGACTTACTCTCCATGCAGAACGGAGAGGTGCTGCACCCAGAGCCAGAGAGCATGAGCCTAGTAGCGTGGCTCCTGAGGACATAGAGTTCGCACATTTAAGGTTGCCAGAAAGTACACCGAAGGTCCTGCGGGAGGCTAGAAGGCCTAGCACTCGGAAGTGCTATGTGGCGAAATGGAAGAGGTTCACAATATGGTGTAGACAAGAAAGGCTTCACAATAAAATGAAGAGGGACTCCACAGTGCTAAAGTACCTGACGCACTTGCTAGAGAAGAACCTTAGCTCATCCTCCTTGAGGGTTCACTTAGCAGCAATAGTCGCCTACACAAGGGGTGAAACGTGCAGGAGTTTCTTCACATCACAGGTGGTGAAGAGATTCCTAGAAGGGGCGAAAAGGATCGCACCGCCCAAGCGGGTGCCGCCACCGGCATGGAACTTGAACATAGTCCTAACGGAACTCATGAAAGAGCCCTTTGAACCGCTCCACAAGGCGTCCTTAAAGATGCTAACTATGAAAACAGCTTGCCTGGTTGCAATAACGTCCCTACGCAGAGTAAGCGAGCTTCAGGCTCTGACGCTACAAGAACCCTACATACAAATACATAATGACAGGGTTGTGATGAGGACTGACCCAAACTTCATGCCGAAGGTGGTATCTAAATTTCACATGAACCAGTCTATACAGATACCGAGTTTTTTCCAAAAACCAACAACTGCGGCAGAGCGAGCTCTGCACACCCTGGACGCCAGAAGGGCAGTCATGCACTACATCGAAAGGACGAAGGGACACAGGAAGACAAAACAGTTCTTTGTGTCATTCGCCAACAGTTACATGGGAAAAGCAGTAACCAAAAAGACCATTGCACGATGGATCGCACAGACAATCCAACTCTGCCACAAGCGGGCAGGACAAGAGCTAGCAGAGGGGACACGTGCCCACTCCACTAGGAAAAAGGGCGCTACAATAGCCTTCCTGGCTAACACACCCATACAAGACATATGCCTGGCGGCAACATGGGCTTCGGTGCACACGTTCACGAAGCACTACTGTGTGGACATACAGATGAACAAGAAAGCTCAAGTTGGACAGAAGGTGCTACAGCACATATTCAATACCCAACGCTCATCTTCCACCCAACCGCCACAGAAATGAGAAACCGCTACAAAATCTATGCACAGCATAGTGAATCCAGAAAGATTCACGCTGCAGAACGAATAGTTTTCTTACCTGTCGGTGTAGTTTTGCAGCTTGAAGATCTTTCTGGATTCACTAGCGAACCCACCCACCTCCGCCAGAAAGATGAGGCTGGAGAGAGAAGAGGTGGTTAACATAAGAAAGGATATTTAAGAAGTACAGAGCGGTAAAGTACCAACTAATTAGAACATTGCCATTACTTCGGAAACGAAAGAAACACGGAAAAAAGAACCCGAAGATGGCGCCCAAGAGTGGGAGCTTCCGCAGGAAGCATGCCGACGTCACCGGAAATACACCCAAGGGGGTGTGACGCCGACGCCCACCTGGGCTAAGAAAAAAAAAAAAAAAACAAAGAAAAGACTACGAATCCGGACCCAACCACAAGACCGCGGAATAATGCACAGCATAGTGAATCCAGAAAGATCTTCAAGCTGCAAAACTACACCGACAGGTAAGAAAACTATTCGTTCAAGTCCCACTGCGGCATCACGAAAGGAACAGGGGGGCAAATATGAGTGATGTCCTTCAAGAATCTATTAACAATCGGGGACCTGAACAAAGAAGGCTGATCAGGTAGCCTCAAGAAGGCAGAAAGGTAGCCCTTGATAGTGCCCAGAGCAGAGCCCTGCTGGGCAAGAGAAAGAACGAAGAGGGGAACCTAAGAAAAGGGGGCAGAGAGTGGATCCACAGCCTTTGCTGTGCACCATGCCACAACTCTGTTCCACCTGCAGGCATATACCGACTTTGTGGAGGGACGCCTGGCTGCCAGAATCAAATTACAAACTTCAGGAGGCAAGTCAAATGGCCTCAACTGTCGCCACTCAATCTCCAAGCATGGAGGTCCAGACTGGACAGGTTCGGGTGGAGGACCGTCCCCTGCTGCTGCGACAGAAGGTCCTCCTGAAGAGGCAGACGAATCCGGGGATCGACAGACATGCTGAGTAGCTCTGGATACCAATATCTTCGTGCCCAGTCCGAAGCCACAAGGATAAATTGGGCCTGGTCGCTCCTTATCTTCTTCAACACTCTGGGCAGAAGTGGTATAGGCGGAAAGGCGTACAACAGACTGCAGCTCTACTCGCGACGAAAAGCGTCTCCGAGCGAGTGCCGCCTTTGAAATTACGACGCGCAGAATTGATGACATTGCGTGTTCTCTTCTGTGGCGAATAGATGTAACCAAAGCTCTCCTCACTGCTGAAAGTCCGAGTTCAGACGCCATTCGTGATCCATCATGCACCGACTGCTGAGTTTGTCCGCCCTGGCGTTCAGGGAACCTGCCAGGTGTTGAACCACCAGGGTCATGCCCTGATGTTCCAGCCACTACCAGAGGCGCAGAGCCTCCTGGCATAGGGTCCAGGACCCCACCCCGCCCTGTTTGTTTCAGTACCACATGGCGGTGGTGTTGTCCGTGAACACCTGCACTACACTCCCCCGGACAGAGGGGAGGAATGCCTTCAGTGCAAGCCGGATCGCCCGCAGCTCCAGCAGGTTGATGTGGAGCCGGGACTCCGCCGGAGACCAGAGGCCTCTGATCTTCGCCTCTCCCATGTGGCCCCCCAGCCCTGGAGGGACGGGTCTGTCGCAACTACGTGCGCTGGTTGGGGTAGGGAGAGGGATCTGCCGCTGACTCAATTGCGCTCCGTGAGCCACCACTGCATCTGTCTTGCAGTGCCCTCCGAGATCAAGACATGGTCGGACAAGTTGCTCTGATGCTGGGCCCACTGAAACTTCAGGTCCCACTGCAGAGCCCGCATCTGCCACCGGGCGTGATGCACCAGAAGGCTGCAGGAGGCCATCAGCCCCAGAAGCCGCAGCGTCAACCTGACCGAGACTCGGTATAACGGCTGAAAGAGCCTGAATATCCCGAACCCGCTGTTCGGGAGGATAAACCCGAAACTGCGCCGAGTCTAGAACCGCTCCGATGAAGAGGAGCTTCTGAGCGGGACACAGGTGTGACTTCGGCACATTGATGGAGAACCCCAGCAGGTGCAGGAGGTCGGCCGTAGTCTGGAGGTGGCTGACGACTGTCTGGTGCGAGCCCGCCTTCAACAACCAGTCGTCGAGGTAGGGGAAGACTGAAACCCCCAACCTGCGCAGATGAGCTGCGACCACCGCCATCACTTTCGTGAGCACCCGTGGGACGCTGGTAAGGCCGAATGGGAGCACTGTAAACTGAAAGTGCTCGTGGCCTACCGTGAACCGCAGGTAACGCCGGCAGGACGGGGATGTGAAAATAAGCTTCCTGCAAGTCCAACGCTACCATCCAATCTCCCGGGTCCAGGGCAGCGAAGACCTGAGCCAGTGTCCACATCTTGAACTTCTCCTTCCGGAGGAAGCCGTTGACGTTCCGCAGGTCCAAGATAGGGCGTAGGCCCCCTTTGCCCTTCTTGGGAACCAGAAAGTAGTGGGAGTAACAACCACACCCTACTTCTGGCCCAGGAACGCACTCGCTGGTCCCCTTGGCCAAGAGGGCCGTAACTTCCTCTTGTAGAAGCTTCAAGTGATCCCCCCGACACGCGTTGGTACTGCAGTGGCATGGCTGGAGGGGATGCCTCGAAGGGGAGGGAGTAGCCCCTTTGGACGATTTGCAGGACCCACCTGTCTGATGTGACAGTGCGCCAGTGGAGGTGGTGATGGTGAACCCTGCCCCCCACTGGCGTCACATGGGCCTGACAGCTTGGACTAGGAGGGTTTTGAGGCGAATACTGCAGGGGTAGTTGTGGACTGGCCTCTCTGTTGTCCCCGACCGCCGCCACTGCGGTTTCCACGTCTGCCACCGCGCTGGATGGTAGTATGCGGCCCGTGGCTGGCAGGACGTGTGGGGGCGCCGCGAAAGGCAGCCAATGGCTGGTGCGTGGCCGAGAGGCCCAAGGACTTGGCTGTAGCCCTGGAGTCCTTAAAGCGCTCAAGCTCATGGTCTGCCTTGTCGCCTAAGAGGCGACGGCCATCAAACGGCATGTACATAAGGGTGTTTTGGACATCAGCCGAAAAGTTGGCGGACCTCAACCGGGCATAGCGACGAATCGCCACCGCCATTGCTCTGCCCAGTGAGTCCGTGGTATCCAGCACACACCGGATGGAATACAGTGCCGCAATTCGACCCTCCGCAAGGGCTTGGGCGAGTTTAGTCTGGGCCCCCTCTGGACATTGTGGCAGCACGTCCGCTACCGTGTCCCACAGAGTGGGTGTAACGGCCCAAGAGGCATGCGGCGTTGACTCACCGCAACCCCAAGGGAGGAGAATACTTTTTTCCGTATTTCTCATACCTCTTGGATTCCCGATCGGGAGGAGCCGTCGGGAATGCTATAGTTAGAGGCCTGGATGACCAGGCTCTCGGGGGTGGGGTGGTGGACAGGAAGGAAGGGTATCCCAGAGCCGGGCGGTGGGGCCTGGCCACCTTCCTATCTACAGGCGAACCTGTAGCGGGCTTGGACCAAGTGCCCAGAAGAACGTCTGACAAGGCCTCATTAAACGGCAGCAGAGGCTCGGCCGAGCTTGCCTGCGGCTTAAGGACCTCAGTGAGGAGGTTAGTCCTCACGGCCACGACAGGGAGCTCAAGGCCTGGGCAGCCCGCGTCAGCACCACACTATAGGCAGCCCCCTCCTACGTAGCCACGGTAGGAGGGGAGACAAAACCAGTGTTGGGCGAAGTGTCCAGACCACTGGCATCCCCAAGCTCACCTGTCCAGTCATGAGAAGCCTGACACTCACGTGCCTGAGGGTCCTCGGACCCCTCCCAATCCTCCTAGTCACCCATCACCTGGTACTCTGGTTCAAAGGATGGGGCCGGGTCGTAGAAGTAAAAGTCTCCGAACGGCGTCGAGAGCGGTGCCAAGTGGCGCCGCTCCGATGCCGGACCCGAATCGAGGGCAGGACCGGGGACGGCGTCGTCCTGGGACGGCGCCGGGGGCGACACCCTGGGGGCCGGCGCCGGCGAGGTCGACCGGCGACGACACTGATCCGGCGGGGCCCTGCGACGCCGGGGCCTAAGCACCCGACGGTGCTGGGGCCAAAGCACCCGGCCCGCGTGGGTTCCCAGACGGGGCTGCGGAACCCGACGGAGGAGCGAGCGACCTCATGGCCATGAGGAAGGACTCTATCTCCTCCGGCGTCGCGTTCTGCCCAGGGACCGGTGGGTATGGAGCAGGCCGCGCCTGCAGCGGAGCCCCTGTGGCCCGAACCCCCGGCCGCGTCGCGGGGGTTCGTCAGAAGAGCGATGTCGCCTCTTCGACTTCTTGTGCCTCTTACCTGAGGACTTCGAGCCCGAAGACTGATGACGACTCCTGGCACTGTGGTGACTCCGGCCCCGAGACCGGTCACTCGACCTCCTTCTGGACCGGGTCCTCGAGCGGCGCGGGGCGGACTGCCGGAGCTCGAGTCGCTTGCAGGACCGCTTCCGTCTAGCTGTGGACATCAGGGCCCGGCAGTCGGAGCAGGACTTGTCGTGGTCGGGGCCCAGACAGTAAAGGCACCGGCGATAAGGGTCGGAAACCGACATGAGCCGGTTGCAATCGACGCAGGGCATCCCTACCGGCACCGCCTGAGTCGAAAGACTTTGAAAGATGATCAAAAAGGATCGAAAAAGTTAGTCAAAAATTGACAAGGGTACAACTTTTTACGGATCGGCACTTGCTGGTGTGGAAAAAAGAACGGACGTCAGCGCGCGAGGGCGGCGTCTAAGTACTCCTGCGACATCATCCCGGCGCCAACGACGGACGCGCAGCCGTAGACGACGCCTACCGACGCTCCAGGGTACTGCTACGCAAAAGTTTCCGGATCCAGTCTGACGCCTGGGGATATTCTAAGGTAAGGAATCTAATACTAACCTGTTTCTTTCAGATTACTAAACTTAGGGGCGTTACAGGTAGGGCAATGGCAGGGACCAATGGGTCCCTGTCCTGTCGCAGGGATTCTGCTCATACACAGAACTGTGCATAGAGACCTAGAACCTCAGTGAATTAGGGTGTACCAAAACTCACCTCAGTATCCAAAATCCCCTACCAGACTAGCAATCGGTGCCTCATTGGTTCTTCCGTACCCCCAATGATTTAGACAACCCAGAACATGGACTAAAAAACACCTCCGGTAACGTGGAACACATGAACACTCTTTCGTTATATCAACCTATCAATCCAGAACGAGGAGTAAATGAAGACACGTGCAAGTTTGAAATGTTTATTTCTAATGCCGTGTTCTCAGGCGCAGTATCTTAGCTAATACAAGCAAACCTATTATAAGCAACAAGGTTATCAGCATAGTTACTAGTCCATAAAATACAAAGGGAGAAAGCATGTTAAAATGCAAAAGGGAAGAAGGCTAAATGGCACCTAAATCTTACTCTCCCTTGCTAGTATATTATATTATATCTAAAGAGGTCTCTTTGGGTTTTAGAAGGGCGGCCCCATACCTCTGATCTTAGTGGAAAGGGATCACATCATCCTCTGCCAGCTCTCTGCATGCGAATATTCATCAAGTGTGTGTGCATGCTCTGCGCAGTGCATTATTAAATGCGCCTAAAGCCAGAGTTTGCCGCAGCTGCATATGTGTTATGTCTAGAATGTGTGCAGATCAGACCTCACAACAACCACTATGTTAAAATAACCTTGAAGGCCTCGGCACTCACTGTTCAGACATAGCTTACCAAGCAAAGCTGATACAATAGCAAAACATATTATTCTCATGTGAAGCAAAATATTCTACTAGGCTCAAAGCTCTAATAACTATGTGCCGTGTACACATACAGCAGAAAGGTAAAATGGCGTTTAAACTTCTAATAAGCTCATGCTAACGTAACAGTGTGAAAGCAAAGCATATCTATATGACACCCTCCCTTGATCCTAGCACGGATAAGATAAGGGGCACATTTTCTGAAAGCAGAGTTCAAGAACAACAGTGAGCTCAAATTTGCGCAAGTGAAAAAAATTAAAAAGGAAAAAAAATGTTTAGTCTTAAACCACTTATACTCGAGCAAATTTAGTCATTGGCCTAGCAAAGTCAATAGGCCTGGGGCAGAGAAAGTTTTCAAATGCCAGAAAAAAAATAATAATAATAATTTTTGGTCGATGTCCAATAAATGCGATGACACACCTCATCCTAACATTGAATGTTAAATATGCAGCAACAGCTTCCAATAGGAAGTCACTGTTCTCATCCAAAAATAGTTCAGCCATCCAATTTAATAGCGGGAAAGAACATACATGCTCTTCATTTACCGGAGCCTCTAGCACCATCAGAGGACAACTCGGTGGGTTCTCAATGAAGCTGTGTGCCAAGAAATCTTGCGCCACTGCTAATGTATTCCTGTGACCCAGTATTCCATGCATCGCTGCAAAGGCCATAATCCCTCCGTCAGAACAAAGCAATTCATGAGCAACTAAGGGGCTCATAAGCTGGTTATAATCCACATTCACATCGAGAGGCACCGTATTGCAGAGACACAAATCCAGGGCCCAGTCGAAATCGCAACTCAGGCAATGACAAACCGGCTGGACACATGTAAAGTAGGAAAACCAAAACGATAATCCATAAGCTGCACTTAAGGTTGCAAGAGGCAGCGCTCCATAGTACTCAAGCATTCTGTTGCGAAACAGCAACAGACGTGACAGTTTGTCTCGAACACAGGACGTGCATCCATTTTGAATTAAACAAAACAGCAAAAGAACGCCTGCATCTAGAGCCAGTAGTATGGGAAGTCCACCAAATAGACTGGGAAAGATCGAATGAAAGAAAGCAGGAAAGACCCCGAATATAGTTTGAAATGAAGTCACAAGGCCACTGCTAACAACTTTAAAAAAAAGTGCGCCAGCATTAAAGATTGTGTGAACTAATTCACCGAAATGCAAGGGCAAGTCAGTATTTAATAAAGCATGCACCTCTGTGCGTGTCTTAGTCACGTGAAGGACGAATGTCTCACGAGCAGATACGAGGGCAACTTCTTTCTGGGACAACAGAGCTCTTATGCGACTCATCTTGTTGAACTCTGCTTTCAAGGTCGGAATCGTGGGCCAGATGGAAACATCAAGCTTCCCATGTGGGGGTGGATGCATTACGTTCTTACAGCAAACCACACGCTCACTGACGGTAACCACATAACCAATGCCTTTTAATAGCCCACAGCAATCCACGTTGTTTAAAAGTAAATAACTCCCGTTTGCCAGTACTGTGAATGTGGGCACAATTGCCGGCATAGGTGTACCTTTCAAAAAACAGGCCAAATTCGGCTCGTTCCGATTACAAGAGCCATGCAATTGGATATGTCTGCACATTAATGAGTGATCCGGTGTTTCAGTGCAATCTTCACCATTCAAATAAACTTCTTTACCCTCCCTAAGGCATCTATAGGTAAATGGAAGCGACCAAGCTTCATGGAGATAAGCACTTCCAAGAGGTTCATATCTACCAATCGCAAAGTACTTTACACACCCATCGAACTTGAACAGAGGGAACGGCAGTGTTATTAACCCGTGGATAAGCCATGTTGCTGAATTGGCCTCTGCCACTGAAAACGGTAATGGTTCTAACCTTTCAATGTGTAACATTGACAATAAACGCTGCTTGTCAGTCAAATTAAACGGGGCAAACAATGATGTGTTCATGCAATGCCATGGCACTTTGCCAGCTTTCAAGGTTTGTAAAGTCCAAGCAAACTGCAGAATGGAACGCAATTGATTTTGACCATGGTGCAAAACAGACACTTCATCCTGCACAATATCAACAACAGATGATACAATATTATCTAATGTGTAAAGGCGAAAAGATTAATGCGGTTATCTACAACTGCCAGCACTTTCTCTTAATTAGCCTGATCTATAGCTCTAATGCGGGTAGCCGCCTCAATCTGGGAAGTTTTCCAGACTTCGTTGTAAATATCATATATCCATCTTTTAGATCTACCGTTAGCCGGGCCCTTTATGAAATCATTCGGATCAACATCGTCAGTCAGTTTAGATAAATGCAGCTTAACTGACGCCAAAGTGGAATGTTTGAGCCAATTCTGACATAATTTGCCTCCAGAATAGGTAGTAACAGAATGGTCACTTTCAAAACGGGGATCCACCCTGACCTGTGTGAAGCCTTGAGCCAAACCCAGAAAACGACGCTGGCAAGAATCAGCACTCCTGTGCCAGAGCAACCAACCCTTAGGATCCAAACAGGATATGTTAAAGGAAGAATTTAGCAACAGAGTTTGTAACTGTCTGATCGAAAATTTAGTGATATTATTCCAGCCGGAATATTCCTCTAAATCAGGAAAAGAAGGTGCATTTAATTTTTTAGTAGTAGCCAATCCAAAGCATGTTGTCTGTGAAATTGTAGAATTCAAGAACATATGGTTCGGGATGAGGCATGCTCTGTGCAAAGCCTCAGTGCCTTGCACTTGCCAACTTTTAGAACCCCAAACTGATTTAAGGTCTATTGTATCCTTCCACAACTCGTAGCCACCTACAGCCAACTGGTCGAGAAAGGACTTAAGAGTATAATAATTTAGTATCGGTAAGTCTAACTTTGGATGTGGACTTTTCCGCCATTTTAAAATAAAATGCATTGGGATTCCACTGATTAAAATCAGTAAAATAAGAGAACCTTTTCAAAAAGGAAGCAGAACTGCCTTGTATAGGAGCTGGACAATGCTCCCATTTTGTATAATTTCCAGTGTTCCTCCTGGTATTAGTTTTATGCAGGTAGTGATTGCCAAAATGTTGGAAACAATATAAATCACCGTAATTAGCAGGCTCTAAATACAAATCTTCGGCATCAAAGGCAGCATAATATTTCACATCAGAAAACAAAGCTTCTACGGCCTGAACATCCCAATCATCAGAACGTATATTTTGTTTAACTACATCCCCCATAGAAACTCTAAGCTCATTAGAGACATTTATAACCTCAGTAGGCCCATGAATTTGAAAACTAACAGCATTCCATACAATCCCATCCAAAACAGGCCAAGCAGTGATGTTAACAAAAGCCAAGTCTCTCTTCAATCTGTGTGATGAGGAATGGGGAGCCAATGTTCCATTGATATGTCGAATGCATGTTGTCTCCTCGACAGTGTCCATTGACAAGTCGAAAAAAAAATACACCACAAAGCCAATTGACATGAAAAGGTAAATTGAAAAAAGCACCAACCAAATGTAGGTCCAAGGGCAAAGCAAAACATTTTTTTTAAACAATTTAGCCGAAACGGTAGACCTTCGAAGGTTTCTTCGATGTTTGTGAATCCGTGTCAAATGAAAATCTCGATTCTATAGCCAAGCGTGTTTGCAAATCAGGCATCGATAAGTCAGTTGGGTAAGTGTATTAAGTTTCATCAAGTTGAGTACCAGGCAGTGTACTCAATAAAGGACTAGAAATTGCAGGCATCTCGAGGGCAACATCAGGCACTGGATTAGAAGCCGGGGCCAAAACAGAATTTCTCACAATCAAAGGAAATGAGACTGCCGGTGTCATACTAAGAAGAATGGGCCACTCTGTATCTTGACATTGTCAATGGAGATATACCTGTTGTCCTTATGACCTGGAAGTGGTTGTAAAATGACTGTTCTTGTGCCCTTCACACCAAGAACTGGAGCTCGATAAGAGGGACCAAATTCCTTCTTCTTCTCTAGAACCAGTTCTCCAAATTGGGGTAGCCAGCCAACTACCGGGATCTGCAACGCATCATCCGAGGTGGAGGGCAAATGTTCCTTTGCAAGAGTGTCTATCGTCTCTTGTAGATTCTGTAAAACTTTGCAATGTTCATCTACGTCAAAGTAGCCAGCAACAGCCGCCTGGTCTAGACCGTCAAGGTCCGGTACAAACATCTTGATACCAAAGAGCATCTCGTATGGGGTCCTTCTAGGGAGATTATTTAGAGCACGCTGTACGCTTTTGAGGTGGGCCAGCCAGTTCCTGCCAGTGCCTATAACTCTAGCTGTCAGACTGCTTTAAATCTCGGTTCATCCGTTCCACAACACTATTACCCTCAGGCCTGTATGGAGACGAAAACTTGACTTGGACCCCCAACGAAGTCATGGCATCCTTATAAGCCGGACCCTGATCCGAATGGAAGGTAACACAGGCAAAAATCCCTACAAAGACACGCAAGTCTCTTATGACAGTTTGTGAATCAGCGCTGCGGTGAAGCCACACACACACAAAGCGTGTGCATGAATCAACTGCTACTAAGATGTACTTATACGCAGTATCAGAAAAAAAGGACCGCAGTGATCTAAGTAAACACAACCAAGTGGTTTATTAGATATGTACAACTGTGTCTGGGGCGGACGCGCAGCAGTCGAAGGCTTAATCTGCTGGCAAATGTCACATTGAAGGGCATAATCACGCGTCTGCTTGTACAGTCCCCGCCACCAGAAACGTTGTTGTAACTGAGATACAGTAGCCGAAACGCCCACATGCGCAGACGCAATACCTTCATGGGCTGCAGTAATCCGCACTGGCCGTCCGGACCGCGTTGGGAATCAACCGTTCACCAACGTCCGGTATTTTCACATAAGGAACTTTATCAGGACTTAAGTGGTATGAATACTTCGAAGGGAACCCCTTGGGATATTTACTTTCCTTTTCACTCGCAGCAACAGCTGCCAAGATATCATCATCAATCTTACTTTTGGAACGTGTAACTGCTGTAACCAAATGTCGATACTGCTGATTTTGCGGCCTCATCGGCCAAAGAATTGCCAACAGCGTGGACTCCTACGCGCTGATGACCCAGAGTATGAATTACAAACACGAGCAGCAACTGCTCTTTAAGCTCAGCCACTCGGACCCAGATCATTTTATGTTTTATTGTGCTACCCTTGGAATCACGAAAATCATTCTGAAATAAAAAGAACAGGTTTTCATTGTAAGACTGGACACAGTAGTAAGAATCACTCACAATAAGAGTTGTCACACTAGGATCTGCGTACTCTAATGCAAGCATTAGAGCACGAAGCTCTGGTAATTGTGCGGTGCAGTCCCCTAAAGTCTGCGTGTGCACGACTCTGGACTTGAACTCATTCACCATGGCATCTACCACAATTGCGCAAGCTGAAACGTATGCGTGCTTAGACCCATGCGCAACCTGTGCTGAACCATCAGTGTAAATGATTCAATGGAAATCCTCCAAAGGCCGCATAGCCAAAGGCGCAGGATGAACAAATTCATATAGCAAAAACTCCTGCGACTGTAGGGAGGCATCAAAAATAAATGTGACATCCGGAGAAGTTAACGATGCTGCCCATTGTATCCACCGTGGGTGCAAAGCTTTAGAATTTGGTACACTGGCTTTCGTCACTGCTTCTAATGCAGGATACGGGGTAACAACCAACATGCGTTTTCCCTGCGACAGTGCACGTTCCTCAAGAATCGGCATCTGCACTGCTGTTAAAACTTTTTCCACAGAGGAAAACCGCATTTCAGCCGAAGTGTACAAGTGTGATTTGTAAGCAATAGGTACTGTCTCCTTCGTTAAAAGTAAGGTAAGTGAAGCCCACCGCCCCAGGGATGATTCTTATCACCAGGTTGGTGTGGTTATCACGAGTCAGTAAGAATTTAAATTCAAAAGATCAGCCTGCAAAGATTGCAAAATAGCTGAGTGTTCTGTCAGCCAGCACGATTTGGTGAAAGTAGGTTGTATCAAAGCATACAAAGGCTTGATACGCTGGGCATATTCAGGAATGTATGTACGCCCGAAATTCAAAAATCCCAGCAATGACTGCAATTTTTTCAGAGTTGTAGGAGCGTGCAGTTGTGCGCATTTTGCTCCAAGAAGTGAGGAGCCAAACCTCGACCTTCATTGTTTTTTTGTTTTTTTTAAACATTTTTTATTTAAACAAGACATCAAAATGAGTGCATAGTACAGAGGTCAATCATTCCCAAATAAAATTACATCATAGCAATAGCAACGAGGTGGGGGGGGGCGGGGGGAGGGGAAGTGGGGGAAGCAAAATACTTTTTCATGTAAGGGTCATGGGGATACAGGAATGTTTAAAACAGAGACCGCTGGTGGTACACAAATCTCCCCCCTGTATCGATTCCACAATCCCCAAACAGTTGCCCTTTTACGAGGTTTGCCTCTTGCCAGATAAACAGTATTTTCCCGGAACATACACCAATCCATGCAATCTTTCCTCTCCTCAAGCGTGGGCGGTCTCTCTGATCCCCACCGCTGCGCTATGTTTCGTTTAGCTATCATTTCCCCTAGAGTGGCCCATCTGGTTTGCTCTGTGTTTAAATCTGTAGGTTCCCATATATTAAGGAGACACCTCCTCGCCTCAGCTAGCATTGTTACCACCAATACCTCTCGCATGGCGTCGTGTATCTCACTCCAATACTTTACCATATAGTGACATTCCCAGAGGACATGAAGGAACGTGCCCACCTGACCACATCCTCGCCTGCACAAACCGTCTTCAGATAGTCCCATCCGAACCAAACGGGGACCTGTGACATACACCCTATTTAATATTTTCAACTGAACTAGCCTCAATCGCGCTGGAATCGCAACCTCCTTCGGGGAAGACACGGCCGATTGCCAGTCCTCATCTAGTTCAATACCATCCCTCGTCCACTTGTCTCTCAACTCTACAAGGAGGTCTGCTCTATGGTTGATCAATTTCTTATAAATCAGAGAAATAGTTCTATCCGGCAAGTGCCCATCCAATATTCTATCCTCCAACGGCGAGGCCCCGGGTATTTCTTCTTCCGCCAGCTACGCCGACTTTAGCGCATGACTCACTTGCGCATATCGGAAATACTCCGCTCCATTCAACTCTAATTCGGTTTGCAGTTCAGCGAACGTCTTAATCCTCCCTTTGCCCCAAATATCGCCAATAGTAGCAATCCCTATCATGTCCCACTTATCGAAACCCTTCGTGTTCCAAGGCTTGCCTAATTTGTCTGAGGCAAACAGTGGGGTGGCCAACGTAAGTCTGTCTTTCCATCCCAAAGAGCTAGTAGCGTCGTGCCATATCCGCACTGTCACCCTAGTTGGTCCCGTCAAACTTGTAGGAAGGTGGATATCCGACTATGGTTACTCCCAACTTTTTGCCTGGTGTTTTGCTGGTTTTTGACTTAGTTGGCCTGGGATCCTGCTAATCAGGACCCCAGGCTTCCTGCTCTCTCTGTAAAATGGACTCCATCTACCCTAGGTACATATCTAATTGGATACTGAGTCACCTTATCAGTCCCTGTACAGTGTACCTTACGTACCCAGGGCATAGGTGTACCCAGGGCCTACCAGGGGCTGCAGCATGTATTATGCCACCCCTGGCTGGCCATCCAAAACTGACACAACTGGCTGCTAAGACAGCTGGGGCAAGATGGTGTAATCACCCTTTGCTTTAGATATAGTATACCTATATCTAACCCCAAAATGGACATATATATTCCTATCAGTCACTTCTATGGCAGGCCTTATCAATCCTGAAGGCAGAGTGCTTGGAATTATGTGAGATGGTGCTCTAGCATGAGCTGAGCCTGTCTGCAGCTTGCGGAACCAAGTCCTGATAGCTGTTCCATGATAACGCTATACCATATACTCTTAAGTGCATTATCAACCTCGCGGTTAAATGCTAACTCTGGTATAACATTATCAAAACATGTCGAGTAAGGTGTCATACGAATTGGAATACTACCCCCTCGCCAATTCTGGCGACGGGGGTAGCATTCCACCCTTCTAGAGGGACACGACATGTATGTAACTGTGAATCCCGGTTAAAGTTAACTCGAGCCTTGGCATCACAAAATGGATGCTGCCACCACAGACACAAGTCTGACCTCCTGCTGCTGGGAGTCCTTCCAGCGAGGGAGGCTTGGACAAAGGGTTTCCTGCCTTGGGAGGTGCTAGCACCACCCTATACGGGATTTTGTGTATTGGGTAGGACAGGCCTGAAAGGAATGAGACATGCCTGGAGCCCACAAGGTGCCCTGTGCATACACCGGTTCAAACCAGTTGCTGGGGCATATCTGCCCCAGCTCCGGCGTGAAAACCGGACAAAGGATAGGGGGTGTAACCACCCCCCCTTCCTGGTCCCACCCAGGGGAGGGACCTAGGCAGTAGTGCAGCCCCCTTTAGGAGAATAAAGGTAGGAGCTGGTCCCATTCCAAATTAGATTATCCTGAACAACTTTACAAGAAGAAACTCTGGACTTCGACGTTCTGCTCCCCAGAAGACTTAAGAATCTCCCTTGTGGGCAAGGAGTGTCCACCCTGCAACTGCAGGCACCATCAAGCGTCCAGCGGCTTCACTTTGTCGTCTTCCCTTGAGGATCCAGACTTCAGAGCCCGATGAGACCCGGATTCCCAGACCTCTCCGACCTCAACTCACATCTGCAGCACAGCTGAGATCCGTGGGTGCGATGAGACACGTGGGACCGGCCATCTTGAACGAACCTGCACTTCGCTTTCAGCACGACTCCCGAGGTAAACTCGACCAAGTGCTTTGGGGATTGAGAAGCCCCAGCCCCGAGCAGCCCCTGCACCGAAGATCAGCCCTCCAGCTTCCACGAGATCTGCGTGGGGCCCTTCTGCTTGTTTGCTGCTCGACGCTTTGTCTGGTCACTTGCCGGCTGGCTAGTGGCCTCCCAGACGACGAACCTTGAAATCTTCACTGCTCCAGACTGGCCCTTGCTCCCTTCCAAAAGAGGAGCACCCTGGACCCTCCTGGTCCACTCCAGACGCCGTTTCCACTCACCGCGTGGGTTGCGTTTGCCAAGGCCTGTTAACGCCGATTCCGGATCCAACACCGCCGACAGCGAGAGCCTGCGTGGGACAGCTCGTGCTTCCATCCTGGTCGTCGAAGACACCTCCTGGTCCACGTGGCTGCAGAGACAAGCGTCCACTCTTCACCTGATCGCGGCGACGACATCTGGTTCCTTCCTGGTTCCACTCCAGTCACTGGCTAGTGACTTTGAACATTGTCCCCTCTGCTTTCAGGTCCTCTTCTTCACCGATCCACCCTTGGATCGCACTGGACAACTTCCTCCTGGTCGCCTGCAGCATCTTTTCTTTCAGGCTCCAGTGACTTCAACGCAGAAACCCGACACAACTTCGCACCTATGCACCCGCAGCCCGTGGGTGAGGTAACGGGAGCATTTCGGTGCTCAAGGGTAGCTTGACTCTCCTAGTGTCCAGATTCAGTCGTTTTAGTCCTACCTAGTCAGGATTGTCCGTACTCACCTTTTTCTTGAACTGTACTGTCCATAGACGTTGTTACGCATCCCGCGTGTGAGTTCACACTCTGCACCCGCGTCCCGTGGGCCTCCTATTACTTACCTAAGGTTAGGGTAGCGTAATCCCAGTGGTCCTGCAGCCTCTGGACAGCTCCATTTCTTCTATCGACTTTCACATTCCATTTACTTAGTATATGGTTTGCCGTGCCCCTCGGGCACCATTGTAATTTTGTGCAACTTATCGTATTTTTCCAAGAGATTTTCATGTGCTTAGCCCTCTGACCTCATAAAGATTTCAGAGGTGTTTATTATTAATAAATATATTGTTTATTTTCATAACAACCTGTGTGGTGTCCTTTCATCTGGTATTCAAGGGGTTATATTGTGGTAAAACAGCTGGCTTCACATGCCAAAAGAGTTTAGCCTAAGACTGCTTTGTCCATGCTACCATTAGGATAGCTGGTCTATAAGGTTGACTTACAACCAATCACCATAAGGGTTGTTTGGACTGATACAAGGTGATCACTAGAACTAGTGAGCATCATATATCATGGCCAACTTCACACAACTTTTCCCTGCTGACTTGGTATATAAAGCTCTGTTGTAATTACCCCCAGGGAGCAGCCACCTATCCATAGCATATCCAGGGTCCGTGTCGGGCACGTAAGTACCCTGGTTTATGGCTGCCAACTGAGATGCCCAATAGTATCTCCTGATGTCAGGGATAGCTATACCACCGTCGTACCACGGTAGCGTCAATTTGGCCAAGGCAATACGAGATCTACCCTCCCATAACGGACTACGCTGCACCCCTTCCACCTCCCGAAAATAACTGGCTGGCACTATATCTAATGTGTTTTGGAGGGCATAAAGAAAACGAGGCAGGGACATCATCTTAAAGAGGGCCGCACGCCCCAACAAGGAGAGAGGAATCTTCCTCCAACTGGTTACGTCGCTTCGGAGTCTAATCAAAGGGGGAAGGAGGTTTCTCTCGTATCTGACTGCGGGATCCAATGAGATAAAGATCCCCAGATACTTAAACCCATCCGTGGCGATTTGAATCGGACAGTTTCATGGGGGAATGGGGGTGTTGCCACTTAGAACCAACAAATAGGATTTCCCCAAATTTATAGTGAGCCCCGAGTTCCTATTGTGGGAGGCCAGAACATTACAAACAACAATTAATGATTTTCTGGGTGATGTCAAATAGAGCATAATGTCATACGCATACAGAGAGATCCGATCCTCTAAATGAGGGGACCATCGAATACCACGAATTGAGGGTTCCCAACAGATCCAGGCCGCCAGAGGGGAGAGAGCGGAAACCCCTGCTGGGTGATCCCCCCCCCCCCTTCCCCCTCTGAGACAAGATGGTGCCGAAACCCGGTTGTTTACCACCACCTGAGCGAGAGGTTCAGTATACAACAAACGCACCCAACGAATAAGCTCAGGTCCAAAACCAAAGTTAGCTAATACTGCCCACAGGTATGGCCATTCAACCGTGTCAAAGGCCATTGTTGCATCAAGTGACGCTATTACAGCCTGTTCTTTCAGGGTGTGAGCTCTGGCCAGTACTCCATGCAACTTGCGAAGGTTTAAAGCCGTGTTCCTATGGGAAATAAGGCCCGATTGATCCATCCGCTAATCACCTTAATAAGCCTATTAGACAATAGTTTGGCAAGAATCTTCGGTTCCGCATTCAATAGATAGAGCACGCATGGGGGGCAGGTCTTTTAGATACCTTGCTCCCAAGCGTTGGAATGCTCTCCCGCTGGAACTGCGACTTGAACCCTCTGAAGTCCTCTTCAGGAAAAAACTGAAAACACTTCTGTTTAGCAGATAGCCTTTTGCGGGAGGAGGGGGGACAGCTACTTCACTTATCACAGCGCGGGGACACGCCAGTGGCGTAACCAGGCGCTTAATAAATGCCCAAATAAATAAATAAATAAATAACAAGATAGGCCTATACGAAGCACAGTGGGATGTTGGTTTCCCTTCCTTATGAATAACTACAATAGATGCCACTCTCTGATCATATGGCAATACCCCCTGTTCTCGAGCTGCCACAAACATACTCTTAGGTAGGGGGCAACCTTATCAGGCCTGAGCTTATACTACTCGATCGGGAGCCCATTAGGGCCCAATGCCTTACCCAAGTTCAGAGAACGCACTGCCTGAGCAACTTCATCTACTGTGAGGGCACTATCCATAAAATCACGGTCTTCCTTGGTCAGGCACGGGAGTTTGATATCTCGCAATAGCAAGCGAGAATCCTCCTCCGGCAGCTCTGAAACCGAGGTGTATACTATTTGAAAATACTCCGCAAAACTCCCCACTATACCCTGAGGGTCTGTTATTCGCGCCCCCTCAACCGTCTCAATCTCCGGAACTACACGATCTGCTCTGTCTTTCTTATCTAAGCAGGCGATAAGTTTCCCGGCCTTATCACCGACATCATATAACCGACCCTGCTGCTCCCTACTTAGGGCTCTGGTGCGATCTGTAACCAACGCTCTATACTCCAGCTGCTTGAGACTCAGAACATGAAGTTTGGCTCGAGTTACCTCCTGCTCCAATTCCGCCTCAATGCGAGTTCTCAGATTCTACCTTTGCAATTTCTTCATTACTATCTTTCTTTGCTCCTGCAATCAGTGACAAAGCCTGACCCCTTATGACTGTCTTGAAGGCCTCCCAAAGCGAAATCGGAGATGACACTGATCCCTCGTTCTCTTGAAAATAGTGTTCTAACGATTTCAACAGGTCCGCACAAATTTTAGGATTTCGCATGTACCAGGGATTAATGGGTGCTACCCTACCTCCCGCTCCCGAAGCAAGATCAAATCTGAACCAAAGTGGCGAATGATCCGAAATGCCCCTAGCCAGGTGCGCTGCCTCCATGATGTAGTATGCCTCCATGATGTAGTATGCTTGGGCCGCCGACACTAAACAGTGATCAATACGTGAAAGACTACCATGGGCACCAGAGTGGAAGGTGTACTCTTGTTGGCCCGGATGAAGCAATCTCCAACCATCTATCAAACCCAATGCATCCATAAAATCAGGAAGCCATCTTTGCGCACGCCCCGTATCTCTAGGTGGGTGCCTGTTTATAGCGCCAGAAACCACAGCATTAAAGTCACCTCCCAATATCAATAGACCCCTCGGGAGGTCCAGAAGTACTTTCCCCAAATCTGCGAAAGTAGTTGCTTGCATACCTTGGGGGACGTAGACCGACAACAAGGAGAGGGTGTGCCCCTCCCAACGACCTGACACCCCTATATATATGCCCCTATCATCCTCAGTAATGGAGTAAATTACCATGGGAGCATCTTCCTGAGCAGGACCCCAATTCTCCTAGACCCTGAAGTGAATCCCGCATGCGCAACCAGTCGGTACCCCATTCTTTGCATCGCCTTGCATGAATTCCCCACTAAGTGCGTCTCCTGTAGCAGGACCTCGTCCTGGGCGGGAAGTTTCAGAAACTGAAGAACCACACTACGTTTAATTTTATCTCCCAACTCGTTGACATTCCAACTCAGCACCCTCAGCCCCCTACCCCCATCGTCAAACATGAAATGGGTCTGCCTCCCCTCCAACTCCTGCAGTACGAGCATGCTATTTTTCAGTACGAAGCCTTGAAATGCAATGCCCATAACCAATAATACAAAAAGATTAACAAAACAAAAAGTCCCCTCGCCAAGCAAACCCCACTGACCACCCCCCTCCCTGCACCCCTGCTCACGGTATACAGCCGCCCCCAACTCGCAGTGTGCCTGTCGCCCCATGATCTAACTACCCATTGATCGAAAAATGAACCCGAGTGTGAGAAGTTGGCCTGATATATAGTGCTCACTATTCTAGTGATCACTCTGTATCATTCCAAACGACCCTTATTGATGATTGGTTGTAAGTCAACCGAAGGGACCAGCTATCCTAGTAGCGTGGACAAAAGCAGTCTTTAGGCTAAACTCTAGAGGGCGTGTTAAGCCAGCTGTTTTACCATCACATATACCCCTTGAACACCAAGTGAAAGGGCACCACACAAGTTGTTAGAAAAATAAAGGATATTTATTAATAACAAGTCTACCCTGAACTCTTTGAGTCAGGGAGCTAAGCACAATACAAAACTCTTAAGAAAATACTGTAAGTTGCACAAATAACACAAATGCCCGAGGGGCACGAAAAACCATATACTTTAAAAGTGGAATGCGAAATACTAGCAGGTGAGTAACACGATCCAGAGGCTTCAGGACCGCTAGGACTACCTTACTGAACCCTCCGGTTAGGAGCAGGAGGCCTAGGGAACCCGGGTGCAGAGTGGGAACTCTTACGCGGGATGCGGAACAAAGTCTATGGATGCTAGCAATTCTAAAATTACTGTTTCCGGACGAATCAGACTATGTAGACTAAAAACGACAAAGTATCTGGACACTAGGATAGTGAACCTGTGCTGGAGCACAGAGATGCTCGAGTTACCTAGCCCAGGGGCTGCGGCTGCATAGGGTTCAAAAATCCTCATTGTAGTCTATGGAGCCTGAAAGAAGATGTTGCTGGCAGGCGACCAGTGAAGATGTTCGGTGTGATCCAAGGCTGGATCAGTGAAGAAGACGACCTGAAAGCAGAGGGGACTCAGTTCTCAATCACTAGCCAGTGATTGTGTGGGCACCAGGATGGTACCGGATGAAGTCACCGCGATCAGGTGAGTGGGTGACGCTGGACTCTGCAGCTACACGGGGCAGGAGGCGTTGTCGGCGTCCAGGCTGGAGGTGCAAGCTGTCCCACGATGGTGTCTGCTGTCGGCGATGCTGGATCCAGGATTGGAGCAACAAACCTTGGCAAAGGCAAGCCCACGCGGTGGAGTCAAGATGGCGTCTGGAGTAGACCAGGAGGGTCCAGGGTACTTCTTGTTGGACAAGAAGCAAGGGCCGGTCTAGAGGACCTAGACCAGCGAGGAAAACGTCGTGGTACCTCGTCAAGAGGGTCACTAGCCGTCGGGCAAGTGACCGGACAACGTGGCAAGCAGCGAGGAAGCAGAAGGACCCCACGCAGATCTCGTGGATGCTGGGGGGCTGGACTTCGGTGCTGGAGCTGCTCAGGGTTGGGGCTTCTCAAACTCACTCGAGGGTCCCTCGGCGGTCGTGCTGGTTAAGCGTCGTGCAGGTCTTGAAGATAGCCGGTCCCACGGGTCTCGTCGCACCCACGAATCTCAGCTAGGCTGATGATGCAGGTAGAGGTCAGAGATGGCAGGGAAACCGGGTCTCGTCGAGCTGGTCAGTCTTGATCCGGAGGATGGACGTGCAGCAAACCGCAAGCGCTTAGATGGTGCCTGCTGGTGCAGGGTGGCTACTCCTTAGCCACAAGGGAGAGTCTTCAGAGAAAGTCAAGAGTTCCTTTTGTGGAAAGTAGTTCAAGTTTCAAGATTATCCAATTTGGGAAGGGTGCCCGCTCCTACCTTTATTCTAAGAAAAGGGGCTGGCACGCGACTAGGTCCTGCCCATGGGTGGGACCAGGAGGGGGGTGGTTACACCCCTCTCCTTTGTCCGGTCTCTCCCCAGCTCAGGGGCTGGTGTGCCCCTGGAACTGGTTTGAGCCGGCATATGCACAGTGAGCACCGCGGTGCCACTTGCAGTCACCTTCCTCTCAGCCCTGCCTACCTGGGATACACAAAATCCTGTCTGGGATGGTGCTGGCACCGCCCCTGAAAGGAAACCCTTTGTCCAGGCCTCTCTCGCTGGAAGGACTCTCAGCAGCAGGAGGTCAGACTTGTGTCTGTGGTGGCAGCATCCATTTTGTGGAGCTGAGGCTGTGTTTAACTTTAACCGGGGTTACAGCTACCAACATGTCTTCTCCCTCTAGAGGGGTGGAATGCTACCCCCGTCGCCAGAACTGGCGAGGGGGTAGTATTCCAAAGCGTATGACACCTTACACGACATGTTTAGATAATGTCAGACCAAAGTTACCATAACCGCGAGGATTATAAGGCACTTAAAAGTATATGGCCTGACGCTATCATGGAAACGGCTAAGGGATAGATCCGAAGGCCGCAGACAAGCTCAGCTCATGCCAGAGCACCATCTCACACGATTCCAAGCACTCTGCCTTCAGGATTGTTAAGGCCTGCCATAGGAGTGACTGATAGGAGATCTGTGTGCCCATTTTAGGTTTAGATATAGGTATACTATATCTAAATCAAAGGGTGATTACGCCACCTTGCCCCATCTGTCAAGCAGCCAGTTGTGTCTGTTTTGGATGGCCATCCAGGGGTGGCATAATACATGCTGCAGCCCCTGGTAGGCCCTGTGTGCACCTATGCCCTGGGTACCTAAGGTACACTGTACAGGGGCTGATAAGGTGACTCCGTATCCAATTAGGTATGTACCTAGGGTACATGGAATCCATTTTACAGAGAGAGCAGTGGGCCTGGGGTCCTGAATAGCAGGGCCCCAGGTCAACTAAGTCGAAAAACCAGCAAAACACCAGGCAAAAAGTTGGGGGCAACCATAGTCGGATATCCACCTTCCTACACCGAGGAGGAGCACGGCCCTCCGATTCCCCGCCCAACCCCAAAATATATCATTGGACATTTTAAAACCGTTACCACACTTTACAGTTCCACAAACATTCTACAGCCAGCCAGGGCCTACCATCCAAATCGGCCCAGCCCCACCTGCGGCAATATCAATAATTGATTGCTCCTGTACGGTCTCATCTTCAGTACCACTCTGTCGTCGCTGATCACCCCAGGAGGAGAGACCCTCCATCCAGTCTGAGGCAATTTCGGGATTATCAAAGAACGCCTTACCCTCATGTTCAACACGTAACTTAGCAGGGTACATCATGGCGGATTTTAGTCCTTTATCATGGAGTTTCTTTTTAACACCAATAAAATTCTGCCGTTGTTTTTGTACCGCCTGAGTAAAATCTGGGAAGAAACTGAGGGTGGAGTTGTCATACTTCAGGGGGCCCCCAGTTCTGGAGGCTTGCAGGATAGCGTCTCTATCCCTTAAATTAGGCACCCTCGCAAATATAGGCCGGGGCGGTGCTCCAGGTCGCGGCCTACCTCCCGGAATCCTGTGTGCTCTTTCCACAGTAAAAAAGTTACTGAGTCCTTTGGGTTTCAAGTGATTGAGTATAATATCTTCAACAAAAAGGTCCGCTCTGCTTTCTCTGTTACACCAATAATGCGCACGTTGTTTCTACGGGCCCGTCCTTCATACTCCTCTAACTTACGACCTGCGGCTGCGTTGGAGGCTTTGAGATCACATAAGTCTTGCTGCAGTAGTGCCACATCCTCGGTGAGACTGGACGTTTTGATGTCTAGCGATTTTACCTTCTCACTAGTTTTGGTGAGGTCCGCCCTAATCGAGTTTACCTCTATAGTGACTGTGTCCAGTTTATGATCCAAAGACTCAATCTTTTTTCCGAGAGAGGTTTTCACACCGTCGATCGCGACCATCACATCTTGCAACGTAAGTTCTGTTGCGGCAGCCGACGCTTCGACACCTCCGTCTTGCGGCTTCCCATTTCCAGAAGGCGACCCTCTAGGTTGTGTATAGCGATCCAATTTATTAGTTTGAGTAAACTTAGTTCCTCTAGCCGTCTGACTGTTGTTTCTCCGGCTCAGGTCTGGTCGCCATGTTGACAAGTAAGAAAGAGCTAATCCAGCAGTAGCTTTAACCCTGCAACTACGGCAATAGTTGACTAGTAGAGCTGCCTGGGCGACACCACAGTCACTTCCGTCCGGGCAGCACAGCACCAAACATTCAAGCCAACTAGCGAAGCAGGTGGACGTTCAGTCTCCAGGTCTCACCATAAGTCTGATGACAATATTATCTGACCCTCTCCAATATAGTAGCAAGGCCTTACGCTGCCGCCGCATCCGTAACACTGAAGAGTTAACACCGCAGTCAGGAGTCCAACGCCGATCCAATGCCGATCATATGCCCCTTCATTTTTGCTCGTACCAGTCTTCCCCAGCACCACTTCACTTCTCCGACCGGAGCGCCACACCTCAGGGCAATATTACCTGCCCCAGGCACTATTACATGAACCGGGGGCCCCCCGATGCAGCGCAGCACACCCCAGGGATCACAGCAGGGTTCCACAGGCCCCCAAATGTAGCGCACCACACCGCGCAGGTCCTCTGTCACCGCCTCAGGTCACCTCACAACTTCAGGGTCATCAATTCCACTGCAGTGCACCTCAAACTGTGTGAAACCCCCCTCCGCTATGCAGCGCCGTTCACAGAGCCGGAGAAAACGCCTCCATTGCTGTGAAGATCCTCATCACCATGCACATCTTATCCTGGGCTGGCAAGACCAGATGAGTTTTAAGGTACCAGCTGGAGTCTGCAGGTCTCCGATGCTCTCCACAGCGAGCCACCAGCGCCCCGTCTCCGGGCCTGCACACAACACACCACTGGGGGGGCAGTAGAGGGGGGGGCCTCCCTTAAAGCCAGAATCCTAGAGGCTGGGGCGTCCGCGGGGCCGAGCCGGCATCTTACGGTTTCGGCCCAGTTGTTGTTAAACTCCGGCCGGGGTCAGCTGAAAACTCGGGACCCCGACTTCAGCCCCAGTGGACCGCAAACTGTCCGGCGCTCTCAACAAGTCAATACGCGTTCGCCCGGGACGCAAATTACATCGTCCGGCGCCACTTCCGATCCGCCACCAGGATTAATAGTCCAACCACAGGATCGTGAACAGGATAGTGCCGAGGGGTAGCGAGGGTCTCTGGAGCTCTCTGCTTACGTGGCCATTTTGGACGCATCCGAAGCTCCTCCTCGACCTTCATTGTTGAGCTCGTAGCCCAGGAACAACACTGTGTACTCTGCAATGTGAGACTTTGCAAAGTTGAATTTGTAACCGAAGTCCGCAAAGTTACAAATTATGCGGTCAACAGATGCGCCCAAAGCTCATCGTCTGCGAGATATATCATCCACATACGAACACGCATCCGTGTCCACTCTTTCTAAGAGAGAGACCATGCGGGCAGCAAACACGCCTGGACTGTTCTTATAGCCCATCGGTAAACGTTTGTATTGGCGCGGTTTGCCGCCACTTGTAAAACTGGTCCATTGGGAACTTAGACCATCTAAATTGTGGGCAAAAAAAAACGTTGGAAATGTCAAGTGTGGTTTTAAACCGTTTACGCACAAGACAATCCACTAAAGCAGAGCTGAGTATTCTGTACTGCACAGGTACGACAATGCGAGTTAAAATGCCGGTGATCCAATACCAAACTGAACGAGCCGTCTGGCTTGGTCACAGTAAAAAGAGGGTTATTCATCGGTGACACACAAGTTTCAATTACACCTTGATATTCTAATTGTTGAAGGATTTACGCAACGGAAGCCTTAGCTTCGCGTCGGATGGGATATTGAGGTTGAGGCTGTGGCATAGACCGTAAGGGAATCTCATGGTGTGGGGAAAATTTATCCCAACCACAGTGCGTACGGTAGAGAGCCGGCGCAAGGGCTTTAGCCCACTCTTCTGCAAAATTTCGCACATGCTCCTTCGAGACAGTGTGCGCGAAACTAGGGAGGATCACCTCCTCCCCTCTCGGAGCTGCGTGAACAAAAGGTGGGGGCCAGTCAGTCTCCGATAACAACATGTCATAGGTGTAGGAGAGTAGGGTCTGCAATCCTATGATCACCCAGATTTTTGCTTTTTGCTTCACTGGTTTACTACTTTCCTGGCTGTGGGCCTGCTAATCAGACCCACAGCCTAGCTGTTCTCTCTACTCCAAATTGTACCCAGATACTGAATTGGCACTGGGCCCTCTCTAAGTCCCTGTACCCAGGGCTGAGGTGCACCCAGAAGTCTCCCAGGGGCTGCAGCATGTATTATGCCACCCCTGGGCTGACTGACTAAACAGACACAACTGGCCGCTTGACAGCTGGGGCGAAGTGGTGTACTCACCCTTTGCTTTAGATATAGTATTCCTATGTCTAACCCTAAAATGGACACATATATTCCTATCAGTCACTCCTATGGCAGGCCTTAACAATCCTGAAGGCAGAGTGCTTGGAATAATGTGAGATGGTGCTCTGGCATGAGCTGAGCCCGTTTGCAGCTTGCGGAACCAAGTCCTAATAGCTGTTCCATGATAACGCGTACCATATACTCATAAGTGCATTATAATCCTCGCGGTTATATACCAACTCTGGTATCGCGTTATCAAAACATGTCGAGTAAGGTGTCATACGAATTGGAATACTAACCCCTCGCCAATTCTGGCGACGGGGTTAGCATTCCACCCTTCTAGAGGGACACGACATGTTGGTAACCTGTAACCCCGGTTAAAGTCAGACATAGCCTCAGCTCCACAAGATGGATGCTGCCACCAAGACACAAGTCTGCCCTCCTGTTTGCTGGGAGTCCTCCCAGCGCAGGAGGCAAGGACAAAGGGTTTCCTGTCAGGGGCGGTGCCAGCACCGTCCCAGACAGGATTTTGTGTATCCTAGGTAGGCAGGGCTTTAGAGGAAGGTGACTGCAAGTGGCACCCCGGTGCTCACTATGCATAGGCCGGCTTGAACCAGTTCCAGGGGCACACCAGCCCCTGAGCTGGGGAAAAGCCCGCCAAAGGAGAGGGGTGTAACCATCCCCCCTCCTAGTCCCACCCATAGGGCAGGACTTAGACACGTGCCAGCCCCCTTTTGCAGGATAAAGGTAGGAGCAGGCCCCCTTCCAAATTAGATTATCTTTGAATCCTGAAACTACTTTCTACGAAAGGAACTCTCGACTTCTTCTCAAGATTTCTCCCTTGTGACTAAGGAGTAGTCACCCTGCAGCAGCAGGCACCATCCAAGCATCGCGGTCTGCTGTAAGTCTCTCCTCCGGATCAAGACTGCCCAGCTCGACGAGAACCGGCTTCCCTGGCACCTCTGACCTCTACCTACATCTTCAGCCCAGCTGAGACCCGTGGGTGTGACGAGACCTCGAGGGACCGGCCATCATCAAGACTGCACGACGCTTGTCCAGCACGACCACCGAGTGACCCTCGACTGAGTGCTTTGGGGTAAGAGAAGCCCCGACCCTGAGCAGCTCCAGCACCGAAGTTCAGCCCCCCTGCATCCACGAGATCTGCGTGGGGCCCTTCTGCTCTTTGCTGCTCACCGCGTTGTCCAGGTCACGTGCCCGTTGGCTAGTGGCCCTTTTACGACGCTTCACGACGACAAACACCGCTGGTCTGGTTGCTCCAGATTAGCCCTTGCTACCCTCCAACAGAGGAGCACCCTGGACCCTCCTGGTCCACTCCAGACTCCATTTTAAGTCCACCGCGTGGGCTTGCATTTGCCAAGACTTGTTGCCCCAATCCTGGGTCCAGCGACGTTGACAGACACCTTTGTGTGGGACAGCTCGCACCTCCATCCTGGTCGCCGACAACGCCTCCTGGTCCGAGAGACTGCAGAGCCCAGCAGCGCCCACTCACCTGGTCGAGGTGTCTTTGTCCGGTGCCATCCTGGTGCCCACCTAAATCACTGGCTAGTGATTCAGAACTTGGTCCCCTCTGCTTACAGGTCTTCTTCTTCCCTGATCCAGGCTTGGATCACCACGAACTTCTTCACTGGCCGCCTGCCAGCAACTTCTTTCTTCAGGCTCCTGGTTCGTCAACGAGGGTTTCCGACGCCACTTGAACCCTATGCAGCCGCAGCCCCTGGGCTAGGTAAACCGAGTGTTCGAGGCATGTGGGCTGCTAAATTCATATCTTTTGCATAGATCGCCGCCTAGTGTTGGGTCCGGATGATCGCACATTGTTGTCCTGGAAGAGTCTTCGAAGTATCCTGAGATAGGTGGCTCCTCCCCTGGACTACAGTGCGCATGGGCATCGGCTCCACCCCCAGATTGTTTTTTTCCGCCATTGGGTTCGGATGCGGTCTCGACCTCTCTATGTCGGAACCGAGAAAACGTACTTTTTTAAGGCCAAAAGGCCTTAGTTTCATTACGTCGGTATTGTTTGCGTACGGTCTCGAGTACTTCCGTCTCTTTGAGTCGGAATCTGCGGAGTCGTATCACTCTTCGGACATCGAGGCCTTCTCGTCGCAGCAAGACCACGACTTTTCAACATGGAGCGGAGCCCGTTTAAATACTGTCCCGTCTGTGGGTCCAAATACCCACATATCGACGTGCACCCGGTCTGTAATAAATGCCTCTCGCCAGACCACAACGAGGAGAACTGCATGGCCTGCTCCAGATTCAGGTCGAAGAAGACGCTCAAGCTTCGGCGCGCGGTGCGCCTCGAGGCCCGGCAGGCGTCCCCAGCACCAGATAACATCTTCGGCGACCCGGAAGACGAGGTCCAAAGCCATCATCTTGAGATCTCACCACCCGCGACGGAGGTCGAGGCCGATCCCGAAGACGACGACGGGGTCGTAAATCAAGACTTTGAATACGTCGACGAGGTAGGAGACGACGAAGAAGTTTATGGGGCCGCGGAAGATAGCTCAGGGGATGAGCTATGCCCCGAAAGTTACACGGATCAGGCTCGGGTCACGGGATCGCCACTCGGCCTTACCCAAGACCCTGCACCGCAAGCCACGGCCCCGCCTTCAGGCCCGGCCACGGGCATACTTGCTACGCAGCCCGTATCGAAACCGAAACTAAAAGCATCGGTATCGACTACGCCTAAAATGGCCGACCCGAAATCGAAACCGAAACTACCGGTTTCGAGTGCACCTAAGATGGCGGTCGTTCCACCAAAAACAACAAAGCCTGCTACCTTATCGGCTCCGTTGGCCTCCGGTCCACAGAAGTCGAAGAAAACTGTCGACTCGACAGTGCCGAAGTCATCGGCGGGGGAGGCGTCCTCTAAGAAGGTCGTCCGGCACGGGTCGACGGGAGCAACGCCGGCAAAGTCCACAAAAGTCAGCGACAAACATTCAGTGCCGACTGTGACGCCGTTAGTCGAACGCGTGGTTGAGACGGAGTCTACAAAATCCCACGGATCGAAGGGCGGAAGCTCAACACATCTGTGTCTAAGGATGCAGCATCGACGTCTAAGGCTCAAAAGGGACCACAGGACGTCGGAACCGAAGGCAAGGTGGGGGCCTCCTCGTCGGCGGCAAGTGCCGCTGTGAGTGACGCATCTCTCATCGCTACTTCACTTCAAAGAATAAGGGATAAGGCCTCTACCACGTCGGCTCCGGCGCCGTCGCACCAGAAGCCGATGGACATGCCCGCAAAGCCTGCTGGCAAACTTCTCTTCATTCTGCCGCCGAAGGAGGCACCAAAGGCCTTTGCTCCAAAGACGGCGCCAAAGACATCGGACTCTTCCACGTCTACTGGAATATTGGGTCGACAACTAGACTCAAAAGACGATTCTGAGCGTTTTATCGACGCGGACACGGGCAAGTTGACCCTTTATAAGCGGAAAATCACTTCCCAACCAGTGGACACCTATGTAATCCCACTGAAGAAGAAAAGGCCTGCACAGGACGTCCCAGCCCTGGTTGAACCTATCCAGCCTCCACCTAGAAGAAGTCCAACCCCTTCACCCGAACACTCTGGGGGAGAGGAATATGGACAAGATGACAAGTACACTTTCCCCATCAATGACCCCGATGCACAACAGGATTCCTATGACGACATAGGTGACCAAGGAATCCAACATGTGGGGCAAGACCCACAGCCTTTCAGTGCACGTGCATCCCCAACGGAGGACTCTGCGGGATTTCATGCACTCATTGAACGGGCAGCTGCTAATCATGATGTAGACATGCATGCTGACCCAGTGGAAGAAGATTTTCTATTTGACACTTTTTCAGTCTCTGAAAGGACAGTCAAGACACTTCCTATGCTCAAAGGTGTCCTTAAGCATGCAGCGGAAATCTTTAAAGACCCGACCAGGGCGAGGGTGGTCAATCCATGCATCGAAGAAATACAGACCAGCACCTGCTGACCCAGCATACATTCGGGGACAGTTGCTGCTAGACTCTCTTGTAGTCGCAAATGCCCGCAAACGGGCAAACTCCCAGACAACGGGTGAAGCTCCTCCCCCAGACAAGGAGTCTAAAGTGCTTGAGGCGGGGTGCAAAAGAGTAGCTGCGCAGGCTGCCAATTTCTGGCGTATTGCGAACACACAGGCGCTATTGGCACGTTATGATAGGGCGCATTACGACACCCTAGAGCAACTTTTGCAACACCTGCCTACGCAGTTTCAAGAGGGTACCAAGCTGCTTATAGAGGAGGGAAAACTCATCTCCAACGCAGCAATAAAGTGTGCACTTGATGCAGCAGACACAGCAGCTAGGGCTATTAACACTAGCGTCATGCTAAGACGACAAGCGTGGCTACACATATCAGGGTTTAAACCAGACATTCAAACGACCATACTTAACCAGCCCGTCAATCCTGATAGACTGTTTGGTCCTGATGTTGACACCACCCTCGAAAAGATTAAGAAAGACAACGAAACAGCTAAGTCTATGGGGGCCCTTCAGTAACAACAATTCCGGGGCAACACTTTTCGTCGCTCAGGTGCACGTGGAGTCACCCGAGGACAGATGGGTCAACAATCACAGTTCACTAGAGGTGGAGCACAGTCCTCGTACCCCAAGCAGAATAAAGGGGGTTATCGAGGAAACAGCACCAGAGGACGTGGCAGAGGATACAACAACTCCCGTTCCTCTGCCTCAAACAAACAGTGACTCTCTGTCACTGCCCCCGACCATTTAACACCTGTCGGGGGGAGACTCCAGCAGTTCCTACCAGTCTGGACAAACATCACCACAGACAGGTGGGTAAGACAACTTATCCAGTACGGTTATTGTCTAGAGTTAACGTCCACTCCACCCAACATTCCACCAAGGCAACGTCCTATGTCCGCAGAGCACTTGCACTTATTGCAGCAAGAAGTAGTGGTGATGCTGCAAAAAGGCGCAATCGAGCTCGTGCCAGTGGAGGAGGAAGGCACAGGAGTCTATTCCCTGTACTTCCTTATTCCAAAGAAGGACGGATCCCTCAGACCCATTCTGGATCTGCGCCCCCTCAACCTGTATATACTGTCAGAACATTTCCATATGCTTACACTGCAACAGATTCTTCCCTTGCTAAACCAAGGGGACTTCCTAGCAACCTTAGACCTCAAGGATGCTTATTTCCACATTCCACTACACCCGTCCCACAGAAAGTATCTCAGGTTCACTATCCAAGGCAGGCATTATCAGTTCAAAGTCCTGCCCTTCGGAGTGACCACCGCCCCCAGAGTGTTTACCAAGTGTCTGGCGACGGTAGCGGCGCACCTACGGAGGCAGAACATCCATGTCTACCCCTACCTAGACGACTGGCTCGTTCAAGCCAAGTCGGAACAACTGTGCGCCGCGGACATGTCAACTACCACTCACCTCCTTCACAGTCTGGGCTTCTCGCTGAACTACCCAAAGTCACACCTTCAACCAGCTCATGTGCGGCAGGTTCTGGGTGCGACGATAAATACCCTGACAGCCATGGCTCAGCCAAACAAGGTCAGGATAGACAGCATGCAGTCTCTAATCCAAAGGTTCAAACCACATCACTCGCTTCCAGCGAGGGTGTTCATGCAGTTGATTGGCATGATGGCCTCCTGCATCTTCATAGTCCCTCACGCACGGCTACATATGCGTCCGCTACAGGAATGCTTAGCAAATCAGTGGACACAGGCTCAGGGACAAATGACAGACCTAGTGTTGGTTACCAGTCGGGCGTACAACTCTCTGCATTGGTGGACTCCACGCAACCTTTGCAAGGGCCGACTGTTCCAAGAGCCAGTGCCACAGATTATCCTGACAACGGACGCATCTCTCCAGGGATGGGGAGCTCATCTGCTCACTTACACAGTGCAGGGACTATGGACGACGCAGCAACAGAAGATGCACATCAACTATCTAGAACTGATGGCAATCTTCATGGCGCTCAAGTCCTTCAATGTACATCTGTGCAACAAAGTAGTGTTAGTCCGGACGGACAACATGACAGCGATGTACTACATTCAAAAGCAGGGAGGCACCCACTCGCCGCAGCTGTCTCATCTGGCTCAGAGCATGTGGAAGTGGGCCATTCAGAGGAACATTTTCCTCATGGCAGAACACCTCCCGGGCAAGGACAATCAGATGGCGGATCTGCTCAGCAGATACAGCCATCAAATGCACGAGTGGGAGTTACATCCATCAGTACTCCGCCCGTACTTCCAGCAGTGGGGTCATCCGGAGATAGACCTGTTTGCCACAAACGAAAACGCAAAATGCCCACACTTTGCCGCCAGGTTCCCTCACCCACAGTCGCAGGGGAATGCGATATGGATGAACTGGTCAGGCAAATTTGCGTACGCTTTTCCACCAGCACCTCTGATACCGCTGGTGGTAAGAAAGCTAAGGCAGCACTCGATGACACTCATCCTAGTTGCTCCAACGTGGGCACGCCAAGCATGGTACACCACGTTTCTGGAACTCTCAGTGGTGCCGCATCAAAGGCTGCGCCTAACGCCCAGGCTTTTGACGCAGAACCATGGAGACATTCAGCATCCAGATCCGCAACAGCTCAACCTAGCGATCTGGCTCCTGAAGTCCTAGAGTTTGGCTACCTTCACCTACCTCCAGAATGCATGGACATCATCAAGGAGGCAAGGAAGCCGACTACCAGAGCATGCTATGCTGCTAAATGGAAGCGTTTTGTCCTTCACTGTACAGCCAATAACATAAACCCGCTAGATGCATCTATCCCTAACATCATTTGCTATCTGTTGCATCTTTACAAGTGCAATCTAGCCTACACTTCCATTCGGATACATCTATCCGCCATAGCAGCTTATCTTCAGAACAGGCAACATCTCTCTGTCTTCAGAGTGCCTGCCATTAAAGCCTTCCTTGAAGGTCTGAAACGAGTCATTCCCCCAAGAACACCGCCAGCTCCGGTGTGGAACCTCAATGTGGTCCTCACCAGGCTGATGGGACCACCTTTTGAGCCACTGCACTCGTGTGAACTCCAGTTCCTAACATGGAAAGTGGCTTTCCTTATTGCTATCACTTCACTAAGACGTGTCAGTGAGCTGCAAGCGCTCACAATCCAAGAGCCATTCATACAAATTCATCCCAATAGGGTGGTACTACGTACTAACCCTAAATTCCTTCCGAAGGTGGTGTCACAGTTTCATCTCAACCAAACTATTGACTTGCCTGCATTCTTCCAAAACCCACAAACGGTGGCGGAAAGAATGCTCCATACTTTGGACGTTAGGAGGGCGTTGATGTACTATATTGACAGGACACAACACTTTAGGAAAACAAAACAACTTTTTGTTGCCTTCTCGCCACAGCACAAGGGCAACCCTATTTCCAAAGCAGGAATAGCCAGATGGATTGTTAAATGCATCCAGATCTGCTACCAAAAGGCTATAAACGTACCTTAACAATACCCCCAAGGGCGCACTCCACACGCAAATTGGGGGCATCCATGGCTTTCCTGGGGAACATTCCTTTAGAAGACATTTGCAGAGCAGCCACATGGGTTACACCACATACCTTTACAAAACACTACTGTGTTGATGTGCATTCCAAGCAGCAGGCAGCTGTTGGACAGGCTGTTCTCAAGACACTTTTTCAGGTTTCTGCAGCTGGCACGGGCAACCGCCGCTAATGGAGGGACTGCTATATATTCTATGCAAAAGATATGAATTTAGCAGCCCACATGCCTCGAACTGAATATGCTACTTACCAGTATGCATCTGTTCTTGGCATGTAGGGCTGCTAACATTCATATCGCCCACCCTCCTCCCCGGTGCCTGTCGCAGCTGCAGACATTCTCTTGCATTTAATCATTAGCATGGACATCCTTTACACTTTTCACTCCATCTCTGCCACAATGGCTAAAAACAATCTGGGGATGGAGCCGATGCCCATGCGCACTGTAGTCCAGGGGAGGAGCCACCTATCTCAGGATACTTCGAAGACTCTTCCAGGACAACAATGTGCGATCATCCGGACCCAACACTAGGCGGCGATCTATGCAAAAGATATGAATGTTAGCAGCCCTACATGCCAAGAACAGATGCATACTGGTAAGTAGCATATTCAACTCCGGTGCTCCAGCGTAGTCCAACACTCTAAGTGTCCGGATCCACTTTCGTTTTTGACCTACCTAGTCGGGTTCGCCCGAGAACAGTAACTTTGTCTTTACTAGCCTCCATAGACTTCTTCCCGCCTTACGCGTGAGAGTTCCCACTCTGCCCACGACGTCCCTAGGCCTCCTGCTTGTAATCTAAAGGTTCAGTAGTCCAGTCCTAGCGATTCTAAAGCCTATGAGAATAGTACTTACCTGCTAGTAATTTCGCATTCCACTTCTTGTGTATATGGTTTTTCGTGCCCCTCGGGCATTTGTGTAAATTGTGCGACTTTCAGTATTTTCGTAAGAGTTTTGTTGTGTGCTTAGCTCCGTCTCATAAAGAGCCAGGGTAGTCTTGTTAGAAATAAATATACGTTTATTTTCATAACAACTTGTGTGGTGTCCTTTCACTTGGTGTTCAAGGGGTATATGTGATGGTAAAACCGCTGGCTTAACGCGCCCTCTAGAGACTTAGCCTTAGACTGCTCGTATCCATGCTACTAGGATAGCTGGTCTATAAGGTTGACTTACAACCAATCATCAATAAGGGTTGTCTGGACTGATACATAGTGATCACTAGAATAGTGAGCACTGCATATCAGGCCAACTTCTCACAATAGGTAGTTGTAAGATTTTCCCAAAATACTCCTTTTATGGTACGTTGTATGTCACCTTCAACTAAAAGGACTGTTATAAAGTGTATCCGGGGGATCTACTCTGGTATCAGCTGTCTCCACAACAACATACTGGTAAGTCGCCGTCACCTTCAGTAGTGGACACAGGGCCTCTCGCACTATGGTAATCTCCGCCGCGCTGTCCAGCAAGGTCAGAGCCCATGTCAGTGAAAACCCAGCTTCGGAATCTATCTGTGGCATATCTCGCTGTTAAGGCGGCAACTTTATTTTTCAGAAACTGGGGTCTTTTCGGTGTTGAGTCGTCCTGCTTGCCTTTACCGTCTTTCGGGCGGGGCTGGTGGCGTCCCTGCTGGCCACCCCGACCTCTGCCGTCTCCACCACCACCGGTCGATGCAGCCGATGAGTCCTGAAAAGAACGAGGAGAGCGTTGTTCAGAAACCTGAAAACGATCAGTTGATTTTATCATCGTGAGATCGCGCAAGTCATAAACACGTTCTGTAGGTGCAGGCACCTGTGAAGTAGGACGAGACCCCTGTTTCTGTTGCTGTTGTTTACCCTGTTTTTGTTTTTTCTGCCAATTTTGCTTCTTAGCCTTGGACTGATCGTCTGTTTCCGACTTCTGCCCTTGGGGTTGCTTTTTCTCTTTTGTAGAAAAAGGCTTGACACCCAAACTGTTATGGCCCACGGTTTTATTAGGCGTCGTAATAATTCTCGGTAACTGGCCGGGTTTATCAGCATCGGGTACCTGCAAAGCATTAGACACCTGAAAGCTTACCGCATCTCCCTTGACATTCGCAAGGACGAGATCGGAAACTACGTCAAAACTGCCGCACAGCCGCATACCCAATTCAACCGCTGCCTCAGATCCGTGCTCATCTTGAACACGCTTTATGACCGAGGGAAGGACGGTCATTGACGGAGTGCCGAAGCACCTCGTATACACCGCCGCAAAAAATCGTACCCCAAGACTCATTCACCTGCCTCTGGTATTAAGTCTTTAGGCAAACTAATTGTCAGAATCCTGTGTTTTTCAACAGGAGTTGTGTTAGGAAATACTGCTTCCATCTGGTCAAATTTCTCGGCAAGCCAGAAAGGCAGATCATCCTTATCCTGGGGGGACTTGCCCATCACTGCATTAACCATAACAGGACTGAGCTTCATACCGCTCGGTCCAGCTGGATGCGCCGCAGCACCCGGGGCCCCGCCCAGGAGATTGCGGGTAATGTATTGCACTAACAGAATTACACGAATTGCGACTGTATGTAACAGCCGTAAATCTGCAACGGGAACCGCTCCATGTCTAGGATGCGGAGTAAATCCAGCCAAAACTGGCCAGGTAGCACCTGGGATGGACAAAGGACCTAACCTTGAGTTAACAAGAGTGGGGTAGGGCGCTATTAAACCAAACTCGGTGCTGCCAAGCATTAATCGGAACTTCCTGTGTCCTATATGGCACATATTCCTGAGGCACGGCAGTAGCAGTAGAAGTGTCAAACACATTAGTATTTGCGTTCACAGCCGGGAAGGTCACCCACAAATAGAAAATTTCGTATGGGTAAGCCACTTCCGCACTCACAGCCAAAATAACTGCCATGCCCTCCAACCCGACCTCATACACCTGCAAATGATTGCGAACCACAATCCGACTATGCTGCGGTATGTCAACGGCCGCCATAGTGGACGTTGAGAGGTACAACAAAACTACGTAGCACAACTGGGTAGTAATTCAAAAGGAAACCGTTTGAAAAGATTCAAGCTTGAAAAGACCTATGTAACAATAGGTAGGTTTGTCCCACACCACTGCCTTCCGGAAACAATAGTGAAGGGGGTTAAGGACTGATAGAAGCACTACTCAAGTGTCATGTAATAAGACTACCCACGGTTGGGCGCCATGTCGCAGGGATTCTGCTCATACACAGAACTGTGCATAGAGCCCTAGAACACATATGCAGCTGCGGCCAACTCTGGCTTTAGGCGCTTTTAATAATGCACTGCGCAGAGCATGTTATTATTATTATGGAGGTTTGTAAAGCGCCTGGTTACGCGCACCGCAATATGGTCCTACAGCCGGCAAGTGACCAGACAACGCGTCGAGCAGCAAACAAGCAGAAGGGCCCCACGCAGATCTCGTGGATGCTGGAGGGCTGATCTTCGGTGCAGGGGCTGCTCGGGGCTGCTCGGGGCTGGGGCTTCTCAGTCCCCAAAGCACTTGGTCGAGTTTACCTCGGGAGTCGTGCTGTAAGCGAAGTGCAGGTTCTTTCAAGATGGCCGGTCCCACGTGTCTCGTCGCACCCACGGTCTCAGCTTTGCTGCAGATGTGAGTTGAGGTCGGAGAGGTCTGGGAATCCGGGTCTCGTCGGGCTCTGAAGTCTGGATCCTCGAGGGAAGACGAAAAAGTGAAGCCGCTGGGCGCTTGATGGTGCCTGCAGATGCAGGGTGGACACTCCTTGCCCACAAGGGAGATTTCTTCAGTCTTCTGGTGAGCAGAACGTCGAAGTCCAGAGTTTCTTCTTGTAGAGTAGTTCAGGATGAATCTAATTTGGAATGGGACCAGCTCCTACCTTTATCCTGCTAAAGGGGGCTGTACTGCTGACTAGGTTACCTCCCCTGGGTGGGACCAGGAAGGGGGGTGGTTACACCCCCTATCCTTTGTCCGATTTCCCGCCAGAGCTGGGGCTGGAGTGCCCCAGCAACTGATTTGAACCGGTGTATGCACAGGGCACCTTGTGTGCCCCAGGCATGTCTCATTCCTTTCAGGCCTCCATACCTCAATACACAAAATCCTGTCTGGGGTGGTGCTAGCACCTCCCAAGGCAGGAAACCCTTTGTCCAAGCCGCCCTCGCTGGAAGGACTCCCGGCAGCAGGAGGTCAGACTTGTGTCTGTGGTGGCAGCATCCATTTTGTGATGCCAAGGCTCGAGTTAACTTTAACCGGGGTTCACAGTTACATACATGTCGTGTCTCTCTAGAAGGGTGGAATGCTACCCCCGTCGCCAGAATTGGCGAGGGGGTAGTATTCCAATTCGTATGACACTTTACTCGACATGTTTTGATAATGTTATACCAGAGTTAGCATTCAACTGCGAGGTCGATAATGCACTTAAGAGTATATGGTATAGCGTTATCATGGAACAGCTATTAGGACTTGGTTCCGCAAGCTGCAGACTGGCTCAGCTCATGCCAGAGCACCATCTGACATAATTCCAAGCACTCTGCCTTCAGGATTGGTAAGGCCTGCCATAGGAGTGACTGACAGGAGGATATGTGTCCATGTTAGGGTTAGATATAGGTATACTATATCTACAGCAAAGGGTGATATCTGAAAGAAACAGGTTAGTATTAGATTCCTTACCTTAGAATATCCCCAGGCGTCAGTCTGGATCCGGAAACTTTTGCGTAGCAGTACCCCTGCGCGTCGGTAGGCGTCGTCTGCAGGCGTCCCCTGCGGCTCCGCGTCGTCGGCGTCGTGCGCCGTGATGACGTCGCTGGAGTATATAGACGCCGCCTCCGCGCGCTGACGTCAGTTCTTCTTTTTTCCGCGCCAGTTAGCGCAGATCCGAAGAGCAGTACTCCGGTCTTTTGACCAAGTTTTTTGTTAACTGATTGATCTTTACGGTGCCGGTAGGATGCCCGGTTTCAAGAGTTGTGACGAGTGCGACCGCATGATGTCGGTCACCGACCACCATCGACTCTGCCTCCGGTGTCTGGGCGCGGACCACGACGTGGAGTCCTGCGTCGACTGTCGGGCCTTGACTGGAAAAGCTAGGCGGGAGCGGTCCCGCAAGCTTCTCGAACTCCGGTTGTCGGCCCCGCGTCGAGAGCGGTCCCGGTCCGGTCGGAGGTCGAGGGAGCGGTCGAGGGAGCGGTCGCGGAGCCGCCATGGGCGCTCCGGGAGTCGCCACCATTCCTCCGGCTCGTCAGGTAAGCACAAGAAGTCGGGGCGTCGCCATCGCACCCCCGACTCCCCCCGACGCCCGCGTGCTGCGGCCGGGGGCTCGGGTGACCCCACCCCCGCGGTCCCGCATGGGTCGCCGACGCCGTCTACCCCACACCTGTCGGTCCCTGGGGAAGGCGCGTCGCGTGAGGAGATCGAGGCCTTCCTCATTGCTATGAGGGCGAGGTCTTCTCCGGCGGGGCCTTCGGCGCCTGCGGGCCCGTCGGTCCCGTCTGGGGGCCCGAGCGGTTCGGGTGCTCCTGCCCCGGCGCCGCCGGTGGCTCCGGCCCCGGCGCCGCTGGTTCCCTCTGGTTCGTCGCCGGCTGGTCTCCCGGCCTCTCCGGCGTCGGTTCCTGTGGGCCAGCCCATGGTACCGCCCCCGCGTGGTGCAGCGACTCCGCCGTCGGCTCCGGCCGGCGTCGGGTCCCCGGCACCGACGCCGCGCGGCGCCACCCCCCTTTCCTCCCCGACTCCGGACTCGGAGCCGGACCGGCGTCGGCCGACGCCGGACCCGACGCCGATGGGGCCCGTTGACCCCGATGTCTATATCGTCGACCCAGAATATGGGTATGACGAGGAGGAGTATGGAGAGGGTTGGGAGGGGTCTGAGGACCCTCTATCCCGTGCCTGCCAGTACGATGTGGACTGGGTAGGTGATCTGGGTGATGCCAGTGGCCTGGACGAGTCGCCCAACCCTGGGTTTGTCTCTCCGTCCCCTGTGGCGTCCGAGGCGGGTGCTGCCTATTCGGTGGTCCTGATGAGGGCTGCCAAGGCCTTACACCTTGAGCTCCCCGTCGCGAAGGTCAAACCGAATATCCTGACGGAAGTTTTTAAACCGCAGTCATGCCCCCAGGAGCCTCTGCTGCCGTTTAATGAGGCCCTGACGGATGTCCTTCTGGGCACCTGGTCCAGGCCCGCCTCTGGTGCGCCGGTTGACCGGAACGTTGCCAGGCGTCACCGTCCCTGCGCGGACGACCCTGCCTTCCTGTCCACCCATCCCTCCCCGGAGAGTCTGGTGATCCAGGCCTCCACTTCGCAGTCCGCATTTCCGTCGGCTCCGCCCGACCGGGAATCAAAGAGGTACGACCAATTCGGAAAGAAAGTGTTTTCCTCTTTGAGTGCTGGGCTGCGGTCTTGTAACACCGCGTGCCTCTTGGGCCGCTACACCCACTCCCTGTGGGATACGGTCGAGGAGTGTTTGCCGCAATGCCCCCAGGAAGTGCGGGACAAGCTCACCCGGGCCTTTGTTGAAGGCCGGGATGCGGCGCGGTACTCGATCCGTTGTGGTCTGGACACCACGGACTCACTGGGACGGGCCATGTCCACTACGGTGGCGATTCGTCGCCATGCCTGGCTGAGATCTGCCAACTTCTCACCAGACGTCCAAAATACGCTTATGGACATGCCATTTGATGGCAGTCGCCTATTTGGTGACAAAGCGGACCACGCGCTGGAGCGCTTCAAGGACTCCAGGGTCACGGCCAAGTCCTTGGGTCTCTCGACCCAGACCCAGCGCCAGCAGACGGGTTCGTTTCGGCCCTTTCGTGGCCGGGGGAGAGGAGGTCCCACACGTGCTGCCAGCCACGCGGCGCAGAGCGCTCCCCAGCGCGGTGGCGCCCGTGGTTTCCGCCGTGGTGGCGGTAGAGGCCAGCGTCGTGGTCAGTCCACGCCTCCCTCCGCTGCGGCATCCAAGCCTTCCTAGTCCGAGCTTTCGGGCTCACGTGACGCCAGTGGGTGGCAGGGTTCGCCATCACCACTCCCGCTGGCGCGCGATAACATCGGACAGGTGGGTGCTGCAGCTTGTCCGAAGGGGCTATGCCCTCCCCTTCGAGTCCACTCCTCCAGCCATGCCACCGCAGAACCACCGTGTGTCGGGGGACCACTTGACACTTCTGCAGGAGGAAGTTACGGCCCTCTTGGCCAAGGGGGCCATCGAGCGCGTTCCTGGGCCAGAAGTAGGGTGTGGTTGCTACTCCCACTACTTTCTGGTACCCAAGAAGGACAAGGGAGGCCTGCGTCCTATCTTGGATCTACGGAACGTCAACGGCTTCCTCCGGAAGGAGAAGTTCAAGATGTTGACTTTGGCTCAGGTCTTGGCTGCTCTAGACCCACAAGACTGGATGGTAGCGTTGGACTTGCAGGATGCGTACTTTCACATCCCCGTCCTGCCGGCCCACCGGCGTTACCTGCGGTTCACGGTAGGCCACGAGCATTTTCAGTTTATCGTGCTCCCATTCGGCCTTACCAGCGCCCCACGGGTGTTCACGAAAGTGATGGCGGTGGTCGCAGCTCATCTGCGCCGGTTAGGGGTTTCAGTCTTCCCCTACCTCGACGACTGGCTGTTGAAGGCGGGCTCGCCCCAGACAGTCGTCCACCACCTTCAGATGACGGCAGACCTCCTGCACGAGTTGGGGTTTTCCATCAATGTGCCGAAATCACACCTGTGTCCCTCTCAAAAGCTCCTTTTCATCGGAGCGGTTCTCGACTCGGCGCAGTTTCGGGTTTATCCCCCGGAACGGCGGGTCCGGGATATTCAGGCTCTGATTCCCATCTTTCAGCCGTTATCCCGGGTTTCGGTCAGGTTGACGCTGCGGCTTCTGGGGCTGATGGCCTCCTGCATCCTTCTGGTGCATCACGCCAGATGGCGGATGCGGGCTCTGCAGTGGGACCTGAAGTTTCAGTGGGCCCAGCATCAGGGCAACCTATCCGACCATGTCCTGATCTCGGAGGGCACTGCGAGACAGTTGCAGTGGTGGCTTACAGACCGCGATTGGGTCAGGGGCAGATCCCTCTCCCTTCCCCAGCCGGAGCACGTGGTTGTGACGGACGCGTCCCTCCAAGGCTGGGGTGGCCACTTGGGAGAGGCGGAGATCAGAGGCCTCTGGTCTCCGGCGGAGTCCCGGCTCCATATCAACATGTTGGAGCTGCGGGCGATTCGCCTGGCACTGAAGGCATTCCTCCCCTTTGTCAACGGGAGTGTAGTGCAGGTGTTCACGGACAACACCACCGCCATGTGGTACTGCAACAAACAGGGCGGTGTGGGGTCGTGGACCCTTTGCCAAGAGGCTCTGCGCCTCTGGCAATGGCTGGAACGTCAGGGCGTGACTCTGACGGTTCAACACCTGGCAGGTTCTCTGAACGCCAGGGCGGACGAACTCAGCCGTCGGTGCTCGGTGGATCACGAATGGCGTCTGAACTCGGATGTGGCGAGAGGCCTCTTTCAGCAATGGGGAGAGCCTTGGTTAGATCTATTCGCCACAGAAGAGAACGCGCAATGTCATCAGTTCTGCGCGTTGGAGTTTCCAAGACGGCACTCGCTCGGCGACGCCTTTCGGCGCGAGTGGAGTTGCGGTCTGTTGTACGCCTTTCCGCCTATACCACTTCTGCCCAGAGTGCTGAAGAAGATCAGGCGCGACCGGGCCCAAGTTATCCTTGTGGCTCCGGACTGGGCTCGAAGGTACTGGTATCCCGAGCTACTCAGCATGACAGTCGGTCCCTCGATCCGCCTGCCCCTTCAGGAGGACCTTCTGTCGCAGCAGCGGGGGACGGTCCTCCACCCGAACCTGTCCAGTCTCCACCTCCATGCGTGGAGATTGAGCGGCGACAGTTGAGGCCATTTGACTTGCCTCCTGAAGTCTGTGATGTCATTCTGGCAGCCAGGCGTCCCTCCACAAAGTCGGTATACGCCTGCCGGTGGAACAGATTTGTGGCATGGTGCACAGCAAAGGCTGTGGATCCCCTTTCTGCCCCTCTATCTGAGGTTCTCCTCTTCCTCCTTTCCCTTGCCCAGCAGGGCTCTGCTCTGGGCACTATCAAGGGCTATCTTTCTGCCCTTTCCGCCTTCTTGAGGCTACCTGATCAGCCATCTTTGTTCAAGTCCCCTATTGTGTTAAGATTCTTAAAGGGCATCACGCACATGTATCCTCCAGCTCCGTTCGTGATGCCTCAGTGGGACTTGAACCTGGTTTTGACTTTCCTGATGTGCGCTCCCTTTGAGCCCCTTCATTCCTGTCCTCTCCGTCTTCTCACCTTAAAGACGGCCTTCCTGGTAGCCATCACCTCTGCCAGGAGAGTGAGTGAGCTCCAGGCTCTTTCTGTTCAACCTCCTTTCTTGTCTGTTCATCCTGATAAGGTGGTTCTTCGGACCAGACCTTCTTTCCTGCCCAAGGTAGTCTCTGCTTTTCACATTGGGCAGTCCATCACCTTGCCCTCCTTCTTCCCGCCTCCGCATCCTTCAAAGGATGAAGAGCGGCTCCATCGTCTGGACCCAAAACGTGCGCTTTCATTCTATATGGATCGCACACGCCAGTTCCGGGTGGATGACCAACTGTTTGTTGGCTACGTGGGTGAGAAGAAGGGAAGGGCGGTACAGAAACGGACCATCTCTCGGTGGGTCGTCCTGTGCATCAAAGCATGCTACTCTTTGGCTCGGAAGGAGCCTCCTGTTGGGCTGAGGGCCCATTCCACTCGGGCCACGGCGGCTACTACTGCCCTGGGCCGGGGAGTCCCTTTGCAGGACATTTGCCAGGCGGCCACGTGGGCCTCGCTGCACACCTTTGCGAGGCACTACTGCCTGGACAGTCAAGTCCGGAGGGATGGCTTCTTTGGCCGTTCGGTCCTCCAGGACTTTCTGGTGTAGGTTGTATTGGTTCGCAGACCCACCACCGGGGTTGGTATTGCTGGGGTATCTATTCTAAGGTAAGGAATCTAATACTAACCTGTTTCTTTCAGATGAACAAGTTACTTACCTTCGGTAACGATATATCTGTAAGAAACAGTAGTTAGTATTAGATTCCTTACCGCCCCGCCCATCCTCCCCGTTCTGCGAACTGATACCTAGGGTTAGGGACATCCCTTTCAGGGCCCTAGTTTCAAATGGCACCAGTGTTGGTTCTCACATGGCTCTGCGTGTTCTGGCGCGGAAAAGCTGTGTGCAAAGAACTGACGTCAGCGCGCGGAGGCGGCGTCTATATACTCCAGCGACGTCATCACGGCGCACGACGCCGACGACGCGGAGCCGCAGGGGACGCCTGCAGACGACGCCTACCGACGCGCAGGGGTACTGCTACGCAAAAGTTTCCGGATCCAGACTGACGCCTGGGGATATTCTAAGGTAAGGAATCTAATACTAACTACTGTTTCTTACAGATATATCGTTACCGAAGGTAAGTAACTTGTTCTACACCACCTTGCCCCAGCTGTCGTGCAGCCAGTTGTGTCAGATTTGGATGGCCAGCCAGGGGTGGCATAATACATGCTGCAGCCCCTTGTAGGCCCTGGGTACACCTATGCCCTGGATACCCAAGGTATACTGTACAGGGACTGATAAGGTGACTCAGTATCCAATTAGATATGTACCTAGGGTACATGGAGTCCATTTTACAGAGAGAGCGGGAAGCCAAGAGCGAACTAACCCGAAATACCCGAGTCGTATATAGGCTGCCTTTTCTAAAGCCAAGTTTGATACTGCGCTGATTAAAGGTGGCAGACCGGGAGGTCGGGATGCGGAGTCCGCATCCAATAGACTGGAAGGTTGCATTAGTGATGCTCTGGATGACATAGCTCCCCTTTGCCTGTAGTAGACCCCAGAAATCCGCCCCCTGGTTCAGCGATGAGCTCCGCCGAGCTAAGGCGGAGTGTAAACAACTCAAAAAGCAGTGGAGGGTGGCATATCTTGATCAAGCTAAACCGAAGTATAGAGCTAAACGGAGAGACTATCACAGCTTAATCAGGCGTTCCAAAGCAACTTATTTTTCAGGCAGAATAGGGGAAGCTAAAAACTCCACGAAGGAGTTATTTTAGATTCATAAAGAAATCTCTCTGTGGTTCATCTGTTGACCAGTCTAGTGTCTCAGAGGAATCATGTAACCGCATCGCAGATTTTTTCTCTGAAAAAGTGGCCACCATCTACTCCACCTTTTCAGGAGGAAACAGAAGGGGATCGGATTTAGAGAGATTGAACAAGAGGTTGGGGGTGTTAACAGGCTGGAGAACTTTCTCACTCCATCCCCTGACGGCCTGCGGCAGATAGGCTGCTCCATCAAGTCAGGATCCCCTCACGATCCGGCTTCGCCGAAACTGATTGCCGGGAGTATCGAGATCCTAGAGCCCTATATTAGGGATGTTTTGGATCTATCGTTCAAAACTCATACAGTACCTGAAAGTTGGAAGCAAGAAGTAGTACTCCCGCTCCAAAAAAAGCCTTATCTAAGTTGGGAAAGGCTAGATAATCTATGCCCTATTTCACTCCTTCCCTTTCTGGCCAAAGTGGCAGAAAAAGTGGCCAATCTTCAGCTTATGGCTTATGTGGAGGAGGCCAATCTGCTCCATCCAACTCAGTTTGGTTTTCGCTCACGGCACTCCACTGAGTCAGCGCTGCTTATGGCCACTGAGACCATCAGGCAAGGGGTAGATGAGGGGTAGACGATGGCATTCATTCTACTCGACTTAAGTGCAGCGTTTGACACTGTAGCACATTTCACCTTGCTACAGTGTCTGAACAAGGGCGGAGTTACAGGAGAAGCGCTGAAGTGGATCCAATCCTTTTTGTCCGATAGGGGCTTTGAGGTTCGACAGGGAGAACATTACTCTCGTATGTTCAATCTGGATCAAGGGGTACCACAGGGCTCTGCCCTGAGCCCAACCCTGTGTAACCTATATGTGTCCCCCGTAGCCAATATGGTGGAAAGCCATGGCATGCAAATAGTGTCATATGCCGATGACACACAGCTGGTCATCTCGTTGTCACGGGCACCCGATGTTGTGGCACCTAGCTTCAGTGCCTGCATGCAGGAGCTTGCATCCTGGATGTCTAACAACTGCCTGAAGCTGAATGGTGCCAAAACGGAGGTGCTCGTGGTGGGGGGTGGTGCGGATGTGTGGTCCTCTGCATGGTGGCCAGCATGCCTAGGCACCACTCCCGTGCCTTGTCAGCAGGCCAAAAACCTCGGGGTGATGTTTGACTCTGACCTATCGTTCACTCCCCAGATTGGTCGAGTGGTTGGGATGTGCTTTGGAATTCTCAAGAGCCTGTGGAAGATTCTGGACCTGCTCCCCGTTAGTGCCAGGCGGACACTGGTGCACGCCCTTGTGACATCGCGACTAGATTACGCCAACCTCCTCTACCTGGGGACCACGGTTAGAGGTCTGAATCACCTTCAGGTGCTACAGATTGCTGCAGCCCGACTGGTGCTGAAGCTTCCAAGAAGAACGGCCTCTAAAGCGGCCTTGAAGGCTCTCCACTGGCTCCCAGTTAGGGAAAGGATCACTTTTAAAGCATTATGCACATGTCATCGCATCATTGGGGGAAAGGCGCCCGCTCCCTTACAAAGCCTTATCACTCCATACAGACCTAAGCGGATGCTTAGAGCCACTGGTTCTGGCTTGGTAGCTATACCCAAAATTAACAAAGCGCGCATGGGGGATAGATCTTTCAGGCTCCTTGCAGCCAAGAGCTGGAACATGCTTCCGCTAGAACTGCGTCTAGAACCCTCTGAGGCCAAGTTCCGTAGAGCTCTCAAAACTTACCTGTTCCGGTCCGTACTTTTGTAACCAACTCACCTCAACACAAGGGTAACCCCATGTCAAAATCAGGCATAGCCAGATGGATAGTTAAGTGCATACAAATATGTTATATAAAGGCAAAACGCACCTTAACAGTCCCCCCTAGAGCGCATTCCACACGTAAGCTAGGGGCATCCATGGCTTTCCTAGGAAATATTCCTTTACACGAAATTTGCAGAGCAGCCACATGGTCAACCACACATACATTTACAAAACACTATTGTGTAGATGTACATTCAAAACTGCAAGCTGATGTAGGACAGGCTGTTCTCAAAACTCTTTTCCAGACTGCTGCAGCTAACACAGGCAGCCACCGCTAAGGGAGATACTGCTATACATTCTATGCACAGATATGAATTCAGCAGCCCACATGCCTCGAACGGAATATGCTACTTACCAGTATGCATCTGTTCTTGGCATGTAGGGCTGCTGATATTCATATCGCCCACCCGCCTCCCCGGTGCCTGTCGCAGCTGCAGCATTCACTCTTTGCATGGACATCTCTTACTGTACTATACTCCATCTCTGCCACAATGGCGAAAAACAATCTGGGGATCAAGAGGATGCCCATGCGCACTGTAGTCCAAGGGAGGAGCCACCTATCTCGTGATACTTCGAAGACTCTTCCAGGACAACAATGTGCAATCATCCGGACCCAACTCTAGGCGGCGATCTATGCACAGATATGAATATCAGCAGCCCTACATGCCAAGAACAGATGCATACTGGTAAGTAGCATATTCCTTACTTCACAAATTGTAAAAAGATTCTTGGAAGGGGCAAAGAGGATCGCACCGCCAAAGAGGTTACCACCACCTGCGTGGAACCTCAACCTAGTACTGACGGAACTCATGAAAACGCCTTTTGAACCGATCCTTAAGGCCTCCCTCCAAATGTTAACCTTGAAGACAACTTTCCTGGTGGCAATCACCTCGCTGCGCAGGGTGAGCGAGTTACAGGCGTTAACGCTACAAGAACCCTACATACAAATTCACAACGATAGGGTGGTGATGAGAACGGACCCACACTTTATGCCAAAGGTGGTGTCTAAGTTCCACATCAACCAAACTATTCAAATACCTTTTTTTCTTCCAAAAACCAACGACAAACGCAGAAAGGGCACTGCGCACTCTGGACGCCAGACGAGCTGTCATGCACTACATAGAGAGAACTAAGGATCACAGAAAAACAAAACAATTTTTTGTGTCATTCGCAGACCGTTTCATGGGAAAAGCAGTTACTAAGGGGACAATTGCACGATGGATCGCGCAAGCAATATAATTCTGCCACAAACAAGCTGGGCAAGAACTGGCAGAGGGGCCACGGGCCCATTCAACCAGGAAAAAGGGAGCAACAATAGCCTTCCTGGCTAACACTCCCATTCAGGACTTATGCCTGGCGGCAAAATGGGCTTCAGTGCACACGTTCACAAAACACTACTGTGTGGACCTACAAATGAACAAAGAAGCACAAGTAGGACAGAAGGTGCTGCAACACATATTCAAAAATCAAACTCATCTTCCACCCAGCTGCCACAATGATAACAATTGGGGGTGGGGTCGCACACTACTCACACACCAGCGGTATCGCCCCTAAGGACTATGGTAAATGTAGTTACGTGTTCCGCGATGCATCTTCTTTCGATTCTCTGCTATCTTCGCTGTCTTCACCATCCCTGGACATGTGTTTTGGGGTATCCCCCCTCATCAGAAGGGATAGGCCGTGTTCTGGGGTTGCTGGTGGCTGCCAAATATCTGCCAGGTTTAGTACCACTCAGGCGCGTAGGTGCGGGGTCCCAGGCTCGTCAGCCAACTGCTCGAGGGAGCTTTAACATTACAATTGGGGGTGGGGTCGAACACTACTCACAGGAAGCATGCCGATGTCACAGGAAGTACACCAGAAGGTGGGACGTGGACGCCCACCTGGGCTACAAAATAAAAGAAAGAAAAGACTACGATTCCGGACCCAACCACTAGACCACGAAATAATGCACAGCATAGTGAATCCAGAAAGATATTCAAGCTTCAAAACTACACCGTCAGGTAAGAAACTATTCGTTCTGTTGCAGTCCCCCAACCCCCCCCCCCCCCCCCCCCAACCCACCTTTTTACCTGATGCACTTTTCCTTGGTGTGCCCTGGGTCCCTGCCAATCCACTACCAAAGGCCTTTGTTCCTTCCCTAAAAACTGTACAAAAGCATAAACCCAATTGGCATCTCTGGCCACATGTCAGCCCCTAAAAATGGTACCCTAGGTACCCAGGGCTTTGTGACCAGAGAAGACCCCTAAGGGCTGCAGTACTTATTGTGCCACCCTTAGGGGCCCTTACCCTGACACCCACATACTGCCTTTGCAGGATGAGTGTCAAGGTGCCGAACTAAACAGTCGACATGGCGCACATCCCTGAGTGCCATGCCCACAAACCCTCTGCCCTGGCATACATCAGCCACCCCTCTAGCTATGCTTATTCAGTGGTGTGGGCACAGGTGCATGAGCCCTGTACCCCTACAGTACCCAGGGCCATTCCTGGGCACTGTAAGTGCAGTGCTGCCATTAAGAGTATAGGGTGCTTGGAGGTTGTCATTACGAACTCCACAGCACCATAATGGCCACACTGAAGGCTGACAAGTTTTGATATCAAACTTCTCAGCACATTAAACCCACACTGATGCCAGTGTGGGATATAATGTAAAATGCACTACAGCGGGCATCTTAGAGATGTCCCTGAAACCTAAACCTACAATCCACGTCTTGTCTGAGAGGCTGCCTAGGCTGCCACACAGCAGACATGTTGCTGGACCCCTGGTTGGACAGATCCCGCTCTCCTGGGCCTACAACAATGCACATCCTGGGACGAGGTGCCAAGCCTCCTCCCCCAGGATGGGCAGGGGAATCTTCAGAGGCATTCCGCCCTTGTGAGCTTCTCCCGACCACTTGCTGTACTCCGCAACTGGCCCCCAACAGTTCTGACCTCCACTCTGGCGGGAAGACTGTCTGGAAATCCTACGTCAGAAAGGGGGTGTGCCAGACTGTGCCAACTCCACCCCTCAGGTGGGAGAAGTGAGATGAAGCATGGCCCCGGCCATCTTGAAGATTGGGAGCCCTGCCCAATCACAGCTAGGCTCCTGCCCCCCTCCCACAGGAGAGGAGCATGCTAGGGGGTGTACCCACCCCTGGACAGGGACCCATTGGTGCCTGCCCTTGCCCTACCTGTAATGCCCCCAAATTCAGTATTTAGGGGCACCCTGAACCTTTTTCCACAGATCCAGATTACGAACAAGAAAGAAGATCAAGGAACACTAAGACCTGCCGTGCAGCTGCTAAAAAGAGGAAGACATCAACTGATTCCGACCCTCAAAACTTCTCCTGTTAAACCCCGGCATCTCTAGTGGTCAGCAACCTCAAAAACCCCTGAGGACCTGACTGCCTTGTAACTGACTACCTGGGTCTCCCACGAGCAGTGGTACCACTCAAAGCAAGTAACAAGCCCTGGAATCAGCCCTGAACCGCACACTCTGCACCCGCCAAGCCTGGCCTGTGCTGGAGTGAATCAAGACCCTGAGGACGTCCCCCCGGCGAACAGCAGGGGGTAAGATTTCCCGACCTCAAAAGACACCCCTGCACCCGGTGCCCCACAGCCCCCTGTGCCCAACTCCTGTGTGCCTACCTATCCTTCAAGATCCCAACTTACCCCTCGAAGTGTTGGTCGCTCCAGAAGATCCTCCGTCCCCGAGCCTGCAGTTTTGTGAAGTTTTGAAACTTTAAAATATTTATCTAAAATAAGCCGAATAACGAATTCCGAATTTCTCACCTGTGATCAGGAGAGAAGCCAGTACTGTACCTTTTAGCCAAGTACTGAACCGCAAAAGTAATCGCAACTGTGTTTACTAATTTCTTCTGTTTACTTTTGAAAACTTGAAATATTCCTTAACAATTGTACCTACTACTGAAACGTAATTACTTACCTGTCTTAAGTAGAGACCCCAATGCTGGACCTAGGAGCCCAGTACTGGATTACAAAAGTAACAAGAACGTACTTTACCTGGAACCTGAATTTTCTCCCATTGGATAACATTGCTAGATTTTCACTGAAAACTTTTTAAGTGTGAACTTTTAAAATACCTTTTTATTCTTTATAAATCATTGCAATAACTAAAACGTTTTCGCTAAACTGTTTTCAGCTTATACCCCAGGCCTGAATCTAGGATACAGTCCTGGAGTTACAAAAGTAATCGATGCATTTATGTAGAAAAACCCATTGAGCTCAATGTTACACTGTGTTTAGAATTGTGTTGCCTACTGCAACCATTGTACCTATTGTGTTTACAAAATGTATTGCCTCTTTTCAAAGTAATTGCATGAGAGTACTCATATCGAGAAAAGTATATTTTGATACCTGTTGGGTCTAAAAATAAAACAACTATATCTTTGGACATAAAAACAATTGGCCTAGTTCAGTTCTTGAGTGTGGGAAACAGTTTGCTGAATGTGTGTACAATAAATGCTTTACACTGTCCTTTGGTACTGACTTACTGCTCGACTTACTGCTCATTGCACCATCAGGATTCAAGCAAGCCGGGCCGACGACGGCTGAAATGCCAGAAAACGGTCCCCGGTAGCTTGTTTCCTTCCCAGTGTAAGAATTGGCTTGGTAGTTTGGTTTGCCCTGTTCCCATCATGCACTGGGACAGGAACAGACTAATTTGCATATAGCCAGGTTCTGAACTGGGATGGTGAAGTGAGCTAAAAAACGGTGTTGGATCTAGCCCTGATCTCTTGACTGGGTGAGAGTATTCTGCTTAATTCAGAAACTCTGTCCATCACCACCCCTTGTTGTTAAATATTTACTGCTCGACCAAGCTACCACTTTAGAGAGTAAGGTCAGACCTGATTTTAACCTCTGTTATACCTCTGGGGATTGTGGACTCTATGCACACGGTACTTTACTTTGGACCAGCATATATAGAGCCACTTTCTCAGTGTCCACGGCTGCGGGCATTCTGCGCATGGGTGACCCAGTTGCTCATTTCCCGGCGGACCATCTCTTGGAGGTTCTTCACCAGGGCTCTAGTGGGAAGGAGCTGTTGGTTTTCTTTGAAGGTTCGCTCCCTTCCTCCCTAATGGGGGCTTGGAGGCGCCCTGCTTCAGGGGATCCGGTGCCTCCACACCTTCTGCACCGGCACCTTCCGGTGCCGCGTGACCAGGCGTGTCTTTCCCTCCACCCCTCTGCCTCAAGTCCACTTTTGCGGACTGCTTTTCTTTCCCTGCTGCCACTGTTGACTCCACCGTCCTGGGAGGCACGCTGGCTGGACTCATAGGGGCGCAACATGTTCGCCTCGACCAGCGCTGCCCTGTGGGCCCTTAACACCATGTGTGTGTTGGCTAGGGCCTCCTCTGGTTTGTGCGACTCAGCGGAGTCTTTGGGATCCGCATCTTCCCAAGACACTGTTCAGGTGGACTTACGGTATCTTTCTTTGGATGACCTGAAGCTAGCGGTGTTTATCCTCCACTCCGAACATCTCAGAGGTGCTTGGCTGGGCCATGGCTTCCTCAGTTGCCCTCAGTCGCCATGCTTGGCTTCGGGACGGTGTGTTCCCTGAAAATATTCGAGAGTGGCTGATTGAACTTCCGTTCGATGGCAGCCTGTTATTCCATGCCCCGGTGGACTCCTCCATTCAAAGGTTCCTGGCAGGATTCGGTCCTCCTCCTCGGCCTTATCCTCCTCCTCCCCCTCAGTGACTGCTGAGTTAAGCTGGTCTGGACCTTCTTTTGGGCCGGTTGTCTTTGCTGTGGAGTGTGTTCTATGGCCATTTGAGTCCTCCTTGTTGGGACTGTGGCTTTATTGGCTGCTGAATGGCTCCTTTGTTGACTGTGTTTTTGCTGGAGTTGTCTGCACAGACTTGGCCCTGAGATTAGGCCTTCTGTTTTCTTTTGGGCTGCTTGACAAGCCTTCCGCTGTTTTTTTTTTTTACCCCGTGGCTCTTTCGTTCTTTCCTTTGCTGCGGAAGTTCGTTCCAAAGAGGGTTCACATGTTTTGGGACTTAACTTACCCTATGTGGGTTAGTGGTAGCTGTCATATAGCTTGCGCTCTGCTAGGGAGTTCTGGTCGCCTTCGGGTGCCTGTCTCCATGGCGTTTATGTATGTTGCTATTGCTTCTTGAGGTAGTGTGCGTGGCCCCTCGTGTGTGTGTGTCCGGGCATTTCCTCACATTCATGCTCCTTTCCTAGAGGCTGGGATGGTTCTGTGTTTCTCCCTTTGTCAGGCGTAGCGGCCGGTCTTCCTGGGGCCCCAGACGGTTCATCCTGCTTACGGCGGCTTATTACTGCTCGCTCTGCTATGTCTGGCCTGTTGCCTTCCGTCTATGGTGGGCTCGCCTTCTTTTCCTCGTTTCCTGTGGCCCTCGAGGCTTTTCTTCTTCCTTGTCCTGGCATTGGACGGAAGCTCTGTTACTTCGGCCTCCCTGGCCCTGCCCTTGGTTCCTCTGAGGAGAGTGAATTTGCTTCTTCTAAATTCTTTCTTCTTCCTACATCCCTCCTGGTGTCGGTGGTGTTCTGCTTGTGGGGGTTCCCCCCTTGCCTGGGAGGACGGGGCTCTTCGCCCTGTCCATTGGGCTAGTCCCCGGTGGGAGCCTCTGATATGTCCAGGCTGGTGAGGTCCTTCCGCAGACCCTCCTTACCCGTGGGTATGGCTAGGGTATCTATTCTACGCTAAGGAATCTGCGGCTAGTAGTCTCTATCAGATGTAGGAGTTACTTCCCTTCGGTAACGATGTATCTGGTAGAGACTATTCTAGCCAAAGATTCCTTCGCGGCCCGCCCTTCCTCCCCGTTCTGCGAGGGCCTTTGCCTTCTGCACTCTTCTCCCGGTGGGTGGCTATGTCTTCTGTGAGTGCATTCTTTCGTTCTTTTGACAGGATGATTGGTCTTATTCTTGTTCCTCTCCTCCGTTTTGGCACTTAGGAGGAGGGGTCTATAGGTACTCCTGTGCCCCTCTGCTCTGGTTACTCCGGGGTTGAGGCTTGCCTTTACTCTGGTCCCTCCCCTCCCTGCCTCTTTGTTACTAATGGTCCTGGCCCCTCTGCTACCCTATGGGTTTGGGTCATTTGGCCGTGCCCTGCCCTGGCTCCCATGGGGGGGTTGCGGCACTCTGTGCTGGGATTGCCTTGGAGGTCTGTCGTTCCCTGTTTGTCTTGGAACTGGCTCCCCTTCATGGGTCTTGGTCGGGGTTGTAGTCCTGCTATATGTTATGACTTTTCGCATATGTTCCTTGTCTTAAAGGGGGTACTGGCAGGGTGGCTGTTCAGGACTGTGCTCTGTTCTTTCTTCTTTCCCTGCTTTTGGGTACTGCAGTGTTGGCACTGCGCATTATGGTGTTCTTCGTCACATTCCCCTTTTCTTTTCCATTTTTATGCTGTTTCGCACACTGTTCCCATGCTTCCACAGTTTCTCTGCTAGCTCAGCTAGTGGCGCGGAAAAGTTCTCCGAATAAAACTGACCTAGGTGCGCCGGGGTGGGACTTATGTGACTCGCTGACGTCACGTACGCGGACGACGCATGGGCGGAGTTACGTGATGCTGTCCCCCCGGTGCGCAGGGATGCTGTGGCAAAAAGTTTTCCGGATCCAGTCTCACGCCTGGGGATAATTCTGCTTAAGGAATCTGCGGCTAGAATTGTCTCTACCAGATACATCGTTACCGAAGGTAAGTAACTCCTACGTCCAGCACGGAGTTAGAGAAGTAATGTAAAAAGTAACTTACCTGTAATTTACTGAAAACGCCTATTCATTTCAATTTACTGCATTTGCTAAGTGTTGCATAATACTGCTCCCAGGTAAATCAAACTAAGTACAATTTCTATTGCATTTTCAAACTGTTCTATATCCAGTAACTTATTACTGAACATTATGTAATGCTTACCTGTGCCAGGCTTGCTTGGTTCAAAACATAAACAGTATATTGTTTTATACAAAAACAATTGGCCTAGAGTTCAGTTCTTGTGTGTGAATTAATTTGCTTACTGAGTGTATACATCAAATGCTTAACACGTTCCTCTGATTATCCAATACTGCTCGACCACTTTACAACTATTAGAGAGTAGGGTTCTATCTAACTTTGACCTCTGCCTACCCCTGGGGTTACTTGATCTCTATACACACTGTACCTCATTTTGCTGTAGCATATATAGAGCCAGTTTCCTACACACTGTGGGTGCACTTTGTGTGCTAAACCAGATCCCCTTTGCCCTGACCCTACCACCTGGAGCTTTGCTCCCACAACCCAGTGGCCTGCTTGTAAGCAGCCGCCAACCGGAGGCCCTCTATCCCCCATTGGATAAAATTGGACCTCCGCACTCTCCACCTGGCCGCCCTAGTGCCTCTGAGGGTGTAACAATTGTGCATCCTTGACCCTGCGGGAAACCCTTGTTCTAATCGCAGAAGCTCCACCAAAAAAGACCGATTATACAGAGAAAAGGATGGCTCTTTGACAATTGCGCACAGTTGTGAAACAGTACAAATAATCCAAGTGGTAGTAGCTTAAAGGATAAGGTAACGGCCATCCATCATTCACCAGATGGTATAGAAGACCATACCATTAAACCAAACAAACAATATATCCTATAATCCCAAAGACTGATTACTTGCGTGGTAACCATTAACTCCGTTTCTCTCCATAGGAACCTATTGAATGTTCGAAGTTCGAGTTGATTTGTATGGAAACTGTGAGAAGTTGGCCTGATATGCAGTGCTCGCTATTCTAGTGATCACTATGTATCAGTCCAAACAACCCTTATTGCTGATTGGTTGTAAGTCAACCTGATAGACCAGCTATCCTAGTAGCATGGACACGTGCAGTCTTTAGGCTAAACTCTAGAGGGCGTGTTAAGCCAGCTGTTTTACCATCACATTTACCCCTTGAACACCAAGTGAAAGGACACCACACAAGTTGTTATCACAAATAAAGTATATTTATTTATAACAAGTCTACCCTGATCTCTTTGAGTCAGGGAGCTAAGCACATAACAAAACTCTTAAGAAAATACTTCAAGTCGCACAATTTACACAAATGCCCGAGGGGCACGAAAAACCATATACACAAAAAGTGGAATGCGAAATTACTAGCAGGTAAGTACTACTCTCATAGGCTTTAGGATCGCTAGGACTAATCTACTGAATCTTCAGATTGCAAGCAGGAGGCCTAGGGACGTCGTGTGCAGAGTGGGAACTCTCACGCGTAAGGCGGGAAAAAGTCTATGGAGGCTAGTAAAAGCAAAGTTAGTGTTCTCGGGCGAACCCGACTAAGTAGAGCTGAAACTACAAAGGATCCTGACACTTAGATAGTTAGACTATGCTGGAGCACCGAAATGCTCAGGTTACCTAGCCCAGGGGCTGCGGCTGCATAGGGCTGAAAAGACGTCGGAGATCCTCGTTGCAGTCTATGGAGCCTGAAGAAAGAAGTTGCTGGCAGGCGACCAGTGAAGAAGTTCGTGGTGATCCAAGCCTGGATCAGGGAAGAAGGAGACCTGTAAGCAGAGGGGACCAAGTTCTGAATCACTAGCCAGTGATTAGGTGGGCACCAGGATGGCACCGGACGAAGTCACCTCGACCAGGTGAGTGGGCAACGCTGGGCTCTGCAGTCTCTCGGACCAGGAGGCGTCCAGGACCTCCATCCTGGACCAGGAGGCGTCCAGGATGGAGGTGCGAGCTGTCCCACGGTGGTATCTGCTGTCGACGTCGCTGGACCCAGGATTGGGGCAACAACTCTTGGCAAATGCAAGCCCACGCGGTGGACTCAAAATGGCGTCTGGAGTGGACCAGGAGGGTCCGGGGTGCTCCTCTTTTGGAGGGGAGCAAGGGTCAGTCTGGAGCAACCAGACCAGCGGTGTTGTCGTAGTTCGTCGTCAGAAGGGCCACTAGCCAACGGGCAAGTGACCTGGACAACGCGGTGAGCAGCAAAGAGCAGAAGGGCCCCACGCAGATCTCGCGGATGCAAGGGGGCTGGACTTCGGTGCTGGAGCTGCTCAGGGTTGGGGCTTCTCGGGCCCCAAAGCACTCACGTGAGGATCCCTCAGTAGTCGTGCTGGGCAAGCGTCGTGCAGTCTTGAAGATGGCCGGTCCCTCGAGGTCTTGTCACACCCACGGATCTCAGCTGGGCTGATGATGTAGGTAGAGGTCAGAGGTGCCAGGGAAGCCGGTTCTCGTCGAGCTGGGCAGTCTTGATCCGGAGGAGAGACTTACAGCAGACCGCGATGCTTGGATGGTGCCTGCTGCTGCAGGGTGACTGCTCCTTAGTCACAAGGGAGAAATCTTGAGAAGAGTCTTGAGTTCCTTTCGTGGAAAGTAGTTTCAGGATTCAAAGATGATCTAGTTTGGAAGGGGGCCTGCTCCTACCTTTATCCTGAGAAAAGGGGCTGGCACGCGACTAAGTCCTGCCCTATGGGTGGGACTAGGAGGGGGTGGTTACACCCCTCTCCTTTGTCCAGTCTCTCCCCAGCTCAGGGGCTGGTGTGCCCCCAGAACTGGTTTGAGCCGGCCTATGCATAGTGAGCACCGGGGTGCTACTTGCAGTCACATTCCTCTAAAGCCCTTCCTACCTGGGATACACAAAACCCTGTCTGGGATGGTGCTGGCACCGCCCCTGACAGGAAACCCTTTGTCCAGGCCTCCGTTGCTGGAAGGACTCCCAGCAGTAGGAGGGCAGACTTGGGTCTCGGTGGCAGCATCCATTTTGTGGAGCTGAGGCTTGAGTTAACTTTAACCGGGGTTCACAGTTACATACATGTCGTCTCCCTCTAGAAGGGTGGAATGCTAACCCCGTCGCCAGAATTGGCGAGGGGTTAGTATTCCAATTCGTATGACACCTTACTCGACATGTTTTGATAATGTTATACCAAAGTTAGCATTCGACCGCGAGGTACATAATGCACTTAAGAGTATATGGTATAGCGTTATCATGGAACAGCTATTAGGACTTGGTTCCGCAAGCTGCAAACGGGCTCAGCTAATGCCAGAGCACCATTTCACATTATTCCAAGCACTCTGCCTTCAGGATTGATCAGGCCTGCCATAGGAGTGACTGATAGGAATATATGTGTCCATTTTAGGGTTAGATATAGGAATACTATATCTAAAGCAAAGGGTGATTACACCACCTTGCCCCAGCTGTCAAGCAGCCAGTTGTGTCAGTTTTGGATGGCCAGCCAGGGGTGGCATAATACATGCTTCAGTCCCTGGTAGTCCCTGGGTACACCTATGCCCTGGATACCTAAGGTATACTGTACAGGGACTGATAAGGTGACTCAGTCTCCAATCAGATATGTACCTAGGGTACATGGAATCCATTTAACAGAGAGAGCAGTGGGCCTGGGGTCCTGAATAGCAGGGCCCCAGGTCAACTAAGTCAGAAAACCAGCAAAACACCAGGCAAAAAGTTGGGGGCAACCATAGTCCGGGATCTACCTTCCTACAGAAACATAATAAATAATTGTACAAAACTGATTTTACTTACTTTTTCTCTAGGAAATGCCCCAGTGTGATGTCTAGGCATATCACACAGTGAAGAAAAAGTAAGCTAAAAAGGAATCTAAAAAGTAACAAAAAAGTAATCTGTACTCTAATTTCAATACTTTGACTTACCTGTTTTTCAAACAACTGCATTTGAACTTGCATTCACTTGTAAACAACACTGCATAATATATTGAAAAGCCTTTATTTAACTTACTTGTGCCAGGCTTGACTTGGTTCTAGAAATAAAACAACATAATGTTCGAGGCATGTGGGCTGCTGAATTCATATCTGTGCATAGATCGCCTCCTAATGTTGGGTTTGGATGATTGCACTTTGTTGTCTTGGAAGAGTCTTCGAAGTATCACGAGATAGGTGACTCCTCCCCTGGACTACAGTGCGCATGGGCATCTTCTCCATCCTCAGATTGTTTTTTTCCACCATTGGGTTTGGATGCAAACTCCTATACTCCAACTCTGAATCGAAAACAAAACTTTTCTAAAGGCCAAAAGGCCTTCGACTTCGTCGGTATTGTTCTCGTTCGGTACCTCTCTACTCGATTCAAACTTCCATCTCGAATCGGTCATCGACGCGGGCCGTTGGGCCTTTTCGATGCAACGTGAGCCGACCGTCGATGGAAAGAAGCCCGTTTAAAAGGTGGCCACAATGCCACTCCAAGTTCCCACATACTGATAAACATTCAGTATGCAACAAGTTCCTTTCCCCAGACCATAGGGAAGAAACCTGCCCGGCCTGTGCCCAGTTTCGATCCCAAAAAACGATATGAAACAGGCAAGAAATGCAGCGACAGGCACCGGAACCGGACACCATCTTCGATGATGACCAGGATCTACAGGACGCCCCAGACTCTGACCTCAAAATCGTCACCGTCGAGGACTACTCCGACTCAGACGAGGAACTCCCATCGGGGCAAATCTAGAGTACACTACCACCGACACCGACTAGCCCGTTACCAAAGGCTCCGGTCGAGGCATCGCCAAAAGGCCTTAGCCAAGATCATAAGAAACTTTCGCCAGCCCCACTTTCCGGCTCGGCTCTGAAATCGAAACCGAAACCTTCAGAAACACCAGGGCCCAGTACCATCGTCCCGAAGAAGGTTCCAAAGCCAAAAAAGGTCACCGACCCGAAGGGCGTTGATCCAAAAAAGGCCGCACAGCCAATGAGCGTCGACCTAAAAAAGACTGTCGACCCCACAAAGGCTGTTCAGCCAAAAACCGTCAACCCCAAAAGACTGGTCGACCCGAACAAAGGCACACAGCCAAGGGGCGCGAACCGAAAAAGGTCGCCGACCAGAACAAGCCTGCTGCTCCGAAAACCGTTGACCCGGCAACCGGCGCCGTACCGAAACCAGTATCCAAGCCGGACAAGCCTATCGACCCGAAGATAATGGCTCCTAATACACCAGTCGATCCAAAAAAGATCATCGACTCTATGAAAGACACTCATCCAAAGAAGTCTACAGAGCATAAAAAACGTGTCGACCCAAAAGTTATGGTCGACCCGAAACCACTCGTCGACCCGAAATCAGGGCCCGAGCTGAAAAAGTCAAACAAACCTCCAAAAGTCGTAGAAAAACCAAGTGTTACCGACCCGAAAAAGTCTAACACTAAACCCAGGTCTGTAGAGGAAGAATTATTCCACCTAGATCCATCAGACGACCAAGCTAAAATATATATTAACCCAGACACTGGTAAAGTTACCATCCTGCATAGGAAAAAGAGGCCTTTGGACTTTGCTCCAGATTCACCTATTCCACTAAAGAAAAAGGACTTTGGGACTTCTCCCTCAAGAACCTTCATCCCTTTTCAACCTATCATGCCTACCACACCTTTTTGCTCCTTCCTCACCTTCACACCACGGGGTCGATGAGGGAGACACAGGGTATGAGCCACAGCCTCAATATGATTTCCCACAAGATCCTAACCAAGAGGAACCCTGGAAAGAGCCAACAGACCCTTATGACACCCATCTCATCCAGGAGGGAAAGTTCGCTCGACGCTGCTGACACCGCAGCCAGGTCGATTAATACTAGCGTCCTGCTACGCAGACATGCATGGCTGCGTATTTCCGGTTTTAAGAATGAGGTGCAGTCCACCATTCTTAACCAATCTGTCAATCCTGATTTTCTATTTGGCCCGGCTGTCGACACCATATTGGACAAAATGAAAATGGACACTGAAACCGCAAAATCTATGGGTGCTTTGCAATTTCAACAACATAGGGGCTCCTTTCGACGCTCCTCATACAGAGCAAACACACGAGGTAATACTTCGCAAACATCTGCCTCATACAAAGGTAACACACAAGGTTCCTTCAATAAGAACACATCCAGGGGAGGTTACAGAGGTAACAGTAATAAGGGAAGAGGGCGTGGAGGCAATAACACCAGAGCCTCCACTGCCACAAAACAGTGACTTCAGTACGCTGCCTCCGGACCACTTAACACCAGTCGGAGGCAGACATCAGCAGTTCCCACCTGTCTGGCACGCAATTACCACGGACCGGTGGGTAAGAGAAATTATCCAGTCTGGTTATTGCCTAAAACTGACTTCTACGCCACCAAACATACCACCTAGACATCGTCCTATGTCCACGGAACACATCACCCTGCTACAACAAGAGGTGAAATGCATGCTGGAAAAGGGGGCCATAGAGCAAGTCCTTTTTCACCAACAGGGGACAGGAGTATACTCCCTATACTTCCTTATTCCAAAGAAGGACGGTTCGCTCAGACCAATATTGGACCTCTGACCCCTAAATCAATACATACTGTCGGAGCACTTCCATATGATCACACTACAACAAGTGCTCCCCTTGCTACAGCAAGGAGACTTCCTAGCCACACTAGACCTCAAGGATGCATACTTCCATATACCCATCCATCCAGCCCACAGAAAATACTTAAGGTTCACTATAGAAGGTCAACACTACCAATTCAAGGTTTTGCCCTTCGGGGTTACCACGGCTCCAAGAGTGTTATCAAAATGCTTAGCGACAGTGGCGGCACATCTGAGGAGGCAACACGTCCATGTGTTCCCTTACCTGGACGATTGGCTAATACAAGCAAAATCGTACCAAGAGTGTGCGGCACACACGTCGCAAACAATACAGTTGCTACACAAAATCGCATCTGCAGCCTCCCCACATACAGCAATACCTGGGAGCCACGATAAATACCTCAGTGGCAAAGGCATATCCAAACTCAGCAAGGATAGCCAGCATGCAGATACTCATTCGCAAATTCCTGCCACAACACTCCTTGCCAGCTCAAGTCTTCATGCAGCTCATAGGCATGATGGCCTCCTGCATATTCATTGTCCCCCATGCCAGACTCCAAATGCGCCCATTACAGGAATGCCTAGCACGGCAATGGAACCAGGCTCGTGGACAACTAAAAGACCTAGTGTTGGTAGACAGTCGCACTCGCAACTCTCTGCAGTGGTGGAACCCACAAAACCTTTCCAAGGGGCGACTGTTCCAAGAGCCAGTTCCACAACTAGTACTAACAGCGGACGCATCACTGACAGGCTAGGGAGCCCATCTCCTTCAATACACAGTACAATGGCTCTAAACAAACAGAAATAGCTGCATATCAACCAACTAGAGTTGCTAGCAATATTCCTAGCCATGAAGGCTTTTCAGAAATACTTGTACAACAAGACGGTGTTGATCTGAACGGACAACATGACCGCAATGTACTACATCCAAAAACAGGGGGGGGGGACGCACTCTCCACAGCTGTTCCATCTGGCACAGAGCATATGGAGATGGGCGATTCCCAAAAACATTTTTCTCCTCTCGGAACACCTACCGGGGAAGGACAATCAGATTGCCGACTTGCTCAGCAGGCACAGCCAACAAATACACGAATGGGAGATTCACCCCCATGTTCTCCAGCCCTTCTTCGAAGAGTGGGGTCACCCAGAGGTAGACCTGTTTACCACAAAAGAAAACTCCAAATGCCGGTACTTTGCCGCCAGGTTCCCACATCCGTTGTCACTGGGCAATGCGCTATGGATGAACTGGTCAGGCAGATTTGCGTACACTTTTCCCCCAGCACCGCTGATCCCGCAGGTGGCACGCAAACTGCGACAACACTCACTCACACTAATCCTAGTTGCTCCCACATGGGCGAGACAACCATGGTACACAACGTTCCTAGAACTTTCAGTAGTTCCTCATCAACGACTGTGCCTTGCTCCCCATCTTCTAATCCAGAACCATGGATAAATAAGACACCCAGATCCCTATCAGATGAACCTAGCGATCTGGCTCCTGAGGTCTTGGAGTTCGGATACCTTAACTTGCCCCCAGACTGCATGAACATCATTAGGGAGGCAAGACGACCAACCACACGAGCGTGCTATGCAGCTAAATGGAAGAGATTTGTTATTTACTGCAACAATAACCAAATCAACCCATTAGACACTTCCATACAAAACATTATAGGTTACCTGCTGCACTTACACACAAGTAACTTAGCATACTCTTCTAGACGACTACATCTTGCTGCTATAGCAGCATACCTTCAAAACAGGCAACACCTTTCACTGTTTAGAGTACCAGCAATCAAAGCCTTCATGGGAGGTTTAAAGAGGGCGATCCTTCCACGACACCCCCCTTCCCCAGTCTGGAATGTTAATATTGTGCTTACCAGACTCATGGGACCTCCTTTCGAACCTTTACACTTATGCGAACTACAATTCTTAATGTGGAAGGTTGCATTCTTGGTTGCCATTACCTCACTCAGAAGAGTGAGCGAATTACAGGCACTAACAATTCAAGAACCTTTCATGCAGGTACATGCTAACAGGGTAGTTCTTAGAACAAACCCCAAATGCATGCCTAAAGTTGTATCCAATTTCCATATCAATCAAGCAATTGAACTGACAGTATTCTTTCAGAACCCAGTCAGTAGCTGAGAGAACCCTACACACACTAGATGTAAAAAGAGCTCTACTTTATTATGTGGATAGGACTAAATCCTTTAGAAAAACAAAACAACTATTTGTTGCTTTTGCACCACAGCACAAAGGAAATCCCATTTCAAAGTCAGGAATAGCCAGATGGATAGTTAAATGCATTCAAATATGTTATCTAAAAGCTAAACACACTTTAGCAGTCCCCCCTAGAGCACACTCTACTCGGAAAATGGGGGCATCCATGGCTTTCCTAGGAAATATTCCCCTTGAAGACATCTGTAAGGCAGCCTCTTGGACCACCATACACACTTTCACTAAGCACTACTATGTAGACGTGCAAGCAAAACAGCAAGCTGCTGTAGGCCAGGCTGTCCTCAAAACTCTTTTCCAAACTGCTGCAGCTGGCACAGGTGGCCACCGTTAGAGGAGATATTGCTATTCAGTCTATGCACAGATATGAATTCAGCAGCCCACATGCCTCGAAGGGAATATGCTACTTACCAGTATGCACCTGTTCTTGGCATGTAGGGCTGCTGACATTCATATCGCCCGCCCTCCTTCCCGCTGCCTGTCGCAGCTGCAGCATTCTCTTTGGCATGGCCATCTCTTACTTTCCTATCTCCATCTCTGCCACAATGGCGAAAAACAATCTGAGGATGGAGAAGATGCCCATGCGCACTGTAGTCCAGGGGAGGAGTCACCTATCTCGTGATACTTCGAAGACTCTTCCAAGACAACAAAGTGCAATCATCCGGACCCAACACTAGGTGGCGATCTATGCACAGATATGAAGGTCAGCAGCCCTAAATGCCAAGAACAGATGCATACTGGTAAGTAGCATATTCCATTTTTATACAAACAAATATGGTCTGAGTTCAGTCTTTGTTTGTGTGACATGATTTGCTGATTGTGTAGAAAAAATGCTTAACACTATCCTCTGATAAAAGCCTTACTGCTCAACCACACTATCACAAATGGAGAGTAAGGTGCTTTCTAACTTTACCTCTACCTACCTTTGGGGTTCCACTGGACTCTCAGCACACTATACCTCACTTTGGTATAGTATATACAGAGCCAGCTTCCTACAGAGAGGCGGCAGTTTTATGCTTAAAATGAAGTAAAACATTGACCTTGAGATAGGCCTTGGAGAGAAATTGGAAAGATCCAAAGGTCAAAATGCTATAGCCAGTTTTTGAAGATCCATCAAACCCCTTTGTCTCTGCTTAGGCGGGAGATGTTCTTCCATCCACCCGCCCACTGTCACACAAGTTTATTCTCCCCTCTTCCCCTGCCCAATTCCCCCTCTCCCACCCATTTTTCCGCCTCCCCAATTTTTTTGTTGCTAGTTTACTACCACGCATGATCGTTGAGGTACCTAGCTGGCTTTGGATAAGAGGGCCAAAGACCATGAGTATGGTGGCTGCTTCAACAGGATGTTGAGGGGTGAAAGCTTATTTAGTGTGGCAGCGTAGTCACAGACGTACCCCCACAGAGCTGCACACACTATCACCCCCCACACACCTGTACAAACTGACAGATGCACATGTTTCAATTGAGCTTTTCCATTCCCCACTCCACCCATGAAACCATGCACACAGCATATTCTGTATATAGTGGAGAGGTGTGGCTCACTGGTTAGAGGCGGCAGACCTGTAAGCAGAGAACAGCCCGGGACCAGGGTTCAATTCCCGACGCGGCAGGGTCTTGGACCAGGGTCAACGCACTCGATAATTCTCGCCTCAGTGCCTACTCTAACCAGGGAACACACTCGGTAACTCTGGGCATTAAGCTTGCCCCATCTCTACAACGGCCCCCCCACAGACGCCGGGGATGCCTGGTTTCACCCTGGAGATACCCAGAAAAGGGACCATCTCATAGGGAAAACCAGGACGGGTTCCCCAGCGGTCTACAGCGCCAGGACACTCGGGTAGAGTAACAGTGCGCTTTACAAGTATCCCACATTTACATATTCATTTGACGTTTTTGTCAATAACTACAAACTTTGACTGTGGCCTCCGAGTACTTTCATCTGGGTACATATAAAGATGGGTCGCAAATATAATCTTAGATGGAATCTGATGATGAGAACCTGCTTCTCATGAGGTAGTTAGTCCATTATTGAAGGGGGGGCTTTTCCAGGAATACCCACTGTCCAGGATGGTGGGGTGAGGGGGTGAAAAATGTAGCTCTATTTTCCATGATAGTCTAGGTCACTGGAGGAAAAAATAAGGCTATCCAGACAACGTACAAGGGCATGGCAGTCCAGTTTCCTAAAGCCGTGAAAGCTACTTTCATACCAACAGCAGTGGCAAAGTACCACATGCTCCCTTCCTTAGCCTGGAGCTCCACCTTGTGGCCTTATCCTGAACTTCGTCCCCCTATGTTCATGTATCCTACATGTCCTGTTAATTTTTCGATCTGCCCCCTCGTATGCTTTTTTATGGTTTTGACTTTTGATGTTTCTAACTAGCGCCAGTTATTATATGTCTTAATTATCTTCCACTGCTCTATGGCCCATAACCTCATTTTATGTATCTCTGATATGATTGTTTTGATTCGCTGGACTGTTTTAACAATGCTCCCAACTTGTGAATATGTGCAGTCTAATGACCCAGTACTCTTGGTCCTAAATCCGAGCGATCCTCACCCTGTATAGCTTTGCGGGGATTGATTGTTTGCTGTTTTTGGGGATATTTCAACATTGCCTTAATATTACTTCCACCATATGCAACGGTGATGTGATTTGTTTGTTTCGCTGGACTTTGTTCTGCTCACTCCCTTCGTATATTACTTAACTCATATTCTCTTGACTCTGGCCCCTTTCTCTCATATTATTCTCCCATTCCCTTTCCTTGCTCTTCCTTTTCCGAATCCTCCCCTTACCCTTTCCCAACACCGCGTCCTTCCGCTTCTCCCTTTCCAAGTCTCTCCCTCCACATCCTCAACCCATTGCTCACGTGATTATCTGATTCTCCTCTCCCCTACTTTTTTTCCTTTGCCCAATATGCCTCCTCTCAATATCCCATCCCCTCCCAGGACTTTTCTTTATCTAAACATGGTCCCAACTCCTGGTCCAATCCGTACCCCCCCCAATCTTTCTAAAAACGCTAGAAAAAAACTCAAACACAACCTCCTCATTCGAAATCCTGAAACACTTATTGTTGACAACTACTACAGCCCTACCGCCCCCATTAAAACGAATTACATCTTCTACTCCAAACGCCCCTCTAAATGTAAAAGCATTTTCACACAACATCTCCCAGTCACTAAAACCTCCAAAATACCCCATGGCGACAAACTTTCCACCACTCCCTCTCCAACCTTTCGTGGGGAAATCAACATCTCCATATTTAAAACTGGTAACATCCTCATCCAAGCGGCCGTACCCCATCTTAACACCTTCGAACTCCATTTCAGATCCTTGACCATCCAACTTTCCAATTCCACCAACAGCCTCCCACCTCCTCTCTCCCCTCCGACCCCGCCCCACCAGCCCACTTCTCCCGCCCCTGACATTACAACATCTAATGACACTATGCAAACGTTGACACCTATCCCCTCTTTTCTCACTATAACCCCCCCTCTCCCATTGATCCTCTCCACACCCCCTCACTCCCAATCCCCCTTGCACCCAATCAGCCCACCCATTCCCCTCCCTAGGACTCCTCCCTCTGTGCCCTCTTTCACTGTCTCCCCTTCCATTCCTCCTCCAACACCCCCTCACTCCTCCTCTCCCAACTCATCCTCTCTCTCACCATATCACAATACTCCCCACCCAGATTCCCCTTCCTTTCCTCCTCCAACCCCTCCTCACTCCTCCTATCCCAACTCATCCTCACACCCACCGAATCACAACACTCCTCACCCAGATTCCCCTTCCTATCCTCCTCCACCCCTTCATTCCTCCCCTCCCAATTCAGCCTCACACCGTCTGAATCTCACTTCCCCCCACACCTCTTCTCCCAACTCATCTTCTCCCTCGCTGAACCATATTCTTCCCATTATCCCCCCTCTCACTCCCACACCAATCCACAACTATACCTCCTTGCTATCTCAAAACTTCTCATCCACAGATGTCCCTTCTCCCCCCTACCCCGACATGCCACTCCTTCTCCCATACAACTACAGCCCTCCCTGCTCTCCTACCTGCTTCGGCTCTTCTCCTTCTCAGATCAGGCCTCCTGCCTGCATTTGCTCACTGCCTCCTCAGAGCAGATCCCACTCCGCAGCTAACTCTGAACCCCATTTGTCCTCCTCCCCCCCCCCCCACCATATTTACCCCCTCACTCTTATCTCAAACTCCCTTCGTAACATCGAACGTAACCTCACCACCCTTACCAGAGATCTCTCTCGTCTCAGGAACGATATCCTCAACCTCAAATCCAGCGACCTCACTCCCCAAAAAAACACCGCCAGCCCTAGTCTAATAAACCCCACCGCATCTAAAACGTGGAAAACAAATCCCTTGCTTTGCCGGGCTCAAAGACCACTCCGCACCACTTGCACCCTCTCTCACCAGGAGATTTCCGACCTTCAAAATTCCTACCCTCCTTACTCACCAACCATGTACACGCCTCCCACCTTCTCAAGCATCCCCGTCATATTGGGAACCAGTCGTACTCCCCCTTCACCTGTCTCACCTAGACCCCCTCCTCATCTCACCTCCATTCATACCCTCCCATCTCCCAAACCCACTCCCAAACCCCTCACCTGCATGCTTGTTAACTGCCGCTCCGCTGCCCGACATGCCATAGAAATCTCTGAAACCATCCTTAGCGAATCCATCGACATCGCGTTCCTTACAGAATCCTGGCTTAATGAACACTCTACTAGTATTCTTGACCTACTCTCACCCCCGGGCTACTCCATTATTAGGAAAGATAGACCCATCCGAAAAGGCGGTGGTGTAGCTATCATCTTCAAAGACGAACTACAGCTATCCCTTATCAATAACGCAGAATATGCCTCCTTTGAATACCTTGTAGCCGAACTCAAAATACAGGATTCCATTCCCCCCCCCCCATCCGCCTTCACAATATATATAATCCGCCTGGAAATCACTACCCATTCATCGACGAGCTATCTAACCTTCTTACGCAATCCTCAATTTCCAAATCTAAAAACATCTTCCTGGGAGACTTTAACCTCTATTGGAATGATACTAAAGATCCCTCAATCTCCCTCCTGTATGACCTTCTCGAAATTAATGACCTCAAACAAATCTGTCAGTCACCAACCCATTCCAAAGGAGCCACCCTTGACGCTATCATTACCAGCAAAGATCTAGCCCTCCTATCTAACATCATTCCGATTGACTGGTCCGACCATCACCTTATCCTGTTCTCCATAAACAACTCTGCCTCCACCCCTCCGTCCAAAACTATTAAACCCATGAAACTGATCAGAAATCTCAGTCATATCCCTCCTGACTTACTTGAATCCAAACCTCAGGCCCAGCTTCTCGCTATCCCTCCTTCCCTCAACACGAACGAACTAACCAAACAATATAACAGAGCTGTCACTGCTACCCTTGACCTTCTAGCACCACTCAAACTCAAAAAACAAAGAAATATCCCCTCCAAATCATGGTTTAACACAGACCTAAACATTGAAAGACGTAGACTCAGACTGACTGAAAGATTATAGAGACAGCACCCTTCTCCTTCTAACCTGGCCAACCTCACTTACTAGATCGTCCTACAAAAAACACATCTTTAGACAAAAAACTTCCTTCCTCAGATCACAACTAGATCGAGCTCAGAACAGGCCAAGAGAACTATTCAACATTGTGCGCAATCAAACTGCTTCCGCTCCCCCTGTCCCACTGGCCTCGAAGACTAGATGTGAAGAAATAGCTCTCTTTTTTTCAGACAAAATTAAACTAATTGAGCAATCCTTCCTCTCTACTGCGATCCCTACCACCAATCCGAACACCTCTCTTAATATCTCACCCTCCATCAGAACTCCCCCTACACCCTCTACGGCCCATCATAACTCTGATCTCCCTTACCCCTCCTTGCCCCCTAATTTCCTGGACTCCAATCATCCTAACTCTCTTACTAAAAATAATGCCGCTTGGCTTAACTTCCAGCCAGTCACGGAAAGAGACGTCTTTAACATCATTTCCAAACTCAAGCCTTCCTCCCACACCAAAGACCCTCTTCCATCCAAACTTGTCCAAAACCTCAAACATATCATCACCCCTACCTGGACCTCTATTATCAACAGCTCCCTTGCCACCGGCTGTGTCCCCACTTCATTGCAACTAGGCCAAATCACCCCCATTATCAAAAATCCTTTGGCAGACCCAAACGACCTCAATAACCTTCGTCCCATCTCCAACCTTCCCCTTCTTTCTAAAGCCCTGGAAAAATGTGTTCTTCTCCAACTAGAGAGACACATTGAACACTTTAACTTACTAGACCCCTTCCAATCTGGCTTTAGGAAAGGATGCAGCACTGAAACCGCCATGCTAAACATTGTTGATGACATCCACCACTCACTCGACAATGGCGAATCTAGCCTTCTGATCCTCCTTGATCTCTCTGCAGCGTTTGATACTGTTAACCACTCTACTCTACTCAATGTTCTTAGAGATCGATTCGGCCTACATGGTATGACACACAAATGGTTCGTCTCATACCTACAACACCGTTCTCAACAAATCAAAATCCAAAATTGCCCATCTAACCCTACCTCCATCTCCTTAGGAGTTCCGCAAGGATCCATCCTCTCTCCCTCTCTCTTTAACCTTTTCATGGAACCCCTCACACTCATTCTTAAACAAGCCGGGATCAACTACCATCTCTATGCCGATGACACCCAACTCTATTATAGGATTAAAACCCATGCTGACATCCTTCATTTCAACAACACTCCTCAAGATTCAAGCCTGGTTCCACACTAACCACCTCAAACTCAACCCTAAAAAACTGAAATAATTCTTTTTTCCCCTAAAAACAACCAGCTCCCTATTCAGAATTGGATCTTTGACCTTAATGCCCTCAACTGCTCCTTATCTTTGTCCTCCTCAGTCAAATCACTAGGTATCTCACTTGACAACCTCCTAACCCTCAAGACACACATCACTAATTCTGCCAAAGGAGCCCTCTTCACTCTCCGCCACCTTAAGAAAATCAAGCCCTTCATCCCTATCGATGATTTCAAACTAGCAGTCCAATCCCTTGTTCTTTCTCGCATCGACTATGGCAATGCCATTCTCACCGGAATTCCCAAGATCCACCTCGCACCGCTTAAATCTGTGCTGTACCTTGCAGCTAGGCTTACCTCTGACTGCAAGCGATTCGACCACATCTCCCCTACCCTTAAATCCTTAAATGGCTCCCCATTGAAGGTAGACCCACGTACAAAACAGCCTGCATTACACACAAAATTCTCCATCAGAATACACCGACCTACCTCGCTAACAAGCTCACAAAAGCCGGTTGCTCCCGTTCCTTGAAAAGCACAAACACCTTCCTTCTTATCCCCCCATTCAAAAAAGAAAACCACCCAGTCTCGGTCCTTTTCCGGCAACGCTCCATGCATTTGGAATGCCCTTCCAACTGACCTTCGTTGCAACCCTTCCTACCCTTGCTTCAAAAAAGAACTCAAACTACATCTCCTCAATAAATATTGGGGACCATAATCCATATCTGCTATCTTCCACTGGCCACTTCTGTCCGACCTCAGATACATCCGCCTCCCTTCTTTTCAGCCTTACTTCGCCCTTCCTCCTCGTCACTTCCACCTCCCTGTTTACCACCTTCACTCCTCCCTGCACCCCCCTTCCCTTGTCCTCCGTCTGCCCTCATTTCTGCCCCTCCTGCTCTCATCCTTACAAACCCAAATCTGACCACCAACCTCCCTATCCTCCTCTGCAATTTTCAATGTATGCCTGGTTATTTTTGATTATCACATCTCCCACTTTTCGGTGTTCTTATTTCCCATATTTCTCATTTTGAAATATGTCTGGCGGAGACTTATATGTTGTTTATACTCATTTATGCTATGTATGACCCATGTCTTACTGACCTTCTTGTCTCAAAATGTAAAGCGCTCTGATACCCCTGGGTCTAGCCAGCGCTATATAAAACCTCGAAATAAATAAATAATAGACTGTTGGCTCATGGTGTTAATGTTGTGTACTTGTTCACATTCTTTTCTCTTTATTCAGAACTGTTGTGGTGAAGAAGCAGAGGAGCAACACAAACAGCCGTGTGATCTGCTGGGAGTGAGCAAGCTCTTAGACCAAGGGCACTACGCATCTTTGGTAAATAAGTTGTCACTTATTTAATGCTGAAATAATCATGCTCTGCTTCCTTATTTTTTCATGTAATGGTCCTCCTTTTCTCTATGCAAACTACTTTTGGCCTGCTAAGTCATTGCTTGTCATGCATTCTTAACATACATTGCCCTGAATAGTAATTATGTGCTTTTTGACACTTCATTAATTAGTTTTACACCCAGCACCAATCCCAAACTTAAATGCCATCCTTGGGACCCAATCACTCCACCAGTTATGAATTTGCTGGCTCCTACTCCACCTATTACCATTGACACAATTGCACCTTTCCCACGTACCATCTTTTCATTATGGTAGAAATGTGTTTCTCCATCTGATAGAAGTTTAGTCGCAGATTCCTTAACTTAGAATATCCCCAGGCGTCAGACTGGACCCGGAAAATCTTGCACAGCAGCACCTCTGCGTGCCGGGGGCGGAGCTATATATGCCCGCCCGGGTGCGCCGACATCAGTTTTGCAGCGTGAATCTTTCTGGATTCACTATGCTGTGTATTATTCTGCGGTGTAGTGATTGGGTCCGGAATCGTAGTCTGTGAGAAAGTGCCATCTTTCTTGCCTTGGTATGCCCCACTTTTTTCTGAACTGCTGATGTGGTTTGACTGAGTGTGCCCTGGGTCCCTGCCAATCAGGTACCTTCCCTAAAAAGAAAAGCTATGCTGAAACAGAAAACCCAATTGGCATCTCTGGCTACCCTAGGTACCCAGGGCATGGTGCCCAGAGAAGACCCCTGAGGGCTGCAGCACTTATTGTGCCACCGTCAGGGGCCCTGTACCCTGGCAGCCACACACTGCCTTTGCAGGCGGAGTGCCTAAGTACAGAACTAAAACGAGGCTCGCCATGGCATACATCCCAATGCTAATTGCGAGGATGCCTTTTGCCTCGAAAGTATTAGAGAAGCTTTTGAATAGACAACTGTTGCATTTCCTGGGGAGAGCAAATGTATTGGATCACTCGCAGTTCGGTTTCCGTGAAGGGCACGGAACAGAGACTGCATTGCTGATGGCCACTGAGGAGCTCAGGAGTGTTCTGGATGCCGGGGGGGAAGGCCGCCCTGATTTTGTTAGATCTCTCGGCGGCCTTTGACACGGTAAACCACGACACTCTACTCACCCGGCTCAATGAGGCTGGACTACACAGGACAGCCCTGGCCCTATTAGCATCCTTCCTATCCAACAGGTCTTTTACGGTGGAACTGGGAGATGCCACATCTAAAGCCTTTACATCTCCTTGTGGGGTACCCCAGGGGTCGTCACTAAGCCCCACTCTTTTTAACCTTTATGTGGCGCCCCTGGCGGCTATCATCCGGAATTGTGGCTTTCTCCCAGTTTCATACGCAGACGACACGCAAATAGTGGTCTCCATCTCTAATAACACTCAAGAGACAGCGACCAGGTTTAAACACTGCAGATCACGTGCTGGATGCAGACTAACTGCCTCAAGCTAAACGGCGATGAAAGCGAAGTGATGCTGCTGGGCTCAGACATGCAATCCTGGTCCCAGGACTGGTGGCCAGATAATCTAGGGCAATGCCCTTCGCCAGTACAAAAGGTAAAAAACTTAGGCATACTCCTCGACAACAAATTGTCCTATGAAGCAAAAACCAATAAATTATTATCATCGATATGGTTCATCGTGAAGATGATCAGGAAGTTGCTACCTTTCATTCCGCTGACATCATGCAAAACAGTAGTAACTATGCTGGCGTTGTCAAGACTAGACTACTGCAATGCGCTGTATGCGGGGATGCAATCCCAACACCTCTTGAAACTCCAACGCTTACAAAATGCAGCAGCGCGACTGGTGCTGAACATACCTAAACATGAGTCCATAGCCCAGGGTTTGAGAGCTCTGCACTGGCTATCTGAAAAATAGAATAACATTTAAATCCCTGAGTCTTGCATACAAAGCTCTGCATGGCGCAGGCTCACATTTTCTAAAAAAACATCTGGTTAATTATCAGCTAAACAGATCGCTGAGATCCAGTAACCTCAATCTGATCCAGGTCCCCAGAGACAAACAACTTAGATGGGGAGGGAGAAACTTCCTGCTGTATGCAGCAAAGGCGTGGAACCTGCTTCCAATTTCAATTAAGAACTGCCCCTCTCTACTTTCCTTTCGGCAAGAGATAAAAACATGGCTATTCAGTCTGGGATAGTCGTCTCCGGTTTAGCAGTTCAGTCAAGTATTCTATTTTTAGCGCCAAGACGCCCATGGGCATTCGTTGCGCTTTACAAATCCATAATCCAATCAAATCTGTGTGCCATGGCCACCAGACCCCACTGCCCTGGCACACTTCAGTCACTCCTCTGGCTGAGTTCCCTATGCCAGAGGTGAGGGCACAGGTGCATGAGCCCTGTGCCCCTACAGTACTCTGGGCCATTCCTGGGCACTGTAAGTGCAGTGATGCCATTAAGAGTATATGGTGCAGGGAGGTTGTCATTACGAACTCCACAGCATCATAATGGCTACACTGAAGACTGACAAGTTTGGTACCAAACTTCTCAGCACCTTAAACCCGCACTGCTGCCAGTGTGGGATTTAATGTAAGATGCACGAGAGGGCATCTTAGAGTAGCCCTCCAAAACCCGAATCTACAATCCACGTCCATGCAGCCTATATCCACAGGCTACACTGTCCAGTACTTCAACTAGAAATTCCACCAAAAACCCACAAACCGCACAGCCTGTCCAGATTTCTCCATAGAGAAAAACTTTCCTTTTCCAGCAAAACCCTCTGGAATGATAGAGAGGAAGGAATGGACAGACAAGCCCCATAGGCTGCCATTATGTGGCTCAAAACAGGATACTGTGCCTTTAAGAGAACCCTCCAGAACTCTCTCAGTATCCCAGAATGCACAGCAGGTCCCTCTTACTTTCAGTTCCTTTTGAAGGCGTAACACGCCAGACCTGTAGCATTCCGTACATAATATCTTTCTCCACCGGGGAGGAGGGCGGGCGCTTATGACTAGAACAGAGATACCCCTACTACAGAACTAGAGTTACAGGACAGAAACTACTCCTTCTGTAGTAGGGGATCTCTGTGTATAGTCATAATCTAGTGAATAGAATGGCAAGCCCATCCCCACACCAAAGCGGCGGTGGAGAGAATAGAATTAACACCACCACTGTGCGAACAGATTTCGCAGCGAAGCCTGCCCAACCTGAGTGTCTGTCCTGGCATCAGTGTCCAGACAGTTATGCTTAGCAAAGGTATGAACCGACTTCCAAGTGGCCGCCTTGCAGATTTCTGCAATAGAAACATTACGAAGCAAAGCAGTCATGGCAGCTTTGCCCCTGGTGGAATGAGCCTTAGGTTTACCCCCTAAGGTCTTATTAGCCTTCTGGTAACACAATTGTATACAGGACACAATCCACCCCGAGATGGACTGTTTAGAGGTAGCAAGACCGGTCCTGACTGATCCATAATTGATAAACAATTGGTCTGACCTACGAATATCTTTGGTATTATCCAGATAAAATTTCAACACCCTCCTAACATCCAGCGAATGCAGAGACCTTTCCGATGGCGATGAAGGATTCTGAAAAAAACGTAGGTAAAGTTATGATCTGGTTAACATGGAAATCGGAGAACTTTCGGAAGAAATTTAGGGTGAGTACGCATAACAACCGTAGCAGCATGAAATACAGCATAAGGTTCTTGGCAACACAAGGCCTGATTTTCACTCACCCTGCGGGCCGATGTGACGGCCACGAGGAACGCCGCCTTCCAGGACAGGTGCTGCAACGAAGCCTTATGAATAGGTTCGAAAGGCTCCTTCATCAATCTGGACAGCACCACCTTCAATTCCCATGAAGGCGAAGGAAGCCGGACAGGAGGAAACACTTTCTTCAAGCCTTCCAAAAAGTCCATGATTACAGGGATCTCGAAGAAGGAAGTCTGCGAAGGGCATTTCCTGTAGGCAGTCGGCGCAGCGAGATGAACCTTAATGGAACGAAAATTAAGGCCAGACTGCGCCAAATGTAGATAATACGGAAGGATGACATCTTCCTTACATGTCGTTGGATCATAGTTCTTGGACTTGCACCAGACGCAGAATCTCTTCCACTTGTAAGCATAGGATCCTAGTGGAAGGTCTCTTAGCCTCCTTCAGTATGTCCATACAATCTTCTGGTAGATTCAAATGGCCATATTGCACTATCTCAGGAGCCATGCTGCCAAACTCCAAGACGAGAGGTTGGGGTGCACCGTTTGCCCCCGAACTTCGTGAAAAGTTCCGGCTGGCACGGCAGCCATATGTGAGGAAGGAGAGACCGGTGAAGCAGGTCCGTGAACCACCACTGCCTGGGCCAATCCGGGGCAATCGGGATCATCCGTGCCCTGAACTGGGACAGCTTGATGAGCACCGCCGGAATCAGGGGAATGGGAGGAAAAGCGTACAGGAAGCTGTTAGACCAGTCGATCCATAGCGCATTCCCCAGCGTCCCCTGCTGGTAGTACCTGGAGGCGAAGTCTCGGCATTTGCGATTTCCGGCAGAGGCGAACAGATCTATGTCTGGAGTCCCCCACCTTGCGAAGACGTCCCCTAGTACTTCGTCGTTTATAACCCATTCATGGTTTTCATGAATCGGTCTGCTCAGCGCGTCCGCCTGAACATCCTGCACACCTGGCAGATGAGACGCCGTTATCGTCAGTCCTCTGGCTAACAGCCAGTGCCAGATCGCCTGCGCTTCCTGTGACAGTGTGCGCGATCTCGCGCCCCCCTGCTTGTCGAGGTAATACATCATGGTCGTATTGTCCGTCCGCACAAGCAAGGAGTCGGTCTGGAAGGACCGATGAAAGGCCTTCCATGCCAAGTGAACAGCTCTGAATTCCAGGAAACTGATGTAACACGTGGACTCTGTCGGAGACCACGCTCCCTGGATCTGTAGATGGTCTGAATGCGCTCCCCAGCCCAGGAGAGACGCATCCGTAACGATAGCCTGAGTCGGGAAGTCCCTGTGGATAGGAACCCCTCTGAGGATATTCTCTGCTAAGCACCACCATCTCAGGGACAGTTGGGCGTGAAGAGAACAATCCTGTAGCGGCCTCGTGTGTAGGCGCACATGCGGAGTGAGGAAGATACAAGAGGCCATCGCTCCCCATAAAGAAGACATGGAGCAGCTAAGAGAGCCTGAGCCTTCCGAGGGATGGATAAGCGTCTCTCCTCCGAGGGAAACACGCTAGCCGACAGCGTATTGATGGAGGCTCCCGAGCACCGCAGGCACTGTACCTGGATCGGGACAGACTTGGACAGATCTATGTGCAACCCCAGACGGTTCAGCAGGACGGTCGTCCTGTTGAAGTGCAATTGTGCTTCTAGGAAGTTGGAGGCTTTGTCTACCCATACCTGGACGATTAGTTGATCAAACACCTTGTTCTGTCTCAGGTTCGCTGCTATCACAGCTATGCATGCCGAAAAAGTCCTGGGTGCAGACTTCAGTCCAAACGGTAGTACGGTGTACTGATCGTGATTGGTGCCGACGAGGAAGCGCAGGAATTTCCTATGTCTCCAAGGAATGGGCACCTGGAGGTACGCATCCTGCAGGTCTATAGCGCACAGCCATCCTCCTCTTTGCAGCTTAGGAAAAAATCCGGCGCAAAGACAGCAACCATGCGTTTGCTTAACGCTAAACCAGAATGGGCCTGAACTCTATCTGGTCCTTTTCTCGCACCCGAAAGGACCGTGACTACAGACCTTCTCTTAGAGACCGAGGGACGTCGTATCTCCCTGCTTCTCAACAGGGTAACGCCCTGCGCTCGGAACTCGCGCAGCTGGAACTGCGAGGGGAACTGGTGGAATTGCTGGAGGAGGGCTGACAAACGAAGATTGTCTTAGACCCGGCCGGCATTTGTCTGCCGAGGAGCAACAGGCTCCCCTGTGCATGCGCACAATACACTTGTGAATTATTAAATGGCGGCCCGGGACCACAGACAAAATCTGGGAGGAAAAAACGCCGCGAGAAAGGGCGGAAGGCCTTAAGCCGTTCTCCAAGCCCCAAGCCTACAGCCTTCAAAAGTCTCCGATTCAGACTTCATGCGTGCCACTCACTACCCTCATGGCAGCCCAAGGGTTGCCCAAAGAACGGGAGAGTAGAAGCACACTGCTGAGCCGCAGGCTGCAGATACGTGATACGATACAAGTATGGCAACGTAGGTCAAACCCACAATACCTGGGGGTCGGCAGGAGAGAAAACTCAGCTCCGACACCGATGCTTAGATCTAAAACTATCAGTCCCTTAAGACTATCTATTGTAAGGCTTCCCTCCTTTCTCTCGGCAGGGGAACCACAAATCGGTGAAGAAACACCCCCACACAGGGATCTTACCACAACGCCCCAGCAACAGCGGGCCACAGCATGCTGTCTGCATGCCACCACCCCTGCGACCAAGTCAGGAGTACGTTCGAAGCCAGAACCTCCTTCAGGTGGTAGTGGACGAAAGTTAAGTACCGCCAACCAGTTAAGAGTAGGAGAGAGCCTCCCCGTACTCATGGAAGACGCATCCCTGGCATCAAGGCACGGGGATTCGCAGACTGAGGGGCCAAAGGCCCCTGGGGCGGTGGGTGGGAGAGGGGACCGAGAGAATTCCGAAACATCCCCGGTGGTCTCACCAGTGGTGCCAGAGCAGGATGAGTAGATGATGAGTAGGTATGCGAATACTCAAAACTAAGCAGAAGGACCAACGTTCCTCGCGAACACATGGTAAGTAGCCACAGACTCCCCATCAGAAGGGTTCCTCGACGCTGATCAACTGCTCGGCGTCGCGAGTGGACGTTGCCGGGAACACAAAGTCCCCTCCTACGAAGAGAGGCTCACCACGGCGCGAGGTCTGGAACAAGACCCAGGCGTAAAGCACCGGCAAGTATTCCGCGGCTGTAACCCATGACGTCTGCCTCACTACGACGTCACCATCACTAAGACAGTGACTGTCTCTACGACATTGACCAACACCCCGACGTCAAATAGTCACTACGGTGTCAAACACCGAGACGCCGAGCCATCCATAACGGTGACATTTGGACCTAACGGAAGATAGCGGAGCCCAAGCGCCCAACGCCCCAAAAAGGAGCATCACTGCTCCTCGACGTCGAGCCTCACTGCTCCTCGACGTCGAGCCTCACTGCTCCTCGACGTCGAGCCTCACTGCTCCATGACGTCGAGCCTCACTGCTCCATGACGTCGAGCCTCACTGCTCCATGACGTCGAGCCTCACTGCTCCAGGACGTCGAGCCTCACTGCTCCAGGACGTCGAGCCTCACTGCTCCAGGACGTCGAGCCTCACTGCTCCAGGACGTCGAGCCTCACTGCTCCAGGACGTCGAGCCTCACTGCTCCAGGACGTCGAGCCTCACTGCTCCAGGACGTCGAGCCTCACTGCTCCAGGACGTCGAGCCTTCCCATTACGTCGACGCCGCTGACCAGAACCGCGTCATAGCTCAGACGTGCCCTTACTGGGGAGAACCCCAGAGGTCACAGGATGGGACTCGGTAGAGGACCTACCCTCTCCTTACCCAGAGGCTGAAGATGCCTTCAAACTCCCCTGCTCCAAACCTGGGAGCCGAAGCCTCCTAGATAAGAAGTACAGAGAAGACGGGTTTCAAAAGACACAGGCGCAAACAGAATACAAACCCTGTGAGCTTCAGCTGTGGTCTTTAGTTCAGCTGCAGACAAAGCACTTGTCAGAGAAATAGTATAAAGACAAGAAGACTGCAGAAATTCTGCCAAAAAAACACAGCAGAATGTAGATAACGGCCAAAGACATCGAGTGAAGCTGCAAAAATCCAAAATTATCACAAAAATTGAATAAAAAAAGCTCAAAAAAGAAGAGCTAATGCTCCAGGGTCCTGCTAGCAGGAGCTGGAAAAAAGAACTGAAAGTAAGAGGGACCTGCTGTGCATTCTGAGATACTGAGAGTTCTGGAAGGTTCTCTTAAAGGCACAGTATCCTGTTTTGAGCCACATAATGGCAGCCTATGGGGCTTGTCTGTCCATTCCTTCCTCTCTATCATTCCAGAGGGTTTTGCTGGAAAAGGAAAGTTTTTCTCTGTGGAGAAATCTGGACAGGCTGTGCTGTTTGTGAGTTTTTGGTGGAATTTCTAGTTGAAGTACTGGACAGTGTAGCCTGTGGATATAGGATGCATTATCTGTCTTTAAATTCTCTCTTAAGTGTCTGTGCAGGTCTGCATTTTTTGACAACTTGAGAGATTATTTTTGATTGCTCCGGGGTCCGCGCACATGGGCGGGACTATTCACTAGATTATGACTATAACAGAGATACCCCTACTACAGAACTGGAGTTACAGGACAGAAACTACTCCATCTTAGAGATGCCCTCCAAAACCCGAACCTACAATCCACGTCTGGGCTGAGTGGCTGCAGAGGCGGCCACACAGCAGACATGTTGCTGGACCCCTGGGTGGAGAGTCCCTGCTCTCCTGGGCCTGCAACAATGCACATCCTGGGCAAGGTGCTATGTCTCCTCCCCCAGCATGGACCGGGTGAAGCTTCAAAGGCATACCGCCTCTGAGAGCTTCCCCAGACCATTTGCTGTCCCCAGCAACTGGCCCCCCCACCCGTTCTACCCCCGTATGGTGGGAAGACTGGCGGGAAAAACTACCTCAGGAAGGAGGGTGTGCCAACCTTTGCCAACTCCACCCCTCAGTTGGAGGAGGTGAGGTGAAGCAGGACCCCGGCCATCTTGTAGATGGGGAGCCCTGCCCAATCCTAACTAGGCTCATGCCCCCCTCCTCACAGGAGAGGATCTGGCTAGGGGGTGTCACCACAGGACAGGGACCCATTGGTCCCTGACCTTGCCCTACCTGTAACGCCCCTAAATTTAGTATTTAGGGGCTCCCTGAACCTTCCTTCCTCAGATCCAGATATCAAAAGAAGAAAGAAGATCAAGAAGAAGAAGCCCCGCCGCGCAGCTGCTAACAGGACAACCACAACTGACTTGGCCACAGCCCTACCGGCCTGTTGATCCTGGAACCTGCTCCTGCCTAATCCCGGCGACCTCCGCGGACAGCAACCTTGGGACACCCAGAGGACCTGCCTGCCTTTACCCTCTCGAAGATTGGGACTCCCAACAGCAGAGGCTCTGCTGTAACACCCCACCTGGTGCTCACCAGGAAGCTCCGGACCAGCCCACTCTGCACCAGCCGAGCCCGGGCCGGGCCAACCCGAACCAAGACCACGAGGACGTACCCCCGGCGACTGGGACCCGAAGTCCAGTGCCCAAAGACCCTCCTAGACGAACCAGCCAACGCCTGCAGACTCAGAACCAGGGGCCACCCCAACCGCGACCAGCCGAGGGTAAGCTTTTTTGCAGCGCGAATCTTTCTGGATTCACTATGCTGTGCATTATTCCGCGGTCTTGTGGTTGGGTCCGGATTCGTAGTCCTTTTTTTTTTTTTTTTTTTTCTTAGCCCAGGTGGGCGTCGGCGTCACACCCCCTTGGGTGTATTTCCGGTGACGTCGGCATGCTTCCTGCGGAAGCTCCCACTCTTGGGCGCCATCTTCAGATTCTTTTTTTCCGCGGTCGGGTCTGGATCGTTCCCGTTTGGGCTCCAGACATTTTTGGAGAAAGAAGAAGGAAAATACAGAAAAGACGAGGAGAAGTCACCTGAAGACTCCAGGGGACTTCACCGACGAAAAACAAGCAAGGATAAGGCGTTTTCCATCGAGATCTTCGACGACCGTCGACGAACACGCGACCAGAGAGGCCCTGGACGCTAGAGGATGGACAACACGCCGTTCAAGTTCTGCCGTAACTGCCACCACAAGTACGCGCAGAAGGACCAGCACCCGGTATGCAACCTTTGCCTACCGGTGGACCACGAGAGCGGAGACTGCAACGCCTGTTCCGCCTTCACCCCAAAGACCCTTCGTGTGAGAGAGAGGCAGAGGGTAGCACACGCCGCCCTGCAGGGGAAGGCCCCGACTCCGTCACTCTACGAGCTGGGGATGTCCTCCGAGGAAGAAGACAACGCTGCCGCCGAAGACGACAGCTACACGGTCGTAGAGACCGATTACACGAAGACTTCTGACAAGGTAGGAGACTCTTCGGCCCCCAAGAACCCGAGAGACTCTGAGTCTAGAAAAATCGAGGGCAAGACCCCGAAAGCGCCGACGCCAAAAAAGGCGGCGTCCGCGACTACTCCCAGGCCCAGCGGATCCTCCGAGAAGGAGTCCCCGGCGCCGAGAGCTGCTGATCAGCAGAAAACGTCGAAAATCGTCCCCGAAAAGGATCGATCGACGAGGGAGAAAGACCCGAAACTGACGACGACGACCAGAGACCCGAAATCCGGTTCGACGTCGAAGACTTCGACTCCGAGAGGCACGGCGACGAGCCATCCGTCGAAGAGAGCGGCCGACCCATCTGACGCGGAACACGCGGCCGAGATGGAAAAGAAAAGAAGGCGCCTCGAGGCAGAAATGGAGAACATCGTGCAGCGGAAGAAAGATTTCGACGCAAAGATGAAAGCCTTCACGATCCCTCACAAGACCAAGCCACCAGTGATGGAGGTGGTCGAGGAGGAAGAAGAGATCGCCGAAGTCACCGAGCAAGACCAGGACGTCGAGGTGATCGACGACCAGGAGGAGTACGAGAATCCCTACGAAAGTTACAGCTATGGGGAGGAAGATGAGGGCAGGACAGACACTGAGTCGGCACCCTCTGACCTTCAGGAGGTAGATTACATCGATGTCGACACCGACAGCCCGGAGGAGGTGGTCGACACCTACCCCTCGAGGCCCTCGCCGCCGGACGACATCGGGGCCTACAACTCGGTGATACAATCTGCCGCAGCAGCTTTCAAGCTCAAGCTCGACGAAGAGAAGCAGAAAGCAGACTTCCTTCTGGAAACATTACTCCCAACACAAACGAGGAGCCAGTTCCTTCCAATGCTCGAGAGCGTCTTGGCTCAGGGGAAGGAAGCTTTCAGGGAGCCCGCAACATGCAAGGCAGTAACTCCCAGAACTGAGAAGAAGTACAAACATGCCACAAAGGACCCGGCCTACATTCAGGGCACGGTCTCCGCAGACTCCATTATCACGGCCACAGCAAGGAGGAGGGCTAACGTACCCACTACCTCGGGCCCACCACCGGATAAGGAGAGCAAAAGGATGGATCTGGTGGGCAGAAGGATCGAACGGAATGCCGCGACCCACTGGCGCATGGCTAATTCCAACGCCCTGATAAACAGGCACATGTACCAAATCATGGAGGGACTGGGGCAGTTGGTGAAGGACTTGCCCCAGGATGCCAGGCAGAAAGCCGAAAAGCTGATTGAAGAGGGGAAGAATGCGGCAAATTCTTGCCTTAAGACGGCCCTGGATGGGGCAGACACCGCCAGCAGGCTCATGATGATGGGCGTCACGGAAAGGAGGCACGCCTGGCTCAGGATATCCGGTTTCAAACCGGAGGTGCAACACAGCATCCTGAACACACCGTTCAACGGCAGCACGCTTTTCGGACCAACAGTTGATGAACAACTCAGCCAACTGAAGAAAGATAACGAAACAGCAAGATCCATGGGGGCATTGCAGTTCAGAGGGAACAAGAGGGGCACCCCGTCACGGAGGCCCGGCGGGAGAGGCGGAAACCAGCCGGGTACATCACACCAGGCTTTCCAGCAAACGCACCAGGCAGACTCGCAGACTCAGCAGGGTCATCAGAAGCAGCCCTGGCAGTACCAACAAAGAGGCCAGTCCTTTCGAGGGAGAAATGGACGGGGGCAAAATAGAAGAGGGGGCCAGCAGCCCACCTCCAAGTGACTTCAAAAAACTGTGTGCCCGCCCGCAAAAAAGAACCCAGGGGGCAGCACGTACAGATGGGTCAAGACAAACTAGACACCTACGACCACAGGACACCAGTGGGAGGAAGATTAAGATACCACCTCCAGGAGTGGAGAGAAATCACATCAGACAAATGGATCCTCAACATTATCCAATTCGGATACTGCATAGAGTTGGAGGGGAGGCCAACAAGCAAAAAACCAAAAAGGAAACCACTAGCAGGCAAACAGCTACAGTGCCTTCAGGAAGAAGCAAAAGAACTCCTGCAGAAGCAGGCCATAGAACGGGTACCCTTCAAGGAAAGAAACACAGGAGTATACTCAACGTACTTCCTGGTACCAAAAGTAGACGAGACAATGAGACCCATTCTCGATTTGAGATTCATGAACAAATTCATAAGAACGCAGAAATTCAAAATGACCTCCCTGCAAGAGGTGCTCCCACAATTGCAGATCGGGGACTTCATGGTCACTATAGACCTCAAAGACGCATACCTGCACATCCCAATGAACAGAAAGCACAAACACATGCTCAGGTTCACCGTCGGAGAAAGCCACTACCAGTTCACGACACTGGCCTTCGGTCTAAAATCGGCACCAAGAGTGTTCACAAAGTGCCTCGCAGCAGTCGCAGCGCACCTAAGAAGGCAAGGGATACACGTATACCCTTACCTGGACGACTGGCTGGTGAAAGCAAACTCATACCAGAAATGCAAGCTGCACGCACATACAGTGACCAGCACGCTCATAAACCTGGGGTTCTCCATCCATTGGAAGAAATCATCAATGGAGCCAGAACAAGTGAAGATCTTCCTGGGAGCGCAGATCAACACCTTACAGGGCAAGGTGTTCCCCAGCGAGAAGAGGGCGAGGGCGCTGGTGAAGGAAACTCGCCTCTACCGGAAGGGACAAGCTCGGACAGTGAGGACTGCGAGCAAGATCATGGGGATGATGGCATCATGCATCCACCTGGTACCGAATGTACGACTCCACATGAGACCCATTCAAGAATGGCTACAGGAGCAATGGTCACAAGCTACAGGCAGTTGGGAGGATCTAGTGGTTGTAACGCACGAAGTGCAGAAGGAGATGACATGGTGGACCATGGAGAACATAGCAAGGGGAAAGCCTCTAACGCCCCAAACGCCAACAGTGACCATCACCACAGACGCATCCCTGAAGGGATGGGGCGCTCACATGGAGGAGCTCAAGGTGAGAGGACTGTGGACACCGACGGATGCCACAAAACACATCAATTACTTAGAGTTGAAGACAATCTTCCTTGCACTGAAAGCCTTCCAGACAAGACTGTACAATCACAAGGTGTTGATACAAACAGACAATACCACTGCGATGTTCTACATCAACAAGCAGGGGGGCACCCAGTCAGCCCCGCTTTCAACGCTAGCACAGGAGATATGGAGGTGGGCAATCCCTCTCAAGATAGACCTGCTGGCCATACACCTGCCAGGGAAGGACAACATACAAGCAGATTGGCTCAGCAGGCAGACTTCAGCATCCCACGAGTGGGAGCTCAATGCTCAGGAGACAAGGCACCTATTCGACAGATGGGGAACTCCAGCGGTGGACCTGTTTGCCACACGCCAGAATGCAAAATGCCGAAACTTCGCATCCAGGCAGCCCGAGGAGGGGTCACTGGGGAATGCCCTATGGATAGATTGGTCAGGGACATTTGCCTACGCCTTTCCCCCGATACCACTGATGCACAGAGTACTGAGCAAGTGCAGAGCGAGCAACATGACACTGATACTGGTCGCACCACAGTGGGCGAGGCAGACATGGTACTCGCAGATCATGGAGATGACAGTGTGCACCCCACAGATTCAGCAGGAGGAAAGACTTTCTCTCCATGCAGAACGGAGAGGTGCTGCACCCAGAGCCAGAGAGCATGAGCCTAGTAGCGTGGCTCCTGAGGACATAGAGTTCGCACATTTAAGGTTGCCAGAAAGTACACTGAAGGTCCTGCGGGAGGCAAGAAGGCCTAGCACTCGGAAGTGCTATGTGGCGAAATGGAAGAGGTTCACAATATGGTGTAGACAAGAAAGGCTTCACAATAAAATGAAGAGGGACTCCACAGTGCTAAAGTACCTGACGCACTTGCTAGAGAAGAACCTTAGCTCATCCTCCTTGAGGGTTCACTTAGCAGCAATAGTCGCCTACACAAGGGGTGAAACGTGCAGGAGCTTCTTCACATCACAGGTGGTGAAGAGATTCCTAGAAGGGGCGAAAAGGATCGCACCGCCCAAGCGGGTGCCGCCACCGGCATGGAACTTGAACATAGTCCTAACGGAACTCATGAAAGAGCCCTTTGAACCGCTCCACAAGGCGTCCTTAAAGATGCTAACTATGAAAACAGCTTTCCTGGTTGCAATAACGTCCCTACGCAGAGTAAGCGAGCTTCAGGCTCTGACGCTACAAGAACCCTACATACAAATACATAATGACAGGGTTGTGATGAGGACTGACCCAAACTTCATGCCGAAGGTGGTATCTAAATTTCACATGAACCAGTCTATACAGATACCGAGTTTTTTCCAAAAACCAACAACTGCGGCAGAGCGAGCTCTGCACACCCTGGACGCCAGAAGGGCAGTCATGCACTACATCGAAAGGACGAAGGGACACAGGAAGACAAAACAGTTCTTTGTGTCATTCGCCAACAGTTACATGGGAAAAGCAGTAACCAAAAAGACCATTGCACGATGGATCGCACAGACAATCCAACTCTGCCACAAGCGGGCAGGACAAGAGCTAGCAGAGGGGACACGTGCCCACTCCACTAGGAAAAAGGGCGCTACAATAGCCTTCCTGGCTAACACACCCATACAAGACATATGCCTGGCGGCAACATGGGCTTCGGTGCACACGTTCACGAAGCACTACTGTGTGGACATACAGATGAACAAGGAAGCTCAAGTTGGACAGAAGGTGCTACAGCACATATTCAATACCCAACGCTCATCTTCCACCCAACCGCCACAGAAATGAGAAACCGCTACAAAATCTATGCACAGCATAGTGAATCCAGAAAGATTCACGCTGCAGAACGAATAGTTTTCTTACCTGTCGGTGTAGTTTTGCAGCTTGAAGATCTTTCTGGATTCACTAGCGAACCCACCCACCTCCGCCAGAAAGATGAGGCTGGAGAGAGAAGAGGTGGTTAACATAAGAAAGGATATTTAAGAAGTACAGAGCGGTAAAGTACCAACTAATTAGAACATTGCCATTACTTCGGAAACGAAAGAAACACGGAAAAAAAGAACCCGAAGATGGCGCCCAAGAGTGGGAGCTTCCGCAGGAAGCATGCCGACGTCACCGGAAATACACCCAAGGGGGTGTGACGCCGACGCCCACCTGGGCTAAGAAAAAAAAAAAAACCAAAGAAAAGACTACGAATCCGGACCCAACCACAAGACCGCGGAATAATGCACAGCATAGTGAATCCAGAAAGATCTTCAAGCTGCAAAACTACACCGACAGGTAAGAAAACTATTCGTTCCGACCCCCAAAGACACCCGGTGCCCCGCGGCCCCCTGTGCCTCCCTTTGGGGCACCTACCTGTGCTCCATCATCCCAACTTACCTCTCGAAGTGCTGGTCGCCCCTGGAGAGTCACCGTCCCCGAGCCTGCAGCCTGTGTTCCTCTTTCAAGATCCTCATTGGATAACATTGAGCGCCCGACGGCTCAAAAGCACCCTGCACCAGCCGCCCAAGTGCCGCTGGCTGTGACCTCTTTGCCATATCCTCCCCCCCCCCTCCCTCCCCCCCCCCCCCCCCCCCATGCCCAGAGCAAGTTACCAGGAGCCCAGATCCCTGAGCCGCGTGGCCTGCTAGCCAGCAGCCACCTACCACCAACCGAAGGCCCCCTTTCCCTCATTGGATAACATTGGGATAACCTACCTCTGCACCCGGCCGTCCCTGTGCCTCTGGGACTGAACTAACTGTACTCACCTGAGTCTACGCCCAGAACCCTAACTTCACCAAACAAGTACTCACCTGGAAACCGGTAGGTCACTTACCTGCCATTGGATAACATTGACCCATTTTGACTCGAAAATGTTCTAAATGTGAAATTTTGAAAACTGAAAATATTCCTATAAAATCAGCCAAAGCCCAAATTCGAAAATACTCACCTGTGATCAGGAGAAAAGCCATTACTGTACCTTTCAGCCCAGTACAGGACTGCAGAAGTAATCCCTAGCGGGTTTACTAGTAACCTGTATTTTCTCCATAGGAACCCATTGTCTGCTTTTCTATGAAATTTCTTCTGTCTACTTTTAAAAACTGCAAATATTCTTTAAAAATCGTACGAAATACTGAAACGCAATTACATACCTGTTTTGAGTTAAGCCCCCAGTGCTGGCCCTAGGAGACTAGTGCTGGGTTACAAAAGTAACGCAATCGTACTTTGCCTGTAACCTGAATTTCCTCCCATTGGATAACATTGTCAGAATCACCTTGAAAAGTTTGTGTTAACTTCCTCCTTCTTCCCCTCCTCAGTGACTGCTGAGTTGAGCAGGTTCTGGTCCTTCTTGGGGCGGTTGCTCTTACTGTACAGTGTGTTTTCTGGCCATTGAGTCCTCCTAGCTGGGACTTGGCTGCTGGAAGGCCCTTAGTTCACTGTGTGTAATGTGTGTTTTTGCTGACATTGGTACACAGACTTGCCCCTGAGATTAGGCATTCTGTTTTTTCCTTTTGGGCTGCTTATCAAACCTTTCGCTGGGATGTTTCCCTGTGGTCTTTTGTTTTTCCTCTGCTGTGGAAGTTCTTCCAAAGAGGGTTCCCATATCTTGGGATTTAACGTATGTAGGGTAGTGGTAGCTGTTATATAGCTTGGGCTCTGCTGGGGAGTTCTGGTGGCCTTTGGGTGCCTGTTCTCCATGGCGTTTGTGTATGTTGCTTTTCTTCTTGAGGTTGTATGCGCGGCCCCTCATGGTGGTATGTCCGGCCATTTCCTCACCTCCCGTCTCCTATCCTGCGGGCTGGGATGCTTCCGTGTTCTCCCTGGGGTCCTGGGCTATTTTTTCTTGCTTCTGGCGGCTTATGTCTGTAGGAGCCGCTCTGGTTGGCCTGTTGCCTTCCATCTGGGGTGGACTCCTTCTTTTCCCTTGTCTCTTTGGGCCCTCTGAGCTCTTCCCCTGGCTTGGGTGGAAGCTTTCCTGCCTTAGAGGGGTGTGGGGTACTTTGGCCTCTCTGGCCTTGCCCTTGGTTCCTCGATCGTGAGTGGGAGGGCCTCTTCTTTCTCTTCTTCCTCCATCCCTCTGGGGTCAGTGGTGTTCTGCTTGGGGAGCTCCTCTTGCCTAGGAGGGACCGGGTTACTTGCCGGTCCGCAGGTCTGGTCCCCTGTGGGATCCTCTGTCCTGTCATGGCTGGCGGGGTCCTTTCGCAGACCCTCCTTCCCTGTGGGTATTGCTAGGGTATCTATTCTATGTGAAGGAATCTGCGGCTAGTAGTCTCTATCAAATGTACGAGGTACTTACCTTCTGGAACTATGTATCTGGTAGAGACGATTCTAGCCACAGATTCCTTCACGGCCTGCCCTTCCTCCCCGTTCTGCGAGGACCCTTGGGTTGGTCTTCGGTACTCGCTTCCTGGTGGGTGGCTGTGTCTCCTGTGAGTGCTTTCTATTGCTCTTGCCGGGCTGCTCCGTCTTCTTGCTGTCCATTCCTCCTCTTTGGCCCTTTGGAGGATGGGTTGAGGTGCTCCTGTCCACCGCTGCTCCAGGTTGGGGTGGTTGGCCTTCCAATTTCTGCCTCCCCTCACTTCCCTTCTTCTTGCTGTTCAGGGTCCTGCCCCTCGGCTACCTATAGGTTGGGGTCATCTGGGCATGCCTTGCCTTTATTTGGAGGGTGGTTGCGCTCTATACCGGGGTGGCTTTGAGGTTGGTTGTGCCTGTCCGTTTTAGGGACTGGTTCCCCTTATTGTTTCGGCATAGGGGTTGTAGACCTGCTGCATGTGTCCTGACCCTTTACACATGTTCCTTGTATATGTGCTGAGAGGGGCGGCTGTCTATGTACTAGCAGGGTGGTTGGTCGGGGCTCTGCTCTGTTCCTTTTCTGTCCCTGCCTTTAGACACCAAAGTGTTGCATTGCTCTTCATGGTGTCTTCCTATTTTCTATTCTTTAGCACACTGTTCCCATGCTCCCACAGTTTGTCTGGTGGCTCCGCGTTGTGGTGCGGAAAAGTTCTCAGAAGAAAACTGATGTGGGCGTGGCAGGGCTTATGTGACCTCGCTGACGTCACGTACGCGGACGACGCCTGGGCGGAGTCGCGTGTTACCGCCCCGCACCCGGTGCGCAGGGATGCTGGGGCAAAAAGTTTCCGGATCCAGTCTCGCGCCTGGGGATAATTCTACATGAAGGAATCTGCGGCTAGAATAGTCTCTACCAGATGCATAGTTACCGAAGGTTAGTAACTCGTACCTCCTGGTATAGTTTTGGGCCTTCTCTGCACCGTTGGTGTTGTACCGGAACAGTGTGCAATGCCCTCTGGCTTCAAAGCCTGTGAGGCCTGTGCGCGTCAGATGTCTGGCACTGACCCGCACCTTATTTGCATGTGGTGCCTTGGTGTGCACCGCGATTCCAAAGAATGCGGCGACTGTCAACAGATGAAGCCAAAGTCCCTACGGGAACGCCGCAAAAGCTGTTGGTCTCACGGCTGTCCGGCCCAGCCTCTTTCCGCCGCCTCTCTCCCTCTCCAGAGGGGGCTCGTTCCCGAGGCTGCTCCCGCGACCGGCGCCATAAAAAAGGTAAGCGGAGCCACAAGCGTTCACTGAGGTCCACCTCCCGTAGTCGTGCCACTGACGCCCACTCCTCTTGTAAGGGGTCAGCTAAGGGCGCCCGGAGGTCACCTCATCCATACCCTCCTTTTCCAGGAGATGGAGAGACACGCACCCAAATGAAGGCCTACTCCCGGGCTCTTCAAGGCCTACTTCGAGTCTCCCTCTCTCCCTCGCGTTTCTTCAGGCCCCACCGAGGCAGAGGGTACTCAGGCCGGGCCCTCGACGGCGGATCCTTCCCTGACCAGTGCTGTGTGCTCCGACTCCGTAGCCAAGGCGACGACGTTGGGCCGTGGCCCAGGTGGTCCAGGTCGCTCTAGCGCAAACCGCCAGTCTACGCATAGCCCTGCACGGACGTCGAACCTGAAGCCGGGTCAGACTTCCAAACCCACACCCGGCTCTAAGCCTGATCCCACGTTTGGGGCAACGCATGATTTGACGTTGAGGTAGCGCCCCCCAGTGGAGGCCGTCTACATCCAGTCGACTCCGACATGGCGCCCACCGCCGCTGTCTACACATCCATCGCCGCCGACACCTGCGTCCATGCCGGAGGTTGACCTGCGTCCATGCCGGAGGTTGACCTCCCTCCGGATTCCTCGTTTGACTCCTCAGCGGTGTCCGACGCCGGTATCTGCTGCGGCCCTTACGGAAGCTGCTGCTTCCCCTGTTGGGGGCCACTGGTGCAGGTCCCTAGGGTGCCATGGCCTTCGGGTCGTTCCCCTGCCCCTCTTTATGGCAACCGGAAGGATTAGTCTCCAACTGTCTACAGACTGCCTCTTGTCCCCTCCTAGGGTGACTACTGAGCTACGGGCGGGCTATGCGCAGAATATCAACAGGGCAGCTACTATCCTTTGCTTTCAGCCTCATTCCTGATCCCTTAATGGATCTGCTTCATCTCGAGCCCGTTACCGTGGAGCACTTTCTACCCCTTGGGGGTGCTTTTATTAGAAGTCCTGCGTGGCACATGAGCAGGGCCCTATTCCGGGGCCCCATTCCGGGGCCCCGGTTGATCAGGCCGTTGCTAGTAGGCACTGTTCTGCCCCGGGAGATCCACTTTGCTTGTTCCTCCACCTTACTGCTCGGGGCCTGGTAATTTAGGCGGCTTTTGGGTTACAAGACTCCTACACTTTGCCTTTGTTTCCTCCCACCCGGAATCCCGGTGGCTGGATGCATGTGGAAGACAGCTTTTTGCTTCTTCTAGCACGGCCATCTGTGCTTTAACCACTACATGCGTGTTTGCAAGTGCGTCCTCCAAACTCAGGAACTCCGTGGCTAACCTTCTTCCTTCCCTTCCGGAGGAATTGTCCCCGGAGTTTCTCCGTCTTGTCCTTCACAGCAAGGAGTTGGCACATTTTTCAATACACTCCTCCCTGGATACCACGGACTCTGTGGGCGGTCCTCTTTCACAGTCGGTGGCTTTGCGCCGCCATGCCTGGATGCGTGACAGTCCCTTCCCTGATAATATTCGGGAGAGTCTCCAAGACATTCCATTTAACGGAATAGACCTGTTCGAGGCATATGAGCTGCAGATTACACACTGTGCATAGATGGCCACCTAGTGTTGGGCCCGGATGTTTGCAGTTTGTTTTTGTTGTAGAAAGTCTTTGAAAGTCACAGGATAGGTGACTCCTCCTTTGGATGATACTGCTCATAGGCATCGGCTCCATCCCCAGATTTTTTTCCGCCACCGGGCTCGGATGTGTTTCCAGCGCTCCGTGTTGGAACCGATTTCCTTCGGCGCGCAATCCTCACCAACTTCAACAATATAGTTTCAAACGTGTTTTCATTCGACGCTACACTTTTACATCAAAGCCTTCGATTCCGGTCGTCGTCGCCGGCCTAACTAGGCCTTGACTCCAGCTCATGGAAAGTAAACCATTTAAAAAGTTTCCTCAATGTGGGTCGAAGTTTTCCCACACCAACCTTCATGAGGTGTGTAACCTTTGCCTCTCCCCGGAGCATTAGGACAGAGACTGTTCCGCTTGTGCCTCCTTCCGCTCCAAGAAGATGATCCGGGACCGAAGAGCGAGGAGAACAATGGCTCGATCTTCAGCTCCGATTCCAGATGACATCTTTGAAGAGGGTGTCGACGTTCCAGAACAACATGGCGTTGACAGCAACTCCGAGGCAGAAGATTCCGAAGTCGAGGACATCACTCCAGCACAGCGGGGCGTGAGTAAGACAGTCGACCCCGACTCTTCCTCAACACATTAAAAGAAGGCTTCGGTCACACCCTCTCCCTCAGGCTCGGGTGCACACCGGGACGCTGCTTCTACTGCCCTGCCTTCGGGCCCGGCTAAGAAGCTCACTAAACCTTCCGGCGACTCGGGCTCGAGTCTGCCTCCCCACGGTGCCAGCGCACACCTACCGGCACCAAAAAAGACAACATCGGCTGCCATGCTGGCATCGAAACAATCTGCGCCGAAGCATACTGCTAGTCCCTTGGCACCGAAACCCAGGTCGGAACCAAGCAAACACGCTTCGGATTCTAAAAGACCACCAGAACCGAAAAAAACATCGGATCCGAACAATACATCGGAACCAAGAAAATCATCGGAGCCTTAAAAACCATCGGAGCCCCAAAATACTCCTACTTCTCCTGTTAAAGACATTGCCAAACAACACGCTTTAAAACCAAAAGAAGCCAGTTCGGTGCCGAAACCTCCCTCCGCACCAAAAGATCGGCCTCCTGCAGAAGACTTATTTCACCCAGACCCTACACAAAAGACTCTGGTTAAAGATCCAACCACTGTCGACTAACTCAAAGTTAAAGACCACTGGATACACCTGCACCAGCTCCTCATCCAAAGAAGCACATGGCTACCTCTCCTCTAAAGTTCCTTCCCCTTCTCCTCCACCCATACCATCGCCACCTGCTCCCCTACCACAACATTCCCCTACATCCTCTATCATACCAGATGATGACAACAGGGATGATAGCTCTGATGATATAGTGGGTAATGCAGATGATCCATCTATTCCTCCAGGCTCACCTGACCCGTGGAATGATTAGAACACCCCAGAGATCCCAAATGTCCCTCAGGACGATATATACCCCTCTAGGCCTTCCCCACCAGAAGACACTATGGGCTTTAATCGGCTAATTTACAGAGCTGCGCAGTATCATGGGGTGGACATGCATACAGAACCTGTAGTTGAAGATTTCCTAGTGGATACCTTTGATACAGGTCCTCCTCCATTTTACCCATGCTTAAAGGAGTGATTAAGCATGCTCCTGAAGTCTTCAAAGACCCAGTTAGAACTCTGGTCATTAACCCACGTATAGAGAAAAAATATAATGCTGCCCCATCAGACCCAGAATATGTTAAAGGCCCAGTACCACTTGACTCGCTTGTGGTTTCCAATGCACGCGAAAGAGCAAACTCGCAAACATCAGGTGAAGCTCCCCCACCAGATAGTCTAAGCTCCTTGACCCATCAGAGAAAAGAACTGCGTCTCAAGCAGCAAACATGTGGCGTATTGCCAATACACAAGCATTATTGGCAAGATATGATAGGGCACATTAAAACGAATTAGAATCACTAATGCTGCACCTTCCTGATGAGTATAAAGAGAGAGCAAATGAGCTTATCCAAGAAGGGAAAAATATTACGAACTCCTCCATTCGTTGTGCACTAGATACAGCAGACACTGCCTCCAGAGCAGTTAAGACCAGTGTTTTGTTGCGTAGACATGCTTGGCTACGCATATCAGGGTTCAAACCTGAAGTCCAAAGTGCTATACTTAACCAACCATTCGATGAGCAACACTTATTCGGACCCAATGTAGATGTATCCCTTGAAAAGATGAAAAAGGATACAGATAAATCTATGGGAGCCCTGCAGTTGCAGGCTCCCAGGCGTTCATTTTGCCGCTCATCTTACAGATTCGCCACCAGGGGATACTCTTCACACACACCTTCCACCTCGTACAAAGCTCCCACACAATCCACCTATAGTAGGGGCTACCAAAGGGGTGGTAACAGAGGTAACTGCAATAAGGTCAGAGGTAAAAACAACTCCCGCTCTGCCTCTACCCCTACCCCATGACTTCCCTCCCCTTTCCCCGCCCCATTCCACTCCTGTCGGGGGAAGGCTACAACAATACCTACCAGCCTGAGAAAACATCACATCAGACAGGTGGGTGCTTCAAATAATTCAGTCAGGTTACTGTCTAGAGCTAACATCCACCCCCCCAAACATACCACCCAGACAGCATCCAATGTCACAGGAACATTTGACACTGCTCAGACAGGAAGTTATATCCCTCCTGCAGAAAAATGCAATAGAAATAGTTCCAATGCACCAGCAAAACAAGGGAGTATACTCCCTATATTTCTTAATCCCAAAGAAGGACAGTTCTCTGAGGCCTATCCTAGACCTCGGAGCTCTAAACATTATATGGTCACACTCCAGCAAGTCCTTCCGCTTCTCTTACAAAACGACTTCCTTGTCACTCTAGATCTCAAGGACGCCTACTTCCACATTCCCATCCACACAGCGCACAGAAAATATCTCAGATTTGTGCTAGACGGGCAGCACTACCAGTTCAAAGAGCTCCCATTCGGGGTCATAACAGCACCAAGGGTGTTTACCAAATGCCTAGCAGTAGTAGCAGCACACTCGAGGACAGCATTTCACGTCTTCCCATATCTAGACGACTGGCTCATAAAAGCCAGCTCATACAGCCAGTGTGTACAACACACTCGCGCTACTATTCAACTGCTCCACGACTTAGGATTCACAGTAAATCACACCAAGTCACATCTGCAACCGTCACACATACAACAATATCTCGGCGCTACAATAAACACCCAACTGACACTAGCCTATCCCTCTCCAGCCAGGATAACAAGTGTACAAACTCTCCTAACAAGATTCTAACTGCAACACTCGCTCCCAGCTCGAGTGTTCATGCAGCTCATAGGAATGATGACATCTTGCATATTCATAGTACCTCAAGCAAGACTGCAAATGCGTCCACTTCAAGAGTGCTTGGCACGCCAATGGAACCAGGCTCACGGTCCATTCACAGACCTAGTGTTGGTAGACAGTCTAACTCATCGCTCTCTGCAATGGTGGAGCACCAAAAACCTTTCAAAGGGTCGACTGTTTCTAGAGCCAGTTCCTCAAATAATCATGACAGCGGACGCATCGCTCTCCGGCTGGGGAGCTCACCTACTGCATCACACCATGCAAGGCAGGTGGACACCACAACAAAAGTTACTACACATCAACCACTTGGAGTTGCTAGCTGTTTTTCTAGCCCTAAAGGCATTCCAAAAACAAGTATCAGTCAAAGCTGTCTTAATCCGCACAGACAATATGACAGCCGTGTACTACATAAACAAACTCTGGGGAACACACTCTCTGCAGCTCTGTTAGCACAGCAGATATGGAGATGGGCTATATCACGAAAGATCTTCCTCTTAGCCCAACACGTTCCAGGAGTACAAAACACCATAGCAGATCTGCTAAGTCGACAGACACAGCAGATCCACGAGTGGAAACTTCATCCGCAAGTTCAACCGTTCTTTCAAATGTGGGGACAACCTCAGATAGACTTCTTCGCCACTCACGAAAACGCAAAATGCCCATTCGCCGCCAGATATCCGCACCCGCTATCCAAAGGCAATGCGATATGGATTAACTGGTCAGGACAATTTGCGTACGATTTTCCTCCTCTCCCACTACTTCTGTTAGTGGTACGCAAGCTACAGCAACATTCCATAACACTCATTCTAGTTGCTCCAACTTGGGCCAGACAACCGTGGTACACCACGCTTCTGCAACTATCTGTGCTACCACACCAGAAACTAAGCCTATCTCCACGCCTATTAACATAGAACCAAGGAGAGATCTGACACCCGGACTCAGCTCAGCTCAACCTAGTGATCTGGTTCCTGAAGTCATAGTTTGGTTACCTCAACCTTCCTCCAGAATGTATGAACGTTATTAAAGAAGCTAGACGCCCCACTACTAGAGCATGTTATGCTGCTAAGTGGAAACGGTTTGGGATATACTGTCAAAACAACCACATAAATCCTTTAGATGTGTCTATTCAACACATCATAGGATACCTATTACACCTTCCGAAGTGTAATTTAGCCTACACGACTATCAGACTATACCTTGCTGCCATTGCAGCATACTTACAAAACAGACAACATCTATCTCTTTTTAGAGTGCCTGCTATAAAAGCTTTCATGGAAGGACTCAAAAGAATAATCCCTCCCAGAACGCCACCTTCACCAGTGTGGAACTTAAACATTGTTCTCACACGGTTAATGGGACCTCCCGTTGAACCGTTACATAAATGTGAATTGCAATTCCTAACTTGGCAAGTAGCATTCCTGGTAGCTATTACTTCTCTCAGAAGAGTTAGTGAACTATAAGCATTTACCATTCAAGAACCCTTTCTGCAAATGCATCATAATAAAGTGCTTCTCCCTACTAATCCTAAATTCCTTCCAAAAGCCATTTCACCATTCCATATAACTAAAAATGTTGAGCTGCCCTTATTTTTCTCGCAGCCACAAACAGTCGCAGAAAGAGCTCTACACACCTGAGATGTCAAGAGAGCATTACTGTACTATATCGAAAGGACACAAACTTCCCGTAACACTAAACCACTTTTTGTCTTTTTTACCACCACATAAAGGTAACGCCATATCAAAATCTGGGATAGCTAGGTGTATTGTTAAATGCATACAAATATGTTACCACAAAGCTAAACGACGTTAACAATTCCTCCTAAAGCCCATTCTACAAGACAAATCAGGGCTACAATGGCATTTTTAGGAAACATTCCCCTAGATGATATATGCAAAGCAGATACATGGTCTACAGTGCACACATTCACAAAACACTATTGTGTAGATGTGCAAACTAAACAACAAGCCACTGTGGGCCAGGCTGTACTAAAAACTCTGTTTCAAACAACTGCAACAGATACTGGTGGTCGCAGCTAAAGGTGGGTACTGCTATACAATCTATGCACAGTGTGTAATCTGCAGCTCATATGCCTCGAACGGAAAATGCTACTTACCAGTATGCATCTGTTCTTGGCATGTAGAGCTTCAGAGTTACACACGCCCACCCGCCTCCCCGGCTACCTTTATCTGTTCCAGTATTATCTTAATTAGATACAAATCACATGGACATCACTATTTCTTGTATAGATCCATCACTTCCCTAATGGCGAAAAAACAACCTGGGAATGGAGCCGATGCCCATGCGCAGTATCATCCAAAGGAGGAGTCACCTATCCTGTGACTTCCAAAGACTTTTCTGCAACAAAAACAAACTGCAAACATCCGGGCCCAACACTAGGTGGCTATCTATGCACAGTGTGTAACTCTGCAGCTCTACATGCCAAGAACATATGCATACTGGGAAGTAGCATTTTCCTTTTGGGTCCAACACGGATTTGGCGATCTCCAGCCTTGTGTCAGGGCTACCGTAATTCTGCCGTGCCACTGACTGACTGTTCTTCCTGTTTGCGGGTCTTCCTTTACGGCCCAGTTTTTATCAGCGATACAAAAGGGGATGATGGACTGAGCGTTTGAACAAATCAAACACTCACCCCCAGTCAACTTATCTGGGTTTAATTCATCACCATTCTTTAGCTCACTCCGCCACCCCAGTTCAGACATGGCCATATGCAAATCAGTCTGACCCTGTGCCTCATGGGAACAGTCCAAAGCAATGTCTTCCCTGGACCGGAAACCAGCATCCTGGGACCGGTTTTTGGCATTTCAGCCGTCATCAGCCAGGCTAGCTTGAATCCAGTGGCAAAGTGAGCAAGGGACTCACGTCTGAGCATACCCTGCCAACTTAAGGCGAAAAAAGCAATACAAAAGGGAATGATGGACGGAGCGTTTGAACAAATCAAACACTCACCCCAGTCAACTGATCTGGGTTTAATCCATCACCATTCTTTAGCTCACTCTGCCACCCCAGTTTAGACATGTGTTTGATTTGCTCAAACCCCCGTCCATCATCCCCTTTTGTATCGCTTTGTTCGCCCTAAGTTGTCGGGGTATGCTCAGATGTGAGTCCCTTGCTCACTTTGCTACTGGATTCAAGCTAGGGCACCTTCACGGGGGAGCGTGACGACGCACCCTGACTTTACTTCTTTTGGGGGAGCCCCTGGGACCTGACCCACCCCGGGGGCATCTCTGAGACCGGCGTCGGAGCCCCACGCACTTTGTTGTCGGTCTTCTCAGGGGTCAACGGTCTCCTACCCTCCGGGGGGCCATATCTCAGCCCTCTGGGATTGTTCAAACATGGCGTTGTCCAGTGTCTCTGGCCAAATGGTCTCTGAAACTAACTCCTTCCCCCCCCCTTACCGCCTTGGTTCAGCTTGGTGCCTGGCACCCAGCGACAGCAGTTGATGGATTGTCTGGTAGCTCCACCTATCTTTTCTCCTTGCAGGGAAGATCTTAGCTCTGGGAAGAAAGGTCATTAATCTAACCTGAGGGAAGATCTTAGCTCTGGGAAGAAAGGTCATTAATCTAACCTGCCGGGGCCAGACCCCAGACAAGGACTCTGAGAAATATGAAGTTTTTGGACGACCCAAAAGCAGTACAAATATAACTTTGGACTCTGCAGAATACTTATTTTCATATCTAGCCTGTAGTGCGTGTCTGGAATCTGTAGGCCTTGTGGAAGTCATTTTAGCCATGGGCCCCACATCCCCATAGGGGAATAATGAAGTGAAAACACAGTAAAAGACACTGACTTTCTCTGGCATGTTTCTTTCCAGTGCATAAAGCCTAGTTCGAGGCATGTGGGCTGCTGAATTTATATCTATGCATAGATCGCCGCCTAGTGTTGGGTCCGGATGATTGCACATTGTTGTCCTGCAAGAGTCTTCGAAGTATCACGAGATAGGTGGCTCCTCCCTTGAACTACAGTGCGCATGGGCATCCTCTCCATCTTCAGATTGTTTTTTCCGCCATTGGGTTCGGATGTACCTTCTCGACTCAAGTTCGGTATATACTTAAAATACTTTCCACGAGGCCAAAAGGCCTTCGGGGCGTCGGTATTGTCTCTCGTTCGGTGCCCGGTACTTCATCCAGTTGCCCGGTACTTCATCCAGTTCTTCAAACAGGACGTCGAAGGCCGTATTGCCTTTCGACAGCTAGGCCCCGACGAGCGTCGATGATAGAACGGAGCCCGTTCAAGAGATGCCCCGTCTGCAACTCCAAATACCCTCACATCGATGTGCTGCACCCGGTGTGCAATAAGTGCCTATCCCCGGACCACAACGAGGCCAGCTGCATGGCCTGTTCCAAGTTCCGGTCGAAGAAAACACTTCGGCTTCGACGCGCCGCGAGGCATTCGGCCCAGCAAACAGCGCCAGAACCACAAGATATCTTCGAGGCAGACGTCATCGACGGCGCTGATCAAGAGGATCCAGACCAGCAGTCGGACCCTGCATCGGAGCACGAATCACAATATGGTGTGGACGAGGAACAAGACTACGTCCATGAAGAAGACATCGTCGAGGTAGGAGACGACGCAGAAGCCATCTGAGCCGTCTATGACGACTCAAGCGATGAGCAAGGCCCATCCGCAAACGTGGGCCCGATACTGACACTATACTCTCTGATGCTCAGGTCGAGGCCTTTGCCAAGATCTTTACCCGCATTCTCTAGCCCTGCGTCCAGGCCCGGCTAAGAATACTTCTACAGAGCCGTCAATCAATCAGCCACTTTCAGCGGCAAAATCGATACCGAAACTGACAGCAACTGTATCGAAACCGAAACTGCTAAAGCCAGTCCTCGGATCGACAGCTTCGGATTCGTCGGCTCCAAACCAATCTAAAAGTGTCATTAACCCTTCGGGTTCACAAGGGGGCGTCGACCCGAAACACGGGACGCCGAAGCCTGTCTCTGCCGTCAAGAACGTTGTGCTGACGCTGTCGACGTACGCGCCCAAAGCTGGCGACACTGGCAAAGGACTCAAGGCTAGGAAGACTGTCGATCCAACCTTCCAGCCTCGGCGCCGATATCCAGCAAGGCCTTCGAGTCAAAGTGCACTCGATACGAAAGAGCGCGTCGAAGCAAAAAGGCGTCCCTGTTGCGCCCCGACAGCTCGAATCGACGCAAGGCCGCAAGCAGCCCAGTGATCCTACAAAGTTGGTCGGATCGAAGACTGCAACACTCTCAAAAAAGGTCGGTTCGTCTCCACTGTTTCCACAACCTATTAAATATGGACTGCCCCCGACCGCTCGACCAAAAACCTTCAAGCTACAAAAGGGCACCGACACTACCAAGAAAGTGTCGGTAGTTTCAAGGACTCCGCTGAGGAGGATGTAATGTTCCAAGCACCCGCCTATGACAGTCAGTCAAAACTGTTCATCGACTCGGATACTGGTAGACTCGCCATTTACAAACGGAAAATTGCTCCAGAAACTCCTTTGGAGTCATACAAGATCCCTCTGAAAAGAAAGAGTCTCGGCAACCTCACCTGTTCTTTCTGAGCCTGTGGAGTCCTATGAACAAGACTATTCCTATTCACCCACACGCACCTATGAGGATATAGGGGAGGGATACAATGCAGATAAGTTCACTTATCCTGCTGACACAGATCAGGATGAACAGCAAACCTGGACTGACCCTGTTGACCCTGGTGAGCCACAGACCACGCCTGACGCTCAGTCCTATACCATCAAAACCTCGCCTACTGAAGATACTGCTGCGTTTAACGCTTTAATTGAAAGGGCAGCCACAAACCATGATGTGGACATGCATGCTGAGCCAGTAGAGGAGGAATTTTTGTTTGATACTTTCTTGACTTCGGAAAGATCAGTAAAAACATTGCCTATGCTGAAGGGTGTCCTTAAACACGCTACTGACATCTTCAAGGAGACCACAAGGGCACGGGTTGTAAACCCAAGGATTGAAAAGAAGTACCGGCCTGCACCTGTGGACCCTACGTACATCAAAGGCCAGCTCCCATTGGACTCCCTCGTAGTGGCTAATGCTCGTAAAAGGGCGAACTCGCAAACCACTGGTGATGCGCCCCCTCCGGACAAAGAATCCATGATCTTTGAAGCATCTGGCAAGCGAGTAGCGGCTCAAACAGCAAATATTTGGAGTATCTCCAACACACAAGCCCTATTAGCCAGATATGATAGGGCACACTACGACACGTTAGAGCAGCTACTGCAACACCTGCCTGAGGCTTATAAGGAGAGAGCAGAAATGCTGATACAGGAGGGGAAATTAATTTCCAATGCGTCCATCAAGTGTGCGCTAGATGCAGCAGACACGGCAGCTAGGGCCATAAACACAAGTGTGATGCTTAGAAGGCATGCCTGGCTACGCATCTCTGGTTTTAAGCCGGAGATACAAACTACTTTACTCAACCAGCCAGTTAACCCTAATTTTCTCTTTGGCCCTGATGTGGACACAACCCTTCAGAAAATTAAAAAAGACACTGACAGCAAAATCCATGGGGGCTCTGCAGTCACAACAGTTCAGGGGCAGTTCCTTTCGTTGCTCCGGTAACAGGGGAGCCTCTAGACGTCAAGCAACACAGCAAGCCCAATACAACAGAGGGGGCTCGCAGAACACCTATAACAAGAACAATAGGGGTGGCTATCGTGGGAACAGCACCAAAGGCAGAGGACGCGGAAATAATAATGCCAGATCCTCCGCCACCAATAAACAGTGACGTCTTGTCACTGCCCCCCGACCATATAACACCAGTCGGGGGAAGACTCCAGCAGTTCCTGCCAGTCTGGGAAGGCATAACCACAGACAGGTGGGTGAGAGACCTTATACAACACGGCTATTGTCTAGAACTAACCTCCACTCCACCCAACATACCCCCAAGGCACCGTCCTATGTTCGCAGAGCACATGCACTTATTACAGCAAGAAGTCCTCTGCATGCTGCAAAAAGGGGCCATAAAACTCGTGCCTTTAAATCAGCAGGGTACAGGGTTGTACTCGCTGTACTTCTTAATCCCAAAAAAGGACGGGTCTCTCAGGCCCATTCTAGACCTCAGACCCCTGAACCAGTACATCTTGTCAGAACATTTTCACATGCTGACTTTACAACAAGTTCTACCATTGCTCAGTCAGGGAGACTTCCTAGCAACCCTAGACCTGAAAGAAGCATATTTCCACTTTCCCTTTCACCCACGACACAGGAAATATCTCACGTTCACCATAAACAACCAGCATTACCAGTTCAAGGTCCTGCCTTTCGGGGTCACTACTGCCCCCCGAGTGTTCACCAAGTGCTTAGCAACAGTGGCAGCGCACATTCGGAGACAACACATCCACGTCTATCCTTAGCTGGACGACTGGCTTGTTCAAGTGAAGTCAGCCCAGCAATGTGCCAGCCACATGTCCTGCACAATTCACCTCCTACACAGTCTAGGATTTTCGCTAAATTACCCAAAATCACACCTTCAACCCGCACATGTGTGACAGTTCCTGGGTGCAACAATCAACACTCTAAAAGCGACAGCGCACCGAACCGCAGCCAGAGTCAACGGCATGCAATTGCTCATTCAGAAGTTCAGGCCACAACACTCGCTCCCAGCGCAGGCATTCATGCAGCTAATGGGTATGATGGCCTCCTGCATCTTTATAGTCCCTCACGCAAGGCAACACATGCGTCCGCTTCAGGAGTGCCTGGCACGACAGTGGAACCAGGCTCAAGGGCATCTAAAAGACCTAGTGTTGGTGACCGATCGTGCATACAACTCTCTGCATTGGTGGAACACACAAAACCTTTGCAGGGGACGACCGTTCCAAGAGCCTGTACCACAGATAGTGCTGACAACGGACGCATCTCTCCAGGGTTGGCGAGCGCATGTCCTCCATTATACAGTGCAGGGACTATGGACAGCGCAGCAGCAAAAAATGCACATCAACCTGTTGGAGCTCATGGCGATTTTCATGGCAATGAAGGCCTTCAGGCTGCATCTGTGCAACAAAGTCGTGCTGATCCGGACGGACATGACTGCCATGTATTACATCCAGAAGCAGGGAGGCACGCACTCTCCACAATTGTCTCATCTAGCCCAGAGCATGTGGAAGTGGGCCATTCAAAGGAACATGTTCCTCATGGCGGAACATCTCCCAGGCAAAGAAAACCAGATGGCGGACCTGCTCAGCAGGCACAGCCACCAGATGCTCGAGTGGGAGATACACCCCCTCAGTGCTCCAACCATATTTCCAGCAGTGTGGTCATCCAGAGATGGACCTATTCGCCACAAAGGAAAACGCAAAATGCCAAACCTTCGCCGCCAGGTTCCCACACCCGCAGTCTCAGGGCAATGCGATATGGATGAACTGGTCAGGCAGATTTGCGTACGCTTTTCCTCCGGCACCGCTCATACCGCTGGTGGCACGCAAACTGCGGCTGCACTCCATGACACTCATCCTAGTTGCTCCAACGTGGGCACGGCAAGCGTGGTACACCACGTTCCTAGAACTTTCAGTGGTGCCTCACCAACGGCTGCAACTCAAGCCCAGTCTCCTCACTCAGAACCGTGGAGACATTCAGCACCCAGATCCACAGCAGTTAAACCTTGCGATATGGCTCCTGAGGTCATAGAGTTTGGCTACCTCAACCTGCCCCCTGACTGTATAGACCTCATCAAGGAGGCAAGAAGACCTACAACCAGGGCATGCTATGCGGCCAAATGGAAGCGATTTGTCATTTACTGTTCTACTAATGACATAAATCCGCTAGATGCATCCACGCAAAACATTTATTTGTTGCACCTATACAGATGCAATCTGGCATATAGTTCCATTAGGATACATTTGGCGGCAATGGCAGCTTATCTTCAAAACAGACAGCATCCTTCTCTTTTTAAAGTGCCAGCCATTAAAGCTTTTATGGAAGGACTCAAAAGAGTGATTCCTCCCAGACACCCTCCTTCACCTGTCTGGAATCTGAACATAGTTCTCACCAGACTAATGGGACCACCCTTTGAACCTCTTCATTCTTGTGAGATACAGTTTCTAACATGGTAAGTGGCTTTTCTAGTGGCAATAACATCGCTACGGAGAGTTAGTGAGCTTCAAGCCCTAACTATTCAAGAGCCTTTCATACAAATTCATGCTAATCGGGTGGTGCTGCGTACCAACCCGAAATTCATGCCTAAGGTGGTGTCGCAGTTCCACATTAACCAAACCATAGAACTGCCCGTTTTCTTCCCAAATCCAGATTCGGTGGCAGACAGAGCACTGCACACGCTAGATGTCAAAAGAGCTCTCCTGTATTACATAGACAGGACAAAGAATTTCAGGAAGACTAAGCAACTGTTTGTTGCCTTCTCTCCACAACACAAAGGCAACCCCATTTCAAAGTCAGGTATAGCCAGATGGATCGTTAAGTGCATACAAATCTGTAATCAAAAAGCAAAACGCACATTAACAGTTCCCCCAAGAGCGCATTCCACACCCAAGTTAGGGGCATCCATGGCTTTCGTAGGTAACATTCCTCTAGAGGATATATGTAGAGCAGCCACATGGATCACCATACACACATTCACCAAACACTACTGCGTGGATGTACACTCCAAACAGCAAGCTGCTGTAGGTCAGGCTGTTCTCAGGACTCTTTTTCAGACTACTGCAGCTGGCACGGGCAACCGCCGCTAAGGAGGATACTGCTATTTATTCTATGCATAGATATAAATTCAGCAGCCCACATGCCTCGAACGGAATATGCTACTTACCAGTATGCATCTGTTCTTGGCATGTAGGGCTGCTGACATTTAGATCGCCCGCCCTCCTCCCCGGTGCCTGTCGCAGCTCTAGCACTCAGAATCATTCTCAGGCATGGTCATCACTTACTGTATTACACTCTATCTCTGCCACAATGGCGAAAAACAATCTGAAGATGGAGAGGATGCCCATGCGCACTGTAGTCCAAGGGAGGAGCCACCTATCTCGTGATACTTCGAAGACTCTTCCAGGACAACAATGTGCAATCATCCGGACCCAACACTAGGCGGCGATCTATGCATAAGATGTGAATATCAGCAGCCCTACTTGCCAAGAACAGATGCATACTGGTAAGTAGCATATTCCTTCCATGTCACCACCCAATTCTGCATAAGTCCTGCCACACAATTCACTCTGTAGCTGCACCTGGACTGCGCACACTAGGAATCTCCCCTGCACAGCCCTTACACATGTACACCCGTGTCTCCATGTAACCAGCACGGTGCCCCATACTCCAGCTGCTGCGCAGCGGCCTAGTCAAGCCAGGGGGACACCAGTAAAATCTCCATGCAGTCTCCTCATTATGAGTTCGCTGTGGGTGAGTCCCAGAATATTAGGCTCCCCCACAGTAAAAGCTCAACAATTAGGTGCTCAAAAAGCGAAAAATCCTGGCGGCCCATAGTGTCAGAACCACCTTCTTACAGCGCATCTCCGCTGTTCCTGCTGTCTTGCTTCCTGGTGTTCCTTCTGGCCCCGTATGAGCGTAATTACTGGCTGTGCATGGGCATTCTTTCAATGCTTTCACACATGTCTGGCTGGTGAGGGTCTCCGCAGTACTCTTCCTCTGTGGTACATGTGGGGGCGGTGCGCATTCTCGCCTCCATACCACTTACCAGTCTTATGGGTTGGCTTTGTCGACTGCCGCATCCTGCGGTTCTTTCATGCTATAGGTTCAGTTCTACTATCTGCGAGGTGCTGAATTCCCTTTTCATTCCCTTTTCATGCCAGTTTCTTAACTAGGTGTGTTTTTGTTCCAGGTCTGCCTGTACTGGGCCGGGGTCAGTATCCTGCTGCCTTCGTATCTTTACAGGAACAGGTTCAACAGTGTTCTACGCTATTCGAGTCTTGGGCTAGCTCTGGCTTCTTGTCGACACCTTGGATCCTGTGGATCCTTCAAGCCTCTTTGCTAATCTTCTTTCAAAGTTCGGCATTTTTCAATCAGGCGCAAGCGTTCTGGCTTGGTGTTTCCCTTCTCTCATCCCCTCTACATATCGGGGTTTTGATGCTATACCGGATAGCTGTAGTGCCCTAGCCTCCCATTGTCCTCAGGGCACAAAGGTCTGGTGGCTGACTGCGCTGTCATGTCTGTCCCCACTGTGTTTCATCCTTTGGTTGACAACACTGTTTTGGTCATGTTAAGGACGGCTAGGTTCTCTCTGGACCTTAGTGGGGCTCAGTTGCTGTCCTGCCTCCTCTATGGGTATGGCTTTGGTATTTATTCTAAGTTAAGGAACCTGCGGCTAGACTTCTCTATCAGATGAACAAGTTACTTACCTTCGATAATGATGTATCTGGTAGAGACAGTCTAGCCCCAAATTCCTTAACGCCCGCCCGTCCTCCCTGTCCTGGGACAACCTTTTCAGGTTGGGCTTCTTGCCGTCACCTCCCTTTGGGTGGCTTTATTCCTCTGCATAGTGACTTCTTCTCTCCGACTCAGGATGCTACGTTCTGTTTCGTGGCTTTGCTCTACCCATTCTTGTGATTGGGCGCTATGCTCATTTGCCATGTATCCTTTACAACCCTTACCCTTGGTTGTCCGAAGTGAGTCTAATTCTCCTACCCCCCCCCCTTTCCTTCTCTTCAATCTTCTTCAACCGCTTGCGGTCTCTTGCCTCCCCTGCACTCTAGCGGTTGCAGTCTCTGACAATGCTGCATTTGGTAGGTCTCTTATTGGGATCTGACGTCTCCTTTTGGTGACGCCTTATGGTAGTTTGTCCTTATTCCTCGGTTCTGGACTGGTTGTCCTTCCCTGGGCTATATTGTGGTTGCAGCCTTTCTACCGGCTGCTATGATGGTTCACCAAGGGGCTATGGCTCCATGGTAAGTCTTGTGCCTCTGGTGGCACAGGCTCACACAGGCCACGGGTTCGACTCCTGCCTATGCTCTGCATCTTCTTCTGCCTCCCAGGGAGTTTTTGGCCTTAACGATTGCGGGGGTCCCTCCCAGAGTGGTGCTCTGTTCTTTTCCCTCTCTCAGTTTACAATATACAGTGCCTGGCACTGTCTTTCTATGGTGATCTTTTTCACCATACCTTGTTTTTTCTTTTTCTGCACACTGTTAATATTTTCTGTTTTTGGTGGTGGCTTTGCATTCTGATGCGGAAAAGGCTTCTGACCCAAACTGATGTCGGCACGCTGGGGCGGGGAATATATGGCTCTGCTGATGTCTCGTCATGGACGACGTCAGGGCGGAGCCGTACGGCGCCGTCCCCCGGGGCGCATAGGTGCTGCTCCGCAAGATTTTCCGGATCCAGTCTGACGCCTGGGGATTTTCTAAGTTGAGGAATCTGCGGGTAGACTATGTCTCTACCAGATACATCGTTACCGAAGGTAAGTAACTTGTTCTTCTGGGTTACAGCAAATAAATCCTCTTCCAATGCCCAGCCTGCCATTGATGCCTTATCATTATTGCCCTAAGGTGTTTCTATGTCCAGTTCTTGTGAAGTCTCTCGCTTTGAAAGGCATTAAAAATAGATGGTGTGGTTCTACCAAAATGCAAGCAGAATCTTTAAGACATGAGACTGAATTGAAGGGATTGGTGGTAGATAAAAAAAAAGACTCTCTGCCATTGTAAACAAAAAATGGAGATATAGAGAGCGATGTTAGAAATGCTGTTAGAAAATGGAGTCTCTGCAGTGGTGTGCGCAACTAATGAAGTATTCAGCAATCTCTATTAGTTAGAAAACTTTCCGTGGGGTCCAAAGCAAAGATTAATGATTTGAAGAAACTTACAGTAAACCTTTTGCTGCCAACCACCCCGCTGGCACCACGCCCCCCCCCCCCCTTCAAATTTGCTTCCTTTTCTCCCAACATAATGAATTCTACAGGTACCCTGGGTTTGTGGATTGTCCTGGAGGGGACCGAGAAATTAGGCAAAATTCAGCTAAATTTGTTTTGTGGGGGGTGGGGGATTGGAATTAAAGTGCTGCAGAAGAAAGCATCTGGTTTCTTACCTTCAGATGGTATTGACAAAGGGTTTGTGGTGCTAAAATCACCAGCTTTCAGGAACCGGAAGATTTTTGACAGAAAACTAAACATTTCCACACAGTTATGCCATTTTACTGAAACACCGATTTCTACCAGTTAGTGGTAGAAATCGTTGTGGAACCAATAATGGATCCTGAACAGCTATACATTTCTGAAAAGTATACAAAGGTTCGAGGCATGTGGGCTGCTAAATTCATATCTTAGCATTAGATCGCCGCCTAGTGTTGGGTCCAGATGATCGCACATTGTTGTCCTGGAAGAGTCTTCGAAGTATCCTGAGATAGGTGGCTCCTCCCCTGGACTACAGTGCGCATGGGCATCGGCTCCATCCCCAGATTGTTTTTTTCCGCCATTGGGTTCGGATGCGGTCTCGACGTCTCTCTGTCGGAACCGAGAAAAACTAACTTTTTAAGTCCAAAAGGCCTTGTTTTCATAGCGTCGGTATTGTTTGCGCACGGTCTCGAGTTCTTCCGTCTCTTGGAGTCGGAATCAGCGGAGTACTTTCACTCTTCGGACATCGAGGCCTTCTCATCGCGACACGACCGCAACTTTCCAGCATGGAGCGGAGTCCGTTTAAGTACTGTCCGCTCTGTGGGTCCAAATACCCACATATAGACGTGCACCCGGTCTGTAACAAATGCCTTTCACCAGACCATAACGAGGACAACTGCATGGGCTGCGCAAGATTCAGGTCAAAGAAGACACTCAAGCTTCGGCGCGCGGTGCGCCTTGAGGCCAGACAAGCGGCCCCGGATCCAGAAAACATCTTCGGCGACCAAGAAGAGGAGGACCAGAGCCATCATCTTCAAATCTCCCCGCCCGAGACGGAGGTCGAGGCAGATCCGGAAGACGGCGACGGAGTCGCGGGTCATGGCCTTGAATACGTCGACGAGGTAGGGGACGTCGAAGAGGTTTATGGGGCCGCGGCAGATAGCTCAGGGGACGAGCTATGCCCCGAAGGTTACGAAGATCGAGATCTGGTCACGGGATCGCCTGTCGGCCTTACCCAAGACCCCATACCGCAAGCCACGGCCCGCCGTCAGGCCCGGCCACGGACATACTTGCTGCGCAGCCCGTATCGAAACCGAAACTGAAAGCTGCGGGATCGACTACACCTAAAATGGCCGACCCGAAATCAAAACCGAAACTTATGGATTCGAGCGCACCTAAGATGGCGGCCGTGCCACCAAAGACGGCTAAACCCGCTGCTTCATCGACTCCGTCGGCCTCCGGTCCACAGAAGTCGAAGAAATCTGTCGATTCCACAGTGTCGAAATCGGCGCCAGAGGAGGGTTCCTCTAAGAAGGGTGGTCGGAACGGGTCAACCGCTGCGACGCCGTCAAAGCCCGCCAAAGCCAGCGACACGGCTCCGGTTCCGACTGGGACTTCGTTAGTCGGGCGCGTAGTTGAGACGGAGCCGACAAAGTCACACGGATCGAAGGCTGGCACATCTACGCATCGGTCCAAGGACTCTGGGTCGGCGGCTGCGGCATCATCGTCCAAAACTCAGAAGGGCCAGCAGGACGTCGGATCCGAGGGCAAGGTCAAGACATCCTCGTCGGCGCCAAAGGCCACTGTAAGTGACGCGTCCCCCATCGCATCTTCACTACAGAGAATCAGGGAGAAGGCCTCTGCTTCGTCGGCTCCGATGCCATCGCCACAGAAGCCGATGGACATTCCGGTGAAGCCTGCGGGTAAACTTCTCTTCCTTCTGCCGCCAAAAGAGGCGCCGAAGGCCTTTTCAACAAAATCGACGCCAAAGAAGTCGGATTCTTCAACGGAGGGGCACTTTCAAGTCGGGTACTCGACTCAGAAGAGGATTCTGAGCGTTTTATCGACGCAGACACGGGCAAATTGACCCTTTACAAAAGGAGGATCACTTCACAGCCAGTGGACTCCTATGTCATCCCCCTGAAGAAGAAAAGGCTTCCTCAGGACGCTTCAGGCCTCATGGAACCTATCCAGCCTCCTCCAAGAAGGAGCCCAACTCCATCACCTGAACACTCTGAGGGTGAGGGATATGATGAAGATGAACAATACACTTTCCCCATCAATGAACCAGATGCACAGCCGGATTCATATGATGACATTGGTGACCAAGGCACCCAGGATGTGGGGCAAGACCCACAGCCTGACCCACAGCCTTTCAGTGCACGTGCATCCCCAACAGAAGATTCTGCAGGTTTTCATGCACTCATTGAAAGGGCAGCTGCTAATCATGATGTGGACATGCATGCTGACCCAGTAGAAGAAGACTTTCTATTTGACACTTTTTCAGTCTCTGAAAGGACAGTAAAGACACTGCCTATGCTCAAAGGGGTCCTCAAACATGCTGCGGACATCTTTAAAGAACCTACCAGGGCGAGAGTGGTCAATCCACGTATCGAAAAAAAGTACAGACCAGCACCTGCAGACCCTGCATACATTCGGGGCCAGTTGCCGCTTGACTCCCTGGTGGTCGCAAATGCCCGCAAGAGGGCCAACTCCCAAACAACGGGTGAAGCTCCTCCCCCGGATAAGGAGTCCAAAGTGCTAGAGGCAGGAGGCAAAAGGGTAGCTGCACAGGCTGCCAATTTTTGGCGTATTGCAAATACACAGGCACTCTTGGCACGTTATGATAGGGCGCATTACGACACCCTAGAGCGGGTTTTAGAACACCTGCCTTCGCAGTTTCAAGAGGGCACCAAACTGCTTATAGAAGAGGGAAAACTGATCTCCAACGCAGCCATAAAGTGTGCACTTGATGCCGCAGACACAGCAGCTAGGGCCATTAACACTAGCGTCATGCTGAGACGACAGGCGTGGCTCCGCATATCGGGGTTTAAACCTGACATTCAAACAACCATACTTAATCAGCCAGTCAATCCTGATAGACTGTTTGGTCCAGATGTTGACACCACCCTAGAAAAAATAAAGAAAGACACCGAAACTGCTAAGTCTATGGGGGCCCTACAATCACAACAGTTTCGTGGCAACAATTTTCGTCGCTCAGGTGCGCGTGGAGTCACCAGAGGACAGATGGGTCAACAGTCACAATTTTCTAGAGGTGGAGCACAATCCTCGTACCCCAAACAGAACAAGGGGGGTTACCGAGGAAACAGCACCAGAGGCCGTGGCAGAGGGAACAACAACTCCCGCTCCTCTGCCCCAAGCAAACAGTGACTCTCTGTCACTGCCCCCCGACCACTTAACACCTGTCGGGGGGAGACTACAGCAGTTCCTGCCCGTCTGGAGAAACATCACCACAGACAGGTGGGTGCGACAACTTGTCCAGTACGGTTATTGTCTAGAGTTAAACTCCACTCCACCGAACATTCCACCAAGGCAACGGCCTATGTCCGCAGAGCACTTGCACTTATTGCAGCAGGAAGTAGTGGTGATGCTGCAAAAAGGCGCAATCGAGCTCGTGCCAGTAGAGGAGGAAGGCACAGGGGTGTATTCCCTGTACTTCCTTATTCCGAAGAAGGACGGATCTCTCAGACCCATTCTAGATCTACGTCCCCTCAACCTGTATATACTGTCCGAACATTTCCATATGCTCACACTGCAACAGATTCTTCCCTTGTTAAACCAAGGGGACTTCTTAGCAACCTTAGACCTCAAGGATGCTTATTTCCACATACCACTACACCCGTCCCACAGAAAATACCTCAGGTTCACTATCCAAGGCAGGCATTATCAGTTCAAGGTCCTACCCTTCGGAGTGACCACAGCCCCGAGAGTGTTTACCAAGTGTCTGGCGACAGTAGCGGCGCACCTCAGGAGGCAGAACATTCATGTCTACCCCTACCTGGACGACTGGCTCGTTCAAGCCAAGTCGGAGCAGCAGTGCGCCGCAGACATGTCGGCTACCATTCACCTCCTTCACGATCTAGGTTTCTCGTTGAACTACCCAAAGTCGCATCTTCAGCCGGCACATGTCCGGCAGTTTCTAGGTGCGACGATCAATACCCTGACGGCCATGGCTCAACCAAACCAAGTCAGGATAGACAGCATGCAGTCTCCGATCCAGAAGTTCAGACCACGACACTCACTTCCAGCGAGAGTGTTCATGCAGTTGATAGGCATGATGGCCTCCTGCATCTTCATAGTCCCTCACGCACGGTTGCATATGCGCCCGCTCCAGGAGTGCTTAGCAAATCAGTGGAGGCAGGCTCAGGGCCAATTAACAGACCTAGTGTTGGTTACCAGTCGGGCATACGACTCTCTGCATTGGTGGACTCCACACAACCTTTGCAAGGGCCGACTGTTCCAGGAGCCAGTGCCACAGATTACCCTGACAACGGACGCATCTCTCCAGGGATGGGGAGCTCATCTGCTCACTTACACAGTGCAGGGACTATGGACGACGCAGCAACAGAAGATGCACATCAACTATCTGGAACTGATGGCAATCTTCATGGCGCTCAAGTCCTTCATTGTACATCTGTGCAACAAGGTAGTGTTAGTCCGGACGGACAACATGACCGCGATGTACTACATTCAAAAGCAGGGGGGCACCCACTCGCCACAGCTGTCTCATCTGGCTCAGGGCATGTGGCGGTGGGCCATTCAGAGGAACATCTTCCTCATGGCAGAACACCTCCCGGGCAAGGACAATCAGATGGCGGATCTGCTCAGCAGATACATCCATCAAATGCACGAGTGGGAGTTACACCCATCTGTACTCCACCCGTACTTCCAGCAGTGGGGTCATCCGGAGATAGACCTGTTTGCGACAAAAGAAAACGCAAAATGCCAACACTTTGCCGCCAGGTTCCCTCACCCACAGTCGCAGGGGAATGCGATATGGATGAACTGGTCAGGCAAATTTGCGTACGCTTTTCCGCCAGCCCCTCTGATACCGCTGGTGGCAAGAAAGCTAAGGCAGCACTCGATGACTCTCATCCTGGTTGCTCCAACGTGGGCGCGCCAAGCGTGGTACACCACGTTCCTCGAACTCTCAGTGGTGCCGCATCAAAGACTGCGCCTCACGCCCAGACTTTTGACGCAGAACCATGGAGAAATTCAGCATCCAGATCCGCAACAGCTCAACCTGGCGATCTGGCTCCTGAAGTCCTAGAGTTTGGATACCTTAACCTACCTCCAGAATGCATGAACATCATCAAGGAGGCAAGGAAGCCTACTACCAGAGCATGCTATGCTGCAAAATGGAAGCGTTTTGTCATTTACTGTACAGCCAATGACATCAACCCGCTAGATGCATCTATCCCTAACATCATTTGCTATCTGTTACATCTTTACAAGTGCAATCTAGCGTTCACTTCTATTCGGATACATCTATCCGCCATCGCAGCTTATCTTCAGAATAGGCAACATCTCTCTGTCTTCAGGGTGCCTGCCATTAAAGCTTTCCTTGAAGGTCTGAAACGAGTCATTCCCCCAAGAACACCGCCAGCTCCGGTGTGGAACCTCAATGTGGTCCTCACCAGACTGATGGGACCACCATTTGAGCCACTGCACTCGTGTGAACTCCAGTTCCTGACGTGGAAAGTAGCTTTCCTAATTGCTATTACGTCACTGAGGCGTGTTAGTGAGCTACAAGCGCTCACAATCCAAGAGCCATTCATTCAGATTCATCCAAATAGGGTAGTGCTACGTACTAACCCCAAATTCCTTCCGAAGGTGGTGTCACAGTTTCATCTCAACCAAACTATTGACTTGCCGGCATTCTTCCAAAACCCACAAACGGTGGCGGAAAGAATGCTCCATACGTTAGACGTACGGAGGGCGTTGATGTACTACATAGACAGGACACAACACTTTAGGAAAACAAAACAACTTTTTGTTGCCTTCTCACCACAACACAAAGGCAACCCTATTTCCAAAGCAGGAATAGCCAGGTGGATTGTTAAGTGCATCCAAATCTGTTATCAAAAGGCCAAGCGCACTTTAACGATACCCCCAAGGGCGCACTCCACACGCAAATTGGGGGCATCCATGGCTTTCCTAGGGAACATTCCTTTAGAGGACATTTGCAGAGCAGCCACGTGGGTTACACCACATACCTTTACAAAACACTACTGTGTTGATGTGCATTCCAAGCAGCAAGCTGCTGTAGGACAGGCTGTTCTCAAGACACTTTTTCAGGTTTCTGCATCTGGCACGGGCAACCGCCGCTGATGGAGGGACTGCTATGTATTCTATGCTAAGATATGAATTTAGCAGCCCACATGCCTCGAACTGAATATGCTACTTACCAGTATGCATCTGTTCTTGGCATGTAGGGCTGCTAACATTCATATCGCCCACCCTCCTCCCCGGTGCCTGTCGCAGCTGCAGATATACTATTGTATTCAATAATTAGCATGGACATCCTTTACACTTTTCACTCCATCTTCTGCCACAATGGCGAAAAACAATCTGGGGATGGAGCCGATGCCCATGCGCACTGTAGTCCAGGGGAGGAGCCACCTATCTCAGGATACTTCGAAGACTCTTCCAGGACAACAATGTGCGATCATCCGGACCCAACACTAGGCGGCGATCTAATGCTAAGATATGAATGTTAGCAGCCCTACATGCCAAGAACAGATGCATACTGGTAAGTAGCATATTCATTCTGAATTTAGCAAGGGGTCATTTGTGTAGATACTTTAAGGTATTCCTATGGAAAGTAACAGTTGAAATAAAAGAACATTGAAATTTATTTGGAAAAAACCAGCCGTTTGTTCCAACATTTTCACCTGTAACTTCTAACTGGTAGATTTTTGAAAGCTATATGCAGTTATGTGCGCTGGGCCCTTCTGGTTGCAGGGGTTATGAGACTTTTAGATTCACCAAGAACACGAGGTACCCAGAGCAAATAACGGCGTTGCACCTTGCTGTGGTTTTTCATTGTGTAACAGGTATACAGTAATTCATTTGGTAAAATATAAAGTGAAAAATTGATATCAAGGAAACCTATGTATTTATGAAATGGAAAGAAGATATGGAGTGTAGAAGCAGTGGTTATTTGTGCATCTCTGAATTTGTGGGTACCCTTTCTAGCATGTGAATTACTGGGTATTGTTCAAAAAGACTTCCTTTTTAGACACTGTCTTAAATTTAGAAGACAGAAATGCGTAAAAAGACAATTTGTAATAACACTTCTACTATTCTGTTTTCCCCTTAGTCTCCTGATACAAAATGGTGGTACCTCACTTGTGCGGGTAGGGCCAGTGACAGCGACCGGAAACAGCCGAAAACGCAATGTGTACACATCCCATTTATCCTATGAAAAATAAAAATAAAATTTGCAATGAGCCTAGCTGTGAATTTTGTGCCCTAGTTCAGCCGGCACCTAGGGAAACCTAGCAAACTTGTACATTTTTGAAAACTAGACACCTGAGGGAAACCAGGATGGTGGGGTCTTGTGTGGCTCTCACCAGGTTCTTATACACAGAAATCCTTGCAAACCTTAAACTTAGTAAAAAACCACAATAAAAACACATTTTGCTCATTTCTCTGATGCAAAGTTCTGCGGGGAGCTACAAACATCTACCCAACAAGCATTTCCCCAAGTCAGACAATACCAATGGTACCTCACTTGTGTGGGCAGGCTAAGTGCCCGCGACAGGAAACGCCCAAAACACAACGTGGATACATCACTCGAAAAATGTGAAGACTGACACTTTTTTTGCAATGTTGCTTTGTCAAAAAAAAAAACACGTGTTCAAGGCATGTGTTCTGTAGATATACAAGTTTTGCATACTTCTGCTATCTAGTGCCGGATCTGGATGTTTGCATGTTGTTTTTGTTTGAAGACTTCTTTTCCAGTCACAAGGTAAGGTGACTCCTCCTTTCGGTGATAGCGCGCATGGGTATTCACTCCATTGTTTGTTTTCTTTGCGCCTTCAGGTTCGTACGTGTATTGCAGTGCTCAGATTCGAAACTGTTAATCGGGATCCCTTCGGTGTGGAATTCACTCTACCTCCGTCTGTATTGCTCAATCGCGTTGTACACCTTCTGCGTGTCGAAATTCTGAAAACTTTCATTATCCAGTTGGGACCTTGTAACCGTGGCCTTCAGGCTTAGTCATTTTCCTCTACTTATACTCCAATCCATCGTCTAGTCTTCTACCGATTGAACGGACGCCATATCAATTCTGTCCTGGGTGCCATTCCAAATACCCTTGCACCAGCGATCATTGCCTCTCAACGGAGCATAGAGAAGACTGATGCTTGTCGTCGTTGCAAGACTCTGCAAGATTATTTGGCTCGACAAAGAGAGATGCAGCGACAGAGTATCGCGGACACCCCCAATATCTTTAGAGAAGAAATGGAGAACAAAGAAATGGAGGGCTCGGCAGCGAAGGAGGAAGAAACTTTTTCCATCCAGGACTCCATGTTGGAGATCGAACTTGAGTCCCTCGACTTTCCAGCTGGACAGGGTTGTAGGAAAGTGGGTTTGTTGCAGTACCCCCCCCCCCCCCCCCCCCCCCCCCCCCCACACACACACTTGCTAGACTACTGATGCACTTTTTCTTGGTGTGCACTGGGTCCCTGCTAATCAGGTTCCCAGGGCCTGTGTTCTTTCTCCAAAACAAACCCAATTGACCTCTCCAGGTAAATATCAGCCCCTGGTAAATGGTACCACAGGTACCCAGGGCACCGTGACCAGAGAAGACCTCTAAGGGCTGCAGCACTTATTGTGCCACCCTTAGGGGCACTGTACCCTGACACTCTCACACTGCCATTGCAGGCTGCATGTCTTGGTGCAGAACAAAGTGAAGAGTCAACATGGCACACATCCCTGTGCCACTGCCCTGTCATACATCAGTCCCTCCTCTAGCTGGATGCCCTTTGCCAGTAGTGAGGGTACAGGTGCATGAGCCCTGTACCCCTACTGTGCCCCAGTACATTCCTGGGCACTAAGTGCAGTTAGGCCCCTGAAATGCTACTATCTCCTAGTGACCTGACTCAGTGCCTGCTTAGGCTGCCACCACCAGACATGTTTCTGTACCCCTGGGTCGAGAGCTTACTGCTATCGGGGGCATGCATCCTGGGACGAGGTGCCAAGCCTCCTGCCCCAGGATGAGCAGGGTTCATGAAGGAGAAGCTTTAAAGGCACGCCGCCTTTCTGAACCTCTCCAGACCATTTACTGCTCTCAGCAACTGGTCCCCACTGGTTCTACCACCCCACTTTGGGCAGGAGAACCGGCGGGAAAAACAAGTGAAGAAAGGAGATGTGCCCACCTCTGCCAACTCCACCCCTCGGCGGGGGGGAGGGAGGGGGGGCCGGAGGTGAAGCACAACCTTGAGTCCCCGCCTTCTTGAGTATGAGGGGGACTCGGCCAACCAGGGACAGGCTCCTGCCCCCTCCCACTGGAGAGTGGCAGAATAGGGGGTGCACCCACCCCAGGGAAGGGACCCATTGGTCCATGCCCTTTACCTACCTGTAACGCTCCTAAATTTAGTATTTTAGGGGGCACCCTGAACCTTCCTTCCTTAGATCTAGCAAACACAAGAAAAAAAGGACGAGAATCCGTGCAGAGCGAACAAGAGGATGACGCCTTCTGACTTGGCCCCAGCCCTACAGGCCTGTCTCCCGTCGAACCTGCTCCTGCAAAACCCCGATGTGTCCAGCGGTCAGCAACCTCGAAAAACTTCAGAGGACCTGCCTTCACTTTCCTAGCTGTTTCTCCTGTGAACACCGGACGTGTTTGAACTGCAACTTCTGGTGCCAGCCAGGAACCGCGAATCCAGCCCACGCTGAACCCGCTAAACCTAGCTTGAGTAGAAAAATACCACGAGGCGGTCCCCCCGGCGATCCTGACCCGAGATCCGGCGACCCCTGACCTGCCTCCAGACAACACCTGCAGCCTCAATCTAGAGGACCCCCCCTACAGCGACCAGAGCGGTTAAGAAAATCTGACGTCCCAAGGCACCCCTGCACACAACGCCCCACGGCCTTGTGTGCCCAACCCAGCAGTGCCTAACCAACCCTCAACATCCCTACTTACCCCTCGAAGTGGTGGTCGCTCCTGGAGGACCCCCTTCCCCCAGCCTGTAGTTTCTTTGTCCCGGAGAATCTCCATTGAAATCAACAGGGCACCCGATCTCAAAACATCACCCTGCACTTGGCTGCCTTAGTGGCGCTGAGCGTGCCCCTTTTGTGCCAACTTGATCCCCAACTTGCCCTGAGCTTAACCCTAGGAGCTTTGCTCCCAAAACCCGGTGACCAGCTTGCCAGCAGCCACCAACCGGAGTCCCCCTATCCTCCATAGGATAACATTGGGCATCAACACTCTGCACCCGGCTGCCCGAGTACTGCTGAGGGTGCAACAACAGTGCATCACTGACCCTGGGGACCCCTGAGTCTAACCCCAGAACCCTAACTCAAAAGACCGATTACCTCGAAACCGATAACCTGTTTTTCCTCATAGAATAACATTGACACTTTTTCTCCCAAAAAGTTTGTCAACTTTTGAAAACTAATAATATTCCTTAAAAAGCACACAAATAACCAAAACGCATTTTCTCAACTGTTTTCAGGAAATGTCCCAGTGCTGGATCTAGGTATCCAGTACTGAGTAAGAAAAGTACCGTTAAAGTAGCTTACCTGCATATTGAATTTCCTTCCATAGAAACGTTTTGACATAAAATCACCAATGTAACCTAGGTGTTAACTTTTGAAATACAAGAATATTCTTTAAAAAGCGTACAACTAAGCAAAACGCATTTACTCAACTGTTTTCAGGAAACGCCCCTGTGCCGAGTCTAGGATCCAGCACTGCGTTAGTAAAAGTAATCTTAAGTTTCTAATTGCAATTTACTGAAAAAGGTTATGATTCCTATGTATTGTGTACTAAGTTTGTGCATTGCATTGCAACCCCTGTAAACTCGAATTGGCACAAAAACCTACTGCATTTTCAAAGTATTCAACAGCATTTCATATCTGAAAAGTAATGTAATGTGTGCCAAGCCTGCTTGGTTCTAAAATAAACAGTATATTGGTTGATACCAAAACAATTGGCCTAGAGTTAAGTTCTTGAGTGTGTGAATTCATTTTGGTTCAGTGGGTACATCAAATGCTTAACACTGTTCTCCGGTACAGCCTTACTGCTCGACCAAGCTACCACTTTAGAGAGTAAGGTTCTATCGAACTTTAACCTCTGCCATACCTCTGCAGACCCTTGGACTCTATACACACTACCTCACTTTGGTGCAGTATATATAGAGCCAGTTTCTTACAAGGGTGCCATGACTACCAAAGCCCCTTTGCCCACCAAACCCGCTTCCACCAAACAAAAGGCTGTTGGGCTACCACTGCCATCAGGCCATGGTAGGTGCAGAGGCTCTGATTCCAATGCTCCGCCTTCCGGCTCTGTACCAAAACAGCAAATCTAGCCTTTTGGCTCGAGCCGAGTTGACACCCCTTCGATTCCAAAACATTTGAGTTTGAAAGATAAAAAGGACAACTCCAGCTCGGCAACGAAAATCTCTTCTAAAGCCTCTGGAGCCTATTCTACAAACAATGAAACAAAAGCTGTATCTGAAAAAGAAAAAAATCCCTATAAACCCTGACAATAGACACATTAAAACTAAGCCAGTAATACCATCTTCCATAAGGAAAATAAACACTGAATATAAAATCCCTCTTAAAAAGAAACAAGACATTGCTACTAGCCCTATTAAGATTACTCAAACCCCTCCACCTTCCTCACCAGTACCTATTATCCCATCTTAAGACCCTCTACACATCACACTACCAGTCTCTCAAGGTACAAATCCTGAAATGACACTTATGTCCACCACCAGATCCATGGAAGGACTATAATATAGATCCACATCTATATGCGGCTAAACCTTCCCCTCTTGAAGATACTGCGTATCAGGAGTTAATTGCTAGGGGCCTCCACTTACCATGGAGTGACTTTACATAAGGAAGCCCTAGAAGAGGATTTCCTGTTTGAAACTTTAAAAAACACACTTAGAACTTCAGTTGTTGCCTATGTTAAAGGGTATGATGCATGCTGCAGATATTTTAAAGATCCAGTTAGGGCACATTTCGTAACACCTAGGGCGGACAAAAAATATAAAGCCCCACCATCTTTACTGTGTTTTTATTAGGTCTCGGCCTGCCATAAGCAGCCTTGCGCTGCTCTCATCATACGAGTCTTCTTGGAATCAATAAGATTCCAGAAGCCATGTCCCAGCTTCACCTTCAGCTTTCATTCGTGCGTGCTGTTTGGCGTCACAAATTATGCCAAAGGCAGTGCAGTGATTGCACCGAAGGCATATCATTTGCTGATTGTTGCCACCCTGTCTCCTTTTAGCCACGGCCAGTGGGACTGGACCTCTTACCCGCGGTGGGACACAGTAGGTTTATTATTAGCTTGCCGCACTTTTTTTTTGCATGCTTGTTTATTCTCTGACATGTCAGTGGAGTACAATGAAGCAGCTCAGTGTCACCTAATTTGACACACACCATGTTAGTTTTAGTTAGATTGCTACATCTGCCTCATATGTCATTTTGTCGTTTGCCGAGGCCCGGGGATGCAATTTTTGTTTTTTTTTCTGGGAGGAAAGGACTTGGGAGCAGTGTGGATTTCAAAAGTGCCTCTTGGGTATTTCTCAGCATGATGCCCCGCCCCCTTCTCATGCAGTACAATTTTTGTTCAGGTTGTTTATGACCTTGTCAACAGACAGTCACTTTTCGCCTGTTTTTCGGGTTCACGTAGAGCTAAACAACTAATCTCGAAGCGGGACATCATTTCCAGTTCATCTCTTAAGCTATTTATGGTTTGTGGGCATTGGGGTGGCGGGGAGCAGTGTCTTCTTTCCCCAGAACACTGTTGGGGGGGGGGGGGGGGGGTGCTCGTAGGAGTTCCCTGCATGCTGCTTGACCTTTAACTCTGCTGGGACCATATCGGAGCGATTGGACGCTCATTTCTGCCTTAATCTGCTGGGAAGGACCCTGCTGCGTGGTCCGAGCGCGGCACACCGGGACTGCGAGGACCAGCATACTTCTTGCGATCAACAGCTGGTGCCTCTTCCCGGGTGAACCCCGCCCCTCCCTATCTGTGTATTTCAACCAAGGGCACACCGTGCATCGCGGGACGGAGCACGGGGCAAAGCCCGGGCAAAGGGCGGGCCGTTTGAGGACGGGAGAGACCGGGTCCGGCCCACTCCCCCTGGTCGGACCATTCCACTATCCCATCCCCCACAAAGACCGGATCACACAGACGCCGGAATGTGTACCAGGGAAACAAGGAGCAAATCTTCGCTGGCTGTGGCAGGAGCCGCTAAAGGTACCATTGATAACTATTTTGTGAAAGCAGGATCACTTCTGATAGAGGATATTGCTGTGCTTGAGAGACGTATTTCCCAGGAAATTGACTGGGTAAGGAGATCATCAATGGGCCCACTGGCTCTAGCCAAGTCTCCTGATGGAAGGCTAGAGGCCAATAATTCTATCAACGGGGCATCGGGGGTCAATCAGTCACTTATTAACCCAGACCTCACAATGAAGGTCTCAAGTGACCTCGAGGACATGAGCCTAATGACCCTACCGACAGCCCAAATACCACAAACCCCACTTCCAACCACTGGCCATGACTCGGCCATAGCCACCACTAGCAAGAAAGTTTCCGATACTACAAGGGGTACCAGGGAAGGAGCTATCCAAAAAAGGAAGAAAGGGGGCAAACTAAGGGAGGGAGTAAGCCAAAAACTCCTAAGCCCAACCCCGTAACGGTCGCTGTTAGTTCCGGCGATACTAGCTCGGGCCATCCATCCGGGGATAGAGTAGCGGCCCCACCTATCGTCATTGTATTTACGGATTCATTACTTCACTCCAATAACATCTCAATGGAATCCTCCAGTGAGGACATCACACTCGCAGACATAGGTGCACTGCTTAGGTCTCTTTTAAGCCCCCTAGAAGCCCGCCTGATAAAGATCGAAGCCAGGCTGGTTAACATTGAAAAGTCTACAGTCCAGCTGGCAGATAGCCTGAAACTAGAAAGTAAGGGAGCCAAAGGGGGGCTAGATCCTAAGCCCAAAAAGGGTGTTGACCCAAAAATGATCACGAAGAAAAATTCCCCAGCTACCTCTCAACGCACCCAACCAAAATAAGACCCCTCAATCCTTGGCTAACGCAAACACGATCAACCCACCTACACAAACACAGGCACCATCACTTCCACCCCCAAACACAATTACACACCCTAAAGATAATGCCATTCCCTCTAACAAACCACAGAGAGAGCCTAAACCTCCAGATAATATGCAAAATGCCCGTAAAACCAAACCTGTGAACTTACCACCTGAGGCGTCCCCCTATACAGTAATTCTAGCGGGGGTTCCCGAGCTAAAACCCACTGCCACAGAGAAGAACGTCTCCCTTAAGAACAAAGTTATCAACTGGCTGTCTACACACAGACCTCTACCACAAGGTACAACTAGTGATATTCTTATGGTAAGACGGGCTACCTGGGTGGGAAATATGAGAAAAACAATTAGTGGCGATTGCGTCCTAGTTAGCTTTAGAGAACCCATGACAGCCTCCTACATTTGCAGTTGGGGCCGCGATGACCAAGGGAATAACATCCAGTCTCTCCCCCTCTCATTCTTTTACCCATCGAGTATGTATACATCAGAAGACCAGAGATGGGGGGACCTCCAAGAAATTATGGGAGAATGGGAGAGTAACTGTGGAGGGAGGAGGGACCCCTACCACCAAGAAATGGCGGGAGAATGGGAGAGTAACTATGGAGGGAGGAGGGACCCCTACCATCATAGGAGAATGGTGCCCGAGCATTTACCCTCATGTGCCGATGAGGAGGGTTGGGAGATTAGCACTAGGAGGGGGGGGAAGATTGAGAGGAGTTCCCAGGCCCTATAGAATTCACCAGCCAGTCTACCTCCCCACCTTCAACAGGTACAGCAGCCTTGAAATGGTTGATTGACAACCCAAGTCCAAAGGCAGGGTCAGGTACTGTTTCTATTCCATAGATGGCAGCGAGGATAGAACCATCTCCCCCGAACAAGCCCCGGTTTTATGGGAACAGATAGCTCCTCCCAATGTGCTCGTACACTGTCGTGTTCCAGCCCACTCTATACCAGACATATCTGGCAAGGGTAGCAATTTATGGGTTGGTCAGGAGGATTTGTCACAACATTCAATGGTAAATCCGGGCACAAATGAGAATAACCATTCCGACATCGAGCCACCATCTACAAGGTCTCCAACATTGAACCTGATTTCATGGAATGTAGCTGGGTTGGGCAATAAAATGGATTGTCAGGAGTGGGCTTCCTTCATCAACTCAAAAAGTATTTGCCTCTTCCAGGAAACTTGGGCAAGAGAGGAGCATACGTGCCAGGGGTTTGCAGTGTTTTCAAAACCTGCTAAATGGGGGGGTCGGGGTCGACCGTCGGGAGGGTTGGCAATTTGGGTAGCTTCCCATTTAGGTTGTCAGGCCAGATGTCTAACTGTGGATTCTGACGACATATTAGCTGTCCTGTTAGAATGGCCAAATTCCTCCAAATTGGCGATAATAAACGTTTATTCGAGACCTGTAGCCACACCACGAGAATCGAATACCATCGAGGAACTCTCCGCTTTCCTGAGCGAAATTCCAAGGGAGCTCCACTACGTGGTTGGAGGGGATTTGAATTCGCATTATGAGCCTTTGCCAGGCCTTCTTGATGGACCCTCCCTAGAGGAGGATTCAAGATGGCTGGTACCTGCCACGGTGGCACCCCCACCAAGAGCCTGGACTTCCCTCGCATTGCAGATAACCGCCCTCACTCTCAGTCATGGTCTTAGGGCCTGCAATGGGCGTATTAAATCAGATATGCCAAGCAAATGTACCTTCAATAAAGCAGGAAGTGAATCCAGATTGGATTACGTCCTAGTCCAATTGCCATGCTGGTCACGCATCATCGATTTCAGGGTAATTGAAAGACGGGACAGTTACCATAATGCCCTGGAACTTGAATATGCCATGCCAGGTCACGAAGACATGGGACAGGATAAACAAAGTGCAAAGAAAGGGCTACTCCTGGAGAACAACAGAAGGAGAGTAAGATGGGGTAAATTGGTCAAAAGTGGCGTTAAGTTACCCAGGCTTTATGCCAGAATTACCCCAGTGCTGGAAAAGGCATTCGCACTTAGCGAGGAACTTAGTAAAAAAAAATAGAGAGCAGCTATGGCGAACCCATGAAGATCTAATAAACACCATGGAGTTAGATCTTTTTGCAAAGGGTGCAGGTAGAACCAGTGGGACACACAAGAAGACCTGGTATAATGCCACATGCCGGAACTCCAAATGAGAACTTCTACTCGCAATTAAGGCGTGTAGAAGCCGGGAGGAGATACAAGTTAGAAGAAGGGCATATAAGAAACTGCTGGCAAACGCCAAGGCCGAATGGGACCAACAACATTGGGAGAAACTCTCTGGCGCATTGGCTACCAGAGACTCTCGCAAATTCTGGCGGGTAGTTAACAACGGTTCAGAAGACCTCCCTTCGGCAATTGAACCCAACATTGCCCCGAGCATATGGCAAAACCATTTCCAGTCCCTATATGCATTAGAGGATGAGGCTCTGAGTCCCCCCCCTGCACTTTAGCGAGTGACTCGGAGGGTGAACCTTTTACTGAAAAAGAAGTTCGGGCAGCTATCGCGGGGTTGTTAACAGGTAAAGCCCCGGGGCTGGATGGGGTACCAGGCGACCTATTTAAACAGGAGCCAGGGGTATGGGCCCCCTATCTCCTGGTGTTATTCAATGCAGTCCTTAAGGGAATGGAGGTTCCGGATACTTGGCTGGGTGCAGAGGTGGTTCCAATATTCAAAAAGGATCTCCTCTGCTTCCAACCAACTATCGTCCAATAAGCCTCATCGATGTATCACAGAAGCTCTTCGGTAGACTAATGCTGGACCGGTTGCAGAACTGGCTGGAGTAGACAGATACCCTGAGCCCATACCAGGCGGGATTCAGGAGGGGGGTGTCCACAATCGATCACATTTTCCGATTAAACCTTATTTACTGGAGGACTGCACTGATCGAGGGCAGCACCTTGTACACGGTTTTTGTGGACTTACGTGCCGCCTTCGATCTGGTGCCAAGATCAAAATTGTGGAGGGTAATGGAGGAGTTAGGCGTCCCGAAAGACATCCTTGCAATCCTGATGAAATTGCACCAAAATAATTTTGCCCGTGTCAGGTGCGGGAGAACCGGTAATTTAACTGAAAGATTCCCCGTTCGCGGGGGGTGAGACAGGGTTGTGTCCTCACACCGACCCTGTTCTGCCTCTTCGTGAACGGGGTAATCGCGCACCTGACAAGGATTGCCAACACTGACGCCCCAAAATTGAGCGGCAGCAGGGTGCCCGCAATTATGTTTGCGGATGACACCCTGCTGCTGTCCAAATCCCCGATGGGCATGCAGCGGGTGCTTGATGGTTTTCTGGAATTTTGTACAGAAAGGGGACTTGAAATCAACCCGCAGACAACTAAAATCATGATCCTAAGCCATTCAAACGCCCCAACCCCTCACTTGGTACAGTGCGCTTGGAAAGGGTTTACACAATTGAGTACCTGGGGATAACCCTAAACCAAAATCTAACGTGGGGGGCACACTGGTCAAAAGCAAATATGAAACTGGCCCAGAGGGCGGGAGGTATTATGAGAATCGCGAGTAAGTCATCATATCGCCCACTCAGCCCTGCAATCCAAATTTACAAAGCCCAGGCGCGGGGAGGGGAGTTATTTATGGGGGAGAGTTATGGGGCCATATTCCATTGCTTAACTTGCTGACCACAGAAAATAAATTCCTCAGGCAGCTGACATCCCTCCTCTTAAGTACTCCTCTCCTGCCCCTGAGACTGGACCTGGGTCTGAGGCCCATTACGGAGGAACTAGGGCTCAAACCATTAACTTTTTGGCGTCGTCTTTGGAGCAGTCAAGACCTCACCACTTACAGAGCCGAGCTGGTCAGACCCGGAAAGTACAAGCATCAGGATTCCGAGGAAAGCGCTGTCCAGAGCGTACTATGATAATATGCTCCTCCGAGCTCTGGATAGCACTCGTGAAGGATCCCTAACACACCACTTCATTAAAATCAAAGACTCCTATAACCTTGAAAGCGTTCTGGATGGCATGTCTCCAGCTGTAACAAGAAAACTATTCCTGCAGTGGAGGTATGGGACCCTCCCTCTCGGGTCTTTTACCAAAACATGGTCCTGTCGGCTTGCCACAGAGACGTGCCCTGCATGTGCCCACACAAAGGAGAATGATGTGCATGTTTGTTTCTTTTATCGAGCCTACTGGAAAAGCAGGAAACACTGGCTTGTCCCCCTCCTCAAAAACTTGGGTTTCAGAACATTTTTACCTGCATACAGAGTTTTAAAGACCGATTTATCCCTGCCAATTATGTTCGCTATAGCAAAATTTTTAACCGCTATGTGGTATGTTCGCAACAGACTGATAAAGGGGGTCGGAGACTCCTGACAAACTTTCATCCCTTGACAAACTGGCACCTCTTTTTATTAATTTGTTTTAATTCTTAACGCATTTTATATTAATGATATATTGATATTCCGGATTATTAACTGATGTGGTAAATTTTGTACATCTTTTATGATCATGTGATCGAAATAAAGATTTGGAATTGAATTGATTGGTTCCGGAGTGTTGAAGTCCTGTAATTCCTGACCTGGAGGCGTGCAAAATTGCAAGTTGCATGAGTTTATCGCTAAAGCAGGTGAAATTCTGTGTGAAGGCATCAGAGCAACAGTGCCACGTCTAGAGTTGCATTTGAGATTTTCACATTGCAAACATAAAAACAAATACCGTGGCCTAAAGTGCAATGCATATTTTATAGGTGGGTGAGCTTATAAATTAACTGGAAGGTCCGAGCCAAGGGTCGACTGTGGCTCTAAGAGCCTTTGCATGAGTTGAACCCTGAAAATAATTGGCATATAATCATGTGAGATCTATTCACAAATTAAACTTATGTACATTTTTAACACGCATGAGTAAGCGTTTCCCATGTTAGACCATCAGATTGTTATTAAACTTTATCGTTTTTCAACAAGGAATTTGGTAACTTCTCTGCTCCCTGGCGACCAGGTCATATTGAATCAAGTATCTAGTCAGTTCTCATGTGTACCCTTTAGGCACTAATTTCTTTTTTATAGATGGAACAACATTATAGTCAATCGAACACGAGTTTTTCGATCATCACTCATTCTGACTGCCTGTTTTTAAAGGTGCTGTCATATCTGTTAACTAAGAAAAAGGAAGTTGGGAGAAATAGCATATTTGACTATAATCAACCAGTGTGGCCAAGCGGGAAACCATTTGAGATAGTTCTTTCTTTTTCTAACATCAAAATTGTATTAAAAAAATATATATATCTTAGAACAAGAGGGTAGAGCGTAGGTAGCACTCAGGCAGAAGTCACACGAAAGCTTTGCTCTTTATGGGCTCGCAGGTCCAAGACGACCTTGAGCAGAGCTAGGCATCTGTCTTCAGCTTTGAGTGTCTTGCCCACCTTGTATATTTATATTTAGGCATTCATAGCAAATGGATCTATGCTGTAAAAAGCAGACTGGATACATTATATGACGCATATATACACATAATGCTACTCACCATGTGAACACATGCGTAATTTAGTTCAAAGGGAGGAAACTGTAAACCAACATAAAAAATGCAATAGGTCTGGCCTTTCATTAAGTTAAAGCCATTTGCTTTGCTATACAATACCATTAGCAAAGCAAATGCATTTTACTTAATCAAGGGCGAGACCTATTGCATTTTCAATGCTTGTTAAGGAGCAGTTGCCTTAGTAGTCTTTAGTGGTTTCGAATGGCTGTAAACTGGCAAATTCACAAACCTCAGGGAGGAACCACCTCCAGATAAAGAATCAAAACTAATAGATCCCTGTGGGATAAAGAGTAGCTGCTCAATCTGCAAGCCCTTGGTGTATATCCAATACACAAGGTCTGTTCGCTTAAGGTAATAGGGCCCACTGGACCGAAATAGAAGATATATTACAATATTTCCCAAAGGAATATAAGAAAAGAGGGCAGGAACTGGTACAAGAAGGGAAACTAATTTTGAATTCTTCTGTTAGATGCGCGTTAGATGCTGTGGATACTGCAGCCATAGGAATAAACACTAGAATTCTCCTAAGAAGACACACATGGTTAAGAATCTCTGGTTTCAAACAAGAAGTTCAACAAACTATCCTTAATGACCCTTTTGATAAAGAACACTCTGGGCCTCAAGTGGACCAATCACTTGAAAAAATGAAGGACACAGAGGTGGGAAAGTCGATGGTAGCGTTAGTTTCCTTCTAATAGAGGCTCCTTTCGCTGCTCATTTTATAGAGGAGGCTCCGAATACCGGGCCATGAGTCCGAAGTCTTTGCAGGAGCAGTCCCGAAACCCCTTGGAGGCCCGGCAGTCTGCTCCACTTCGTTCGAGGTCCCAATCGAGAGGAAGGTCTCTGGACCAGCCACAGAGCCCCCACCACTCATCATTGTAGTCTTCCCAATCCTCCTGTAAGTTGAAGCACATGAAGCTGGAGAAGCATGGTCATTCTTCACCTTCTCCCTGTTCGTCACCCAACGCCGGACCCGGAGCGTCGTCACTCTCCAGCTGTCATCGAAGCCTGCTTCTGGGACTGCTCCTTGCTTTCCTCTTTTTCTCAGATCCAGAGCATCCCCTACCCCGCTTCGAGCCTTTTGCGAGGATCCATGTATTATTTTTGGGCAGTCTGACGCCGCAGGTGCACCTTCGGGCCCCACGGACTATGCTGGGGACCCTGGGCTTTCAATGCTAGTGGCTCTGGCCCCGGTGCCGGAGGGCTCCTGAGAATCCAGGCCTGGATCCGGATCGGCACCGGTCAACCTCACTCTACCTTCCCCGGCGCCGATTCCAGTGACTACGCCCCCGACGCCGAATGTGCTCCCAATCAATGTCGACCCCAGCCTCAACCCCGACTTGAACCCGGTGCCGGACCGAAGTCGGTCCCGGCGCCCGAGGATACTTTTGTACCTTCGTTCAACCCCGACGTTCCCTATCACCCTGAGTAGCAGCCTGAGGAGGGTGATGAGGACTGGGAGGGGTTTGGATACCCTTTAGCCGACCAGTTTGAGGAGCCAGACTGGCAAGAGGAACTGGGTGATGCCAGCAGTTTGTATACCTCCCTAGACCTTGGCATGCTCACTCTTGACACCCCCCCCCCCCCCAACCCCCCCACCACACCCACCACCTTCCTGTGGCTACAGACGACGGGGAGTCTGAAGCAGTGGTGTTGCGTAGGCGGCTGAGGCCTTGGGCCTTGAGCTTCCTACATTGGCCGGTACTTCAACTGGCATTTGCCTCTTCTGAGCCCCTGCTGCCTTTTAATTAAGCCCTCACGGACATCCTTCTCGTCACTTAGTCCAAGTAGGAAATCCAAGCAGCTGGACCACCTTGTGAAGATGTTATCTTCCGCCAGCTTAGTGCTGCTGTTGGTGAACATCGCATGCCTCTTATGTAAGGCTCTCATGAACCTGAGATGAAAACTCCTCAGAATCCCGGCGATTCACAAAGATGTCCACTGCTTCACACCCTCAACTCTGATAAGAATACCACAGAGTATTCGGGCGATCAGGGAAGGGAATTAGGAAAAGAATAGCAGGGAATAGGAGACATGTTGTAGGAATCTGGCTCTGTATATACTATACCAAAGTGAAGTATAGTGTGCACAGAGTCCAGTGGAACCCAAAAAGTAGGCAGAGGTAAGGAAGATAAAATATACCAATGCTCTTTTGACATCTGGTGTGTGATGCTACTGAAAAAGGTTGAGGAAAGAACACAAGTAACTCGACTGATTGGTTATTATGAAAATCAGATACCACTTTTGGAAGGAGTTTTGGGTTGGTGCAGGAAGAAGGGTTTCTTCTAAGGTTAATGCCTGTAGCTCACCAATTCTCCTTAATGAAGTGATCGCAATGAGGAAGCAACCTTCCATGAAAGAAATTGTAATGGACAATTGTGTAATGGTTCAAAAGGTGGTATAGTGCACCCAGCTAGAGGCATGACTGACCTATGCCAGGGCAGTGGGTGTAGGCATGGCAATCAGCGATGTGTGCCATGTCGACTCTTCACTTTGTTCTGCACCAAAACATGTAGCCTGCAAAGGCAGTGTGTGTGTGTAATGGTACCGGACCTCTAAGGGTGGCACAAAGGGTGCTGCTGCCCTTAGAGGCCTTCTCTGGTCACAGTACCCTGGGTACCTGTGTACCATTTACCAGGGCTGCCCTGTGGCCAGAGATGCCAATTGGGTTTAGGCTTCAATGTTCTTTAAGGGAAAGAACATAGGCCCTGGGTACCTGGGTACAGGGCACACTCAGTCAAAGCACATCAACAATTCAGCAAAAAGTGGGGGCAACCATGCAGAAAGACAGCACTTTCTCACAGAAGCACAACTCTCAGTCCCCGCCATCTTGCAGATGGGTGGGGGGACCCAGCCAACCAGGGAAAGGCTTATGCCCCTCCCTCCCACTGGAGGGTGGCATAATAGAGGGTATAGCCACCCCAGGAAAGGATCCCAACCTTTTACCTACCTGTAATGCCCCTAAATCTAGTATTTAGGGGCACCCCTGAACCTTGCTTCCTCAGACCAGAAGAAACTACGAGAAAAGAAAGACCAAACAGACGTGCCAAAGCTAACGAGGAAGACGCCCACTGACTTGGCCCCGGCCCTACCTGCATGTCCCCACCTCGAACCTGCTCCTGCAAAAACCTGGTGTGTCCTGCAGCCAGCACTCTTTAAAACCCCGGAGGATCTGCCTGCCTTCAATCGCAAAGACTGTGTCTCCCATGAACACCGGATTTGTTCATCTCCAACCTCTGGCTCCGGCCGGTCACTGCACCTGCCGGCCACGTCCAGAACTCTAGTGGGCAAACACCGCAAGGAGGTCTGCCCGGCGTTCCTGAGCCAAGATCCAGCCACCCCTGACCTGCCTCAAGCAACATTGTTCTCACAAGACTTATGGGTCCAACTTTTGAACCATTGCACAATTATTCATTACAATTTCTTTATTGGAAAGTTGCCTTTTGATTATCACTTCACTAAAATGTGTTTGTGAGCTACAGGCATTAACCTTAGAAGAACCCTTCTTTCAACTTCATAAAGAGTGGTTCTTCGTATAAACCTGAAATTCCTTACTTTCATACTAACTAATCAGTTGAGTTACCTGTGTTCTTCCCTCAACCAGGTTAAATAGCAGAAAGAGCTCTACATATGCTTGATGTCAAAAGAGCACGATTATATTATATTGATAGGACAAAAGAGTTTCGCAAAACAACTTTTTATTGCCTTTGCTTCACCTCATAAAGGAAATCGGAGCTCTAAATCCGGTATTTCTTGGATTGTTAAATATATTCAGACTAGCTATGTTAAAGCTAAAATAATTTTAACTGTACCTCCTAGAGCACATTCTATTTGCAAAATAGGAACATCTATGGCCAATGTAGGTAATATTCCCATAGCTGACACATGTAAGGTAGCTACATGGCCTATTTCACACACATTTCCAAAACATTGTGTGAATGTATTCACACGTCAACAAGCTAATGTAGGACAAGCAGTGCTAAAAACACTTTTTCAAACAACTGCAACACTCACTGGTTAGCTAATGCTTAGGGAGTATACTGCTATACAGAGCATGTGTATCTACAGCACACATGCCTTGGAACAGATCACATACTCACTCCCTCATCGCCGGACACCTGTGGTAGTTGCAGTTCTTATTCCTTATGTTACATACGTACATACATCTATATACTACACTTAATTAGTCCATTCTCACCCTCTTGAGGGAAAACATTCAAACAATGGAGTCGATGCCCATGCTCTCTAACACCGAAAGGAGGAGTCCTCTTACCTTGTGACTGAAAAATACCTCTTCGAACAAAAACAACTTGCAAACTCCAGACCCAACGCTAGAAGGCAGGAGTATGTAAAGCCTGTAAATCCACAGCTATTCATGCCAAGAACAGATACTTACAGGGCCTAATCCTTTCCTCACATTTCTTTGATCGAAAGTTCTGTAATCTGTGCAGAGCCACAGACTTCCACCCACCCAGCATTCCCCCAAGTCTGTCGATACAAATGGTACCTCCCTTGTGTGGATAGACCTAGTGCCCGCGAAAGGAAACTGCCCAAAACGCAATATGGACGGTGTAGGAAAGTGCCTTTTTTGCATGGTTTCCCCACCCCATACCCCCACACACTTTTTGCCTAATGTTGATTCTCTTTGACTGAGTGTGCGCTGGGTTCCTGCCAACGAGGTACCCAGGGCCTATGTTCTTTGCCTAAACTGTACTTCTTGAGTTGTCATTTATTGATCATTGTGTGTATTTGCAGATGCCTGCCACTCCTCACACTTAAGCCTAAGGATGCTTGACTACACTACCCCTAATAGAGCAACTTGGGGATTGCTAGTGCAAGCCCCTGTCCACATAAAAGGGAACCCGAGTACTTTTTACGAAGTAAATCAGATTATTGGTACATCCCATAAAGAGCCTGCTTCCTACAGTTAGGCTAATATCTTTCTTCCAAAATGCTTTGAGATACCACAGTGGGATCTTAATTTGGCTCTTTCCTCGTGTGCATTGCATTCCAACCAATACTCAGCTGTTATTTCGTCTCCTTACTGTAAAGACTGTTTCTGGTCACCATGACCTCTATTCTTGGTGTGAGCGAACTCCAAGCTATTTCGGTGCTGCCACGTTACAGCACAGTTTTTCCAGATAAAATGGTACTACATTTTAAGTTGGTCAGTCACACTCTTCCAACATGCTTTGTCCCTTCTTTTCCCCTCGACGTGGAGCGACTTAATCAGCTGGACAGAAGTTTCTACATCAGTAGCAATAACTTCTGGGCAAGCCAATTGATTTTTGTGGGGTGTTCTGGTGCAAAGAAAGGCAAGGCATTGTTAAAAAAATACCTTCTCAAAGTGGTTAGTCACATGCATCAAATATGCTACCCAGTAGCCAAGAATCAGACTCTGAAGAGGTTGAGGGGCCATTCTACCAGACTAAGGCTGTTAGCACTGCACTTGGATGAGGAGCAGCCTGACATCTGTCAGCCTCCGACATGGGCATCACTGCACACATTCACAAAGTTCTCATTAGTTCCAGCAGGATTTTAGGAGTCATGCCACAGATCCACCACCTTGGGAGGTACTGCTCTGGTTTTTATTTTAAAGGTCAGGATTTTTTTTTACCTTAGATAGTGCTCTTTCGGATGGATACTGTATTTAACCTCAAATAATGCACCGTCCTTTCTCCATGCTCTGTCTGGTCTCTTTTTCAATCTAAAAGCTCCCAATCTAGGAATCTACACACTTGTATCGCTGATCATTGTTGGGCACTGTGTCCAAGGGCACAGACAGAAAGAATGTGACATCAACATGCAGGGCGGCATTGGTATGTGGGTCAGTTTGTAAGAAGCAGGACGGAATGAAGTCTGTGTTAAGCCTCACAATACCAGCTACTGGCGTGTGGGAGCAATGCAGATATCTTCCAGATCCAGTTTGGCCCCTTGGGATATTATAAAGGTGAAGAATCTGCCGTTGACGTACCACCAGAAAATATTACTGAAGTTAAATAACTCCTTCTAGCCCCTATGGTCAAGCCAGTTCATGTAAGACGTCTTACTTTTCCCTCTTTTTGCAGAAAACGTTTTGCGACGATGTGATGCACATTATTCAACAACAGATTCGCGAGGAGAGCAAGTTAATGGACACTCGTGTCAGCATCATGTCGCAGACTCTCTTCTTGCAGGTACTTTGTGCTGGTTGGGGAGCAAGAGGTTTAGATGCCAAATAAAGAGCTTGTTTTGGTTGTATGGAGTCAATACATTATTAGAGGGATGGTAGTTATGCAGACCGTTTAACAGGAAGGTGTGCTGGTTGATCTCTAATCAAAGACAGGGTCCTCTGACTGGTCTGGGTCATTTCTTGTGAGGAGAAATTGTCATTGGTTTCTGTTTACTCATGGTCATGGAAATCTTTTCTACAGGAAGCAATCTGTGTGCAGGGTGTGGGGAGGGGGTGGGGGGGTCTGCCAATAGGAGATATAGGTCTAGGTGCACTATGAGTCGCTGTGCCTTTTTGTTGGGTATGTGCATTTGCAAGGGCTCAGTACAAATGGAAGGTGGTAAATTTGCCCTAGTGCCAGGGATGTCTATGTAGGGGTGCGATTGCTGAATGGAGTTTAGATAAAACGCCAAACAATTTCACAGTATTTACGCACTGATTTATGAGACTGTTATTTTGCAGTGTTCTATGTTCTGGCCTGAGCACTTCGGAGTCTATTCACTACACTTTCTCGAAGTCATTGAAAAACAGAATAGTAAATAACGACTTTGCTTAGCTCTGATATTCCTGTATTACACTGGTCTTTAGGTCCAACAGAGGAGAATACCGTGAGCTGAATGTATGTCAGCTGTTTAAGAGTTTCTCTTTACAAATACGTAAATCAATTCACTCAAAAACCCACCACCCACAGAATGTTTATAGGGTGCCAAAAGTCCTCCTGGCTTCTTCAATGAGTTGCCAAGGATCTGGTGTCCAATGTCTAGAAGAGAGACCGTTCAGGTTTATCAGAAAACTAAGGGTGCAGTTGGTGTAAACTATTACTAATTGTGGGGTGGGGTTGAGTTTTCATAGTGTACTGTTTACGACACAACTAGTTAATGAGACTAGGGCACACCTAGGACCCAAAAGGCATCCCAAGTCACATCTGGTGCCTGGATCCTAGTGTCCTGCTGCCACCAAAAATTATCTCTCCAACATGGAAGAGCTGGAGAGATGTTCTACATGGTTTCTGAATCCGCACGGCTGGCCCCAGCTAACATGACTGATTCCCAGATACGGATCTTAGCAACTCCAAATCCTTCTAATACTGAAAACAGATTATATAGGGTATTCTATGGTTATGTGTGGGTTGGGAAAGTGCAGGTGCACCCGTATTTATGCCAGAAAGTGTTTCAAGCTCCCTGCCTCTGGCAAACATTTACATGCAGTCTTTGGCTTGATCTGTCTTCCAGTCCACGTGGGCTGCAGGCATCCATGACTCCTAGTTGGTCTTGGATCATTGTTGCATCCATTATGCAGATCTTAAGTCCTGTGGGTAGAGTACAGATCATCACTGGTCAGGAACCTTGTAGGAAAGTACTCAGTTTGGCATGGTTACCCCCACTTTTTGTCTTATTCTGTATCTTTGACTGGATGTGCATTGGTGTGCTGGTTGTGGGTGGCGGTGCTTCACACCTACCCCCAAGCAGGAACAGCATAGAACGGCAGTGAGCCTCAAAGGCTTCCTGCCCTTTATGTTGACCAGGGCTTCTCTTGAGTATTTAGGGGCAACCCTGAACTTTAATCCTCAGATTACCGACGACCTACAAAGAGGACAAAGAACTGTGCAGTGGGGAAGACTGAAGACACCAACTGACTTGGCTCCAACTCGTCCCTAAGCCCAGTGACCTCCAGAACCCTGGGTGGACTGCCTGCCTACTAAAAAGACCCCATATCTCCAGTGGACAGCGGAACAGTCCAAAAGAAAACACAGTATAAAGACCAAAGCTCTGCCTGTGGACCCGCAAAGTCGACCACCTCTGCATCCCCTAGCGCAAGTCCAAGAGGCCCACCGGCCCAGAAAAGGTTCCACAGTGATCCTAAGCTGGAGTCCCTCGTGGGTGGACACCTGCCGGACTCCACGTAGACGCCTGAAGCCTCTGCACAATGGCCCCTCCCCTCAACCATGACTGCACTGATAAGCTGACTTCCTACATTAAAGGATACCCCTACACCTGGAGCCCCTGGACCTTAGGGATATTGTGAGAAAGTGCCATTTTTCATTCATGGTATGCCCCCACTAATTGCTGATGTACTTTGACTGAGTGTGCCCTGGGTTCCTGCCAATCAGGTAACCAGGGCCTGTGTTCCTTCCCTAAAACTGCATTGAAGCCTAAACTCCATTGGCATCTCTGGTAAATGGTGCCCTAGGAACCCAGGGCACTGTGACCAGAGAAGGCCACTAAGGGCTGCAACACTTATTGTGCCACCCTTAGAGGCCCTGTACCCTGACACACACACACTGCCTTTGCAAGCTGAGTGTCTTGTTGCAGAACAAAACAGTCGACATGGCACACATGCCTGTGTGCCATGTACACCCACCCACTGTCCTTGCATACATCAGTCACCCCTCTATCTGGGTGCCCTATGCCAGTGGGATGGGCACAGGTGCATAAGCCCTGTGCCCCTACAGTGCCCAGGGCCATTCCTGGGCACTAAGTGCAGTGATGCCATTAAGAGTATATGGTGCTGGGAGGTTGTCATTACGAACTCCACAGCACCATAATGGCTACACTGAAGACTGACAAGTTTAATATCAAACTTCTCAGCCCATTAAACCCACACTAATGCCAGTGTGGGATTTAATGTAAAATGCACTACAGAGGGCATCCTAGAGATGCCCCTTGAAACCTAACCTACAACCTGAGAGGCTTCCTAGGCTGCCACACAGCAGACATGTTGCTGGACCCCTGGGTGGAGAGCCCCCCGCTCTCCTGGACCTGCAACAATGCACATCTTGGGTGAGGTGCTGGGCCTTCTCCCCTAGGATGGGCAGTGGGAAGCTTCAAATGCATACTGTGAGAAGTTGGCCTGATATGCAGTGCTCACTATTCTAGTGATCACTATGTATCAGTCCAAACAACCCTTATTGATGATTGGTTGTAAGTCAACCTTATAGACCAGCTATCCTAGTAGCATGGATACGAGCAGTCTAAGGCTAAGACTCTAGAGGGCGTGTTAAGCCAGCTGTTTTACCATCACATTACCCCTTGAACACCCAGTGAAAGGACACCACACAAGTTGTTATGAAAATAAACAGTGTATTTATTTATAACAAGACTACCCTGGCTCTTTATGAGACAGGGAGCTAAGCACACAACAAAACTCTTATGAAAATACTTTAAGTCGCACAATTTACACAAATGCCCGAGGGGCACGAAAAACCATATACTACAAAAGTGGAATGCGAATTACTAGCAGGTAAGTAACGATTCTCAGAGGCTTTAGAAACGCTCGGCCTACAATACTGAACACTCAGGTTAGGAGCAGGAGGCCTAGGGACACCACGTGCTGAGTGGGAACTCTCACGCGTAAGGCGGGAAAAAGCCTATGGAAGCTAGAATTCACAAAGTTACTGTTCTCGGGCGAACCCGACTAGGTAGGTCGAAAACGACAGTGGATCTGGACCCTTGGATAGTGAGGCTATGCTGGGGCACCGAAATGCCGAAGTTACCTAGCCCAGGGGCTGCGGCTGCATAGGTCTGAAAAGACGTCGGGATTCCTCGTTGACGAACCAGGAGCCTGAAGAAGTTGTTGCTGGCAGGCGGCCAGTGAAGAAAAGTTCGAAGAGATCCAAGCCTGGATCAGGGAAGAAGAAAACCTGAAAAGCAGAGGGGACCAAGTTCTTGAATCACTAGCCAGTGATTAAGTGGGCACCAGGATGGCACCGGGCGAAGTCACCGCAGTCAGGTGAGTGGGCGCTGCTGGGCTCTGCAGTCTCTCGGACCAGGAGGCGTTGTCGGCGACCAGGATGGAGGGGCGAGCTGTCCCACGAAGGTTCTTGCTGTCGACGTCGCTGGACCCAGGATTGGGGCAACAAGTCTTGGCAAATGCAAGGCCCACGCGGTGGACCTAAAATGGCGTCTTGAGTGGACCAGGAGGGTCCAGGGTACTTCTCCGATGGGGGGGAAGCAAGGGCCAGTCTGGAGCAACCAGACCAGCAGCAGTGATGTCGTCGGGCTTTGTTAAGAAGGCCACAAGCCAGCGGGCTAGTAGCCAAACAACGCGGTGAGCAGCAAAAAGCAGAAGGGCCCCACGCAGATCGTGGAGATGCTGGGAGGCTGAACTTCGGTGCAGGGGCTGCTCACGGTCGGGGCTTCTCGGACCCCAAAGCACTCACCAGAGGATTCCTCGGCGGTCGTGCTGGAAAGAAGTCGTGCAGTCTTGAAGATGGCCGGTCCCTCGAGGTCTCGTCGCACCCACGGTTCTCAGCTTGACTGTAGAGGTGGGTAGAGGTCAGAGGTGCCAGGGAAGCCGGTTCTCGTCGAGCTGGGCAATCGGATTCCGGAGGAAGGACTTGCAGCAGACCGCAGTGTTCTTAAGATGGTGCCTGCGGATGCAGGGTGACTACTCCTTAGTCACAAGGGAGAATCTTGATGAAGAAATCTTGAAGTCCTTTCGTAGAAAGTCGTGTCTTGATTCCAAAGATGATCTAATTTGGAAGGGGGCCAGTTCCTATCTTTATCTGAAAAAAGGGGGCTGGCACGCGACTAAGTCCTGCCCTATGGGTGGGACCAGGAGGGGGGTGGTTACACCCCTCTCCTTTGGCGGGCTTTCGCCAGGCCAGGGGCTGGAGTGCCCCTGGAACTGGTTTCAGCCGGCCTATGCACAGTGAGCACCGGGGTGCCACTTGCAGTCACCTTCCTCTGAAGCCCTGCCTACCTAGAATACACAAAACCCTGTCTGGGACGGTGCTGGCACCGCCCCTGGCAGGAAACCCTTTGTCTTTGCCTCCTGCTCTGGGAGGACTCCCAGCAGCAGGAGGGCAGACTTGTGTCTCGGTGGCAGCATCCATTTTGTGGAGCTAAGGCTCTGCTTGACTTTAACCGGAGTTACAGGTTACATACATGTCGTGTCCCTCTAGAAGGGTGGAATGCTAACCCCGTCGCCAGAATTGGCGAGGGGTTAGTATTCCAATTCGTATGACACCTTACTCGACATGTTTTGATAAAGCGATACCAGAGTTGGCATATAACCGCGAGGATTATAATGCACTTAAGAGTATATGGTATGCGATATCATGGAAACGGCTAAGGGATGGATCCCGAAAGCCGCAGACAGGCTCAGCTCATGCCAGAGCACCATCTCACACGATTCCAAGCACTCTGCCTCCAGGATTGTTAAGGCCTGCCATAGGAGTGACTGATAGGAGATCTGTGTGTCCATTTTAGGGTTAGATATAGGTATACTATATCTAAAGCAAAGGGTGAGTACACCACCTTGCCCCAGCTGTCGTGCAGCCAGTTGTGTCAGTTTAGTTAGTCAGCCCAGGGGTGGCACAATACGTGCTTCAGCCCCTGGGAGACTTCTGGGTACACCTCAGCCCTGGGTACAGGGACTTAGAGAGGGCCCAGTGCCAATTCAGTACCTGAGTACAATTTGGATAGAGAGAACGGCTAGGCTGTGGGTCTGATTAGCAGGCCCACAGCCAGGGAAAGTCGTAAACCAGTGCAGCAAAAAGCAAAAATCTGGGTGATCATAGGATTGCAGACCCTACTCTCCTACACATACTGCCTTTGTGAGCTTCTCCAGACCACTTGCTGTACTCAGCAACTGGCCCCCACCAGTTCTGACCCCCACTCTGGCAGGAAACCCTACGTGAGGAAAGGGAGTGTGCCTGCCTGTGCCAACTCAACCCCTCAGGTGGGAGAGGTGAGGTGATGCACGACTCCGGACTCCGGCCATCTTGAAGATGGGGAGCCCTGCCCAATCACAGCTATGCTCCTGCCCCCCTCCCACGGGAGAGGAGCAGGATAGGGGGTGTACTCAGCCCAGGACAGGGTCCTATTGGTCCCTGCCCTTTCCCTACCTGTAAAACCCCTAAATGTAGTATTTAGGGCCACCCTGAACCTTCCTTCCTCATATCCAGATTTCGAAACAAGAAAGAAGACCAAGAAAAAGACCTGCCGTGCAGCTGCTAACAAGAGGACGACACCAACTGACTTTGCCCCAGCCCTACTGCCTGTTGATATTTGAACCTGCTCCTGCTAAAACCCGGTATCTCCTCCAGACCGCAACCTCAAGAACCCTGGAGGACCTGCCTGTCTTGACCCTCTTTGAGACTGGGACTACCACGAGCAGTGGCTCTGCTCAAACCACAGTAACCCTGGTGCCAGCCAAGAACCCCAAATCCAGCCTACTCTGCACCCGCCGAGCCTGGCCTGTGCCCAAGTGGACAAAGACCCTGAGGACATCTCCTCACCGATTCTGACCAGGAATCCAGTGCCCAAGGACCCTCCTCGATGACCCAGAAGACGCCTGCAGACTCAGAACTAGGGACCCTTCCTACCGCGACCAGCAGAGAATAAGAATTTCCGACATCCAAAGACACCCCTGCACCCGGTGCCCTGTTCCTCCAAGATCCCAACTTACCCCTCGAAGTGTTGGTTGCTCCAGAAGATCCACCGTCCTGCCTGCAGCCTTTGTTCCCTTTTCAAGATCTCCAAGGAATAACATTGAGCTCCTGACGGCTCAAAAGCACCCTGCACCCAGCCGCCAGAGTGCCCCTGGCAGTGCATCCTGTGTCCTACCCTACTTCCCTATTTGCCCTAAGCAAGTGACCAGGAGCCCAGCTCCCACAGCCGCGTGGCTTGCTAGCCAGCAGCCACCAACCGAAGGCCCCCTGCCTCTCATTGGATAACATTGGGCCGAACTACCTCTGCACCCGGCTGCCCTTGTGCCGCTGAGATTGTACCAACCTGACCCGGGGAGACACCAGTCTACTCCCAGAACCTTAACTCTGCCAGTCGAGTACTTGCCTAACAGCCAATAGCTCACTTTTCTTCCATAGGCTAACATTGACTGGTTTTCACTTCGAAATTCTTCCAAGTGTGGAGTTTTGGAACTTTAAAATATTCACCTAAAATCAGCCAAACAACAAATTCTGATTTACTCACCTGTTACCAAGAGAGACCTCAGTACTGCACCTTTTAGCCCAGCACAAACCCTGAAAAGTAATTTTAACCGTACTTACTAGTAACCTGTATTTTCTTCCATAGGGAACCATTGACTGTTTTTCTGTGAAATTTCTTGTTGATTTTTGCAAACTACAAATTTTCTTTTAAAAATCGTACAAAAACATAATTACTTGCCTGTTTTAGATAGAGGTCCAAGAGCTGAACCTAGGAGTCCAGTACTGGGTTACAAAAGTAACGTGAACACACTTTATCTGCAAATTGAATTCCTTCCATAGGATAACATGGTAATTTCAACTGAAAAAGTTTCAACTTGTAAAATACAATAATATTCCTTACAAATAACTACTATAACCAAAACGCTTTTACTTAACTGTTTACAGCTCATGTCCCGGGACTGAATCTAGGATCCAGTCCTGTGGGTAGAAAAGTAATCTACAAAGTAACTAATTGCATTCAACTAGAAATTTCCATTGAGCTCAATGTTGCATTGTTTGAAATTGTGTTGCCTATTGCAACAGACTGTACTTATTGCATTATTGCATTCAAAAAGTCTATTGCCTATTTGAAAAGTATTTAACTAAAGTAGCTCGTCCTGAGTAAGTATATTTAGATACCTTGTTGGTTCTAAAATAAAACAACTATATCTTTTGATACAAAACAATTGGCCTAGAGTTCCTTTCTTGAGTGTGAGACCATTTACTGACTTAGTGTGTACAACAAATGCTTTACACTGTCCTCTGATACTGCCTTACTGCTCGACCAAGCTGCTACTTTAGAGAGTAAGGTTATGTCTAACCTTAGCCTCTGCCAAACCTCTGGGAACTCTATACACACTGTACCATACTTTGGTCCAGTAGATATAGAGCCACTTTCCTACAAACAGTCCTTGTTATCCTATGGAGGAAAATAGTTATTCGAGGCAAATGTGCTGCAGATTACACACTGTACATAGATCACCACCTAGCATTGGGCAAGATGTTTGCAGTTTGTTTTTGTCCTGAAAAGTTCTTTTGACTCCCCCTTTGGACCACATTGCTCATGGGCATCGGCTCCATCCTCAGATTGTTTTTTTTTCCGCCATCAGGCTCAGATGTGTTTCTTGCGCTCCGGTTTGGAAACAATTATGTTCGAGGCATGTGGGCTGCTGAATTTATATCTATGCATAGATCGCCGCCTAGTGTTGGGTCCGGATGATTGCACATTGTTGTCCTGGAAGAGTCTTCGAAGTATCACGAGATAGGTGGCTCCTCCCTTGGACTACAGTGCGCATGGGCATCCTCTCCATCTTCAGATTGTTTTTTTCCGCCATTGGGTTCGGATTTTCTTCTTAACTCACGTTTGGAATATATATTAGTTACTCTTTTCGAGGCCAAAAGGCCTTAGGGGCGTCGGTATTGTCTTTCGTTCGGTGCCTTTTACCTTTCCAGTTCTTTGAACTCTACTTCGGAAGACTTTTTGCCTTTCGGCACCAAGGGCCCCTCAACGATCGATGATGGAACGGAGTCCGTTCAAGCGATGTCCCGTCTGCAACTCAAAATATCTCCACATCGACGTGCACCCGGTGTGCAACAAATGTCTCTCACCGGACCACGACGAGGCCAGCTGCATGGCCTGTTCGAAATTCAGGTTGAAGAAAACTCTCCGTCTTCGACGCGCTCAACGACAGTCGGCGCGAAAATCGGCACCAGACCCAGAAAACATCTTCAGGGGTGACGACGAAGAACATGTACAAAAAGAGGATCCGGAGCACTCGGATCCTGCGTCGGAGCCAGACGCCACCTACAACGAGGACGAGGAAGAACTCTACGTCCATGATGAAGGCATCGTTGAGGTAGGAGACGACGTACAACCTATCGGAGCTGTCGACGACGACTCCAGCGAGGAACTAGGCCTAACCGCAGTAGCGGGGCCCAGTAAAGACTCTTCCGTGACTCAGGTCGAGGCATCGCCGGAAGGTCTTAGCCAAGATCTTCAACACCGTTCCATAGTCCCGCTTCAAGGCCCGACTAAGAACATTTCCAAAGAGCCCTCGGTCGATCGCCCACGCTCAGTGGAGAAATTGAAACCGAAAGAAAAACACGAAATCGAAACCGACACTGGTTAAATCAACCATCGGCTCGACGACTTCGGAACCTTCCAAGTCCAAACATGCGATCGACCCCCCGGGGTCGAAAGGGGGCGTCGAACCGAAGATCGGATCGACTACGCCTGTGTCTACAGTGAAGCACGTCACGCTCCCGTCGACTTCCGGCTCCAAAGATGGCGGCTCTTCCGAAGGACTTGAAGCCCGGAAAACCATCGATCCGAAGTTGAAGAAGCAGCTGCTGGTCAAGGCCTTCGACCTGAAGCCAAAAGTTGGATCGAAAGACCCTACCGCGTCGAAGCACAAGGGCGTTCCTGTAGAGCAACAACAGCTCGACTCGACGCAAGGCCTCAAACGCACTAAACCGTCGAAGTCGGTCGAATCGAAGACACCGCCTCCATCGAAGGCAGTCAGTCCGTCGCCGATGCTTACGGCGCCGATAAAGTTCGGACTACCCCAGACAGCACGGCCTAAACCTGTTCAACATGCACAGGCTACCGGATCTACCAAGTCGACGTCAGTTGTTGCATCCGCTCAGCCTCGGACGGAAGACGTTGTGTTCCAGCCACCGTCCCACGACAACCAGTCGAATTTTACATCGACTCCGAATCAGGTCGACTCACCGTTTACAAGCGTAAGATCAGGCCTGAAGCACCTATGGAACATTATAGGATACCGCTGAAGAAAAAGAGAGACTCTACCACCTCTCCTATACTTTTTGAGCCTGTGCAATCATATGGTCAGGACTATGCCTACTCTCCCACATATATCACTGAGGATGTGGAAGGAGGGGACAATGAGGACCAGTTTAACTATCCCATTGATACTGATCAAGATGAGTCCCAGCCGTGGGCTGACACCGTGGACCCTGCTGACCCACACACCACCCCTGATACTCTTTCATATGCTATCAAGCCTTCGCCTACTGAAGACACTGCTGCGTTCAACGCGCTGATTGAGAGGGCGGCACATAACCATGACGTGGATATGCACGCTGACCCCATGGAAGAAGACTTTCTTTTTGATACATTCTCCACATCAGAAAGGTCTATCAAAACTTTGCCTATGCTCAAAGGTGTGCTCAAACATACAAGTGACATTTTTAAAGAGCCCACTAAAGCACGGGTGATGAACCCAAGAATTGAGAGGAAGTACCGGCCTGCGCCCGTGGACTCTACCTACATCAAGGGCCAACTCCCACTGGACTCCTTAGTGGTGGCTAATGCTCGCAAGAGAGCGAACTCTCAGACAACGGGTGATGCTCCTCCTCCGGACAAAGAATCCAAGATCTTAGAGGCCTCTGGAAAACGTGTAGCAGCTCAAGCTGCTAATATTTGGAGAATCTCCAATACCCAAGCCCTGTTAGCAAGATATGACCGGGCACACTATGACACGTTAGAGCAGTTACTGCAACACCTGCCAGACGCTTATAAGGAAGGAGCAGAAATGCTAATACAAGAAGGGAAGTTAATCTCCAACGCGTCCATTAAGTGCGCGTTGGATGCAGCCGACACAGCAGCTAGGGCCATAAACACTAGCGTTATGCTCAGGAGGCATGCCTGGCTCCGCATCTCTGTATTTAAGTCGGAGATCCAAACTACCCTGCTCAATCAACCAGTAAACCCTGACTTCTTGTTTGGTCCGGAGGTAGACACCACTCTTGAGAAGATTAAGAAGGATACTGAAACTGCGAAATCCATGGAAGCTCTGCAGTCTCAGCAGTTATGGGGCGGTTGCTTTCGTCGCTCCGGTAACAGGGGAGCTTCAAGGGGACAAGCGTCGCAACAAGCTAAATACACCAAGGGAGGCACACAAACCACCTATAACAAGAACAATAGGGGTGGATACCGTGGGAACAGGAGCAAGGGCAGAGGCGTGGAAATAATAATACCAGATCATCCGCCACTAACAAGCAGTGACGCCTTGTCACTGCCCCCGACCATATAACACCGGTCGGGGGGAGACTCCAACAGTTCCTGCCAGTCTGGGAAAGCATTACCACGGACAGGTGGGTGAGACAACTTATACAACACGGTTATTGTCTAGAACTGACCTCCACTCCACCCAACATACCCCCAAGGCACCGTCCTATGTCCGCCGAGCACATGCACTTATTGCAGCAAGAAGTCATCTCCATGCTGCAAAAAGGCGCCATAGAACTCGTGCCTTTGGAACAACAGGCAACTGTTTCCAAACTTAGAGGGTGGGGGCTCTCTGCCCAAGGATCCAGAAACTTAAGCCAGTCTGGAACCACACCAGAGTTGGTCGTTTTTAAGGGGGCATCTCTAAGGTGCCCTCTTGAGTACTTTTTCATTAATTCCCACACTGGTATTATTGTGGGTTTAATGTGGTGAGAAGTTTGATAGCAAACTTCCCGGACTTCAACGAAGCCATCTTGGAGCTGTGGCGTTCGTGTTTAAAAACTCCCTCCCCATGAACTCCAAAATGACTGCGCTGCACTTACATTGTCGTGGCACAGACACTGTAGATGCATATTGCTCATGCAGCTATGCCTTCACCTGGGTAATGTGCATCCTGCTAGAGGGGTGTCTTACCCAATGCCGCAGGTAGTGGTGGTGGGCATGGCGCACAGGGAATTGCCAGGTCGACTCTACAGTTTTGTCTGCACATGCAATGGCAGGGGGTGGGTGTTAAGGTGAGGGGTCTCTGATGTTGGCATAATACATGTTTCAGCCCATAGTGGCCCTCTATGACCACAAGGCCCTTGTCAACAGGGGTAAATTTTACCAAGGACTCACAGGTGGCCCAGAGGTGTGCCAATTGTGGGTAATAAAGGTACAGTGTTGGGAAGGAATACAGGTGCTGGGGCCTGGTTAGCAGGATCCCAGCTCACACTCCGTCAAGTTGGCATCTGTGGAGAAGCGTGGCTCAATGGTTAGAGCGGCAGATCCTGATGCAGAGGTCTGGCCTGGGACCAGGGTTCAATTCCCGCCTCGGCGGCTCTTGGACTCAATTTCCCCGGACCTGATAATTCTCGCCTCGGTACCTAGTCTAATCATGGGTCCCACTCTGTGACTCTGGTCAATAGCTTGCTTAATCTCCACAACGGCCCCAGCAGCGCTTGGATGCCTGGCTTCACCTTGGGGGTGCCCAGGAGTGGACATTTCACAGGAAAGCCAGGATGGGTTCCACAGCGGTATGAATACAGCGCTACGAGACCTCTGGGTAGAAGTGCGCTATATAAATACAAAACACAAACACACAACACATCTGGTATCTCGCAAAATGTTAGGGGCTTACCATGCAAAAAGGGGCACTTACCTACATCAGTAGTGGGTCCAAAGCCCTCAATCATTGTGCTCTTCATGGGGTCATAGGACTCTGCATCTTCCCCAGTAAGGATCAGGAGTCTGTGCCTGCAGTTACCAGTGAAAAGTTCCAAAAGCAATGCTCCCCAGTGTAACTTCACTTTTCTCCAGGTGCACGCCCTCTCAAAGGTTGTGAACGATTTTGTGATATCACTGTAGGGAAGTGGGTTTTTTGTTGCAGTAATCCCCCAGGTTTTTGCCAGATTTCTGATGCACTTTCACTGAGTGTTCCCTGGATCCCTGCCTATTAGGTTCCCGGGGCCTGTGTTCCTTACCAAAACTTTGTGTTCGAGGCATGTGGGCTGCTGAATTCATATCTTTGCATAGATCGCCGCCTAGTGTTGGGTCCGGATGATTGCACCTTGTTGTCTTGGAAGAGTCTTCGAAGTATCAGGAGATAGGTGACTCCTCCCTTGGACCATAGTGTGCATGGGCATCCACTCCATCCTTAGGTTGTTTTTTCCCGCCATTGGGTTCGGATGTTATTTCCTACACTCCAGCTCGGAATCAAAACTAACTACTCCCTGAGGCCAAAAGGCCTTCGAACTCGTCGGTATTTTCGCTCGGTACCCCTCGGCTCCATCCAGATTTTCATCTCGATCCGGTCGTCGACACGGGCCGTTGGGCCTTATCGACGCCACGTGCGACTTCCATCGATGGAAAGGAGTCCTTTTAAAAGGTGCCCACAATGCCACTCAAAGTTCCCACATACTGACAAACACACAGTATGCAACAAGTGTTTGTCACCTGAACTCAAAGAGGATTGCCCGACGTGTGCCCAATTTCGATCCAAGAAAACTATCTGGAATCGACGGGCTGCCAGGCGAGAGATGCAGAAGTCGGCACCGGAACCGGAGAATATCTTCGAGGACGACCAAGAGCTTCCCGAAGCTGACAACTCCGATCTCGAGATAGTCACCGTTGAGGACCAATCGGACTTCGATGACCAGATCACACCGGGGCAAAAAACTGTGAGTACCCAGCCCCCCACTCCACTCAGCCCAACAAAGAAGGCTCCGGTCGAAGCATCGCCGAAAGGCCTTAGCCAAGATCGAGACATTCCTTCGGAGACCCCACCTCTCGGCCCGGCTCCGAAGCACAAACAAGTGCCTTCAGGTAGCCCAGGCCCGAAGAGAGTCATCGAGCCAAAAAGAGTTCTCCAGCCAAAGGTCATCGAACCAAAAAAACTGGTAGACCTGAAGGGCGCACAACCAAAAGAGGTGGCCCGACCGAAGATCATCGACCCAAAAAGTAAGGTCGTCGATCCAAAGGGTGTACAGCCTAAGAAAGCTGTAGACGCCGAAAGACCATCGGCACCGAAACCCTCTGCACCGAAGAGCGTCACGCCATAAAAACACTTGGCACCAAAAGGCTTGGCACCAAATACAATCGTCGAGCCCAAAAAACCATCGGAACCGAAGACATCAGAACCAAAGAAAATCGTACAACCGAAAAAGGTCGTTGATACAACTGATACAGACGGACCTAAAAAGGCTGCCAAACACACAAAAAAGACAATCGACCCAAAAAAACACCAGGCTTCAGACAAACGTACCGAACCAAAAGCCCCGGTCGATCCAAAACAAGTCGCCAAGCCTAAAAAGGCCGCCGATCCAAAGAAAGACTCTAAAGCCAAGAAACGCGTCGAACCAAGAAAGGTTATCGAACCTAAATCAGCTGTCGAGCCCAAAGGAGCTCCGACACCAAAAAGCACAGAGCCACAGACTCCAAAAAAGGTTCATAACCCTAAACCCTCGATGCCAAAGCCATGGACTGTTGAGGAAGAACTATTCCACCCAGATCCAGTGACTGAGGAGCAAGCTAAATTATATATCGATCCAGATACAGGACATGTGATAGGTTACCACCGAAAGAAGAGGCCTTTACCACAAGACACTCCTTCTCCAGTTCCTCCAAAGAAAAAAGACTTTGGCACATCTCCCTCAAGGCCTTTCACTTCTCCTCCTTTTCTGCCTGATATGCCTTTCATTCCTTATTCTCCCACACACTCTGATCACAATGAGGGAGAGGACATGGGGGGGGAAGATCCTCAATACAATTATGATGACACTGGGGATCCTGATCAACAAGATAACACATGGGATGATCAAGATGATGACTAGCAACAGCCCATCCCAGATACTTCCCCATACCCAACAAAACCGTCACCTACAGACGACACAATCATGTTTAATCAGCTTATAGACAGGGCAGCTAAATATCACAAGGTAGATATGCACACTGACCCTATAGAGGAAGATTTCTTGTTCGACACCTTCCCCACTTCTGAGAAAAATTTCAAAACTCTTCCAATGCTTAAAGAGGTCCTCAAGCACGCGCCAGATATCTTTAAAGAACCTGCCAGGGCACGAGTGCTCAATCCAAGAATAGATAAAAAATATAAGGTAGCACCAGCAGACCCTATTTATATAAAACAACAGTTGCCTTTAGATACTTTAGTCGTTGCAAACGCTCGTAAATGAGCCAATTCGCAAACAGGAGACGCTCCCCCTCCTGATAAAGAATCTAAAATGCTGGAAGCATCAGGAAAAAGAGTAGCTTCACAAGCCGCTAATTCTTGGAGAATCGCTAATACACAAGCTCTATTAGCGAGATATGATAGAGCACACTACGACCAACTCGAAACTCTAAATCAACACCTACCAGAACCCTTTAAGGCGCAGGCCAACGACTTCATTCAGGAAGGCAAATTCATAACAAACGCCTCCATCAAATGCGCGCTAGATGCAGCCGATACTTCGGCCAGGTCTATCAACACCAGTATTCTACTGCGCAGACACGCATGGTTACGCATATCTGGATTTAAGAACGAGGTGCAATCCACTACTCCTCAGTCAGTAAACCAAGACTTTCTGTTTGGCCCTGCAGTTGACACCATTTTAGATAAAATGAAAAAAGACACTGAAACTGCCAAATCAATGGGAGCGCTTCAGTTCCAACAACACCGGGGCTCCTTTCGTCGCTCCACATATAGAGGTGCAGGAAGAGGCAGCACTTCGCAAAGCTCCTCCACCTTCAAGTCAAAACCCAGAGCACTTTTTACAAAGGCTCCACTAGAGGAGGTTACAGAGGAAACAATAATAAGGGCAGAGGACGTGGATGCAATAACACCAGAGCCTCCACTGCCACCAAACAGTGACTTCACCACACTCCCTCCAGAACACACAACACCTGTCGGAGGCACAATCAACCAGTTCCTACCTGTCTGGAACGCAATTACCACAGACAGGTGGGTGAGACAAATTATCCAGTATGGTTATTGCCTGGAACTCACTTCTACTCCACCCAACATACCACCCAAACACCGTCCTATGTCCAAAGAGCACATAACACTGTTACAGAAAGAGGTCCAATCCATGCTACAAAAGGGAGCCATAGAGCCAGTCCCTTTTCAACACCAAGGAACAGGAGTATATTCTCTATACTTCTAATTCCCAAAAAGGACGGGTCGCTCAGACCCATTTTGGACCTCAGACCTCTGAACCAATACATACTGTCAGAGCACTTCCACATGATAACCTTACAACAAGTTCTCCCACTGCTCCAGCAGGGCGACTTCCTTGCCACATTAGACCTCAAAGACGCATACTTCCACATTCCTATACACCCATCGCACAGGAAATATCTCGGGGTCACAATACAAGAACAACACTATCAATTCAAAGTTCTCCCCTTTGGAGTAACTAAAGCTCCAAGGGTGTTCACCAAGTGCCTAGCTGTAGTGGCAGCACACCTCAGGTGGCAACACATCCACGTGTTTCCCTATCTCGACGATTGGCTCATAAAAGCCAAATCGGACATCCAATGTGCAAGTCGCACGTCTCAAACCCTCCAGCTGCTGCACAGTCTGGGTTTCTCAATAAATTACCCAAAATCTCATCTGCAACCCTCCCACATACAATATCTGGGAGCTACAATAGATACATCAGTAGCAAAGGCATATCCCAATCCAGTCAGGATAGCCAACTTGAGACACTAATCCAAAGGTTTCAGCCACAACACTCCCTACCAGCTCGAGTGTTCATGCAACTCATAGGCATGAACCTCCTGCATATTCATTGTCCCCCATGCCAGACTTCAAATGCGTCCATTACAAGAATGCCTAGCAAGGCAGTGGAACCAGGCTCAAGGACAACTAAAATCCCTAGTGTTGGTAGACAGTTGCGCATACAACTCTCTGCAGTGGTGGAATCCACAAAACCTTTCCAAGGGGCGACTGTTCCAAGAGCCACTTCCACAAGTAGTATTGACAGCCGACGCATCACTGACAGGATGGGGAGCCCACCTACATCAATACACAGTCCAGGGACTCTGGACAGCCAAGCAAAAGACACTGCATATCAACCACTTAGAGTTGCTAACAGTTTTTCTGGCACTGAAAGCGTTCCAAAACCACATACTCAACAATGCGGTGTTGATCCGGACGGACAACATGACAGCCATGTATTACATCTAAAAACAGGGAGGGACTCACTCTCTACAGCTTTCACACTTAGCGCAGATCATATGGAAGTGGGCAATTCCAGAGAATATCTTTCTCCTAGCACAACACCTGCCAGGGAAAGACAATCAAATAGCGGATCTGTTAAGCAGACACAGCCAACAGATACACAAATGGGAGATTCATCCTCAAGCTCTCCAACCATTCTTCCAAGAATGGGGGCATCCAGAAATAGATCTGTTTCCCACAAACGAAAACTCCAAATGCCAGTACTTTGCCGCCAGGTTCCCACATCCGTTGTCACAAGGCAATGCGATATGGATGAACTGGTCAGGCAGATTTGCGTACGCTTTTCCACCAGCTCCACTGATTCCGCTAGTGGCACGCAAACTACGTCAGCAGTCTGACACTGATCCTGGTTGCTCCAACATGGGCCAGACAACCATGGTACACAACATTCCTAGAACTCTCCGTGGTTCCACACCAAAGACTGCGTCTATCGCCACACCTCCTGACTCAGAACCATGGAGAAATCAGGCACCCAGATCCCAATCAACTGAACCTAGCGATCTGGCTCCTGAAGTCTTAGAATTTGGATATCTCAATTTGCCTCCTGATTGCATGAACCTTATCAAAGAGGCAAGACGCCCAACCACTAGAGCATGCTATGCAGCGAAATGAAAAAGATTTGTAATTTATTGCAACAATAACCAAATCAATCCATTAGACGCTTCAATACAAAACATCTGTTATCTGTTGCATCTTCAAAGATGCAATCTCGCATACTCTTCAATAAGACTTCATCTTGCAGCTATAGCAGCTTACCTCCAAAACAGACAATACTTGTCTCTGTTCAGAGTTCCAGCAATCAAGGCTTTCATGGAAGGGCTCAAACGGATAATCCATCCCAAACATCCACCTTCACCGGTCTGGAACTTAAATATAGTACTTACCAGACTTATGGGACCTCCTTTTGAACCACTCCACTAATGTGAACTGCATTTTCTGACATGGAAGGTGGCTTTTTTAATTGCTATTACTTCACTCAGACGAGTGAGTTACAGGCTTTAACTATTCAGGAACCTTACATGCAAATAAGGTGGTACTACGTACAAACCCTAAATTCATGCCAAAGGTCATTTCCACTTTCCATATCAATCAGTCCATTGAACTGCCCGTTTTCTTCCAAAACCCGCAGTCAGTAGCTGAAAGAGCCTTGCACACACTAGATGTAAGAAGAGCTCAGTTATATTACATTGACAGAACTAAACCATTCAGAAAGACAAAGCAGCTTTTTGTTGCTTTCTCACCACAACATACAGGTAACCCCATCTCTAAATCCGGAATAGGTAGATCGATAGTTAAATGCATTCAAATATGCTACCACAAAGCTAAACGCACTCTAACAGTACCCCCAAGAGCACACTCCACGCGCAAAATGGGGGCATCCATGGCTTTCCTGCGAAACATTCCACTAGAAGACATCTGTAAGGCAGCCACATGGACTACAATTCACACTTTCACCAAACACTATTGTGTAGATGTGCAATCAAAGCAGCAAGCTGCTGAAGGCCAAGCTGTCCTCAAAACTCTTTTTCAAACTGCTGCAGCTGGCACAGGCATCCACCGCTAGAGGAGGTACTGCTATACAGTCTATGCAAAGATATGAATTCAGCAGCCCACATGCCTCGAATGGAAAATGCCACTCAACAGTATGCATCTGTTCTTGGCATGTAGGGCTGCTGACATTCATATAGCCCACCCTCCTCCCCGGGGCCTGTCGCAGCTGCAGGGTTTTCTTTGCATGGCCATCTTTACTCTGCTACACTCCATCTTTGCCACAATGGCGAAAAACAATCTAAGGATGGAGTGGATGCCCATGCGCACTATGTCCAAAGAAGGAGTCACCTATCTCGTGATACTTCGAAAACTCTTCCAAGACAACAAAGTGCAATCATCCGGACCCAACACTAGGCGGCGATCTATGCAAAGATATGAATGTCAGCAGCCCTACATACCAAGATCAGATGCATACTGGTAAGTAGCATTTTCCTTTCACAATTGGCACACCTCTGGCCCACAAACAAGTCCCTCGTAAAAGGTTTCGGTGGTACGAAGGGCCTTGTGACCAGAGATGATCTCTAAGGGCAGCAGCATGTATTGTGCCACCCTCAGAGACCCCTCACATTAACACCCACACACTGCCTGTGCAGGCTGGATGTTTTGGTGCAGACAACATTCAAAGGTCGACATTGCACACATCCCTATATGCCATGCTTACCTACCTCGCCTGTGGTATAGTGAAGTGTCCTCGGGAGATCAGATTTCTTTACTGTTTTTTCTTGATAATTGTCGTGTGTAGTTGGTTTGTATGAAACCTTGAAAAACTGCTGACGTAGTAAAAGTGAATTACTTACTTTTCGTATAAGAAATGTCTTAGTGTGATATCTAGGCATATCACACTGATTAGCAAAAGTAATCTGAAAAGTAATGTAAGAAGTAATATACATAGTAATCTATAAAGTAATTTCGAAATATTGACTTGCCTGTAATTTAACCAACTGCATTTGAACCTGCATTTAACTGTAAAACATTGCATAAGATTCTGCAAAGTATTATTTCACTTACCTGCACCAGGCTTGGCTTGGTTCTAGAACTAAAATAACTTAATGTTCGAGGCATATGAGCTGCAGATCGTATACTGTGCATTACCTGGTGTTGGGCTTGGATGATTGCAGGTTGTTGTCTTCTTGGAAGAAGTCTTTGTAGTCACGAGATAGGTGACTCCTCCCTTGGACAATACTGCGCATGGTCATCGACTCCATCCTCAGATTGGTTTTTTCCGCCACTGGGTTCGGATGAAAGTTTTCCGCTCCGGCTAGAAAAGACTTTTCTGCAACTTCGAAGCGCAAACAACTGTATAATAACATCATCGCTGCAACCTCTGTCTATCGCCGGAACACGACGAGTCGACCTGCACAGCTTCTGCGTCCTTCCGATCGAAGAAGACCATTCGAGATCGGAGGGCCGTCGACACGAGATGAGGAGACCAGCACCGGAGGCCATCTTTGAGAAGGAGATGGTCGAAGAAGACTTCTCCGAGGACGAGGATCCACTCGAAGATATCTCCGAGGACGAGGCTCCACTCGTCGCCGAGGAAGACTCGCCTGATCTCCAGATCTAATCGGGGGCAGAGGACTCAGACGGTTCGATTCCATCTCGACAACCCGTGAGTACCTCTACCCCTGCAGAACAGACACTACACAAACCAAAAGCCAACGGTCATCACTCTGCCCATGGGGCCCAGTCGGTACTGAAATACCCCCTCCGACGCCCCGCCTTCGGGCTCGGCTCCGAGGAAAACTACGCCTTCCGGAGCCTCGGCACCGACAAGACCACACGTGCCAATTCCACCTCTTCCATTGGCACCGAAGCACACACATCCTTCGGTACCAAAAGATTCCTAGACACCGAAGCCCAAACGCCCTTCGGTGCCCAAAGACAAAGATCCTTCGACACCCAAACCAAAAGACGCATCGGTGCCGAAGCCTACGACTGTACCGGATCCGAAAAAAGCTCCGAATCCGAAGCCTTCCGGTTCCAAACATAAAGATGGGAAGCCAGAGTCCGACGCCGCAAGGCCAACGAGACCCGTCTCCACTCCCAAATCTCCAACGTCTGTACCAAAAACTACCAAGCCGAAAACACCTTCGACACCGAAAACTTTGCCACAGGACTCAATAACGCCTCCTAAAGCAAAGCACACGAAACAACCCCTATCGGCACCGAAAAAATCTACGCCAAAGAAGGTTGCAGAGGAGGAAGAACTGTTTAGGCCAGATCCTAAACAGAAGAAAGTCCATATCAACCCAAAGACTTGACATGTAGAGGCTATTCCTTATAAGAAGAGACCAGCAGAAACACCACTCCTACCTGTGGTTCCTGCCAAAAAGGACTGTGCAACTTCTCCAATGCACCCTTCCTCTCCTTTACCTTCTTCCTCTCCTATCCCTCCTTACATTGAACCTACAGTTTCTCCTGCTCAATCTCCTGCATCATCATACCACACTGATGAGGAGTATGATATAGGTGGGGGAAATGACATACCACAAGAAGACCCCTTAGATGAGGATGTCAATCCTGAATATCCTAAGGACGATGACATGTATGGCTTCCCACCACACAATGTGCCCGACATTACTGAGCCTCAGTCCTACCTTACAAAACCTTCCCCTCCAGTGGATAGTAATGGGTTTAATCATCTATAAAATAGGGCAGCCCTTTACCACGGGGTTTCAATGCACTCTGATGCTATTGAGGATGACTTTTTACTGGATACATTTGAGCAGTCACAAAGGTCTACACAAATATTACCTATGATCAAAGGAGTCATTAAACATGCTCCAGAAATATTTAAAGACCCGGTATGCTGTAGGGTACTAAATCCAAGAATTGAAAAGAAATACAGGCCAGCACCATCTGATCCAGTCTATATTAAGGGACACCTGCCACTAGACTTTTTAGTAGTGTCTAATGCACGAAAAAGAGCCAATTCCCTGACTTCTGGTGACACGCCCCGCCTGATAAAGAATCTAAAGTTATTGATGCGTCAGGGAAACGTATTGCTGCGCAAGAAACAAACATGTGGCGAATAGCAAATACACAAGCCCTGCTCTCACGCTATGATAGGGCGCACTACGACCATCTAGAAAAGCTAATGGAGCACCTTCCAGATCAGTACAAAGATCAGGCAACAGAGCTCATACAGGAAGGCAAGTTAATATCCAATGCCTCAATTAAATGTGCACTAGATGTAGCTGACACAGCATCCAGAGCAGTCAATACCAGTGTTATCCTCAGGCGACATGCGTGGCTACGCATTTCCGGTTTTAAAACTGAGGTACAGACTACCATCTTGAACCAGCCCTTCAATCAAAACCAATTGTTCGGGCCGGAAGTAGACAACACACTAGAAAAGATGAAAAAAGACAGACACAGCTAAGTCTATGGGTGCATTACAATCCACACAGACTAGAAGTTCTTTTCGACGCTCCTTCTATAGAGGAGGCTCTAAGCAAACCGGCGCAGATACAACGTTGTCTTTTAAAACAAATACCCAGACCTCTTCTAACAAAAGCTACTTCAGAAGAGGATACAGGGGAAATAATAACGGGGGAAGAGGTAGAGGTAATAACAACTGCTCCTCTTCCACTCCCAAACAGTCACTTCCCTCTGCCTCCCCCACAGCATTCCACCCATGTGGTGGGGAGATTATCGTAGTTCCTACCTGTCTGGAATTCCATCACAACAGACAGGTGGGTAAGACAAATTATCCAACTTGGCTACTGCCTAGAAATCACAGCAACCCCCCCAAACATACCACCCAGGCAGCGTCCAATGTCCACAGACCATATTACTCTGCTTCAACAAGAAGTTCTAGCACTTCTACTTAAGGATGCTATACAAGTAGTTCCTTTAGAGGAACAAGGAACAGGAGTTTACTCCTTGTAATTCCTAAAAAGGACGGGACACTAAGGCCAATATCGACCTCAGACCCCTCAACCATTACATACAGTCGGATCATTTCCACATGATCACTCTGCAGCAAGTACTCCCACTACTACAACAGGGCGATTTTTCTTTCAACACTAGACCTAAAGGACCCCTACTTTCACATTCCTATACATCCAGCTCACAGGAAGTACCTAAGGTTTGTCATACAAGGACAGCACTATCAATTCAAAGTCCTTCCATTCGGGGTCACAATAGCACCACGAGTGTTCACAAAGTGCTTAGCAGTAGTAGCGGCACATCTCAGAAGACAACAGATACATGTCTTCCCTTATCTAATCGATTAGCTTATAAAAGCAAAATCATACAGTCAATGTGTCCATCACACAAAGCAAACAGTTCAAACACTGCACGAACTAGGGTTTACAATAAACTACACCAAGTCGCACCTAGAGCCTTCGCACGTATCTAGGAGCTACCATAGACACATCTACAGCTCTAGCGTATCCCAGTCCAGCCAGGATACAGAGCATTCAGACCGTAGTCTCCATTTTTCAACACCAGCTGTCTCTCCAAGCCAAAGTGTTCATGAGACTAATAGGAATGATGACGTCTTGCATTTTTATAGTGCCACATGCAAGACTGCAAATGCGACCGTTACAAGAATGTCTAGCACAACAATGGAATCTGGCTCAAGGTCAGCTCACAGACCTGGTGTTGGTGGACAGCCGTACATATCGCTCTCTGCAATGGTGGAACACCAGAAATTGACAAAGGGACGGCCGTTCCTAGACCCTGTTACACCGATGGTGCTCACAACAGACGCATCGCTCACAGGATGGGGAGCCCATCTCCTAGACTATACCACACAAGGCCAATGGAACAACCAACAAAAACTGTTCCATATCAGCCATCTAGAGCTGCTAGCAATTTTCCTAGCACTCAAAACATTCCAAGTACAAGTACAAAACAAAGCTGTCTTAATCCGGACGGACAATATGACAGCCATGTACTATATACAAAAACAGGGGGACACACTATCTGCAACTGTCCCAGCTTGTACAAAACATTTGGAGATGGGCCATTCCTCAAAACATAAATCTGACAGAGCACCTTCCAGGAATTCACAATCAGATAGCAGATCTGTCGACAGTCACAACAGATTCACGAATGGGAGATACATCCACAAGTTCTTCAGCCATTCTTCCAAATGTGGGGGCATCCACAGATAGATCTGTTTGCCACCCACGAGAACACAAAATGCCCAACCTTCGCCGCCAGGTTTCCACACCCAAGGTTGGAGGGGAATGCAATATGGATGAACTGGTCAGGCAGATTTCTCTACGCTTTTCCGCCTCTCCCACTCATTCCACTAGTAGTGCGCATACTCAGACACCAGTCTCTCAAACTGATACTAGTAGCGCCCACATGGGCATGCCAGCCGTGGTTCACCACACTGCTGGATCTCTCACTAGTTCCACATCAAAAATTAAAGCTAACACCCTCCCTGTTAACACAGAACCATGGAGAAATAAGACACCCATAACCAAGCCAACTGAATTTGGCAATCTGGCTCCTGAAGTCTTCGAGTTTGGTTACTTAAACCTACCACCAGACAGCATGAATATAATTAAAGAGGCTAGAAAACCCACTACCAGAGCGTGTTATGCCGCCAAGTGGAAAAGATTTGCAATATATTGCAACAATAATCACATTGATCCACTGGATGTTTCCATCCAAAATATCATTTGCTACCTTCTACACCTACAAAGGTCCAATTTAGCTTATTTTTCCATGCGACTGCATCTGGCAGCAATAGCAGCCTATTTACAGAATAGACAACATCTATCTCTATTCAGAGTACCTGCTATTAAAGATGTTATGGAAGGATTAAAACGTATAATCCCACCTAGGTTACCACCTGCTCCAGTATGGAACCTAAACGTGGTCCTGACTAGACTTATGGAACCCCCTTTCGAGCCTTTACATAAGTGTGAATTACAGTTTCTAACATGGAATACTGCTTTCCTTGTGGCCATCACCTCTCTCAGAAGAGTTAGCGAAATACAAGCATTCACAATACAAGAACTATTTTTTCAGATACACACCAACAAACTGGTTCTTAGGCCTAATCCAAAATTCCTGTCAAAGGTTATTACTCCTTTTCACCTAAACCAATCGGTAGAGCTACCGGTGTTTTTTCAAAACCCGGACTCTGTTGCAGAAAGGGCTTTACACACCTTCGATGTTGGAAGAGCCCTATTATACTACACAGATAAAACCAAAACCTTCAGAAAGACAAAACGATTTGTATCTTTCTCTCCTCCACACAAAGGCAACCCCATCTCTAAGGGGGTAATTGCCAGGTGGATTGTAAAGTGTATACAAATATGCTATCAAAAGGCTAAACGTACACTAACAGTTCCTCCTAGAGCACACTACTCGCAAACTAGGAGCCTCTATGGCTTTCTTAGGAAATATACCATTAGAGGACATATGCAAGGCAGCCACATGGTCTACAATACACACCTTCACCAAACACTATTGTGTTGATGTGCAAACCAAGCAGCAAGATGCTGTAGGCCAAGCTGTCCTTAGAACACTGTTTCAGAATACTGCAACGGATTCAGGCGACCACCGCTAGGGGAGACACTGCTGCACAATTGATGCACAGTATACGATCTGCAGCTCATATGCCTCGAACGGAATATGCTACTTACCAGTATGCATCTGTTCTTGGCATGTAGAGCTGCAGAGTCGTATACGCCCTCCCGCCTCCCCGGGGCTTGTATCCGTTCCAGTTATCTTCATTAGATGCACACGCATGGACATCCTTTCTTTATCTTTACTTCTACTAACTCCATTTCCCATCATGGCAAAAAACAATCTGAGTATGGAGTCGATGACCATGCGCAGTATTGTCCAAGGGAGGAGTCACCTATCTCGTGACTACAAAGACTTCTTTCAAGAAGACAACAACCTGCAATCATCCGAGCCCAACACCAGGTGGCGATCCAATGCACAGTATACGATTCTGCAGCTCTACATGCCAAGAACTAACAGATGCATACTGGTAAGTAGCATATTCCATTTTTGATATGAACAAATTGGTCTGAGTTCAGTCTTTGAGTATGGGACATCATTTGCTTCCTGAGCGTGTACAACAAATGCTGAACACTATCCTCTGATAAAACCTTACTGCTCGCCCTCACTTCCTCTAATCGAGAGTAAGGTGCTATCTACTTTTACCTCTGTCTACCTTTGGGGTTCCATTGGGCTCTGTGCACACCATACCTCATTTTGTATATACAGAGCCAGCTTCCTACATTGGGGTTTTAACAACAGGGCCCAATGCATTAGAGTTGAAAAACCAGCAGCATCTGTACAAACAAATAGGAGGGGAGAGGGGGAGAAGTGGGGGGAGGAGGGGGTAGGGAGTGGTGATCATTAAAAAAAGAAAAAGTCCATGGTGACCGTGGGAGAACTTGGATGTGTCTGAATTATTAGATTTGGGGGAATATTTATGTGGGTCTAGACTCAGCTGTGTGTTTTTAGAAAGGCTCTTGTTTTTAGAAGTTTGCTAATTTGTGGGTATGTGATTGAACTGAAGTAACTTGTGCTTCTGCATCCAGAGTCTGAGGATGGATATCTGGATTTTGATTAGCAGTGTCAGTGTTCGTGGTTATGCAGATGTGTGTGTTTTGTAAGAGCTTATTACTGGATTTAAATTTCACTATTGAATTTGAGTTGTCCCCTTCCCTTTTCTTTGCAGCTTATAACGAAATATTTTGCGTGGTTCCAATCTCAAGACACACAAATGTGGCAACAGAGCAAGTCAATCCCCAAGTAAGTTCCATTGGATTTGTTGTGGTGGATGTATCTTTCACACTTTGTGGTAACAGAGCCCTTAATTCTTCCTGTGCATTCTGTACTTGCTTACTTTGGTTTCGGTGCATATGCAGAGCACTGTCCACCGACGTTTTTAGTTTCCTCCATCTCTTAATTTCCTGTATGTGTGAACCTGGTCTATCAAAGGGTAGTTTAATTCTTTCCCTTGTTGCATTTATTTTTTGGTTTTCAGTAACTGTTACTGTTGCCTTTGGCTCTAGCTGAACCCTCAGTTACCTTTATGGACCGTTCACCGGCTTCGCTGCCATTGTTTATCTTGGCGCCACAACCCACACCGGAGCATATACACAATGCCATCTGCACCAAACGAAGGGCAACCAGTAGTGCTCTTTGACTCCGAGGTGGCTCAGCTTCTATTCTAACAGAGGCTGGCACCCTGATCCCACTGGGCCTTCTGGCAACCCATCAGACTCTCATGCATTATCCTGGTCTCAATGAAGGGTCTAAATCATCAGCAATCTTTTCTGCACATACTCCAACAACGAGCACTAAGATGAAGGGGGTAAATTTGCTCAACCCTATACAGATGACAACTGTATGATGAGCTACAAGATGCCGGTTACCTGGTTACTTATTCAGGCACTGGGCTTCTATTACCACCTGAAGAATGTGCCCCCTTCTCCAAAGAGAAGCGGAGGACGCCTGAGGATTAGGGATTAGAACCTCCAATTGCTTACTATGGAGGGGAAAAGCAATGTCCTCACCGAAGTCCTCCAAACCGGGCAAATACATACTTAGCCACTTCTATCTTTCAATGAGGGCCCCACTGACACGCTACTTGGGGCATGGTCAAAGCCATGTTCTGGACCCCTGGTTAACAGGCATATAGCTTTGCACTACCACCATGTCCTGGCAAAATTCACGATTCACTCTGGGTTGAATACAACAGATTGCCTTGGTTGGGCAATTGGCACCAGTGTGAAACTTAAGAGACATGTCTGCTACTTTAAGGACATGCTGTTCGATGGATCTTGCTTCTTTGGCAAGTAGTGGTACAAAAGGGGGTGGTAATGGAGGGAGCATCTGAACCAATCAAACACTCACACCCAGTCAAAAGATCTGGGTTTAATCCATCACTGTTCTTTAGCCCACTCTGCCACCCCAGTTCAGACATGGCTATATGCAAATCAGTCTGACCCTGTGCCTCATGGGGACAGTCCAGCCCGAACTGCTAAGCCATGCCTTCCCTGGACCGGAAACAAGCTTCCGAGGACCGGTTTCTGGCATTCCAGCCGTCTTCAGCCCGGCTTGCTTGAATCCAGTGGCAAAGTGAGCAAGGGACTCACGTCTGAGCATACCCTGCCACACTTATGGCGGCCAAAAGCGGTACAAAAGGGAGTGGTGATGGACGGAGCATCTGAATCAATCAAACACTCACACCCAGTCAAAAGATCTGGGTTGAATCCATCACCGTTCTTTAGCCCACTCTGCCACCCCAGTTCAGACATGGCTATATGCATATCAGTCTGACCCTGTGCCTCATGGGAACAGTCCAGCCTGAACTGTCAAGCCATGCCTTCCCTGGACCGGAAACAAGTTTGGCAAGTGGGCAGACTGGGCCTGTGTGCCCTGGCGTGTCAGTTCCACCAGCAGTTCTGCATCCTCTGTGACTATGGTGGGGTCTTCCAATATTACCAGCACCCACTCAAGAAGCCAGCCAAATGTGCCCTACAGTCTTTTTGGGTGTGCCAGTGCCACAGTACCCACAGACCATATGGGCGGCTCCAGCCCACTCCTCCATCCTTCCTGCAGCCTCAACTCTTTAGTGTGTCCAAGGCATACAGCCATCCTGTTGGAGGCTTGATCAAACATTTTCTCCAAGGGTGTCAAGCCATCACTTCTGACAAGTGGGTCCTGCAAGTTGTCCAGTGGAGTTACACCCTTCGATTTGTTTTACCCCAGTTGCATCTTTTGACCCCTCTCACTGCAGCTGACTAAGGATAATACTTTCCTCTTCTAGCAGTAAATGCTGGCCATTTTGGCTGAAGGGGCTACAGAGAGGGTGCCAGCATCGAAAGTAGACCCAATGTGGCCCAGATCTTCGCTGCCCAGGACATTGAGAATTGATGGTAGTCTTGGACCTGCAGGACGCGTATGTTTGTAGGCTGTGTGGCTGTACACCTGCTCTGCATACTCCTGCCATGTAGTGTTCGCCTTACAACTTGTTTTTCTTCTAGAAGCCTTTCGAGTCATGGTAACTCTTTTGGTTTTGGATGCGTATTGGCAATTAATCCATTGTTAGATTTTTTTGTGTTCCTCTGCCATCTGGTTTGGACGTGATGCAGCGTATTCCCGGTCTCCTTCGAGTTAGTTGATTCCTGTTCATTGGCTGTCCTGTAACACCACAGAAGGAAATATGGTAGGGCATAACGTTATAATGGTCCGACGGGTGTCTTGGCTGGGCAGGTCAAGAAATTCTAAAAACGGAGATTGTATTGTGATCACCTTCAACAGCCCTGCCCCAGTAGAAAGGATACTGGGGGGGGGAGTAGTGTGCGGTGGGGGGTACTTGGGCTCGGGTAGAGATTTTACCTCTAGGTTTTTTCTATGGGGCATCGAACCGAGAACGACTGGACACATGGAATGGGTGGCAACACGTCAGGACACCTTACCAGAGAATACAACAGGGACTGGGTCGACCATGGGCGAGACAATCAAGCTAACCATCCACGGGCGCATATGGGTTTCTCCCGTCCCTCGAGGGGTCAAACAGATTCGCAGCACTCTCTGGTCTTAATGACTGTGATTGACTGTGCGGCACAAATGTAACCCCCACTCCCTATAATAGAAATATTTTATCCAAAACAAATTCTCCCCAGGTCAACAGTTCAGGGTCGGAGCCCGTACCAGTGGGAGACAAACTAGCTTACCAAGTCTCCCTTATAGCTGATGGGCACCAAGAAATGAACTCCCCTGAAATAAATCTGTCTGCCCCCCTTCGGGTGGTCACTCCTGGCATTAAGGGGAATTTACAAGCAAATAATGTAATTTCATGGAACATCGCGGGGTTTGCAGGAAAGGATACGGACCCCTTGTGGGTGAAGTTCGTTAGTAACTTCTCGCTAATATGTCTACAAGAGACCTGGCTCACTAAAGGTAATTTTGCACTGGAGGGTTTTAAGGCCCTCTTTGTCCCAGCGATCAATGCCACCAGTGGAAGGGCCAGGGGTGGTCTGGCAATTTTTGTATCGTTGGCACTCAGATGTAGTATTAAGGCTATCCCCGCCGATAACCGAAATATTCAGGTCATCTCATTAGGAAAAAGACAGTACCCTTTATGTGATATATTTTTACAATGCTACCCATAAAGATGAGAGCTGTGGGATCACTAAGTTGAATACCTTTATAAAACAGGGCTGCGGCCTTCAAATTAATAACCTGCTTATTGTAGGGGATTTTAACGTTCATCCTTGTGGTGACCCCAAGTTGAACACTATGGGGTCTATGGGTTGTCCAATGATAACAGGACTTCATTTTGAGCACACAAGACAAGGTAACGCCCTCAATGAGATGCTCAATGATCTGGATCTTTTCTCCGCGCTAAGTTTTGCTCCACCACTCAGCAAACAAAGCCACCCCACATTTAAAGGTAGAGGCTGCGGTTCGTTCATTGACCACATCCTCCTGTCTAGATCCATAGTAACCCTCCTTCAGGGTTTTTCTATAACTCCAACCGCACAGAGCGACCATAACCCTGTCTGTGTAACGTTTGGAGGGAGCATATGGAAAAAAGGGACAAGCGCAAAGAGGTGACACCTTAAAACCATCTGACGGAGGGCGACGGATTAGATGGAGCCAAATAATTCCGTCCCTTTTGTAGGAAGGTAGATCCCTGACTATGGTTGCCCCCAACTTTTTGCCTGGTGTTTTGCTGGTTTTCTGACTTAGTTGACCTGGGGCCCTGCTATTCAGGACCCCAGGCCCACTGCTCTCTCTGTTTAAATGGATTCCATGTACCCTAGGTACATATCTGATTGGATACTGAGTCACCTTATCAGTCCCTGTACAGTATATTTTATTTTTATTTTTTTATTTATTTCAATTTATATAGCGCGTTATAACCTAGGGGGGGTCTCTAAGCGCTTTATCAGGATCAGGGTCCAAACATTGAGTACTGTGGAGGGCAACTGTTCATAAAAGTTACAAAACACCCCATGCTTGCTGGAAAAGCACTGTTTTTAGTTTTTTTCGGAAGGTCAACAAATTTGTCTCCTTCCGTAATTCAATTGGCAACTTATTCCAGGCTGTTGGGAGCAAATATGAAAAGGCACGTCCACCTACTGTGGCCAATCTACACCGTGGTTGAGTAAGAAGAGAGGCGTCAGCAGATCGGAGTGTCCGTGCTGGGCAATAGGGGATAAGGCGGGATACCTTGGGTATCCAGGGCATAGGTGTACCCAGGGCCTACCAGGGGGTGAAGCATGTATTATGCCACCCCTGGCTGGCCATCCAAAACTGACACAACTGGCTGCTTGACAGCTGGGGCAAGGTGGTGTAATCACCCTTTGCTTTAGATATAGTATTCCTATATCTAACCCTAAAATGGACACATATATTCCTATCAGTCACTCCTATGGCAGGCCTTATCAATCCTGAAGGCAGAGTGCTTGGAATAATGTGAAATGGTGCTCTGGCATGAGCTGAGCCCGTTTGCAGCTTGCGGAACCAAGTCCTAATAGCTGTTCCATGATAACGCTATACCATATGCTCTTAAGTGCATTATGTACCTCGCGGTCAAATGCTAACTTTGGTATAACATTATCAAAACATGTCGAGTAAGGTGTCGTACGAATTGGAATACTAACCCCTCGCCAATTCTGGCGACGGGGTTAGCATTCCACCCTTCTAGAGGGACACGACATTTTGGTAACCTGTAACCCCGGTTAAAGTTAACTCAACCCTCAACCCTCAGCTCCACAAAATGGATGCTGCCACCGAGACACAAGTCTGCCCTCCTGCTGCTGGGAGTCCTTCCAGCAACGAAGGCCAGGACAAAGGGGTTCCTGTCAGGGGCGGTGCCAGCACCATCCCAGACAGGATTTTGTGTATCCCAGGTAGGCAGGGCTTTAGAGGAAGGTGACTGCAAGTGGCACCCCGGTGCTCACTGTGCATAGGCCGGCTCAAACCAGTTCTGGGGGCACACCAGCCCCTGAGCTGGGGAGAGACCGGACAAAGGAGAGGGGTTTAACCACCCCCCTCCTAGTCCCACCCATAGGGCAGGACTTAGTCGCGTGCCAGCCCCTTTTCTCAGGATAAAGGTAGGAGCAGGCCCCCTTCCAAACTAGATCATCTTTGAATCCTGAAACTACTTTCCACGAAAGGAACTCAAGACTTCTTCCTAAGATTTCTCCCTTGTGACTAAGGAGTAGTCACCCTGCACCCGCAGGCACCATCCAAGCATCGCGGTTTGCTGTAAGTCTCTCCTCCGGATCAAGACTGCCCAGCTCGACGAGAACCGGCTTCCCTGGCACCTCTGACCTCTACCTACATCATCAGCCCAGCTGAGATTCGTGGGTGTGACGAGACCTCGAGGGACCGGCCATCTTCAGGACTGCACGACGCTTGCCCAGCACGACCGCCGAGGGACCCTCGAGTGAGTGCTTTAGGGTTCGAGAAGCCCTAACCCTGAGCAGCGCCAGCACCGAAGTCCAGCCCCCCAGCATCCACGAGATCTGCGTGGGGCCCTTCTGCTCTTTGCTGCTCACCGCGTTGTCCGGCTACTTGCCTGCTGGCTTGCGGCCCTCTTGACGACGCACCACGACGACAACACCGCTGGTCTGGTTGCTCCAGACTGGCCCTTGCTCCCCTCCAACAGAGGAGCACCCCGGACCCTCCTGGTCCACTCCAGACGCCATTTTGAGTCCACCGCGTGGGCTTGCATTTGCCAAGAGTTGTTGCCCCAATCCTGGGTCCAGCGACGTCGACAGCAGATACCTCCGTGGGACAGCTCGCACCTCCATCCTGGTCGCCGACAACGCCTCCTGGTCCGAGAGACTGCAGAGCCCAGCGTCGCCCACTCACCTGGTCGAGGTGACTTCGCCCGGTGCCATCCTGGTGCCCACCTAATCACTGGCTAGTGATTCAGAACTTGGTCCCCTCTGCTTACAGGTCTCCTTCACCGATCCAGGCTTGGATCCCTCCGAATCTCTTCACTGGTCGCCTGCCAGCAACTTCTTCTTTCATGCTCCATAGACTGCAACGAGGATTCCCGACGTCTTTTCAGACCTATGCAGCCGCAGCCCCTGGGCTATGTAACCTGAGCATTTCGGTGCTCCGGCATAGCTTAACTATCTAAGTGTCCAGATCCTCTTTCGTTTCAGCTCTATCTAGTCGTATTCGTCCGATAACACTAACTTTACGAAATCTAGCATCCATAGACTTTGTTCCGCATCCCGCGTGAGAGTGCACACTCTGCACCCGATCCCCCTAGGCCTCCTGCTAGTAATCTAAAGGTTCAGTAGTACAGTCCTAGCGATCCCAAAGCCTCTGAGATTAGTTACTTGCCTGCTAGTATTTCGCATTCCACTTTTGTAGTATATGGTTTTCCGTGCCCCTCGGGCATTTGTGTAAATTGTGCGACTTTCAGTATTTCTTTAAGAGTTTTGTATTGTGCTTAGCGCCCTGTCCTCATAAAAAGTCCAGGGTTGTTGTGTTATAAATAAATATACTTTATTTTCATAACAACTTGTGTGGTGTCCTTTCACTTGGTGTTCAAGGGGTAAATGTGATGGTAAAACAGCTGGCTTAACACGCCCTCTAGAGTCTAGCCTTAGACTGCTCTTGTCCATGCTACTAGGATAGCTGGTCTATCAGGTTGACTTACAACCAATCATCAATAAGGGTTGTTTGGAATGATACATAGTGATCACTAGAATAGTGAGCACTGCATATCAGGCCAACTTCTCACACCTTTTAAAGGCTACCTGTGCGGCAGAATTTTCCTGCTGCCTTAATGTAGATTCCATGGCTCCAGGAATATTAAAATCCTTTGAGGGCATCGCTATCAAAGTAGAAGGCTTGCGATCAGCCCTAGGTAGACCCGTTCCACCTAAAGACCCGAGATGGTTTTGCCACTTATGCTCAAAAGCAGCAAGAGAATTAAAGGCAGGTTTAAAAACCACGCCTAGGGATAGCTCCCAGATCAGAACCTTGCGGAAAACTTATAAAAATTTACTGGTTAAACTTAAAATGGAAATAAAAGAAGCTTTATGGAGGGAGCTTTTAGACCCCCCCGACACCTGGTTATTTAACAAATAATCGGCTCCTCTATCTCTCAGTTCCTCTTCTCCTTAATCTGGTTTTTAGCGCCGGGAAACCTCCGGGTAGTTGTGCGCTTTATAAACTTAAATATAATAATAATAATAATCTAGTAGCTGTAGATTTTAGAATACCCCTCCATCAATGGAGCAAGAGTAGAAGCCCTGGGGGATACATGTGCCAGTATCACTATGGTAAGGGGAAAGCTGGTTTCCCCAGAGCAATACCTGATTGGGAAAACTTACCCAGTCACCAATGCGGACAGCATTACCACCCAACGCCCCCTAGCTATGGTAACATTAGGATGGGGGGAGGTTACTGGCCTGAAACTGGTAGTGGTCTCACCACAATTGCCAGCTGACTGTCTGCTTGGAAATGACCTGGAGACCTCCGCCTGGGCTGAAGTTGAGCAAGTAACCCATGAAGCCATGCTGGGTATCCCTAGACTGGTGTATGTCCAAACCAGAGCACAGAGCAAAAAGAAGGGTGAACAAGTGGGTTTGGAGCCTGAAGTATGGCCCAACCAACCAAGAGAAAAAGCAAGGAGACTGGGGAACCAGCTTCTACACAGCCAGCCTCCCAGGACCCCTCTCCTCAGGGAGAGGACTTGGAAACCAAGCCTATTGAGCTTGAGCCTTACCAGGCTGGCCTCCTGGACCCAGGGGGACCCACTAGGGAAGAGCTGTGCCAGGGCCAGCGAGACTGCCCCACTCTTGAAAGCCTGAGGCAGCAAGCAGCTGCAGAAGCAGGGAGATGTCAGTGGTACCCACAGACCTTATTGGGAAGAGGGATTACTGTATGCTGAGGCAAGAAACCCCAATCCTGGAGCTACCAGGAGAGTGGTAATGCCACAGAAGTACAGGGAGTTCCTCCTAACTTTGGCTCATGACATCCCCCTAGCTGGACACCTGGGGCAAACCAAAACTTGGGAAAGGTTGGTTCTGTAGTAGGGGATCTCTGTGTATAGTCATAATCTAGTGAATAGTCTCGCCCATGTGCGTGGACCCCGGAGCAATCAAAAATAATCTCTTAAATTGTCAAAAAATGCAGAACTGCACAGACACTTAAGAGAATTTAAAGACAGATAATGCAGTCTATATCCACAGGCTACGCTGTCCAGTACTTCAACTAGAAATTCCACCAAAAATCCACAAACAGCACAGCCTGTCCAGATTTCTCCCCATAGAACAACTTGCTTTTACCAGCAAAACCCTCAGGAATGATAGAGAGGAAGGAGTGGACAGACAAGCCCCATAGGCTGCCATTATGTGGCTCAGAACAGGATACTGTGCCTTTAAGAGAACTTTCCAGAACTCTCTCAGTATCCCTGAATGCACAGCATGTCCCTTTTTACTTTCATTTCTTTTTTCCGGCTCCTGCTAGCAGGACCCTGGAGCATTGAGCTCTCCCTTTTTAAGGGTTTATTTGGTGATTTCTCACTTTTTCAAGGATTTGAGGGCTTCATTTGAAGTACTTTGGTGCTTTCTTCCTTGTGTGTGTTCTGAGCACTCTTTTATCTGTCAAAATGCCTGCTTTGTTTGACAAATGCCCAGAGTGTTCGAGGAAGAAGGCCAAGTCGGACCCACACGAGGTGTGCATCATCTGCCTTCCCTCTTATCATGTCCCAGAGGAGTGTGACATTTAACAGAGCTTCTCCAGCAGGACCCTGAGGGATAGGATGATCAGGCTCCAAGACCTGGAAGACACAAGGTGGGTCTGGGCAGATTTCCTCTGCCCATGCTGAGGCCTCTGGGGGGCTCCCCGAGGGCAGGAAGACCAGCAAACGTCCCTATTCTCCATCGGCGTCGATAGCACCGACGACTGCGTCGAGAGGGATGACTACCGTCTGTTCCCCGTTTCCCCAGGGCTCTGGGTCGAAGCGGCGCCAACGATCGGCGTCGAGGGAACTGAATAGACCGCGGTCGAGATGACCGGTGACGTCGTCGTCGAGTAATCGACGTCAAGAGGTGGCCCGGCGTCGATGCTCCCCGTTGAGGCGACACCGCCGTTCGGCATCGGCGAAGAAGTGGAGGTCGGCGTTGAGGGGATACTTGACGTCAAGGATGACGTCGAAGTCTCTCAGGCGTTCGGCTTCGAGGAGATGCTCGTCGTCGAGGCGAAGGCGGTCGCCGTCGAGAAGGAGGCGTTCGCCGTCGAGAAGGAGGCGTTCGCCGTCGAGAAGGGGGCGGTCGACGTCGAGGGACCGACGGTCGCCGTCAGGGTGACGTTCTTCGACGCCAAAGAAGCGCAGAAGGAGTTCTGGCACCAGGAGTCATTCTAGCCGACGGCATGTGCCGATAGGGTCTCTCTACCTGGGAAGAAGGGAAAGTCACCGGGCTCGGTGTACTCTGAGGTATACACACCTCCTAAGCCGAGGTCGACTCCGCCTCCTCCTCCCTTGCCCAAGGAACCTCCGCCGCGGACTCCCACCCTGCCTCCGCTTCCACCTCATCCTCTTATTCGGCTTCCACCTGGCAGACCGCCTCCGGTTCCTTCGAGGACAACTTCACTGCCGCGATACCCAACTCCGCCTAAGGGGACCCCTCAGCCGAGGCCCCCAGTCAGGCCAAGGTCGCCAACTCCTGTGAGGCCTGTGGAACGTCCGAAGCCAAGGAGATCGCGCTCCCTCTCCGGTCGGGGGGGGAGGTCGCGGAGTCATCACAGGTCGTCAACGAGATCAAGACGCCGCCACAGGAGGCGCAGATCACGGTCCCACACGGACTCTTCTGGGACTAGGGACTACTCGCCGACTTTGTCGGAATCCCCTGGGACGAGGGTGTCGCCTGTAGACGACATTGTCACATTCCAAGATGTTCTGCTGAGCGGTGCGGCTAAGTTGGGCATCACGGTGACTGTGCCTACGCCCACGACGTCCGTGATTTTCGAGACGTTCCATAAAAAGCACCTGTCTCGACCATTGCTGCCTCTAGCACCAGGATTGGTAGATCCCGCCGAGGAGTTGTTTTTCACTCCCGCGGTGACGAAGGCTGCTCCTGTCACGGACCAACGATTCCTCAGGATCGATGAGATGCTATAAAGGGGTCCACCTCCAGCTGTCCCCGTGCTCTAACTCAACAGAGGGACAGAGCACCGTGGTCAGCAGGTGAGGGAAAAAAGAAGCCGGGGCGGGAACCGTCATGGAAGGGAAATCTGTAAAGCACAAGAGAACATGCATTAGATGCGTTCTCAACCTTTCTTCCCCCCCCACTTCTCTACCACCCGTGAGACAGATGCCCACCTGATAATTCTCAGATGCCGCTAGTCCCTTCTCTCTTGTAGGCAAGGATATGAGATGACGTCTCTCACTTCTTTAGGGTAGGTGTCTGCAATGATATAGACAACATAAACAACATTCAAAACTCTCCTCTGTGATAGCCACCAATGCAACACGTGTCATACCCAAAACCCATACATACCCTATGTTCTCGCCCCGTAGCTGAAAGGAAACTCCTAGGGTACCCACTTGGATGAATCAGCAAGTAATCCCAAAAAGAAAACTAAGTAAAGAAACCAAGGAAACCACCGTTAAGGCCACGGAGTTTCTGCAGATGGATTCACTGTCATATAGGTGTAGTTGTATGTCTTACCAGCAACAGCGAAGCCAGCCGCTACCAGCTGTGGTTCCAGCATCCAAATAAACCTATCAGTCCTCCGGATCAGAGAGGGGGAAATCCGGCGTCTCTCTACCGGGGCTTAGGTGTGTTTAACTCGAGAGGGGGCAATCCTGCGTCTCCCAGGTTAACAAGAAACAAAGTGCTTGCAGCGCGAGGGGGGGAAATCCAACGTCCCTCGCAATACAAATGGGCTTTACCCTATGCCAGCAGAAACAGAGGAAACCCGCGTCTCTGCTCTGTGCAACCAGGCACCCAATCAAGGACAAACACAAATCGCTACTGCTGTTGAGCCGGCTCAAGGCGATACCGGCTAGGCACAACAGCGAGGTGAACAGAAGTCATAAATCAGCGTTCATGAACGGCACCAAGGAACAGACTTCCACTGCTTCGCTCCACAAAACGAACAATAGACAAAATCACGTGCACCGCCCCCAGCGTCTCACACTGATTTGTAGCCTCTCCCCTTTTCTGGCGCCCCTAAGGATTCTGGGAGCTGTAGTCCTCACAATTGGGCAGGCACCCGTCAGACCCTGACAGCTCCCTCCAGGCTCCTTAAGAAGTACGGGCCCCGGATTCTGACCCGGCTTTTCTTCGGATGGATCCGACACCGGACTCTGTCATAGTGACGGCGGCTAGGAAGCAACATGCCACCACCCCGTCTTCTACAGTACCTCCTGATAAGGAGAGCCGCTGGATGGACTCGGCAGGCAGAAAGGTCTGTGGGACGGCATCTACTGCAATGAAGGCGGCTAGTGCCGCGGCTTTGCTATGACGTCGAAGTCTCTCAGGCGTTCGGCTTCGAGGAGATGCTCGTCGTCGAGGCGAAGGCGGTCGCCGTCGAGAAGGAGGCGTTCGCCGTCGAGAAGGAGGCGTTCGCCGTCGAGAAGGGGGCGGTCGACGTCGAGGGACCGACGGTCGCCGTCAGGGTGACGTTCTTCGACGCCAAAGAAGCGCAGAAGGAGTTCTGGCACCAGGAGTCATTCTAGCCGACGGCATGTGCCGATAGGGTCTCTCTACCTGGGAAGAAGGGAAAGTCACCGGGCTCGGTGTACTCGGAGGTATACACACCTCCTAAGCCGAGGTCGACTCCGCCTCCTCCTCCCTTGCCCAAGGAACCTCCGCCGCGGACTCCCACCCTGCCTCCGCTTCCACCTCATCCTCTTCCTCGGCTTCCACCTGGCAGACCGCCTCCGGTTCCTTCCAGGACAACTTCACTGCCGCGATACCCAACTCCGCCTAAGGGGACCCCTCAGCCGAGGCCCCCAGTCAGGCCAAGGTCGCCAACTCCTGTGAGGCCTGTGGAACGTCCGAAGCCAAGGAGATCGCGCTCCCTCTCCGGTCGGGGGGGGAGGTCGCGGAGTCGTCACAGGTCGTCAACGAGATCAAGACGACGCCACAGGAGGCGCAGATCACGGTCCCACACGGACTCTTCTGGGACTAGGGACTACTCGCCGACTTTGTCGGAATCCCCTGGGACGAGGGTGTCGCCTGTAGACGACATTGTCACATTCCAAGATGTTCTGCTGAGCGGTGCGGCTAAGTTGGGCATCACGGTGACGGTGCCTACGCCCACGACGTCCGTGATTTTCGAGACGTTCCATAAAAAGCACCTGTCTCGACCATTGCTGCCTCTAGTACCAGGATTGGTAGATCGCTTGCGCTTGAGCTTCCTTCTCGGAAGCTCCAGCGCACTTCCAGAAGACATGCGTTCTCTTGAACAAGCTGGGGTTGCACATCAACATGTCCAAGTCTGTCCCAACTCCGGTCCAGTGCATACAGTACTTGGGAGCCTCCATCAATACGCTGTCAGCAAGCGTGTCTCCTTCGGAGGAGAGACGATTATCACTCCTTCGGAAGGCTCAGGCTCTTATGACCGCTCCATCTACAACAGTGAGGACGGTGTCTTCTCTACTGGGGTCGATGGCCTCTTGTATCTTCCTGATGCCACACGCACGGCTGCACATGAGACCATTGCAGGAGTGCTTGGAGGATCAGTGGGATCAGAGGAAAGGATCTTGATACGACAAGATAAGACTGTCTCTGCATGCTCTTCAGTCTCTGAAGTGGTGGTGTTCAGTGGAGAATCTCCTAAGAGGGGTTACCTTCCACAAGGACATTCCCACACAGACTATCGTGACGGATGCGCCTCTCCACGGCTGGGGGGCGCACTCCGGAGACTTACAGATACAAGGAACGTGGTCCCAGGCGGAGTCCACGTATCGCATCAATTTCCTGGAACTCAGAGCTGTTCACTTGGCGCTGAAGGCCTTTCATCCGTCCTTCCAGACCAACTCTCTGCTTGTACAGACGGACAATACGACCACGATGTATTACCTCAACAAGCAGCAAAAACAAACCTGGCAATACCAGCCTCGGGGCCAGTCCTTTCGCAGGAGGGCCAATGGACGAGGACAAACAGGAAGGGGGGGCCAGCAACCCACTTCAAAGTGACTCCACACCACCAACCGTGCCTACCCACACAACCTCTCTAGGGGAGGGGCACAATAAAGTCAGCAAAAAAGGGTTACACGGACAAAAGATCAACGAACATGTAACACCAGTAGGAGGCAGACTAAAACACTTCTACCAGGAATGGAAGAAAATAAGACAAATGGATACTGAACATCATACAGTTCGGATACTGCATAGAGCTGGAAAAGACACCACCAAACAGGAAACCGAAAAGGAAAACACACTCTGCAAAAGAGCTAGCGCTACTCACAGAGGAAACACAAGAACTCCTCCACAAGGAAGCCATAGAAACAGTACCATTCAAAGAAAGAAACAAGGGAGTGTACTCGAACTACTTCCTCGTACCACAGGTAGACGAAACCCTAAGATGCATCCTGGACCTACGGTTCCTAAACCAATACATGAGAACACAAAAATTCAAGATGACATCTCTTCAAGAAGTCATTCCTCAGATAAGGTATGGATACTTTAGGTCCACCATAGACCTAAAGGATGCCTACCAACACAGTCCCATGAACAGACAGCACAAACATCTACTGAGATTTGCCATCAACAAGGCACACTACCAGTTCACCGCCCTGGCCTTCGGACTAAAATCCGCACCAAGGGTCTTCACCAAGTGCCTCGCTGCCGTGGCAGCGCACCTAAGGAGGGAGGGGATCCATGTATACCCATACCTCGACGATGAAATAATAAAAGCAAGTTCTCACAGGGCATGCATGGAACACGCACAGCGAGTCACAAACGCTGACAGACCTGGGAGTCTCCATACACTGGGGGAAATCCTCAATGGAAACAGAGCAAGTGAAGATCTTCCTAGGCACACAGATAAACACCATACAGAGCAAAGTGTTCTCCAGCGACAAGAGAACAATTGCCCTGCTGAAGGAGACACGGCGGTACCAGAAGGGGCGAGCTCTGACAGTGAGGACAGCGAGCAAGATCATGGGGATGATGGCGTCCTGCATACACCTAGTCCCCCATATACGGCTACACATGAGACCATTCCAGGAATGGCTGCAACAACAATGGTCACAAGCTACAGGGAGTTGGGAAGATCTAGTGGCTGTAACGCATGCAGTGCAGGAGGAGATAGCGTGGTGCAACAAGGAGAACATAACAAAGGGGAAGCCTTTGACACCACGAAACCCAACAGTGACCATCACTACAGACGCATCCCAGAAGGGATGGGGAGCACATATGAACCAACTCAAGGTGTGTTGCCTGTGGACTCCAACAGATGCGATCAGGCACTTCAACTACCTGGAACTAAAGACCGTGTTCCTCGCCCTGAAAGCCTTCCAGAAACATCTGTACCGGCAAAGTGTGTTGATACAGACAGACAACACCACAACGATGTTCTACATCAACAGGAGGAACACAATCAGTTGCACTCTCCAACCTAGCGCAGGACATATGGAGATGGGCAATCCCACTCAAAATAGACCTCCTAGCTATACACCTACCAGGGAAGGACAACGTGGAGGCAGACCAGCTCAGCAGACAGACATCGGCATCCTACGAGTGGGAGCTCAAAGCACAAGAAACACAAAGGCTATTCAAGAAGTGGGGTACTCCAACAATAGACCTATTTGCAACACACCAGAATGCAAAATGCCGATACTTCGCATCCAGGCAACCAGGGGAACAATCCAAAGGGAATGTCCTATGGATAAGCTGGTCGAAACATTTGCCTACGCTTTTCCCCCCCGATACCACTGATACACAGGGTACTCGGCAAATGCAGAACCAGCAACATGACGCTGATTCTGGTGGCACCACAGTGGGCCAGGCAGTCATGGTTCTCGCAAATAGTGGAGAAGGCGCAGGGACCACCTCACAAATACGGAAAAAGAAAGGACTTACTCTCCATGCAAAACGGAGAGGTACTCCACCCAGAGCCAGAGAGCCTCTGCCTAGCGGCATGGCTCCTGAAGACATAGTTTGCCCATATGAAACTGCTATTTCCTGTTAGGAGGCGATTAATTTCCTGTGAGGAGGCGATTTTACGCCATTTGTATGCGATGAGTAGTCTAAAGGGAGGTTTTATTGTTTTAAATGGTGTATTTAAATTACATTTTAAAAATGTATCTTTTTATAACTCTCTTCCCACGACGATGAATTTTAATGAAGTTGAAATTGCATTGATATAAAATTCATGTATATTATCTTTTTTTTTTTTTTTTTTTTTTTTTTTTGAAAACCTTTATTGTACAAAGAACGCTCACAAATACGGGCCTACAACCCACGAGGGCTGGCCACCACATGGTAGACAACGTAGTAAATGAAAAACAAATTTTCAACAGGATATGTCACCAGGAGCACAGGAGAAACAATAGGAGCATCGAGCAATCAGCAAGAACAGGACAATAAAAGGTTAATTTTCTAATGCGGGGTGGGGAAACAGAAGAATCATGGGCCGTGCAAAAAACAACCAGGGAGGGGCCGCGGCAAGCCGCCATCTTACGGTCACAGAATGACAAAAGAGGCCATACCAACATAGCTATCAAAGAGTATAAACGTAATCGGAATATAGAGAAACGACAATGGCATCAATCAAACCGCACCTACCCGTCGCCGCCCTCACCCAAAATGAGGAGACATGATCAAAAAGGCCCACATAATAAAAGACAATACGATACGCATCCCAACAAAATAAAAGGACCCCCATAAAGGAGGAAAAAGGGGAGAGGGAAAAAGGGAACGAAAGAAGGGACTCCCACCAAACCACGCACCCCCAGGAGTGAAAGCAGGATAATAGAGTCCGGCAAGCGACATAGCAAAAATCGATACCGAATTACCCAGCGAGCTACAATCAGATACATACCGGAATACGAAAGTCACAGAAACTCCCCAGGGGGATACAGGAGGAGACGGAGTCCCGGAAAAAGTGAACACACAAGAGCCATAGAACAAAAAAGAGAGGAAATAAGGGAGGAAAAAGACCCCCCAATACGGACAGACCCACCCCTAAAGCCCACCCTGCACCCCTGCAGAAGGCTACGGCCTACCCCCCCGCAGCGTGCCTGTCGCCCTAATTAGAACCCGAAATATAGCGGAGCAAAGTTAAGTCGGAAACAAAGACAAAAATGGGAAGGGAAGAGAAGGAAACGAGGGATGGGAAACACACACAGACATACATGGGGGAGGGCCGGGAGACAGGAGTAAACGCACCCAGCCACCCGCCTGAGTCGAGGAGCCAAGTCCCCGGGAAGCCAAAGAACATCGGGTTAGAGTCTAGGGGCACCAGTCAATCACACAGAACCATACCGGGACAGGTTGACCATCCAAACCAGTGCAAGACTACCGCACACAGATGCCAATATACATTAGCCCTGTCCTTGTTTGTCCAAAGTGGAAACGGTCCGATCCAGCGAGGACCAGGTTACGAAGAACAGGAGACAGACAGCAGGAAGATCCAACGGCAGTCCGGAAAAGGCACGTAAAGTGGAACACGGACGATCCAGGAAAGTCACGAAGTGTAGCAAACGATGCAGGCACAAGTCCAAGGATATGTCCAGAAGAACCGACCCATCTGGGCCAGCACAGGAGACATCGCCGGGCAGCAGCGACCGAAAGGAAGCGGGAGAGTCATGAAGGCCAGGCCAAGTAAAGTCCAGCTCCCGGGCCCGAGAGAACGAAGGTAGCGCAGGAGGAGGAGGCGCCATCAAGTTCCATACAGCAGCAGACGCGGTCGGAGCCGGGGCCAATTCCGCCAGGATAATTCCAGCCGCACCCCGCGGCGGCACAATCACGTCTGGCCGTGGGGGCTCAGGAGGCCCGCCGTGAGGAACCATCTCCGAAGCTAGGATAGGCGCGGTCACACAGAGCCGCCAGGAGAGCAGGGTGTCCAGTAACTCCTTAAGTGTAGGAAAACATTCACAGTATCGGGCACCCGGGCCATGCGGCGGGCCCCCAGCGCTCGCCCAGGCCCGGTCAAGACACTCGGGGTCGGCCGCCATTTTGAGAGTCCGACAAGGCAGCGCGGCTGTAAATCTCCGCCGAGGCGGCAGTAAGGCAAACAAAGTCCCGCTGACCGGCAACAGAGCACCCCGGGCAGGAAGGGGGGCCACCAGAAGAAAGGGATTCGCCGGCCACCCAACGCCGCCGGTCCCGTTCTCCGAGTCCGGGCGGCAAAATCAAAATGGCCGGACCGGAGAACAAAGGGAGAGCAAACCGGACACACGAGGAGCTTCGACCACGGAAGGCAGCGCCACCACCATAGGCCTCCTCCCCACAGGAATCGGCCAGGAAGGACCTCCGGCCCACACGAACAACGGCCCTCCGACCACCTCCTCCGCGCCCCGGAGGGCAGATCCGCAGGCTCCGTCTGGCCCGGGAGCCGGCAAGAAGATCCAGGCCAGTCCGCCTCCGACACCCCAACACAATCGGGGGCACTGCACCGGATCTACAGCAGCCAGGATAACCGGAACAAGAGGTAAGTGCCTGCAAAGCGTCGCAGCACCACCACTCAGCAAACAGGGCTTCCCGGGGCAGGATTACAGCAGGATAAATGTGAAAACCCAGGCGGGCGAACGGAGCCGAGCTAAAGCGCGGCCATCTCGGTCGCGAGCTAGGCTCCTCCCCCTTATTATTATCTTTTAATAATGCAATAATTTGAAATTGTAATTTGTGTAATCAAATGTACTTTTATGGTTTGACCCAACCGCAATAAAGTTTGAACTGACTGACTGAAACTGCTGGAGAGCACACTGCAGGTGCTACGAGAGGCAAGAAGACCTTCCACACGGAAGTGCTATGTGGCAAAATGGAAAAGATTCACACAATGGTGTATCAAGGAGAAACTGCACAAGAAGATGTCCAGGGAATCAATGGTGCTAAAATATTTAACACACCTACTCAAATGAAACCGAAGTTCCACCTCGCAAGGGTACACCTAGCAGCGATAGTAGCCTACACAAGAGGAGAGACAGAAAAGAGCTTCTTTACTTCAGAAGTAGTAAAAAGATTCCTGGAAGGGGTTAAAAGGATAGCGCCACCCAAAAGGATGCCACCACCGGCATGGGACTTTAATTTAGTCCTAACAGAACTTATGAAGGTGCCTTTCGAACCCATTCATAAGGCATCACTACAAATGCTCACAATGAAGACAGCCTTTCTAGTGGCAATCACCTTGCTACGCAGGGTAAGCGAACTGCAAGCGCTAACACTGCAAGAACCCTACATTGAAATACACAACGATAGGGTGGTAATGAGAACTGACCCACACTTTATGCCGAAGGTGGTGTCAAGGTTTCACATGAACCAGACAATACAAACATCAAGCTTCTTTCAGAAACCATCCACAAGCGCAGAGAGGGCCCTGCACACTCTGAACGCTAGAAGGGCAGTAATGCATTACATGGAAAGAACTAAAGAGCACAGGAAAACAAAACAGTTCTCTGTGTCCTTCGTAAGCAGTTTCCTCGGTAGACCAGTAACAAAGGGCACCATTGCACGATGGATCGCACAAACAATACAGTTCTGCCATGTGAGAAGTTGGCCTGATATGCAGGGCTCACTATTCTAGTGATCACTATGTATCAGTCCAAACAACCCTTATTGATGATTGGTTGTAAGTCAACCTTATAGACCAGCTATCCTAGTAGCATGGATACGAGCAGTCTAAGGCTAAGACTCTAGAGGGCGTGTTAAGCCAGCTGTTTTACCATCACATTACCCCTTGAACACCCAGTGAAAGGACACCACACAAGTGTTATGAAAATAAACAATGTATTTATTAGAATCACAACAACCCTGTACTCTTTATGAGGACAGGGTGCTAAGCACACAACAAAACCCTTATGAAAATACTTAAGTTAGCACGTTATACACAAATGCCCGAGGGGCACGAAAAACCATATATTCTAAAAGTGGAATGCGAATTACTAGCAGGTAAGTAACTGTACTAATAGGCTTTGGAATCGCTAGGACTTGACTAGGGAATCGTTAGATTACTTCTAGGAGACCTAGGGGACTCGGGTGCAGAGTGTGCACTCTCACGCGGGATGCGGGACAAAGTCTATGGAAGCTAGTAAAGGCAAAGTTAGTGTTCACGGGCGAACCCGACCTGGTAGGGAGAAAACGACAGTGGATCCTGACCCTTGGATAGTGAGGCTATGCTGGGACACCGAAGTGCCGAAGTTACCTAGCCCAGGGGCTGCAGCTGCATAGGTCTGAAAAGACGTCGGGGATCTCGTTGCCGGACCAGGAGCCTGGAAGAAGGAAGTTGCTGGCAGGCGACCAGTGAAGGAAAGTTCGATGGATCCAAGCCTGGATCAAGGAAGAAGGAAACCTGAAAGCAGAGGGGACCAAGTTCTTGAATCACTAGCCAGTGATTAAGTGGGCACCAGGATGGCACCGGGCGAAGTCACCGCAGTCAGGTGAGTGGGCGCTGCTGGGCTCGGCAGTCTCTCGGACCAGGAGGCGTTGTCGGCGACCAGGATGGAGGTGCGAGCTGTCCCACGAAGGTTCTTGCTGTCGACGTCGCTGGACCCAGGATTGGGCAACAAGTCTTGGCAAATGCAAGGCCCACGCGGTGGACCTAAAATGGCGTCTTGGGCGGACCAGGAGGGTCCAGGGTACTTCTCCGATGGAGGGAAGCAAGGGCCAGTCTGGAGCAACCAGACCAGCAGCAGTGTTGTCGTCGGGCGTCGTTCAGAAGGCCACAAGCCAGCGGGCTAGTAGCCAAACAACGCGGTGAGCAAAGCAAAAGCAGAAGGGCCCCACGCCGATCGTGGAGATGCTGGGGGGCTGCTCTTCGGTGCTGGAGCTGCTCAGGGTGGGGGCTTCTCGGACCCCAAAGCACTCACCAGGAAATTACTCGGTGGGCTTGCTGTGCAGAAGTCGTGCAGTCTTGGCGATGGCCGGTCCCTCGAGGTCTCGTCGCACCCACGGTTCTCAGCTGTGCTGTAGAGGTGGGTAGAGGTCAGAGGTGCCAGGGAAGCCGGGTCTCGTCGAGCTGGGCAGTCGGATTCCGGAGGAAGGACGCGCAGCAGACCGCAGTGTTCTTAGATGGTGCCTGCGGATGCAGGGTGACTACTCCTTAGCCACAAGGGAGAATCTTGAGGAAGAAATCGTGAAGTCCTTTCGTGGAAAGTGGTATCTTGATTCCAAAGATGATCTGATTTGGAAGGGGGCCAGTCTCTACCTTTATCTTGGAAAAGGGGGCTGGCACGCGACTAAGTCCTGCCCTAGGGGTGGGACCAGGAGGGGGGTGGTTACACCCACTTCCTTGGCGGGCTTTTCCCCAGCACAGGGTCTGGAGTGTCCCTGGAACTGGTTTAAGCCAGCCTATGCACAGTGAGCACCGGGGTGCCACGTGCAGTCACCTTCCTCTGAAGCCCTGCCTACCTACAATACACAAAACCCTGTCTGGGACGGTGCTGGCACCGCCCCTGGCAGGAAACCCTTTGTCCTTATCTCCTGCTCTGGGAGGACTCCCAGCAGCAGGAGGGCAGACTTGTGTCTCGGTGGCAGCATCCATTTTGTGGATGCTAAGGCTCTGTCTGACTTTTAACCGGGTTATAGGTTACATGCATGTCGTGTCCCTCTAGAAGGGTGGAATGCTAACCCCGTCGCCAGAATTGGCGAGGGGTTAGTATTCCAATTCGTATGACACCTTACTCGACATGTTTTGATAAAGCGATACCAGAGTTGGCATTTAACCGCGAGGATTATAATGCACTTAAGAGTATATGGTATGCGATATCATGGAAACGGCTAAGGGATAGATCCCGAAAGCCGCAGACAGGCTCAGCTCATGCCAGAGCACCATCTCACACGATTCCAAGCACTCTGCCTTCAGGATTGTTAAGGCCTGCCATAGGAGTGACTGATAGGAGATCTGTGTGTCCTTTTTAGGGTTAGATATAGGTATACTATATCTAAAGCAAAGGGTGAGTACACCACCTTGCCCCAGCTGTCGTGCAGCCAGTTGTGTCAGTTTTGGATGGCCAGCCAGGGGTGGCATAATACATGCTGCAGCCCCTGGTAGGCCCTGGGTACATCTATGCCCTGGGTACCTAAGGTACACTGTACAGGGACTGATAAGGTGACTCAGTATCCAATTTAGATATGTACCTAGGGTACATGGAATCCTTTTTACAGAGAGAGCAGTGGGCCTGAGGTCCTGAATAGCAGGGCCTCAGGTCAACTAAGTCAGAAAACCAGCAAAACACCAGGCAAAAAGTTGGGGGCAACGATAGTCAGGGATCTACCTTCCTACATGCCACAAGCAGGCAGGTCAAGAACTAACAGAGGGGGCACAAGCCCACTCTGCCAGGAAAAAAGGAGCAACAATAGCCTTCCTGGCTAACACACCCATTAAAGACATATGCCTGGCGGCAACATGGGCTTCAGAGCACACGTTCACTAAGCACTACTGCGTGGATATACAGATAAATAAGGAAGCGCAAGTAGGACAGAAAGTGCTTCAACATGTATTCAACAACCAACGCTCATCTTCTACCCAGACGCCACAATCATAACAAACTGCTACAAAGTCTATGCACAGCATAGTGAATCCAGAAAGATTCACGCTGCAAAACGATTAGTTTCTTACCTGTCTGTGTTGTTTTGCAGCTTGAAGATCTTTCTGGATTGACTAGCGAACCCACCCACCTCCGCCAGAAAGATGAGGCAGGAGAAGAACGTGGAAATACAAGGAATAAAATAAAAACAGACACTTTAAGAGACAAAGTGAAATTCATTTACTTTAAGAAAACATTGCCAAGGATTCACGAACAGAACACAAAAACAAGAGAAAAAGAATCCGAAAATGGCGCCCAAAGGTGGGAGCTTCCGCAGGAAGCGTGCTGACGTCACAGGAAGTATATCACAAGGTGGGACGCAGACACCCACCTGGGCTACGGAAAAAAAAAGAAAAAAGACTACCATTCCGGACCCAACCACTAGACCGCGGAATAATGCACAGCATAGTGAATCCAGAAAGATCTTCAAGCTGCAAAACAACACCGACAGGTAAGAAAATATTTGTTACTGGTAAGTATGGTTCAAATTACTTTTCAGGGCCAGTGCTGGGCTAAAAGATGTAGCACTGGGTTCTCTCTTGATAACAGGTGAGTAAATCAGAATTCGTTGTTAAGCTGATTTTAGATGAATATTTTAAAGTTTCAAAACTCCACACTTAGAAGAATTTCCAAGTCAAACCAGTCAATGTTACCATATGGGAAAAAAAGTGAGTTATCAGCTTTTGGGTAAGTACTCGACTGGCAGAGTTAAGGTTCTAGGCATAGACTCTGGGGTCTCCCAGGGTCAGGTAGATACAAGTGGTACACCCTCAGTGTGAGAAAGTGGCTCTATATATACTGGACTAGAATGAAGTACAGTGTGTATAGAGTCCACCAACCCCAGAGGTATAACGGAGGTTAAAGTCAGAACTGACCTTACTCTCCAAAGTGGTAGCTTGGTCGAGCAGAAAGGCAGTACCAGAGGACAGTGTAAAGCATTTGTTGTACACACTCAGTCAGCAAAAGGTTTCACACACTCAAAGACTGAATTCCAGGCCAATTGTTTTTATATCCAAAGATATGGGTGTTTTATTTTTAGAACCAACAGTTATTAAAATATACTTTTCTTGTTATGAGTTCTCTCATGTAATTACTTTGCAAAGGAGCAATAAAGTTTGTGCACACAATTAATACAGTATTGATATTAAGCAACACAATCCTAAAACACACTATAGCATTGAGCTCAATGGGCTTTCCACATGTAAGTACAGTTGGTTACTATATAGATTACTTTAGTAGTCCCAGGACTAGATCTTAGATTCATTTCTGGGGTCTAAGCTGAAACCAGATTAGCAAAAACGTTTTAGTTACTGTAGTGAATTTTCATGAATATAAAGCGGTGTTAAAAGTTCACACTTAGAAACTTTGCAATGGAAATATGACAATGTTATTCAATGGGAGAAACTTCAGGCTGTAGTTAAAGTACGATCTCGTTACTTTTGTAATCCAGTACTGGGCTCCTAGGTCCAGCACTGGGGTCTTAACTTAAAACATGTAAGTAATTACGTTTCAGTATTTGGTATGATTTTTAAAGAATATTTCAAGTTTTCAAAAGTAGCCACTTAGAAGAAATTTCACAGAAAAGCACACAATGGATTCCTATGGAGAAAATTCAAGTCACTAGTAAACCCGACTAGGATTACTTTTGCGTTTCAGTACTGGGCTACAAGATGCAGTACTGGCTTCTCTCCTAATCACAGGTGAGTACTTCGGAATTCGGTTGATTTTATGGGAATATTTTAAGTTTTCAAAAGTGGACACTTAGAAATTTTTTCGAGACAAACCAGTCAATGTTAACCAATAGCAGGTACGTGAGTTACCGGTTTCCAGGTGAGTACTCGACTGGGAAAGTTAGGGTTCTGGGCATAGACTCAGGGGTCCCCCAGGGTCAGGTAGGTACAATTGGTTCACCCTCAGCGGCACAGGGGCGGCCGGGTGCAGAGGTAGTTAGGCCCAATGTTATCCAATGAGGGGCAGGGGTCCCCCGGTTGGGGCTGCTGGCTAGCAGGCCACGCGGCTGTGGGAGCTGGGCTCCTGGTCACTTGCTCAGGGCAAATTGGGGAAGTAAGATAGGGCACAGGTTGCGCTGCCAGGGGCACTTGGGCGGCTAGGTGCAGGATGCCTTTGAGCTGTCGGGCGCTCAGTGTTATTCAATGGGAAAGGTAAAAAGGGAACAAAGGCTGCAGACTCGGGGACGGGTATTCTTCAGGTGCGACCACCACTTCGACAGGTAAGTTGGGATCTTGGAGAAGAGGTAGGTACCCCCCAGGGTGGCACAGGGGGTTGTAGGGCGCCGGGTGCAGGGTGTCTTTGTGTGTCAGGAAATCTTACCCTCGGCTGGTCGCGGTTGGAGGGGTCCCTGGTTCTGAGGCGGCAGGCGTTGTCTGGTTCGTCAAGGAGGGTCTTTGGCCACTGGACTTCGGGTCCCAGTCGCCGAGGGGACGTCCTTGTGGTCTTGGATCAGCACGGGCCTCGAGCACGGGCCGGGCTCAGCGGGTGCAGAGTGGGCAGGACACAGGTCTGTGTTGTGGAAGAAACGTGAGACGCGCATTCCTTTTTTAAACTGCTGTTTTGGTAATTTACTGCTTAATATTGTGTGTCACTCTGAAAATATTGCCCACTTCGCACTGCTCACCTTCTTTTAAAAACGCTCTGCGCCACATTTGCAGCTTCTGACTCTAGTAATTTCTGCCACTTCAGGACTGCACCTGGATAGAGGCTCATCTGTACCGCGCACTGTTTTAGAAATAATTTTTAAACCTGACACGTTTGCGTTTCCGGTCTGCCACGGCTTGCCAGTGCCGCTTGAGCAGAGAAACGCAGCTCTGCCCACTGAGTCCACGCCCCCCCCCCCTCCCACAGTAGCTCGCCGGCCCAGTGGCGGGAACCTCGAGGGCATTTAAGCTCTATGCCACAACGAAAGCGCAGCGGACGCGCCCAGCTGGCAAGGCAAGCCCGTCTGCGCCCTGACCTCGGCCAGGGCAAGAAATGCTGCAGGTTTACCCCCCAGACTGCAATACACCACAGGAGAATTATGGGCTCTTAACCTAAAGGTTAGAAACTGCCAAATCATACCTCACAGAAATCAATAAAACCACCAGTACTTGTCCCACTTGCAAATGCACTATCACTTATGAGTCCAACACAAAGACTAAGCCCAACGTCACGCCCAAGGCCAACACCTCTCATAAACACCAGATCACTAGCAAAACACGCCCTACACGTTTATGACCTGCTGGTAGACCACAACTATGACTGCCTTTTTGTCACTGAAACATGGCTAACTGAATGCTCAAACCCTGACATAGCTCAGGCACTCCCTCAGGGGTATACCATCTCCAGGCTAGATAGAATCTGGAAAAAGGGAGGAGGCATAGCCATAATCTACAGAGATCATCGGAAAAGTTCCATCACCAATATGCATGAACTAAAAGATGCAGAAAGCCTCTGTTTTAATTTTAAAGTAGACAATTGCACCACGTCTGGCGGTGCACTTGTCTACAGGCCCCGGGACCTGTTGAAAACTTCTTGGACACCCTGGGAGAATACCTCAGTCCCTTTGTGGTCCGATACTCAAATTTTACAACTCTCTAGGTGATTTCAATCTCCATCTAGATGCAATTGAAAACCCCAACTGTAGGAAGGTAGATCCCTGACTATGGTTGCCCCCAACCTTTTGCCTGGTGTTTTGCTGGTTTTCTGACTTAGTTGACCTGAGGCCCTGCTGTTCAGGACCTCAGGCCCACTGCTCTCTCTGTAAAATGGATTCCATGTACCCTAGGTACATATCTAAATTGGATACTGAGTCACCTTATCAGTCCCTGTACAGTGTACCTTAGGTACCCAGGGCATAGGTGTACCCAGGGCCTACCAGGGGCTGCAGCATGTATTATGCCACCCCTGGCTGGCCATCCAAATCTGACACAACTGGCTGCTTGACAGCTGGGGCAAGGTGGTGTAATCACCCTTTGCTTTAGATATAGTATACCTATATCTAACCCTAAAATGGACACACAGATCTCCTATCAGTCACTCCTATGGCAGGCCTTAACAATCCTGAAGGCAGAGTGCTTGGAATCGTGTGAGATGGTGCTCTGGCATGAGCTGAGCCTGTCTGCGGCTTTCGGGATCCATCCCTTAGCCGTTTCCATGATATCGCATACCATATACTCTTAAGTGCATTATAATCCTCGCGGTTAAATGCCAACTCTGGTATCGCTTTATCAAAACATGTCGAGTAAGGTGTCATACGAATTGGAATACTAACCCCTCGCCAATTCTGGCGACGGGGTTAGCATTCCACCCTTCTAGAGGGACACGACATGCATGTAACCTATAACCCGGTTAAAAGTCAGACAGAGCCTTAGCATCCACAAAATGGCTGCTGCCACCGAGACACAAGTCTGCCCTCCTGCTGCTGGGAGTCCTCCCAGAGCAGGAGATAAGGACAAAGGGTTTCCTGCCAGGGGCGGTGCCAGCACCGTCCCAGACAGGGTTTTGTGTATTGTAGGTAGGCAGGGCTTTAGAGGAAGGTGACTGCAAGTGGCACCCCGGTGCTCACTGTGCATAGGCCGGCTGAAACCAGTTCCAGGGGCACTCCAGCCCCTGGCCTGGGGAAAGCCCGCCAAGGAAGTGGGTGTAACCACCCCCCTCCTTGTCCCACCCATAGGGCAGGACTTAGTCGCGTGCCAGCCCCCTTTTCCCAGATAAAGGTAGAGACTGGCCCCCTTCCAAATCAGATCATCTTTGAATCCTGAAACTACTTTCCACGAAAGGAACTCAAGACTTCTTCCTAAGATTTCTCCCTTGTGACTAAGGAGTAGTCACCCTGCATCCGCAGGCACCATCTAAAGAACACTGCGGTCTGCTGCAAGTCCTTCCTCCGGAATCTGACTGCCCAGCTCGACGAGAACCGGCTTCCCTGGCACCTCTGACCTCTACCCACCTCTACAGCCCAGCTGAGAACCGTGGGTGCGACGAGACCTCAAGGGACCGGCCATCTGCAAGACTGCACGACTTCTTTCCAGCAAGCCCGCCGAGTGAATTCCTGGTGAGTGCTTTGGGGTCCGAGAAGCCCCCACCCTGAGCAGCTCCAGCACCGAAGAGCAGCCCCCCAGCATCTCCACGATCTGCGTGGGGCCCTTCTGCTTTTTACTGCTCACCGCGTTGTTTGGCTACTAGCCCGCTGGCTTGTGGCCTTCCTGACGACGCCCGACGACATTTCTGCTGCTGGTCTGGTTGCTCCAGACTGGCCCTTGCTTCCCTCCATCGGAGAAGTACCCTGGACCCGCCTGGTCCGCCCAAGACGCCATTTTAGGTCCACCGCGTGGGCCTTGCATTTGCCAAGACTTGTTGCCCAATCCTGGGTCCAGCGACGTCGACAGCAAGAACCTTCGTGGGACAGCTCGCACCTCCATCCTGGTCGCCGACAACGCCTCCTGGTCCGAGAGACTGCAGAGCCCAGCCGTGCCCACTCACCTGACTGCGGTGACTTCGCCCGGTGCCATCCTGGTGCCCACTTAATCACTGGCTAGTGATTCAAGAACTTGGTCCCCTCTGCTTTCAGGTTTCCTTCTTCCTTGATCCAGGCTTGGATCCATCGAACTTTCCTTCACTGGTCGCCTGCCAGCAACTTCTTCCTTCCAGGCTCCTGGTCCGGCAACGAGATTCCAGACGTCTTTTCAGACCTATGCAGCTGCAGCCCCTGGGCTAGGTAACTTCGGCACTTCGGTGTCCCAGCATAGCCTCACTATCCAAGGGTCAGGATCCACTGTCGTTTTCTCCCTACCAGGTCGGGTTCGCCCGTGAACACTAACTTTGTGAATTCTAGCTTCCATAGACTTTGTCCCGCATCCCGCGTGAGAGTGCACACTCTGCACCCGAGTCCCCTAGGTCTCCTAGAAGTAATCTAACGATTCCCTAGTCAAGTCCTAGCGATTCCAAAGCCTATTAGTACTGTTACTTACCTGCTAGTAATTCGCATTCCACTTTTAGAGTATATGGTTTTTCGTGCCCCTCGGGCATTTGTGTATAACGTGCTAACTTAAGTATTTTCGTAAGAGTTTTGTTGTGTGCTTAGCACCCTGTCCTCATAAAGAGTACAGGGTTGTTGTGATTCTAATAAATACATTGTTTATTTTCATAACACTTGTGTGGTGTCCTTTCACTGGGTGTTCAAGGGGTAATGTGATGGTAAAACAGCTGGCTTAACACGCCCTCTAGAGTCTTAGCCTTAGACTGCTCGTATCCATGCTACTAGGATAGCTGGTCTATAAGGTTGACTTACAACCAATCATCAATAAGGGTTGTTTGGACTGATATATAGTGATCACTAGAATAGTGAGCACTGCACATCAGGCCAACTTCTCACACCAACACTAAGACCTTTACAGAAATCACCAATGTTTTGGGTCTAAAACAACTGGCCCAGAGGCCCACACACCAGGCAGGGTATACCCTAGACGGGATTTGTACCAACACCACTAATTCAACAGTTGCCACTCCAGTCACGTTAACCTGGACCGATCCTAAACTGATTTCTTTCAGCTTCATCTATGATAATGACCAAAAAACCTCAGCAATCTGTCCCCTACACGAAATTGGAAAAATATACTAGCTAACCTCAACCTATAGAGCACGGCGGAAGCCACCAGACCCACCCTCACCCGTAATCCTGATACGGACAATAATCTATTCAATGAATGGATGCGGTCAATAGCCTACACTCTAGCCCCGCAAAAAAGAACCACTAGCAAAACAAGGAAATCAGCCCCCTGGTTTACCCCTCCCCTGAATGCCTTGAAGGATTAGTGTAGACAAACAGTGTAGACAAACAGAAAAACAATGGAGAAAACACTACGAGGCCAAAGATATAAAGCTCTTTAAATCCACACTTAAAGCATATCAACAACAAATCAAAATAGAGAAAAAAAATCACTACACTAAACTCATTACCAGGGCCGATGACAATCAGAAAACCATTTTTAACATAGTCAAATCTTTCACTAACCCCACTAACTTAGATCGTGAAATACGTCCCTCACAAGAACTATGCGATGACATTGCCGAGTTCTTCGACAAAAAAATTAAAGATCTAACAAAAGATTTCTCTAATATTCCACCCCAGCATAACATAGCCCATGAATTAGAAACAACTAAAGAACTTTCTGATTTCAAAAAAATTAATCTAGAACAATCCAGACAGGCCATCCTGTCCTGCAAGTCAGGATCTCCGTTCGACCCATGCCCGCCAAAAATTCTTCATGCTTTGGTGGACATAATAAACCCCGTTATCAACCAGATTATTAATACCACGTTTAGGTTTGCAAAAATCCCTGATCTCTGGAAAACCGCTGCGGTCAAACCACTCCAAAAAAAGAAACTTCTGGACCCCGCCACTCTCGCAAACCTTATACCCATCTTCCTGTTACCGTGCCTTAGTAAAATTATGGAGAAAGTAGTTAATGCCCAACTTTAACTTCCACTGGGACAACGTTCAAAAGGATCCCACAGCACGTCAGTTTGATCTCGCGATGAAAGCACTTGATTTCTGTCAGTTGGTAGATAGCCCCACTCATATCAAAGGCAACACTGATAAAAATTAGCCCGTGTGTCTGGTCTGATCACTCACTAGTCAGCTGCTGGGTTCCGAGTGACAGCCAGCAGAGTGACAGCCAGCCATTACAGTCAGGGGAGAGGTGTGGCGCCGCGGCCAGGGCGACTGACGCTGGAATCTGGGGACCACGGTTCGATCCCCGGCTCCGGCGGCAGGTTAGCCCAGCACCATGTGACTCTGGGCAATAGCTTGCTTAATCTTCCCGACGGCCCCCAGCGCCTAGAGACCCTTACGGGTGATTGTGCGCTTTACAAATGTGGACTTTACTTTACCACCAGCCTGGAGACTGATACGTGACTGGAAAAAGGTTGAAGCAAGCCATCTAACTGTCACTCTAGATAGTCATTAGCACTAATCCCCAGCCAAGTACTTTGGCACAGGAAAACGACCAACTCATGGCTAACATTCGCTCCGCCTCGGACCAAATAGTACCAGTAAGAAAGGTAAAAATCCGAGACCAGGGCCATGGCGCCCCTTGGTTCAATGATACACTTAGGGATTTAAGAAAAAACCTCTGTCAAGCCGAGAGGAGGTGGCGGCTAAACTACAAGCTAGAGGACCTCAACTACTATAAATCTATATTCTCCTGCTATAAACATGCCATCACAGAAAGGAAGGCAGAATATTATGAGGGCAGAATCCAGCTATCTGTATATAAGCATACGGTTTGTTATTTATTGTACTAATAACAATATCAATCCCCTTGATTCTTCGGTGCAAAACATCATTTGTTACCTCTTATCTGTACTAGCCTACATATCCATTTGTTTGTATCTAGCAGCAGTAGCTGCATACTTAAAAAAAAAGACAACAAGGCCTTTATGGAAGGATTATAGAGAGAAAACACAGAGTCCCACTTGCACCAGTATGGAACTTAAACAGTCCTTACAAGGCTACTGGGTCCACCATTTGAGCCAATGCACAGGTGTCAATTACAATTCCTCTCATGGAGGGTTGCTTTTATCATTGCACTCACTTCCCTAAGGAGAGTTGGTGAACTTCAAGCACACCCTATACAAGAGCCTTTCTTTCAGCTTCACAAAGACAAAATGGTTTGAAGAACCAATCCCAAATTTCTTCCTAAAGTAGTTTCTGCTTTTCATATCAATCAGGTGAGTTACCTGTGTTCTTTTAACAACCTGATTCTATAGCAGAAAGATATCTACACACACTAGATGTTAGAAGAGCTCTACTATATTATGTGGAAAAAACAAAATAATTTTGCAAGACTAAACCGCTTTTTGTTGCTTTTTCGCCATCACACAAAGGCAATCCATATCTAAATGTTATGGGTTTGTAAAGCGTGACCCCTGCCCCAATGAAGAGGCGTTCCGGCGCTGAATAGCAAAGAAATGGCCATGCACAGAAGGGCAGCAAGAAGGCCTACGGAAGGGGAAAGAGAAATGTTTTAATGGATTTTCTAAATTGGAGGTAGTTAGTGAGCCCCCGGATATGGGCCGGCAAAGGATGGCAGCTCTATTTCAAAAGGAACGGCCTCCGGTGCGAACCCTTATCACGCGAGGGACCACTATCCGGCATTATCCCATGGAGCGGAGAAGAAGCGTAGGGGTGTAAGGTAGAAGTAAGTCGGTCAAGATTTCCGGAGAAGCACCTTTCAGGATTTTAAAGGCTATACAAAGACCATTTAACTCAAAACGCCTAGCGACAGGCAACCAGTGGAGACGGCGAATGGCACGTGTCACTGAGTAGGCTCTGCGCAGGCTGAGTAGAGCTCTTACGGCCGCATTCGGGACTCTGTAGCTTTTGTATTTCTGACCTGTTGTTTCCCAGATACAATGAACTGGCGTAATTGAGTCTGGACATAATCAGAGCCTGGATGATCTGCCTAGTAGGGGCGTCAAACCCAAAATGGGTTTGAGTCCGCGCAACAGACCAATGCAGGTTCCCGCCACCATTTTGGTTTGAATCTGAAAGTTGAGTGAAGCGTCCATCCAAACCCCTAAGTTCTTCACTACAGGTTTCGGGGCAGGAGCGGTGCCAAGACCCTTTGGCCACCAGGACTCGTTACAGCGGTCATGGTTCTTTCCCACCAACACCACCTCTGACTTGTTGGCATTCAGTTGGAGACAGTTGGTGGTCATCCATTCAGCGACTGCCATAAGATCACCCTGAAATTTCATGGCATCCCGCTCACGGTCGCTCGAGAGAGCCACCACCAACTGTGTCATCGGCATAATAGACCATGGTCAGCCTTCTGCTGTTGGCTACTCCGGCCAGAGGTTGAACATAAAGATTAAAAAGCAGAGGGCTCAGGGACGAGCCCTGAGGAACCCCTTGACCCATAGAGTGCTAGAGGCAAAAGGGGGGGCTAACACCTGAAATGTCCTGTCCGCCAGGAAAGAGGCCAGCCACTTAAGTGCAGAACCAGTGACTCCAGCCTCCACCAGACGACTTAGCAAAATGGCATGACACTGTGTCAAACGCGGCACTGAGATCCAGAAGGATCAGTGCCGATGTTTGCCCCGCGTCCAAGGCTTTCCAAAGATGTTCAGTCATTGCAAGATTGATCGTGAAATGTATCAAAACATGTTATGCGAAAGCAAAAAGAACCTTGATAATACCCCCAGAGCGCATTCCAACCGCAAAATAGGGGCTACTTTGGCCTTAGGAAATATTTCAATAGCTAACAGCTGTAAGGCAGCAACATGGTCTACACCGCACACATTCATCAAACACTATTGTGTAGATGTGTTAGCGAGGCAACAAGCTAATCTAGACCAGGCAGTACTTAAAACACTGTTCGAGGCATATGAGCTGCAGATTACACACTATGCATAGATGGCCACCTAGTGTTGGGCTCTGAATTTTGCAGTTTGTTTTGTTGTTGAAAAGTCTTTGGAAGCCACGGAATAGGTGACTCCTCCTTTGGGTGATACTGCGCTTGGGCATCGGCTCCATCCCCAGATTGTTTTTTTCCGCCACCGGGCTCGGATGGGTTTCCAGCGCTCCGTGTTGGAACCTATCCCTTCGGCGCTGAATCCTCACCAAATTACAAAACTTAGTTTTGAACGCTTTTCCAGTCGACGGTTGTCGTTGACGGCCTTCGGGCCTAGCTAGGCCTTGACTCCAGCTCATGGAAAGGACGCCATTTAAAAAGTGTCCTGAATGTGGGTCGAAGTTTCCCCACACTGACCTTCATGAAGTGTGTAACCTCTGCCTCTCTCCGTAGCACGAGGCGAAAGACTGTTCAGCACGTGCCTCTTTCCGCTCCGAAGAGCAAGGAGAACAATGGCTCAAAGATCTTCAGCTCCGATTCCGGACGACATCTTCGAAGAAGGCGTCAACGTTCCAGAACAACACGATGTGGACAGCAGCTCCGAGGCAGAAGATTCCGATGTCGAGGACATCACTCCAGCGCAGCGGGTTGTAAGTAAGACCGTCGACCCCGACCCTTCCTCTACACACCCAAAGAAGGCCCCGGTCACACCCTCGGGTGCACACCGAGACACTGCCGGCTAAGAAGCCAATTAAGCCTTCAGGCGACTCTGGCTCGAGTCATCCTTCACACGGTGCCGGCGCACATCGACCGGCACCGAAAAAGACAACGGCACCGACTACACCTACATCCAAACCATCGGCGCCGAAACACACCACTACTCCTTCGGCACCGAAACCCAGGTCGGAACCAAGCAAACCCGCTTCGGATTCCCAAAAACCACCGGAACCGAAAAAACATCGGAGCCGAAAAAAACAATGGATCCAAAAACCATACCGGAACCGCAAAAATCATCGGAACCCAAAAAAGCTTCGGAGCTGAAAAAGACTCCTGCTTCCCCGGTGAAAGACCTTGTCAAAAAACGGCGGCTATCAACCGGCAGCGTCACAACCGGCGTTGTCACAACGCCGGTTGATAGCCGTCCCTGCATTGACAACCTGTGGTTAATGCCGTCGTGACGTTCTAATTTTGAAATTTCCATTGGATTAATACACAAGGAATACGCCTCGTGAAATAAGACACATTGAGACATACTCGAGGAGCTCCCTGCACACCCATGCAGAGAAAACTAGGCATCGACACCATATATTAACTCAGAAGTTGCTTACCTATCTTTCCTCCCTAAGGGGTCATCGGCAGATGCTAAATCTATCTGTCCTGAAGAAGGTCTTGTGAATTAAAGCGTTAAGAACGAAACGTCGACTTATATTGTCCAATTCTGCATTTTAGACATCTGCCACAAGTGACTTACTTTTAGTGGATTAGAAGTCACTGTGTTTCTTTATTACAGTTTGGACTCTATTCATATGTATCATAGGAGAAATTGTTTATTTCCCTTGTACATTTGAAATGCATTCTCTGATTAATGTTCATGACTGATAGTGTACCCTGATAATTTTGACACTACAAGTAAATAACAAGACTTTTTGATATTAAGACTTCCTGTGTTGCTTTCCTTTTTTCTCTTACTAGTTAGTGTGGTAACATCACTCTTTTTAAGAGGTACGGAATACATCTAAATTCTCAGCGACTAATTCTATTAGTTTGGATCTTTAATTAAAAAATATAGATTCTCCTTGCTGTAATTTATATTCAAAAAATTCCCTTGCTGGCACTCTTCTATCTAAAAAAAAAAACCCCCAAAACAAGCCACTTCAGTGCCCAAACCTTCCTCTGCACCAAAAGATCGACCTCTTGCAGAGGATTTACCCTATCCAGACCCTACTCAAAAGACTCTAGCTAAGGATCCAATCACTGGACACTTAATTTTGGCTTAAAAAAAGCCACCACTGGACACGCCAGCTCCAGCTCCGCATTCAAAGGACATGGCTACCTCTCCCTTAAGACTGCCTTCCCCTTCTCTTTCACCTGTACCAGCACCACATCCTCACATACCAGACGATCACAACAGGGATGATAGCTCTGATGATATGGGGGGGGTAACATACCTGATCCAGCCACTCGTACAGGATCCCCTGATCCGTGGGATGATTATACCACCCCAGATGTCCCAAATGTCCATCAGGATGACTTATACCCCTCAAGGCCTTTCCACCAGAAGACACTATAGGGTTTAATTCATTACTCCACAGGGCTGCACAATATCATGGGGTAGACCTACATAAGACCCTGTAGAGGAAGACTTCCTAATGGATACCTTTGATAATGCACAAAGGTCCTCATCCATTTTACCAATGCTTAAACGAGTGATTAAGCATGCTCTTTAAGTCTTAAAGGTCCCCTCAGAACTCAGGGCATTAACCCTCGTATAGAGAAAAAATATAAAGCTGACCCCTCAGACCCAGCATATATTAAAGGTCCAGTACCACTAGACTCATTTGTAGTTTCCAATGCACGCAAGAGAGCAAACTTACAAACATCAGGTGAGGCTGCACCACCAGATAAGGAGTCTAAGTTACTTGACGCAACAGGGAAAAGAACAGTGTCTCGGGCAGATGAAAACATGTGGCGTATAGCCAATATACAGGCATTATTAGCCAGATATGACAGGGCACATTATGGCGAGTTAGAGTCATTAATTAGGCACCTCCCTGACAGGTACAAGGATAGAGCAAACAAGCTTATCCAAGAAGGGAAAAACATCACAAACACCTCTTCGGTATGCACTCGATTCAGCAGATACTGCCTCTAGGGCAGTTAATACCAGCGTTTTACTACGCAGACACGCCTGGCTACGTATTTCAGGGTTCAAAACTGAGGTACAAAGTGCCATTCTTAATCAACCCTTTGATGCGCAACACCTATTGGGACCCAACGTAGATGTATCACTAGAAAAAATGAAAGGATACAGACACTGCCAAATCTATGGGAGCCCTGCAGTCGCAGGCTCCCAGACGTTCATTTCGTCGCTCATCCTATCGAGGTGCCACCAGGGGATATACTTCAGACACAGCTTCTGCCTCGTACAAAGCCCCTACACAGTCCACTTACCGCAAGTGCTACCAAAGGGGTGGTTACAGGGGTAACAATAACAAAGGCAGAGGTAAAAATAACAACTCGCGCTCTGCCTCTACCCCTGCCCAATGACTCCCTTCCCCTTCCTATTCCAATCCTGTCGGGGGAAGACTCCAACAATACTTGCCAGCCTGGGAAAACATCACATCAGACAGGTGGGTGCTCCAAATAATTCAATCAGGTTATTGTGTGGAGTGGTGTGGCTCACTGGTTAGAGGCGGCAGACCCGTAAGCAGAGGACGGCCCGGGACCAGGGTTCGATTCCCGACGCGGCAGGGTCGTGGACCAGGGTCAGCGGGCTCGATAATTCTCGCCTCGGTGCCTACTCTAGTCAGGGACCACACTCGGCAACTCTGGGCATTAGCTTGCCTCATCTTCACAACGGCCCCCCAGACCGCCGGGGATGCTTGGTCGCACCTTAGAGATACCCATTAGGGACCATCTCTCAGGGTGAGCCAGGACGGGTTCCCCAGCGGTCGAAGCGCGGAGATACTCCTCCGGGAGTTGATTCTAGCGCTATATAAACCCACAATTAATTAATTGTCTGGAACTAACATCCACCCCCCCACCCCCCCCAAACATACCACCCAAGCAGCGTCCAATGTCACAGGAACATTTAACATTGCTCAGACAGGAGGTAATATCCCTCCTGCAGAAAAATGCAGTAGAAATAGTTCGAGCATCAGAAAAACAAAGGAGTATACTCCCTATATTTCCTTATACCAAAGAAGGATGGATCTCTAAGACCCATCCTAGACCTCAGTCCTCTAAACATTTACATACAGTCGGATCATTTTCATATGGTCACACTAAAACAAGTCCTTCCACTGCTGGTACTAAACGACTTCCTTGTCACTCTAGATCTCAAGGACGCCTACTTCCATATTCCCATCCACACAGCACACAGAAAATATCTCAGAATTGTGCTAGACGGGCAGCACTACCAGTTCAAAGTGCTCCCATTCGGAGTCACAACAGCGCCATGGGTGTTTACCAAATGCTTAGCAGTAGTAGCAGCACACTTAAGACAACGTATTCATGTCTTCCCATATCTAGACGACTGGCTCATAAAAGCCACCTCATACATCCAGTGTGTGCAACGCACTCACGCTACTATTCAACTGCTTCACGACTTGGGATTCACAGTAAATCACTCCAAATCGCAGCTGCAACCCTCGCACATACAACAGTATCTCTGCGTTACAATAAACACCCAACTAACACTAGCTCATCCATCTCCAACCAGGAAGTGTACAAACTGTACAAACTCTCCTAACAAAATTCAACCGCAACACTCGCTACCAGCTCGAGTGTTCATGCAGCTCATAGGGATGATGGCATCTTGCATATTTGTAGTACCTCACGCAAGACTGCAAATGCGTCCACTTCAAGAGTGCCTAGCACGCCAATGGAACCAGGCTTAATGTCAATTGACAGACATAGTGTTGGTAGACGGTCGGACTCGTCGTTCTCTGCAATGGTGTAACACCAAAAACCTTTCCAAATGGCGACCGTTTATAGAGCCAGTTCCTCAAATAGTCATGACAGCGGACGCATCGCTCTCCGGCTGGGGAGCTCATCTACTGTATCACACCATGCAAGGCAGGTGGAAACCGCAACAAAAGTTACTCCACATCAATCATTTGGAGTTGCTAGCTGTGTTTCTAGCCCTAAAACATTTCAAACTCAAGTGTCAGGCAAAGCTGTCTTAGTCCGCACAGACAATATGACAGCTATGTACTAAATAAACAAACAAGGGGGGACACACTCTCTGCAGCTCTGTCAGCACAGCAGATATGGAGATGGGCTATACCGCTAAAGATCTTCCTCTTAGCCCAACACGTCCTAGGAGTACAAAACACTATGGCAGATCTGCTAAGTCGACAAATACAGCAGACCCACGAGTGGGAACTTCATCCGCAAGTTCTTTATCAGTTCTTTCATATGTGGGGACAACCTCAGATAGACCTCTTTGCCACCCACGAAAACGCAAAATGCCCAAGCTTTGCTGCCAGATACCCACACCCATTGTCCAAAGGCAATGCGAAAAGGATGAACTGGTCAAATCTATTTGCGTACGCTTTTTCTCCTCTCCCACTACTTCCGTTAGTGATACGCAAAGTACAACAGCATTCCCTGAAGCTCATTCTTGTCGCTCCAACTTGGGCCAGATAACCGTGGTACACCACGCTGTTGCAGATGTCTGTAGTACCACACCAAAAACGAAACCTATCTCCACGCCTATTAACACAGAACCATGGAGAGATCAGACACCCGGACTCAGCTCAACCTAGCGATCTGGCTCCTGAGGTCATACCTCAACCTTCCTCCAGAATGCATGAACATTATTGAAGAAGCTAGACGTTCCACTACTAGAGCATGTTATGCTGCTAAGTGGAAACGCTTTGTCATATAAATGTAAATGTGGGATTCTTGTAAAGCGCACTGTTACTCTACCCGAGTGTCCTGGCGCTGTAGACAGCTGGGGAACCCGTCCTGGTTTTCCCTATGAGATGGTCCCTTTTCTGGGTATCTCCAGGGTGAAACCAGGCATCCCCGGCGTCTGTGGGGGGCCGTTGTAGAGATGAGGCAAGCTTAATGCCCAGAGTTGCCGAGTGTGTTCCCTGGTTAGAGTAGGCACTGAGGCGAGAATTATCGAGTCCGTTGACCCTGGTCCAAGACCCTGCAGCGTCGGGAATTGAACCCTGGTCCAGGGCCGTTCTCTGCTTACAGGTCTGCCACCTCTAACCATTGAGACACACCACTCCACAGTACTCCACTATACTGTCAAAACAACCAAATTAATCCCTTAGACGTGTCTATTCAACACATCATAGGATATCTATTACACCTTCAAAAGTGTAATTTAGCCTATACGTCTATCAGCCTACACCATGCTGCCATTGCAGCATACTTACAAAACCGACATCTATCTCTTTTTAGAGTACCTGCTATAAAAGCTTTCATGGAAGGACTGAAAAGAAGAATTCCTCCCAGAACGCCACTGGCACCATTGTGGAACCTGAACATTGTTCTTACAAGATTAATGGGTCCTCCCTTTGAACCATTACATAAATGTGAATTGCAATTCCTAACCTGGAAAGTAGCTTTCCTAGTAGCAATTACTTCTCTCAGAAGGGTTAGTGAACTACAAGCATTTACCATTCAAGAACCTTTTTTGCAAATGCATCATAACAAAGTGGTTCTTCGTACTAACCCTAAATTCCTTCCTAAAGTCATTTCACCATTCCATCTAAATCAATCAGTTGAGCTTCCCGTATTTTTCTCGCAGCCTCAAACAGTTGCAGAAGGAGCTCTACACACCTTAGATGTCAAAAGAGCATTACTGTACTATATCGAAAGGACACAAACATTTCGTAAAACAAAACAATATTTTGTCTTTTTCACCGCCACATAAAGGCAACCCCATATCAAAATCAGGGATCGCCAGATGGATTGTTAAATGCATACAAATATGTTACCAGAAAGCCAAACGTACGTTAACAATTCCTCCAAAAGCCCATTCAACAAGAAAGATAGGGGCTTCAATGGCATTCTTAGGGAACATTCCCCTAGATGACCTATGCAGAGCAGCTACATGGCTTACACCGCACACATTCACAAAGCAATACTGTGTAGATGTGCAAACTTAACAACAAGCCACTGTGGGCCAGGCAGTACTAAAAACATTGTTTCAAACAACTGCAACAGATACTGGTGGTCGCCGCTAAGTGTGGGTACTGCTATACAATCTATGCATAGTGTGTACTCTGCAGCTCATATGCCTCGAACGGAAAATGCTACGTACCAGTATGCATCTGTTCTTGGCATGTAGAGCTGCAGAGTTACACACGCCCACCCACCTCCCTGGGTACCTTTATCTGTTCCAGTATTATCTTAATTAGATACAAATCACATGGACATCACTACCTCTTGTACAGCTCCATGACTTCCCTAATGGCGAAAAACAATCTGGGGATGCAGCCGATGCCCATGCGCTATAACATCCAAAGGAGGAGTCCCCTATCCCGTGACTTCCAAAGACTTTTCTTCAACAAAACAAACTGCAAACATACGGGCCCAACACTAGGTGGCCATCTATGCATTGTGTGTAACTCTGCAGCTCTACATGCCAAGAACAGATGCATACTGGTAAGTAGCATTTTCCTTTTCAAACAACAAATTAGCCATCGCTTTGGGAGTATACTGCTGTGCAATCTATGCAAGGCATGTGATCTACAGCTCATATGCCTCGAACGGATAATGTTACTTACCCAGTAAGCATCTGTTCTTGGCATGTAAAGCTGTAGATGCAAATGTGCCCAGCTGCCTCCCAGGGTACCATTACCGGTTTATTACTTTACATACATACGCATGTACATTTCTTTTCTACACTTACTAACTCCATTCTCACCCTCTGAGTGAAAACAATCTAACAATGGAGTTGATGCCCATTCGCACTATCACCGAAAGCAGGAGTCCCCTACCTTTTGCCTGGAAAGACTTCTTTGAAGAAAAACAATGTGCAAACATCCGGACCCAACACTAGATGGTAGGAGTTTAAAAAACATGTGAACCTACAGCTCTACATGCCAAGAACAGATGCTTACTGGGTAAGTACAATTATCCTTTGTCCCATAGGACTGCATCGACTGCTTTTCTGTGAAAAATCTTCAAATCTTCTCGCTCATACTACCCCAAATAGAGAGTAAGTTTTTATCTACTTTTACCTCTGTCTACCTTTGGGGTTCTACTGGTCTTTGTGCACACTTGCATACTTTGGTATTGTATAAACAGAGCCAGCTTCCTACGGTCGTACCTCCCCGTGACAGGATACCTATTGTCCTGTCTTACTCTGCTCAAGCTTGGCTCAGCAACAGGAGGGCAGAATCGTGTCTCTGGTCAGCAGCAGCCGTAGTTTGCTGTCCGGATCTAGAAGACTGGTACCGGGGGCACTGAGGGCCTCCCGGAGGAGCTTTACAGTGCATGGAATCATGATTCCTACATTTTTTATATCAAACACGACCAGGTTTTTGCAGCCAACTTAGAGATGGTCATCGCATAATGACACATGACCACTCTTTGTATCTTACTGGCTGATTACAACCTGGGATAATGGACTGTGAGGTTTTAGGGGTGTCTTGCTCATGCAGGGGCACCCTCACACTTGGAACGGAGCACCCTGCCTTCAGAATTGAAAGGCCTGCCTTAGGGGTGACTTCTAGGTTTTAAGTGCAGTGACCTCCGTTAGAAGGAAACGTATATCTGTCATAAGTTGTGCTAGCACCAACGTACACAGGCTGCAATGGCAGGCCTGTTGTCCCAATTTGAGTGGTTTCTCATGGGTGGCATGATACATGCTGCAGCCCATGTGAGTCCCATGTGCTCTGGGAACCTTAGTAACATATACTAGGGACGTATCAGGGTACACCAGTAGCCAATCTGGAGTGTACCCAAGTACTCACCATGTCCAATTTAGGGAAGAAGCACAGAGACTGAGGTCCTGATTAGTGTGATCCCAGTCAGACTAATCAGTAAAACATAATGACACCAGCAAAAAGTGACCATGAAAGCAGATCCTACTTTCCTACAGAACCCTTGTTCTAACCCCAGAAACTCCGCCCTCAAAACCATTTACTTATCTGCAAACAAATAACCTCCTTTTCCTCAATAGGATTGCATTGACACGTTTTGCTCTGAAAACAGGATGGAAACACAAGTAACTATGTTTTATTGCAGACGTGATTTACTTACTTTTGTCTAGAAAATGTCCAAGTGTAATTTGTAGGCATATCCCACTGAGTAGAAAAAGTAATCCCAAAGTAATCTAAAGTAATCCAAAAGTAATTTCAACTGTATTTTAACATTCTACAAACCTGTAAGAGTCATTTTCATTCAGCTTACTTGAAAAGTAAAATGTTTATGTACTTGTACCAAGTCCTGATTGGTTTCTAAAAATACAACATCACTAAAGAAGTATTTTTACACAAACAATTGGTCTGAGTTTGGTCTTTGAGTGTGTGCTATCATTTCTTGCCTGAGTGTGTACCTTAAATGCCTAACACTACCCTCTAATAAAGCCTTACTGCTCACCCACACTACCACAAATAGAGAGTAAGGTGCTATCTACTTTTACCTCTGCCTACCTTTGGGAATCCACTGGACTCTGCGTACACTTTACCTTACTTTGGTATAGTATATACAGAGCCAACTTTCAACATAAGGTACAGCTTTGGGAAAGAACACCGAACCTGGTTGCCGGGGACCCAGGACACATCAAGTCGGGTTGCATCCGATTCCATGCAAAAAGTGGGGGTAAACTATGCAAAAAGGGGTGCTTTCCTACACATGCATACAGGGTTAGTAACATACTCTTTACAGTACTTCAAACTTAATACTAAGTGGCATCAGACTATGCAGCATGTGATCATGATCTGCAACTTTACAAGCTGCTAATTTAGTGTTGCAGAAAAGTAACTTTCTATTTCTTTATTGATGCTTATTTGGTTCAGAAGCTCTATACCTGTGCACTTTTCTGAGAAACCTTTACGTGGCACCACAACGCAAATCTCTATGCTAGTTTTTTGGTAAACCGATTTTATTTTGATTTTCTGTTGTCGTTGCTTGTCTCTTCAAACTTTACCAACCTCTGTTGGTTCCTTGTTCAGTGGGATGTTGCCCAATGCTGTCCTTCCTCCTTCATCCGATCACATCTATGCTCAATGGCGAGAAAGGGCAGAATTGCATCCAGTTGAAAATGGTCTCGTAGGATCAAAGATCCCATCTCCGGGTAATTATAGACTCCTTTAAATGTGTCATTTTTTCTGACTTGTATTCCCCTGCAAGCTACTGTTGTGTTCTTTCCTTCCACTTTATGAAACAGTATCTCCCCTGAGACACCCCCTTCAGTGAATAGTCCGCCATAATGTAAGGACATCTCTGCTAAGTGGGATACTCTTCAACTTATTGTTAATATAGTCTGCTCCGTGATGGCTTCCGCCCTTTATTTCTGCCTGTATTGAACTGTTTTCCCATAGCCTGAGCCTCCCTCAAAGCCAGTGCTACATATATTGTTTACCAGTGTGATATTCTTACCCACAGTTTAAAAAAACCCGCGACCCAGATAATGATGTTCGAGGCATGTGGGCTGCTGAATTCATATCTGTGCATAGATCGCCGCCTAGTGTTGGGTCCGGATGATTGCACATTGTTATCCTGGCAGAGTCTTCGAAGTATCACGAGATAGGTCGCTCCTCCCCTGGACTACAGTGCGCATGGGCATCCTCTCCATCCTCAGATTGTTTTTTCCCGCCATTGGGTTTGGATGTACTTTCCTTTACTCGAAGTTCGGAATAAAAAATAAACTTTCTAAAGGCCAAAAGGCCTGCGGTCTCGTCGGTATTGTTTCGAATCGGTGCCGACAGCTTCATCTACAGTTATTCAACTCGGAACGTCGAATCTGGCCGCGGGCCTTCTCGACGCCAAAGGGACCAGTCGTCGATGGAATGAAGTCCATTCAAAAGATGCCCTTTTTATAATTCGAAATACCCACATATAGATAAACACCCTGTATGTAACAAGTGTTTATCTCCAGAACATAATGAATCCGACTGCCTAGCCTGTGCCCAATTTCCATCTAAAAAGACACTTCGGACTAGACGGGCCGCTAGGCTAACCATGCAGAAACCAGCGCCAGAGCCGGAAAATATCTTCAACGATGAAGACGATCTCGTCGAAGCCGAAGAATCGGATCAACAGTCGGATCAAGATTCGGAGCATGACTCCAACTACTATGTCGACGAAGAAGAAGACATCGTCGAGGTAGGAGACGACGAACAAGGGATCGGATGCGTCGAGGACGACTCCAGTGATGAAACGGGGCCAACCGTGAGTACGACACCCCGAACATATACTTCTATGGTTCCACAGGCTCAGGGCGAGGCATCGCCAGAAGGCCTTAGCCAAGATCTCGAAACCCATTCTATAGCCCCGCGACACAGCTCGGCTAAGAATATTAGAAAAGAGCCATCGGATCAACGCACCCACAAATTGGTGATATCGAAACCGAAAGTTATGGAACCAAAACCGAAACCGATTGACTACACGGTCTTTGGACCAAACTATGTCGTTCCATCGGAGTCGAAAGCAAGGGTCGTCGATGTGAGAAGTTGGCCTGATATGCAGTGCTCACTATTCTAGTGATCACTATGTATCAGTCCAAACAACCCTTATTGATGATTGGTTGTAAGTCAACCTTATAGACCAGCTATCCTAGTAGCATGGATACGAGCAGTCTAAGGCTAAGACTCTAGAGGGCGTGTTAAGCCAGCTGTTTTACCATCACATTACCCCTTGAACACCAAGTGAAAGGACACCACACAAGTTGTTATGAAAATAAATGTATATTTATTTCTAACAAGACTACCCTGGCTCTTTATGAGACAGGGAGCTAAGCACACAACAAAACTCTTACGAAAATACTGAAAGTCGCACAATTTACACAAATGCCCGAGGGGCACGAAAAACCATATACTATACAAGTGGAATGCGAAATTACTAGCAGGTAAGTAATACTTTTCTAGACTGTAGAAACGCTAGGCCTACAATGCTGAACCCTTGGATTAGAAGCAGGAGGCCTAGGGACGCCGTGTGCAGAGTGGGAACTCTCACGCGTAATGCGGGAACAAGTCTATGGATACTAGCAATTGCAAAGTTACTGTTCTCGGGCGAACCCGACTAGGTGGGTCGAAAACAAGAGTGGATCCGAACACTTAGGGTGTTGGACTATGCTGGAGCACCGGAGTATTCAGTTTACCTAGCCCAGGGGCTGCGGCTGCATAGGGTTCAAGTTGCGTCGGAAACCCTCGTTGAAGAACCAGGAGCCTGAAGAAAGAAGTTGCTGGCAGGCGGCCAGTGAAGAAGTTCGGGGTGATCCAAGCCTGGATCAGGGAAGAAGACCTGTAAGCAGAGGGGACCAAGTTCTGAATCACTAGCCAGTGATTTAGGTGGGCACCAGGATGGCACCGGACGTCACCTCGACCAGGTGAGTGGGCTCTGCTGGGCTCTGCAGTCTCTCGGACCAGGAGGCGTTGTCGGCGACCAGGATGGAGGTGCGAGCTGTCCCACGAAGGTATCTGTTGTCGACGTCGCTGGACCCAGGATTGGGGCAACAAGTCTTGGCAAATGCAAGCCCACGCGGTGGACTCAAAATGGCGTCTGGAGTGGACCAGGAGGGTCCAGGGTGCTCCTCTGTTGGAGGGGAGCAAGGGCTAATCTGGAGCAACCAGACCAGCGGTGTTTGTCGTCGTGAAGCGTCGTAAAAAGGCCACTAGCCAACGGGCAAGTGACCTGGACAACGCGGTAAGCAGCAAAGAGCAGAAGGGCCCCACGCAGATCTCGTGGATGCAGGGGGGCTGAACTTCGGTGCTGGAGCTGCTCAGGGTCGGGGCTTCTCTTACCCCAAAGCACTCAGTCGAGGGTCACTCGGTGGTCGTGCTGGACAAGCGTCGTGCAGTCTTGATGATGGCCGGTCCCTCGAGGTCTCGTCGCACCCACGAATCTCAGCGTAACTGACGATGTAGGTAGAGGTCAGAGGTGCCGGGAAGCCGGTTCTCGTCGTGCTGGGCAGTCTTGATCCGGAGGAGAGACTTACAGCAGACCGCGATGCTTGGTTGGTGCCTGCTGCTGCTGGGTGACTACTCCTTAGTCACAAGGGAGAAATCTTGAGAAGAAGTCGAGAGTTCCTTTCGTAGAAAGTAGTTTCAGGATTCAAAGATGATCTAATTTGGAAGGGGGCCTGCTCCTACCTTTATCTTGCAAAAGGGGGCTGGCACGCGACTAAGTCCTGCCCTATGGGTGGGACAAGGAGGGGGGTGGTTACACCCCTCTCCTTTGGCGGGCTTTTCCCCAGCTCAGGGTCTGGTGTGCCCCTGGAACTGGTTCATGCCGGCCTATGCACAGTGAGCACCGGGGTGCCACTTGCAGTCACCTTCCTCTAAAGCCCTGCCTACCTAGGATACACAAAATCCTGTCTGGGACGGTGCTGGCGCCGTCCCTGACAGGAAACCCTTTGTCCTTGCCTCCTGCGCTGGGAGGACTCCCAGCAACAGGAGGGCAGACTTGTGTCTCGGTGGCAGCATCCATTTTGTGGAGCTAAGGCTCTGTCTGACTTTAACCGGGGTTACAGGTTACCAACATGTCGTGTCCCTCTAGAAGGGTGGAATGCTAACCCCGTCGCCAGAATTGGCGAGGGGTTAGTATTCCAATTCGTATGACACCTTACTCGACATGTTTTGATAAAGCGATACCAGAGTTGGCATATAACCGCGAGGATTATAATGCACTTAAGAGTATATGGTATAGCGTTATCATGGAAACGGCTAAGGGATAGATCCCGAAAGCCGCAGACAGGCTCAGCTCATGCCAGAGCACCATCTCACACGATTCCAAGCACCCTGCCTTCAGGATTGTCAAGGCCTGCCATAGGGGTGACTGATAGGAGATCTGTGTGCCCATTTATGGTTGGATATAGGTATACTATATCTAAAGCAGAGGGTGAGTACACCACTTTGCCCCAGCTGTCAAGCAGCCAGTTGTGTCTGTTTGGTTAGTCAGCCCAGGGGTGGCATAATACATGCTGCAGCCCCTGGGAGACTTCTGGGTGCACCTCAGCCCTGGGTACAGGGACTTAGAGAGGGCCCAGTGCCAATTCAGTACCTGGGTACAATTTGGAGTAGAGAGAACAGCTAGGCTGTGAGTCTGATTAGCAGGCCCACAGCCAGGAAAGTCGTGAACCAGTGAAGCAAAAAGCAAAAATCTGGGTGATCATAGGATTGCAGACCCTACTCTCCTACAGTCGAGCCGAGAGCCAGCGCACCTATATCCACTCCAAAAGAAAGGGCCCTCGAACCGACAAGATCGGCGCCGACATCCGACAACACAAAAAAGGGACTCGATCCGTAGAACGTTGTCGAACCCAAACAAAGAGTCGACAAACCAATGGCTGTGCAACAAAAGACAATCGAGCCTAAGAAAATCGACACGAAGAAGGCCATCGAGCCGAGACCAAAAAGCATTGGTCCGAAACCACAGGTTACGAAGACGCAACAAGGTCAAAAAGGTACTATCGACTCAACAAAAAACGTCGAAACAATAAAAACTTCGGCTCCAAAGAAACAAGCACAACCTAAAAAGACTGTTGTAACACCAAGGGATCTCGGACCAATCAAGTTTGGACTACCAACTTCCTCGAAAACAAAGGAGGTCGACCCAAAAAGCGGTATCGAACCGAAACAGACAAAACCAAGAACATTGGCAAAAACGCCCAGACCTGCTGAGCAGGAGATCTTATATCCAGACCCCTCATCAGAAGAACAGTCAAAACTTTACATTGACCCTAATTCTGGGAAAGTCACACTCTACAGAAGAAAAATAAGACCAGAAACTGATAGAGACTTATGTCATCCCACTCAAAAAGAAAAGGGACTGTTCTACTTCACCTATTCTATTTGAGCCTATTAAACCAACTAGGCCTGAGCCATACACATTTACACCCACACACACAGATGAGGAGGTGGATGATGAATATAATGAAGAATACAATTACCCAGTAGACCCTGACCAAGACAATCCAGGTCAACCATGGGTTGATCGAGTACATCCTGGTGACTCTCAACCCATTCCAGATACACCTGCATACCCTGCTAGGCCTTCTCCTACAGAGGATACAGCTGCTTTTAATGCACTAATAGAAAGGGCAGCCCTCCATCACAACGTGGAAATGCATGCAGACCCCATTGAGGAAGATTTCCTCTTTGACTCCTTTGCCACTTCAGAAAGATCTGTCAAAACTCTACCTATGTTAAAAGGGGTACTTAAACATGCAGGTGACATATTTAAGGACACAACTAGGGCACGGGTCATTAACCCCAGAATAGTGAGAAAATACAGGCCAGCACCAGTAGACCCTACATATATTAAGGGACAACTGCCTTTGGATTCTTTGGTGGTATCCAATGCACGAAAACGTGCTAACTCCCAAACAACTGGAGAAGCTCCACCTCCTGACAAGGAATCGAAGATCTTTGAGGCATCAGGGAAGAGGGTAGTTGCTCAAGCTGCTAACATATGGCGAATATCTAATACGCAAGCCCTGTTAGCTAGGTATGACAGGGCACACTATGACACCTTAGAAACACTTCTCCAGTATTTACCTGAACCTTACAAAGAACAGGCTGAAGACCTAGTACAGGAGGGAAAGTTAATAACTAACGCCTCTATTAAATGTGCCCTAGACGTGGCAGATACAGCTGCCAGATCGGTTAACACCAGTGTTATGCTCAGGAGACATGCGTGGCTTCGCATTTCAGGTTTCAAAAATGAAGTCCAGTCTACTTTATTAAACCAGACAATAAATCGTGACTATTTATTTGGTCCAGCTGTAGATACAATCCTGGACAAAATGAAAAAAGACACAGACGGCTAAGTCTATGGGAGCCTTACAGTCCCAACAACATAGAGGCTCCTTTCGTCGCTCCAATTACAGAGGTGCTGCAAGGGGTAACTCATCACAGCAGACCACAAACTACAAAGGGAATACACAAACCACCTATATTAAAAACAATAGAGGAGGATACCACGGCAATAACAACAAAGTCAGAGGACGAGGGAATAATACCACCAGATCCTCTACCAACACAAAACAGTGACTCCTTAGCGCTACCCCCAGACCAAACAACACCGGTCGGGGGACGATTACAGCAGTTCCTACCAGTCTGGCAAAACATCACTACAGACAAATGGGTAAGGCAAATTATCCAGGATGGCTATTGCCTAGAGCTAACCTCCACACCACCCAACATACCACCAAAACACCGTCCTATGTCTCTAGTGGAGAAGCGTGGCTCAATGGTTAGTGGCAGACCCTGATGCAGAGGTCTGGCCCGGGACCAGGGTTCAATTCCCGCCTCGGCGGCTCTTGGACTCAATTTCCCCGGACCTTATAATTCTCGCCTCGGTGCCTAGTCTAATCATGGGTCCCACTCTGTGACTCTGGGCAATAGCTTGCTTAATCTCCACAACAGCCCCCGCAGCGCTGTGGATGCCTGGCTTCACCTTGGGGGTGCCCAGGAGTGGACATTTCACAGGAAAACCAGGATGGGTTCCACAGCGGTATGAATACAGCGCTACGAGGCGTCCGGGTAGAAGTGCGCTATATAAATACAATACATTTACATTTACATCTAGAACACCTAAACTTATTGCAGCAAGAAGTCATCAGCATGCTGCAAAAAGGGGCCATAGAACTTGTACCACTAGAACATCAAGGTACAGGGGTATATTCACTACACTGCCTCATCCCCAAAAAGGACGGGTCTCAGACCAATTTTGGACCTCAGGCCCCTAAATCAATACATTTTATCAGAGCATTTTCATATGCTCACTCTACAACAAGTCTTACCACTGCTGCAACAAGGAGACTTCCTCGCAACTTTGGACCTCAAAGACGCATACTTCCATATACCGATACATCCTGCTCACAGGAAGTATCCCAGGTTCACAATACTAAATCAACATTTCGAATTCATTGTCCTTCCATTTGGTGTAACAGCCCCGAGAGTGTTCACTAAATGCCTAGCGACAGTTGCTTCACATTTAAGACAACATATTCACGTCTATCCGTACCTGGACGACTGGCTAATACAAGCAAAGTCGGCCCAGCAATGTGCCAGCCACATGTCCCATACTATTCGCCTACTGCACAGCCTAGGCTTCACGTTGAACTACCAAAAATCTCACCTTCAGCCATCCCATGTACAGCAGTACCTGGGAGCAACAATAAATGCTCTAGCAGCAAAAGCATACCCAAACGCTGCAAGAATAAACAGTATGCAGATACTGATCCAGAAGTTCAAGCCCCAACACTCGCTCTCTGCCCGAGTGTTTATGCAACTCATAGGCATGATGGCTTCGTTCATCTTCATAGTCCCTCAAGCGAGACTACACATGCGTCCGCTACAGGATAGCTTAGCACGGCTGTGGAACCAGGCTCAAGGACAATTGAAAGACCTAGTGTTGGTGACCAGTCGTGCATATAACTCGCTGCATTGGTGGAATCCACAAAATCTTTGCAAGGGACGACTGTTCCAAGAGCCTGTACCACAAATAGTGTTGACAACGGACGCATCCCTGATAGGATGGGGAGCCCATGTCCTTCAGTACACAGTGCAGGGCCTATGGACAACACAACAGAAGAAAATGCACATCAACTTGCTAGAGATGATGGCAATTTTTCTGTCAATGAAAGCTTTCAAAGTACATTTATGCAACAAAACTGTGTTGATCCGGATGGACAACATGACAGCAATGTACTACATACAGAAACAGGGAGGAACACACTCTCCACAGCTATCACATCTAGCCCAAAGCATGTGGAAGTGGGCCATTCAAAGAAACATTTTTCTCATGGCGGAACACCTCCCAGGCAAGGACAACCAAATAGCGGATCTGCTCAGCAGACACAGCCAACAGATGCACAAGTGGGAGATTCATCCCACAATGCTACAACCGTACTTCCAACAGTGGGGACAGCCAGAGATAGACCTGTTCGCCACAAGGGAAAACGCAAAATGCCAGTACTTTGCCGCCAGGTTTCCACATCCGCAGTCGCAGGGCAATGCGATATGGATGAACTGGTCAGGCAGATTTGCGTGCGCTTTTCCCCCAGCACCGTTAATACCGCTAGTGGCACGCAAACTATGCCAGCATTCACTAACACTAATCCTGGTTGCTCCAACATGGGCGAGGCAACCATGGTACACAACGTTCCTAGAACTTTCCGTGGTGCCTCATCAAAGACTGCGGCTAAAACCCACTCTTCTCACTCAGAGCCATGGAGACATACAGCACCCAGATCCGCAACAACTGAACCTTGCAATCTGGCTCCTGAAGTCTGAGTTTGGGTACCTAAACTTACCTCCTGATTGTATGAACATTATCAAGGAGGCAAGAAAACCTACTACCAGAGCTTGTTACGCTGCAAAGTGGAAGCGTTTTGTCATTTACTCTAATAACAATGACAAAAACCCACTGGATGCTTCAACGCATAATATCATTTGCTACCTTTTGCACCTACATCGTTGCAATCTAGCTTATTCATCTATAAGAATACACTTCGCTGCCATTGCAGCTTATCTTCAGAACAGACAGCATCTTTCGCTGTTTAGAGTACCTGCAATTAAAGCATTCATGGAGGGACTCAAACGAATAATCCCCCCAAAACACCCACCTTAACCTGTCTGGAACCTAAACATCGTTTTAACCAGACTAATGGGACCACCATTTGAGCCGTTGCATTCCTGTAAATTACAATTTTTGACATGGAAGGTGGCTTTTCTAGTAGCAATTACTTCACTTAGAAGAGTTAGCGAGCTGCAAGCCCTAACTATTCAAGAGCCATTCATCCAAATACATGCAAATAGAGTAGTTATTAGAACAAACCCCAAATTTATGCCCAAGGTGGTATCCCATTTTCATATCAATCAGACAATAGAACTGCCAGTGTTCTTTCCAAATCCACGGTCAGTACCTGAAAGGGCTCTACTTACACTAGATGTCAAAAGAGCACTTCTATACTACATTAATAGAACTAAGGATTTTCGAAAGACTAAACAGTTGTTTGTTGCATTTTCACCACAACACAAAGGCAACCCCATTTCAAAATCTGGGTTAGACAGATGGATAGTTAAGTGCATTCAAATATGTTATCTAAAAGCAAAACACACTTTAACAGTTCCCCCAAGAGCGCATTCTACACGCAAACTAGGGGCATCATTGGCTTTCCTAGGAAACATTCCTCTAGATGAAATATGTAGAGCAGCCACATGGTCTACCATACATGCTTTCACAAAACACTATTGTGTAGATGTACATTCCAAAGAGCAAGCGGCTGTAGGACAGGCTGTTCTAAAAACTCTGTTTTAGACTGCTGCAGCTGGCACAGGTAGCCACCGCTAAGGGAGAGAGAGCTATACATTCTATGCACAGATATGAATTCAGCAGCCCACATGCCTCGAACGGAATATGCTACTTACCAGTATGCATCTGTACTTGGCATGTAGGGCTGCTGACATTCATATCGCCCACCCTCCTCCCCGGTGCCTGTCGCAGCTGTAGCATTCTTTCTTACTTTCTTGCATGGACATCTTTTACTGTACCATACTCCATCTCTGCCACAATGGCGAAAAACAATCTGAGGATGCGCACTGTAGTCCAGGGGAGGAGCCACCTATCTCGTGATACTTCGAAGACTCTTCCAGGACAACAATGTGCAATCATCCGGACCCAACACTAGGCGGCGATCTATGCACAGATATGAATGTCAGCAGCCCTACATGCCAAGAACAGATGCATACTGATAAGTAGCATATTCCTTACTAAACTTGATTGAGTTTCTGCTATTTGGTTTTACCTGCATTTAAACCTAACTGGGAAATTGTTTTTGGAAATCATGACTGTTGTGAAGAGAAATAAAATTGCCAGTTTCCATTTTACAGTTGATCAATAAAATCTTCTTTTTACGAAGGCACCAAAGTAAGCTCCAGCTTATCATACGACACAAAACCTCTAGTCTGCAAAGAGGAAGAGGTGCTGGATAACAGACAGTGTACGCTCTGCTTGAAGTACGGAGACGACAATCCCAAGGTGATTTGGATGGGAAAGATTTCAATGTCTGGGTGGCAGGGCTGGCAGGATTGCCTTTTTCTAAACTTGTGCTTGATTACAGAATGCTGGACGCCTCCTATACATAGGACAGAATGAGTGGACCCATATCAACTGTGCCATCTGGTCAGCTGAGGTGTTTGAAGAGAATGATGGCTCGCTGAAAAATGTGCATGCTGCGGTGGCCCGCGGGAGGCAGATGGTAAGTACATGTGTCTTAGATTTATTAAGCTTACGGAGCTAAGGCAGAGGTATCTCTCTGTTTTGCAGCGTGAATCTTTCTGGATTCACTATGCTGTGCATATTCCGCAATCTGGTGGTTGGGTCCGGAATCGTAGTCTTTTTTCTCTTCTTTTTTTTTTTTTTTTTTTTGTCGTAGCCCAGGTGGGCGTCGACGTCCCACCATTTGGTGTACCTTCGGTGACGTCGCACCCTTGGGCGCCATCTTCAGATTCTTTTTTCCGCCGTTGGGTCTGGATCGTCGCGTGAAGCTCCAGAAGTTTTGGAGGAGGAAAGGAGAAAGTACTGCAAATCTTCAACCGAGAAGACCTGAGAAGATCCGGAGAAGAGGACCTTTAGAGAGGAGACGACGAAGAAAGGAGAAAATCTCAAAATATTCGACGTCCTTCTGGGAATGCACACACAGGGGGCCCCCTGAGCGCAGGGATGTACAAGACGCCCTTTAAATTCTGCAAGAACTGCCACCACAAGTTCGCACAGAAGGACCAGCACCCAGTCTGCAACCTCTGCCTACCTATCGACCAAGAGAGCAGAGACTGCAACGCCTGCTCCGTCTTCAAGCCGAAGACACTCCGAGTTCGAGAAAGACAGAGGACGGCTCATCACACGATGCAGGGCAAGGGCAAAGCCCCGACGCTTTATGAACTTTGCCTCTCCACAGACGACGAGGACAACATCGCCGAAGGCCCAGATGACTTCACGGTCGCTGAGACCGATAAGAAAACGCCTGATAAGGTAGGAGAGTCTACGACCCCGAAAACTCCCACAGGGCCTCGAAAACCAGAGGCAGACTCTCGAAAGTATGAGCCCAGAGCCTCGAAAGGAGCACCGGCGTCGAACAAATCGACGACCGAAGCTGCATCCTCCGAAAAAGAGCCCAGCGGATCCTCCGAGAAGGACTCCCGGAGGCAGAAGACCAGCGAAAAGCAAAGGTCATCGAAGCAAGCACCCGAAAGAGGGCCTTCGACTTCGACTTCAACCTCGACTTCAACTTCGACGTCGAAAGAAAAGGAGCCAAAGAAAGCTTCGACGTCGACTGCGCCGCCGAAAAGGGCGGCCGAAACGCTCGACGACGAACAGGCCGCAGAAATGCAGAGAAAGAGGCTCGAAGCCAAAATGGAGAACATCCTTCAGAGAAGGAAGGATTTCGATGAAAAAATGAGAAGTTACAAGATCCCCTCGAAGCCGGCAACGACTGTCGCTGAGGTACAGGAGCTCGAGGAGTTCGATGTCGAAGAGCCGCCGAAAACTCCAGAACCTTCGGAGCACAAAGAGGAGGAAGACCTCTACTATACAGAAGGGGATTACGGGGAACAGCAGTCAAGCTACGGCTCAGGTTCCTCGACGGCCCAAGACCAGGAATGGCAGGACATCGAGGCCGAAAACCCAGAGGAGGCGGTGGAAACATACCCCTCGAGGCCTTCACCACCGGATGACATTGGGGCATACAATGAGGTGGTAAGAAAGGCGGCAGCAGCATATGGGGTTAAGATGGAAGAGGAGAAGCCAGAAGCAGACTTCCTGCTCGAGACATTGCTCCCCATACAGACGAGTGGGAACTCAACAGTCCGGAAACCGAGTCTATTCAGGAAATGGGGCACCCCAACAATAGACCTATTTGCAACACACCGGAATGCAAAATGCCAATACTTTGCATCCAGGCAACCAGATGCACTGTCCCAGGGGAATGCCCTATGGATAAGCTGGTCAAAAACATTTGCCTACGCTTTTCCCCCGATACCACTGATCCCCAGGGTTCTCAACAAATGCATGAAGAGCAACATGACGCTCATCCTTGTGGCACCACAATGGGCCAGACAGACCTGGTTCTCTCAGATAATGGAGATGGCGCAGGGGCCCCCCCACAAGTTCTCAAAAAGAAGAGACCTACTCTCCATGGAAAACTGAGAAATTCTACACCCAGAGCCAGAGAGCCTCAACCTCTCAGCCTGGCTCCTGAGGACTTAGAATTCGCACACCTAAAACTACCAGAGCGCACCCTGCGGGTGCTGCGAGAGGCAAGAAGGCCCATCACACGCAAGTGCTATGGGGAAAAATGGAAAAGATTCACTCAATGGTGTTGCAAGAAACAGCTCCAAAGGAAACTGACCAAGGAATCCACGGTGCTAAGGTACCTCACGCACCTAATTAAGGCTAAGCTAAGCTCATCCTCCCTGAGGGTGCACCTGGCAGCGATTGTGGCATACACAAGAGGAGAAACCGGGAGAAGCTTCTTCACATCCCAAGTCGTGAAAAAATTCCTGGAAGGAGCTAAAAGAATAGCGCCGCCTAAAAGAATGCCGCCGCCGGCCTGGAACTTAAATGTGGTACTGACGGAGCTCATGAAAGCACCTTTCGAACCCATCCACAAAGCCTCACTGCAAATGTTAACAATGAAGACGGCCTTTCTGGTAGCAATCACCTCGCTACGAAGGGTGAGCGAACTGCAGGCACTCACACTGCAGGAACCCTACATCCAGATACACAGTGACAGGGTTGTGATGAGAACTGACCCACACTTCATGCCAAAGGTGGTGTCAAGATTCCACATGAATCAGAGTATTCAGATCCCTAGCTTCTTCCAAAATCCCACCACAAGCGCTGAGAGGTCGCTCCACACCCTAGACGCAAGAAGGGCTGTGATGCACTACATTGAAAGAACGAAGGAACACAGGAAAACAAAACAGTTCTTTGTGTCCTTCGCAAACCGTTACATGGGCAAACCAGTAACTAAAAACACCATAGCTCAATGGATCGCACAGACAATTCAATTCTGCCACAAACAAGCTGGACAGGAGCTAACAGGAGGGGCACAGGCCCACTCCACCAGGAAGAAAGGAGCAACAATTGCCTTTCTGGCCAACACACCAATTCAGGACATATGCCTGGCGGCAACATGGGCTTCAGTGCACACTTTCACTAAGCACTATTGCGTGGATGTACAGATGAACAAAGAAGCACAAGTAGGACAAAAGGTGCTTCAACATATTTTCAACAACCAATGCTCATCTTCCACCCAACCGCCACAAAAGTAACGAAAATCGCTACAAAATCTATGCACAGCATAGTGAATCCAGAAAGATTCACACTGCAAAACGAATAGTTTCTTACCTGTCGGTGTAGTTTTGCAGCTTGAAGATCTTTCTGGATTCACTAGCGAACCCACCCGCCTCCGCCAGAAAGATGAGGCTGGAGAAGAGGGTGGAAACACATAGAAAAGAAAGCAAGTTGGAACGATTACAAGATACGTGGAAAGAATAACGTTGAAAAAACGATTTACCAACATAGCCATGGATTCACTACAAAGACAAAAAAGAAAAGAGACAGAAAAAAGAATCCGAAGATGGCGCCCAAGGGTGGTAGCTTCCGCCGGAAGCACGCCGACGTCACCGAAGGTACACCAAATGGTGGGACGTCGACGCCCACCTGGGCTATGACCACAAAAAAAAAAAAGAGAGAAAAAAGACTACGATTCCGGACCCAACCACCAGATTGCGGAATATGCACAGCATAGTGAATCCAGAAAGATCTTCAAGCTGCAAAACTACACCGACAGGTAAGAAACTATTCGTTCTTGGTTACAAAAAAGCTGTATTTCGAGCTTTGCGGCTCATTTGCTGCTAGACCATGTGGTAGAGCTTATTGAGTACCCTGTGTGATTAATGTAGTGCTGTAGGAAGGTAGATCCCTGACTATGGTTGCCCCCAACTTTTTGCCTGGTGTTTTGCTGGTTTTCGGACTTAGTTGACCTGGGACCCTGCTATTCAGGGCCCCAGGCCTACTGCTCTCTCTGTAAAATGGATTCCATGTACCTTAGGTACATATCTAAATTGGATACTGAGTCACCTTATCAGTCCCTGTACAGTGTACCTTAGGTACCCAGGGCATAGGTGTACCCAGGGCCTACCAGGGGCTGCAGCATGTATTATGCCACCCCTGGCTGGCCATCCAAATCTGACACAACTGGCTGCTTGACAGCTGGGGCAAGGTGGTGTAATCACCCCTTGCTTTAGATATAGTATACCTATATCTAACCCTAAAATGGACACACAGATCTCCTATCAGTCACTCCTATGGCAGGCCTTAACAATCCTGAAGGCAGAGTGCTTGGAATCATGTGAGATGGTGCTCTGGCATGAGCTGAGCCTGTCTGCGGCTTTCGGGATCTATCCCTTAGCCGTTTCCATGATATCGCATACCATATACTCTTAAGTGCATTATAATCCTCGCGGTTAAATGCCAACTCTGGTATCGCTTTATCAAAACATGTCGAGTAAGGTGTCATACGACTTGGAATACTAACCCCTCGCCAATTCTGGCGACGGGGTTAGCATCCCACCCTTCTAGAGGGACACGACATGCATGTAACCCCTAAACCCGGTTAAAGTCAAACATAGCCTCAGCTCCACAAAATGGATGCTGCCACCGAGACACAAGTCTACCCTCCTGCTGCTGGGAGTCCTCCCAGAGCAGGAGATAAGGACAAAGGGTTTCCTGCCAGGGGCGGTGCCAGCACCGTCCCAGACAGGGTTTTGTGTATTGTAGGTAGGCAGGGCTTCAGAGGAAGGTGACTGCACGTGGCACCCCGGTGCTCACTGTGCATAGGCTGGCTTAAACCAGTTCCAGGGACACTCCAGACCCTGTGCTGGGGAAAAGCCCGCCAAGGAAGTGGGTGTAACCACCCCCCTCCTGGTCCCACCCATAGGGCAGGACTTAGTCGCGTGCCAGGCCCCTTTTCCCAGATAAAGGTAGGGACTGGCCCCCTTCCAAATCAGATCATCTTTGGAATCAAGATACCACTTTCCACGAAAGGACTTCACGATTTCTTCCTCAAGATTCTCCCTTGTGGCTAAGGAGTAGTCACCCTGCATCCGCAGGCACCATCTAAGAACACTGCGGTCTGCTGCACGTCCTTCCTCCGGAATCCGACTGCCCAGCTCGACGAGACCCGGCTTCCCTGGCACCTCTGACCTCTACCCACCTCTACAGCACAGCTGAGAACCGTGGGTGCGACGAGACCTCGAGGGACCGGCCATCGCCAAGACTGCACGACTTCTGCACAGCAAGCCCACCGAGTAATTTCCTGGTGAGTGCTTTGGGGTCCGAGAAGCCCCCACCCTGAGCAGCTCCAGCACCGAAGAGCAGCCCCCCAGCATCTCCACGATCGGCGTGGGGCCCTTCTGCTTTTTGCTGCTCACCGCGTTGTTTGGCTACTAGCCCGCTGGCTTGTGGCCTTCCGAACGACGCCAGACGACAACACTGCTGCTGGTCTGGTTGCTCCAGACTGGCCCTTGCTTCCCTCCATCGGAGAAGTACCCTGGACCCTCCTGGTCCGGCTAAGACGCCATTTTAGGTCCACCGCGTGGGCCTTGCATTTGCCAAGACTTGTTGCCCAATCCTGGGTCCAGCGACGTCGACAGCAAGAACCTTCGTGGGACAGCTCGCACCTCCATCCTGGTCGCCGACAACGCCTCCTGGTCCGAGAGACTGCAGAGTCCAGCAGCGCCCACTCACCTGACTGCGGTGACTTCGCCCGGTGCCATCCTGGTGCCCACTTAATCACTGGCTAGTGATTCAAGAACTTGGTCCCCTCTGCTTTCAGGTTTCCTTCTTCCTTGATCCAGGCTTGGATCCATCGAACTTTCCTTCACTGGTCGCCTGCCAGCAACTTCCTTCTTCCAGGCTCCTGGTCCGGCAACGAGATTCCCGACGTCTTTTCAGACCTATGCAGCTGCAGCCCCTGGGCTAGGTAACTTCGGCACTTCAGTGTCCCAGCATAGCCTCACTATTCAAGGGTCAGGATCCACTGTCGTTTTCTCCCTACCAGGTCGGGTTCGCCCGTGAACACTAACTTTGTGAATTCTAGCTTCCATAGACTTTGTCCCGCATCCCGCGTGAGAGTGCACACTCTGCACCCGAGTTCCCTAGGCCTCCTGCTAGTAATCTAAAGGTTCAGTAGTCTAGTCCTAGCGATCCCAAAGCCTCTGAGAATCGTTACTTACCTGCTAGTAATTCGCATTCCACTTTTAGAGTATATGGTTTTTCGTGCCCCTCGGGCATTTGTGTATAACGTGCTAACTTAAGTATTTTCATAAGAGTTTTGTTGTGTGCTTAGCACCCTGTCCTCATAAAGAGTACAGGGTTGTTGTGATTCTAATAAATACATTGTTTATTTTCATAACACTTGTGTGGTGTCCTTTCACTGGGTGTTCAAGGGGTAATGTGATGGTAAAACAGCTGGCTTAACACGCCCTCTAGAGTCTTAGCCTTAGACTGCTCGTATCCACGCTACTAGGATAGCTGGTCTATAAGGTTGACTTACAACCAATCATCAATAAGGGTTGTTTGGACTGATATATAGTGATCACTAGAATAGTGAACACTGCACATCAGGCCAACTTCTCACAAGTGCCCTCTTGATGAATGAAAATAATCCGGACAGTGGTATTGGGTTTAGGTATGACGGCGCCACATAAAAAATTCGCACACAATATCGTGAAACTACCACTGCTGAAAGGTGGGGACAACCACCTAACTCCCCAGGACAAGCCTCAGCCTTCAAGAACATTTCACACTTCTTAGCACACGTATATCAATCTTTGGAGTAACACAGCCATGTAGAGAACAATTTGTGAAGACTTGCACATATTAAATTGATCGATAAAGAAGATAGAACAATTTCTTGACTATTTTTTATGTTTGTACTTACTGAACACATTACGTAACTGTGTTATTTCAAAGATTGATATGCGTGTGCTAAGGAGTGTTAAATGCCCTCTTGATGAATGAGGTGACATTTGCCAAACAGTGTATTTAACTTTCTACTCTTACTCTCATGAGAGCAGGGAGTTTCTCCTGGAGCTTAGCAGTGCGACTGATTTGTCTGTAATAGATTAGCTATTAGATGGGACCCATTTAATTGCTTGCTACATGTGGGTTAAATGTTAGCACCTGAGCTTCCCTCCCTGTACGAATACTCCTTGAAAACAGAGGGTTGAAAGCTCTGGGCATTTGTACATGGGCGATCTGCAGTCTTTAAAATATTTGATATGTAACTTGGTATGTGTGAAATATGACTCCTAGTGCATGAATCTGGAAGATTGTTCAGCATAGCCCCTGTGTGGGCATTGTGCAAATCCACATTAACTCTCTTTATGCCCCAGAAGTGGTGGCTGGAGTCGCATATAAGTGTTACTCAACCGTGGGGATGTAAATTCCTTTTATTGTGCGTTTTTGCGCATAGATCTGGAGTTAGCGCCTAACTTTTTCCTGTCAGTTGACTAGTATTTGTCAATATTTTTCTCCTATGTGCCCTCCTAAAACCTCATGGTTTTAACTTTGTGGTGATTGCCTCAAACAAATGCCTATTTCTCATGAGGTTTGTCTCTTGCTTTTGTGTTAGGCAACGTCTCCACGATGTGTGAGGAGTGTGCCTTTATGCACCAAATGGTGATTGCGAAGCCAAGCTGTACCTCGATAAATACTGCAGGAAGTCATCTAAGCCTCACACCGTCTGAAGTCGAGTGAGCAAACCTGTTAGTGCACTTGGGGCTATTACAGAGATGGTGTAGGAAGGTGGCTCTGTATATACTATACCAAAAAGACATATAGTGTGCAGAGTCCAGCAAGTAATTTTTAGGAAAGTGCCCCATTTTGCATGGTCCCCCCCACTTAAGGCCTAATGTTGATGCTCTTTGAATACGTGTGCCCTAGGTTTCTGCTTACCAGGTACCCAGGGCATATGTTCTTTACTTGAAATTGTGTCTTTGCACCCCCAATTGGCAACACCCTGGCCACATGCAAGTCCCTTGTAAAAGGTACCATGGATACCAAGGGCACAGTGACCAGGGAAGTCCACTAAAGACTGCAGCACAGATTGTGCCATTCTTAAAGGCCCTGTACCTTAACACACACAAACGCTGCCCTTGTAGGCTGCGTGTTTTGGTGCAGAGAAAAGTGAAGAGTCGATGTGTGCCATGCCTACAACCAACTGCCTATGATCTAGGTAGCTCACCCCTCTAGCAGGGTGCACTATACCACTGGTGAGGGTACACGTCTGGCGAGAAGTTAGTGTGGGGATGCCTGGACACTGTTGGTTGAGCACACCTGGGGGCTACAGGTGCAGGGTTGTCTTTAGGCATCAGGTTTTTTCTCACTGGATCCGGCCACAGTTGTGGGGATCCTTCAGGTTGAGGCTTCATATGTCGTGGGGGCGATCAGGAGCAGTCGCCCAACGCTGGTTCCCAGGTCAGGATTGCCAGGGTGACTTTACTGGATCAGTGGGCCACCTGGACTTTTGCCGTGGGCGGCCATTGAAGAGTGATGCAAGTATTGCTGGTCCACCTGGATATGTAGTCCTTGAGTTAGTTTCTTGCTTGACAAATCTGGTGTCCATGGGAGAAAAGAGACTTTGATGACAACCGCATAATTCCTTTTGGGCTTAATTCTCAAACATAATGGAGAATTTCCAAGAGAATGGTTCATCTCAGCTGCTGGCGACCGTAGGGGTATTCCATGGTTAGGTGGATGCTCCTACTCTGCTTACTAATTTTCCCACCTGTCCGGTCACCAAAAGTGGGGTTTGGGGGGGGAGGGGCATATCCACTAGTTGCAGCTGCCCAAATCAGCATAACACAAGGTGAGAGCCTTTGAGGCTCACCAACAAGTGCTGCTGTTTATGCTAGAGGGAGGTGAGAAGCACCTCCACCCACCGCAGAATTTGCTTCTGTCCTCCGAGAGCACAAAGGCTCTCACCCTATGATGTCAGAAACCTATCTGGTGTTGGTGGCGGCTGGCTGGCAGGGACCAGTCAGCCAATACACTAGAAGTCAGCTGTTTTTTATGGGGCATCTCTAAAATGCCCTCTGAGTGCATTTCATAATTAATCCATCACTGGCATCAGTGTGGATTTATTATGCTGAGAAGTTTGATACCAAACTTCTCAGTCTTCAGTAAAGCCATCATTGAGCTGTGGCGTTCGTGTTGACAAGCTCACATCCCATGTACCTCAAAATGGATTCACTGCACTTATGTCTGTGAATGGCACAGACCGTGTAGGGGCATATTTCTTATGCATCTATACCCTCACAGGTGGATGGTTGTAGGAAGCTGGGTTTCTGGTTCTGTACCCCCTGTGAGAAAGTGCCATCCTTCTTGCATGGTATGCCCCCACTTTATTCTGAATTTCTGATGTGCTTTGATTGATTAAATGTAAAAATTGATACTTGTATAGCGCACTACTCACCCGCAAGGGTCTCAAGGCGCTTGTACGAATACCGCTGTGGAACCCATCCTGGCTTTCCCTTTGAGGTGTCCACTCCTGGGCACCCCCAAGGTGGAGGCCAGGCATCCTTAGCGTTGTGGGGGCCGTTGTAGAGATTAAGCAAGCTATTGCCCAGAGTTGCAGAGTGGGACTCCATGATTGGAATAGGCACCGAGGCGAGAATTATCAGGTCCGTGGAATTTTTGAGCCCAAGACCCGCCGAGGCGGGGAATTGAACCCTGGTCCTGGGCCAGACTTCTGCATCAGGGTCTGCCACTCTAACCATTGAGCCACACTACTCCAGTGTGCCCTGGGCTCCCGCCAATTAGGTACCCAGGGGCTGTGCTCCTTCCCTAAAACTGTGTTGAAACCAAAACCCAATTGGCTTCTCTGGCCACATGTCAGACCTGGTCAATGGTACCCTTTGTACTCAGGGCCTTGTAACCAGAGAAGACCCCTAAAGCCTGCAGCACTTTCTGTGCCACCCTTAGGGGCCCTGTACCCTGACACACACACACACACTGCCTTTGCACGCTGAGTGTCTTGGGGCATAACTCAACAAAGAGTCGACATGGCCCATATACCTGTGTGCCATGCCCACAAACACTGCCCTGGCATACATCAGTCACCGCTCTAGCTGGGTGCACTATGGCAGTGGTGTGGGCACAGGTGCATGAGCTGCGTGGGCCTACAGTACCCAGGGCCATTTCTGGGCACTGTAAGTGCAGTGATGCCATTAAGAGTATATGGTGCTGGGAGGCACTCCACAGCACCATAATGGCTACACTGAGAAGTTTGATATCAAACTTCTCAGCACATTAAACCTGCTCTGATGCTATTGTGGGATTTAATGCCAAATGCATGACAGAGGGCATCTTAGAGATGCCCCCTCAAACCTCAACAACTCCCAGTGTCCTGACTGTGTGGCTGCTACCACCAGACATGTTTCTGGACCCCTTGGTCGTGAGCCTGCTGCTCTTGGGGCCTGAAACTATGCACATCCTGGGACGAGGTGCCAAGCCTCCTCCCCCAGGATGGGCAGGGGAAGCTTCAAAGGCATGCCGCCTTTGTGAGCTTCTCCAGGCCACTTGCTGTACTCGGCAACTGGCCCCCACCGGTTCTGACCCCCACTATGGCGGGAAGACAGGCGGGAAACCCTAAGTGAGGAAAGGGGGTGTGCCAGCCTCTGCCAACCCCAACCCTCCGGTGGGAGAGGCGAGGTGAAGCACAACTCCGGGCTACCACCATCTTGAGGATGGGGAGCCCTACCCAATCAGAGCTAGGCCCCTGCCCCCTCTCACTGGAGAGTGGCAGGATAGGGGGTGTCACACCCCAGGTCAGGGACCCATTGGTCCCTGCCCCTGCCCCTGCCCTTGCCCTACCCTACTACTTTGTTGTCTTGGAAGAGTCTTCGAAGTATCACAAGATAGATGACTCCTCCCTTGGACCATAGTGCGCATGGGCATCCACTCCATCCTTGGATTGTTTTTTTCCGCCATTGGGTTCGGATGGTTCGAGGCATGTGGGCTGCTAAATTCATATCTATTGCATAAACCGCCGCCTAGTGTTGGGTCCGGATGATTGCACATTGTTGTCCTGGAAGAGTCTTCGAAGTATCACGAGATAGGTGGCTCCTCCCCTGGACTACAGTGCGCATGGGCATCGGCTCCATCCCCAGATTGTTTTTTCCGCCATTGGGTTCGGATGCGGTCTCGACGTCTCTCTGTCGGAACCGAGAAAACTTACTTTTTTAAGGCCAAAAGGCCTTCGTTTCATTACGTCGGTATTGTTTGCGTACGGTCTCGAGTACTTCCGTCTCTTTGAGTCGGAATCTGCGGAGTCGTATCACTCTTCGGACATCGAGGCCTTTCTCGTCGCAGCAAGACCACGACTTTTCAATATGGAGCGGAGCCCGTTTAAATACTGTCCCGTCTGTGGGTCCAAATACCCACATATCGACGTGCACCCGGTCTGTAATAAATGCCTCTCGCCAGACCATAACGAGGAGAACTGCATGGCCTGCTCCAGATTCAGGTCGAAGAAGACGCTCAAGCTTCGGCGCGCCTCGAGGCCCGGCAGGCGGCCCCGGCACCAGATAACATCTTCGGCGACCCGGAAGACGAGGTCCAAAGCCATCATCTTGAGATCTCACCACCCGCGACGGAGGTCGAGGCCGATCCCGAAGACGACGACGGGGTCATAAATCAAGACTTTGAATACGTCGACGAGGTAGGGGACGACGAAGAAGTTTATGGGGCCGCGGAAGATAGCTCAGGGGATGAGCTATGCCCCGAAAGTTACACGGATCAGGCTCGGGTCACGGGATCACCACTCGGCCTTACCCAAGACCCTGCACCGCAAGCCACGGCCCCGCCTTCAGGCCCGGCCACGGACATACTTGCTACGCAGCCCGTATCGAAACTGAAAGCATCGGTATCGACTACGCCTGAAATGGCCGAATCGAAACCGAAACTACCGGATTCGAGTGCACCTAAGATGGCGGTCGTTCCACCAAAAACAACAAAGCCTGCTACCTTATCGGCTCCGTCGGCCTCCGGTCCACAGAAGTCGAAGAAAACTGTCGACTCGACAATGCCGAAGTCATCGGCAGGGGAGGCGTCCTCTAAGAAAGTCGTCCGGCACGGGTCGACCGGAGCAACGCCAGCAAAGTCCACAAAAGTCAGCGACAAACATTCAGTGCCGACTGGGACGCCGTTAGTCGAACGCGTGGTTGAGACGGAATCTACAAAATCCCACGGATCGAAGGGCGGAAGCTCAACATATCGGTCCAAGGACTCTGTGTCTAAGGATGCAGCATCGACGTCTAAGGCTCAAAAAGGACCACAGGACGTCGGAACCGAAGGCAAGGTGGGGGCCTCCTCGTCGGCGCCAAGTGCCGCTGTGAGTGACGCATCTCTCATCGCTACTTCACTTCAAAGAATAAGGGATCAGGCCTCTACCACGTCGGCTCCGGCGCCGTCGCACCAGAAGCCGATGGACATGCCTGCAAAGCCTGCTGGCAAACTTCTCTTCATTCTGCCGCCGAAGGAGGCACCAAAGGCCTTTGCTCCAAAGACGGCGCCAAAGACATCGGACTCTTCCACGTCTACTGGACTATTGGGTCGACAACTCGACTCAGGAGACGATTCTGAGCGTTTTATCGACGCGGACACGGGCAAGTTGACCCTTTATAAGCGGAAGATCACTTCCCAACCAGTGGACACCTATGTAATCCCACTGAAGAAGAAAAGGCCTGCACAGGACGTCCCAGCCCTGGTTGAACCTATCCAGCCTCCACCTAGAAGGAGTCCAACCCCTTCACCCGACCACTCTGGGGGAGAGGAATATGGACAAGATGACCAGTACACTTTCCCCATCAATGACCCCGATGCACAACAGGATTCCTATGACGACATAGGTGACCAAGGAATCCAACATGTGGGGCAAGACCCACAGCCTTTCAGTGCACGTGCATCCCCAACAGAGGACTCTGCAGGATTTCATGCACTCATTGAACGGGCAGCTGCTAATCATGATGTAGACATGCATGCTGACCCAGTGGAAGAAGATTTTCTATTTGACACTTTTTCAGTCTCTGAAAGGACAGTCAAGACACTTCCTATGCTGAAAGGTGTCCTTAAGCATGCAGCGGACATCTTTAAAGACCCGACCAGGGCGAGGGTGGTCAATCCACGCATCGAGAAAAAATACAGACCAGCACCTGCTGACCCAGCATACATTCGGGGACAGTTGCCGCTAGGCTCTCTTGTAGTCGCAAATGCCCGCAAACGGGCAAACTCCCAGACAACGGGTGAAGCTCCTCCCCCAGACAAGGAGTCTAAAGTGCTTGAGGCGGGGGGCAAAAGAGTAGCTGCGCAGGCTGCCAATTTCTGGCGTATTGCGAACACACAGGCGCTATTGGCACGTTATGATAGGGCGCATTACGACACCCTAGAGCAACTTGTGCAACACCTGCCTACGCAGTTTCAAGAGGGTACCAAGCTGCTTATAGAGGAGGGAAAACTCATCTCCAACGCAGCAATAAAGTGTGCACTTGATGCAGCAGACACAGCAGCTAGGGCTATTAACACTAGCGTCATGCTAAGACGACAAGCGTGGCTACGCATATCAGGGTTTAAACCAGACATTCAAACGACCATACTTAACCAGCCCGTCAATCCTGATAGACTGTTTGGTCCTGATGTTGACACCACCCTCAAAGATTAAGAAAGACAACGAAACAGCTAAATCTATGGGGGCCCTTCAGTCACAACAATTCCGGGGCAACACTTTTCGTCGCTCAGGTGCACGTGGAGTCACCCGAGGACAGATGGGTCAACAATCACAGTTCACTAGAGGTGGAGCACAGTCCTCGTACCCCAAGCAGAATAAAGGGGGTTATCGAGGAAACAGCACCAGAGGACGTGGCAGAGGAAACATCAACTCCCGTTCCTCTGCCCCAAACAAACAGTGACTCTCTGTCACTGCCCCCCGACCATTTAACACCTGTCGGGGGGAGACTCCAGCAGTTCCTGCCAGTCTGGACAAACATCACCACAGACAGGTGGGTAAGACAACTTATCCAGTACGGTTATTGTCTAGAGTTAACGTCCACTCCACCCAACATTCCACCAAGGCAACGTCCTATGTCCGCAGAGCACTTGCACTTATTGCAGCAAGAAGTAGTGGTGATGCTGCAAAAAGGCGCAATCGAGCTCGTGCCGGTGGAGGAGGAAGGCACAGGAGTCTATTCCCTGTACTTCCTTATTCCAAAGAAGGACGGATCCCTCAGACCCATTCTGGATCTGCGCCCCCTCAACCTGTATATACTGTCAGAACATTTCCATATGCTTACACTGCAACAGATTCTTCCCTTGCTGAACCAAGGGGACTTCCTGGCAACCTTAGACCTCAAGGATGCTTATTTCCACATTCCACTACACCCGTCCCACAGAAAGTATCTCAGGTTTACTATCCAAAGCAGGCATTATCAGTTCAAAGTCCTGCCCTTCGGAGTGACCACCGCCCCCAGAGTGTTTACCAAGTGTCTGGCGACGGTAGCGGCGCACCTACGGAGGCAGAACATCCATGTCTACCCCTACCTAGACGACTGGCTCGTTCAAGCCAAGTCGGAACAGCAGTGCGCCGCGGACATGTCAACTACCATTCACCTCCTTCACAGTCTAGGCTTCTCGCTGAACTACCCAAAGTCACACCTTCAACCAGCTCATGTGCGGCAGTTTCTTGGTGCGACGATAAATACCCTGACAGCCATGGCTCAGCCAAACAAGGTCAGGATAGACAGCATGCAGTCTCTAATCCGAAGGTTCAGACCACAACACTCGCTTCCAGCGAGGGTGTTCATGCAGTTGATTGGCATGATGGCCTCCTGCATCTTCATAGTCCCTCACGCACGGCTACATATGCGTCCGCTACAGGAATGCTTAGCAAATCAGTGGACACAGGCTCAGGGACAAATGACAGACCTAGTGTTGGTTACCAGTCAGGCGTACAACTCTCTGCATTGGTGGACTCCACACAACCTTTGCAAGGGCCGACTGTTCCAAGAGCCGGTGCCACAGATTATCCTGACAACGGACGCATCTCTCCAGGGATGGGGAGCTCATTTGCTCACTTACACAGTGCAGGGACTATGGACGACGCAGCAACAGAAGATGCACATCAACTATCTAGAACTGATGGCAATCTTCATGGCGCTCAAGTCCTTCAATGTACATCTGTGCAACAAAGTAGTGTTAGTCCGGACGGACAACATGACAGCGATGTACTACATTCAAAAGCAGGGAGGCACCCACTCGCCGCAGCTGTCTCATCTGGCTCAGAGCATGTGGAAGTGGGCCATTCAGAGGAACATTTTCCTCATGGCAGAACACCTCCCGGGCAAGGACAATCAGATGGCGGATCTGCTCAGCAGATACAGCCATCAAATGCACGAGTGGGAGTTACATCCATCAGTACTCCGCCCGTACTTCCAGCAGTGGGGTCATCCAGAGATAGACCTGTTTGCCACAAACGAAAACGCAAAATGCCCACACTTTGCCGCCAGGTTCCCTCACCCACAGTCGCAGGGGAATGCGATATGGATGAACTGGTCAGGCAAATTTGCATACGCTTTTCCACCAGCACCTCTGATACCGCTGGTGGCAAGAAAGCTAAGGCAGCACTCGATGACACTCATCCTAGTTGCTCCAACGTGGGCACGCCAAGCATGGTACACCACGTTTCTGGAACTCAGTGGTGCCGCATCAAAGGCTGCGCCTAACGACCAGGCTTTTGACGCAGAACCATGGAGACATTCAGCATCCAGATCCGCAACAGCTCAACCTAGCGATCTGGCTCCTGAAGTCCTAGAGTTTGGCTACCTTCACCTACCTCCAGAATGCATGGATATCATCAAGGAGGCAAGGAAGCCGACTACCAGAGCATGCTATGCCGCTAAATGGAAGCGTTTTGTCCTTCACTGTACAGCCAATAACATAAACCCGCTAGATGCATCTATCCCTAACATCATTTGCTATCTGTTACATCTTTACAAGTGCAATCTAGCCTACACTTCCATTCGGATACATCTATCCGCCATAGCAGCTTATCTTCAGAACAGGCAACATCTCTCTGTCTTCAGAGTGCCTGCCATTAAAGCCTTCCTTGAAGGTCTGAAACGAGTCATTCCCCCAAGAACACCGCCAGCTCCGGTGTGGAACCTCAATGTGGTCCTCACCAGGCTGATGGGACCACCTTTTGAGCCACTGCACTCGTGTGAACTCCAGTTCCTAACATGGAAAGTGGCTTTCCTTATTGCTATCACTTCACTAAGACGTGTCAGTGAGCTGCAAGCGCTCACAATCCAAGAGCCATTCATACAAATTCATCCCAATAGGGTGGTACTACGTACTAACCCTAAATTCCTTCCGAAGGTGGTGTCACAGTTTCATCTCAACCAAACTATTGACTTGCCTGCATTCTTCCAAAACCCACAAACGGTGGTGGAAAGAATGCTCCATACTTTGGACGTTAGGAGGGCGTTGATGTACTATATTGACAGGACACAACACTTTAGGAAAACAAAACAACTTTTTGTTGCCTTCTCGCCACAGCACAAGGGCAACCCTGTGTTCGAGGCATATGGGCTGCAGATGGTACATTTATGAATAGATCGCCATCTGGTGTTGGGCTCGGATGATTGCACTTTGTTTTTCTTCTGGAGAAGTCTTTGTCGTCATAGATGACTCCTCCTCTCGGTGTTAGTGCGCATGGGCATCGGTTCCATCCTTAGATTGTTTTTTTCCGCCATCGGGTTCGGATGAGGATCGAAGCGCTCCGGACCGACTTCAACAAAGAAGGTTATAACCGGCGCGTATCCATTTCCAAATCGACGGTATCGTTATCGAACGCGACTTCACTCCATACCGACGCGGTTCGAAGGACGACGACTACGAGAAACTCGACGTAGTCCAGCCCGGGGTCCATGGAAAGGACTCCATTCAAAAAATGTCCAACGTGTGGTGCTAAGTTCCCACACAAGGACCTACACGAGGTGTGCAACCTCTGCTTGTCCCCTGAACACGAATCCAGGGACTGTGAGGCCTGTGCAGCGTTCTCTTCAAAATCGACGATTAGAAACCGTCGAGCCCGAAGACACGAGGTATCGAGAATGCAGTCACAAGCAATCCCGGAGGTGTTTGAGGACCAGCACCCAGAAGACGAGGAAGAAGAGGCCGATGAGGCGGGGTCTGAAGCGGACGAGTCCGACGTCGAGGAAATCGACGTCCAACAAACCGTGAGTGACGACGTCCCTTTACCAAAAAACAGACCCCACACGGTATCGACCCCGCCTTCGAGCCCGGTCAGACAACCGAAAAAAGTTTCCAACGCCCCGCCTTCGAGCCCGGCAACGAAACAGAAACCGAAACACTCGGTCTCCCATCATGGTGGTTCCGGTTCCGATAAACGGACCACATCGACACCGAAGCTCCAAGTCAAGGAAAGCTCGAAGTCGAAGCAGTCCATGTCGACACCGAAGCACGTTTCGGCGTCAAACACCCTCGACACCGGGGACATCTTCGATACCGAAGAAATCGGATCCGAATAAAACCTCGGTACCGAAAACACAAATGGACATTCAAAAGAAAAAACACCTTTCGGAACCGAAAAATGTGGTACCGATACAGGAACACGGGACTGATCCTAAACAAAAGACTCTGTTTATTGACCCAAAGACTGGCAAGGTAGTCACAGAACTACCTAACAAGAGGAAGAATGAACATTCGAACGACAAGACTCATCCGAAGAAGAGAACAATGGGGACAAATACAACTCCTCCCCCTTCTCCCAAACCTAGACACACACCCTCTTCTCCTCTTCCTCACAATAGGCCAAATATTCCTCCCACACGACCATCTACACCAACAACAGATGTAGAGAGTGACACAGGGGAGGGGGAACATCCTGGGGATGATGAAGACACAATCCCAGAGGAGGCAGACCCATGGGAAGAGTATAATGTAGGGTCAGATAATGATAACGACCCTGAATTGTATCCCTCAAAACCTTCACCTCCTGATGATAACACTGGTTTTGCACAGCTCATTAATAGAGCTGCAACATATCGTAAGGTAGAACTACATGCAGAACCTCAAATAGAGGATTTCTTATTAGAAACACTACCTACTGCACAAAGAACATCAGGAACACTACCAATGCTTAAGGGCCTTCTCAGTCATACATCAGAGATATTCAAAGACCCAGTGAGGGCTAGGGTACTGAACCCAAGAATCGATAAAAAATATAGGGCAGCTCCAAAAGACCCAATATACATTAAAGGGCAAATTCCTCTAGACTCACTAGTGGTCACTAACGCTCGTAAGAGAGCAAACTCTTTATCTACAGGAGAAGCTCCACCTCCTGACAAAGAGTCTAAACTGATAGATGCATCTGGCAAGAGAGTGGCATCTCAAGCGGCAAACAGCTGGCGCATAGCTAATACGCAAGCACTACTTGCAAGGTATGACAGAGCGCATTATGATGAGCTAGAGAAACTCATCACACATCTCCCTAAAGAACACCAAAAAAGGGCAGATCAACTCATACAAGAAGGGAAGTTAATTACTAACACTTCAATAAAGTGCGCCCTAGACGCAGCAGACACTGCGGCAAGATCTACAAACACAAGCATCATGTTAAGAAGACATGCATGGCTCAGAGTATCAGGGTTCAAACAAGAAGTACAAACATCGTTACTGAACCAACCCTTTGATGGGAAAACACTTTTCGGCACAGGGACAGATGAGGCCTTAGAAAAGATGAAGAAGGATACCGAAACGGCTAAATCAAAGGGAGCATTGCAACAGCCGACACAAAGAGGTTCCTTTCGTAGGTCCACCTATAGAGGAGGATCCAAAAATACAGGTACAAGCCAGCAACAAACCTCTTTCACACCTACATCACCCAGAGGTAATTCGAGAGGTGGCTACAGAGGTAACAACAACAAGGGTAGAGGTCGCGGAAACAACAACAACCGCAACTCTCCAACCCCAAAACAGTGACTTCATACAGCTCCCCCCAGACCATATAACACCGGTCGGGGGACGCCTATCACAGTTCCTACCTGTCTGGGAAAACATCACATCAGACAGGTGGGTGAGACAAATTATCCAACATGGTTATTGCCTGGAACTCACATCTACCCCACCAAACATCCCCCCCAGACAGCGTCCAATGAAACAAGATCACATAACACTGTTACAGCAGGAAGTACTATCCCTACTAGAAAAGCATGCCATAGAGAGTGTTCCACACCATCAACAAGGAACAGGAGTATACTCCCTATACTTCCTAATTCCCAAAAAGGATGGGTCTCTAAGGCCGATACTGGACCTAAGACCTCTCAACGCATACATAAATTCGGAACATTTCCACATGGTCACGCTCCAACAGGTACTTCCTTTACTGAAGGAAGGGGACTTTCTTTCTACACTGGATCTAAAAGACGCTTACTTTCATATCCCAATTCACAAAGCCCACAGGAAATACCTCAGGTTTGTGGTAGAAGGACAACATTATCAGTTCAAAGTCCTTCCGTTTGGTGTCACAACAGCACCAAGGGTGTTCACAAAATGCCTGGCAGTGGTGGCAGCTCACCTAAGAAGACAACAAATTCATGTCTTCCCATACTTGGACGACTGGCTAATAAAGGCCAGGTCACAAGAGGAATGTCTTCAAAACACACAAAAGACAATTCAGCTACTACACCAGCTAGGGTTCACGGTGAACTACACAAAGTCACACCTGCAACCAAACAAGGTTCAACAATATCTGGGGGCTACTATAGACACAGAAAAAGCCAAAGTATACCCCAACCCAGTCAGGATCCAAACAATGCTTACAATAATTCAAAGATTCCAGCCACAACACTCACTACCAGCAAGAGTGTTCATGCAGCTATTAGGGATGATGTCATCCTGCATACTGCTAATACCATATGCCAAACTACAAATGTGTCCGCTACAAGAATGCTTAGCGACACAGTGGAATCAGGCTCAAGGGCAGATTACAGATCTGGTGTTGGTAGACGACCGCACACACCGCTCTCTGAAGTGGTGGAACACAACAAACATTGCCAAGGGGCGGTCGTTCCTAGAACCAATTCCACAGGTGACAATAACAGCGGACGCATCGCTCACCGGATGGGGAGCACATATGGACAAATACACAGTGCAAGGAAGGTGGAGTGTGCAGGAAAGAAGACTGCACATCAATCATCTAGAACTACTAGCAGTATTTCTAGCATTGAAAGCCTTCCAAATACATGTTACCAACAAAGCAGTCCTGATCAGAACAGACATGACAGCAATGTATTATATTCAAAAACAGGGGGGGACGCACTCTCTCCAACTATCCAGACTAGCACAGGAAATTTGGAGATGGGCCATTCCTCAAAACATCTATCTGTTAGCCGAACACCTACCAGGAGTCCAAAACCAGATAGCAGACATCTTAAGCAGACAGTCGGAACAAATACACGAATGGGAACTGCACCACCAAATACTGCAGCCATTCTTCCAAAGATGGGGACAACCAGAGATAGACCTCTTTGCCACTCATCAGAACGCAAAATGCCAAAGCTTCGCGTCCAGGTACTCACATCACCTGTCGCAGGGCAATGCGTTATGGATAAATTGGTCAAACAAATTTGCATACGCTTTTCCCCCTTGTAGGAAGGTAGATCCCTGACTATGGTTGCCCCCAACTTTTTGCCTGGTGTTTTGCTGGTTTTCTGACTTAGTTGACCTGGGGCCCTGCTATTCAGGACCCCAGGCCTACTGCTCTCTCTGTAAAATGGATTCCATGTACCTTAGGTACATATCTAAATTGGATACTGCGTCACCTTATCAGTCCCTGTACAGTGTACCTTAGGTACCCAGGGCATAGGTGTACCCAGGGCCTACCAGGGGCTGCAGCATGTATTATGCCACCCCTGGCTGGCCATCCAAATCTGACACAACTGGCTGCTTGACAGCTGGGGCAAGGTGGTGTAAACACCCTTTGCTTTAGATATAGTATGCCTATATCTAACCCTAAAATGGACACACAGATCTCCTATCAGTCACTCCTATGGCAGGCCTTGACAATCCTGAAGGCAGAGTGCTTGGAATCGTGTGAGATGGTGCTCTGGCATGAGCTGAGCCTGTCTGCGGCTTTCGGGATCTATCCCTTAGCCGTTTCCATGATATCGCATACCATATACTCTTAAGTGCATTATAATCCTTGCGGTTAAATGCCAACTCTGGTATCGCTTTATCAAAACATGTCGAGTAAGGTGTCATACGAATTGGAATACTAACCCCTCGCCAATTCTGGCGACGGGGTTAGCATTCCACCCTTCTAGAGGGACACGACATGCATGTAACCTATAACCCGGTTAAAAGTCAGACAGAGCCTTAGCATCCACAAAATGGATGCTGCCACCGAGACACAAGTCTGCCCTCCTGCTGCTGGGAGTCCTCCCAGAGCAGGAGATAAGGACAAAGGGTTTCCTGCCAGGGGCGGTGCCAGCACCGTCCCAGACAGGGTTTTGTGTATTGTAGGTAGGCAGGGCTACAGAGGAAGGTGACTGCACGTGGCACCCCGGTGCTCACTGTGCATAGGCTGGCTTAAACCAGTTCCAGGGACACTCCAGACCCTGTGCTGGGGAAAAGCCCGCCAAGGAAGTGGGCGTAACCACCCCCCTCCTGGTCCCACCCCTAGGGCAGGACTTAGTCGCGTGCCAGCCCCCTTTTCCAAGATAAAGGTAGAGACTGGCCCCCTTCCAAAACAGATCATCTTTGGAATCAAGATACCACTTTCCACGAAAGGACTTCACGATTTCTTCCTCAAGATTCTCCCTTGTGGCTAAGGAGTAGTCACCCTGCATCCGCATGCACCATCTAAGAACACTGCGGTCTGCTGCACGTCCTTCCTCCGGAATCCGACTGCCCAGCTCGACGAGACCCGGCTTCCCTGGCACCTCTGACCTCTACCCACCTCTACAGCACAGCTGAGAACCGTGGGTGCGACGAGACCTCGAGGGACCGGCCATCGCCAAGACTGCACGACTTCTGCACAGCAAGCCCACCGAGTAATTTCCTGGTGAGTGCTTTGGGGTCCGAGAAGCCCCCACCCTGAGCAGCTCCAGCACCGAAGAGCAGCCCCCCAGCATCTCCACGATCGGCGTGGGGCCCTTCTGCTTTCAGCTGCTCACCGCGTTGTTTGGCTACTAGCCCGCTGGCTTGTGGCCTTCCGAACGACGCCCGACGACAACACTGCTGCTGGTCTGGTTGCTCCAGACTGGCCCTTGCTTCCCTCCATCGGAGAAGTACCCTGGACCCTCCTGGTCCGGCTGAGACGCCATTTTAGGTCCACCGCGTGGGCCTTGCATTTGCCAAGACTTGTTGCCCAATCCTGGGTCCAGCGACGTCGACAGCAAGAACCTTCGTGGGACAGCTCGCACCTCCATCCTGGTCGCCGACAACGCCTCCTGTTCCGAGAGACTGCAGAGCCCAGCAGCGCCCACTCACCTGACTGCGGTGACTTCGCCCGGTGCCATCCTGGTGCCCACTTAATCACTGGCTAGTGATTCAAGAACTTGGTCCCCTCTGCTTTCAGGTTTCCTTCTTCCTTGATCCAGGCTTGGATCCATCGAACTTTCCTTCACTGGTCGCCTGCCAGCAACTTCCTTCTTCCAGGCTCCTGGTCCGGCAACGAGATTCCCGACGTCTTTTCAGACCTATGCAGCTGCAGCCCCTGGGCTAGGTAACTTCGGCACTTCGGTGTCCCAGCATAGCCTCACTATCCAAGGGTCAGGATCCACTGTCGTTTTCTCCCTACCAGGTCGGGTTCGCCCGTGAACACTAACTTTGCCTTTACTAGCCTCCATAGACTTTGTCCCGCATCCCTCGTGAGAGTGCACACTCTGCACCCGAGTCCCCTAGGTCTCCTAGAAGTAATCTAACGATTCCCTAGTCAAGTCCTAGCGATTCCAAAGCCTATTAGTACAGTTACTTACCTGCTAGTAATTCGCATTCCACTTTTAGAATATATGGTTTTTCGTGCCCCTCGGGCATTTGTGTATAACGTGCTAACTTAAGTATTTTCATAAGAGTTTTGTTGTGTGCTTAGCACCCTGTCCTCATAAAGAGTACAGGGTTGTTGTGATTCTAATAAATACATTGTTTATTTTCATAACACTTGTGTGGTGTCCTTTCACTGGGTGTTCAAGGGGTAATGTGATGGTAAAACAGCTGGCTTAACACGCCCTCTAGAGTCTTAGACTGCTCGTATCCATGCTACTAGGATAGCTGGTCTATAAGGTTGACTTACAACCAATCATCAATAAGGGTTGTTTGGACTGATATATAGTGATCACTAGAATAGTGAACACTGCACATCAGGCCAACTTCTCCCACCCCTCTCCCACTAATCCCATTAGTGGTCAGGAAGCTGCAACAACATTCAATGACCATGATACTAGTAGCACCCACGTGGGCAAGACAGCCGTGGTTCACCACGCTCCTGCAACTCTCACAAGTGCCACATCAAAAGCTACGAATTCTACCCATGCACCTTACACAGAACCATGGAGAAATAATGCACCCAGATCCAACTCAATTGAACTTAGCGATCTGGCTCCTGAAATCCTAGAATTTGGGTACTTGGATCTACCCCCAAATTGCATGGAGATAATTAAACAAGCGAGACGTCCAACCACCAGAGCATGCTATGCAGCTAAGTGGAAGAGGTTTGCTATACACTGTACTAATAACAATATCAACCCTCTGGACGTATCAACAAGGGAGATTATTTGCTACTTATTACACTTACAGCAATGTAATCTAGCGTACACATCTATCAGAGTACATCTAGCAGCTATAGCAGCGTACCTACAAAACAGGCAGCACATATCCCTGTTCAGGGTACCAGCGATAAAAGCATTCATGGAAGGCCTTAAAAGAGTCATTCCACCAAGATTACCACCTTCCCCAGTCTGGAACCTCAACGTAGTACTCACCAGACTAATGGGGCCACCCTTCGAACCTATGCATAGGTGCGAAATACAATTCCTTACATGGAAGGTGGCTTTCCTTATAGCCATTACTTCACTCAGGAGAGTAAGTGAATTACAGGCATTGACAATACAAGAACCATTCCTACAGTTACACCAGAATAAAGTGGTTCTTAGAACAAACCCAAAGTTCTTGCCTAAGGTAATTTCCGCATTCCACATCAATCAGCCAGTGGAACTACCAGTCTTCTTTCCAAAACCAGACGGTGGCAGAAAGGGCTCTACATACACTAGATGTCAAAAGAGCCATTTTGTCCTACATAGAAAGAACACAAAACTTCAGGAAAACTAAACAACTATTTGTAGCATTTTCCCCTACACATAAGGGCAATCCTATCTCTAAAGCAGGCATCGCAAGATGGATTGTAAGATGTATACAAATATGTTACATTAAAGCAAAGAGAACATTAACTGTTCCTCCTAGAGCTCATTCTGCACGAAAACTAGGAGCATCTATGGCATTCTTAGGGAACATTCCCCTAGATGACATATGTAGAGCAGCAACTTGGTCTACACCACATACATTCAAAAAGCACTACTGTGTTGATGTACAGGCTGCACAACAAGCCAGAGTGGGCCAAGCTGTATTAAAAACTCTATTTCAAACAGTTGCGACAGACACTGGTGACCACCGCTAGGGAGGTAACTGCTTTACAATCTATTCATAAATGTACCATCTGCAGCCCATATGCCTCGAACGGAATATGCTACTTACCAGTATGCATCAGTTCTTGGCATAGAGGGCTGCAGAGTGGTACATGCCCTCCCTGCCTCCCCGGAAACCTGTGTCTGTCCCAAATAATAATAATAATAATAGGGACATTTGTAAAAGCGCTGCGTTACGCACACCGGCGTGTCCACGCGCTAAAGACAGTGAGAGGCAGCGTGCAAGGAGCACAAAAGACTGGGCAGACAGTCATTATCTTATTTAGATACACTTACATGGGCATATCTTTATGTACTATACTACACTACTCCATCTAACCCTACTATGGCAAAACAATCTAAGGATGGAACCGATGCCCATGCGCACTAACACCGAGAGGAGGAGTCATCTATGACGACAAAGACTTCTCCAGAAGAAAAACAAAGTGCAATCATCCGAGCCCAACACCAGATGGCGATCTATTCATAAATGTACCACTCTGCAGCCCTCTATGCCAAGAACAGATGCATACTGGTAAGTAGCATATTCCTTCCAAAGCAGGAATAGCCAGATGGATTGTTAAATGCATCCAGATCTGCTACCAAAAGGCTAAACGTACCTTAACAATACCCCCAAGGGCGCACTCCACACGCAAATTGGGGGCATCCATGGCTTTCCTGGGGAACATTCCTTTAGAAGACATTTGCAGAGCAGCCACATGGGTTACACCACATACCTTTACAAAACACTACTGTGTTGATGTGCATTCCAAGCAGCAGGCAGCTGTTGGACAGGCTGTTCTCAAGACACTTTTTCAGGTTTCTGCAGCTGGCACGGGCAACCGCCGCTAATGGAGGGACTGCTATATATTCTATGCAAAAGAAATGAATTTAGCAGCCCACATGCCTCGAACTGAATATGCTACTTACCAGTATGCATCTGTTCTTGGCATGTAGGGCTGCTAACATTCATATCGCCCACCCTCCTCCCCGGTGCCTGTCGCAGCTGCAGACATTCTCTTGCATTTAATCATTAGCATGGACATCCTTTACACTTTTCACTCCATCTCTGCCACAATGGCTAAAAACAATCTGGGGATGGAGCCGATGCCCATGCGCACTGTAGTCCAGGGGAGGAGCCACCTATCTCAGGATACTTCGAAGACTCTTCCAGGACAACAATGTGCAATCATCCGGACCCAACACTAGGCGGCGATCTATGCAAAAGATATGAATGTTAGCAGCCCTACATGCCAAGAACAGATGCATACTGGTAAGTAGCATATTCATTAGCAGCCCACATGCCTCGAACTGAATATGCTACTTACCAGTATGCATCTGTATTTGGCATGTAGGGCTGCTAACATTCATATCGCCCGCCCTCCTCCCCGGCGCCTGTAGCAGCTGCAGACTACTTCATGCATTTCATCACTAGCATGGACATCATTTACACTATCACACTCCATCTTTGCCACAATGGCTAAAAACAATCTGGGGATGGAGTCGATGCCCATGCGCACTGTAGTCCAGGGGAGGAGCCACCTATCTCGTGATACTTCGAAGACTCTTCCAGGACAACAATGTGCAATCAACCGGACCCAACACTAGGCGGCGATCTATGCAATAGATATGAATGTTAGCAGCCCTACATGCCAAGAACAGATGCATACTGGTAAGTAGCATATTCATTATTTCCTACACTTCAGCTCGGAATCGAAACGAACTACTCCCTAAGGCCAAAAGGCCTTCGAACTCCATGCTATTGTTTTCGCTCGGTACCCCTCGACTCAATCCACATTTTCATCTTGATCCGGTCATCGACGCGGGCCGTTGGGCCTTATCGACGCCACGTGCGACTTCCGGCGAGGGAAAGGTGTCCTTTTAAAAGGTGCCCACAATGCCACTCAAAGTTCCCACATACTGACAAACACACAGTATGCAACAAGTGTTTGTCATCTGAACACAAAGAAGAGGATTGCCCGACGTGTGCCCAATTTCGATCCAAGAAAACTACCCGGAATCGACGGGCTGCCAGGCGGGAGATGCAGAAGTCTGAACCGGAGAATATCTTAGAGGACCGACCAAGAGCTTCCCGAAGCTGCCGATTCCGATCTCTAGATCATCACCGTTGAGGACCAATCGGACTCCGATGACCAGATCACACCGGGGCAAAAAAACTGTGAGTACCCAACCCCCCCCCCCCCTCCACTCAGACCAACAAACGAAGCATTGCCGAAAGGCCTTAGCCAAGATCGAGACATTTCTTTGGAGTCCCCACCTCTCGGCCCGGCTCCGAAGCACAAACAAATGACTTCAGGTAGCCCAGGCCCGAAGAGAGTCATCAAGTCAAAAAGAGTTCTCCAGCCAAAGGTCATCGAACCAAAAAAACTGGTGTGCCCGAAGGGCGCACAACCAAAAGAGGTGGCCCGACCGAAGATCATCGACCCAAAAAGTAAGGTCGTCGTTCCAAAGGGTGTACAAACTGATACAAACGAACCTAAAAAGGCTGCCGAACACACAAAAAAGACAATCGACCCAAAGAAACACCAGGCTTCGGACAAAAAATGTACCGAACCAAAAGCCCCGGTCGATCCAAAACAAGTCGCCGAGCCTAAAAAGGCCGCTGATCCAAAGAAAGACTGTAAAGCCAAGGAACGCGTCGAACCAAGAAAGGTTATCGAACCTAAATCGGCTGTCGAGCCCAAAGGAGCTCCGACACCAAAAAGCACCAAGCCACAGACTCCAAAAAAGGTTCATAAACCTAAACCCTCGACGCCAAAGCCACGGACTGTCGAGGAAGAACTACTTCACCCACCCACATCCAGTGTCCGAGGGGCAAGCTAAACTATATATCGATCCAGATACAAGACACGTCATAGTCTACCACCGGAAGAAGAGGCCTTTACCACAAGACACTCCTTCTCCAGTTCCTCCAAAGAAAAAAGACTTTGGCACATCTCCCTCAAGGCCTTTCACTCCTCCTCCTTTTCTTGCCTGATATGCCTTTCGTTCCTTACTCTCCCACACACTGATCACAATGAGGGAGAGGACATAGGGGAAGATCCTCAATACAATTATGATGACACTGGGGATCCTGATCAACAAGATAACACATGGGATGACCAAGATGATGACGAGCAACAGCCCATCCCAGATACTTCCCCATACCCAACAAAACCGTCACCTAGAGACTACACAATCATGTTTAATCGGCTTATAGATAGGGCAGCTAAATATCACAAGGTAGATATGCACACTGACCCTATAGAGGGAAGATTTCTTGTTCGACACCTTCCCCACTTCTGAGAAGAATGTCAAAACTCTTCCAATGCTTAAAGGGGTCCTCAAGCATGCGTCCGATATCTTTAAAGATCCTTCTAGGGCACGAGTGCTTAATCCAAGAACAGAGAAAAAATATAAGGCAGCACCAGCAGCCCCTATTTATATAAAACAGTTGCCTTTAGATTCTTTAGTCGTTGCAAACGCTCGTAAACGAGCTAATTCGCAAACAGGAGACGCTCCCCCTCCTGATAAAGAATCTAAAATGTTAGAAGCATCAGGAAAAAGAGTAGCTTCACAAGCTGCTAATTCTTGGAGAATCGCTAATACACAAGCTCTATTAGCGAGCTATGATAGAGCACACTACGACCAACTCTAATGCAACACCTACCAGAACCCTTTAAGGCGCAGGCCAACGACCTCATTCAGGAAGGCAAATTCATAACAAACGCCTCCATCAAATGCGCGCTAGACGCAGCCGATACTTCGGCCAGGTCTATCAACACCAGCGTTCTACTGCGCAGACACGCATGGATACGCATATCTGGATTTAAGAACGAGGTGCAATCCACCATCCTCAATCAGCCAGTAAACCGAGACTTTCTGTTTGGCCCTGCAGTTGACACCATTTTAGATAAAATGAAAAAAGACACAAACTGCCACATCAATGGGAGCGTTTCAGTGCCAACAACACCGGGGCTCCTTTCGTCGCTCCTCATATAGAGGTGCAGGAAGGGGCAGCACTTCGCAAAACTCCTCCGCCTTCAAGTCAAATACCCAGAGCACTTTTAACAAATGCTCAAATAGAGGAGGTTACAGAGGAAACAATAATAAGGACAGAGGACGTGGAGGCAGTAACACCAGAGCCTCCACTGCCACCAAACAGTGACTTCACCACACTCCCTCCAGAACACACAACACCTGTCGGAGGCAGAATCAATCAGTTCCTACCTGTCTGGAACGCAATTACCACAGACAGGTGGGTGAGACAAATTATCCAGTATGGTTATTGCCTGGAACTCACTACTACCCCACCCAACATACCACCCAAACCCCGTCCTATGTCCAAAGAGCACATACAACTGTTACAGCAAGAGGTCCAATCCATGCTGCAAAATGGCGCCATAGAGCCAGTCCCTTTTCAACACCAAGGAACAGGAGTATATTCTCCATACTTCCTAATTCTCAAAAACGATGGGTCGCTCAGACCCATTTTGGACAACAGACCTCTGAACCAATACACACTATCAGAGCACTTCCATATGATAACCTTACAACAAGTTCTCCCACTGCTTCAGCAGGGCGACTTCCTTGCCACATAAGACCTCAAAGACGCATACTTCCACATTCCTATACACCCAGCTCACAGGAAATATCTCTGGGTCACAATACAAGAACAACACTATCAATTCAAAGTTCTCCCCTTTGGAGTAACTACAGCTCCAAGGGTGTTCAAGTGCCTAGCTGCAGTGGCAGCACACCTCAGGCGGCAACACATCCACGTGTTTCCCTATCTTGACGATTGGCTCATAAAAGCCAAGTCAGACATCCAATGTGCAAGTCATACGTCTCAAACCCTCCAGCTGCTGCACAGTCTGGGTTTCTCAATAAATTACCCAAAATCTCATCTGCAACACTCCCACATACAACAATATCTGGGAGCTACAATAGATTCATCAGTAGCAAAGGCCTATCCCAATCCAGTCAGGATAGCCAACATGCAGACACTAATCCAAAGGTTTCAGCCACAACACTCCCTACTAGCTCGAGTGTTCATGGAACTCAAAGGCATGATGGCCTCCTGCATATTCATTGTCCCCCATGCCAGACTTCAAATGCGTCCATTACAAGAATGCCTAGCAAGGCAGTGGAACCAGGTTCAAGGACAACTAAAAGACCTAGTGTTGGTAGACAGTTGCGCATACAACTCTCTGCAGTGGTGGAATCCACAAAACCTTTCTACGGGGCGACTGTTCCAAGAGCCAGTTCCACAAGTAGTATTGACAGCGGACGCATCACTGACAGGATGGGGAGCCCACCTACATCAATACCCAGTCCAGGGACTCTGGACAGCCAAGCAAAAGACACTGCATATCAACCACTTAGAGTTGCTAGCAGTTTTCCTGGCATTGAAAGCGTTCCAAACCACATATACAATAAGCGGTGTTGATCCATGACAGCCATGTATTACATCCAAAAATAGGGAGTGACTCACTCTCTACAACTTTCCCACTTAGCGCAGAGCATATGGAGGTGGGCAATTCCAAAGAACATCTTTCTCCTAGCACAACACCTGTCAGGGAAAGACAATCAAATAGCGGATCTCTTAAGCAGACACAGCCAACAGATGCATGAATGGGAGATTCATCCTCAAGCTCTCCAACCATTCTTCCAACAATGGGGGCATCCAGAAATAGATCCGTTTGCCACAAACGAAAACTCCAAATGCCAGTACTTTGCCGCCAGGTTCCCACATCCGTTGTCACAGGGCAATGTGATATGGATGAACTGATCAGGCAGATTTGCGTACGCTTTTCCACCAGCCCCACTGATTCCGCTAGTGGCACGCAAACTACGCCAGCAGTCTCTGACACTGATCCTGGTTGTTCCAACATGGGCCAGACAACCATGGTACACAACATTCCTAGAACTCTCCGTGGTTCCACACCTAAGACTGCGTCTATTGCCACATCTCCTAACTCAGAACCATGGAGAAATCAGGCACCCAGATCCCAATCAACTGAACCTAGTGATCTGGCTCCTGAAGTCTTAGAATTTGTGTGAGAAGTTGGCCTGATATATGATGCTCACTAGTTCTAGTGATCACCTTGTATCAGTCCAAACAACCCTTATGGTGATTGGTTGTAAGTCAACCTTATAGACTAGCTATCCTAATGGTAGCATGGACAAAGCAGTCATAGGCTAAACTCTTTTGGCATGTGAAGCCAGCTGTTTTACCACATATAACCCCTTGAATACCAGATGAAAGGACACCACACATGTTTTTATGAAAATAAACAGTATATTTATTAATAACAAACACCTCTGAACTCTTTATGAGATCAGAGGGCTAAGCACATGACAATCTCTTCAGAAAAATACGATAAATTGCACAAAATTACAATGGTGCCCTAGGGGCACGGCAAACCATATACTAAGTAAATGGTATAAGGAAATCGATAGAAGGAATGGAGCTGTCCAGAGGCTGTAGGATCGCTGGGACTACACTATCCTAACTTTAGGTAAGTAATAGGAGGCCCACGGGACGCGTGTGCACAGTGTGAACTCACGTGGGATGCGTAACAACGTCTATGGACAGTACAGTTCAAGAAAAAGGTGAGTACGGACAATCCTGACTGGTTAGGACTAAAACGACTGTGAATCTGGACACTAGGAGAGTCAATCTACCCTTGAGCACCGAAATGCTCTTGTTACCTCACCCACGGGCTGCGGGTGCATAGGTGCGAGGTCGTGTCGGGTTTCTGCATTGAAGTCTATGGAGCCTGGAAGAAAAGATGCTACAGGCGACCAGGAGGAAGATGTCCGGTGTGATCCAAGGGTGGATCAGAGATGCTGAAGACCTGAAAGCAGAGGGGACAATGTTCAAAGTCACTAGCCGGTGACTGGAGTGGAACCAGGAAGGAACCAGATGCCGTTGTCGCGATCAGGAGAAGAGTGGACGCTTGACTCTGCAGCCATGTGGACCAGGAGGCGTCTTAGACGACCAGGATGGAGGCACGAGATGTCCCACGCAGGCTCTCGCTGGTGTTTGTTCTGGATTCGGCGTCAACAGACCTTGGCAAAGGCAACCCCCGTGGTGAGTGGAAAAGGCGTCTGGTGCGGACTAGGAGAGTCCGGGGTGCTCCTCTTTTGGCCCTTGCTCCCTTCCAGTCTGGAGCAACCAGACCAGCAGTGTAGTTTTCAAGGTTCGTCGTCTAGGAGTTCACTAGGCAGCCGGCAAGCGACCAGACAACGCGTCGAGCAGCAAACAGGCAGAAGGGCCCCACGCAGATCTCGTGGAAGCTGGAGGGCTGATCTTGGGTGCAGGAGCTGCTCGGGGCTGGGGCTTCTCAATCCCCAAAGCACTTGGTCGAGTTTACCTCAGAAGTTGTGCTGGAAGCGAAGTGCAGTTTCTCCAAGATGGCCGGTCCCACGTGTCTCGTCGCACCCACGGATCTCAGCTGTGCTGCAGATGTGAGTTGAGGTCGGAGAGGTCTGGGAATCCGGGTCTCGTCGGGCTCTGAAGTCTGGATCCTCGAGGGAAGACGACAAAGTGAAGCCGCTGGACGCTTGATGGTGCCTGCAGTTGCAGGGTGGACACTCCTTGCCCACAAGGGAGATTTCTTCAGTCTTCTGTGGAGCAGAACGTCGAAGTCCAGAGTTTCTTCTTGTAAAGTTTCAAGTCAGGATTAATCTAATTTGGAATGGGACCAGCTCCTACCTTTATCCTGCTAAAGGGGGCTGGACTACGACTAGGTCCCTCCTATGGGTGGGACCAGGAAGGGGGTGGTTACACCCCCTATCCTTTGTCCGATTTCGCGCCAGAGCTGGGGCAGGGATGCCCCAGCAACTGGTTTGAACCGGTGTATGCACAGGACACCTTGTGTGCCCCAGGCATGTCTCATTCCTTTCAGGCCTGTCCTACCCAATACACAAAATCCTGTCTGGGGTGGTGCTAGCACCTCCCAAGGCAGGAAACCCTTTGTCCGAGCCTCCCTCGCTGGAAGGACTCCCAGCAGCAGGAGGTCAGACTTGTGTCTGTGGTGGCAGCATCCATTTTGTGATGCCAAGGCTCGAGTTAACTTTAACCGGGGTTCACAGTTACATACATGTCGTGTCCCTCTAAAAGGGTGGAATGCTACCCCCGTCGCCAGAACTGGCGAGGGGGTAGTATTCCAATTCGTATGACACCTTACTCGACATGTTTTGATAATGCTATACCAAAGTTAGCATTCAACCGCGAGGATTATAATGCACTTAAGAGTATATGGTATAGCCTTATCATGGAACAGCTATTAGACTTCGTTCCGCAAGCTGCAGACGGGCTCATCTCACGCCAGAGCACCATCTCACATAATTCCAAGCACTCTGCCCTCAGGATTGATAAGGCCTGCCATCGTAGTGACTGATAGTAATATATGTGTCCATTTTGGGGTTAGATATAGGTATACTATATCTACAGCAAAGGGTGATTACACCACCTTGCCCCAGCTGTCTTACCAGCCAGTTGTGTCTGTTTAGATGGCCAGCCAGGGGTGGCATAATACATGCTTCAGCCCCTGGTAGGCCCTGGGTACACCTATGCCCTGGGTACCTAAGGTACACTGTACAGGGACTGATAAGGTGGCCCAGTACCAATTGGTAAATGCACCTAAAGTACAAGGTTGTCAATTTAGAGAGAGAACAGCGAGGCTGTGGGTCTGATTAGCAGGCCCACAACCAGGGAAAGTCGTAAACCAGTGACGCAAAAAAAGCAAAAATCTGGGGTGACCATAGGATTGCAGACCCTACTCTCCTACAATTTGGATATCTCAATTTGCCTCCCGATTGCATGAACATTATCAAAGAGGCAAGAAGCCCAACCACTAGAGCATGCTATGCAGACAAATGGAAAAGATTTGTAATTTATTGCAACAATAACCAAATCAATCCATTAGACGCTTCAATACAAAACATTATCTGTTACCTGTTGCATCTTCAAAGATGCAATCTAGCATACTCTTCAATAAGACTTCATCTTGCAGCTATAGCAGCTTACCTCCAAAACAGACAACACCTGTCTCTGTTCAGAGTTCCAGCAATCAAGGCTTTCATGGAAGGGCTCAAACGGATGATCCCTCCCAAACATCCACCTTCACTGGTCTGGAACGTAAATATAGTACTTACCAGACTTATGGGACCTCCTTTTGAACCACTCCACTCATGTGAACTGCAATTTCTGACATGGAAGGTGGCTTTTTTAATTGCCATCACTTCACTCAGACGAGTAAGTGAGTTACAGGCTTTAACTATTCAGGAACCTTACATGCAAATACATGCAAATAAGGTGGTACTACGTACTAACCCTAAATTCATGCCAAAGGTCATTTCCACTTTCCATATCAATCAGTCCATTGAACTGCCCGTTTTCTTCCAAAACCCGCAGTCAGTAGCTGAAAGAGCCTTACACACACTAGATGTAAGAAGAGCTCAGTTATATTACATTGACAGAACTAAACCATTCAGAAAGACAAAGCAACTGTTTGTTGCCTTCTCACCACAACATAAAGATAACCCCATCTCTAAATCAGGAATAGCTAGATGGATAAAAATGCATTCAAATATGCTACCACAAAGCTAAACACACTCTAGCAGTACCCCCAAGAGCACACTCCACGCGCAAAATGGGGGCATACATGGCTTTCCTGGGAAACATTCCACTAGAAGACATCTGTAAGGCAGCCACATGGACTACAATACACATTTTCACCTAACACTATTGTGTAGATGTGCAAGCAAAGCAGCAAGCTGCTGTAGGCCAAGCTGTCCTCAAAACTCTTTTTCAAACTGCTGCAGCTGGGACAGGCGTCCACCGCTAGAGGAGGTACTGCTATATGTTATATGTTAATGTTAGAGTTTTGTATAGCGCGCGGCTGCCCCAGCCAAGGGGCGTCCCGGCGCTGCGAACAAACAAAATGCAGAGAGTTGGAGGCGCAGAGAAGAAAAAGAATTATTGGAAAAGATGAGTTTTGACGGCCTTTCTGAAGGCTAAAAGGTCCTGTATACCACGGATAGCTTTAGGCAGACTATTCCATAACTTGGCAGCCAGAAAGCTGAAGGAACGGCCGCCTACTCTGGCCAGTCTGGTGCGGGGTATGATCGCAAGATGTTGTCCCTCTGAGCGGAGCGATCTCCTAGGAATGTACTCTGACAGGAGGGGGCGCAGCATTGGGGGAGAAGCGGTTTTAAGGATTTTAAAGGTTAAACACAATGCCTTAAACTGGATCCTTTTGCCCACTGGGAGCCAGTGCAGTTTTTTCAAGACTCCGGATACCGAGGAATGGCGAGGGAGACCTACCAGAGCCCTGGCTGCCGCATTCTGGACTCTCTGTAATCTGGTTGTTTAAGCCAGGTTTGCCCCCAGTAAGAGAGCTGGCATAGTCCAGCCTAGAAAGGATGGTCGCCTGGACAATTAGCTGGCGAGTGTGGCAGTCAAAGAACTTCAAAATAGGTCTGATGTTACATAAGATGCCAAAGCACGTGGCAGCCACTTTTTTAGTGTGGTGAGTGAACTTTAAAGCAGAGTCCACCCAGACTCCCAGATTTTTAACACATTCTTTAGGCTTGGGAGGATGGCCTAGAACATCAGGCCACCAGTTGTCTCCCCAGGACGATGTTTTTCCCCAGGAGCAGTATCTCTGTTTTCCCGGTGTTTAGTTGGAGGAAATTCGTGGTCATCCAGTTGGTGATGTCAGTGAGTGTCTGTTTAAAGTGGTGAGCCTCCAGACCACTGTTGTCATTAAGAGCCACCACCAACTGGGTATCATCTGCATAAGATACCAATGCTAGTCCGTTTCTTCTAGCCACCGCCCCCACAGGGCGGACGTAAACATTGAACAAGGTAGGGCTCAGGGAAGAACCCTGCGGCACTCCCTGTCCAATGTTATGTTCCTTTGAGATGTAAGGCGGAGTAGGGACTCTAAAAGACCTGTTAGACAGGAAGTCTCTAAACCATCCCAAGGCTGTCCCTGTGACTCCAATTTCCTCCAGTCTCGTCAAGAGGACCTCGTGTGACACCGTATCGAAGGCAGCACTGAGGTCCAACAGGACCAGTGCTGCCGTTCCGCCGGTGTCAAGAATGGTACGGAGGTCCTCTGAAACACTGAGCAAGGCTGTCTCGGTGCTGTGACCAGCTCTAAACCCGTGTTGGGAGTCATCCAGAATGTTGTTGGTAAGAAGGAAATCGGACAGAATGTTGTTGACATGTGCCTCGATGATCTTAGCAGGCCAGGGAAGCAGAGAGATGGGCCTGAAGTTCTCAGGAAGCGAAGGATCTAAGGTGTTTTTTTTAAGATGGGGGAAACCCAAGCCTGCTTCCATTTGGAAGGAATTCTGGCGGTGGAGAGAGACCGGTTGATGATGTCTCGGATGTGTTCTGTGATAAGTTCGTGAGCTACACAAAAAGTATCCGGTTTTAGGGGATCTGCAGGGGATCCAGATTTAATTTTCTTACCAATTGTTTGGAAACTCTCTCGCTCAAGTGTAGGAAGGGAGGAGAGAGAAGGCCTGGTAGGGTCAAAAATGGCCGATGGCTGCGGGCATTTTGGAAAAGTGTCATAGATTTTCTTTATCTTATAGATGAAGAAATTAGCCAGGTTATTGCAAAAGTCAGAAGAGGTGGTAATAGTGTTGACAGTTTTTTTTGAGCTGAGGTCTTTCAGAATTTTAAATACAGATTTCGAAGTGTTGGAGCTATTGCTGATTTCATTGGCATAATATGCCGCTCTTGTTCTAGAAACCTTACGGTGGTAAGTTTTTTGGAGCAGGACATAGTCCTGTTTGAGGTTGGCATCATAGTGTTTCCTCCAACCCCTCTCCGCCTTTTTGCATTCCTTTTTTAGAGTTGCTAATTCAGAATTATACCAGGGACTAGCTGTGTGGGTGCGGGTCTTGGTCCATCTGGCAGGGATCAGGGTGTCGAGTGCCTGGGTGATCCAGAGGCAGAACTGGTTATACCCTACGTCCGGGTCTTCACTTGAGGGTGGGGGGTTCAATACCAGGAGGTTGTGCAAGTCTTCAAGGCGGAGTTTTCTCCAAGGCCGTTTCTGAACTAATGGAGTGGGCACCGCTGCCGGGCGCGAATTGCAAGAGATAGACAGTGTTACTAGAAGGTGGTCTGTCCAGGTCATGGGAATAGGCAGGCCTGCAGATCCACTAGTAATGTTGGAGAAGATGGGATCGAGAAGGTGTCCCGCTCTGTGGGTGGGGCCAATTACAAGTTGGTTCAGTTGGAAGGCCGCGAGATCTGCAAGAAAAGTGGCAATTTTGGGCTCGGTGTCTCTATCAAGATGTAAATTAGGATCACCTATGATCGTAAAGTTCGCCGTTTTGATAATGTTAGTGCCCAAATACTGCAAGAGTGAATTCGTGAAGGGGGCGTCTGCACCAGGGGGTCTATAAATTAAAAGGCCAGTAGCGCAGAACTGTGAGTTGGCTTTGATCGAAAAGCGAGCGCTTTCGCTGCCCTTAATATCCACTTTGATTAATTGGCAGTCAAAATGAGATTTAATTATGAGCGCTAACCCCCCCCCTCTCGTGCTTCTATTCACCGTGTGTATGGTATAACCCGCAGGAGTCGCTAGGTTGCAGACCGAGTCCATATCGTCCAGGAGCCACGTCTCGGTCATGAACAGAGCATCAAGAGTGATCAGTTAAGAGGTCATAGATTTCTGAGTGATGTTTCTGCATAGATCTAACGTTAAGGTGACCTAGCTTGAAAGTATTGATCTGGGGCGGTTTGAGTTTAGTTTTTGTAGAGGAGCAGAGTCTATGCAAAGATATGAATTCAGCAGCCCACATGCCTCGAACGGAAAATTCTACTTTCCAGTATGCATCTGTTCTTGGCATTTAGGGCTGCTGACATTCATGTCGCCCACCCTCCTCTCTGGGGCCTGTCGCAGCTGCAGGGTTTTCTTTGCATGGCCATCTTTACTCTACTATACTCCATCTTTGCCACAATGGCGAAAAACAATCTAAGGATGGAGTAGATGCCCATGCGCACTATGGTCCAAGGGAAGAGACACCTATCTCGTGATACTTCGAAGACAACAAAGTGCAATCATCCGGACCCAACACTAGGCGGCGATCTATGCAAAGATATGAATGTCAGCAGCCCTACATGCCAAGAACAGATGCATACTGGTAAGTAGCATTTTCCATTTTTATATACAAAACAATTGGCCTAGAGTTCAGTTCTTGAGTGTGAGACTATTTGCTGACTGAGTGTGTACAACAAATGCTTGATACTGTCCTCTGATACTGCCTTACTGCTTTACCAAGCTACTACTTTAGAGAGTACGGTTATATCCAACTTTATCCTCTGCCATACCTCTGGGGACTGTGGACTCTGTGCATACTGTACCTTACTTTGGAACAGGATGTTCGAGGCATATGAGCTGCAGATTGTACACTGTGCATAGATCGCCATCTGGTGTTGGTCTCGGATGATTGCATGTTTTTGTCTTCGAAGAAGTCTTGTAGTCACGAGACCGGTGACTCCTCTTTTGGTGCAGAGTGCGCATGGGCTTCGGCTCCATCATTAGATTGTTATTTTCCGCCATCTGGTTCGGATGAAACTTGCTGCGCTCCAATTCGGAACTGTTTCCAGACCTCTTCGACGCGTAATTACATTCACCAATGGTATTGTTTCTATCGCGTGCCTTCGACGCGCACCTCAAAATCTTCCATCACTCTTCGACCCCTGTGAACTTTGACACGGGCCGTTGGGCCTACCGGCGCCGAGATGTACGTCGATGGAACGGACTCCAATTAAAAGATGTCCACAGTGTGGTGCTAAATTTCCACACGCGGACCTACATCCTGTCTGCAATTTGTGCCTCACTCCAGAACATCGAGAGGACAATTGTGAAGCCTGTCTTTCATTTAGTGGGAGAGGTGTGGCGCCGCGGCCAGGGCGACTGACGCTGGAATCTGGGGACCACGGTTCGATCCCCGGCTCCGGTGGCAGGTTAGCCCAGCACCATGTGACTCTGGGCAATAGCTCGCTTAATCTTCCAGACGGCCCCCAGCGCCTGGAGACCCTTACGGGTGATTGTGCGCTTTACAAATGTGGACTTTACTTTATTTAAGTCGAAAAAGACTATCCGGGATCGTTGAGCTTGACGCCGAGACATGCAGCACAGCACAGGCTCCATTCCGGACGTCTTCCATCCAGGTCCCGACCTTCCGAAGCCAGAAGAGATCATGGACTCCGAAGTAGATGTCTCCGACGCTGAGGTCGATGATGACATCACTCCTGGCCAAAGGGACGCGAGTACTGAAACCCTGACCCCGGCCTGACCCAGCCCAAAACAATGGCACTAGTAACACCTTCGCCTTCAGGCTCAGGTTTACACTGTACCAAGACTTCGAACGCCCTGACCTCGGGCTCGGCACCAAAGGACAGACAAAAGCCATCCGGCTCGAGCCAACCACTCGGCGCCGGGAAAACACCCTCTGCACCCAAGGTGCAGCAATCGAAGTTGCCACGCCCTCTTACGTCGACACCGACAAAACACTCGGTGCCGAAACCAACAAAAGACCGCTCGGCACCGAAAGTCTCAGATAAAAAGTCGGTGCCGAAGCAACTCATTAAAGAATCGCCACCGAGAAAGCAGGATAAACCACCGGAACCGAAAAACCCAGTTAAGGCTTCGGTTCTGAAACAGACTGAAAAACATTCGGCACTGAAGCATATAAAAAAGACCTTCGTGCCATCAAAACACAAGGCACCCAAAAATTCGGAACCGAGTAAGGCTGTTGTACCGGACAAAGTCCCAAAACACCCAAAATCAGTTTCTAAAGACAATTCTGCGACGCCAAGCAAGTCTGCGGAGTCTGAAGACCTTTTCTTCCCAGATCCAAAGCAAACTACTATATGTTCGAGGCATATTTATCCACCCAAAGCCTGGTCAAATAGTGACCAAGCTGCCTACAAAGAGGAAACCAGAACATTCGCACCAATTTCCAGTTCCTCCAAAGAAAATTAATATATCTACTAACACTTCTCCTCCACCTTCACCCCCACCACCTGATAACCCTAACTTAATAATTTCACCACCACACTCTCCACATTTAGAGGATAGTGATGAATCGCAGGGGCATGGAGATGTAGAGGACGATGTAATGCCACTAAGTCCTGTCAATGACACCACAGGAATCAGACCCATGGCATGACTGTGATATAACTAATGATCCAGATTTCTACCCCTCAAAGCCATCCCCACCAGATGATAATGTGGGGTTTGCACAACTTATAAATAGGGCAGCTACATATCACAAAGTCAAATTACATTCAGATTCTGTACAGGAAGACTTTTTGTTAGAAACTTTTGCACAACCGCAGATATCTACTCATGTCTTACCTATGATACAAGACCTTATTAGACATGCTCGGGAGGTTTTTAAAGACCCTGTCAGAGCTAGGGTTCTTTACAGAGTTGATAAAAAATATATAGCAGCCCCTTTGGACCCTATCTATATTAAGGGCCAACTTCCCTTAGATTCTTTAGTGGTAGCCAATGCACGTAAAAGGGCAAACTCCCAGAGATCAGGTGACGCACTACCTTCTGACAAAGAATCTAAGCTATTGGACGCATCAGGAAAACGTATGGCATCTCAGGTGGCTAATTCATGCAAAATTGCAAACACACAAGCCCTGTTAGCAAGATACGACAGGGCTCACTATGACGAGCTAGAAAAGCTCATTCAACACCTTCCACCAGAGTATAAAGACAAAGCTAATGACCTGGTACAAGAAGGAAAACTAATTACTAATACCTCAATAAAATGCGCATTAGATGCAGCAGACACCGCGTCACGTGCCATAAATACTAGTGTACTACTACGTAGACACGCATGGCTCAGAATGTCTGGATTCAAACAAGAGGTGCAAAATACAATTCTAAAACAAATCTGATCAAGAGCAGCTTTTTGGACCTGCAGTTGATACATCATGGAGTCAATATAAAAAGATACAGAAACAGCTAAATCTATGGGGGCCCTGCAGTCGCCATCTGGCAGAGGTTTCTTTTGGCGCTCCTTTTATAGAGCAGGTTCCAAAACTATCACATCAGATCACCCTACATCCTCATACAAAAGTCCAAACCAAGGTTAATTTTCTAGGGGATACAATAAAGAGGTAACAAAATCAAGGGTAGAGGCAGAGGTAATGTGAGAGTGCCATCTTTCTTGCATTGGTATGACCCCACTTTTTTCTAACTGCTGATGTGCTTTGACTGAGTGTGCCCTTGGCTCCTGCCAACCAGGTACCCAGGGCATGTGTTCCTTTCCTAAAACTGTGTTGAAACTAAAACCCAATTGGCATCTCTGGGCACCTGTCAGCCCCCTAGTAGACGGTAGCCTAGGTACCCAGGGTATGGGGACCAGAGGAGACCCCTAAGGGCTGCAGCACTTATTGTGCCACCCTTAGGGGCCCTGTACCCTGGCACCCACACACTGCCTTTGCAGGCTGAGTGCCTAAGTACAGAACTAAACAAAGTCGACATGGCAGACATCCCTGTGTGCCATGCCCACAAACCCATTGCCCTGGCATACATCAGTCACCCATCTAGCGGGGTGCCCTATGCCAGTGGTGAGGGCACAGTGCATGAGCCCTGTGCCCCTACAGTACCCAGGGCCACTCCTGGGCACTGTAAGTGCAGTGATGCCATTAAGCTCATATGGTGCAGGGAGCACAACAGTGGAACCAAGCTCAAGGTCAACTGGTAGATGACCGCACCAATCGCTCTCTGCAGTGGTGGAGCACAAAAAAACCTTGCCAAAGGATGGTCGTTCCTCGAGCCACTTCCACAGGTAGTGCTAACAGATGTCACTCACCGGATGGGGAGCACATCTCAAAGACCATACCACTCAATAGTTATGGACCTCTCAACAAAAACAGTTCCACATCAACTATCTGGAATTGTTAGCAATCTCTCTAGCGCTGGAATATTTTCAACCGCAGCTCCTCAACAAAGTTGTCCTAGTCCGTACATACAACATGACGGCAATGTATTACATACAAAAACAGGGGGGACACACTCTCCAGGTATCCCGTCTAGCACAGATCATCTGGAGGTGGGCCATTCCGCGAAACATATACCTCCTAGCAGATCATCTACCATGAGTATACAATCAGATAGCAGATCTGCTCAGCCGTCAAACGCAACAGATCTACGAATGGGAACTTCATCCTCAAGTTCTTCTTTCATTCTTTATATGTGGGGACAGCCAGAAATAGATCTGTTCGCCACACACAAAAACACAAAATGCCAAAACTTCGCAATCAGGTATCCACACCAATTGTCCTAAGGCAATTCGTTATGGATGAACTAGTCCAGGAAATTTGCTTACGGTTTTCCGCCTCTCCCACTCAGTCCATTAGCGGTGAGGAAGCTTCAACAGCATTCCCTTACAATGATCCTATTTGCTCCAACATGTGCAAGACAACCATGGTTCACAACTCTACTGCAGCTATCAGTAGTGCCACATCAAAAGCTGCACCTCTCTCCCAAATTTCTCACTCAGAACCATGGTGAGATAAGACATCCAGATCCCAGTCAGCTCAATCTGGCAATCTGGCTCCTGAAATCTTAGAGTTTGGATATCTCAACCTTCCACAAGAATGTATGAACGTTATCAAAGAAGCTAGATGCCCTACAACAAGAGCGTGCCATGCTGTTAAGTGGAAAAGATTCGTTATTTATTGCTCTAACAATAAAATTGACCCACCAGATGCTTCTATTTAAAACATCATTTGTTACCTTTTGCATCTACAACGTTGTAATCTAGCGTATACATCCGTAAGATTACATCTAGCTGCCTTAGCAGCTTACCTACAGAACAGACAACATATGTCGCTTTTTAAAGTTCCAGCAATTAAAGCTTTTATGGAAGGGCTTAAAAGAATAATTCCACCAAGAGCTCCACCCTCCCCAGTGTGGAATCTCAATATAGTTCTTACCAGACTAATGGGCCCTCCATTTGAACCTCTATACAAGTGCGAATTACAATACCTTACTTGGAAAGTGTAATTTTTAGTCGCTATCACATCTCTTAGAAGAGTGAGCGAACTTCAGGCATTAACCATACAAGAACCATTCTTACAAATTCATCACAACAAAATGTTTTTTGAACAAATCCTACTTTTCTACCCAAAGTAGTTTCTGCCTTCCATCTAAACCAGTCGGTTAAACTACCAGTATTCGTTCCCCAACCAGACTCAGTGGCAGAAAGAGCGTTACATACTCTTGATGTTAAAAGAGCATTGCTCTATTACATAGAAAGAACGAAACCATTTAGGAAAAACAAACCAACTTTTCGTAGCTTTCTCCCCACCGCATAAAGGCAATCCTATTTCTAAAACGGGAATTGCAAGGTGTATTGTAAAATGCATACAAATATGCTACCTTAAAGCAAAACGCACATTAACATTTCTCCCCCTGAGGCTCATTCTACACGTAAACTGGGGGCATCTATGGCATTTGTTAGGAAATATATCTCTAGATGACATATGCAAAGCAGCAACTTGGGCAACGCCACATACCTTCACAAAACACTATTGTGTAGATGCGCAAGCAAAACAACAAGCTAGTTTGGGCCTAGCTGTATTAAAAACACTTTTTCAAACTACTGCAACAGATAGAGGTGGCCACCGCTAAGGAGGATACTGCTACATAGTCTATGCACAGTGTACAATCTGCAGCTCATATGCCTCGAACGGAAAAAGCTACTTACCAGTATGCATCGGTTCTTGGCATGTAGAGCTGCAGAGTTGTACACGCCCACCCTCCTCCCCGGATACCTCTATCTGATCCAGTATTATCTTAATTAGAAACATCACGCATGGGCACTTCTCTATTGCTTACTACTCCATCTAACCCTACTGGCAAAACAATCTAACGATGGAGCCAAAGCCCATGTGCACTCTGCACCGAAGGAGTCGTCACCGGTCTCGTGAGTACAAGACTTCTTCGAAGACAAAAACAACATGCAATCATCCGAGCCCAACACCAGATGGCGATCTATTCACAGTGTACAACTCTGCAGCTCTACATGCCAGGAACAGATGCATACTGGTAAGTAGTATTTTCCATACAGAGCCACTTTCTTACACCCCCTCTCTCCCCACCCCACCCCCTTTTTGCCAGACTACTGATGCACTTTGCCGTGCCCTGGGTCCTTTCCAATCAGGTTCCCAGGGCCTTTGTTCTTTCCCCAAAAGTGTCCCTTGTACACCCAATTGGCACTCTCTGACCACAGGTCAGCCCCTGGTAAATGGTACCACAGGTACCCATAGCACTTTGACCAGGAAAGGCCTCTAAGGGCTGCAGCACTTATTGTGCCACCCTTAGAGGTCCTTTACCTTTACACACACACACACACACACTGCCTTTGCAGGCTGCGAGTTTTGGTGCAGAACAAAGTGAAGAGTCGACATGGCACACATCCCTGTGTGCCATTCCTGGAGCCCACTGCCCCGGCATAGATCAGTCACCCCTCTAGCTGGGTGCCTTATAGCAGTGGTGAGAGTACAGGTGCATGATTATATGGTGCTGGGAGTTTGTCGTTGTGAACTCCACAGCACCATAGTGGCTACACTGAAAACTGAAGTTTGATACCAAACTTCTCAGCACATTAAATGCAAACTGATGCCAGTGTCTGATTTAATGAAAAATGTACTCCGAGGGCATCTTAGAGATGCCCCTGAAAAACGACCGACTCTGGTGAGTTCCCTGACTGGTACACAAAAGCCTGCCACCGTTAGACATGTTTCTGGACCCCTAGGGTAGGAGCCTTCACTCCCTGAGCCCAGAAACAAAGCCTTCCCTGGGCAGGGGTGTTCATACCTCCTCCAGTCCAGGATGAGCCATCTGTGCCAGTGGAGCTTCAAAGGTCTTGCAGCCTTTGTAATTCAAAGAAATATGACAAGAAACCAGAAGAAGAAAAGGAGGACCGAATATCCGTGCCAAAGCTAAGAAGAGGAGGACGCCCACTGACTTGGTCCCAGCCGTACTGGCCTGTCCCCACCTCAAACCTGCTCCAGGGAAGCCCTGGTGTGTCCTGCATCCAGCAACCTCGAGAAACCCAGAGGGCCTGCCTTCAAAAGAAAAGACTCTGCCTCCCGTGGACACTGGATTTGTTCATCAATGGATTCCAGCTCCGCAAGGATGCGAGGGTCTACACCACTCTGCATCTGACGTCCAAGGCCCGAGTAGCCCAACACCAAGAGGAGGTCTCCCCGGCGATCCTGATCTGCCTCAAATCTCCAACTGCCGCCTGCAGCCTCAAACCAGAAGGTGCGCACCCCCCCCCCCAACTGAGACCAGGAGCTGGTAAGAAGATCCATCCCTAAAAGGCACCCCTGCACCAGACGCCCCACAGCCTTTGTTTGGCCCTACCAACGGTGTCTAACCAACCCTCAGCATTCCAACTTAACTCTACAAGTGGTGGTTGCACCCAGAAGACCTTCATCCCCGAGCCTGCAGTGTTTGCAAACTGGAGACTCCCCATTGAAAGATACAGGGCACCCGACCCCAAAACAGCACCCTGCACCTGGCAGCCCCAGTGCTGCTGACGGTGCACCTTTTGTGCTGGCCTTAACCCCCATTTGCTGAAGTCCAGAAGCTTTGCTCCCACAACTCAGTTGCCTGCTAGTCAGCAGCCACCAACTGGAGGCACCCTATCCCCCATTGGATAACATTGGTCCTCAACACTCTGCACCCGGCTGCCCTAGTGCCGCAGAGGGTGTAACGAGTGCATTCTTGCCCTGGGGAACCCCTGAGTCTAACCCCAGAATACCAACTAACACAACAAAGTACTTACCTGTTAACCAATAACACTATTTTCCTCTATAGGATAACATTGACTGTTTTTCGTTGAGTTTCTAAGTATGGCGTTGGAAAATCTATGGAAACCTTTAAAACTGTAACAAAATAGCAAACGCTTTTACTTATCTGTATAACGGGTGTACTTCACTGTGTACGAAAAGTAATCTGTAAAGTAATCTACTTGACATTCTACTAAAAAGCCTATACCAAGTATATGTACTGTAATCTCAAAAGTATTGAATTGTCAGTAACTCTATTGTAATCATATCAAAGTGCATATAAAATTGCAATTTAGACTGTCTACAAACTGCATTACTACGGCAAAGTACTTATCACTTGCCTGTGCCAGGCTTGCTTGGTTCTAGGAAATAAAATAACTAGAAGAATATTTTGATACAAAACCAATTGTTCTGAAGTTAAGTCTGAGTGTGTGACATCTTTGCGGATTGAGTGTGTACAACAAATGCTTAACACTACCATCTGATAAAGCCTTACTGCTCGCCCACAGTACCACAAATAGAGAGTAAGGTGCCATCTACCTTTACCTCTGCCTACCTTTGGGGTTCTACCGGACTCTGTGCACCCTATACCTCACTTTGGTATAGTATATACAGAGCCAGCTTCCAACAGTCTTCGATCGGTAAATGAGTGGAAGGCTGTTGGGCCTAACCACATTGGGTCAGCTTGCAGCAGATGGATCGGACTACAATCCTATTCTGTCCTGCGTGTCGCGCTGAGTTTCTGCGCACCGACTTGCATGAGGTATGCAACTTGTGTTTATGCCCCGAACGCAACTAATCTAATACGGACCCGAAACAGAAAGAACTAGTGATTAATCCAAAAACTAGACATATTCACGTAAAAATACCAATTAAACCGAAACCAGAGATGGAGGAAGCTTACCACATTCCACTTAAAAAGAAAAATGTTGGTAGTAATCCTTCTCCTCCTCTTACACCTCCTTCCCCACTTGACCCAAATTTGTTAATTACTCCTATAAATTCACCACAACCACAGTCACCTGACCACCAAGATAACAAAGATGGGGGATGTGGAAGTAACAGGAGACAATAGTCCTGGACCATGGACTGACTACAATACAGATCCTAATACAGACAATGATCCTGATCTCTACCCTTCAAAACCCTCTCCACCAGACGACAATATAGAGTGCATAGTTAAGGCTGCCGAATACCATGGGTTTCAACTTCACAAAGAAGCCCTTGAGGAGGATTTTCTCTTTGAGACCTGAAGTTCTTCTCCGAGAGCAACACACACTGCCCATTCTCAAGGGTATGCTCAAACACGCAGACGTAATTTTTAAGGGCTCTGTGCGTGCGAAGATGGTCACACGCAGAGTAGACAAGAAATATAAGCCGGCCCCTACAGACACAATCTAGATCAAGGGTTAAGTTCCCTTAGACTCCCTAGTGGTCTCCAACATTCACAAAAGAGCAAATTCTCAAACCACAAGAAGTAACGATTAGGACTTCTGGTGTGATTGGTTACTGGACTAGGTGTGGGACTTGGAGTAGGGTTAGGCTTTCTATTGGAAGTAGGGACTAGGGCTACCTGTACCATTGGTTGCATGGATTTGTTTTGGGACTACTGGTAGAGCTAGGGCCTTTATTGGATGTAGAGATCAGGGTTTTTGAACTGATTGGGTGCTTTGACTTGGGCTAAGATTGGCTGTAAGGTTCTGGTCTCCTAGTGGTTCCTAGATTTTAGGGCTAGTGTTGTGATTGGATAGTGTTAGGGCTAGGGTTCCCATTGGTTGAAGGGGTCACCTAATTACTAGGGCTATAAAAAGGCCAGGGTTAGGGCGTCTCATCCCGGGCGTCAAGGCTAAGGGTAGAAAGGACAAGGGCTGCTCCTTGTTTGAGCCTGTTAAGGGCAGAGAGGAAAAGGGCTGCTGCCTTTTTGAGCCTGTTAAGGGCAGAGAGGACAAGGGCAGTTGCCTGTCTGATCCTGTTCGAGACTGGTCGGGACTAGGGCCAGAAATGCTGCCCTTTTTTCTCATTTAGCAATACCCAGCCCACACCATCCACAATCCGAGCAACACACTCACACCAAATGTACACCACGCATAACACTATGCACAGATTAATGTACCAGTCTGCACTACAAACCCAACCAAACCACATCTACACACCCTACTATCCCAACTACCACACATATCCACCATCACCTACAAACAGTACACAACTCTATCCTATACCACTAACCAATACACTTATCACTAACACAACACCAATCAACACCATACATAACTACATCCCATTCAGACACTCTCCCTGCTGTAATTACACCTAACAGACCTTCCATCAGTTGTCCAACAAACACCCCCCTCTCCTTTCTACCATAATAACACTAATGCACAACACACTCTGCACACCACCACACTTTGTAACTCTTGCAACACATATACTTTCAATGTAATTATTAGGCCTCAGTGGTAAATTCCGCTCCGCTTGCGGAATTTTGCGGTCCGCGGAGAATGCGAAATTGCCCCATTCATTCTTCGGCTTTGCAAATTGTTTTGCTTGTTCGTGTTCTCAAAATGCGTGTTCGCAAGGTATTTTCCCCTGAGCACGCAAGCAGCAATTGAGAACAGGAAAAAAGCATTGCGAACAAGCAATTCCGCCTGTTCGCGGAATTTCTGCGTGTTCGCGGAGATTTTTTACAGTTTCGCAGAGATCTGCATAACGAGATTACGCAAATTCCGCCCACCCCTAGTAATTATGGATGTACATATTTATCACTTTCTTCTAATTTAGCATTTCCAATGCACTACCCTATTTCTCAGCCTATACTTCGCTCAATATATCTTCTAGCCCAACCTTCTGAATCATCTCAAACTTCTTGTACTACTCCTTCAAGTGCACTACCCTATCTATCATCCTATACATCTATCATTATATCCTCTACATCCACTCTCATTTATCCCAAACCCCATACCACTACTATGATTGCCAAAATAACCCTTTCTAGACTCTCTCCTACACTACCTCTCCTTGCCTCATCTGACACCTCTTTTACTATACCAATCCCCTAAAACAAACCTTTCTAAACTCTTCCCTCTGAGTCCCCCCCTCCAAAACTCCTTTTTACTCATCCAATAGCCTCCTCCTACTGCCAAGACCTAAAAAAAAAAAAAAAAAAACCCTTCACTTTTATCCCTCCACTGTCCTTTTCAATCAAAATTAACAGACTAACATGTTCACCTCTCAAATTCCATACTAAACTATACTAATATACTACCCAAATAACTGATTAACATATCCACTACTCAAATGACTTAATATTTTTTACTATACTAATTTTCAACAGTAATCCGTTATGGGTTCCGGAGTGGCGCGCTGTTCGCCAGAAAAGCGCTTCAACAAGCATCAGGGGTAACCAGGGCTATAGGAATGCAAATCTTTCTTCCCCTTTTATCCCTCCGCTATCCTTCTCACTCCAAGTAACTGACTAATATCCACCACTGAAATTACTTCATATTTCACCATATTAATTCACCACAAATCCTTTGTAGGCTTCCTGAATAGTGTGCGTCAACAAGCGCTATATAAATATAAACCTTTGTCCTCCTCTATCCTTCTGCTATCATTCCAAATCCAAATAACTGACTAACCTATCCACCACTTAAAATGTACTTGCATGTTTCACTATACTAATTCAACTCTAATCCTCTATCGGTCCCGGAGTAGCGTGCTACTCACCGAAAAAGCGCTTTGACGCCTCGTCAGGGTTAGTAATCGCTATATAAATGCAATTACAGTACAATACAATTACAACAAGTACAGTAAAGTATATTATCATGAGCAGGTTAGATATTGCAATCATCAAATGATGAACTTTATCATTCAAAGTAGAGAGATATCAAGGCACGACAAAATACATTGGAAGCATTTAACTGTAGTATGAGCAACGATGGCATAGCATTCTGTGCATTTCAACACAACAGAAGTGATGTTTACACATCAGGTCTTTCTCAATTTCTACCCGTCTGGAATACAATAACTTCAGACAAATGGGTTCTACAAATGATCTAATCTGGTTATTGCCTGGAGCTTACCGACAATCCCCCAAACATTCCTCCAAGATCACACAAATTGTCAGAAGAGCATATGAACCTTCAGACAAGAAGTTCTTTCTCTATTGTAGAAAGGAGCTACATATCAAGGGGCCAGCGTTTACTCCCTATGCTTTATCATGCCCAAAAAGAACTGCGCTCTCAGGCCTATACTAGACATCAGAGACCTAAATCTATATATTCAATGAAACCATTTTCACATGGTGACACTCCAACAAGTACTTCCACTCTTTCAGCAAGGCGACTTTGTCTACTTTAGACTTAAAGGACGAGTACTTCCATATTCCAATACATCCCGCTCATTGCAAATATCTCAGGTTTGTGGTAGCAGGACAACATTACCAGTTCAAAGTGCTTCCATTCGCAGTCACCACTGCTCCCAGAGTATTCACCAAATGCCTGGCAGTAGTCGCATCTCTTCTGTGAAGACAACATGTTCATCTCTTCCCATACTTGGAGGACTGTTCATAAGCCAGTTCATAAGCAGTGTCCACAACACTCTCACAAAACAGTGCAGCTGCTCCATGATCCTGGATTCACAGTAAATCTGTCCAAGACCCATCTCCAACCCTCCAACACGCAAACGTACCTGGGAGCCACTCTCAATAAACCAAAATCTTTAGCCTGTCCTAGTCCAGCCAGAATCCGTAACATTCAGGCTCTAGTTTACCAGCCCAATCACTCATTGCCAGCTTGGATATTCATGCATTTACTAGGAATGATGGCTTCTTGCATTTTAATAGTTCCCTATGCAAGACTTCAAATCCGTCCCCTTCAGGAATCCTTAGCACGCTAATGTAATCCGTCCTTGGGTCATTTATCAGATCTAGTGTTGGTGGATGGCCGCACTCTGCAGTGGTGGAATCCACAAAACCTTCCCAAAGGGCGGCCCTTCATCGACCCAGTTCCACAGCCTGTGCTAACAGCAGACGCATCATTCACCGGTTAGGGAGCTCATCTCCAAACTCACAGAATTCAGGGCATGTGGAGTCAGCAGCAAAAGCAACTGCACATAAGTCAGCTAGAGCTCCTAGCAGTATTTCTAGCGCATTATATACAGAAACAGGGAAGGACACATACTCCAACTGTCGCATCTTGCACAGGCCATTTGGAGGTGGGCCATACATCACAAAATCTATCTCCTAGCAGAACACCTTCCAGGGGTAGACATTCAGATCGTAGATCTGCTCAGCAGGCAGAGACAACAGATTCACGAGTGGGAACTCCACCCTCAAGTTCTCCTGTTCGCCACACACCAAAATGCCCAAGCTTCGCCTCTAGTTATACACACTGGGAGAAAGAGCCCTATTTCTGCATGGTTGCCCCCACTTTTTAGGTCTCGCCTACGACGAACGCGCTGAAAGCGCATTCTCGCAAGTGAGAACTATAGTCGTCGTCTCAGCAGTCTGAGACCGACGAAGGGATACAAGACCTGGCCGCGCGCAGCGTTTTTCCATAGGATAACGTTGTGCGCGCGGCCAGGTCTTGTCTCCACGGCATGGCACGGCAGACAGGATCGCGTCGCGCGCCTCTCTGGAATGCAGGGGAGTCTGCAGAGAGGCGCGCGGCGCTGATAAAAGCCTTGCTGAGCGGCCCCCTCCTTCCTGTTGCTAGCTCTGTTTTGTTCAGGTTTCAAAAAGCAATTGCCACACACTTGTTTCTTTTCTTTTTACCTTGTCGGTGTTTGTCTTCCCTTTGCCTTTAGGGGAACGTGCATCTTAGCAACTGCAGTGTAGTGCAGTGTGTCTTTTACATGTTTTATTCCTTTTCCCTTTACCTCGTTTTCGGGATTATTTTTTTCTTGTTTAGGTATTGATGCACAGACCCTCTTTATCTGTACAACGCTTCTTGAGGGCATCACGCCCCCTCTTTAACCCCTGTGTGAACCTGCCCGAGTCTGCCAGGGTGGAGGTGGTTGCGCTGCCCGTAATACGGTGCAGTTCACCACAGGCTTTACAATGTTAAGATGGCTGCAGCTTTCATCTATAGCCGCCTGTCGGAGAACACCCTGGGAGGCTCCAGCAGATCCGGGTGAATGTCACACTAGATAAGTGTTTTAGGTTATTGTGCAAAATGCGCCGTGTACTCTGTAGACTCTGAAGGTGAGCATGGGGTTAGGACGCTAATGATACATTCTCTTATGCTATGCCTGTATGTCACCCAAACGTGTACCTATGGAGCTGTTATGCGCCTCCCGGGAGCAGGAGCCTTTGCGGGGGCCGAGGCGGGGAATGCTAGCCATCCCTGTTGCCAATCTTCTGGCGCGAGCATCAGCACTTGGAATGAGGTGAGAACTTGCTGGTAGTATGAATAAAAGCACACTTTTCACACAACTCACCCCCGACAAGTAACTTTCACCAACTTCTCACCACAGCCACTTCTTCAGTGGCCATGCGAAACACTGGATTTTTTTCAATTCGATTTAGATATAGCAGAGTCAGACACAAACACATTTCAAACAAGCATTTGCAATGCAATTGGTCTCGCATTTGCAAGAGTGTAAGCTATTGGCATTGTAAATGACAATGCCTTTTATTTATGTTTTAAAAACAAACATGTAAATAAAAGGCATTGCCATTTACAATGCCAATAGCTCAAACTCTCACAACTGCGAGACCTATTGCATTGCAAATGCTTGTTGCTGAATTGCTGATGTACTTTGACTGAGTGTGCCCTGGAATCCTCCTATCAGGTACCCAGGGCCTGTGTTCTTTCCCTAAAACTGCATTGAAGCCTAAACCCAATTGGCATCTCTGGCCACAGGTCAGTCCCTGGTAAATGGTACCACAGGTACCCAGGGCCCTGTGACCAGAGAAGGCCTCTAAGGGCTGCAGCACTTATTGTGCCACCTTTAGAGGTCTTGTACAATCACACTCGCACACTGCCTTTGCAGGCTGCGTGTTTTGATGCAGAACAAAGTGAAGAGTCGACATGACACACACCTGTGTGCCATGTATACAACCACTGCCCTGGCATAGGTCAGTCAGCTGAGTGCACTATACCAGTGGGGGTACAGGTGTATGAGACCTGTACCTACACCTGTATCCCTCCTGTGACTTAGTCCATTCTTAGACATTCTAAGTGCAGTGCTGCCAGTATATGGTGCTGAGAGTTTGTCATTACAAACTCCACAGTACCATAATGACTACACTTAAAACTGAGAAGTTTGGTATCATAATTCTCAGCACATTAAAACCACGCTGATGCCAGTGTGGGTTTTAATGAAAAAATGCACAAAGAGGGCATCTTAGTGATGCCCCCTGAAAAACGACCTACCACTAGTATTCCAGGCTGGCCCTTGCTAACTTTTGGCCCCGAGGACTGAAATTGTAAGTTTGATACTTGTGTAATTGCTCTATTGTTTTCCCCATGGAATAACATTGAACAGTTTTAAAAACTTTCTAATTGTCAATTTTTTAAAGTGAAAAGTATTTTTATTTAAAAACTTTCTTACTTTATTTCCGAAGACCTGGGTCTTAAAATAAAGTACAAACAAAGTATAATTTTATAAAATTGGTCTGGATCTCCTTCTTGAGTCGTGTGTCCATTATTGATCATGTGTATGCAATAAATGTCTTACACTCCTCCGTTAGGCCTAAGACTGTATGCCCACATTACCACTAATGGAGCACCTTTGTTTTTGCATTGAGCCCTGTACACTTTTGGGGAACCCCGGGGCTCTGTGCACGGTATTACCACCTAGTTGTAATCTCCTATACAGAGCCAGCTTCCTACAGATACCCTATTAACCCTCTCGCCTTTGTGTTCACCCATTTCTCACCTGAATTATCCCGTGAGCCCCTACTTCTAAACACTGCTGATTTGTCTTATTTCTTTCTTGACAGCGCTGTGAACTGTGTCAGAAATCAGGGGCCACTGTGGGCTGCTGCCTGTCCTCCTGCCACAGTAACTTCCACTTCATGTGTGCCAGGGCAAGCCGCTGCGTCTTTCAGGATGACAAGAAAATGTTCTGTGAAAAACACAAGGATCTCATGGATGGCGAGGTATGGCTGTAGCTAAGATGTGATTGTCAGCTTGTGGTGATGCCCTGGTGTCTACATCAAGGGCTGGGTCGCAAAATCAGAGGACTGCCAATGAACACTAGATTCTGTATCCAGAAATGGTAATATCAGGGGGCTTAGATTAACTAATGCATTCTTGGCATTACTTTTTTTTTGTTTCTCCAAGTGCTGCATCCTGACTGCAGTGGACAAATACCTGTGTTGACTATGCCCTTGCACTCAAACTGTACCTCAATGATGAGGCCTAAATTGGCCAAAACCGTTTTGGGGTTTCCTGTGTATGTTTCTGAGCTAACCCTTTCCATCTGGCTAGACTGTGTGCATTGTAGTTGCACCAAGTCTGATTTCTGAGTGGCTGATTTCTGTGTATAGTGGCTTAGTGGTCAATGAAACTTTGGAATTTAGAATTGTAACTATTACCTTTTTGTTATTCTAAGCAAGATAGTGTGAATGTGCACAGTAGTGTGGTCACGTGAAGAGTGGTCCAAAGCTAATCCAAATGCACTCTGTATTGGATGAAGATGAAGAACTGTTCAAAACTATCAAAATACATGCAGTCGCCAGAGACTGAATGAATGTATATGCTGTAGGTTTTATGTTCAGAATGGCTCAAAATTGAATGATCACACCGAGAAAAGCAGTGCTGCATGACTAACCACGTGGATGTACAAAGCAAGGTGCTGAAGACTGAATTCATAACAAACCTTTCTATCCACTTGTCCCAATTGGTAAATGGTCGTTAAAGGAGCAAATACTGAATGTCTACTTAAACAGAAATGCCATCTCCCAAAGTGTTGGGGAAATAATTTTTCATAGAATCTCGTTATTTTGGACTGCTAGGTGATTGTTAATGGACATGGTTATCTCTACACTGCTTCCGTCTCCTTGTTCTACTACTCTTGCTTCATGTGTTTTTCTAACTCGCCCACTGCTTGTCATTCTTCCTGAATTATTGTTTGTAGCATGTGTGGCAGTAGATGCACATGCTTGGCATACTCCTGCCATATGTTGGACTCTGATGTTTGCAAGTTTTTCTTCGAATGAGTCTCAAGTCCTGAGACGTGGTGTGACTCCTTGGTGTACACTGTGCATAGGCATTTCAGATTGTTTCTGTCCATTATTTGGTTATGACGTATACAGAGTGGGCTGAGTGAGTCATGTTCTGAACATATTCCGTCTGGCCTGTTCTGTTTCTTATCAATCCTGTTAATTCGAGTAAGCTCTGTTATTTTCATCTCCACAATGCACAAGGAAAAGGAAAACATTAATCTACACCCCTGCTATTGGTGACCTTGCTCCCCTCATGGGCTGAGGGCTGTCTTTGGTCTCCCAATGCCAGAAAATGATGCGTGTTTGATAAAGCCACACCCAGGATCTGATTGACAGGGTGGGCAATTAGCCGGTGCCCGAGAGGCCTGTGGCAGATGCCACCTTGTGGGCTTTTAAAAAACAATGTTTTTAATCTTTTATCTGTGATTCACGGAACTACATATACCTGGGCGGATTTTTCCAGTAGAGCTGCAGCTTCAAGTGAGAGGTAGTCTCTGCAAGCAGCATATTATGCCCATTAATAGTTATTTGCAGAATGACAATTGGGCAGCCGGAGGACGCACATCATGAAGTACACCTCTGTTGCAAAGTCATCCTGTGCCCTGGGCACCCCCAACTTTTTGCTGACTGCAACTGGTGGTAACGGTCTCTGACTGACCCTGGGCTCTGTTTACCAGGCCCAGGGCCAGTGCCAAGCTAAAAGGAACACATTAGAATACAGTTAAGACACCCAACATACACTAGGGTACACTATGGTATGGTGGGCTACCCCTGTAATTGGCATGACCCACCCCATAAGCCTATAGCATGATATAGGGCAGGGGATTGAAACTACCTAGAAGTCTCCAGTATACTGGGGCATGGCAGTTTTGCAGCGTGAATCTTTCTGGATTCACTATGCTGTGCATTATTCCGCGGTCTTGTGGTTGGGTCCGGTCTTGTGGTTGGGTCCGGTCTTGTGGTTGGGTCCGGAATCGTAGTCTTTTCTTTTTTTTTTTTTTTTTTTTTTGTAGCCCAGGTGGGCTTCGGCGTCACCCCTCTCTGGGTGTATTTCCGGTGACATCGGCATGCTTCCTGCGGAAGCTCCCACTCTTGGGCGCCATCTTCAGATTCTTTTTTCCGCGGTCGGGTCTGGATCGTTCCCGTTTGGGCTCCAGACATTTTTGGAGAAAGAAGAAGAATACAGAAATTAGAAGGAAAACAACTCAGAAGACTTCAAGAGACTTCATCAACCAAGGGCCAACGAAGGAGAAGGAGAAAACTTCGAGAACTTCGACGCCCGTCGACGAACGCACGACCAGGGGGCCCCCTGAGCGCTCAAGATGGACAACACGCCCTTCAAGTTCTGCCGTAACTGCCACCACAAGTACGCGCAGAAGGACCAGCACCCGGTTTGCAACCTTTGCCTACCGGTCGACCACGGGAGCAAGGACTGCAACGCCTGCTCCGTCTTCACCCCGAAGACCCTTCGTGTGAGAGCGAGTCAGAGGGTAGCGCACGCCACCCTGCAGGGCAAAGCCCCAGCTCCATCCCTTTATGATCTGGGGATGTCTTCCGAGGAAGAGGACAACGCCGCCGCAGACGACGGCTACACGGTCGTAGAGACCGATAATACCAAGACTTCTGATAAGGTAGGAGACTCTACGGCCCCTAAACACCCGAGAGACTGAGTCTCGAAAGAACAAGGGCAAGGCCTAGAAAGCGCCGGCGCCAAAAACTTCGGCGCCCGCTGCTGTATCCAAGCCCAGCGGATCCTCTGAGAAGGAGTCCCCGGCGCCGAGGGCTGTTGAACAGCAAAAGTCGCCGAAAAACGTTCCCGAAAAGGATCGTTCGACGCCGAGGGAGAAGGACCCTAAAGCACCATCGACGCTCACGCCGACCAGAGAGACGAAATCCATTTCGGCGACGAAGCCTTCGACGCCGAAGATTAGCTCGGCGCCGAGCCAACCGCCGAAAAGAGCGGCCGAACCATCTGACGCGGAACACGCAGCCGAGATGGAGAAAAAGAAAAGGCGCCTCTAGGCCGAATTGGAAAGCATCTTGCAGCGGAAGAAGGAATTTGACACCAAGATGAAGGTCTACACGATCCCCCACAAAACCAAGGCACAGGTTGTAGAGGTTGTCGAGGAGGAAGACTATGACACCGAGGAACAGGTGGCTGACGTCGAGGAAATCGACCAGGAAGAGGAAGAGAGTCCCTACTATAGTTACGACTATGAGGAGGAAGAGGACAGGACGGACCCCGGGTCTGCTCCCTCTGAAACACAGGATGTGGATTATCTGGATGTCGACACCTTAAGCCCAGAGGAGGCCATCGACACATATCCCTCGAGGCCCTCGCGGCCGGACGACATCGGGGCCGCAGTGGCATTCAGGCTTAAGCTCGACGAAGAGAAGCAGAAAGCAGACTTCCTTCTAGAGACACTGCTCCCCACCCAGACGAAGAGCCAGTACCTTCCCATGCTCGACAGCGTCTTGGCTCAGGGAAGGGAAGCATTCAAGGAGCCCGCAACATGCAAGGCGGTCACCCCCAGGACGGAGAATAAATACAAACATTCGTCAAAAGACCCACCCTACATTCAGGGCACGGTCTCAGCAGACTCCATCATCACAGCCACAGCAAGAAAGAGGGCAAACGTGCCCACTACTTTTGGGCCACCTCCAGATAAGGAAAGCAAGAGGATGGACCTGGTGGGCAGAAGGATTGAACGGAATGCCGCAACCCACTGGCGTATGGTGAATTCAAACGCCCTGATCAACAGGCACATGTACCAGATCATGGAGGAGCTCGGTCAGTTGGTGAAAGACCTGCCCCAAGATTTCAGGCAAAAGGCCGAGAAATTGGTGGAGGAAGGGAAGAACGCGGCAAATTCTTGCCTCAAGACTGCCCTGGATGGCGCAGACACCTCCAGCAGGCTCATGATGATGGGCATCACTGAGAGGAGACACGCCTGGCTCAGGATTTCAGGTTTCAAGTCCGAGGTGCAGCACAGCATCCTGAACACACCGTTCAACGGCGAAACCTTGTTTGGAGCACCAGTTGATGAGAAGCTTAGCCAACTGAAAAGGGATAATGAAACCGCAAGGTCCATGCGAGTATTGCAGTTCAGAGGTGGCAAAAGGGGCACCCCGTCACGAATACCCAGCGGGAGAGGTGGAAACCAGCCAGGTACATCACACCAGGCTTTCCAACAAACGCACCAGGCAGACACACAAGTTCAGCATGGTCAGCATAAGCAGTCCTGGCAGTACCAGCCAAGAGGCCAGTCCTTTCGAGGGAGAGGAAATGGACGTGGACAGAATAAAAGAGGGGGTCAGCAGCCCTCCTCTTAGTGACTTCAAAAAACTCTGTGTGCCGACCCACAGAAAAGATCCCAGGGTGCAGCACGTACAGAGGGATCAAGTGTTACACAAACTAATCACCTACGACCACATAACACCAGTGGGAGGAAGATTAAGATTTTACCTCCAAAAATGGAGAGAAATCACATCAGACAAATGGATTCTCAATATCATCCTATTCGGATACTGCATAGAGTTGGAGGGGAGGCCAACAAGCAGAAAACCAAAAAGACCACTCGCAAACAAAGAACTAGAGCGTCTTCAGGAAAAAGCAAAGGAGCTCCTGCAGAAGCAGGCCATAGAACCAGTACCCTTCAGGGAAAGGAACAAAGGTGTATACTCAACGTACTTCCTGGTACCAAAAGTAGACGAAACAATGAGACCCATTCTGGACCTAAGGTTCCTGAACAGATTCATAAGAACGCAAAAGTTCAAAATGACCTCCCTGCAAGAGGTGCTCCCGCAATTGCAAATCAGGGACTTCATGGTCACAATAGACCTCAAGGATGCCTACCTGCACATCCCAATGAACAGAAAGCACAAGCATATGCTCAGATTCACCATCGGAGAAAACCACTACCAGTTCATAACACTAGCCTTCGGGCTAAAATCAGCACCAAGGGTCTTCACAAAGTGCCTCGCAGCGGTCGCAGCACACCTACGAAGGAAGGGAATACACGTATATCCTTACCTGGACATCTGAAAGAGACATGTTAGTGATAGATTCCTTACCTTAGAATATCCCCAGGCGTCAAACTGGATCCTGAAATTTTTTGCGTAGCAGTACCCTTGCGCATCGGTAGACGTCGTCTGCGGCTCCGCGTCCGTCGTCGGCGTCGTGGGCGCCGTGATGGGGTCGTCGGAGTACTTAGACGCCGCCTCCGCGTGCTGACGTCAGTTCTTCTTTTTTCCACGCCAGCAGCGCAGATCCAGAAAAAGTGGTACCTTAGTCACTTTTTGACTATAACTTTTTGATCTTTTTGATCTTTCCTTTCGAAGTCTTCGACTCCGAACGGTGCCGGTAGGGATGGCAGGTTTCAAGCCCTGTGAGGATTGCGACCCACTTATGTCGGTCACCGACCCTCACCTGTTCTGACTGCCGAGCCCTGACTACTACAGCTAGACGGGAGCGGTCCTGTAAGCGGCTCGAGCTCCGACAGTCGGTCCCGTGCCAAGAGAGGTCCCGGTCCGGCCGGAGGTCGAGGGACCGGTCGCGGGACCGGAGCCATCATAGCTCCGGGAGTCGACGTCACTCCTCCGGGTCGAAGTTATGTTATGTTATGTTATGTTATACTTTTATTTGTATAGCGCACGGCTACTCAGAGTGTCCCGGTGCTTTATACAGGCAGCTCAGCGTTAACAAACATAACAGCATAAAACAGAGACAGAAGAAACAAAAAAGAAAGAAACAACCTAAAGGTTAAAAAGCCAGGTCTTAAGGCTCTTACTGAACAGGAACAAATTGGGAGTACTACGTAAAGCCAAAGGTAGAGACTAAAGGAACGACCCCCGGTGCGAGCCTTCCTCACTCGAGGGACCACGGCCGTGAACAGAGATTCCGACCGAAGTGAGCGAGCCGGGCGATAAAAGGCAAGCCTGCGCTGCAGATACCTTGCTCCCGAGCCAAAGAGTGCTTAATGCACCAAAGTCAAAGTTTTAAACATAATCCGCTTCCAGATGGGCAGCCAGTGAAGCGACTGTAGCAACCCGGATGCTCTCGCTCGCCTATGAAGGCCAAAAATGGCGCGAGCTGCAGAGTTCTGCACAACCTGCAGCCGCTGAACCAAATAATCCGGAAGCCCTAAATAAAGGGCATTGGCATAGTCCAATCTAGAGCCTATTAAGGCTTGAACAGTGATCTTCCTGTGCTCTTCTGTGAGCAGTGGTAAAAACTTACGGAGCATCTCCAAGATACCAAAACAGGTGCCCGTCATACCAAGAATGTGAGATCTTAACGCAAGATTGTTATCCAACTTGACTCCCAAGTTTTTAGCCACTTGAGATGACTAAACAGGGGGACACATGTCCGTTGGCCACCACTCCCACCATTCAGGGTCTGCGGCACAGCCAAAGAACAAAACCTCCGATTTACTTGAGTTGGCCTTAAGGCTGTTCCGCTGAAACCAATCAAAAACCATCCCCAGACACCCCTGAATGCTCTCTCCATCGAATGCCCGATCTTTCCTGCACGTAAAGAGCAGTTGCGTGTCATCCGCGTAGGACACGATCTGGGCCCCAAAAGCCTCCACTAGTGCCGCCAGAGGGGTCATAAAGATATTAAAAAGAGTCTGGCTCAACACAGAGCCCTGTGGAACTCCGACTCCCAGAGGCGGCATCTCAGCGGAGCTCGGGGAGGCACAGACCGTTTGTCGGCGGCCCTCAAGAAAAGATGTAAACCATTTGAACACCATCCCCCTTAGACCGATGTCATAAAGTCTGGCGAGGAGCGCCTCATGGGGGACGGTGTCAAAGGCCGCCGACAAATCTAGCATGACAAGCATGACCTTGCCTCCTGCGTCCAGTGTCTCCCGAATAACCTCTGACACCTCAAGGTAGTCAGGTAAGCACAAGAAGTCGAAGAGACGTCATCGCTCTTCTGACTCCCCCCGACGCTCGCGCGACGCGTTCAAGTGACACCGCACACGCGGCTCCGTCGCAGGCGCCGCGTCTGGCCCCATACCCTCCGGTCCCTGGGGCTCACGCGACGCCGGAGGAGATCGAGTGGTTCCTCATGGCCATGAGGACTCTCTCTCCTCCGACGTGCTCCGCGGCGCCTTCGGGCCCAGCGGACCCGTCTGGGGGCCCTAGCGCTTCGGGTGCTTCGGCTCCGACGCCGCCGGCGCCGCAGGGCCCCGCTCGATCCGGATCCGGGTCGTCGCCGGTGGATTTCACGACCTCCCCGATGCCGGCCCCACAGGCGTCACCCCCGAGACCTCCCTCGACCCGGTTCCGGCGTCGAAGCGGCGCCGCTTCAGACGCCGTTCGGAGAGTTTACTTTCCATGAACCGGACCCATCCTATTCTTACCCTGAATACCAGGAGATGGGCGATGAGGAGGATTGGGAGGGGTCTGAGGACCCTCTGGCACGTGAATGCCAATCTCATGAGGACTGGGCAGGTGACCTTGGGGACGCCAGTGGTATTGACACTTCGCCAGACACTGGCTTTGTCTCACCTCCTAGCGTGGCTACGGAGGAGGGGGCAACCTATAGTGTCGTGTTGATGAGGGCGGCCAAGGCCTTAGGCCTTGGGCCTTGAGCTCCCCGTCGCGGCCGTGAGGACTAACCTCCTCACTGAGGTCCTTAAGCCGCAGTCATGTTCAGCCGAGCCTCTGCTGCCGTTTAACGAGGCCTTAACCGACGTTCTTTTGGGCACTTGGTCCAAGCCCGCTACGGGTTCATATGTAGATAGGAACGTGGCCAGACGCCTCCGCCCGGCTCCGGGCGACCCATGTTTCCTGTCCACCCACCCCACCCCCGAGAGCCTGGTCATCCAGGCCTCCAATTCCCAGACCGCATTCCCGTCGGCTCCCCCGGACAGGGAATCCAAGAGGTACGAGCAGTTCGGTAAAAAGATCTTCTCCTCCCTTAGTCTGGGACTGCGGTCTTCCAACACCGCCTGCCTCTTGGGCCGCTACACCGACTCTCTGTGGGATACGGTTGCGGAAGTGCTGGCAGAGTGTCCGTTGGAGGTACGGGCCAAACTCGGCCAAGCCCTTGTGGAGGGCCGGGATGCAGCCAAATATTCTATCCGGTGTGGGCTGGATACCACCGACTCACTAGGTAGAGCGATTGCAACGACAGTGGCGGTCAGACGTCACTCCTGGTTGAGGTCCGCCAACTTTTCGGCCGATGTCCAAAACACACTGCTGGACATGCAGTTTGATGGCCGTCGCCTTTTTGGCGACAAGGCAGACCATACGCTTGAGCGCTTTAAGGACTCCAGGGCTACGGCCAAGTCCTTGGGCCTCTCGGCCCCGCGCCAGCAATCGGCTGCCTTTCACTCCTTTCGTGGACACGGAAGGGGTGTTCCCACACGTGCTGCCAGCCACGCTACGCAGGGTCATACCCAACGCGGTGGCGGCCGTGGAAACTGCTGTGGCGGCGGTCGGGGTCAACGGCGAGGTCAGTCCTCAACTTCCCCCGCAGGATCCGCCTCAAAACCCTCCTAGTCTGTGTTTTCAGGCCCATGTGACGCCAGTGGGAGGCAGGGTTCGCCATCACCACCTCCACTGGCGCACTGTCACTTCGGACAGGTGGGTGCTGCAGATAGTCCGAAGGGGCTACTCCCTCCCCTTCGAGGTGGCGACTCCTGCCATGCCACCGTGAATCGGGGGAATCATTTGCGACTTCTGCAGGAGGAAGTTACGGCCCTCTTGGCCAAGGGGGCCATCGAGCGCGTTCCTGGGCCAGAAGTAGGGTGTGGTTGCTACTCCCACTACTTTCTGGTACCCAAGAAGGGCAAAGGGGGCCTACGCCCTATCTTGGACCTACGGAACGTCAACGGCTTCCTCCGGAAGGAGAAGTTCAAAATGCTGACTCTGGCTCAGGTCTTAGCTGCCCTGGACCCAGGAGACTGGATGGTAGCGTTGGACTTGCATGATGCCTATTTCCACATTCCCGTCCTGCCGGCTCACCGGCGCTACCTGCGGTTCACGGTTGGCCACGAGCACTTTCAGTACACCGTGCTCCCCTTCGGCCTTACCAGCGCCCCACGGGTCTTCACGAAGGTGATGGCGGTGGTCGCAGCTCATCTGCGCAGGTTAGGGGTTTCAGTCTTCCCCTACCTCGACGACTGGCTGTTGAAGGCGGGCTCGCCCCAGACAGTCGTCCGCCACCTCCAGACTACGGCAGGTCTCCTGCACCAGCTGGGGTTCTCCATCAATGTGCCAAAGTCACACCTGTGCCCCTCTCAGAAGCTCCTCTTCATCGGAGCGATTCTCGACTCGGCGCAGTTTCGGGTTTATCCTCCCGAACAGCGGGTTCGGGATATTCAGGCTGTGATTCCGATCTTTCGGCCTTTATCCCGGGTCTCGGTCAGGTTGACGCTGCGGCTTCTGGGGCTGATGGCCTCCTGCATCCTACTGGTGCATCACGCCAGGTGGCGGATGCGGGCTCTGCAGTGGGACCTGAAGTTTCAGTGGGCCCAGCATCAGGGCAACCTGTCCGACCACGTCCTGATCTCGGAGGGCACTGCGAGACAGCTGCAGTGGTGGCTCACGGACCGCGATTGGGTCGGTGGCAGGTCCCTCTCACTTCCCCAGCCGGAGCACGTAGTTGTGACGGATGTGTCCCTCCAGGGCTGGGGAGGCCACATGGGAGAGGCGAAGATCCGAAGACTCTGGTCTCCGGCGGAGTCCCGGCTCCATATCAACTTTTTGGAGCTGCGGGCGATTCGTCTAGCACTGAAGGCATTCCTCCCCTCTGTCCGGGGGAGTGTAGTGCAGGTGTTCACGGACAACACCACCGCCATGTGGTACTGCAATAAACAAGGCGGGGTGGGGTCGTGGACCCTTTGCCAGGAGGCTCTGCGCCTCTGGCAGTGGCTGGAACAGCAGGGCGTTGTAGGAAGGTAGATCCCTGACTATGGTTGCCCCCAACTTTTTGCCTGGTGTTTTGCTGGTTTTCTGACTTAGTTGACCTGGGGCCCTGCTATTCAGGACCCCAGGCCTACTGCTCTCTCTGTAAAATGGATTCCATGTACCTTAGGTACATATCTAATTGGATACTGAGTCACCTTATCAGTCCCTGTACAGTGTACCTTAGGTACCCAGGGCATAGGTGTACCCAGGGCCTACCAGGGGCTGCAGCATGTATTATGCCACCCCTGGCTGGCCATCCAAATCTGACACAACTGGCTGCTTGACAGCTGGGCAAAGTGGTGTAATCACCCTTTGCTTTAGATATAGTATTCCTATATCTAACCCTAAAATGGACACATATATTCCTATCAGTCACTCCTATGGCAGGCCTTAACAATCCTGAAGGCAGAGTGCTTGGAATAATGTGAAATGGTGCTCTGGCATGAGCTGAGCCCGTTTGCAGCTTGCGGAACCAAGTCCTAATAGCTGTTCCATGATAACGCGTACCATATACTCTTAAGTGCATTATAATCCTCGCGGTAATATGCCAACTCTGGTATCGCTTTATCAAAACATGTCGAGTAAGGTGTCATACGAATTGGAATACTAACCCCTCGCCAATTCTGGCGACGGGGTTAGCATTCCACCCTTCTAGAGGGACACGACATGTTGGTAACCTGTAACCCCGGTTAAAGTCAGACAGAGCCTTAGCTCCACAAAATGGATGCTGCCACCGAGACACAAGTCTGCCCTCCTGCTGCTGGGAGCCCTCCCAGCGCGGGAGGCAAGGACAAAGGGTTTCCTGTCATGGCGGTGCCAGCACCGTCCCAGACAGGATTTTGTGTATCCTAGGTAGGCAGGGCTTTAGAGGAGGGAGACTGCAAGTGGCACCCCGGTGCTCACTGTGCATAGGCCGGCTTGAACCAGTTCCAGGGGCACACCAGACCCTGAGCTGGGGAAAGCCTGCCAAAGGAGAGGGGTGTAACCACCCCCCTCCTGGTCCCACCCATAGGGCAGGACTTAGTCGCGTGCCAGCCCCCTTTTGCAGGATAAAGGTAGGAGCCGGCCCCCTTCCAAAGGAGATCAATCTTTGAATCCTGAACCGACCTTCTACACGAAGAACTCAAGACTCTTCTCAAGATTTCTCCCTTGTGACTAAGGAGTAGTCACCCTGCAGCAGCAGGCACCAACCAAGCATCGCGGTTTTGCAGCGTGAATCTTTCTGGATTCACTATGCTGTGCATTATTCCGCGGTCTTGTGGTTGGGTCCGGATTCGTAGTCTTTTCTTTGTTTTTTTTTTTGTTTTTTTCTTAGCCCAGGTGGGCGTCGGCGTCACATCCCCTTGGGTGTATTTCCAGTGACGTCGGCATGCTTCCTGCGGAAGCTCCCACTCTTGGGCGCCATCTTCAGATTCTTTTTTTCCGCGGTCGGGTCTGGATCGTTCCCGTTTGGGGCTCCAGACATTTTTGGAGAAAGAAGAAAGAAAATACAGAAAAGACGAGGAGAAGTCATCTGAAGACTCCAGGGGACTTCATCGACGAAAATCCAGCAAGGATAAGGCGTTTTCCATCGAGATCTTCGACGACCGTCGACGAACACGCGACCAGAGAGGCCCTGGACGCTCGAGGATGGACAACACGCTGTTCAAGTTCTGCCGTAACTGCCACCACAAGTACGCGCAGAAGGACCAGCACCCTGTATGCAACCTTTGCCTACCGGTGGACCACGAAAGCGGAGACTGCAACGCCTGTTCCGCCTTCACCATGAAGACCCTTCGTGTGAGAGAGAGGCAGAGGGTAGCACACGCCGCCCTGCAGGGGAAGGCCCCGACTCCGTCACTCTACGAGCTGGGGATGTCCTCCGAGGAAGAAGACAACGCTGCCGCCGAAGACGACAGCTACACGGTCGTAGAGACCGATTACACGAAGACTTCTGACAAGGTAGGAGACTCTTCGGCCCCCAAGAACCCGAGAGACTCTGAGTCTAGAAAAATCGAGGGCAAGACCCCGAAAGCGCCAACGCCAAAAAAGGCGGCGTCCGCGACTACTCCCAGGCCCAGCGGATCCTCCGAGGAGTCCCCGGCGCCGAGAGCTGCTGATCAGCAGAAAACGTCGAAAATCGTCCCCGAAAAGGATCGATCGACGCCGAGGGAGAAAGACCCAAAACTGACGACGACCAGAGACCCGAAATCCGGTTCGACGTCGAAAACTTCGACTCCGAGAGGCACGGCGACGAGCCATCCGCCGAAGAGAGCGGCCGACCCATCCGACGCGGAACACGCGGCCGAGATGGAAAAGAAAAGAAGGCGCCTCGAGGCAGAAATGGAGAACATCATGCAGCGGAAGAAAGATTTCGACGCAAAGATGAAAGCCTTCACGATCCCTCACAAGACCAAGCCACCAGTGATGGAGGCGGTCGAGGAGGAAGAGGAGATCGCCGAAGTCACCGAGGAACAAGACCAAGACGTCGAGGTGATCGACGACCAGGAGGAGTACGAGAATCCCTACGATAGTTACAACTATGGGGAGGAAGAGGAGGGCAAGACAGACACAGAGTCGGCACCCTCGGACCTTCAGGAGGTAGATTACATCGATGTCGACACCGACAGCCCGGAGGAGGTGGTCGACACCTACCCCTCGAGGCCCTCGCCGCCGGACGACATCGGGGCCTACAACTCGGTGATACAATCTGCCGCAGCAGCTTTCAAGCTCAAGCTCGACGAAGAGAAGCAGAAAGCAGACTTCCTTCTAGAAACATTGCTCCCAACACAAACGAGGAGCCAGTTCCTTCCAATGCTCGAGAGCGTCTTGGCTCAGGGGAAGGAAGCTTTCAGGGAGCCCGCAACATGCAAGGCAGTAACTCCCAGAACTGAGAAGAAGTACAAGCATGCCACAAAGGACCCGGCCTACATTCAGGGCACGGTCTCCGCAGACTCCATTATCACGGCCACAGCAAGGAGGAGGGCTAACGTACCCACTACCTCGGGCCCACCACCGGATAAGGAGAGCAAAAGGATGGATCTGGTGGGCAGAAGGATCGAACGGAATGCCGCGACCCACTGGCGCATGGCTAATTCCAACGCCCTGATAAACAGGCACATGTACCAAATCATGGAGGGACTAGGGCAGTTGGTGAAGGACTTGCCCCAGGATGCCAGGCAGAAAGCCGAAAAGCTGGTTGAAGAGGGAAAGAATGCGGCAAATTCTTGCCTTAAGACGGCCCTGGATGGGGCAGACACCGCCAGCAGGCTCATGATGATGGGCGTCACGGAAAGGAGGCACGCCTGGCTCAGGATATCCGGCTTCAAACCGGAGGTGCAACACAGTATCCTGAACACACCGTTCAACGGCAGCACGCTTTTCGGACCAACAGTTGATGAACAGCTCAGCCAACTGAAGAAAGATAACGAAACAGCAAGATCCATGGGAGCATTGCAGTTCAGAGGGAACAAGAGGGGCACCCCGTCACGGAGGCCCGGCGGGAGAGGCGGAAACCAGCCAGGTACATCACACCAGGCTTTCCAGCAAACGCACCAGGCAGACTCGCAGACTCAGCAGGGTCATCAGAAGCAGTCCTGGCAGTACCAACAAAGAGGCCAGTCCTTTCGAGGGAGAAATGGACGGGGACAAAATAGAAGAGGGGGCCAGCAGCCCACCTCCAAGTGACTTCAAAAAACTCCGTGTGCCCGCCCGCAAAAAAGACCCCAGGGGGCAGCACGTACAGATGGGTCAAGACAAACTAGACACCTACGACCACATGACACCAGTGGGAGGAAGATTAAGATTTGACTCCGAGAGTGGAGAGAAATCACATCAGACAAATGGATCCTCAACATTATCCAATTCGGATACTGCATAGAGTTGGAGGGGAGGCCAACAAGCAGAAAACCAAAAAGAAGGCCACTAGCAGGCAAGCAGCTGCAGTGCCTTCAGGAAGAAGCAAAAGAACTCCTGCAGAAGCAGGCCATAGAACGGGTACCCTTCAAGGAAAGAAACACAGGAGTATACTCAACGTACTTCCTGGTACCAAAAGTAGACGAGACAATGAGACCCATTCTCGATTTACGGTTCATGAACAAATTCATAAGAACGCAAAAATTCAAAATGACCTCCCTGCAAGAGGTGCTCCCACAATTGCAGATCGGGGACTTCATGGTCACTATAGACCTCAAAGACGCATACCTGCACATCCCAATGAACAGAAAGCACAAACACATGCTCAGGTTCACCGTCGGAGAAAGCCACTACCAATTCACGACACTGGCCTTTGGTCTAAAATCGGCACCAAGAGTTTTCACAAAGTGCCTCGCAGCAGTCGCAGCGCACCTAAGAAGGCAAGGAATACACGTATACCCTTACCTGGACGACTGGCTGGTGAAAGCAAACTCATACCAGAAATGCAAGCTGCACGCACATACAGTGACCAGCACGCTCATAAACCTGGGGTTCTCCATCCATTGGAAGAAATCATCAATGGAGCCAGAACAAGTGAAGATCTACCTGGGAGCACAGATCAACACCTTACAGGGCAAGGTGTTCCCCAGCGAGAAGAGGGCGAGGGCGCTGGTGAAGGAAACTCGCCTCTACCGGAAGGGACAAGCTCGGACAGTGAGGACTGCGAGCAAGATCATGGGGATGATGGCATCATGCATCCACCTGGTACCGAATGTACGACTCCACATGAGACCCATTCAAGAATGGCTACAGGAGCAATGCACAAGCTACAGGCAGTTGGGAGGATCTAGTGGTTGTAACGCACGCAGTGCAGAAGGAGATGACATGGTGGACCATGGAGAACATAGCAAGGGGAAAGCCTCTAACGCCCCCAACGCCAACAGTGACCATCACCACAGACGCATCCCTGAAGGGATGGGGCGCTCACATGGAGGAGCTCAAGGTGAGGGGACTGTGGACACCGACGGATGCCACAAAGCACATCAATTACTTAGAATTGAAGACAATCTTCCTAGCACTGAAAGCCTTCCAAACAAGGCTGTACAAACACAAGGTGTTGATACAAACAGACAATACCACTGCGATGTTCTACATCAACAAGCAGGGGGGCACCCAGTCGGCCCCGCTTTCAACGCTAGCGCAGGAGATATGGAGATGGGCCATCCCTCTCAAGATAGACCTGCTGGCCATACACCTGCCAGGGAAGGACAACATACAGGCAGATTGGCTCAGCAGGCAGACATCGGCATCCCACGAGTGGGAGCTCAATGCTCAGGAGACAAGGCGCCTATTCGACAGATGGGGAACTCCATCGGTGGACCTGTTTGCCACACGCCAGAATGCAAAATGCCGAAACTTCGCATACAGGCAGCCCGAGGAAGGGTCACTAGGGAATGCCCTATGGATAGATTGGTCAAGGACATTTGCCTACGCCTTTCCCCCGATACCACTGATGCACAGAGTACTGAGCAAGTGCAGAGCGAGCAACATGACACTGATACTGGTCGCACCACAGTGGGCGAGGCAGACATGGTACTCGCATATCATGGAGATGACACAGTGTGCACCCCACAGATTCAGCAGGAGGAAAGACTTACTCTCCATGCAGAACGGAGAGGTGCTACACCCAGAACCAGAGAGCATGAGCCTAGTAGCGTGGCTCCTGAGGACATAGAGTTCGCACATTTAAGATTGCCAGAAAGTACACTGAAGGTCCTGCGGGAGGCAAGAAGGCCTAGCACTCGGAAGTGCTATGTGGCAAAATGGAAGAGGTTCACAATATGGTGTAGACAAGAAAGACTTCACAATAAAATGAAGAAGGACTCCACAGTGCTAAAGTACCTGACGCACTTGCTAGAGAAGAACCTTAGCTCATCCTCCTTGAGGGTTCACTTAGCAGCGATAGTCGCCTACACAAGGGGTGAAACTTGCAGGAGTTTCTTCACATCACAGGTGGTGAAGAGATTCCTAGAAGGGGCGAAAAGGATCGCACCGCCCAAGCGGGTGCCGCCACTGGCATGGAACTTGAACATAGTCCTAACGGAACTCATGAAAGAGCCCTTTGAACCGCTCCACAAGGCGTCCTTAAAGATGCTAACTATGAAAACAGCTTTCCTGGTTGCAATAACGTCCCTACGCAGGGTAAGCGAGCTTCAGGCTCTGACGCTACAAGAACCCTACATACAAATACACAATGACAGGGTTGTGATGAGGACTGACCCAAACTTCATGCCGAAGGTGGTATCGAAATTTCACATGAACCAGTCTATACAGATACCGAGTTTTTTCCAAAAACCAACAACTGCCGCAGAGCGAGCTCTGCACACCCTGGACGCCAGAAGGGCAGTCATGCACTACATCGAAAGGACGAAGGGACACAGGAAAACAAAACAGTTCTTTGTGTCATTCGCCAACAGTTACATGGGGAAAGCAGTAACTAAAAAGACCATTGCACGATGGATCGCACAGACAATCCAACTCTGCCACAAGCGTGCAGGACATGAGCTAGCAGAGGGGACACGTGCCCACTCCACTAGGAAAAAGGGCGCTACAATAGCCTTCCTGGCTAACACACCCATACAAGACATATGCCTGGCGGCAACATGGGCTTCGGTGCACACGTTCACGAAGCACTACTGTGTGGACATACAGATGAACAAGGAAGCTCAAGTTGGACAGAAGGTGCTACAGCACATATTCAATACCGAACGCTCATCTTCCACCCAACCGCCACAGAAATGAGAAACCGCTACAAAATCTATGCACAGCATAGTGAATCCAGAAAGATTCACGCTGCAGAACGAATAGTTTTCTTACCTGTCGGTGTAGTTTTGCAGCTTGAAGATCTTTCTGGATTCACTAGCGAACCCACCCACCTCCGCCAGAAAGATGAGGCTGGAGAGAGAAGAGGTGGTTAACAAAAGAAAGGATTTAAAAAAAAGTACAAAGCGGTAAAATACCAACTAAATAGAACATTGCCATTACTTCGGAAACGAAAGAAACACAGAAAAAAAGAACCCGAAGATGGCGCCCAAGAGTGGGAGCTTCCGCAGGAAGCATGCCGACGTCACCGGAAATACACCCAAGGGGGTGTGACGCCGACGCCCACCTGGGCTAAGAAAAAAAAAAAAGAAAAGACTACGAATCCGGACCCAACCACAAGACCGCGGAATAATGCACAGCATAGTGAATCCAGAAAGATCTTCAAGCTGCAAAACTACACCGACAGGTAAGAAAACTATTTGTTTGTTGCCAGTCTCTCCTTCGGATCAAGACTGCTCCAGCACGACCAGAACCGGCTTCCCTGGCACCTCTGACCTCAACCTACATCATCAGCCCAGCTGTGATCCGTGGGTGCGACGAGACCTTGAGGGACCGGCCATCTTCAGAACTGCACGACGCTTGTCCAGCACGACCACCGAGTGACCCTCGACCGAGTGCTTTGGGCTAAGAGAAGCCCCGACCCTGAGCAGCTCCAGCACCGAAGTTCAGCCCCCCTGCATCCACGAGATCTGCGTGGGGCCCTTCTTCTCTTGACTGCTCACCGCGTTGTCCAGGTCACTTGCCCGTTGGCTAGTGGCCCTTTTACGACGCTTCACGACGACAAACACCGCTGGTCTGGTTGCTCCAGACTGGCCCTTGCGTCCCTCCATCAGAGAAGCACCCTGGACCCTCCTGGTCCACTCAAGACGCCATTTTAGGTCCACCGCGTGGGCCTTGCATTTGCCAAGACTTGTTGCCCCAATCCTGGGTCCAGCGACGTCGACAGCAGAGACCTTTGTGGGACAGCTCGCACCTCCATCCTGGTCGCCGACAACGCCTCCTGGTCCGAGAGACTGCAGAGCCCAGCAGCGCCCACTCACCTGGTCGAGGTGACTTCGTCCGGTGCCACCCTGGTGCCCACCTAAATCACTGGCTAGTGATTCAGAACTTGGTCCCCTCTGCTTTCAGGTTTTCTTCTTCCCTGATCCAGGCTTGGATCTCCACCAACTTTCTTCACTGGTCGCCTGCCAGCAACTTCTTTCTTCAGGCTCCTGGTTCTTCAACGAGGGTTTCCGACGCAACTTCAACCCTATGCAGCCGCAGCCCCTGGGCTAGGTAAACTGAGTACCCCGGTGCTCCAGCATAGTCCAACACCCTAAGCGTCCGGATCCACTCCCGTTTTCGACCCACCTAGTCGGGTTCGCCCGAGAACAGTAACTTTGTGATTGCTAACCTCCATAGACTTTTTCCCGCCTTACGCGTGAGAGTTCCCACTCTGCACACGACGTCCACAGGCCTCCTGCTCCTAAAACAAGTGTTTAGTATTGTAGGCCTAGCGATTCCAAAGTCTATGAGAATAGTTACTTACCTGCTAGTAATTCGCATTCCACTTCTTGTGTATATGGTTTTTCGTGCCCCTCGGGCATTTGTGTAAATTGTGCGACTTAAAGTATTTTTATAAGAGTTTTGTTGTGTGCTTAGCTCCCTGACTCATAAAGAGCCAGGGTAGTCTTGTTAGAAATAAATACACGTTTATTTTTATAACACCTTGTGTGGTGTCCTTTCACTTGGTGTTCAAGGGGTAATGTGATGGTAAAACAGCTGGCTTAACACGCCCTCTAGAGTCTTAGCCTTAGACTGCTCGTATCCATGCTACTAGGATAGCTGGTCTATAAGGTTGACTTACAACCAATCATCAATAAGGGTTGTCTGGACTGATACATAGTGATCACTAGAATAGTGAGCACTGCATATCAGGCCAACTTCTCACAGGCGTGACCCTGGTTGTTCAACACCTGGCAGGTTCTCTGAACGCCAGGGCGGACGAACTCAGCCGTCGGTGCATGATGGATCACGAATGGCGTCTGAACTCGGATGTGGCGCAAGGCCTCTTTCAGCAATGGGGAGAGCCTTGGTTAGATCTATTTGCCACAGAAGAGAATGCGCAATGTCATCAGTTCTGCGCGTTGGAATTCCCAAGGCGGCACTCGCTCAGCGACGCTTTTCATCACGTGTGGAGTTGCGGTCTGTTATACGCCTAAAGAAGATCAAGCGCGGCCGGGCACAAGTCATCCTTGTGGCTCCGGACTGGGCACGAAGGTACTGGTATCCAGAGCTACTCAATATGTCAGTCGATTCCCCGGTTCGTCTGCCTCTTCAGGAGGACCTTCTGTCGCAGCAGCAGGGGACGGTCCTCCACCCGAACCTGTCCAGTCTCCACCTTCATGCTTGGAGATTGAGCGGCGACAGTTGAGGCCATTTGACTTGCCTCCTGAAGTCTGTAATGTCATTCTGGCAGCCAGGCGTCCCTCCACAAAGTCGGTATACGCCTGCAGGTGGAACAGATTTGTGGCATGGTGCACAGCAAAGGCTGTGGATCCTCTCTCTGCCCCTCTTTCTGAGGTTCTCCTCTTTCTTCTTTCTCTTGCCCAGCAGGGCTCTGCTCTGGGCACTATTAAGGGCTACCTTTCTGCCCTTTCAGCCTTTCTGAGGCTGCCTGAAGGTTTGATCAACCTTCATTGTTCAAGTCCGCTATTGTAAATAGATTTCTAAAGGGCATCACACACACGTTTCCTCCTGTTCAGTTTGTGATGCCTCAGTGGGATTTGAACCTTGTTTTTACGTTTCTGATGTGTGCTCCCTTTGAGCCACTTCACAACTGTCCACTCCGCCTTCTTACTCTGAAGACTGCTTTCCTGGTTGCCTTCACCTCTGCCAGGAGCGTGAGTGAGCTCCAGGCCCTTTCTTGTACTCCACCTTTCCTTTCTGTCCATCCGGACAAGGTTGTGTTGCGTACTAAGCCATCTTTCCTGCCCAAGGTTGTCACAGCCTTCCACATCGGGCAGTCTATCACCTTACCAACCTTCTTTCCGCCACCGCATCCCTCTAAAGAGGAAGAGCGACTCCACTGTCTGGACCCAAAACATGCGCTCTCATTCTATTTGGATCGCACACGCCAGTTGGTTACGTGGGCGCTAAGAAGGGGAAAGCGGTGCACAAGAGGACCATCTTCCGGTGGATCATCTTGTGTATCCAGGCTACTCCTTGGCTAAGAAGGAGCCCCCTGTTGGGTTACGGGCTCATTCCACCCGAGCCACGGCAACTACAACTGCCCTGGGCCAGGGAGTGCCCTTACAAGACATCTGTCAGGCAGCTACGTGGGCATCGCTGCACACGTTTGCAAGGCACTACCGCCTGGACAGCCAAGTCCGGAGGGATGGCTTCTTTGGCCGTTCTGTCCTCCAGGACTTTCTGGTGTGATTATTGGTTCGCAGACCCACCACCGGGGTTGGTATTGCTGGGGTATCTATTCTAAGGTAAGGAATCTATCACTAACGTGTCTCTTTCAGATGCACAAGTTACTACTTGTGTAACGATATATCTGTAAGAGACATTAGTTAGTGATAGATTCCTTACCGACCCAGCCATCCTCCCCGTTCTGCGAACCGATATCTAGGGTTAGGGTTACCCCCTTTCAGGGCCCTAGTTTCAATGGCACCAGTGTTGGTTTTTAACATGGCTCAGCGCTTCTGGCGCGGAAAAGCTGTGTCTAAGAACTGACGTCAGCACGCGGAGGCGGTGTCTAAGTACTCCGACGACGTCATCACGGCGCCGCCGACGCGGAGCAGCAGACGACGCCTACCGACGCGCAAGGGTACTGCTACGCAAAAAAATTCCGGATCCAGTCTGCCGCCTGGGGATATTCTAAGGTAAGGAATCTATCACTAACTAATGTCTCTTACAGATATATCGATACACAAGTAGTAACTTGTGCGACTGGCTAGTAAAAGCAAACTCAAACCAGAGATGCAAGCGGCACGCACAAACGGTGACGACCACGCTCCTAAACCTGGGGTTCTCCATCCATTAGAAGAAATCCTCAATGGAGCCAGAACAAGATAAGATCTTCCTGGGAGCACAGATCAACACCTTACAGGGCAAGGTGGTCCCCAGCGAGAAGAGGGCGAGAGCGCTAGTGAAAGAAACTCGGCTCTACCAGAAGGGGCAAGCTCGGACAGTGAGGACTGCGAGCAAAATCATGGGCATGATGGCATCATACATCCACCTAGTACCAAATGTTCGGCTCCACATGAAACCCATTCAAGAATGGCTACAGGGGCAATGGTCACAAGCTACAGGCCGTTGGGAAGATCTAGTGGTTGTAACGCACTCAGTGCAGAAGGAAATGACATGGTGGAACTTGGAGAACATAACATGGGGAAAGCCTCTAACGCCCCCAACACCAACAGTGACCATCACCACAGACTCATCCCTGAAGGGATGGGGCGCTCACATGGAGGAACTCAGTGAGAGGACTGTGGACACCAGCAGATTCAACCAAGCACATCAATTACCTGGAATTGAAGACAATCTTCCTTGCATTGAAAGCTTTCCAAACGAGGCTGTACAAGCACAAGGTATTGATACAAACAGACAACACCACAGCAATGTTCTACATCAACAAGCGGGGTAGGACACAGTCAGCCATGCTTTCAAAGCTAGCAAAGGAGATATGGAGATGGGCCATCCCACTCAAGATAGACCTGCTAGCCATACAACTACCAAGGAAGGACAACGTACAAGCAGATTGGCTCAGCAGACAGACATCGGCATCCCACGAGTGGGAGCTCAATGCACAAGAGACAAGGTGGCTGTTCGACAGATGGGGAACACCATCAGTGGAACTTTTTGCCACACGCCAGAATGCAAAATGCCAAAACTTCGCAGCCAGACAGCCCGAGGAGGGATCCCTGGGGAATGCCCTATGGATAGATTGGTCCGGGACATTTGCTTACGCTTTTCCCCCCGATACCGCGGATGCACAGAGTGCTCAGCAAATGCAGAACGAGCAACATGACCCTGATACTGGTCGCACCACAGTGGGCCAGACAGAACTGGTACTCGCAGATCATGGAGATGACACAGTGTGCACCCCACAGATTCGGCAAAAGAAAAGACCTGCTCTACTTGCAGAACGGAGAAGTGCTGCACCCAGAACCAGAGAGCCTGAGCCTGGTGGCATGTCTCCTGAGGACATAGAGTTTGCACATTTAAAACTACCAGAAAGCACCCTGAGGGTTCTTCGGGAGGCACGAAAACCCAGCACTCGGAAGTGCTATGTTGCGAAGTGGAAAAGATTCACAATGTGGTGCAGAAGAGAAAAGCTTCACAATAAAATGAAGGACTCCACAGTGCTAAAGTACCTCACGCACCTGCTGGAGAGCAACCTTGGTTCATCCTCGCTAAGAGTTCAATTGGCAGAGATAGTCGCTTACACAAGAGGAGAAACGTGCAAGAGTTTCTTCACATCACAAGTGGCGAAAAAATTCCTGGAAGGAGCGAAGAGGATCGCACCACCAAAATGGGTGCCGCCACCTGCATGGAACTTGAACATAGTCCTAACAGAACTCATGAAAGAGCCTTTTGAACCACTTCACAAAGCCTCCCTAGAGATGCTAACAATGAAAACAGCTTTCCTGGTTGCAATAACGTCCTTACGCAGAGTAAGAGAACTTCAGGCACTAACGCTACAAGAACCCTACATACAAATACACAATGATAGGGTTGTGATGAGAACAGACCCACACTTCATGCCAAAGGTGGTGTCCAAGTTCCACATGAACCAGTCTATGCATTCCTCAAATGTACATAAATATGTTAGCCCAGCACACTCAATACACAGAAATCAAAACGTATACAGTCAGTAATGCAGAAATTTTTCAAAGGCGAGTCGGTTGTATTTCAATTCTTTCTTTATTTTTCATTCTTTAAAACACTTTTGAAACCGCCAACGCGTTTCGTCCCCTCCAGGGACTTCTTCAGGGCTTGCAATGTAAAGTGAGCGTATTTCGATAATTAATTTCTCATTGAGTCAGGACAGAAGATTTTTCAGATTTAATACACTTCCTTAACTATCATATTCCATGTGGTTTTGGGCAGGAAATTTTTCTTGTTTTAATCAGCACAGTATCCCGGACAATGTAGTCCCAGTCCCGCACACGTCCTCGGCAAGGTCCGTCCTATCGCAAATCCGGAAGCGTCTTTCTGGATTCACTAGCGAACCCACCCACCTCCGCCAGAAAGATGAGGCTGGAGAGAGAAAAGGTGGTTAAAACAGAGACAAATACTAAAACTTAAAGGTTAAAAGCGGAAAATTACTTAATGGAACATTGCCATAACTTCGGAAACAGAACAAACACGGAAAAAAGAATACGAAGATGGCGCCCAAGAGTGGGAGCTTCCGCAGGAAGCATGCCGACGTCACCGGAAATACACCCAAAGAGGGGTGAAGCCGACGCCCACCTGGGCTAAAAAAAAAACAAAGAAAAGACTACGATTCCGGACCCAACCACAAGACCGGACCCAACCACAAGACTGCGGAATAATACACAGCATGGTGAATCCAGAAAGCTCTTCAAGCTGCAAAACTATACCGACAGGTAAGAAAACTATTCGTTTAGAGGCCAGCAGATTTTCTGCACCAGCATGTGTGCAGTGCTGAAGCCTGAGGTCAGTTTAAAAGCAGCACTGTTTGCTAGGACAGCTTTTAAACCTTAAATTGTGCCCAAACTCGGCTTTGGGGGTAGGGGCCCTTAAACATGAAAAACCTACCATGTTTTTGCATATTAGGGACCCGCAGGGTCACCCCTGGGATACCTAGGGGTGGGGGGCTCAGTTATCTATAAGGTACACCCTTATAAAACGAGTTTTTATATGCCTGGGTAAAGTGAAGCTTTACTTTTAACTCCCCACATTGTATTAAAGAGCTGCTCACCTGGTAGGTGGGGGCCATGTACAGCCTCTCCAAGCTAAAATCCAAATTATTTTGGACTGGACAGCTCCTGTTACCCAGACTCAGGTCAGGGCATTCCAGGGACTGACAGGGTACTATAGAAGGTTTGTTCAAAATTATGGGACCATTGTCCGGTAAGGGTGATAGTGGCAGCGTAAGGGTGATAGTGGCAGCGTCACCTCGACCCGCTCGCTCGCCTGAGCTTTCTGACACACTGTCTATGTTGTGCTGAGTGCGCTCTTGAAACTGATGCAATTTTAATAATTACTGATTGAAAAGTTCGAAAATTTTAAAATATTATATTGACATATTACTTTGCTCACACTTGCTCCTGCATTCACTGCTGGTGGTTCATTTGCTCATTGTAGCCACAATTTAACCCGTTACCTGCGCTTCCTCCTGAGCCCTGACTTTGAAAGGGTGGGAGGACACCACTTCCTGTTTGGACACCGCTTAGCGGTTAGCGCTCTAGCGGTTCACTTGCTCGGGGCTATTTAGCCCTCGCCTCTCTCCGTACGCGTCGCGGGAGCGCGCAGCGGGGCCGTAGCTGAGCCGAAGAGTAGCCAAAGAGTGGCCCGTCTGCGCCCGTCCCGACAGGACGGGGCCAGGGGCCACTTACTCTGCCCATTTTAATCATGGAGCCTGTGAGAAGTTGGCCTGATATGCAGTGCTCACTATTCTAGTGAACACTATGCATCAGTCCAAACAACCCTTATTGAGGATTGGTTGTAAGTCAACCTTATAGACCAGCTATCCTAGTAGCATGGATACGAGCAGTCTAAGGCTAAGACTCTAGAGGGCGTGTTAAGCCAGCTGTTTTACCATCACATTACCCCTTGTACACCAAGTGAAAGGACACCACACAAGTTGTTATGAAAATAAACAGATATTTATTTATAACAAGACTACCCTGAACTCTTTATGAGTCAGGGAGCTAAGCACACAACAAAACTCTTACGAAAATACTGAAAGTCGCACAATTTACACAAATGCCCTAGGGGCACGAAAAACCATATACTCAGTAAGTGGAATGCGAACTTGCTAGCAGGTTAGTAATACTTTTCTAGACTCAGGAATCGCTAGGCCTACAATTCTAAACACTGGGATTAGATGCAGGAGGCCTGTGGATGTCGTGTGCAGAGTGGGAACTCTCACGCGTAAGGCGGGAAAAAGTCTATGGAGGCTAGCAGTTGCAAAGTTACTGTTCTCGGGCGAACCCGACTAGGTGGGTCGAAAACGGGAGTGGATCCGAACACTTAGGGTGTTGGACTATGCTGGAGCACCGGGGTATTCAGTTTACCTAGCCCAGGGGCTGCGGCTGCATAGGGTCGAAGTTGCGTCGGAAACCCACGTTGAAGAACCAGGAGCCTGAAGGAAGAAGTTGCTGGCAGGCGGCCAGTGAAGAAAGTTCGTGGAGATCCAAGCCTGGATCAGGGAAGAAGAAAACCTGAAAGCAGAGGGGACCAAGTTCTGAATCACTAGCCAGTGATTAGATGGGCACCAGAGTGGCACCGGGCGAAGTCACCTCGACCAGGTGAGTGGGCGCTGCTGGGCTCTGTAGTCTCTCGGACCAGGAGGCGTTGTCGGCGACCAGGATGGAGGTGCGAGCTGTCCCACGAAGGTACTTGCTGTCGACGTCGCTGGACCCAGGATTGGGCAACAAGTCTTGGCAAATGCAAGGCCCACGCGGTGGACCTAAAATGGCGTCTTGAGTGGACCAGGAGGGTCATGGGTGCTCCTCTTTTGGAGGGGAGCAAGGGCTAGTCTGGAGCAACCAGACCAGCAGTAGTTGTCGTCGTGAAGCGTCGTAAAAGGGCCACTAGCCAACGGGCAAGTGACCGGGACAACGCGGTGAGCAGCAAAGAGCAGAAGGGCCCCACGCAGATCTCGGGGATGCAGGGGGGCTGAACTTCGGTGCTGGAGCTGCTCAGGGTCGGGGCTTCTCTCACCCCAAAGCACTCGGTCGAGGGTCACTCGGTGGTCGTGCTGGACAAGCGTCGTGCAGTTCTGAAGATGGCCGGTCCCTCGAGGTCTCGTCGCACCCACGGATCACAGCTGGGCTGATGATGCAGGTTGAGGTCAGAGGTGCCAGGGAAGCCGGTTCTCGTCGTGCTGGAGCAGTCTTGATCCGTAGGAGAGACTGGCAACAAACCGCGATGCTTGGTTGGTGCCTGCTGCTGCAGGGTGACTACTCCTTAGTCACAAGGGAGAAAATCTTGAGAAGAGTCTTGAGTTCTTCGTGTAGAAGGTCGGTTCAGGATTCAAAGATTGATCTAATTTGGAAGGGGGCCTGCTCCTACCTTTATCCTGAAAAAGTGGGCTGGCACGCGACTAAGTCCTGCCCTATGGGTGGGACTAGGAGGGGGGTGGTTACACCCCTCTCCTTTGGCGGGCTTTCCCCAGCTCAGGGTCTGGTGTGCCCCTGGAACTGGTTCAAGCCGGCCTATGCACAGTGAGCACTGGGGTGCCACTTGCAGTCACCTTCCTCTAAAGCCCTGCCTACCTGGAATACACAAAACCCTGTCTGGGACGGTGCTGGCACCGCCCCTGGCAGGATACCCTTTGTCCTTGCCTCCTGCTCTGGGAGGACTCCCAGCAGCAGGAGGGCAGACTTGTGTCTCGGTGGCAGCATCCATTTTGTGGATGCTAAGGCTCTGTCTGACTTTAACCGGGGTTATAGGTTACATACATGTCGTGTCCCTCTAGAAGGGTGGAATGCTAACCCAGTCGCCAGAATTGGCGAGGGGTTAGTATTCCAATTCGTATGACACCTTACTCGACATGTTTTGATAAAGCGATACCAGAGTTGGCATATAACCGCGAGGATTATAGTGCACTTAAGAGTATATGGTATGCGATATCATGGAAACGGCTAAGGGATAGATCCCGAAAGCCGCAGACAGGCTCAGCTCATGCCAGAGCACCATCTCACACGATTCCAAGCACTCTGCCTTCAGGATTGTCAAGGCCTGCCATAGGAGTGACTGATAGGAGATCTGTGTGTCCATTTAGGTTTAGATATAGGTATACTATATCTAAAGCAAAGGGTGTTTACACCACTTTGCCCCAGCTGTCAAGCAGCCAGTTGTGTCCGTTTGGTTAGTCAGCCCAGGGGTGGCATAATACATGCTGCAGCCCCTGGGAGACTTCTGGGTGCACCTCAGCCCTGGGTACAGGGACTTAGAGAGGGCCCAGTGCCAAATCAGTACCTGGGTACAATTTGGAATAGAGAGAACAGCTAGGCTGTGGGTCTGATTAGCAGGCCCACAGCCAGGGAAGTCGTAAACCAGTGAAGCAAAAAGCAAAAATCTGGGTGATCATAGGATTGCAGACCCTACTCTCCTACAGAGCCTTTGAAAGCCTCACGACTCGGGTACACCTCCCAAGCTCTATTAGACCTACAGCCCCAGGGGGTGGAGAGATGTGTTAGTGGCTGTTGGCCAAGTCCTGAAGGACCCTTTTCATGTGCTGTATGTAGGTTTCAGGCTACACAAACATCTATTATTGTGGGACATGTCAGGGAGAATACATCTATGATGAAAGGCTGGAAAAGCTTTCTTCTTCATGTTCGCTCCTTACCGCAACACCATTTACAAATATGGGATCTTATCCATACTCTTCAAACTGAGGTCAGCTTCCTTACGGAAACATGGCTAAAACCGCATACCACCCCTTCTATCACTCTGGGGATCCCTACGGGGTATAAAATCCTAAGACAGGGTCGCCCTGATAAAATTGGTGTTGGCATTGCCATAATATATAAAGAACACCTTAAAGTATCTGTTATAGAACAGATCAACCAACTTTCTATGGAAGTTATGATCTTTAAAATTATGATAGGACCTAAGGAGCACTGGAAGGGTGCCTTAGTTTATCGCCCCCCTGGACCCAATGCTGGCTTTACTTTAGCCCTGACTGAAATATTAGCACAGCATATGAAAGCTAAAGAAAAGTTTATTCTATTAGGTGATTTTAACTTTCATGCGGACAATTTAGACCACCCAGAAACAAAGACCTTAATGTCTGATCTTGCCTTACTGGGATTTGCTCTACAGAATAGTGGATCCACTCATAGAGGTGGCCATACACTGGATTTAATTTTTGCAAACTGCACTACTATATATTGTCATCCCCCTAAAGTAGTTAATTGGTCAGACCACAGTATGCTTGAATTTACCTTCATGGGCTTAAATAAATCAAATAAACCTCCTACTGCCCCGACCATCAAGCGAAGGTCCTGGCATAAGATCACCTTAGAAAACAGTGGAAGAAGTCTGGAAGGAGCCGGTAATATTGAATTCTGATGACGCTGAGTCAGCCCTGTCCAAATTTAACACCACTCTATTAGACATGATCAATCATCTGGCCCCTCAAAAAACAATTAAACAACCCTCTGTGGCCAAGAGAGAGGTATGGTATACAGAATCCTTAAAATCAGAAAAACAAGGGTGTAGGAAGCTGGAAAAACTCTGGAGGAAAACCCATACTAGTGAAAATAAGACCAAAAAGCCATGTCAATCAATCAATCAATCAAAGACATTTATAGAGCGCGCTACTCACCCGTAGGGTCTCAAGGCGCTAGGGGGGGAGGGGGGGGAGGGTGCCGTTACTGCTCGAACAGCCAGGTCTTGAGCTTCTTCCTGAAGGAGAGGTGGTCTTGGGTCAGGCGTAGGTCGGGAGGGAGGGAGTTCCAGGTCTTGGCGGCCAGGTAGGAGAAGGACCTTCCTCCTGTTGTCGCTCTTCGGATGCGGGGGACGGCGGCGAGGGCGTGGCTGGTTGATCGGAGGTGGCGCTTGGGAGCGTAGAAGTTGACTCGGTTGTTGAGGTAGCTCGGGCCTTGATCGTGTAGGGCTTTGTGTGCGTGGGTGAGGAGACGGAAGGTTATTCTTTTGTTGACGGGGAGCCAGTGCAGGTCTCTCAGATGTCCGGATATGTGGCTGTTTCGTGGGAGGGCGAGGATGAGTCTGGCTGAGGCGTTCTGGATTCGCTGGAGTCTCTTCTGGAGCTTGGCGGTGGTTCCGGCGTAGAGGGCGTTGCCGTAGTCCAGACGGCTGGTGACGAGGGCCTGGGTGACCGTCTTCCTGGTCTCGGTGGGGATCCACCAGAAGATCTTCCGTAGCATGCGCAGGATGTTGAAGCATGACGAGGAGACGGCGTTGACTTGTCTGGTCACGGAGAGGGAGGAGTCCAGGATGAAGCCTAGGTTGCGTGCGTGGTCCGTCGGTTTGGGTGCGGTGCCCAGGGCGGGGGGCCACCAGGAGTCGTCCCAGGCGGAGGGCGAGGAGCCCAGGATGAGGACCTCTGTCTTGTCTGAGTTCAGTTTCAGGCGGCTGGTCGTCATCCACTCGGCTACATCTTTCATCCCTTCGTGCAGGTTGGCTCTGGCGGCGGCGGGGTCGCTGGTCAGGGAGAGGATCAGCTGGGTGTCATCGGCGTAGGAGATTATGTTGAGGTTGTGTTGTCTTGCGATGGCCGCGAGGGGGCTCATGTAGACGTTGAAGAGGGTGGGACTCAGCGAGGATCCTTGAGGGACGCCGCAGATGACTTCGGTGGCCTCTGACTTGTACGGTGGTAGGCGGACTCTCTGTGTTCTTCCGTCGAGGAAGGAGGTGATCCATTCCAGAGCCTTCTCCTGGATTCCGACGTTGCTGAGGCGCTGTACTAGGGTGCGGTGGCAGACAGTGTCGAATGCCGCGGAGAGGTCCAGGAGGATGAGGGCCGCTGTTTCTCCGTTGTCCATCAGGGCTCGGATGTCATCGGTGGCAGCGATGAGGGCGGTCTCAGTGCTGTGGTTGGCTCGGAAGCCAGACTGAGAGGGGTCGAGGGCTCCATTCGTCTCGAGGAAGGCGGCCAGCTGTTTGTTGACGGTCTTCTCGATGACTTTGGCCGGGAACGGGAGGAGCGAGATGGGACGGTAATTCTTGAGTTCGGTGGGGTCCGCTGTAGGTTTCTTGAGTAGAGCGCTGAGTTCGGCGTGCTTCCTGTCTGCTTATTATAAAAATATTAAGCAAGCAAGAAAGAACAGTATCATTGCACAGCTAGCCGAAGCCGGCAACTCCACCAGAGAGCTGTATAAAATCCTGCAGACTTTCACCAAACCAATTGCATGTGAAAGTCCAGATGAATTTTCACAAACCCTGTGCAATAACATCTCTCAATTCTTGGAGGATAAAATTGAGACAATCTATAAAAAAATCACTATTGCTCAATGTCACAGGGACCTGGAGCCTTCCAGTATGATCCACTCTGACACACCGAGACACCCTACTCACATTTCCAGAAGCCAGTAATAGTGATATTTGGGCACTAATAAATAGTATGAAAACAGGTTCCCAGCTAAGTTAACTGTTACCTTGAATAACATACTTTACCCCACTATTCACAAGATCTTAAACCTCTCCTTTAACCACTTGGCTGCTAAGGGTGTTCGATGAGCTCCATTGACTTTCCATTGAAATCAATGGAAAGTCCATGACGAGTTACCCTTGTCATTAGCGCTGAAGGGGTTAAAGAGGGGCATCTCCCTCGACAGTGGAAGGAGGCAGTTGTGAACCCAATACGGAAGAACACGGCCCTACCATGGACAGAACTCTCCAACCTCCGCCCCATCTCTCTATTGCCTTTTTTGAGCAAACTGGCCGAGAAGCATGTAAATACCCATGTCTCCAGGTTCATAGAGGTGACGGGGCCTGGACCCTTCACAATCTGGGTTCAGGCCCAACTACAGCACCGAATCGGCACTCCTCTCCGTGACTGACAATATCAAGATGTCACAGGATAGAGGAGGCTCGATGATTCTGGTGCTGTTAACCTGTCGGCTGCTTTTGATAGTGTCTCATGACATTCTTCTCGGCCGTTTGCAGAGAGTGGGTATTGGAGGAGTGGCACTGTCCTGGTTGGAGAGTTTTCTCTCCGGCCGCTCACAAGCTGTCAGCGTGGGACCCTATCGCTCCACTTCTAGGGTGCTCACCAAGGGGGTGCCACAGGGCTCATGCCTAAGCCCCACATTATTTAATGTGTATGTGGCCCCCCTTGCTGACATTGTGAGACGGTTTGGGTTCACCCCAGTATCATATGCTGATGACACCCAACTGCTCTTTCCCTTCCACTCCCTCACATCTGATGTGAAGAACAATTTTGCCGAGGGCATGAGAGCAGTGTCCAACTGGATGGCTACCAACTGCCTCCAGTGTAATGTCGGGAAGACCGAGGTAATGCTTTTTGGGAAAGCTAGCATGCTCTGGTCTCCCGACTGGTGGCCCTTAGATCTTGGACCTGTCCCATGCCCAAATCCAACTGTTAAGAACTTGGGAGTGAAGCTCGATCAAAACCTGAGCTTAATGGAGCATGCCAATTTTGTCACAGGAGCTTGTTTTAGAGCAATCGGCCTGTTAAGGCGAGTCTTTCCTCTTCTGCCTGACACCCATAGAAATACTCTTGTACAAGCCCTGGTGATAAGCCGCTTGGATTATTGCAACGGTCTCCTTATATCAGCAAATGAGGAGGCGCTTAACCGTTCGCAGGTGGTCCAAAATACGGCGGCCAGATTAATCTTAAATGCTCCTGCAAGAACTCCGTCTAAACCCTTATTAAATGACCTTCACTGGCTGCCCATACGGCAACGAGTTAAATTCAAAATCTGCTGTTCAGTGCACAAATGTCTTTATGGACAAGGCCCCAGATACTTTGCCCAAAAATGTCAGATATATAAACCTGAACGTCTTCTACGCTCCAGCAACCAGTGTTTACTGGAAACTCCAACCATCAAAAAGGTCAGGCAAGGTGGTCGTGCCTTATCATTTGTGGGACCGACCCTGTGGAATAAACTTCCAACCGACCTAAGACACAATACCAACCATCTGTGCTTTAGGAAAGCCCTAAAAACGCACTTGTTTCAGGAAGTATAACTCACCCTGTGGTATCCTACAGAGGCACCGCATTTCTGTATTTAAGGCGAGCAAAGAGCGGAGATACCCCATGGGTCGATTCTGGTGCGATACAAGCAACTAAATAAATAAATAAATTGTGGGGCCCCTAACAGAACTGACGTCTAAAAAGAGGCCCAAAAAGGTGATTTGGACCCCAGAGTGCCAGAAGGCTGTTGACACTCTGAAAGCTGCTATGTGTTCAGCACCAGTGTTACTGACCCCTGACTACACAAAAGAATTTGTAGTTCAGACTATAGCTTCAGAGCAAGGGATTGGGGCAGTTTTGGCACAGCTAAATGAAGGGGGCCTTGATCAGCCAGTTGCCTTTATTAGCAGGAGGCTTCTTCCCAGAAAGCAGAGGTGGAGTGCCATTGGGAGAGCGGCTTTTGCTGTGGTGTGGTCACTGAAAAAGATGAGACCATTCAAACTGACCACAGGCCTCTCAGGTGGCTCATGCAGATGAGGGGAGAATCCCAAGATGTTAATGTGGTCCATTTCCCTACAGGGAATGGACTTTACAGTGGAACACAGACCTGGGGTTTCCCATGCCGTGCAGATTGACTTTCCAGGTTTTTCCACTTAGCCGATGAGGACTACCAGGGTGTAGGTTAGTAATCCATCACCTTTCGTTTGGGCGGCTATGTTGCTAAGACATCCTGTGCCCTGGGCACCCCCCAACTTTTTGCTGACTGGAACTGGTGGTAACTGACTCTGACCCTGGGCTCTGTTTAACCAGGGCCAGGGCCAAGCTAAAAGGAACACATTAGAATTCAGTTAAGACACCCAACATACACTAGGGTACAGTATGGTATGGTGGGGTACCCCTGTAATTGGTATGACCCACCCCATAAGCCCATAGTATGTAATCAGGCAGGGGCACTCTACTTTAGGGGTAGGGGCCCTTAAAAATGAAAAACCTACCATGCTTTTGCATATTAGGGACCCCCAGGGTCACCCCTGGGATACCTGGGGGTCAGTTAGCTATAAGGTACGCCCTTATAAAATGAGTTTTTATATGCCTGGGTAAAGTGAAATTTACATTTCACTACCCACATTGTATTAAAGAGCTGCTCAAATTCGACTTTGATGCTGGGGGAAGTGGGTATGGAGGATCTGCAATATTTCTGCAGATTCAGAACCCCTGAAGTCTCCCCTATGTGCACAGGGGATGGGGGGTCCTGTAGAAATTAGGGAAATACTTATAAAATATGGTTTTATAAGCCCTGGTGCTAGAAAAGTGGCCCAAGTCATTTTCCCCATTGCAAACCCCATGGCCCATAGGTTAACATGGTAGGAAGTTATTGATTAATAAATATTGATAGGAGAGGATTAGCCGGATCATTCAAAGAATTCGCCGAATGGTTGATGTAAATCCAACAATATGATATTGTTGAATTTCTCCTAAAGTGTACATACAAACAAGTAAGTCTTATAACTTCTTGTAAGTCCAAATTCAGCCTTTCAGTGGTCTTCCCTGATTTGTCAGAGTTGTGGATTAGCCAGGCTGCTTTGAAGAAGTGATAAAGAATCCCTCTGCTGGGAGGGCAGTTTGCTGGTCTATAGGAATGCCAGGCCAGGGTTTGGAGTCGTAAACCATCCTCTTCAAAGGCAGAGGGGATGCCTGGGTTTCAGGTTCACTCTGACACTCTTGACCCAGAGTCAGAGCTAGGCTTAAGGAAGGTATGTGCAGATGGTAGGGGGAGAGTCCATGGAAATAAGCCATCCCAGGGGGTGTGTTTAGCCAGCTCTTACCTCCTTGCTGGAAAATCATCCTTATGGATTTGGAAGAGTGATGCACTCTGGGACAAACTAATGCCACACTCTACAGGATGTGGTCATAACTGAGGAGTTGCCCTGCTCTCAATGGTCAGAAGTGACCTGGTGCTTGACCCAGAGAACTTTGAATAAGTGTCTGAGAGGGGAAGAGCACTCCAGATCTGCTGCTTGAAACTTACCGAAGCAAGAAGTGCCCTGCTGAAAAGATTTTTGCTGTGCAAGGAACTCTAAGGCCTGACCTCTGAAGACTGCACCAAGTGAAACCGTAGCCCTGTGGATTACCTTGCTGCAAAAGAACTCCATGGAACCCCTGCAAGCTACAGGTTAACAGAGCTCACCTGGACAGCCCCACAAATTCAAAGCCTTTAGTACCAGTGGATTTATAAGGGTTTTGTTCAAGTGGATTGAGGAATTGAAGTTTAACACTTTCAAGGACCCTCTTGGAGATTCCAGAACCTTGGATTGTGTTGGATAGTTTGGGACCCGCAAGCAGAACTCCAGAGTGGTGTTCTAACTGGACCACACTTGCGGAAGAGGCAGCCCACAACAGTGGTGAGAAAATTCTTCAGAAAATTTTTGAAGGTGTGTCCCTGACAGAGAATACAAAATGACTAAAAGGGGTACTGTTTGTTTCTAAGCACTAGAATGTGACTAATCTTTAAAAATTCATATCTCTGGTTCCCTACAGTGGATTTTGTTAGTTTTGGTGTCATTTAAAAGATACAGATATCGCCTATTTTTAGTAAATGGTGTTGGATTTTTATTTTGTGTTGTGTCTTAATTATTTACTGAAATGGTGTTTTTAAATGCTTTACATACCTGTCTTTCAAGTTAAGCCTGTCTGCTCGCAGCCACGTTACCAAGGGTTGAGCATAGGAATAATTTTCTAAAACCTATGCTGAGTCCTATCATGTGTTAGTGGCCTTATTTTCAGTGGCAGACCTACATTTGCCCCTACCAATAACCCACTTTCCAACAACCTCCTTCCATCCCGGGCCTCAAAAGGTGTCAGTGAGCCTTTGACAGAAGTGCGTCTTTTGAGCAGTGCCATTAACAAGTCTACGGTGTGGGGCGGAGCCTTTTGTCCCCCATAGCAGGTCACAACGATCAGACAGACCAGCTGCAGGTGCCTGCTGCCAGTTTTCTTGGATTGAGGTTGGGCGTTTCTTTCAAATACTGTGCAATGGAATGAGTTAAAAAACACCTAGAACTAGAAAAGCTTTAAAAGCTTTGCAATAAAAAAAAATCTGAATAGAAACGGAAATCGGCAGTGTTGCTATAAAAACAAAACTCATTCACCCTCCTTCCTAGGCTGAAAGGGGATAGAAGAGAGGAAATCGGAAGTCAGAAGGAGAGCGAGACAAAAGGAAACGAGAGATGGGGAGAAAGACGCAGGTACAGAGGGGGAAAGGAAAGATTGCGTGGAGAGAAGGGCTGATAGGCTGGTATAGAGAGAGAGTAAAGGATGGGAAATGAAAGTGGAGAGAAAGGGGAAGGCGAAGGGAGAGAGTGTGAAAAGTGAATGAATAAACAAAGCATGGATGGAGAAGAGGATATTAGGAGTTTCCTGGTCAGTGAGAATAAGGAACAGGTGGATTAGTACCTCATACACACCTGTGAGTTCTGACAGTTCAGTATTCGACGGCTTGATTTAGAAGCTGGCGGAAAACTATAGAAAAGTACTGAATCTACTTTGGAACTTACCAATGGCACTTCCGTAAACAAACATTGACATAGCCAATAGGTCTTGCCTTTGGGACCTTATAAGTGTTTAGCCATGCAACAGTTGATGTTGTTACACCAAGGATATTGTGCTGGATAACCAAACACTTATAAGGTCCCAAAGGTGAGACCTATTGGCTGTGCCAATGCTTGTTATGTACTTCTAGTGGGAAGCCGTTGGGTCCTGGCAACTTCTCAGTGTGGAGTGCAGCAATAGCAATCTCTGCTGCTGTAATGGGTTCCTCAAGTCCCGTTCTGTCAGTGTCAGACAGGCTGGGGAGGAGTGAGTCTTCTATATTGAGATCGAGGTGCTCGGCCTTGTGCACCAGGCAGCTGATGTAAAAGCTCGCAAAGTGGCATGCCAATTCCTGTGCAATCAGTTGAGTCTGACACCTCCCAGCCAGCCTCCGTCACCAAGGTGGAGGGCTAAATCGTTGCTCACCAGCCAGTGTAAGAGTTTTCTGTCCTTGTCCCCCTTCTGGTAGATTCTGCCTTGTAAAGTGTCAGCCTCCTCAAATCCACAGTGTTTCTCGACAGGATGGTAGGATTTGCAGCATTGCTTCTTACACTGAGCACAATTTGTGCTTAAGGGACACAACCTCTTTGAATCGGGGGTACGGGCAGCTGTCGGGAGATATTTTTTACCTATGGAGGGTTGCCTTCAGGGCTTCCCATAGCGTGGTAATGGAGTTGACCAATTGTTATTGGTGTCAAAGTAACGGAGATCTGTTTACAGAGAAATTCTGCAAAGTCAGCCTCTCAGTCACCATGCGCTAAGGCGCCAGTGGCATATTTGCTGACGCCTGGAGGACCTAAGGACCAGTGTGAAATAGACGTGGTCTGTCAGTGTATGTGGGAGGATGCGGGAGTCGATCAACCCAGCAGTATACATGGAGGGCATAAAGAGATAGTCAAGCCGAGCAGAGGAGTTATGAAAGTGGGCCTAGAAAGTAAATTCCTTTGTCTGGGATTGGAGTAAGTACTAAGTGTCGAAAGGGCCAAGGAGGAGGACCATGCCGCCAAGTCAGATGTACGGCATGTAGAAGGGTTGCTTGAGTCCATCTGGGGGTTCAGTACTGAGTTAAAGTCTCTGCCTAGGAAGGTAGGGTCAGGAAGGGATTAAAGGAGTAGGGGTGCAAGCGCCTGTACAGTAGGGGACACAAGCATAGGCGGGGTGTACTCAATGAGACAAGGTTTTCAAAAAGAAGCCATATAAATATACATTAATAGCTCTTTGCTGAGACAGTGCCTCCCCCAGTGATCCAGAACAACTAGTACAGCACTACCATACAAGTGTGGTTAGTGGAATGAGCTGATGAGTGACAGGGTTAGTAATAAAAAGATGGCCTGCTAGGGAGGAGTTTGTGGTTGGCTTTGCAAGTGAAATTCAAAGCTATAGGCAAAGGAAAGCAAATAAGCCCCATAACGAGCTACAAACAAGCATTGGCTGCGCGACCATCGGCGCCGCGAAAGTGAAAGTAATTGCGGCTGTAAGGGTGCCCGTGAGATGGCGCCTGTGCTCTTAAACGGGCGCCCGCACGCGTAACCACTCGCTGGTGGCCGGAGAAAGCCCTTCAAAAAGCCAGTTACTAAATGTCTCGCTGACAAGGCATGCACGCAGGTTCAGTGAGACCTAAAAAAACATTGTATGGTAAGGAAACACCTCCAGTTGATTCTCCTCTGGTTTTAACATTTTCCCAGAAATAGGTCGCTTTTCCATTACCACCCAACTTGAAATCAGGCTCGGGATCTATCCACTACCAGAGCTAACACAGGGTCCCTCCACTGCCCAAAATCACCTTTAGAAGACTGCAGCTCTCAAAGTACTCAAGGATCGAAATCTGTTGCATTTCTATGGCTAATGGTGGTATTCTGAAAATGTTGAGGTTTACTAAAGAGGGTAGCTATGGACTGCAACAATCCAATAAATAGAACACGACAGCATATAACAGGATACATTGGCGTTCAAGAGATGGATGAAAATGAGTGAGTGACACAGAAAAACACAGCAGAAGATAGGTAGCATTTGCAAGACCGAAAATAGAACTGAAGTAAACCTCAAAGTGGATACAAATATTGGGAGGGTGGGGAATAAAGACATTGCAGTTAGAAAAAGTGTACATGGCAGGCAGAGGAGTGAGAGAGAGGATAGATTTATTGACAAAAGAAGAAAAGAGAACTGGGTGAAGGAAATAAGGAAATAAAAGCAGAAGGGGGACAGAGACAAGAAAAATGATGGAAAAAGAGAGAGGGGAAGAGTGGGAGGGAGAGTGATAGAGTGAAATGGATGTGAGTGAGGCTGCTGGAGAGAGACAGAATGAAAAGTTGGTACTATAGCTGGAAAGACATAGGAAAAGAAAAACATAGGTGCACTGGGTGACAATGAGTTTGAAGGTGAAATGAGGGACTAAAGAAAAGGTAGAGAGGGATGAGCGCCAGAAAAAGGAGAGGGACTATGTGTGGTTCAGCACAGGTGAGCAAGGGTACAGATAACATATTGAAAATTAAATGAAAGGCTCCAGTTGGGGTGGTTTCATGTAGCATGTCAAGCAGATTCAGATTGTGTTTCTTCTCACAACATACAAGTCATCAAGTACTGAGCTGTCTTACACCAAGGCATCACATTCTGAGAGGCCTCTGTGTGACAACCAAAAGGGGATTAATGAAAGCCTTACATCTATTAATGCCTGAGATCTGATAGAGACTACTAGCCGCAGATTCCTTCAGGTAGAATTATCCCCAGGCGTGAGACTGGAACCGGAAACTTTTTGCCACAGCATCCCTGCGTGCCGGGGCAGCATCACTCGACTCTGCCCAGGCGTCATCCGGGTATGTGACATCAGTGAGGTCACACAAGCCCTACCTCGGCGCGCCTACGTCAGTTTTTTTCCTTTTCCGCTTGCAATGCGGATCCGGTCTTTGCTACAGGCCTGTTAAGGGTCCTTTTTCCTTCATCATTCTCTTCTTTTGGTTGAACAGTGTGCGAATGCCTTCGGGCTTCAAGACTTTCACATCGCGTGGGACCCTCACCTCATTTGTATGTGGTGTTTAGGAGAGGAACACGGCACCACTGATTGAAAAACTTCAAAAACTGAACTACTCACGTGTGGCGATTGGAAACATTACAACCCGCTTGCCCCATGGCCTGATGAACTGGGATCACTGCCTAAAGTATCAAAGGAAGAAAGAAACCTCGCAATGACCATGGACTCCAAGCTGTCGATGAATGCCCAAGTGGATAAACTAGCAAGATCAAGCTTTGCTACTATAAAAACGCTGCGACAAATTTTCCCTCATTTGGGATTTCCACAAAAGGTCCAAGCTACCATCTCCCTTGTTCTGTCCAAACTCGATTACGCCATTAGCCTCTACCACGGATCACCTTTAACGACCGTTAAAAGACTACAACGGATTCAGAACTCGGCTGCCAGACTACCCTTGCATGTCAAACCGCGAGACCACATCTCCCGTGCCTTGAAAGCCCTGCATTGGTTACCAGTTGCCAGAAGATCCACGTTCAAGCTGCTTTGTATCACCCACAAAGCAATACATGGAATTGGACCACTCTTCATCAGGAATAAAATCACCAAACACGTTCCACAAAGGAACCTCCGCTCTAAAGGAGCATCTCGTCTCAAAATCCCACCATACAAGAAAAAAAACTTAGGTGGCACATCCTTCTCTGTTCAAGCAGCCAAACTATGGAACTCTCTTCCCCCCAACATAAGGTCCACCGGCAACCACCTTATCTTCAGAAAACTACTCAAGATTTGGCTCTTCCCCACATAAGCACCATACTCAAACAGAAATTTACAGCATATCCCTGTGTATACAAGCATTTGTTTTCACTATAGATATGTACCTCTTTGTGTAAAACATGTAAAATAATCATGTTGTTGAGAGAAAAAATAATAAGAATAAATAAATAAAAATCATCTTTGGTCTACATGTACATACTTCCATTGTGCATCTATGGACCTTCCATGGACTTGGATCTGTGTGTCTGTTACTTTTCTCCTGAAAAAGCATATCCAATGCACTACCCTATTTCTCATCCGGTGCCTCCATCAATATCTTTAATCTACATATACTTACCTCCTTTATGTATCTATATACTTGCAATGTAATTCTGGATCTATATGTATCACTCTCTTCTAATTTAGCATTTCTAATGCACTACCCTATCTCTCATCCTATACATCTATCAATATATCCTCTACATCCACTCTCTCATTCATCCCAAACCCCATACCACTACTATGATTGCCAAAATAACCCTTTCTAGACTCTCTCCTACTCTACCCCTCCTAGCATCATCTGACACCTCTTTTACTATACCGATCCCCTAAAACAAACCTTTCTAAACTCTTCCCTCTGATTCCTCCCCTCCAAAACTCCTTTACTCATCCAAAAGCCTCCTCCTACTGCCAAGACCTAAAAAAAACAAAAAAAACCTTCACTCTTTTATCCCTCCACTGTCCTTTTCAATCAAAATTAACAGACTAACATGTTCACCTCTCAAATTCCATACTAAACTATACTAATATACTACCCAAATAACTGCATAACCTATCCACTACTGAAATTACTTCATATTTTTTATTATACTAATTTTCAACAGTAATCCGTTATGTGTTCCGGAGTGGCGCGCTTCTCGCCAGAAAAGCGCTTCAACAAGCATCAGGGGTAACAAGAGCTATATGAATGCAAATCTTTCTTCCCCTTTTAAGCCTCCGCTATCCTTCTCACTCCAAGTAACTGACTAATATCCACCACTGAAATTTCTTAATATTTCACCAAATTAATTCACCACTAATCCTTTGAAGGCTTCCTTAATAGCGTGCGTCAACAAACGCTATATAAATACAAACCTTTGTCCTCCTCTATCCTTATGCTATCATTCCAAATCCAAATAACTGACTAACCTATCCACCACTTAAAATGTACATGCATGTTTCACTATACTAATTCAACACTAGTCCTCTATGGGTCCCGGAGTAGCGTGCTACTCACCGAAAAATCGATTTGACGCCTCGTAAGGGGTAGTGAGTGCTATATAAATGCAATTACAATACTTTCGGCGTGTCTTTCCAGGTCGACTTTCACCCCTCGATCAGACTCTGCAGACCGCTTCAGATACGGCCGTGGTCGTCGTCGTCACCCTTCTCCGATATCGTGAGAGCGTCGCGGTAAGTGTTGCAGTTTGTCCCCGGGGGCTGGTGTCCTGCCTGCCGGAGGCGTGAGCTCTCCGCAGGTGTGGGCACTCCGCAGGGGCGTCGAGAGTCCAGATGGAGACATACACTGTGGCTTTGCAGGCCTCGCTGGCGTCTCGTCCGCCTTCCACTCCTGGTGTGTCAGCGGATCCCTTGCTTTGAGCGGGGCCCTTCAGACCAAGGCGCCTCTACCTCGCCGCAAACTCCTGCGGGAATCCCTGTGGTGTCGCGGGAGGTCGCCGGGGCTCGGGTCGCATCCTCGAGCCCCACTCTGCCCTCTGGGCAGGTGAAGGCCTCGTCCACGGCTGAGCTGACGCCACCACGCGCCAGCGCCTGCTACTCTGGGTGGGGACTCTTCGTCCCCCTCTCGTGTCTCCCCGCAGGTGGCTGCCTCGTCGGAGGGAGAGTCAGAGGTTGAATCGTCCCTGGCGCCGCCTCATGGGTCGCCGGGCCACCTCTGCCACATTCTGGGCCGAGGCTGCGGAGGACTTCGTGCCACTCCCCTGGTCCATCTTGTTCCCCCACGCAGGCGGCTGCCTCGGCGGAGGTGGAGTCTGCGCCTTTCCGTCTCCGCCCCTTGGCCACTCCGGCTCCACTCCGGTCCCCGGCACGGTGTGACTTGGAGGAGTTCTGTCCGGTGTCTCCTTCGGCGCCGGATGGTGTTGGCGTCCTACCTCAGACGGCAGACTCTACGGCTCCACACAGGGGTCGTGCCGCGGATTCGTCTTCGGACGCTCCCTCTTCTCTAGCGCTTCATACAGTATATTGGTGTCGTCCTCCCCAGAGACTGGCCGCCATGCGGTTTCTTTTTCACCGGTGTCGTCGAAGGGTGGCTCCTCGCCTTTTCTGAGGCCGAGGTGTTCGTCGGAGAAGCGGCAGGTCCCCCATTCTTCAGTTCCTTCTGTCTTCCAGGTCTGGCCTGTGCCCGCCCCTCATGGCTTTGGGGACAGCTGCCTTAGTTTACAGCCACCGCCCACGGAGGAGCTGCTTTCTCCACTGCGGGTTCGCTTCTTACTTCCCTGACGGGAGCTTGGAGGCGTCCCGCCTCAGGGGGTCCGGTGCCTCAACACCTTCTGCATCGGCACCCCCAGGTGCAGCGTGACCCGGCGTGTCTTTCCTTCCACCCCTGACTGCTTTTTCCTCCCTGCCGGCACTGTTGACTCCGCTGTCCCCGGAGTCCCGCCGTCTGGACTCTTGGGGGCGCAACATGTTCGCCTCTACCAGCGCTGCCCTGCGGGCCCTAAACACCTTGTGTGTATTGGCTAGGGCCTCCTCTTGTTTGTGGGACTCTGCCGAGTCTCTGGGATCCGCAGCTTCCCAAGATCATGCGTTGGATGGCCAGGAGCTAGTGGCGTTTATTCTCCACTCCGCTCTGGACATCTCGGAGGTGCTGTGCCGGGGCATGGCTTCCTCAGTTGCCCTCCGTCGCCATGCTTGGCTTCGGGACAGCGTGTTCCCTGAAAATATTCGGGAGCAGCTCATCGATCTTCCGTTTGATGGCAGCCTGTTGTTCCATGCCCCGGCTGACTCCGCCATCCAATGGTTCCTGGCAGGACTTCGTCCTCCCTCCTCCTTCCCCTCCTCAGTGACTGCTGAGTTGAGCTGGTTCTGGACCTTCTTGGGCCGGTTGCCCTTGCTGTAGATTGTTTAATGGCCATTGAGTCCTCCTTGATGGGACTTTGGCATTGTTGGCTGCTGGACGGCCACTTGTTGACTGTGTGTCTTTTTGCTGGAGTTGTTACACAGACTTGACCCTGAGATTAGGCCTTTTGTTTTTCTTGGGCTGCTTGTCAAGCCTTCTGCTGGGGTGTTTTTTCCCGTGATTCTTGTTTTTCCTCTGCTGCGGAAGTTCTTCCAAAGAGGGTTCCCATGTCTTGGGATTTAACGTACCCTATGTGGGGTAGTCATAGCTGTTATATAGCTAAGCTTTGCTGGGGAGTGCTGTGAGAAAGTGCCATCTTTCTTGCATTGGTATGCCCCCACTTTTTGCTGAACTCCTGTTGTGCTTTGACTGAGTGTGCCCTGGGCTCTTGCCAACCAGGTGCCCAGGGCCTGTGTCCCTTCCCTAAAACTGTGTTGTACCTAAAACCCAATTGGCATCTCTGGCCACCTGTCAGCCCCTAGTAAATGGTACCCAGGGCATGGTGACCAGAGAAGACCCCTAAGGGCTGCAGCACTTATTGTGCCACCCTTAGGGGCCCTGTACCCTGACACCCACACACTGCATAGCAGGCTGAGTGTCTAAGTACAGAACTAAACCAAGAGTCGTCATGGCACACATCCCTGTGTGCCATGCCCACAAGATCCACTGCCCTGGCATACCTCCGTCACCCCTCTAGCTGGATGCCCTATGCCAGTGATGTGGGCACAGGTGCATTAGCCCTGTGCCCCTACAGTACCCAGGGCCATTCCTGGGCCCTTTAAGTGCAGTTCTGCCATTAAGAGTATATGGTGCCGGGAGGTCGACATTACGAACTCCACAGCACCATGATGGCTCCAACGAAGACTGAAATGTTGGGTATCAAACTTCTCAGCACTTTAAACGTGCACTGATGCCAGTGTGAGATTTAATATAAAATGCACCAAAGGGCATCTTAGAGATGCCCCCTGAAACCTAACTTACAAACCACATCTGGACTGAGAGACTGCCTCACCGCAGACATGTTGCTGGACCCCTGGATGGAGAGCCTCCCGCTCTCCTGGGCCTGCAACAATGCACATCCTGGGCGAGGTGCTTGGTCTCCACCCCCAGGATGGGCAGGGGGAAGCTTCAAAGGGCTGCCGCCTCTGTGAGCTTCTCCAGACCATTTTCTATACCCAGTAACTGGCCCCCACTGGTTCTGACCCCTACTCTGGCGGGAAGACTGGCGGGAAACCCTACGTCCGGAAAAGGGGTGTGCCAGTCTGTGCCAACCCCACCCCTCAGATGGGAGAGGCGAGGTGAAGCATGACCCCGGGCTCCCTGCCATCTTGAAGATGGGGAGCCCTGCCCAATTACAGCTACGCTACTGCCTCCCTCACACAGGACAGGGATCTATTGGTCCCTGCCCTTGCCCTACCTGTAACGCCCCTAAATTCAGTATTTAGGGGCTATCTGAACCTTCCTACCTCAGATCCCAATAAGAAAAGAAGAAAGAAGATCGAGAAGAAGACGACCCGCCGTGCAGCTGCTAACAGGACGACCCCAACTGATTTGGCACCAGCCCTACCACCCTTTCAACCCTGGAACCTGCTCCTGCTTAATCCGAGTGACTCCTGCGGACAGCAACCTTGGGACCTCCAGAGGACCTGTCTGCCTTAACCCTCTTAAAGACTGGGACTCCTGTAAGCAGAGACTCTGCTTCAACAACCATACCCCTGGTGCCAGCCAGGAAGTCTGGCCTGTGCCTGAGTGATCCAAGACCACGAGGACGTCCCCCCGGCCACTGGGACCCGAAGTCCAGTGCCCAAAGACCCTCCTCGACGAACCAGACGATGCCTGCAGCCTCAGAACCAGGGACCCCACGAACCCCGACCAGCTGAGGGTAAGATTCCTGACACCCAAAGACACCCCTGCACCCGGTGCCCTGCGGCCTCCTGTGCCGTCCTTTGGGGTACCTATCTCTTCTCCAAGATCCCAACTTACCTCTCGAAGTGGTGGTGGCACCTGAAGAATCTCCGTTCCCAAGTCTGCAACCTTTGTTCCCTTTTTACCTTTTCCATTGAATAACATTGGTCGCCCGACGGCTCAAAAGCACCCTGCAGCCAACAACCCGAGTACAGCTGGAAGTGCAGCTACTACCCTACTCTATTTCCCCGCTTGCCCTGAGTAAGTGATCAGGAGCTCAGCTCCCACAGCAGCGTGGCCTGCTTGCTTGCAGCCACCAACCGAAGGCTCCCTCCCCTCCATTGGATAACATTGGGCCTGACTACCTCTGCGCCCCGGTGCCGCTGAGGGTCTAACAACTGTACCTACCTGACCCTGGGGGACCCCTGAGTCTATGCCCAGAACCTTAACTTCACTGGTCGAGTCCTCGTCTGGAAACAGATAACTCACTTTCCTGCCATAGGATAACATTGACAGGTTTGACTTGAAAAATCTTCTAAGTGTGAAGTTTTGAAACTCTAAAATATTCCTATAAAATCAACCGAATACCGAATTCCGAAGTACTCACCTGTGATAAGGAGAGAAGCCAGTACTGTACCTTGTAGCCCAGTACTGAACCGCAAAAGTAATCCTAATTGCTTATTGAGGTTGTGGGCGCGGACCCTTGTGGTGTGTCCGGGCATTTCCTCTCCTTCCTGCTCTTGTTCTGAGGGCTGGGATGTTTGCGTTCTTTCTTCTGGCGGCTTATGGGCAGGTGCCGTTCTGGCTGTCCTGTTGCCTTCCCTCTGCGTGGGCTCGCCTTATTTCCCTTGTTTCCTTTGGCCCTCTAGGCTTCTTCTTGTTCCTCTGCCTGTCCTGGCATTGGATGGATGCCCTGTTGCCTTGGGGGTGGAGTGGAGTGCTTCGGCCTCTCTGTCCTTGCCCTTGGTTCCTCTGTTGTGAGTGTATAGGCCTATTCAGTATTCCTTCTTCCTCCTTCATCCCTCTTGGGGTTGCTGGTGTTCGGTTTGTGTGGGTCCTCTTGCCTGGAAGGCACAAGGTTACTTCCTTGGTCCGCAGGTCTGGTCCCCTGTGTGACGATCTGTCCTGTCCAGACTGGTGGGTACTTTCGCAGACCCTCCTTCCCCGTGGTTATTGTTAGGGTATTTCTGCAGCATGGATCTTTCTGGATTCACTATGCTGTGCATAATTCCGCTGTCTAGTGGTTGGGTCCAGAATCATAGTCTTTTCTTTCTTTTTTTTCATTGCCCAGGTGGGCGCCGACGTCCCACCTTTTGGTGTACTTCCTGTGACGTCGGCACGCTTCCTGCGGAAGCTCCCACCTTTGGGCGCCATCTTCAGATTCTTTTTTCCGCCGTTGGGTCTGGATCGTTCCCGAGGGGCTCCAGAGTTTTGGAGGAAAAAAGACGCAGAAAAGTCGATTTTTGCCTGGAAAAGACTGGGAAGATGACTAGGAACAACACCATCGAGCCAGGACGACGAAGGAGAAGGAGAACTTCGAGAACTTCAACGTCCAACGGTGAATGCGCACACAGGGGGCCCCCTGAGCGCAAGAAATGGACAAGACACCTTTTAAATTCTGCCGTAACTGCCACCACAAATACGCGCAGAAGGTCCAGCACCCGGTATGTAACCTCTGCCTACCGGTCGACCATGAGAGGACTGCGACACCTGCTCTGCTTCACACCGTCGACTCTCCGGGTTAGAGTGCGACAAAGAAGAGCCAATTACAACATGCAAGGGACAACCACCGTCCCTCCAGACCTGGGGCTCTCGAGCGATGAGGAGGACAAAGTCGCCGGAGAAGACGACTACACGGTCGTAGAGACCGATAAGACTTCTAAAGAGGTAGGAGAGTCGATGACCCCTAAGCCCCCCGACAGACCCTCGAAAGTCTGAGTCAGACTCTCGAAAAACAGAGTCTAAGTCCTCGAAGGGAGCACTGGCGCCGAAGATCTTGACGGCCGCAGCTGCATCCAGGGACAAACAGCCCAGCAGATCCTTCTAAAAGGACTCCCAGGTGGCGAAGACCGGCGAAAAGCCATGGTCGTCGAAGCACGTTCCCAAAAAGGAACGCCTGACTTCGAAAGAAAAGGACCCGAAGGTCGCTTTGGCATCGATTAAGGACCCGAAGCCCATTTCGACGTATAAGTCAAAGAGAAAAGCCGAACTGCTCGATGCCGAACAGGCCACCGCAATAGAAAGAAAGATGACGGCTCGAGGCCAAAATGGATAACATCCTACAAAGAAAGGAGTTCGACGAAAAGTTGAAGAGGTTCGCAATTCCGTCTAAGCCAAAGACGATGATCGTAGAAGTGGAAGAGGAGGAGGACTTCGAGGCCGAAGAGCCGCTGAAAAGTCCCGAGACCCAGGACCATCCAGAGGAAGAATCCTTCTACTAAGAGGAGGAGGGCGACGACTATCAGCGGACGATCCTCGGCTCAACATCCTCGGGGACACAGGACCCGGAGTGGCAGGACCTCGACACCGAAAGCCCTGAAGAGGCCGTGGACACGTACCCTTCTAGGTCTTCGCAGCCAGATGACATTGGGGCCTACAATATGGTCATCAAGAACGCGGCAACAGCTTTTGGAGTCAAGCTAGATGAGGAAAAACCGAAAGCAGACTTCCTCTTGGAGACCCTGCTCCCCACACAAACTAGGAGCCAGTACCTCCCCATGCTTGAGAGTGTCATGGCTCAGGGGACAGAGGCGTTCAAGGAACCGGCAACATGCAGGTCAGTGACGCCGAGGACGGAGAAGTATAAACACTCCTCAAAGGATCCTCCCTACATCCGCAGATCAGTTACGGCGGACTCCATTATTGCGGCGACCGCCAGGAAAAGGGCAAATGTGCCAACAACATCAGGGCCACCACCAGACAAGGAAAGCAGGAGGATGGACCTAACTGGGAGGAAGATGGAAAGAAATGCAGCCATGCACTGGCGCATGGCAAACTCTAACGCACTGCTGAACAGGCACCAGTGCCAAATGCTGGACGAGATCGGACAGCTGCTCATGCACCTCCCAGACGAATACCAACAAAGAGCTTCACACCTTGTGGAAGAAGGGAAAAACGTGGCAAATTCTTGCCTCAAAACAGCCCTGGACGGAACTGACACGTCCAGCAGGCTGATGATGTTGGGAATCACGGAGAGAAGGCAGGCCTGGCTCAGGATCTCAGGCTTCAAACCAGAGGTGCAGCACAACGTTCTAAACATCCCGTTCAATGGGGAGACACAGTTTGGGGCGCCGGTGGATGAAAAACTCACCCAGCTCAAAAAAGAAAACGAAACTGCAAGGTCCATGGGGGCCTTACAATCCAGGGGGACGGAAAGGGGTACTCCCTCGCAGAGACCGAACGGAAGAGGCGGAAACCAGCCAGGAACGTCACACCAGACTTTCCAACAGTCCCACCAGGGGGAGACGGCCAAACACAACAAGGACATCAAAAACAAACCTGGCACTACCAGCAAATGGGCCAGTCCTTTCGCGGGAGGGCGAACGGACGTGGACAAAATAAGAGGGGGCCAACAACCCACCTCTAAGTGACTCCGTCACGCAATACGTGCCCACCCACAAAACTCCTCCCAGGGTGGAGCACAACAAGACCAACACAGGGTTACACGGCCAGAACATCAACGAACATGTAACACCAGTAGGAGGCAGGCTAAGTCATTTCTTCCGGGAGTGGAAGAAGATAACCACAGACAAATGGATACTCAACATCATACAGTTCGGATACTGCATAGAACTGGAAAAGACACCGCCAAACAGGAAACCAAAAAGAAGGGGCGCTGTCAGGAAAAGAGCTAGAGCTACTTCAAAAGGAAGCGAAGGAACTCCTCCAAAAGGAGGCCATCGAACTCGTACCATACAGCGAAAGGAAAGAGGGAGTGTACTCAACCTACTTCCTGGTACCAAAGGTGGACAAAGCGCTGAGACCCATCCTGGACCTAAGGTTCCTAAACAAGTACATAAAGACACAGAGGTTCAAGATGACATCCCTACAAGAGGTCATTACTCAGATAGGAGACGGAGACTTCATGGCCACCATAGACCTCAAAGATTCCTACCTGCACATCCCAATGAACAGGCAGCACAAGCATCCATTGAGATTTACCATCAACAAAGATCACTACCAGTTCACAGCCCTAGCATTGGCTGTGCACCTAAGGAGGGAGGGGATACATGTATACCCTTACCTGGACGACTGGAAAATAAAGGGACGTTCACACAGGCATGCAAAGAACAGGCACCGCGTGTGACAAGTACACGGGTGGACCTGGGATTCTCCATTCACTAGGGGAAATCCTCAAGAGCAAATAAAAATCTTCCTAGGAGCACAGATTGACACCATACAGAGCAGGGTCTTCCCCAGCGACAAGCGAACAATGGCCCTACTGAAGGAGATGCACCTCTACCAGAAGGGGCGAGCTCTGACAGTGAGGACAGCGAGCAAGATCATCGCATGATGGCCTCCTGCATACATCTGGTCCCAAATGTACGGCTCCATATGAGACCATTCCAGGAATGGCTGCAAGAAAAATGGTCACATGCTACAGGAAGTTGGCAAGATCTAGTGGTTGTAACGCACACAGTGCAGGAGGAGATGTCGTGGTGGAACAAGGAGAACGTAACGGAAGGGAAGCCTTTAACACCACCGACCCCAACGGTGACCATCACCACAGACGCATCCCAGAAGGGATGGGGAGCTCACATGAGCAAGCTCAGGGTGAAGGGTCTGTGTACTCCAGCGAATGCGGTCAAACACATCAACTACCTGGAACTAAAGACAGTGTTCCTCGTCTTGATCCAGACAGACAACACAACAACGATGTCCTACATCAACAAGCAGGGAGTAACACAATCAGCCCCGCTATCGAACCTAGCACAGGAGATATGGAAATGGGCCATCTTCACACTCTGGACGCTAGAAGGGCAGTAATGCACTACATAGAAAAAACCAGGGAACATAGGAAGACAAAACAGTTTTGTGTCCTTCGCAAGCAGTTTCATGGGTAGACCAGTAACAAAGGGAACCATTGCACGATGGATCGCACAAACTATACAATTCTGTCAGACAGGCAGACCAAGGACTAGCAGAGGGGCCACGGGCCCACTCTACCAGGAAAAAAGGGGCAACGATTGCCTTCCTGGCTAACGCACCCATTCATGACATATGCCTGGCGGCAACATGGGCTTCGGTGCACACGTTCACTAAGCACTACTGTGTGGATATACAAATGAACAAGGAAGCACAAGTAGGACAGAAAGTGCGTCAACATATATTCAACAACCAACGCTCATCTTCCACCCAGCCGCCACAAACATAACAAACCGCTACAAAGTCTATGCACAGCATAGTGAATCCAGAAAGATTCACTCTGCAAAACGAATAGTTTCTTACCTGTCTGTCGGTGTAGTTTTGCAACTTGAAGAGCTTTCTGGATTCCCTAGCGAACCCACCCACCTCCGCCAGAAAGATTAGGCTGGAGAAGCAGGTGGTAATACAAGGACAATACAGAAACCGACACCTTGAAGGACAAAGCGGATAATCTCTTACTTGAAAAGAAATACTGAACATTGCCAAAGGATTCGCAAACAAGAACACAAAACAAGAAAATAGAATCCGAAGATGGCGCCCAAAGGTGGGAGCTTCCGCAGGAAGTGTGCCGACGTCACAGGAAGTACACGAAAAGGTGGGACGTCGACTCCCACCTGGGCGACGAAAAAGAAAGAAAAGACTACGATTCCGGACCCAAACACTAAACTGCGTAATAATGCACAGCATAGTGAATCCAGAAAGATCTTCAAGCTGCAAAACTACACCGACGGGTAAGAAACTATTCGTTATTCTATGTGAAGGAATCTGCGGCTAGTAGTCTATCAGATGTACGAGTTACTTACCTTCGGTAGCGATGTATCTGGTAGAGACTATTCTAGACGCAGATTCCTTCACGGCTGCCCTTCCTCCCTGTTCTGCGAGGACCCCATGGCTGCTTTTGGGTACTCGCCTGCCAGTGTGGGAGGGCGGGGGGCTATGTCTCCTGTGAGTACCTTCTTTTGCTCTTGACGGTGGCTCTGTCTTGTTGCTGTTCATTCCTGTCTTGTTGCTGTTCATTCCTCCCCTTTGGTTCTTTGGAAGATGTGGTTACGGTGCACCTGTGCCCCTCTGCTCCAGGTTGGGGAGGTTTTCCTTCCATCTCTGCCCTCCTCCCCCCACCCCCCCTTCCTTTTCCTGCCTGGGGTCTTGGCCTCTCTGCTAATCTCTGAGTAGGGGTCCTCTGGTCGTGCCTTACTCTTGTTCCTTGGAGGAAGTTGCCCTCTATGCTGGGGTGGCTTGGAGGTTGGTTGTTCCTGTCTGTTTTGGGACTGGCTCCCCTTCCTTGTTTCGGGATGAGAGTTGTAGGCCTGCTACATGTGTCATGAATTTTTACGCAGGTTCCTTGTCTCCGGGGGAAAGAGGGGGAGGCTGTCTACGTACTGGCAGGGTGGCTGCTCAGGGCTCCGCTCTGTTCTTCCTTCTGTCCCTGCCCTTGGACTCTGCAGTGTTGCACTGCTCCTTATGGTGTCACTTGTCTCCATCATTTTTCTACTCGTTTGCACACTGTTCCCATACTCCCACAGTTTTCTATGTTGGTTCCGTGTTGTGGTGTGGAAAAGTTCTCCGAAGAAAACTGACGTAGGCGCGCCGGGGTGGGGCTTATGTGACATCGCTGACTTCACGTACGCGGACGACGCCTGGTTGGAGTCACGTGTTGCCTCCCCACCCTGGCGCGCAGAGATGCTGTGGCAAAAAGTTTCTGGATCCAGTCTCACGTCTGGGGATAATTCTACGTGAAGGAATCTGCGTCTAGAATCGTCTCTACCAGGTACATCATTACTGAAGGTAAGTAACTCGTACGTTTAGCAGAGGGCTTTGTAACCACTTAAGAATCAGCAGAAGCCTCCGCAACCTCAGAGTGGCCAGGAAAGTCAGGGTTCAGAAGGTAAGCAAGAACTTTTAGAGGTGTGCCTGAGGATTTTTAATCTCGCAGAGATGAGCAGGACCCTCAGACCTCTAAGGTTAGCCCGAGTTTCTTTGATCAATGTCCTTCTGAAGGAACTTCTCTGCTCCCGAGTAGGGCAAGGAACCATAAGTAAATGACAGTGAGGAGCATTGGGCAATGCATGGCGAGCAGGAGTCATTGGTGCAATCGGGACCCTTTAAGACCTGAGATTGAGCATGAACCTCAGGGCGCCGAGGGTGAGCTGCAGACTCATGAACTTAAATGGAGTATCCCTGAAGCAAAAATTCCCTCCCCAATGAGAGTAAACAGGAGCTTTAGGGATCTGGCAGTGACTATCTGCCAAGCAGCAAGGGAAGAATGTGGAAATCTAATCTTTGCACACATCTCATGGTGATCAGAGTTTTCAGTGAATTGCAAGTATGTTGAAGCTTTTTATCTATGGGTGATCAAGAGCTACTGAGCCTGAGTATAAACAGAGAAATCAGGTGACCAGAAGATGAGCTGGAATCCAAAGGAACCTGAGAGTGAGCTGGAATCTCAGGGATCTGAGCCTGAGCAAGATCCCCAGAGGACAAAACGGTGGAAAGGAGCTTCAGGGTCCTATTGGTAAGTGGAAAGTTTAGGAACCAACTGATGAGTAAAAGCCTCAAGTCCTTAAGATGTGCAGAACCCATGAGTCCTTGAGGTGGGCAGAAACTTGAGGATAATTGTGAATGACCAGTGCCATGATGGTTCGAAGTGACTGAGAATCCCTAAGGATGACCAGGAGTTTTAGGTCCTGACAAAGGAGCTAGAGATCTGAGGGTGAGCAAGGGCTTTGAGATCTAAGAGAGAGCAAAATGGTCAAGGACCTGGCGGTGACCTCTATATTGACCTGAAGGTATGTGTCCGAATACAATGATGTTTACAGTTTTGGATGATACTACTATCCTTTGAAACTTCAAAAAGCATAATTTACCACAAATTCTCCCCAAAATAAGCTCCTGATGCTTACCACATAATGATTCATGAAGGTTTGTGAACTACGAATGTGGGCCACTTTTTTTTGGCCAATTTATCATCCCAATCCGACCCTGGCCACACCCTTTCAAAATTGCTCTTGCTCCAGTTCAAAATACCTTTGGGAAGCCCTTCACCTAGGTGCCTGTCCCCCGATCACCACCACGCCTCCTGTGTGTCAGATCCTAAAAGACACTCCAAAGCGAGCAATGCTGGGCACACCAGAGGATGTACCAGAAAGAACGTCTCTTCCGAGACACTCAATATCCTGGAGCCAAAGAGAAGGGGCTGGGTCGTCTTGTCTCCCATCCACGCAACCAACACCGTGAGATGCTGGGTTTCTGTTGCAGGTCAGCCCCTTGTAAATGGTATCACAGGTACCCAGGGCACGGTGGCCAGGGAAGGGCTCTAAGGGCTGCAGCACTTATTGAACCACCCTTAGAGGTTCAGTACCTTAACACTCACACACTTCCCTAGCAGGCTGCGTGTTTTGGTGCAGAACAAAGTGAAGAGTCTACATGGCACACATCCCTGTGTGCATTGCCTACAACTCACTGCCCTGGCCGTTAAGAGTCCATGGTGCTGGGAGGTTGTCATTACGAACTCCACAGTACCATAATGGCTGCACTGAAAACTGAGAAGTTTGGTATCAAACTTCTCAACACATTAAACCCACACTGATGCCAGTGTGGGATTTAATGAAAAATACACATAGAGGGAATCTTAGAGATGCCCCCTGAAAAACGACCTACCACTAGTGTCCAGGCTTTGTGGCTGTTTTCAGCTGCCACCACCAGACATGTTTCTGGATCCCTGGGTCGAGAGCTTGCTGCTCTCGGGGGCCTGAAACAATGCACATCCTGGGATGAGGTGCCAAGCTTCCTCCCCCAGGATGGGCAGGGTCCTCGAAGGGGAAGCTTCAAAGGCTTGCTGCTTTTGTGAGCTTCCCCAGGCCATTTGCTGCTTTCAGCAACTGGTCTCCACCTGTTCTGACCCCCACTTTGGGCAGGAGAACAGACAGGAAAAGCAAGTGAGGAAGCGAGGTGTGTCCACCTCTGCCAACTCTACCCCTCAGGTGAGGGAGGCGAGGTGAAGCACAACTCTCCGTCCCTGCCATCTTGCACATGGGGGGACCCAGCCAAACCGGGTGAGACTTATGCCTCCCTCCCACAGGAGGGTGGCATAATAGGGGTGAACCCACCCTAGGGAAGAGGCCCATTGGTCCCAACCGTTTACCTACCTGTAACACCCCATATCCAGTATTTAAGGGCACCCATTAACCTTGCTTCCCCATACAAGAAGCTACAAGAAGAAAAGAAGGACCGAACAGCCGTGCCGACGCCCACTGACTCGGCCCCCAGCCTTACCGTCCTATCCCCACCTTGAACCTGCAGAAGCGAACCTCCGGTGTGTTCTGCAGCCAGCAGCCTCAAGAACCCTGAGAATCTGCCCTGCCTTCAAAAGAAAAGACTCTATCTCCAGTGAACACTAGATTGGTTCACCAAGAGACTCCAGCTCTGGCAGGATCCGCAAGTCTGCACCACTCTGTATCTGATGCCCACAGCCCAATTTCGATTGGCCCAACACTGAGGAGGTCTCCCCAGCGACCCTTGCCCGAGATTCGGTGACCCCTGACCTGTCTCAAGCCTCCAGCTGATGCCTGCAGCCTCAAACCGCCACCAGGAGCTGGTAAGAAGATCCAACCCTAAAGGGCACCCCTGCACCCAATGCCCCATGGCCATGGGTGGCCCAACCAACGGTGCCTAACCAACGCCCAGCATCCCAACGTACCTCTCCAGTTGGTGGTTGCACCTAGAAGACCTTCGTCCAATAGCCTGCAGTGTGTTTGCAAACTGGAGACTCCCCATTGAAAGCTACAGGGCGCCCAACGCCAAAATAGCATTCTGCTCCAGACCGCCCCAGTGCCGCTTACGGTGCACCTTTTGTGCTGGCTTGAACCCCCATTTGCCCAGAGCTTAAGTCCAGGAGCTTTGCTCCCACAACCTTGTGGCCTTCTCGTAAGCTGCCACCAACCAAGACCCCCTATCCCCCATTGGATTACATTGGGCCTCCGCATTTGTACCTGGCCTCCCTAGTGCCGTTGAAGGTGTAACAAGAGTGCATCCTTGACCCTGGGGGACCCCTGAGTCTGCCCTCAGAATACCAACTCCCATGACCGAATACTTATTTATTTATTTTTAATTTGATCGATGGTCAGCTGAATATTGTTAGTATGTAGCAACTCTATAGGTGGCATCAGGGAGCAAATCTGAGCAAGCTTAATACACATTTTTGTAGCAAAATATATACATATTATTCAGAGGCGTGCAGTAGTCAAATATTGTGTTCAACTGCCAGATATGTGAGTAGTGTTTATGGCATCAGCAGGGTGTTCTAGAAAATACGACTGTAGGGAGTCCCAGATATCTCAAGGGTGTGAGGTGGGAGTTCTGCATATGTGAACGTTTGCTCCTGGCAAAACATCACATAATTAATCCACTCCTTAAATGTAGGTGCCCTACTGCGACCCCTTCGACATGCTATTCTTCTCTTCTCTGGTAAGAGACCAAATTAAATAATTTTTTGATGTGCCACAACTAGGTTTTTGGTGTATCCTAGTAGGGTTAGCATGGGAGATGGCTCGAGTTTTAGGGAGGTAATTTGCTCCAATGCTGTAAGCACTTGACACCTATATGCTTGGGCAGCGTTACAATCCCAGGCAAGGTCCAGGAAGTCCGCCAGTTCGGTCCTATACTTGTCATTGTCTCGTAGTTTATATTTGCGCATTTTGACAGGGGTGTAATATGTGCGATGCAGAAATTTTTAGTGTGTAATGCGCAAGCGGCTGCTAGATGAGACTTGTTCTGTCTGTAGAGAGCAATATTTCCTTTGCTAGTCAGTGATACTATGACCTAGCTCAGTAGTCCATTTTTCCCTAGAAGCACAAGAGGTTGAGGTAATGGCGGTGTAAAAGCTGTGGTATAACGCGGAGACTAAATGTGAGGCAGTGTCAGTACGCAATATTGCTCGTAGTGGGGCTACCTCCTGAGGTTTTAGTGGGTATGGGTGGTGTATTCTCTGATACCTTTGCTCACCCTGTCATATAGGAAGATATCCATTGGGGAGGTCGGTTGCTTTGAAAATAACTGTTGAAGAGTGCAGAAAATTGCCTGTGTAACTAAAACGATTTCTTCCAACTGTTTACAGGAAATGCACCAGGGCTGAATCCAGGATCCAGCCCTTAGTTAGAAAAAGTATTGTAAAGTGTTTTTATGGCATTTACTTAAAAACTCCCATTGAGCTCAATGTTATTTTGTGTCTAAACTTGTGTTTCATATTGCAACTACTGTAACTATTGCATTTTAAAGTCAACTGCTATTTAAAAGTATTCAATTGCAACATCTCATGCTGAGAAAGTATTTGATACCTACTGTGGTTCTAAAATAATGTAACTATATATTTTTATATACAAAACAATTGGCCCAGAGTTCAGTTCTTGTGTGTGAGACCATTTGCTGACTGAGTGTACAACAAATGCTTTACACTGTCCTCTGATACTGCCTTACTGCTCCACCAAGCTACCACTTTAGAGAGTAAGGTTATATCTAACTTTAACCTCTGCCATACCTCTGGGGACTGTGGACTTTGTGCACACTGTACCTTACTTTGGTCCTGTATATACAGAGCCACTTTCTTGCAATTGGGTACCGATCACAACTACACCTAAGGGCAGTTTTTGGGCAAAAAAGGTGTATACCTTTCCCTCAGAAATAAATTCTCGATTGGGCTGGAGAAGAGAACTGAAGGACTGCCCTGCTGACCTTTGAACTGGCAGAGAGGCTGTTCTGAGGTAGGACTGTACCTTCTGCTCCTTGGGCCAGCATAGATAAGACTTGCTGTTTCCTACTCGTGAAGACGTCCACCGAGCACAGCAAGAAGCAGAGACTTCGAGAGTAGTTGTCTGGCTCACTGTTTGTAGCACAGGGCCACAAAAGCTGAGGAAGCCTGCCTGGGCGAGTTAGTAGCCCATATCACTGGATAATTTCTCCTTGTCGCAAAGTAGCCTGGGAGACCAAGACTTGATGCCCAATAATTGCACCCTTAGTCTGCTGGACCTAGGAGAGTCATCTGAGGGCAGTGTGGTCGTGCAGAAGTAAAGTTGTTGCCAAAAGAAGGTAACAGCTGGTTTCGCTGAGCCTCGTGATCAGTAGTCTAGTGGTGATTGGACTTTTGCTGGCACAAAGAGGCTTTCGAGGGACATAGACCCCCTGAGGTCAGTCACCCCACCTATGTTGACACTCCATACATAGTCCCCACTTGCTGTGCAAAAAAAATCCAACATGTCTGTGCCCATGCGGTATGTCCACCAGGAGGAGTCACACTGTATATCGTAACGTTTGACTTTTTCGTACCAATAAAACACTAGAAAGCAGGAATATGCTAAGCATGTGATGAACAGAAGTAAACTCTATGAACAGATGCTTACAGGGTAAGTAGGACTTTTCTTTGCCACTCTGAACTCTTTTCCTCTCCTGTATTCCTCTGATCTTTCATGGTCAGCCATGCTTTTCTTCAACTAAATTTGTCTTGTGTGCTTTCCTATCTGCCCCTCTTTTTATACTTGCTGTTTCTTCACAGATGGTTGGTGCCGATGACTTTGATGTCCTTCGACGGGTCTATGTGGATTTTGAAGGAATAAGCTTTAAGCGGAAGTTTATAGTTGGTCTGGAGCCAGAGAGTGTTCACATGATGATTGGTAAGTAGTATAGAGTGGCTGATGGTTTAAGAATTTTCAAACTGGTGGCTGTTTGGGGGTGGTGGTGGGGGTTGGGGGCAGGATTCTCTCTGTCAGTTGTGTATTGCAGAGACATTCCCTTATGATCCAGAGCATTGAGTCAATGTGTTGGGTGCATACTTAGCAGCCTGCATACACTGGAGATTGTCACTCTCCGATACCTATGTCCATGGAATGCCCACACAATCACTGGCTGAGTCGGCAGTATTTGTACATTCTGTCCAAAAATTTTATAAATATTAACTTTAAATTAAAGCAGTCCTAGATTCATCTCAACTACAGAGACTCCCAAAACATAAATTATCTGTTAGTAGCCCTTCCTATCTCCCCTCCCCCTGCCCCCTCTACTCCCCTACACCTGCAGTTCAGGATCTCTTCAGAAACCTGTATTACCTAGAGATGCTCGGATTGGTAATTCCTATATCTCAATAAGTATTGTTTTCAGACAGCCATATTCCCCAAGCACATTACCAGTGTACTACTATAATGCATAGCAGAACATTTATTCTAACCTCATATCTATGGGCTAAAAACCAGCAGTGACGCGATCCAGAGCTCTGAGGTTAAAATGGTGCCGGCTGATCACGGGCCCGACTGCGGCTGCATCGGAAATTGCCTGGCCTCCACCAGGTGTCCTTGGTGCTAGTGCGGAGCCTGGAACAACGTTGCACATGACTGAAGGTGCCCCTGCCTCAGCCCTGTAGTAAGGAGCGGTACCTGACGTTGAGATGTAGAACTGGCGAAGCTGGAAGAGGACGCTGCATTGAGGTATGGTCCGGGCGCGGCTTCTGCATGGTGTGCGCTGTAGTTACAGCACTGTGTGGAGAGCCTACGTCACCATCCCCACATGTACTGGGCCCCCTGTAGGGATCCACCACTGCGTGTGGCCTGGCCTGCATCGGCATTTGGGGGGTCGATTCACCAGCTCAACACTTCACGGTGTTGGGTGCAGAATAAATTGGAACTCTTTTTCTGACCCTTTGCTTCCTTCTCACACGGGCTCCTACACCTGGATAATTGGTCCGGCATTGATCCCTCAGAAGACGCGCGTGCGAGACCCCACACATCTGAGAGCAGTGCCTTCAGTGAATAGTGCAAACATCACTTACGGGCCTACAGTCCTTGGGCACAGGAGCACGGACATGCCGCATTCTCATGCTGCAATACGAACTGGTAAGTGCTCTCCTCCCTCACTCTGTCAGCAAGGTGCCTCAGACGCTATGAGAAGGTGAGGAAATCTGGGTAGAGGGATGCCCAGCTGGAGGAAGAGTCCGGATCTTACCACACTGGGCCTATGCAGTCAAGGAACGCGTGCTTGCCTTCGTGAGCTAATATCAGATCTGAGCACAGCCCCACCACTTACCTGTGTATGCAAAGTAAAAGAAGCGGGGAGGGGAAATCTGGATACTCGCTTGAATAATACCCAGTGCAACACGGCGGTCTGGCTGGAGCATTCTGTGTCTGTTGGGGATGGTGCGTAGGAATTTGAAGCAGAAAACACTGCCCTTTGCGGTTCTTGCAAAGGAAGACAGCCGGCAACCCACTGAGATGGCTACGGAGAGTACTGCCGGGCCACTGGTGGCGCTGACCCCCCCCAGGACTTCACGTGCCTGACCTTAAAATGGCAGCCGCCTTAGTTTCCTCAGCAGCCTAAATGGCAGCCTCAGCTCCTTTTCTGGATTGTTTTATTCCCCCCTCTCCCCACATCCATCTTTTACCTCTATCCTCTTGTGGGGACATGCTCTTCCACTACTTGACTGTGCTACTGTAGCCTATGTATCTATTCAAAACTGATTTTCCTGAACGCAGAGACCTGAGCTACATGGCTGATGCCCGGTGGAGCTGCTAGACAGCTATTGAGGAGATTGGCCCTGGTTTCCCCCTCAACCGTCACCTACCCAGCCATACATTGGGCACAGTTCTGTAGTAGGGGATCTCTGTTTATAGTCATAATCTAGTGAATAGTCCCGCCCATGTGCGTGGACCCCGAAGCAATCAAAAATAATCTCTTAAGCTGTCTTCATTGCAGTCCTACATAGACACTTAAAAGAAAATTAAAACAATAATGCAGCCTGTACCTACAAGGCTACACTGTCCAGTACTTCAACTAGAGAATGCCAAGGATATTCCTTACACATTTAACACAATCTGTCAAGTTTCCCCCCTTTAGAGAAACTTTCCTCCCCTCACCAAGTCCTTGAAATGATAGAGAGGAAGGGATGGACAGACAAGCCTCCATAGGCTGCCATTATATGTCTGGAAAAGGGATACCGTGCCTTTAAGGAACTCTCTGGAGACCCTCGCTATCCCTGCATGCACAGCCCACTCCTTTTACTTTCAGTTCTTTTTTCCGGCTCCTGCTAGCAGGACCCTGGAGCATTGATCTCTCCCTTTTTGGGTGTTTTGTATAATTTTTGGCACTTTTAAAGTGTTAGTGTGTTCACTCGACGTATATTTGCTTCTTCTTCACTTTTCTGGTGATTTTGGCCATTCTTTTGTCAAATATGCCTGCCTTATTTGAGAAATGCCCAGAGTGTGCCAGGAAGAAGGCAAGATCTGATCCACACAGGGTGTGGATCCTGTGTCTCCCTTCTTCTCATGTTCCTGGGAGATCTGCCTGCAGTTTTCCAGTAAGACCCTGAAGGACCGAGAGAAGATCAGGCTCCAAGGACTGGAGCAAAGAAAGCAGCAAGGTCAAGGTGGGTCTGGGCAGGAAGCTGCCTCTTCCTCTGCCCGTGCTGCGGCCTCTGGGGGGCTTCCCAGTAAGAGGGCCAGAAAACGCCACCGGTCTCCGTCGGCGTCGATAGCCTCGACGTCTGCGTCGAGAGGAATGACCGCGGTCTGCTCCCCGTCTCCCCAGGGCTCTGGGTCGAAGCGACTTCGATGTCGAGGGGATTGACGTCAAGACCTCCGACGAGGTCGACGTCGAGGACTGCTTTGTCGTCGAGCCATCATCGACGTCAAGAGGGTTCAAGGAGGCGCAGGCGTTCGACGTCGAGGCGTCACTGTCGTTCACCGACGTTCGGTGACGAGAAGGCGATCATCGACGTCGAGAAGGCGATTATCGACGTCGAGAAGGCGATTATCATCGACTTCGAGAAGGCGATTATCATCGACGCCGAGAAGGCGTTCATCGACGTCGAAAAGGCGCTCCGCATCGAGGAGGAAAGCATCGTCCTCCAGGAGGCGTTCCAGAGCCAGGACTGTGTCCTCGGTCGCCACAAGTCCACGGCCGTGGCGGCGCCGTCGCTCGGCTGCCAGGGGTACGGCCTCTAGGTCCCCCCCCCTTCAGGTCAGGCGAAGAAAAGAAAGAGAAGGGAAGAGGCTCCGGGCTCGGAGCACTCACAAGTCATTCGCCCTCCAAGCCGAGGTCACAGACACCTCCTCCGTTACCCAAGGACCCTCCTCCATGTAACCAGACGCCGCCTCCTCCACGTAACCAGACGCCTCCTCCGCCACCTGTTCCTCTTCATCGTCCTCCGCCTCCTACACCACCTCCTCCGCCTAGGTCTGCCTCGTTACCACATCTCCCGACGCCGCCTACGGGGCCACAGCAACCTAGGCTCCCGTTTCGGCCTCCACAGCTCCCTCCGCTACAGCCCGTGGACCGTCCGAGGCCGCGGAGGTCGAGATCTCGCTCCAGACGGAGGGATAGATCCAGGAGTCGCCGTCGCTCTTCTACGAGATCCAGGCGGCGCCACAGGAGGGACCGGTCATGGTCCCGCTACACGGGTTCATCCAGTGCCAGGGACTATTCACCAACCCTGTCGGACTCCCCTCGGACGAGGGTGTCTCCAGTAGACGACATAGTCTCCTTCTAGGACGTGTTGCTGCGAGGGGCGACTTAACTGGGCATCACGGTCACTGTGCCCTCGCCATTGACTTCCATCATTTTCGAAACTCTGCACAAGAAGCAGTTGTCTCGCCCTTTGCTGCCCTTGGTACCTGGGCTGGTGGAACCTGCCATGGAGCTGTTCCTCACTCCTGCAGCTACGAGGTCGGCACCTTCAAGGCTGCAGAAGAAATATATGGCTCCTGACTCTGACCCAGCGTTTCTTCGGTTGGATCCCGCGCCTGACTCGGTAATTGTGACGGCAGCAAGAAAACAGCACGCCACCACCCCATCATTGACAGTGCCTCCTGACAAGGAGAGTTGCTGGATGGATTTGGCAGGCAGGAAGGTTTGCGGGATGGCCTCCACCTCTATGAAGGCAGCGAGTGCCTCAGCACTGTTGGGACGTTACGATCGGGCTCTGTGGGAGTCCCTCCAACAGTTTTCGGAACATCTTCCCCGGGAGAAGAGGGAAGATTTCCAAGAGATCCTTGCTGAAGGACTGCTGGTTTCCAACCAGGTGATCAGTTCGGCTGCGGATTCCTCCCTCTTGGCAGCCCACGGGTACTGCCACGGGGTCAACCTGAGGTGCCACGCCTGGTTGTGTCTTAAATCCTTGAAGCCCAAGGCGCAACAGAGAGTTGCCAACCTACCCTTTTCGGGCGAGACCCTCTTCGGCAAACATGCGGATGACGAGAGGGCCCACATGAAGGCGGAGGTGGAAATCCTGATGGCTATCTGGTTGGAAAAGCCGAAGGAACAGAAAAAGACCTTCCGCCCGTTCCAGAGGCGGTACGGGGCGCAAGACAGAGGGCAAGGTCGATAGGCTGAACGGCAACAGCAGCAGCAGTTCCAGCGGAAACCGTTCCAAAAGCACCAGAGGGGCCGAGGTGGTCAACAGTCTTCCGCCGCGACCAAAGGCCCGGCTGGGTCTAGGCCCTGAGGTGCTACTTCCCCCTCATACGTTACCCGCTCCGGTGGGGGAAAGCATTCAACATTACCTGGCAGAGTGGAGAAACATTACTCAGGACAAGTGGGTGCTGAATATTGTTTGCAATGGATACAGTCTTCGTTTCACCAGCCCGCCTCCAGCGATTCCACCGGTTGGCTCGCAGTTCCAGCTGCGCGAGCTCCAGGTGGAGGCCGATACCCTGTTAAGAAAAAGGGCGATAGAAGACGTCCCTCTGTCTCAAAGGGGAAAGGTCCTTTACTCACGATTCTTCCCAGTACAGAAGGACAAGAACGAGTTCAGACCCATTTCTGGATTTGTGACAAGCAAACAAGTGGATTCGCAGGGAAAGGTTTTGCATGCTGTCTTTGCACCAGATTTATCCTCCGCTGCAGAGAGGAGACTGGCTGTGCGCGATAGATCTGCAAGATGCGTACTTCCATGTGCCCATTGCACGGAAACATCGGAAGTTCCTGCGCCTCCTCGTCGGCACCAATCACTATCTACACCGTACTACCGTTTGGACTTAAGTCTGCACCCAGGACATTTCACTGCATGGCTGTGGTAGCGGCTAACCTGAGAAAGAACAAGGTGTTTGTCTTACCCGTACCTGGCGATTGGTTTATCGAAGCCTCCACCTTCCAGGAAGCACAATTGCACTTCAATAGGACGGCCGTCCTGCTGAACCGTCTGGGGTTGCACATAAATCTGTCCAAGCCTGTCCCGATTCCAGTGCAGTGCCTGCAGTACTTGGGAGCCTCCATCAATACGCTGTCGGCAAGCGTGTCTCCTTCGGAGGAGAGACGCTTATCCATCCTTCGGAAGGCTCAGGCTCTCAAAGCTGCTCCATCCTAAACAGTGAGGACGGTGTCTTCTCTTCTGGGGTCGATGTCCTCTTGTATCTTCCTCACTACCCACGCGCACCTACACATGAGGCCGCTACAGGAATGTTTGGAGGACCAGTGGGACCAGAGGAAAGGGTGTTGGGACGACCGGATTCAGTTGTCCCTTCACGCCCAACAGTCTCGGAGATGGTGGTTCTCAGCAGAGAATCTCCTCAGAGGGGTTCCTTTCCACAAGGTCATCCCGACTCAGACTATCGTTACGGATGCGTCTCTCCTGGGCTGGGGAGTGCATTCGGACCATCTACAGATCCAGGGAACGTGGTCTCCGACAGAGTCCACGTATCACATCAATTTCCTGGAACTCAGAGCTGTTCACTTGCCACTGAAGGCCTTTCATCCGTCCTTCCAGACCAACTCCTTGCTTGTGCAGACGGACAATACAACCACGATGTATTACCTCAACAAGCAGGGGGGCTCGAGATCGCGCACACTGTCACAGGAAGCGCAAGCGATCTGGCACTGGCTGTTAGCCAGAGGACTGACGATAACGGCAACTCATCTGCCAGGTGTGCAGAATGTTCAGGCGGACGCCCTCAGCAGGTTACTTCACGAAAACCACAGGTGGGTCATAAACGACGAGGTGCTCGACGACATCTTCGCCATGTGGGGCACTCCAGACGTGGATCTGTTCCCCACCGCCGAAAACAGCAAATGCCACGACTTCGCCTCGAGGTATTACCAGCTGGGGACTCTGGGGAAGGCGTTATGGATCAGCTGGTCAAACAGCTTTCTGTACGCTTTTCCACCCATTCCCCTGATTCCGGCAGTGCTCATCAAGCTGGCTCGATACTGGGCGCGGATGATCCTGATTGCGCCGGAATGGCCCAGGCAGTGGTGGTTCACGGACCTGCCTCACCGGTCGATCCTGCCTCATCAGCGGCTGCCGTGTCGGCCAGACCTTCTCACGAAGTTTGCGGGGCAGATGGTGCACCCAAACTTCTCATTGTTGAGTTTGGCGGCATGGCTCCTGAGAGAGTGCAATATGGCCACTTGAATCTTCCTGAGGATTGCATGGACATATTGATGGAGGCTAAGAGGCCGTCTACTAGGACTTCTTATGCTTATAAGTGGAAGAGATTCTGCATCTGGTGCATGTCTAAGAACTATGATCCGACGACCTGCAATGAGGATGTTATCCTTCCATACCTTCTGCATCTAGCTCAGTCTGGCCTTAATTTCCATTCCATTAAGGTTCATCTGGCTGCATTGACTGCTTACAGGAAATCCCTTCGCAGACATCCTTCTTCCAGATTCCTGTGATTAAGGATTTTTTGGAAGGGTTGAAGGTGTTCCCTCCTGTTCGGCTTCCTTCGCCTTCCTGGGAACTGAATGTGGTGCTGTCCAGACAGAAGGAACCTTTTGAGCCTATTCATAAGGCTTCACTGCAGCACCTGTCTTGGAAGGCGGCGTTCCTCGTGGCCATTACATCGGCCCGCAGCGTGAGTGAAATTCAGGCATTGTGTTGCCAGGAACCTTATACTGCATTTCATGCGGGTAAGGTTGTTATGGTACACTGTAGGAAGGTAGATCCCTGACTATGGTTGCCCCCAACTTTTTGCCTGGTGTTTTGCTGGTTTTCTGACTTAGTTGACCTGAGGCCCTGCTGTTCAGGACCTCAGGCCCACTGCTCTCTCTGTAAAATGGATTCCATGTACCTTAGGTACATATCTAAATTGGATACTGAGCCACCTTATCAGTCCCTGTACAGTGTACCTTAGGTACCCAGGGCATAGGTGTACCCAGGGCCTACCAGGGGCTGCAGCATGTATTATGCCACCCCTGGCTGGCCATCCAAATCTGACACGACTGGCTGCTTGACAGCTGGGGCAAGGTGGTGTAATCACCCTTTGCTTTAGATATAGTATACCTATATCTAACCCTAAAATGGACACACAGATCTCCTATCAGTCACTCCTATGGCAGGCCTTAACAATCCTGAAGGCAGAGTGCTTGGAATCGTGTTAGATGGTGCTCTGGCATGAGCTGAGCCTGTCTGCGGCTTTCGGGACCCATCCCTTAGCCGTTTTCCATGATATCGCATACCATATACTCTTAAGTGCATTATAATCCTCGCGGTTAAATGCCAACTCTGGTATCGCTTTATCAAAACATGTCGAGTAAGGTGTCATACGAATTGGAATACTAACCCCTCGCCAATTCTGGCGACGGGGTTAGCATTCCACCCTTCTAGAGGGACACGACATGCATGTAACCTATAACCCGGTTAAAAGTCAGACAGAGCCTTAGCATCCACAAAATGGATGCTGCCACCGAGACACAAGTCTGCCCTCCTGCTGCTGGGAGTCCTCCCAGAGCAGGAGATAAGGACAAAGGGTTTCCTGCCAGGGGCGGTGCCAGCACCGTCCCAGACAGGGTTTTGTGTATTCCAGGTAGGCAGGGCTTTAGAGGAAGGTGACTGCAAGTGGCACCCCGGTGCTCACTGTGCATAGGCCGGCTGAAACCAGTTCCAGGGGCACTCCAGCCCCTGGCCTGGGGAAAGCCCGCCAAGGAAGTGGGTGTAACCACCCCCCTCCTGGTCCCACCCATAGGGCAGGACTTAGTCGCGTGCCAGCCCCCTTTTCCCAGATAAAGGTAGAGACTGGCCCCCTTCCAAATCAGATCATCTTTGAATCCTGAAACTACTTTCCACGAAAGGAACTCAAGACTTCTTCCTAAGATTTCTCCCTTGTGACTAAGGAGTAGTCACCCTGCATCCGCAGGCACCATCTAAAGAACACTGCGGTCTGCTGCAAGTCCTTCCTCCGGGATCCGACTGCCCAGCTCGACGAGAACCGGCTTCCCTGGCACCTCTGACCTCTACCTACATCATCAGTCACGCTGAGATTCGTGGGTGTGACGAGACCTCGAGGGACCGGCCATCTTCAAGACTGCACGACTTCTGCACAGCAAGCCCGCCGAGTGCATTCCTGGTGAGTGCTTTGGGGTCCAAGAAGCCCCCACCCTGAGCAGCTCCAGCACCTAAGAGCAGCCCCCCAGCATCTCCACGATCTGCGTGGGGCCCTTCTGCTTTTTACTGCTCACCGCGTTGTTTGGCTACTAGCCCGCTGGCTTGTGGCCTTCCTGACGACGCCCGACGACATTTCTGCTGCTGGTCTGGTTGCTCCAGACTGGCCCTTGCTTCCCTCCATCGGAGAAGTACCCTGGACCCTCCTGGTCCGCCCAAGACGCCATTTTAGGTCCACCGCGTGGGCCTTGCATTTGCCAAGACTTGTTGCCCAATCCTGGGTCCAGCGACGTCGACAGCAAGAACCTTCGTGGGACAGCTCGCACCTCCATCCTGGTCGCCGACAACGCCTCCTGGTCCGAGAGACTGCAGAGCCCAGCAGCTGTCGCGGCTCGCGGCGTTGCCGCGGCCGGCCATCCCACTGACACACACGGGAGGCCAGGATACTCACTTCCGGCGGAAGTCGAGTACCCGGTCTAGCCCCTGGGAAGCGAGGCACAGAAGCGCTTCCGGGGGAAAACGCATAAACCGCGCTTTTCCCGCCGGCTGAGCGCTTCGGATTCTGAATTCAGGCTGAACCAGAGACCGGCATTCTAGGAGAGCCGCGCTGCCTTGCTACATTGTGTCCGCGGCATACCAGGAGAGCCGCGCTGCCTTGCAACATTGTGTCCGCGGCATACCAGGAGAGCCGTGCTGCCCTGCTCCTTGTTTCCTTCTGCTTCTGGGAGAAAGCCGCGCTGTAGCGCTTCATGGTCTTTGACAGCGCCTTCCAGGAGCGCTGGTGTACTTCTTACCTGGGAGTTCCAGGAAAGCCCTTGTTTATTTTTCATGACCCTTGGTGCGCAGGAGCGCCCTAAGGGTGTACATTTAACCGACTTGTGTTTTGGGGGTTTTTTACTTTGTTCCTTCCCACCGCGCAGGAGCGCTATAAGGGAATACCTCAGCCTGCAGACCTTGTCCCCTTACAGGGAATACCACAAGCTGGGTGGTTGATTCCCATTTCCAGTTAACCGCGCAGGAGCGCTTTCCTTTTTGTTTTAGCTTGGGTGAACGCGCAGGAGCGCTTTCTTTAGTTTGTACTTGGCGATTACGCGCTGGTGCGCCTTCCTCGCTATTCACAACAGGAGCTGCATTCATCGGGGAACCTTCGTTTCGGGAGCCTTGGTAAGTCCTCACGGGGTACCTGGTCCTGTGTGTGTAGGTGGGGTGGTTCTTTTCGGGTCTGCTTCACTTTCTGATCTTTTCCCATTCTGGTTTCCAGTGACACCGGAACGCCCCACCAGCTCCACGCCATTCTTAACCCTACACCCTGGCTTCCATCCCTGCGTCCATCTCATCCCTGCTGGGTTTCGTCGTCCACGAGGGTTAGGTGGGTACAGGGACGGGAGCTCTTGTCGTCTCTGCGGAATCGCGCCACAAGCAAAGGTGAGTCTTGTGGGGCAAACCTGACAGCAGCGCCCACTCACCTGACTGCGGTGACTTCGCCCGGTGCCATCCTGGTGCCCACTTAATCACTGGCTAGTGATTCAAGAACTTGGTCCCCTCTGCTTTCAGGTTTCCTTCTTCCTTGATCCAGGCTTGGATCCATCGAACTTTCCTTCACTGGTCGCCTGCCAGCAACTTCTTCCTTCCAGGCTCCTGGTCCGGCAACGAGATTCCCGACGTCTTTTCAGACCTATGCAGCTGCAGCCCCTGGGCTAGGTAACTTCGGCACCTCGGTGTCCCAGCATAGCCTCACTATCCTAGGGTCAGGATCCACTGTCGTTTTCTCCCTACCAGGTCGGGTTCGCCCGTGAACACTAACTTTGCCTTTACTAGCCTCCATAGACTTTGTCCCGCATCCCGCGTGAGAGTGCACACTCTGCACCCGAGTCCCCTAGGTCTCCTAGAAGTAATCTAACGATTCCCTAGTCAAGTCCTAGCGATTCCAAAGCCTATTAGTACTGTTACTTACCTGCTAGTAATTCGCATTCCACTTTTAGAATATATGGTTTTTCGTGCCCCTCGGGCATTTGTGTATAACGTGCTAACTTAAGTATTTTCATAAGAGTTTTGTTGTGTGCTTAGCACCCTGTCCTCATAAAGAGTACAGGGTTGTTGTGATTCTAATAAATACATTGTTTATTTTCATAACACTTGTGTGGTGTCCTTTCACTGGGTGTTCAAGGGGTAATGTGATGGTAAAACAGCTGGCTTAACACGCCCTCTAGAGTCTTAGCCTTAGACTGCTCGTATCCATGCTACTAGGATAGCTGGTCTATAAGGTTGACTTACAACCAATCATCAATAAGGGTTGTTTGGACTGATATATAGTGATCACTAGAATAGTGAGCACTGCACATCAGGCCAACTTCTCACATACACACACTAAATTTCTTCCCAAGGTGATTTCTGATTTTCATGTTAATCAGACTATAACTTTACCAACATTTTTCCAGAATCCTTCCACTCCAGCAGAACGGTCTCTTCATTCCCTGGATGTCAGAAGGATGTTGAAATTCTATCTGGATAAGACCAAGGGTATTCGTAGATCCGACCAATTGTGTTAACTATGGGTCGGTTAGGACTGGTCTGGCTACTTCGAAACAGTCAATCTCTAGGTGGATTGTGTCATGTGTCCAGCTTTGTTATCAGTAAGCGAATAAGATCTTAGGGGGTAAGCCTAAGACTCATTCTGCCAGGGGCAAAGCAGCTACAACAGCTTTGCTTCGAAATATTCCCATTGCAGAGATCTGCAGGGCGGCCACTTGGAAGTCGGTCCACACCTTTGCTAGGCATTACTGTCTGGATTCTGATGCCAGAGCAGATGCGCAGGTGGGGCAGGCTTTGCTGCGGAATCTGTTCGCACAATAGTGGTGTTGCCTGTTTTCTCCACTGCCGTGTTGTTTTTTGGATGGGCTTGCCGTTCTACTCACTAGATTATGACTATACACAGAGATCCCCTACTACAGAAGGAATAGTTTCTTACCTGTAACTCCAGTTCTGTAGTAGGTGTACCTCTGTTAGTCATAAGCGATCGCCCTCCCTCCTCCCCGGTGGAGAAAATGGTACTGTGATGTATGCTACAGGCCTTGCTTTATGCACCTTCAAAAAGAACTGAAAGTAAAAGGAGTGGGCTGTGCATCCTTGGATACCGAGGGTCTCTAGAGAGTTCCTTAAAGGCACAGTATCCCTTTTCCAGACACATAATGGCAGCCTATGGAGGCTTGTCTGTCCATCCCTTCCTCTCTATCATTTCAAGGACTTGGTGAGGGGAGGAAAGTTGGCATTCTCTAGTTGAAGTACTGGACAGTGTAGCCTTGTTAGGTACAGGCTGCATTATTGTCTTTAATTGAAGTGTCTATGCAGGACTGCAATGAAGACCACTTAAGAGATTATTTTTGATTGCCCTGGGGTCCACGCACATGGGCGGGACTATTCACTAGATTATGACTATAACAGAGATACCCCTACCTCAGAACTAGAGTTACAGGTAAGAAACTACTCCTTCTTCCCTGCTATGGCTCCTTCCTCCCATCTTTTCCTACGAATTTTCACAACTTCGTTTTTGTGTACTGTACCTTACTATGCTCTTGTAACTGATGTAACTTTGAATGCAACGATCCTAAATGTAAAGCACTCTGATACCCTCTAGGTTCAAGTTCGCGCTATATAAAACTTTATAAATATACAAATCTACAAGATAGTCTTATCTGCACCTTTTACTCCTATGACACTCATCAGAAGCTCCTACACTCCAGGAAGTTGCTATGTTCTTAGTATCCTTCACCCCAGTGAGTGGCTACCTAGCAACCATTCTAGCTGACTGAGAGGGTGTCTGCTGAAACTCCTATCTTCTAGTGCTAGCCCTATACCCACCAGAGGTGCTGTCATCAGAGATGTTCCTTCTCACAGCCTTAGGCTTCAGTCACTTTTCCCATGTGTTCTAGTTGATTGTGCCAGGACCCGTTTTAGAGTGGGCACTGCACATGCTTAGTAATGAATTGCTGTTGACCTACTTTAGTAACTCAACTATAATAAAGTCTTCAATCCAAGTACAGTTAAGATTTATTTGCAGAGACGGCACAGTACCAACCATCAGGCAGGCAGTACAACTCAAGTGCCCCATTATTCTAGATCCAGAACCCAGGTAGGTAACTGGTATGACAAAGGCATTTAGAAGAAAAAAATACTCTTAAAGGAAACAAGAAATAAAATTGTACACTTTATGTGACACACATATCCCTTTACAAAAGATCACAAAACAACAAAACACAATTATACAAACAGTGTGAGAACTATACATAATCAACAAATCTGCCAGGAGGCCTCCTGACATGAGTACTATTTTTATACCTGGAACCCACACTTTCAGATGGTTCTTTCACATGGTCCTTATTCCACAACATGACACTTCTCGCATCCTTGCACTTAACCACCCTCCTCACATTCCAAACTGTTCCATCTTGTAAGGGTACAGTGTTCCTGTTGACCTTGACCACTTTAATCGTCATGCCAAACTTGGACAAAAATCCTGGTTTGCGTATCATGACCCAGTCTCCCACAGTAAAAATCCGGATCTCTAGTTAGCCATTTAGCATCACAAGTGTGTTTTTATGTTTATCCTGCTTCCCTTCTGTGAGAAAGTGCCCTCTTTCTTGAATGGTATGCCCCCACTTTTTGCTGAATTTCTGATGTTATTTGATTGAGTGTGCCCTGGGCTCCTGCTAATCAGGTACCCAGGGCCTATGTTCCTTCCCTAAAACTGCATTGAAGCCTAAACCCAATTGGCATCTCTGGCCACATGTCAGCCCCTGGTAAATGGTACCACAGATACTCAGGCACTGTGACCAGAGAAGGCTATTAAGGGCTGCAGCATTTACTGTGCCACCATTTGAGGCCCTGTACACGGACACACACACACACACTGCCTTTGCAGGCTGCATGTCTTGGTGCGGAACAAAGTGAAGAGTCTGCATAGCACACATCCCTGTGTGCCATGCCCACAAACCACCGACCTGGCATACATCAGTCACCCCTCTAGCTGGGTGCCCTATGCCATTGGTGAGGGTACAAGTGCATGAGCCCTGTGCCCCTACAGTACCCAGATCCATTCCTGGGCACTGTAAGTGCGGTGCTGCCATTAAGAGTATGTGGTGCTGGGAGTTTGTCATTACGAACTCCACAGCGCCATAATGGCTACACTGAAGACTGGGGAGTTTGGTATCAAACTTCTCAGCACATTAAACCCACACTGATACCAGTGTGGGATTTAATGTAGCACACGTTCATCTTGAGGATGGGGGTACCCAGCCAACCAGGGACCAGCTCCTGCCTCCTCCCACTGGTGAGTGGCAGAATAGGGTGTGTACCCACCCCAGGTAAAGGACCCATTTGTCCCTGCCCTTTGTTAGGAATTAGCTGACATACTGGCCCTCTTTCTATGCCTATGTATGAATAGTCATCTGATCGGATGTAGGCGTTAGTGCAGCGACATAAAAGGCTGGGCTTACCTTTCATTCTTTGCTTGGTTTTGCTATTGTTGCCGTTTGCCTGGAAGTGGATTTGAAGCCTTGCCCTTAGCGTTGGAGCCTTTTTGTCTGGACCTCCCTCCTCTTCGAGTCCTTCATTTCCCGCTGGTGTTTCTTGCTGGTATAGCCCTGCCGGACATTTTCTGCCGCACTAGGGATTCGGCGGCTGTCTGGTCCCTGGTTAGAAATAAATGTGAGTGGAGGGCTAATTTCATTGACCGGAGGAGTTTCTCGAGTTTCCTGTTTGTCCTTTTGAATTGCGGTAGCATCGTGGAATGAATACGCGGCTGCGTATTCTAAAGTCACAGCGTTTCCTGTATTGCTGTAACCACTCCACTTCCTTGTGTGAGTTTCGGGTGCTTTTACGAACAGCTCGTAAGAGCTTAGTGAAAGCCTTCATTCCTTTTTGTTTAGTCAGTGGCCACTGTTATTTAGTGTTTTTGGAGAGTCTTATCCTATTTTTGGCATGACAAAGGTTTTTTTTTATTTCTAAGGACTTCTTTTTTTGTCCTGTTGTAACTTGTATTCTTTGGAGGCTGGACATTTCGTCTTATTGGAAAAAAGAAGACTTCGATTTGCTCTTGGATTTTGGGAAAAAGGAATACCTGCAGTCTTGCATAGAGTTTCTGCCTTTTTACCATCCTACCATAAACTGGTAAGAGAAGTTTTGTGATTACTGATGGGAGTCTGTTTGTACGTGGGCATAGAAAGTATGAAGTGACATATGTCCTTAAAGTCTTAATAAGGATTGCGTATTTATGTCTCCCACTCCAGGTACCTTTCCAATGGGGAATATTGTTTCAAATTGAGTCATCTGACAGCAGAAACCCTCGTTTGGTTTTCAGCCTTTGTCCAGTGGTCCTCCTATTTCCTTTTTTTGGTTGCCTCCCACCCTCTCCCTGCGCCATAGTGATTGTGCTCTGTCATATATTCAGTGCACTTCATAGGGGTGCGGGTGGGGGATTGGGGTTCTCTTCGCCTCTGCAGCGTTGGGCATAGTTGGATGGTAAAAGGTAACACCCTTTTCCTACCTGTAACACCCCTACATTTAGTATTTAGGGGCACCCTGACCTTCCTTCCTTAGATCCGGAAACCACAAGAAAAGAAGATAAGGACGAAAAGCTGTGTGGCACTAACAAGAGGACGATGACCACTGACTTGGCCCCAGCCCTACAGGCCTGTCTCCCCTCGAACCTGCTCCTGTGAAATCCCGGTGTGTCCTGCAGCCAGCAATCTCAAAAACACCAGAGGACCTGCCTGCCTTCACTTCAGTGTGAATCTCCTGTGAACACCGGACTTGTTCAAACTGCAGCTTCTGCTGCCAGCCAGAGTCCGCGAATCCAGCCCACTCTGCACCTGTCAACCCGGCCTGAGCTCGAGTGGAAAAACACCACAAGGAGGTCCCCCGGCGATCCTGACCCGAGATCCGGCGACCCCTGACCTGCCTTAAGCCTCCAGACGACGCCTGCAGCCTCCATCGAGAGGACCCTCCCTACCGTGACCAGAGTTGGTAAGACAATCCGACGTCCCAAGGCACCCCTGCACCAGACTCCCCACTGCCTTCTGTGCCCAAACCAATGGTGCCTAACCAACCCTCAACTTCCCAACTTACCCCTCGAAGTGGTGGGTGCACCTGGAAGATCCTCGTCCCTGATCCTGCAGTGTTTCTTTGTCCCGGAGGTTCTCCATTGGAAACGGGGCCCCAACTTGCCCTGAGCTAAACTCTAGGAGCTTTGCTCCCACAACCTCGTGGCCTGCTTTCCAGGAGCCACCAACCGGAGACCCCCTATCCCCCATAGGACAACACTGGGCCTCAACACTCTGCACCCGGCCGCCCTAGTTCAGCTGAGGGTGCAACAGTGCATCATTGACCCTGGGAGACCCCCAAGTCTAACCCCAGAACCTTAACTCCCATAGTCGTTTACTTACCTGCAAACCGATAACCTGTTTTTCCATGATAGGATAACATTGACAATTTTCCCTCCAAAAAACGACTAAGTGTGGAGTTTTGAAAACTAAAGATTCTTTAAAAATCGTACAAATAACCAAAACGTGTGTTCGAGGCATGTGGGTTGCTAAATTCATATCTATTGCATAGATCGCCGCCTAGTGTTGGGTCCAGATGATTGCACATTGTTGTCCTGGAAGAGTCTTCGAAGTATCACGAGATAGGTGGCTCCTCCCCTGGACTACAGTGCGCATGGGCATCGACTCCATCCCCAGATTGTTTTTTTCCGCCATTGGGTTCGGATGTGATTTCGACGTCTCCTGTTCGGAATCGATAAAACAACTTCTTTAAGGCCAAAAGGCCCTCGTTACCTCGTCGGTATTGTTCGCGTTCGGTCTCGTGTTTCTTCCGACTTCTTCAGTCGGTTTCTGACGAGTCGAGTAACTCTTAGGACATCGAGGCCCTGTCGTCGCAGCAAGACCCCGACGATACTACGATGGAACGGAGTCCGTTCAAGTTCTGCCCCGTGTGCGGTTCTAAGTACCCACACATCAACGTGCATCCTGTATGCAACAAGTGCCTCTCGCCGGACCACAACGAGGCCAACTGTATGGCCTGTTCGAAGTTCAGGTCGAAGAAGACGCTCAAGCTTCGGCGCGCGGCGCGCCTCGAGGCCCGGAGAGCGGCTCCGGCACCTGTCGGCATCTTCGACGACCCCGAAGCAGAAGGCCGAAGCCATCATCTGCAGATTTCGCCACCATCGACGGAGGTCGAGGCCGATTGCGGAGAACCCGTCGAGGGCCAGGACCTAGAAGAAAACGTCTAGGAGGTAGGGGACGTCGAGGAAGTTTATGGGGCCGTGGAAGATAGCTCGGAGGAAGAGCTATGCCCCGAAACTACAATGACTCAGGCTCAGGTCACGGGATCGCCACACGGCCTTAGCCACGACCCAAAACCGCAATCCTCGGCCCGCCTTCCGGCCCGGCTACGGATACAACAGCGGAGCCTCCGTTGGACAAATCAAAACCGAAACTGAAACCTTCGGCATCGAAACCAACTAAAATGGCCGACACTCCATCGAAACTGAAGACGTCTGCAACGCCATCGGCGCCGTCGACTTCAGGAGCTCCGAAGCCGAAGAAGGCTGTCGAGCCGGCTAAAGTACCGAAGGTGGTCAAGGAGCCAAGCTCGAAGAAGGTCGTCGGGCAGGTGTCGAGCACGGTGGCTGCATCGAAGTCCAAGAAGACTATCGACACGCCTTCAGGCAAAACTGCCGCGCCATCAGGCAAACGCCCTATCGAAGCGCAGTCGGCAACGGGCCCCGAGCCGAAGTCTGGAGCCCCGATGCAGAAACAAACCCTGCCCATCCAAAGCCAGCGGCGTCGACGCCTAAGGCCGTGGCGGAAGCCCGGACCACAGCGGTCGAGGATGCGTCTGCGTCTCCGGCACCCAAGGAGAAATCGTCGACGCTAGGATCTTCCCCTGGTGGCGGACCGAGGTCATCGGTCGGGCCAACTAAGCCCTCCGCTTCTTTCACCAAGCAAGTCTCGGACTCCCTCAAGAGAATACGAGAGAAGAGTTTGGCGTCGACGGCTCAAAAGCCGTCGGTTCCGCAATCGATGGCGGCGCCGAAAAAGACTTCGACGCCGATCCTCTACACTCTGCCGCCGAAGGTGGCGCCGAAGGCCTTTGCACCTCGGTCGGTGCCTAAGGACTCGGGTACTTCGGAGCAATCACTGCTAAGTGGACGTTTTGGTCGACAACATGCATCAGATGAACAGTCTGAGCGGTATATCGACGCCGACACGGGAAAATTAACGCTCTACAAGCGGAAAATTACTTCCCAGCCATTGCAATCGTTCGTGATACCTCTGAAAAAGAAAAGGCCGGCACAAGAACTTCCTGTGCTTGTTGAACCCCTTCATCCACAACCTAGGAGGAGTCCAACACCTTCACCCAATGCCTCAGAGGGAGATGAAGGTGAACAGAATGAGGAGTACAACTTTCCTGATAACAATGACCCTGATGAACAACAGGACTCATGGGGTGACACTGGTGACCAAGGGAACCAACAGGTGGTACATGACCCACAGGTTTCTGGTGTGAAGACATCTCCAACTGAAGACTCTGCGGCATTTAATGCCTTGATTAAAAGGGCGGCTGCAAACCATAAGGTGGACATGCATGCCGACCCCGTAGAAGAAGACTTTTTGTTTGACACATTCTCTGCAGCAGAAAAGACTGTGAAAACACTTCCAATGCTTAAAGGGGTTCTAAAGCATGCCACAGACATCTTTAAAGAACCCACAAGAGCAAGGGTGGTGAACCCGAGAATAGAAAAGAAATACAGACCGGCACCTGGGGACCCAACTTATATACGGGGCCAGTCGCCTCTAGACTCTTTGGTGGTCTCCAATGCCCGCAAGCGGGCAAACTCGCAGACAACGGGTGAAGCTCCTCCCCCAGACAAAGAGTCAAAAGTGCTGGAGGCATCGGGGAAAAGGGTGGCTGCACAGGCGGCCAATATCTGGCGCATATCTAACACACAGGCCCTGTTGGCACGATATGATAGGGCGCATTACGACACCCTAGAGCAACTCCTACAACACCTTCCAGACCAGTTTAAGGAAGCAGCTGAGATGCTGATACTAGAGGGCAGAAAATAAGGAGTTAGGTCCCGGGACACAGGGTCAGCTGGACCATAGAATAATTTATAAAAAGAGAAATGCTGGCCCTGCGATTTTTGATAGCTATATTTTGAGCAACAAACCAAATCCTTGTTCTGATTTGTATGGTCGAATTTATTTAAACCATTTACTTTTTCATATAAATCTCATTAAGTTAAAGCATTAGTTGCATGAGAAAAACACTACGTACATACAATTTATACAAAAACATTTGACAAAGAATTTTAACAAAAATACATCAATACATATGACAAAATGACATCCAATCATTTAGTGTACATAAATATACAAATACGGTCATACGAGAAGCATCAGTCGTTATGTAGTATTAAGCAATGAAGCTATTTGCAGTAAGGAAAAGAAAACAAAATGAATTGTAACAAATACAAATTTTCAATTGTCTGATAAATAAACTTGAATTCTTTCTGCTATTGCCAATTCCTTTCTGCTATTGCCGACGCGTTTCGAACTCGCTCTGGCATTTGGCAAGTTCTCATCAGGGCTTTCTCGTATTATTCTTCTGAAAATTATGTACAAAGAAAATGAGTGAGATTTTGCAATCCTCATTTTCGTCCCCTATATACATTGCCCCCTACCAAAACTTTCTAGAAAACGTGTACCTTTATTTTCAAGTTGGCAGCGGGTTTTCAATTTTCAAGAGATCTTATTCAGTCAATGTAGATTCGGTTCTAGAAAATTACAACGAACCAAATTACAATATAGTAATGGTCAGGACAGCCTGCGCCTAGATGGCCAGAGGACAATCTTGGAAAATTACCTTCAAACCAGTAGTCTGCACTTCTGTTTGGTAAATATTCGAAACAGCCGTGCGTGGGACAAAAATCAGCTCCCACCCGCCAGCCGGCGGTGGACACGTCTTATTGCACCTACAAGGAGAGTTTAAAGTCACTCAACTATTCCAATCGGTTTTACAAACAGCGGTTAGAACGAGTGGAACGGGTAACAGAACCGGGTGCCTACCTTATTGTTGGCGCTTGGGCTGTTTAAATGCAGCTCCCCTGTTTTTCTAACTTCTAGCCGGTTTCAGTTCGTTTTTATGTTCGTTTTTATGTTCTAAAATGACAAACACGGACAGTGTGAGCCCGCTCCTGTGTCATGCGCGGTATCACTAAGCATTACCTATCTTTGTGCTTACCTAAATGTTGGTGATCTTGAAGAAACACACGCTCCCAAGTGCACTCCAAACCAATCCAGGGAGTCACTCGATTGACTAAGTCGCCATCTTAAAAAGCAGACATGTGATCGTCAATGCGTGTCACATGACTGTCACATGACTGTCAGGGCTATCCGGGCTTTGTGGGAGTTGGAGTCCCATTTTGCATTCTGATGTTTTCCTAAGTAGAAGTCTACATAAAAGGTTCCACTTGAGCACTGTATTATATTGAGACGGCACAACGTCTCTGCAAAAAAGAACTGGAAGAGATTGAAGAACTAACTAAAAGCATTCAGGACAGCCAGCTGGTGCCTGACGCCAAGGCGCTCTTGGAAAAAATTGAAAAAGAAATCCTTACATTTAGAGATAACACGATTAACAACAAGACCGCTCAATACGAGAAAGACTCTAAATCATTTACATTAGAGAAAGCCTACCCTTTTTTGAAGGAGGATTTTTATTCGCAGGTCGATTCACGCGGAGCACTGTATAATTATCAAGGACGGTCCCGCAATCGATTTAAAACATTCTCTGAGACATCGTCTTCATCTGATTCTTCGGGCGCTGAGGCAAGAGGGAATACCAATAAAAAACAGGTCTCTTTTTTAGAGAAGGGCCAACAAGGAAAACCACGAAACAAAATACCATGGGAAATGCGCACCCAGAGGAACGTTTACAAAACATAGAAATGTCTTCCTCTATAGTTAACTTGTCAAATAAAATCTTAACCAGAGACGAAGAATCTGTCCTCAACTTGGGTTTAAAGTTTGTCCCCAATCATCAACCTGACTTCACCAAAACCAAGATGGAAGCCATTGCCTTCTGTCGGAAAGTGCGATTAAAAGCCTTTTTCGCTACCCAGCCGCCTCCTCTAGAGATTGAGACAACAGGACTGCGGAACAAATCTACCTTTATTCCCAGTTATAATATCCCTAAACAGATTTTGGCATTTGAACAAGTAGTCTTGTCCTCTATTAATAAACTTGAAAAGAACAAAATGTTTGTCAAACCGAACATCAGTAGAGGCCAACGCCAAGCGATACAAAATCTTAGAGCGGATTCATCTATTGTAGTGAAAGCTGCAGATAAAGGCGGTGCCACTGTGTTATGGCCAAGGGAGAAATACATTTTGGAAGGTGAATCACAGGTCAATAACCAGATATGGTATAGGAAAGTTGATGTAGATCCAACTAAAGACATACTAGGGACAATAACGCAATTGATTGCGAGTGGTGTTGAAGAAGGGTTTGTGGGCAAAAAGGAAGGTGAATTTTTGGTAAAAAAATTCCCACGGACTCCTATATTGTACTTTCTGCCCAAGATTCACAAAAATCTGAATGACCCCCCCGGACGTCCTATCGTCTCGGGGTGTGACTCTTGTCTAGAGCCACTGTCCAAATATGTGGATTTTTTCCTAAAGCCCTTCATCTGTAATGTGACATCATACCTGAAAGATACGACCGATTTCCTCAATAAAATAGAGGGCCTAGAATTTAATCCACTTGAGGAAATAATGGTCACTATGGACGTCACGTCCCTTTATACGCAAATCCCGCAAGGGGAGGCGTTGGAGGTGATGGAGATGTACCTTGACACAAGAGACCGACCTCATCGAGTGCCCACCAGATTTATTCTGCAGTTGGCTGAACTAACCCTAAAAAAGAACTATTTTTGCTTTAATGGCGAGTTCTTTTTTCAAATCAAGGGGACAGCCATGGGATGTCCCTATGCGCCGGAGATGGCCATATTATTTATGGCACAGTATGAAGAGAAATTTGTGGCAAATAACAACCCCTACAAGAAATGTATAAAACAATGGCTAAGATACATTGATGACGTGTGGCTCCTGTGGCAGGGGAGCCACACCGAATTGATGGAATTTCATCAATGGCTAAACAACAAACACGGCGACATTAAATTCTCTATGGAACAAAGCAATTTGAAAATGACATTCCTAGATGTGGAAGTTAGCTGCATTGACGGTCGTTTAAAGTCATCTCTTTTTAGAAAAAAGACGGACAAAAACACTATTCTCCACCATAGGAGTGCGCATCCACGCAATTTAAAAACAAATTTACCCTACGGGCAGCTACTCCGCATCAGAAGGAACTCCTCTGATGTCACAGACTATGACTTACACGGAGGAAGATTTTGTGAGGATATGAAAAGCAGGGGCTACCCTAGGAAGCTGCTGAAACATGCTTTCAAACGAGCACGCTATACCCCGAGAGAATGTCTATTACAAAGTAAAGTGAAACCCGAAATGGACAAATTGGTTTGTGTAACAACATTTGGTCCACATACCCATAAAATTCGACAGACCATACTTAAAAATTGGCATCTGCTGGAGGGCTTAGAATGCCCCTTTCCCAAACCGATTTTTGCTTTTAAAAAAAACCGCAGCATTGGACAGCAACTGGTGCGTGCGGACGTCACCATTGAAAAACCTAAACATGACTTATTGTCAATGTGGGGATTCAAGCCGGTCGAGGGACACCATAGATGCGGCAACTGTGTCTCTTGTGACACAACAATCGAGGGAAGTGAATTCACACACAAAAATGTCAGGTGGAAGAACCAAGGGTTTTCAAACTGCAAAACACGGAATGTCGTGTATGCAATTGTCTGCGGATGCGGAAAATTGTATATAGGAAAGACTAACCAGCAGGTTAATACCCGAATAACACAGCATAGGTCACGAATAAAAACAAAAGTGCTAACCGCTCCAATGGTACAACATTTTGTTGACACTGGACACACTGAAACAGATTTCACGTGGACGGTTTTGTACACAGTGACTCGAGCCCAATGTATTAAGGATGTGGACGATGTCTTATTGAGGAAAGAAGCGTATTTAATCCTGCGCTTCAATAGTTTACAAACTGGACTAAATTCGATGTCTGAGATTTCACGATTGTAATCCGCTTTGATATAATACAGTGCTCAAGTGGAACCTTTTATGTAGACTTCTACTTAGGAAAACATCAGAATGCAAAATGGGACTCCAACTCCCACAAAGCCCGGATAGCCCTGACAGTCATGTGACAGTCATGTGACACGCATTGACGATCACATGTCTGCTTTTTAAGATGGCGACTTAGTCAATCGAGTGACTCCCTGGATTGGTTTGGAGTGCACTTGGGAGCGTGTGTTTCTTCAAGATCACCAACATTTAGGTAAGCACAAAGATAGGTAATGCTTAGTGATACCGCGCATGACACAGGAGCGGGCTCACACTGTCCGTGTTTGTCATTTTAGAACATAAAAACGAACATAAAAACGAACTGAAACCGGCTAGAAGTTAGAAAAACAGGGGAGCTGCATTTAAACAGCCCAAGCGCCAACAATAAGGTAGGCACCCGGTTCTGTTACCCGTTCCACTCGTTCTAACCGCTGTTTGTAAAACCGATTGGAATAGTTGAGTGACTTTAAACTCTCCTTGTAGGTGCAATAAGACGTGTCCACCGCCGGCTGGCGGGTGGGAGCTGATTTTTGTCCCACGCACGGCTGTTTCGAATATTTACCAAACAGCAGTGCAGACTACTGGTTTGAAGGTAATTTTCCAAGATTGTCCTCTGGCCATCTAGGCGCAGGCTGTCCTGACCATTACTATATTGTAATTTGGTTCGTTGTAATTTTCTAGAACCGAATCTACATTGACTGAATAAGATCTCTTGAAAATTGAAAACCCGCTGCCAACTTGAAAATAAAGGTACACGTTTTCTAGAAAGTTTTGGTAGGGGGCAATGTATATAGGGGACGAAAATGAGGATTGCAAAATCTCACTCATTTTCTTTGTACATAATTTTCAGAAGAATAATACGAGAAAGCCCTGATGAGAACTTGCCAAATGCCAGAGCGAGTTCGAAACGCGTCGGCAATAGCAGAAAGGAATTGGCAATAGCAGAAAGAATTCAAGTTTATTTATCAGACAATTGAAAATTTGTATTTGTTACAATTCATTTTGTTTTCTTTTCCTTACTGCAAATAGCTTCATTGCTTAATACTACATAACGACTGATGCTTCTCGTATGACCGTATTTGTATATTTATGTACACTAAATGATTGGATGTCATTTTGTCATATGTATTGATGTATTTTTGTTAAAATTCTTTGTCAAATGTTTTTGTATAAATTGTATGTACGTAGTGTTTTTCTCATGCAACTAATGCTTTAACTTAATGAGATTTATATGAAAAAGTAAATGGTTTAAATAAATTCGACCATACAAATCAGAACAAGGATTTGGTTTGTTGCTCAAAATATAGCTATCAAAAATCGCAGGGCCAGCATTTCTCTTTTTATAAATGATACTAGAGGGCAAGCTTATTTCCAACGCGGCAATCAAATGTGCGCTTGATGTCGCAGATACAGCGGCTAGAGCGATCAACACAAGTGTGCTGTTGAGGCGTCAAGCATGGCTCCGCATCTCAGGGTTCAAGCCTGACATACAGACCACTATCCTCAACCAGCCCGTGAATCCAGACAGACTGTTTGGCCCAGAGGTTGACACCACCCTCGAAAAAATCAAAAAAGACAATGAGACCGCTAAATCCATGGGGGCGCTTCAGTCTCAGCAGTTCAGAGGGAGCACTTTTCGTCGCTCAAGTGCACGTGGGGTTAACAGAGGACACTTGGCACAGCAGTCGCAATTCACTAGAGGTGGCGCACAATCCTCGTGCCCCAAACAAGGTAGAGGGGGTTACAGAGGAAACAGTGCCAAAGGCAGAGGCAACAACAGTTCCCGTTCCTCTGCTGCCAACAAACAGTGACTCTCTGTCACTGCCCCCCGACCATCCAACACCTGTCGGGGGGAGACTCCAGCAGTTCCTGCCAGTCTGGACGTCCATCACCACAAACAGGTGGGTAAGGAAACTTATCCGGTTCGGTTATTGCTTGGAGTTGACGTCCACTCCACCCAATATTCCCCCAAGACAACGTCCTATGTCAGCAGAGCACTTGCACTTATTGCAGCAGGAGGTTCTGGTGATGCTGCAAAAAGGCGCAATAGAGCTCGTACCGGTGGAGGAGGAAGGGACAGGGGTTTATTCCCTGTACTTCCTAATCCCAAAAAAGGACGGTTCCCTCAGACCCATTCTGGATCTACGCCCCCTCAACCTGTACATCCTCTCAGAACATTTTCATATGCTAACACTGCAGCAAATTCTCCCATTGTTGAACCAAGTGGACTTCCTAGCAACCTTGGACCTCAAGGATGCTTACTTTCACATACCACTCCACCCATCCCACAGAAAGTACCTCCGGTTCACAATACAAAACAGGCATTACCAGTTCAAGGTCCTACCCTTCGGAGTGACCACTGCCCCCAGAGTGTTCACGAAGTGTCTGGCAACCGTGGCGGCGCACCTCAGGAGACAGAACATACATGTCTACCCTTACCTAGACGACTGGCTCGTTCAAGCAAAGTCGGAACAGCAGTGCGCCGCAGACATGTCCCACACCATTCACCTCCTTCACAGTCTGGGGTTCTCACTGAACTACCCAAAGTCGCACCTCCAGCCAGCCCATGTGCGGCAGTATCTGGGCGCGACAATAAATACTCTGACTGCTACGGCTCAGCCGAACCAGGTGAGGATCGACAACATCCGGTCGCTCATCCAAAGGTTCAAACCGCAACACTCACTCCCAGCGAGAGTGTTTATGCAGTTGATAGGCATGATGGCCTCCTGCATCTTCATAGTCCCGCATGCAAGGTTGCATATGCGTCCGCTCCAAAAATGCTTGGCAAATCAGTGGACACAGGCTCAAGGACAGTTGACAGACCTAGTGTTGGTGACCGGTCGGGCATACAACTCTCTGCATTGGTGGACTCCACACAACCTTTGCAAGGGCCGACCGTTCCAAGAGCCTGTGCCGCAAGTCATCATGACGACGGATGCCTCTCTCCAGGGATGGGGAGCTCATGTGCTCCACTACACGGTGCAGGGACTGTGGTCGACGCAGCAACAGAAGATGCACATCAACTACCTGGAGTTGATGGCAATCTTCATGGCGCTCAAGTCATTCAAAGTACATCTGTGCAACAAAGTCGTGTTGATCCGGACGGACAACATGACAGCCATGTACTACATCCAGAAGCAGGGAGGTACGCACTCTCCACAGCTGTCTCATCTGGCTCAGAGCATGTGGAAGTGGGCCATTCAGAGGAACATCTTCCTCATGGCGGAACACCTCCCGGGCAAGGACAATCAGATGGCGGATCTGCTCAGCAGGTACAGCCATCAAATGCACGAGTGGGAGATACATCCATCAGTACTCCGCCCGTACTTCCAGCAATGGGGTCATCCAGAGATAGACCTCTTTGCCACAAGGGAAAACGCAAAATGCCAAAGCTTTGCCGCCAGGTTCCCTCACCCACAATCGCAGAGCAATGCGATATGGATGAACTGGTCAGGCAAATTTGCGTACGCTTTTCCCCCAGCACCTCTCTGTTGGACTTGGGCCTTCTGGCAGGGTCACCCCTGAACTTTTTGCCTTGAAATTATAGTGATTTCTGGTCTTTGCGCACTTTGACACTGTGGCGCAGTGTAAAGTGCGTGCTCTCCCTGAGTGCGTGTGTGAGATTGGCCTGCCCTCCCATAGGAATGCATGGGGAATGTCTGTGTCCCTGGTAGTTCCTGATGCGTGAGGCGTGCATGCTTAAGTTTGGTATGTGCGAACTCGTGAGAGTGAATGCTGCGCAACGGTATGTGCGGCGTGTATGTGTCTTGTGCGGAAGCGCCACTTCTAGGAGTTGACATATTAGTGTAAAATATGCCTGGCGTGTGATTGGCTGGAGCTGGCTGGGATGCCAGGCTCCAGGAAGTCTGGATGGGTCTGCCCGGTGGTGAGTGGGAGATTAGCATGAGTGATGTGTGGGAGGAGTGTACCTGTGTCCTGGATGGGCTGGGTTTTCCCCACACAATGCTGGCTCCGCCCCCCTGTGGTGTGTCTAACGACCCTAGCCTCCCCAGTGAATGAAATGGGTGGTTGGGCCATCAACAGTACTCCCAGACCAGCTGCAACTGGTTCTGCCCCCACCCTGCACCTAAAGACAAAGGGAAAAGGTGTATAAAAAGAGACTGTGACCTCTTGAAATGTTCTTGTTTTCTGCTTGAATCTGCCAGGGGTGTGCTGCTGCTTGGGCTCAGGGATGGCTTGCCTCCCTGAGCCCTGCCCAACCCCTGGACTTCTGATGACCACCTCCTGAAGGACTTTGTGGCTTTTTGTGCCTTCATAGCGCTGGGAGCGCTATATTTTCCTTCCTAGCGCTTGGGAGCGCTCTCCTTTGACCCCTGGTGCATGAGAGCTTTATTCTGTGTGCCTAGCGCTGGGCGAGCGCTTTATTTGCCTTTTAGCGCTTGGGAGCGCTATCGATCTCAGCCGGTGCCCACCCGGCGTTATTTGCCCCTGTTTATTATTTAAAGCGAGCGAGTGCCCACCTCGCTGTTTATTTTAATCTCGAGGGTGCCACCCCTCAGAAATGCCCCCGAGATTCACCGCCGCGGCCCGAGCGCCGCAAAACAGGAAGTCAGGCACGACGGTGCCTGATGCGGGGCGGGACTTCCGGTTTGCCAGAGGAAGCCCCGCCCGCCGCCGCGCTGTGATTGGCCAGCGCTGCCACCGGGGAAAGAGGAAGGAAGAAGCCGGCAAAGAAGATGGCGAGACGCTGCCCGGGGCTCCCTTGAGCTGTTGGGAGCCCCGGTGGTCCTGCGGAGAGCTGGAGTCCTCGAGAAGAGGATAGGACCCCCCCCGCTGGAACCGCCGCCTGGGAGAGCCCCGCAAGCCTGCAGCTTCCGACGAGCAGCCGCCCCAGATGAAGAGGAGTCCCCCCGAGAAGCCCGGTGAGTGAGGAAGGGCTGGGGGGGGGAAGCTCCGTGAGGGCCCGTGTTGACTGTGCCAGTGCAGGCACAGAGTCAGAGCGGCCCCGTGTGCTCAGTGGGCCGCTCCAACGATTGAACATCTCTATCAGGGGCCCCATGGAGGAGAGTGATCCCTAGAGCCCGAGTGGCTCCCACCTGTTTGTGGCCCCATTCTTCCTAGAGCCAGAGGGCTCCATTGTTGGGGAGAGTTCCTTATTGGAGGAGCCAGAGTGCTCCAGGGGACACATGAATGTGTTTAGAGCCTAGAGGGCTCCAACCTATTGCGCAGTTTGGATGCAGTTTGGTTCCTGAGGGGCCAGTGAGGGCCCCTGGCGCAGATTTGTTTCCAGCTGCCCAGCAGTTAGTGGGCAGCTGCACCGTTTAGGTCTTTCTTTTGCTTCTAGGGACATGTTCTGGACTTTAGGAGTGAGGCGCACTCCTTCATCCCTGGCCTTTCCCCAGCTGCGCAGCACTTAGTGCCAGCTGCAGCGTTTAGGCCCCCTGTCCTGTCCCTCAGCTGCCCAGCAAGTAGTGGGCAGCTGCTACGTTTAGGTCTTGGCGCAGTGGCGCAACCTGGACTTTGTGAGTTCTACGCTAAAGGTTTAGATGCTGTTATGATCTATGTCCTATTGCTTTTGGGTGTTAGGAAATGTACAATGTGTAGTATGTTTTGCGCACCCTGTGTTCTGCACCTCTGAATGTGTTGTTGATACATTATGTGCCCTGTTCCTTACACCGCTGAACGTGTGTTAATGCGTCATGTGTTCCTTACACCGCTGAATGTAGGTTCTGCATCATGTGTTTTGTCCCCAGGTCTATGCCCCTACTTGTATTGTGATACTGAGGTGGTTGTTCTTGCTAGTGCAGGTGGTGCTAGTAAGGTCCTGGTTCCCTGCGTGACCTGTTCCTAGGGTGGTTAGGATTGCGTAGGGGGGACTTACCAGTTACCAGTGGGTACTGGTTGTGTGCTTTGTCTTATTTTGTATTACAGTGATCTTCTGTTATAAGTGATCCCAAGGGCTTGATACTAAGCTTGCCCCCTGACCAGAGTCCCAGGACCAGTGGACTCTATGGTGCCTTCCCTGCCAAATTGATGGGACTTGTCTGATCTCCCTGGGCCCCTGGGGCCTCGCTGAAGTGTGCCTCGCTCGTTCCCCTCGGCAGCTCGTGCCGGCAGCCCGTCCAAGCCTCGAGCAGCGCCGCTCTCCCCTGAGCCGCGCCGCTTCGCTGGGTCGCCCGCATCCTGCCTCCCCCTCCTCTTCTGAGCCGCACACATTGGTCGCCCCAGAGAAACGCTTGTACCGTGCCGGCAGCCCGTCCAAGCCTCGAGCAGCGCCGCTCTCCCCTGAGCCGCGCCGCTTCGCTGGGTCGCCCGCTCAAGTTTACTAAGGAGGTCACTCGCATTATCCCGTGCAACCAGGACGGAAGGTACTGTCTGATAGGCTATGTTCTAAGTTCTAGGCCTACAAGTATTGTATTGTTACTTCTAAAAGTGCTGATTCCTGACAGTGGTCCAGGTGGCCCTGTCTTGTAAATAATCCCTTGTAAATTCTGCCCGTGCCTCTGGCACATTGTAAAGTGTGTGTTTTATCTAATGTGTTTTGGTGTAATACAAAGGCTATTTTTATATAACCTTGTGTGGAGTTTCCTTTGTGGTGGGCCTTTGGTTGTTGTTGCTGGGGTGCGTGCGCAAATACTTAGCCTACATCGCCTCCAAGTTTAGCCTTGCTGCTCGCGCCACGTTACCTAGAGGGTGAGTAGGGGTTATCTTGGCGTGTAACTCCCTTGCCCTGACTTGGGTGTGGTGGTCTCTGACTGACTTTGGCGAAAGCCCTGGCCAGCCGGGGATCCCATTTCCAACATTGGCGGCAAGCGGTGGGATAAGGATTTGTGTTTGCGTTGTACCTTAGTAGCAGCTGGCTGCACCACAAAACTCTGCATTTTAGATAAAAACATTTTGGGGATTATTGTATGGAGTTTGCTAAAAATGTCATTTCTGCGGAAATGTGTTTCTTGTGCACTTTGAGTTAGGTGTCCCTAGCTCGGGAGGGTAGATCATCCCCCTATGTGCAGTGTGTTTTCTGGATTCACCAGAAGGGTGGGATCCAGTGGTGGCAGCATAAGTGTGTCCAGTGCATGTGTCCCCCGTCCCTGCCCTAGAGTAATGGTACCTGTGTCAAGTGTGGTCAGGTTGAGAAGTCAGGGGTGGTAGAAACTGCCTTACCAGTCTGGGGAGGGGTGTGTGTGGATGAATGGTGTGTGGCACTGGACATGTTTGTGAGTTCTCTGGATGGGGAGCTTGCTGAATGCTTGTGTACTCTTGTTTTATTCAGATACCTAAGTCCTGTGTGTTGAACTTTTCCCAAGAACGTCTGCAGATAGTGGAGCCTGCTTTTTGATTTCTGTGGTCTGTTGAGAGACAGAATTTTGGAGTTGGTAATGTTCTGGGAGGAGAGAGGCATAGGGGATGGAGTGATTCCAAAAGGAGTGTCTGAGGTGTCTTCCAGCCCAGCGTGGTGGAAGAGGTTCAGTGTAGCTCAGCTAGGTCTCGGTGTAGGGGCTCACGTCCTGTCTGAAGAGGAGAAGGAGTGGGTGGGACTGCATGTCTCCAGGTGCCCGAAACCCAGTGTCAGGGCCTGGAATGTTTCTGAAGGGAACATCAGGTCGGGGGCCTAGGCTGTACCAATAGGTCATTTGAGGAGGATCTTCCAGAGTGTCTGGAGAACGTGGAACCTCTGTAACCAGGGTTCCAGTAGTTCTGGTGTCTGGCAGTACCGCTCCAGTTGGGAGGGTGCAGAAGTCCAGATGGAGGGGTACGAGGGGGATAGGTTCCCCAGTGGAAGAGCCAGTGGGTCAGGGGCCAGCCAGAAGGGTTGTGTCGCCAGTGAGTGACCATGGTGATGCCACTTCTGTCCTGAGTGTCAGGCAGACTTGTACACGACACATTAGTTATGTGTCACCCTCAAGGAAGTCCTGGTGCGCCAGGCATCTGACCAAAGGGTACGTCCCTCGGTTGGGGAGCCAGTAGCCGGTGTTTCCGGATCTGGACGTAAGGGCAACTGTATGTAGTGTCCTGAAGTTACAAGAGGGAACTCCTGCCTGAAGAGAAGGAACCGGGTAAGCTGTATGGGGTATTGACCGGCAGTGGTTGCCTTGCTGCTGAAGGAGGAGAGAAAGTCTTAGATTTTTGTTTCCAACTTGTAGAAGTCCTGGTGCGCCAGGCATCTAACCAAAGGGTAGCGTCCCTAGGTTGGGGAGCCAGGGTCAGGTGTTGCCTGTCCTGGACGGCAGGGCGACTGTAGCCAGTGTCCTGGCCGGTTTGTCTTCTAGGGGTACCCCTGTGAACACAGGTGGGGCTCATCTTAAGTGAAGAGACCCTGTGTTTCCCAGAAGGGGTGGTACAGGCCTAGCAGGGATCTTTAGGGTTCTTGGCTGAGTGTTGTGGTACTACCCTGAGAGCAGGTGGGGCCTACCTTAAGTGGAGGGACCCTGTTCTACAGTGGGAGGGTGCAGAACTCTGGAAGGGGGTCAGAGGGAGTCTGACCCCGGTGCATCCGGTGAATTTGGATCCCAGGTGGGAGATTTGTGTTCTGGAGGGTGCTTCAGAAGTAGAGGTAGGGTGGGGCATTCTTGCCCGTGATCTCTGGTCAGCCTGAGGGTGCGGACCCTAGGTTGGAGGATCAGTGGTAGTTTGGAACTACACTGAGAGGGAGTGGAGAATGGCTAGTGCAGGCCAGGGGTTACTACCCCCCACTCTGTGGATGGGCATGGACCAGTGGTATCTGGGTGGCCTAGGGCCTGGTCCTAGCCGTGGACAGCTAAGGAGTACCAGTGGGGTAGCCTAGTTGGGCCTGTGTTTTTCTTAAGGATGTGCTTGTCTTATGGATCAACTTGGCGTAGAACAGGAGGGTGTCCCTGCAGTGCGGGCCCGCGTCCGTGTTCTATCGCCCCAAGCAGGGAAGTCCATCACGGTGGTGATTGGCCTACCCTGCGTTTTGGCTGGAAGGGGGTCGTGTTGGACTTGGGCCTTCTGGCAGGGTCACCCCTGAACTTTTTGCCTTGAAATTATAGTGATTTCTGGTCTTTGCGCACTTTGACACTGTGGCGCAGTGTAAAGTGCGTGCTCTCCCTGAGTGCGTGTGTGAGATTGGCCTGCCCTCCCATAGGAATGCATGGGGAATGTCTGTGTCCCTGGTAGTTCCTGATGCGTGAGGCGTGCATGCTTAAGTTTGGTATGTGCGAACTCGTGAGAGTGAATGCTGCGCAACGGTATGTGCGGCGTGTATGTGTCTTGTGCGGAAGCGCCACTTCTAGGAGTTGACATATTAGTGTAAAATATGCCTGGCGTGTGATTGGCTGGAGCTGGCTGGGATGCCAGGCTCCAGGAAGTCTGGATGGGTCTGCCCGGTGGTGAGTGGGAGATTAGCATGAGTGATGTGTGGGAGGAGTGTACCTGTGTCCTGGATGGGCTGGGTTTTCCCCACACAATGCTGGCTCCGCCCCCCTGTGGTGTGTCTAACGACCCTAGCCTCCCCAGTGAATGAAATGGGTGGTTGGGCCATCAACAGTACTCCCAGACCAGCTGCGACTGGTTCTGCCCCCACCCTGCACCTAAAGACAAAGGGAAAAGGTGTATAAAAAGAGGCTGTGACCTCTTGAAATGTTCTTGTTTTCTGCTTGAATCTGCCAGGGGTGTGCTGCTGCTTGGGCTCAGGGATGGCTTGCCTCCCTGAGCCCTGCCCAACCCCTGGACTTCTGATGACCACCTCCTGAAGGACTTTGTGGCTTTTTGTGCCTTCATAGCGCTGGGAGCGCTATATTTTCCTTCCTAGCGCTTGGGAGCGCTCTCCTTTGACCCCTGGTGCATGAGAGCTTTATTCTTTGTGCCTAGCGCTGGGCGAGCGCTTTATTTGCCTTTTAGCGCTTGGGAGCGCTATCGATCTCAGCCGGTGCCCACCCGGCGTTATTTGCCCCTGTTTATTATTTAAAGCGAGCGAGTGCCCACCTCGCTGTTTATTTTAATCTCGAGGGTGCCACCCCTCAGAAATGCCCCCGAGATTCACCGCCGCGGCCCGAGCGCCGCAAAACAGGAAGTCAGGCACGACGGTGCCTGATGCGGGGCGGGACTTCCGGTTTGCCGGAGGAAGCCCCGCCCGCCGCCGCGCTGTGATTGGCCAGCGCTGCCACCGGGGAAAGAGGAAGGAAGAAGCCGGCAAAGAAGATGGCGAGACGCTGCCCGGGGCTCCCTTGAGCTGTTGGGAGCCCCGGTGGTCCTGCGGAGAGCTGGAGTCCTCGAGAAGAGGATAGGACCCCCCCCGCTGGAACTGCCGCCTGGGAGAGCCCCGCAAGCCTGCAGCTTCCGACGAGCAGCCGCCCCAGATGAAGAGGAGTCCCCCCGAGAAGCCCGGTGAGTGAGGAAGGGCTGGGGGGGGAAGCTCCGTGAGGGCCCGTGTTGACTGTGCCAGTGCAGGCACAGAGTCAGAGCGGCCCCGTGTGCTCAGTGGGCCGCTCCAACGATTGAACATCTCTATCAGGGGCCCCATGGAGGAGAGTGATCCCTAGAGCCCGAGTGGCTCCCACCTGTTTGTGGCCCCATTCTTCCTAGAGCCAGAGGGCTTCATTGTTGGGGGAGAGTTCCTTATTGGAGGAGCCAGAGTGCTCCAGGGGACACATGAATGTGTTTAGAGCCTAGAGGGCTCCAACCTATTGCGCAGTTTGGATGCAGTTTGGTTCCTGAGGGGCCAGTGAGGGCCCCTGGCGCAGATTTGTTTCCAGCTGCCCAGCAGTTAGTGGGCAGCTGCACCGTTTAGGTCTTTCTTTTGCTTCTAGGGACATGTTCTGGACTTTAGGAGTGAGGCGCACTCCTTCATCCCTGGCCTTTCCCCAGCTGCGCAGCACTTAGTGCCAGCTGCAGCGTTTAGGCCCCCTGTCCTGTCCCTCAGCTGCCCAGCAAGTAGTGGGCAGCTGCTACGTTTAGGTCTTGGCGCAGTGGCGCAACCTGGACTTTGTGAGTTCTACGCTAAAGGTTTAGATGCTGTTATGATCTATGTCCTATTGCTTTTGGGTGTTAGGAAATGTACAATGTGTAGTATGTTTTGCGCACCCTGTGTTCTGCACCTCTGAATGTGTTGTTGATACATTATGTGCCCTGTTCCTTACACCGCTGAACGTGTGCTAATGCGTCATGTGTTCCTTACACCGCTGAATGTAGGTTCTGCATCATGTGTTTTGTCCCCAGGTCTATGCCCCTACTTGTATTGTGATACTGAGGTGGTTGTTCTTGCTAGTGCAGGTGGTGCTAGTAAGGTCCTGGTTCCCTGCGTGACCTGTTCCTAGGGTGGTTAGGATTGCGTAGGGGGGACTTACCAGTTACCAGTGGGTACTGGTTGTGTGCTTTGTCTTATTTTGTATTACAGTGATCTTCTGTTATAAGTGATCCCAAGGGCTTGATACTAAGCTTGCCCCCTGACCAGAGTCCCAGGACCAGTGGACTCTATGGTGCCTTCCCTGCCAAATTGATGGGACTTGTCTGATCTCCCTGGGCCCCTGGGGCCTCGCTGAAGTGTGCCTCGCTCGTTCCCCTCGGCAGCTCGTGCCGGCAGCCCGTCCAAGCCTCGAGCAGCGCCGCTCTCCCCTGAGCCGCGCCGCTTCGCTGGGTCGCCCGCATCCTGCCTCCCCCTCCTCTTCTGAGCCGCACACATTGGTCGCCCCAGAGAAACGCTTGTACCGTGCCGGCAGCCCGTCCAAGCCTCGAGCAGCGCCGCTCTCCCCTGAGCCGCGCCGCTTCGCTGGGTCGCCCGCTCAAGTTTACTAAGGAGGTCACTCGCATTATCCCGTGCAACCAGGACGGAAGGTACTGTCTGATAGGCTATGTTCTAAGTTCTAGGCCTACAAGTATTGTATTGTTACTTCTAAAAGTGCTGATTCCTGACAGTGGTCCAGGTGGCCCTGTCTTGTAAATAATCCCTTGTAAATTCTGCCCGTGCCTCTGGCACATTGTAAAGTGTGTGTTTTATCTAATGTGTTTTGGTGTAATACAAAGGCTATTTTTATATAACCTTGTGTGGAGTTTCCTTTGTGGTGGGCCTTTGGTTGTTGTTGCTGGGGTGCGTGCGCAAATACTTAGCCTACATCGCCTCCAAGTTTAGCCTTGCTGCTCGCGCCACGTTACCTAGAGGGTGAGTAGGGGTTATCTTGGCGTGTAACTCCCTTGCCCTGACTTGGGTGTGGTGGTCTCTGACTGACTTTGGCGAAAGCCCTGGCCAGCCGGGGATCCCATTTCCAACACTCTCATTCCGCTGTTGGCAGGAAAGCTAAAGCAACGCTCGATGACGCTCATCCTGGTTGCTCCAACGTGGGCACGCCAACCATGGTACACCACGTTTCTAGAACTCTCCGTGGTACCGCATCAAAGGCTGCATCTCACGCCCCGGCTCTTGACGCAGAACCATGGCGACATTCAGCATCCAGATCCGCAACAGCTCAACCTGGCGATCTGGCTCCTGAGGTCTTAGAGTTTGGCTACCTTAATCTGCCTCCTGAATGCATGGATATCATCCGGGAGGCAAGAAAGCCCACTGCCCGAGCTTGCTATGCAGCAAAATGGAAGCGGTTTGTCATTTACTGTACAGAACACAATATCAACCCGCTAGATGCATCCATTCCTAACATCATCTGCTATTTGTTACATCTTTACAAATGCAATCTAGCGTACGCTTCCATTCGGATACACTTATCCGCCATAGTGGCTTATCTCCAAAACAGGCAGCATCTCTCTGTTTTCAGGGTGCCTGCCATTAAAGCCTTCCTGGAAGGACTGAAACGGGTCATTCCTCTCAGAACCCCACCAGCTCCTGTGTGGAACCTCAATGTGGTCCTCACTAGGCTGATGGGTCCACCTTTTGAGCCTCTACATTCATGTGAGATTCAGTTCTTAACATGGAAAGTGGTTTTTCTCATTGCCATTACATCTCTCAGACGTATTAGTGAGCTACAGGCGCTCACAATCCAAGAGCCATTTATCCAAGTACACTCAAACAGGGTAGTGCTCCGCACTAACCTAAAGTTCCTTCCAAAGGTGGTGTCACAGTTTCATGGCAATCAAACAATTGAACTGCCCGCATTCTTTCCAAACCCAGAAACGGTAGCGGAAAGAATGCTCCATACGCTAGACGTCAAAAGGGCGTTAATGTACTACATTGACAGAACACAACCCTTTAGAAAGACACAGCAACTTTTTGTTGCCTTCTCAGCACAGCACAAAGGCAACCCAATTTCCAAAGCAGGAATAGCCAGGTGGATCGTTAAATGTATTCAGATTTGCTATCCGAAAGCTAAACGCACTTTAACGGTCCCCCCCAGGGCACACTCTACACGCAAGTTAGGAGCATCCATGGCTTTCCTGGGGAACATTCCTTTGGAGGACATTTGCAGAGCAGCCACGTGGTCTACACCACACACGTTTACCAAACATTACTGTGTAGATGTGCATTCCAAGCAGCAGGCAGCTGTAGGACAGGCTGTTCTCAAAACTCTCTTTCAAACTTCTGCAGCTGGCGCGGGCGGCCACCGTTAATGGAGGGACTGCTATGTAGTCTATGCAATAGATATGAATTTAGCAGCCCACATGCCTCGAACTGAATATGCTACTTACCAGTATGCATCTGTTCTTGGCATGTAGGGCTGCTAACATTCATATCGCCCGCCCACCTCCCCGGTGCCCGTAGCGGCTGCAGATACTTTCTTGCATTCAATCATTAGCATGGACATCATTTATACTATTTCACTCCATCTCTGACACAATGACTAAAAACAATCTGGGGATGGAGTCGATGCCCATGCACACTGTAGTCCAGGGGAGGAGCCACCTATCTCGTGATACTTCGAAGACTCTTCCAGGACAACAATGTGCAATCATCCGGACCCAACACTAGGCGGCGATCTATGCAATAGATATGAATGTTAGCAGCCCTACATGCCAAGAACAGATGCATACTGGTAAGTAGCATATTCATTTCTCACTTGTTTGAAGGGCTGAATCTAGGCATCCAGCACTGAGTTAGAAAGAGTAACGTAAAAGTAACTTTACCTGCAATTTGTTGACACAGCCTTTTCATTTCAATGTACAGCTCCAAAAACGACTGAGTGTGGAGTTTTGAAAACTAAAGCTATTCTTTAAAAACCACACGAATAACAAAAACGCATTTACTCACGGCGTTTACAAGAAATGTCCCAGTGGTGAATCTAGGCATCCAGCACTTAGAAAAAGTAACGTAAAAGTAACTTACCTGCAATTTATTGAAAAAGCCTATTAATTCCAATGTACTGTATTTGCTAAGTATTGCATACTACTGCCCCCCTGTAAATCAAACAAAGTACAATTTCTATTGCATTTTCAAGCTATTCTATATCCAGTAACGAATTACTGAAAAGTATTTAATGCTTACCTGTACCAGGCTTGCTTGGTTCTAAAAATAAACAGTATATTTTTATACAAAAACAATTGGCCTAGAGTTCAGTTCTTGAGTGTGTGAATTAATTTGCTGACTGAGTGGGTACATCAAATGCCTAACACTGTCCTCTGATACTGCCTTACTGTTTGACCAAGCAACTACTATTAGAGAGTAAGGTTCTATCTAACTTTAACCTCTGCCTACCTCTGGGGACACTTGGACTCTATACACACTATACTTCATTTTGGTGTAGTACATATAGAGCGAGTTTCTTACACCTTTCACCTTCAACGCTAACTCTTCCACACATACTTGTTCAACTTTGTTAGCCTGCTTTTTCTTGAACCACCAGGGAGCCTGGAAACAGGATCTCTCACTTTGAGAAGCTTGAAGGGACTTACCTCTGTTGTAGTATGGGGCATGATGCAATACGACCACAGTTCTCTCCCAATTGATCTTTCCAGTCTCACCCATAGCCATGTGCCCACAAAATGTTCTCCTTCATCACACAGTTGAACCCTTCCACTTGACCATTTCCACAAGGTTTATAGAGTGCAGTGGTAACATGACATATGTTACGAAATTCAAGAAAACAACACATCTCCTGTGATTTTAATTACACACTATTATCTGTAACAAGAACTTCAGGATAACCCTCTTGCAAAAAGTTATTTAGGAAATATTCACATTAGGTACAAATTGTACCTTAGACCACTTTGATTAATAATCCACCACTACCATGGAAAATCATTTCTCAGGTAGTAAAAAATTGAAAGGACCTGATATATCAAAGCCTGTTTTCTGCCAGGGAAATTTAGGCCACAATAGGGTACCACGGAGGAGGTGTAACTTTAAGCATCTTTTCACTGTTGACACATACTCCAAATTCATGTACTAATCTGTTTATAAGTCTATCTAAACCTGGCCACCAAATATTCGCCCTCATCGACCTTTTCGTGGGTGGCATTCCTCAATGTCCTTCATTAACTAATAATCAACTGCGGTACGTAAACCCTCCGGGGGTATGCACTTCACCTCTTTGAATAACATCCCTCCTTCCCCTTCCACCTCCTCAGAAAACCTCCAGTAGGCATACAATTCTGCAGAAACTTCCCATCATCTAGGCCAACCTTAACTGACACACACTAAAACTTTCTTCAACACTGATCCTCTTCAAAATGCCAATATCCACATTTTCTCATCAATGCCCTCAAATTTTTTAGGAATGACATCAGTGATAATAGCAACAATTTCAGCGTCCATTCTTCCTTGCTTTCTTCCACACAATCTCGTTGTAGTCTTGACAAACAATCTGTGGTAATAAGTTTTTTTTCTCCAGTACATGTTCAACTTTAAACGTATACTCTGGAAGCGTAAACATCAACCTGGAAATGCATGCAGTGACACAACTCTCCTCCCCCCTCCCCCACCTAGAGTTAACTCCCACCAACAGTTTGTGATCAGACTTGAGTGGGAAACATGAACCCCACACATAATTGCAGACATGTTCCACAGCCAACACAGTCCATGAGCTCCTTTTAAATCACTGCATATTTCCTTTCAGCCTCACTATTGGCACATGAAGCAAATGGTACATTCCATTAATCGTTACTACACCTCTGTGACAAAACACTCCATACATACTAGTATCAACTGTAATTATGCATTCTCTGTTCATATAAAAAGGCTTGAGAGTGGGTGCTGTCACAATTTCAGACTTGACCAAATCAAATGCCCTCTGTTGCCTATCGGACCAAGTGAATTCCACATTCTTCCTAGTAAGCCCTTTTAGGAAGCTACCTCTATATATTCTATACCACAGAGTCCAGTGGATCGTACAGAGGTAAAAGTAGATACCTTACTCTATTTGTGGTGGTGTGGGCGAGCAGTAATGCTTTATCAGAGGGTAGTGTTAAGCATTTATTGTATACACTCAGGCAAGAAATGATAGCAAACACTCAAAGACTGAACTCAGACCATTTGCTTGTATAAAAATACTTCTTTTGTTGTATTTTTTTAGAACCAAGCAGTACTTGGTACAGGTAGGGGGTGCTAGAGGGCGCGCAAGCAGAATGGCCGCACTGATGTGAGGCTCCTGCTGCCTGGAACAAAATCCTACATCTATCCTGGACGAATGAGCTGAAAAATCGCTGTAACTTGGCCACAATAGAGGACTAACTAACCTTTCCAGGAGCGGAGAGATTGGATGCTGCATGCCTCAGCGCTGGGCTAAGAGTGACGTGACAACCGCCGGAGCTGTGTGTGGTTGCAGGGTGACGACGGGTGCTAGGCAAGTCTGAGGCCTCACACGAGGCGGCTAGGCCGCACGGGTTGCAAGAAGTGTGCGTCGAGCACGTCAGTGCTGGAAGGAGCGGACGGCGGCTGGAGACCTGCACCGTGAGGGAGCGCAACGTGCGGAGGCAGGAGGAGCGGCGGAAGACTGGATTGACACCCGGACCGCCGCGGGAAGGAGCTGTGTGCTGGAGTGGAGGGGGCCATTGCTGCGGCGGCCGACAACTGGATCAATGCGGACCTGCTGCTGGGACCCCCGTGGAGAGAGAAAGCGAGTGGGAGCCTGTATCACCGCTCCTTGAGCGCCGCGCTACTGGCGGTAGGAGCACTAGACGGGCATGCTGAGGCCATTGGGTGGGCACATGTAGAGCGGTGTGCTTCATAGCAGAGGTGCCCCCAACTGTTTACTGGAAAGAAGAGCTGCAACCGCAGACGTAGGTCGCTTCTGCGTATATGCCCATACCATATAACACCGAGGGCTGAATAATAATGAAGCTGACTCCCACTATGAGGTGACATTTTGGGAGAGTGGACAGGCTTTCTGATTGGGAGTGAAAGTCTGGGGGTTGCCCAGTAGCCGGAACGACCGAAGGGGCCCTGAAAGAGGCGCAACCCGCCCAAGGGAGAACTTGACCTACATAAGCGGCCCCCACGCTGCCTCATTGGACCCCAGAGATATTTAGCGACCGCAGCACGGAGAACTAGCTGGAGGAGGGTGGCTCCTGCCAGTGGCAGAGGAGAGGAGATATGAAGCTGGGAGAAGCGAACCTCGTCTGAAGAGGGCAAGACAGTGCGGCAAGAGCTTGTGCACCCAGTTTCTGGGAAGCTAGAGGCCGCTGTACTGAGACGCCCTTACATTCTTGAGCCCGGTCCGGCACCAACTGTAAGGAGAGCTGTAAGCTGCTGGCGAATTAATGCGGCAAATAATTGGACTTGTGACCTGCGGGCGATATGGGGAAACCTGACACCAAACAACCTAAATTGAATTTTGAAACTGCGATAGCCGCAGTGAAGCACCTGGCTAGAAACTACTCTGATCATGCGCCAGTGATCTTGGTGCTCTCTTCTGCTGACTTTAATACACTACGCAGCCCCTGGCGACTCCATGCCCCTATCTTACTTGACACAGTATTCCAGGAAGAGCTATGGGAGGAGATATGTGACTATTTTAAGCGGAATAAAGACTCTGTGCATAGTGTTGAGATTATTTGGGAAGCATTGAAGGTAACGATAAGGGGATATTGCATAGCGAAGGGCGCCGGAGTTCTTAGGGATATACAGAACACCCTGCGTACATTAGAAACAGACCTTAAAACACTGGAAGCAGAACTTGCAAGGCGCCTGAATGGCACCACACAAGCTACATTTAGAGATAAGCTCACAGAGTACATGGAGGAAGCTCAAAGAGAAGCAAGGTTTCTGGGGAAGGCATTGGCGCAAAAAGTGAAGCAGCCTCGCTGCAACAATTATGTAATGGAAGTGGAGGATCTGGAAGGGGAGACATGTCGTGATACAGCTAACATACTTAACGCCTTTTTGAGTCATTACAAAAAACTCTATTCCACAACTAGACTGGTCGACCTCGATCTAGATGGCTTTCTGGGAGATGTGTCGTTTGGCTGGCTTAGCGATGTGCAGAGGACTTTTTTGTGCGCGCCATTTGAACTGGATGAGGTATGAGAAGCAATAATGAGACTGCAGTCTGGGAAGGCCACGGGGACAGGTGGCATCCCATCAGAATTCTACAAAACGTATGTGGATTTGATGGCCCCTATACTTAGAGAAGTGTATGACGATGCGTTGGAGGTGGGATATCTGCCTGCCACTATGAGGGAGGCGCTCATACTATTGCTGTTGAAGCCGGGGAAGGCACTAGAGCAATGCGACTCATTTAGACCGCTCTCACTCCTGAATTGCGATGCTAAAATTCTGGCCAAATTGATTGCGCCGCCCCTGGGCTTGCTAATGAAGAACTTGATCAATTGGGCTTTGTACCCGGCAGGGCTACCTCCCATTATTTGAGGACGTTGTTTGCCGTCTTAAATGTTTCATCTGACCTCCCGCAGGCGGCAATTTTTTTAGACGCTACCAAAGCGTTAAACTCCATAGAATGGGACTATATTTTTGGGGTAATGTTACGCATGGGCTTCCCCTCGCTGTTCTTGTCATGGATTAAGCTGTTCTATTGCTTGCCGGTGGCCAAGGTCCTTGTAAATGGTCATACATCAGTCTTTTAGCATTACCAGGGGAACCCGGCAGGGGTGCCCCTCTCCCCATCGCTTTTTGCCATTGTGGTAGAGCCGCTTGCGGCGAAACTGCGACATCACCACAATGATAAGGCCTTACGCTGTAACCTGCGCCAAATACTGGTATCATTGTATGCAGATGATATCACTCTTTACGTGCGTGATCCACAGCAAAACCTAAATCCGCTAAAAACACGCTTCTTTCCGGATTATCCCCGGGAGTGGTGTGAGGAGGAATTGAAGTATTTGGGGATAAGAGTCACCAGAGAGAAGGAGGAACAAAAGAGGATGAATTATGGAACGGCCATAACTCGAATAGCAGACTGTCACGCGTTGGGTGGCTCTACCCCTCTCCATGGCGGGCCGAGCCTCCTTAATTAAAATGGTAGTACCCCCCAGTTGTCATATCTGTTTTTAAACATCCCGTTTTATCCGGGAACACAATGTTCGAGGCATATGAGCTGCAGATTACACACTATGCATAGATGACCACCTAGTGTTGGGCCCGGATGTTTGCAGTTTGTTTTGTTGTAGAAAAGTCTTTGGAAGTCACGGCTTTGGATGATACCGCGCATGGGCATCGGCTCCATCCCCAGATTGTTTTTTTCCGCCACCGGGCACGATTGGGTTTCCAGCGCTCCGTATTGGAACCGATTTCCTTAGACTCGCAATCCTCACCAATTTACAGAAATTAAATTTCGAACGCTTTTCCAGTCGACGCTACTCTTCAACACCGAAAACTTCGATTCCGGTTGTCGTTGACGGCCTTCGGTCCTAACTAGGCCTCGACTCCAGCTCATGGAAAGGACGCCATTTAAAAAGTGTCCTCCATGTGGGTCGAAGTTTCCCCACACCGACCTTTAAGAAGTGTGTAACATTTGCCTCTCCCAGGAGCACGAGGCCAAAGACTGTTGCGCTTGTGCCTCTTTCCGCTCCAAAAAGACTATCCGGGAACGAAGAGCGAGGAGAACAATGGCTCGATCTTCAGCTTCAATTCCAGACGACATCTTTAAACAAGGCATCAACGTTCCAGAACAACACAACGTCGACAGCAATTCCGAGGCAGAAGACTCCGAAGTCGATGACATCACTCCAGCGCAGCGGGTCGTAAGTAAGACCGTCGACCCCGACCCTTTCTCGACACACCCAAAGAAGGGCCCCGGTCACACCCTCGGGCTCGGGTGCACACCGACACACTGCTTCTACTGCCCCACCTTCGGGCCCGGCTAAGAAGCTAATTAAGCCTTCAGGCGACTCATGCTCGATTCGGCCTTCGCACGGTGCCGGCGCACACTTACCGCCACCGAAAAAGACAACTTCACAGGCAACGCCGACATCCAAACCATCAGCGTGGAAGCCTACCACTACTCCTTCGGCACCGAAACCCATGTCAGAACCAAGCAAACCCGCTTCGAATTTGAGAAAACCACCGGAACCGAAAAAAAACATTGGATCCAAAAAACATACCGGAGCCGAAAAAATCCTCGTAACCGAAAAAAGCTTCAGAGCCGAAAAATACTCCTGCTTCTCCGGTTAAAGACATTGCCAAAAAAACAAAACAAACCGCTTCGGTGCCAAAACCTTCCTCCGCACCAAAAGATCGGCCTCCTGCAGAGGACTTATTTTATCCAGACCCTGCTCAGAAGACTCTAGCTAAAGATCCAATCACTGGACAGCTAATTTTGGCTTCAAAAAAGCGACCACTGGACACACCAACTCCGCATTCAAAGGAGGAGGACATGGCTACCTCTCCCTTAAGACTGCCTTCCCCATCTCTTTCACCTATACCATCACCACATCCTCCCATAGCACAACATTCCCCAGCATCCTCTATCATACCAGACAATGACAACAGGGATGATAGCTTTGATGATATGGGGGTAACATATCTGATCCAGCTACTCCTACAGGATCACCTGACCCGTGGGATGATTATAACACCCCAGATGTCCCAAATGTCCCTCAGGATGACATATAGCCCTCAAGGCCTTCCCCACCAGAAGACACTATGGGTTTCAATCAATTGATTCACAGGGCTGCGCAATATCATGGGGTAGACATGCATAGAGACCCTGTAGATGAAGACTTCTTAATAGATACCTTTGATAATGCACAAAGGTCCTCACCCATTTTACCAATGCTTAAAGGGGTGATTAAGCATGCTCCTGAAGTCTTCAAAGACCCAGTCAGAACTCTGGTCATTAACCCTCGCATAGAGAAAAAATATAAAGTTGCTCCCTCAGACCCAGCATATATTAAAGGTCCAGTACCACTAGACTCACTTGTAGTTTCCAATGCACGCAAGAGAGCAAACTCACAAACATCAGGTGAAGCTCCACCACCATATAGAGAGTCTAAGCTACTTGACACATCAGGGAAAAGAACTGCGTCTCAAGCAGTAAACATGTAGCATATCGCCAATACACAGGCATTATTAGCCAGATATGACAGGGCACATTATGACGAATTAGAATCATTAATGAGGTACCTCTCTGATAAGTACAAGGATAGAGGAAATGAACTTATCCAAGAGGTAAAAAACATTACAAACACCTCTATTCGGTGTGCACTGGATGCAGCAGATACTGCCTCTAGGGCAGTTAAGACCAGCGTCTTATTACTTATTACTTATGCCTGGCTACGCATATCAGGGTTCAAACCTGAAGTACAAAGTGCCATTCTTAATCAACCCTTTGATGAGCAACACCTATTCGGACCTAACGTAGAGGTATCACTTGAAAAAATGAAAAAGGATACTGATACCGCCAAATCTATGGGAGCCCTGCAGTCGCAGGCTCCCAGACGTTCATTTTGTCGCTCATCCTATCGAGGCGCCACCAGGGGATACTCTTCTGACACAGCTTCTACCTCGTACAAAGCCCCTACACAGTCCACTTACAGCAAGGGCTACCAAAGGGGTGGTTACAGGGGTAACAATAACAAAGGCAGATTAAAAAATAACAACTCCTGCTCTGCCTCTACCCCTGCCCAATGGCTCCCTTCCCCTTCCCCCGTCCCATTCCACTCCTGTCAGGGGAAGACTTCAACAATACCTGCCAGCTTGGACAAAACATCAAATCAGACAGGTTGGTGCGCCAAATAATTCAGTCTGGTTACTGTGTAGAACGAACATCCACCCCCCCAAACATACCACCCAAGCAACGTCCAATGTCACAAGAACATTTAACACTGCTCAGACATCCTGCAGAAAAATGCAATATAAATAGCCCCAGAGCATCAGAAAAACAAAGGAGTATACTCCCTATATTTCCTAATACCAAAGAAGGACGGATCTCTAAGACCCATCTTAGACCTCAGACCTTTAAACATTTACATACAGTCGGACCATTTTCACATGGTCACACTCCCACAAGTCCTTCCACTTCGGGTACTAAACAACTTCCTGGTCACTCTAGATCTCAAGGACGCCTACTTCCATATTCCCATCCATACAGCGCACAGAAAATATCTCAGATTTGTGGTATGCGGGCAGCACTACCAGTTCAAAGTGCTCCCATTCGAAGTCACAACAGCGCCAAGCGTGTTTACCAAATGCCTAGCAGTAGTAGCAGCACACTTAAGAATACAACATATTCATGTCTTCCCATATCTAGACGACTGGCTCATAAAAGCCAGCTCATACAGCCAGTGTGTACAACACACTCGCGCTACTATTCAACTGCTTCACGACTTGGGATTCACAGTAAATCACACCCAATCGCATCTGCAACCCTCGCATATACACCAGTATCTCGGCGCTACAATAAACACCCAACTAACACCAGCTTATCCCTCTCCAGCCAGGATAACAAGTGTACAAACTCTCCTAACAAAATTCAAACTGCAACACTCGCTACCAGCTCGAGTGTTCATGCAGCTCATAGTAATGATGGCATCTTGCATATTTGTAGTACCTCACACAAGACTGCAAATGCATCCACTTCAAGAGTGCATAGCACGCCAATGGAACCAGGCTCAAGGTCAATTAACAGACCTAGTGTTGGTAGACGATCGGACTCCTCGTTCTCTGCAATGGTGGAACACCAAAAACCTTTCCAAAGGGCAACCGTTTCTAGAGCCAGTTCCTCAAATAGTCATGACAGCGGACGCATCGCTCTCCGGCTGGGGAGCTCACCTACTGCATCACACCATGCAAGGCAGGTGGACACCGCAACAGAAGTTACTCCACATCAATCATTTGGACTTGCTAGCTGTGGTTCTAGCCCTAAAAGCATTTCAAATTCCAAGTGTCAGGCAAAGCTGTCTTATTCAGCACAGACAATATGACAGCTATGTACTACATAAACAAAGAAGGGGGAACACTCTCTGCAGCTCTCTGTTAGCATAGCAGCTATGGAGATGGGCTATCCCACTAAAGATCTTCCTCTTAGCCCAACACGTCCCAGGAGTACAAAACACTATGGCAGATCTGCAAGTCGACAAACACGTGTAAGACACAACAAATTGCCCCCTCTCAAATTATTTTATATTGAGGACCAAATACACTCTTATTTTAATCCGGTCCGGTATATTTATTCATACCTTTTAATTATATTCTTTTTGTACAAACACTGTTTCAAATGGCAGAAAAAGAATACACCAAACCAACAATTACTGACAAAACATATTGGGTAAACAATTGGCACAAACACGTATTTACAAAATTGTCAAACAATGGATACACACATTACATCCAACATTCAATATACATTGCAGTGCGAGATTTTGCAATATAAAAGATCAAATCAATGATCTAACTTAATAACATAAACAGAAGTTACTACATTCGAATAAGAATAAAGGAATATATCACAATTATCCTGAAAACACCTTAGTTGATACAATTTATAATTCGCTCTTGCTGGAATAGCCGACGCGTTTCAAGTTTGGACCATAAGTATCCAAACCATCTTCAGGGCTTTGTTTTATTCTGTTGGGATGCAGAAAAACGTAGTTTTAATACAACCAGGTAGCCTCTATTTATAAAAATACTTCACCGTTTGGATAAAAACAAATGTACCTGTGTGGTGCTATGTAGTTTCACTTCTATCACTAGGCACGACTCTTTTACTCAACTGCCAAGCAGTGCTCTATATTCAACGAGCAACAGTCTGTAAAACAAACAACATGTTGCCTGTCTTCAATCATTCTGGTGCCAGAGATTTAAGGGCCACCTACTACTAGTTGTAGAAATTGTTTGTCATACCTTGGACTGCGCTATCTTGCGTTTCACCGGGGGGCGGGAAAGTGTCTTATTCCTTATTCATGGGTTCCTAATTTAATGACATATAACCTGCTTTTAGTTAAATCTTGACTGTCAACTGAGACAAATCAGTACGTATTTTCTCAAACCCATCTCGTACCTTAAACTCATGTACTGGTGGCAGTCAGGGGCCTTTGTTTTCTTTCTTTTCCTTAGGGTCCTCCACGCCTACCTGTTTGTACAACGTACTTGTAAGTACATATAATTCATTGAGATTCACATATTTCATAAATGACAGCCTAACTACAGAACCAGGTCTGCCTACCTGAATCTTTAGTAGCGCAAGGCGTCGCCCCTCGCCTCTCGTCTACCGCCCCGTCCGGGGCTGTAGAAAAACGGTCTCGCCTTCTGATTAGTACTTGGCGGGTTCCGCTTTGGATATCTAATCTCCTGATCTGTTTAGAAAAGAATATAATGCGCGTTGTTAAACGCATGGCGTTCAGCGCGGGTGGAGAAAAAGAATTCTGCACTGGCGCGTAGCTTTCATTACCTGCATGCGCGATGCGCTCTGCTTCTGTTCTACTCCTCGGTTGCTGCTAGCTCGAGTGTGTAGCTGGCCGCCATGCTGTCAAACTATAAAAAACGATCTACTTGTGTACTCGTTGCATTATGGGAGTTGTAGTGTGTTTGGAAATGGAAGACTTGAGTCAAATTGCGTGGATGACAATTAGATTTTTAGGAGATGCCTATGTAACTAAAAAGATAAAATTCACACAAGTCATGTCATTAGTCCTCTAAAGGAATACATATTTAAATTTAACTCCAGGATTTTTCTAAGCTTTGCGGAAATAACCGGGCAGTATGATGGAAAGTCTCAAATTCTTGACAATTCAGTCATGTTATTTAAACCAGTCATAGTACAATTGAATTTAAGGATAAGGTATGCTTCCTTCTCGAGTAGCATCCTTTCAATGTCAGCGGGGCGTTGTATATTGCTCATAGTATGGAGGACAGACCACCTGAAGTCAGTCTCACTATGTGACATCTCCACGAAATGTTCCACCATAGGAGCTGTAAGTATTTTCTTTTTGATTCTAGACCTGTGTTGTCCTATTCGGAGGTTAACCTGCTGGTTGGTTTTGCCTATGTAAATTTTTTGACAGGGGCAAACAATCACGTAGATCACGTTTTTAGTTTTGCAATTTGAAAAGCTTAAATGACGCCACTTAACCCCTTGGTGCTGAAACTCATTCCCTTCGATCGTATTTCCACATGCAACACAATTGCCGCATCTGTGGTGGCCTTCTAATGGTTTCATGTCCCATAATGCTCGAAGGCCATGTTTTGGCTGAGACTTTGGAAGATCTGCTCTCACTATTTGTTCCCCCACACTTTTATTCTTTTTGTACGCGAAGATGGGTCGCGGGAAGGGGCATTCCAAATTTTCTAGCAGGTGCCAGTTCTTGAGCACCGCCTGTCTAAGATTGTGCGTGTCTGACCCGAAAGTTGTGACACAAACTAGTTTGTCTAGTTCCTTCTTCTCTTTAACCTGTAGTAGTGTTTCTCGAGGGGTACACCTGGCCCTTTTGAGGGAATTCTTCAAGAGTTTTCGCGGGTAGCCTCTGTACGTCATTTCAGTACAGAACGCCTGGGCATGATGGTCATAGTCAGCTATCTTGGAGCAATTTCTCCGGATTCGCAACATTTGTCCGTACGGTAAGTTAGCCTTCAGGCTTCTGGGGTGGTAGCTTTTGTGATGCAAAATGGTATTTCTATCAGTTACTTTTTTGTGTAAGGACGTCTTTAGTTTGCCATCCTCACAGGTGACCTCTACATCCAAGAATGTCATCCTGGTGGTACTTGTCTCCATGGAAAATTTGATATCTCTATGTCTGTTGTTAATCCAGCCATGGAATGCCAAGAGGTCCGTCTGGCTCCCCTGCCACAGGAGCCAGACGTCATCTATGTAACGCCACCATTGTTTGATGTTGCCTTTGTATGGGTTATTATTCTCTATGAATAGAGACTCATACTGTGCCATGTAGAGCACTGCCATTTCTGGGGCATAAGGACACCCCATGGCAGTGCCCTTGATTTGCATGTAAAACCGCTCATTGAACGTGAAATAGTTCTTTTGCAACGCTATTGCTGCGAGCTTTAGAATGAAGCTAGTTGGCACTCTGTGTGGCTTTTCTCTTTTCTCTAGGAATACTTCAATCACCTCTAATGCCTCATCTTGAGGTATTTGTGTGTATAGGGACGTGACGTCCATGGTTGCCATTATTTGTATTGTTGGGTCAAAGGTCAATCCTTCTACTTTCAGTAGGAAATCCGTAGTATCTCTAAGATACGATTTTACCTCCGTCAGGAAGGGCTTTAAAAAGAAATCCACATACTTGGATATTGGTTCCAAACAGGAAATAAATCTAAATTTGTCCCACAGCAAAACATTCCAAAGCAAATATTAGCATTTGAGCAGATCATGCTTTCTTCGATAAATAAAATGGAAAGAACTAAGAAGTAAGTACCCCCTAATATCAGTAAGGGTGAATTACAAGCAATATGTAGTCTGAAAGATGACCCGTCGCTTGTTATTAAGCAGGCGGATAAGGGAGGAGCAGTTGTTATCTGGCCCCGCGAAAAATATGTCGCTGAGGGTTTGAAACAGGTTAACAACACTGAATGGTATCGAGCCCTCAATGAGGACCCCACAAAGCAGATCCAAGGATTAATCAGTCAGGTGCTAACGCAAGGGAAAGAGGAAGGTTTCTTGGGGAGTAAAGAATTTGACTTTTTGAATAAGAAATTTCCACGGATACCAGTCCTTTATTTACTCCCCAAAATACACAAGAACCTAGCCGAACCACCAGGGCGTCCGATTGTTTCGGGCTGCGATTCCTGTTTGGAACCAATATCCAAGTATGTGGATTTCTTTTTAAAGCCCTTCCTGACGGAGGTAAAATCGTATCTTAGAGATACTACGGATTTCCTACTGAAAGTAGAAGGATTGACCTTTGACCCAACAATACAAATAATGGCAACCATGGACGTCACGTCCCTATACACACAAATACCTCAAGATGAGGCATTAGAGGTGATTGAAGTATTCCTAGAGAAAAGAGAAAAGCCACACAGAGTGCCAACTAGCTTCATTCTAAAGCTCGCAGCAATAGCGTTGCAAAAGAACTATTTCACGTTCAATGAGCGGTTTTACATGCAAATCAAGGGCACTGCCATGGGGTGTCCTTATGCCCCAGAAATGGCAGTGCTCTACATGGCACAGTATGAGTCTCTATTCATAGAGAATAATAACCCATACAAAGGCAACATCAAACAATGGTGGCGTTACATAGATGACGTCTGGCTCCTGTGGCAGGGGAGCCAGACGGACCTCTTGGCATTCCATGGCTGGATTAACAACAGACATAGAGATATCAAATTTTCCATGGAGACAAGTACCACCAGGATGACATTCTTGGATGTAGAGGTCACCTGTGAGGATGGCAAACTAAAGACGTCCTTACACAAAAAAGTAACTGATAGAAATACCATTTTGCATCACAAAAGCTACCACCCCAGAAGCCTGAAGGCTAACTTACCGTACGGACAAATGTTGCGAATCCGGAGAAATTGCTCCAAGATAGCTGACTATGACCATCATGCCCAGGCGTTCTGTACTGAAATGACGTACAGAGGCTACCCGCGAAAACTCTTGAAGAATTCCCTCAAAAGGGCCAGGTGTACCCCTCGAGAAACACTACTACAGGTTAAAGAGAAGAAGGAACTAGACAAACTAGTTTGTGTCACAACTTTCGGGCCAGACACGCACAATCTTAGACAGGCGGTGCTCAAGAACTGGCACCTGCTAGAAAATTTGGAATGCCCCTTCCCGCGACCCATCTTCGCGTACAAAAAGAATAAAAGTGTGGGGGAACAAATAGTGAGAGCAGATCTTCCAAAGTCTCAGCCAAAACATGGCCTTCGAGCATTATGGGACATGAAACCATTAGAAGGCCACCACAGATGCGGCAATTGTGTTGCATGTGGAAATACGATCGAAGGGAATGAGTTTCAGCACCAAGGGGTTAAGTGGCGTCATTTAAGCTTTTCAAATTGCAAAACTAAAAACGTGATCTACGTGATTGTTTGCCCCTGTCAAAAAATTTACATAGGCAAAACCAACCAGCAGGTTAACCTCCGAATAGGACAACACAGGTCTAGAATCAAAAAGAAAATACTTACAGCTCCTATGGTGGAACATTTCGTGGAGATGTCACATAGTGAGACTGACTTCAGGTGGTCTGTCCTCCATACTATGAGCAATATACAACGCCCCGCTGACATTGAAAGGATGCTACTCGAGAAGGAAGCATACCTTATCCTTAAATTCAATTGTACTATGACTGGTTTAAATAACATGACTGAATTGTCAAGAATTTGAGACTTTCCATCATACTGCCCGGTTATTTCCGCAAAGCTTAGAAAAATCCTGGAGTTAAATTTAAATATGTATTCCTTTAGAGGACTAATGACATGACTTGTGTGAATTTTATCTTTTTAGTTACATAGGCATCTCCTAAAAATCTAATTGTCATCCACGCAATTTGACTCAAGTCTTCCATTTCCAAACACACTACAACTCCCATAATGCAACGAGTACACAAGTAGATCGTTTTTTATAGTTTGACAGCATGGCGGCCAGCTACACACTCGAGCTAGCAGCAACCGAGGAGTAGAACAGAAGCAGAGCGCATCGCGCATGCAGGTAATGAAAGCTACGCGCCAGTGCAGAATTCTTTTTCTCCACCCGCGCTGAACGCCATGCGTTTAACAACGCGCATTATATTCTTTTCTAAACAGATCAGGAGATTAGATATCCAAAGCGGAACCCGCCAAGTACTAATCAGAAGGCGAGACCGTTTTTCTACAGCCCCGGACGGGGCGGTAGACGAGAGGCGAGGGGCGACGCCTTGCGCTACTAAAGATTCAGGTAGGCAGACCTGGTTCTGTAGTTAGGCTGTCATTTATGAAATATGTGAATCTCAATGAATTATATGTACTTACAAGTACGTTGTACAAACAGGTAGGCGTGGAGGACCCTAAGGAAAAGAAAGAAAACAAAGGCCCCTGACTGCCACCAGTACATGAGTTTAAGGTACGAGATGGGTTTGAGAAAATACGTACTGATTTGTCTCAGTTGACAGTCAAGATTTAACTAAAAGCAGGTTATATGTCATTAAATTAGGAACCCATGAATAAGGAATAAGACACTTTCCCGCCCCCCGGTGAAACGCAAGATAGCGCAGTCCAAGGTATGACAAACAATTTCTACAACTAGTAGTAGGTGGCCCTTAAATCTCTGGCACCAGAATGATTGAAGACAGGCAACATGTTGTTTGTTTTACAGACTGTTGCTCGTTGAATATAGAGCACTGCTTGGCAGTTGAGTAAAAGAGTCGTGCCTAGTGATAGAAGTGAAACTACATAGCACCACACAGGTACATTTGTTTTTATCCAAACGGTGAAGTATTTTTATAAATAGAGGCTACCTGGTTGTATTAAAACTACGTTTTTCTGCATCCCAACAGAATAAAACAAAGCCCTGAAGATGGTTTGGATACTTATGGTCCAAACTTGAAACGCGTCGGCTATTCCAGCAAGAGCGAATTATAAATTGTATCAACTAAGGTGTTTTCAGGATAATTGTGATATATTCCTTTATTCTTATTCGAATGTAGTAACTTCTGTTTATGTTATTAAGTTAGATCATTGATTTGATCTTTTATATTGCAAAATCTCGCACTGCAATGTATATTGAATGTTGGATGTAATGTGTGTATCCATTGTTTGACAATTTTGTAAATACGTGTTTGTGCCAATTGTTTACCCAATATGTTTTGTCAGTAATTGTTGGTTTGGTGTATTCTTTTTCTGCCATTTGAAACAGTGTTTGTACAAAAAGAATATAATTAAAAGGTATGAATAAATATACCGGACCGGATTAAAATAAGAGTGTATTTGGTCCTCAATATAAAATAATTTGAGAGGGGGCAATTTGTTGTGTCTTACAAGTATATAGGGCCCAGCCCTCCTCAAGCCCCACCAAGGGTCTACCTCCTTTTTGTGTTCAAGTCGACAAACACAGCAGAGCCTCGAGTGGGAACTATATCCGCAAGTTTTTCATCCGTTCTTTCAAATGTGGGGACAACCTCAGCTAGACCTCTTTGCCACCCACGAAAACGCAAAATGCCCAAGCTTTGCCGCCAGATACCCACACCCATTGTCCAAAGGCAATGCGATATGGATGAACCGGTCAAAACGCTTTTCCTCCTCTCCCACTACTTCCGTTAGTGGTACGCAAACTACAACAACATTCCCTGACGCTCATTCTAGTCGCTCCAACTTGGGCCAGACAACTGTGGTACACCACGCTGTTGCAGATGTCTGTAGTACCACACCAAAAACTAAACCGATCTCCACGCCTATTAACACAGAACCATGGAGAGATCAGACACCCAGACTCAGCTCAACCAAGCTATCTGGCTCCTGAGGTCATAGAGTTTGGTTGCCTCAACCTTCCTCCAGAATGTATCAACGTTATCAAAGAAGCTAGATGCCCCACTACTAGAGCATGTAATTCTGCTAAGTGGAAACGGTTAGTCATATACTGCCAAAACAACCAAATAAATCCTTTAGACTTGTCTATTCAACACATCATAGGATATCTATTACCCCTTCAAAAGTGTAATTTAGCCTATACATCCATCAGACTACACCTCGCTGCCATTGCAGGATACTTACAAAATAGACAACCTCTATCTCTTTTAGAGTACCAGCTATAAAAGCTTTCATGGAAGGACTCAAAAGAATAATGCCTCCCAGAACGCCACCTGCACCAGTGTGGAACGTAAACATTGTTCTCACAAGATTAATGCGACCTCCCTTCGAACCATTACATAAATGTGAATTGCAATTCCTAACCTGGAAAGTAGATTTCCTAGTAGCAATTACTGCTCTCAGAAGGGTTAGCGAACTACAAGCATTTACCATTCAAGACCTTTTCTGCAAATGCATTATAACAAAGTGGTTCTTCGTACTAATCCTAAATTCCTTCCTAAAGTCTTTTCACCGTTCTATCTAAATCAATCAGTTGAGGTGCCCGTATTTTTCTCGCAGCCTCAGTCGCAGAAAGAGCTCTACACACCTTAGATGTCAAAAGAGCATTACTTTACTACATCGAAAGGACACAAACTTTTCGTAAAACAAAATAACTTTTTGTGTCTTTTTCACCGCCGCATAAAGGCAACCCCATATCAAAATCAGGGATCGCTAGGTGGATTGTTAAATGCATACAAATGTTACCAGAAAGCCAAACGTACGTCAACAATTCCTCCAAAAGCCCATTCTACAAGGAAAATGGGGGCTTCCATGGCATTCTTAGGGAATTCCCCTAGATATATGCAAAGCAGCTACATGGCTTACACCGCACACATTCACAAATCATTACTGTGTAGATGTGCAAACTAAACAACAAGCCACTGTGGGCCAGGCTGTACTAAAAACACTGTTTTAAACAACTACAACAGATACTGGTGGTCGCCGCTAGGTGTGGGTACTGTTATACAATCTATGCATAGTGTGTAATCTGCAGCTCATATGCCTCGAAGGTAAAATGCTACTTTCCAGTATGCATCTGTTCTTGGCATGTAGAGCTGCAGAGTTACACATGCCCACCCGCCTCCTGGCTAGCTTGATCTGTTCCAGTATTCTCTTAATTAGATACAAATCACATTGACATCATTACCTCTTGTACAGCTCCATCACTTCACTAATGGCGAAAAACAATCTGGGGATGGAGCCGATGCCCATGCGCTGTAACATCCAAAGGAGGAGTCACCTATCCTGTGACTTTCAAAGACTTTTCCACAACAAAACAAACTGCAAACATCCGGGCCCAACACTAGGTGGCCATCTATGCATAGTGTGTAATTCTGCAGCTCTACATGCCAAGAACAGATGCATACTGGTAAGTAGCATTTTCCTTTTTAAATCACTTAAGTCAGAGCTGATACGCTTTGTCTGGTGGGGGTAAGCAAACTAGACTGCAATGGGAGGTAATGACGCGGCCCTACATACAGGGGGGGGATTTGGTATACCGAACTTCGAGCTCTATTTTATGTGTGCACAGGCCCACTACTCTTGGTGAAACAGTAGAGATATATGCCTCAAGTTGCAGCGGAACATTGGCTTGCGCATCCCACGCCAATAGAAGGACCATTATATGCACCTGTAACAATCAGAGACAGAGCACACAACGTCCTCACATGCACGATAGCAGCATGGCAGCGCATAAAACGTGCTGGATGTCCCCATGTAATATTCGCCCTTGATGCCTCTTACTTACCACCCTGCTATGCCGTTGTTGCAGGAGGGTTTTTTTTAGAAAGTTTCAACAGCGGACCCACATCTGTACCTGGGGAGACATGTATCATGAAGGCCAATACCGCAGTATCGACCACATGTTCTAAACTGTTCAGAAGACACCACTAGATGTCTTTGTGTATATTAGACTGAGGCAAGTGATACGATCACTTACTCCTGGGTTCCCTACGGAACCGCAAGTATTTGCCCCACTACAACTCATACTAGAGAGAGATACGGCTAAAAGGCTGGTTTCATTGATAGATAAAATGGTACATACACAGAAGGCATTACCACCCACATTGTTGCGCACAAAATGGGTCGAGGAACTAGGACAAGCCCTGACAGACGAGCAATGGGAGGGGTGCTGTCTATAGAACCGAACGAGTGTCGGCCAGCAGCAGACTTCGGATAATACATTATAAATTCTTACACAGGGTATATCATACACCGGCCAAGATGTATAAATTCAAGTTGAGAGATAATGATGGGTGTGATAGATGTCATGCAGCGGGGGCGTATTTTCTACACCTAGCATGGGGTTGCCCTGAGGTGAATGACTACTGGGACCAAGTGTTTCAGGCATTACGGATAATGATAGATACACCTGTAGAAGCTACACCATTGATGGCACTCTTGGGATATGTCAAGCCCCTACGAGCTGAACACCGTTGCTGCACTGTTGCTCTTAATGGCCTAAAGGAGGGTGGCTTGCCGATGGGGCAGGGGGCGGGCTCCCAAGTTCAAGGAGTGGATTGTTGACCAGATAATGTGCCAGGAGCGACTTTTGCAGGGTGAATCTTTCTGGATTCACTATGCTGTGCATATTCCGCAATCTGGTGGTTGGGTCCAGAATCGTAGTCTTATTTCTCTTTTTCTTTTTTTTTTTTGTTGTAGCCCAGGGGCGTCGACATCCCACCATTTGGTGTACCTTCGGTGACGTCGGCATGCTTCCTGCGGAAGCTCCCACCCTTGGGCGCCATCTTCAGATTCTTTTTTCTACCGTTGGGTCTGGATCGCCGCGTGAAGCTCCAGAAAATTTGAAGGAGAAAAGAAGAAGATCACGCCAAACTTCTACGGAAAAGGACTTGAAAAGACTAGGAGAAGAAGACCATCAAGGCTGGGACGACGAAGGAGGAGAAGTAATTCGAGATCTTCGACGTCCGACGGGGAATGCACGCACAGGGGGGCCCCCTGAGCGCAGTAATGGACAATACACCCTTTAAATTCTGCTGTAACTGCCATCACAAGTACGCGCAGAAGGACCAGCACCCGGTCTGCAACCTCTGTTTACCGGTCGACCACGGGAGCAGGGACTGCAACGCCTGCTCAGTCTTCACACCGAAGACACTCAGAATTCGAGAGAAGCAGAGGATAGCTCACCACACAATGCAGGGCAAGGGCCAGGCACCGTCGCTGTACGATCTGGGCCTCTTCACCGACAACTAGGAAAACATCGCCGAAGGACCAGACGTCTCCACGGTCACAGAGACCGATAAGAAAACATCAGACAAGGTAGGAGAGTCTACGACCCCGAAACCCTCGACAGGGCCTCGAAGGCCAGAGGCAGACTCTCGAAAATCAGAGTCTAGAGCCTCGAATGGAGCACCGGCGCCGAAAACCTCGACGACCGAAGCTGCATCCTCCGAAAAACCGCCCAGCGGATCCTTCAAGAAGGACTCCCAGAAGGCGAAGACCGGTGAAAAGCCAAGGTCGTTGAAGCAGGTCCCTGAAAGAGGAACCTCGACTTCGACGGAAAAGGAGTCGAAAACCACTTCGACGTCGAAGAGGGCGGCCGAAACGCTCGACGCCGAGCATGCCGCGCAGATGGAGAGGAAGAAAAGAAGGCTTGAGGCCGAGATGGAGAACATCCTCTAGAGGAAGAAAGACTTCGATGATAAGATGAAAAGCTACAAGATCCCCTCGAAGTCCGCGACGGCCGTCGCCGAGGTAGAGGAGCACGAGGAGTTTGATGCCGAAGAGCCGCCGAAAACTCCAGAGCCCTCGGATCAGGGAGAAGAGGAATACCTCTACTACACAGAGGGGGAATATGTGGATCAGCGTTCGAGCTACGACTCGGGATCCTCGACGGCTCAAGACCTGGACTGGCAGGACATCAAGGCCGAAAACCGGGAGGATGCTGTGGAGACATACCCCTCGAGGCCTTCGCCGCCAGATGACATTGGGGCTTACAATGAGGTCATAAAGAAGGCAGCAGCTGCTTATGGGGTTAAATTTGAGGAAGAGAAGCCCAAAGAGTTGAAGAGTGTCATGGAGCAAGGGAAGGAAGCGTTCAAGGAACCAGCGACTTGCAGATCCGTCACGCCAAGGACGGAGAATAAGTAAAAGTTCTCCTCCCAGGACCCTCCCTACATCAAAGGGTCCGTCACAGCAGACTCAATTATCGCTGCAAGGAGAAGGGCCAACATTCCGACAACATCTGGGCCACCACCTGACAAGGAGAGCAGGAGGATGGACCTGACAGGCAGAAAAATCGAAAGAAACTCAGCAATGCACTGGCGGATGGGGAACTCCAACGCCCTCCTGAACAGGCACCAATATCAACATTGGGACGAAGTGGGGCAATTGCTCAAACACCTCCCAGAGCAATTCCAGCAGAGAGCCACACAACTCGTTGAAGAGGGAAAAAACATCGCAAACTTTTGCCTGAAGACAGCCTTGGATGGACCAGAAACCTCCAGCAGACTGATGGCTATAGGAATCACAGAGAGAAGGCAAGCCTGGCTCAAGATCTCAGGCTTCAAGACCGAGGTTCAGAACAACATCCTGAACACTCCATTCAACGGAGAATCGCTGTTCGGCACCCCGGTTGATGAAAAGCTCAACCAACTAAAGAAGGATAACGAAACGGCAAGGTCCATGGGGGCCATGCAATTCAGAGGGATGAGAAGAGGCACTCCAGCAAGGAGGCCAAACGGAAGAGGTGGTAACCCGCCAGGAGCATCGCACCAGGCGTTCCACCAGAGTCACCAGGGTGACAATCTGGGCCCGCAAGGCCAGCAGAAGCAGACCTGGCACTACCAGAACAGGGGCCAGTCCTTTCGCAGGAGGGGAAACGGCCGAGGCCAGAGAAGGAGAGGCGGTGAGCAACCCCCCTCTAAGTGACTTCGCACTGAAGGATGTGCACCCCCACTCAAGCCCTCCGAGGGAAGAGCACAGAAAAGCAAAGGGGAGAGGGCTACACGGACAAGACACAAAGGAACATGTAACACCAGTGGGCGGCAGACTAAGATTTTTCCTCCAGGAATGGAGAAAAATAACAGGAGTGTATTCAAACTACTTCCTGGTACCAAAAGTGGACGAAAGCCTAAGACCCTTCCTGGACCTATGCTTCCTAAACAAACATATAAAGACTCAAAAATTCAAGATGACGTGCCTACAGGAGGTCATCCCACAAATAAGAGACTGGGATTTCATGTCCACGGTGGACCTCAAAGATGCATACCTGCACATACCAGTGAACAGGCAGCACAAGCACATGCTAAGATTAACTGTAAACCAGGATCACTACCAATTCACAACCCTGGCTTTCAGTCTAAAGTCCGCTCCAAAGGTGTTCACAAAATGCCTCGCAGCAGTGGCCGCACATCTACGAAGAGAGGGGATCCACGTGTACCCCTACCTCGACGATTGGCTGATAAAGGCGAACTCTCGCGAAACATGCGAGGAGCATGCACAGCGAGTCACGAACACGCTGATGGACCTGTGATTCTCCATACACTGGGGAAAATTCTCAATGGAGCCGAAGCAGGTGAAGATCTTCCTGGGGGCTCAGATCAACACAATCCAATGCACGGTGTTACCCAGCGAAAGGAAGACCCTCAGCCTACTAAGGGAGACTCGCCACTACCAGAAGGGGCAAGTTCTGACAGTGAGGACAGGGAGCAAGATCATGGGGATGATGGAGTCATGCATACACCTGGTCCCCAATGTACGCCTACACATGAGGCCACTCCAAGAATGGCTGCAACAACAATGGTCACAAGCTACAGGAAGTTGGGAGGATCTAGTGGTTGTAACACACGGAGTGCAGGAAGAGATGAGGTGGTGGACCAAAAAGAACATTACAGTAGGGAAGCCTCTAACTCCACCAAACCCAACTGTGACGATCACCACAGAAGCGTCCCAGAAGGGATGGGGCGCACACATGAACAGGCTCAGAGTGAGCGGTCTGTGGGCACCAGCGGACGCGGTCAGACACATCAATTACCTGGAACTGAAGACAGTGTTACTCGCCCTGAAGACCTTCCAGAAACAGCTGTACAAACAGAAGTTGTTGATACAAACGGACAACACAACAACGATATTCTACATCAACAAGCAGGGAGGGACTCAGTTGTTCCCTCTGTCCAGCCTAGTGCAAGAAATATGGAGATGACCAATGTGAGAAGTTGGCCTGGTATATGATGCTCACTAGTTCTAGTGATCACCTTGTACCATGCCAAGCAACCCTTATGGTGCAGGTTGTAAAGTCAACCTTATAGACAAGCTATCCTAGGGGTAGCATGGACTAAGCAGTCTTAGGCTAAACTCTGTAAAGGCATGTGAAGCAAGCTGTTTTACCATACACAATCCCTTGAATACCAAATGAAAGGACACCACACAGATATATATTGAAAATATATATAGATTTATTTCTCAAAAGATACCCTATACTCTTTATGAGCACAGAAGCACAAGAGTTAAAACAAAACACAGTTTAAATACACAAAAGTTGCACGAATATGGATGAGCCCTAGGGGCCACCTAAACCATATACTAAAATAGTGGTATAAGAACCACTATGAGGAAAGTGAAGAGGCCTAGGGCCTGGGGAATCGCTGGAGCTGTTCAGGACTAACAGTGATGAAGTCGGGAAAGGCCCGCAGGACTCGGGTGCAGTGCGGAAAGTGCACGCAGTACCAATGCAATGTCAATGGTGCGTAAAAAGTACAAAGTGAGTTAAAAAGGAACCTTCCGAGTGACCTAGAAGGATGAAACTTAAGACACAGGCCCTAGAGGTGTGTACCAGTGTGGGAACACCGGCGGAGCTGAGTTACCTCACCCACAGGAAGCGGGTGCACAGGGTCGAAGTAGTGTCGGGTTTTGTCACGCTGGTCGATGGTGCTTGGAGCTGAAGATGCTGCAGGCGACTCGAGGTGAAGAGTTCCGGTGGATCCAAGGGTGGATCTGAACTCGTGAAGACCTGAAAGCAGAGGGGACAATGTTCAAAGTCACTAGCCAGTGACTACCGTGTAACCAGGCGATGTCGGGTGCAAACAGGCGTCGAGGTGTAGCTTCTCTCTGCAGCCACGTGGACACGAGGGGTTGAAGACGTCCAGGAGTCGGTCACGAGCTGTCCCATGCAGGCTTCTCGCTGTTGGCGGTGTCGGCAACCGGATGGAAGAAAACAGGCCTTGGCTAATGCAAGCCACGCAGGAATCAAGAAAGGCTTGTCACTCGGACCAGCAAGGTCAGAGCGGGTGCTCCTTTTCACAGGAGCAAGGGCAAGTCTGGAGCAACCAGACCTGCAGTGAAAGTTGTAGGTTTCGTCGCCAAGATGGCCACTAGCCGCGTGGCAAGTGGACGGGATGGCGCGTCGAGTGGCACAGTGCAAAAGGGCCCCACGCAGATCGTGGAGATGCTGGGGGGCTGATCTTCGGTGCAAGGGCTGCTCGAGGTTGGGGCTTCTCAAACCCCAAAGCACAGCGTCGAGGGTGCCTCTGATGCTGCGCAGTCAGCTTTTCGGGGGTCTTCCAAGATGTCCGGTCCCACGTCTCTCGGTGCCTCCACGGGTCCCTTCTTTGCAGGGACTGTGGATCGGGTGGTGAGAAGTCTGGGAGTCTGGGTCTTGTCAGGCTCTGGGCTCGGGCTCCGGCGGGAGGCGGCGGCAAAGCAGACGTCGAGTTGCTGGTTGGTGCCTGTGTTCACAGGGTGGTCACTCCTTGGCCACAAGGGAGATTCTCTTCCGTCTTCTGAGCAGCAGAATGTCGAAGTCCAGTCTTCTTCTTTATTTCAAGTTGATTCAGGATGATCTGAAGTCTCAGGACACAGCTCCCACTCTTATTCGAATCTGGGGGGCCGGATCACCTACTAGGTCCCTCCTCTGGGTGGAACCAGGAAGGGGGGTGGTTACACCCCCTTTCCTTTGTCCAGTTTCGCGCCAGGACTGGGGCAGGAAAGCCCCAGCACCGGTTTGAACTGGCCTATGCACAGGGACACCTTGTGTGCCCCAGGCATGTCTGATTCTATTCAGCCCTGTCCTACCCAATACACAAAATCCTGTCTGGGGTGGTGCTAGCACCTCCCAAGGCAGGAAACCCTTTGTCCAAGCTGCCCTCGCTGGAAGGACTCCCAGCAGCAGGAGGTCAGACTTGTGTCTGTGGTGGCAGCATCCATTTTGGGATGCTGAGGCTCTGTTTAACTTTAACCGGGGTTCAGGCTAGGTACATGTCGTGTCCCTCTAGAAGGGTAGAATGCTACCCCCGTCGCCAGAGCTGGCGAGGGGGTAGTATTCCAATTCGTATGACACCTTACTCAACATGTTTTGATAAAGCCAAACCTAAGATGGCATTTAACCGCGAGGATTATAATGCACTTAAGAGTATATGGTATGGCAGTATCATGAAACAGCTAAAGGACATGGTTCCGAAAGCTGCAGACGGGCTCAGCTCATGCCAGAGCACCATCTCACATATTTCCAAGCACTCTGCCTCCAGGATTGATGAGGCCTTCCATAGGAGTGACTGATAGGAACATATGTGTCCATTTTAGGTTAGGTATAGGCATACTACACGTAAGTAAGGGGTGGTTACACCGACTTACCCCAGCTGAGTGATCAGCCAGTTGTGTCAAATATGGAGGCCAGGCCAGGGGTGGCACAATACGTGCTGCAGCCCCTGGTAGGCCTTGGAAGCACCTATGCCCTGGGTACCTGGGTACACTGTTACAGGGGCCAATAAGGTGAACCAGTTCCAATGTCGTTATGCACCTAAAGTGCATGGGTTACAATTTAGAGAGAGAACAGCAGGCTGTGGGTCTGATTAGCAGGCCCACAGCCACATTAAGTCAGAAACCAGTGAAGCAAAAAGCAAAAATTTGGGGTGACCATAGGATAGCAGACCCTACTCTCCTACACAACCCCCCCGCCCCCCCAAACGCAGGGACATTAGACTAACCTTGACCAGTTGTGTCTTCATGTTCTAAGTGGAAGTACCTGGAGAGACCATCTGCGTTGCCATGGTCAGTCCCTGGGCGGTGCTCCACTGTAAAGTCCATCCCCTGTAGGGAAATGGACCACCTGAGTAGTTTGGGGTTTTCACCCTTCATCTGATTAAGCCATAAGAGGGGCTTATGGTCGGTCTGAATCTTGAAGTGAGTGCCAAACAAGTATGGTCTCAACTTCTTCAGGGCCCACACCACAGCAAAGGCCTCCCTCTCAATGGCTGACCAACGTTTCTCTCTGGGGGTCAGCCTTCTGCTAATGAAAGCAATGGGCTGGTCTTGACCATCTACATTAAGTTGTGAAAGCACAGCTCCCACTCCCAACTCAGAAGCATCTATTTGGACAATAAACTCTCTTGAGTAGTCAGGACTCTTCAGGATAGGTGCAGAGCACATGGCCTTCTTCAGGTCATCAAATGCCTTTTGACAGTATTCTGTCCACTGAACCTTTTTGGGCATCTTCTTGGATGTCAGATCATTAAGAGGAGTCACAATGGACCCATAGTTCTTAACAAACTTCCTGTAGTACCCAGTCAGGCCCAAGAAAGCTCTGACCTGAGTCTGGGTAGTTGGAGGAGTCCAGTCCTTTATGGTCTGAATCTTACTCTCCAGAGGTTGAACCTGGCCTCCACCCACAAGGTGGCCCAAGTACACAACCTTACTCTGCCCTATCTGGCACTTGGTTGCCTTGATAGTGAGGCCTGCCTTTTGCAGAGCCTCTAGCACTTCCTTCAGGTGGACCAGGTGATCCTCCCAGGTGGAACTAAAGACAGCAATATCGTCCAGATATGCTGCACAAAAGTTATCCAACCCAGTAAGGACTTGATTCACCAACCTTTGGAAGGTGGCAGGTGCATTTTTCAAACCAAAGGGCATCACCACAAACTGATAATGCCCACTGGGGGTAGAAAATGCTGTCTTGGCCTTAGACTCCTCAGCTAACCTGATTTGCCAGTAGCCAGCTGTCAAGTCAAATGTGCTCAAATACTTGGCAGAAGCCAATTTGTCTATGAGCTCATCCGCCCTTGGAATAGGGTGTGCATCTGTCCTAGTGACAGCATTGAGTCCTCTGTAATCCACACAGAACCTCATCTCTCTCTTCCCATCTTTGGTGTGAGGTTTGGGGACCAGAACCACTGGGCTAGCCCAGGGGCTCTCTGAAGGCTCAATGACACCTAATTCCAGCATCTTTTGTACCTCAGCCTTGATACAGTCTCTGACATGGTCAGGCTGCCTGTAAATTTTGTTCTTCACAGGGAGACTATCACCAGTGTCCACCACATGGGTACACCAGTTAGTCTGGCTGGGTGTCAGGGTGAACATATGTCGGAATGACTGCAAAACCTGTCTACAGTCATGTTGCTGATGTTCAGTGAGGCTGCCATCTAAGGCCACACCATCAACTGAGCCATCCTCAGGGTTCTGAGTCAGCAGGTCTGGGAGAGGGTCACTCTCTTCCTCCTGCCCCTCATCTGTAGCCATGAGCAAGCCCATGTCTGCCCTGTCAACATATGCTTTCAGCCTGTTAACATGGAGCACCCTGTGTGGGCTTCTGGGAGTTCCAAGGTCCACCAAGTAGGTAACCTCTCCCTTTTTCTCCATGATGGTATGGGGCCAGACCATCTGTCTTGGAGTGCTGCTGGGGCCACTGGCTCCAGCACCCATACCTTCTGTCCAGGCTGGTACTCAGTCAGGACAGCCTTTTGGTCATGCCAGGCTTTCTGTAAGGCCTGGCTAGCCTCAAGGTTTTTGGAGGCCTTCTCCATGTATTCAGCCATCCTGGAGCGGAGACCAAGTACATAGTCCACTATGTCTTGCTTGGGCTTTTTGAGAGGTAACTCCCATCCTTCCCTCACCAGACATAGGGTTCCTCTTACAGGGTGCCCAAACAACAATTCAAAGGGCTGAAGCCAACCCCCTTTTGTGGGACCTCTCTGTAAGCAAACAGAAGGCAGGGCAGAAGGATATCCCATCTTCGCCTGAGCTTTTCAGGTAATCCTTTGATCATGCCCTTTAGGGTCTTGTTAAATCTCTCAACAAGCCCATTGCACTGTGGATGGTAGGGAGTGGTGAACTTATAGTTGACACCACACTCCTTCCACATTGCTGTCAAGTATCCTGACATGAAGTTTGCACCTCGGTCAGATACTACCTCCTTAGGAAACCCCACTCTGGAGAAAACTCCAAGTAAGGCCCTGGCCACAACAGGAGCTGTTGTGGTCCTAAGTGGAATTGCCTCTGGGTACCTGGTGGCATGGTCCACAACCACCAGTATGAATCTGTACCCAGATGCTGTGGGGGGATCCATTGGTCCAACAATGTCAATCCCTACCCTTTCAAAGGGCACCCCCACCACAGGTAGTGGTATCAGGGGGGCCTTTGTGGAACCACCTGCTTTGCCACTTGCTTGGCAGGTTACACAGGAGCGACAAAACTCCTTTGTATCTTCTGACATGTGAGGCCAGTGAAAGTGACAGACAAGTCTGTCCCATGTTTTGTTCTGGCCTAGGTGTCCTGCTAAGGAAATATCGTGTGCCAAGGTTGAGAAGGAAGCCCCTAAATTGCAGAGGTATGACCAACCTCCTGGTTGCACCAGGCTTGGGGTCTCGACCCTCTGAATAAAGGAGCCCATCATCCCAATAGACCTTATGGGTACCTTGAGCATTCCCAGCAGCCTCAGCAGCAGCCTGCTGTCTGAGGGGTTCAAGAGAAGGAAAGGATAGCTGAGCCTGCCCCAAGTCTGCCCTAGAAGGTCCCCCTGTCCCCAGAACCTCAACCTGATCAGGTTCAAGCTCTATAGGGACAGTTCCTTCAGGGGTCTCAGAATCATCTTCCTGTGAAGGCTGATCCTCACTTGTAGGCATTTGGGAAGGCACAGCCTTTACCCGCCTGTTCCTTGTCTTGGGAGGTACTTGGTCCATTGTTCCAGGATCCAAGACCTGAGGTTCAGAGAGGCACTTTTTGGCCTGTGACCTGGTCACAGCAAGGACATGTGATGATATCCCTAACATCTCTGCATGAGTCCTGTACTCAACTTCCGACCATAGAGAGTTCTCCAGGTCATTGCCCAACAAACATTCTACTGGGAGATCAGCACTAACCACAACTCTTTTTAGGCCAGTTACCCCTCCCCAGGAAAAGTTCACAATTGCCACACTATGGGTAGTAGTGACATTGCTGGCATTGGTCACCAGGTAATTGTCACCTGATGGGTACTGTCCAGGGTCCACAAAGCTAGGCGTCACCATAGTGACACTGGCACATGTGTCCCTGTATGCTTGAGACACTTTTTCATTAATTAAAGGTGTCTGCCTGTACTTGTCCAAATTATTGAGACTGACAGTAGGGGAGAAATCAATCTCCCCATCACAGATCAGAACAGCCTGTGTGGGGACTCTGACTAGGTCAGAATCTCCATCAGTTCCCAAGGTGATACCCACTACCCCCTTAGTCTGTGGTCCAACACTGCTAGCTGTACTAGTGGGTGCAGGTGCCTTAGGGGCTGCAGTGTTGGTGGCTCCACCCTTTTTACAATCACTTGTCCAGTGAGTGGTGTTTTTGCAAAAGCTACACCAGGGTTTTCTTTGACCTTCTTTCTTCTTCTTCTTGGAAGTTTGGGACCCACCCTCAGTATTAGTTTGGGGCCCTGTTGAAGACTTCTGGTCTTTAGCTTTCTGCTCCCCACCCTTCTGGTCTGTTTTCTTTTGGTCACCGTTCTGGTTCTGGTTCTTTTGCTTAACTCTGGTTCTAACCCATTTGTCTGCCCTCTTTCCCAATTCTTGGGGAGAGGTTAGATCTGAGTCAACCAAATGTTGATGCAACTGCTGGTTCTGACAGTTATTTCAAATCTGTTCTCTCATAAGCAAATTGTACAATCCTTCATAGTCTGTAACCTTACTTCCCAGCAACCAGCCCTCCAGAGCCTTAGTGGCACATTCAACAAATTCAGACCAGTCCTGAGTCTGTGTCTTCTGGGTATCTCTGAACATTAAGCTGTACTGTTCAGTGGTTAAGCCTAACCCATCAATCAGAGCACTCTTCAGGACTAGGTAGTTTCTAGAATCCCCATCACTAACTGTGAGGAGTCTGTCTCAGCCTCTACCTTCAAAGGAGAGCCACAAGATTGCTGCTCACTGCTCCTGAGGAACCTGCTGTACTTTGCAAGCTCTCTCAAGTGCAGTCATCCACTTGTGGATATCCTCCCCAACTTTGTAGGGGGGCACAATCTTACTCAGGTTTCTATTGTCATAGGACCTGTCTTTATCCTTAAGGATATTGCTGCCACCAGTGGGTTCTAACCCACTCTCTCTAGGCTGCCTTGCTCTAGCAAGTTTCTCTTTGGCCAGGGCAACTTCTAATTCTTGTCTCTGGATCCTAAGTTCAGCCTCTCTCATTTTGGCCTCATGTTCCCTTCTCTGAGGGCTAGTCAACTCCCTTCTGGAGTTGCCATGAGAACCTTTAGAAACATGGGAGGTATTGGATTCACCTGAGTGATTCCTCCTCCTCCTATGCTCCTGGTTAAGTCCATTTGGGGGTGTGAATGGGTTGGACCCACCTTCAGTCCCAAATAAGCTTAAGTTAGCCTGGTTAAGCCTGCTGACTAACACCTGGCTATTTCTACCATCATCAGAATCACTGTCTTCCTCCTCCTCCTCCTCCTCCTCCTCTTCTTCTTCCTCAGGCGGAGTATTCCCAGGGGTCTGGTCTTCCTCAACTATCTGGATGACAAGGGCAGGGGTATCAGAAGTATCATCTTCAGAGGGAGAAGCCTCCTCACCAGTCCCTGAGGGGCCTGGTTTGGGGTTCTTTAGAGCTTCAGACTGGTCTAATAGCTCTCTGAGGTGTCCTGCTGTAGGAGTAGGACCTGTTTTGATTCTTCTCATGGAACACAGTTGCCTCAGTTCCTTAAATGGAAAGATAGCAAATTTGGATGGTGCCCTTGGAGGGTCACTCTCAACAGAGATGGGTCCAGTGGATCCCTCTGCTCCAGACATTGCTCTAGTGTGGTGGATGTGTTGCAATCTACCTACACTTGTGTTTTCCTACAAAACCTATCTAGTAGTTGTAGTCAGGGTGTGCTACTCCCTATCCTCTACAACAACTAAGTTCAGTAGAACTTAAGTATATCTAGTCTTGTTTTAGTGTACCTATCAGGTACCTGTATGATCTTTCAAATGATATTTTCAAAGATTGTAATGGTAAAACAGCAAGCTCAAATCCCAATCCGCTGCTCACCAATGTGAGTAGTTGGCCAGGTATATGATGCTCACTAGTTCTAGTGATCACCTTGTACCATGCCAAGCAACCCTTATGGTGCAGGTTGTAAAGTCAACCTTATAGACAAGCTATCCTAGGGGTAGCATGGACTAAGCAGTCTTATGCTAAACTCTGTAAAGGGATGTGAAGCAAGCTGTTTTACCATACACAATCCCTTGAATACCAAATGAAAGGACACCACACAGATATATATTGAAAATATATATAGATTTATTTCTCAAAAGATACCCTATACTCTTTATGAGCACAGAAGCACAAGCGTTAAAACAAAACACAGTTTAAATACACAAAAGTTGCACGAATATGAATGAGCCCTAGGGGCCACCTAAACCATATACTAAAATAGTGGTATAAGAACCACTATGAGGAAAGTGAAGAGGCCTAGGGCCTGGGGAATCGCTGGAGCTGTTCAGGACTAACAGTGATGAAGTCGGGAAAGGCCCGCAGGACTCTGGTGCAGTGCGGAAAGTGCACGCAGTACCAATGCAATGTCAATGGTGCGTAAAAAGTACAAAGTTAGTTAAAAAGGAACCTTCCGAGCGACCTAGAAGGATGAAACTTAAGACACAGGCCCTAGAGGTGTGTACCAGTGTGGGAACACCGGCGGAGCTGAGTTACCTCACCCACAGGAAGCGGGTGCACAGGGTCGAAGTAGTGTCGGGTTTCGTCACGCTGGTCGATGGTGCTTGGAGCTGAAGATGCTGCAGGCGACTCGAGGTGAAGAGTTCCGGTGGATCCAAGGGTGGATCTGAAGTCGTGAAGACCTGAAAGCAGAGGGGACAAGGTTCAAAGTCACTAGCCAGTGACTACCGTGGAACCAGAGTGGAACCAGGCGATGTCGGGTGCAAACAAGCGTCGAGGTGTAGCTTCTCTCTGCAGCCACGTGGACACGAGGGGTCGAAGACGTCCAGGAGTCGGTCACGAGCTGTCCCACGCAGGCTTCTCGCTGTTGGCGGTGTCGGCAACCGGATGGAAGCAAACAGGCCTTGGCTAATGCAAGCCACGCAGGAATCAAGAAAGGCTTGTCACTCGGACCAGCAAGGTCAGAGCGGGTGCTCCTTTTCACAGGAGCAAGGGCAAGTCTGGAGCAACCAGACCTGCAGTGAAAGTTGTAGGTTTCGTCGCCAAGATGGCCACTAGCCGCGTGGCAAGTGGACGGGATGGCGCGTCGAGTGGCACAGTGCAAAAGGGCCCCACGCAGATTGTGGAGATGCTGGGGGGCTGATCTTCGGTGCAAGGGCTGCTCGAGGTTGGGGCTTCTCAAACCCCAAAGCACAGCGTCGAGGGTGCCTCTGATGCTGCGCAGTCAGCTTTTCGGGGGTCTTCCAAGATGTCCGGTCCCACGTCTCTCTGTGCCTCCACGGGTCCCTTCTTTGCAGGGACTGTGGATCGGGCGGTGAGAAGTCTGGGAGTCTGGGTCTTGTCAGGCTCTGGGCTCGGGCTCCGGCGGAAGGCGGCGGCAAAGCAGACGTCGAGTTGCTGGTTGGTGCCTGTGTTCACAGGGTGGTCACTCCTTGGCCACAAGGGAGATTCTCTTCCGTCTTCTGAGCAGCAGAATGTCGAAGTCCAGTCTTCTTCTTTATTTCAAGTTGATTCAGGATGATCTGAAGTCTCAGGACACAGCTCCCACTCTTATTCGAATCTGGGGGGCCGGATCACCTACTAGGTCCCTCCTCTGGGTGGAACCAGGAAGGGGGGTGGTTACACCCCCTTTCCTTTGTCCAGTTTCGCGCCAGGACTGGGGCAGGAAAGCCCCAGCACAGGTTTGAACTGGCCTATGCACAGGGACACCTTGTGTGCCCCAGGCATGTCTGATTCTATTCAGCCCTGTCCTACCCAATACACAAAATCCTGTCTGGGGTGGTGCTAGCACCTCCCAAGGCAGGAAACCCTTTGTCCAAGCTGCCCTCGCTGGAAGGACTCCCAGCAGCAGGAGGTCAGACTTGTGTCTGTGGTGGCAGCATCCATTTTGGGATGCTGAGGCTCTGTTTAACTTTAACCGGGGTTCAGGCTAGGTACATGTCGTGTCCCTCTAGAAGGGTAGAATGCTACCCCCGTCGCCAGAGCTGGCGAGGGGGTAGTATTCCAATTCGTATGACACCTTACTCAACATGTTTTGATAAAGCCAAACCTAAGATGGCATTTAACCGCGAGGATTATAATGCACTTAAGAGTATATGGTATGGCAGTATCATGAAACAGCTAAAGGACATGGTTCCGAAAGCTGCAGACGGGCTCAGCTCATGCCAGAGCACCATCTCACATATTTCCAAGCACTCTGCCTCCAGGATTGATGAGGCCTTCCATAGGAGTGACTGATAGGAACATATGTGTCCATTTTAGGTTAGGTATAGGCATACTACACCTAAGTAAGGGGTGGTTACACCGACTTGCCCCAGCTGAGTGATCAGCCAGTTGTGTCAAATATGGAGGCCAGGCCAGGGGTGGCACAATACGTGCTGCAGCCCCTGGTAGGCCTTGGAAGCACCTATGCCCTGGGTACCCTGTTACAGGGGCCAATAAGGTGAACCAGTTCCAATGTCGTTATGCACCTAAAGTGCATGGGTTACAATTTAGAGAGAGAACAGCAGGCTGTGGGTCTGATTAGCAGGCCCACAGCCACATTAACTCAGAAACCAGTGAAGCAAAAAGCAAAAATTTGGGGTGACCATAAGATAGCAGACCCTACTCTCCTACAGCCAATACCACTCAAATAGATCTGCTGGCCATATACACTACCAGGGAAGGACAAAGTGGAGGCGGATTGGCTCAGCAGGCAGACTTCAGCATCCCACGAGTGGGAACTCAACAATCGGGAAACCGAAACTATTCAGGAGATGGGGCACCCCAACAATAGACCTGTTTGCAACACGCCAGAATGCAAAATGCCAGTACTTTGCATCCAGACAACCAGAGGAACAATCCCAGGGGAATGCCCTATGGATAAGCTGGTCAAATACATTTGCCTACGCTTTTCCCCTGATACCATTGATCCCCAGGGTGGTCAACAAGTGCAGGATAAGCAACATGACACTAATCCTGGTGACACCTCAATGGGCCAGGCAGACATGGTATTCACAGACTATGGAGATGACGCAGGGTCCACCCCACAAGTTCGCAAAAAGAAAGGACCTACTCTCCACGCAGAACGGAGAAATTCTACACCCAGACCCGGAGAGCCTCAGCCTAGCGGCTTGGCTCCTGAGGACTTAGAGTTCGCACACCTAAAGCTCCCAGAAAGCACCCTGAAGGTGTTGTGAGAGGCAAGGAGGCCCAGCACACGCAAATGCTATGGGGAACAATGGAAAAGATTCCTCAGAAAAAGCTGCAAAGGAAGCTGACCAAGGAATCAACGGTGTTAAGATACCTCACGCACCTACTGAAAGCCAAACTAAGCTCATCCTCGCTAAGGGTACACCTGGCAGCAATTGTGGCATACACAAGGGGAGAAACTGGAAGAAGCTTCTTCAGATCAAGGGTAGTAAAGAGATTCCTGCAAGGGGCAAAGAGAATAGCGCCACCAAAAAGGGTGCCGCCGCCGGCATGGAACCTGAATGTGATACTAACGGAGCTCATGAAAGCACCTTTCGAAACCATCCACAAGGCATCACTGCAAATGCTGACAATGAAAGCGGCCTTTCTGGTAGCAATCACCTCGCTACGCAGGGTGAGCGAACTACAGACACTAACACTGCAAGAACCCTACATCCAGATACACAGTGACAGGGTCGTGATGAGAAAAGACCCGCACTTCATGCAAAAAATTGTGGTGTCAGGGTTCCACATGAATCAGAGTAATCAAATTCTTAGCTTCTTCCAGAACCCCACGACAAGCGCTGAGAGGGCGCTCCACACTCTAGACGCAAGAAGGGCAGTAATGCACTACATTGAAAGGACGAAGGAACACAGGAAAACAAAACAGTTATTCGTGTCCTTCGCAAACAGTTACCTGGGTAAACCAGTGACTAAGAACACCATAGCCCAATGGATCGCGCAAACGATACAATTCTGCCACAAGCAGGCGGGGCAGGAGCTAACAGGAGGGGCACAGGCCCACTCAACCAGGAAGAAAGGAGCAACAATTGCCTTTCTGGCCAACACACCAATTCAGGACATATGCCTGGCGGCAACATGGGCTTCAGTGCACACGTTCACTAAGCACTATTGCGTGGATGTACAGATGAACAAGGAAGCACAAGTAGGACAAAGAGTGCTTCAACATATATTCAACAACCAACGCTAATCTTCCACCCAACCGCCACAAAAGTAACAAAACCGCTACAAAATCTATGCACAGCATAGTGAATCCAAAACGATTCATGCTGCAAAACGAATAGCTTCTTAAAACCGCTACAAAATCTATGCACAGCATAGTGAATCCAAAATGATTCATGCTGCAAAACGAATAGCTTCTTACCTGTCGGTGTAGTTTTGCAGCTTGAAGATGTTTCTGGATTCACTAGCGAACCCACCCGCCTCCGCCAGAAAGATGAGGCTGGAGAAGAGGGTGGAAACACATGGAATAGAAAGCAAGTTGAAGCTTACAAGATACGTGAAAAGAATTACGTTGGAAAAAGGATTAACAAACATAGCCATGGATTCACTGCAAGGACACAAAAGAGAAAAAAGAATCAGAAGATGGCGCCCAAGGGTGGGAGCTTCCGCAGGAAGCATGCCGACGTCACCAAAGGTACACCAAATGGTGGGACGTCTACGCCCACCTGGGCTACAAAAAAAAGAGAGAGAAAAAAAGACTATGATTCCAGACCCAACCACCAGATTGCGGAATATGCACAGCATAGTGAATCCAGAAAGATCTTCAAGCTGCAAAACTACACTGACAGGTAAGAAACTATTCGTTACGACCTATGCAGAATTGCTACCCATAGCCTCCAGGCCCAGGGATGTATGGGCCCCATTGCAGTGCTACTTGATTGCTCATCTGAGAGACGAGAACTGTGGTATGGAGCTATATTAGAATGGGTTCCTAGAAATGGGGCGCATGAAGAGGGAAGATTTTGATAATAAGTATGCATAATGATGACGAATGTGGTTGGAAAGGATAAACTGCTTCAGACAAGTAAGTAAATAGATGTTCAGCTACAGTTCAATGAAGGTGACGTACTAAGGAAAAATAGTAAACAGAAGCAGCGGCGGGGTGTCCAAGTACCTTGATATATGTGCAGTCATCCCTATGATGTTGTACCACTGATGTAATCTGCCAGAGAGGACAAGAAATGTATGTATTGTTGCACAAACCGGATCTGTATTTCAAATGGATGTAAGATGCCGATATGGAACCTGTAAACCTGAAAATCAATAAACAGAAGTAAAAAAAAAAAAGGACTAGGTACAGGTAGTAAAGTTGTACTTTCACAGACAGGTTGAGAAGGATATGCAAGCTGAATGAATTTGACTTTGTTACAGGTTGGTACAATGTTTAAAAAACTATTGTAAGTACTTTTGGATCATTTTTTATTACTTTTTCTATTCAGTGTGATATGCCTAGATATCACACTGGGATATTTCCTAGGCAAAGGTAAGTAAAACACTTTTATGTTAAAACACAGTTATGTGAGGCCAGGGGCTGCCCCAGAAAACATTTTAAAATATGGAAGAGATGGGCAGACTATAGAGGACTGTGGCTAGAACCACCAGCGCAACGGGACGCTGATGCAGGACAATTGCTTGTTGACCCTGGGTGAAACGGTACACACACTGACTGTGTTTTTTCCATGCTATTACTATTGGACCACGTAGACACTGTGCGGGGATGGGGGTGGTTTCGGGCGGGAGGACAACGGGGAGGGAGTTGGGGGGAAGGGAGTTCGGGGATGGTCATTTATATCAAAATGTTGATTGCATTGCTTGTATGTGATGGTTATTTATTTGCACACTGCTTCTCTGGCTCCTGGAGAGCAGTGCCCTCTTTGTAATCCTTCAACAACCCTAAAAAAAAAAAAAAAAATCTGTTCTGAAAAAAAAACCAGTTACTTAGGTAAAAAGTGGGGTGCTAACCATGTCAAAAGAGGCACTTTCTCACAGAGGCTCATTTATTATATACTCTACTCACACTTGGTGTAATGAAATCTGAGCTATGGTGGCATCTACGTGGGCTAACACTTCCACCTCATTGGCTGAAGTTAGTTTTTTTTTTCTTCAAGTGAAGTGGATGTGCTACTAAACAAACTCTTGTTTTTGAGACGTTTGGCCATTTTAACTCTGTTTACTGCTATTTAAAATTACTGTAAATTCTCAGCCAGACGGCAGGGAATGGTGCAAGCATGTGAATGTATTAAACATTCCAATGCTGGAAAAATGGAGTAACAGTAAGTAGTTAATTTCTTATCCTGGACAAGGCTTCTCAAGTTCGCCAATCAGTCTCTACTATGTTTCCTGGTATTTGCAACCAGTTATGCTTCTTGTATGTGGCTTATTTAATTTTTTCTATCATGAGTTTTTATCAGTGTTGCCTCCCAGTCCCTACAACGGTCTGGAATGGATTCTGCTGTGACCATTAACTCTCTTGAGTTGCTAAAGATGAATTCTGTTCTCTCCTTCAGGTGCCATGAAGATTGACAGCCTAGGGATGCTTTCTGACCTCTCTGCTTGTGAAGGAAAACTCTTCCCTATTGGATACCAGTAAGTATTTTTCACAAGAGGATTATGTAGATTATTGGTGGAGGTGGTATTGGTTATATCATGGGGGAACAGCATGTGCATCTTTTTTACTGGCTGCCACACGTACTTATGTTTGTTTTGCCTGGCAGGTGTTCACGACTCTATTGGAGTACAGTGGATGCGAGGAGGCGATGTTGGTACAAGTGTAGGGTCCTTGAAAATCGTTCAACAGCAACTACGAAGGAGCCAGAAATTGGAGAGGATCAGGGTTCCAACCAAACCATAGCTCATAGCCCTACATTAAATGCAGGTAAGAAACTCCAATTTCTTTTAACTGACCTATTGGAGAATGTCTAATATTTTCCATTCTACAGCTTGCCATGTTTCTTGGCAGTGGATCCCAGACTACAATGCTGTGTAAAGAGTCCAGGTATCCCTTAGGAATGGACAGGGGCCTGTTCTAGCAATCTTGAGGTGCTCTTTCTAGGGTAGTGTGGCCGAGCAGCCTTATGCTTATCAGAGAGTAGTGTTAGGCATTTGTTACACACAGAGTCAATAAATGATGCACACACTCAAGAGGATGTAGCCTTAGGGCTAGAGCAGTCGCCCTCAAAGCTGGGGAAGTGGGTTCGACGCTCAACATCCTGTGATTCTGGGCGAATTACTGATTCTCCCCAGGCCTACCAAAAATGAATGTGTCCATCCGTAAGGAAACTGGTTCTCATGTAAAGCGCTCTGATGATACCTGATATCTTCGGGTAGAGTTTGCGCTATATAAATATTTTTTTTAAAAAGAGATCCACATTTTAGAAAAATAACATTATATATATATATATATATATATATATATATATATATATATATATATATATATATATATATATATATATATATATATATATATATATATATATAAATATACCAAGAACTTCGGAAGTGTTTCGCTGTATGAATTTGTGTGTTTTTTTAACAATGTTAAGCTTACCCGTTTCATTGTTTCATGCACTAACTTTTTAGCAACTAACATTTCCTTGCTGTACTTACTATTTTCTTCGGTCCCAGTTGGATCTGGGAGAGGGGAAGGTGGGATTTTGCTTACGTTGATAGCGCATTACTGCTCTCTCCTGCACGCAGAGGCCATTTTGATGGTGCCGCGTTCTTTCAGGAGTACGCGCTAGTCTCCACGCTACGGCCCTCCATAAAACAGGAGCAGTCGCACAGCGCTTGGTAGGCTTCCTTTGGAACCTTCATTTAACCTGATTGATATAACACGATTCTCTGTATGAATTTGATGGTATTTTTAACAATTTTAAGCTTACCTGTTTCATGCACTGATTTTTAGCAACTTCCGTTTCCTTGCTGCACTTATTCTCTTTGGTTCCAGTTGGACCCATGGGGGGGATTGCACATACATTAGTAGGGCATTACGGCTGTCACCTGCACAAGGCGGATATTTTGATGGTGCCGTGCTCTTTCAGGAGTACGCAATCTAGTCTCCATGCAACAGCCCTCCATAATACGGCTGGAAACGGTCACTCGTGGGCGTGCCGATGGCATGCCCATCTGCACTCGTCGGCGTCAGTCCGGAGCCAGGGGCCGCAACCCCTGGTTCTTTTTACATTGAATGAACAAGTCTATTCTGCGCAAAAACTGCTGATGTTGCGTCAGGTGCCTATTCCCAACTGTAGTATTATCAGGATTGGGGCGGGTCCTCTTGACTGTCAGCAGTTTGAGTTCAGCCTCACTTCTCCTATTAAGCACAATGAGCATAACACAAGGCTACGAAGCACAGTGAATGGATTCGGCCTTCACCTAACTGAGAACCACCACAAGGTAACTCTCCAAAGCCTACGACTAGCTCAGACTAAATTTGTATTTTACAACATTAACTGTCTATCTTGGACTTTTTTCATTGATAGACAACCAGATGCAGTCTTTTTAACAGAGACCTGGCTCCATGAGGGCTCTGCCTGTGATGTAGTAGCTGCCTTCACACCGAACTATAATATTATTAGGAACGACTGGCAACATAAGATAGGTGGGAGAGTGGCAATTCTCTACAAAACCTTTGAGTGCAAGACAGAAGATTTCACAGCTCTGGGCTATGAAGCTTTACTCTTTAGACTGGCGCTTTCGTCTAAATTTATTTTTTCAGGCATATTGCTGTACCGTCCCCTTGGCCCAGCGGGAAAATGGCTTCGCTCTTTCCCAGATCTAGCAGCCCCTTACATATTGAAGGCTGCGAATTTTACAATTCTGGTTAGACGACCCTAAATGCACTAAAAGCAACGGGCTTACGGCGGATATGGGGGTTATAAATTTGAGACTGCAACTCTAACCCCACCCATGTAGCTGGACAGAATATATTGTTTCCAATGTATCTGACCTTCAGTCTCCCTTCACTTCCACTTGCCCGGTCTTATCATTTCACAGTGCCTTTTATGCTGAAAGTGGAATCATCAGTAGAGAGAATATCCAGATCTTGATCTGGAAAAACTGGAGCACTGCTCAACACACTCCACTGAGTGTAAATCACTGTATACAAAATTCAGCTGGGGTACAAGTTGACAATTTATACAATTGTACAAAATCAACAGATCAATAACACATATTGATAGAAGAGTCTTCAACCGAGATGTGGATGCTTGGTTGTTTTAATTGTTTGTAGAAATTTGTTGGCTGTCACAAAATCCACAATATTGGCATCATCCAATCAATTTTAAGCATTCACAGTGCATTTCGGGCCGAGTGTGCCCTTCATCAGGGGTATCTGCAGATATAGGTATAATATATTACTACAATCGTAGTTCAGAGAAGCGTTTATACATGTGCTTACTAATAGAGTTTAGCATGTTAACTACAGGAAGAATCAAGATGCGAGTGTATGCATTTGAAGCAATCACTATACCTAAGTGCGAGAACAGTGGTGATGGTGAACAGAAAACGGTGATGTGAGGAAGCTGTGAAAGCTGGAATCCCAAAAATGAGGGTTGAGAGTAGAAAACCAAAGGATATAGCGTGCATTATTGACAACATTTCAAGTGACTATTCATGCGCTGTACTTATGGAGATGGTGTGGCTAGGTGCTTGTGCTAAGCAAGTACTCAAACACGTGAGGAGGCTCTCAGTGAAAGGAGTTTAAAGATCATCCTTACTTAGGTCTGTAGCGAGAAGCTACATTCAATCAACAGATGCAGGCCTGACTGTATATACAGGGGGGCTGGATTAAGAACAGTGTTGAGTTATATAACAAAAAGCTGTAAAATGAGGAAAAATGCGGTTCATTAGTAAACGAACCAGCCGTACGAAGGCTACGTTTTAAGTAAAAATTATGGAAGCGAGACTTACCCGTCAACTCTCTTAAGGGACCGCCACGAGTAGGAGAAAAGCGCCTGGGCAATAGAAACCAATCTATGAAATAAGATGATGGTGCAAGGTTGAAACCGCTGGTATAATAGACTACGGTAATGCAGCAGTCATCAGAAATAATCAAAAAGCTGCCTGGGACTCACCGGCTAGAAGGAGGAGCGATGGCCGCACTGAAGCGGCAGAACATTTAGGTTCGGAACCCGCTGAGAAACGCGTGTCGCTATGGATCAGCGTTTAAAGAAGGTGAACAATAGAGAGTGAAAGCGGACTGACCACCAAAGCGTGTCGGCCATCTTGAAAGAGGAAGGTGTGTGAGATTACAAAAACACCGAAAGGCAGCGGGTGAAGCACTCGGTGAAACATCTTGTAAAACATAATTGGTGTGTGGTACAAAATCCATCCTACAACAAGATAAAAACAGTGGATACTGTACATGAAATATATAAAACGTGTAAACATTGAACATGTAACACCACGCTGCTGGAACAACAATCAACATTGGTGCTAAACGTAATGTGAGAAAGAGCTGGTATCACCTATATGTACAGGTGTAAGCACCATTGTCACGTGTAGCACATATCAATAATACTGAATACTGGTATGGCATATCCGTACAATATATGGCAATCTCCATTTAAATGGCTGTTACAGAAAACAAGCAAGCTCTAGTTTGTCATTAACACCTTGGCTGCTAGGGAGATTTTCCTGCTGTGCTGAAAACTTCAAGAACCCCGAATCTAAGTTGCGCAATGTTGTTTGCAGGTATTCCAATGATGAGCAATGGGGGAACTGGTCGTGTTGGTGCGTATGCGACTTTTGTGTTCTGTTATGCGTGTGTGCAACATGCGTTCTGTTTTGCCTATATTAAAAAAGTCACAAGGACATTTGATATAGTACACCACATGATGACTTACATGAGGCATTGAAGTTCAACGTGATGGGTTTGCCTGACCTTGGGTGATGAATTAGTTTACCAGTAACTGCATTGTTGCAATTAGAAGAATTTAAACATTTCATCATTCCTTGGTGCTTAACTTGTGGAGAAGAGTGACGTTTGTTGAGAATTTCTTTGAGGTTTGGTGATCTCTTATATGCGAATAAAGGAGGTTCTGCAAACATTCCTTCGAAATCAGGCTCAGATAGTAAAAGAGACCACCTGTTTAGGATAATGGATTTGACCATTGTAGATTGGGTTGAGTACGTGGAGACAAATACTTGTCTAGTGGACGTTTTCGGCCTACTGCTTTTGGTCAGTCATTTTTCACAGTCTATGGTTGCAGCTCCTAGAGCTGCCTCATCAATCAATCCAAGGGGTAACCTCTCTGTTTATATTTGCTTTTGAAAACATCAATTAACTGCAAGCCAGTTGCTGGGTCAGAATGAATTTGTTTAATTCGCAAAAACTGCGAATATGGAAAGTGGCGTTTGAGTGACCAGGGATGAAAGCTCATGTACGCTAAAGCATTATTGCGAACAGTGGGTTTGGTGAACCTTGAAGTTGTGATGACTCCATTGTTAATGATGAAAATTACGTCCAGAAATTGAATTTGCTGGGAATCAGTGTGAAATGTGAATTGTATTCTGAGGTGTAGCAGGTTAAGTTGCAAAATGTTGTTGCGATCTGAGCATGACCCACGCCAAATGATGAGAATGTCATCAATGTAGCTTTTGAAGACAATGAGATTGTTAATCCAGTGGGGTTTGGTTAAGATGTGCTCATGTTCAAATTTCATCATAAAGATGTTTGCGTAGCTGGGGGCTCCAGAAAAGCCCATGGATGTACCATTTGACTGGAGAAAAAACGTTCTTGCCAGTAAAAGTAACTGTGAAATGAACAAAAATGTAAAATTTCTAGTAAAAAAATTGGGTTAGCCCTGATTTGTCCTGCTCTCAGTAGTGCCCATTCCACAGCCTCTAATACCTCAAGGTGAGGGATAGAGGTGTACAATGCCACGACGTCCACTGTGCATAGCCACACTTCCTCCTCAGTGGGGATAACAACCTCTTTTAGAATGTTAAGTAAATGTGTCGTGTCTTGAATGTACGTAGAACATGATTGAACAATGGGCTGTAGAAAAGTATCCAAGTACCGACCCAAAGGGTCATGGATAGATCCGCATCCCGAGACTATCGGTCTCAGGGGGGGTCGATCAGTGATTTGTGTATTTTAGGCACCATGTACATACTGGGTCTGCGGGTAAATTTGGTAAATAAATATTGTCTCGTTTTGGCGGTAATCCATTTAATTTCAATCGCTTTAGCTAAAATGGTATCAAGAACACGTAAAAATTTGTTCGTGGGGTCATTGGCTAAAGGCAAATAAGTAGTGGAATCTTGCAACATGAGCTCGATTTTTTGTTCATACTTGTGACGGTTCATGACCACTAAAGCGCCACCTTTGTCGGCTTTGGTGTAATGGAGTGTGGGATTGGTTGTGAGAGAATGCAATGACATTCTCTCCCTTCTTGTTAGATTAAGAGAGAAATGGGATGTGTTAGGAATCATGCTATGGCCCTCTCCCTCTTAAAGAAAGCCAATTCTGACCCTTCCATTCCGTCTAACTACTGTCCTATTTCGCTGCTCCCTATTTTCTCAAAAATGCTGGAGAAACACGTTAATGGACAGCTGCCCTCCTTTGTTGAAACCCAGAACTTTCTTCATACCTCTCATTCGGGTTTCAGAGCTAATCCACCCTTTTTTTTTTGGGGGGTGACATAAATGCTAAGGCTCCACTTAGATAAAGGCAAAACTGCGGCACTCATCCTATTGAGTCTCAGTGCCGCTTTCGATACGGTGTCTCATCATATTCTGTTGAGAGCCCTACAGTCACTGGGTCTGGACGGAGTGGCCTTGTGTAGGAAGCTGGCTCTGTATATACTATATCTAATCATAAAAAAATCTGGTGGTCAAAGAAAAGAGAATGGAAACGAAGAGGGACAACAATATTTACACATTTAATCAAATGTAAAAATTTCAACAGGTAGTCTGATTTCCATCAACAGCCAAGATAGGCCAGTGCCATCATTTGGATATCCTTATACCAACTCCCCTGTTGATCACAGACAATAAAGAGGTATGAAGAAAAGGACCCATATAGGTGTAAGTAACAAAAGTGTATAGTTCAATGATGGAAAATATATCTGCAGTGCAAAGTGAGTGAAGATTAAAAGGAATATGTAAGAGAAAACTGTCTTTTATTTTTATATCTCTTGCAATCCCATTGAAAAATGTGAAAGTGGCTTTTAACAAATAGGCCTCTTGACAGATAGCGGTCAACCATTTTTAGCCAATGGAGCCTTACGCCCGGGCTTTCATCAGGACCTAAACATATAATGCTACTGCATATTCTTTCTATAGTGTATATACACTCATTCAGATACACAGTTACCTCATTATCAGCAGGGTGCTCTTAACACCTTTAGAGAGGAATAACAACAAATATAATCATCAAAAATTGAATGAAAAAATCACCTTCGCTCTCTCATTAGACTCCATCTCAAACTGAGGATGGGTTCTCATATCACGTCGCAGTTACACTCACCTGCTAAGTATGAGATCTAGCCTCACCTCACCTGGTTACTACTCAGGTTGGAGACCCTGCCCTATAAAAAATGAATACTAATCACAGGGGGATCTATTGGCTAGCAATACTCAGTGATTTCATTTTAATTATTTCTATATAACCAGTGTAAATCTGCATGTTACCTCTGCTCAAAAAAAGACACAAAACTTAAACCAGTAGTTTCTCACGTTGACAACAATTCAATATTCTATTGCATATTAATCTATATATACTATACCAAAGTAAGGTATAGTGTGCACAGTCCAGTGGAACCCAAAAGGTAGGCACAAGTAAATTAGATAGCACCTCACTCTCTATTTGGGGTAGTGTGGCCGGGCAGTAAGGCTTTATCAGAGGACCGTTGTAAGCATTTGTTGTACACACTTAGTCGTACACACTCAGTCAGAAAATGAATTCATACACTCAAAGACTGAACTTCAGACCAACTGTTTTTGTATGCAAATATTCTTTATTTTATTTCCTAGAAACAAGCAAGCCTGGCACAGAGAAGTAATATTTACTTTGCATTAAATATACAGTTGTATACAGTTTGGATTGTAATTGTATATGCACTTGGTTTTGATTTACAGTATTGTTACTGAGAAATGCAATGCTTTGTAAATGTAGTACATATACTTTGTATAGGATTTTTAGTAAAATTACAGGTAAGTTACTTTTAAGATTACTTTTCTTACACAGTTTAGTATACCTGGATACTACACTGTGACATTTCCTGTAAGCGGGTAAGTAAAAGCGCTTGTGTTAGAATATTGTTCTGACACTGGGCTGGCTGGATTTTTTGCTTTTTGAGCACCTAATGTTTGATCTTTTTACTGTGGGGAAGCCTCATAAGTTGGGACTCACCCACAGTGAACTCAGGATGTTAGATACTGCATGGGGATTTTACTGGTGTCCCCCTGGCCTATCCAGGCCACTGCGCAGCAGCTGGAGTTAGGGACACCGGGCTGGTTACATGCAGATACGTGTACATGTGTGTGCGCACGTGTAGGGGCTGCGCAGGGGAGATTCCTAGCGTGCGCAGTATAGGAGCAGCTACAGAGTGAATGATATGGCAGGACTTATGCAGACTTGGGTGGTGACATGGAATACGCTTTATACACTGGAAAGAAACATGCCAGGGAAAGTCAGTGTGTTTTACATTGTTTTTCACTTCATTATTCCCGTATGGGGATGTGGAGCCAAGGGGCCTAAGTAACTTCCAAAAGGCCTACAGATTCCAGACACCACTAAAGTCCAAAGTCATATTTGTACTGCATTTGGGTCATCCAGAAATGTCCTATTTCTCTGAGTCACTGGCTGGGGTCTGGCCCTGGCAGGTTAGATTAATGACCTTTCTTCACTTTTCTTCTTCCTCGGAGGGAAGATCTTCGCTCTGGGGAGCTACAGGCTAATCCATCAGGAGCTGTCGCTGAGTGCCAGGCACCAAGCTGAACCAAGGTGAAGGCAGCACTGGGGGAAGGGGACTATGTGGCCAGAGACACTGGACGCCACCATTTTGAATAAACCCAGAGGCAGGACAAGGAGGGAGCAGGGGCAGGACAGTGATGTGTCGCTGTGTGATAGGGCAAAGAGAGACTTCCTGACAGCCCGCTCCCCAAATTCTCCAAAAGAACTTGCACAGGAAGAGAAGCTCTCTCTGGGGTGTGGTCTGCTGGGGCGGAAGGCGCTGGAGCCTGGCCATGGGCAGTTGGAAGGAGGACCCCCTGACTGCCCCCAAGGCCCTAACAGCACCACAGGGGCCAAGAAATGGCCCCCGGAAGGTAGGCGACCTTTGACCCCTAAGAAGACCGACGACGAAGCACATGGGGCTCTGCCGCCGGTCTCAGAGATGCCCCCGGGGTAGGTCAAGTCCCTGGGGCTCCCCCCAGATGAAGGTAAGCCGGGGAGCGCGACAGCGCTCCCCGTGAAGGTGCCCTGCAGGGGGCTAGGAGCCCACTCTGGCCCCCACCAAAGGTGGAGGAGGGGGGAGCGCTGTCGCGCTCTCCGCGCAAAGAGGCCCTCAGGGGCCCGGGACCCGAAGAACAGCAGGGGGACGCAGTCACGCCCCCGTGAAGTCTGTCCCCTACGGGGTGCCAGGAGCCCACCATGGCCCCTGCCGAAGATGGAGGCGAGGGAGCGCCGTCGCGCCCCCCGCGAAGACGCTAGGCAGGGAGCGCCGTTGCACTCCCCGGAAAGATGAGGAAGGCGGGTGTGAGAAAGTGACTCTATATATACTGGACTAGGAGGAAGCATAGTGTGTATAGAGTCCACCAACCCCAGAGGTATAACAGAGGTTAAAGTCAGAACTGACCTTACTCTCCAAAGTGGTAGCTTGGTTGAGCAGTAAGGCAGTACCAGGTCAGTGTAATGCATTTGATGTACACACTCAGTCAGCAAAAGGTTTCACACACTCAAGGACTGAACTCCAGGCCAATTGTTTGTATATCCAGAGATATGGTTGTTTTACTTTTAGAACCAACAGTTATAAAAATATACTTTTCACATTACGAGTACTCTCATGTAAATACTTTGCAGAGGAGCAATACGTTTGTATACACATTATTCACAGGGTAGCTAATAAGCAATACAGTTCTGAAACACACTCTAGGATGGAGCTCAATGGGTTTTCATAGGAAAGTACAGTTGATTACTTGAGTAGGCCCAGGACTAGATCTTGGATTCAGTCCTGGGGTCTAAGCTGAAACCAGATTAGCAAAAACGTTTGTTACAGTGATGATTTTTCCTGAATATAAAGCGGTTTTAAAAGTTCACACTTAGAATCTTTTCGAGGTGATTCTCACAATGTTACTCAATGGGAGGAAATTCAGGTTACAGGCAAAGTACGATCGCGTTACTTTTGTAACCCAGCACTAGTCTCCTAGGGCCAGCACTGGGGCTTAACTCAAAACAGGTAGGTAATTACGTTTCAGTATTTCGTATGATTTTTAAAGAATATTTGCAGTTTTCAAAAGTAGACACTTAGAAGAAATTTCATAGAAAAGCAGACAATGGGTTCATATGGAGAAAATACAGGTTCCTAGTAAACCAGCTAGGGATTACTTTTGCGGTTCAGTACTGGACTGAAAGGTACAGTACTGGCTTCTCTCCTGATCGCAGGTGAGTATCTTCGAATTCGGACTTTGGCTGATTTTATAAGATTATTTTCAGTTTTCAAAACTTAACACTTTTAACATTTTCGAGTCCAAAATGGGGCAATGTTATCCAATGGCAGGTAAGTGAATTACCGGTTTCCAGGTGAGTACTTGGTTGGTGAAGTTAGGGTTCTGGGCATAGATCCAGGGGTCCCCCAGGGTCAGGTGAGACCGGTTGGTTCAGTCCCAGCGGCGCTGGGGCGGCCGGGTGCAGAGGTAGGTAGGCCCAATGTTATCCAATGAGGGAAAGGGGGCCTTCGGTTGGTGGCTGCTGGCTAGCAGGCCACGCGGCTCTGGGGGCTGGGCTCCTGGTCACTTGGTCTGGGCAAGGGGGGAAGTAGGATTGGGCAAAGAGGTCACAGCCAGCGGCACTCGGGCGGCTGGGTGCAGGGTTCTTATGAGCCGTCGGGCGCTCAATGTTCTCCAACGAGGATCTTGAAAAAGGAACAAAGGTTGCAGGCTCGGGGACGGTGACTCTCCAGGGGCGACCAGCACTTTGAGAGGTAATTTGGGATGTTGGAGCACAGGTAGGTACCCCAAAGGGAGGCACAGGGGGCTGTAGGGCGCCGTGTGCAGGGGTGCCTTTGGGTGTCGGAAAAGCGTACCCTCGGCTGGTCGCGGTTGGGGTGGCCCCTGGTTCTGAGTCTGCAGGCGTCTGCTGGTTCGTCGAGGAGGGTCTTTGGGCACTGTACTTCGGGTCCCAATCGCCGGGGGGGCGTCCTCGTGGTCTTTGTTCGGGTTGGTCTGGCCCAGGCTCGGCTGGTGCAGAGTGGACTGGTCCGGAGCTTCCTGGTGGGCACCAGGTGGGTTGTTACAGCAGAGCCTCTGCTGAAGCGAGTCCCAATCGTCGAGAGGGTCAGGGCAGGCAGGTCCTCTGGGTGTTCCATCGTTGCTGTCCGCGGAGGTCGCCGGGTTTAGCCAGGAGCAGGTTCCAGGATCAACAGGCCGGTAGGGCTGGGGCCAAGTCAGTTGTTGTTCTCCTGTTAGCAGCTGCACGGCGGGGCGTCATCTTCTTGATCTTCTTTCTTCTTTTGGATATCTGGATCTGAGGAAGGAAGGTTCAGGGAGCCCCTAAATACTAAATATAGGGGCGTTACAGGTAGGGCAAGGGCAGGGACCAATGGGTCCCTGTCTTGGGGTGAGTACACCCCCTAGCCTGCTCCTCTCCTGTGGGAGGGGGGCAGGAGCCTAGCTGGTATTGGGCAGGACACCCCATTTACAAGATGGCCGGAGCCCGAGGGCGTGCTTCACCTCGCCTCCTCCACCTGAGGGGTGGAGTTGGCACAGGTTGGCACACCCCCCTTCCTGACGTAGTTTTTCCCTCCAGTCTTCCCGCCTGAGTGGAGGTAGGTGGGGGGCTAGTTGGGTACAGCAAATGGTCTGGGGAAACTCTCAGTGGCGGTATGGTATGCCTTTGAAGCTTCCCCCTGTCCATCCTGGGGGGTGAGGCATAGCACCTCGCCCAGAATGTGCTTTGTTGCAGACCCAGGAGAGCGAGGGGCTCTCCACCCAGGGGTCCAGCAACATGTTTGCTGGGTGGCAGCCTCTGCAGCCACTCAGCCCAGACGTGGATTGTAGGTTCGGGTTTTTGGAATGCATCTCTAAGATGCCCTCTCGTGCATGTCACATTACATCCCACAATGGCATCAGTGCGGGTTTAATGTGCTGAGAAGTTTGGTACCAAACTTGTCAGCCTTCAGTGAAGCCATTATGGTGCTGTGTGTAGGAGATTAGGGTCTGCTTTCTATGGACACCCCCACTTTTTGCTTTTGCTTTACTGGTTTTCGACTTGGATGTGGCTGTGGGCCTGCTAATCAGACCCACAGCCCAGATGCACTCCCTCTAAATTCTAACCATGTACTCTAGGTACCTACACAATTGGGAATTGTTCAACCTTATCAGCCCCTGTAGAAGTGTACCCTAGGCACTCAGGGCATAGGTGTAACCAAGGCCTACCAGGGGCTGCAGCATGTATTATGCCACCCCTGGCTGGCCATCCAAACTGACACAATTGGCTGATCACTCAGCTGGGGCAAGGTCGTGTAATCACCCCTTGCTTAGGTATAGTATTCCTATATCTACCCTCAAATATAGACACACAGTAACCTAGAAGTCACTCCTATGGCAGGCCTTAACAGTCCTGGATGCAGAGTGCTTGGTTATGTGTGAGATGGTGCTCTAGCATGAGCTGAGCCTGTCTGCAGCTTTCGGAACCATGTCCTTATAGCTGTTCTATGATATTGCCATACCATATACTCCTAAGTGCATTATGAACCTCGCGGTTAAATGCTAACTTTGGTTTGGCTTAATCTAAACATGTCGTGTAAGGTGTCATACGCTTTGGAATACTACCCCCTCGCCAATTCTGGGGACGGGGGTAGCATCCCACCCTTCTAGAGGGAGAAGGCATGTTAGTTTCGACTATCCCGGTTAAAGTTAACCAGAGCCCCAGCATCACAAAATGGATGCTGCTGCCACAGACACAAGTCTGACCTCTTGCTGCTGGGAGTCCTTCCAGCGAGGGAGGCCTGGAGAATAGGTTTCCTGCCTGGAGAGGTGCGAGCACCACCCCAGACAGGATTTTGTGTATTGGGACAGGGAGGGCTGAAAAGAAACAGACACTGCCTGGGGTACACTAGGTGCTCCATGCATAGTCCAGTTCAAACCGGTGCTGGGGCACTCCAGCCCCAGCTCTGGCGCAAAACTGGACAAAGGAAAGGGGGTGTAACCACCCCCCTTCCTGGTCCCACCCATAGGAGGGACCTAGTGAGTAAACCAGCCCTCTTTAGTTGTATAAAGGTAGGAGCTGATCCAGGAGACTTTAGATTAATCCTGGAATCGAACTGAAGACGAAACTCTGGACCCTTCGACATTCAACTGAAGCTGAAGACTGAAGAATCTCCCTTATGGCCAAGGAGTGACCACCCTGGGCAAACAGGCACCATCCAGCAACTCGACGGCTTGATTTGTCCCCGTTCCTGGCGGAACCCGAGCACAGAGCCTGACAAGACCTCGACTCCCGGACTCCTCTGACCCCATTGCACGACTCCAGCACAGCTGAGCTCCGTGGAAGGCGTCGGAATTCGTGGAAGCAGGCAAATTGGAAAGTCTTCAACTTGCAATTGCGGTGTGGGTCACGCACTCCTCTTTGTGACTAGGTTGAATAACTTGTGGTGTGCATCAAAGATATCACCCCCTGACTGGAAGGTGTTGTAGTCAATATATGGTCAGTGGCACTTAGGGTAAGTGCCAACTCCTTGAGCACAACCTCTTTGAAACGGAATTCGTTTCTGTATTGAATGTATGTGATTTCAAAATAAAGGTTTGCACCAAAGTTGTATCAAGTTTCACTCATGTTTAATTCACATGGTTTTTGTATCATTCATTGATTGCATGGTCTCATTCCAATGCTTCATATTTCAAATCCACTTCAATATGTACATAACATCATCATTTCCCAATGCATTTCGGACACAGCGGTCCTTCATCAGGGGAATCCTGAAAAACAATAATTCAATCTAAGTGTGGTCCACCGAGGTCAAATCAAAACACGTATATGCAGGTACATCCATTGGTGAGTTAATTAGAAAATAGTGAAACATAAAATAAAGCGAAGCATAAAAAAAAGCGAAACGTAAAAAAAAGGCTGTGTGGTCATCAAATGCGTGTGTTCACGTTAATATGTGAATTGCTTAACGACTTTGCAGTTAATCCGACAAGTCTAACGAGCCCAGTGCCAATCAAAAAATACTCTAACAAATCACCGTTGCACCACATTACAGCCCTGTGCGTAACGTTACCAAAGATTCATGCCCAAGAACTACTACCATCATGCAGACCTCGTGGGTATTGAAACTTACGGAAAGAGTGGAGCAAGAACTCGCGTCTCACTCGTGTGCCCGTCGCCGGTGAATGCATACGGCGTGTTGCGTGAATGCGGAAGTGTATCAGGTGAAACCAGCAACATAAAAAGCGGACTACCCAAGTGGCGGCCATCTTGTAGAGGTGTCGAGTAACAAAATAAGCGTAACACAGCTTAAGTAAATAAAACATATCGTTTGTCGATATAATAAGGAGCCAATCCTGCAACACATAGTGGCAAATATATACATAATGTGAACGTGCCTGCATCAAACAAAAGAAATATGTGTTAATTCATTATTTAAGATGATAAAATCAGAATATCAGAGAATGTCATTATTCACAAGATGCTCTACAGATAGCACGTAAATTCCATCCGGTCATTAAGACCGGACGGTTTCATAGATTGAAGAAATTTTATCCAGTGATTTTCACGCTGTAATAAAAAATCATTATTGTCTCTGCCGTCCCGTTTATTGACCACTTCCACAGCAGCGAACCTGAGTTGACTGATATTATGTCTGCTGTCTTTAAAGTGCATAGCGAGGTTAGATTTTAAGTTCACAGTTCTTCTGTTGCTTTTATGTTCATTTATTCTCAATTTCAGTTTTCGAGAGGTCTTTCCAGTATATACCAGTCCGCAGGGACATTTGATGATATATATCACGTTCTCAGTGTCGCATGTTGCGTTAAGCCTCAATTTTATGTCGGTACCCTTCAGGGGATGCTTAATCATAGGGCCTTTGATCATATTGTTGCAGTTTTTGCAGTGTAAGCAAAGTTGGTTGCCTTTGTACGTAGTATCAGGAGGATGTTTGGGATTTTTGATGATTTCCTTGAGATTATTGCCTCTTTTGTATGCGAATAATGGTTGTTCACAAAAGATACCATTGAAATCCTGTTCTCTGCTGATGATTGGCCAATGTTTCAGTATTGAAGTCTTGTATGCCCTTGATGCCTCTGAATATTTGGATACGACCACAGGTCTTTTAGCATTGTTCTTTTGTTTGGTTGCTAGTGCATCCTGTCGTGTTAAGCTGTCACATCGTTCTTTGGCTTTGGTTAAGATGATTTTGGGATATCCTCTTTTCTCAAAGCGTTCTAGCATATTCTCTGCTTGTGTTTCATATTCAAAATTGTCAGATACAATCCGTTTCACACGGAGAAGTTGTGAGAAAGGAAGATGATTTTTCAATGGTCTCTGGTGATAAGAACTGTAATGAAGGATGTTGTTCTTATCTGTTCTTTTTCTGTACAAATTAGTTTCCAGATGATCGCCGACTCTTGTTAATCTGACATCCAAGAATGTGATGGTTTGCTGATCAATTTCGTAGGTAAATTGAATCCGATCATTGGTGTTGTTGAGGTTTGTTAGTGCCGTTGTTAAAGACTCATGGTCTCCTCGCCATAAAACAAAGATATCGTCTATATACCTCAGGAACATTTTGGCATGCATAATCCATGGAGTCTGGTTCAAGATGTGGTTATTTTCAAAGTATTGCATGAATGCATTGGCATATACAGGCGCAGCACAATTGCCCATAGATGTCCCGGACAACTGTGCATAAAGTTGATCATCCCAAGAAAAATAGCTTTGATACAGGGTGAAGTGCATCAGTTGCATGATAAAGATTTGAAAATCATTAGTAAGGTCAGAGTGTAGTAAGATGCTTTCTACTGCTTCCATTCCCAAGTCATGAGGGATGCTGGTATAGAGTGATTTAGCATCTACAGAACAGAGCCAGATGCTTTCGTCTTCCTCAAATTTAATTTCATTAACTTTTGTAAAAAATCTGTGGTGTCTTACATATGTACCAGACTGTTGGATCAACGGTTGCAAATGTCTGTCAATGAATTTGCCAGTGTTTTCATGTATGCTGCCACGGGTTGAAACAATTGGTCTGAAAGGAGGTAGAGTAAGACTTTTGTGAACTTTAGGAAGCATATACATGCTTGGAATGCGTGGATTGATGGTCGTCAGAAATTTTTTTGTTTTTTGGTTAATGGTTCCATTTTCCTCAGCCATTGATAGTATATTCATCAATACTTCGTTGTATTGGTTGGTGGGGTTGCAATGTATGAGACTGTAGGTGTTGGTGTCTGAAAGATGTTCCTGAACTCGTTCCCTGTAGAATGTTGTGTCCATGAGGACTAAAGCGCCCCCCTTGTCAGCAGTTTGATAAGTAATCCCTTCTTTCCTTGCCAAATTATTTAATATCGAATATTCCTTATTTGTCAAATTCAAATGTTTCTTCTTTCTGGTGTAATTGATGCCACTGATGTCACTTTTAACCAAATTCTCAAAGATGTCAAAGGATTTGTGGCTGACAGGTGCCATGAATGTACTTCTCGCTCTTAATCCTTTAAGTTGATCACTTTGATCACTGTCTTGTGGAGGCAGGACATTCTCAAAAAAGTGTCTCAAACGCAAATTGCGCATAAATTTGAATAGACTAACTTCTAATTCCAATTCGTTGGTGTGGGTTGTAGGGATAAATGAGGTGCCTTTTTGTAGTACCATAGTTTCTTGTTCAGATAAAGTGTATGAGGAAATGTTTATCACTAGGTTGTCTTCTTCTTTGGTTTCTCTACCCTCTTGTTCACTGTTGTACTCCTCATGTCCCTTTCTGTCTCTTTTTCCTTTTCCTTTTGCCTGGCTCCTCCTGGGTCGTCTCTTTCTCCTGGTCCTTCCTCTAAAAAAGGAACCGCAGAGAGGGTAGAAGATTCTGCACTGGTTGAGGGTTTTTGTACGTTTGTCCGTCTTTGTTCGCCTCGTGATTCTTCCTCCGAAGATGAGGTCTCTGTTGTGGTGTTAGTTTGATCTCTTTGAGGTTTATTCTGTCGTCTCCTGGCATAGACCTCAGCCCAGGAATACACCTCCCCCAGTTTGTAGTCTATGGTATCCCTACGGTACTTCCGTATTTTGCGTTCGTTTATCTCTCTTGTATGTTTATCCATTTGGATTGTGATGTCCTCCAGTATCTTGGACCATTCCTCTGTGGATAGCATGTCCGTTAGTTCCTGTTTGCATTGTTGTATTTCTTTGTTCAATTCTTCTAGAGCTCTTGATAGTTCATCAACAATCAATAAAATTAAGTCTAAAGAGCATTTGTTTAAGATGGCGTACCATCTTTCCACGAATTTCGAACTGTTCCTGCACAGTAGTGGCTTTAGCGGGATGCGGAGACCCCTAGGAATACGTTGGGCCCGATGGTAACGTATTAACGTGCTGGCATGAAGCCTTTGGCTAATTTCCTTCCTTGAAAAGTAGAGCAACTGTTTCAAACAACTTTCTTTATTCCTGGTGGAACCTTGTGGACTTGCCACCTCGGGGATCAAAGCATAGATTTTATCAATATCATCAGTACTGAAAGCAAAGGTGTCTGCTTTTAAATCAGTTAACGCTGCAATATCGTCATATGCCATGATTACTGTTGTTGATATTGTTAATTTGGGGTGCTGTGGCCCAGGTCAGGGTCAGAAATACAATTGCGGTGTGGGTCACGCACTCCTCTTTGTGACTAGGTTGAATAACTTGTGGTGTGCATCAAAGATATCACCCCCTGACTGGAAGGTGTTGTAGTCAATATATGGTCAGTGGCACTTAGGGTAAGTGCCAACTCCTTGAGCACAACCTCTTTGAAACGGACCAGGAGAAAGAGACGACCCAGGAGGAGCCAGGCAAAAGGAAAAGGAAAAAGAGACAGAAAGGGACATGAGGAGTACAACAGTGAACAAGAGGGTAGAGAAACCAAAGAAGAAGACAACCTAGTGATAAACATTTCCTCATACACTTTATCTGAACAAGAAACTATGGTACTACAAAAAGGCACCTCATTTATCCCTACAACCCACACCAACGAATTGGAATTAGAAGTTAGTCTATTCAAATTTATGCGCAATTTGCGTTTGAGACACTTTTTTGAGAATGTCCTGCCTCCACAAGACAGTGATCAAAGTGATCAACTTAAAGGATTAAGAGCGAGAAGTACATTCATGGCACCTGTCAGCCACAAATCCTTTGACATCTTTGAGAATTTGATTAAAAGTGACATCAGTGGCATCAATTACACCAGAAAGAAGAAACATTTGAATTTGACAAATAAGGAATATTCGACATTAAATAATTTGGCAAGGAAAGAAGGGATTACTTATCAAACTGCTGACAAGGGGGGCGCTTTAGTCCTCATGGACACAACATTCTACAGGGAACGAGTTCAGGAACATCTTTCAGACACCAACACCTACAGTCTCATACATTGCAACCCCACCAACCAATACAACTAAGTATTGATGAATATACTATCAATGGCTGAGGAAAATGGAACCATTAACCAAAAAACAAAAAAATTTCTGACGACCATCAATCCACGCATTCCAAGCATGTATATGCTTCCTAAAGTTCACAAAAGTCTTACTCTACCTCCTTTCAGACCAATTGTTTCAACCCGTGGCAGCATACATGAAAACACTGGCAAATTCATTGACAGACATTTGCAACCGTTGATCCAACAGTCTGGTACATATGTAAGAGACACCACAGATTTTTTACAAAAGGTTAATGAAATTAAATTTGAGGAAGACGAAAGCATCTGGCTCTGTTCTGTAGATGTTAAATCACTCTATACCAGCATCCCTCATGACTTGGGAATGGAAGCAGTAGAAAGCATCTTACTACACTCTGACCTTACTAATGATTTTCAAATCTTTATCATGCAACTGATGCACTTCACCCTGTATCAAAGCTATTTTTCTTGGGATGATCAACTTTATGCACAGTTGTCCGGGACATCTATGGGCAATTGTGCTGCGCCTGTATATGCCAATGCATTCATGCAATACTTTGAAAATAACCACATCTTGAACCAGACTCCATGGATTATGCATGCCAAAATGTTCCTGAGGTATATAGACGATATCTTTGTTTTATGGCGAGGAGACCATGAGTCTTTAACAACGGCACTAACAAACCTCAACAACATCAATGATCGGATTCAATTTACCTACGAAATTGATCAGCAAACCATCACATTCTTGGATGTCAGATTAACAAGAGTCGGCGATCATCTGGAAACTAATTTGTACAGAAAAAGAACAGATAAGAACAACATCCTTCATTACAGTTCTTATCACCAGAGACCATTGAAAAATCATCTTCCTTTCTCACAACTTCTCCGTGTGAAACGGATTGTATCTGACAATTTTGAATATGAAACACAAGCAGAGAATATGCTAGAACGCTTTGAGAAAAGAGGATATCCCAAAATCATCTTAGCCAAAGAACGATGTGACAGCTTAACACGACAGGATGCACTAGCAACCAAACAAAAGAGCAATGCTAAAAGACCTGTGGTCGTATCCAAATATTCAGAGGCATCAAGGGCATACAAGACTTCAATACTGAAACATTGGCCAATCATCAGCAGAGAACAGGATTTCAATGGTATCTTTTGTGAACAACCATTATTCGCATACAAAAGAGGCAATAATCTCAAGGAAATCATCAAAAATCCCAAACATCCTCCTGATACTACGTACAAAGGCAACCAACTTTGCTTAAACTGCAAAAACTGCAACAATATGATCAAAGGCCCTATGATTAAGCATCCCCTGAAGGGTACCGACATAAAATTGAGGCTTAACGCAACATGCGACACTGAGAACGTGATATATATCATCAAATGTCCCTGCGGACTGGTATATACTGGAAAGACCTCTCGAAAACTGAAATTGAGAATAAATGAACATAAAAGCAACATAAGAACTGTGAACTTAAAATCTAACCTCGCTATGCACTTTAAAGACGGCAGACATAATATCAGTCAACTCAGGTTCGCTGCTGTGGAAGTGGTCAATAAACGGGACGGCAGAGACAATAATGATTTTTTATTACAGCGTGAAAATCACTGGATAAAATTTCTTCAATCTATGAAACCGTCCGGTCTTAATGACCGGATGGAATTTACGTGCTATCTGTAGAGCATCTTGTGAATGACATTCTCTGATATTCTGATTTTATCCTCTTAAATAATGAATTAACACATATTTCTTTTGTTTGATGCAGGCACGTTCACATTATGTATATATTTGCCACTATGTGTTGCAGGATTGGCTCCTTATTATATCGACAAACGATATGTTTTATTTACTTAAGCTGTGTTACGCTTATTTTGTTACTCGACACCTCTACAAGATGGCCGCCACTTGGGTAGTCCGCTTTTTATGTTGCTGGTTTCACCTGATACACTTCCGCATTCACGCAACACGACGTATGCATTCACCGGCGAAGGGCACACGAGTGAGACGCGAGTTCTTGCTCCACTCTTTACGTAAGTTTCAATACCCACGAGGTCTGCATGATGGTAGTAGTTCTTGGGCATGAATCTTTGGTAACGTTACGCACAGGGCTGTAATGTGGTGCAACGGTGATTTGTTAGAGTATTTTTTGATTGGCACTGGGCTCGTTAGACTTGTCGGATTAACTGCAAAGTCGTTAAGCAATTCACATATTAACGTGAACACACGCATTTGATGACCACACAGCCTTTTTTTTACGTTTCGCTTTTTTTTATGCTTCGCTTTATTTTATGTTTTACTATTTTCTAATTAACTCACCAATGGATGTACCTGCATATACGTGTTTTGATTTGACCTCGGTGGACCACACTTAGATTGAATTATTGTTTTTCAGGATTCCCCTGATGAAGGACCGCTGTGTCCGAAATGCATTGGGAAATGATGATGTTATGTACATATTGAAGTGGATTTGAAATATGAAGCATTGGAATGAGATCATGCAATCAATGAATGATACAAAAACCATGTGAATTAAACTTGAGTGAAACTTGATACAACTTTGGTGCAAACCTTTATTTTGAAATCACATACATTCAATACAGAAACGAATTCCGTTTCAAAGAGGTTGTGCTCAAGGAGTTGGCACTTACCCTAAGTGCCACTGACCATATAAAGTCTTCAACTTGCTAACAGCGCAGCTCCTGAGGCATCCTCGAAGCTGTGCCCTGGGGACTGAGACACCCCGACACCGAGCTCCACCTGCACTGAAGACCAGCCCTCCACACTCCACGAGATCTGCGTGGGGCCCTTCTGCTTGTGTTCTGCTCGATGTGTTGTCCGGTTGCTGGCCCGTTGGCTAGTAACCCTCTGACGACGATCCTTGAGAAAATCCATTGCTGGTATGGTTGCTCCAGACTGGCCCTCGCTTCCCAGCAAACGTGAAGTACCTCAGACCCTCTTGGTCTGTACCAGAAGCTCTTTGTGTATCCTGCGTTGGTTGCCTTTGCTTAGGCTTGTTGGCTCCAATCTTGAAGTCGACCCCTCCATCTGCGAGAACCTTCGTGGGACAGCTCCTCTCCAGCACCTGGTCATCCTCGACGCCTCCTGGTCCGCGTGACTGCAACGACAAGCTTCACATCTGCACCTGATTGCTCCTCGACGACATCTGGTTCCTTCCTGGTTCCATCCGGTCACTGTCTAGTGAAATAGACTCTGTCCCCTCTGCTTTCAGGTCCTCTTCATCCTAGATCCACCCAGACATCTTCCTCCTGGTCGCCTGCAGCATCTTCTTCCAAGGCTCCATAGGAAACGACGAGAAAACACGACACACTTTGACACCTATGCACCTATGGGTGAGGTAACGTGAGTACTTCGGTGCTCCTGTAGGGATTGACTATTCTAGTGTCCAGTTTTGCTAGTTGTGTAATCCTAGTTAGACCGGAAGTGTCCTAAAACTTCATTACTTACCTTTTTACGTTCCTATTGACTTTCTATTGACTCTCGCGTGAGAGTACTGACTCTGCACGCGCCGCCTGTGGGCCTCCTACTCCTAACCTAGGGGTCAGATAGTGTAGCCCCAGCGATCCTCTCGGCCCTAGGCCTTTCCTTTACCAGAGTTGTGGTTCTTATACCACTTACTTAGTATATTGTTTTGCGCGCCAATAGGGCCTAATTGTAAATTGTGCTATTTAAAGTATTTCTGAGTATAACTTATGTGCTTTTGCCTCTGACCTCATAAAGAGTTCAGAGGAGTGTGTTAGTAAATAAATACATATATTTTATATATATCCTGTGTGGTGTCCTTTCATTTGATATTCAAGGGGTTACATATGGTAAAACAGCTGGCTTTACACGCCCTCAAGAGTCATTTAGCCTAAGACTGTTCTGTCCACGCTACCACTAGGATAGCTGGTCTATAAGGTTGACTTGCAACCAACACCATAAGGGTTGTTTGAACTGGTTCAAGGTGCTCACTAGAATAGTGAACATCATATACCAGGCCAACTTCTCACACTGTGGAGTTCGTGAATGACAACCTCCCAGCACCATATACTCTTAAATGGCAACACTGCACTTAGTGTCCAGGAATGGCCCTGGGTACTGTAGGGGCACAGGGCTCATGCACCTGGGCCCTCACCTCTGGCATAGGGCACCCAGCTAGAGGGGTGACTGAAGTATGCCAGGGCAGTGGGTTCTGTGGGCATGGCACACAGGGATGTGTGCTATGTCGACTCTTGCTTTAGTTCTGTACTTAGGCCCTCAGCCTGCAAAGGCAGTGTGTGGGAGCCAGGGTACAGGGCCCCTGAGGGTGGCACAATAAGTGCTGCAGCCCTCAGGGGTCTTCTCTGGTCACCTTGCCCTGGGGACCTAGGGTACCATTTACTAGGGGCAGAGATGCCAATTGGGTATTTTGTTTCAGCATAACTTTTCTTTGTAGGGAAGGAACACAGGCCCTGGGAACCTGGTTGGCAGTCAGTCAAAGTACATCAGCAGTTCAGAAAAAAATGGGGGCATACCAAGGCAGGAAAGATGGCACTTTCTCACAGCGGGGGTGCTAGGAGCCCACCCTGACCCCCAGCGAGCTGCGAAGACTGGGATCGCAGGCGCGCTCCTCGTGAAGAAGAGGCGGGGTACGGGACCCCATGTCTGGGCCCCAAAGCTGGAGGGAGGCGGGGGAAGTGCCGTCGCACTCCCCCCGAAGGCTCGCCAGTCTGGCGGCAGCCGCCGGGTCTGCCCGCTCCGGAGGGCAGACGAGGCGGCGGTTCAGAGCAGCTCTGTCGCCAGCCGGAGCAGCCAGGGGTGGGCTCCCCGGACTGCTCCCACCACCAGAAGTACCAAGATTACAGAGGGCCCGGGTGGGACCGGGCCCCTGCAAAGGAGGAGGAGAAGCGGTGCCAGGGGCCCGGGTGGGTCCAGGCCCCGAAGACTCTGCATAAGCAGCCGGGGGTGGTATCCCCGAGCCGTCTTACTAACCCGAGGGTCCGGGTGGGACTGGACCCTCCAACAGGCAGCCAAAGTGGCCGGAGGCACAGATCGCAGCTCTACGCGTCTCGTCAGGAGAGCCGCTGCTATAATATTCATGAATAGGAGCATAATCGCCCTATAAAGCCTTTCCAGGCATTTATAAGTCTGCCGTTTTGGTGCGTGGTGGCCCCCCAGAGGAGGGGGTCACCCTCAATGGTGAAAAGGTGCTGGGGGAGCTGCTGGAGAAGCGCAGTCCCCCCACCCCCATCCTGAAGAGAAAAGGCAGCATTGGTGTCCAGGGGAATTGAAAGGAATAACCCCTCCAGGGCTCAGCTAACAATTAACACCTTCTGGGCTGGAACTTTTCTTCTTCAGCCGAGGGTGTTTTGATAATTGCCTCAAGGAGTGAAGGGCATCCTGTGGAGGTGAAGAGGTGTAATTGCACTAAAATGCGTTTAATATGGTTATTTCTTTTAGAGAGACTGAAGTTCACGTGGTCAGTGTGAAGTACTGGTGTAACGTGATGTCATGAGTAAAGTGGGGTTATGTGGCCAGACTTTCCTGCTAGGGTGTTTGGATCAGGGCTATCACAGCACTAAACTGCTCTCCTCCCATTGTGGACTCTGTAAAATCCCTGGGAATTACCTTAGACTGCAACCTGAACATGCGGGCCACATCAACGCAATGGCCAAAACTGCCAGATTTCACTTTAACCACCTAGGAAGCCTGAAACCTTTCCTCGACCCCCCCCCCCCCCTCCCCCAAGATCTAAAATTGGCAATTCAGGCCTTAGTCATCTCTAGGCTAGAATATGGTTGCTCCACCCTCGCAGGCCTAGCCAAGATCTCTCTGGCACCCTTGAAAGCCGGCCTCAATGCCGCTGCCAGACTTCTAACTGGCTCTAAGAAGTTCGACCATATCTCGCCCCACCTTAAAGCTCTGAACTGGCTTCCTCTTGAGGTCAGAATCCAATTTAAGCTGGCTTTCATCACCCATAAGGCTCTCTAATCCAAGTCCGCTGCTTTTCTTGCACAGAAACTTGTGTTATCCGGAGGAGCCAGAAACTCCCGGTCAGCCAGAGCCCTTCTGCTCCAACCTGCACACTTCAAGAAAAACGTACAATTCGGCTTTCTCTGGGACCGCCCCAAGAATATGGAACCCACCCCCACCTGCCATCAGAAGAATACCGTCTCTAGCTCACTTCAAAAGGGAGACCAAAACTTTCCTAATGGGCAAATTCCTCTCCTAAAGTTCACCTTACAATCACCTCCGTAACCTATCTTTACCTATCGTTACGGCACAATCCCTTTGTTATCCACCCTGCACTTCCGAACAATCCTCCAGGTGATGAGACTGCTTTCTAGCTTATTGTATTGTTTTGCTCCTATCCCATAAGGTAGTCGGATAGTACGATTGTTTGTCTTTCCATATACTGTATCTGTTTCCCTATCCCTTGGCTCTCCTCCCCCTTTGTCCTGTATCCCACCTGATACTACTGTAAGGCGCTCCGATACCCTCACAGGTGTGGTTCGCGCTATATAAATCACTAAAATAAATAAATAAATAAATATGCATACTTTAGGGTCAGTAGGAGATGCTCAGTCAGGGTCATGTGTCACCAAGGCAGGTGTACCCAGTTTTAATGCTTGTTGAGGTAATGGGGTGGGTCGCCACTCGGATGGTGTCAGTGCGCAGAGCCCACGCCCCAGGTTATGTTCTACTAATTGCATTGGGGCAAGATGATGTGCATACATGGGAGTGGTAGAACTAGACCCCACCCCCAAGGGAGGGGTGGAGATGTTATGCAATGTCACTAAGTAATTCCAACAGCTTATGTATTGTTGTAAATTGGTGCATAGTATTGAGTAGTGTGTGTTTAATAAATGTACTCTTAGTTTTATGAGGCAAAGTACAGACTGGACAATCAATTGAGTGTTATGTTTGCGCACCTGCATATGGCGATTAGTTGTCCACACCACCACCCTAGAATAAGCCTCAGACTGCTCTGCAACGCTACCCTCTGAGAGTCAGGCGCTACAGTTGGGTGTTGGGTGTTTGTTTGGTTCCCAGTGAAGGACAAATGTATTCATGTTATTTTGGGCAGACCTCACAGATGCTGCCTCGTTTTCCAACAGTTTGTTTTACAGCTTGAAGAATTTTCTGGATTCACTTGCCGTGCATTATTCCGCCATCTAGTGGTTGGGTCCTTATATTTTTTTTTTCTTGTTTTGGTCGCTGTTGACCACCATTTGGTGCCAGGTACATCCACTGTGTGTCCGGCGACGACACCACAGAGTACCTCATCGGTCCACAAATGGCGAGGTAGGGGACATGGAAAAGTCCCTTTCAAGTTTTGTCCCAAGTGCCACCACCAGTACGCTCAACGAAACCCACACGACGTCTGCATCCTGTGCCTGACCCAGGATTATCAGGACAAGGACTGTGAGGCCTGCACGGCATTCAGGTCGAAAACACTTCGAAGCCGCCGAAACCAAAGAGAGGCCCACTACGCCACAATGTCTTTTCCGCTCTGTACCGCCTTGGGTTTCTAGCGCCGGGACACTTCTCGGAGTAGCTGAGCGCTATATAAAACTCATTATAACATAGCATAACATCGCGGCAGGTCCCATAACCGAGGACGCACAAAATCTCCAACTTGGTCCTCTTCGACGAGGTCTACAGTCCGGGACTATTCTCCGACCTTCTCCTCTACTCCTTCACGAGTCTCACCTATTGATGACATCGCAACTTTTACAGATGTGCTGGGCAGGGGGAGCAAAGAAGCTTAACATCTCTCTGCATACTCCTGTGGTACCCACCTCTATAATTTTTGATACTCTTCATTTCCGGACAGCGCCTAGACCTCTGGTGCCTGGCTTCATTGAACCGGCAATGGCTACCTTCCTCACGCCTGCATTGGTAGGTTCTGTTCCATCAAGACTTGCCAAGAAGTACAAGGCTCCCGCAGAGGACCCCTTTGTTATGATATCGTCCTCCGGATCGGTTTGTTGAATAGTACGCCCACCTCTAGATCGACCCAACGCCTGAATTGCCGTGATGGCACAGAGCATTGAGAAGATCAAGCGAGGGGAAAAAAGGAAAAGATCAGGGAAGGAAAGGAAGGGGACAGCGGGGAGGGAGATCTGAAAGACATAAACAGAGCACACCCATGAAACTACGATTCTTCAACAATGCTACCGATATACATATTAGGCATACATCTAGTGGTTATACCTGTAAAGGAATAAATAAACCTCGTAGATGTGCAGAGGTATCTGGTAGCGTGGAGTTGTTGCGGTGTAACTACAAATAATACAAAAAGGCATGGAATAGTCAAAGGATATATGTCCGTATCATTTCAGGAGGTCACACTGATCACAGATACCAGAACCTACCTAAGTATACCTCTATAATGCTTCACAGGGGTTAGAGTGCAGCAATACACCTCCAAAATCCCCTGTTAAATAAAAGAGGTATAATATGGAGTCAACACCAATACACAGTTTGATGCACGCTGCCACATTAGGAAATAGACATCCAATCCAACGAAAAGAAATAACTGTAGACCCCAGGAACACAAGTAAATCCAAGATCCATATAATGCCTCTTATATGGATGGGGGTAGCATCCTCTGAACAAACCATCCCAATCACCAAAGTATGATTGCACTCCAAATAACAAAAGGTCAGTTGCAGTAACAGTTTCCTGAGAGGCTTCCAAAAACCTCCTTTTCTCAGTCGGCCGAAAATGCCGACCGAGACAAAATCCAACACCCAGCAGTTCCCAAAAACCAAACACAAAACTACAGTCTTTCTGAATTCAGCGATCCCGCTGAAAAGCCCAGTGGTGCAAGCACCCTTACCGCACTGACACAGCTCCTTAAACGAATCACGGATAGCCAGTACTCAGAAGGAATTCCCGACGCCGGTTCCCTGCCGCCGACTTCCTTAAATGTTCTCTCGCGAGAACGCATTCCGGCGCGGAGGATCATGGGAACAGTAGTTCTGACCCAGGGCATGCCGGGATCTGTAGTCCCCCACTAACCCGATCTTGACACCCTTGTTCCTCAGATCGGATCCACCAGCTGACTCCGTTATCGTGGCGGCTGCCTTGAAGTCTCATTCGACCTCCACCTCATCCTCGGTACACCCAGAAAAGGACCGCAAACTCATGGATTCGTTTGGCAGGAAGGTATGCAACACCTCTGCTTCATATATGAAGGTGGCCAGTGCCTCTGCTCTACTCAGGAGGTACGATAGGTCCCTCTGGGACTCCCTCACTCGTTTCACAGAGAAGCTTCCTGACGAAGACCAACAGGACTTCGTGGAAATCCTACAGGAGGGAGGGCTCGTAGCCAACCAGGTCATTAGTGCCGCAGCAGATGCTTCTGACCTCGCGGCCCTTTGTTACTCCCATGGAATCTGCTCACGGTGTTCGGCGTGGCTCCGCCTTACGGGCCTCAAGCCGGATGCTCAGAAGATCTTGAACCTCCCCTTTAATGGTACTTCTCTCTTTGGTTCACGCGCTGACGATGAGATGACCAAAATGAAATCGGAAATGGACACTGTGAAGGCTGTGGGTTTGGAGAAGCGTAAAGAATTTAAAAAGCGCTTGCGTCAGTGGGACAAGCGACCTTACCAGCAGAGGGTTCAAACCCCTCAATGGCCATCCCAAACACAGCAGAAAACCCAATTTCAGCAGAGACGCCCTGGCAGAGGCAGAGGCAACAATAACCAGCAGCAGTCTGCCTCCAAGCAGCCTCCCAAGCCCTGAGCTGTTGCTTTCTCCGCAACTGTTCACCACTCCGGTGGGAGGGAGTGTTTCTCATCATCTGGAAGAGTGGAGATCCATAACAAAGGACAGATGGGTGCTGAGTGTTGTGCAGCATGTTTACTTGCTGAGGTTCAAGTACCCCCCTCCGCAAGTCTTCCCGCAAATCAAGCACTTTCCCCGATTCCACAGTCAACTGCTGCAGGACGAAGTCTCTGTCCTCCTCAAGAAGAAGGCCACAGAGGAGGTTCTTTCCATGCAGAGAAATCAAGGAGTCTACTCCCGCTATTTTCTTGTCCAAAAAAGAGGAGTAGTCAAAGAATACAGGCCCATTCTAGAACTACAACTACTGAACAGATTCGTCAAAAGAGAAAAATTCTGCATGCTAGCCCTGCACCAGATCTTCCCGCATCTTCATCAGGGAGACTGGATGTGTGCCATCGACCTGCAGGACGCTTACTTTCACATACCTGTCTCAGTAAAGCACTGAAAGTTTCTCAGGTTTCAGATCGGACGCCATCACTACCAGTATCGAGTGCTTCCGTTTGGCCTCAAATCCGCGCCACGGACATTCTCCAAGTGCATGGCGGTGGTGGCTGCTTTCCTCCGCAGGCGGAAGCTCTTCGTCTATCCCTATCTAGACGATTGGCTGCTGAAAAGCTCCACTCCGGCTCTGCTTCCGACCCATCTTTTGTTCTGTCTCAACCTGATGAACTCATTGGGGTTGCAGGTCAACTTCAAAAAGTCAGTACTCGACCCTTCCCAACGGATTCATCACCTGGGCGCTTCCCTGGACTCCGTGTAGGCAAGCGTGTTTCCTTCGGAGGAGAGGTTGTCATCCATGCTCCTGAAGTGTTGTCTTCTACTGGACAATCACAGTCCCACAGCCAGGCAAGTGTCCTCTCTCCTGGGGTCGATGGCCTCGTGCATCTACATCGTGCCCAATGCACACCTTCACATGAGGCCTCTGCAGCAGGCTCTCGAGGACCAATGGTCTCAAAGACCAGGTCACTGGGAGGACCGTGTTTCTCTTCTACAAGGTGCCAGAGACTCAATCAGATGGTGGATGAAACGTTCCAATCTCCTCCTGGGAGTTCCATTCCATCGCCCTCCTCCATCTCAGTCAGTGGTTACGGATGTCTCTCTTGAAGGCTGGGGCGCTCATATGGTCCAGCTTCAGGTCCAAGGTCTCTGGTCTGAAGTAGAGCGAAGCTACCACATCAACTTCCTAGAGCTTCGAGCAGTTCATCTGGCGCTCAAATCTCTTTATCCTTCTCTGGGCACCAACTACATCCAAGTTCAGACGGACAACACAACAACTATGTTCTATCTGAACAAGCAGGGAGGCACCAGGTCAAGAGTCTTATCCCGGGAAGCGCAAGCCATCTGGCACTGGCCCCTGGCAAGAGGTCTATCCATTGTGGAAGTTCATCTACCAGGTATCCAAAATACCCAAGCGAACTGCCTAAACAGAGTCTTCGTAGAAGCGCACGATTGGGTGCTCAACGAAGAAGTCGCACAGAAGGTATTTCAGCAATGGGGCTTACCGGACATAGACCTGTTCGCAGACGCGGCGAAAGCAAAATGCCCCGTCTTCGCGTCCAGGTTGCCCCAGCAGGGCTCACGGCGGAACGCTCTTTTGATCAGCTGGTTGCAGACATTGCTGTACACCTTTCCTCCCCTGCCTCTGATCCCGGCGGTGATTCAGAAATTCTACAGGACCAACACCAGGATGATCCTGATCGCGCCGGAGTGGCCACGCCAGTGGTGGTACCCGGATCTCCTCCAACTGTCGGAAGTCCCGCACCGGCGACTTCCTTGCCGTCCAGACTTGTTGACCAAGGACATGGGGAAGGTGTTTCACCCCAACCTTCCTTCCCTTCGCTTGACGGCATGGCTCCTGAGGTCATCCAGTATGGACACCTAGACCTTCCAGCCCACTGCATGAACATTCTCAAAGAAGCCAAGAGACCCTCCACTAGGAAGTCATATGCTTTCAAGTGGAAGAGATTCTTCATAAGGTGTCTTGACAACTCTCTTGACCCTATCCACGGTCAAGAGCAGGTGATTCTACCCTATCTTTTGCATTTAGCAAAGTCAGGCCTCAAGTACCCCTCCATCAGGGTTCACTGAGCGGCAATCACAACCTATAGGAAGTCACCTTCTCAGACATCATTCTTCCTTATGCCTGTGGTTAAAGATTTCTTAGAGGGGCCTAAGAAAGTGTTTCCACCAGTGAGGTCCCCCTCCCCTCCCTGGGAGCTTAACATCATACTTACTAAGCTGATGGGTGCTCCTTTCGAACCTATACACAAGGCTTCTTTGCAGCACTTGACCTGGAAAGCCACGTTTTTAGTGGCGATTACCTCTGCCCGTAGGGTTAGTGAAATCCAGGCCCTGTGTTGTAAGGAACCTTATAGAGTGTTTCACGCCAACAGGGTGGTACTGAGGACACACCCAGGTTTTCTGCCTAAGGTAGTCTCAGACTTTCATATCAACCAGTCTATCACCCTGCCTATCTTCTTTCCTCAACCTACCACTCCTCCGGAGAGGTCTTTACACTCTCTAGATCTTCGGAGGCTTCTGATATTTTACCTGGCTAAAACCCTTCCACTTAGGAAGTCTGACTGGCTTTTTGTTAATTATGGAACCACTAATACTGGTCTGTCTGCCTCGAAAAGATCCATTTCATGCTGGATAGTTTCCTGTTTAGCTCTGTCTTAGCAATTAGCTAACAAGGCTTTTACAGGGTATACCTCATGCACACTCCACTAGAGGGAAAGCTTCTACTACGGCTCTCCTTCGTAATGTTCCAATCTCTGAAATTTGCAAGGCAGCTACAGGGCGTTCGACGCATACCTTTACCCGCCATTATTGCCTAGATTCAGATACGCATGCCGATGCCCAAGTGGGACAGGCCTCTTTGAGTCATTTCTTTGCATAATTGTATGTAAAATGTGAAGTTTATTCATGTCTCTATGAGTACTTGTTTGCTCGTCTGCGAGACTTTGGGTATGAGCTTGCTAATCTATTCATAGATTATGACTATTGATGAGTATCCCCTGGATGAGAAGGATTAGTTACTTACCTGCAGTCCTAGTTCTCATCCAGGGGTATACTCATCAAAGTCATAAGCTCCCCGGACGAGCATGATAGTTATGAAACGTTTTTTCTATGGATTTACTCAGGTGTCATGCACCTCCAAAAAGAACTGACCCAACTGCCACCTGTGGTGCATCATGGGAGCAGCGGGTCGCCTTCAGGTTTAAAAGGCACGGTACCCCTACTCTAATGCCTTAAAGGCAAGGTGCCAGTCTTTCTTTGTTTCTTTATACTCTACTGCAGCCTACTGGAAAATGCCTGCAATTACAGGTTTTCCTATGGCAATAAAGCATTGTTGTATGCAAATGTTTACTGCTCTCTTTCTTACTTAGGGGTTGGGAGAGTACTACTGTGTGTATGCTAATTAAAGTCATCTTGCGGCAGTTTTGCCAGTTTGGAAATGTTTTAGGCTGCAAATATTGTTCTCTGCAGTCTCCTCTACTAGGCGTCTTCTTTCATCCTTTTTAGGTGTCGCTGAGCCAGCGCATGCGCTGCTCTGCGAGACATTTAGTAGGGGCTTTAAAAAGTGCTACCACAAGCTTTGGCTGGCCTATCGCTTGCGGTCACTCGCACGCGCCCAACCGCCAGCTTTCAGCGCCCGATCAGGCACCATCCGGCGTTCCTCTCACTTGATCGCTTTCTCAATGCTCCTCTGCCCCGTCTCGCGATAATTGCTAACATATGTGCAAATGCGCTGCTTTCGCGCGCACACCACTTTTGAAGCTGGGCTTGTCTTGTTCTTTTCACTTCTAAGCACCGTTCCCTGTGGCATAGAGGAGGATGAGTTATGTTTTGTCATCTTCAGTTACCCATTAGCTTAAAAAGGTGGTCAGGCAGGTGAGGGCCAATGGGCTCTGGAATCCTGCATATACTTTTCTGCAAGTTTGAGCTACCTTTATCTCAGAACCACAGAAGAATAGCAACCACAGGCTTTCTTTCACTCTGCATAGGATCATAAGATTCCTCTCTATCCTTATTATTTTGATTGCTGCCACCATTAATGGGTGCTAAACCCATCTCTTTCCTTTCCTTCTGTAGAGCCAGGAGTCTGGACTCTAGTTCTAATCTTTTGGACAGCTTTGCTAAAAACCTGTCCTCTCATTGGGGTTGTCCCCAATGTCTTCCCTGAAGCCTGGACCACCTATGTGGCCTCTAGGTCCCCAGAGGATGATTCTTGGAGTTCAGGGTATGGGGGCCCTTTCCTCCCTAGGGATTATTGGAAGGGGGGCACTATCCCCCTTATCATCCTCCGTTTCCCCCTTTGACTGGTCATCACCATTTTCAGAGGGGTGGTCCTCGGCATACTCAGCCAGTAGATCCTGGAGCCCTTGTTTGGTTGGATGAAGGCCCATGGGCATATTTTTAAGTTTACATAAGGACCGTAACTCCTTGAAAGACTAGTGTAAGTAAGGTGTGAGGTCGAACTCCTTAACCAGGTCCTGCATATTATTTCCACCAGTAGCTGGGTTCTTTTGAGACATTCCAACTAAACCGTTCTAACCCTCTACCCTTGACTATAGTGACTATTATTTTTCTAAAACTCTAAAGGGACTTAAGCAAGGTACTATCAAGACTTTTAGTACTTTGTAAAAAAAAAAAGGAAATATCAGAATTCTAAAGGCAATTCAAGAGTTCTGTTGTGTGATCAGATGGTAACTGTGAGACAGTGCCATCTTTCTTGCATGGTATGCCCACACTTTTTTCTGACTGCTGATGTGCTTTGACTTAGTGTGCCCTGGGCTCCTACTAACCAGGTACCCAGGGCCTGTGTTTCTTCCCTAAAACCTGTGTTGAAACAAAACCCAATTGGTATCTCTGGCCACCTGTCAGCCCCTAGTAAATGGTACCCTAGGTACCCAGGGCATGGTGACCAGAGAAGACCCCTAAGGGCTGCAGCGCTTATTGTGCCACCCTTAGGGGCCCTGTACCTTGGTACCCACACCCTGCCTTTTGCAGGGTGAGTGCCTAGGTACAGAACTAAACAAAGAGTCGACATGGCACACATCCCTGTATGCCATGCCCACAAACCCATGCCCTGGCATTCATCAGTCACCCCTCTAGCTGGGTGCCCTATGCCAGTGGTGTGGGCCCAGGTGCATGAGCCCTGTGCCCCTACAGTACCCCGGGCCATTCCTGGGCACTAAGTGCAGTGTTTCCATTTAAGAGTATATGGTGCTGGGAGGTTGTCATTACGAACTCCACAGTACCATAATGACTACACTGAAGACTGACAAGTTTGGTACCAAACTTCTCAGCACATTAAACCTGCATTGATGCCATTGTGAGATTCAATGTAAAAATCTTAGAGATGCCCCCTGAAAACCTAACCTACAGTACACGTCCGGCTGAGTGGCTGCAGAGGCTGCCACACAGCAGTCATATTGCTGGACCCCTGGGTAGGAGAGCCCCCACTCTGGCGGGAAGACTGGCGGGAAAAACTACGTCAGGAAGGGGGCGGTGCCAGCCTGTGCCAACCCCACCCCTCGGTGGGGAAGACGAGGTGAAGCACGACTACGGGCTCCGGCCATCTTGAAGATGGGGAGCCCTGACAATCACAGCTAGGCTCTTGCCCCCTCCCACAGGAGAGGAGCAGGCTAGAGGGTGTGCTCACCCCAGGGAAGGGACCCATTGGTCCTTGTCCTTGCCCTACCTGGAACGCCCCTAAATTCAGTGTTTAGGGGCTCCCTGAACCTTCCTTCCTCAGATTCCGATACGAAAAGAAGAAAGAAGATCAAGAAGAAGACCCGCCGTGCAGCTGCTAACAGGACGACAACAACTGACTTGGCCCCAGCCCTACCGGCCTGTCGATCCTGGAACCTGCTCCTGATTAATCCCGGCGACTCCTGTGGACAGCAACCTTGGGACACCCGGAGGACCTACCTGCCTTGACCCTCTTGAAGACTGGGACTCCCATCAGCAGAGGCTTTGCTCCAACAACCCACGTGGTGCCAACCAGGAAGCTCCGGACCAGCCCACTCTGCACCTGCCGAGCCCGGGCCGGGCCCAACCGAACCAAGACCACGAGGACGTCCCCCCGGCGACTGGGACCCGAAGTCCAGTTCCCAAAGACCCTCCTCGACGAACCAGGCGACGCCTGCAGACTCAGAACCACAACCGCGACCAGCCGAGGGTAAGCTTTTCCGAGACCCAAAGACACCGCTGCACCCGGCGCCCTACAGCCCCCTGTGCCTCCCTTTGGGGTACCTACCTGTGCTCCAAGATCACATCTTACCTCACGAAGTGCTGGTCGCCCCTAGAGAGTCTCTGTCCCCAAGCCTGCAGCATTTTGTTCCTTTTTGACCTTTCCCATTGGATAACATTGAGCGCCCGACGGCTCAAGAGCACCCTGCACCCAGCCGCCCGAGTGCCGCTGGCTGTGCCACCTTTGTCCTATCCTACTTCCCCCCCTTGCCCTGAGCAAGTGACCAGGAGCCCAGCGCCCACAGCCACGTAGCCTGCTAGCCAGCAGCCACCAATCGAAGGCCCCCTTCCCCTCATTGGATATCATTGGGCCTACCTACCTCTGCACCCGGCTGCCCCTGTGCTGCTGGGATTGAACTAACTGTACTTACCAGACCCTGGTGGACCCCTGAGTCTATGCCCAGAACCTTAACTTCACCAACCAAGTACTCACCTGGAAACCGGTAACTCACTTACCTGCCATTGGATAACATTGACCAATTATGACTCGAAATTTTTTTAAGTGTGAAGTTTTGAAAACTGAAAATATTCATACAAAATCAGCCAAAGTCCTAATTCCGAAGTACTCACCTGTGATCAGGGGAGAATCCAGTACTGTACCTTTCAGCCCAGTACTGAAACGCAAAAGTAATCCCAACTGGGTTTACTAGTAATCTGTATTTTCTCCATAGGAACCCATTGTCTGCTTTTCTATAAAATTTATTGTGTGTCTACTTTTTAAAACTTGAAATATCCTTTAAAAATCCTACGAAATACTGAAACACAATTACCAACCTGCTCTAAATTAAGACCCTAGTGCTGGCCCTAGGAGACCAGTGCAGGATTACAAAAGTAACGCGATCGTACTTTACCTGCATTCTGAATTTTCTCCCATTGAATTACAATGTCAGATTTTCATTGAAAAGTTTCCAAGTGTGAACTTTTAAAACAGCTTTATATTTATGAAAATTCACTACAGTAACTAAAACGTTTTTGCTAATCTGGTTTCAGCTTAGACCCCAGGACTGAATCTATGATCTAGTCCTGGAACTACCAAAGTAATCTGCATAGTAATCAACTGTACTTAAATGTAGGAAACCCATTGAGCTCAATGCTATAGTGTGTTTTAGGATTGTGTTGCTTACTACCAATACTGTATTCACTGTGTGCACAACCTTTAGTGCTCCTTTGGAAAGTAATTACATGAGTACTCATAACTAGAAAATTATATTTTTAGAACTGTTGGTTCTAAAAATAAAACAACTATATCTGTGGATATAAAAACAATTGGCCTGGAGTACAGTCCTTGAGTGTGTGAAACCTTTTGCTGACTGAGTGTGTACAACAAATGCTTTACACTGTCCTCTGGTACTGCCTTACTGCTCGACCAAGCTACCACTTTGGAGAGTAAGGTCAGTTCTGACTTTAGCCTCTGTTATACCTCTGGGGTTGGTGGACTCTATACACACTGTACTTCATCCTATTCCAGTATATATATAGAGCCACTTTCTCACAGTATCCAATGCACGTAAACATGCTAATTCACAGACATCAGGTGAGGCCTCACCACCAGATAAGGAATCTAAACTCCTTCACGCCTCTGGTAAGTGCACAACGTAACAGGCAGCTAACATATGGCGCATTGCCAATACTCAAGCGTTGTTGCAAGATATGACAGGGCACATTATGATGAACTGGAGTCCATAATGCAGCATCTACCAGACAAGTATAAAAATAGGGCAAATGAACTCAAAAATGAAGGTAAAAATATTACTAATACTTCCATTCCTTGTGGCCTAGATGCCTCAAGGGCAATTAATACCAGTACCCTTTTGCCTAGACATGCATGGCTACGTATTTCAGGTTTTAAACCGGAGGTACAAAATTTCATCCTCAATCAGCCATTTGATGAGACACATTTATTTGGCCCTAATGTCGATGTGTCTTTAGAAAAAATGAAAAAAGACACAGACCCAGCAAAATCTATGGGAGTCTTGCAGCTGCAAGCTCCCAGACGTTCTTTTTGTCGCTCATCAAATAGAGGCAACGCAAGAGGCTACTCCTACCAAAGCCCCTCCACTTCCTACAAGACCCCTAGCCAATCCACATTCACTAGGGGCTACCAGAGAGGGTGTTACAGGGGTAACAACACCAAAGGCAGAGGCAAAACCAACAACTCCCGCTCTGCCTCTACCCCTACTCAATGACTTTCCTCCGCTTCCCCCCAAGATTCCACTCCTGTGGGGGGAAGACTGCAACAATTCCTTTCTGCCTGGACCAACATCACGATTCAAAAAGGGGGGTGGTGATGGACAGAGTATCTGAATTAAGCAGAACACTCCTACCCAGTCAAAAGATCAGGGCTTGATCCATCACCATTTTTTAGCTCACTGCACCATCCCAGTTCAGAACCTGGCTACATGCAAATTAGTCTGACCCTGGCCCAGTGCATCATGGGAACAGGGCAGACCAAACTACCAAGCCAATTCTTTACTGGGACCAACATCACATCAGAAAAGTGGGTGCGACAAATTATTCAGTCAGGTTACTGTCTAGCACCTTGGCTGCTAAGGCTTTTCCCCTCCTGTGCTGGAGATTAATGTTTTCCATTGTTTCATGACGAGTTGACCTTGTCATGAGCACAGCTCCAGTGTGCCTCATGACGAGTTCACCTTGTCATTAGCATGGAAAAGGCTAGAACTAACATTCCCCCCCCCAAACATACCACCCAAACAGCATCCAATGTCACAAGAACATCTATCACTGTTAAAGCAAGAAGTAATATCTTTGCTAGAAAAAAGTGCAATAGAACCAGTTCCTCTGCACCAACAAAACAAGGGGGGTTACTCCCTATACTTTCTTATCCCAAAGAAGGATGGCTCTCTAAGGCCTATTCTAGACCTAGAACGCTAAACATATACATACAGTCAGACCATTTTCACATGGTGACACTCCAACAAGTCCTTCCTCTCCTGTTACAAAACAATTTCCTTGCTACTCTAGATCTCAAGGACGCATACTTCCACATTCCCATTCACAAAGCTCACAGGAAGTATCTCAGATTTGTAATAGACGGGCAGCACTATCAATTCAAGTACTCCCGTTCTGAGTCACAACAGCACCTAGAGTATTCACCAAGAGCCTAGCAGTAGTGGCAGCACATTTACGAAGACAGCACATCCACGTCTTCCCGTACCTCGACGACTGGCTCATAAAAGCCAGCTCATACAACCAGTGTGGGGGACACACTCGTACCACGATCCAACTGCTCCACAACTTGGGGTTCACAATAAACCACACCAAGTCTCATCTGCAACCATCCAAAGTACAACAGTACATTTGTGCCACTGTAAACACCTCAACAGCGCTAGCTTATCCCACTCCAGCAAGGATAGCCATCATGCAAACTCTTCTCACAAAGTTTCAGCACAAATGTTCATGCAGATCATAAGGATGATGGCCTCTTGCATTTTCATAGTCCCCCGTGCAAGACTTCGAATGCGTCCTCTACAAGAGTGCCCATCATGTCAATGGAACCAGGCTCAAGGTCCATTAACAGACCTAGTGTTGGTAGACGGTCGGACTCATCGCTCTCTGCAGTGGTGGAACACCAAAGACCTTTCCAAGGGGCGACCGTTCCTAGATCCAGTTCCTCAGATAATCTTGACAACGAACGCATCGCTCTCCGGCTGGGGGAGCCACCTATTGCAACACACCATGCAAGGCAGGAGGACACCGCAAAAAAAGTTACTCCACATCAATCATCTGGAGTTACTAGCTATATTCCTAGCACTGAAATCTTTCCAAGGGCAAGTATCAAACAAAGCTGTGTTAGTCCGCACGGACAACATGAGAGCCATGTATTACATACAGAAACAGGGCGGGACACACTCCCTGCAACTCTCATCTAGCACAAAATATATGGCGTGGGCTATACCTCAAAACCTATTCCTCCTAGCCCGGCAAGTCTCAGGGGTACAAAATACCATAGCAGATCTGTTAAGTCTGCAGACACAACAGATCCACGAGTGGGAACTTCCTCCGAAAGTTCTTCAACCATTCTTTCAGATGTGGGGACATCCTCAGATAGACTTCTTTGCCACCCACGAAAACGCCAAATGCACAAGCTTTGCCGTCAGATATCCACACCCACTGTCCAAAGGCAATGCGATATGGATGAACTGGTCAAACAAATTTGCGTACTCTTTTCCACCTCTACCACTCATGCCACTAGTAGTACACAAACTACAGCAGCATTCTCTGACCCTCATCTTAGTTGCTCCAACGTGGGCCAGACAACCGTGGTACACCACACTGCTACAACTGTCTGTAGTACCGCTCCAAAAACTATACCTGTCTCCACGCCTTTTAACACAGAAACGTGGAGAGATCAGGCACCCGGACCCAGCTCAGCTCAACCTTGCTATCTGGCTCCTGAAATCCTAGAATTTGGATATCTTAACCTTCCTCCAGACTGCATGAATGTCATAAAAGAAGCTAGATGTCCGACCACTAGAGCATGTTATGCAGCTAAGTGGAAACGCTTTGTAATATATTGTCACAACAACAATATTAATCCCCTAGGCGTGTCTATTCAACACATCATAGGATACTTACTGCACCTCCAAAGATGTAACTTAGCCTACAAGTCTATTAGACTGCATCTTGCTGCAATAGCAGCATATCTGCAAAACAGACAGCATCTATCTCTGTTCAGAGTGCCTGCTATTAAAGCCTTTATGGAAGGTCTTAGGAGAATAATTCCTCCCAGAGTGCCACCTTCACCAGTGTGGAATTTAAACATTGTTCTCACACGGCTAATGGGACCTCCCTTCGAACTCTTACATGAATGTGAACTACAATTTTTAACATGGAAGGTTGCGTTCCTAATAGCTATTACTTCTCTGCGGAGAGTTAGTGAACTACAAGCACTAACCATTCAAGAACCCTTCTTGCAAATGCATCATAAGGTAGTTCTCCGATCTAATCCAAAATTCCTGCCCAAAGTCATTTCTCCCTTCCACCTCAATCAATCTGTCAAACTGCCCGTTTTCTTCTCTCAGCCACAGACAGTAGTAGAAAGAGCTCTTCATACCCTACATGTCAAAAGAGCATTGCTATACTATATTGAGGGAACACAACCCTTTCGAAAGACCAAACAACTTTTTGTGTCTTTCTCACCACCACATAAGGGAAATCCCATTTCAAAATCTGGGATAGCTAGATGGATTGTCAAATGCATACAGATTTATTACCACAAAGCTAAACGTACGTTATCTGTTCCCCCTAAAGTCCACTCTACAAGGAAAATAGGACTTCAATGGCATTTTTAGGGAACATTTCCCATGATGACATCTGCAGAGCAGCTACATGGTCTACACCGCACACATTCACAAAACACTATTGTGTAGATGTGCAAACCAAACAACAAGCTAATGTGGGCCAGGCTGTTCTCAAAACATTATTTCAAACTACTGCAACAGATAGGGGTGGTCGCCGCTAAGAGTGGGTACTGCAATATAATCTATGCACAGTGTGTAATTTGCAGCTCAAATGCCTCGAACGGAAAATGCTATTTACCAGTATGCATCTGTTCTTGGCTGGTAGAGCTGCAGAGTTGCACATGCCCACCCGGCTACCCTTGTCTGTTCCAGTATTATCTTAATTAGATACAGCTTACATGGACATCCTTCCTTTTCTTGGAAAGCTCCATCATTTCCCTAATGGCAAAAATATCTGAGGATGGAGCCAATGCCCATGCGCAATGTGGTCCAAAGGAGGACTCACCGATCTCTTGACTTCCAAAGAACTTTTCAGGACAACAACAAACTGCAAACATCCAGGCCCAACACAAGGTGGGGATCTATGCACAGTGTGCAACTCTGCAGCTCTACATGCCAAGAACAGATGCATACTGGTAAGTAGTATTTTCCTTTCTTCCACAGGCTAACATTGACTGGTTTCAGTTGGAAATTCTTCGAAGTGTGGAGTTTTGGAACTTTTCAAGATCTCCATTGATTAACATGGAGCTCCTGGCGGCTCACAAGCACCCTGCACTCAGCTGCCAGAGTGCCCCTGGCAGTGCAACGTTTGCCCCATCCTACTTCCCCATTTGCCCTGAGCAAGTGACCAGGAGTCCAGTCCCACAGCCGCGTGGCCTGCTAGCCAGCCGCCACCAACCGAAGGCCCCCTGCCCCTCATTGGATAACATTGGGCCCAAATACCTCTGCACCCTGCTGCCCCTGTGCCGCTGAGGGTGTACCAACTGTACCTACCTGACCCTGGGAGACCCCTGAGTCTATGCCCAGAACCTTAACCCTACCACTCGAGTACTTGCCTAATAGCCGATAACTCACTTTTCTTCCATAGGCGAACATTGACTGGTTTCACTTGGAAATACTTCTAAGTGTTGAGTTTTGGAACTTTAAAATATTCATCTAAAATCAGCCGAACAACTAAGACCTCAGTGCTGCATCTTGTAGCTCAGTACTGACCCTGAAAATAAATTTTAACCGTACTTACCAGTAACTTTAATTTCCTTCCATAGGGTATCATTGCCTGCTTTGTGCTGAAAAAGTTTTGAAGTGGCGATTTTTTAAAACTTACTAATATTCTTTAATAATCGTGCCAACGATAAAAACGTAATTACTTGCCTGTTTTAGATAGATGTCCCAGTGCTGAACCTAGGAGCCCAGCACTGGATTATAAAAGTAACGTAAACATACTTTACCTGCAAACTGCATTTCCTTCCATGGGATAACATTGGTAATTTCATCCAGAAAAGTTTCTAAGTGTCAACTTTTAAAATACAATAATATTCCTTAAAAATCACTACTGTAACCAAAACGCTTTTACTTAACTGTTTACAGCACATGTGCTAGTACTGAATCTAGGATCCAGTCCTGTGGTTATAAAAGTAATCTACAAAGTAATTAATTGCATTTAACTAGATATTCCCATTGAGCTCAATGTTGCATAGTGTTTGAAATTGTGTTGCCTATTGCAACAAACTGTAACTTTTGTATTAAGAGTCTATTGCCTATTTGAAAAGTATTTAACTGAAGTATTCCATTCTGAGAGAGTTTATTTTGATACTTTGTTGGTTCTAAAATAAAACTATATCTTTTGATACAAAACAATTGGCCTAGAGTTCAGTTCTCGAGTGTGTGAGACCATTTGCTGACTAATTGTGTGTACAACAAATGCTTTACACTGTCCTCTGATACTGCCTTATTGCTCGACCCAGCTACTACTTTAGAGAGTAAGGTTATATCTAAATTTAGCCTCTGCCAAACCTCTGCGGACTGTGGTCTTTGTATATACTGGACCAAAGTAAGGTATAGTGTGTACAGAGTCACTTTCTTAAAGTAACCAAGTGGTCCAACAAATGCAAGTTTGTATCTCACCGCTGATCCACCAATATAAGAAAGTAGCTCTGTATATACTGCACCAAAGTAAGGTTGTGTGTACAGAGTCTAACAGTCCCCAGAGGTTTGGCAGAGGTTAAAGTTAGATATAACCTTACTCTCTAAAGTGGTAGCTTGGTCAAGCAGTAAGGCAGTATCAGAGGACAGTGTAAAGCATTTGATGTACACACTCAGTCAGCAAATGGTCTCACACACTCAACAACTGAACTGAAGGCCAATTGTTTTGTATATAAAAATATATTGTTGTTTTATTTTAGAACCACATGTTGGTATAAAAATACTTTCTCAGAATGAGATGCTACAGTTGGATACTTACAATGAGCAAGAGACTTTGAATGCAGTAGATACCGTTGTTGCGATATGCAACATAAATTTGACACAATAATAACATTGAGCTCAATGGGAATTTTCAGTAAATGCAATACCAGTTACTTTACGTATGTTTTTCTTACTCAGGGCTGGATCCAGAATTCAGCCCTGGAGCATCTCCTGTAAACAGTTGAAAGAAATTATTTTTGTAAAACCGGCGATTTTTACGGAATATTTCAAAATTGCAATAATCAACACAGAAGAATTTCTGGTAAAAACCAGGCAATGTTATCCTATGGAGGAAAATCAGGTTATCGGAAAATCCCAGTTGGAATTACTTTTCAGGGTCAGTGCTGGGCACCAAGATCCAACACTGGGATCTCTCCTGGTAACAGGTGAGTAATTGCTTTTTAGTTGATCGGATGATTTTTAGTGAATATTTCAATGTTTCAAAACTCGACACTTGTATGAGTTTCCAAGTGAAAACCAGTCACTGTTACCTTATGGAGAAAATTTAGGTTATCGGCTTTCAGGTAAGTACTCAACTGGCTGAGTTAAGATTCTGGGGTAAGACTCAGGGGTCTCCCAGGTAAAGGTAAGTACAGTTCTGACACCCTCAGCGGCACAGGGGCAGCCAGGTGCAGAGAGAGGTATACAACCTTTATAACGCAACTTTTACAACGCACTACCATTACAACGAAACTTTTACAACGCAAAAACTTTTACAACACATGTATTTACAACGCATGTTTTTACAACGTAGGTACCTTTACAACGCATACCATTACAACGCAAGTATTGGTAAGTATATAATTATATTTAAAATGTTATATGTTTGGGTTTTTTGGTAAAGGGGTATTTTTAGGGTTCAGGGTCAGTTTTGGGTTTTTGGGTAAAGGGGTATTTTTAGGGTTCAGGGTCAGTTTGGGGTTTTTGGGTAAAGGGGTATTTTTAGGGTTCAGGGTCAGTTTTGGGTTTTTGGGTAAAGGGGTATTTTTAGGGTTCAGGGTCAGTTTGGGGTTTTTGGGTAAAGGGGTATTTTTAGGGTTCAGGGTCAGTTTGGGGTTTTTGGGTAAATGGGTATTTTTAGGGTTCAGGGTCAGTTTTGGGTAAAGGGGTATTTTTAGGGTTCAGGGTCAGTTTTGGGTTTTTGGGTAAAGGGGTATTTTTAGGGTTCAGGGTCAGTTTTGGGTTTTTGGGTAAAGGGGTATTTTTAGGGTTCCGGGTCAGTTTTGGGTAAAGGGGTATTTTTAGGGTTCAGGGTCAGTTTTGGGTTTTTGGGTAAAGGGGTATTTTTAGGGTTCAGGGTCAGTTTTGGGTTTTTGGGTAAAGGGGTATTTTTAGGGTTCAGGGTCAGTTTTGGGTTTTTGGGTAAAGGGGTATTTTTAGGGTTTTGGGTCAGTTTTGGGTTTTTGGGTAAAGGGGTATTTTTAGGGTTCAGGGTCAGTTTTGGGTTTTTGGGTAAAGGAGTATTTTTAGGGTTCAGGGTCAGTTTTGGGTTTTTGGGTAAAGGGGTATTTTTAGGGTTCAGGGTCAGTTTTGGGTTTTTGGGTAAAGGGGTATTTTTAGGGTTCAGGGTCAGTTTTGGTTTTTTAGGTAAAGGGGTATTTTTAAGGTTCAGGGTCAGTTTTGGGTTTTTGGGGTACAGGGTAAAAATAAAGTAAATTTAAATTAATTACATTACATTACATTACATTAAATTATATTAATTTCAATTAATTTACAATTAAAAAATTAATATATACTTACCAATACTTACGTTGTAATGGTATGCGTTGTAAAGCTACCTGCGATGTAAAAACATGCGTTGTAAAAAAATGGTTGTAATAGTATTTGCGTTGTAAAAATTTCGTTGTAAAGGTATGTGTTGTAAAAGTATGCGTTGTAACGTCATACATCCGCAGAGAGAGTATGCCCAATGTTAGCCTATGGCGGGTAGGGGCCTTCGGTTGGTGGCTGCTAGCAGGCAGGCCACACGGCTGTGGGAGCAGGGCTCCTGGTCACTTGCTCAGGGCAAGTCGGGAAGTCGAACAAAACAGATGGTGCACTTCCAGCGACACTGGGGTGGCTGGGTGCAGGGTGCTTTTGGGCCGTCGGGCGCCCAATGGTTTTCAATGGGAAAGCTGCGGGTTGAACAAAGGCTGCAAGCTCGGGGAAGGAGATTCTTCAGGTGTGACCACCACTTCGAGAGGTAAGTTGGGAAACTGTAGGTTGGGTATACACCCAGAAGTTGGGCACAGGGGGCCGTGGGGCGCCGGGTGCAGGGGTGTGTTTAGGCGTCAGGAAATCTTACCCTCTGCTGGTTGCGGTTGGAGGGGTTCCTGGTGTTGAGCCTGCAGGGGTTGTCAGGAGGGTCCTTGGGTGCTGGATTCTTGGTCACAGTCGCCGGGGGGACGACCTCGTGGTCTTTGTCCACTCAGGCATCTTAATGTTTGATCCCGGGCTAAGCATTATATGGAGATCTATGACTTAGTACAATATGAATCACCTGACGTTTTCTTTCTAACTGAAACCTGGCTTTCTGATGTTATGGTTGCTGAACCTGGTTTAGCACTTCCACCAGGTTTCAGCATTTTGACTCTAAATAGGGAATCCAGAGGCGGGGGCATTGCTGTTATTTTTTAATCTTGCTACTGCTGCTCATTTGTTAAGGAGGATGTGGCTGGCTGCGAATGCGCTCTGTTTAGTATTTCTTTTAGCACTCATTCTACCATGACAGGACTGTTAGTCTATCGCCCCCTGGGCCAACCACTGAGTTTAAATCTGTACTCTTCGAGGTAATTGGCTCCCTGGCATTGGCTGTAGCTAACTGTAGCATAGTAGGAGATCTGAATTTAGATTGTGACTGCCCCTCTGACTCTGAAATGAGCAGCTTACTGGCAGACTTTGCCGCTTGCCAATCATGTCAGCTTGTTGCCGCACCAACCCATTTTGCCGGTCACCTGCTTGACCCCGTGTTCTCTAAAATCCCATCCCTTATTGTTAAGACACCTAGCCTGGTGTGCTGGTCTGACCACTTTCTGGTCTCCATGAGCCCACGCTTTGAGCCGACCCAAAGGCTTCTTTTAGATGCCGTTGGCACAGGTTGAATTTGGAGGATTTACATGACAGTGTTACTCAGTCCTGTTACTTAGTCCCCCTACTCTGGTTGGTTACCCTGATCTGGCCTATAAAACATTTTGTGGCTTGATTCTACGGGCATTAGACTCCTTGATCCCAGCCAAATGGTCTAAGGGCCATTGTTCTAATTCTAACCCGTGGTTCAACGACTCTTTGGCCACTATGTGTAGATCCTGCAAGAGACTGGAACGGATCTGGAGAATGGGACTATGACCCTGGGGCCAAAAATGTTACTAAGGTGCGATTAAGAGCTACCATAAGGCTATACACTCTGCAAGTGCTGCTTATTTCACTAATGAAATTAAGGTCAGCAATAATACAGCTAAATGAATTTTTAAAATACTTAATGACCTTAAAAGCAGGAAAGATTCCTCTACCACTGTGATTACGTCTGGGCAGCAGTGTGAGGACCTGGCTACTTTTTTTGTTGAAAAGGTGGAAGCCATTTATATATCTTTCCCGGTGGACATTATTGGTCCGGCTGTTTCACTCGGCCCTACCCCTATTTTCACTCTGGCAGCCATTCCTCCCATCACTCAGGATGAGTTTCTTTTGTTAAGTAGGAAAGTTACATCTGGCTCCCCGACAGATCCTATGAAGCCGGCTCAGTTCAGGGAGTCCTTACCTGTGCTTCTTGCACCATTGTGCCAGGTAATTAACATCTCTTTTACCACAGCAGTTGTCCCTAGGCTGTGGAAGCAGGCAGGGTTGGTCCCTCTACTCAAGAAACCCTCACTTGATCCAACTAAATTGCAAAATTTCCGCCCTATATCAGTGTTGCCGTGGGTAGCTAAAATCGTGGAGGCACATACTGATAACATCCTCACATGCTTCTTGATTAATAGTGGCTTCTTGGATCTGTCCCAGAATGGCTTCCGCCATGGTCACAGGACGGAGACTGCTCTCCTAGCTGTGACCCAACATCTGCGGTCCATTCTGGATGCTGGGCACACCACGGCCTTTATATTGCTTGACCTTCATGCAGCGTTTGACACGGTCTCCCACTGGATTCTTTTACATCGTCTGGACGAGGCCGGTGTCGTTGGCCTAGCTTTGGAATGGTTTACATCCTTCCTGTTGGACTGAACATTCCAAGTATCTGCGCCCGCCCCCGTTTCTCTCCAGCGCCCAGTCTATCGAGCAGGCTATTCCTCAGGGCTTGTCCCTGAGCCCCGTACTGTTCAATCTGTACGTGCTACCCCTAGCTGCTGTGGCCAGGGACAATGGTCTGACCATGGTCTCTTATGCAGATAATACGCAGTTGGTGGTGGCCCTCACCGACAGCCCTGCACAGGGCGCCTCCAAATTTCGGAGCAGCTGTCGCAGAGTGGATGACCACCAACTGCCTTCAGCTCAATGCCAATAAGTCTGAGGTGTTGTTGGTAGGGAAAGATCAGGGACTTTGGAGCGAGCAATGGTGGCCAAAAACTCTGGGTAGTGCTCCTTCCCCAAGCCGGTAGTAAAAAATCTCGGGATATGGATGGATTCCTCTCTCTGGTTTCAGGACCATACGAAGAAAGGTGAAGGCACGTGTTTGTGCCTGCTCCGGGGACTAAGGCCCCTTCTGGATTTTTTTGTCCCTTCTACCCGCCAGACGATTGTTCAGGCGGCTGTTCTGTCCAGACTGGACTATGCAAATTCGCTCCTTCTAGGGGCTAACAAGTCAGATGATTTGGCTGCAGCAAGTCCAGAATGCGGCAGCTCGGGTCTTGCTTAGGCTTCCTAGAAGCTGCTCTGTGACGGGGGCCATTCGACATCTGCATTGGTAGCCTATGATTAAAAGGATCAAATTTAAAACACTTTGTTTGACTTACAAGATTCTTAAACTCTCATCCCCTGAGATCTTGTCCAATTTGTTGATATATGCCTACACGCCAGCTACGCTCTGCTGGACAACTTTTGGTTACGGTCCCTCGAGTGAAGCGTCTCCGAGCCGGGGGACGGTCCTTTCGCTGTTTAGCGGCCAAATTGTTGAACTCTTTACCCTATCAGATTTGGTGTCTCAATAGCCTGCTGACATTCCGAAAGGCTAGTAAAACCTATCTCTTTCCTGTGGCTTAGCCCCTGGTTTCCTCACTGATACTGCTGCCAGTGACGGGACGCCTCCCTGCTGAGGCAGCTGTGCGCTATATAAAAATGGATAACATAACAACATAACATAACATAACAGGCACAGGCCGGGCCAGGCTCGGCGGGTGCAGAGTGTGCTGGATTGGCGGTTTCTGGCTGGCACCAGGGGTTGTAGATATTTGAGCAGAATCACTGCTCATGGGAGTCCCAGTCTTTTGATGAGCAAGGCAGTCAGGTCCTCCGGGGTTTTCGAGGTTGCTGACCACTGGAGACACTGGGGTTTACCAGGAGCAGGTTCGAGGGTCGACAGGCCGGTAGGGCTGGGGCCAAGTCAGTTGGTGTCGTCCTCTTGTTAGCAGCTGCTTAGCAGGTCTTCCTTCTTGTTCTTCTTTGTAGTTTCGGAATCGGGATCTGAGGAAGGAAGTTTAAGGATGCCCCTAAATACTAAATATAGGGGCGTTACAGGTAGGTAAGGGCAGGGACCAATGGGTCCCTTCCCTGGGGTGGGTACACCCCCTCTTCTGTCACTTCCCAGTGGGGGGGCAGGGGGTAGGAGCCTGTCCCTGGTTGGCTGGGTCCCCCCATCCTCAAGATGGCGGGGACTTGAGGTTGTGCTTCACCTCGCCTCCCCCACCCTAGGGGTGGAGTTGGCAGAGGTGGGCACACCTCTCTTCCTCACTTTGTTTTTCCCACCGGGTCTCACGCCCAAAGTGGGGGGTAGAACCAGTGGGGACCAGTTGCTGAGTACAGCAAGTGGTCTGGAGAGTCCTACAAAGGTGGAATGCCTTTGAAGCTTCTCCTTCGTGAACCCTGCCCATCCTAGGGTAGGAGGCTTAGCACCTTGTCCCAGGATGTGCATTGTTTCAGGTCCCCGAGAGCAGCAAGCTCTCGACCCAGGGGTCCAGAAACGTGTCTGGTGGTGGCAGCCTAGGCAGCCACTCAGTCAGGTCACTAGGTGTTGGTCGAGTTTCAGGGGGCATCTCTAAGTTGCCCTCTGTTGTGCATTTTACATTAAATCCCACCCTGGCATCAGTGTGGGTTTAATGTGCTGAGAAGTTTGATGTCAAACTTCTCAGTCTTCAGTGCAGCCATTATGGTGCTGTGGAGTTTGTGATGACAACCTCCCAGCACCATATACTCTTAATGGCAGCACTGCACTTAAAGTGCCCAGGAATGGACCTGGGTACTGTAGGGGTACAGAGCTAATGCACCTCTGCCCTCACCACCGGCATATGGTACCAGTTAGAGGGGTGACGGATGTATGCCAGGGCACAGGGATGTGTGCCATGTCGACTCTTTATTTTGTTCTGCACCAAAACACGCAGCCTGCAATTGTAGTGTGTGTGTGTCAGGGCACATGGCCTCTAAGGGTGACACAAGAAGTGCTGCACCCCTTAGGGGCCTTCACCGGTCACAGTGCCCTGGGTACCTATGGTACCATTTACTAGGGGCTGCCCTGTGGCCAGAGATGCCAATTGGGTTCGTTTTTGGGGAAAGAACACAGGCCCTGGGAACCTGATTGACAGGGACCCAGGGCACACCAAGGAAAATTGAATCAGAAATCTGGCAAAAAGTCCACACTTTTTGCCAGATTTCTGATTCAGAAACCCACTTTCCTACAACTTTCCTACAACTGTGCCACCCTTAGAGGCCCTGTACCTTTATACACACACACACACACACACACACACTGCTTTTGCAGGCTGCGTGTTTTGATGCAGAACAAAGTGAAGAGTTGACATGTCACACATCCCTTTGCCATGCCTACAACCCACTGCCCTGACTTAGATCAGCCACCCCTCTAGCTGGGTGCATTTTTCCAGTGGTGAGGGTACCGGTGCATGAGCCCTGTACCCCTACAGTGTCTAAGCCAATTGGTGTTGAGTGCAAAAAAATGATGGATTTAGGCCCAGATCTCTGTACTGGGGTGAATGTATGACATTGTTCTGCATTGTGTCCATAAACTGTTGTTTTGCATTTGTCACCCCGAGTGGGGTGGGTATGCTCAGACGTGAGTCCCATGCTCTCCACACCACTGGAGTCAAGCTATCCTGGCTGATGATGGCTGATAGCCAGACACCGATCCTAGGGTGCTTGATTCCGGTCCAGGGAAGACATGGCTTGGCAGTTTGGGCTGGACTGTTCCCATGAGGCACAGGGTCAAGGCGGATTTGCATACAACCATGTCTGAACTGGGGTGCTGTGGAGTGCAAGAAAACAATGGATTTATGCCCGATCTCTGTACTGGGGTGAATGTATGACATTGTTCTGCATTCTGTCCATCAACTGTTGTTTTTGCATAAGCCAATTCTTAGACAGTGTACGTGCAGTAATGCCATTAAGAGTATATGGTGCTGGGAGTTAGTCATTAGGAACTCCACAGTACCATAAAGACTACTGAAAACTGTGAAGTTTGGTATCAAACTTCTCTGCACATTAAACTCGCACGGATGCCAGTGTGGGATTTAATGAAAAAGGCACACAGAGGGTTTCTTAGAGATGCCTCCTGAAAAATGATATAACACTAGTGTCCAGGCTGAGTGGCTGCTCACCAGCTGCCACCACCAGACATGTTTCTGGACCCCTGCGTCAAGAGCCTGCTGCTCTCGGGGTCTGAAACAATGCACATCCTGGGACGAGGTGCCGAGCCTCCTCATCCTGGATGTGCAGGGTCCATGAAGGGAAAGTTTCAAAGGCTTGCTGCCTTTGTGAACTTCCCCAAGGCTTTTGCTGCTTCCCACAACTGGTCCCCACCGGTTCTAACCACCACTTTGGTCGAAAGAAACAGCCGGAAACCAAGTGAGGAAGAGAGGTGTGCCCACCTTTGCAAACCCCACCCCTCAGGTGGGGAGGCGCGGTGAAGCACAACTCATTCCCTGCCATCTTGAGATGAGGGGCCATAGCCAACCAGAGTGAGGCATATGCCCCCCTCCCAAAGAAGGTTGGCATAATAGGGGGTGTACCATCCCCAAGGAAGGGACTCATTGGCCCAACCTTTGTTTACTGGTAATGCCCCTAAATCTAGTATTTAGGGACACCCCTGAACTTTGCCTACTCGGACAAAAAATTACCAAGAAGAAAAGAAGGACCGAACAGCCTTACTGAAGCTAAGAAAAGGACGACGCCCACTTACATGGGCCCAGCCCTACCGACCTGTCCCCACCCCGACCCTGCAGAAGCAAAACTCGTGTGTCCTGCAGCCAGCAACCTCAAGAACCCAGAGGACCTTCCATGCCTTCCACAGAAAAGGCTTTGTCTCCTGTGAACACCGGATTTGTTCACCCACAGACTCTGCATCTGGCCAAATCCGAAAGTCTATACCACTCTGAACCTGTTGCCCACAGGCAGAGTCTGAGTGGCCCAACACCACAAGGAGGTCTCCCTGGAGATCCTGACCCGAGATCTGGTGCTCTCTGACTTGCTTCGAATCTCCCAGCGAAGCCTGCTGCCTTACTGCAAGATCCCCCCCAACTGGAGCTGGTAAGAGAAACCCGACGCCTAAAGACACCCCTGCACTCGAAGTCCCACGGCCTTGGGTTGCACAACCGATGGCGTCCCAGCATCCCCAGGCATCCCAACCTGCCTCTCTAACTGGTAGTCACCACCAGAAGATCTTGGTCCCCGAGCCTGCAGTCTTTGTTGAAACCGGAGAATCCCCATTGAACCGCCCTGCTGCAAGTGATCGATGATGCACTGCATATACTCGATTCAGGGGAATCCTGCCTGCTGATTCTTCGTGACCTCTCTGCAGCCTTTGACACTGTCAATCACAACACCCTCTTCAACACTCTTCAACAGTGAATGGGCGTGAAAGGCACAGTGCATAAATGGTTTACCTCATTCCTCTCGGACAGGTCCCAAATGATCAAGATTGCGAACAGCCTCTCGTCTCCTCTGGTGGTTGATCAAGGCGTCCCTCAAGGTTCTATCCTTGCACCCACTCTAATTAATCTCTATCTGGAACCATTAGGTTCCAGATAGAGATTAAGCAAATCTGGAATCCACTACCATCTCTACGCAGATAACACCCAAATCTACCTCAAGGTGTCTTCCTCACAAGATCTCGCACTACTCAACTCTACTCTCAACTCTATTCACAACTGGATATTGGTACACCAACTCATTCTTAATCTCTCCAAAACTGAATTCCTCCTCCTATCTACCTCTCTCTCTCCCCGCCTCCTGAGCAATCCTGTCGGGATCAGCTGAATCTACTCAACAGTAAACCCATCATTGTCGACTGCGTTAAATCCCTAGGTGTCATACTTAACAAAAGACTCAACCTAATCTCCCATATCAACTACATTGCCGAGAGCGCACATTATCAGCTGCGCCTTCTGTGGGGGATTTGTGGTTCTTCCTGGAGAAAGACCTAAAAACCTTGGTCCAATCACTAGTTCTCTCTAGACTGGATTATTGTAATTCTCTTCTGACTGGCCTTCCGAAATCTCACCTCTCACCCATCAAAACCGTCCTCCATTCAGCAGCTTGCTTCATTTCAGGGTCCCAACGAAGTGACCACATCACTTCTATCCTGTCTTCTCTCCGATGGCTTCGCATCGAGGCTAGAGCTATTTACAAAACAACTTGCATCACCCACAAAGCCTTGCACTCTTCCTCCCCTCGCTATCTGGCTAATAAACCAAAATTGTCTGGAGGCCTGAGACCTTCTCGGAATGCTGAAAAGTATCTGCTTGAGCCCCCCTCCTTCAAAAGGGAAAAATTGATGGCCCAATCATTCTCAGGTAATGCGGTGAGAATCTGGAACTCTCTTCCTCCATCGCTCCATATCACCACCTCCATCCGGATCTTCAAAGCGGACCTCAAATCTCTTCTATTCCAAAGACACATTCAGAACTAAGTCCTTCATTCTCAGACCCCGCCAGGAAGTCCGCTAGTCGTTGTAAATTTTTAATATTTATTTATTTTTGTACATTCCTTGCTTGCTGTTTGGGATATTGTGTTCCTCTTGCCTGCTGTGTTCGATTCTGTGTCTTGCTATTTTTGTATGTTCTATTTTGTAACATTTCTCATGTAACGTAACTGGTTCTACTGTACATCGCTCTGACACCTTCGGAGAAAGTCGGCACGTTTATAAAAATGCATAAATAAATTAATAATAACTCGGAACCCCATTTGCCATGAGCCTAACACTAGGAGCTTTGCTCCCACAACCCTGGGGCCTGCTTGTAAGCAGCCGCCAACCAGAGGCCCCTCTATTCTCCATTGGTTAGAATTGGGCCCCAGCAGTTTGCATCTGGCCGCCCTGGTGCCGCTGAGGGTGCTTTAATAGTGCATCCTTGACCCTGGTGGAACCCTTGTTCTAACCCCAGAAACCAAACCCAAAGACAGAGCACTTACCTGTTAACCGCCAACTTAATGTTCGAGGCATATGAGCTGCAGATTACATACTGTGCATAGATAGCCACCTAGTGTTGGGCCCGGATGTTTGCAGTTTGTTTTTGTTGTAGAAAAGTCTTTGGAAGTCACAGGGGACTCCTCCTTTGGATGATACTGCGCATGGGCATCTGCTCCATCCCCAGATTGGTTTTTTTCCGCCTCCGGCTCGGATGTGTTTCCAGCGCTCCGTGTTGGAACTGATTTTCCTTCGGCGCGCAATCCTCACCAACATCAACATTATAGTTTCGAACACGTTTCCAGTCGACGCTACTCTTCAACATCGAAGCCTTCGATTCCAATCGTCTACGACGGCCTTCGGGCCTAACTATGCCTCGACTCCAGCTCATGGAAAGGACGCCCTTTAAAAAGTCTCCTCAATGTGGGTCGAAGTTTCCCCACACCGACCTTCATGAGGTGTGTAACCTTTGCCTCTCCCCGCAGCACAAGGCCAGAGACTGTTCCGCTTGTGCCTCCTTGCGCTCCAAGAAGACGATCCGGGACTGAAGAACAATTGCTCGATCTTCAGCTCCAATTCCAGACGACATCTTCGAAGAGGGTGTCGACGTCCCAGAACAACATGGCGTCAACCGCAACTCCGAGGCAGAACATTCCGAAGTCGAGGACATCACTCCAGCGGGGCGTGAGTAAGGCCGTCAACCCCGACCCTTCCTCGACACATTCAAAAAAGGCTTCGGTCACACCCTCACCCTCGGGCTCTGGTGCACACCGGGACACTGCTTCTACTGCCCCGCCTTCGGGATCGGATAAGAAGCTCACTAAGCCTTCATGCGGCTCGGGCTCAAGTCTGCCTCCCCCCGGTGCCGGCGCACACCTACCGGGGCCAAAAAAGACATCGTCAGCTGCCATGCCGGCATCGAAACAATCGGCGCCGAAGCATACTGCTAGTCCCTCGGCACCGAAACCCAGGTCGGAACCACGCAAACACGCTTCGGATTCAAAGAGACCACCAGAATCGAAAAAACCTTCGGATCCGTACAATACATCGGAACCGATTAAAATTATCGGAGCCGAAAACACCATTAAAGACATTGCCAAACAACGCTCTTTAAAACCAAAAGAAGCCGGTTCGGTGCCGAAACCTCCCTCCACACCAAAAGATCGGCCTCCTGCAGAAGACTTATGTCACCCAGACCCTGCACAAAAGACGCTGGTTAAAGATCCAACCACCGGTCGACTAACTCTAAGTTAAAAAACGACCACGGGATACACCTGCACCAGCTCCTCATCCAAAGAAGGACATGGCTACCTTTCCTCTCCTTCCCCTTCTCCTCCACCCATACCATCACCACCTGCTCCCCTACCACATCATTCCCCTTCATCCTCTATCATACCAGATGATGACAACAGGGATGATAGCTCTGATGATATAGGGGGTAATGCAGATGATCTATCTATTCCTCCAGGCTCACCTGACCCTTGAAAAGATTAGAACACCCCAGACATCCCAAATGTCCCTCAGGACGATATATACCCCTCTAGGCCTTCCCCACCAGAAGACACTATGGGCTTTAATCGGCTAGTACACAGAGCTGCGCAGTATCATGGGGTGGACATGCATACAGACCCTGTAGATGAAGATTTCCTAGTGGATACCTTTGATAATGCACAAAGGTCCTCATCCATTTTACCCATGCTTAAAGGAGTGATTAGGCATGCTCCTGAAGTCTTCAAAGACCCAGTTAGAACTCTGGTCATTAACCTACGAATGGAGAAAATATATAAAGCTGCCCCTTCAGACCCAGCATATATTAAAGGCCCAGTACCACTTGACTCGCTTGTGGTTTCCAATGCACGCAAAAGAGCAAACTCACAAACATCAGGTGAAGCTCCCCCACCAGATAGTCCAAGCTCCTTGACGCATCAGGGAAAAGAACGGCGTCTCAAGCAGCAAACATGTGGCGTATTGCCAATACACAAGCATTATTGGCAAGATATGATCGGGCACATTATGACGAATTAGAATCACTAATGCAGCACCTCCCTGATAAGTATTAAGATAGAGCAAATGAGCTTATCCAAGAAGGGAAAAATATTATAAACAACTCCATTCGTTGTGCACTAGATGCATCGGACACTGCCTCCAGAGCAGTGAAGACCAGTGTTTTGTTGCGTAGACATGCTTGGCTACGCATATCAGGGTTCAAACCTGAAGTCCAAAGTGCTATACTTAACCAACAATTCGATGAGCAACACTTATTCGGACCCAATGTAGATGTATCCCTTGAAAAGATGAAAAAGGATGCAGATACAGCCAAATCTATGGGAGCCTTGCAGTCGCAGGCTCCCAGACGTTCATTTCTCAGCTCATCTTACAGAGGCGCCAGCAGGGGATACTCTTCAGACACACCTCCACCTCGTACAAAGCCCCCACACAATCCACCTATAGTAGGGGCTACCAAAGGGGTGGTTACAGAGGTAACAACAATAAGGGCAGAGGTAAAAACAACAACTCCCGCTCTGCCTCTACTCCTACCCAATGATTTGATTTGGGATTTATAAAGCGCGCGATTGCCCATGGGCGTCTTGGTGCTATGTAATGACTTCCCTCCCCTTCCCGCGCCCCATTCCACTCCTGTCGGGGGAAGGCTACAACAATACCTACCAGCCTGGGAAAACATCACATCAGACAGGTGGGTGCTTAAAATAATTCAGTCAGGTTACTGTCTAGAGCTAACATCCACCTCCCCAAACATACCACCCAGACAGCGACCAATGTCACAGGAACATTTGACACTGCTCAGACAGGAAGTTATATCCCTCCTGCAGAAAAAATGAAATAGAAATAGTCCCAATGCATCAGCAAAACAAGGGAGTATACTCCCTATATTTCTTAATCCCAAAGGACGGATCTCTAAGGCCTATCCTAGACCCCAGTCCTCTACACATTTACATACAGTCGGATCATTTTCATATGGCCACACTCCAGCAAGTCCTTCCACTCCTCTTACAAACTACTTCCTTGTCACTCTAGATCTCAAGGTCGCCTACTTCCACATTCCCATCCACACAGCGCACAGAAAATATCTGAGATTTGTGCTAGACGGTCAGCACTACCTGTTCCAAAGTACTCCCGTTCGGAGTCACAACAGCACCAAGGGTGTTTACCAAATGCCTAGCAGTAGTGGCAGCACACTTAAGACCACATATTCACGTCTTCCCATATCTAGAGGACTGGCTCGTAAAAGCCAGCTCATACAGCCAGTGTGTACAACACACACCACAATTCAACTGCTCCACACTTAGGATTCACAGTAAATCACACCAAGTCACATCTGCAACCGTCACACATACAACAATATCTCGGCGCTACAATAAACACCCAACTGACATTAGCCTATCCCTCTCCAGCCAGGATAACAAGTGTACAAACTCTCCTAACAAGATTCAAACTGCAACACACGCTCCCAGCTCGAGTGTTCATGCAGCTTATAGGAATCATGGCATCATGCATATTCATAGTACCTCACGCAAGACTGAAAATGCGTCCACTTCAAGAGTGCTTAGCATGCCAATGGAACCAGGCTCAGGGTCAATTAACAGACCTAGTGTTGGTAGACAGTCGGACTCATCGCTCTCTGCAGTGGTGGAGCACCAAAAACCTTTCAAAGGTGTGGTAAATAAATAAATTACCGGTACTATTTTTTTATGCATTAACGGAAAAAGGATAGCTCAATAAATGAGAGGCAGAGTCCGTGGTATCTGAGTCATACGGGCTTTAATTAAGTGGCTCGAGCCAATGGACATCGGGTTCCATCACCTACTAAGGTTCAGGAAGGGACAATCTTGACCTCGATCTCAACATTTCATTAACATCATACAGTATATATAGTAAAACAGTACAGTTGCATCGAATACAGTAGGCGTAACAAGTGAAAAAGAAAGATAAGAACATATGGGCGTGAAAAGAAGGCGTGCACAGGGCGTGCACGGAGGTGTGTGATGTAGACGTCACAGAAGTGTCATAAATGGATGGACACATGGAGGGGGCTTCATGGGCAGCTTGAACCTTTGACCTACTGGTGCGCGCAAAACGAGTCATGACGTGTAACTGGGGAGAGCTGGGGGGCGCTGACTCCTAGCACTAGTAGAGGAGACTGAAGTCTGGGATGTCAGAACGACCTGTACCTATAGCATATCTGATATCTTGTGTTTAGAGTACATGTTGCTTGATTCTAAAAGTCATCAGGGCAAAGGCTACTTGTCACTAAAGCTAGTGTATGCATATATTTCTTTATGTATTGCGTGAGCTATGAATCTTCTAGGGATACTAATTCAGTAAATCACTTGCATGGAGACAGAATGACTGGACTGTAGACGGATATGTTTATCCTGTTCGTTAGCTAGGAATGTGAAACCGGGGAGCTGAATAGATAACTGTAGGCATAATATATTCTTGGCAGGCCAGGCCGAGCCGGGCACCGCGCTGCTTGGCAGGAAGTAAGGGAAGGGTCAGGGATGCGGGCGGGGCTGCATCTCTCGGAGTGGTTCAGGAGGCTTGAGGCCTGGATCTCGTGTCCGGGCCCCGTGGAGCCCTAGAAACGGGTGCATCTCGATGCTTTAACGTGCACAATGTAAATTCGTTGGCAACATAGGCCTGAAAGCCTAATTCATGTTGCTTCACGGGGGACTGGATAACTGACATACTAACGTTGGACGCAACTGTAAATGCGTCTTTATATTCGGTCATGGAGGGAAAATGCATAGAAATCATGCATCTATATTACATGTTGGGGAACACGTAGGGACACATAGCAGGGCAAAATTCAATTTTCCTCATTCCCTCCTTGTTCCCTACGTTCCCTTCAGGAAACATCAATATTCATGAGACCATCTATCTGTTCATACAGCATCATTTGCTCGTCTTTTTTCTTTTGGGCATGGGATTGTCGACGTGGAATACAAGATGTAGCGCACAAGCCGCAAATCGCTGGGCCACATTGTAAACAGAGACAACAACTGAATATGATCATTACTACTACTCCCAGGAATGACAGTACTTTTCATCCCCAGGCAGATATTACACTCCAGAGCCAGCCGGACGAAGTCCAGGTGCCTGGATTCTGGTGTAGCTGATGAGCTATTTTATGAAGTCTAGTTATTGCTGAATACACAGACGGTGCGTTATTAGGAATGAAAACGCAACAACTAGATCCGATGACTCTACAAGCTCCGCCCCTATCGGCCAGGATGACGTCAAGGACAAGGCGGTTCTGAAGAACAACAAATCTCATAGCAGACTGTTCTTCTGTTAAGTTACCTAGGGCAGAAGTAGTCTCATTCACTACTGCTTCAAGGGTTCTGGTTAACCTGCGTATTAATTTACTATTCTGGACGGGACCTATGAAGAAAAAGAAACCTTTATTGAAATCCGTATACTGTTCCAATGCAGTTTGTCTGATCGACAATTGGGGACTCAATCTCCCTTCTATGTCTGACGTGTACTAGATGTGTATTTCGGTGATAATCGGATGGGGCTAGGAAAACTGGCGGCAATAGGAATGCAATGTAACATGTTCCATCCCAATCTAGGGGCAAACGTACATAAGCGGTCTGACCACATATAAAGTAGGAATGACGTGAAGCCTTGAAAACAGACTTCCCTTTGTCACTGTACTCGACCACAGTAGTACAATCACTGTGTCCTAGATGTACTGAACCATTCCTTCTAACACATAATTCGCCTTTCACTGGTAGAACTGTTATAGAAGGCGAGTCTGAATTAGTCTCGGACTGAACATTCAAAACCATGAGGTTAGAGGAAAAATTCACTAGATCATATACTTCATTTTCTAGATCTATCCCTATCCTATGGGGAAGACCGTCCTTGTCTGGGAAACAGGTTTGATTCATAACTGTATTCAGAAGGGACTTATCGTCTAAAGATGACGTTAATGTAAACCATGCTCCACACGAACCATTGTGTGAAAACGGATAGGGAAAGAGTGGCAGAGCTCCCTTCACTGTCTGGTAAGGGGGAAGTCGACCACATACCCAGCAATTAGTGGCATTGCTGGTCTGGTGCAAATAGTGTAACATACGAATAAAAGTATTGTTGCGCATTGCAAGTCGATAGGATAACTCGTGAGGGGGTAGTTCACTAAATGTGTGCTCTACTGTATCATTAGAGGAAAGGTGTACATGTGAATCCAGAGGAGGAAAGAATACGTGTAACATACAACTTATACATGTGATCGTAAGACTCAGAATAAACATAAACAATAATGTAACGATGCATCTGCTTCGGAGATTTTTACAATATTTCATTTTCTTGAGGTTTCGTCTATCTCTCTCACTATGTGGGTCTATCTCATACATGTCAGAAACCTGTCTAACCGCTTCACCCGAGGGGGACTTAAACAATTAAACGCTGTCTGACTTACTAGACCTCAATTTGATTTTATACTCCTGCTGCGGAGTTTTCTCTAACAGGGGAAGTTTAGAGTCAGTATCGGGGCAGTCCTTGAAAAAAGTCTTTGGACGCAGTCCATGGAAACGCTTGATGTGACTGGAATGGAGCCAGCCTTTTCTTCCTTCTAGCTTTACGGCGGTCCTCGTGGTCATCAGAACGAGTTTTGGCTCCTTCCAGCGGGGCTCCAGAGGACTTGAGCGATCAAAATTCCGAACGAGATCTCCTGGAACGACCTCGTGCGGTTTCACCTGGGTGTTGTCCGGAAAGGCAGCCGCGACCTGTGAACGACAAGAGAGTAGTGCAGACATCAAGGAAGCTAGGTAATCTGTCAGCATGTTACTGTCAACATCGGTGATTTTACGAGGCATAGGTGTACCCCACATGTTCGGGGGACGACCGAATACAACTTCGTATGGTGACAAACCAGATCTGGAGTGAGCGACCATTCGCATATAGAAGAGGGCAATCGGCAGGGCTACCATCCAATCTACACCTTTTTCGGCACAGACCTTCGCTAGTCGTGTTTTCAGAGTATGATTGTGTCGCTCGACGAGGCCAGCTGCCTTGGGGTGTCGTACGCAGTGGAATTTCCACTGGTACCCTAACAGAAGTGATACCTGTTTCATGAGTTCGGACGAGAATGGCTGTCCGTTATCTGAATACACGACACGGGGTAAACCGTATCGAGGGAAAAACTCACGTACCAGCTGCTTAGCAGTGGTCACGGCAGTATAATCTGGAACTGGATATGCTTCTGTCCATCTGGACAAAGCGCATACAACTACGAGGACATACTTGAATCCTCGACATCGATCCATCTGGATATAGTCCATCTGGAGGACTTCAAAAGGATGGTCAGGAGGATGAAATCCACCTTGTTCCACGGGAACACCTTTACCTGGATTAAACTGACAACAGATCATGCAGGTACGCACTTTCTGCTTCGCTGCTGCTCGTAAATGCTTGTTAAACCAGAGGTTCTGGATGCTGTCTAACATGGCTTTTTCTCCTAAGTGTGCTGGACTATGTGCTGTATTAATGATGACTTGAACCATAGTCGGGGAGAAACCATGTGGCTTTTCCCTTCGTCAACCATCCCTGATCTGTCTGGACCCCTCCTTGTTCAGACCATTTCTTGATTTCGTCTGGAGTAGCATGTGTCTGTATGTCTAGTACATCTTGTGTAGGGTCTTTAACTGTCATACAAGTCGTCAGGACTGGAACGTCTGTCTTTATCGTGTCAGCTGGAATGTCTGGAGTCTGAGCTGTAAGCTTGGCTGTTCGATCTGCCAGGTCGTTACCCTGGGAAATGGTGTCAGTGACTTTCGTATGTGCTTTGCACTTCATAATGGCTATAGCTGTAGGTAAATGTATTGCTTCTAACCGGGCTTGAATGAGGGGGCCATGCTGAATCTTGGCTCCATGAGAAGTCATAAAACCTCTTTCTTGCCAAAGGACTCCAAAGTCGTGAACGACTCCGAATGCATAACGTGAATCTGTATATATGTTTACTTTCAGGTTCTTGGCTCGTATGCAGGCTTGGGTCAGAGCGATGAGCTCTGCTGCTTGAGCAGACAGGGTGTCAATACGATGTGTTTCTATAACTTCAGTTTCAGTAGTCACTGCATATGCTGCTACTAACTCTCCTGTACTTGTTCTCATACATGAACCATCCACATAAAGTGTCAGGTCTGGGTCAGGTAATGCAATGTCCGTCAAGTCTTGTCTTGGCTTCGTCATGGTGTTAATAACTTCCACACAGTCATGTGCGGCAGGATTTGAGGTAATCAAGGGTAACAGTGTAGCAGGGTTTAATATGTTGCATCGTCTGATCTCTATGTGTGGCTGAAACAGTGTCAGTTTGTATCCTGTCAATCGTGCTATGGTCAAGTGCTGAGTCTGTGTTCGGTTTAAAAGAACTTCCACGGAGTGTGGAACTTGTACTGTCAAGGGATGTCCTAACACTATAGAATCACTCTGTCTGATAGCTAAAGCTGTGGCTGCAACTGATTTGAGGCACGCAGGCAAAGCCTGGGCTACTGGATCTAATGTGCTAGAAAAATAAGCACAAGGCTTGTGTTGTCCTGCTTGATCTTGTGTGAGAACAGATAATGCTGTACCATCGCGTTCAGTGACAAAAAGTGTAAAAGGTTTACTGTAGTTTGGTGTCGCTAAAACAGGTGCTTGACATAAAACATTCTTTAATTCATCGAAAACAAGTGTATGTTCCTGGGTCCAAGGGAAGACAGTCGATGTCGCTGCCTCCTGTGTTGTCAACTGTATCAGTGGCTTGGCTAGATATGCGTACTGAGGGATCCATTGTCTGCAGTAAGAAGTAAGGCCGATAAAAGCTCGTACCTCCTTCTGTGTCTTGGGCTGTGGAAGATGTGCTATTAACTGGATACGGTCGGGTGTCAGCTGTCTACCCCTCTTGGACAGCAAGTGTCCAAGGTATACCACTTGCTGGACACAGAATTGCAGTTTCGAAGGGGACACCTTGTGCCCCATTTCTGCCAGAAAATACAAGACTGTCAGTGACGCACGTTCGCAGTCACGTTCTGTACGGGCTGTGATCAATAGGTCATCAACGTACTGGAGCAGGGCAGTGTCAGTTGGCATGTGAATACTATCTAGTTGTCGTTTCAGTGCCTGACTGTAAATACTAGGACTTTCTGTGAACCCTTGAGGTGCACGTGTAAATTTATAACTTCTTCCATTTAAACAGAATCCGAAAAGGAACTGGCTGTCTGGATGGATGGGGACACTAAAGAAGGCGTTCTTAAGATCGATGACAGTAAAGAACGCTGCTTCGGAATCAATGGCAGTCAATAGGGAAGAGATATCTGGAACCACTGGGTACTGGGGTATGATACATTTATTAAGTTCTCGAAGGTCAATCACTAGTCTGTAGACTGGAGGTGCATTTGGGTCAGTACGTTTAAGGATCGGAATGATCGGAGAATTACATACATTGGAGTCAGTTTCTACAACCACTCCTTGAGCAATGAGCTCGTCAATAATTTTCGATAAGGCTGTTAAGCCTCAGGTGGCAACTTGTATTGCCGGATTCGGGGTAGTACAATTTCTAGTTTCAGAGTGACACGATATGGTGTAATGTGCATATAGCCTACATCAGTAGGACCTTGCGCCCATAAATGCTGTGGTATATTCAGTAATCTTGGATCAAAATCTCTTAACACATAATGTCCTTTAAAATCACGTAAAAACGATCTCACTCCTTCCGGAGAACAACAAATCACTGCACCTAGTTCTTTCAATGTTTTAATACCAAGTAAGTTTTCTGGACATGATTTCGTAAGTAACAAGTCTGTAGTCCGGGACAATGGACCAACTTCTAGGGAAACTGGTTTCGATATTTCATTAACAATAGGCTTTCCTGAAAAACCCAGGGAAACATTTCTTGAGCCTGAGAGAGGAGCCCCTGGAACCTCGTCATGACTGATGGTAGTCCTACTTGCCCCTGTATCAATCAGAAATTTTCTGTCTTTCCCTAATACTTGGCTGTGTACATAGGGACCCTCTTGATCTACAGGAACCTCGATGAGAAGCAAGCCAACCTCCCTCTCTAGGCTGTTTCATGAATACTGCTGATATTCCGGATAATCTGACTGTGCATACTGGTACATCTGCTGTGTAACGTGTTGTGTGGCAGCTATAGGCTGCGGTACTGTAACTGTCTGTTGTGCGTTCTGCGGTGGTTGCGTGTTTTGTGGAACATGTTCCTGTCTAGGAGGACGCGGTCTCTCTTTCGTCTTACCAGTAGCTATGTTATGTTTCAGAACGGCACATTCGTTTATATAGTGACCTGGCTGTTTACAGTAATTGCATGTCCCTTTAACAGGAGCTGCAGAATGACTGGTCTGAGTCGTACCCCTCTTCTGACTATCCACTGGAACAGACTGTGCAACTAGTACTTTCATTTTCGTGTCTTTCATACGTCTCTTTTCGTGTTCTTGCTCTTCTCTGATCCGGTTCTGGTGGTACTGTAACATTTGTAACATTTGGGACGGGGTATTAGCTTGCCAGGTACTCTCAACTTTCCGTACTCGATTTTTAACTTGTGGTAAAGAGTTCTCTACTAATTTGGTAACAAAAAGATGTGGATACGATTCACTACTTGTTTTCAAGCCGCTATTAATAATGAAACATTTTTCAAATCTAGAATAAAAGTCACTAGTGTCTTCGTCTTGTTTCTGTTTACAGGCTGAGATAGCATCCCAGTCTTCCTTTTTCGTGGTTAGTAATCTTGGCAAGACTTGTATTAACAACTCGGGCGATGCTTTGGCTTTTTCCCCGAGACCGGTACCAGGAACTCGTGTTTTATCTTCGTTCTCTAATTCTGCCCAGTCAATCTTTTTCTCTCCCACCTCCCATTCTTTTTCTTTAAGTTTTTCATATATGCCCGCAGGCAACAGGACCTTTAACATTTTAATGATATCGGGATACGTGTATTCTCCCATGCGGAGCATGTCTTTTAATTCATGGTGGAACCCTGCTGGATCTTTATCGTGACAGGGCACTAACTTTTTCATTTCCAGTAGTTCTATTTTCGTTAAAGGGGTGTAAACAAATACTCTTTCGAGCGCACCTCCCGTTCCCTTAACAGGATGCACTTCTCGCAAAGGATTCTGTCTGTCTATGTAATATGTCTTCCTTACTGGGGGTGGAACAGGAACAAAATGTGGAGTCAGGAACGTTCTGTATTTGTGGCGTTGTTCTAAAATGACATTAATCAAATCGGTTCCTAGGCCTTTCCATCTGTTTAGGAGTAATTCGTCCAATACATTATATAAGGGACCTGGATCAGAATGCTGATTTTCGTACAGTGTAATGAGGTGCTGGATCATGTACATACCCACCAGTCGCTGTTCGTCTGGTGGAAGATTCAGAAACGTTTTGGCCACTACTTCGTCTTTAAATGTGCTAGAATTACTAGTCCATTGAACTGCTGATCGGGCTAGTTCCTGTTCATGCATGGTACTAAGCTCACTGTAACCTATTCGTTGTTTCAGAACTCTGTCGGTAGCCTGGAATAAATGTTCAAGAGAACACTGTTCTGGTACGGGAGGAAGAAAAGTTTTCTTACATTCTAGGCGTGTGGATCTGTCAAAAGGTCTCGCCCTACCTACGTACGCTATTCTATCTGGGTTGTCTGTGTCTACATCTTCGTCTGAAGTGTCATTCTCTTTCTCGGGTTCTCTTGTTGCTTTCTCCCTTTCGTGTATGCCTAGAATTTCTTTACGAATCTTTCTATACATGGATTCTATACAACCTTGTTTACTGTGTTTTCCGTCTGCTATGTTGTCACTCCATTTTGTCAGGACTTTCATCTCGTCTTTATCTTTACCAGGCTGGTCTTGTTCTCTTATTAAACAATTTATCAAAAACTGTAAGATCATATTTTGAGTCTCGACTTTCCTGTGGGCCATAGCCTCGTGAATACTTTCTGGTCTTTCCCCTGTTCTGATGAAATGATATATTCTGTCTAAATGTTCCCTCATTTCCGGTATGATAGTCAAATAGCTTGCAACTCGTCGTAGACGTACGGAATATAATATCATGTGATCTTCGCCTGGTACTGGATCATATCTACAATCAGTAAGGTATTGTTTGAGGGCTGCGTATGTAGCCACTTTTGGCGTACGTTGTAATGCTACGTCTCTTAGCGTCATTCGTTTTACTTGAGGCGGGGTGATAGGAATACCTCCCCCTGCTCCTCCGGAACTAGAATTGTCAACTAATACTGGATGTGCCGTCGCTGGTAATGTGACTGGTAAAGTAGGCATACGTAATGTGGGTTGGTCCTGGGTCACTGGTGGATTAAAAGGATTCCCGGGACCAGTGGCTGGAGGAACAGTAATTGCGTTATCAACAGGGTTTTGAGGTTGAGCAGGCGGAGGAGGACGCGGATTTGTATATTCTGGGACAGTATCGTCTAAATAGGAAGAAAGGAAAATTTCAGCTGCGGTCGGTTTATGACGTAGCTTAGTCGGGATCAATGGTGGCGGTAAATTACAAGGTGCTTCCGGGGTCGCCTCAGGCAGGCCCTCGGCGAGAAGGGGATACATGCCTTTAATAAGGGCATTTCTTTGTCTGTCTAACTGTTCTGCTCTAACTCGTTCACCTTCTTCTAGTAGTTCCCTTTCTTGGGCTTTTTCTGATGATTCCCTACTTAGTTCTGCTTTTCTGATTTCCTTTTCTGTTCTTTTATGTGATTCTTTACGCCACAATTCTATGGCATCCTTCTGGGATTGTCTGGCTTTCTTTTTCCATAATGCTTCCTCTACTCTCATGATGCACTCAGCATCCCAGGTTCCTGAAACAGGCCATCTATATTTCTCTTCCAGATTTTTGGTATAGTCTACCCATAAGTCTAAGTACAATATGGCATCTAAGCCATGTTTATGATACATGAAATGTCCGGGACTGTCCCTAGGTGGGACAGGAACTGATTCTTCGAGTATCCCTTTTCTGGTTCCTATCTGACGTAACTTTGAAAACAGAGGCATATTTGAACGTACTCGAACTTGAACACAATACACAATGAACACAGTAATGAATAGCAAAACAAATCATTCATACCACGACATCAAAAACACATTAAAAACAGTTCGAACAGATACTACCTAGTACATTGAAAACATAATACTGGAAATCTCGAGAGACTATACTAGAAAACAGAATTACTGGATGCACTGCTAAAACAGTACAGAACATACCGGTCTCATAAAGAGACACGTCATACCGTATCCACCTAGGTGAACACGTCGGAGCGGATCTGTGTACCCAAACCCGTCTGGACCGGGCACAAATTAATGAACCCATCTGGATGCGTTCCCAGCAACGGTACTCACCGGGAAGCAAAACTGAAGGCCTCGGAAACTGGACTGGACTGGGCTGCTACGACGTCTGGTTACTGCTACGCACTACGCATGCGCTTCGGGCTTCGGAAGCAGGTGGGTCTCTGGATACCTCGGACCTTGCTCTCTCGGCTTGGGCTCTGGTCGGGACTCTCCGCCTTCCTCACCGCCTCGTCTGGATGCTGGACCGCAGTCTCCGTCTCCTCCGTGGGCCTGAGGGAGTTTTAGCAGGAAAACCTGCAGGTGCGCAGAAGGGGTCCGTCACGGCTGTAGAAGGGGTCAGGGGGCCTGCGTTACATCGCTGGCGCGTGGGGAAGGGGACGTCCCTATTCGGGCGCCATTATGTGGTAAATAAATAAATTACCGGTACTATTTTTCTATGCATTAACGGAAAAAGGATAGCTCAATAAATGAGAGGCAGAGTCCGTGGTATCTGAGTCATACGGGCTTTAATTAAGTGGCTCGAGTCAATGGACATCGGGTTCCATCACCTACTAAGGTTCAGGAAGGGACAATCTCGACCTCGATCTCAACATTTCATTAACATCATACAGTATATATAGTAAAACAGTACAGTTGCATCGAATACAGTAGGCGTAACAAGTGAAAAAGAAAGATAAGAACATATGGGCGTGAAAAGAAGGCGTGCACAGGGCGTGCACGGAGGTGTGTGATGTAGACGTCACAGAAGTGTCATAAATGGATGGACACATGGAGGGGGCTTCATGGGCAGCTGGAACCTTTGACCTACTGGTGGGCGCAAAACGAGTCATGACGTGTAACTGGGGAGAGCTGGGGGGCGCTGACTCCTAGCACTAGTAGAGGAGACTGAAGTCTGGGATGTCAGAACGACCTGTACCTATAGCATATCTGATATCTTGTGTTTAGAGTACATGTTGCTTGATTCTAAAAGTCATCAGGGCAAAGGCTACTTGTCACTAAAGCTAGTGTATGCATATATTTCTTTATGTATTGCGTGAGCTATGAATCTTCTAGGGATACTAATTCAGTAAATCACTTGCATGGAGACAGAATGACTGGACTGTAGACGGATATGTTTATCCTGTTCGTTAGCTAGGAATGTGAAACCGGGGAGCTGAATAGATAACTGTAGGCATAATATATTCTTGGCAGGCCAGGCCGAGCCGGGCACCGCGCTGCTTGGCAGGAAGTAAGGGAAGGGTCAGGGATGCGGGCGGGGCTGCATCTCTCGGAGTGGTTCAGGAGGCTTTAGGCCTGGATCTCGTGTCCGGGCCCCGTGGAGCCCTAGAAACGGGTGCATCTCGATGCTTTAACGTGCACAATGTAAATACGTTGGCAACATAGGCCTGAAAGCCTAATTCACGTTGCTTCACGGGGGACTGGATAACTGACATACTAACGTTGGACGCAACTGTAAATGCGTCTTTATATTCGGTCATGGAGGGAAAATGCATAGAAATCATGCATCTATATTACATGTTGGGGAACACGTAGGGACACATAGCAGGGCAAAATTCAATTTTCCTCAAAGGGCCGACCGTTTCTAGAGCCAGTTCCTCAAATAATCATGACAGCGGACGCGTCGCTCTGGGGAGCTCACCTACTGCATCACACCATGCAAGGCAGGTGGACACCGCAACAAAAGTTACTCCACATCAACCACTTAGAGTTGCTAACTGTTTTTCTAGCCCTAAAAGCATTCCAAAAACAAGCATCAGGCAAAGCTGTCTTAGTCCGCACAGACAATATGACAGCCATGTACGACATAAACAAACTCTGGGGAACACACTCTCTGCAGCTCTGTTAGCACAGCAGATATGGAGATGGGCTATATCACTAAAGATCTTCCTCTTAGCCCAACACGTTCCAGGAGTACAAAACACCATAGCAGATCTGCTAAGTCGACAGACACAGCAGATCCACGAGTGGAAACTTCATCCGCAAGTTCAACCGTTCTTTCAATTGTGGGGACAACCTCAGATAGACTTCTTCGCCACTCACGAAAACGCAAAATGCCCATTCGCTGCCAGATATCCGCACCCGCTATCCAAAGGCAATGCGATATGGATTAACTGGTCAGGACAATTTGCGTACGATTTTCCTCCTCTCCCACTACTTCTGTTAGTGGTACGCAAGCTACAGCAACATTCCCTAACACTCATTCTAGTTGCTCCAACTTGGGCCAGACAAGCGTGGTACACCACGCTGCTGCAACTATCTGTGGTACCGCACCAGAAACTAAGCCTATCTCCATGCCTATTAACACAGAACCATGGAGAAATCAGACACCCAGACCCAGCTCAGCTCAACCTAGCGATCTGGCTCCGGAAATCATAGTTTGGTTACCTCAACCATCCTCCAGAATGTATGAACGTTATTAAAGAAGCTAGACGTCCTACTACTAGAGCATGTTATGCTGCTAAGTGGAAACGGTTTGTGATATACTGTCAAAACAACCACATAAATCCTTTAGATCTGTCTATTCAACACATCATAGGATGCCTATTACACCTTCAAAAGTGTAATTTAGCCTACACGTCTATCAGACTACACCTTGCTGCCATTGCAGCATACTTACAAAACAGACAACATCTATCTCTTTTTAGAGTCCCTGCTATAAAAGCTTTCATGGAAGGACTCAAAAGAATAATCCCTCCCAGAACGCCACCTTCACCAGTGTGGAACTTAAACATTGTTCTCACATGGGTTCGAGGCATGTGGGCTGCTGAATTCATATTTATAGCATAGATCGCCGCCTAGTGTTGGGTCCGGATGATTGCACATTGTTGTCCTGGAAGAACCTTCGAAGTATCACGAGATAGGTGGCTCCTCCCCTGGACTACAGTGCGCATGGGCATCGACTCCATCCCCAGATTGTTTTTTTCCGCCATTGGGTTCGGATGCATATTGGATCACTCTAGTTCAGATTCAATAGAAACTTTCTTTTCGGCCCGAGGGCCTTCCTATATCGTCGGTATTGTCTTGCGATCGGTGCCCAGATCTGTTCCGTCTCAGTTCGCGACTCCTCTGGACGTCAGACTCGGGTAGCTCTTCGGTGCTCGAGGCCCAGTCGACGCAACCAGACTGATTCGACGAACCATCATGGAACGGAGCCCGTTCAAAAGGTGCCCCGTGTGCAACTCAAAGTTTCCCCACATTGACGTCCACCCTGTGTGCAACAAGTGCCTGTCGCCGGATCACGATGAAGCCAACTGTATGGCTTGTTCTCGTTTCCTCTCCAAGAAGAAGATTCGACTTCGGCGCGTGGCGCGCCAGGAGGCCCAGCAGACGGCGCCTGACCCGGTGAACATTTTCGATACCGAAGGAGAAGAGGCAGACGTGCAGGACGATCGAGAGCCGATTTCCCCTCCAGCGGCAGAGATCGACTCCAACTATGACGCAGACGTTGAAATGCTCGATGCAGAAGACATCGTCGACTAGGTAGGAGACGACGATGGGGCCTTTGGGGCCACGGAAGATAGCTCAAGCGAGGAGCTATGCCCCGTTCAGACAATTGCTACGGCTCAGGTCGAGGGATCGCCACATGGCCTTACCCAAGATCTTGCACCCAATTCCACGGTCTCGCCTCCGGGCCCGGCTACGGACACTTCTAAAGAGCCGCCATTGGTCAAATCGAAACCGAAAGAGAAAGCTTCGGTCTCGACAAAACCGAAAGTGATAGAGGCACCGTCGAAACAGAAAGTGCCTGTCGCCCTGGTCGGCTCCACGTCTTCTGACCTGTCGGTGCATACAAAGCCAAAGAAGGTTGTCGAGCCGGTGAAGTCGCTCAAGAGCGTCGAGCCGAAGACTGGGACACCGAAAGCGCTTGTCAAGGTCGTCGACCCGAAGACTTCGGCGCCCAGGGCCGTCGACACAGTCAAAGGACTCGGAACTACAAAGGTTGTCGATCCTGCGCGTCGGCCAGACAAGGCCAAAAGTACTGCGACCCTCTAGTGCGCGCATGGTGGTGGCTCGAAGGCACCTGTCGAGTCGACGCAGCCGTCCACGTCCTTCACAAAGCAGGTGTCGGACTCATTGAAGCGCATCAGAGACAAGGCTTCCGCTGTCGATCCGAAGGATACTTCCACGCCGAAGCCTGCCGCCAAACGGCAAAAGTCGACGGCGCCGATTCAGTTCACGCTGCCACCGAAAGTAGCGCCGAAGGCGTTCGCGCCCAAGAAGGTCGTCGAGGCGTCCATGAAGGTGACCACGGGGCCAAAGCCTACCCCTGCAGTTCTAGGCACAAAGCATCGACAACCCCTGCTGGAGGAGCAGTCGGAACAATTTATCGACGCCGACACCGGTAAACTTTCCATTTACAAGCGAAAGATCACACCAGCACAGCCTATGAAGTTCTACACAATTCCTTTAAAGAAGAAGGATTCCACGGATTCCCCCGTTCTTGTTGAACTGATAACTCCGCGTGGTCAGGACACTGCCCCGATCTCGCCCAATTACTCAGATGTGGAGGCTGGGGAAGCTGACTTTGATGAGTACAAATACCCTGCCGACACTGATCCTGAAGATCAACATGACACATGGGCAGATGATGCAGACCCAGGGGATCCACAAACTGCCCCAGACACTCGTGTATACTGTCAAAACCTCACCTACTGAGGACTCTGCGGCATTTAATGCGCTTATTGAGAGGGCAGCCAAAAATCATGACGTCCAGCTCCATGCTGACCCTATTGAAGTGGACTTTCTGTTTGACACCTTTTCCACCTCTGAAAAGACCGTAAAGACTCTACCTATGTTGAAGGGGGTCTTGAAGCATGATGCAGACATTTTTAAAGAACCCACACGTGCCATGGTTATAAACCCAAGAATTGAAAAAAAGTACAAGCCGGCGCCTGGCGACCCTACCTACTTCAAGGGCTTACCCGTTGGACTCTCTAGTTGTTTCTAATGCCCGGAAGAGGGCAAATTCACAGACTACTTGTGATGCTCCTCCCCCTGACAAGGAATCTAAAGTGCTAGAAGCATCAGGGAGGAGGGTGGCGGCTCAGGCAGCCAATATCTGGCGCATTTCTAACACTCAGGCACTCTTGGCCAGATATGACAGGGCACATTACGATACCCTTGAAACCCTGTTACAACACTTGCCAGATGAATATAAGGAGGCAGCAGAGATGCTCATTCAAGAAGGGAAGCTCATCTCCAATGCTTCTATTAAGTGTGCACTGGACGCGGCGGACACCGCGGCCAGGGCCATCAACACAAGTGTAATGCTGCGGCGTCAGGCCTGGCTCAGAATCTCCCGGTTCAAGCCGGAGATACAAACCACCATCCTAAATCAGCCTGTGAACCCTGATCACTTATTTGGACCAGAGGTGGACACCACCCTGGAAAAAATAAAAAAGGACACAGACTGCAAAGTCTATGGGGGCTCTCCAGTCCCAGCAGTTCAGGGGTAGTACTTTTCGTCGCTCAGGCAATAGAGGCCAGCTGCCCCAGCAAACACAGTACAATAAAAGTGGCGCGCAAACCACGTACAACAAACAAAGTAGAAGTGGCTATCGTGGGAACAGCGCAAAAGGCAGAGGTCGTGGAAACAGCTCCCGATCCTCCACCGCCAACAAACAGTGATGCCTTGTCACTGCCCCCCGACCATACAACACCAGTCGGGGGGAGACTCCAGCAGTTCCTGCCAGTCTGGAAATCCATCACCACAGACAGGTGGGTCAGAAAGCTTATCCAGTACGGTTATTGTCTGGAGTTAACATCCACTCCACCCAACATACCCCCAAAACACCGTCCTATGTCCACAGAGCATTTGCACTTATTGCAGCAAGAGGTACTCGCCATGCTGCAAAAAGGGGCAATCGAGCTCGTGCCGGTGGAAGAAAGAGGCAGAGGAGTTTACTCCCTGTACTTCTTAATCCCAAAAAAGGATGGGTCCCTCAGACCCATACTGGACCTCAGACCCCTAAACCAGTACATTCTATCAGAACACTTTCACATGCTCACACTGCAGCAGGTTCTTCCGTTGCTCAATCAAGTGGATTTCCTCGCCACATTAGATCTAAAGGATGCATATTTTCACATTCCGCTACATCCGTCACACAGAAAATACCTCAGATTCACCATTCAGAATCAGCATTACCAATTCAAAGTCCTCCCTTTCGGAGTGACTACAGCGCCCAGGGTGTTCACGAAGTGCCTGGCGACAGGTGCTGCACACCTCAGGAGACAAAACGTTCACGTCTACCCTTATCTGGACGACTGGCTTGTCCAAGCAAAGTCGGCCCAGCAGTGCGCCGCCAACATGTCCCACACCATTCACCTTCTTCACGATCTGGGATTCTCACTCAATTACCCAAAATCACACCTTCAGCCCGCTCATGTACGGGAGTATCTGGGCGCAACAATAAACACTCTGGCAGCCACAGCACAGCCAAATTCGGTGAGAATCAACAGCATTCAATTGCTAATACAGAGATTCAGACCACAACACTCGCTTCCAGCACGAGTGTTCATGCAGTTGATAGGCATGATGGCCTCCTGCATCTTCATAGTCCCACATGCGAGACTACATATGCGTCCGCTTCAGGAGTGCTTAGCACATCAGTGGACTCAGGCTCACGGACAGTTGAAAGACCTAGTGTTGGTGACCGGTTGTGCATACAACTCTCTGCATTGGTGGACTCCACACAACCTTTGCAAGAGACGACCGTTCCAGGAGCCTGTGCCACAAATCATCCTAACAACGGACGCATCTCTCCAGGGATGGGGAGCTCATGTACTCCACTACACGGTGCAGGGACTATGGACAACGCAGCAAAAGAAGATGCACATCAACCTCCTAGAGCTGATGGCAATCTTCATGGCAATGAAGGCATTCAAGGTACATCTATGCAACAAGGTTGTGTTGATCCGGACGGACAACATGACAGCAATGTACTACATTCAGAAGCAGGGAGGTACACACTCTCCGCAGTTGTCTCATCTGGCTCAGAGCATGTGGAAGTGGGCCATTTAAAGGAACATCTTCCTCATGGCGGAACACCTTCCAGGCAAGGACAATCAGATGGCGGATCTGCTCAGCAGGTACAGCCACCAAATGCACGAGTGGGAGCTACATCCATCAGTACTCCACCCGTACTTCCAGCAGTGGGGTCATCCAGAGATAGACCTGTTCGCCACAAGGGAAAACGCCAAATGCCACAGCTTTGCCGCCAGGTTCCCACAGTCGCAGGGCAATGCGATATGGATGAACTGGTCAGGCAGATTTGCGTACGCTTTTCCCCCAGCACCTCTAATACCGCTGGTGGCACGCAAGCTGAAGCAACACTCGATGACACTCATCCTGGTTGCTCCAACGTGGGCACGCCAACCATGGTACACTACGTTTCTAGAACTTTCCGTGGTACCGCATCAAAGGCTGCACCTCACACCCAGACTTTTAACTCAGAGCCATGGCGACATTCAGCACCCAGATCCGCAACAGCTCAACCTGGCGATCTGGCTCCTCAGGTCTTAGAGTTTGGCTACCTCAACTTACCTCCAGACTGCATGGATATTATACGGGAGGCAAGAAAGTCCACCACCAGAGCATGCTATGCAGCAAAATGGAAGCGGTTTGTCATTTATTGCGTAGACCACGACATAGACCCGCTTGGCGCGTCCACGCACAACATCATTTGCTATCTGTTACATCTTTACAAATGCAATCTAGCGTATGCTTCCATTCAAATTCATTTATCCGCCATAGTGGCATATCTCCAAAACAGGCAGCATCTCTCCCTTTTCAGAGTGCCTGCCATTAAAGCCTTTCTAGAGGGACTCAAACGAGTCATTCCTCCCAGGACCCCACCTGCTCCTGAATGGAATCTTAATGTGGTCCTCACCCGACTTATGGGTCCACCTTTTGAGCCTCTACATTCATGCGAAATTCAGTTCTTAACATGGAAAGTGGCTTTCCTGATAGCCATTACATCACTGCGACATGTTAGTGAGCTCCAGGCACTAACTGTACAAGAGCCATTTATACAGATTCACTCCAACCGGGTGATGCTGCGCACTAACCCTAAATTTCTTCCAAAGGTGGTTTCACAGTTCCATATCAATCGGACTATTGAACTGCCTGTGTTCTTCCAAAATCCTGAGACAGTGGCAGAAAGAATGCTCCACACTCTTGACGTCAAAAGAGCTTTGATGTATTACATTGATAGGACCAAAGATTTTAGGAAGACGAAACAACTCTTTGTTGCCTTTTCCGCACAATACAAAGGCAACCCCATTTCCAAAGCAGGTATAGCCAGGTGGATCGTTAAGTGTATTCAGATTTGCTACCAAAAAACTAAGCGCACTTTAACAATCCCACCAAGAGCCCACTCCACCCGCAAGTTGGGGGCCTCCATGGCTTTCCTTGGAAATATCCCTTTAGAGGACATTTGTGGAGCAGCCACATGGTCTACCCCACACACATTTACAAAACACTACTGTGTAGATGTGCACTCCAAGCAGCTGTAGGGCAGGCTGTTCTCAAAATACTTTTTCAAATTGCTGCAGCTGGCACAGGCGGCCGCCGCTAATGGAGGGACTGCTATATATTCTACGCTATAGATATGAATTCAGCAGGCCACATGCCTCGAACCGAATATGCTACTTACCAGTATGCATCTCTTCTTGGCATATAGGGCTGCTGACATTCATATCGCCCGCCCTCCTCACCGGCGCCTGTAGCGGCTGCAGCACATACACTTACTCTTAGCATGGTCATCGCTCATACTGTTACACTCCATCTTCGCCACAATGGCTAAAAACAATCTGGGGATGGAGTGCCCATGCGCACTGTAGTCCAGGGGAGGAGCCACCTATCTCGTGATACTTCGAAGACTCTTCCAGGACAACAATGTGCAATCATCCGAACCCAACACTAGGCGGCGATCTATACTATAGATATGAATGTCAGCAGCCCTACATGCCAAGAACAGATGCATACTGGTAAGTAGCATATTCGTTAATGGGACCTCCCTTTGAACCGTTACATAAATGTGAATTGCAATTCCTAACTTGGAAAGTAGCTGTTCGAGGCATATGAGCTGCAGATTCGTACACTTAGCATTAGATCGCCACCTGGTGTTGGGCTCGGATGATTGCATGTTGTTGTTGTCTTGGAAGAAGTCTTTTGTAGTCACGAGATAGGTGACTCCTTCCTTGGACGATAGTGCGCATGGGCATCGACTCCATCCTTAGATTGTTTTTTCCGCCACTGGGTTCGGATGAACTTTTTCCGCTCCGTCTACAGATCTACTTTTCAAGTACTTCAAAGCGCAAAAACTTACCAAAACTTTACCAAACTACCTTTGATATCGACTAACATCGTTTCGACTCCATCAGCTCGATTCCGGTCGTTGACTCGGGCCATTGGGCCTATCCACGCCGTGAAGCCTACACCTCATGGAAAGGACGCCATTCAAAACATGCCCTGGGTGTGGAGCGAAGTTTCCACGCAGTGACCAACACCGGGTCTGTAATCTGTGCGTCCTTTCGATTCAAGAAAACCATCTGGGATCGGAAGGCCCGTTGACACGAAATGCAGAGATCAGCTTCCGAACCGGTGGATATCTTCGACGAGGAGGTCCTGCTCGTTCCAGAAGAAGATTCCGATGATCTTGAAATCGTCGTATCAGATGCAGACGACTCCATACCATCGGGTCAGCGCGTGAGTACTACTGCCCCTGCACCACATGCAGCACCTAAACCGAAGGCAAAGGTCAACGCTCTGCCTCCTGGGCCCAGTCGCGACCGAAAAGACACTTCTAAAGCCCCGCCATCGAGCCCGGCTCCGAAGAAAATACATAAGCCTTCCGGCAGCTCCTTACCGAGCAAGCCGCACATGCTGATCCCACCAGCTCCATCACCGCCAAAACTGAAAGAAGTCTCGGCCCCGAAACCGTCGACTTCTAAAGACAAAGGTACGAAGCCAGCGCCCGACGCCTCGAAGCCGACGAGACCAGCTTCCACTCCGAAGCCATAGTCTTCGGTACCAAAACCTACAAGGCCTGATTCCGATGCGCCTAAGCCCTCGAAACAGCCTACGACACCGAAAACAACACCGTCTGTGCTGAAAACTACGCCAAAGGACACTGTAACACCTCCTAAGGCCAAAGACAAACCGCAACCTCGTTCGGACCCGAAAACATCGGCACCGACAAAGGTTCCACAAGAAGAAGAACTTTTCCATCCTCTGCAAAAGAAGATCTACATTGACCCAAAAATGGGTGCTGTATTCACTAGACCCCACAAGAAGAGGAAGGCAGATGCAACACCTACACCTGTAATACCTGCCAAGAAGAAGGACTCTGCCACATCTCCTATACACCCTTCTCCTCCTAAACTTCCTCCTCCTTCATCTCCTGTTCCTCTTAACAATTCACTACAGATTTCTCCTCCAATTTCTCCTTTTCTGTCTCCACACTCACCTCAAAATGACGATGAGTATAGTTTAGGTAGAGGGATAGACCCAGATGAGCCTTTCCCATATCCTACAGATGATAGACAGATGCCTCAGATATTCCTGACCCACATTTATACCCATCAAAACCTTCTCCCCCAGAAGATAACATTAGTTTTGGGCACCTGTTGAACAGAGCTGCAATGTACCATGGGGTCACTATGCATTCTGATGAGGCAGAGGAAGATTTTCTGTTAGACACACAAAGATCTGTTCAAATTCTTCCTATGGTTAAATGGGTCATCAAACACGCACCAGAGATATTTAAAGACCCTGTGCGTACTAGGATTTTAAACCCTAAAATTGAGAAAAAATATAGGCCTGCACCGGCAGATCCAGCCTACATTTAAGGACAACTACTATTAGATTCACTAGTCGTATCAAATGCTAGAACAAGGGCAAATTCACAAACGTCCGGTGAGGGCCCCCCACCGGACAAAGAATCTAAAGTAATTGATGCCTCAGGCAAAAGAATAGCTGTGCAAGCTACCAATATATGGCGTATAGCCAAGACACAAGCCCTCCTTTCAAAATATGATAGGGCTCACTATGATCAGTTAGAGAAATTACTAGAGCATCTACCTGACCAATATAGGGCGCAGGCAAACGAAGGCAAGCTAATTTCAAATGCATCAATCAAGTGTGCACTTGATGTGACAGACACTGCGTCAAGAGCTGTAAATACTAGTGTCCTACTTAGAAGACATGCGTGACTACGCATTTCAGAATTGAAACAAGAAGTGCAAACTACCATTTTAAATCAACCATTTAATCAAAATCAATTGTTTGTTCCAGCGGTAGACACAACACTTGAAAAAATAAAGAAGGATACAGACACTGCCAAATCTATGGGAGCTTTACAGTCTACACAAACTAAAAGTTCCTTTCGTCGCTCCTTTTACAGAGGAGGCTCCAAACAGACAGGAGCAGACAACACAATATCCTTCAAGTCAAACACACAAACATCCTCTAACAAAGGGTATTTTACAGGAGGATATAGAGGAAACAACAACAAGGGAAGAGGTCGTGGTAACAACAGTAATAGAACATCTTCCACCACAAAACAGTAACTTTCCTCTGCTCCCCCAACAGCATTCCACCCCTGTAGGGGGCAGATTAACACAGTTCCTACCTGTCTGGAATTCAATCACAACAGACAAGTGGGTAAGACAAATTATCCAGCATGGCTACTGCCTGGAACTTACAGCAACCCCTCCACACATACCACCCAGACAGCGTCCAATATCTGCAGAACACCTTACTCTGCTCAAACAAGAAGTCCTGTCACTTCTTCAAAAGTACGCAATAGAAATAGTTCCTTTACAACACCAAGGAACAGGGGTTTACTTGCTGTATTTTCTAATACCCAGGAAGGACGGGACCCTAAGGCCAATTCTAGACCTCAGGCCCCTCACTTACTACATAGTCGGATCATTTCCATATGATCACTTTGCAACAAGTGCTCCCACTGCTGCAACAAGGCGATTTCCTTAAAACACTAGATCTAAAGGACGCCTACTTTCACATTCCTATGCATCCTGCCCACAGGAAGTATCTAAGGTTTGTACTGGAAGGACAACATTATCAGTTCAAAGTCCTTCCATTCGGGGTTACAACAGCACCAAGAGTATTCATAAAGTGCCTAGCAGTAGTAGTAGCAGCACATCTCAGGAGACAACAAATACATGTCTTTCCTTACCTACACGATTGGCTCAAAACGCAAAATGCCCAACCTTCGCCGCCAGGTTCCCATACCATCTGTCCAAGGGCAATGCGATATGGATGAATTGGTCAGGCAGATTTGCGTACGCTTTTCCACCACTAATACCATTAATAGTACGCAAGCTCAGGCAACAGTCTCTCAAATTAATCCTGGTGGCTCCCACATGGGCACGCCAACCGTGGTTCACCACACTGCTAGAACTCTCTCTAGTTCCACATCAAAAGTTACGCCTGACACCATCCCTGCTAGCACAGAACCATGGAGAAATCAGACATCCAGACCCAAATCAACTGAATCTGGCGATCTGGCTCCTGAAATCTTAGAGTTTGCTTTTCTTAACCTACCTCCAAACTGTATGAACATCATTAAAGAGGCCAGGAGACCTACTACCAGAGCTTGTTATGCTGCTAAATGGAAGAGATTTGCCATTTATTGCAACAATAATCAAATTTACAAAGATGTAATTTGGCATATTCATCCATACGCCTGCACCTTGCAGCAATTGCAGCATATTTACAGAACAGAAAACATCTGTCTCTTTTTAGAGTACCTGCTATTAAGGCATTTATGGAAGGATTAAAAAGAAGAATTCCTTCTAGGTTACCACCTTCTCCAGTGTGGAACCTAAACATTGTTCTTACAAGACTCCTGGGACCACCTTTTGAGCCTTTACACAAATGTGAACTGCAATTTCTCACATGGAAGACAGCTTTTCTTATTGCCATTACCTCTCTTAGAAGAGTAAGTGAGATACAAGCTTTTACAATACAAGAACCATTTTTACAACTACATCGTAACAAAGTGGTTCTAAGAACTAATCCTAAATTCCTACCAAAAGTCATTGCTCCTTTCCATTTAAACCAATCTGTAGAGTTACCTGTGTTTTTTTCAAAACCCTAACTCTGTAGTAGAAAGAGCTTTACACACTCTTGATGTTAAAAGAGCTCTTCTCTACTATATAGATAGAACTAAATCTTTTCGCAAGACAAAACAATTGTTTGTATCTTTCTCTCCACCTCATAAGGGCAACCCCATCTCTAAAAGTGGAATTGCAAGGTGAATTGTAAAATGTATACAAATATGCTACCAAAAAGCAAAATGTACATTACCAGTTCCTCCTAGAGCGCATTCCACACGCAAACTAGGAGCCTCTATGGCTTTCTTAGGGAACATTCCCCTAGAAGACATATGCAAGGCAGCAACATGGTCTACAACCCACACCTTCACCAAACACTACTGTGTTGATGTGCAAGCCAAGCAGCAAGCTGCAGTAGGCCAAGCTGTCCTTAAAACTCTTTCAAACTACTGCAACTGATACAGGTGACCACCGCTAGGGGAGACACTGCTGCACAATCGATGCTAAGTGTGCAATCTGCAGCTCATATGCCTCGAACGGAAAATGCTACTTACCAGTATGCATCTGTTCTTGGCATGTAGAGCTGCAGATTCGTACACGCCCTCCCGCCTCCCCGGGAACTGTATCTGTTCCAGTATTATCTTACTTAGATGCATACGCATAGACATCTCTTTTCTTTACTTCTACTAACTCCATCATTTCCCATCATGGCGAAAAATAATTTAACGATGGAGTCGATGCCCATGCGCACTATCGTCCAAGGGAGGAGTCACCTATCTCGTGACTACAAAGACTTCTTCCAAGAAGACGACAACATGCAATCATCCAAGCCCAACACCAGGTGGCGATCTAATGCGAAGTGTACTACTCTGCAGCTATACATGCCAAGAACAGATGCATACTGGTAAGTAGCATTTTCCATACAAGTTATTCAGCCATTCTTTCAGATATGGGGACAACCTCACATAGACCTATTTGCCACCCACGAAAACGCCAAATGCCTAAGCTTCGCCGCCAGATATCCACACCCACTGTCCAAAGGAAATGCGATATGGATGAACTGGTCAACAGATATGAGTACGCTTTTCAACCTCTACCACTCATGCCACTAGTAGTATGCAAACTACAGCAGCATTCTCTCGCCCTCATCCTAGTTGCTCCAACGTGGGCCAGACAGCCGTGGTACACCACACTGCTACAACTGTCGGTAGTACCACACCAAAAATTCCACCTGTCTCCACACCTCTTAACACAGAACCGTGGAGAGATCAGACACCCGGACCCAGCTCAGCTCAACCTTGCGATCTTGCTCTTGGAATCCTAGAATTTGGATATCTGAACCATCCTCCAGACTGCATGAATGTCATTAAAGAAGCTAGACGTCCAACCACTAGGGCACGTTATGCAGCCAAGTGGAAACGATTTGTGATATATTGTCACAACAACAATATTAATCCTCTAGATGTGTCCATTCAACACATCATAGGATAATTGCTGCATCTCCAAAGATGTAACTTAGCCTATACCTCTATTAGACTACATCTTGCTGCAATAGCAGCATATCTGCAAAACAGACATCTATCTCTATTCAGAGTGCGTGCTATTAAAGCCTTTATGGAAGGCCTTAGGAGACTAATTCCTCCCAGAGTGCCACCTTCACCTGTGTAGAATTTAAACATTGTTCTCACACGGTTAATGGGACCTCCCTTCGAACCCTTACACAAATGTGGACTACAATTTTTAACATGGAAGGTTGTGTTGCGTTTCTAGTAGCTATTACTTCTCTGCGGAGAGTTACTGAATTACAAGCACTAACCATTCAAGAACCCTTCTTGCAAATGCATCTCAATAAGGTAGTTCTGCGTACTAATCCAAAATTCTTGCCCAAAGTCATTTCTCCCTTCCATCTCAATCAATCTGTGGAACTGCCTGTTTCCTTTTCGCAGCCACAGACAGTAGCAGAAAGAGCTCTTCATACCCTAGATGTCAAAAGAGCATTGCTATACTATATAGAGGACACAACCCTTTCGTAAGACAAAACAACTTTTTGTGTCTTTCTCACCACCACACAAAGGTAATCCCATTTCAAAATCTGGGATAGCTAGATGGATTGTCAAATGCATACAGATTTGTTTACCACAAAGCTAAACGTACGTTATCTGTTCCTCCTAAAGCCCACTCTGCAAGAAAAATAGGGGCTTCAATGGCATTTTTAGGAAACATTCCCCTAGATGACATCTGCAAAGCAGCTACATGGTCTACACTGCACACATTCACAAAACACTATTGTGTAGATGTGCAAACCAAAGAAGAAGCTAATGTGGGCCAGGCTGTTCTCAAAACATTATTCCAAACTACTGCAACAGAGGTGGTCGCCGCTAGTGGTGGGTACTGCTATACAATCTATGCACAGTGTGCAATCTGCAGCTCATAGGCCTCGAACGGAAAATGCTACTGACCAGTATGGATCTGTTCTTGGTATGTAGAGCTGTAGAGTTGCACACGCCCACCCTCCTCCCCGGCTACCCTTGTCTGTTCCAGAATTATCTTAATTAGATACAAACTATATGGGCATCCTTCCTTTTCTTGCAAAGCTCCATCATTTCCCTATGGCGAAAAACAATCTGGGGATGGAGCCGATGCCCATGCGCAATGTGGTCCAAAGGAGTCACCCATCTCGTGACTACCAAAGCACTTTTCAGGACAACAACAAACTGCAAACATCCGGGCCCAACACTAGGTGGCGATCTATGCACAGTGTGCAACTCTGCAGCTCTACATGCCAAGAACAGATGCATACTGGTAAGTAGCATTTTCCTTCTCACAGATGTCATTAGTATCCAGGAGGTCAAAGCGCGTGGTGGCCATCTTCGGATTCTTATTTCCACCGTTGGGTCTGGAAGCAAGATGGGAAGCTCCGAAGAAAGTTTTTCGTTTCCTGCAAAACATCTTCAAAAAGATGATTATTACCAAAATATCATTGAAAGATCGATCACCAACATCGTAGCAAGAGGCATGAGCAGAGCGGCCGTTCAAACCCCAGAGGACCACTTCGGTCCACAAATGGCGAGATAGGGATCATGGAGAATACCCCATTCAAATTCTGCCCCAAGTGCCACCACAAATACATACAATGCGACCTACACGACGTGTGCTCCTTTTGCCTGCCCAAAGATCAACAGGACAAGGACTGTGAGGCCTGCGCAGCGTTCCTGCCGAAGACCCCCCGGACTCGCTGAAAGCAAAGACAGGCCCACGACACCAGAATGTCGCAGTCGACAAAGAAACCTTCCATGAGGGCCCAGGGTTTCTCTAGCAACGAAGTAGAGCAGGGAGCTCCAGCAGAGTCGACACATGAAGGATCAGACGTTGAGATATTAGAAAAGGACTCCGAAAAAATCCACGCCGAGAAGAAGGCGAGGGAGTCGAAAAAGAAGACAGATAAGGTAAGACACCATAAAGATCCATCGGAACCAAAGGGCCACGAGCATAAGATGCCCAAGGCAGCCTCAGCGCCATGCAAAAAAGCGATCAGGGGTTAGCCGCGATTAAAAGAACCCCACGGAACCCTACCAAAGGTTACCGAGGAGGGAAAATCGCCGAAGGCGCCGAATCCAGCGGTCGACAAAGAACTTGCAAAAAAGGGCATAACACTCCCGAAGGCTAACGTCGGCACTGGGAAGAAGAGATAATCTCCGGCTTCCGAAGCCGACAGAGCCCTCAAAGTTTAAAGGAAAAGGAGAAGTCTTGAGGAGGAAATGGGTATACTCATACAAAAGAAGAAAGATTTTGACACCTCACTGAAGGATTTTTGAATCCCTAAAACAACGGCGGCCGAACCGGAGAGCTTCTATGCTGAAGAAGCCAAGGGAGAGGAAGAAGGTATCTTCGAATTCCCTCCAACCCCAGAACCTCGAGGCAAAGACCCTGAGGAATACAGAGACTTGCCTGAGGAACAGGAAAACTCCAAGGATACATGGAATGACACAGAGGGCCCAGAAGAGATTTGCTGCTACCCCATGAAAGAATTCCTACCCCCCAATCTCCCCCACCACCCAGATGACATTGCTTTCTACAATGACATTGTAAAGAGGGCAGCAAACCAGTTTGGTGTACCCTTCGAGCACGGATACTCATAGTGCCGGCCGCCAGAGTCCCGGCAAGCCTTCCTTTGGCGGCCCGCGGACCTTGCAGACATCTACCAGTGTGACTAGTAGACTCTGCTGCTCTTGTGGGGGCCAGCCATAGTCGGAGTGGTGCTGCGGCGCTAAAAGGTGAAATAGAACACAGCCTCATTAACATGCTGTTAGAAGGTGGTTCTGACACTATGGGCCGCCCGGATTTTTCGCTTTTTGAGCACCTAATTGTTGAGCTTTTACTGTGGGGGAGCCTCATAATCTGGGACTCACCCATAGTGAACTCATAATAAAGCAGACTGCATGGAGATTTTACTGGTGTCCCCCTGGCTTGACCAGGCCGCTGCGCAGCAGCTGGAGTATGGGACACCGGGCTGGTTACATGCAGACACAGGTGTACATGCGTGTGCACCTGTGTAGGGGCTGCGCAGGGGAGATTCCTAGCGTGCGCAGTCCAGGAGCAGCTACAGAGTGAATGGCGTGGCCAGCTTATGCAGAATTGGGCGGTGACATGGAATAGGTTTTATACCCTGGGAAGGAACATGCCAGGGAAAGTCAGTGTGTTTTACTGTGTTTTTACTTCATTATTTCCCTATGGGGATGTGGGACCCATGGCTAAAATGACTTCCACAAAGCCTACAGATTCCAGACACGCACAAATGTCCAGTGTAGCAGATGTGAAACTGAGTATTCTGCCAAGTCCAAAGTCATATTTGTACTGCTTTTGGGTCGTCCAGAAATGTCATATTTCTCTGAGTCCATGGCTGGGGTCTGGCCATGGCAGGTTAGATTAATGACCTTTCTTCCCAGAGCAAGATCTTCCCTCCAAGGAGAAAAGATAGGTGGAGCTAAAGCCAATCCATCAACTGCGGTCGCTGGGTGCCAGGCACCAGTTTGCACCCAGGAGAGAAGGCAGTAAAGGGGGAAGGAGTTGGGTTTCAGAGGCCATGTGGCCAGAGACACTGGACGACTCCATTTTGAACAACCCAGAGGCTGGACAAGAAGGAGGGAGGGGGCAGGGAAGTGATGTGTCGCTGTGTGATAGGACACACAGAGACTTCCTACCAGCCCCCTACTCAATTTTTTAAAAGTACTTGCACAGGAAGAGAAGCTCTCTCTGGGGTGTGGTCTGCGGAGGCGAAAGGTGCTGGAGCCTGGTGCAAAGGGCAGTTGGAAGGAGGAAACCCCTGACTGCCCCCCAGGCCCCTAACCGCGCCAGAAGAAGAGCCTAGGATCGTGGCGCAGAAGAGGAGGCATCTGCGCAGGGAGAAGAGAGGCGCAGGGAGGACATGGAGAGTGCCCCCAGTGGCTGGGGGACTCCACCAGGAGCAAGAAGACGCGAAAATGGGGCAGATCGGACCCCCAGGGGCTGAGATATGGCCCCCGGAAGGTGAGCGACCTATGACCCCTAAGAAGACCGACGACGAAGCGCGTGGGGCTCCGCCGCCGGTCTCAGAGATGCCTCCGGGGTGGGTCAGGTCCCGGGGGCTGCCCCCCAAAAGAAGTAAAGCCGGGGTGCGCCGTCGCGCACCCCGTGAAGATGCCCCCGCGGGGTGCCAGGAGCCCACTCTGGCGCCCCGCCGAAACCTGCGCTGGGGGGCGCCGTCGCGCTCCCCCTGAAGCGGTGCGGGTGTTGGGGGGCCCGGGAGCCCAACTCCGGGCCCGTGTGAGGAGGCGGGGGCGGGAGGCGCCGTCGTGCCACCCCCCCCCCCCCCCCCCGCAAAGAAGATAGGAGGAGGGGACCGGGACCCCATCGCCGGGCCCGAGGTGCCTGAGTGAGGGGGAGCGCCGTCGCGCCCCACCCGGAACGAGATCCCCGGGCCCCGATGTCAGGAGGAAGGAGGGGGGGGAGTGCCGCTGCACTCCCCCGAGGCCAGCGGGAGCCGCGCTGGTCTCCGTGTCTGCCCGCCGGCGCGGGCAGACGAGAACTGAAGGGCCGGCTCCCGCGGTCGCACACCAGGGTGCAGGCCGAGCGGGGAGCCGGCGGGGGCAGCCAGGGGTGGGCTCCTTGGACTGCCCTCCAGCATGGAAGGCCGCGGGGGTCCCGGGTGGGACCGGGGCCCCCAAGAAGACGGAAAGGAGGTGTCCGGGGCCCGGGTGGGACCGGGCCCCAGAAAATCGACAGATCGGCCGGGGGTGGGCTCCCCGGGCCGAACGACTTACCCGAGGGCCCAGGAAGCAGCGAAGCGCCAGCGCGGCTCTCCCCGGAGCAGCGGGAGAGCCGCTCATCTAATATGCGGCACAACCCATAATGCCTTGCAGGCCAGGACCGGCCTGCAAGGGCAATACAGCGTTTTCTTGGCTCGTGGTGGCCCCAGAAGAACGGGGTCACCAATACACAGGTGCAAAGGTGCTGGGGGAGCTGCAGGAGAAGCGCAGTCTCCCCCCAGCACAAACCAAAGTCCCACTCCAAGTGTCTTGGGGATTTCAAGGAAGCAACCCCTCCAGGGCTCGTCTGGCAGTTTACACCTTCTGGGCTGGAACTTTTGTTCGTCAGCTGAGGGTGTTGTGGTTAACTGCATCAATGAGTGAAGGGCTGAGGTGGGGATGTCTAGAAGGGCATCCCCTGGAGGTGAAGAGGTGTAATTGCACTGAACTGCTGCGATTATTAATGGTTATTTCTTGTAGAGGGACTGCCTTTCACCTGGTTAATGTGAGGAGCGGGTGCAAGGTGATGCCATATGAAAAATAGATTTAAGTGGCTACACATTCCTGCTAGGGTGTCTGACTGTAGATACTTAAACCTGTGATTTTATCTGTGATGCCTGTAAGGGCTGTAATTGCAATGCATTCTAATGATACCCAAATGTGCCGAGTACTGTCATTCTAAAGTGTGCGTAAACCATGTACTCTTGCTGCTGCGCTTAGGTGAAGACCCCAGACTGTTAGCCCTTAAGATGAAGAGGTGAATACTGTATGGTCGGTAGGAGATGCTCAGTCAGGGTCACGTGTCACCAAGTCAGGTGTAGCCTGTTTAATGCTTGTGGAGGTAATGGGGGGGGGAGGGGGTCGCCATTGGGATGGTGCCAGTGCGCAGGGCCCTCGCTCCAGGTTAAGACCAATTCACTACATTGGGGGCAAGATGATGTGCATACATGGGAGTGGGGGTACTAGACCTCACCCCCCCTGCGGGAGGGGTGGAGATGTTATGCAATGTCACAAAGTAATTCCATCAGCTTATGTATATTTGTAAATTGGTGCATAGTATTGCGTGGTGTGTGTGTTTAATAAATGCACTCTTACTTTTATAAAGCAAAGTACAGACTGGACAATCAATTATTGAGTATTATTTTTGCGCACCTGCAAATGGCGATTACTAGCCCACACCACCTCCCTTGAGTAAGCCTCAGACTGCTCTGCAACGCTACCCTCTGAGAGTCAGGCGCTGCCCTAGGGTGTTTGGTTCCCAGTGAAGGACAAATGTGTCATGTTATTTGTGCAGGCCTCACAGATACTGCCTCGTTTTCCAACACATGCGAATTGTCTTTTAAAGAACTGTGAAGTGCTCAGGTGCGGCTGTGTGTGTGTGTGTGTGTTTACCCGGAAGCTGTCTCAGCCCGGGCACACAGGCAGGGTGAGATGACGGAGAGGGAGACAGAGGGAGGGACAGGGAGGCAGAGGCAGAGGCAGAGACAGAGGGAAAGGGAGACAGAGGGAAAGAGAGGGAGGGAGGGAGGGAAATGAAAATGGAGGCAGAGACAGGGAGGGAAAGGGAGACAAAGGGAGGCAGAGGGGGAGGAAGGGAAGCGGAGGGGGAGGGACACGGAGGGAAAGGGAGAGAGATGGAGACAGAAGGAGGGAGGGAGAGGGAGGGAAAGGGAGGCAGAGTGAGGGAGGGAGGGAAAGGGAGGCAGAGTGAGGGAGGGAAAGGGACAGAGATGGAGAGGGGGGAGAGTGAGGGAAAGAGCAACAGATGGAGAGGGGAGAGGGAGGGAGGCGGAGTGAGGGAGGGAGGCGGAGTGAGGGAGGGAGGCGGAGTGAGGGAGGGAGGCCGGAGTGAGGGAGGGAGGCCGGAGTGAGGGAGGGAGGCCGGAGTGAGGGAGGGAGGCCGGAGTGAGGGAGGGAGGCCGGAGTGAGGGAGGGAGGCCGGAGTGAGGGAGGGAGGCCGGAGTGAGGGAGGGAGGCCGGAGTGAGGGAGGGAGGCCGGAGTGAGGGAGGGAGGCCGGAGTGAGGGAGGGAGGCCGGAGTGAGGGAGGGAGGCCGGAGTGAGGGAGGGAGGCCGGAGTGAGGGAGGGAGGCCGGAGTGAGGGAGGGAGGCCGGAGTGAGGGAGGGAGGCCGGAGTGAGGGAGGGAGGCCGGAGTGAGGGAGGGAGGCCGAGGGAGGCCGGAAGGCGGAGTGAGGGGGGGCGGAGTGAGGGGGGCGGAGTGAGGGGGGGCGGAGTGAGGGGGGCGGAGTGAGGGGGGCGGAGTGAGGGGGCGGAGTGAGGGGGCGGAGTGAGGGGGCGGAGTGAGGGGGGCGGAGTGAGGGGGGCGGAGTGAGGGGGGCGGAGTGAGGGGGGCGGAGTGAGGGAGGGAGGCGGAGACGGGGAGAGGGAGGCGGAGACGGGTGAGGGAGGCAGAGACGGGGTGAGGGAGGCGGAGACGGGGAGAGGGAGGCGGAGAGGGAGGCGGAGAGGGGGAGATGGAGACGGAGAGAGGGAGACGGAGGGAGAGAGGGAGAGAGACGGAGGGAGAGGGAGAGAGACGGAGGGAGAGACGGAGGGAGAGGGAGAGAGACGGAGGGAGAGGGAGGGAGACGGACGGAGAGAGAGGGAGACGGACGGAGAGAGAGGGAGACGGACGGAGAGAGAGGGAGACGGACGGAGAGAGAGGGAGACGGACGGAGAGAGAGGGAGACGGACGGAGAGAGAGGGAGACGGAGGGAGAGGGAGGGAGAGGGAGGTAGAAAGAGGGAGACGGAGGGAGAGAGGCAGAGACAGGGAGGGAAATGGAAGCAGAGGCAGGCAGAGGGGGAGGAAGGGAAGCGGAGGGAGGACGGAGTGAGGGAGGGAGGACGGAGTGAGGGAGGGAGGACGGAGTGAGGGAGGGAGGACGGAGTGAGGGAGGGAGGACGGAGTGAAGGAGGGAGGCGGAGTGAAGGAGGGAGGCGGAGTGAAGGAGGGAGGCGGAGTGAAGGAGGGAGGCGGAGTGAAGGAGGGAGGCGGAGTGAAGGAGGGAGGCGGAGTGAAGGAGGGAGGCGGAGTGAAGGAGGGAGGCGGAGTGAAGGAGGGAGGCGGAGTGAAGGAGGGAGGCGGTGTGAGGGAGGGAGGCGGAGGGAGGGAGGCGGAGGGAGGGAGGCGGAGGGAGGTAGGGAGGCGGAGGGAGACGGAGGGAGAGACTGAGACGGAGGGAGAGGGAGAGACGGAGACGGAGGGAGAGACGGAGAGGGAGGGAGAGACGGAGAGGGAGGGAGGGAGACGGAGAGGGAGGGAGGGAGACGGAGAGGGAGGGAGGGAGACGGAGAGGGAGGGAGACTGAGACGGAGAGGGAGGGAGACTGAGACGGGGAGGGAGACTGAGACGGAGAGAGATGGAAACGGAGAGAGACGGAGGGGGAGGGGGGAGAGGGGGGAGACGGAGACGGAGGGAGGGGGAGGGGGAGAGAGAGGGAGACAGAGAGGGAGACGGAGAGAGAGAGGGAGACGGACGGAGAGGAAGGGAGACGGAGGGAGAGGGAGGTAGAAAGAGGGAGACGGAAGGAGAGAGGCAGAGACAGGGAGGGAAATGGAAGCAGAGGGAGGCAGAGGGGGAGGAAGGGAAGCGGAGGGAGGACGGAGTGAGGGAGGGAGGACGGAGTGAGGGAGGGAGGACGGAGTGAAGGAGGGAGGCGGAGTGAAGGAGGGAGGCGGAGTGAAGGAGGGAGGCGGAGTGAGGGAGGGAGGCCGGAGTGAGGGAGGGAGGCCGGAGTGAGGGAGGGAGGCCGGAGTGAGGGAGGGAGGCCGGAGGGATGGAGGGAGGCCGGAGGGATGGAGGGAGGCCGGAGGGATGGAGGGAGGCCGGAGGGAGGGAGGGAGGCCGGAGGGAGGGAGGGAGGCCGAGCGAGGGAGGGAGGGAGGCCGAGGGAGGGGGGCGGAGGGAGGGAGGGGGCGGAGTGAGGTAGGCGGAGGGAGGTAGGGAGGCGGAGGGAGAGACGGAGACGGAGGGAGAGCCGGAGGGAGAGACGGAGACGGAGGGAGAGACGGAGGGAGAGACGGAGATGGAGGGAGAGACGGAGAGAGAGAGAGGGAGGGAGACGGAGAGAGACGGAGGGGAGGGGGGGGGGGAGACGGAGGGAGACGGAGACGGAGGGAGACGGAGACGGAGGGAGACGGAGACGGAGAGAGACGGAGACGGAGAGAGACGGAGAGAGAGGGAGACGGAGAGAGAGGGAGACGGAGAGAGAGGGAGACGGAGAGAGAGGGAGACGGGGAGAGAGAGGGAGACGGACAGAGAGGGAGACGGACAGAGAGAGGGAGACGGACAGAGAGAGAGGGGGAGACGGAGGAGAGGGAGAGGGATAGAGGGAGAGGGATAGAGGGTGAGGGATAGGGATAGGCGGAGAGGCAGAGGCAGAGGGTGAGGGATAGGGATAGGGGGAGGGATAGGAATAGGGGAGAGGCAGAAGGTTAGGGATAGGGGGAGAGGCAGAAGGTTAGGGATAGGGGGAGAGGCAGAAGGTGAGGGATAGGGATAGGGGGAGGCAGAAGGTTAGGGATAGGGGGAGAGGCAGAAGGTGAGGGATAGGGGGAGAGGCAGAAGGTGAGGGATAGGGATAAGGGGGAGAGGGGGAGGGATAGGGATAGGGGGAGAGGCAGAGGCAGAGGGGGAGGGAGGGGGAGGGGGAGGGATAGGGATGGGGAGAGGCAGAGGCAGAGGGGGAGGGGGAGGGATAGGGATGGGGAGAGGCAGAGGGTGAGGGTGAGGGATGGGGAGAGGCAGAGGGTAAGGGATGGGGGAGAGGCAGAGGGTGAGGGTGAGGGTGAGGGATGGGGGTGAGGGTGAGGGATAGGGGGATCGGGTGAGGGATAGGACTTAGGGGGAGAGGGATAGGGGGATAGGAATAGGAGGATAGGGGAGGGGGAGGTTGGGAGGGGGTGGGAGAGGGAGGGAGAGAAAGAGTGTATGCCGGGTCTGGTGGCTCAGTGGATTAAGGCGTCCGCTGCAGGGACCAGTGATCAACCTCACGGTCATTTTTTTTTGTTGCTCTAGGCCCGCCCCGACTGGGTGCCCTATGCCAGTGGTGTGTGCGCAGGTGCATGAGCCCTGTGCCCCTACAATACCCAGGGCCATTCCTGGGCACTGCCATTAAGAGTATATGGTGCTGGAAGTCTGTCATTACGAACTCCACAGCACCATGGCTACACTGAAGACTGACAACTTCTCAGCACATTAAACCCACACTGATGCCAGTGTGGGATTTAATGTAAAATGCACTACAGAGGGCATAGTAGAGATGCCCCCAGAAACCTAACCTACAATCCACGTCTGAGGCTGCCACACAGCCGACATGTTGCTGGACACCTGCGTGGAGAGCCCCCCGCTCTCCTGGGCCTGCAACAATGCACATCCTGGGTGAGGTGCTAGGTCTCCTCCCCCAGGATGGGCATGGGGAAGCTTCAAAGGCATGCCACCTTTGTGTGCTTCACCAGGCCACTTGCTGTACTCAGCAACTGGCCCCACCAGTTCTAACCCCCACTCTGGCGGGAAACCCTACGTGAAGAAAGGGGGTGTGTCAGCCTGTGCCAACTCCACCCCTCAGGTGGGAGAGGCGAGGTGAAGCACAACTCCGGGCTCCGGCCATCTTAAGGATGGGGAACCCTGCCCAATCAGAGATAGGCTCCTGCCCCACTCCCACAGGAGAGGAGCAGGCTAGGGGGTGTACTCACACCAAGACAGTGACCTATTAGTCCCTGCCCTTCCCGTAACCCCCTACATTTAGTATTTAGGGGCACCCTGAACCAAGCTTCCTCAGATCCCAATTTCAAAACAAGAAAGAAGACCAAGAAGAAGACCTGCCGTGCAGCTGCTAACAAGAGGACGACACCAACAGACTTGGCCCCAGCCCTACCGACCTGTTGATACTTGACCCTGCTCCTGCTTTACCCCGGCGTCTCCTGCGGACAGCAACCTCGAGAACCCCGGCGGATCTGCCTGCCTTGACTCTCTTAGAGACTGAGACTCCCATGAGTAGTGGTTCTACTCAAACAGCAATACCCCTGGTTCCAGCCAGGAACCACGAATCCAGCACACTGTGCACCCGCCGAGCCGGCCTGTGCCTGAGTGGACAAAGACCCCGAGGACGTCCCCCCGGCGATTCTGACCTGGAGTCCAGTGCCCAAGGACCCTCCTCTACAACCCAGACGACGCCTGCAGCCTCAGAACCAGGGACACCTCCCATTGTGACCAGCAGAGGGTAAGATTTCCCGACGTCCAAAGACACCCTTGCACCCGGGTGTCTTTCGTGCCCAACTCCAGGGGTGCCTACCTATCCTCCAAGATCCCAAGTTACCCCTCAAAGTGGTGGTCGCTCCTGAAGAATCTCCGTCCCCGTAGCCTTTGTTCCCTTTTCAAGTTCTCCATTAAATAACATTGAGTGTCCGAGGGCTCAAAGGCACCCTGCACCCATTCGCCCGAGTGCCTCTGGCAGTGCACCCTTTGCCCTAATCTACTTCCCCATTTGCCCTGAGCAAGTGACCAGGAGCCCAGATCCCACAGCCGCATGGCCTGCTAGCCAGAAGCCACCAACCGAAGGCCCCCTGCCTCTTATTGGATAACATTGGGCCTAACTACCTCTGCACCCGGCTGCCCCTGTGCCGCTGAGGATGTACCAACTGTACCCACATGACCCTGGGAGACCCCTTAGTCTATGCCCAGAACCTTAACTTTACTAGTCGAGTGCTTACCTAAAAGCCGATAACTCACTTTTCTTCCGTAGGCTAACATTGACTGGTTTCACTTGGAAATTCTTCTAAATGAGGAGTTTTGGAACGCTAAAATATTCATCTAAAATCAGCCGTAGCCCGAATTACAATTTACTCACCTGCTATCAGGAGACACCTCAGTGCTGCATCTTTTAGCCCAGTACTGACCCTGCAAAGTAATTTTAACCGTACTTACCAGTAACTTGTATTTCCTTCCTTAGGATATAATTGCCTGCTTTTTGCAGAAAAAGTTTCTAAGTGTCGATTTTTGAAACTTGTTAACATTCTTTAAAATTCGTGCCAATGATAAAAACGTAATTACTTAGATAGATGTCCCAGTGCTGAACCTAGGGGCCCAGCACTGGATTACAAAAGTAACGTGAACATACTTTACCTGCAAACTGAATTTCCTCCCATAAGATAAAATTGGTTATTTCATCCAGAAAAGTTTCTAAGTGTCACCTTAAAAATCACTACTGTAACAAACGCTTTTACATAACTGTTTACAGCATATGTCCCGGGACTGAATCTAGGATCCAGTCCTCTGGTTAGAAAAGTATTCTACAAAGTAACTAATTGCATTTAACTAAGAAATTCCAATTGAGCTCAATGTTGCATTGTGTTTGAAATTGTGTTGTCTTTTGCAACAAACTGTAACTATTGTATTCAAAGTAAAATAAAAGTAATCCATTCTGAGAAAGTATATTTTGATACCTTGTTGGTTCTAAAATAAAACTATCTTTTGATACAAAACAATTGGCCTAGAGTTCAGTTCTGGAGTGAGTGAGACTATTTGCTGACTGAGTGTGAACAACAAATGCACTGTCCTCTGATACTGCCTTGCTGCTCGACCAAGCTACCACTTTGGAGCGTAAGGTTATATCTAACTTTATCCTCTGCCAAAACTCTGGGTACTGTGGTTTCTGTACACTCTGTACCTTACTTGGGTCCAGTATATACAGAGTAACTTTCTTACAGGCCTCCACCAGAAAAAGAAAATACATGGATGGACATTGTGGGGAGAAGATTGGAGAAGGAGGCAGCAACACAGTGGCGCATTGCTAACTCAAATTCACTGTATAATAGATATGGCCACCAGCAGTGGAATGAGATAGAAGAATTGATTAGCAAACTTCCTGAGGAGGACAAAAAGAGGGCAAAATCTTGTCCAGGAAGGAAAAAATGTGGCCAACACCTGCCTAAAGTCTGGCGTAAATGCAGCAGATAATGCAAGTATGCAAATGTGCACAGGAACCATCCTCCGAAGGCACGCCTGGCTCAAAATTTCTGGTTTCAAGCAGGAAGTTTAAACATCCATTATTAACATATGTTCAATGGGGAAGCTCTATATGGCAAGGAAGTGGCAGAATCCCTTCAACAAATTAAAAAGGACAACGAACCTGCAAGGGCAATGGGAGCCCTACAGCAAAGAGGTTTGTTAAAAAGAGGAGGTTTCAGTGGCAGAAAAGCCCAGAGGTAGAGGCACCTTTGGTCAAGGGCAGCAAATACCACAACAATCCCAAGGACAGAACCAACACCAACACATTTGCCAACAGTCTAGCTACCGAGGTTGGCAACAACAACAAAAGCAGCCCTTTCGAGGAAGAGGCAATGGCAGAAGAAGAGGCCAATCCTCTAGAGGAAGAGGAAATGGGTCTAACTGAAAAATTCCAAAAAAGGACCCACACAAAACACTAGTTGGGGGGGGGGGTTATCCTTTTTCCACAGACAATAGAAAAGGATCACATATTACATTTGATAAAAAACAAATACTGCATAGACAAGAACACCACCTGCAAATCTGCCAAAAATAAAAAGATTAACAAAACCAGAACAAACACTGTCAAATGCAGAGATCAAAGAGCTATACCTCAAACAGGCAATAGATAAGGTACCACCTCAAGAATGGTTCAAAGGAAATTACTCACCATACTTCCTAGTACTCAAACAGGATCAAACTCTAAGACCAATCATGGACTTAAGATCCTAAACAAGTTCATACGAAACAACGCTTCAAAATGTGTACCCTCCGGGAAATAATCCCACAAATTCAAAAAGGGGATTACTTGGCAACAATTGATCTCAAGGACGCCTACCTACATATCCCTGTGAACAAAATACACAGAAAGTACCCAAGATTCCTTCACAACGAAACACACTACCATTTCAAGGTACTCCCCTTTGGCAAAAAAATCTGCTCGACGGGTGTTCACAAAGTGGCTAGCCGCAGTGGCGGCACAACTGAGAAAAGAAGGAATCCGCGTCTACCCCTATTTAGACGACTGGCTAATAAGGGGACACACGAAACAGAAATTTCACAATCCTGTTAAAAAAAAAATCAAATGCTACAAGACCTGGGTTTCTCAATAAACTACAAGAAATCTTCTACCGAACAAGAAAGAGAGAACCTTCCTAGGAGCAAGAACAAACGCAAAGGCTTACCCCACACAGGCCAGGTTACAAGCTATTCACAACGAAACAGCCCTCTGCCAGAGAGATCAGTCTCTGACCGTGAGGAGAATAATGAAACTTATCGGCATGATGGTATCATGCATCCCACTTATTCCTCATGCTCGCCTACCCATGCGCCCATTCCAAGAATGGCTTACCAACAGCTGGTCTCAAGCCACAGGAAGCTGGTAGGATCTAGTGGTTGTTACACACAGGGTGCGGGCACATACACAATGGTGGGCATCGAACAACCGAGCACAGGGGAGACCTTTCGGAACCCAACTCCATCGGTGACAATCACCACGGATGCATCCCTCAACGGATGGGGTGCACACTTCAACCAACTAAAAGTTCATGGTCAATAGAGCGACCAGGACTACACGAAACACATCAACTTCTTGGAGATAAACTATATTTCTGGTACTCCACGCATGCCAGAAACACATTCAGGGGAAGAACATCTTAATCCAAACAGACAATACAACAACAATGTTCTACATCATCAAAGAGGGTGAGACAAAGTCTTTTACCCTAAGCAAACTTGCATAGGAAATCTGGCAATGGGCAATACTTAAAAAGATCAATCTACACAGTACATCTACCAGCAGATCAACTGAGCAGACAAAACAACTGCTTGAACGAATGGGAGTTGAGGCAGAGTACAGTACAATATCTATTCAACATCTGGGGAACACCAGTAATAGATCAGTTCGCAACAATGCAGAACAAGAAATGCCAATGCTTTGCCTCACGCTTTCCACACAACCTGTCAAAGGGAAATACACTTTCACTCAATTGGTCACACATTTGCTCACGCCTTTCCACCAATACCCCTGATGCAAAGAGTGCTGAAAAAAGCTCAGGAACAAATGATTCTCATTGCCCCGCAATGGCCAAGACAAACATGGTACTCAACCCTCCTAGAACTATCCAAGGGAGAGATAGTCGGGATCAAAGCAGACAAAGACCTGCTAACCATGCAGCAGGGCCAGATTTTCCACCCAGAACCTGCGACACTACAGCTAGCAGCTTGGCGTCTGAGTACATAAATTGGGCATCTCAAAATCTGCCTCTGCAAATTGTGGCAGTTCTAAGGGAAACAAGGAAGCGCTCAACAAATAAAAGCTATACAGCAAAATGGAAGCGATACACTACATGGTGCACTGCTAACAAATAATTTAGTTCAATCAATACACAAGAAAAGTTATCACATATCTTGGACAGCAACATCAACTTTTCCAGCCTTAAAGTGCACCTTGCGGCAATAGTGGCATACACAAGAGGAAAATCATGCAAAAGCTTTTTTACAAGACCAGACATCAAAAGGTTCTTAGAAGGAGCAAAAAGAATAGCTCCACCAAGAGCTGTTTCCGTACCCACATGGAGCTTAGATACAGTACTTTCTCAACTAATGACAAAACCCTTCGAGCCCATGTATGCCACAGACCTCAAGCATATTACTCTAAAGACAGCCTTTCTCATTGATATAACATCACTATGAAGAGTAAGTGACCTACAAGCGTTAACAATACAAGAACCTACTTACAAATTCATAAGGATAAGCTAATCTTAAACCAAACCACAGTTCTTGCCAAAAGTGATATCTAAGTATCACTTAAATCAAAACATTCTACTGTCTGTTTTCTTCAAAGACCCAAAAACTAAAGGAGAGCGAAGCCTCCATACCCTGGATGTAAGGAGGGCTTTACTATACTATTTGCAAAAAACTGAACAAATCAGGAAGACGAAGGCAATTTTTTGTCGCCTATGCACACACCAACACAGGGTCAGTGATGACAAAAGCAACTATTGCAAGATGGGTAGTTCAAGCCATCCAATTATGTTATTCCAATGCCAAAAAGGAACTAACAATGCAACCAACAGCTCACTCCACTAGAAAGAAAGGAGCAACGCTAGCCTTTATGGCTAATGTACCCATTGATTCCATTTGTGCAGCAGCAACATGGGCATCACCACACACCTTTACAAGACATTATTGTGTGTGCATACAAATGAATAAGGAAGCTCAAATTGGACAAAGGGTGCTTCAACACCGGTTTGCAAGTTCTTCCTTGGGGGGGGGGGGGGGGGGGTATTGCTGTTTGGGCGGATCACTGCTCATGGAAGTCCCAGTCTCGAAGAGGGTTAAGGCAGACCGGTCCTCCGGGGTTCTAGAGGTTGCTGTCCTCAGGAGACGCCGGGATTTAGCAGGGGCAGGTTCAAGGAGCATCACGCCGGTAGGGCTGGGGCCAAGTCAGTTGATGTCCTTTTGTTAGCAGCTGCACGGCAGGTCTTCATCTTCTTGGTCTTCTTTATTGTTTCAAAATCGGGATCAGAGGAAGGAAGGTTCAGGGTGCCCTTAAATACAAAATTTAGGGGCGTTACAGATAGGGTGAGGTCAGGGACCAATGGGTCCCTGTCCTAGGGTGGGTACACCCCCTAACCTGCTCCTCTCTTGTGGGAGGGGGCAGGAGCCTAGCTGTGAGTGGGTAGGGCTCCCATCCTCAAGATGGCGGTAGCCCGGAGTCGTGCTTCACCTCGCCTCCTCCACCTGAGGGGTGGAGTTGGCAAAGGCTGGCACGGCACCTTTCCTGACGTAGGGTTTCCCGCCAGAGTGGGGGTCCGAACTGGTGTGGGACAGTTGCGGAGTACAGCAAGTGGTCTGGAGAAGCTCACAAAGGCCATGCCTTTGAAGCTTCCCCCTGCCCATCTTGGGGGAGGAGACCTAGCACCTGGCCAGGATGTGCATTGTTGCAGGCCCAGGAGAGCGAAGGGCTCTCCACCAAGTGGTCCAGGAACAGTTCTGCTGTGTGGCAGCCCAGGGGGCATCTATACTATGCCCTCTGTAGTGCATTTTACATTAAATCCCACACTGGCATCAGTGTGGGTTTAATGTGCTGAGAAGTTTGATATCAAACTTTTCAGTCTTCAGTGTAGCCATTATGGTACTGTGGAGTTTGTAATGACAACCTCCCAGCACCATATACTCTTAATGGCCTCACTGCACGTACAATGCCCAGGAATGGCCCTGGGTATTGTAGGGGCACAGGTCTTGTGCACCTGTTCCCACACCACTGGCATTTGGGACCCAGCTAGAGGGGTGACTGAGGTATGCCAGGGCAGTGGGGTTGTGGTCAGGGCACACAGAGTTGTGTGTCATGTCAACTCTTCACTTTGTTCTGCACCAAGTCACACGGCCTGCAAAGGCAGTGTGTGTCAGGGTGCAGGGCCCCTAAGGGTGGCACAATAAGTGCTTTAGTCCTTAGGGGTCTTCTCTGGTCACAATGCCCTGGGTACCCATGGTACCATTTACCAGGGGCTGACAGGTGGCCAGAGATGCCAATTGGGTTTTAGTTTCAACACAGTTTTAGGGAAGGAACACAGGCCACAGGCAATTCAGCAAAAAGTGGCGGCATTCCATGCAAGAAAGAGGGCACTTTCTCACAGAATAATGCTGCAAAACGAAATGGTTACCTACCAGTAGGAGTAGTTTTGCAGCTTGAAGAATTTTCTGGATTGATATGCGACCCACCCGGCCTCTCCCATAAGGAAAGCGAACAAGTGGCAAAGGATTATATTCGTATTTCTCAAACCATCCAAAGGATTACAAAAACAATAACAGAAAAAAGAATCCGAAGATGGCCACCACGCACGTTGACCTCCAGGATACCGTCTGACTTCACACAGGGGACGTACGTGGCACCAAATGGAGGACCTGGCTTGGCAGTTCGGGCTGGACTGTTCCCATGAGGCACAGGGTCAAGACTGATTTGCATATGGCTGGGTTCAAACTGGAATAGCATGGTGAGCAAAAAAACGATGGATTTAGGCCCAGATCTCTTTACTGGGGTGAATGTATGACCTTGTTCTGCATTCTTTCCATCAACTGTTTTTGCATTTGTCACCCCGAGTGGGTGGGGTATGCCCAGACGTGGGTACCGCGCTCTCCATGCCACTGGAATTAAGCTATCCTGGCTGAGGAGCGGAAGGGAAGACCTGGCTTGACAGTTCGAGTTGGTCTGTTCCCATGAGGCAGAGGGTCAAGACTAATTTGCATATGGCTGGGTTCAAACTGGCATGGCATGGTGAGCAAAAAAATTATGGATTTAGGCCGAGATCTCTGTACTGGGGTGAATGTATGACATTGTTCTGCATTCTGTCCATCAACTGTTGTTTTTGCACCAAATGGTCGACAGCGACCAAAACAAGAAGAAAAAAACAAAAAAAAACAGACTATTCCGGACCCAACCACTAGATGGCGGAATGATGCACAGCATGTGAAGCCGGAAAATTCTTCAAGCTGCAAAACTACTCCTACTGGAAGTAGCCATTTAGTTTCTTATCTGAGGAAGCTAGATTCAGGTGTTCCCCTAAATACTAGATTTAGGTGTGTTACAGGTTGGTAAAAGGTTGGGACCAATGGGTCCCTTCCCTGGGGTGGGTACACGCCCTATTATGCCACCCTCCAGTGGGAGGGGGGTATGCGTCTGTCCCTGCTTGGCTGAGTCCCCTATCTGCAAGATGGCGGGGACTGAGTTGTGCTTCACCTCGCCTCCCCCATCGAAGGGTTGGGGTTGGTGAAGGTGGGCAAACCTCCCTTCCTCACTTGGTTTACCCACTGGTTCTCCTGCCCAAAGAGGGGGTCAGAACCGGTGGGGACCAGTTGCTGGGAGCAACAAAAGGCCTGGGGAAGCTCACAAAGGCGGCAAGGCTTTGAAGCTTCTCCTTCGTGAATCCTGCCAGTCCTGGGGGAGGAGGCTTCGCACCTCGTCCCAGAGAGTAGCAGGCTTTCAGAAACATGTCTGGTGGTAGCAGCTGAAAGCAGCCACTCAGCCTGGACACTAGTGGTAGGCCGTTTTTCAGGGGGCATCTCTAAGATGCCTTCTGTATGCATTTTTCAATAAATCCCACACTGGCATCGCTGTGGGTTTAGTGTGCTGAGACGTTTGATACCAAATTACACAGTTTTCAGTGCTGCCATTATGGTACTGTTGAGTTCGTAATGACAAACTCCCAGCACCATATACTCTTAATGGCAGCACTGTGCTTATAATGCCTAAGAATTGACTTAGACACTCTAGGGGTACAGGGCTCATGCACCTGTGCCCTCACCATTAGAGGGTTGATTGATCTATGCCAGGGCACTGGGATGTGGGCATGGCACACAGGGATGGGTGCCCTGGCGACTCTTCACTTTGTTGTGCAAAAAAAGCGCAGCCTTGCAAAGGCAGTGTATGAGTGTAAAGGTACAGGGCTTCTAAGGGTGGCAATATAAGTGCTACAGGCCTTACCTGGTCACAGTGTCCTAGGTACCTGTGGCACCAGTTACCAGGGACTGACCTGTGGCCAGAGAGTGCCAATTGGGTTTTTCTTCAGTGCAGATTTTAGGAACAGAACATAGGCCCTTGGCACCTGATTGGCAGGAGCCCAGGGTATACCTACTAGAGTACATCAACAGTTTGGCAAAAAGTGGGGGCAACCAGGCAGAAAGAGGGCACTTTCTCACATTCTCTTAGTACAAGAAATGCTTAGCACTACCCTCTCTGATCAGCCTAAACTTCTCGCCCACACTACCACAAAAGAGGGCCCTAAGGATTAGTTTTGCCTCTGTAAACCAATAATGTTTGCCTGGCCTCTTTACATGGTGTACCTCATTTTGGTCCACTTTATAAAGAGCCAGCTTCCCACAACTGGCACTTTGCTTTTTCGGACTTGCAGTATTTTTTAGTGTGAAATGGATTCACAGACCCACCAGACCCACCTCCATGGCGGTGTTGCTTGGGTGTCTAATCTAGGTTAAGTAATCTGGGGCTAGAAGTCTGTCAGATGAACAAGTTACTTACCTTTAGTAACACCTTTTCTGGTGGAGACTAGCCACATATTTCACACTGACCCACCTTTCCTTCCCGCTCTAACAGATTTCATGGGTCAAAGTTGTTTCCAGCGCCCTCCTCCCTCTTTCGCCCCCCTTCCGCCCCAGTTTTCCACATGAGTGGTAAATGTTCCTTGTGGCTCCACGCTCCAGTCTGAAAATTTGTGAAAAGAAACTGATGTTAGCATGCTGGGGCTGGCACCTATATTTACAAAGTGCAAGCCACTTCCAGTGCAGAGAATGCCGCAGATGCCTTGCAGAGCCGGCGCGCAGGGATACTGCTCACAAAAATTATTCGGATCCAGTCTTACGCCTTGGGATAATTCTAAGTGCACTACAGAGTAAAAAACCCCAAGACTGTCAGCCCAAAAACTTGAGGGTAGTAGGGTAGTCATACAAAAAGGTCCTTTCCGACACGAAGTCTTGCAGACAGCTGTTGGGTGAAGATACAAAGGTAGAGGTTGGCAGGTTAGTGAAAGAAATTAGATCTGAGGAATGAGGGTACTGAAGTGTCTCCCTCCATTTAAACCTAGACAGAGGGAGGTGCCTGGATGAGGTGAATAACAAACTCCTTTTAAATAAGATGAGGTACGGGTTTGACACTCCTGCCTCAATAACCGAGGCAACAAGTTTTTTTTTTTTTAAAGGCGGTTAATGTGACCCTATCACAAAGTGCAAAGGATATGAGAATGGGAAAAAATTGCTGATTTTGAAAATTTATAGCATTTAATCCACATTTTTGGAAAGACAATCTTGAATTGGTTTATGCTAAAATGAATATTCCCATTTCTACTCTAATACTAATCTGATAGTGTCTTTTGTAGATAATTGTTCTTGGAATTGTTTTTGTATGAATCACATACACTCCTCTGCACACCTCAGTTGCTCTCGTACTATACATAGTGTAATCACCCTGCATCTAGACAGAGGTTAGACCAGAATACACCCCCAACACGGAACGTTATGCTTACCTTCACGCTGTGCTAAAAAAAAAAAGTCAGACAGCCTTGCATTTGAGTGGACAACTGTGTACTCTTTAATGAATTGATCCAACTTTCTCATTTCAGACCTGTTTCTGTTGGACGAGCACATCCAGTCCAATGCGTCCAGTTGTCTCCCCATGAAGCCACATGCTCCCTTGCCAAATCCTGGGAGAGTGCCACCTGCAGAACCCACTTCCACGACGCCTGCTCCCCGGTGCTTCCCCAGAGCACGCATCAAGGTGCCCAACTATTCACCATCAAGGCGTCCACTGGGAGGCTCCTCACGGCCCCTTCCATCACCAGGTGAATGCACCCTGTTTCAACTGTTTGAAGAAATACTGGGATCTTTTTCTCTCAGATGGAGTATATAGTTGCATACTGTTATGTTATAGAATTTTGAAAAGCGCACATTCACCGAAAGGTCTCTTGGTGCTAAAACTACAGAAGCGATGATCACTTGTTTAAGAGCCTCAAAGGAAAGCATACTCCCAATCTTTCTAATTTTGTGGAGTTGAAAACAACAAGCTAAAACAGTGGCCCGTGTAAGATCGTGCCCTCCTTTTAGGTCTCGCTGAACCAACGCGTATGCGTTGTTCAGCGAGAGTATAGTAAAGGACTTTTAAAAATGCTCCCAAAGTCTGCAGGCGGATCGGGTACAGTGCACGTGCGTTGGGCGCGCGCACCATTTGTACGCCTGCAGTCTTGGGAAGTAATTTCACGGCCGCTTTGATGGTCTCAGTGAGCCGCGCGGCCACTGAGAACATCAAAGCGGCCGCAAAATTGCTCACCATTTGTCACCCCCTCCCTTCCTGCTGGCATTCCCCCCTCCCCTCTCACCCAGTCCTTGTTTCCCTTGTTTTTATAGTACATCACACCACAAATCTCACATTTTCTCTTCAAGTCCCGCAAATTGGACCATTTTCTTTTAAACTTCTTGACAGGAGTCTCGTTCACACCTGGAATTCGCCATTGCAGCGAGAAACTGCTTTAAATGGCACTGATTTACGTTTTGGGCATTGTGTACACTCCGTTTGATGTAACCAGGTTCCAAAATATGTATGTCTGTGTGTTCTTTGACAGTGCGTTTGTTTGAGCACTCTAACAGTTTTTGTCAATGTGCGTGTACTGCTTGCTGTAAAACCATTTCAAAGTGCAGTTCATCACTTACCAGCAAGTACACAATTTAAGCCACTTTCTTAAAGCAGCGCCCACCCCTACCTGCCACAGAGCTCTCAATTGTTCCAGGTTCACCCTCCACACACACACACAACCCCCCCCCCCACACACACAGCCCCCCCCCACACACACAACCCCCCACACACACAACCCCCCCCCCACACACACAACCCCCCCCACACACACACAACCCCCCCCACACACACAACCCCCCCACACACAGACAACCCCCCACACAGACAACCCCCCACACAGACAACCCCCCCCACACACAACCCCCACACACAACCCCCCACACAACCCCCCCACACAACCCCCCCCACACAACCCCCCCACACAACCCCCCACACACACAACCCCCCACACACACAACCCCCCACACACACAACCCCCCACACACACAACTCCCCCCCACACAACTCCCCCCCCACACACAACCCCCACACACACAACCCTCCACACACACAACCCCCCCCACACACACAACCCCCCCACACACAACCCCCCCCACACACAACCCCCCCCACACACACAACCCCCCACACACACAACCCCCCACACACACAACCCCCCACACACACAACCCCCCACACACACACAACCCCCCCCCCACACACACAACCCCCACACACACAACCTCCCCACACACAACCTCACACAACACCACACACACAGCCCCACATACACACATGCACGATCCCCCACACACGCGCAGCCCCACACACGCGCAGCCCCACATGCGCGCAGCCCCACACGCGCAACCCCACACGCGCGCAACCCAACACACCCCACACACACCCAACACCCCCACACACACCCAACACCCCCACACACACCCAACACCCCCACACACACCCAACACCCCCACACACACCCAACACCCCCACACACACCCAACACCCCCACACACACCCAACACCCCCACACACACACCCAACCCCCCACACACCCAACCCCCCACACACCCAACACCCCCACACCCCCCCACACACACCCACCCCCCCACACACACCCACACCCCCCCCACACACCCACCCCCCACACACACCCACACCCCCCACACACACACCCACACCCCCCCCACACACAACCCCCACACACACACAACCGTCCCACACACACACACAACCGTCCCACACACACAACCGTCCCCCACACACACACAACCGTCCCCCACACACACACAACCGTCCCACACACACACACAACCGTCCCACACACACACACAACCGTCCCACACACAACCGTCCCACACACCCCCCCACACACACAACCGTCCCACACACACAACCGTCCCACACACACAACCGTCCCACACACACAACCCCCCCACACACACACAACCCCCCCACACACACACAACCCCCCCACACACACAACCCTCCCACACACACAACCCTCCCACACACACAACCCCCCCACACACACAACCCCCCCACACACACAACCCTCCCACACACACAACCCCACACACACAACCCCACACACACAACCCCACACACACAACCCCCCCACACACAACGCCCCCACACCCAACCCCCCACACCCAACCGCCCACACCCAACCCCCCACACCCAACCCCCCACACCCAACCCCCCACACCCAACCCCCCAAACATACACAACCCCCCAAACACACACAACACGACACACACAACCCCACACACACACACAACCCCACACACACACAACCCCACACACACACAACCCCACACACACACAACCCCACACACACAACCCCACACACACCCAACCCCCCCCACACACCCAACCCCCCCCACACACCCAACACCCCCACACACCCACACACCCACCCCCCCACACACACCCACCCCCCCCACACACACACAACCCCCCCACACACACACAACCCCCCCACACACACACACAACCCCCCCACACACACACACAACCCCCACACAACTCCCACACACACACACAACCGTCCCACACACACAACCGTCCCACACACACACACAACCATCCCACACACAACCGTCCCACACACAACCGTCCCACACACAACCGTCCCACACACAACCGTCCCACACACAACCGTCCCACACACCCCCCACACACACACAACCGTCCCACACACACAACCGTCCCACACACACAACCGTCCCACACACACAACCCCCCCACACACACACACAACCCTCCCACACACACAACCCTCCCACACACACAACCCTCCCACACACACAACCCTCCCACACACACAACCCTCCCACACACACAACCCCACACACACAACCCCCCACACACAACCCCCCAAACACACACAACACGACACACACAACCCCCCAAACACACACAACACGACACACACAACCCCACACACACACACACAACCCCACACACACACACACAACCCCACACACACACACACAACCCCACACACACACACACAACCCCACACACACACAACCCCACACACACACAACCACACAACCACACACACACACACACACACAACCCCACACACAACCCCCCACACACACAACCCTCCCACACACACAACCCTCTCACACACACAACCCTCTCACACACAACCCTCCCACACACACAACCCCACACACACAACCCCCCACACACAACCCCTCAAACACACACAACACGACACACACAACCCCCCAAACACACACAACACGACACACACAACCCCACACACACACACACAACCCCACACACACACACACAACCCCACACACACACACACAACCCCACACACACACACACAACCCCACACACACACAACCCCACACACACACAACCACACAACCACACACACACACACACACACAACCCCACACACAACCCCCCACACACACAACCCTCCCACACACACAACCCTCTCACACACACAACCCTCTCACACACAACCCTCCCACACACACAACCCTCCCACACACACAACCCTCCCACACACACAACCCTCCCACACACAACCGTCCCACACACACAACCGTCCCACACACACACAACCGTCCCCCACACACACAACACCCCCCACACACACAACACCCCCCACACACACAACACCCCACACACACACAACACCCCCCACACACACAACACCCCCCACACACACAACACCCCCCACACACACAACCCCCCACACACACAACCCCCCCCACACACACAACCCCCCCACACACACACAACCCCCCCACACACACACAACCCCCCCCCACACACACAACCCCCCCACACACACACAACCCCCCACACACACACAACCCCCCACACACACACAACCCCCCCACACACACAACCCCCCCCACACACAACCCCCCCCCACACACACACACAACCCCCCCACACACAACCCCCCCACACACACACACAACCCCCCCACACACAACCCCCCCCACACACACACACAACCCCCCCCACACACACACAACCCCCCCCACACACACACAACCCCCCCCCCCACACACACACAACCCCCCCCACACACACACACAACCCCCCCCCACACACACACACAACCCCCCCCCACACACACACACAACCCCCCCCCCCACACACACACACACACAACCCCCCACACACACACACACACAACCCCCCACACACACACACACACAACCCCCCCCACACACACACAACCCCCCACACACACACACAACTCCACACACAACCACACTGTGAGAAAGTGCCATCTTTCTTGCATTGGTATGCTCCCACTTTTTTCTGAACTGCTGATGTGCTTTGACTGAGTGTGCCTGTGTTCCTTAACCTAATACTGTGCTGAAACTAAAAACCCAATTGGCATCTCTGGCCACCTGTCAGCCCTTAGTAAATGGTACCCAGGTCATGGCGACCAGAGAAGAACCCCACAGCACCATAATGGCTACACTGAAGACTGTCAAGTTTGGTACCAAACTTCTCAGCACATTAAACCCGCACTGATGCCAGTGTGGGATTTCATGTAAAATCCACCAGAGGGCATCTTAGAGATGCCCTCTGAAACCCTAAGAGTGGCTGTAGAGGCTGCCACACAGCAGACATGTTGCTGGTCTCCTGGGCCTGCAACAATGCACATCCTGGGCGAGGTGCTAGGTCTCCTCCCCCAGGATGGCCAGGGGGAAGCTTCAAAGGTATGCCGTCTCTGTGAGCTTCTCCAGACCATTTTCTGTACCCAGCAACTGGCCCCTACCAGTTCTAACCCCCACTCTGGCGGGAAAAACTACGTCAGGAAGGGGGGGGTGCCAGCCTGTGCCAACCCCACTCCCCAGGTGGGGGAGACGAGGTGAAGCGCGACCCCGGGCTCCGGCCATCTTGTAGATGGGGAGCCCTGCCCAATCCCAGCTAGGCTCCTGCCCCCCTCCCACAGGAGAGGAGCAGGCTAGGGGGTGTACTCACCCCAGGACAGGGACCCATTGGTTCCTGTCCTTGCCCTACCTGCAACGCCCCTAAAATTCAGTATTTAAAAACAATCTGAGGATGGAGAAGATTCCCATGCGCACTGTAGTCGAAGACTCTTCCAGGACAACAAGGTGCAATCATCCGGACCCAACACTAGGCGGCGATCTATGCACACATATGAATGTCAGCAGACCTACATGCCAAGAACAGATGCATACTGGTAAGCAGCATATTCCATTTAGGGGCTCCCTGAACCTTCCTTCTTCAAATCCCGAAAGAATAAAAGAAGAAAGAAGATCAAAAGGAAGAAGACCCGCCGTGCAGCTGCTAACAGGACGACAACAACGGACTTGGCCCCAGCCCTACCGGCCTGTCGATCCTGGAACCTGCTCCTGCCTAACTTACCGGCGACTCCTGCGGACAGCAACCTTGGGACTCCCAGAGGACCTGCCTGCCTTGACTCTCCTAAAGACTGGGACTCCCATCAGCAGAGGCTCTGCTGCAACAACCCCCCCTGGTGCCAGCCAGGAAGCTCCGGACCAGCCCACTCTGCACCCGCCGAGCCCGGGCCGTGCCCCACCGAACCAAGACTACGAGGACGTCCCCCCGGCGACTGGGACCCGAAGTCCAGTGCCCATAGACCCTCCTCGACAAACGAGACAACGCCTGCAGACTCAGAACCAGGGGCCACCCCAACCGCGACCAGCTGTGAGGGTAAGCTTTTACCGACACCCAAAGACACCCCTGCACCCGGCGTCCTGCAGCCCACTGTGCCTCCCTTTCGGGTTTGTGCTCCAAGATCCCAACTTACCTCTCGAAGTGCTGGTCGCCCCTGGCGAGTCTCCGGCCCGAGCCTGCAGCCTTTGTTCCTTTTTGACCTTTCCCATTGGATAACATTGAGCGCCTGACGACTCAAGAGCACCCTGCACCCAGCCGCCCGAGTGCCGCTGGCTGTGCCACCCTAGTCCTATTCTACTTCACCCCCCCCTTGCCCTGAGCAACTGATCAGGAGCCCACCTCCCACAGCCGCGTAGCCTGCTAGCCAGCAGCCACCAACCGAAGGCCCCCCTTTCCCTCATTGGATATCATTGGGCCTAACTACCTCTGCACCAGGCCGCTCCTGTGCTGCTGGGGCTGAACAAACTGTACTTACCTGACCCTGGGAGGCCCCTGACCCCCAGAACCTTAGCTTCACCAGCCAAGTACTCACATGGAAACCGGAACTCACTGACCTGCCATTGGATAACATTGACCAATTTTGACTCGAACATTTTCTAAGTGTGAAGTTTTGGAAACTGAAAATATTCATCTAAAATCAGCCGAATTCCGAAGTACTTACCTATGAGCAGGGGAGAAGCCAGTACTGTACCTTGCAGCCCAGTACTGAACCGCAAAAGTAATCCTTAACGGGTTTACTAGTAATCTGTATTTTCTCCATAGGAACCCATTGTCTTCTTTGATATGAAATTTCTTGTCTACTTTTGAGAATTTGAAATATTCTTTAAAAATCATACGAAATACTGAAACGCAATTACCTACCTGTTTTAAGTTAAGATTCCAGGGCTGGCCTTAGGAGCCCAGTACTGGATTACACAAATAACGTGATCGTACTTTAACTGCAACCTGAATTTTCTCCCATCGAATAACATTGCCAGATTTTCGTTGAAAAGTTTCTAAGTGTGAACTTTTAAAACCGTATCTGTACTTTAATCAACTACTTTTATGGTAACAATTCATTGAGCTCAATGCTAAAGTGTGTCTAGACTTCTGTACCTAATGTGTTCACCAACTTCATTGCTTCCTTGCAAAGTAATTACATGAGAGTTCTCATATCTAGCAAAGTATATTTTTATGCCTGTTGGTTCTTAAAATAAAACAACTATATCTTTGGATATAACAACCATTGACCTGGCGTTCAGTATTTGAGTGTTGAAATCCTTTGCTGACTTGAATGTGTACAACAAATGCTTTGCACTGCCCTCTTGTACTGCCTTACTGCTCGACCAAGCTACCACTTTTGAGAGTAAGGCCAGTCCTGACTTTAACCTCTGTTTTACCTTTGGGGTTTGTGGACTCTATACATACTGTACTTCATTATAGTCCAGTATATATCGAGCCACTTTCTCACACACAACCCCACACACACCACACGCACCGCACCACACGCACCTCACCACAACGCACGCACCACAACGCACGCACCACACCGCACCACACTGCACCACACGCACCACACACACACACACACCACCCCACACACACAACCCCACACACACCACCCCACACACACACCACCCCACACACACACCACCCCACACACACACACACACACACACACCACCCCACACACACACACACACACCACCCCACACACACACACCACCCCACACACACACACAACCCCACACACAAACCACCCCACACACACACACAACCCCCCACACACACAGCCCCCCCACACACAACCCCCCCACACACACAACCCCCCACAACACACAACCCCCCCACAAGCACAACCACCCCACAAGCACAACCACACAACCCCACACACCCCACACACACAACCCCTCACACACATAACCACACAACCCCACACACACAAACCCCCCACACACACAACCACAACCCCCACCACACAACCCACCACACAACCCCCCACACAAAACCAAAAAGCCCACACACAACCCCACGCACACAAAACCACAACCCCACGCACACAAAACCACAACCCCACACACAAAACCACAACCCCACACACAAAACCACAACCCCACACAAAAAACCCCAACCCCCCACACACAACCCCCCACACCACGCAACCCCACACCACACAACCCCCCCACACAACCACAACCCCACACACGCACAACCACAACCCTCCCCCACACATCACTCCCCCACACATCACTCCCCCACACATCCCTCCCCACACAACCTCACACACAACCCCCACACACAACCCCCCCACAAACCCCCCCACACAACCCCCCCACACAACCCCACCACACACAACCCCCCACACACAACCCCACACACACACAACCCCACACACACAACCACACACCAGGATAGCTAAACATAGCATAGCAAAAAAAACATAACATAGCATCACAAAACATAGCATAGCAAAGCAAAACATAGCATAGTATAACAAAACACAACAAAGTATAACAAAACACAACAAAACATAGCATCGCATAACAGCCTATCAAAACATAGCCTATCAAAACATAGCCTATCAAAACAAAGCATAGCATGACAAAACATAGCATAGCATAACAAAGCATAGCATATTGCAACAAGACAGAACATAGCATAGCAAAACGCAACAAAACATAGCACAACAAAACATAGCATAACATAGCAAAACAAAATAAAGCATAGCATTGCAAAACAAAGCATAGCATGACCAAACATAGCATAACATAGCATAACAAAGCATAGCATAGCAAAACACAACACAACACAACATAGCATAGCATAACATAAAACATAGCATAACAAAACACAACATAGCATAACAAAACATAGCACAACATAGCATAACACAGCATAGCATAACACAACATAGCATAGCATAACACAACATAGCATAGCATAACACAACATAGCATAGCATAACAACACATAGCATAACACAGCATAGCATAACACAACACAGAATAGCATAGCATAACACAACACAGAATAGCATAACACAGCATAGCATAACACAACATAGCATAACAAAATAAAGCAAAGCATACATAACACAACAAAACATAGCTTAGCAAAACATAGCATAGCAGAGTATAACAAAACATAGCATAGTATAACAAAGCAAAAGATATCCTAGCAGCAAAAAATAGCATAACAAAACATAGCATAACAAAATATAGCATAACAAAACACAACATAGCATAACAAAACAAAACAGCATAACAAAACACAACAAAGCTTAGCATAGCAAAACAAAGCTTAGCATAACAAAACCTAGCATAACAAAACAAAACATAGCATAACAAAGCATAGCATGGCATATCATCACAAAACATAGCATAACAAAACATAGCATAGCATATAATATAGCATAGCACAACAAAGCATAGCATAACAAAACACAACAAAACGTAGCATAACAAAATATAGCATAGCATAATGAAACACACCAAAACATAGCATAGGATAACAAAACATAGCATAACAAGACATAGCATAGCAAAACATAACATAACAAAGCATAGCATGACAAAACACAACGAAACATAGCATAACAAAACTTAGCATAACATAGCAAAACATAGCATCGCATACCAAACACAACAAAGCATAGCATTACAAAACACAACAAAACATAGCATAGCATAACAAAGCATAGGATAGCAAAACATAGCATAACAAAACAAAGGATAACAAAACACAACACCCAGCGTAGCAAAACACAGCAAAGCATAGCATAACAAAACACACCATAGCATAGCAAAGCATAGCAAAACATATCATAGTATAGCAAAACATAGCATATCAAACCAAACAAAACCGCATAGCATAGCAAAACATAGCATAACAAAACATAGCACAAGAAAACATAGCACAAGAAAGCATAGCAAAGCATAGCATAATAAAACACAGCACAACAAAACATAGCATAGCATAACAAAGTTTAGCATAGCAAAACACAGCATAGCATAACAAAACATAGCATAGCATTAGAAAATATAGCATAACAAAACAAAGCATAGGATAGCAAAATAAAACAGCATAGCGTAACAAAACATAGCATAGCAAAACACAACAAAGCATAGCATAACAAAACAGCATAACATAACATAGCAAAACAAAACAGCATAGTATAACAAAACATACATAGCAGAACAAAATGCAACAAAACATAGCAGAACATAACAAAACAAAGCATAACATAACAAAACATAGTAAAACACAACAAAAGAGGTAATGATAAGAAATAACCTGGGGGATTCCTTCCGGCATATGGTGAAAGAGATCTATAAGACCCCAAGATCCAAAATTTTGGTGAACGGAGATTTAACTAACAACATAAGAATCGAAAGAGGCACAAGGCTCTCTCGCCATTATTATTCAATTTGTACATTGAACCATTAGCAAGTATGCTTAGGGAAAATGAAAAAATACTTCCATTCAAACACCAGGAGTGGTCCAAAAAAGTGACCTTATATGCGGATGACTTAATGATTTTTACTAACGATTACGAGTCCTCCATGCCCGAAATCAAAACCATTCTTGAGAATTTTGGGAAAATTTCAGGCTATTTGGTAAACCACTCAAAAACAGAGATTGTCTTGGAACACTAACTTCACCAACCAAAACATCAAGAAAGAAATTAAATATTTAGGGTAGTTCATGACCTGGAAAAAATCTCACAGATAAACTTAAACAGAGTGGCAGGCGAAGTAAGAAAGCTCTTAAAGACTTGGACTACCCTCCCCTTAAGCCTTATAGGCAGATCAAACATCATTAAAATGTCTATTCTTCCGAAATATACATACCTGTTCAATACAATACCGCTTGAATTAAAAAAAAAGTCACTGACGAAATTACAAGGAGAAATCTCAAGTTTTATTTGGGCCTCCAAAGGAATCAGAATATCGTGGAACCCTAAACATTTCGTATTATAGCCCTCTAGCTCCTATATGGGACTCCCCAGGCACCCCAGAATGCCTTAAAGACAGTCTGGCAAATCCTCTGAAAACGGCCAACATAGAACATTGGGGACAATTACTGAGGACGTCAACACTGATATCTTGGGAAGATCTCCAAGCAATTACAAATTTCAGCATCTCCAAATTTAAATACTACCAGCTAGCCAGCTGGGCAAAAACCCTCACAAAACATGAAAAGGATACCGAAGAACTGGAAAGAGAAATGAAGAAAGTTTTCCCATAAAGAAAGAGATAGCCAGATGGTACTGGGTCCTAACAACCTCAGGAGATGAAGATGCCCAGATAGAATCAATTTGGGGAAGAGATCTACAAACTCCAAATCTTGAAGAAGTTTGGCTAAAGTCAATTGAGAAGTGCTGGGGCACACTAAAATCAGCAGCGTTAAAGAGAAATCATCTCTTCACAATCCATAGGGCTTATTGGACCCCCAAAAAACTGTCCAAATTTAAAGGTGCACAAACAAGGAAATGTCCGAAATGTGGAGAGGAAAGGGCAGATGATATTCACATTTTTAAAGACTGCCCTTCCCTCACTGAGTTCTGGAACGAAGTGGGTAAGATCTTGAGCGCGATCCTACATCAGAAACTAACTGTAAGTACCATCCTTGTTTTGTTTGGGATTGATAACAACAATATAGGAGCGGGTAGTCTAACAAATATGCAAGAAAACCTGGTTTTTGTAATGATACTTCTTGCAAGAAGGGAGATATGCATTAAGTGGGTAGGCTCATCACCCCCCACGGTTGGTGAATGGAGGAATTCAGTCATGAAAATAAACAAACTAGACAGAAGGGGAAAGCAATCCAATAGAATTAACTTTTGGAAAATATGGGAAAATCACTTTAACCCTATTAACTAATGGCCGAGATGGAACAATGATCCTATGATTAAGCGATGGAAACTTCTGTGGATGAAAATAATTTTCATCGAGTAGTCCAGGTGGCTATCTCCCTCCCACAAACGATAAAAAACAGAAAGTTATTTATGTGTTGGTTTTAAAGGAGACCCCTCTGCAAAATCCGATGGCTGAGAAACTCCCCTCACACTCTCGCATTGGGGCAGTGCTGGCATAGTAATTGCAGAGGCTGAACCTTGATACTACCAAAAAAAAACATAAAAATTCGCAATATGAGGATTAAAAAAGAAAAAAGAAAAAAAAACACACAACAAAACATAGCACAACACATAGCATAGTGTAGAGTAATAAAAAAACAGCATAGCAAAGCATAGTACAACAAAACATATAGGATAGCAAAACATAGCATAAAACAAAGCTAAGCATAACAAAGCACAGCATAACATAGCACAGCATAACAAAACAAAACATAGCCTACCAAAACAAAGCATTGCATAGCAAAACACAACAAAACATAGCCATAACAAAACACAACAAAGCATAACAAAACAAAGTATAGGATATCAAAACACAGCATAACAAAACATAGCATAACATAACCAAGTATAGCATAACAAAACACAACATAGCATAGCAAAACACAACAAAACATAGCATAGCAAAACATCATAGCATAGCATACCAAACACAACAAAACATAGCATAGCAAAACAACAAAACATAGCATAGCAAAACACAGCAAGACATAGCATAGCATAACAAAACAAAGCATAGCATAACAAATCAAAGCATAGGATAGCAAAACATAGCATAGCTTAACAAAACAGCATTGGATAACAAAACATAGCATAACAAAACATAGCATAGCATTACATAGCATAACAGAACAAAGCATAACAAAGTATAGCATAGCATAAAAAATGCAACAAAACATAGCATTGCATAACATAGCATAGCATAACATAACATAAGAAAAAAGATAGCATTAAGTTTGATAAACTCATAGTAGCGGGCCTGCTAGTTTTAACTGGCAGTGACTGTAAGCAACTCAGTCAACCCAAAAGCAGTCACTCGGTCACCTTTCCTCTTGTATTGCAGTGGCTTCGTTTATTAAACAGTGCCCATGTTTATACTGTAAGCACTTTACTTGTGCAAATTTCAGGGCTCACAAACCTTTGATGAATCGAAGTCCACAACTGAGGCTGTGAAGTTTGCGCTATATAAAACCCCTTTAATAAATAAAAAAACATTGCCATTTACAATGTGAATAGCTCCAACAAATACAAGACCTATTGCAAAGTACAAACCATTGCCATTTACAATGCCAATAGCTCCAGCTCCAACAAATGCGAGACCTATTGCATTCCCAATGCTTGTTGCATATTTGCCCCCACTTTTTGCTAAACTGCTGCTGTACTTTGTATGTATGTGCCCTGGGTTCCTGCCAAACGGGTACCCAGGAACTATGTTCTTTCCCTAAACTGCCTTAAAAACTAAACCCAATTGTCAATCTTTGGCCACAGGTCAGTCTCTTGTAAATTGTACCAAAGGTACCATGGGCACTGTGACCAGAGAAGGCCTCTAAGGGCTACAGCACTTATTGTGCCACCCTTAGAGGCCTTGTACCTTTACACACACACACACTGCCATTGCAGGATGCGTGTTTTGTTGCAGAACAAAGTTGACATTTGACACATTTGTGTGCCATGCATACAACCCACTGCCCTGGCATAGGTCATCCACCCCTCTAGCTGGGTGCACTATACCAGTGGTGAGGAAACAGGTTCAGGAGCCCTATACCCCTACAGTTTCTAAGCCGATTCTTAGACATTGTAAGGGCAGTAATGCCATTAAGAGTATATGGTGCTCGGAGTTTGTCATTACGATCTCCACAACACCATAATGGCTTTACTGAAAACTGGGAAGTCTGGTATCAAACTTCTTAGCACAATAAACTCACAATGGTGCCAGTGTGGGTTTGTAGGAAGCTGGCTCTGTATGTGAGGTATAGTGTGCACAGAGTACAGCGGAGCGCCAAAGGTAGGCAGAGGTAAGGTTAGATACAACCTTACTTTCTATTTGTGGTAGTGTGGTCTAGCAGTAAGGCAGTATCAGAGGACAGTGTTAAGCATTTGTTGTACACACTCAGTCAGCAAATGAATTCACACACTCAGACTGAACTTCAGACCAATTATTTTTGTATAAAACTATTCTTTGGGTTATTTTATTATCTAGAACCAAGCAAACCTGGCACAGGTAACTACTTTACAGTAGTAATGCAATTGAAATACAGTAGGAATGATAATTGTATATGCACTTTGGTTTGATTTACAGTATGGATGCAGAGAAATGCAATACTTGGTAAATGCAGGACATAGACTTGAGTAGGCTTTTTAGTACAATAGCAGGTAAGTAAATTTTGAGATTACTAGTCTTACACAGAGCAGTATACCTAGATACTACTCTGGGACATTTCCTGAAAACAGGTAAGTAAAATCGTTGTTGTTAGATTATGCAATTTTAAATAATTTCTTTAGTTTCTCAAACCCAAGATTAGAAACTTTTCACAGAAAAACAGTCAATGTTATCTTATGGAGGAAAATAGTGTTATTGGTTTTGAGGTGAGTATTTGGTAGTGGGATTTGAGGTTCTGGGGTTAGACTCAGGGGTCCTCCAGGGTCAAGGATGCACTCTTGTTACACCCTCAGCGGCACTAGAGCGGCCGGGTGCAGAGTGCTAAGGCCCAATGTCATCCAATGGGGGAGAGGGGGCCTCCGGTTGGTGGCTGCTGGCAAGCAGGCCACTTGGTTGTGGGAGCAAAGCTCCTGGACTTTAGCTCAGGGCAAATGGGCAAACAAAGTAGCACCAAAGGTGCACCCTCAGCAGCACTAGGGCAGCCGGGTGCAGGGTGATGTTTCGAGGCCGGGCACCCAGTTTTCAATGGGGAACCTCCGGTTTGCAAAGACACTGCAGGCTTGGGGACGAAGTTCTTCTGGGTGCGACCACCACTTCGAGAGATATGTTGAGAAGTTAGGGGTTGGTTAGGCACCCTTGGTTTGGGCACAAAAAGCTGCGGGGCATCGGGTGCTGGGTGCCTTTTGGGTCGGATCTTCTTACCAGCTCCTGGCCGCGGTTAGGCGGGCCTTCTGGATTTAAACTGCAGGTGTTGGCTGGAGGCAGGTCAGGGGTTGGCGAATCTCAGTTCAGCATCGCCGGGGTGACCTCCTGTGGTGTTTGCCCACTCGGGCAGTGGACGGCGGGTGCAGAGTGGGGCGGAATTTCTGTCTCCTCCTGCTGCTGCCAGAGGTTGCAGTTGAACAATTCTGGTATTCACGGGAGCAGCAGTCTTTTGATGTGAAGGTAGGCAGGTCCTCTAGGGTCTTTGAGGTTGCTGGCCGCAGAACACACCGGGATTTCGCAGGAGCAGGTTCAAGGGGGCGATAGGCCGGTAGTGCTGGGGCCAAGTCAGTGGGCGTCCTCCTCTTGTTAGCTGCTGCACGGCTGTTCAGTCCTTTTCTTCTTTTCTGGATCTGAGGAAGCAAGGTTCATGGGTGCCCCTTGTAGGAAAGCGGCTCTATATGTACTGGACCAAAGTAAGGAACAGGGGGTATAGAGTCCCCAGTGGTTTGGCAGAGGCTAAAGTTAGATATAACCGTACTCTCTAAAGTGGTAGCTTGGTCAGGACAGTGTAAAGCATTTGTTGTACACACTCAGTCAGCAAATGGTCTCACACACTCAAGAACTGAACTCTAGGCCAATTATTTTGTATCAAAAGATATAGTTGTTTTATTTTAGAACCAACAAGGTATCGAATTATACTTTCTCAGGATGAGTTACTTTAGTTAAATACTTTTCAAACGGGCAAACTTTTTGAGAGCAATAAGTACAGTCTGTTGGAATAGGCAACACAATTTCCAACACAATGCAACATTGAGCTCAATGGGAATTTCTAGTTGAATGCAATTAGTTACTTTGTAGATTACTTTTCTAACTAAAGGACTGGATCCTAGATTCAGTCCCGGGACATGAGCTGTAAACAGTTAAGTAAAAGCGTTTTGGTAACAGTAGTAATTTTTAAAGAATATTATTGTATTTTAAAAGTTGACACTTAGAAACTTTTCTGGTTTAAATTATCAATGTTATCCTATGGAAGGAAATTCAATTTGCAGGTAAAATATGTTCCCGTTACTTTTGTAATCCAGCACTAGACTCCTAGGTTCAGCACTGGGACCTCTATCTAAAACAGGTAAGTAATTACGTTTTGGTAGTTGGTAGGATTTTTAAAAAATATTTGTAGTTTGCAAAAATCGACACTGAGAAGAAATTTCACAGAAAAACAGTCAATGTTTTTCTATGGAAGAAAATGCAGGTTACTGGTCAATGCGGTTAAAATTACTTTTCATGGTTAGTGCTGGGCTAAAAGGTGCAGCACTAAGGTCTCTCCTGATAACAGGTGAGTAAATTGTAATTCGTTGTTTGGCTGATTTTAGGTGAATATTTTAAAGTTCCAAAACTCCAAGCGAAAACCAGTCCATGTTACCCTATGGAAAAAAAGTGAGTTATCTGCTTTTAGGTAAGTACATGACTGGCAAAGTTAAGGTTCTAGGTGTAGACTCTGGTCTCCCAGGGTCAGTTATGTACAGTTGGTACACCCTCAGCGGCACATGGGCAGCCTGGTGCAGAGGTAGTTGGGCCCAATGTTATCCAATGAGAGGCAGGGGGCCTTCGGTTGGTGGCTGCTGGCTAGCAGGCCACACGGCTGTGGGAGCTGGGCTCCTGGTCACTTGCTCAGGGCATATGGGGAAGTTGGATAGGACACAGGTCGCACTGCCAGGGGCACTCAGGTGGCTGGGTGGAGGGTGCTTTTGAGCCATCGAGCGCTCAATGTTATTCAAGGGAGATCTTGGAAAGGGGACTAAGGCTGCAGCCCCGGGGACGGTGGATCTTCTGGAGCGACCCACACTTCGAGGGGTAAGTTAGGATCTTGGAAGGTAGGTAGGCACCCCAGAGTTGGGCACAGGAGGCCGGGGGACGCCGGGTGCAGAGGTATCTTTGGACATCGGGAAATCTTTCCCTCTGCTGGTCGCGGTAGTAGGGGTCCCTGGTTCTGAGTCTGCAGGCATCGTCTGGGTCGTCGAGGAGGGTCCTTCGGCACTATATTCCAGGTCAGAATTGCCGGGGTGACGTCCTCAGGGTCTTTGTCCACTTGGGCACAGGCCCCGCTCGGCGGGTGCAGAGTGGGCTGGATTTGCGGTTCCTGGCTGGCACAAGGGGTACTGTGGTTTGAGCAGAGCCACTGCTCGTGGGAGTCCCAGTCTCTAAGAGGGTCAAGGCAGGCAGGTCCTCCAGGGTTCTTGAGGTTGCTGTCCGCAGGAGATGCCGAGTTTTAGCAGTTTCAAGGATCAACAGGCCTGTAGGTGCTCTTGTTAGCAGCTGCACGGCAGGTCTTATTCTTCTTGGTCTTCTTTCGTGTTTCGAAATCTGGATCTGAGGAGGAATGTTCAGGGTGCCCCTAAACAATACATTTAGGGGTGTTACAGGTAGGGGAAGCGCAGGGACCAATAGGTCCTGTCCTGGGGTGAGTACACCCCCTATCCTTGCCCTCTCCTGTGGGAAGGGGGCAGGAGCCTATCTCTAATTGGGCAGTGCTCCCCATCTTCAAGATGGCCGGAGCACAGAGTTGTGCTTCACCTCGCCTATCCCACCTGAGGGGTGGAGTTGGCACAGGCTTGCACACCCACTTTCCTAGCATAGGATTTCCCGCCAGTCTTCCCACCAGAGTGGGGATCAGAACCGGTGGGGGCCAGTTGCTGAGTACAGCAAGTGGTCTGGAGAAGCTCACAAAGGCGGTATGCCTTTGAAGCTTCCCCTTGCCCATCCTGGGGGAGGAGGCCTAGCACCTCGGCCAGGATGTGCATTGTTGCAGGCCCAGGAGAGCGGGGGGCTCTCCACTGAGGGGTCCAGTGACATGTCTACTGTGTTGCAGCCTAGGCAGCTCCTCAGACAAGACATGGATTGTAGGTTAGGTTTCAGGGGGCATCTCTAAGATGCCCTCTGTAGTGCATTTTACAGTAAATCCCACACCGGCAGCAGTGTGGTTTTAATGTGCTGAGAAGTTTGATATCTTTAGTGTAGCCATTATGGTGCTATGGAGTTCGTAATGCGGTGTTGCACTGTTTCTATGGGGTTTCTTTTTTGTATGCTCTTTCGCACACTGTTGCCATGCTCCCACAGTTTTTCGGTCTCGGTCAGAGATTTAATGTTTTCTAGATGGGGCTTGAACCCGCCCCTCTTCTCTATTGGCTGGCTTCCTAAATGGAGGCCAGACATTGGAGGGAAGGGGCGTCACTCTGTTCAAGCCCCGTCTTTTTCGGATTCGGGGCGTCTTTTTTAGCTTCTTTCTTGTTTTCTTTCTCTCCTCTTCCCATTGGCTGAAATTTTACCTTCCAGCCAATGGGAAGAGGAGAGAAAGAAAACCACGCTCCCGAATGCGAAAATGGCTTCATTCATCTTCTGCAGCTAACAACCATTGATCAAGGCAATAGTCCGGGCTTGTTTTAAGTGCATGTCAGTTGTTCTGTTATATATCTGAAGGCAATAACAGAAAGAGGCAGCAACGTACTAGAGTCAGGGAGCAGAGATTTTATCCTACATATTTAAACCGTGACCTTTATTACATAAGTTACGCACCTAGGAGAGCCCCCGCCCCCAGTTTTTTCACACCACTTAAAGCCCTGAATGTGTTGGGAATCAATGAAAGCCTGATTGCTGCACTGAGTTAGGTGCTGGTGCAAAGGGCTGTTAAAAGTGCACTGATTGTGAGTGTGCTTGTAGTGTAAGTGTGCATCCTTAACGGGACTTCTGAAGGATTATCTCTGCCCATCTGCTCACAGCATCACACCTTATCAGTGTTACACTCTTCTGGGCGCGTGTGGAGACTGGCCGCAGTGCCCGCCTGGCACCGGGCCCGGATCTGGGCGGGCTGGGTAAGGCTCACAACTATTGTGCCTAGATGCTCGTGCGCCGCTGCCAGCGCCGAGGCGGGAATGCGGAGCGTTCCAGACTCAGTTTACTGAATGGATGTGTTCAGCTATGTGTTGGAAACGCGTGTTGACATCTGAAATGCCCTGTGGGAGCAGCCAATCCCCGAGCGGGAAGACTCTGGGGTGAAAGGGAGGGTGGGAGGGAAGGGGCCAGGAGGAGATGCCGAGGGGGTGGGGGCCGTGCACGCACATTGTTAGCAGGAGCCGAGAGGTGAAGCCCCCTGCTCCTCGCACACGGCATGGGCTGAGGGGCTCCGGAGCTGTCCTGCGCGCCGGACATCATTAGACCAGGCACCGCTGCTCGGGAACTACCACAGGGGCGAACATGCGGGGCTCACTTTCCGCTACTGTCTGAAGAAGAGCAAGCCCAAAAAACAGGCGGAGTTTTCGGTGCCGCTGTTGGAGCGCACTCCGAAACAGGTACATTTTACAGGTTTTGCAGCGTGAAATTTTCTGGATTCACTATGCTGTGCATTATTCCGCGGTCTTGTGGTTGGGTCCGGAATCGTAGTCTTTTCTTTGTTTTTTTTGTAGCCCAGGTGGGCGTCGGCGTCACACCTCCTTGGGTGTATTTCCGGTGTCGTCGGCATGCTTCCTGCGGAAGCTCCCACTCTTGGGCGCCATCTTCAGATTCTTTTTTTCCGCGTTCGGGCCTGGATCGTTCCCGTTTGGGCTCCAGACATTTTTGGAGAAAGAAGAAGGAAAATGCAATAATTGGAAGGGAAATTCATCTGAAGACTCCAGGAGACTTCATCAACCAAGGGCCAACAAAGGAGAAGGAGAAATCATCGAGAACTTCGACGATCATCGACGAACGCGCGACCAGGGGGGCCCTGAGCGCTCGATGATGAACAACAAGCCTTTCAAGTTCTGCGGTAACTGCCACCACAAGTACGCGCAGAAGGACCAGCACCCGGTTTGCAACCTTTGCCTACCAATAGATCACGAAAGCAAGGACTGCAACGCCTGCTCCGTCTTCGCCCCAAAGACCCTTCGTGTGAGAGAGAGACAGATGGTAGCGCATGCCGCCCTCCAGGGGAAGGCCCCGACACCATCCCTCTACGAGCTGGCGATGTCCTCCGAGGAAGAGGACAACGCTGCCGCCGAAGACGACAGCTACACGGTCGTAGAGACTGATTACACCAAGACTTCTTATAAGGTAGGAGACTCTACGGCCCCTAAGCACCCGAGAGACTCTGAGTCTCGAAGAAACGAGGGCAAGGCCCCGAAAGCGCCGGCGCCAAAATCTTTGGCGCCCGCGGCTACACCCAGGCCCAGCGGATCCTCTGAGAAGGAGTCCCCGGCGCCGAGAGCTGTTGAACAGCAAAAGTCGTCAAAAATCGTCCACGAAAAGGACCGATCGACGCCGAGGGAGAAGGACCCTAAAGCACCAACGCCGACCAGAGACATGAAATCAGGTTCGGCGCCGAAGTCCAGCTCGGCGCAGAGCCAACCTCCGAAAGGAGCGGCCGAACCATCCGACGCGGAACACGCAGCCGAGATGGAGAAAAAGAGAAGGCGCCTCAAGGCCGAAATGGAAAACATCTTGCAGCGGAAGAAAGAATTCGACGCAAAGATGAAAGCCTTCACGATTCCCCACAAAACCAAGCCACCGGACGTCGAGGTGGTCGACGACCAGGAAGAAGACGAGAGCCCCTACTATAGTTACGACTATGAGGAGGAAGAGGACAGCAGGACGGACGCCGGGTCGGCGCCCTCTGAATCACAGGAGGTGGATTATCTAGATGTCGACACCCGAAGCCCAGAGGAGGCGGTCGACACATATCCCTCGGCCCTCGCAGCCGGACGACATCGGGGCCTACAACTCGGTGATAATGTCTGCCGCAGCAGCTTTCAGACTCAAGCTCGACGAAGAGAAGCAGAAAGCAGACTTCCTTCTGGAGACATTGCTCCCCACACAAACAAGGAGCCAGTACCTGCCAATGCTCGACAGCGCCTTGGCACAGGGAAGGGAAGCATTCAAGGAGCCCGCAACATGCAAGGTGGTCACTCTCAGAACGAAGAAAAAATACAAGCATTCCTCAAAAGACCCACCCTACATTCAGGGCACGGTCTCAGCAGACTCCATCATCGCAGCCACAGCAAGAAAGAGGGCTAACGTGCCCACTACTTCTGGGCCACCACCAGATAAGGAAAGCAAGAGGATGGACCTGGTGGGCAGGAGGATCGAACGGAATGCCGCGACCCACTGGCGCATGGCTAATTCCAACGCCCTGATAAACAGGCACATGTACCAGATCATGGAGGAACTGGGTCAGTTGGTGAAAAACCTGCCCCAGGATGCCAGGCAGAAGGCCAACAGATTGTAGAAGAGGGGAAGAACGCAGCAAATTCTTGCCTCAGGACTGCCCTGGATGAAGCAGACACCTCCAGCAGGCTCATGATGATGGGCGTCACTGAAAGAAGACACGCCTGGCTCAGGATTTCAGGTTTCACCCCGAGGTGCAACACAGCATCCTGAACACACCGTTCAACGGCGAAACACTGTTCGGAACAACAGTTGATGAGAAGCTCAGTCAACTGAAAAAGGATAACGAAACGGCAAGGTCCATGGGAGCATTGCAGTTCAGAGGCAGCAAAAGGGGCCCGCGGGAGAGGTGGAAACCAGCCAGGTACATCACACCAGGCTTTCCAACAAACGCACCAGGCTGACTCGCAGGGTCAGCAGAAGCAGTCCTGGTAGTACCAGCCAAGAGGCCAGTCCTTTCGAGGGAGAGGAAACGGACGAGGACAAAATAAAAGAGGGGGCAGCAGCCCGCCTCTAAGTGACTTCAAAAAACTCTGTGTGCCCACCCACAGAAAAGATCCCAGGGGGCAGCATGTACAGAGGGATCAGGTGTTACACAAACTAGACACCTACGAACACATAACACCAGTGGGAGGAAGATTAAGATTTTACCGCCAAAAATGGAGAGAAATCACATCAGACAAATGGATCCTCATCATCATCCAATTCGGATACTGCATAGAGTTGGAGGGGAGGCCAACAAGCAGAAAACCAAAAAGACCACTAGCAAACAAACAACTAGAGCGTCTTCAGGAAGAAGCAAAGGAACTCCTGCAGAAGCAGGCCATAGAACGGGTACCCTTCAAGGAAAGAAACATGGGAATATACTCCACGTACTTACTGGTACCAAAAGTAGACGAAACAATGAGACCCATTCTGGACCTAAGGTTCCTGAACAAATAAAGAACGCAAAAATTCAAAATGACCTCCCTGCAAGAGGTGCTCCCGCAATTGCAAATCGGGGACTTCATGGTCACGATAGACCTCAAGGACGCCTACCTGCACATCCCAATCAACAGAAAGCACAAGCATATGCTCAGATTCACCATCGGAGAAAGCCACTACCAGTTCATAACACTAGCCTTCAGGCTAAAATCAGCACCAAGGGTCTTCACAAAGTGCCTCGCAGCAGTCGCAGCGCACCTACGAAGGCAAGGAATACAGGTATACCCTTACCTGGACGACTGGCTAGTGAAAGCAAACTCATACCAGAAATCCAAGCAGCACGCACAAACAGTGACGAGCACGCTCATAAACCTGGGGTTCTCCATCCATTGGAAGAAATCATCAATGGAGCCAGAACAAGATAAGATCTTCCTGGGAGCACAGATCAACACCTTACAGGGCAAAGTGTTCCCCAGCGAGAAGAGGGCGAGGGCGCTGGTGAAAGAAACCCGCCTCTACCGGAAGGGACAAGCTCGGACAGTGAGGACTGCGAGCAAGATCATGGGCATGATGGCATCATGCATCCACCTAGTACCAAATGTACGACTCCACATGAGACCCATTCAAGAATGGCTACAGGAGCAATGGTCACAAGCTACAGGCAGTTGGGAGGATCTAGTGGTTGTAAGGCACTCAGTGCAAAAGGAGATGACATGGTGGAACATGGAGAACATAACAAGGGAAAGCCTCTAACGCCCCCAACACCAACAGTGACCATCACAACAGACGCATCCCTGAAGGGATGGGGCATTCACATGGAGGAACTCAAAGTGAGAGGACTGTGGACGCCAGCAGATGCGACAAAGCACATCAATTACCTAGAATTGAAGACAATCTTCCTTGCACTGAAAGCTTTCCAAACAAGGCTGTACAAGCACAAGGTATTGCTACAAACAGACAACACCACAGCGATGTTCTACATTAACAAGCAGGGTGGGACACAGTCAGCCACGCTTTCAACGCTAGCGCAGGAGATATGGAGATGGGCCATCCCTCTCAAGATAGACCATCCCTCTCAAGATAGACCTGCTAGCCATACACCTACCAGGGAAGGACAACATACAAGCAGACTGGCTCAGCAGACAGACATCGGCATCCCACGAGTGGGAGCTCAATGCTCAAGAGACAAGGTGGCTGTTCGACAGATGGGGAACGCCATCAGTGGACCTGTTTGCCACACGCCAGAATGCAAAATGCCAAAACTTCGCATCCAGACAGCCCGAGGAGGGGTCCCTGGGGAATGCCCTATGGATAGATTGGTCCAGGACATTTGCTTACGCTTTTCCCCCGATACCACTGATGCACAGAGTGCTGAGTAAATGCAGAGCGAGCAACATGATCCTGATACTGGTCGCGCCGCAGTGGGCCAGACAGACATGGTACTCGCAGATCATGGAGATGACACAGTGTGCACCCCACAGATTCGGCAAGAGGAAAGACCTGCTCTCCATGCCGAACAGAGAGGTGCTGCACCCAGAGCCAGAGAGCCTGAGCCTGGTGGCATGGCTCCTGAGGACATAGAGTTTGCACACTTGAAACTACCAGAAAGCACCCTGAGGGTTCTTCGGGAGGCACGAAAGCCCAGCACTCGGAAGTGCTGTAGTGTAGTTCCTATCTTCCCAATAGGCTCTGCGCATTGGAATAATACCTACAGCAGTAAAGGCCTAGGCCAGACGTTAACTAGGTCTACTACTGTCGATACTAGACTTAAGTTTTGGGTTTGCCAGCGTAGCTCAGAGTTCGCTAGAAACTTTCTCGAATGTTCAAGGAGGAATTAACTTCCCTGATTAGACAAGAAGGGATTTAGTTTCTGACAACCATAGAACTTGACAACTTTGCTCTCCCCTAATCAAGAGTCAATCTCGAGAGTTGTGTGAACAAAAGGCAAATTATTTTACTCAGTCAGTACGTGCATTCTTGGTCTCATCAGAATGTAGAGAAAAGGAAGAGACGGGCGTGTTCAATAAAAAGGTGTTATTTATTGATCAGTCTCTTTTCTCGTACAAGAGAAATGGATCGATATTATTGCAATACTTATAGCTAAGTAAAGTGCATACATTAAAAGCAATAGTATAAAGTAATACTGTAAAAACATTGATATGGTTTCTAAGCCATATGTTTTAAAATGAATAAAATATATTTACATACACATATACATTTGACTAAACGTACTCAACTGGTGTTTCTAAATACGCCTACCCCGTGTACCTGACCTAAGTCTAATGCGTGGGCGGGAATAGAAAGTTACAGTTTAAGTTAAGTTTGTTTTTGCCAAGTGAATAACTAAAGAATTCTCTGTGAGGGGTTATTCAGTTCTGTACCTGGAATTTAGGATGAATGAGGAATGGTATCTCTCTCTCTGGTCTCGATATTCCAGGCGGCCTGCGAGGGCTGCCCAGAAACGCCGGTGCTGGATTCTCGGCAGGAGAAAGCAGCGCGTCTCTCAGCGCGTCAGGAAGGCGGGGCTGCTGCCAGCGGGGTCTGCTCTGCTCTCGGCTTCGGCAAGTGTGGCTGCTCCGTCTCGTCACCACGCGTGTGTTTGCATATGGCAAGATCGGTAATATTTATACCTTTAAGGTGCCGAGATTGACGTAAGGATGGACATAGATACGTCAATAAAGATGTCATACGATTTGCTCGTTAGCACATTCTTTACTAAAGTTCTCGGTGAAATCAAAACAATGGCCGCAGGGTTTTGCCCAGGTTGTCATAGGTTTGATTTGTTATGAGAACTCCGTATGCCTTATCAGGGGCTGGAGGAATATCGCTTGTCTAATTAGATCGCAAGCGTTATGGCCTAATCAGATAACACGTTCCTGTGCCGTAGTGTGACTGCGTCAGATAACGGTATCTGCATCATGGGGGTTTTCTGCCTCATGGGCTGACTGCTAGTTAACTTGTTGGTTTGTTTAACTAGAATAGGGTCAGGAATAGGGGGATCGATTCAGGACCGATAGGAATACATGACACCCACTCCACGCTAACTATGGACATATTTACTAATCTAGGCATAGTATAACATAGTACAACATACTATAGAGTAGTGTGTATACCTTACCACCCCAAAATACATAAATGCATTTCGAAATTTTCAAATATACTGAAAAAAATTGCAGACATATATATATGGTATGCACTCAAGCTGTAGAAAAATGCCAAAGTAATCGCATTTGTATACATTATTGCTTATTTGGTATATGAGAATTACACATGAAATGGTTTCTGACAGAAAAAAGTTTCGAGACCATTCCATCACAGAATAAAATATCTTTATGAACATGCCAGCGGGCAGCTAATGTCTATAAGCTATCTAAAATTTAGAAACCTTAGTTCTCTAAGAATAGTTCTTACTTTAAGCAGAAGATAGTGTCCCGAAAAATATGCAAAAATATTTGGGGCTGCTGAAAAAACTGCTGTCCGTGAACTGGAGCGAAAATGTTCATGTGACTTTATTTTTAAAGTTGAAGGCCGAATTCAGGGAACGCCGTGTGCGAGCTTGCTCAAAAGTCTCTATTTCTGTTCGGGTGAGAACATCATATCATTTAGGCTTTCGAAAAAACTGTCAACAGCTTCCTGGGAAAGTTCCACTAACTCGGAAATAGGTGTAATCATGCATTCATGCGCATGATTGTCTCCATTGACATTCTGATTTGCATTACAGACAGAAGGTCGTACCTGTTCGATGCTGCTTTCATCTTGAACTTCACTACCCATCAATCGTAGTGGTGAAGCTTCCACGAATGCCGTCATCAGGATTGGTAGCCTTTGAGGTCAGCACAAAGCATGAACCTTGATCGGGCTCAACAATGTTTCTGCATCCATCGGCGCATCCGATTGTAGCGTCAGACAGGTGTCTAACACGCATTCTTCTCCGCATAGCAGACACCTCAATACAGGTAAAACACATCTTTGCCACATTGGTCGAAATGATAGAAACCAAGTCATGTTCAGGTCTCTAAGCCGGGAGAGTCCCAGGATTTTTGATATCCGGTCCCGGTATCCAATGGCTAGGATTGTTTCTTCCCTTGTCGCAAGAGTTTTGTCTGTGACATGGGTTGCCATAACGAAAAATCAGGACTAAGAATAGGATTCCTGCAATTAGTCCCAGGATCAGGGGAAGTCCGCCAAAAATCGAATGGACGAAATCTGGAAAAATACCCAGTATGGCTTTGAATGGTGTTAATGCCATCGAAAATACTGTCTTAAATACCTTTGAGACCCCATTGGTATCAGAAATATTTAAGATTTCACTTCGGATTTCCGCGAAATGTACGGGGGAATTAGTTGATAATAATGTATGTATCTCTGCAGTCGTCCTTGCGACTTGTAGATCATACGTTTCTTTTGTTGACGAGAGCCTGGTAGGCGTCTGAAGAAGGACTGTTTTCATTCTGCTTAAAGTATCTATTCGAATAGAAGTAATTTTCAAATCAGGCCATGCCCTTGCCTCCCTGTCTGGGAAGGAGCTGGGGAACAATGAGAGTCCACAGCACTTGACCTTCGCAGTCGTAGTAACTAGATAAGGAGTCCCGGGCATAAGACTACAACATCTGCGGTCTACAATAAGAATGTAACTCCCATTATAGAGTCTTTGAAAGAATGGTTCTATTTCAGTTGCAGGTGCGCCTTGCTGGTGACATGAAAGGTTGTATGAATTCCCTTCACAGGCTCCATGCAAACTAATTCCGTTACACAGAAGCGTGCCGCTTAGTGACATCGCACAATTGTTGCCACTAAGAAACACTTTCTGTCCTTTATTACTGACACATGCATGTGAATAGGGCAGGTTCCAAGTTGTTTTAAGGTACCCCTTTCCCAATTTCTCGTCCATGCCAGCCTGTATATATTTTTGGCAGTATTGAAACCTGAAGGTTGAGATTGGAATATTTATGATTCCGTGTATTATCCATTCACTGACATTGTCATTGGTAATCTTTCTAGTTTTTCAATGCTCAAGATTGTATAATCAGCACCCTTTTGCGCCATACCGATTTGTCTATCAGTAAGGTTAAAGATTTGGAATAGTGACGTTGTGTTGATTAAACGCCAAGGCACATAGCCTGAACGCAGATTTTGTAATGTCCAGCCAAGCTGTACAATAGAACGCAATTGTGACTGACCATGTTGTAATAACAGTAAGTCTTGCGATAATATATCGATTGCTGAAGACACAATGCTGTCCAGTGAAAAAATTCTGGAGGACAGAGTCATTAACCCATTGTCCACTACAGAAAGTGATTTTTCCAAATTGATACGGTCGATTTCCCGTATTCTTTCTGCTGTTTCAATTTGATTAACCTTCCAGGCCTCATTGTATGCTGCATATACAGAGGCTGCTATGAAACGCTTTTGACGCTGTTTGCGTGGTCCCAAAGTGAAATCACGCAAGTCAGCACCATCAGTAAGTAAAGTTAGGTGTTGCTTAATTTCTGCCAGTGTGGAAGTTTGTAGCCATTGAAGGCATAATTTGCCCACACTGTAGGTGGTTATTATCCCTGGGTGATGTCTTTGAGGATATCTAGGGTCTGGCCTGGTCATTTTGAAACCCTGTGTTTTGTTCAGGAATCTGTCTTGACAGTTATTAGTATCTGTGGACCAGATCAACCACTGTTTCCAATCAGGATGTGTTCTGTTTTGGTTTAATATATTGTTTACGTCTATCTCTTCATCTGTATCAGAGCTATTGCTAAACATTGTTGGCTTTGGAATAGACGGGTTAATTAAATCTTTGATTTTGGCTAGGCCAAGACAGGTGGTTTGTTGAACAGTGTCATTTAAAAATATCATTTGTTCTGGGATCATGCAGGCTCTAAACAAAGCTTCTATACCCTGTACTTGCCAATCTTTTGTGCCCCAAACACTTTTCAATTCAACATTTTTGTCCCAATATTCAAAAACAAAAGTATTCATTTTTTCAAAGAATGAGTCTGAATATAACAATTTTGTGTTGGTTATCATGGTTTTGGTTCCTGTCTTGTTTGACAATTTAAAATAAAATGTTTCAGCATTACTAGTGTTAAAACCTGAAAAATATGAATATTTGTCGTAGACGGTTCTTGAGCTCCCTTTTGGAGGTGTTGCACAATGTTCCCATTGATTATAATTTAAAACATTTCTAGGTTGTGCAGACCTTTGTAAAAAGTGATTACCATAGTGGTTATAGCAATACATACTGTCATAATTTGTAGAACCCTGCAAATAATCATGTTTGGTAAATTTAGCAGACATTACTAAGTCAGACATCATATTATTAATGCTTTCGAAGTCCCAATCATCAGCAAAAGAGTTTGGTTTTGCAAAGTCACTCAATGAGATCTTAATTTGGTGTGGATATTTCAGGATCTCGACCGGACCATAAATTTCATAGTCAGTGTTGTCCCAGGCTACCCCACCAGGTATCGGATTGGCTGTGAAGTTGGCTGAAGAAAGTTCTCTTTTCTCGATGTGTGAAGAGGTGTGTGGTTTGAGGATCAAGTTGATGTTCTGACTTGCTGTGTCCATTTTAGCATATTTTCCCTCAATGAAGCGTCCCAAAGTAAGTACCATGATGAGCCAAAGTATGAGGATAAATGCACCAAAACCCACCCAAAATTCAATCCATGGAGAAATCAGATATGTTTCTTTCAGTTGTTTCAAAAGTTCCTTCGCTTTGTCTTTAAAGGTTTTTGATGATGGCTGTGTCTTTGATTCACTGAAGCCTTCAGAGGAATCATCGAAGTTGATGAAGTAGCCGGATGCAGTTCTGTCAATTGTTCCAATTGGTTCAGGATTTCTGTTTCTTGCATTTTCACTTGGTATTTCATTATAGATTGGTGTGTCTCTGCTAAATGTTTTTATTTGGGTTTTCAGAGGTCTGAGTTCTATTGCTTTGTTGCATAGTGCTTGTTGTTCTTCTGTAGGCGTTTCGAATGTGATGAGCCTCTTCGTTAGGACCTCTGTACTGGTAGCAAACCTTGGTGTTCTGCTACTTATTGGGAGTCCACTTGGCCTACTGTTTGTTATCGGCCACATGTTGTGGTTTTACCAGGTCGATGGATACAAATCGGTTCTCCTTTTTACCAGCAAGTGGCGGTAGTACAACTGATCTTGTCCCGTTGACAGACAAGACAGGAACTGCTTTTCTGTAAGAAGGCCCAAATTCCTTCTTTACCGCGATCTTTTCCCTGACTAGATCCCCGACTTTTGGAATCCAGACAGGTCTTGCTGGGACAGGTGGTGGTTCTTCAGTGGTTGTTGGCTGTTTTTTCAACTTTATGTTGCTCAGGTCTTTTCTTGTTTTGTTTAAGTCCTGCAAAATAGCCAAACGGTCTTTGATATCAAAGCTTTTTTCTTTCACCACTGAAGTCTGACTATCAATGTCAGAGATAATCATCCTAGTTCCAAATAATAATTCGTACGCACTGAATCCCTTCAGAGAATTTCTTGGCAAGTTATTGAGACTACGTTGGACACTTATTAAATGTTTGACCCACCCAGCTCCTGAACCTAATATCCTTTCCGCTATAGATTGCTTTATGCCTTGGTTTTTTCTTTACACCATCCCGTACCCTCAGGAAGGAAGTGAGAAGATTCCCGCTGGGCTGTGCTCATTTGGCCATGTTTCCCCCCAGGCTGGTGGGCCTGAGTGAAAACAATGGTCGAACGTAGCATGCTCTTAGCGTATATGCCATTTAGACTCGCAAATCTTTGTATAACAGTTCGGACGTCAGCCGAGTGCTGGTGATCTACATTATAAGTGGAATTAGCCTGTATATGTTAATCGCAAGCCCTGCTTTTTACTGGTGATATTATCTGCAGTCAGATTCCACCGTATTATATTTTTTCTCTCCCCACTGCGATTTCTGTTGCAGTTTGGGCAGTTTTTTACAAACATGGTATGATGTAGGCTCATGCCTGGCCACCAGTACCGTGATTGTAATTCTTCCAGAGAATCTTTTAGTTTGAGGTGTCTGAGACCCTCGCCCATATGTGCGTCTGCGATTAACAAGTTTCTCCTGTCCATGTTTGGAATCACTCTATCCCCCACTCCAGGGATTCGAGCAAAAGGGACGGAGTTTGCATCGATTATGTATGTGTAATTGAGTGGATAGTTGATCGGTAATGCTGAGCAGTCGCCTTTTGATGACGTTTTCACCGCCAGCATTGTTTCACCGTCAATGTATTTTAATGTACGCTTTTTTCGAACTACGGGTGCCGATTTAGTGGCAGCCGCTGTGGCTGTTTCAGCCAATGAATTCCCTGCAACGTGAACGCCATCACGCTGATGACTCAGTGAGTGTGTCACGTGAGTCTTTGGTAGTTCTTTTTTCAAAAGAGCTATTTGTTCCCAGAGCAGTTTCTGCTTTATTGGTGCATCTGTGTAATCTTTGTAACCGTTTTGAATCCATGTCTGCAAATCGCTGTTATATGATTTGACGCAGTAATATGAATCTGACACTATAAGTGTCGGGAATTCGCGATCCGCATTATCTAGCGCCATTTTCAAAGCTACTATTTCAGTTTGTTGTTCCGAATTAGTTTCTACTGAGTGTGTTTTTGTTAATAGAGGTTTCAGTTTACCTCCGCGCCACACTTCTTTTGTAATCTCACATGTGGGGTTGTATGCCTGTTCTCCCCAAACGGGGGGTTGAGCATGTCCGTCTGTATAGATTACACAGGCGTAATGTCGTAGAGGCAGAATGTCGATTGGCAGAGGATATGTTTTTTCATATTCTAGATTTTTTAATTCTTCTAGTTCTGGATCAAAGTAGTAGTATACTTTGTCCGTCGTGATTGAATTCACCCATTGTATCCATTCCGGATTCAATGTTGTTGTTGGTAAATTACACGGTGTTGTTAATGCCTCAAAGGCTGATTCAGCTGTTCTGACTGTGATATGTCTACCGTCTGCTTGATCTTTTTCTCTAGCTATTGCGGTTTGAACTGCATGAACAATTTTTTCTTTGTTGCTGAATTTCTGTTCAGCTTCTGTGTACAAGTGTGATTTGAATGCAATTGGTACCTTATCTCCCTCATTAGAGGTTAGGTATGTGAATCCGCATCTCCCTGGGATGACTCGAATCACAAGATTGCGTGTGTTATCACGTGTTTCTAATTTTGTTTTAATTAGCATGTCTGTTTGTAAGGATCTCAAAATTTCTGTGTGTATTTGAGTCCAACTGGATCTTTTAACATCTGGTTTAATTAGATCATAAAGGGGTTTTACCCTTTCTGCGTAATTTGCAATGTATGTTCTTCCGAAATTTAGGAAGCCTAGAATCGACTGTAAGTTTTTTAGTGTTCTAGGTGCTTGGAGTACGGCACATTTCTCTAGGAAATTGTCGGCCAGGCTTTTGCCTTCACTTGATAACTCATATCCTAAGAATAGGACCGTCAGGTGGGCAATTCTGGATTTTTTAAAGTTGAATTTGTAACCCTCTGCAGCGAACCCAAGTATTATGGTGTTCACTCTTTTCAAGTGAGTCTCCAAGTCATCATCTGTTAAGTAAATGTCATCGACATAAGATAATGCTTCATCATCATATAGTTGTAGTAATTCTGTTACTCTCGCTGAGAATACCCCCGGGCTGTTCTTGTACCCCTGGGCTAACCGACAGAATTGCTTTTGAGTGCCATTTACTGAGAATGCAGTTAAATATCTGCTCTCTGGTGCTATGTTTTGACAAAAGAATCCATTGGAGATGTCCAAGGTTGTTTTGTATTTTTTGCGCACTATGTTATTCATTAGTGCAGCACTGTGTGAGTTTTGCACTGCAAAAGTTTTGCAACATGTGTTAAGGTGTCGGTAATCCAAAACTAGACGATATGAATTGTCTGGTTTGGAGACCGGAAACAAAGGATTGTTCATTTGTGAGGTGCAAGTTTCAATCACCCCCTGGTATTCTAGCTGATCTAGTATTTCATTTACCTGTTTTTTAGCTTCTTGCTTAATTGGGTACTGGCTTTGTGCAGTAGGTTGTGATTTTAACTGGATTTTGTGAGGAGGAGAATCCTCATCCCATCCTACATGATTTTTATATAAAGCAGGTGCTAGAGCCACTGCCCACTTTCTAGCAAGTGTGTATTTTTTATGAATTGGAATTTGATTTGAGAAGGCAGGCATAATTACTTCTTCGCCATGAGGGCGCTCCCTGACAAACTCTGGTGGCCAGTCTTTTTCAGCTAGAAGGATATCATAGCCCTTGGAGAGATTATCCCAAAATAGTCCCCTTATTTTCCTAGTCTTATCTCCCTCTATACGTAATGTTATCTCGTATATCTTGTGGGGTTTGCTAACCCTGGTGTCTGCAGTTTCCACTTGAAGATATTCATTCGTGTCCACTGTCTCCAGATGATTCATAAGGATTTTGCGAGCTATGCTCACTTCTGCTGCACTGTCTAGCATTGTCTGAGCCCACTCTCCGTTTTTCAGTTGTGTCCTCAGTATTCTCGGCATTGTTAACTACCTTGATACTGGCTACCTTCTTTTTTGGAAATTGTAATTTCTTTTTTAGTTGAGCAGGTTCCTTGTCTTTGGACTTGGCGTGCTCTTCTCTTTGTTCTGATCGTCCTCTTCTTTCCGATTTCTGCGAGGAATTCTGAAAAGATTGAGAGGGACGTGTATCAATGTCTTGATATCTATCAGGTTTTTTAATATTATCCCTATTTCTAAGGTTATATCTATTCCCAGAGGGGTCACTCTGCGGTGACCTCTGTCTTCGGTTTGGAGATTTTTCTCTTCGCCTAGGAGACCTTCCTCTGGACTGGAATTTCTTTTCTTTAGGATTGGATTGTTTGTTTCCATCCCAGTTCTTTTTTGGTGAATTATTAAAAAATATTTTTTCTGGACTTTCAGTCAGTTGCGGTTTTACTGGTATTCCACCTAAACTATCTCTACCTAGTTCCTCATAGGATTTTTCTATGATTCTGGCAATTTCAGCTGGTTGGTCTGCTATATCTGTCTCTTTTAACCTCTGGCGGATCGCCACGTTTGCTGCTTCACCTTTTATGTTGGCTAATAGTATAGCCGAGACCTGCTTGAAGTCTTTTAGTAATTTCATACCAAGAGTTAAAGCAGGTTCTGGACCGTATTCATCTTGAATTTGTTTTAGCACATCTGGTATTACCGAAATGGATGGAACACCGTGCGTTTTTGTGTAGATGGAAGCAAAGACTGTACCCCAAGTGTCACAGTCCTCAATGTGTGGTGCGATTCCCATTGGAAGACAGATAGTCAGAATCCTGTGTTTTTCTAGCGGGGTGGTGTCAGGAAACACCGCCTCTATTTGGGTGATTTTCTGTGCCAACCAGAATGGTATTTGTTCCCGTTTAGCCGGTACTTTACCTAGGCAAGACTGGATGTTCTGTGGTGTAATTTTATTTGTGTTCCCCTGGTGAGGGGTCAGCTGTGGAAGTTTAATCGCTGGCTGAATTGTTGAAGTCCCATTACATACTGGACTAATTGTCTGTGAATTTTTAGTAATTGTTTTAGCTGTATTAACAGCTCTCCAGTAGACATCCCTTCGATGTCTGGGTGTGGTGTGTATCCGGCTAAGACCGGCCACGTTGCTCCTGGTCTACCTAAAGGACCGAGCCTGGTGATGTGATTGTTATGTTTTAGGGCGCCATCAAATAAGAGCAAATGCTCTTGGAATTTGAGTGGTACTTCCACCTCCTCGAAAGGAGTGTACTCATTAGGAGGTTCCTCTATTTTGTAATAGTGGAAGTACTTTGTTACAGCATTTGCTGCTGGAAAATGTATCCATGAATAATATACCTCTGTCTGCCGATATTCGTGTGCCTCAATTACGAATATGACTGTGCCACCTCTAGGTGTCAGTCCATTTTCTATTAGTTTTAGAGTTATAGATCTCCTTTTGATGACCGGGATGAGTATTATATCCTCGTCTGCTGCCTGCATGGTAGCATCAGCTGCTGCGAGTTCAGTTGCTAATCTAACTGCCTCTCTTTCATCCTCATTGTCTGACATTTTACTGTCCAAAAGGTTATTTTGTTTGTTTGCAGATCAGGTTTCTTATGGAAACAAAGATTAGATGCACAATATTTTGGAACTGTTTATCCTTCAACGTTGACTATACCAAGAACCATACATAGGAGTTCCCTCCTGCGAGGTCTGGCGGATATAACCTTTCACCCACTCCAGACGTCTTTGGAGTATGTGGGAAAAGGGGTCTGAGTGAGAAAGCACGACTGAGTTACTCTAAATGTCTTACGTTAGTTTTATCGCCCTTTCCAAACGCGTTGGGCGCCATGTAGTGTAGTTCCTATCTTCCCAATAGGCTCTGCGCATTGGAATAATACCTACAGCAGTAAAGGCCTAGGCCAGACGTTAACTAGGTCTACTACTGTCGATACTAGACTTAAGTTTTGGGTTTGCCAGCGTAGCTCAGAGTTCGCTAGAAACTTTCTCGAATGTTCAAGGAGGAATTAACTTCCCTGATTAGACAAGAAGGGATTTAGTTTCTGACAACCATAGAACATGACAACTTTGCTCTCCCCTAATCAAGAGTCAATCTCGAGAGTCGTGTGAACAAAAGGCAAATTATTTTACTCAGTCAGTACGTGCATTCTTAGTCTCATCAGAATGTAGAGAAAAGGAAGAGACGGGCGTGTTCAATAAAAAGGTGTTATTTATTGATCAGTCTCTTTTCTCGTACAAGAGAAATGGATCGATATTATTGCAATACTTATAGCTAAGTAAAGTACATACATTAAAAGCAATAGTATAAAGTAATACTGTAAAAACATTGATATGGTTTCTAAGCCATATGATGTTTTAAAATGAATAAAATATATTTACATACACCTATACATTTGACTAAACGTACTCAACTGGTGTTTCTAAATACGCCTACCCCGTGTACCTGACCTAAGTCTAATGCGTGGGCGGGAATAGAAAGTTGCAGTTTAAGTTAAGTTTGTTTTTGCCAAGTGAATAACTAAAGAATTCTCTGTGAGGGGTTATTCAGTTCTGTACCTGGAATTTAGGATGAATGAGGAATGGTATCTCTCTCTCTGGTCTCGATATTCCAGGCGGCCTGCGAGGGCTGCCCAGAAACGCCGGTGCTGGATTCTCGGCAGGAGAAAGCAGCGCGTCTCTCAGCGCGTCAGGAAGGCGGGGCTGCTGCCAGCGGGGTCTGCTCTGCTCTCGGCTTCGGCAAGTGTGGCTGCTCCGTCTCGTCACCACGCGTGTGTTTGCATATGGCAAGATCGGTAATATTTATACCTTTAAGGTGCCGAGATTGACGTAAGGATGGACATAGATACGTCAATAAAGATGTCATACGATTTGCTCGTTAGCACATTCTTTACTAAAGTTCTCGGTGAAATCAAAACAATGGCCGCAGGGTTTTGCCCAGGTTGTCATAGGTTTGATTTGTTATGAGAACTCCGTATGCCTTATCAGGGGCTGGAGGAATATCGCTTGTCTAATTAGATCGCAAGCGTTATGACCTAATCAGATAACACGTTCCTGTGCCGTAGTGTGACTGCGTCAGATAACGGTATCTGCATCATGGGGGTTTTCTGCCTCATGGGCTGACTGCTAGTTAACTTGTTGGTTTGTTTAACTAGAATAGGGTCAGGAATAGGGGGATCGATTCAGGACCGATAGGAATACATGACAGTGCTATGTTGCGAAGTGGAAAAGATTCACAATGTGGTGCAGAAAAGAAAAACTTCACAATAAAATGAAGAAGGACTCCACAGTGCTAAAGTACCTGTCGCACCTGCTGGAGAAGAACCTTAGCTCATCCTCTTTAAGAGTTCACTTGGCAGCGATAGTCGCCTACACAAGGGGAGAAACGTGCAGGAGTTTCTTCACATCACAGGTGGTGAAGAGATTCCTGGAAGGAGCGAAAAGGATCGCACCACCCAAGCGGGTGCTACTACCTGCATGGAACTTGAACATAGTCCTAACAGAACTCATGAAAGAGCCCTTTGAACCACTTCACAAGGCCTCCCTAAAGATGCTAACTATGAAAACAGCTTTCCTGGTTGCAATAAGGTCCTTACGCAGAGTAGGCGAACTTCAGGCACTGACGCTACAAGAACCCTACATACAAATACACAATGATAGGGTTGTGATGAGGACTGACCCACACTTCATGCCGAAAGTGGTGTCCAAATTCCACATGAACCAGTCTATACAGATACCAAGTTTTTTCCAAAAACCAACCAGTAGCGCAGAGCGAGCTCTGCACACCCTGGACGCCAGAAGGGCAGTCATGCACTACATTGAAAGGACGAAGGGACACAGGAAAACAAAACAGTTCTTTGTGTCATTCGCCAACAGTTTCATGGGCAAGGCAGTAACCAAAGAGACTATTGCACGATGGATCGCACAAACAATTCAACTCTGCCACAAACGTGCAGGACAAGAGCTAGCAGAGGGGACACGTGTCCTCTCCACTAGGAAAAAGGGGGCAACAATAGCCTTCCTGGCTAACACACCCATACAAGACATATGCCTGGCGGCAACATGGGCTTCAGTGCACACGTTCACGAAGCACTGCTGTGTGGATATACAGATGAACAAGGAAGCACAAGTCGGACAAAAGGTGCTCCAACACATATTCAATAACCAACGCTCATCTTCCACCCAGCCACCACAGAAATGAGAAACCGCTACAAAATCTATGCACAGCATAGTGAATCCAGAAAGATTCACGCTGCAAAACGAATAGTTTTCTTACTTGTCGGTATAGTTTTGCAGCTTGAAGATCTTTCTGGATTCACTAGCGAACCCACCCACCTCCGCCAGAAAGATGAGGCTGGAGAGAGATGAGGTGGTAAATAAAAAAAAAGGACAAGAGCGGTAAAATATCACCTAATGGAACATTGCCATTACTTCAGAAACTAAAGAAACACGGAAAAAAAGAACCCGAAGATGGCGCCCAAGAGTGGGAGCTTCCGCAGGAAGCATTCCGACATCACCGGAAATACACCCAAGGAGGTGTGACGCCGACGCCCACCTGGGCTACAAAAAAAAAAAAAAGAAAAGACTACGATTCCGGACCCAACCACAAGACCGCGGAATAATGCACAGCATAGTGAATCCAGCAAGATCTTCAAGCTGCAAAACTATACCGACAGGTAAGAAAGCTATTCGTTTCTTCAGTCTGACGCTTCTGTGGGTTACTTCTTAGAGACTTAACCTGTCACCAGCGCACTCGGTGCCCATGGAAAGCACCCGGGTACGTGACTGCCTCTAAAGAGACTGCTGCAGTGCAGCCCGGGAATGCTTTCCATAGTCAGCTTTCTATACACTGCAATAGCAACCTAGCGCACTGTCGTGCATTGACGGGTGCTATACATTGGGAAACTATACCATAATACAGTACATTGCGACTATTCACAACATTACTATTCTGGATGATTTCAAAACATGCATTACTGTACAAAACTATACTACGAGGTGCTATGCTCTGTGCATCAAAATATTGTTTTGTTTAGTACTTTAGAGCACTTCATCCTTGAATGTAGTACGGCTGCACATAGTTAAAATGCGCAGAGAATAATATAGTGTAGAGTGGTACAATATTGCACAGTATGGTATGGGATAGTGTAGTTGAATTTCCTTGGCACCAGGAGTATTTTTAAAAGAGCAGGTACTGTCAGGTGCGCACACATCTCAGCCGAGGCTTCATACTTTTAATGGGAGGGTACCGGTACCTCTCAGTTGGTTGTGCTTGCTCTCCCTCCCCCTTGCTGGTTGTGCTTGCTCTCCTTCCCCCCCCCTCACTAGTTGTGCTTGCTCTCCTGCCCCCCCCCCCTCGCTAGTTGTGCTTGCTCTCCAGTCCCCCTCGTTGGTTGTGCTTGCTCTCCTGCCCCCCCGCGCTGGTTGTGCTTGCTCTCCTGTCCCCCCTCGCTGGTTGTGCTTGCTCTCCTGCCCCCCCCCTCGCTGGTTGTGCTTGCTCTCCTGCCCCCCCACTACCTTGTTGGTTGTGCTTGCTCTCCTGCCCCCCCCTTGCTAGTTGTGCTTGCTCTCCTGCCCCCCCTCGCTAGTTGTGCTTGCTCTCCTGCCCCCCCTCGTTGCTTGTGCTTGCTCTCCTGCCTTCTAAGTTGGCTGTGCTTGCTGTCCTGCCCCCTTGTTCGTTGTGCTTGCTCTCCTGCCCTGCTATGGCGTTGTAAATGACAATGCCATTTATTTGTTTTAAAAACAAAAACATTAAAAAAAATAATGTAATCAGCAATGCCAATAGCTCTAACTTTAAGAATGCTGAGACCATTGCATTGTAAATGCTTGTTTTTTGGTGACTCTGCGCTGTGGTGCGGAAAAGTTCTCCGAAGAAAACTGACGAGGGCTCGCCGGGGTGGGGCTTATGTGACCTCGCTTACGTCACTTGAGTGGACGACGCGCAGGGATGCTGTGTCAAAATGTTTCCGGATCCAGTCTCCCGCCTGGGGATAATTCTAAGTGAAGGAATCTGCGGCTAGAATCGTCTCTACCAGATACATAGTTACCGAAGGTAAGTAACTCGTACATCACACTGAGTAGAAAAAGTAACTTAAAGTAATCTGTAAAGTAAACTGAAAAGTAATTTCGAATTATTGACTTACCTGTAATTCAACCAACTGCATTTAAACCTGCATTCAACTGTAAAACATTGCATAAGAGTTTGCAGAGTATTATTACACACCTACACCAGGCTTGACTTGGTTCTAGAAATAAAATAACTTCATATTTTTGACGCAAACAAATTGGTCTGAGTTCAGTCTTTGAGTGTGTGACATCATTTGCTGCTTGAGTGTGTACAACAAATGCTTAACACTACCCTCTGATAAAGCCTTACTTCTTGTGCACGCTACCACAGACAGAGAGTAAGGTGCTATCTACTTTTACCTCTGCCTACCTTTGTGGTTCTACTGGAATCTGTGCACTCTATACCTCATGTTGGTATAGTATATACAGAGACCGCTTCCTACAAGGGTGTAGTTACCACCGTTGAGGACCTCACTGGCTCTACCTGCTACTCAGGGGGTCCTCCAGAAAGGGGCTGCAGGTGTTGATTAGAGATCCAAGGCAGGTCGGAGATCACCAGATCTCAGGTCAGGATCGCCGGGGAGACCTCCTTGTGGTGTTCGGATAATCAAGCTCTGGCTGTGGGTGTCTGGTGCAGATTCGTGGTTTTTGCCAGGGCCAGAGTCTGTGGATGAGCAAATCCGGTGGACACGGGAGACAATGTTTTGGGTTTGGAAGGTAGGGCATGTCCTTCAGCTTCTCGAGGCTTCTGGCTGCAGGACACACCAGGATTTTTCTGGAGCAGGTTCGAGTTGCGGACCGACCGGTAGGGCTGGGGCCAAGTCAGTGGGCGTCCTCTTCTTAGTTCAGCACTGCTTCTTCGGTCCTTCTCATCTTCTGGTCGCTTCTTGTCTAACGAGGCATGGTTCAGAGTTGCCTCTAAATACTAGGATTTAGGTGCGTTACAAATAAGTAAAGGTCAGGACCAATGGTTCCCTTCGTTGTGGTGGGTACACACCCTACTACGCCACCTTGCAGTGGGAGGGGGACATATGCCTCTCTCTGGTTGGGTCCCCCCATCTGTAAGATGGCGGGGACTGAGAATTGTGCTTCACCTTGCCTCCTTCACCTGTGGGGTGGGGTTGGCAAAGGTGGCGACACCTACTTCCCCCACTTGGTTTTCCCGCTTATTCTCCTGCCTAAAGTGGGTGTCAGAACCGGTGGGGGCCAGTTGCTGTAAGAAGCTAATAGCTCACAAAGGCGACAAGCCTTTTAAACTTCTTCGTGGACCCTGCTGATCCGGGGGGGGGGGGGGGAGGCTTGGCACCCAGGATATGCATTGTTTCAGACCCTAACCCCCCCCCGTAATGAGTTTAAAATGACAAACTCCCAGCACCATATACTCTTAATGGCATTACTGCACTTACAATGTCTAAGAATTGGTTTAGACCCTGTAGGGGTGCAGGGCTCATGCACCTGTACAATCACCACTAGTGTGGTGCACCCAGCTAGAGGGGTGGCTGACCTATGCCAGGGCAGTGGGTTGTAGGCTTGGAACACAGGGATGTGTGCCATGATGACTATTCACTTTGTTCTACACCAAAACACGCAGCCTGCAGAGTGTGTGTGTAAGTAGTAAGTAGGAAGTACAAAAGTAGGAAGTAAGAAAGTAAAGGTACAGGGCCTCTAAGGGTGGCACAAAAGTGCAACAGCCCTTAAGAGGCCTTCCCTCGCCACAGTGCCCTTGTTACTTATGGTACCATTTACAAGGTACTGACATGTGGCCGAAAAGTGCCAATTGGGTTTTGTCTGAATGCAGTTTCAGGGAAAGAACTTAGACCCTGTGTAACTAGTTGGCAGGAACCCAGGACACACTTCAAGTACATCAACAGTTTAGAAAAAGTGGGGGCAACCATTTATAATGAGGACACTTTCTTACACAGTGCTGCTAACACAAGACATTAGAACTTGTATGCAAAACATAACTCCTTTCTCGACCATTAAAACGGAATTCTTAGTTGCAGTCACATCCTTAAGCAGAGAAAGCCAGTTGCAAGCTCCAACTATCCAAGAGGCATATGAGGGTAGAGTAGGTATAAGCACAAAACCCCACTTCATCCCAAAGTTAGTATCACATTTCATGTTGATCAGTCTGTATAACTACTGCCCTTTTTTCAACAACCGAAAACACAGGCAGAAAGAGCACTACTTATGCTAGATATATGGAGAGCAATAATATAGTGCTGGAGGTAACAAAATAGTTTAGGAAAAGTGATACATTTTTAGGTCTCGCTGAGCCAGCACATGCGCTGCTCGGAGAGACATTTAGTAGGTGAGTTTTGAAAGTGCTCCTGGCTGGCCTAGCGCTTGAGTTCACTTGAGCGTGCACGCGCGCAGCCGCCATCTGTCTCCTCCGTTACGGACTTTCACTTTTGGTGCTGCTGCAGCGCGCACCACTCGCACGGCCGGCCCCTCATGTCATACTATTGCGCAGCCGCCATCTGTCTCCTCCGTCACGGACTTTATTTTTTGGTGCTGCTGTGAAAAGAGACTCGCATTTCCACTCTAAGCAGTTTTCAGGGAACAGGCAACCCATCTTCCACATCCATAAGCCACAATAGAAATAAAAGGAGGACGTTTGCGCTCCCTTACTACCACTGCTGATTCAGCATTAACACCTGCCTCAAAGCCTCCTTGACCCTCTAGCTTGAGACTACAGTGTGTGCATGAAACTCTAGGGTTACCACAGTCTCCAGACAAGGAGAAACCTGCACTGCCCTAACTCTGCAGATAGAGACACCAGCCTAAGAAACTTTAGCAGAAAAGTGAAACAGGTAACCACCTCCTTTTCACTATTGCTTCTACAGAAAGGCATATTGGTTTGTGGACATGGGATTGTGCGGGCTCTGGCACGCTAGTGGTACTACTAGGCATTTAGGTGTCATCCATGAAATAATGGCGTCCGCACATGTATGGCTGATCCTGGTATGATGGTGAGAATGCTTAGCATAACATAGGCATCAATGCCCACTCATGGCACAAAGGTGATCACTCACTGCCTATTTCAAAATCCTTAGCATGATAATGCCAACTTTGAAATGTGGCTGCTTTAGTGAATATCATTATCATTGTATAAAACCACAACATGTTACATTCGTGTAACCAGCCGGGTGGGTGTCCGAACTTGTGCGGTTCACTGTAAAATGAGCAGCATCACTGCAGAGTGAGCATTAAAAACAGGACTAGCTCTACTAAAATCAAGAGGTGTGAGAAAGTGGCTCTATATATACTGGACCAGAATAAGGTACAGTGTGTATAGAGTCCACAAATTCCAGAGGTATAACAGAGGTTAAAGCCAGGTGTGACCTTACTCTCTGAAGTGGTAGCTTGGTCGAGCAGTAAGGTCGTACCAGAGGACAGTGTAAAGCATTTGTTGTACACACCCAGTCAGCAAAAGATTTCACACACTCAAGAACTGAACTCTAGGCCAATTGTTTTTATATCAAACATATAGTTTTATTTTTAGAACCAACGGGTATCCGAATATACTGTTCTCAATATGAGAGGTCTCAGATGAGTACTTTGCAGAAAGGCAATACACTTTGTAAAGACAATAGGTAAAGGGGTTGCAGTAGGCAACACAATTCTACACACAATTTAGCATTGAGCTCAATGGATTTCCTTATATAAACACAGTTGATTACTTTGTAGATTACTTTGGTAATTCCAGGACTGGCTCCTAGGTTCAGTCCTGGGGTCTAAGCTGAAAACAGTTTAGTAAAAACGTTTTAGGTATTGTAGTGATTTTTCAGGAATAAAAAGCTATTTTAAAAGTTCACACTTAGAAACTTTTCAACAGAAATCTGGCAATGGGAGAAAATTCAGGTTGCAGGTAAAGTACGATCTTGTTACTTTTGTAATCCAGTACTGGTCTCCTGGGGCCAGCACTGGGGTCTCAACTCAAAATAGGTAAGTAATTGCGTTTCAGTATTTCGTATGATTTTTAAAGAATATTTCTAGTTTTCAAAAATAGACACTCTGAAGAAATTTCATAGAAAAGCAGACCATCGATTCCTTTAGAGAAAATACAGGTTACTAGTAAACCCGCTAGGGATTACTTTTGCGTTTCAGTACTGGGCTACTGGGTACAGTACTGGCTCCTCTCCTGATCACAGGTAAGTATTTCGGAATACGGATGATTTTATATGAATATTTTACGTTTTCAAAAGTAGACACTTAGATTTTTCGAGTCGAACCAGTCATGTTATTCAATGGCAGGTAAGTGAGTTACCGGGTTCCTGGTGAGTACTCGAATGGTGAAGTTGTGGTTCTGGGCATAGACTCAGGGGTCCCCGCAGTGTCACATAGGTACAGTTGGTTCACCCTCAGCGGCGCAGGGGCGGCCGGGTGCAGAGGTAGTTAGGCCCAATGTTATCCAATGGGGGACAGGGGGCCTCAGGTTGGTGGCTGCTGGCTAGCAGGCCACGCGGCTGTGGGAGCTGGGCTCCTGGTCACTTGCTTAGGACAAAGGGGGAAGCAGGATAGGACAACGGTGGCACAGCCAGCGGTACTCGGGCTGCTGGGTGCAGGGTGCTTTTGAGCTCTTGGGCGCTCAATGTTATCCAATGGAAAAGGTGTAAAAAGGGAACAAATGCTGCAGGCTCGGGGTGGAGACTCTCCATGGGCGACAAGCAGCACGTCGAGAGGTAATGTGGGATCTTGGAGCACAGGTAGGTACCCCAAAGGGAGGCACAGAGGGCTGTAGGGCGCCGGGTGCCGGAGTGTCTTTGGGTGTCGGAAAAGCTTACCCTCAGCTGGTCGCGGTTGGAGGGGGCCCTGGTTCTGAGTCTGCAGGTGTAGCCTGGTTCGTCGAGGAGGGTCTTTGGGCACTGGACTTCGGGTCCCAGTCGCCGGGGGGACGTCCTCGTGGTCTTGGATCTCGCGGGGTCGGGCTCGGCGGGTGCAGAGAAGGCTGGTCCGGAGCTTCCTGGCTGGCACCAGGAGGGTTGTTGCAGCAGCGCCTCTGCTGATGGGAGTCCCAGTCTTTAGGAGGGTCAAGGCAGGCAGGTCCTCTGAGTGTCCCAAGGTTGCTGTCTGCAGGAGTTGCCTGGCTTTAGGCAGGAGCAGGTTCCAGGATCGACAGGCCGGTAGGGCTGGGGCCAAGTCAGTTGTTGTCGTCCTGTAGTTAGCAGCTGCGTGGCGGGTCTTCTTCTTCTTGATCTTCTTTTGGTATCGGGATCCGAGGAAGGAAGGTTCAGGGAGCCCCTAAATACTGAATTTAGGGGCGTTACAGGTAGGGCAAGGGAAGGGACCAATAGGTCCCTGTCCTGGGGTGGGTACACCCCCTAGCCTGCTCCTTTCCTGTGGGAGGGGGGCAGGAACCTAGCTGTGATTGGGCAAGGCTCCCCATCTTCAAGATGGCCAGAGAACGGGGTCGTGCTTCACCTAGTCTCCCCCACCTGAAGGGTGGGGCTGGCATAGCCCCCCCCCCCCCCCTCCTGACGTAGTTTTTCCCGCCAGTCTTCCCACCAGAGTGGGGGTCAGAACTGGTGGGGGCCAGTTGCTGGGTACAGCAAATGATCTGGAGAAGCTCACAGAGGTGGCATGCGTTTGAAGCTTCCCCCTGCCCATCCTGGGGGTGGAGACCTAGCACCTTGCCCAGGATGTGCATTGTTGCAGGCCCAGGAGAGGGGGGGGGCCTCCGCCCAGGGGTCCAGCAACATGTCTGCTGTGTGGCAGCCTCTGCAGCCACTCAGCCCAGAAGTGGATTGTAAGTTAGGTTTTATGGGGGCATCTCTAAGATGCCCTCTGGTGCATTTTACATTAAATCCCACACTGGTATCAGTGCGGGTTTAATGTGCTGAGAAGTTTGGCATCAAACTTGTCAGTCTTCAGTGTAGCCATTATGGTGCTGTGGAGTTCGTAATGACAACCTCCCAGCACCATATACTCTTAATGGCATCACTGCACTTATAGTGCCCAGGAATGGCCCTGGGTACTGTAGGGGCACAGGGCTCATGCACCTGTGCCCACTCCTCTGGCATAGGGCACCCAGCTAGAGGGGTGACTGAAGTATGCCAGGGCAGTGGGTTCTGTGGGCATGGCACACAGGGATGTGTGCCATGTTGACTCTTTGTTTAGTTCTGTACTTAGACACTCAGCCTGCAAAGGCAGTGTGTGGGTGTCAGGGTACAGGGCCCCTGAGGGTAGTACAATAAGTGCTGCAGTCCTCAGGGGTCTTCTCTGGTCCCCATGCCCTGGGTACCTAGGGTACCATTTACTAGCGGCTGATATGTGTCCAGAGATGCCAATTGGGTTTGTTTCAACACAGTTTTAGGGAAGGAACACAGGCCCTGGGTAGAAAAAACCTGGTTGGTAGGAACCCAGGGCACACTTGGTCAAAGCACATCAGCAGTTCAGAAAGAAGTGGGCAAGAAAGATGGCACTTTCTCACAAGAAGTATCTCTATTCTGTTTAACTTCCTATTATGCCCTCGTCCAAAAGGATTCTCAGTTATCACATATGCTTAATATCTACTCACAAAGGGCAGGAACAGTGAAAAGTATTGAAATTTAGAGTGGCCAGTATATTTTAAGGCATATGATAGCCCATGAAAAATTGCATTCATTAATAGCCTGTAACTACTTAGAATTATTTTGTGGAAACAGTGTTTAAAATGCATTATTTTGATGTTATTTTATCAAATATACCTTGAAGTATGCAAGATTTCAACACTCATGTGAAGGGTCAAACATGATTGTGACACTATGAAAGTACTGCGATAGTTCCTAGTGTACTTTCAGTACTGCGATGTGAATACACATTTTTTTCTATTGTTTTTGATGTGGGACAATCTCAACCCCCGATCTCCAAATGAGGAAGGTGGGCTCACTTGCTTTGCTCTCACACAAATTCTGGTGGTGGGGGATGCTGGTGGTGCAAGGGCAGACTCCAAGGGAAGAATTTGGGTACCAGCATTTACTTATTTATTATAAATTAAGCACTGGCTGTAATATCTCTTTAAGAATGTATTCGCCCTTATTTCAAAACCAGACTGTGGCTTTAAGGATCTGCACTTGAAAAATGCTCTGCCTTCCCATGACCATTTGGAGGAAAGAGGCTGAAAGGGCAAAATATATTTGATGAAATAAATAGTTCAGCACCATCAACAAGTAAGAATGTCTTCAAATGCACCCCGCTAAGGTAACGGGGACTGAGGACAAGCAAGGATCCAAATCCATCTAACAACCGACTTTATGGTTTAAAAATAAGGCATTTTGGTAGATCTGTGGCTTTGTAAAATGACCATTTTTTTTAATTAATACCCCAGACAGTGTCAGGCAAGCACATGCAGGAAGGGCCTTAGCCCGGGCTCCTCGTCTCTTATGGTCAATAAATAACCAGAGACCTTGCCTAATTGCTGGTTTAGCTGTCCACTTTCTCCTTTTTTCCAGACCAAAACGCTATCTCCACAGAATGTGAGGGTGGGGAGGGAGAGAATCGACAGAGCAATGGAGGGGGAGAGAGATGGGGAGAAGAGATTGATTGCTAATAACGTTCTTAGAATACCGATCAACCACATAGGAGGCGGTAAAGCAGCAGCCCCACCTTACTCCCACTCAACATGCATGGAGGAATACATTGAAGTAAATTTCAGGACCTTTTGATCGTGGAATGTACTGCTGTTGCCTTTGTGCCAACCTGTAATGCTTCTAGTCTGTGATACACCTGGATTACAATGCTGCAGCTAGATAGATGTTACTTGTCCTGTTTCATGTAATAGGACTAGATTTGTACCAAGACATCCGATCAAGAGGGGTTATATTAATATTCATTTAGCGATGATGTTCAATGATGCTGCATTACATTTTGTATTCTGATTTGTTAATCTGTGCAACAACTAGATTACCTAATGCTGACAATGCGATTTTCCACTGTATATTTTGTTTTTATAAGGTCTCCATTTAGGAAGCGAGACAAGTCCAGTTTGCCTTGAATTAGAGAGGGGATCTCTTGCTTAGGACTGGGAGTATTTTTTGCTCAAGAGACTTGACTTCATGACATTTCCTTTGATGCATTTGACTGAGCCTTATGCTTATTCCCTATATTGATTTACCATGTATTTTGACTTTAGTACTCGGTTTATGCCCCGTTCATGTGCTTTCCCCATAATGGTTATTCCTGGAACTCCTGGTATAGGTCTTAAATGTGATCTTAATTACTGCTGAAGTCTTGAATAGCTCAATATATTCTGAACTGTGTGGTGACTCTATTTACAGCACCACCACCTGCTGGCTTGCAAATTAGGTTTCAAGTGAAGACAGTCACTGCACTCAATGTACTACCTCTCTCTACCTCTCTATCTCTCTTTCTCTCTCTACCTCACTCTCTCTCTACACCTACCTCTCTCTCTCTACCTCGCTCTCTCTCTCTACCTACCTCTCTCTACCTATCTCTCTACCTCTCTCTCTCTCTCTCCCTCTCTACCTCCCTCTCAACATCTCTCTCTACCTTTCTCTCTCTCTCTCTCTCTCTCTAACTCTACCTCTCTCTAACTCTCTACCTCTCTACATCTCTAGCTCTACCTCTCTCTACCGCCTTTGGGAACTTATAAGTGTTTAGCCATGCAATAGTTGATGTTGTTGCACCAAGGATACTATGCTGCATAACTAAATACTTATAAGGTCCCAAAGGTGAGACCCATTGGCTATGCCAATGCTTGTTTTGGATGCACTGGAAGAATAGATGTCTACTGGTGTCAGAAGCTACCTTCGGAACATGGATAATGCAGACCAATCAGACTTGACACTTTTGCAGGGAGAAATCAGGATAACAAACTAAGAGCACTCACCACCAGGAAAAAGGGGGCCTCACTGGCTTTCATAGCAAATGTATCCATTGATGACATGTGCTTGGCTGAAACTTGGTCATCAGTCCGTTCCTTCACAAAACATTACTCTGTAGATAACAATGGAATCAGGAAGGCCCGTTTATGGCAAAACCATCAAACATCTTTTTGCAACCCACCCTCCCACAAAGATCTAATACTGCTGCACAGCATGTGAATAGGAGTCATGCTGCAAAAGGAAAATGTTACTTTTGCAACATGTAGTAATTTCTGCATTCACATGTGACCAACCCACCTACCAGTGAAGGGGTTGTGGTTGCACTAAGTGTCAAAGCAACATATTTCACTTGGAATAAACATGGGTATCCAAACTGAGGGCTGGGGCAGAATCTTACAATGGCAATTACCTAGTGGAGCATTGTGGGCTTACACATCATAGAGCTGGCACTGCCCACCTTCTAGTTGGCGTCTGAATCAGAAAGAAAATAGGGGCAACCCATAACTAAATGTCATAATAATGCACAGCATGTGGATCAAGAAAGGTTTTCAAGCAGTAAGTCTCTTATTAGAGATAATTAACCACTTCCTCTGTATGAATATTAAGGTACATATGCATGATCAAGCACTAGATTGCGGTAAAGTATATTTTCCTTTTGATTCCATTTTGATTCACGTGTGACCAACCAAGTTGCTATGTGAGGTTGTTCACATCATAAATCATTGACCTGCTTTTGTGTATATTAGGTGAGCAAAAGTCTAAAGACTGGCCTGCCTATCGGGGCATTGTGACACAAAAGTGCCTGTCATGGGAAACCTAATTATAAACTAGCCCATGAGTGGTACCAAATGTTTACACTTTGAGCAAAAAAGAGGCCTTGTAAAACTCAACCAGTAGATGCCACAAATCTGAACAGCATTTTCACAATGTTTCAAATTGTGTCCTATGCGTAAACTGCTTTTATGTTCATTACCTTTGCCTGTTATGAAAAGTGATTCAGTGTGTGTTATTGGGGAATGCTATTTCTATCTGATGCTGATTCCCTCCTTCTATCGTTACCAGAGGGTATGTTTGCTATTTTTGCCTCTCATGGTACTAGAAATAATGGCAGTAGTCTTTTTTTTTTTTTAACCAGCATGTTATAAGAAATGGGGTATGGTACCATAGCTGATGGTGCATCTTTAATGTGCTCTAAAATTTTATATCTTTCAGGAAGCCCAACTTCTGTGTCCCACCACATTCTGACTGTCAGTGATCCAGATGTTGTGCCATTACGGAGAACCAGGCGTCACAGCCCAGTGAGTCACGGTACCACAACTCGTGGTCGGATTTCCTCACCAACCCTAACAACTGGAGCCACCAATGTAAGAACCAAGATCAGTCCTTCAAGTCCAGTGTCTCTCAATGGTGGAGCATCAAGCACCGCTGCACTAGCAAGCCCTGACCCCTCCAGCAGATGTAGGGGCCATCAGCACAACCTGTCTACCTCAGCAATTGCTAGCCAGCCTGAAATCGACTTTGTCATGCAGACCTCTACCTCTGGACCTCCGTCCACCTCCTACCCTCATTTCTCAGGAGCAGATCATTCTTATAACTTTAAAAGATCGAGCACCCCATCTGAAATGGATGGATTGCAGAGCTTTGAGTCACCTGATGTTGGTGCATATCAGGACCTGGAGTACTGTGATACTGTTAGCTCACCAGGACTTCTCTCTCCCGGGGGCCCACTCGGGTCCATGGTGGATGATGGCCAGCTTGTGCCTGGATTCTGTGTTGACGCCTTCGATGAAAGTGATATGGAAGTAGTCTCTTCACTGAATGTCTCAGACTTGGAGTTTGATGATAGTGTCCTGGACAGCACCTTTCAGGAGGACAACCCTCAGTGTCACAGCCAAATTCTGGTGAACACACGGCAGGCGAATGAGTTCAGAGAAGATAGATTGTTTGGTCTAGGCACAAGTACATCAGGCAGACATCATGTTGCAGTAAATGGTGGTGAGAGCTCAGAGGATGAAAATTCACAAAACTGTTACAATTTCTCAAGGACTGTAGTGACCCGGAATATGGATCTTCTTCCTTACCCTATGGACTTAAAGCTGCCTCATATAAAGCAACTAGATGGTGTTGATGATGGCACAGAGAGCGACACCAGCAGTGTCACCACAACCACAGAAACACGAATGCCCCATGTCACAAAAAACATTTCATTTCATGCAACCGGGTCTTCACAGAAAGCTGAAGGGGCAACTGATATCCAACCAGAGTTGGCTCCCGCAGTGGACTCTAAAAACCCTCCGGCTTCTGTAGATACAGTCCCAGAAGACCTTCCATCTGACATTGTAGATTTTGTGCTAAAGGACTTGAACTCGGGTACTCGGGCACTCTCCAGAGATAGAATTCACAGCTCTCCCACTCTGTTGCTTCCTAAATCCGTGTCAGAGAAGGGATCAAACATTCTTGCAAACAATTTAGTCACAGTTCCCGAGGTGCTATCCAATGCACCAAAATCCCTATTACATCCTGTGCCAGTTACAAGGGTTGAAACTCTTGCTCCCTTGCAGTCAGGAAGCAACTTTCATTTGATTAATGGTAGCAATGGACCCATTACAAGACGTGAACAGCTCATTGCTAGTAAACCATCTGAATCAACATGGCAGTCAGCTGGATGCCGGCCCATAGAACCAAGTCCAACAGTCTTGAATCTTAAGGATCCCCCTCAGTTGCAGAGGGTGTGCAAACCTCTCTCGCTCTCACCCCAAGTGCCTACTTTCACAATGGCCAAATTGGAAACCCCATCTGTCTCTGCTCATAAACCTAGCACCACCTCCAAAGTTCTCATGGTGAACAAACAGGGGCAGCTGTTTGTGAAAGTGCAGTCAAATACAGCTCCAGGTGCCCCATGCCCAGATCAAAAGGTCATAACATGCCAGCCTGTTCCGATCAGCCCTTCTCCCTGTGCTCCAGTTGTCAGTTGCAGTGGAGGAGAACAACTAAACTTCCACTCCGTTATTGGGAACCTCCAAAACCAGCGAGGCAATGGGACAGCATGCCAGCGGTTGGAGCCTACTCCTTCAAGTAACATGAGGGTCATGGTAATACCACAGATCACACCATGCTCACAAGTTGTGGAGAGTAATTCCAGGGGGAATCCCAGGAAGGTAGCCCCCAAATCCGGTTGCGAGTTGAACCTCGGAGGAGGTATGATAACACCAATTCAAAAACAGACTAATTTGGGAACAGTGATTTTGCGGGCATCTGCTCCTCTTGGAATTGTAAGGAATGATGCTCCAACATGGACATTTAGTGGCCCCCTGCTGAATGTAATGCCCATGCTGAATGTTTTTAGGACAGGTGTGCCCAATGGTCCTGGACAGTTCACCATTGGAACTTCCACTGTCATGCCTCAATCCGTGGGACTTCAGCAGAATTGTGTCCTCCAAAGGTTTCCAGTGAACTCTGGGATGATGACTCTTTCAACAGGCCTTCCCATCCTTAGGCCATCACTACTGCAGGGAATGTCAAACTTTAATCTTACCGAGACGCCTGTACCCCCACACCAGGTGGCTCCGTCCCCAAAATCGAATGGCACTCCTCATTCTCCTGTTGTTTTTGCACCTCTTATCCCTAAGCCCTCCATACAAACTCAGGCCAGCTGTGTGAAGAGGGGTTCGACATGCAACAGTCAAACACCTTCCAAGAAGCCGAAGCTGGAGATCTCTCCAAAAGTAGTCCCAGAGAACAGGCCGCAAACAAATAATTTGACGACTCCTTCCTATCAAAACAATACAGGGTATGTATGCTAAATGAAATGCTTGTCTGGATGGTAGGAAACTGTAACTCTTTGCTTGTACTTAGAAACTTTATCTGGTCCATTGAGGCAAGAATGAAGGGTTCTGCAAGTGTAGACTACAGTTTTAAATCTGCCTGTGATGTACTTCTTTCAATTTTCTGGCTGTCCCCCATGGGCACTTGACTGACCCGCATCCCGGCGATGCCCCTGTGTGCCTTCATTCTGGTGTGTGAGGGATTGTCTCATAACAGAGCATTAGGTAGGGGTTTCAGAAGTCTTTGTTTTTATATTCACATTGGTTTGTTTTCCGTCTCACTACTGCACCAGGAGGTATTTCTGTGTGTCACAAAATAGATCATTGTGCAACTGATTGATAAGCAAATTCAATTTTTAAATAATAGAAAAATAAAAAACTAAATCGCATAAATAATACATTTCAGATGTGGTCCAACAAGATGTGCTTTTAAGGACTTCTTGAAAGAGGGTTGGTTACAGATTGGACTGTGACTTTGTTGCAGCTTCCGTGAAATATCAGATTCTGCTCGTTTTTCTTTTGTACCTTGTTTCCCATTGGAGAGTTTTTACTTCTGATGCCAGGTTGACAACCTTAAGTGCTTATCAAACTGTCTTAAAATGTTGGCTTGTTTAGATGAATCTTTGTACATGAGGCACTATATTTTGACTAATCATATGTTCGAGGCATATGAGCTGCAGATTGCACACTATGCATAGATTGCCACCTAGTGTTGGGCCCGGATGTTTGCAGTTTGTTTTGTAGATAAGTCTTTGGAAGTCACGGGATAGGTGACTCCTCCTTTGGATGATACTGCGCATGGTCATCGGCTCCATCCCCAGATTGTTTTTTTCCGCCACCGGGCTCGAATGTGTTTCCAGCGCTCCGTGTTGAAACCGAATTCCTTCAGCGCGCAATCATCACCAACTTAAGAAAATAAGTTTCGAACGCTTCTCCATTCGACGCTACTCTTCAACGTCGAATACTTCGATTCCCGTCGACGGGCTTCGGGCCTAACTAGGCCTCAACTCCAGCTCTTCAAGAAGTGTCCTCAATGTGGGTCGAAGTTTCCCCACACCGACCTTCACGAGGTGTGTAACCTTTGCCTTTCTCCGGAGCACGAGGCAAAGGACTGCTCAGCTTGTGCCTCTTTCCGCTCCAAAAAGACTATCCGGGACCGAAGAGCGAGAAGAACAATGGCTCGATCTTCAACCTCCATTCCGGACGACATCTTTGAGGAAGGCGTCAACGTCTCAGAACAACAAGACGTCGACAGCGGTTCCGAACATGAAGAAGATTCGGATGTCGAGGACATCACTCCAGCGCAACGGGTCGTAAGGGTCGTAAGTAAGACCATCGACCCCGACCCTTCCTCGACACCCCCAAAGAAGGCCCAAGTTACACCCTCGCTCTCAGGCTCGGGTGCACACCAACACTCCGCTTCTACTGCCCCACATTTGGGCCCAGCAAAGAAGCCAATTAAGCCTTCAGGCGACTCGGACTCGAGTCAGCCTTTGCATGGTGCCGGCGCCAACTTACCGGCACCGAAAAAGACATTGACACCGGCTACGCCGACGTCCAAACCATCGGCACCGTAACCCAGGTCGGAACCAAGCAAAGCTTCGGATTTCAATAAAACGCCGGAACCGAAAAAAGCGTTGTATCCGAAAAAAACAGATCCGAAAACAACACCCGAACCGAAAAAACATTCTGAACCGAAAAAACATTCTGAGCCAAGAGACTCCTGCTTCCCCACCAAGGACATTGTCAAAAAAAAACAAAGCAAGCCGCTTCGGTGCCGAAACCTTCTCCAGCACCAAAAGATCGGCCTCCAGCAGAGGACTTATCTTATCCAGACCCTGCCCAAAAGACTTTGGCTAGAGACCCAATAACTGGACAGTTGATTTTGGCCTCAAAGAAGCAGCCACTGGACAATCCAGCTCCGCATGCAAAGAGGAAGGAAATGGCTACCTCGCCTTTAAGACTGCATTCCCCTTCTCCTCCACCTATGCCATCACCACAAACTCCCATACCACAGCATTCCCCAGCATCCTCTCATAGGGATGATAGTTCTGATGATATGGGGGGGTAACATGCCCGATCCAGCCACACCTACAGGATCACCTGACCCAATGGATGATTACACCACTCCAGATGTCCCAAATGTCCCTCAGGATGATTTATACCTCTCACGGCCTTCCCCACCAGAAGACACTATAGGGTTTAACGAATTGATACACAGGGCTGCACAATATCACGGAGTAGACTTACATACAGACCCTGTAGACGAAGACTTTCTGATGGATACCTTTGATAATGCACAAAGGTCTACATCCATCTTACCAATGCTCAACGGAGTAATTAAACACGCTTCTGAAGTCTTCAAAGATCCAGTCAGAACTAGAATCATTAATCCTCGTATAGAAAAGAAATATAAAGCCGCCCCTTCAGACCCAGCATACATTAAGGGGCCAGTACCACTAGACTCGCGTGTAGTTTCCAACGCACGCAAGAGAGCAATCTCGTACACATCAGGTGATGCTGCCCCACCAGACAAAGAGTCTAAGTTACTGGACGCGTCAGGGAAGAGAACTTCGTCTCAAGCAGCAAACGTGGCGTATCGCCAACACACAGGCACCGCTAGCCAGATATGATAGAGCACATTATGACGAATTAGAGTCAATGACACACCTCCCTGATAAGTACAAGGATAGAGCACACAAACTCATCCAAGAGGGTAAAAACATTACAAATACCTCCATCATATGTGCCCTGGACGCAGCAGATACTGCGTCTAGAGCCGTTAACACCAGCGTCTTACTACGCAAACATGCCTGGCTATGTATATCAGGATTCAAACCTGAGGTACAAAGTGCCATTCTTAATCAACCCTTCGATGAGCAACATCTATTTGGACCCAATGTGGATGTATCTCTTGAAAAAAAGATACAGACCGCCAAATCTATGGGAGCCCTGCAGTCGCAGGCTCCCAGACGTTCTTTTAATCGCTCATCCTATAGAGGTGCCCCCAGAGGATATTCCTCAGACACAGCCTCTGCCTCATACAAAGCCCCCACACAATCCACTTACGGCAAGGGCTACCAAAGGGGTGGGTACAGGGTTAATATTTACAAGGGCAGAGGTAAAAATAACAATTTTCGCTCTGCCTCCACCCCTGCCCAATGACTCCCTTCCGCCGCCCCACTCCACTCCTGTCGGGGGAAGACTCCAACAATACCTGCCAGCCTGGGAAAGCATCACATCGGACAGGTGGGTGTTACAAATCAGATTACTGTCTGGAACTAAAATCTACCCCCCAAACATACCACCCAAGCAGCGTCCAATGTCACAGGAACATTTAACATTGCTCAGACAAGAGGTAATATCCCTCCTGCAGAAAAATGCAATAGAAATAGTTCCAGAGCACCAGAAAAACAAAGGAGTATACTCACTGTATTTCCTAATGCCAAAAAAGGACGGCTCTCTAAGACCCATCCTGGACCTCAGACCTCTAAACTTTTACATTCAGTCGGACCATTTCCATATGGTCACACTTCAACAGGTCCTTCCACTACTGGTACTAAACAACTTCCATGCCACTCTAGATCTCAAGGACGCCTACTTCCATATTCCCATCCACGCAGCGCACAGAAAATATCTCAGTTCAAAGTGCTCCCATTCGGGGTCACAACAGCGCCAAGGGTGTTTACCAAATGCCTAGCAGTAGTAGCAGCACACCTAAGAAGACAGCACATTCATGTCTTCCCATATCTGGACAACTGGCTCATAAAAGCCAGCTCATACAGCCAGTGTGTACAACACACTCACGCTACCATTCAACTGCTTCACAACTTGGGATTCACAATAAATCACACCAAGTCGCATCTACAACCCTCACACATGCAACAGTATCTGGGCGCTACAATATGTATGTATTATGTATGTATAGGTATACTTATATAGCGCAATTTCTGTCACCCGACGGGCATCCTGGCACCCGATGGGCCACCCGACTAACACTAGCGTATACCTCTCCAGCAAGAATAACGAGCGTACAAACTCTTCTAACAAAATTCAAGCTGCAGCACTCACTACCAGCTTGAGTGTTCATGCAGCTCATAGGAATGATGGCATCTTGCATATTTGTAGTTCCTCACACAAGATTGCAAATGCGTCCACTTAGTGCCTAGCACGCCAATGGAACCAGGCTCAAGGTCAACTAACAGACCTAGTGTTGGTAGACGGTCGGACTCCTTGTTCTCTGCAATAGTGGAACACCAAAAACCTTTCCAACGGGCGACCGTTTCTAGAGCCAGTTCCTCAAGTTGTCTTAACAGCGGACGCATCACTCTCCAGCTGGGGAGCCCACCTCCTGCATCACACCATGCAAGGCAGGTGGACACCGCAACAAAAGCTACTCCACATCCACCACCTAGAGTTACTAGGTGTGTTTCTAGCCCTAAAAGCTTTTCAAACGCAAGTGTCAGGCAAAGCTGACTTAGTCCTCACAGACAGTATGACAGCTATGTACTACATAAACAAACAAGGAGGGACACACTCTCTGCAGCTCTCTGTTAGCGCAGCAGATATGGAGATGGGCTATACCACTAAAGATATTCCTATCAGCCCAACACGTCCCAGGAGTACAAAACACCATGGCAGATCTGCCAAGTCGACAAACTCAGCAAATCCACGAATGGGAACTCCATCCACAAGTTCTTCATCCGTTCTTTCAAATGTGGGGACAACCTCAAATAGACCTCTTTGCCACCCACGAGAACGCAAAATGCCCAAACTTTGCCGCCAGATACCCACACCCATTGTCCGAAGGCCATGCGATATGGATGAACTGGTCAAAACTATTTGCGTACGCTATTCCTTTCCCTAACACTCATCCTAATCGCTCCAACTTGGGCCAGACAACCGTGGTACACCACGCTGTTGCAGATGTCTGTAGTACCACACCAAAAACTAAACCTATCTCCACGCCTATTAACACAGAACCAAGGAGAGATCAGACACCCGGACCCACCTCAGCTCAACCTAGCGATCTGGCTCGTGAGGTCATAGTTTGGTTACCTCAACCTCCCCCAGAATGTATGAATGTTATCAAAGAAGCTAGACGCCCCACCACTAGAGCAGGTTACGCTGCTAAGTGGAAACGGTTTGTCATATACTGCCAAAACAACCAAATTAATCCTTTAAATGTGTCTATTCAACACATCATTGGATATTTATTGCACCTTCAAAAGTGTAACTTAGCCTACACGTCTATCAGGTTACACCTTGCAGCCATTGCGGCATGCTTGCAAAATAGACAACATCTATCTCTCTTTAGAGTGCCAGCTATTAAAGCTTTCATGGAAGGACTCAAAAGAATAATTCCTCCCAGAACACCACCTGCACCAGTGTGAAATCTAAATCTGGTTCTCACAAGGTTAATGGGACCTCCCTTCAAACCGTTACATAAATGCAAATTACAATTTCTAACCTGCAAGGTAGCTTTCCTAGTAGCCATCACGTCTCTCAGAAGGGTTAGTGAACTAGAAGCATTTACCATTCAGGAACCCTTTCTACAAATACATCATAACAAAGTGGTTCTTCATACTAATCCAAAATTCCTTCCAAAAGTCATTTCCCCTTTTCATCTAAATCAATCCGTTGAGCTGCCCGTATTTTTCTCGCAGCCTCAAACAGTCGCAGAAAGAGCTCTACACACTTTAGATGTCGAGAGCATTACTGTACTGCATTGAAAGGACACAAACTTTTTGTGTCTTTCTCACCGCCACATAAAGGCAATCCCATTTCAAAGTCAGGGATCGCTAGGTGGATTGTTAAATGTATACATATATGTTATTAAAAAGCCATACACACATTAACTATCCTACCAAAAGCCCATTCTACCAGAAAGATTGGGGCTTCAATGGCATTCTTAGGGAATATTCCACTAATGACATATGCAAAGCAGCCACATGGTCTACACCGCATACATTCACAAAGCATTACTGTGTTGTGCTAACTAAACAAAAGCCACTGTGGGCCAGGCTGTACTAAAAACTCTGTTTCAAACAACTGCAACAGATACGGGTGGTCGCCGCTAGGTGTGGGAACTGCTATGTAATCTATGCATAGTGTGCAATCTGCAGCTCATATGCCTCGAACGGAAAATGCTACTTACCAGTATGCATCTGTTCTTGGCATGCAGAGTTGCACACGCCCACCCGCCTCCCCGGCTACCTTTATCTGTTCCAGTATTATCTCAATTAGATACATATCACATGGATATCACTATCTCTTATACAGCTCCATCACTTCCCTAATGGCGAAAAACAATCTGGGGATGGAGCCGACCATGCGCAGTATCAGCCAAAGGAGGAGTCGTCTATCCCGTGACTTCCAAAGACTTTTCTACAAAACAAACTGCAAACATCCAGGCCCAACACTAGGTGGCAATCTATGCATAGTGTGCAACTCTGCAGCTCTACATGCCAAGAACAGATGCATACTGGTAAGTAGCATTTTCCTTCCTCCTTATGGTTCATATTAGTTTATTAAAGGAGTTTTTAACACACAAACCTATAACCGCAGGCTAGTGGGTATAGAGAGTAGTACAAAAAGGGAGGGTGTATGGGACAGGGAAGAGGAAAATGTGAACTTAAGTTGAGGGAGAAAGAAAAGGGGGACAAATAAACAGGGAGAACAAGAACCCCCGCCCCATCCAGAACTTCAGTTGAAAGATTTATTATGAGTGTCCAATTGATCAATAAAGCGTACTTGCCCACTGGCCTGTCCGGTTTCCTTTTTATAGAAACTCGTCTTGCTATTAAATTAACAGCTTTGAGAGGAGCAAGTTATTACTGAGATATTCTTAGGAGAGTGGTTTTGTCGAAGTCCAGTCCTAGATGATTAACCCCTTAGCTGCTAGGTTTCCCACACCCCTCTCTCCCCCCGTCCCCCAAACCATCAAGACCATGCGCACAGACCACTCCGGCTCTCCGTCACACCCATTCCCGCACCACGTCTTCAACAGAGGAAGCAGCTCCATTGCACCCCACCTGCGCAACATCATCAACTATCCCTCGAGACCGCGACCTTCCCAGAGATCTGGAAACACGCCGAGATCAACGCCCTACTCAAAAAACCTAAGGCAGAGAGACCTCAAGAACTTCCGGCCCATCTCTCTGCTCCCCTTCCGGAACAAGATCATCGAGAAAACCATCAACAGATAGCTAACCCGATACCTCGAAGAAAACAAAATCCTGGACCCTTCTCAGTCAGGTTCCGCACCAACCACAGCACCGAGACTGCCGTCATCGCCGCCACCGACATCAGAACCCTGCTGGACAACAGCGAGATCGCAGCACTCATCCTCTTAGACCTCTCTGCCGCCTTCGACGCCGTCTGCCACCACACACTACACGCACGCCTCCACGCCGCAGGGATCCGAGACCAGGCTCTGGATTGGTCCACCTCCTTCCTCTCCGGCAGAACCCAGAGCATCCGCCTCCCCCCATTCCGTTCCAAAGCATCAGAGATCTGCGGCGTACTGCAAGAATCCTCCCTCAGCCCGGCGCTGTTCAACATTTACATGGCCCCACTTGCACACGTAGCCCGACAGCACGACTTCAACATAATCTCCTACGCTGACGACACTCAGCTGATCCTCTCCCTCACCGAGGACCCCATCACCACCAAAGCCAACCTCCACGAAGGAATGAAGGCCATCGCCGACTGGATGAAGACCAGCCGTCTGAAGCTGAACTCGGACAAGACGGAGGTCCTCATCCTCGGCTCTAACCCTTCAGCCTGGGACGACTTCCGGTGGCTGACAACGCACACAACCTGGAAATCATCCTCGACTCAACGCTCCCAATGACCAAGCGAGTCAACGCCGTCTCCTCCTCCTGCTTCAACACCCTCCGAATGCTCTGCAAGATCTGGTACAAGAAAGACAGTCACCCAGGCCCTCGTCAGCAGCAGACTCGACTACGGAAACACCCTCTACGCTGGAGCCCTCATCAAACGACTACAATGCATCCAAAACGCCTCAGCACGACTGATCCTCGACGTACCACGCCACGGCCACATCACTCCCCACCTGAGAAACCTGCACTGGCTCCCCGTCAACAAGAGGATATCCTTCAAGCTCCTCACCCACGCACACAAGGCACTCACAAGACCGGCCCAGCCTACCTCAACAGACTGCTCTGCTTCTACATCCCCAACCGCCAGCTACGTCCTGCCGACCTCTCACTCGCCACCGTCCTGCGCATCAGAAGAACCACCACCGGTGGGAGATCCTTGTGGTTACTAATTAAGTTGATCAAGGGTGCTGCCGTGCCAGAACTCAGGGGAGGTGATTTGTTAATGTCCAGATCCCTCAGATTGAAATCCCCTGCTAAGATAACCTGATGAGATTTATATTTACACAGTAGGTCTTCTAATTTCCCCAGCAGCCTCTCCAACTTCTCTTTTGTAATAGTAAGTTGGGCCGGATTGATGTAACAGTTAATTATTAGAAGAGGCATAGGATGTGAATTAATATTCAGGCCTTTGATTTGTAGAGCTTGCAATCCTGTTGTGTTTAAGTTGATAGTTTTAGCTTCAAGAGCACTATCGTGCTTTATAATATGATAGACCGCCGGCTGGTCAGCCGAATAAATTCTTTTTTGTGGCTGGAATGAAGTGTTAGTAGTGCCCTGCCAATGAGGTACTGGCCACGGCTCCAGGTCTCTTGGAGGCAGAGTATGTCGGCAGTTTCCAGAAATTGCCTCAAATTTTCATTGCCACTGATTTTGCTTATTCCTGCTATGTTCCTGGAAATTATAGTTAATTTATCTTTTTGAACTGCTCTACGCCTTATACCTTCCCGCCTGGTTTCTCTAATGTTAGGAATGCTGGTTCCCCACTCCCCCTACCCCCCGTTTATCCTTCCTGATTGATTAAGGACAGGGGGGCCTGCACTGATGACCCGGTGGTTGTTTTAGCAGAAAATCCTGATCCCCGTTGGGGCCTTGGGGGCTGTCTGAGTTTTGCCTGAAGCGCCCGAGCTATCTGTCCCGTGCAGGATTGACAACTGGGCCTTTCCTCTGTTATCTGGTGCCAGAATATGACGATATTTTGGATGCTGCACCGCCTGAACATCAATGCCCCATTCAGCGAGTAGGATGGCGTTATTTGCGATGGCTTGTTGTGTTTTTATATGCTTTAGACCCACCACTGTTGAGTCGCTGTGTGTCCCCCTTTGTACTCAGGAATTTCAGCCATTCTATGTCGCCCGTTTGTATTTGATCTAGGGTTGCCAGATGTTTAAAAAGGTGGAGTATGTTGCTCCCGTTCAAGATGTCGTGCTGTCCTGTGCTTTGATACCTGGGGTGAGAATTCTCTCTTGGGCTATTGTTGGTGAGCCTGGGATTGGAGCTACTATTCCCCTATGTGGGGAGGGCTTCCTTGTTTATTCGTTGTGTCCTGCTTGGGACCAATTGTTGTAACCTTGGTTGGCACCAGCGGCGACCTCTTGTCAGAGTTCTGCTTCTTCAAATGAGGACAGGTCCGGCGGTTGTGGCGCTTGTGAGAAAGTGGCTCTATATATACTGGACCGGAGTAAGGTACAGTGTTTCTCCAGTATTAGGGTGTCTTTCATAGATTCACATGCTTGAATATTCCCAGTCGTCGGAGTGGGAGTCCCACGGTAAATAAAATAGCGATAAAATATATATATATATATATATATATATATATATATATAAACACAGCTCCTCCTCAGCACGCTCTGCGCTCGCAGCCCACTCTTCCACGCCAGCAAGTAGAGGAACGGACCAGCAAAGTCAGCAAGATGTAATTTATTTACACATAACCCACAGAACCAGCGACGCGTTTCGGGCAAAGGTGCCCTTGTTCACGCTGCAACATAATATATATATATATATATATATATATATATATATATATCAACATAAAACCTGAAATATGTACCAGAAAAAAGGCATACCCTGCCTACACACATTTCTACATAGGAATGCATGGGAAAGGAATAACCCATATGCAGTCTATCGCTGTCATTATGTTGGTCCAAACTGCAGCCAATCAGGCGACAGCAACCCTCTAGAACCTTCTCCTCAGAGCTCGGCAATTTAGATTTTCTACCGCACGTCGTGTGTAAGGGAGTCTCCCTGAGCTCTGCTCAGTTTTCTCTTCTCTTCAGGTTTTTCCTTGTTCTTCAACATGACTACAAGTAAGAAGTCTCTTTTCAGAGCTTGTTCTTCCTGTGGAAAGCTAAGACTTTTTTCAGAGGACCCACACAGTAAGTGTATTTACTGTCTTTACCCGGACCATGAGGTGGGGAGCTGTAAGTTCTGTAGAACATTCTCCACAAAGACTTTAAAAGACAGGGAAGGCCGTTTACTCCTCTGGCTTCAAAGACTTAAGGATAAAGATAATGTACTTTCTGATGCTGAAAGTATTATTTCTGGCCATTCCCAAGCAGCCTCCAAACGTGGTAGTGTGCAGGAGTTTCCTTCTCCATTTTAAAAAAAGAAGAGGATGTCTCTTTCCTTGGCCCCTGCGGTGTCTTCACCACTTCTGGGCCCACGAGACCTGGCTCTCAGGCACCTGCTGCAACTTCCTCAGGTTTTTCTGTGAAGAAATCTGATTTTCCGTCGACGACAGTGTCGTCTACAGTTCCGTCGACGAGATTGGCTGTCTCTGGTTCGAAATCGACGACGACAGTCACGACGCCGCTTACTTCTGGATTGTCTACAGCCCCTTCGTCGACATCGTCGTCGATGAGGGTGATTCTCAGTTCTAAGACTGTCGTCGATTATTCCAATTTCATCGTCATCGACGAAGAAACCTCCGCCGTCTACAGTTAGATAATCGTCGACGAAGGGTGTTAAGATGTTGGTTTCTTCGACGACGACTGTCCCGTTGACGAGTGTTCCGTCGACCGCTGCTCCGTCCACGAAGAAGATGAAGACGAAGGTCCCGTCGACGTCTACGTCGACGAAGGTTCCGTCGTTGGCACCATTGCCGTCGACAACAGCCTCGTCGACGAGGTCACCGTCGACGACGGTTTCGTCGAAGAAAACCGAAAAGAACACAGCATCATCTATGCTGACGACCGCACCATCGACGGAAAGATTGCTGTCGACGAGGGAGTCTCAAAATGTAGAAAAGACAGTTCCGTCTACGATGCCGTCTACATTTGCCTCTCTACCTTTATTGCCACTGCCTTCCAGCAGTGTGGCCAATGTTGACACTCTTCATAAAGGTGGCATGGTTCTACCTCCCTCGCCTTTGTTTGCTACAGACTCAGATCAAGAGTCTGAAGAGGATGTACATGAATCTTTCACTGAGGCTCGTAGTCCATCAGATTTAATCATAAAATGTCAAGAGTTCAGTAATGATGAGGAGGAGCAGTATGGCCAACAGGATGAGGTTCAGACTCCAATTCCGACTGCGACGTTACCTTTGTCACTTATCTCGAACCTCCAAAGTATGTTAGTCGACTATAATCGGCGTTTCCCACCATTACCACAAGTGCCTACAGTTCCTTCAGTCTTAACCCCTTTTGCGGAGCCGTCAGCTGCTCCTTCCGTACCTTCGCCACCTGCTGTCATTCAGCGACACACATCAATTCAAGTGCACGCAACTGTGTATTCTGATGATGACGAGGAGAACCCTCCTGAACGAGAAGATGGGGAGGTTACAGATGTGGATGGTGATGAAAATATGGCCTAGTGGGATGACTATCGGGCACAAACACCATCCCCATCTCAAGTGACGCCAGGGGATTCTCCTCCGGTGGATATTGCAAGCTTCCATCAGTTGATGGACAGAGCGGCTCAGCGTTTTAAGTTACCACGAGTCCAAAGAGAGGAAGATTGTTTCCTTTATGATTTCAAGAGCCAACCATTTAAACAGATTCATACTGTTCCAATTATAGATTTCATTCGGGCTGAAGCGGTGAAACTAATGAAGATGCCAAATTCTTTGCCTGCCCAATTACCACGATTGGACAAGAAATATAAGGCGCCTGTCGGATCTCCAGCATGCCTCATTGGCCAGCCGAAGCTAGATTCAGTTGTTACACAGGCAGCTCAGAGGGGATCCCGAAATCCTGCATCTACTATTACAGCTCCTCCGGACCGTGAGGGCCGTCGCCTTGATGCTATAGGGCGCAAGTTTTCGTCGATGTCTTCCACTACGGTGAGAGCGGCTAATGCTATGGCCATCTTGGGTCGATATGACCGTCAAGTTTGGGCAGATATGTCCGCCTATGTGTCCTTACTTCCGGATGCTTCCAAGGCGGAAGCATTGCAGCTTCTTCAGGAAGTAGAAAGAACATCTGAAGAATTGATTGATTGTGCAGTAGATGTAGCCTGCACTGGATTCTGACAGCTCGCTGGAGCGGCTGTCTTACGTAGGCAAGGTTGGTTGCGCTCCACCTCCTTCCGTCAGGAAGTTCAGACTAAAATTCTCGATATGCCATATGATGGCGAATCACTCTTTGGAGCACACATTGACGAGGCATTACAATCTATAAAGAAGGACACAGACACTGCACGTGCCTTGGGGACTCTTCAATTTAAGAAACCGCCCTTTCGGGGTGCTCGAGGACGAGGCACCAATTACAATTTTCGAGGAGGAAGCACTCAATATCGCTCCTATAACCAAAGCAACCAGCGTTTCTCCAGTAACCGACAGCAGTCGTCTCGTCAACCGCCGGCCAAGACCTATAGAGGGAAGACCTCTTTCAGAGGATCTTCTAATAAACGACAATGACTTGCCTTTAACTCAGCAGGTTGGAGGTCGAATCTCTCGGTTTTGTTCTCAATGGTCCATCACCACGGACCCTTGGGTGCTAGACATTGTAGAAAAAGGCCATGCATTGGAATTCGTCGAAATCCCTCCTCCAACTCCACCTTCCGGGCCGCCACCTCCGCACCTCAAGGAACTTTTCCAACAGGTTCACCTACTGATTCAGAAGGGTACAGTAGAGGTAGTGCCAAAGTCTCAAAGAGGGAAGGGGTTTTATTCCTGTTTTTTCCTAATCGTCAAGAAGAACGGGGAATGGAGACCAATATTGGACTTGAGAGCACTAAACCAATATCTCAAGAGTCAATCCTTCCGTATGCTAACGCTTACAGAGATCTTGTGTTTGCTCTTAGTCGGAGATTTCATGGCTACTATCGACCTCCGAGACGCCTACTTCCATGTTCCAATACTCCTACGTCATCGGAAGTTCCTGCGATTTCAGGTGGGGCAACAACATTTCCAGTTCAGAGTATTGCCATTTGGCCTTCGTTCCGCCCCTCGAGTCTTTACCAAGATATTGGCTCCATGTGAGAAGTTGGCCTGATATATGATGTTTCCAATTCTGGAACCACCTTGTATCAGTCCAAATATCCCCTTATGGTGTCAGGTTGTAAGTCAACCTTATAGACAAGCTATCTTAAGGGTAGCATAGACTAAGCAGCCTTAAAGGCTTAACTCAGAGGTCGTGTTAAGCAAGCTGTTTTACCAATCACAATCCTGTAATATCAAATGAAAGGACACCACACAAGTATATATTATCAAAACATATGTATTTATTACTCACAATAATCCCCAGTACTCTTTATGAATAAAGGGGCACAAGCGTTAAATCAAAAGCACAGTATAACATACAAAGTTGCACAAATATGGATGAGGGCGAGGGGCCACTCAGACCATATACTAAACAAGTGGTATAAGAGATACCAATCGAACAGTGGTCAGGCCTAGGGAATCGCTGGGAGCAGTCGGGACAAGCAATGCTGAAGTCAGGAAAAGCCCGCGCGATTCGGGTGCAGCGCTGAAAGCGCACGCATGCACCAATGTTAGTCAATGGTGCGTAAAAGTTACACAAATAGAAGTTAAGGACACTTCCGCTGAACCAAGAGGGACAAAACTTAAGACACAGACCCTAGAGGTGTGTACCAGTGTGGGAACACCGGCGTTGCAATGTTACCTCACCCACAGGAAGCGGGTGCACAGGGTCGAAGTAGTGTCGGGTTTCGTCACGCTGATTCTTGGTGCTTGAAGCTGAAGAGGCTGCAGGCGCTGTAAAGGAGAAGTGTCCGGTGGGATCCAAGAGTGGATCGAAGTCGAAAAGTACCTGAAAGCAGAGGGGACAGAGTCTGGGTCACTCAGCAGTGACCAGGGTGGAACCAGGACGGAACCAGGCAATGTCGGGCGCAATCAGGTGGTTGTCGAGGAGCTTCTCTCCGTTGTCACGTGGGCTCTGGGGCATCTACGAAGTCCAGGAGCAGGTCATGATCTGTCCCACCTAGGCTCTCGCCGTCGGCGCTGTCGGCTTCAAGATTGGAGCAAACAACACTTGGCAAAAGCAATTCACGCGGAACCGGAAGATTGCTTCTCACTCGGACCAGGAGGGTCAGAGTGGGGGCTCCTTTTCAGGGGAGCTGGTGCAAATCTGGAGCAACCAGAATCGCATGTCGTTTTTCAAGTTTCGTCGGCACAGGGGCCACAAGCCGGCTGGCAAGTGACCGGGCCAACGTGTTGAGCCAAAAGAAGCAGAAGGGCCCCACGCGGCACTCGTCGAGTGTGGAGGGCTGAATTCGGTGCAAGAGTGGCTCAGGGTTGGGGCTTCTCAAACCCCGGTGTACAGCTTCGAGGGTCACTCGTGGGTTGCACGGTCAGCGTCTCGTGGTCGTTTCAAGATGGCGTGCCCCACGCTTCCGGTCGCCTCCACGGGTCTCAGCTCTGCAGGGACTGTGGATCGGGCTGTTAGAAGGCAGGCAAGCTTGATCTCGTCGATCTCTGTCGCTCGAGTTCCGGCGGGAACTGCAACAAAGCAGACGTCGAGGGCTGGATGGTGCCTGTTTGCACAGGGTGGTCACTCCTTGACCACAAGGGAGATTCTTCAGTCTTCTACGTTGAGTAGGATGTCGAAGGGTCCAGAGTTTCGTTCTTATGTTTCATCAGGATAATCTGAGTGCTTTGGCACTGCTCCCATTCTTATACCAATCTAGGGGGCTGGATTACCTGCTAGGTCCCCTCCTATGGGTGGGACCCAGGAAGGGGGTGGTTACACCCCTTTCCTTTGATCCAGGCCGCGCTGGGTCGGGGGCTGGAGTGCCCCAGAACCGTTTTGGCTGGATTATGCAAGGGGCAGCCTTGTGCGCCCCAAGCAGTGTCTGGTTTCTTTCAAACCTCCCTGCTACAATCCACTATCTCCTGTCTGGGGGGGGTGTAACACCTCCCTGCGACAGGAAACCCTTTGTCCAGGCCCCTTTGGCTGAGTTTCGGTCAGCTTCAGGGGGTCAGACTTGTGTCTGTGGCAGAAGCATCCATTTTGTGGATCCAAGGGCCTTTTAGAAATTAACCGCATTTAAGCAAAGTAACATGTCTTACCCCTCTAGAGGGGTGGAATGCTATCCCCGTCGCCAGAACTGGCGAGGGGATAGTATTCCAAATCGTATGACACCTTACACGACATGTTTTGATAAAGCCAAACCAAAGTTGCCATATAACCGCGAGGATTATAATGCACTTAAGAGTATATGGTATGGCAATATCCTGAAACAGCTTAGGGATTTGTTCCCGACGGCTGCAGACAGGCTCAGCTCATGCTAGAGCTCCATCTCACATTAAACCACGGACTCTGCCTCCAGGATTGATGAGGCCTTCCATAGGAGTGGCTCACAGGTTTATATGTGTCCAGATATAGGTTTAGATATAGGTATACTATATCTAAGCAAGGGGTGATTACACCACCTTACCCCAGCTGAGTGATCAGCCAGTTGTGTCAATTTAAGAACCAGCCAGGGGTGGCAAAAGATATGCTGCAGCCCCTGGTAGGCCTTGGTGGCTCCTATGCCCTGGGCACCTATAGTGCACGGTACAGGGGCTGACGAGGAGTCCATTTCCAATTGTGGTATGTACCTAGGGTACATGGAATCCATTTTACAGAGAGAGCAGATCGCCTGGGGCCCTGATTAGCAGGGAACCAGGCCAACTAAGTCAAAAACCAGCTAAACACAGGGCAAAAAATCTGGGGTAACCATAGTCCGGTAGCCACCTTCCTACACTCCAGTAAGCCTATCTATGCCTCCAAGGTGTCCAGATATTCCCATATCTCGACGATTGCCTCCTGAAATCGCAGTCTCGCGCACAACTGCTTCGCCATACCTCCCTTTGTCAGAGGGTGTTTCGCTCCTTGGGTCTGTCTCTCAACCTAGAAAAAGTCCCAATTTAGCACTACTCCTTGCAAGGATTTTCTAGGGGCCACATTGGATACCACGCTGGCAAAAGCATTTGTGTCCCTGGAACGTCAACAAAGGATTCTTCGTCTAGTATCTCTTCTACTACCAAAACAGTACGTTTCAGTTCGGCTGCTGAAGTCATTTCTGGGGATGGCGTCATCGTGCATCGCACTCATCCCACATTGCAGACTTGCGGACACGTCCCATTCAAGAAGAATTGGACAGGCAGTGGCGTCAGGTCACCGGATCCTTCAACAATCTAATTTGTGTCACGACTCGCGTGAAAACAGCGCTCAAATGGTGGACACAGCCAGTAAATCTTGCAGCAGGGATGTCATTCCTATCTGTCACTCCAGATCTCACGCTCACGACGGATGCATCCTTGGAGGGATGGGGGCACACCTACAGGACCTGTCCATAAAAGGAAAATGGACTCTGCCTCAGAAGGCCTGGCACATCAACAAGTTGGAGCTCATGGCTATATTTCTAGCGCTCAAGTCTTTTCAACCCGTGCTGCAAGGAGAGTCTGCCCTTATACAAACAGACAACACAACCTGCATGCATTACATAAACAAGCAGGGCGGAACAAAATCTCCGGTACTGTCTCGACTGGCACAGTCAATTTGGGACTTGTCACTCAAGCACCAAATCACAATCACCGCAGTTAATCTCCCAGGGATATCCAACCTCCTGGCGGATTCCCTCAGCAGATCCGATCAACCCACGAGTGGGACCTACATCAACCAACACTCGAAATGATTTTTCGTCGCTGGGGTCGCCCGACACTGGATCTCTTTGCCACACCAGAGAACCGGAAATGCCCAGCTTACGCAAGTTGGCATCCCCACAAAGGGTCACAGGGCAATGCCCTTTTGATGAACTGGTCCAATCTGTTTGCTAACGCCTTTCCTCCGATCCCTCTAGTGCCTCGGGTGCTCTGGAAGATACAGAGAGCACCCTGCCACATCCTTCTCATTGCTCCCAGGTGACCACGACAGGCATGGTTCTCGGAGTTGCTTCTTCTGTCCCAGTGCGAGCCCATCCTTCTACATCCTCGGATGGATCTTCTTTCCATGGACAGGGGTCTAATTTACCATCCGGACCCCTCTTCTCTGAGCTTATCAGCCTGGAACCTGAACACTGCGAATTTGCACATCTAGCCATTCCACAAGAACGTCGGGACATCCTTGCTCAGGCCAGAGCTCCTTCAACTATAAAGACTTACAAGTTGAAATGGAAACGATTCTGCCATTGGTGTGCTGCCGCCGGTGTACATCCCATACGTGCAACGCCTGCACAGCTCCTCCCTTTCTTTTTAGGGCTCGGCCTACGTCACCACGAAGTGGGGCGGAGCTCCGAGCTCCTATTGTGAAAGAAAAAAAAAAGTTTCTTTAGGGCTCGGGAAAGACACATTCCTTAGTGCGCGAGTTTTTTTTTATTATCTGAATGATGATTGGTCCTCGCGGTGATGTATTTTTAGTAGTCTTGATGCGATTGGGCAGATGTAATTGTCGGGCGGCATTTTGGGCATTTTCTGTGCGGTTACGTGCTCGGCAGTCCATTCATTTTAATTAGGAGCTGTCAGGGTGGCCGTGTAATGCATTCCAGATGGTGTGCGCGTGTTCACCATAGAGCAGTGCGTTTGTCGGGCGCGCGTCCTCCTCACGTGCACACAGGCATAGCGAATCAGTGGCATTTCAAATGGAATTTTGTTTTGCCGCTGGGTAATGTGGCATTGAATGCCTTTGAAGTTATGGCCGTTTTACGAAGATTAAGACTTCACACGAGTTTGGTTCTGCTCTGTGCTTTCATCGTCTTACTCCGGGTAAAGTGAGTTGTACTTATTCAGCTGGTATGTGATTTGCATGCTTCACTTCCGCCACTCTGGCCATGATGCGCGGCTCGCCACTGAACAGTAGGACATGCTGACATTCACAGCCTTCTGCTCGGCCATCAGGTGAAATGGCAGATTGCCCTCGAATTACCAGGGCGCGCGCCTGAAATCACCGGGATGGTTAGCTAATGACGCTTGGTAAATGGAGCCTCTGCGGCAAGTTTCACGCGCAGCCTCATTTCCTGAGGGAAAGAAAGGCAGCTCGGGCCCTTTTCGCATATGAACTGATAAAATGTGTGCTGCGCTCAGCAGCTGAATGCAGCCCTCTTTACTTTAAACGCATCGGCTTTTCTTGCAGGGTCCTCTGTGAAGCTGCAGACATATACACAGACAATAAGTAACCTTACATAAAAATATTGTCACCTTCCCACCGACCCCGGCCCCCGGCAATGCCCGCACAAACACGATGACATTGGGGCGGCACACACATGAAATATAGACACACAGGTACAGGCACACATTTTTTCGTTTCATATCCCAAATAAATGTAGCTGGTAAAAGTTACTGACCATCCACTCAACGAAATTACACACCTGAAACTCATCTTCTAGATGGCTTATTGATGTTGACCGCGCGGGGCTAGTGAAGCGACCAATTGTATTTTCTCTACAATGGAGCGCGTGCCCCTTCAAAAGTGTTCTGCACATTAAAAGGGTGGTGTGTGTTTGTCAGGCAAGGCGGACTTTTGAATATTCCATTTTTAGGCCTCGGCGACGGAGTGCAGAGTGAGTGCCGAGTGACAGTGCGTGCAGAGTGACAGTGCGTGCAGAGTGACAGTGCGTGCAGAGTGACAGTGCGTGCAGAGTGACAGTGCGTGCAGAGTGACTGCAGAGACAGTGTGTAAGGGTGCACATTGTGTGAGTGTGCAGAATGAGTGTGCAGTATAAACAGTGGACATTGGGAGTGTGCGGGTGAGCAGTGTGTGAATGTGTAGGGGCAGTGTGTGAGTGTGCAGAAAACACCACACACACATACCACACACACACACACCATACACACATACACCCCACACACCTCAGTCTCCCAACACCACACACTCGTCACCACTCAACACAACACACTCACACCACACTCACTCCCCAGGCTCACCCCCACAGACTCACCACCACACACTCACCAGTACACAGAAAAGAAAACACACAACAACACACCCCCAGCTGTCAATGAATGCTTTCACCATGCACAAACACCAACAACCATCAGCCATCTGTGCACGCTTTTACCAAACACACACCCACTAGCCGTCAGTGCACCCTTCCACCAGGCACACACACCTCCAGCCGGCAGTGCACTTTTCCACCAAGCAATCGCAGTATGGTACACTTTACTTTTAAACATATTCATATAAAGCACAGCATGCCACCATTGGTAAAATTACAATTCAACCAACATAATTCCACTACACACCACATGCACACACTCCATTCACATGGCGAAAGACATTGCCATTTACAATGGCATTAGCTCAAACTCAAATAAATCCGAGCCCGATTGCATTTCTAATGCTTGTTTCAATTGGCTCAGTCAGGATTGTCTCATGCCACTTAAAGAGTTTTTCCGGCGGCAATTTCATGCTTCCGCCACGATGGCTCCACCTCCCTCTGTTCCTCTAGGATAATACGCCAATTTTTCAAAGGACTATTTCGTAAATTTCCACCAATCCTGCGCCCTCCTCCTGCTTGGCGCCTTAACATAGTTTTAGCGCAATTATTGAAAACGCCATTTGAGCCAATACATAGAGCTGACCTCAAGTATCTCACCTGCTCTTCTCCTTGCATTAACGCCCTCTCGTCGAGTAAGTGACATTCATGCATTTACGATCAATCCACCATTTCTTCAGTTTCAATCAGATTGTGTGGTGCTCCACCCTAAACCTACTTTTCTACCTAAAGTACCTTCAGATTTCCACATCAATAAACCTGTTATTCTGAAGGCTTTCTTTGCTAACCCACAGTCTCCTGCGGAACAACGCTTGCACTCCTTAGACCTTAAACGGTGCTTGAAGTTCTACATCAGCAGAAAGGCTCAGTTCCGCAAATCTGACCAACTCTTCGTGGCTTATGGACGTTTTCACAAGGGGCTTCTGTGAGAAGTTGGCCTGATATATGATGCTCACTAGTTCTAGTGATCACCTTGTATCAGTCCAAACAACCCTTATGGTGATTGGTTGTAAGTCAACCTTATAGACCAGCTATCCTAATGGTAGCATGGACAAAGCAGTCTTAGGCTAAACTCTTTTGGCATGTGAAGTCAGCTGTTTTAACACAATATAACCCCTTGAATACCAGATGAAAGGACACCACACAGGTTGTTATGAAAATAAACAATATATTTATTAATAACAAACACCTCTGAACTCTTTATGAGATCAGAGGGCTAAGCACATGACAATCTCTTAGGAAAAATACGATAAGTTGCACAAAATTACAATGGTGCCCTAGGGGCACGGCAAACCATATACTAAGTAAATGGTATAAGGAAATCGATAGAAGGAATGGAGCTGTCCAGAGGCTGTAGGATCGCTGGGACTAGGCTATCCTAACTTTAGGTAAGTAATAGGAGGCCCACGGGACGCGGGTGCAGAGTGTGAACTCGCACGCGGGATGCGTAACAGCGTCTATGGACAGTACAGTTCAAGAAAAAGGTAAGTACGGACAATCCTGACTGGTTAGGACTAAAACGACTGTGAATCTGGACACTAGGAGAGTTAATCTACCCTTGAGCACCGAAATGCTTTTGTTACCTCACCCACGGGCTGCGGGTGCATAGGTGCGAAGTCGTGTCGGATTTCTGCGTTGAAGTCTATGGTGCCTGAAAGAAAAGATGCTGCAGGCGACCAGGAGGGAGATGTCCGGTGTGATCCAAGGGTGGATCAGGGATGCTGAAGACCTGAAAGCAGAGGGGACAATGTTCAAAGTCACTAGCCAATGACTGTAGTGGAACCAGGAAGGAACCAGATGTCGTCATTGCGATCAGGTGAAGACTGGACGCTTGACTCTGCAGCCATGTGGACCAGGAGGCGTCTTCGACGACCAGGATGGAGGCACGAGCTGTCCCACGTAGGCTCTCGCTGTCGGCGGTGTCTGTTCCGGATTCGGCGTCAACAGGCCTTGGCAAAGGCAACCCACGCTGTGAGTGGAAAAGGCGTCCGGGGTGGACTAGGAGAGTCCGGGGTGTTCCTCTTTTGGAAGGGAGCAAGGGCCAGTCTGGAGCAACCAGACCAGCAGTGTAGTTTTCAAAGTTCGTCATCTAGGAGGTCACTAGCCAGCCGGCAAGTGACCAGACAAAGCGTCGAGCAGCAAACAGGCAGAAGGGCCCCACGCAGATCTCGTGGAAGCTGGAGGGCTGATCTTCGGTGCAGGAGCTGCTCGGGGCTGGGGCTTCTCAATCCCCAAAGCACTTGGTCGAGTTTACCTCGGAAGTCGTGCTGGAAGCAAAGTGCAGTTTCTCCAAGATGGCCGGTCCCACGTGTCTCGTCGCACCCACGGATCTCAGCTGTGCTGCAGATGTGAGTTGAGGTCGGAGAGGTCTGGGAATCCGGGTCTCGTCGGGCTCTGAAGTCTGGATCCTCGAGGGAAGACGACAAAGTGAAGCCGCTGGACGCTTGATGGTGCCTGCAGTTGCAGGGTTGACACTCCTTGCCCACAAGGGCGATTTCTTCAGTCTTCTGTGGAGCAGAACGTCGAAGTCCAGAGTTTCTTCTTGTAAAATTTCAAGTCAGGATTAATCTAGTTTGGAATGGGACCAGCCCCTACCTTTATCCTGCTGAAGGGGGCTGTACTACGACTAGGTCCCTCCTATGGGTGGGATCAGGAAGGGGGGGGGTTACACCCCCTATCCTTTGTCCGGTTTCGCGCCAGGGCTGTGGCAGGGGTGCCCCAGCAACTGGTTTGAACCGGTGTAGGCACAGGACACCTTGTGTGCCCCAAGCATGTCTCATTCCTTTCAGGCCTGTCCTACCCAATACACAAAATCCTGCTAGCACCTCCCAAGGCAGGCAACCCTTTGTCCGAGCCTCCCTCGCTGAAAGGACTCCCAGCAGCAGGAGGTCAGACTTGTGTCTGTGGTGGCAGCATCCATTTTGTGATGCCACGGCTCGAGTTAACTTTAACCGGGGTTTACAGTTACATACATGTCGTGTCCCTCTAGAAGGGTGGAATGCTACCCCTGTCGCCAGACCTGGCGAGGGGGTAGTATTCCAATCCGTATGACACCTTACTCGACATGTTTTGATAATGCTATACCAAAGTTAGCATTCAACCGCGAGGATTATAATGCACTTAAGAGTATATGGTATAGCGTTATCATGGAACAGCTATTAGGACTTGGTTCCGCAAGCTGCAGACGGGCTCAGCTCATGCCAGAGCACCATCTCACATAATTCCAAGCACTCTGCCTTCAGGATTGATAAGGCCTGCCATAGGAGTGACTGATAGGAATATATGTGTCCATTTTGGGGTTAGATATAGGTGTACTATATCTACAGCAAATGGTGATTACACCACCTTGCCCCAGCTGTCTTACCAGCCAGTTGTCTGTTTAGATGGCCAGCCAGGGGTGGCATAATACATGCTTCAGCCCCTGGTAGGCCCTGGGTACACCTATGCCCTGGGCACCTAAGGTACACTGTACAGGGACTGATAAGGTGGCCCAGTACCAATTGGTAAATGCACCTAAAGTACATGGTTGTCAATTTAGAGAGAGAACAGCGAGGGTGTGGGTCCGATTAGCAGGCCCACAGCCAGGGAAAGTCATAAACCAGTGAAGCAAAAAAGCAAAAATCTGGGGTGACCATAGGATTGCAGACCCTACTCTCCTACAGCGTCCAGTTACCAAACCTACTATAGTGTCTTCGGCTATTGCTTTCTGCCATCAAAAGGCAGGTAAACCTCTGCAATCTTCAGTGAGGGCCCATTCTACCAGATCAATGGCGTCCTCTACTGCCTTATTTGCCGGTGTCCCGCTGCATCAGATTTGCAGAGCAGCCACGTGGTCCAGCAGGCACACGTTCACGAAACACTACTGTCTGGGTGCCATGAATGAAGCGGATACCGCAGTAGGACAAGCTGTGCTTCGTAATCTTTTTCAATAAGGTGAACCTCTGTTCTACCCTCCTCCTTTGGGTTTCCAAGTAATTATTGACTGTTTGATATATATATGTACTCTATACATATGATTTTCAGTCTCTTTTTATGCTTTGTAACTATGGAAACTTTTCATTGGTGCTGACTGCTATCTATTCTATATTCAAGCATGTGAATCTATGAAAGCCACCCTAATACTGGAGAAGAACAATTGTTACTTACCTGTAAACAGGTGGTTCTCCAGTATTGGTGTCTTTCATAGATTCACATGCGACCCTCCCTCCTCCCCTCAGAGGCTCTCTTCTCCTCACAGACTCTTTGGTCACTCTTGTGCTCGAAAATCTGAGGTGCTGAACTCTGAGGAGAAGGTTCTAGAGGGTTGCTGTCGCCTGATTGGCTGCAGTTTGGACCAACATAATGACAGGGATGGACTGCATATGTTTTTTTCCTTTCCCATGCATTCCTATGTAGAAATATGTGTAGGCAGGTTATGCCTTTTTTCTGGTACATATCTCAGGTTTTATGTTGTTACATATATATATCTATATATCTATATATATATATATATATATATATATATATATATATATATATATATATAGATATATCAAAGCTCACTCCCTCCCGGTCCCGGGTGGAAATAAGGACAGCACACACGGGAATTCTTTTCAATGGCAACTTTTACTCGCACAGACGCGTTTCGGAAGCAGCGCTTCCTTCCTCAATGTTTGTTACACCGCAATGCGCGATTCGGCGCCATTTATTTCAAATCACGCAAACGACTTGTATTGGCAAACATAGAGAGAGGACTGACGCATGAGCGCCATCTTGCTAATGCATTTAATCCTGCAAAAACATACTAGTGATTAAATAGTACTCTTTCATTCAGTGATTGCTAAAATTCATAATTATTTAGAAAAACCTCTCATATTTACAACGAGGAATTTACATAGTAATATTGCCGTGGATCGGCAGATCCCCCTCTCATTAATACGCTGGGTAATGGATTAAAAATCTTGCCGTGGATCGGCCTGTGGCAACACAAAGGTTGCCATTTAAATTTCCAATAACCCCGTATAGTCATTTTTGCCAGTCAATGTCGGATGTTAAATTTTAAAATATTAACAAAGTTGCAAAATATTCCACAATAATCCTGAAAAAACAAAAGAAATAAGTATGTAGTGCAGTGTATATCAGAACAATCATCATCTCGTAGTTCAAGGCACTCAGTAGTGATCAATTTCAGAGAGACACTAATATCAGAAACCATTATCATTTAGCTGTTGTTACTTTCATATTTACACTGGAAATACTGTGCGGCATTGTTATCTTTTAACTCCCTAAATGTACAGTCAATTCCTCCCCACAATTTAATCCCCAAGGGGCTTTTGTTTGGCAGTCTATGATGTATCGGGATTCTAGTCTGCGAAGTTTTTGCAGTTTATCCCCTCCCCTGATATTATCAGAAATCGCATCCAGGCAAAAGTACTGTAACAGATTCCTATCGCTCTTGTGTTTGATCGAGAAATGTCTGGCGACAGGGTATGTGAAATCTCTGTTTACTATGGCCCGCATATGTTCCAAAATGCGCAATTTCACGGGGTTTATAGTACTGCCTATATACCTAAGCCCACAGGGGCAGAGAAGGCAATAGACCGCAAAGGGGGAGGTACATGTAAGGAACTGGTTAATTTTCTTCTTCTTTTTAGTTCCACAACCCATAATTTCATAAGAATAGACCCTTTTGCTATTGGCACAGGCTTTGCACCGGCCACAGGGAAAGAAGCCCTTAGCATCTTTCAAATTACCCGTGCGTGTAGGGATAGGTGACAGATGGCTATGTACCAAGGTATCCCTCAGCGAACGCGCCCTTTTAAAGGTAATTAAGGGATTGGCAGGTATATCACTCCCTATTATGCTGTCCTTTTGCAAAATATGCCAGTGTCTTTTTAGGATGCTCCTCAATTGTTGACAATCTTTGGAGTAAGGTGTAATCATCCTGAATTTTTCTATGTTAGTAGAGGGTTTATGCTTTTTAACAAACAGTCTGTCTGGGTTGTGTCCTTACTCTATCCAGGGTGTTCTGTAACAGTTGCCTGCTGTAACCCCTAGCCTCAAATCTGTCATTACTTTCCTGTGCAGCCAATTCAAAATCATCATTAGTGGAGCAGTTACGCTTCAACCGTAGAAGCTCTCCATAAGGTATACTTTTGATGAGCTTCTGAGGGTGGTTGGATGACGCGTGTAGCGTACTGTTTCCCGCTGTCGGCTTTCTATAGAGGGAAGTTTGAATACTATTGTCAATCACCTCAATTCTCAAGTCTAGGTACACTGGGTCGCTTGTACTCGCATTGCCAGTGAAGATTAAATTACAGTTGTTATCATTCAACACTTTTACATATTGCCATGCTGTCTCTACTGGGCCATTCCACACTATGCACAAATCGTCAATATAACGATACCAGGAGACGATACAATTTGACCACTGCTCTTTCTCAGGCCCCCAGGCCTCCTGCTCCTCCCACCAGCCCACGAATAAATTCGCGTAGCTGGGGGCGAAGCAGGAACCCATGGCAGTGCCCGACAGCTGTCTAAACAAATCATCCTGAAAGAGAAAGATGTTATTGTGAAGGCAAAATGCAACTAATTCCATCAGCATAACATTATGCTGGGCATATTTCAGAGGTCTCTTCCCTAGGAAGTACTGGATCGCCTTCATTCCCTGTGCATGCTCAATGCTAGTGTAGAGACTGGTAATGTCGAGAGTCAATAGGCAATATCCTGGTTGCCAAGCAATTGCTTCAATTTTTTCAATAAAATCGGCAGTGTCTCGAATATAAGACTTGAGACCCAAAACCATTTCAAATAAGAAGTGATCTAAGAATTTGGATAAATTCTCAGTTAGGCTGCCCATGGATGAGATAATGGGACGCCCAGGAGGTTTCTCCATTCTCTTGTGAACTTTTGGCAAGTAGTAGAAAGTGGGGGTGACAGGATGTGTCGTTTTCAAAAAAAGATATTCTTCTGTCTCAAGCATCTGTTTATCATGCCACTTTTTCAGCATTCCGTGCAAGGTTACAATACTAGACTCATATCTTTGCTTCGTTGTCAACTCGTAACAAGAACCGTCCTGCAGTTGTCGCATAGCTTCCTGGACATAATCTTCGCGTGACAAAATGACCACGTTGCCGCCTTTGTCTGAAGGTTTACAGACTATCGATGTGTCATCGGCCAATGTTTTTATCGCATTGCGCTGTGGTTCGGTTAAATTGTCCCGGTGTCCCCCAGATTTTTTATGTATGCGCATTCTTCTCAGATCACGGATCACCAACTCAGAGAAAGTGTCGATCATGTCAGTTTGTGTTGGAGGCACAAATTTTGACTTTAGTTTGAGACCGCTGACTGGGGCCTCTTGTTCGACTTCCACAGACCTTAGTCTCTGAGACAGGGTGTCTGGTAACGTCGGTAACACACTCCCTGTGTTTTCCAAACGTAGTTCTTCTAATAACTCCAAAGTGGTTAGTTCATTCACTTTCAACAGATCAGTGTCTTTATAGCGTGATCGAATAATTTTAGCTTCATCAGCAGTTGGTTTCGTCTTGAAGAATTTATGCAGGCGTAGTCTTCTAACGAATTGGAACAAATCAATTCTGGTCTGAGTATACTCAAGGTTGCTGTCGGGACAAAAAGTTAATCCCAGTTTGAGGACTGACTCCTCCGATGGTGAAAGCGTCCTTGTGGAGAGGTTGATGATAGTGAGGTTGTCTGTTATATCCTCATGTCCTACCATCTTGTTCCCCTTGTGGCTCGTGTTTTGCGCGTGCGGGCCCCCGCACTCGGCGCCCTTCCTCTCCCTCTGCCTCTTCCGACCACCCCGTCTGGTTTCTCTTCTTCGTTTTCTGGGGGTTTGTTCTTTCCCCCCCTCAACCAATTCATTCGGATCACTTGTACCTCCGTCTGAAAAGGGGTGTCTTCGGTTTGTTGCAGGGTTCTGGCTTCGTCCTCCGACTGCTCGCCCTCAGTAACCTCGGATTCTGATGTATCCACATTCATCGGTGCAGCCGCACCGGCAGCCTTGTTTTTCAATAGGTCCTTCCTTGTTTGATCATACTTTTTAGAGAACGTGAGGACTCGACCCATGGCATAGTCCCGTTCGTCCCTATCAAATTTCTCTTGTTTACGCATGCGTATTTTTTGCTCATATTTTTCCAGTCGTTTCTTCATCTGGGCTCTAAGCTGTTCCTGCTGGTCTTTGTCTTCATTGGTCGCTAGTTCCGTTTCCATGGTTTCAATGTCTTTGAGGACCTTATCTCTGTCGCTCCAAGCAAATTGTACCAGGATTTCCAGCATCCCCTCGCAGGATTTAGCAATATGTGCTGCCCAGGTTTCAAGAAGCTTAGGGTCCGGGTGTTCGTATGCGGGGATCGTAAATATCCGCAACCCTCTTGGCACTCTCTTCACTTCTATATATCCTTGGAGTGATGTGCCCTCCCACCACTTACGAAGCTCCCGCTCGTATAGTTTCTCTAGTTTACCAAACTGTGTGGCCAACTGGCTGGGAGCGTTGACTGTTTTGGTTTTAGTTACTGGTTGAGCGGTAATGTCAGGATTTTTGTTTTTAAACATTCCTGTCGCCAAGTCACGGCGTTGCGAGATGTTGAACATGCTGTTATTCTTAATGTTCGGCCCCCCACTCCCGGGTTGCCTTGTTCGTTGCACAATAATCAATTAAGATTCCCTGCGCTGGAGCCAGTACTTGAGTAGTGAGAGGTGTCCTTTTTAAAAAAAGTTCCAAGAAATGAACAGATTATATCTCGGCTTACCCAGTTTCAGTCGGGTGACGCCGACATCTCGCAACGCCGTGACTTGGCGACAGGAATGTTTAAAAACAAAAATCCTGACATTACCGCTCAACCAGTAACTAAAACCAAAACAGTCAACGCTCCCAGCCAGTTGGCCACACAGTTTGGTAAACTAGAGAAACTATACGAGCGGGAGCTTCGTAAGTGGTGGGAGGGCACATCACTCCAAGGATATATAGAAGTGAAGAGAGTGCCAAGAGGGTTGCGGATATTTACGATCCCCGCATACGAACACCCGGACCCTAAGCTTCTTGAAACCTGGGCAGCACATATTGCTAAATCCTGCGAGGGGATGCTGGAAATCCTGGTACAATTTGCTTGGAGCGACAGAGATAAGGTCCTCAAAGACATTGAAACCATGGAAACGGAACTAGCGACCAATGAAGACAAAGACCAGCAGGAACAGCTTAGAGCCCAGATGAAGAAACGACTGGAAAAATATGAGCAAAAAATACGCATGCGTAAACAAGAGAAATTTGATAGGGACGAACGGGACTATGCCATGGGTCGAGTCCTCACGTTCTCTAAAAAGTATGATCAAACAAGGAAGGACCTATTGAAAAACAAGGCTGCCGGTGCGGCTGCACCGATGAATGTGGATACATCAGAATCCGAGGTTACTGAGGGCGAGCAGTCGGAGGACGAAGCCAGAACCCTGCAACAAACCGAAGACACCCCTTTTCAGACGGAGGTACAAGTGATCCGAATTAATTGGTTGAGGGGGGGAAAGAACAAACCCCCAGAAAACGAAGAAGAAAAACCAGACGGGGTGGTCGGAAGAGGCAGAGGGAGAGGAAGGGCGCCGAGTGCGGGGGCCCGCACGCGCAAAACACGAGCCACAAGGGGAACAAGATGGTAGGACATGAGGATATAACAGACAACCTCACTATCATCAACCTCTCCACAAGGACGCTTTCACCATCGGAGGAGTCAGTCCTCAAACTGGGATTAACTTATTGTCCCGACAGCAACCTTGAGTATACTCAGACCAGAATTGATTTGTTCCAATTCGTTAGAAGACTACGCCTGCATAAATTCTTCAAGACGAAACCAACTGCTGATGAAGCTAAAATTATTCGATCACGCTATAAAGACACTGATCTGTTGAAAGTGAATGAACTAACCACTTTGGAGTTATTAGAAGAACTACGTTTGGAAAACACAGGGAGTGTGTTACCGACGTTACCAGACACCCTGTCTCAGAGACTAAGGTCTGTGGAAGTCGAACAAGAGGCCCCAGTCAGCGGTCTCAAACTAAAGTCAAAATTTGTGCCTCCAACACAAACTGACATGATCGACACTTTCTCTGAGTTGGTGATCCGTGATCTGAGAAGAATGCGCATACATAAAAAATCTGGGGGACACCGGGACAATTTAACCGAACCACAGCGCAATGCGATAAAAACATTGGCCGATGACACATCGATAGTCTGTAAACCTTCAGACAAAGGCGGCAACGTGGTCATTTTGTCACGCGAAGATTATGTCCAGGAAGCTATGCGACAACTGCAGGACGGTTCTTGTTACGAGTTGACAACGAAGCAAAGATATGAGTCTAGTATTGTAACCTTGCACGGAATGCTGAAAAAGTGGCATGATAAACAGATGCTTGAGACAGAAGAATATCTTTTTTTGAAAACGACACATCCTGTCACCCCCACTTTCTACTACTTGCCAAAAGTTCACAAGAGAATGGAGAAACCTCCTGGGCGTCCCATTATCTCATCCATGGGCAGCCTAACTGAGAATTTATCCAAATTCTTAGATCACTTCTTATTTGAAATGGTTTTGGGTCTCAAGTCTTATATTCGAGACACTGCCGATTTTATTGAAAAAATTGAAGCAATTGCTTGGCAACCAGGATATTGCCTATTGACTCTCGACATTACCAGTCTCTACACTAGCATTGAGCATGCACAGGGAATGAAGGCGATCCAGTACTTCCTAGGGAAGAGACCTCTGAAATATGCCCAGCATAATGTTATGCTGATGGAATTAGTTGCATTTTGCCTTCACAATAACATCTTTCTCTTTCAGGATGATTTGTTTAGACAGCTGTCGGGCACTGCCATGGGTTCCTGCTTCGCCCCCAGCTACGCGAATTTATTCGTGGGCTGGTGGGAGGAGCAGGAGGCCTGGGGGCCTGAGAAAGAGCAGTGGTCAAATTGTATCGTCTCCTGGTATCGTTATATCGACGATTTGTGCATAGTGTGGAATGGCCCAGTAGAGACAGCATGGCAATATGTAAAAGTGTTGAATGATAACAACTGTAATTTAATCTTCACTGGCAATGCGAGTACAAGCGACCCAGTGTACCTAGACTTGAGAATTGAGGTGATTGACAATAGTATTCAAACTTCCCTCTATAGAAAGCCGACAGCGGGAAACAGTACGCTACACGCGTCATCCAACCACCCTCAGAAGCTCATCAAAAGTATACCTTATGGAGAGCTTCTACGGTTGAAGCGTAACTGCTCCACTAATGATGATTTTGAATTGGCTGCACAGGAAAGTAATGACAGATTTGAGGCTAGGGGTTACAGCAGGCAACTGTTACAGAACACCCTGGATAGAGTAAGGACACAACCCAGACAGACTTTGTTTGTTAAAAAGCATAAACCCTCTACTAACATAGAAAAATTCAGGATGATTACACCTTACTCCAAAGATTGTCAACAATTGAGGAGCATCCTAAAAAGACACTGGCATATTTTGCAAAAGGACAGCATAATAGGGAGTGATATACCTGCCAATCCCTTAATTACCTTTAAAAGGGCGCGTTCGCTGAGGGATACCTTGGTACATAGCCATCTGTCACCTATCCCTACACGCACGGGTAATTTGAAAGATGCTAAGGGCTTCTTTCCCTGTGGCCGGTGCAAAGCCTGTGCCAATAGCAAAAGGGTCTATTCTTATGAAATTATGGGTTGTGGAACTAAAAAGAAGAAGAAAATTAACCAGTTCCTTACATGTACCTCCCCCTTTGCGGTCTATTGCCTTCTCTGCCCCTGTGGGCTTAGGTATATAGGCAGTACTATAAACCCCGTGAAATTGCGCATTTTGGAACATATGCGGGCCATAGTAAACAGAGATTTCACATACCCTGTCGCCAGACATTTCTCGATCAAACACAAGAGCGATAGGAATCTGTTACAGTACTTTTGCCTGGATGCGATTTCTGATAATATCAGGGGAGGGGATAAACTGCAAAAACTTCGCAGACTAGAATCCCGATACATCATAGACTGCCAAACAAAAGCCCCTTGGGGATTAAATTGTGGGGAGGAATTGACTGTACATTTAGGGAGTTAAAAGATAACAATGCCGCACAGTATTTCCAGTGTAAATATGAAAGAACAACAGCTAAATGATAATGGTTTCTGATATTAGTGTCTCTCTGAAATTGATCACTACTGAGTGCCTTGAACTACGAGATGATGATTGTTCTGATATACACTGCACTACATACTTATTTCTTTTGTTTTTTCAGGATTATTGTGGAATATTTTGCAACTTTGTTAATATTTTAAAATTTAACATCCGACATTGACTGGCAAAAATGACTATACGGGGTTATTGGAAATTTAAATGGCAACCTTTGTGTTGCCACAGGCCGATCCACGGCAAGATTTTTAATCCATTACCCAGCGTATTAATGAGAGGGGGATCTGCCGATCCACGGCAATATTACTATGTAAATTCCTCGTTGTAAATATGAGAGGTTTTTCTAAATAATTATGAATTTTAGCAATCACTGAATGAAAGAGTACTATTTAATCACTAGTATGTTTTTGCAGGATTAAATGCATTAGCAAGATGGCGCTCACGCGTCAGTCCTCTCTCTATGTTTGCCAATACAAGTCGTTTGTGTGATTTGAAATAAATGGCGCCGAATCGCGCATTGCGGTGTAACAAACATTGAGGAAGGAAGCGCTGCTTCCGAAACGCGTCTGTGCGAGTAAAAGTTGCCATTGAAAAGAATTCCCGTGTGTGCTGTCCTTATTTCCACCCGGGACCGGGAGGGAGTGAGCTTTGATATTGAAGCGCGAAGCTCTGACGCGCTTGGACAAGCACCCGCTGTAAGAGTGCCCCGGACCTCGGAGCAGAGAGCCTGGATATATAGATATATATATAGATATATATATATAAATTTTATTGCTATTTTATTTACCGTGGGACTCCCACTCCGACGACGGGGAATATTCAAGCATGTGAATCTATGAAAGACACCAATACTGGAGAACCACCTGTTCAAAGGTAAGTAACAATTGTTCGTATAGAGGCCACCAATCCCAGAGGTATAACAGAGGTTAAAATCAGGGCTGACCTTACTCTCAAAAGTGGTAGCTTGGTCGAGCAGTAAGGCAGTACCAGGACAGTGTAAAGCATGTGTTGTACACACTCAGTCAGCAAAAGGTTTCACACACTCAAAGACTGAACTTCAGGGCAATTGTTTTTATATCAAAAGATATCATTGTTTTATTTTTAGAACCAACAGGTATCAAAATATACATTTCTCAATTATGAGTGCGCTCAGGTAATTACTTTGCAGAAAGGAAATAACTTTGTAAACACAACAGGTCCAGGGGTTGCAGTAGGCAACACGATTCTAAACACAGTCCAACATTGAGCTCAATGGGATTTTCTACAAAAAATGTAGTTGATTACTTTGTAAATTACTTTTGTAATTCCAGGACTGGATCCTAGATTCAGTCCTGGGGTCCAAGCTGAAAACAGTTTAGTAAAAACGTTTTGGTTATTGCAATGATTTTTAAGGCATAAAAAGGTATTTCAGAAGTTCACACTTGGAAACTTTTCAGTGAAAATCTAGTAATGTTATTGTTAGAAGGTGGTTCTGACACTAGGGGCTGCCCGGAATTTTCGCTTTTTGAGCACTTAAGTTTTGAGCTTTTACTGTGGGGGAGCCTCATAATCTGGGACTCACCCACAGTGAACTCCTAATGAAGGAGACTGCATGGAGATTTTACTGTTGTCCCCCTGGCTTGACTAGGCCGCTGCGCCGCAGCTAGAGTATGGGGCACCGAGCTGATTACATTCAGACACATGGGTACATGCGTGTGCACATGTGTAGGGGCTGCGCAGGGGAGATTCCTAGCGTGCGCAGTCCAGGAGCGGGTACAAATTGAATGGTGTGGCAGGACTTATGCAGAATTGGGTGGTGACATGGAATAGGCTTTATACACTGGAAAGAAACTGTAGTGTAGTTCCTATATTCCCAATAGGCTCTGCGCATTGGAATAATATATTCAGCAGTGTAGACGTAGGACTGAGGTTATCTAGGTCTCTACTGACTATATTAGACTTAAGGTTTGCCAGCTAGCTCAGAGGTCACTAGAAACTTTCTCGAATAAACGAGGAGGAGTTTAACCTCCCTGGATAGACAAGAAGGGATTAGCTTCTGACAACCATAAAACATGACAACTTTGCTCTACCTGAATAAGAGTGTATCTCTAGAGTCGTGTGAAAACAATAGACCGCTATTTCACACAGTCAAATGTGCGTACTTAGTTTCACCAGAATGCAGAGAAAAGAGAGATGGGCGTTTTCAATAAAAGGTGTTATTTATTGAGCAGTCTTCTTCCTCATACAAGAGAAATGAATTGCCACGATTGTAATACTCATGGTAAAGTAGAGAGCGTACAGTAAAAGGAGGACTATAAAATAATACTGTAAAAGCATTGATATGGTTTCTTAGCCATATGATACTTTAAAATAGATAAAATATATACATACATATATACATTGACTAACGTACTCAACTGGTGCTTCTAAATACGCCTACCCCGGTGTACCTGACCTAAGCCTAATACGTGGGAAGGAGTAAGTAAGTAGCAGTTTAAGTTAAGTTTGTTTTGCCAAGAATCTGACTCAAGAATTCTCTGTAAGGGTTTAGTCAGTTCCGTACCTGGGTAATAGAAAGCAGGAGGTCTTGTATCTCTTTCTCAGGACTCGATATCCCAGTAACCCGCGAAGGTATCTGGAAACACAGAAGCTGGATTTCTCGGCAGGAGAAAAGACAGCGTCTCTCTCAGTGCGTCAAAGAGGAGGGGCAGCGTCCGTGGGCTCTCGCATCAGCTGGGCTCTCGGGCAAGTAGATAGCTGCTCTGCTCCAGAATCACCACTGTGTGTTTGCTTAAGGCAACGTTGGTATATTTATACCTGAAAGGTGCCTGGGTTTGACGTAAGGTTGGACATAAGACGTCAATAAAGATGTCACTAAGAACTGGCCGTTCTTACAGTGCTTTACAGGAGTTCTAGGACGAAATCAAAACAAAAGCAAGGGGGATTTCCCAGGTTGCTGGAGGCTTGGTTTTGTTTAGAGAACTCGGTGTGCCTACTAGGGGGCCGGAGAAGTAGCCTTGCTTCATGTGACAGCATGTGCTACGACTGAATTATGGATATGATTATTATGCCGTTGTATGGACATTATTGATTATACCCGGACAAGGGCATAAAATAGGAATATCGATTCAGGTTTCCTAGATAAAACACTACAAAACATGCCGGGGAAAGTCAGTGTGTTTTACTGTGTTTTCACTTCATTATTCCCCTATGGGGATGTGGGGCCCATGGCTAAAATGACTTCCACAAGGTCTACAGATTCCAGACACGCACTAAAGTACATTGTAGTGTAGGTGAAAATAAGTATTCTGCAGAGTCCAAAGTCATATTGTACTGCTTTTGGGTCGTCCAGAAATGTCATATTTCTCCGAGTCCCTGGCTTGGGTCTGGCCCTGCAGGTTAGATTAATGCCCTTTCTTCTCTGAGCGAAGATCTTTCCTCCAAGGAAGGGAGATAGGTGGAGCTACAAGCCAATCCATCAATTGCTGTCGCTGGGTGCCAGGCACCAAGCTGAACCCCAGTGAAGGCAGTGAGGGGGGGGAGGAGTTAGCTTACAGAGGCCATTTGGCCAGACACTGGACAACTCCATTTTGAACAACCCAGAGACTGGACAAGGAGGGAGCAGGGGCAGGAAAGTGATGTCACTGTTTAATAGGACACACAGAGACTGCCTGCCAGCCCCCTACTCAACTTTTAAAAAGTACTTGCACAGGAAGAGAAGCTCACTCTGGGGTGTGGTCTGCTGAGGTGAAAGGTGCTGGAGCCTGGCGCAAGGGCAGTTGGAAGGAGGACACCCCTGACTGTCCCCCAGGCCCCTAACAGCACCAGAAAAAGAGCCCAGGACCAGTGCGCAGAAGAAGAGGCCTCTGCGCAGGGAGAAGAGGCGCAGGGAGCCAGTGAAAACCGCTCCCTGCAGAATGCTCCCTCTTGGAGACCTGGAGGACGAAGGAGAGTGTTCCCAGTGGCTGGGGGGCGCCGCCAGAAGACACGAAAATGGGGCAGATCGGACCCCCAGAAGGTAGACGACCTTTGACCCCTAAGAAGACCGACGACTAAGCACGTGGGGCTCCGGTGCCGGTCTCAGGGATGCCCCCAGGGTGGGTCAGGTCCTGGGGGCTGCCCCCCAAAGAAGTAAAGCCAGGGTGCGCTGTCACGCACCCCGTGAAGCCATCCCCGCGGGGAGCCAGGAGCCCACCCTGGCCCCCGCTGAAACCTGCGCCGGGGAGCGCCGTCGCGCTCCCCGAGAAGAGGTGCGGGAGGAGGGAGCCCAACTCTGGGCCCCGTGTGAGGAGGAGGGGGCGGAGGCCCCGTTGTCTCCCACGAACAAGAGAAGAGGAGGTGACCGGGACCCCATCTCCAGGCCCCGAAGTGACCAGGATTGGGGGGAGGGGGGGATTTCAGAGTGCCATTACCCTCCCATCCCCCCTGAAGATGTCCGGGGGCCCGGGACCCCATCCACGGGCCCTGAAACAGAGGAGGAGGCCAGCGGAGTCTCTTCCTGATGGGGATCCCGGTCCCCGGGTGGGACCGGGATCCCCATCAGGAGAAGCCAGAGAGCTGCAGGGGGCCCGGGTGGGACTGGGCCCCCGAACACCAGCAGAGCAGTCGGGGGTGGGCTCTCCGAGCCGCATCCCCTTACCTGGGGGTCCGGGTGGGACCGGGCCCCCCACCGTGGCCCCAGAAAGAGGCTTAATTAAACAAGTCCTGCCTACCATCAAGAGACATATAAGAAAGACACAGCTGTGATTGCACTACGCCTGGGTTCGATATTAGCTAGGTCACACCGCAGTTTAAGCTTTGAGGTCCTGATGAGAACTCCCCACTAAATAGGAGTTCGAAACGCGTAGACTGCTATTTTTTCCACCATAAGAGTTGCAAAAAATATATAACATCACAAAATTATTGTTGAGATGAAATTTTTTTTTATCTTTGGTGACGATTACATGTATTTTTGTATATTGAAATTGTAAATAACGTGTGGTTGTCGTATGTGTGTGAGTGTTGAATGGGATGTGAATTGTTGATCAACAGAAGTATGTGAGCAGAGTATGAATTTGTGATAGTGCAATTGTTTTTATCTCTAAAATTGTTTTTGTTCGTTGCAAATGTGAAATTGGTGAATATTAACCAACAAATGTGTCTAAAAAAGCATTAATAAAAAGTGATTTACTTCAGACTGAATTACAAGTCTTGCACTCACATTTAGTTTAATTCTAATGGCAGAGAATTAGAGGAGGTTATAGTGAATGTAACAGTATTAGCAATTATATAGTTTTCTATTTATTCAGTGGCTTGGCCTTACTGTGGGGAGCCCACACCCAGTGTCGTTTTCCACAGCGCGGCCCTCCCCGGCACAGCGGGCGAGCCACTCATCTATTATTCCGCAATAGGAGCACAATCGCCCCATAATGCCTTGCCAGGCATTTGGAAGTCTGCTTTTCTGGTGCGTGCCCCCCCCCCCCCCAGAGGAGGGGGGTCACCCTCAATGGTGTAAAGGTGCTGGGGGGAGCTGCTGGAAAAGCGCAGTGTCCCCCCCAGCATGAAGAGACAAGTCACCCTAGGTGTCCTGAGGATTTGAAAGGAATAACCCCTCCAGGGCTCAACCTGCATTTAACACCTTCTGGGCTGGAACTTTTGTTTTTTAGCTGAGGTTGTTGTGATAATTGCATCAAAGAGTGAAGGGCTGAGTTGGGGATGTCTGGAGAAGGGCATCCCCTGGAGGTGAAGAGGTGTAATTGCACTGAAATGCATTTATTAATGGTTATTTCTTTTAGAGGGACTGATGTTCAACGCAAATGGTGACATCGCAAAGTGGATTAACGTGGCTAGACACTCCTGCTAGGGTGTCTGACTCAATTTACTTAATCCTGTGATGCTTTTAGGGGCTGTAATTGCAATGCATTTTTAATGCTATCCGAATGTGCTGAGTACTGTCATTCTAAAGTGTGCGTAAACATGTATTCTTGCTGCTGCGCTTGGGTGAAGAACCCAGACTGTTAGCCCTTAAGATGTAGAGGTACATAATTTATGGTCAGTAAGAGATGCTCAGCCAGTGGCATTTGTCACCAAGGCAGGTGTACCCCTATTTAATGCTTATTATAGCTCAGCACCAGAACGACATGCACCTCACCACTTCCCCCACCACACCAGTCACTCACCCACCTGCTGTAACCACTCCGCAATCACATACACAAATATCTCCCCATCATACACCAGCCGCCCCCACACCTCCATCCCTGGGACCCCCACTCATAACACTTCCACTCCTCCTCTCCCCCCTGACTTCACAGACCCCGCACACAACCCCTCTAACCTAGTTCAGCACCAGAACGACACACATATCGACAAATCCCACACTCTGTCCCCCCCTCTTTCAGCCCCCACTCCCACACGCTAACTAACCATGCAGAGCACACCACATCTCCTATCTTAACTCCCCCTCCCCACGACAGGACCATCTCCAACCCCAGCTCCCCCCCACTCTCAGCCCTCACTACCCTTCAGGCTCCCCCATCACCACCATCATACACTCCACTTCCACCCGCTCTCTCCGCCTGCCACGAATTCCCTCCTCTACGCCACCAACCTCCTCCGTACTTCATCCACTCCCTTCGCCCCCTTACCCTCTCTCCTCCCTAACATCAACCCGTACGACGACATCACGGAGCCCTGCATGAACACCAACCCCCCCCCCCCCACCTGCACGATAAGCCCCAGGTCAGCCACTCACCCATGACTTCCACCCCCAGCACTAACACTTATCCCACGTTGGACAAGATTATGTCCTCCCTCCTACAACTCACAGAAGAAATTCACACCATCAAAGAAGACATGCACACCATCAAAGAGCTACTCACCACACCCCCTAGACTCACCTCACTCACCACCACCCCCCCTCTCAACTCGCTCTCCTCCCGTCCTGACGACGCTCCTAAGCTACGTCCCTCACACAGGACCGCGATCCATGCCCACAATCGCAACAACCGCACCCGCCGCTCTCACTGGACCGCGATCCCTGCCCACAATCGCAACAACCGCCCCCGTCGCACATGCAACCCTCTTTCGGATCTCGACACTCTCTCCCTCCTCCGCACCTACGACCCAGCTCCCCTAAACATCACAACCGCCTCGCACCGCCCCATTCCCACGATACACTCAAATCCCCGTAGACCCTCCACTCTAAACAACAGAATCTCCGTCCCGAATAACCTTAGAAAAGCCCCCCTCTCTCTAGTACCCTCTTCCTCCCCTGACACACCCCGTCTCAAATGCACTCTCCTAAACTGCAGATCGGCTTCTAGACACTCCTCCGCCATCGCTGATCTCATCCTAACACTGGACCTTGACCTAATCATCCTGACTGAAACCTGGCTAACCGATTCTTCTACACCTATAATGGACATTCTGGTTCCCCCCAACTACCACATCATTAGGCTTGACAGGTCTGGCAAGATAGGTGGCGGAATCGCATGCATATACAGGAACAGCCTTTCTGTTCTGAAAGTCTCCGCGCCTTCCCTACCCTCTCCAACTTCCTATGAATACATCTGCCTCGATATCATCAGCGATGGCAAACCGATATGCGCTCTTCATGGCATTTACCACCCACCCAGAGACAACCTCATCTTCGCCCAACAAATCATGGACTTGATTTCAACCAACGCCGGACGACAGCTCACCCAAATATACCTTGGTGACTTCAACCTCCATTCGAATGATCCCAATGATGCGGTGGTAAATAGTCTTAAAAGCTTCCTCAGCGCCCTGGACCTCACACAATTATGCAACAGCCCGACCCACGAGAAAGGTTCTATCCTCGACCTTATCATCGCCAAAGAGGACGCTACTCAACTTGAGTCTATCCAACCCTGTGACTGGTCAGACCATCATATTGTCACATTCCACATCAATGAAAACGTCAAACTCAACTCGGTTCAACCCTCCAGACCTAAAATCTGGAAAAGAGACCTGAAAAAACTCAACCCATTCTCCATACCCCCGAACAGCCGCGACCTCCTACTCCCGCCAACGGGCGCTACAGATGTCCAATCCCTGACTGACCACTATCTCAGCGCCATGACCTCAATAATTAATGAGGCTGCTCCCATGCAGCTAAAAAGAGTCTCCGCTAAAATCTCCAATCCATGGTACGACGGGAGTCTCAATGAAGATAGACGAGCCATGCGAATGGCAGAGCGCACCTGGAGGGCAGCTCCCTCTGCACTGCACCTGAAAACCCTGAAGAAAAAGAGAAACGCCTACTTCAGGAAAATAAAGCGCTCAAAAGCAAACTTCAGCCTCCAGCTTGACCAAACAAAAAACCGCCCAAGAAAACTGTTTGAGTTAATCAGAACACAAGCCAAGGAACAACCCCAACCTCTCAGTAACTTGCACGAAGCACCCTACTGTGAAGACTTCGCCGCTTTCTTTACCCAAAAAACTGACAACATAAAGAGTGATCTCCGCACTGACGCAAGACTCCACACCACACTCAACTGCATAACACCCACCGAACCTAAAAACAATGCAACATGGTCAACCTTTGAAACCTACTCCGAAGAAGAAATAGGCAAACTGCTCAGCACCTTGAAACCTTCCAATCACCTCACGGATCCCCTCCCTGCTAACGCTGTCAAAGATTTCACCCCACTGCTCCTTCCACTCTGGACTAAAATTATCAACAGCTCGCTCCAAGAAGGAACCATCCCTGACTCCCTCAAAGTTGGACAAGTCACACCCTTGCTAAAGAAACCTACTGCCGACCCATCCGACCTAAACAACTACCGTCCCATTACCAATATTCCCACTCTCGCCAAATTATTGGAAAAATGCGCACAACTACAACTGACTAAACACATTGATCTGTTTGATCTCCTCAACCCACATCAATCAGGCTTCCGAGCAGGACACAGCACTGAAACTGCTATGATTCACATAATTGACGACGCCCTTCAAATCCTAGATCAAGGTGATACCTGCCTCCTCATCCTTCTTGATCTCTCCTCAGCATTCGACACTGTTAAACATGAGAAGTTACTCGATCTTTTGAACACAAGAATGGGTCTTTCTGGGACTGTTCTCAAGTGGTTCACCTCCTTTCTACACAACAGGTCGCAGAAATTCAAGAGTAACAACCTGATGTCCTCTCCAATACCTGTTTCGTTAGGCGTCCCCCAAGGATCCTCCCTATCACCAACTTTGTTCAACCTAGTTATGGAACCTCTCACCACCTTGCTACAAGCATCCAATGTACTTTTTCACATGTACGCAGATGACACCCAACTATATCTCAAATTACAATCCCCCAATGACATCTTACTCCTGAACTCAACGATCAGAAGCACCCAATCCTGGCTTGCTGATAATCATCTCAAACTCAATGCTCTGAAAACAGAATTCCTGCTGATCTCACCTCCCGCGAAGATCTCTATCACTCAAACCTAGCTTCAACAGTTAACTGCACTCAATGTCCAACCCACCATAGTGGATTCAGCGAAATCCCTAGGCATAACTCTCGACTCCAATCTCAACATGCAGCATCATATCAGCAAGGCTACTAAGGGAGCGAACTTCCAAATCAATACCCTGAGGAAACGTAAACCCTTCCTACCAGCCAAAGATTTCCAAACTGCAGTACAAGCACTAGTAATCCCCCGAATTGAATATGGCAGCACCGCCCTCTGCGGTATCCCGTTAACCACTACTGCACCCCTAAGAGCCTCTCTAAACGCTGCAGCGAGACTCATCACTGGATCAAAAAAACACTCGCATATCTCCCCTGACTTGAAATCACTGGACTGGCTGCCTTTTGAAGCCAGAATACATTTGAAAATCGCCTGCATGACACACAAGGCTCTACACCTGAGCTCTCCCGGATACCTCACTCAGAAGCTGTCAATCTCTGGCGGCTCTAGAAACACTAGAGGAACAAACAATCTTCTGCTAAAACCTCGAAGATTCCGGAAGGAAAAAACTTATAAACGCTCTTTCTCAGGAATGGCACCCAGGATCTGGAACTCACTCCCTCCTGAAATCAGGCTCATCTCCTCCATCACACTTTTTAAGAAAGAAGTAAAAGCTATTTTTATGGCCAAATACACCTGACCTATTAGCTTCGAACTGGAAAGACTCTACACCGATCTGTATTATTCTGTTCGAACTCTGTCTATGTCTTACACGTGTATTATTGACGCTACTGACTATGCACACATTTAACTGTAATATTTATATTATTGATGCGATGTACTACTTTGCTCCCTCACGTACCTACCCTTCCCACTTATTATGTTTAATTTCACTCTCTTGTTGGTATTACCGGCTTTGTAAAGCGCTCTGATATCTGCAAAGATCTTGTTCGCGCTATATAAAACTTTCAAAATAAATTGAGGTAATGGGGGGCGGGAGGGGACGCCACTGGGCTGGTGCCAGTGAGCAGGGCCCTCGCTCCAGGTTATGTTCAAGTAACTGCATTGGGGGCAAGATGATGTGCATACATGAGAGTGGTGGTACTAGACCCCACCCCCCTTGCGGTGGAGATGTTATGCAATGTCACAAAGTAATTCCAACAGCTTATGTATATTTGTAAATTAATGCATAGTATTGAGTGGTGTGTGTATTTAATAAATGTACTCTTACTTTTATAAAGCAAGGTACAGACTGGAGAATCAATTATTGAGTGTTATTTTTGCGCACCTGCAAATGGCAATTACTAGCCCTCACCACCTCCCTTGAGTAAGCCTCAGACTGCTCTGCAGCACTACCCTCTGAGAGTCAGGCGCTACAATTGTGTTTGGTTCCCAGTGAAGTACAGATGTAGTCATGTTATTTGTGCAAGCCTCACAGATGCTGCCTCGTTTTCCAACAGTTATCCAATGGGAGAAAATTCAGGTTACAGGTAAAGTACATTCTCGTTAATTTTGTAATCCAGTACTGGGCTCCTAGATCCATCACTGGGATCTCTACTTAAGACAGGTAAGTAATTACGTTTCAGTAGTAGATATGATTTTTAAGAAATATTTCAAGTTTTCAAAAGTAGACAGATGAAATTTCATAGAAAAGCAGACCATGGATTCCTATGGAGAAAATTCAGGTTACTAGTAAACCCGGTTAGGATTACCTTTGCGGTTCAGTACAGGGCTACAAAGTACAGTTCGGGCTTCTCTCCTGATCACAGGTGAGTACTTCGGAATTCGGTTGATTTTATAGAAATATTTTACTGTTTCTAAACTTCACACTTCGAATATTTTTCGAGTAAAGCCAGTCAATGTTATCCTATGGAAGGAAAGTGGGTTATCGGTTTCCAGGTGAGGACTCGACCAGTGAAGTTAAGGTTCTGGGCATAGACTCAGGGGTCCCCCAGGGTCAGGTAGGTACAGTTGGTACACCCTCAGCGGCACCGGGGCAGCCGGGTGCAGATGTAGTTAGACCCAATGTTATACAATGGAGGGGAGGGGGCCGTCGGTTTGTGGCTGCAAGCAAGCAGGCCACGCGGCTGTGGGAGATGAGCTCCTGGTCACTTACTCTGGGCAAGTGGGGAAGTAGAGTATGTGCGAAAATGGCTCTATATATACTGGACCAGAATAAGGCACAGTGTGTATAGAGTCCACAAACCCCAGAGGTATAACAGAGGTTAAAGTTAGGGCTGACCTTACTCTCCAAAGTGGTAGCTTGGTCGAGCAGTAAGGCAGTACCAGAGGACAGTGTAAAGCATTTGTTGTACACACTCAGTCAGCAAAGGATTTCACACACACAAGGACTGAACTCCAGGCCAATTGTTTTTATATCAACAGATATAGTTGTTTTATTTTTAGAACCAACAGGCATAAAAATATACTTTTCTCGATATGAGCACTCTCATGTAATTACTTTGCACGGAGGCAATAAACTTTGTGAACACAATAGGTACAGGGGTTGCAATAGGCAAAAACATTCTAAACACACTATAGCATTGAGCTCAATGGGTTTTCATCATATAAGTACAGTAGATTAACTTGTAGTTTACTTTGGTAGTTCCAGGACTGGATCCTAATTCAGTCCCGGGGTCTAAGCTGAAACCAATCCAGTAAAATCGTTTTAGGTACAGTAGTGATTTTTCAGTAATATGAAGCTGTTTTAAAAGTTCACACTTAAAAACGTTTCAATGAAAATCTGGTAAAGTTGTCCAATTGGAGAAAATTCAGGTTGCATGTAAAGTATGATCTTGTTACTTTAAACTTTTCAATGAAAGTCTGGTAATGTTATCCAATGGGAGAAAATTCAGGTTGCATGTAAAGTATGATCTCGTTACTTTTGTAATCCAGTACCAGGCTACTGGGTCCAGTACTAGGGTCTCAACTTAAAACAGGTAAGTAATTGTGTTTCAGTATTTCGTATGATTTTTAAAGAATATTTCAAGTTTTCAAAAGTAGACACTTAGAAGAAATTTCATAGAAAAGCAGGCAATGGATTCCTATGGAGAAAATACAGATTATTAGTAACCCCGGTAAGGATTCATTTTGCGGTTCAGTACAGGGCTACAAGGTACAGTACCAGCTTCTCCCCTGATCACAGGTGAGTTCGGGATTAGGGTGATTTTATATGAATATTTTTAGTTTCCAAAACTTCACACTTAGAAGATTTTTCGAGTCAAACCAGTCAATGTTATCCAATGGCAGGTAAGTGAGTGATCGGCTTCCAGGTGAGTCCTTAGCTGGTTAAGTCAGGGTTCTGGGCAAAGACTCAGGGGTCCCCCAGTGTCAGGTAAGTACAGTTAGTTCACCCCAGCGGCACAGGGGCGGCCGGGTGCAGAGGTAGTTAGACCCAAGGTTATCCAATGAGGGAAAGGAGGCCTCCGGTTGGTGGCTGCTGGCTAGCAGGCCGCGCGGCAGTGGTAGCTGGGCTCCTGGTCACTTGCTCAGGGCAAAGAGTGAAGTAGGATCGGACAAAGGTGGCACAGCCAGCGGTACTCGGGCGGCTGGGTGCAGGGTGATTTTGAACCGTCGGGCGCTCGATGTTATCCAATGAGAAAGGTCAAAAGGGAACAAATGCTGTAGGCTCGGGGACGGAGACTCTCCAGGGGTGACCAGCACTTCGAGAGGTAATTTGGGGTCTTGGAGCACAAGTAGGTACTCCAAATGGAGGCACAGGGGGTGTTGGGCGCCGGGTGCAGGTATGTCTTTGGGTGTCGGAAAAGCTTACCCCCGGTTGGTCGTGGTAGGGGTGGCCCCTGGTTCTGAGTCTGCAGGCGTCGTCTGGTTCATTGAGGAGGGTCTTTGGGCACTGGACTTCGGGTCACAGTCGCCCGGGGGATCGTCCTCGTGGTCTTGGTTCGGTTGGGCACAGCCCGGGCTCGGCGGGTGCAGAGTGGGCTGGTCTGGAGCTTCCTGGCTGGCACCAGGTTGGTTGTTGCAGCAGAGCCTGTGCTGATGGGAGTCCCGGTCTTTAGGAGGGTCCAGGCAGGCAGGACCTCTGGGTGTCCCAAGGTTGCTGTCTGCAGGATACGCCGGGAGGTTAGGCAGGAGCCGTCGGGCGCCCAATGTTATTAAATGGAAAAGGGAACAAAGGCTGCAGACTCTGGGACAGAGATTCTTCAGGTGCCACCACCACTTCGAGAGGTAAGTTGGGATCTTGGAGAAGAGGTAGGTACCCCAAAGGAGGGCACAGGGGGCCGCAGGGCGCTAGGTGCAGGGGTGTCTTTGGGTGTCGGGAATCTTACCCTCGGCTGGTCGCGGTTGGTGGGGTCCCTGGTTCTGAGGCTGCAGGTGTCGTCTGGTTTGTCGAGGAGGGTCTTTGTGCACTGGGTCCCAGTCGCCGGGGGGACGTCCTCGTTGTCTTGGATCACTCTGGCATGGGCCGGGCTCGGTGGGTGAAGAGTGGGTTGGTCTTGTGCTTCCTGGCTGGCACCAGGGGTATGGTTGTTGAAGCAGAGCCTCTGCTTACGGGAGTCCCAGTCTTTAAGAGGTTCAAGGCAGGCAGGTACTCCGGGGGTCCCAAGGTTGCTGTCCACAGGAGTCGCCCGGATTATGCAGGAGCAGGTTCCAGGATCGACAGGCCGGTAGAGCTGGGGCCAAGTCAGTTTGGGTCATCCATTTGTTAGCAGCTGCACGGCGGGTCATCGTCTTCTTGTTCTTCTTTCTTGTTTTCTTATCGGGATCTGCGGAAGGAAGGTTCAGGGATCCCCTAAATACTGAATTTAGGGGCGTTACAGGTAGGGCAAGCGCAGGGACCAATAGGTCCCTGTCCTGGGATGGGTACACCCCCTAGTCTGCTCCTCTCCTGTGGAAGGGGGGCAGGAGCTTAGCTGTGATTGGGCAGGGCTCCCTATCTTCAAGATGGCCGGAGCCCAGGGTCGTGCTTCACCTCGCCTCTCCTACCTGAGGGGTGGGTTTGGCACAGGCTGGCACAACCCCCTTCCTGACGTAGGATTTCCCGCCAGTCTTCCCGCCAGAGTGGCGGTCAGAACCAGTGGGGGCCAGTTGCTGGGTACAGCAAATGGTCTGGAGAAGCTCACAGAGGCGGCAGGCCTTTGAAGCTTCCCCCTGCCCATCCTGGGGAGGGGACCCAGCACCTCGCCTAGGATGTGCATTGTTGCAGGCCCAGGAGAGCGAGGGCTCTCCACCCAGGGGTTCAGCAACATGTCTGCTGTGGAGCAGCCTCTCAGTCCTGACATGGATTGTAAGTTAGGTTTCAGTGGGCATCTCTAAGATGCCCTCTAGTGCATTTTACAATAAAGCCAACACTGGCATCAGTGTGGGTTTAATGTGCTGAGAAGTTTGATACCAAACTTCTCAGTCTTCAGTGGGGCCATCATGGTGCTGTGGAGTTCGTAATGTCGACCTCCCAGCACCATATACTCTTAATGGCAGCACTGCACTTACAGTGCCCAGGAAGGCTCCTGGGTACTGTAGGGGCACAGGACTAACGCACCTGTGCCCACACCACTGGCATAGGGCATCCAGCTGGAGGAGTGACTGAGGTTTGCCAGGGCAGTAGGTCTTGTGGGCATGGCACACAGGGACTTGTGTCATGTCGACTCTTTGTTTAGTTCTGTACTTAGCCACTCAGCCTGCAAAGGCAGTGTGTGGATGTCAGTGTGGCACAATAAGTGCTGAAGCCCTTAGGGGTCTTCTCTGTTCACCATGCCCTGGTTACCTAGGGTACCATTTACTAGGGGCTGACAGATGGCCAGAGATACCAATTGTGTTTTAGGTTCAACGCAGTTTTAGGGAAGGGACACAGGTCCTGGGTACCTGGTTGGCAGGAGCCCAGGGCACACTCAGTCAAAGCACATCAGCAGTTAAGCAAAACGTGGGGGCCTACCAATGCAAGAAAGATGGCACTTTCTCACAGCGCTGTTGTGATTATCGCTGTCTGGGTGCTTGCTTTGCGTGGTGCCTTGCTTATTGTAACTGCTAGGCACCACGGTCAGCTGCGGTCAGAGCGAAACTGCGGCGTCTGCAATCCGAACGAGACTCCCCGTTGAATATAGGAATTGTTTTTAATTAGTTGGAAAAAAAAGACATTTGTATCCACGTTTTCACCTGTAACTTCTTCTAATTATGACAGCTGTTTGAAAGCAATATACCGTTACATCCGCTGGACCTTTCTGGTTGTGGGATATATAGGACTTGTAGGTTCACCAAGAACACGACGAACCCAGAGCCAATAACTGAGCAGCGTCCTGCAATGGTTTTTTATTATGTACCGGGTATATAGCAATTAATTTGAGGAAATCAATACATGGAAAAATCTGTATAAAAGACACCTATGTATTTCTGAAATTGGAACAAAATATAGAGGTTAGAAACAGTAGATATTTGCACATTTCTGAAATTGTGAGTACTCATACTAGCATGAGAATTGTCATTTTTCAAAATGACTTCTTTTTTACACATTCAATATATTTCTGCCTTCCAAATGAAAGAAAGTCAATAGGTAATAACAGTTGCTCTACAATTCTGTTACCCTAAGTCTTCCAATAAAAATGGTACCTCACTTGTGTGGGTAGGCCTAGTGCCCGTGACAGGAAACCGCTCAAAACGCAACGTGGACACACTTTATTTTTACAGTGTAAATTGACCCTTTTTAGGTCTCGCTAGACGTAAGCAAAAGCAAAGCTTTTGCGTCTAGCGAGACAACTTATGTTGTTACTTTTCGGGGAATGAGTACAGCAAAGTGCCACGTGCATTTGCAGGCCGAGATTCGACCTCGTGAGCGCGCACGTCGTCACTCACGCATGCGCACAAAGAAAGCCATACACACACTGCATATACACACACGCACCCCCCCTTAAACATACACACGCGCACACAGACAGACAGACGCACGCACAAACACACTCAAACTGACACACACACACGCGTACACCCCACCCCCACTCACCCCTCCTCTCACTCAACACACTTACCTGTTCTGGCGGTGCTCGGCGGCGGATCAGCATCTCGGGCGGCGGTAGCGCTTTGCGGGGCTCTCTCACCACATGAGAGCCCCGCCTTCCCCATGCGCCCGGCCGCTCTTCACCCGGTCCCCCATCTCGGGACCGCGACTCAATGCGGAGCCTTCGTGGCTCCTCGGGCAGCTCTCTCTCCCTCTCGCCGCGATGGGGCGGGACTTGGGGCCGCGCTGTGATTGGCCGGCTTCCCAACCGCTTCCGGGTCGTCGCAGGCAGCGCGGCGGCCCGGCGGGGATTTTCTATTTCTATTTAGCCATCTCTTGTTTCCTTGCTCCCGCTTGCTATTGATGCTGTACTCCTGGAGTTCAGAACTAAAATCTGCAGAATATTCCACTGTCAACTGGTTTGTGGAGGTGAGCGAGGTGCCCAGTTTATGAATAAACGCATCTCGAGTTTACAAATACCAAGTCCTTGGCGCAAGGCTCTTGTTCTGTAGCCGCTTGCAGCCCGCAGAGGCGGGAGCCTGAGGTGCGCGCAGTTTATTTATTCACAAAACTGAGGTAAACTCTTGCAGACCTTTTCTGTTTATTTTTGTATAAAATCCGTCTCTGGGATATCACGGAATAGACCGGGAAGCAGTAGCTGCTCAGCCCGAGTCATTTCCGAGCGGAAGCAGATGAACAGAAGCACATTTGACAAATAACAGGTGTTTTCTGAAGGAATTTCTAAACTGCTTCCATTTATCTGCCAGGGGATTCTCTGCACAGACTCCTAGCACTGGGACGCTCTGGTTATAGCAGCCATGAGCCGTGTGCTTTATACGCCCATTACATTATAAATTAATTACCAGCTTCGCTCACACCGCGCATCAGTGACGACGAACAGAGCACTTTTACTCTGACCCATGTGCAGAAACAAATGTTACTAATGACCGATGCCATGGAGTACAACTTGCTGACCTCAAAAGGCTAAAAGGCTGACTAGGACATGGTTAAAAGGCTGACTAGAGCGAGGTTAAAAGGCTGACTAGCACAAGGTTAAAAGGCTGACTAGAATGCAACACCCGCCCTTCAAATGGAAATATAGAAGCACAGGTGCGAACTGTCCCAGAGTACCAGTTTGCGACCCAAGAGTGCATGTACTCTCCCCTTTACTTCTTCCCCAGGAGTACTGACACTCTCTATTTCAAATTAAAGCAGAGTGGAAACCGAGCACCTCCCAGGGGCATGCACATTTTAAGCACTGCTCATGACCAAATCACAGCAGATGTCAGTGGTGAGCGTTAACTCGTGGAGTTATCGAGCAGACTGTCGTGTCGAAAGCCACTGCTCGTAAAAGACGTACAGGTGCAGGAAAACTGACGCAATCTTAATATCTAATCTGCTCATGGTGGATAACATCCAGAGGAGCAAAGCACACTGGGAACCAGTGACTGTAAATCACAGACGCCGGACCCGTTGTGGGAGGCAACGGCCGCTTTATTGCTCTTCTCCAGGCTTGAATTACCCTCCTCTGTTTGAAACCCCCCCCCCCCCCCCTTCCCCACGACGCTTGGGGTGACCGAGTGAAACCACAGTCAGGTGGCACCCGGGAATCCAGATGTTATGCATCATTGAGCAGGGAGGGCTGTCCCCTCCAACTTCCGGCCCAGGGGTAAGGTAAGGCGAACCCAAGCGGTGTATTTCCAGGGGAGGTTGCGGAGTGCACTGCGGTGTTCAGTCCATACCTGTGCCGCGCCAGATGTGACCACTGGCGGGCACGCGCCATGGCATGTTTAATGGATTCCTCCTGGCAGAGTGCCGCGCGTGACATTCTACCTGCTATCGACAGAACGATATCTGAGGTCATAAGGTCCTGGCTCGATGATAGGCGCGATGCTCTTTCATTCATGCAAATCGAGTTCCATGGATGAACGCGGTCTGCAGAGGCCAGGGCCCGCGGCCTGCTTGGTGATGCATACAGGGAGGCAGATTACAATAGAGAACACGCTGGGATTCTCATAGAAACCCCCGGCAGGGAAGAGCAAGCAAGCATTGGCATAGCCAATTGGTCTGGCCTTGGTCTCCTCCAGCCTTTTGACAATTCTTTTTTCATTGACTTTGCAAAACTTTATTATTCTGGAAGCTGCCGGGCCCTCATTAAACAAGCATTTGCAATGCAATAGGTCTCACATTATTAACGTTTGAGCTATTGGTGCTGCATTATTATTAGCAATGCCAATAGCTTAAACTTTAATAATGCGAGACCTATTGCATTGCAAATGCTTGTTTTGTAAAGTGCCTAGCTGCAGATTTTGAACACTAGCTCTGCCGGCACCTAGGGAAACCTAGCAAACCTATACATTTTTTAAAACTAGACACCCAGGGGAATCCAGGATGGAGTGACTTGACTGGCTCTCACCAGGTTCTATTACCCAGAATCCCTTGCAAAACTAAACATTTGTAAAAAGAGGAAAAAACAAAATGTCTTTATTTCTGTGGTGGAAAGTTCTGGAATCTGCATGGATCCACAAAATTCCACCCACCCCGCGTTCCCCAAAGTCTTGCGAGAAAAATTGTACCTCACTGGTATGGCTAGGCCTTGTGCCGGTGACAGGAAACGGCCCAAAACGCAACGTGGACACACTACATTTTCACAGCGAAAAAGGATCCTTTTTTTGCAAAGTGCCTAGCTGTAGATTTTAAACCCTAGCTCTGCCGGCACCTAGGGAAACGTAGCAAACCTAAAAATGTGTCCGAAAACACATTTTCCTCACATTTCTGTGGTGGAAAGTTCTGGAATCTGCTTGGATCCACACAATTCCACCCACCTAGTGTTCCCCAAAGTCTTGCGAGAAAAATGGTACCTCACACATGTTGCTATTGCCGCACTATGCCTCCGGGGAGGGGCAGAAATCTGTGGGAATAGTTTTTGGGGTGGGGGCATTATCATGCCCATTCTGGCTAGCCCCAACCCCATCATTAAAAAAAATCCTTGGTTTTTAGTGGGCTTATTCCCCCTGTCTGAACCCTGGGGGGATGGGGGGAGGGGGTCGGGGGGCAGAAAGACTGACATTTCTTGGGGGGTATTGGCCTGTCCTTTTTGGGCAGCCTCAACATCAATAAAAAAAAAATCCCTGGTTTGTAGTGGGCTTTCTGCTTCTCCAGCTCCGCCCAAGTAGGGATACATAGGGAAGGGTACCATTGGACATTGGAAAGGGGAAACTCCCCTTGCCAACGATACCTCTCCCAAGTGTTTCAGTACTCGGGGGGGGGGGGGGGGAGGCTGAGAGAACCCCATGAGCACTGAAACACTAAAAGTTTCAGTTTCGTTTTCAATGTAATGACGACAGCGTGCCATGCGCGCGATCGTCTTTACACTGAAAACCAGGGTAAGGTCTCGGGAGGCTGGGGAAGTTCTTCCCCACCTCCTGAGGCCCCCAAAAAATGGAAATCCCACTGCTGTTTACAGCAGAGGGATTTCGTGCCCCTGTCCTCATAAGGGAATGGTTCCTTCCATTCAGTCAGGAGCAACGGTGCTCATGACGGAACCATTCCGTCATGAGCACCGAAGGGGTTAAGGCACATTGCTCTTATTTTCGTCTGGGTTGTAAACAAGTGCTTCTTTTTATTCAAAGGGAAGATGGAAAGTAGCTGATAGAGTAACTGTGTGTGTATGAGGTAGAGTGTATTGTAGTTGTGAAGCCTAGGGGGTTGGCTATTGAAGCAATTAAGGTTAAAAAAACAATGACTTGCACTTGATGTAGGAAGCTGGCTCTGTATATACTATACCAAAGTGAGGTATAGTGTGCACAGAGTCCAGTGGAACCCAAAAGTAGGCAGATGTAAAGTGGATAGCACCTCACTCTCTATTTGTGGTAGTGTGGTTGAGCAGTAAGGCTTCATCAGAGGACAATGTTAAGCATTTGTTTTACACACTCAGTCCGCAAATGAATTCACACACTCAAGGACTGAACTCTAGACCAATTGTTTTTGTATAAAAATATTCTTTGTTATTTTATTTCCTAGAACCAAGAAAGCCTGGCACAAGTAAGTGATAAATACTTTGCAGCAAATATACAGTTGTAATACGGTTAAATTGCAACTGTATATGCACTTTGTTTTGACTTACAGTATTGTTAAATTAACTTCTTGTGCAACTTGCTGGGATTGGTGTGTCGGGCGCTGTCTAGGGCTGGCTTACTGGAGGGGCGGGTCAGGCACATTCGGCTTCCACTGTCGTCCTCCCCTCAGTCAGTGACAACTGGAGTCCCCCAGGGGTCTTCCCTTAGTCCCCGTCTTTTTAATATTTATGTCACAACTTTAATATATCTAGCTGAGGTTTTGGGGGCCAAGGTAATGGCCTATGCCTACGACATCCAGCTGCTTTTCCCCTGGGTCAAAAACGTGGACTCTGTTCTTCCGGTCCAAAACTGTCTCTCTTCTATCTTCAAATGGATGGCGAATGCACAACTCAAGTGAATTGAAGAGAAGTCAGAGATTCTCCTCTTTGGGAAATGTTCTTCCAACTTCTGAGATTCTCTCTGGCCACCTGAGTTCCCCTTGCCCATTTCTACAGGGAAGCCTGTTAAAAATCTGGGGGTGTGGTTGATGGGTCTTTACTTTTCGAAGCATATTAAGAAGCTGGCTGTTTCGGTCTACTCAAAACCCGAAGAAAATTCTTTCCTCTCCTACCCCTGGCGGCGTGGGAAACGGTTACTTGTGCACTGATTTTGTCTCGGCTGGACTACGCCAATGCCTTTTATGTTGGTATTCCAGGCTACCTGTTGAAAAAGCTCAAGGTGGTTCAAAATATGGCAGGCAGACTTCTATTGGGCATCTCGGCTAGGAACAGCGTCCACCATCAGTTGTGTTCACTTCAATGGCTCCCCGTAATTGATAGTTACATTTAAATCACTGGTTCTGGCCCATTGTGTTCTTCACAGTAGTGGTCCTTTCTACTTTCAGAAACGTTTTTCCTTTTATGTTCCTTTGCGACCCTTGCGGTCTAAGTCCCTATGCTTCGCTCAGGTTCCTCGCTTTAAACATCAGAGGCTTGGGGGCAGCTCTTGTGCTCTGAAGACTGCTGTTGCTTGGAATGCCCTTCCTCTCGCCCTGCGTAATATTCAGGGCCCAGTGGCTTTTAAGAGGAATCTTTGCTTAATGTCCATTTTTCTTACTCCGCTGGACACTCGTGCGAATCTGTGCATGTTACAAATTCATGTAACATAACCTATGCAATGCTTTGTAAATACAGTACATATACTTTGAATGGGCTTTTTAGTAAAATGACGAGTACATTACTTTCGCGTTACTTTTTTTCACAGTGTAGTATACCTGGTTTTGCAGCGTGAATCTTTATGGTTTCACTATGCTGTGCATTATTCCGCCATCTAGTGGTTGGGTCTGGAATTGTGACGTTGACGTGCTTCCTCCAGAAGCTCCCACCTTTGGTCGCCATCTTCATATTTTTTTCCGCCATTGGGTCTGGATCGTTACCGAAGAGTTCCAAGGTTTTAGAAGAGGAATCTAAGAAAAGAGAAGAAATAAACAAAAATCAAAGTTTCAATTACACCAGACTACAGGTCAGGTAACCAGGACGACGAGGGAGAAGGTTTTCCCCTGAGATCTCGACGTTCAACGGAGAATACGCTTGCAGGGGACTCCCTGAGCGCGAGAATGGACAAAACACCTTTCAAGTTTTGCACTAATTGCCACCACAAATACGCCCAGGAGGACCAGCATCCAGTCTGCAACCTCTGCCTGCCACTGGACCACAAGAGCGAGGACTGCAACGTGTGCTCAGCGTTCACACCCAAGACCCTCAGAGTAAGAAAGAGGCAGATGAGGGTAAACCACAACATGCAGAGGCCACCTTCATCGCTCAGAGACTTGGGCTTCTCCAGTGGAGAGGAATACAACTTCCCTGAAGGACCAGAGGACTGCACGGTCGTCTAGGTCCACAAGAAGACGTCAAAGGAGGTAAGGGAGTTGTTGACCCCTAGACACTCGAGCGACACTTGAAAGGGTGAAGCTAAAGCCCCGAGCGACACTCGCAGGTGTGAAGCAAAGTCCTCAAAGGGAACATTGCCGCCGAAACACTAGAGGAAGGAAACCGCAACCAAGAACAGTCAGCCGAGCGGATCCTTCAAAAAGGACTCCCAGACGGCGAAAGTCCAGGTCGTCGAAGGTTGCCCTCGAAAAGAACACCTCTGTGCCGAGGAAAGAAGGGCGAACATCTACTTCGACAGCCCCGAAGCGAAGCGCTCCAACTCTCGACACCGAACTTGCCTCCAAGATGGAAAGGAAGAAGAGGAGGCTCGAGGACGAAAAGGCGAGCATCCTGCAGCGGAAAAAGCACTTCAGCAAAAAGTAGAAGGATGGATCTCACAGGGAGATAGGTGGAGAGAAATGCGGCAATCCAGTGGCGCATCGCTAACTCCAACGCCCTGATATACAGACACGCATACCAGCACTGGGAGGAGGTGGGGCAACTCCTACAGCATTTATCAGACCAGTACCAACAAAGAGCAGCTCACCTGGTAGAAGAGGGCAAAAGCATGGCGAACACGTGTTTGAAATCGGACCTGGATGCTGCCGAGACATCCAGCAGACTAATGATGACAGGACTGACCGAGAGGAGACACCTATGGCTCAGAATTTCTGGATTCAAGCATGAGGTGCAAAGCAACATCCTGAACACACCTTTTAATGGGGAGCAACTGTTTGGCACACCAGTTGATAACAAGTTAACGCCGCTCAAGAAGGACAACGAGACAGCAAGGTCCATGGGAGCATTGCAATTCAGAGGGATGAGAAGGGGTACACCAGCAAGACCAGGTGGTGGGGGGGAGGCAACGTACCTACCACATCGCACTAAACGTTTCAGCAAGGCTATCAATGGAACAACCAAGGCCAGCAGCAGCAGAATTGGCAGTACCAGCCCAAGGGACAGTCCTTTCGAGGGCGTGCAAACAGACGTGGTCAGACACGAAGAGGCCAGCAGCCTCCCTCCTAGTGACTTCACCGTGAAGCTAACACCAACCCTAGCAACACCTCGGGTGGGCACAAGGACATAGGATAAAAGCAGCAACCGGATGTTCCACGACAAACAGTACCTCGAGCACACAACACCAGTAGGGGGCAGAATAAGAGACTTCATCCAGGAGTGGAAGAAGGTTACAACAGACAAATGGATACTAAACATCATACAATACGGATACTGTATAGAGCTAGAGAAACAACCTCCAAACAGAAAACCAAGATGCAAGGCACACTCTGCGAAGGAACTCTGGCTCTTGCGACTAGAGGCGCAAGAACTACACAGCAAGGAGGCGATGGAGATAGTGCAGCATAACCAGAGGCACAAAGGGGTCTTCTCAACTTACTTCCTCGTGCCAAAGGTGGACGAAACACAAAGACCTATCCTAGATCTAAGGTTCTTGACCACATTCATAAAGACTCAAAGGTTCAAAATGACTTTCCTACAAGAGGTAATACCACAAATACAACAAGGGGATTACATGGCAACTATAGATTTAAAGGATGCGTACTTACACATCCCCATCAACCACAAGCACACATGTCTACTGAGGTTTGTGATCAACCAAAGCCACTTCCTGTTCACAGTATTGGCATTCGGACTCAAATCCGCACCAAGGGTGTTTACAAAATGATGAGCAGCTGTCGCAGCAAACCTACGAAGGCAAGGAATACACGTATACCCCTATCTCGACGACTGGCTCGTAAAGGCAAGTTCGTACAGCCAATGCAAACAACACATCCAGCAGGTCATACGGACACTGACACAACTGGGTTTCTCAATAAATTGGGAAAAATTGTCAACAGAACTGGAGCAAATAAAGATATTCTTAGGGGCAGAGATCGACACCATACAGGCCAAAGTGTTCCCCAGCAGGAAGAGAACATCGGCGATACTAAAGGAAACACGTCACTACCGCTAGGGGCAAGATCTGACCATGAGGATGGTGAGCAAGCTGATGGGAATGATGGCGTCCTGCATTCACCTAGTCCGAAATATTCGGCTACACATGAGACGATTCCAGGAATGGATACAGCAGCAATGGTCACAGGCAACAGGTAGTTAGAAAGATCTAGTGGTTGTCACACATGCAGTGCACCAGGAAATAGCGTGGTGGAACAAGAAAACATATCACGGGAAACCAATCACACAATGTGAGAAAGTGCCCTCTTTCTTGCATGGTATGCCCCTACTTTTTTCTGAACTGCTGATGTGCTTTGACTGAGTGTGCCCTGGGCTCCTGCCAACCAGGTACCCGGGACCTGTGTTCCTTCCCTAAAACTGTGTTGAAAATAAAACCCAATTGGCATCTCTGGCCACCTGTCATCCCCATGTAAATGGTACCCTAGGTACCCAGGGCATGGTGACCAGAGCAGACCCCTAAGGGCTGCAGCACTTTTTGTGCCACCCTTAGAGGCCCTGTACTTTGACACCCACACACTGCCTTTGCAGGCTGAGTGTCTAGGTACAGAACTAAAAGTCGACATGGCACACATCCCTGTGTGCCATGCCCACAAACCCACTGCCCTGGCATAAATCAGCCACCCCTCTAGCTGGGTCCCCTATGCCAGTGGTGTGGGCACAGGTGCATGAGCCCTGTGCCTCTACAGTGCCCAGGGCCATTCCTGGGCAATGTAAGTGTAGTGATGCCATTAAGAGTATATGGTCCTGGGAGGTCGTCGTTACGAACTTCACAGCACCATAATGGCTACACTGAAGACTGACAAGTTTGGTATCAAACTTCTCAGCCCATTAAACCCACACTGATGCCAGTGTGGGATTTAATGTAAAATGCACCCCAGAGGGTATCTTAGAGATGCCCCCTGAAACCTAACCACACCAATGCAAGAAAAATGGCACTTTCTCACACAAAGGAGTACAGAAAGACAAAGCAATGCTTTGTCTCCTTCGCCAGCAGTTTTTTGGGACGACCAGTTACTAAAAATACCATTGCTCGGTGGATTGCACAAGCCAGACAACTATGCCACAAACAAGCTGGGCAACTATTACAAGGAGCAGCTCATGCTCACTCAAAAAGGAAGAAAGGAGCAACACTTGCATTTCTAGCTAACACACCAATTCAAAACATTTGCCAAGCTGCAACATGGTCTTCAGTGCACATGTTCACTAAGCACTACTGTGTAGATATCCAAATGAACAAAGAAGCGCAAGTGGGACAGAAGGTCTTACAACACATATTCAGTAACCAGTGCTCATCTTCCACCCAGGCCCCACAATAAGTAAAAACCGTTACAAAGTCTGTGCACAGCATAGTGAATCCAGAATGATTCACGCTGCAAAACGTATAGTTTCTTACCTGTCTGTGTCGTTTCACAGCTTGAAGATTTTCTGGATTTACTAGCGAACCCACCCTCCTCCGCCAGAAAGATGAGACCGGAGGAAAGGGATTAAAAGATGAAGAAGACTTTAGAATGTAAGAGGAAAACAAGAATAACACAAAATAAGAAAAAATAATCCGAAGATGGCGACCAAAGGTGAAAGCTTCCAGAGGAAGCACTTTGACGTCATGAAGCACACCAAATGGTGGTATGTCGACGCCCACCTGGGCCACGAAAAAAAGAGAAAAAAGACTACAATTCCAGACCCAGCCACTAGAAGGGGGAATAATGCACAGCATAGTGAATCTGGAATGTCTTCAATCTGCAAAACTACACCGACATGTAAGAAACTATACTATACTACACTGGGACATATACTGTAAACAGGTAAGTAAAAGAGTTTTTGTTGGTTAGTGCTATTTTAAAGAATTTCTTTAGGTTTTCCAACTCCAAACTTAAAACTTTTCATAGAAAAACAGTCCATGTTATCGGCTTAAAGATAAGTACTTTGTTATAAGAGTTGGTGTTCTGGGGGTAGACTCAGGGGTCCCCCAGGGTCAAGGATGCACTCTTGTACACCCTCAGCAGCACTAGGGAGGCCGGTTGCAGAGTGCTAAGGCCCAATGTTATCCAATGGGAGATAGGGGGCCTCCGGTTGGTGGTTGGTGGCTGCTGACGAGCAGGCCACTGAGTTGTGGGAGCAAAGGTCCTGGACATATGCTCAGGACAAATGGGGGTTTAGGCCAGCACAAAAGATGCACCCTCAGAGGCACTGGGGTGGCTGAGTGCAGAGTGCTGTTTTAGCGCCTGAAGCCCTGTAGCTTTAAATGGGTAGTCTCCGGTTTGCAAAAGCACTGCAGGTTCGGGAACAAAGGTCTTCTGGGTGCAACCACCACTTGGAGAGGGAAGTTGGGATCTTTGGGGCTGGTTAGGCACCGTCGGTAGGGTCACCCAAGACAGTGGGGCGTCGGGTGCAGGGGTGCCTTTTAGGGTTGGATCTTCTTACCAGCTCCTGGTTGCGGTTTGTGGGACCTTCCGGCTTGAGGCTGCAGGCGTCTGCTGGAGGCAGGTCAGGGGTCGCCTAATCTCGGGTCAGGATCGCCGGGGGGGACCTCCTCGTGGTGTTGGGCCACTCGAACTCAGGCATTGGGCATCTGGAGCAGACCGGGCGATCTTTGTGGAACTTGCGTATGTTGTTTGAACAAATCTGGTGTTTACAGGAGACAGAGTCTTTAGGTCCTCCGGGTTTGTCGATGGTGCTGGCTGCAGGGCACACCGGGATTTTGTTGGAGCAGGTTCGAGGTGGGGAGAGGCCAGTAGGTGGAGCCAAGTCAGTGGACGTCTTCCTCTTGTTGGCGCCTTCACAGCTGTTCGGTCCTTCTTCTTTTCTTGCAGGTTCTTGTCTGAGGAAGCAAGGCTCAGGGTTGCCCCTAAATACTATATTTAGTTAGGTTATAGGTAGGTAAAAGGTTGGGGCCAATGGATCCCTTCCCTGGGGTGGGTACACCCCCTATTATGCCACCCTCCAGTGGAGGGGGGCAGTAGCCTTTCCCTGGTTGGCTTGGTCCCCCCATCTGCAAGATGGCGGGAACTTAAAGTTGTGCTTCACCTCTCCTCCACCACTTGAGGGGTGGAGTTAGCAGAGGTGGGCACACTTCTCTTCCTCACTTGTTCCCCACGGTTCTCCCATCAAAGGTTGGGGTCAGAACCAGTGGGGACCAGTTGCTGAAAGCAGCAAGTGGCCTGGGGAAGCTCACAAAGGTGGCAAGCCATTGAAACTTCCCCTTCATGAACCTTGGCCATCCTGGGGGAGGAGGCTTGGCATCTCGTCCTAGGATGTGCATTGTTTCAGGTCCCCGAGAGCCACAGGCCCAGGGGTCCAGAAACATGGTTGATGGTGGCAGCTGAAAGCAGCCACTCAGCCTGGACACTAGTGGTAGGTCGTTTTTCAGGAGTCATTTCTAAGATGCCCTCTGTGTGCATTTTTCATTAAATACCACACTGGCATCAGTGTGGGTTTAATGTGCTGAGAAGTTTGATACCAAACTTCTCAGTGTAGCCATTATGGTGCTGTGGAGTTTGTAATGACAAACTCCCTGCACCATATACTCTTAATGGCAGCACTGCACTTACAATGCCTAAGAATGGACTTGGACACTGTAGGGGTACAGAGCTCATGCACCTGTACCCTCACCACTGGGATAGTGCACCCAGCTAGAGGGGGTGCTGATCTATGCCAGGGCAGTGGCTTGTAGGCATGGCACACTGAGATGTGTGCCATGTTCACTCTTCACTTTGTTCTGCAGCAAAACACTCATCCTGCAAAGGCAGTGTGTGAGTGTAATGGTACAGGGCCTCTAAGGGTGGCACAATAAGTGCTGCAGCCCTTAGAGGTCTTCCCTGGTCACAGTGCCCTGGGTACCTGTGGTACCGTTTACCAGGGGCTGACCTGTGGCCAGAGATGCCAATTGGGTTTTGTTTTCAATGCAGTTTTAGGAAAAGAACATAGGCCCTGAGTACCGGATTAGCAGATGCCCAGGGCACACTCAGTAAATCACATCAGCAATTCAGCAAAAAGTGTGCGCAACCATGCAGAAAGAGGGCACTTTCTCACAGAGATATGCCCACTTCCCACAGGAAGTGATCATATTGGGAATGTGGTCACCCTGAAGGCAAGCAGCTCATTGGCTACTACCTATCACTCCCCTAAACTGAGTTTTTAGGTTGCCACCCCTGAGGCCGGGAACTCTGATTCGACAGACCCAAAAGAGGAGGAAAAAGTAGAGCTGCAAAAACAAGAACTGAAGGCTTGCTGTGGACTTGTTGGCGCCAAACACTGCCTGCCTGCACCAGCCTAGGCAATCCTGAAGAAACCGACCCTTTCTGCAGCTGAAACTCTACCAAGAGCGCCGGTAGACTGCAAGCCCTTTGCAACTTGCCAGCAATCTCCCTTTGAGTAGAGGAGCTACTCCCCTGCAGTCCAAAGGCTCCAAAACAGAGCCCGGTTTACTGTGCTGCCACTTTTTGGTCATACTGATGTAGCAGCTGCCCAGGAAGAGGTCACTGTGCTCTGGAAGGTCAGATCCGTCTCTCCACCAAATGAGAAGACGCCATGACCAACCAGAGCTGCCCTGCACCTATACTTGTGGTACCAGACCCCTTGTAGCAACCCAAGCCTGTTCGAGTCCAGTTCGGACTCTAGTGATATCAAGCAGCTGCTGAGGGACGTCAGCATTGCTGAGACCCACTACCGGAGTGGCCCACCAGTCCTGAGTTTTGCACCTTCAACCGACGAGATAGATTCACCAGACATGCCCCTCAGAAGTCAAGCACCCTTTTAAGCAGGTACTCCAAAGGAGACACAGGAATTCTGTGCAAATCTGAGTGATTCCCAACCTAGTCAAGCAGTATAAAGAGCTGAATATAGATAATACAATAGGGTCAACCAAATTGTAACTTAAGCTTTGCCAGGGATGTGGGCTGCACTGTCTAATTTAGAATGGAGTTTATTTTTATTAGAAGCAAGTGCCTCGTTAATCTGTTGTCTGTATTCTACTTGAATGCCATTTCTTAAGAATAAATCTACCATGTTTCTCTTTGTTGGTAATGTTTTAATTCCTCCTTCCACAAAAGGGGCACATTTACACTTTCACATACATAGAATTCTAATTTGGCTGCATTGTACTTGTATTGGTGGCTGTGGTGTGTAATGGTTTACTCCAAATTTGTGCTTATAATATCAGACTTGTGTTCAGTTATTCTTAATCATGTTTGCCCCTGGTCACTTCTTACCACAGGGCACTTTTGTATGTAGAACACAGGTTCAGTTGCTGATGTTGCATAATGCTTCAATTTGATATCCTATCTAGGATTTTGATGACTGGTCTAGGAACGTTTGATCACATTACTTCTGTTGCATTGACGACAATGAAAATGTCCAATATTTTGTTTCTCATTACATCTATGCCCATATATTTACAATGTACTTGACTCAATATACCTTTTAAGATGACCTTATTAGAAAATACAACCAGTCTTTCTTCTAATATTATTATTTATTACACTCATTTGTAAGGCGCACAAATCATCCCCACTATGTGGCAGCATCCATCCATGATATCATTCTTCATCCAGAACAGAAGATGTTATCAGTCACACTGAGAAATATTCCAGTAGTGTGGCTATGCACCAGATTTTCATTAGCCTGTTAGTTAAACATAACATGAGGTGTTGTACACTAACTAAAGTAAATGTATCGTGAGTTTTCTGAGCCCATTGACAGCCAGGATACATGGTGGTTTTATGGTGATGCTTAGTTATTCACAGTACTGATAATCAAGCTTATCTTTTAGTGGAAAGGTCCCAGATTTAACAACTCTACTGCTATTCCAACAATGTTTTGTTTTTCAGCATTGGGCAGATGCAGATGAAGACTCCAATAGTGATGGGGACACAGGAAGAAGACCAAGTAAAAGAGGAGGATTTGAGTGAAACTGAAAGCATTGTGTAAGTGGTGAAAGAAAGATGTTTTGTATAGGAAAAGAACACCAGTTAATGTTGCAGGAGAGATGAGAGAATGGGCCTGGAGATAAAGCAGCCTGCTGTTGAGAAGAGAGGGTGTCTGAAAAGGCAACTTCATTGTGAGAAAGTGCCCTCTTTCTTGCATGGTATGCCCCCACTTTTTGCTGAATTGCTGATTTTCTTTGATTGTGTGCACCCTGGGCTCCTGCTAATCCGGTACCCAGGGCCTATGTACCTTCCCTAAAACTGCATTAAAGCCTAAACCCAATTGCCATCTCCGGCCATATGTCAGCCCCTGGTAAATGGTACCACAAGTACCCATAGCACTGTGACCAGAGAAGGCCTCCAAGGGCTGCAGCACTTATTGTGCCACCCTTAGAGGCCCTGTACCCTGACACTCACACACTGCCTTGGCAGGCGGTGTGTCTTGGTGCAGAACAAAGTGGAGTTGACATGGCACACATCTGTGTACCATGCCCACAAACCACTGCCCTGGCATACATCAGTCACCCCCCTCTAGCTGGGTGCCCTATGCCAGTGGTGAGGGTACAGGTGCATGAGCCTTGTACCCCTACAGTACCCAGGTCCATTCTTGGGCACTAAGTGCAGTGCTGCCACAAAAACTATATGGTGCTGGGAGTTTGTCATTAGGAACTCCACAACACCATAATGGCTACACTGAAGACTGGGAAGTTTGGTACCAAACTTCTCAGCACATTAAACCCACACTAATGGCAGTATGGGATTTAATGTAAAATGCACCACAGAGGGCTTCTTAAAGATGCCCATTGAAACTCGACCAACCTCTAGTGACCTGACTGAGTGGCTGCTTAGGCTGCCACCACCAGACATTTTTCTGGACCCCTGGGTCAAGAGCTTTCTGCTCTCGGGGGCCTGAAACAATGCACATCCTGGGACGAGGTGCCAAGCCTCCTCCCCCAGGATCGGCAGGGTTCACGAAGGAGAAGCTTCAAAGGCATGCCGCCTTTGTGGGCCTCTCGACCATTTGCTGCTTTACGCAACTTGTCCCCCACTTTAGGTGGGAGAACCGGTGGGAAAAACAAGTGAGGAAGAGATGTGTCCCCCACCTCTGCCACCTCCACCCCTAAGGTGGGGAGGCGACGTGAAGCACACCCTCGAGTCGTCGCCATCTTGAGGATGGAGGGACCCAGCCAACCAGGGACAGGCTCCTGCCCCCCTCCCACTGGAGAGGGGCAGAATAGGGGGTGTACCCACCCCAGGGAAGGGATCCATTGGTCCCTGCCCTTTACCTACCTGTAACACCTGTAAATTTAGTATTTAGAGGCACCCTGAACTTTCCTTCCTTCGATCCAGCAACCACAAGAAGAGAAGGACGAGAAGACGTGCAGAGCTAACAAGAGGACGACGCCCACTGACTTGGCCCCAGCCCTACAGGCCTGTCTTCCCTCGAACCTGCTCCTGCGAAATCCCGGTGTGTTTTGAGCGCGTTTTCCAGTCGACGCTACTCTTCAATTCCGAAGTCTTCGATTCCGGTCGTCGTCGAAGGCCGATCTACATGAGGTATGTAACCTTTGCCTCTCACCGGAGCACGAGGCCAGAGACTGTTCCGCTTGTGCCTCTTAACGCTCCAAGAAGACGATCCGGGACCGAAGAGCTCGGAGAACAATGGCTCGTTCATCAGCTCCGAGAACATCTTCCAAGAGGGCGTCGACGTCCCAGAACAACAACATGGCGTCGACAGCAACTCCGAGGCCGAAGATTCCGTAGTCGAGGACATCACTCCGGCACAGAGGGTCGTAAGTAAGAACGTCGACCCCTACCCTTCCTCGACACATTCCAAAAAGGCTTCGGTCACACCCTCGCCCTCGGGCGCACACCGAGACACTGCTTCTAATGCCCCGCCTTTGGGCTCGGCTAAGAAGCTCACTACGCCTTCAGGCGACTCGGGCCCGAGTCAGCCTGCCCACGGTGCCGGCGCACATCTACCAGCACCGAAAAAGATACCATTGTCGACTTCCACAACGGCATCCAAAAAATCGCCGTTGAAGCCTAGTGCTAGCTCCTCGGCACCGAAACCACACTCTGACGCAAGCAGACCCGCTTAGGAGTCGAAAAAATCATCGGATCCGAAAAACCTATCACAGCCGAAAAACATCGGAACCCAAAAAATTATCGTAGGCGAAAAAGGCACATACTTCCCCGGCTAAATGCACTGCCAAACAACAAGCTTCAAAGCCAAAAGAAGCTCACAGCTCGGTGCCAAAAAAGCCCTCAGCACCATAGGATCTGCCTCCTGCAGAGTACTTATTTCATCCAGACCCTGCACAAAAGACTCTGGTTAAGGATCCAAACACTGGTCGACTAACTCTTAGTTAAAAAAACTACCACTGGACTCGCCTACACCTGCTCCTCATCCAAAGAAGGACATCTGAAAGAAACAGGTTAGTATTAGATTCCTTACCTTAGAATATCCCCAGGCGTCAGTCTGGATCCGGAAACTTTTGCGTAGCAGTACCCCTGCGTGTCGGTAGGCGTCGTCTGCAGGCGTCCCCTGCGGCTCCGCGTCCGTCGTCGGCGTCGTGCGCCGTGATGACGTCGCTGGAGTATATAGACGCCGCCTCCGCGCGCTGACGTCAGTTCTTCTTTTTTCCGCGCCAGTTAGCACAGATCCGAAGAGCAGTACTCCGGTCTTTTGACCATAGTTTTTTGATTATCTACTCTTAAGGTGCCGGTAGGATGCCCGGTTTTAAGAATTGTGATGGGTGTGACCACACGATGTCGGTCACGGACCACCACCGACTCTGCCTCCGGTGCCTGGGCCCGGACCACGACGTGGACTCCTGCGTCGACTGCCGGGCCTTGACGAGTAAGGCTAGGCGGGAGCGGTCCCGCAAGCTGCTCGAGCTCCTGGTGTCGGCCCCGCGTCGAGAGCGGTCCCGGTCCGGCCGGAGGTCGAGGGAGCGGTCGCGGAAGCGGTCGCGGAGCCGCCACGAGCGCTCCGGAAGTCGTCGCCATTCCTCTAGTTCCTCAGGTAAGAAACACAAGAAGTCGGGGCGTCGTCATCGTACCCCCGACTCCCCCCGACGCTCGCGCGATGCGGCCGGGGGTTCGGGTGGCCCCACCCCCGCGGCTCCGCGTGGGTCGCCGACGCTGCCTGCTCCATACCCGACGGTCCCTGGGCACGGCGCGCGAGGAGATAGAGGAGTTCCTCATGGCCATGAGGGCGCTGTCTCCTCCGACGGGGCCTACGGCGCCTGCGGGCCCGGTGGTCCCGTCCGGCCCCGCCGGCGGCTCCGGCCCCGGCGCCGCTGGGTCCTTCGGGGTCGACGCCGGCTGGTCCACCGGCCTCTCGGGCGCCGATTCCATCGGGGCAACCCGTGGTGCCGCCTCCGCGCGGCGTCGGGGCTCCGGCGCCGGCTCCGGGCGGCGCCACCCCCATTCCCTCTCCGACTCCGGACGCGGAGTCGGACCGGCGTCGGCCGACGCCGAGTCCGACGCCGATGGGGCCCATGGGCCCTGAGGAGCCGGTCTACATTGTTGACTCCGAATACGGGGATGATGTAGAATACGGTGAGGGTTGGGAGGGGTCTGAGGACCCTCTGTCACGCGAGTGTCAGTATGACGTGGACTGGACAGGTGATTTGGGTGACGCCAGTGGTCTGGACGACTCTCCTAACCCTGGTTTTGTCTCGCCTCCTACCGTGGCCTCGGAGCTCCTGGTGTCGGCCCCGCGTCGAGAGCGGTCCCGGTCCGGCCGGAGGTCGAGGGAGCGGTCGCGGAAGCGGTCGCGGAGCCGCCACGAGCGCTCCGGAAGTCGTCGCCATTCCTCTAGTTCCTCAGGTAAGAAACACAAGAAGTCGGGGCGTCGTCATCGTACCCCCGACTCCCCCCGACGCTCGCGCGATGCGGCCGGGGGTTCGGGTGGCCCCACCCCCGCGGCTCCGCGTGGGTCGCCGACGCTGCCTGCTCCATACCCGACGGTCCCTGGGCACGGCGCGCGAGGAGATAGAGGAGTTCCTCATGGCCATGAGGGCGCTGTCTCCTCCGACGGGGCCTACGGCGCCTGCGGGCCCGGTGGTCCCGTCCGGCCCCGCCGGCGGCTCCGGCCCCGGCGCCGCTGGGTCCTTCGGGGTCGACGCCGGCTGGTCCACCGGCCTCTCGGGCGCCGATTCCATCGGGGCAACCCGTGGTGCCGCCTCCGCGCGCCGTCGGGGCTCCGGCGCCGGCTCCGGGCGGCGCCACCCCCATTCCCTCTCCGACTCCGGACGCGGAGTCGGACCGGCGTCGGCCGACGCCGAGTCCGACACCGATGGGGCCCATGGGCCCTGAGGAGCCGGTCTACATTGTTGACTCCGAATACGGGGATGATGTAGAATACGGTGAGGGTTGGGAGGGGTCTGAGGACCCTCTGTCACGCGAGTGTCAGTATGACGTGGACTGGACAGGTGATTTGGGTGACGCCAGTGGTCTGGACGACTCTCCTAACCCTGGTTTTGTCTCGCCTCCTACCGTGGCCTCGGAGGCTGGGGCTGCTTATTCAGTGGTGTTGATGAGGGCTGCCAAGGCCTTACACCTTGAGCTCCCCGTCGCGGCCGTGAGGACTAACATCCTCACCGAGGTCTTCAAACCGCAGGCATGCCCGCAGGAGCCTCTGCTGCCGTTCAATGAAGCCTTGACAGACGTTCTTTTGGGCACGTGGTCCAGGCCCGCTTCAGGTTCGCCTGTTGATAGGAACGTGGCCAGACGCCACCGTCCATGTCCGGACGACCCCAAGTTCCTGTCCACCCATCCCACCCCTGAGAGTCTGGTGATCCAGGCCTCAACTTCCCAGACCGCATTCCCGTCGGCCCCGCCCGACCGGGAATCTAAGAGGTACGACCAGTATGGAAAGAAGGTCTTCTCGTCCCTGAGTTTGGGACTGCGGTCTTGCAACACCGCATGCCTCTTGGGCCGCTACACCCACTCTCTGTGGGATACGGTCGCGGAGTTGCTGCCTGAATGCCCGCAGGAGGTACGGGCGAAACTCGGCCAGGCTATGATTGAAGGCCGAGATGCAGCAAGATATTCCATCAGGTGTGGTCTTGATACGACCGACTCGCTGGGCAGGGCGATGTCCACGACGGTGGCGATTCGTCGCCACGCCTGGCTGAGATCCGCCAATTTTTCGGCAGATGTCCAAAATGCTTTGATGGACATGCCGTTCGATGGCAGTCGCCTGTTTGGCGACAAGGCGGACCACGCGCTGGAGCGCTTCAAGGACTCCAGGGTCACGGCCAAGTCCTTTCGACCCAGCGCCAGCAAACGGGTTTGTTTCGCTCCTTTCGTGGCCAAGGAAGGGGCGGTCCCACACGTGCTGCCAGCCACGCACCGCAGAACACTTCTCAACGCGGTGGCGGCCGTGGATTCCGCCGTGGAGGCGGTCGGGGACAACGGCGAGGTCAGACCACACCTCCCCCCGCAGCGACAGCCTCCAAATCCTCCTAGTCCGTGCTTTCAGGCCCATGTGACGCCAGTGGGTGGCAGGGTTCGCCATCACCACTCCCGCTGGCGCACTATCACATCGGACAGGTGGGTGCTGCAGCTTGTCCGAAGGGGCTACTCCCTCCCCTTCGAGACCACTCCTCCAGCCATGCCACCGCAAAACCACCGTGTGTCGGGGGACCACTTGACACTTCTGCAGGAGGAAGTTACGGCCCTCTTGGCCAAGGGGGCCATCGAGCGCGTTCCTGGGCCAGAAGTAGGGTGTGGTTGCTATTCCCACTACTTTCTGGTGCCCAAGAAGGACAAGGGGGGCCTGCGTCCTATCTTGGATCTACGGAACGTCAACGGCTTCCTCCGGAAGGAGAAGTTCAAGATGTTGACTTTGGCTCAGGTCTTGGCTGCTCTAGGCCCGCAAGACTGGATGGTGGCGTTGGACTTGCAGGATGCGTATTTTCACATCCCCGTCCTGCCGGCCCACCGGCGTTACCTGCGGTTCACGGTAGGCCACGAGCACTTTCAGTTTATCGTGCTCCCTTTCGGCCTTACCAGCGCCCCACGGGTGTTCACGAAAGTGATGGCGGTGGTCGCAGCTCATCTGCGCCGGTTAGGGGTTTCAGTCTTCCCCTACCTCGACGACTGGTTGTTGAAGGCGGGCTCGCCCCAGACAGTCGTCCACCACCTTCAGATGACGGCACACCTCCTGCACGAGCTGGGGTTTTCCATCAATGTGCCGAAATCACACCTGTGTCCCTCTCAAAAGCTCCTTTTCATCGGAGCGGTTCTCGACTCGGCGCAGTTTCGGGTTTATCCTCCGGAACGGCGGGTCCGGGATATACAGGCTTTGATTCCCATCTTTCAGCCGTTATCCCGGGTCTCGGTCAGGTTGACGCTGCGGCTTCTGGGGCTGATGTCCTCCTGCATCCTTCTGGTGCATCACGCCAGGTGGCGGATGCGGGCTCTGCAGTGGGACCTGAAGTTTCAGTGGGCCCAGCATCAAGGCAACCTATCCGACCATGTCCTGATCTCGGAGGGCCCTGCGAGACAGTTGCAGTGGTGGCTTACGGACCGCGATTGGGTCAGAGGCAGATCCCTCTCTCTTCCCCAACCGGAGCACGTAGTTGTGACGGACGCGTCCCTCCAGGGCTGGGGAGGCCACTTGGGAGAGGCGGAGATCAGAGGCATCTGGTCTCCGGCGGAGTCCCGGCTCCATATCAACATGTTGGAGCTGCGGGCGATTCGCCTAGCACTGAAGGCATTCCTCCCCTTTGTCAATGGGAGTGTAGTGCAGGTGTTCATGGACAACACCACCGCCATGTTGTACTGCAACAAGCAGGGCGTAGTGGGGTCGTGGACCCTTTGCCAGGAGGCCCTGTGTCTCTGGCAATGGCTGGAACGTCAGAGCGCGACTCTGACGGTTCAACACCTGGCAGGTTCTCTGAACGCCAGGGCGGACGAACTCAGCCGTCGGTGCTCGGTGGATCACGAATGGCGTCTGAACTCTGACGTGGCGAAAGGCCTCTTTCTGCAATGGGGAGAGCCTTGGTTAGATCTATTCGCCACAGAAGAGAACGCGCAATGTCATCAGTTCTGCGCGTTGGAGTTTCCAAGACGGCACTCGCTCGGAGACGCCTTTCGGCGCGAGTGGAGTTGCGGTCTGTTGTACGCCTTTCCGCCTATACCACTTCTGCCCAGAGTGCTGAAGAAGATCAGGCGCGACCGGGCCCAAGTTATCCTTGTGGCTCCGGACTGGGCTCGAAGGTACTGGTATCCCGAGCTACTCAGCATGTCAGTCGGTCCCTCGATCCGCCTGCCCCTTCAGGAGGACCTTCTGTCGCAGCAGCAGGGGACGGTCCTCCACCCGAACCTGTCCAGTCTCCACCTCCATGCGTGGAGATTGAGCGGCGACAGTTGAGGCCATTTGACTTGCCTCCTGAAGTCTGTGATGTGATTCTGGCAGCCAGGCGTCCCTCCACGAAGTTGGTATACGCCTGCCGGTGGAACAGATTTGTGGCATGGTGCACAGCAAAGGCTGTGGATCCCCTTTCTGCCCCTCTCTCCGAGGTTCTCCTCTTTCTTCTCTCTCTTGCCCAGCAGGGCTCTGCTCTGGGCACTATCAAGGGCTACCTTTCTGCCCTTTCCGCCTTCTTAAGGCTACCTGATCAGCCATCTTTGTTCAAGTCCCCTATTGTAACGAGATTCTTGAAGGGCATCACGCACATGTATCCACCTGTTCCGTTCGTGATGCCTCAGTGGGACTTGAACCTGGTTCTGTCTTTCTTGATGTGCGCTCCCTTTGAGCCGCTTCATTCCTGTCCTCTCCGTCTACTGACTTTAAAGACGGCCTTCCTGGTTGCCATCACCTCTGCCAGGAGAGTGAGTGAGCTCCAGGCTCTTTCTGTCAAACCTCCTTTCATGTCCATTCATCCAGACAAGGTGGTTCTGAGAACTAGACCTTCTTTCCTGCCCAAAGTAGTTTCTGCTTTTCACTTCGGGCAGTCCATCACCTTACCCTCCTTCTTCCCGCCTCCGCATCCTTCAAAAGATGAAGAGCGGCTCCATCGTCTGGACCCAAAACGTGCGCTTTTATTTTATATGCATCGCACACGCCATTTCTGGGTGGATGACCAACTGTTTGTTGGCTACGTGGGTGAGAAGAAGGGAAGGGCGTTACAGAAACGAACCATCTCTCGGTGGGTCGTCCTGTGCATCGAAGCGTGCTACTCTTTGGCTCGGAAGGAGCCTCCTGTTGGGCTGAGAGCCCATTCCACTCGGGCAACGGCGGCTACTACTGCCCTGGGCCGGGGAGTCCCTTTGCAGGACATTTGCCAGGCGGCTACGTGGGCCTCGCTGCACACCTTTGCGAGGCACTACTGCCTGGACAGTCAAGTCCGGAGGGATGGCTTCTTTGGCCGTTCGGTCCTCCAGGACTTTCTGGTGTAGGTTTGTATTGGTTCGCAGACCCACCACCGGGGTTGGTATTGCTGGGGTATCTATTCTAAGGTAAGGAATCTAATACTAACCTGTTTCTTTCAGATGAACAAGTTACTTACCTTCGGTAACGATATATCTGTAAGAAACAGTAGTTAGTATTAGATTCCTTACCGCCCCTCCCATCCTCCCCGTTCTGCGAACTGATACCTAGGGTTAAGGACATCCCTTTCAGGGCCCTAGTTTCAAATGGCACCAGTGTTGGTTCTCACATGGCTCTGCGTGTTCTGGCGCGGAAAAGTTGTGTGCAAAGAACTGACGTCAGCGCGCGGAGGCGGCGTCTATATACTCCAGCGACGTCATCACGGCGCACGACGCCGACGACGGACGCGGAGCCGCAGGGGACGCCTGCAGACGACTCCTACCGACGCGCAGGGGTACTGCTACGCAAAAGTTTCCGGATCCAGACTGACGCCTGGGGATATTCTAAGGTAAGGAATCTAATACTAACTACTGTTTCTTACAGATATATCGTTACCGAAGGTAAGTAACTTGTTCATTGCTACCTCTCCTCTAAGAATTCCTTCTCCTCCTCCGTCCTCTCCTCCTCCACCTCCACATATACCATCACTGCCTCCTCCCCTACACCTTCTCCCATTGCAGATGATGACAACAGGGATGATAGTTCTGATGACACGGGGTGGTGCAGATAGTGAGCCACCAGATCAGTCTATTCCTCCAGGCTTACCTGACCCGTGGAATGATTATAACACCCCAGACGTCCCTAACGTCCCTCAATACGACATATATCTCTCTAGGCCTTCCCCACCAGAAGACACTATGGGATTTAATCAACTAGTACATAGTACTGCACAATATCATGGGGTTGACCTACATACTGACCCTGTAGAAGAAGACTTCCTAATGGATACCTTTGACAACACACAAAGATCCGCGTCAATTTTACCCATGCTTAAGGGAGTTATTAAGCATGCTCCAGAAGTCTTCAAAGACCCAGTTAGAACTCTGGTCATCAACCCACGTATAGAGAAGAAATATAAATGCAGCATATATTAAAGGCGCAGCACCGTTCGCCTCTCTTGTGGTCTCTAATGCACGCAAAAGAGCAAATTCACTAACATCAGGGGAAGCTCCCCCACCAGATAGTCTAAGCTCATTGACGCATCCGGTAAAACAACTGCGTCACAGGCAGCAAACATGTGGCGTATTGCCAATACACAAGCATTAATGGCAAGATATGACAGGGCACATTACGATGAATTAGAATCATTAATGCAGCACCTCCCCGATAAGAATAAAAACAGGGCAAATGAGCTTATACAGGAGGGTACAAATATCACAAACACCTCTATTCGTTGTGCACTAGATTCAGCAGACACTGCCTCCAGAGCAATTAATACCAGTGTTCTGTTGCGTAGACAAACCTGGCTACGCATTTCAGGGTTCAAACCTGAAGTCCAAAGTGCCATACTCAACCAGCCCTTTGAGCGACACTTATTCGGACCTAATGTGGACGTATCCCTTGAAAAGATGAAAAAGGATACTGATACAGCCAAATCTATGGGAGCCTTGTAGTCGCAGGCTCCCAGATGCTCATTTTGCCACTCATCTTACAGGGGCACCACCAGGGGATTCTCTTAAGACACACCCTCTACTTCTTACAAAGCCCCCACACAATCAACCTATAGTAGGGGCTACCAAAGAGGCAGTTACAGAGGTAACAACAGTAAAGGCAGAGGTAAAAACAACAACTCCCGCTCTGCCTCCACCCCTGCCCAATGACTTCCCTCCCCTTCCCCCGCCGCATTCCACTCCAGTCGGGGGAAGGCTACAATACCTGCCAGCCTAGAAAAACATCACGTCAGACAGTTGGGTGCAACAAATAATTCAGTCAGGTTACTGTCTAGAACTAACATCTACCCCCCCCCCCCCCCAAATATACCACCCAAACAGCGTCCAATGTCACAAGAACATTTGATACTGCTCAGAGAGGAGGTAATATCCCTCCTGCAGAAAAATGCAATAGAAATAGTTACACTGCTTCAGCAAAACATAGGAGTATACTCCCTGTATTGTCTAATTCCAAAGAAGGACTGATCTCTGAGGCCTATTCTAGACCACCCCTAAACCTGTACATACAATCAGACCACTTTCATGTGGTCACACTCCAGCAGGTCCTTCCACTCCTTTTACAAAACGACTTCTTTCCCACTATAGATCTCAAGGATGCCTACTTACACATTCCTATCCACACAGCGTACAGAAAATATCTCAGATTTGTACTAGACGGTCAGCACTACCAATTCAAAGTACTCTCATTCAGAGTCACAACAGCACCAAGGGTGTTTACCAAATGCCTAGCAGTAGTAGCAGCCCACCTAAGAAGACAGCATATGCACGTCTTCCCATATCTAGACGACTGGCTCATAAAAGCCAGCTCATACAGCCAGTGTGTACAACACACTCACACCACAATTCAACTACTCCACGACTTGGGATTCACAGTAAATCACACCAAGTGCCATTTGCAACCGTCCCATGTACAACAATATCTCGGTGACACAATAAACCCCAAATTAGCACTAGCCTATCCCTCTCCAGCCAGGAAAACAAGTGTACAACTCTCCTAACAAAATTCAAACCGCAACACTCTCTTCCAGCTCGAGTGTTCATGCAGCTCATAGGAATGATGGCATCTACCAATGCCTCCACTTCAAGATTGCTTAACAGGGCAATGGAACCAGGCTCACGGTCAACCAACAGACCTAGTGTTGGTAGACAGTCTTACTCATCGCTCTCTGCAATGGTGGAGCACCAAAAACCTTTCAAAAGGCCGACCGTTCCTAGAGCCAGTTCCTCAAATAGTCATAACAGCGGATGCATCGCTTTCCGGCTGGGGAGCTCACCTACTGCATCACACCATGCAAGGCAGGTGGACACCACAATAAAAGTCACTCCACATCAGCGACCTGGAGTTACTAGCTGTATTTCTAGCCCTAAAAGCATTCCAAAAGCAAGTATCAGACAAAGCTGTCTTAGTCCGCACAGACAATATGACAGCCATGTACTACATAAACAAACAAGGGGGAACACACTCACTACAGATCTCGGTTAGCGCAGCAGATATGGAGATGGGCTATACCACTAAAAATCTTTCTCTTAGCTCAACATGTTCCTGGAGTACAAAACACCATAGCAGATCTGCTAAGTCGACAGACACAGCAGATCCACGAATGGGAACTTCATCCACAAGTTCTTCAACCGTTCTTCAACAAGTTCTTCAACCGTTCTTCAACCGTTCTTTCAACTGTGGGGACAACCTCAGATAGACCTCTTCGCGCTACCCATGAAAATGCAAAATGCCCAAACTTCGCCGCCAGATACCACACCCGCTGTCCAAAGGCAATGCGATATGGATGAACTGGTTCGGCAAATTAGCGTACGCCCTTCCACCTCTCCCACTACTTCCGTTAGTGGTACGCAAACTGCAGCAACAGTCCCTAACACTCATTCTGGTTGCTCCAACTTTGGCCAGACAACCGTGGTACACCACGCTGCTGCAACTTTCTGTAGTACCACACTAAAAACTATGCCTATATCCATGCTTATTAACGCAGAACCATGGGGAGATCAGACGCCCAGACCCAGCTCAGCTCAACCTAGCGATCTGGCTCCTGAAGTCTGAGTTTGGTTACCTTAACCTCCCTTCAGACTGTATGAATGTTATTAAAGAATCTAGACGTCCCACCACTAGAACATGTTATGCAGCTAAGTGGAAACGGTTTGTAATATACTGTCAAAACAACCACATCAATCCTTTAGATGTTTCTATTCAACACATCATAGTATACCTATTACACCTTCAAAAATTTAAATTAGCGTACACGTCTATCAGACTGCACCTGGCTACCTTTGCAGCATACCTACAAAATAGACATCTATCTATTTTTAGCATGCCTGCCATAAAGGCTTTTATGGAAGGACTCAAAAGAATAATCCCTCCCAGAACACCACCTTCACCACCACCTTCACCAGTTCTCACACGGTTAATGGGACCTCCCTTTGAACCGTTACATAAATGTAAATTGCAATTCCTAACTTGGAAAGTAGCTTTCCTAGTAGCTATTACTTCTCTCAGAGTTAGTGAACTACAAGCATTCACCATTCAAGAACCCGTTCTGCAAATGCACCATAATAAGTGGTTCTCCGTACTAGTCCTAAATTCCTTCCAAAAGTCATTTCAACCTTCCATCTAAATCAATCTGTTGAGCTGCCCGTATTTTTCTCGCAGCCACAAACAGTCGCAGAAAGAGCTCTTCACACCTTAGATATCAAAAGAGCATTGCTTTACTACATTGAAAGGACACAAACTTTTTGTAAGACAAAACAACTTTTTGTGTCTTTTTCACCATCACATAAGGATAACCCCATCAAAATCTGGGATAGCTAGGTGGATTGTCAAATGCATACAAATGTGTTACCACCAAGCTAAACGTACGTTATCTATTCCTCCTAAAGCCCATTGTACTAGAAAAATAGGGGCTTCAATGGCATTTTTAGGGAACAGTCCCCTAGACTACATACGCAAAGCAGCTACATGGTCTACACCGCACCCATTCACAAAACACTATTGTGTAGATGTGCAAACTAAACAAGCTACTGTGGGCCAAGCTGTACTAAAAACCCTTTTCAAACCATTGCAACAGGTAGTGGTGGTCGCCGCTAAATGTGGGTACTGCTATACAATCTATGCACAGTGTGTAATCTGCAGCTCATATGCCTCGTACGTAAAATGCTACTTACCAGTATTTATCTGTTCTTGGCATGTAGAGCTACAGAGTTGCACACGCCCACTCGCCTCCCTGGCTACCTTTATCTGTTCCAGTATTATCTTATTTAGATACAAATTACATGGACATGCTTACTTTTCTTGCAAAACTCCATCACTTCCCTAATGGCGAAAAACAATCTGGGGATGGAGCCGATGCCCATGCGCAGTATGATCCAAAGGAGGAGTCACCTATGTGACTTCCAAAGACTTTCTAGAACAAAAACAAGCTGCAAACATCCGGGCCCAACACTAGGTGGCCATCTATGCACAGTGTGTAACTCTGCAGCTCTACATGCCAAGAACAGATGCATACTGGTAAGTAGCATTTTCATTTTCTCCATAGGATAACATTGACAATTCTCTTTCGAAAAAACGACGAAGTGTGAAGTTTTGAAAACTTGAAATATTCTTCAATATCGTAACAATAACATAAATGCATATTCGAGGCATATGGGCTGCAGACCACACACATTTGCATTAGATCACCATCTGGTGGTGGGCCCGAATGATTACACTTTGTTGTTGTCTTGGAAGAGTCTTTGTCTGCTAGGAGACTCCTCCCTTAGACCGTAGTGCGCATGGGCATCGACTCCATCCTCAGATTGTTTTTTTCCGCCATCGGGCTCGGATGTGTTCATCGGTCGGTCCCGTTACCAATCTCCTTTCGAATCCATAAATAAACTAAAACATCAATGTTCGAGGCATGTGGGCTGCTGAATTCATATCTGTGCATAGATCACCGCCTAGTGTTGGGTCCGGATGATTGCACTTTGTTGTCTTGGAAGAGTCTTCGAAGTATCACGAGATAGGTGACTCCTCCCTTGGGCTACAGTGCGCATGGGCATCTTCTCCATCCTCAGATTGTTTTTTTCCGCCATTGGGTTCGGATGCTAACTCCTATTCTCCAACTTCGGAATCGAAAACAAAACTTTTCTAAAGGCCTTCGACTTCGACGGTATTGTTCTAGCTCGGTACCTCTTCACTCGATCCACCTTTCCATCTCGACTCGATCGTCGACGCGGGCTGTTGGGCCTTTTCGACGCCACGTGAGCCTACCGCCGATGGAAAGAAGCCTGTTTAAAAGGTGCCCACAATGCCACTCCAAGTTCCCACATACTGACAAACACTCAGTATGCAACAAGTGCCTTTCCCCAGACCATAGGGAAGAAACCTGCCCAGCCTGCGCCCAGTTCCGATCGAAGAAAACAATACGGATCCAACGGGCCCCTAGGCAAGAAATGCAGCAACAGGCACCGGAACCGGACAACATCTTCGATGATGACCAGGAACTACCGGACGCTCCAGACTCGGACCTAGAGATCGTCACCGTCGAGGACTACTCGGACTCCGATGACGAGAACCCACCGGGGCAAATCGTGAGTACACAGCCCCTGACACCAATCAGCCCGTTACCAAAGGCTCCGGTCAAGGCATCGCCAAAAGATCCTAAAAATGTTTCGCCAGCCCCGCCATCCGGCTCGGCTCCGAAACCTTCTGAGACCCCCTGGCCAAGTACCATCATCCTAAAGAAGGTTCCAGAGCCAAAACAGGTCGTCGACCCGAAGGGCGTCGAACCGAAAAAGGCTGTACAGCCCAAGAGCGTCGAGCCAAAGAAGACTGTCGACCACAAGAAGGCCGCTCAGCCAAAAACTGTCGACCCCAAGAAGGTAGTCGAACCGAACAAGCGCACGCAGCCATAGGGCGCCGAACCAAAGCAGGTCGCCGACTCGAACAAGCCTACTGCTCCAAAAACCGTCGACCCGGCAAAGGTCACCGACAAAAAGGGTGCCGTACCAAAGCCGTAACGCGGCTGGAATAACCTGCCGACCCAAAGGCAAGTGCTCCGAAGACACCAGTCGATCCGAAAAAGAACATCAACTCGGAAAAGGACACTCAACCCAAAAAACCTGCGGAGCACAAAAAATACGTCGAACCGAAAGTTCCGGTCGACACAAAATCCCTAGTCGACCCGGAAAAAGGGCCCGAGCCGAAGAAAACACCAAAAGTCATCGACAAACAAGGTTTTACCGACCCAAAAAAGTCTAACACTCAACCTAGGACTGTAGAGTAAGAACTCTTCCACCCAGATCCATCAGACGACCAAGCAAAAATATATATAAATCCCGACACTCGTAAAGTTACCATCCTGCACAGGAAGAAGAGGCCAGTGGACACGGGCTCTCATTCCCCTATTCCATTAAAGAAAAAGGACTTTGGGACTTCTCCCTCTAGACCCTTCATCCCTTTTCAGCCTATCATGCCTACCACACCTTTTGTTCCTTACACTCCTTCTCACCATGGGGACAATGAGGGTGACATGGGGGGCGAGCCACAGCCTCAATATGACTTCCCACAAGATCCTCAACCACAAGAGGAACCATGGGAGGAGCCAACAGACCCTTACAACACCCATCCCATCCCTGATGTGCCCTCTTATCCGACTAAGCCGTCACCTACTGATGACACCATAGTCTTCAATCAACTCATAGACAGGGCAGCACAATACCATAATGTAGACATGCATAATGACCCTGTCGAAAAAGACTTATTGGACACCTTCCCTACTTCAGAAAAAAGTGTCAGAACACTCCCCATGTTAAAGGGAGTTCTAAAACATGCACCTGACATCTTCAAAGATACAGCCAGGGCACGGGTAATCAATCCCAGAATAGAGAAGAAGTATAGGGCAGCTCCTACAGACCCATCTCACATCAGAGGGCAGTTACCACTAGACTCACTGGTAGTGGCTAATGCACGTAAAAGGGCCAACTCCCAAACAGGGGAAGCGCCCCCCCTGATAAAGAAACAAAAATACTAGAGGCATCAGGCAAAAGGGTAGCAGCACAAGCCTCCAACTCTTGGAGGATTGCTAATACACAAGCCCTACTGGCTCGTTACGACAGGGCGCATTATGATCAGCTAGAACGCCTAATGCAACACCTACCTGAGCCTTTTAAAGCACAAGCTGAGGACCTCATACCAGAGGGAAAATTCATAACAAACGCCTCCATCAAATGCGCGCTTGACGCAGCAGACACCGCAGCTAGATCAATTAACACTAGCGTCTTACTACGCAGACATGCATGGCTGCGTATCTCAGGTTTTAAGAATGAGGTGCAATCCACCATTCTTAACCAACCAGTCAATCAGGACTTTCTATTTGGGCCTGCTGTCGACACCATTTTGGATAAAATGAAAAAAGACACAGAAACCGCAAAATCAATGGGGGCATTGCAATTTCAGCAACACAGAGGCTCCTTTCGAGGCTCCTCATACAGAGCAACTACACAAGGAAATACCTCGCAAACATCTGCCTCATACAAAAGTGTAATGTAACGCGTTTTTATATAGCGCATGGTTACCAGAAGGCATCCCAGCGCTGCGATAGAATCAGGCTCGAGAGGGGAAAAGGAGAACAGGGGATCATTTAGGGAAGAGGAAGGTTTTCAGGAGCTTCCGGAAGCGCAAATTGCCAGGTTCCGTACGCAGTTTAAAAGGAAGGGAGTTCCATAGCGAAGCCGCCTTCACAGAGAAGCGACGGCCTCCTGTGTGTGCTTTCTTGACTCTCGGCACTGTCGCCAGGTACCCATTATCGGAACGAGGGGTCTATTAGCCTTGTAGGGCGTGACTAGGCTCCTCATTATCGGGGGTCCTTTACCTTGAAGAAGTTTGTGGGTAATGCATATGGATTTAAACATAATCCTCTCCCGTATAGGGAGCCAATGGAGCGATTTGAGAGCAGGTTTAGCTGACGTCCTAAGTGAAATACCCATTAAAAGCCTAGCTGCGGCATTTTGAGTTTGTTGAAGCCTATTGATAGTGGCTTCGGGGGCTCCTAAGAAAATCGCATTGCTAAAATCTAGTCTGGACAGAACTAGTCCTTGTACCAGTAGCTTCCTAGAATGCTGCGGGAGGAGAGGAAGGATTTCCCGGGCAGACCGAAGAAGACCAAAGCAGGTTCCTGCTGTTTTTTTTTGCTTGTGTTTTAAGCGAGAGATACTGCTCCAACCAGACCCCTAAACGTTTAATTTATTTTTTTGGGGTGGGAGGATCCCCTAGATGGAAGTGGGCATTGAGGCCGACTTGTGGCCCAGTAACATGATTTCCGTTTTTGACCCATTTACCTTAAGGGAGGAGTCACACATCTAGGCATGTATCTTCGTCAGACATAAACAAAGACTGTTAGGACATTGACTGAGTTGGGGAAGTGAGACGACCAGTTGGGTGTCGCCAGCGTTACTTACAATTTTGAACCCAAACAGGGCAATCGCATCCTCCAGGGGGGCCATGTACACATTAAACAATGTGGGGCTTAAAGATGAGCCCTGCGGCACACCACACTGGAGGGGTATTAAGGCAGATTGTGAGTTGCCTTCCCAGACCTGAAAGGTGCGGTTGGACAGGTATGATAACCAAGTCAGGGCGGACCCCCGTATTCCCGCCTCGGCCAGGCGCTGAATGAGGCTACGGTGATTCACCGTATCAAAGGCTGCACTCAGATCCAGGAGGATCACTGCCACTGATCCTCCTGAGTCCAAGATGCACCTTGCCTCCTCGATGACAGAGAGGAGGGCCGTATCAGTACCTTGGCCTGGGCGGAATCCGGTTTGAGAGTTACGCAACCGATCATTAGACTCCAGAAAGTGGGAAAGTTGGAAGTTCACCACTCTTTCTGTGATCTTACTGAGTCCCGGGAGTAATGAAATTGGCCTGAAGTTTGCAAGCTCCAGGGGGTCGAGATGCGGTTTCTTTAGAAGGGCCTTCACAATGGCCCCTTTCCAACTGGGCGGAACAATGCCCTGGGAAAGAGAGGTGTTAATGAGCTCCGTTGCCGGGATAGCGATAACACACAGGGTTCCTTCAACAAGAACACAAACAGAGGAGGGTATAGGGGCAACAATAATAAGGGAAGAGGACGTGGAGGCAATAACACCAGAGCCTCCACTGCCACAAAACAGTGACTTCATCACGCTACCTCCAGACCACCTAACACCGGTCGGAGGCAGACTCCAACAGTTCCTACCTGTCTGGCACGCAATTACCACGGACAGGTGGGTGAGAGAAATTATCCAGTTTGGTTATTGCCTAGAACTGACTTCTACACCACCAAATATACCACCCAGACATCGTCCTATGTCCACGGAACACATCACCCTACTCCAACAAGCATTGCTTGTTGGAGCATGCTTGAAATGCATGCTGGAAAAGGGGGCCATAGAGCCAGTCCCTTTCCACCAGCAAGGGACATGAGTATACTCCCTATACTTACTTATTCCCAAGAAGGACGGTTCCCTCAGACCAATATTGGACCTCAGACCCCTAAATCAATATATTCTATCGGAGCACTTCCATATGATCACACTACAGCAAGTGCTCCCGTTGCTACAACAAGGAGTTTTCCTAGCAACACTAGACCTCAAAGATGCGTACTTCCACATACCCATCCATCCAGCCCACAGAAAATATCTCAGGTTCACAATAGAAGGTCAACACTACCAATTCAACGTTTTGCCCTTCGGGGTTACCACGGCTCCAAGAGTGTTTACAAAATGCTTAGCGACAGTTGCAGCACATCTCAGAAGGCAACACATCAATGTGTACCCTTATCTAGACGATTGGCTAATACAAGCAAAATCGTACCAACAATGTGCAAAACACTTGTCTCAAACGCTTCAGTTGCTACACAACCTAGGGTTCTCAATCAACTACCCAAAATCGCATCTGCAACCATCCCACACACAGCAATACCTGGGAGCCACTATAAATACCTCAGTGGCAAAGGCATATCCAAACTCAGCAAGGATAGCCAGCTTGCAGATACTCATTCGCAAATTCCTGCCACAACACTCTGCCAGCTCAAGTCTTCATGCAACTCATAGGCATGATGGCCTCTTGCATATTCATTGTCCCCCATGCCAGACTCGAAATGCGCCCATTACAAGAATGTCTAGCACTGCAATGGAACCAGGCTCGTAGACAACTGAAAGACCTAGTGTTGGTAGACAGTCGCGCTCACAACTCTCTGCAGTGGTGGAACCCACAAAACCTTTCAAGGGGCGACTGTTCCAAGAGCCGGTTCCACAACTAGTACTAACAGCGGACGCATCACTGACAGGCTGGGGAGCCCATCTCCTTCGATACACAGTACAAGGGCTGTGGACAAACAAACAGAAACAGCTGCATATCAACCAACTAGAGTTGCTAGCGATATTCCTAGCCCTGAAACCATTTCAGAAATACTTGTACAGCAAGACGGTGTTGATACGGACGGACAACATGACCGCAATGCACTATATCCAGAAACAGGAAGGAACGCACTCTCCACAGCTGTCCCATCTTGCACAGAGCATATGGAAGTGGGCGATTCCAAAAAACATCTTTCTCCTCGCAGAACACCTTCCAGGGAAGGTCAATCAGATTGCCGACCTGCTCAGCAGGCACAACCAACAAATACACGAATGGGAGATTCACCCCCAAGTTCTCCAGCCATTCTTCGAAGAGTGGGGTCACCCAGAGGTAGACCGGTTTCCCACAAAAGAAAACTCCAAATGCCAGTACTTTGCCGCCAGGTTCCCATCCTTTGTCACAGGGCAATGCGATATAGATGAACTGGTCAGGCAAATTTGCGTACGCTTTTCCCCCAGCACCGCTGATCCCGCTGGTGGCACGCAAACTGCGGCAACACTCACTCACACTAATCCTAGTTGCTCCCACATGAGGGAGACAACCATGGTACACAACGTTCCTAGAACTTTCAGTAGTTCCTCATCAACGACTGTGCCTTGCTCCCCATCTTCTAATCCAGAACCATGGATAAATAAGACACCCAGATCCCTATCAGATGAACCTAGCGATCTGGCTCCTGAGGTCTTGGAGTTCGGATACCTTAACTTGCCCCCAGACTGCATGAACATCATTAGGGAGGCAAGACGACCAACCACACGAGCGTGCTATGCAGCTAAATGGAAAATATTTGTTATTTACTGCAACAATAACCAAATCAACCCATTAGACACTTCCATACAAAACATTATGTTACCTGCTGCATTTACAAAGATGTAACTTAGCATACTCTTCTATACGACTACACCTTGCTGCTATAGCAGCATACCTTCAAAACAGGCAACACCTTTCACTGTTTAGAGTACCAGCAATCAAAGCCTTCATGGAGGGTTTAAAAAGGGTGATCCTTCCAAGACACCCCCCTTCCCCAGTCTGGAATCTAAATATAGTGCTTACCAGACTCGTATGACCTCCTGTCGAACCTCTACACTCATGCGAACTACAATTTTTGACGTGGAAGGTTGCATTCTTAGTTGCCATTACCTCACTCAGAAGAGTGAGAGAATTACAAGCACTAACCATTCAAGAACCTTTCATGCAGGTACATACCAACAGGATGGTTCTTAGAACCAACCCTAAATTCATGCCTAAAGTTGTATCCAATTTCCATATCAATCAAGAAATTGAAAAGCCAGTATTCTTTCAAAACCCACAGTCAGTAGCTGAGAGAGCCTTACACACACTAGATGTAAAAATAGCTCTACTTTATTATGTGGACAGAACTAAATCATTTAGAAAGCAAAACAACTATTTGTTGCTTTTGCACCACAACACAAAGGAAATCCTATTTCAAAGTCAGGAATAGCCAGATGGATAGTTAAATGCATTCAAATATGTTATCAAAAGGCAAAACACACTTTAACCGTCCCCCCCCCCCCCAAAAGCACACTACAAGAAAAATGGGGGCATCCATGGCTTTCCTGGGAAATATTCCTCTTGAAGACATCTGTAAGGCAGCCACATGGACCACCATACACACTTTCACAAAACACTACTGTGTAGACGTGCAAGCAAAACAGCAAGCTGCTGTAGGCCAGGCTGTCCTCAAAACTCTTTTTCAAGCTGCTGCAGCTGGCACAGGTAACCACCGCTAAAGGAGGTACTGCTATACAGTCTATGCACAGATATGAATTCAGCGGCCCACATGCCTCGATCGGAATATGCTACTTATCAGTATGCATCTGTTCTTGGCATGTAGGGCTGCTGACATTCATATTGCCCGCCCTCCTCCCCGGTGCCTGTCGCAGCTGCAGCATTATCTTTGGCATGGCCATCTCTTACTTTACTATCTCCATCTCTGCCACAATGGCGAAAAACAATCTGAGGATGGAGAAGATGCCCATGCGCACTGTAGTCCAAGGGAGGAGTCACCTATCTTGTGATACTTCGAAGACTCTTCCAAGACAACAAAGTGCAATCATCCGGACCCAACACTAGGCGGCGATCTATGCACAGATGTTAGAATTGGGGGTCTCTGGTTGGCGCAAGTATTCACTTGTGACATGCAGGGACCCTATCCTCTAAGACAGGGCGAAGGATGACCCCTTAGAATGACCCTTGCTCACCCTCTAGGTGCGTGGCGTGAGCAGCCAAGGCTATTCTCCAGGCGTTGCTGAGTTAAGCATTTGTAATAACACACACAGTAAAAATACCAATCCCCCCACAAATGGACACCAGGCTGTGGTTATATAAAAATACGTGTTCTTTGTGTGAAAATATATATGCAGGCAAGTATTTATCACAAGACCGTAAGTAACGCTTTTCGTTAGGCCACAAGATCATAGAAAAATGGCAAGTGTTCTTTTGAATTAATAGCTGCTTCCTTTTAGTCTCTTTTTCTTAAAGTAGTTCTTTTTGTGGCAATACAGTTACTCTTTTAGAAAGGATAATGCCACAGTTCTTGTTATGCAATATTGGGGCCTCTTGCCCCGTTCCTGGAAGGTATGGCGCTCCCAAGCGCCTCTGTGGGCTTCGCAGCACTCCTCTGTGCTCCACACGGAAGAAAACCCCGGGCCCTACCAATGCTCACGCATCTAGCGGTGCGGGTTGAATGGAGACCAGATAGGGGCCTCAAGAAACCCTGGGCCTTTTCCGGAGGTGGGGGCTGAGCTACGGAGCAGCAAGCAGGCGATGAGAGGAGCCTCGAGGAACCCTGGGCCTTTTCCGGAGGTGGGGGCTCTCGGCTGCAGTGAGGAGCAGGGAGGCGATGATAGGCCCCTCGGGCCAAGGCACATGGAAGGCCTTAGTACACAGTTACAGGCTGACGGGGAAATAAGAACGGTGCGGGCCCGAGCCCTTTGTCGATTTCTTGGCGCCCTGACCCCACGAGTCGGCAAATGCGAGGGGACGGGTCAGGCTCTTGGTGCGCTTGGAAGCGCAGACGTACCTTGGGATCTGAAGAATGGGAGGATGCTTCCGAAGGCTGGGCGCGGCACGGAGACCTCCAATACGGGCAGTAGAGGTGGCGAGTCCTTTGGGTATGCGGCGCAGCCTCTCCACAGGTCAGAGGGCACAGCGGGGCGGCCGGGTGCGATCACAACGCACGGGCGGCCGTCCAGGCTATGGATGTGCGCTCAGGAGACCAGGATTCCGGCGGGAGGGGGCAGACGAACACTCAAAGTCCTCCAGTGGCAAACAGTGGCAGAGGAGCAGGCGGCCGGACCCGAAGGGCAGAGAGCGGCTCAGGCAGAGCGAGGCTCTCAACGGGTGAAAGTTGCAAAAAACACAGTTGATGGACAGAATGTAGAACAATGTCATACATTCACCCCAGTACAAGGATCTGGGCCTAAATCCATCGTTTTTTTGCACTCCACACCACCCTGGGTTAGACACTGGCTATATGCAAATCAGCTCTTACCCTGTGCCTAATGGGAACAGTCAGTCCAGTCCGACGGGTGAAAGGGCAGGCAAGCTCCCGAGTGACACAGTTCTAGGAGGGGGGCGCAGTCTTGCCTCCAGCGGGAGGAAACACACGGCTCAATCACAGACTAGCCAAGGCACAGAGAACCCACTAGTCCTGGGGTTCAGGTCAGGGGGCAAGCTCAGTCAAGCCCTTAGAGAAAGTTTCAGCACAAGTCAGCAAAGTCTTTTCAATAAGTCTTTTCCTCTCCTTCCTCAGCAAGGCAAGCAGCAGGCCAGTCCTTCCAGCGTCTTCTTCTCCTTCTAGTTGGGCAGAGGTTCGTTGTGGGAAACAGGATTCTGATTTACAAGGAGCAGGGCTCCTACTTTTATACAGCATTTTCTTTGTTCTTGCAGGCCAGGGGGGCCTCTGCATAACTCCTTTCAGTCTCTGAACACTATGTTGGTGTACTCGGGTCTCTTCTTTCAGTGTGAGGGGCAGGCACATCAGACGCTCCACAGGAGGTGGAGCCAGCATTGTGTGGACAGGGGCAGCCAGGATTACCTTGTTGACAGTGCTTCTCCCTTCCTGGGCCAGGTGTCGGGCTGAGTCATCAGTCGCTCCCCAGGGGGCAGAGCCAGCATTGTGGTGGCAGAGCACAGCCCTATTCAGAGTCCAGGGGCACTCCCACCTCCCACCAAGGTGTAATCCTGGCATTCACCACCTGTCATCCCCCAGCCCTCTCAGAGCATGTCCTACCTTACACTTACAATGCACCCTGCCCTTGGGCCTACCATAGGGGTGACTAATATGAAGTTAAGGGAAGGTTTAGGGGCTGGCAAGTGTGTGCCCTTGCCCAACCAGCATGACAATACCAGACTGCACACAGGTTCTGCAATGGCAGACCCTAGACACATTTCAAAAGGCTTCCTTGGGTGGCGCAACCAGCGCTGCAGGCCCACCAGTGGTTGTCTGTGACTTTAATCTTGACCCAATGGTCTGCCTTCTTTCCCAATTCTTGGGGAGAAATTATTTAGATCTACCAAATGCTGATGTAATTTTTCATTAGTGCAATTGCTTAAAATATGTTCTTTCATAAACAAATTGTAAAGTCCATTGAAATCATGCACATTGTGTCAAGTTAAGCAACCATCTAGTGTTTTAACTAAGTAGTCTACTAAGTCAATCCAGGATTGACTTAGTAGACCCCATAATGTAATTCTATATTCCTTAGTTGTGAGTCCAAATATCTGAGTTATCTTTATGAGGTCTTAAGACCCAGCGTCTGCACCAGAAAGGGTCAGTAGTCTGTCTCTGCAGTTACCAGTGCACAGTTCCCAAAGGAGTGCCCCCCAGTGTGACTTCTTCACTTTTCTCACTTCACAAGCCCTCTCAAAGGCTGTGAACCATTTTGTGATACCATAATTCTCTTTATATTTAGGGACAATCCCTTTGGGGGTTTTAGGATCACAAGATTGCTCTTTATCCTTATTAAGTAAATGGCTGCCACCATTGATGGGTGCTAGGCCCATCTCTGCCCTCTGCTCTCTCTCTCTCTCTAGAGCCAGCTGTGAGAAAGTGCCATCTTTCTTGCATGGTATGCTCCCACTTTTTGCTGAATTGCTGATCTACTTGACTGAGTGTGCCCTGGGCTCCGGCCAATCAGGTTTCCAGGGCCTGTGTTCTTTTCCTAAAACTGTGTTGAAACTAAAACCCAATCGGCATCTCTGGCCACATTTCCGTCCCTGGGGGCCCTGTACCCTGACACACACACATCTCTGTGTGCCATGCCCATAAACACACTGCCCTGGCGTACATCAGTCACCCCTCTAGCTGGGTGCACTATGCCAGTGGTGTGGGCACAGGTGCATGTGCCCTGTGCCCCTACAGTACCCAGGGCCATTCCTGGGCACTGAAAGTGCAGTGATGCCATTAAGAGTATATGGTGCTGGGAGGTTGTCATTACGCCAGTGTGGGATTTAATGTAAAATGCACTACAGAGGGCATCTTAGAGATGCCACCTGAAACCTAACCACTCCCAGTGTCCTAACTGCATGGCTACCGAGGCTGCCACCAGCAGACATGTTTCTGGACCCCTGGGTCGATAGCTTGCCGCGCTCCGGGGCCTGAAACAATGCACATCCTGGGACGAGGTGCCAAGCCTCCTCCCCCAAGATGGGCAGGGGAAGCTTCACAGGCATGCAGCCTTTTGTGAGCTTCCCCAGGCCAATTGCTGTACTCAGCAACTGGCCCCCACCTGTTATGACCCCCACTCTGGTGGGAAGACAGGCGGGAAACCCTACATGAGGAAAGGGGATGTGCCAGCCTCTGCCAACCCCACCCCTCAGGTGGGAGAGGTGAGGTGAAGCGTTACTCCAGGCTCCCGCCATCTTGAGGATGGGGAGCCCTGCACAATCAGAGATAGGCCTCTGCCCCCCTCCCACTGGAGAGGAGCAGGAAATGGGGTGTACTCATCCCAGGACAGGGATCCATTGGTCCCTGCCCTTGCCCTACCTGTAACGCCCCTAAATTTAGCATTTAGGGGAACCCTTAACCTTCCTTCCTCAGATCCCGATTTGAACAAGAAACAAGAAGACCTGCCGTGCAGCTGCTAACAAGAGGACAACACTAACTGACTTTTCCCCAGCCCTACTGGCCTTTTGATCCTTGAACCTCTCCTGCTAAACCCCAGCGTCTCCTGCGGACAGCAACTTCGAAAACCCCGGAGGACCTGCTTGCCTTGCTCATCTAAAAGACTGGGACTCCCATGAGCAGTGGTTCTGCTCAAACAGCAACACCCATGGTGCCAGCCAGGAGCCTCGAATCCAGCACACTCTGCACCCGCCGAGCCCAGCCTCTGCCTGAGTGGACAAAGACCACGAGGTAGTCCCCCCTGCAATTGTGACCACGAATCTAGTGCCCAAGGACCCTCCTCGACGACCCTGACGATGCCTGCAGCCTCACAACAAGGAACCCCTCTAACCGCGACCAGCGAGGGTAAGATTTCCCGACACCAAAAGACACCCCTGCACCTGGCGCCCCACGTCCCCCTGTACCCAACTCCTGGATGTCTACCTATTTTGCAAGATCCCAACTTACCTCTCGAAGTGGTGGTCGCACCTGAAGAATCTCCATCCCGTCCCCGAGCCTGCAGCCTTTGTTCAACTTCCAGCTTTCCCATTGAATAACATTGAGCGCCCGACGGCTCAAAAGCACCCTGCACCCAGCCGCCCGAGTGCCCCAGGGAGTGCAACCTCTGTCCTAATCTACTTACCCCATTTGCCTTGAGCAAGTGACCAGGAGCCCAGCTCCCACAGCCGCATGGCCTACTTGCCAGCAGCCACCAACCAAAGGCCCTGCTGCCCATAGGCTAACATTGGGCCTAACTCTCTCTGCACCCGGCTGCCCCAGTGCCACTGAGGGTGCAACAACTGTACCTACCTGACCCTGGGAGACCACGGAGTCTGTGCCCAGTACCTTAACTCTGCCAGTCGAGTACTTAACCAAAAGCCGATAACTCACTTTTCTTCCATAGGGTAACATTGACTGGGATCACTTGAAAATTCTTCACTCTGCCAGTCGAGTACTTCACCAAAAGCCGATAATTCACTTTTCTTCCATAGGGTAACATTGACTGGGTTCACTTGCAGATTCTTTAAAGTGTGGAGTTTTGAAACTTTAAAATATTCATCTAAAATCAGCCGAACAACGAATTCCGAATTACTCACCTGTTATCAGGAGCGATACCAGTGCTGTATCTTTCAGCCCAGCACTGAACCTGAAAAGTAATTATAACCGTGATTTACTGTTATCTCAATTCACCAGAAAATCTTCTAAGTGTCCAATTTCTAAACTTACAAATATTCCTTAATCGCCTTTATGACTTAAACGCATTCTTTAAATTGTTTACAGGAGATACACCAGTGATGGATCCAGGATCCAACAAGGAGTAAGAAAAAGTAACGATAACATTACATACCTGCTAAGTGAATTTCCTCCCATAGGATAACATTGGTGATTCTATCTGAAAAAGTTTCAACTTTTAAAATCCAATAATATTCCTTAAAAATCACAATTGTAACCAAAACGCTTTTACTCAACTGTTTACGGGAGATGTCCCAGGACTGAATCTAGGATCCAGTCCTGTGGTTAGAAAAGTAATCCATAAAGTAATTGCATTTAACTAGAAATTCCCATTGAGCTCAATGTCACATTGTGTTTGAAAGTGTGTTGCCTATTGCAACAACTGTAACTATTGTATTCAAAAGACTATTGCCTATTTGAAAAGTATTTAACTAAAGTAACTCATTCTGAGAACGTATATTTTGATACCTATTGTTGGTTCTAAAATAAAAAAACTATATTTTTTTTATACCACCAATTGGCCTAGCGTTCAGTTCTTGAGTGTGTGAGACCATTTGCTGACTGAGTGTGTACAACAAATAATTTACACTGCCGTCTGATACTGCCTTACTGCTCGACCAAGCTACCACTTTAGAGATTAAGGTTATATCTAACTTTAGCCTCTGCCAAACCTCTGGGGACTGTGGAGTCTGTGCACACTATACCTTACTTTGGTCCAGTATATACAGAGCCACTTTCTTACACCTGTCCCCATCCATACCTCCAGCATCTTCAGGTCCTGTTCCAATTCCCTGATTGTTCCTTGTATATCCCTAAGCACACCAAAACTTTTTGAGCTACAGAACCCCCTGATTGTGGCTTTGAAGGCCTCTCATATAGTCTCCACACTGTCCACTGACCCTTTGTTTCTTAGGAAGAAGTTCTTTATCTCCTCCCCCAGTCCACTATGAAAAACCGCATCCAGCAGGGCATTAGGCTGCAACCTCCAGCTAGGCCTGGGCTTATCATATCCTGGAGGTATGAAAGAAAATGTTCTAGCAGGATGTACGACATCCCGAATAACCGATTCTAGGCCCCTTGAGAGCAGACAGTAGTCTAGGCGAGCCCATGTCCCAACATAAGTTGTAGAATGTGTGCATTCCTTAACCTGTAGGTGTGTGTGTAGCGCAAACTGTCTATTAAACCCCCCTCGTCCATTATTCCGTGTAATACTTCTTGAGTTATTATAATGATGCGTTGCAGTATTAGACCTATCCAGAGCCGGGTTAAGGGCTACGTTCAAATCACCTCCCAAATTATATGGGTGGATCCCACGTTTACAATTTTTCCCCAGATGTTAGTAAAAAACTCAGGAGTGTCTACATTAGGGCCATAACAATTTGCTATTGTGACCGAATCCCTGCCCAAACGCCCCCATGCTATGACATCTCTCCCTTGGGGATCCTCTGTCGCCCCTGCTAGTGCAAAAGGTGTCTGTTTTTTTATCAATATGGCTGTGCTGCGAGCATAAGAGGAGTAGGAGGAAAAAAGTCTGCTATCTACCCACTTGCTAGCAAATGTGATTGGAATTGTGGGTTAATGTGGGTCTCTTGAAGCAGAGCGATGTTTATCTGCTGCCTTTCTAGATAGGCTAGGATCTGTCTGCGTTTTCTCGGGTCACCTAGGCCCCTAATGTTCCAAGACATTACTCTCAGTAGGGACTTATACGCCAGGTCCACCATGCCTTCTTATAATGCAGTATCTGCTATATTTTGAAGCTGTACAGTGATGATTAGAGAGTTATAGTTCCAAAAGAAGTACTGTATGTTACGCTTTTCAAAGTATTCAGGAACCCATACCCCTATCCCCCTCCCACTGAAGCATCTCAATTATGCAGGTTGCATTCAACCCTCCCGCCTCCCTAGTGCCCAGTAAACAAACCATTACTTTGAACGTTTCTAGTCAATGACCAGAGTAAACCTGAAAGAAAAACAAAGGGGATGTCCCTTAAGGGGAAGTTCTGCTGGGTGGCCCACGGGTACCTCTCGCCGTTCACGGTTGTCTATGCTATCAATCAAGTCCCTGAATGGGCTTCGACGGTTTCTGGCTGCCTGTGGACTTTGTGTCCCATCCGAGGGTAGTTCTCGCCCCTATCTTCATGCGTCCCAGGTATATGGAATCATGTTGTGCGAACGTCCGCCGCGTCGCAGCAATGATGTCTATTACAATTGGCAAGAAAAGCAACCACCTGTCTTGATACCCATCAGTCTATGTTCGGTGAGTGTGTTATTGGAGAATCTTCTGGTGTGGAGGTTGCGATCTTTTGTCTCTTGAGCTGCTTTAGGAATTCTTCAACCTGTTGAGGCTTTGTGTAAAACGTTTGTTTACCTTGGTGCATGACCCGGAGTCGTGCTTGATAAAATAGGGCATAGTCAATTTGGGCTTGTCTTAGCTTTTGTTTTACAGGAAGGAATTTGCGCCGCTCTACTTGGACGTGTGTAGTGAATTCTGGGTACATGGGCAAGGGCGCCCCACCCCCCCCACGAAGTGTAGTTTTCTTATCTCTCGCCACCCTAAGGGCCACATCTCTGTGTCTGTAATTCAATAGGCGCACAATAATAGGTCTGGGCGTGCTTCCAGGGGGGTTGGTTTCGGCCCAAGGGATCGATGGGCCTTTTCGACAATGAAGTGAGATGAAAGGACTTCCGTCCCTACCACCGCCAGCAGTAGCATCTCGATGTATTCCTCCATTTTGCCTGTGTTGGTACTTTTTCTGGAATTCCCAGTACACAGATATTGTTCCTTCTACTTCTTGCCTCAATATCCTCATTCTTGGCAGCTTTAGTAGCTTGTCCATCTGCGTCACTGTGCTTTGGATGTGGGCCGTAGTGTCCTCAGCCTCTGAAATGCGCTGTTCAGTGTCTTTTATGCGCGACTCGTGACCATCGATTTTGTGAACTATCGTGTCCATGCACGAGGTCAGGGTATCCATGGTGTCTGCAATGTTCGCAAAGCACTGCCGCACCTCCAGAAGGATCGCGCTCATGTCTTCGCCCGGTGAGGATTGCGGTTCCTGCTGCGGCCCTTCAGCGCCATTGTCCACCTCTGCTGTCTGCTGACAAGTGTGTTTCTTCGTGTCGAAGGTGAGACGTGGTTGGCGCGCATCTGGTTTCCCCATCTTGGATATCTTAGTGATGAAAAAGATGTGAGGCTTATGGGGAAGGCGATAGCAGGAGGAGGGGCATCCCCGAGCAACCCCCCAAGAACTGTAATTACTCTTTAACTGTGTTAATGAAGTAGAGCGCGACCATCCAGCGCTTCAGAATAGGCACATCACCAAACCTATGACAAGGACAGCATGCCCCGCTCCACCGTTTTTGGGGTTTGTCGTAGTGTCTTATGGTAGTGTTACTGCAAGCGGTGTGTCTCCCCTGGCTAATCGATTTATCTCTAATATGTCAGCTGAAACCTCTGCTCCCGCTGCACGGTCTACACTTCAAGGCATTACAGCATTACTGATAGGTAGAGTCGCGTGTGCACCAATTTCTGCAGTGCCCGAATCAATTCTTTCCGTGGGACGCTGTGCACCTCACTTTTGACCCATGACTGCCGCTTCTGCAGACTGTTTACGTGGGAGTGTTTCCGCTTATGGCTGACCCGCCATCCGTGCGGTGTTTAGAGCTGGTGCTGCACCCTCTCTAAAGTCTGCTCTCAGCTACGTTAGTGCAAATAATCCAGGTAGTTGCCTGATATGCCAATGTGCGTCCCAGTGATGGGATATAAATGCGCTGCTTCGGAGGCACTCACCACCGCCATTACAGCACGCCGGCCTGCATACCTTGTGGGAACCGAGGTGGTTGCGTGCGCGTCTTTTCCCGGCAGCAGTTCCAAGTCGTTCAGGGGCGCATCACGGTCTCGCCTGTTCTATGGTGATAGCTGCTGCATTCCGCCCCGGACGTCCTCGAAACTTACGTCGCTTGTTCCCCAGGCGTTGGGCTCTACCTGCCGATGATACTTTGGGCAAGTCTCGTCGTCAGGACAAGATAATTGTAGGATATCGGCGCCAGACTGCGGGAGCCTAACATGATGGCCGCCATTCCGCTCGTGCGCCACCTAGCGCCCCCCAGCTGTTAATTCCTTCTTCCTTTCTTGTAGTTTCTTCTGGTTTGAGAATGAAAGGTTCAGGGGTGCCCCTAAATACTAGATTTAGGGGTGTTACAGGTAGGTAAAAAGGTTGAGACCAATGGTCCCTTCCCTGAGGTAGGTACACCCTCTATTATGCCACCTTCCAGTATGAGGGGGGCATACGCCTTTCCCTGGTTGACTGAGTCCACCCATCTGCAAGACGGCGGGGACTGATAGTTGTGCTTCACCTCGACTCCCCCCACCTGAGGGGTAGGGTTGGCAGAGGTGGGCACACCTCTCTTCCACACTTGTTTTTTTCTGCCGGTTCTCCTGCCCAAATTGGGCTTCAGAACCAGTGGGGACTAGTTGCTGAAAGCAGCAAGTGGCCTGTGGGAGCTCACAAAGGTGGCAAACCTTTGAGGCTTCCCCTTCGTGGACCGTGCCCATCCTGGGGGAAGAGGCTTGGCTCCTCATCCCAGGTTGTGAATTGTTCCAGGCCCCGAGAGCAGCAGGCTCTCGACCCAGGGGTCCAGAAGCATGTCTGAAAGCAGCCACTCAGCCTGGACTCTAATGGTAGGTTAGTTTTCAGGGGGCATCTCTACGATGCCCTCTCAGTGCATTTTTCATTGAGTCCCACACTGGCATCAATGTGGAGTTAATTTCATGAGAAGTTTGAAACCAAACTTCTCAGTTTTCAGTGTAGCCATTATGGTGCTGTGGAGTGGGGCCCAGTTGCTGGGAGCAGCAAATGGCTGGGTTAGCTCACATAGGTGGCAAGCCTTTGAAGCTTCCCATGCATGAACCCCACCCTTCCTGAGGGAGAAGGCTTGGCACCTCTGCACAGGATGTGCTTTGTTCCAGGACCCCGAAAGTGGGAGGCTCTTGACCCTGGGGTCCAAAAACATGTCTGGGGGTGGAAGCTGGTGAGCAGTCAGTCAGCCAAGACACTAGTTTTAGCTTGTTTTTCAGGGGACATCTATAAGATGCACTCTTGAGTGCATCGGGCATTAAATCCCACTCTGGCATCCGCATGGGTTTAATGTGCTCAGAAGTTTGCTACCAAACGTCCCAGGATTCAGTAAAGCCATTTTGGTGCCGTGGGGATCGTAATGACAAACTCTCATATCATATACTCTTTTAGGCTTTACCTCACTTACAATGTCTACAAATAGACAGACACTGTAGGGGTACAGGGCTCATGTACCTGTACCCGCACCAATGGTATAGTGCACCCTACTAGAGGGGTGGCTTACGTTTATCAGAGGCAGTGAGTTGTAGGCATGGCACACAGGGGCCTCCCGGTTTCCGGCAACAGTGGGTAGGTCCGCGGGTGTTTTGCTATTAAGCAAACGACACAAGGGAATTCCATGTGTCTTACCTGCAGGAGACTGATGCTGTAAATCACCGACCCGGTTAGGGCTGGTCATGTCTTACCAGGTACTACACAGAGTATTGTTTAGGTTGGTTTATCAGGATAATATCACCAGACAAACCACCCTTGTGTAGATAGATCCGATTTTTTTAGGTCCTGACGAATCGCCGCTAGATCACATGACGATTAGGCAAGAAACATGTTGACCACATAACATAGTGCTGAATCTGAGACATTACCTCAGAAGTGCGCCTTTCATCTTTTAACCATGTTGGAAGGCCTGTTGATGAAAACGGTTTTCTTTGGTACTTCCATTTCCTGTTTTAACCTTCCTTCGGGTCACTCCCCTTCACTCACTCCATCTACACTGTTTAGGCCCCTTACCTCTCATGGCACCAAACAGGAATAAAAAATCTCTGCCAAAGGCCCCTTATAGGGAGCCCGTTGGGTATTGGAGCGCCGACTTGAAGAGACCCACGCCCTGTGATGAAGCATGACACCACTCCCTGTGATGCAGCATGACACCCAGCTGGGTGTGTGAGGGCCCTAATTCCAACAGGAGGAACCCCCGTTCCGCCTGTAATTCATGACCACAAAGTCCTGCCCGCCCCACTCCCCTCTCCCCATCAGTTCGGAATTGCATACTCTTTGTATTCACACAGGGATGTGTGTCATGTAGACTCCAAGTTTCTCTGCACCAAAAACGTGTAGCCTGCACTGGCGGTGGGTGTGTGGAGGGGGGTGGTGGGGTGGGTTGGGGGCCGTTAGTGTGTGTGTGGGTGTTAGTGTGTCTGTGGGTGTTGGTGACTGTGTGGGTGTTAGTGTTAAGGTCCAGGACCTCTACGGGTGACACAATGTGCTGCAGCTCGTAGAGACCTTCCCTGGTCACAGGGCCCTTGGTACCTATGGTACCTTTTATAATGGACTTACATATGACCAGATAGTTGCCAATTTGATTGCAATAGTACAGTTTTGGTGAAACAATATAAGCCCTTGGTACCTGGTTGGCAGGAACCCAGGGAACACTTAGTCAAAGAGCATCAACATCAGGCAAAAAGTGGGGGCCACCCATGCAAAAAGGGGCACTTTACTACAACTGGCCTTCCAACCAGAACAATGCAGCCTCTTTTTGCAGTAACCGATCTCCATAGAAGCCTGTTGCGCTCGCAATGCTGTTTTGCACCTGGCTGCACTCGTGCCACTGGTGGTGGTCTGTTGGTACTGCCTTGAAACTTGGCCACCAGTGACCTTAACTCAAGGAGATTGGTCTTGTAGGTCTCTGTACTATACCTGTTAGCAGAACTTGTTCTTCCTTCTATAGGATAAATTGCAGAACTGAGAATTTGTACCAAGTGTCCGCCTTTTAAAGTGAAAAGAATTTATATTGAAAATGTACTTACCTGAATGATTTTTTTCTGAGGCCTGAACATATATAAAGATACTGGCTATTGTTATAAATTGGTGTGGATCTCCTCCTTGAGTCGTGTTGTTTATTGATCAATGTGTGAATTTGCAAATGTCTTGCCCTCTGTGTTAATCCTAAGGCTGCTCGACCACACCACTCCCTAATGGAGTATTTTGGGATTACAAAGGAAGCCCCTATCCGCCAGACTCGTTACACGATATATCAGATTCTTGATATCCTACATAGAGAGCCAGCTTTCTACAACATGGCACCAAATTGTCAATCCCACACCCAGAAAAAGAGATAAAGACTAAAGCCAATTTTGGACCCAACCGCTAGATGACAGTTGTACCTTTTATAAGGGACTAACATATGGCCGGAGAGGTGCCAACTGGGGGTTCAAGGTACAGTTTTGATTAACGAACACAGGCCCTGGGAACCTAATTGGCAGGGACCCAGAGCACATCAAGTCTAAGTGCACCTGTAGTCTGGCAAAAAGGGGGGGGGTTACGGCAACAGAAACCCAGCTTCCTACATAGATGTACTCCATTTCTTTGCCATTAAATTCAAATGTCCTCTGGTTACGTCTGTTGAAATGAAATTCCCCCCATCTTAGGAGCAGTTGTGAGAGATTGGTCAATGAAGCTGGCAAGCCATGGGTTTCCAGAGAATCATATGTCTTAACACTGGCTTGGCTGTCGCTAAGATTTGGTAACAGATAACTTCTCTAGTCTTGTCCAGTTGTATGCCGTAATTTCGCTACTATTGGATCAAATAACAGTTCCCACTTCAAATAAAGGCTGAAGTAAAGTTAGTAATTCCAGATGTTTATAGACTTTGAACATGAAGGCCCCATTACTGTGTCAGCAGTATGAAGAAGATTTGTCTGGATTTGGAATGATCTTCAACAATAACTGTATCTCTGGCCATTAACTATCAACCTGTTACATCATTGGTGGCACCTGAGAAACAGACTCTTCACCCTGAAGAAGACACTTCTTTGAAGTCCACCTTTGAGGTATGCTGTTTAAATTCCCCCATCTTTGAAATACAGCTGTAGGTGGAATGTTTCTGAAAGGTGCTTAGCAATTCTGTTTATTATAGATAAGACTACAGTGTCTTATGGTGGTGTCACAAAAAAGCAGAGAAGGCTCAACCAGTAAAATCATATGATACACTTCTCCCCCTGTGCATGGCAGTTTGGGTGGGAGAGGACAGCTTAGAAGATGGTTTGAGTCCTCTGTAGAACTGCCAGAGAAAAAATGGTATCTGTTCTCATGATCCATCGAGCTCCCAGACTCTTGTGCTGAAAGTCGGTTCTCAGTGTTGTCCTTTTTTTGGTTTTCAGGTCGCTTATAGATGTGACAGCCTCTCCAAAGTCACAGGCAGATACCCCTGATCAAGAAACTGAGGCCATAAAGGAGCCCAAATCAGAGTCTGCTAACAGTGCTGCTGTTTCGTCCACCACAGAGTCCGTGGAAGAGCCTCCTTGGTACAAATACTCAGGTAATATCTACAGCCATCCTTATTTATTTATTTATTCAAAGTTTTATATAGCGCGAACAAGATCTTTACGGATATCAGAGCGCTTCACAGAGACAGGGGTAGGGGCAGCAGGAATGGACAGAGATAATGGGAGCAATATAATAGTCACTAACATAATAGGATAACAGTAACGTGCAGAAAACATAGCAATATACAATCGGGTAAACAAGTAATATAAGACTGCACAAGTCATTGATCCCACTACAGAAGGGTTCAGGTAAACCTTGGATGTGTGGATGGCTTATATCAATTTCTTAGGATAGAGAGAACACTGGGTGGGGGCATCGGGAGGTTGATTCAATAATCCAAAGTGTGTCATATATTGGTCGGTAGTAAGAGAGTAGCGTAGTGGTGTCACCATCAAGTAGGAGTATAGTGCCAAGGACAAGGTGATCAGTGATACAAAGCGATGCAGAGTCCCTGATCCAACACCTATAAATTCAGGAGATCTTGGCCAGAAGGATGGTTTTCACCTCTTTCTTGAAGTGTGCAGTGGAGGAGATAAGCCTGGTTTCAGGAGGGAGCGCATTCCAGATCCTGGGTGCCATTCCTGAGAAGGAGCGCTTGTATGTTTTTTCTTTCCGGAATCTACGAGGTTTCAGGAGTAGATTTTTTGTACTTCTATTGGATCTCGAACCTCCTGATATAGACAACTTTTGAGCCAGGTAGTTGGGTGCATTGTGGTGCACGGCCGAGTGTGTCATAACTGCAATTTTTAGCTGTATTCTGGCTTCAAAAGGCAGCCATTTTAGGGACTTTAAGTCTGGGGATATATGCAAATGTTTTCTTGAGCCAGTAATGAGTCTCGCGGCAGCGTTCAAGGAGGCTCTTAGGGGTGCTGTTGTGGATAGCGGGAGTCCGCTGAGGGCCACAATTCCGTAGTCTATGCGAGGAATGACTAAAGCTTGTACAGCAGTTTGGAAGTCTTCGGCAGGGAGGGAGGGTTTAATTTTCCTCAGTGTGTTGATTTGGAAATTAGCTCCTTTTGTGGCTTTGCTAACGTGCTGCTGCATGTTGAGCTTGGCGTCGAGTGTGATGCCTAGGGATTTCGCAGAGTCCACGATGGTAGGTTGGACATTGAGTGCTGTTAGGTTATTGAGCCAGGTTTGGGTGGTGGAAATTTTCGCCGGGGGTGAGATGAGTAGGAACTCAGTTTTCAGAGCATTTAGTTTGAGGTGATTATCGGCCAGCCAAGATTGAGTGTTAATAAGTGTGGAATTCAGAAGTTTGATATCTTCCGGGGATTGTAGCTTTAGGTAAAGTTGTGTGTCGTCGGCGTACACATGGACATTGGATGCTTGGAGCAAGGTGGCGAGCGGTTCCATGACGAGGTTGAACAGTGTGGGGGAGAGGGGGGATCCTTGTGGAACACCTAGATCTGCAGGCACAGGTGTAGATAGCACATTGTCGATCTTGAACTTCTGAGACCGGTTATGAAGGAAGGACGAAAACCATTTGAGAACAGTTCCCGATAGACCCATTCTAGTGCTTAGCAGCTCCAGTAAGTTCTCATGTTTGACCGTGTCAAATGCTGAAGAGAGGTCAAGAGGGATGAGGAGGCAAGACTCATTGCGATCAAGGATTTGGAGGGCGTCATCAATTATGTGTGTCATAGCTGTTTCCGTGCTATGTTTCGCTCGGAAGCCTGATTGATGAGGGTTGAGGAGGTCAAATTGGTCAATGTGTTTTGTTAGTTGAAGTTGGACACATTTCTCCAGCAGTTTGGCCAGGGTGGGGATATTGGTGATGGGACGGTAATTGTTTAGGTCAGACGGGTCAGCTGTAGGTTTCTTGAGTATAGGCGTGACTTGCCCCACCTTGAGGGAGTCTGGAATGAGACCTTGTTGAAGGGAGCTGTTGATGATTTTGGTCCAAAGAGGGAGGAGCAAGGGGATGAAGTCTTTTACAGCATTAGCCGGTAGGGGGTCTATGAGGTGATTAGAGGGCTTCAAGGTGCAGAGCAGTTTGTGTATTGCTTCCTCCGAGTAGGTGTCGAAGTACAGCCATGATGCCTTGTTTTTAGGTTGGGTGTTAGACATTCTGGTGTGGTTGGGGAATCGGCTTACATCCATGATGAGGTCATTTCTTATGTTGTCAGTCTTTAGCTTAAAGAAAGCAGAGAAGGCTTCACAGTGTGGGGTGTCACTTGTTGTGCTGTTTGATTGTAAGGGTTGTGTCTTTGTTTGAGTCTTGATTAGTTCGAACAGCTTTCTTGGCCTGTTTTTTGCTTGGTCCAACTGGCGACTAAAGTAGTCCGACTTTGTGCGCTTTATTTTCCTGAAGTAGGCATTTCTCTTGTTCTTAAGCGTTTTGAGATGCAGTGATGAAGGGTCAGATCTCAAGGTACGCTCTGCCATTCGCATAGTACGCCTGTCGTCATTGAGTCTGCCGTCATACCAGGGGTTAGAAGTTTTGGTGGAGACTCTTCAGTTGCAATGGGGCGACTTCATTGACTATTGTATTCATAGAGTCAAGGTAGTGGTCGGTCAGTGTTTGAACATCCGAGGCACCTGAAGGGGGAAGGAGGAGATTGCCGATGTGGGGAGGCAGGGTAGTGGGGTTAAGGTTCTTCATGTCCCTTTTCCAGGTTTTGGATTTGGTTGGTTGAGCCGGGTTAGGTTTAACTTTTTCGTTGATAAAGAAGGAGATAATGTGGTGATCTGACCAGTCGCAGGGTTGGATCGCCTCCAGTTGGGTAGAGTCCTCTTTGGCGATGATGAGATCGAGTATCGAGCCTTTGTCGTGTGTTGGTCTATCGCATATTTGGGTACGGTCAAGCGCATTAAGGAAAGTTTTGAGACTATTCACCACTGTGTCTTTCTGATCGTTCCAGTGGAGATTGAAGTCACCCAGGTAGACTTGGGTGGTCTGCCGACCGGCATTGGATGTGATCGTGTCCATGAGTTGTTGGGTGAATATGAGGTTGTCACCAGGCGGGTGATAGATGAGATGTAAAGCACAAACTTGTTTGCCCTCGCTGGTGATGTCGAGGCAGAGGAGTTCACAGGAAGTAAGGGAGGGGGAGGTGGCTTTAGTAACGGAGAGGTTGCTCCTAAAAATGCATGCAATACCCCCGCCTGTCTTGCGAGGCCTGTCCAGTCTAATGATGTGATAATTGGGGGGGACTAGTATGTCCATAATCGGGGTGGAGGCTTCAGTAAGCCACGTTTCAGTCAGAATGGCTAGGTCCAGATCCATTGCGTCGACGAGATCAGCGATGTCGGAGGAGTGTCTCTGGGCCGATCTGCAGTTGAGTAGGATGCATTTGAGTTTGGGAGTGAGAAGGGTGGTCGAGCCTTCTAGTGTGAGGGGGACTTGCTGTTCAATCATTAGTCATCTCTCGACTGGAATACGGTTGCTCCACCCTCTCTGGCTTACCTAAGATCTCGCTGGCTCCCTTAAAAGCCTGCCTCAACGCAGCCGCCAGACTACTTACAGGCTCAAAAAAAATCGATCACATCACTCCTCACTTGAAAGCGTTAAACTGGCTCCCCTTCGAGGCGAGGATCCACTTCAAGCTGGCATGCATCACGCACAAGGCCCTTCACTCTAAATCCCCTGCGTATCTTGCTCAGAAGCTTGTGCTATCTGGTGGAAACAGACACTCAAGATCGACCAAGGCCCTCCTACTCCGGCCTGCATGCTTTAGGAAAATAACAACCTACAATAGGGCTTTCACTGGAGCTGCACCAAGAATATGGAACTCCCTCCCTCCTGACATTAGAAAAATCCCTTCCTTTGCTCGCTTCAAAAAGGAGGCCAAGTCCTTTCTCATGGGTAAATTCCTTGGCTAAACTCATTCAGTCAGCCACCTGAGAGAATGTTGCCCTATCCTGCGCCATTGCACACCACTGTATTTGACTTTTTGTATTATTTGTATTATATTCATTGTACTTTACTTATCCTTGTTGTATAGCTTCTCACATCCCCCAGGTACAGTACCCTCTGCTACCCTGTCCCACCTTAATCCCATGACTCTCTGTAAGCCCTCCTTTGTACCTAGTTTTCATCGTTTATCGTGTGATATGTCCCTGTATTATTCTACTGTATCTGTAAAGCGCTCTGATACCCTCACGGGTCATGTTCGCGCTCTATAAAACCTTAAAATAAATAAATAATAAATAAACTTTTCTGAGGTTGTTAGGGACTCTGTTGCTAAAGGTTGGGAGCCTCAGAGGATTTGTGAGAATTGTGGGTATGGGGATGTGTGTGTTGGATATGTGTTTAACCGGACCTGGGCCATAAGAGCGTAGGAGGGAGCATAGGTCGCGGTCTGACAGTGAGATGAGGACACGACGGAGGCGGTGGGAGTTATTGCGAACGGGGATAGTCGGCCAGCGCGGGGGTCGTTGGAAGCGAGAGTATGTAGGGAGGGTGCGTCGTTTATAGGGTAGTGGGATGGTGGAAGGTAGACTGGGCTGTGAGAAGAGAAGGTCTTTGATTGCGTGGAGATCTTTTTTGACTTGTAGGAGATCCTCTTTGACTTGTTGGAGGGTGAATAGAGTCAGGTCAGGAGGTGGATTGGAGATGGGGTTGATGGTGAGAGCCATTGGTGAATGGTTGAGTAGTGGGCAGGAAAGCGCGCAGGGTATCGAGGGGGGGGGATATGCTAGCATTGTTGGAAGGTTCTACGGTGATAATGAGTGGGATGGCATTCAAAGTGTGGGCGGGTTTGTGGGCGAGGGGTGTGGGTGAAGTAGGGGGAGGGTGGGAGGCATAGGTAGTGACGATAGTGGGAGACGGTGCCGGTGAGTTGAAGAGTGAGTGAAGGCTGAAGACAGTGGGGTAGACAGGAAGGTAGTGGGGCTGAGAATAGGAGGGGAGAGAGGGGGGATGTTAAGGTAAGGGAGGCGGTATGTTCTGTGGGACTGGTTGGGAGGATGAGAGTGTCATGAGTGAGAGTGGGGAGGGAGCTGGGGAGGGAGAGGGATCTGCCGTGGGGGGGATGGAAGGGGGGGGGATAAGCTCCGGACGGTGGTTTGTTCAGATGGTGGCGTGTTGTGGGTGGGAGTTGTTATGTCAGGGGGGAAAGGGATGGGAGAGGTACGAGTGGGGGTCAAAGGGGTAGTGTTAGAGGGGCGGTTAGTGTATGAGATGGAGAGATTTGTGACTGCGCTTGGGGAGTGTGGGGCGGTAACAGCAGGTGGGCCATTGACTAGGGTGCTGGGGGTAGAGGTGAGGTGCGTGTGGATCCGACGCTGAGCTATGTTAGAAGTGTTGTGGGTGGGGGCTGCGACGTCAGGGGTGATAGTGCTGGTGGAGTTCTGGGTGGAGGTCCGCAGCTTGGAAAGGTGCTCTTTGAACTTGGGGAACAGGTTGTCTAGTAGTTCCAGGTTCTTGTCCGTGGATTGAGTTAGGACAATCCCGTTATTGTAGATAGTAATGGTAGTTCTGCCAGGGAAAAGTTAGGAAGGTGTGATAGAGAGAGTTAGGCCATTATAGGGCATATACTGTCCATTATAGGGCATATACTGTCACAGTAACCAATTCTAACAAAAGATCATGTAATTAAATGATTCCGGTTGTCCAATATATGGCAGTGTCCTGATGTCAGTATTATGGTAAATTATGCTAAAAGGGAAATTTAGTTTTGGTGATTTTCTTTTCCAAAAAAACTCTAGCTTTATTTAGTATGTATGGCTAAGACAATTGTACTGCACAATTTTTAAGAGAGAATGTTCTTAAGTCTGATATGCCTTGTAAATATAGGTGGTTACTTTGTATGGTTTTACACCAGGAGTCATTACTTCATGTTAAATACATCTGAAATGTTTACAGTTTACATCTTAAATGCCTTTGCTTTGGATCATTAAAGGTAAGGTTAAGATCATATGCGCTTTTCATTTTTTAAACTAAATTTATAATTTATGTAAAAAAAAATTTACATAAAAATTCTAAAAAGTAATGCATTAAATTAAAATATTTACTATATTGATGAGAAAATGTGAGTAAAATTGTAAAACCCATTACCCACAAATTATTAGCCATCTCTGAACTCTAAGCAACCCATTCATAACTAAAAAAACATTTAAAACCTTATACACAAACACTCCCCCAAATCCTAAATCTTTATTTTAACACTGAAATTATTCCCATCAATAAAACCCTAAAATTACATTATGACCTTTGCATTACCTATCCCTAAACACCAATAATCCATTAATCCATAAAAACCCATCCCTGAAAACTTGAGCATTAAAGCCTTTTAACCTAGCTCTAACTAGAATTCTAGATCTCCCCTCTGAGCCCTCTACCCATTCGCACACCTGAAACCCGAAAACCCAATCTACACACTACACACACAAATATGCAGGAAACCCCAAATGTATATATGTATATATATATATATATATGTATTTAATTAGATCTACTATACTTTTAATAAAAATATCAAAATAATTGCATATTTTGAATACTACTTTGGTATATTTTGAATGCAACCTATTTTTTTTTAATATTTAGTCAACTTTGCATTAACTTAAGTGCCATTACATCTATAGGGAAACTGCATTTAATTCAGACTCTATACCACTAAATGCACATAACTATAAAAATGTGTATATGCACGCCTGCACAGTTTTATATACATATATACTGTACAGGTTAGGTGCAATTTAGCATTCTTAAAGTAACTTAGCTTTGAAGTAAAAGACTGCGAGGTGCAGATACACATTTTTACTTGTGATGTAATGATTCCTGATGTAACACCCCTGGAGTGATAACTTCCAGTGTAAGGTCTGTAAAGTAACGCTGGCCTACCATGTCTGGTACCTGTTTTTATTTTACAGCAGTGATGGGAGTAGGTAATAGACTATGTAAAACAAAAAATCTCAATACTAGATATTGTAAAAATTATAAAATAATGTATAGTACTTAGTTTAGAATAGATGGGATCTGTGTAGTATAAGTTATTGCAAGTACGCTCCATCATCTTTTGGAGAAAATTAACATTGCCCTGACATTTGCTTACTCAAAGGAGCATTGAATGCATTTAACTCAAGGCAGCCATGGTACTATTTGCAATCGAGCCTGGTCTAGAAATACTAGGCTGCTAACTGTATAAGTACTTCACAGTATATTCCTGTCTTGTCACAGTATACTTTTTGTGCCCCACAATCTCCCTCTGTAAGCTTAATACACTTATCCTGGTCTGTAGGTGCTCTTCTGCTTCACCGCTGTGTATCTTTTTTGAGTGAAAGGAATGTTCGAGGCATATGAGCTGGCCACCTAGTGTTGGGCCCGGATGTTTGCAGTTTGCTGGTCTGTAGGTGCTCTTCTGCTTCACCGCTGTGTATCTTTTTTGAGTGAAAGGAATGTTCGAGGCATATGAGCTGCAGATTACACACTATGCATAGATGGCCACCTAGTGTTGGGCCCGGATGTTTGCAGTTTGCTTTGTTGTTGAAAAGTCTTTGGAAGTCACGGGATAGGTGACTCCTTCTTTGGATGATACTGCGCATGAGCATCGGCTCCATCACGGGATAGGTGACTCCTTCTTTGGATGATACTGCGCATGAGCATCGGCTCCATCCCCAGGTTGTTTTTTTCCGCCACCGGGCTCGGATGTGTTTCCAGCGCTCCGTGTTGGAACTGATTTCCTTCGGTGCGCAATCCTCACCAACTTACAGAAATTAAGTTTCAAACGCTTTTCCAGTCAACGCTACACCTCAACACCGAATACGTCGACGGCCTTCGGGCCTAACTAGGCCTCGACTCCAGCTCATGGAAAGGACGCCATTCAAAAAGTGTCCTCAATGTGGGTTGAAGTTTCCCCACACCGACCTTCATGAAGTGTGTAACCTTTGCCTCTCCCCGGAGCACGAGGCCAAAGACTGTTCCGCTTGTGCCTCTTTCTGCTCCAAAAGGACTACCCGGGACTGAAGAGCGAGGAAAACAATAGCTCGATCTTCAGCTTCGATTCCGGACGACATCTTTGAAGAAGGCATCAAAGTTCCAGAACAACACTGCGTCGACAGCAATTCCGAGGCAGAAGACCCCAAAGTCAAGGACATCACTCCAGCACAGCGGGTCGTAAGTAAGACCGTCGACCCGACCCTTCCTCGACACACCCAAAGAAGGCCCCCCTCACACCCTCGTGCTCGGGTGCACACCGATACACTGATTCTACTGCCCCACCTTCGGGCCCGGCTGAGAAGCTAATTAAGCCTTCAGGCGACCCGGGCTCGAGTCGGCCTTCGCACGGTGCCGGCGCACACTTATCGCCACCGAACAAGACAACTTCACCGGCTACGCCGACATCCAAACCATCGGCGCCGAAACATACCACTACTCCTTCGGTACCGAAATCCAGGTCGGAACCAAGCAAACCCGCTTCGGATTCGAAAAAAACACCGGAACCGAAGAAACCATCGGATCCAAAAAATATACCGGAGCCGAAAAAATCCTCTGAACCGAAAAAAGCTGGAAAAGACTCCTGCTTTTCCGGTTAAAGACATTGCCAAAAAACCAAAACAAACCACTTCGGTGCCGACCCCTTCCTCCGCACCAAAAGATCGGCCTACTGCACTTTATCCAGACCCTGCTCAAAAGACTCTAGCTAAAGATCCAATCACTAGACAGCTAATTTTGGCTTCAAAAAAGCGACCACTGGACACACCAGCTCCAGCCCCGCATTCAAAGGAGGACATGGCTACCCTCTCCCTTAAGACTGCCTTCCCCTTCTCTTTCACCTGTACCATCTGTAGGAGAGTGGGGTCTGCAATCCTATGGTCACCCCAGATTTTTGCTTTTTGCTTCACTGGTTTACGACTTTCCCTGGCTGTGGGCCTGCTAATCAGACCCACAGCCTAGCTGTTCTCTCTCTAAATTGACAACCATGTACTTTAGGTGCATTTACCAATTGGTACTGGGCCACCTTATCAGTCCCTGTACAGTGTACCTTAGGTGCCAAGGGCATAGGTGTACCCAGGGCCTACCAGGGGCTGAAGCATGTATTATGCCACCCCTGGCTGGCCATCTAAAGAGACACAACTGGCTGGTAAGACATCTGGGGCAAGGTGGTGTAATCACCCTTTGCTGTAGATATAGTATACCTATATCTAACCCTAAAATGGACACATATATTCCTATCAGTCACTCCTATGGCAGGCCTTATCAATCCTGAAGGCAGAGTGCTTGGAATTATGTGAGATGGTGCTCTAGCATGAGCTGAGCCCGTTTGCAGCTTGCGGAACCAAGTCCTAATAGCTGTTCCATGATAACGCTATACCATATAATCTTAAGTGCATTATCAACCTCGCGGTTAAATGCTAACTCTGGTATAACATTATCAAAACATGTCGAGTAAGGGGTCATACGAATTGGAATACTACCCCCTCGCCAATTCTGGCGACGGGGGTAGCATTCCACCCTTCTAGAGGGACACGACCGGTATGTAACTGAGAACCCCGGCTAAAGTTAACTCGAGCCTTGGCATCACAAAATGGATGCTGCCACCACAGACACAAGTCTGACCTCCTGCTGCTGGGAGTCCTTCCAGCGAGGGCGGCTTGGACAAAGGGTTTCCTGCCTTGGGAGGTGCTAGCACCACCCCAGACAGGACTTTGTGTATTGGGTAGGGTAGGCTTGAAAGGAATGAGACATGCCCGGGGCACACAAGGTGTCCTGTGCATACACCGGTTCCAACCAGTTGCTGGGGCATCCCTGCCCCAGCTCTGGCGGGAAGCTGGACAAAGGATAGGGGGTGTAACCACCCCCCTTCCTGGTCCCACCCAGGGGAGGGACCTAGTCAGTAGTGCAGCCCCCTTTAGCAGGATAAAGGTAGGAGCTGGTCCTATTCCAGATTAGATTAATCCTGAACTACTCTACAAGAAGAAACTCTGGACTTCGACGTTCTGCTCCACAGAAGACTGAAGAAATCTCCCTTGTGGGCAAGGAGTGTCCACCCTGCATCCGCAGGCACCATCAAGCGTCCAGCGGCTTCACTTTGTCGTCTTCCCTCGAGGATCCAGACTTCAGAGCCCGACGAGACCCGGATTCCCAGACCTCTCCGACCTCAACTCACATCTACAGCAAAGCTGAGACCCGTGGGTGCGACGGGACACGTGGGACCGGCCATCTTGAATGAACCTGCACTTCGCTTCCAGCACGACTCCCGATGTAAACTCGACCAAGTGATTTGGGGACTGAGAAGCCCCAGCCCCGAGCAGCCCCTGCACCGAAGATCAGCCCTCCAGCATCCACGAGATCTGTGTGGGGCCCTTCTGCTTGTTTGCTGCTCGACGCGTTGTCTGGTCACTTGCCGGCTGGCTAGTGGCCTCCTAGACGACGAACCTTTGAATCTTTGCTGCTGGTCTGGTTTCTCCAGACTGGCCCTTGCTCCCTTCCAAAAGAGGGGCACCCCGGACTCTCCTAGTCAGCACCAGACGCTTTCTCCACTCACCGCGTGGGTTGCCTTTGCCAAGGCCTGTTGATGCCGATTCCGGATCCAACACCGCCGACAGCGAGAGCCTGCGTGGGACAGCTCGTGCCTCCATCCTGGTCGTCGAATACACCTCCTGGTCCACGTGGCTGCAGAGTCAAGCGTCCACTCTTCACCTGATCGCGACGTCGACATCTGGTTCCTTCCTCGTTCCACTGCAGTCACTGGCTAGTGACTGTGAACATTGTCCCCTCTGCTTTCAGGTCTCCTTCTTCACCAATCCACCCTTGGATTGCACCGGACATTTTCCTCCTGGTCGCCTGCAGCATCTTTTCTTTTAGGCTCCATAGACTTCAACGCGAGAACCCGACGCACTTTGACACCTGTGCACCCGCAGCCCGTGGGTGAGGTAACAAGAGCATTTCGGTGCTCAAGGGTAGTTTAACTGTCCTAGTGTCCAGTTCCACAGTCGTTGTAGTCCTATCTAGTCAGGATTGTCAGTACTCACCTTTTACTTGAACTGTACTGTCCATAGACGTTGTTACGCATCTCGCGTGTGAGTTCACACTCTGCACACGCGTCCCGTGTGTAGGAAGGTGGATATCTGACTATGGTTGCCCCCAACTTTTTGCCTGATGTTTTGCTGGTTTTTCGACTTAGTTGACCTGGGGCCCTGCTATTCAGGACCCCAGGCCCACTGCTCTCTCTGTAAAATGGATTCCATGTACCCTAGGTACATACCTAATTGGATACTGAGTCACCTTATCAGCCCCTGTACAGTGTACCTTAGGTACCCAGGGCATAGGTGCACACAGGGCCTACCAGGGGCTGCAGCATGTATTATGCCACCCCTGGATGGCCATCCAAAACAGACACAACTGGCTGCTTGACAGCTGGGGCAAGGTGGTGTAATCACCCCTGCTTTAGATATAGTATACCTATATCTAAACCTAAAATGAGCACACAGATCTCCTATCAGTCACTCCTATGGCAGGCCTTAACAATCCTGAAGGCAGAGTGCTTGGAATCGTGTGAGATGGTGCTCTGGCATGAGCTGAGCCTGTCTGCGGCCTTCGGGATCTATCCCTTAGCCGTTTCCATGATAGCGTCAGACCATATACTTTTAAGTGCCTTATAATCCTCGCGGTTATGGTAACTTTGGTCTGACATTATCTAAACATGTCGTGTAAGGTGTCATACGCTTTGGTATACTACCCCCTCGCCAGTTCTGGGGACGGGGGTAGCATTCCACCCCTCTAGAGGGAGAAGACATGTTGGTAGCTGTAACCCCGATTAAAGATAAACACAGCCTCAGCTCCACAAAATGGATGCTGCCACCACCGACACAAGTCTGACCTCCTGCTGCTGGGAGTCCTTCCAGCGAGGGAGGCCTGGACAAAGGATTTCCTGTCAGGGGCGGTGCCAGCACCATCCCAGACAGGATTTTGTGTATCCCAGGTAGGCAGGGCTGAGAGGAAGGTGACTGCAAGTGGCACCCCGGTGCTCACTGTGCATATGCCGGCTCAAACCAGTTCCAGGGGCACACCAGCCCCTGAGCTGGGGAGAGACTGGACAAAGGAGAGGGGTGTAACCACCACCCTCCTGGTCCCACCCATGGGCAGGACCTAGTCGCGTGCCAGCCCCTTTTTTTAGAATAAAGGTAGGAGCAGGCCCCCTCCCTTGGATAATCTTGAAACTTGAACTACTTTCCACGAAAGGAACTCTTGACTTTCTCTGAAGACTCTCCCTTGTGGCTAAGGAGTAGCCACCCTGCACCAGCAGGCACCATCGAAGCGCTTGCGGGTTGCTGGACGTCCATCCTCCGGATCAAGACTGACCAGCTCGACGAGACCCGGATTCCCTGCCATCTCTGACCTCTACCTGCATCATCAGCCCAGCTGAGATTCGTGGGTGTGACGAGACCCGAGGGACCGGCCATCTTCAAGACCTGCACGACGCTTCACCAGCACGACCACCGAGGGACCCTCGAGTGAGTGCATTGGGGTTTGAGAAGCCCCAACCCTAAGCAGCTCCAGCACCGAAGTCCAGCCGTCCAGCATCCACGAGATCTGCGTGGAGCCCTTCTGCTTCCTTGCTGCTTGCCACGTTGTCCGGTTACTTGCCCGTTGGCTAGTGGCCCTCCTGACGACGTACCACGATGATTTCACCGCTGGTCTAGGTCCCCTATTAATTGTAATGGGGTAACCCAGTGACCCTCAGAACCTGGGTATTACGTATTATGCAAATAGTGGTTCTGTCGGATTAAGACAATTGCTTTATAGAATTGGTAATCTACTCAATTCCTTATTTTTTTTTAAAAACAAGGGGAATTTATCATCAACACCCAGTTTTTTCATATAAAAACACACACCACACATTTGAGAAAAAGCAAAGTTGTAATCAATCCATTTCTTTGCACATCTTATTTTGAAACATTCAAAGTTAGGTTGTCCACAATAGTAATGATACTATACAAAGTGCAGAAATAGGTGAAAGTGATCAGTGGTTTAAAGGTGACTGTTATGCAGTGTCATACAAGTGCGAATACAAATAAAAACATAGGTCCAAAGATAGCTGCACTTTTCTTCAAACAATATAGTTATTCATATTTCTGTTTGGAAAGCAATAAGGACCAATTGTAGACTTTACGTCGACGTTTCGACCCTGCGATGTGCTGCCTATTTATTAGCAACCGTTTCGGGTCTTCATCAGGACAAAATAAGAACAACCTGATATTTGGTGACAAGGCGTTTTATTCGTGACCTCGAGAAAAAGGGGAGGGTTTGGTATCTACCTCTCCTTAATTGATGCGTAGTATCTTGCAATTAAATATTTCTCACCAGCCGGTAGAGAAATAGGGGCCAAGTGCCGCAGCCGCGATCACTTGGGAACCAAAGCAGCAAACGTCTGTGTCGGTCTTCTGTTCCCCTAGACTGGCCCTTGCTCCTTGTTCAACAAGGAGTTCCCTGGACCCTCCTGGTCCACTCCAGACGCCATCTTGACTCCACCGCGTGGGCTTGCCTTTGCCAAGGTTTGTTGCTCCTATCCTGGAGCCAGCATCGCCGACAGCAGACACCATCGTGGGACAGCTCGCACCTCCAGCCTGGTCGCCGACAACGCCTCCTGGCCCGTGTGCCTGCAGAGTCCAGCGTCACCCACTTGCCTGATCGCGGCAACTTCATCCGGTGCCATCCTGGTGCCCCCCCCAATCACTGGCTAGTGATTAAGAACTGAGTCCCCTCTGCTTTCAGGTCGTCCTCTTCACCGATCCAGCCTTGGATCACACCGAACTTCTTCACTGGTCGCCTGCCAGCAACTTCTTCTTTCAGGCTCCATAGACTACAACGAGGATTCCCGACGTCTTTTGAACCCTATGCAGCCGCAGCCCCTGGGCTAGGTAACTCGAGCATTTCGGTGCTCCAGCACAGGTTCACTATCCTAGTGTCCAGATCCTTTTTCGTTTTAAGTCTACCTAGTCGGATCCGTCCGGAAACAGGAACTTTAGATTTGCTAGCATCCATAGACTTTGTCCCGCATCCCGCGTAAGAGTTCCCACTCTGCACCCGGGTTCCCTAGGCCTCCTGCTCCTAACCTGAGGGTTCAGTAAGGTAGTCCTAGCGGTCCTGAAGCCTCTGGATCGTGTTACTTACCTGCTAGTATTTCGCATTCCACTTTTGAAGTATATGGTTTTTCGTGCCCCTCGGGCATTTGTGTAAATTGTGCAACTTGTAGTATTTTCGTTTGAGTTTTGTATTGTGCTTAGCTCCCTGACTCATAAAGAGTTCAGGGTAGAATTGTTATAAATAAATATCCTTTATTTTCATAACAACTTGTGTGGTGTCCTTTCACTTGGTGTTCAAGGGGTATATGTGATGGTAAAACAGCTGGCTTAACACGCCCTCTAGAGTTTAGCCTAAAGACTGCTTTTGTCCACGCTACTAGGATAGCTGGTCTATCAGGTTGACTTACAACCAATCATCAGTAAGTGTTGTTTGGTATGATACAAAGTGATCACTAGAATAGTGAGCACTATATATCAGGCCAACTTCTCACACCGTGGGCCTCCTATACTTACCTAAGGTGAAGATAGCGTAGTCCTAGCGAACCTCCAGCCTCTGGACAGCTCCATTTCTTTTATCGACTCTCACATTCCACTTACTTAGTATATGGTTTGTCTTGCCTCTAAGGCACCATTGTAATTTTGTGCAACTTGTCTTATTTTTCGTAAGAGATTGTCATGTGCTTAGCCCTCTGACCTCATAAAGAGTTCAGAGATGTTGTTATTAATAAATATACTGTTTATTTTCATAACAACCTGTGTGGTGTCCTTTCATCTGGTATTTAAGGGGTTATATTGTGGTAAAACAGCTGGCTTCACATGCCAAAAGAGTTTAGCCTAAGACTGCTTTGTCCATGCTACCATTAGGATAGCTGGTCTATAAGTTTGACTTACAACCAATCACCATAAGGGTTGTTTGGACTGATACAAGGTGATCACTAGAACTAGTGAGCATCATATATCAGGCCAACTTCTCACCATCACCACATCCTCCCATACCACAACACTCCCCAGCATCCTCTATCATACCAGATGATGACAACAGGGATGATAGCTCTGATGATATGGGGGGTAACCTACCTGATCCAGCTACTCCTAAAGGATCACCTGACCCGTGGGATGATTATAACACCCCAGATGTCCCAAATGTCCCGCAGGATGACATATACCCCTCAAGGTCTTCCCCACCAGAAGACACTATGGGTTTCAATCAGTTCACAGGGCTGCGCAATATCATGGGGTAGAAATGCATACAGATCCTGTAGATGAAGACTTCTTAATGGATACCTTCGATAATGCACAAAGGTCCTCATCCATTTTACCAATGCTTAAAGGGTGATTAAGCATGCTCCTGAAGTCTTCAAAGACCCATTCAGAACTCTGGTCATTAACCCTTGCATAGAGAAAAACATAAAGCTGCTCCCTCAGACCCAGCATATATTAAAGGTCCAGTTCCACTACACTCACTTGTAGTTTCCAATGCACGCAAGAGAGCAAACTCACAAACATCAGATAAAGAGTCTAAACTACTTGACGCATCAGGGAAAAAAACGGCGTCTCAAGCAGCAAACATGTGGCGTATTGCCAATACACAGGCATTATTAGCCAGATATGACAGGGCACAATATGACGAATTAGAATCATTAATGAGGCACCTCCCTGATAAGTACAAGGATAGAGTAAATGAGCTTATCCAAGAGGGGAAAAACATTTCAAACACCTCTATCCGGTGTGCACTGGATGCAGCAGATACTGCCTCTAGGGCAGTTAACACCAGCATCTTATTACGTAGACATGCCTGGCTACGCATATCTGAAAGAAACAGGTTAGTATTAGATTCCTTACCTTAGAATACCCCCAGGCGTCAGACTGGATCTGGAAACTTTTGCATAGCAGTACCCTTGCGTGTCAGTAGGCATCGTCTGCGGCTCCGCGTCCGTCGTTGGCGCCGGGATGACGTCGCCAGAGTACTTAGACGCCGCCCTCGAGCGCTGACGTCAGTTCCTATTTTTTCCGCGCCAGCAAGCGCCGATTCGGGAACAGTGGTACCCTTTAGTAATTTTTTGACTAAACTTTTTGATCTTTTTGATCCTATTTTTCGAAGTTGAACGACTCCGACGGTGCCGGTAGGGATGCCCGGGTTTAAACCCTGCGTCGACTGCAACCGACTGATGTCGGTTACCGACCCCCATCGCCGGTGTCTTCATTGCCTGGGGCCCGACCACGATGACAAGTCGTGCCCCGACTGTCGGGCCTTGACGTCGAAGGCTAGGCGGGAGCGGTCCGGCAAGCGCCTCGAGCTCTGGCAGTCGGACCGTGCCGTTCGAGGTCCCAGTCCGGACGGAGGTCGAGGGACCGGTCGCGGTGCCGGAGTCATCACGGCTCGGAGGATCAACACGACTCCTCGAGCTCCAAGTCCTCAGGTAAGAGGCACAAGAAGTCGAAGAGACGACATCGCTCTTCCCCCTGACGCTCGTGCGACGCGGCCGGGGGTTGGATGGGGTGACACCGCCCAGGCGGCTCCGCCGGAGCCGCAGGCATCGCAGCCTGCTCCATACCCACCGGTGCCTGGGCAGAGCACGACGCCGGAGGAGATTGACGCCTTCCTCTCCGCCATGAGGTCGGTCACTCCTCCGTCTGGTTCCGCGGCGCCTTCGGGCCCAGCGGCCCCGACTGGGAGCCTGATCGGGCCGGGTGCTTCGTCCCCGGCGCCGTCTGCAACTTCGGTCCAGATGCTGCAGGACTTTGCCGGATCCGGGTCGTCGCCGGTCGACCTTACAAACTCGCCGACTGCTAGGGTGTCGCCCCCTGCGCCGACCACGGTCGATGCCGTTCCCAGTCCCCCCCTCGATCCGGTTCCGACGCCGATGGGAGATTTTTACTTCTATGATCCGGCCCCATCATTTGACCCTGCATACCAGCAGATGGGTGGCGAGGAGGATTGGGAGGGGTCTGAGGACCCTCTGGCACGGGAGTGCCAGTCTTATCAGGACTGGACAGGTGAGCTTGGGGACGCCAGTGGTCTGGGCACTTCGTCCGACACTGGTTTTGTCTCGCCTCCTACTGTGGCTACGGAGGAGGGGCAGCCTATAGTGTGGTGTTGACGCGGGCGGCCAAGGCCTTATCCCTTGAGCTCCTCTTCGCGGCCGTGAGGACTTACCTCCTCACTGAGGTCCTTAAACCGCAAGCAAGCTCTTCGGAGCCTCTGTTGCCGTTTAATGAGGCCTTGTCTGACGTTCTTCTGGGCACCTGGTCCAGGCCCGCTACAGGTCCTCCTGTAGATCGGAACATGGCCAGACGCTGGCTCCTGGCGACCCTTGCTTCCTGTCCACCCACCCCCGAGAGCCTGGTCATACAGGCCTCTTAACTCCCAGACCGCATTCCTGACGGCTCCCCCCGATCGGGAATCCAAGAGGTACGAACAATATGGCAAAAAGATGTTCCCCTCCCTGAGTTTGGGGTTGTGGTCAGTCAACAGCGCGTGCCTCTTGGGCCGTTATACTCATTCTCTGTGGGACACGGTCGCGGACGTACTGCCACAATGTCCGGAGGAGGCCCGGACTAAACTCGCCCAAGCCCTTGCGGAGGGTCGAGATGCAGCACGGTACTCCATCAGATGTGGACTGGATACCACAGACTCGCTGGGTAGAGCGATGGCAACGACGGTGGCGATTCGTCGCCACGCCTGGCTGAGGTCCGCCAACTTTACGGCTGATGTCCAAAACACCCTTATGGACATGCCATTTGATGACCGTCGCCTCTTTGGCGACAAGGCAGACAGTGCGCTTGAGCGCTTTAAGGACTCCAGGGCTATGGCCAAGTCCTTGGGCCTGTCGGCCCAGCGCCAGCAATCTGCTGTCTTTCGCCCCTTTCGTGGCCAAGGAAGGGGCACCCCCACACGTCCTGCCAGCCACGGGCCGCAGACTAACATCCAGCGCGGTGGCGGACGTGGTAACCGCCGTGGCGGTGCCCGGGGATAACGGCGCGGCCAGTCAACATCCACCCCTGCAGCATCCGCCTCAAAGCCTTCCTAGTTAGAGCTTTCAGGCCCACGAGACGCCAGTGGGGGGGCAGGGTTCACCCTCACCTTCTCCACTGGCGCAACATCACATCGGACAGGTGGGTGCTGCAAATCGTCCGAAGGGTCTACACCCTCCGCTTCGAGGCGACCCCTCCAGCCATGCCACCGCAGTACCACGCGCGTGTCGGGGAATCACTTGAATCTCCTGCAAGAAGAAGTTTCGGCCCTCTTGGCCAAGGGGGCACTCGAGCGCGTTCCTGGGCCAGAAGTAGGGTGTGGTTGTTACTCCCACTACTTTCTGGTTCCCAAGAAGGGCAAAGGGGGCCTATGCCCTATCTTGGACCTGCGGAACGTCAACGGCTTCCTCCAGAAGATGCTGACACTGGCTCAGGTCTTAGCTGCCCTGGACCCAGGAGACTGGATGGTCGCATTGGACTTGCAGGACGCTTATTTCCACATCCCCGTCCTGCCGGCCCACCGGCGCTACCTGCGGTTCACGGTTGGCCACGAGCACTTTCAGTTTACCGTGCTCCCCTTCGGCCTTACCAGCTCCCCACGGGTGTTCAGGAAAGTGATGGCGGTGGTCGCAGCTCATCTGCGCAGGTTAGGGGTGTCAGTCTTCCCCTACCTCGACGACTGGTTGTTGAAGGCGGGCTCGCGTCCAGACAGTCGTCGGCCACCTCCAGACTATGGTCGACCTCCTGCACCTGCTGGGGTTCTCCATCAATGTGCCGAAGTCGCACCTGTGTCCCTCTCAGAAGATCCTCTTCATCGGAGCGGTTCTAGACTCTGCGCAGTTTCGGGTTTATCCTCCCAAACAGCGGGTTCGGGATAGTCAGGCTCTGATTCCGATCTTTCAGCCTTTATCCCGAGTCTCGGTCAGGTTAACGCTGCGGCTTCTGGGGCTGATGGCCTCCTGCATCCTTCTGGTGCATCACGCGGATGCGGGCTCTGCAGTGGGACCTGAAGTTTCAGTGGGCCCAGCATCAGGGCAACTTGTCCGACCATGTCTTGATCTCGGAGGGCACTGCAAGACCGTTGCAGTGGTGGCTCACGGACCGCGATTGGGTCAGCGGCAGATCCCGATCTCTACCCCAACCTGAGCACGTAGTTGTGACGGGCGCGTCCCTCCAGGGCTGGGGAGGCCACATGGGAGAGGCGGAGATCAGAGGCCTCTGGTCTCCGGTGGAGTCCCGACTCCATATCAACCTTCTGGAGCTGCGGGCGATCCGACTTGCCCTGAAGGCATTCCTCCCCTCTGTCCGGGGGAGTGTAGTACAGGTGTTCACGTAAAACACCACCGCCATGTGGTACTGCAACAAACAGGGTGGGGTGGGGGCGTGGACCCTATGCCAGGAGGCTCTGCACCTCTGGCAGTGGCTAGAACATCAGGGCGTGACCCTGGTGGTTCAACACCTGACAGGTTCCCTAAACGCCAGGGCAGACTAACTCAGCCGTCGGTGCATGATGGATCACGAATGGCGTCTGAACTCTGACGTGGCGCAAGGCCTCTTTCAGCAGTGGGGAGAGCCTTGGTTAGATCTATTTGCCACAGAAGAGAATGCGCAATGTCATCAGTTCTGCGCGTTGGAATTTCCAAGGCGGCACTCGCTCGGAGACGCTTTTCGTCGCGAGTCGAGTTGCGGTCTGTTGTACGCCTTTTCGCCTATAGCACTTCTGCCCAGAGTGCTGAAGAAGATCAGGTGCGACAGGGCCCAAGTCTTCCTTGTGGCTCCGGACTGGGCACGGAGGTTCTGGTATCCCGAGCTACTCAGCATGTCTGTCGATCCCTTGATTAGTCTGCCCCTTCAGGAGGACCTTCTGTCGCAGCAGCAGGGGACGGTCCTCCACCCGAACCTGTCCAGTCTCCACTTACATGCGTGGATATTGAGCGGCGGCAGTTGAGGCCATTTGACTTGCCTCCTGACGTCTGTGATGTCATTCTGGCAGCCAGGCGTCCCTCCACAAAATCGGTATACGCCTGCAGGTGGAACAAGTTTGTGGCATGGTGCACAGCAAAGGCTGTGGATCCCCTTTCTGCCCCTCTTTCACTCTTTCAGAGGTTCTCCTCTTTCTCTTACCCAGCAGGGCTCTGCTCTGGGCACTCTGAAGGGCTACCTCTCGGCCATTTCCGCCTTCTTAAGGCTACCTGATCAGCCCTCTTTGTTCAAGTCCCCAGTTGTAAATAGGTTTTTGAAGGGCATCACCCATATGTTTCCTCCAGTTCCTTTCGTGATGCCTCAGTGGGACTTGAACCTTGCTTTAACTTATCTGATGTGCGCTCCCTTTGAGCCACTTCATAACTGTCCTCTTCGCCTTCTTACTCTGAAGACCACCTTCCTGGTTGCCATCACCTCTGCCAGGAGAGTGAGTGAGCTCCAGGCCCTTTCTTCTAAACCTCCTTTCCTTTCAGTCCATCCGGACAAAGTTGTGTTGTGGACGCGACCCTCTTTCCTGCACAAGGTAGTCACAGCCTTCCACATCAGGCAGTCCATCACTTTGCCCACCTTCTTCCCGCCTCCGCATCCCTCGAAAGAGGAAGAGAGGCTCTACCGTCTGGACCCAAAACGTGCGCTCTCATTCTATCTGGATCGCACACGCCAGTTCCGGGTGGATGACCAACTCTGTTGGTTACATGGGCGCTAAGAAAGGACGGGCGGTGCACAAACAAACCATTTCTCTATGGGTCGTCTTGTGCATCAAGGTGTGTTACTCTTTGGCTCGAAAGGAGCCTCCTGTGGGTCTTCGTGCCCATTCCACACGGGCCACGGCGGCTACTACTGCCCTGGGCCGGAGAGTCCCCTTGCAGCACATCTGTTAGGCATCTACGTGGGCCTCGCTGCACACGTTCACAAGACACTACTTCCTGGACAGTCAAGTCCGGAGAGATGGCTTTTTCGGCCGTTCCGTTTTCCAGGACTTTCTGGTGTGATTATTGGTTCGCAGACCCACCACTGGGGTTGGTATTGCTGGGGTATCTATTCTAAGGTAAGGAATCTAATACTAACCTGTTTCTTTCAGATGCACAAGTTACTTACCTTCGGTAACGATATATCTGTAAGAAACAGTAGTTAGTATTAGATTCCTTACTGCCCACCCATCCTCCCCGTTCTGCGAACCGATATCTAGTGTTAAGGTCATCCCCTTGCAGGGCCCTAGTTTTTGTGGCACCAGTGTTGGTTCGAGGCATGTGGGCTGCTAAATTCATATCTTAGCATTAGATCGCCGCCTAGTGTTGGGTCCGGATGATCGCACATTGTTGTCCTGGAAGAGTCTTCGAAGTATCCTGAGATAGGCGGCTCCTCCCCTGGACTACAGTGCGCATGGGCATCGGCTCCATCCCCAGATGTTTTTTTCCACCATTGGGTTCGGATGCGGTCTCGACGTCTCTCTGTCGGAACCGAGAAAAACTAACTTTTTAAGGCCAAAAGGCCTTGTTTTCATAGCGTCGGTATTGTTTGCGCACGGTCTCGAGTTCTTCCGTCTCTTGGAGTCGGAATCAGCGGAGTGCTTACGCTCTTCGGACATCGGGGCCTTCTCATCGCGACACGACTGCCACTTTACAGCATGGAGCGGAGTCCGTTTCAACTCTGTCCGCTCTGTGGGTCCAAATACCCACATATAGATCTACACCCGGTCTATAACAAATGCCTTTCGCCAGACCATGACGACGGCAACTGCAGGGCCTGCGCGCAGTTCAGGTCCAAGAAAACACTCAAGATTCGGCGCGCGGTGCGCCTTGAAGCCAGACAAGCGGCCCCAGATCCAGAAAACATCTTCGGCGACCAAGAAGACGAAGACCAGAGTCATCATCTTCAAATCTCCCCGCCCGAGACGGAGGTCGAGGCGGATCCGGAAGACGGCGACGGAGTCGCGGGTCAAGGCCTTGAATACGTCGAAGAGGTAGGGGACGTCGAAGAGGTTTATGGGGCCGCGGAAGATAGCTCAGGGGACGAGCTATGCCTCGAAGGTTACGAAGATCGAGATCGGGTCACGGGATCGCCTGTCAGCCTTACCCTAGACCCCGTACAGCAAGCCACGGCCCCGCCTTCCGGCCCGGCCACGGACAAACTTGCTGGGCAGGCCGTATCGAAACCGAAACCTACGGTATCGACTACACCTAAAATGGCCGACCCAAAATCGAAACCGAAACTTATGGATTCGAGCGCACCTAAGATGGCGGCCGTACCAACGAAAACGACCAAACCCGCTGCTTCATCGACTCCGTCGACCTCCGGTCCACAGAAGTCGAAGAAATCTGTCGATTCCACCGTGTCAAAATCGACGCCGGTGGAGGGATCCTCTAAGAAGGGTGGTCGGCACGGGTCAACCGCTGCGGCGCCGTCAAAGCCCGCAAAAGCCAGCAAAACGGCTCCGGTTCCGACTGGGACTCCGTTAGTCGGACGCGTGGTGGAGACGGAGCCGACAAAGTCACACGGATCGAAGGCTGGTACATCTGCGCATCGGTCCAAGGACTCTGGGTCGGCGGCTGCGGCATCTTCGTCAAAGACTCAGAAGGGCCACCAGGACGTCGGATCCGAGGGCAAGGTCAAGACATCCTCGTCAGCGCCAAAGGCCACTGAAAGTGACACGTCCCTCATCGCCTCTTCACTGCAGAGAATCAGGGAGAAGGCCTCTGCTACGTCGGCTCCGATGCCATCGCCACAGAAGCCGATGGACATTCCGGTGAAGCCTGCGGGTAAACTTCTCTTCCTTCTGCCGCCAAAAGAGGCGCCGAAGGCCTTTTCAACGAAATCGACGCCAAAGAAGTCGGATTCTTCAACGGCAGGGGCACTTTCAAGTCGGGTACTCGACTCAGATGAGGATTCGGAGCGTTTTATCGACGCAGACACGGGCAAATTGACCCTTTACAAGAGGAGGATCACTTCACAGCCAGTGGACTCCTATGTCATCCCCCTCAAGAAGAAAAGGCTTCCTCAGGACGCTTCAGGCCTCATGGAACCTATCCAGCTTCCTCCAAGAAGGAGCCCAACTCCTTCCCCAGAACAATCTGAGGGTGAGGGATATGATGAAGATGACCAGTACAATTTCCCCATCAATGAACCAGATGCACAGCCGGATTCATATGATGACATTGGTGACCAAGGCACCCAGGATGTGGGCCAAGACCCACAGCCTGACCCACAGCCTTTCAGTGCACGTGCATCCCCAACTGAAGATTCTGCAGGTTTTCATGCACTCCTTGAAAGGGCAGCTGCTAATCATGATGTGGACATGCATGCTGACCCAGTAGAAGAAGACTTTCTATTTGACACTTTTGAAAGGACAGTAAAGACACTGCCTATGCTCAAAGGGGTCCTCAAACATGCTGCTGACATCTTTAAAGAACCTACCAGGGCGAGAGTGGTCAATCCACGTATTGAAAAAAAGTACAGACCAGCACCTGCAGACCCTGCATACATTCGGGGACAGTTGCCGCTGGACTCCCTGGTGGTCGCAAATGCCCGCAAAAGGGCTGTGAGAAGTTGGCCTGATGTGCAGTGTTCACTATTCTAGTGATCACTATATATCAGTCCAAACAACCCTTATTGATGATTGGTTGTAAGTCAACCTTATAGACCAGCTATCCTAGTAGCATGGATACGAGCAGTCTAAGGCTAAGACTCTAGAGGGCGTGTTAAGCCAGCTGTTTTACCATCACATTACCCCTTGAACACCCAGTGAAAGGACACCACACAAGTGTTATGAAAATAAACAATGTATTTATTAGAATCACAACAACCCTGTACTCTTTATGAGGACAGGGTGCTAAGCACACAACAAAACTCTTACGAAAATACTTTTAAGTTAGCACGTTACACAAATGCCCGAGGGGCACGAAAAACCATATACTTTCAAAGTGGAATGCGAATTACTAGCAGGTAAGTAACGATTCTCAGAGGCTTTGGGATCGCTAGGACTGGACTACTGAACCTTTAGATTACTAGCAGGAGGCCTAGGGAACTCGGGTGCAGAGTGTGCACTCTCACGCGGGATGCGGGACAAAGTCTATGGAAGCTAGAATTCACAAAGTTAGTGTTCACGGGCGAACCCGACCTGGTAGGGAGAAAACGACAGTGGATCCTGACCCTTGGATAGTGAGGCTATGCTGGGACACCGGAGTGCCGAAGTTACCTAGCCCAGGGGCTGCAGCTGCATAGGTCTGAAAAGACGTCGGGGATCTCGTTGCCGGACCAGGAGCCTGGAAGGAAGAAGTTGCTGGCAGGCGACCAGTGAAGGAAAGTTCGATGGATCCAAGCCTGGATCAGGGAAGAAGAAAACCTGAAAGCAGAGGGGACCAAGTTCTTGAATCACTAGCCAGTGATTAAGTGGGCACCAGGATGGCACCGGGCGAAGTCACCGCAGTCAGGTGAGTGGGCGCTGCGGGGCTCTGCAGTCTCTCGGACCAGGAGGCGTTGTCGGCGACCAGGATGGAGGTGCGAGCTGTCCCACGGAGGATGAAGTCGTTGGCGTCGAAGTTACCCAGGATTGGGCAACAAGCCTTGGCTAATTCAAGCCCACGCGGTGGACTCAAAATGGCGTCTTGAGTGGACCAGGAGGGTCCGGGGTGCTCCTCTTCTGGGAGGGAGCAAGGGCCAGTCTGGAGCAACCAGACCAGCAGCAGAAATGTCGTCGGGCGTCGTCAGGGAGGCCACAAGCCAACGGGCTAGTAGCCAAACAACGCGGTGAGCAGCGGAAAGCAGAAGGGCCCCACGCAGATCGTGGAGATGCTGGGGGGCTGCTCTTCGGTGCTGGAGCTGCTCAGGGTGGGGGCTTCTCGGACCCCAAAGCACTCACCAGGAATTCACTCGGCGGGCTTGCTGGAAAGAAGTCGTGCAGTCTTGCAGATGGCCGGTCCCTTGAGGTCTCGTCGCACCCACGGTTCTCAGCTGGGCTGTAGAGGTGGGTAGAGGTCAGAGGTGCCAGGGAAGCCGGTTCTCGTCGAGCTGGGCAGTCGGATTCCGGAGGAAGGACTTGCAGCAGACCGCAGTGTTCTTAGATGGTGCCTGCGGATGCAGGGTGACTACTCCTTAGTCACAAGGGAGAAATCTTAGGAAGAAGTCTTGAGTTCCTTTCGCAGAAAGTAGTTTCAGGATTCAAAGATGATCTGATTTGGAAGGGGGCCAGTCTCTACCTTTATCCTGTAAAAAGGGGCTGGCACGCGACTAAGTCCTGCCCTATGGGTGGGACTAGGAGGGGGGTGGTTACACCCACTTCCTTGGCGGGCTTTTCCCCAGCACAGGGTCTGGAGTGACCCTGGAACTGGTTCAAGCCGGCCTATGCACAGTGAGCACCGGGGTGCTACTTGCAGTCACCTTCCTCTAAAGCCCTGCCTACCTACAATACACAAAACCCTGTCTGGGACGGTGCTGGCACCGCCCCTGGCAGGAAACCCTTTGTCCTTATCTCCTGCTCTGGGAGGACTCCCAGCAGCAGGAGGGCAGACTTGTGTCTCGGTGGCAGCATCCATTTTGTGGATGCTAAGGCTCTGTCTGACTTTTAACCGGGTTATAGGTTACAGGCATGTCGTGTCCCTCTAGAAGGGTGGAATGCTAACCCCGTCGCCAGAATTGGCGAGGGGTTAGTATTCCAATTCGTATGACACCTTACTCGACATGTTTTGATAAAGCGATACCAGAGTTGGCACATAACCGCGAGGATTATAATGCACTTAAGAGTATATGGTATGCGATATCATGGAAACGGCTAAGGGATGGATCCCGAAAGCCGCAGACAGGCTCAGCTCATGCTAGAGCACCATCTCACACGATTCCACGCACTCTGCCTTCAGGATTGTTAAGGCCTGCTATAGGAGTGACTGATAGGAGATCTGTGTGTCCATTTTTAGGGTTAGATATAGGTATACTATATCTAAAGCAAAGGGTGAGTACACCACCTTGCCCCAGCTGTCGTGCAGCCAGTTGTGTCAGTTTTAGTTAGTCAATCCAGGGGTGGCATAATACATGCTTCAGCCCCTGGGAGACTTCTGGGTGCACCTCAGCCCTGGGTACAGGGACTTGGAGAGGGCCCAGTGCCAATTCAGTACCTAAGTACAATTTGGGTAGAGAGAACAGCTAGGCTGTGGGTCTGATTAGCAGGCCCACAGCCAGGGAAAGTCGTAAACCAGTGCAGCAAAAAGCAAAAATCTGGGTGATCATAGGATTGCAGACCCTACTCTCCTACATGACCCCCCCCCCCCAAACTTTGGGACAATAAGCTAACCTTGACCAGGTGAGTCTTCTTGCTCTAAGTGGAAATACCTGGAGAGCCCATCAGCATTGCTGTGATCAGTCCCAGGTCTATGCTCCACTGTAAAATCCATCCCCTGTAGGGAAATGGACCACCTAAGCAGTTTGGGGTTTTCACCCTTCATCTGATTTAGCCACAAGAGGGGCTTATGGTCTGTCTGAATGGTGAAGTGAGTGCCAAACAAGTAGGCCCTCAGCTTCTTCAGGGCCCAGACCACAGCAAAGGCCTCCCTCTCAATAGCTGACCAATTTTTCTCTCTGGGTGTCAACCTCCTACTAATGAAAGCAATAGGCTGATCATTACCATCAAAATTCAGTTGAGACAGAACAGCTCCCACACCCAACTCAGAAGCATCTGTTTGGACAATGAATGGCTTGGAGTAATCTGGACTCTTGAGGATAGGTGCTGTGCACATGGCCTGCTTTAGGTCATTGAATGCTTTCTGACAGCTTGCTGTCCACTGAACTTTCTTTGGCATCTTCTTGCTTGTCAGGTCATTAAGGGGGGTCACTATGGACCCATAATTTCTGACAAACTTCCTATAGTACCCAGTCAGGCCCAAGAAAGCTCGAACCTGAGTCTGGGTGATTGGAGGAGCCCAGTCCTTGATGGCCTGTATCTTACTCTCCAGTGGCTGAACCTGGCCTCCACCTACAAGGTGGCCCAGGTATACAACCTGTGACTGCCCTATCTGGCACTTTGTGGCCTTGATAGTGAGGCCTGCCTTTTGCAGGGCCTCTAACACTTTCTTCAGGTGGACCAGGTGATCCTCCCAGGTGGAGCTAAAGACAGCAATATCGTCAAGATAAGCTGCACAGAAGTCATCCAGCCCAGTGAGGACTTGATTCACCAACCTTTGGAAGGTGGCAGGTGCATTTTTCAGTCCAAAGGGCATTACCACAAATTGATAATGCCCTCCAGGGGTAGAAAATGCTGTCTTAGGTTTGGCTTCCTCAGCTAACCTGATTTGCCAATACCCAGCTGTCAAATCAAATGTGCTTAAGAAGTTGGCAGAAGCCAATCTATCTATAAGCTCATCTGCTCTTGGTATTGGGTGGGCATCAGTCTTAGTGACTGCATTGAGGCCTCTGTAGTCTACGCAAAACCTCATCTCTCTCTTACCACCCTGGGTGTGAGGCTTTGGCACTAGAACTACTGGGCTAGCCCAAGGGCTATCTGAGGGCTCAATGACTCCCAGTTCCAACATTTTCTGCACTTCAGTTTTGATGCAGTCTCTAACATGATCAGGCTGTCTGTAGATTTTACTCTTGACAGGCAGACTGTCTCCAGTGTCAACATCATGGGTACACCAATCAGTTTGGCTGGGTGTCAGAGAGAACATATGTCGAAAGGATTGCAGAACTTGCCTGCAATCCTGTTGCTGATGTTCAGTGAGGCTGCCACAAAAGACAACACCATCAACTGACCCATCATCAGGATTCTGAGTGAGCAGGTCTGGGAGAGGGTCACTCTCTTCCTCCTGTCCCTCATCTGTGGCCATGAGCAAGCTCATGTCCTTCCTGTCAACATATGCCTTGAGCCTGTTAACATGGAGCACTCTGAGAGGGCTCCTGGGAGTTCCAAGGTCCACCAAGTAGGTAACCTCTCCCTTTTGCTCAATGATGGTGTGGGGCCCAGACCATTTGTCTTTTAGAGCTGCTGGGGCCACTGGCTCCAGCACCCACACCTTCTGTCCTGGCTGGTACACAGTCAGTACAGCCTTTTGGTCATGCCAAGCTTTTTGAAGTTCCTGGCTGGCCTCAAGGTTTTTAGATGCCTTTTCCATATACTCAGCCATCCTGGAGCGGAGACCAAGTACATAGTCCACTATGTTGGTTGCAGGCTTTTTGAGAGGTCTCTCCCATCCTTCCTTCACCAAACACAGGGGTCCCCTTACAGGATGCCCATACAGAAGCTCAAAAGGGCTGTAGCCAACCCCCTTCTGTGGGACCTCTCTGTAAGCAAACAAGAGGCAGGGGATCAGGACATCCCATCTTCTCCTAAGAGGTTCAGGTAGTCCATGAATCATCCCTTTCAGGGTCCTGTTGAATCTCTCAACAAGCCCATTGCATTGTGGATGATAGGGTGTGGTGAACTTGTAGTTCACACCACACTCTTTCCACATGGCAGTCAGATATCCTGACATGAAGGTTGTACCTCTGTCAGAAACGACCTCCTTAGGGAAACCCACTCTGGAGAACACTCCAACTAGGGCTCTTGCCACTACAGGGGCTGTAGTGGTCCTAAGGGGAATAGCCTCAGGATACCTGGTGGCATGGTCCACCACCACCAGTATAAACTTGTGTCCTGATGCTGTCTGGGGTTCCATTGGACCAACAATGTCAATCCCCACTCTTTCAAAGGGAACCCCCACCACAGGTAGTGGTATGAGGGGGGCCTTTGTTGTGCCACCTGACTTACCACTGGCTTGGCAAGTGACACATGAGCGACAAAACTCCTTGGTATTCTCATTCATATGGGGCCAGTGAAAGTGTGAGACAAGCCTGTCCCAAGTCTTTGTCTGACCTAAATGACCTGCAAGGGGAATCTCATGGGCCAAGGTGAGAAGGAAACCTCTCAGAGACAAGGGGATGACCAGCCTCCTGGTTGCACCAGGCTTGGGGTCTCTTGACTCAGAGTACAGGAGTCCATCTTCCCAGTATACCCTGTGGGCACCTGTGGCATTCCCTGCAGCCTCAGCAGCAGCCTGCTGTCTGAGGGGTTCAAGGGAAGGGCAGCTCAACTGTTCCTTCCCCAGGTCTGCTCTGGAGGGTCCCCCTGAGCCCAGAAACTCAACTTGATCAAGTTCAAGCTCTTTAGGCTCAGTTTCCCTCAGCTCTTCTAGATCAGCCTCCTCAGAGACTTGATCCTCAACCTGGGGCAAGGGGGAAGGCAAAGCCTTACCCTTACTGCTCTTCTTCTTGGAAGATGTCTGGTCCATTATTTCAGGATCCAGCACCTGTTCAGTGGGGCATTTTCTGGCCTGTGACCTAGTCACAGCAAGCACATGTGCTGGCAAGCCTAACATCTCCATGTGAGTCCTCTGCTCCACTTCTGACCATTGTGATGACTCCAAATCATTGCCCAACAAACAATCAACTGGGAGGTCTGAACTGACTACAACTTTCTTTTGTCCCTTCACTCCACCCCAGGAGAAAGCTACAATTGCCACACTATGACTAGTAGTGACATTGCTGGCATTGGTCACCAGGAAATCAGTACCTGGCATGATCTGTCCAGGGTCCACAAAGTTAGGTGTCACCATGGTGACACTGGCACAAGTGTCCCTATAGGCCTGAGCCATTTTGCCATTAATCAAAGGTGTCTGCCTGTATTTGCCCAAAGTATTGGGACTTATTTCAGGGGACATATCCATATCCCCTGTACAGACAAGGACAGCCTGAGTGAGTGTGCCAACTAAGTTGTCAGACCCCTCAGTACCCAAGGTTAACCCAACTAATGCCTTGGGAGTGACACTACCACTACTGACTGTACTAGGGGGTGCAGTTGCTTTAGGAGCTGTAGTGGCAGGAGTTTGTCCTCCTCCTCTTTTGGTGCACTCACTAAACCAGTGAGATTTACTTTTGCAGTACTGGCACCACCTTTTTGACTGGCCTTCTTGAGTCTTCTTCTTCTGGGAAGCCTGACCCCCACCCTCTTTGGTTTGTTGGGGACCTGGTGAAGACTTCTGGTCATTTTGCTCATTCTTAACATTACCCTTCTGGTCTGCTTTCTTCTGACCACCCTGGTTCTGGTTCTGGTTCTGCTTGATCCTTGTCCTGACCCATTTGTCTGCCTTCTTTCCCAATTCTTGGGGAGAGGTCAGATCTGAATCAACAAGGTGCTGGTGCAGCAACTGGTTCTGACAATTGTTCAAAATTTGTTCTCTCATCATTAGATTATACAATCCTGTGTAATCTGTAACCTTGCTACCCAGCAACCAGCCCTCCAAAGCCTTAGTGGCACAATCCACAAAGTCAGACCAGTCCTGAGACTGAGTTTTCTGGGTGTCTCTGAACAGCAACCTGTACTGCTCAGTGGTTAAACCAAACCCATCAACCAGTGTATTCTTCAGGACCTGGTAATTGTTAGCATCCTCCACCCTTGTAGTGAGGAGCTTATCTCTACCTTTACCATCAAAGGAGAGCCACAGTATAGCTGCCCACTGACTCTGGGGAATGTTCTGCACAGTGCAGGCCCTCTCCAGAGCAGCCATCCATTTCTGGATGTCATCCCCTTGCTTAAAGGGGGGCACTATTTTAGTCAGGTGTTTAGTATCTAAACCCTTCTCTCTATCTCTTGGGAGATTGCTGCCACCAGTGGGAGCTAGCCCACTCATCTGCTGCTCTCTTGCCAGGGCAAGCTTCTCTTTGGCCAGGGCAATTTCTTCCCTTTCAATCCTCAGTTCAGCTTGTCTCATCCTAGCCTCATGCTCCCTTCTCTGAGGGGAAGTAAATCTCCTCTGTGGAGGATTCCTTCTCCCCTGAGAAGAGGCATTAGAGTGCAGAGATCTATTGGAGTCCCTAGAAAGAGATCTATCTCTCCTAACTCCAAGGTTAGGCCCACTTCGGGTTAGTACTGGGGGGCCCCCAGATCCTAGCCCAAGTAAGTCTAAGTTGGTCCTAGTTAGCCTTCTGACTACCTCAAGACCCTTGTCTACCTCATCCCCAGAGAGTACCTCCTGATCCTCCTCCTCAACTGCTGAATCAGTGTTGGGGAGGTCTGGATCCCCAGAGGTTCCCTCTAAGGCTGGCATGCTCTCATGTAACTGAGAGAGCTTTCTGGCATCATATGTCTCTAAGAGACCTATCAGAAAGGGAATGGTGGGGTTAGACCCCTGCTTCAGTTTCCTGGAGACACAGAGTTGCCTCATCTCCTGAAAATTGAGAGCTGCATATCTTGAAGTGACCTGTGGAGGGTCAACACTGACCAGGGGAGTCTCAGTAGAGTCCCCCTGAGTCGACATGCTTTTCTAGTGAGGTGTAAGTGGTGCACTTACCTACACTATATGTTTGCCTACTGATCCCTTGCTAGAGTTGTAGTTTAGGGTGTGCTAGGCCCTAGGAGCTACAACAGCTGGTTCAGTAGAACTCAGAGTATTCTAAGCTAAGTTATATGTACCTTTAGTACTTATGTGATCTTTCACAAGATATTCTTAGGGCATGTGTGGTAAAACAACAGCAAGCTCAAATCCCAACCGCTGCTCACCAATGTGAGAAGTTGGCCTGATGTGCAGTGTTCACTATTCTAGTGATCACTATATATCAGTCCAAACAACCCTTATTGATGATTGGTTGTAAGTCAACCTTATAGACCAGCTATCCTAGTAGCATGGATACGAGCAGTCTAAGGCTAAGACTCTAGAGGGCGTGTTAAGCCAGCTGTTTTACCATCACATTACCCCTTGAACACCCAGTGAAAGGACACCACACAAGTGTTATGAAAATAAACAATGTATTTATTAGAATCACAACAACCCTGTACTCTTTATGAGGACAGGGTGCTAAGCACACAACAAAACTCTTACGAAAATACTTTTAAGTTAGCACGTTACACAAATGCCCGAGGGGCACGAAAAACCATATACTTTCAAAGTGGAATGCGAATTACTAGCAGGTAAGTAACGATTCTCAGAGGCTTTGGGATCGCTAGGACTGGACTACTGAACCTTTAGATTACTAGCAGGAGGCCTAGGGAACTCGGGTGCAGAGTGTGCACTCTCACGCGGGATGCGGGACAAAGTCTATGGAAGCTAGAATTCACAAAGTTAGTGTTCACGGGCGAACCCGACCTGGTAGGGAGAAAACGACAGTGGATCCTGACCCTTGGATAGTGAGGCTATGCTGGGACACCGGAGTGCCGAAGTTACCTAGCCCAGGGGCTGCAGCTGCATAGGTCTGAAAAGACGTCGGGGATCTCGTTGCCGGACCAGGAGCCTGGAAGGAAGAAGTTGCTGGCAGGCGACCAGTGAAGGAAAGTTCGATGGATCCAAGCCTGGATCAGGGAAGAAGAAAACCTGAAAGCAGAGGGGACCAAGTTCTTGAATCACTAGCCAGTGATTAAGTGGGCACCAGGATGGCACCGGGCGAAGTCACCGCAGTCAGGTGAGTGGGCGCTGCGGGGCTCTGCAGTCTCTCGGACCAGGAGGCGTTGTCGGCGACCAGGATGGAGGTGCGAGCTGTCCCACGGAGGATGAAGTCGTTGGCGTCGAAGTTACCCAGGATTGGGCAACAAGCCTTGGCTAATTCAAGCCCACGCGGTGGACTCAAAATGGCGTCTTGAGTGGACCAGGAGGGTCCGGGGTGCTCCTCTTCTGGGAGGGAGCAAGGGCCAGTCTGGAGCAACCAGACCAGCAGCAGAAATGTCGTCGGGCGTCGTCAGGGAGGCCACAAGCCAACGGGCTAGTAGCCAAACAACGCGGTGAGCAGCGGAAAGCAGAAGGGCCCCACGCAGATCGTGGAGATGCTGGGGGGCTGCTCTTCGGTGCTGGAGCTGCTCAGGGTGGGGGCTTCTCGGACCCCAAAGCACTCACCAGGAATTCACTCGGCGGGCTTGCTGGAAAGAAGTCGTGCAGTCTTGCAGATGGCCGGTCCCTTGAGGTCTCGTCGCACCCACGGTTCTCAGCTGGGCTGTAGAGGTGGGTAGAGGTCAGAGGTGCCAGGGAAGCCGGTTCTCGTCGAGCTGGGCAGTCGGATTCCGGAGGAAGGACTTGCAGCAGACCGCAGTGTTCTTAGATGGTGCCTGCGGATGCAGGGTGACTACTCCTTAGTCACAAGGGAGAAATCTTAGGAAGAAGTCTTGAGTTCCTTTCGCAGAAAGTAGTTTCAGGATTCAAAGATGATCTGATTTGGAAGGGGGCCAGTCTCTACCTTTATCCTGTAAAAAGGGGCTGGCACGCGACTAAGTCCTGCCCTATGGGTGGGACTAGGAGGGGGGTGGTTACACCCACTTCCTTGGCGGGCTTTTCCCCAGCACAGGGTCTGGAGTGACCCTGGAACTGGTTCAAGCCGGCCTATGCACAGTGAGCACCGGGGTGCTACTTGCAGTCACCTTCCTCTAAAGCCCTGCCTACCTACAATACACAAAACCCTGTCTGGGACGGTGCTGGCACCGCCCCTGGCAGGAAACCCTTTGTCCTTATCTCCTGCTCTGGGAGGACTCCCAGCAGCAGGAGGGCAGACTTGTGTCTCGGTGGCAGCATCCATTTTGTGGATGCTAAGGCTCTGTCTGACTTTTAACCGGGTTATAGGTTACAGGCATGTCGTGTCCCTCTAGAAGGGTGGAATGCTAACCCCGTCGCCAGAATTGGCGAGGGGTTAGTATTCCAATTCGTATGACACCTTACTCGACATGTTTTGATAAAGCGATACCAGAGTTGGCACATAACCGCGAGGATTATAATGCACTTAAGAGTATATGGTATGCGATATCATGGAAACGGCTAAGGGATGGATCCCGAAAGCCGCAGACAGGCTCAGCTCATGCTAGAGCACCATCTCACACGATTCCACGCACTCTGCCTTCAGGATTGTTAAGGCCTGCTATAGGAGTGACTGATAGGAGATCTGTGTGTCCATTTTTAGGGTTAGATATAGGTATACTATATCTAAAGCAAAGGGTGAGTACACCACCTTGCCCCAGCTGTCGTGCAGCCAGTTGTGTCAGTTTTAGTTAGTCAATCCAGGGGTGGCATAATACATGCTTCAGCCCCTGGGAGACTTCTGGGTGCACCTCAGCCCTGGGTACAGGGACTTGGAGAGGGCCCAGTGCCAATTCAGTACCTAAGTACAATTTGGGTAGAGAGAACAGCTAGGCTGTGGGTCTGATTAGCAGGCCCACAGCCAGGGAAAGTCGTAAACCAGTGCAGCAAAAAGCAAAAATCTGGGTGATCATAGGATTGCAGACCCTACTCTCCTACAAGGGCCAACTCCCAAACTACGGGTGAAGCTCCTCCCCCGGATAAGGAGTCAAAAGTGCTAGAGGCTGGAGGCAAAAGAGTAGCTGCACAGGCTGCCAACTTTTGGCGTATTGCAAATACACAGGCACTCTTGGCACGTTATGATAGGGCGCATTACGACACCCTAGAGCAAGTTTTACAACACCTGCCTCCGCAGTTCCAAGAGGGCACCAAACTGCTTATAGAGGAGGGAAAACTGATCTCCAACGCAGCCATAAAGTGTGCACTTGATGCCGCAGACACAGCAGCTAGGGCCATTAACACTAGCGTCATGCTGAGACGACAGGCGTGGCTCCGCATATCGGGGTTTAAACCTGACATACAAACAACCATACTTAATCAGCCAGTCAATCCTGATAGACTGTTTGGTCCAGATGTTGACACCACCCTTGAAAAGATTAAAAAAGACACCGAAACTGCTAAGTCTATGGGGGCCCTACAATCACAACAGTTTCGTGGCAATAATTTTCGTCGCTCAGGTGCACGTGGAGTCACCAGAGGACAGATGGGTCAACAGTCACAATTCTCTAGAGGTGGAGCACGATCCTCGTACCCCAAACAGAACAAGGGGGGTTACCGAGGAAACAGCACCAGAGGACGTGGCAGAGGGAACAACAACTCCCGCTCCTCTGCCCCAAGCAAACAGTGACTCTCTGTCGCTGCCCCCCGACCACTTAACACCTGTCGGGGGGAGACTGCAGCAGTTCCTGCCCGTCTGGAAAAACATCACCACAGACAGGTGGGTGCGACAACTTGTACAGTACGGTTATTGTCTAGAGTTAAGATCCACTCCACCCAACATTCCACCAAGGCAACGGCCTATGTCCGCAGAGCACTTGCACTTATTGCAGCAGGAGGTAGTGGTGATGCTGCAAAAAGGCGCAATCGAGCTCGTGCCGGTGGAGGAGGAAGGCACAGGGGTGTACTCCCTGTACTTCCTTATTCCAAAGAAGGACGGATCTCTCAGACCCATTCTAGATCTACGTCCCCTCAACCTGTATATACTGTCAGAACATTTCCATATGCTCACACTGCAACAGATTCTTCCCTTGTTAAACCAGGGGGACTTCTTAGCAACCTTGGACCTCAAGGATGCGTATTTCCACATACCACTACACCCGTCCCACAGAAAATACCTCAGGTTCACTATCCAAGGCAAACATTATCAGTTCAAGGTCCTACCCTTCGGAGTCACCACAGCCCCAAGAGTGTTTACCAAGTGTCTGGCGACAGTAGCGGCGCACCTCAGGAGGCAGAGCATCCATGTCTACCCCTACCTGGACGACTGGCTCGTTCAAGCCAAGTCGGAAGAACAGTGCGCCGCGGACATGTCGACTACCATTCACCTCCTTCACGATCTAGGTTTCTCGTTGAACTACCCAAAGTCGCATCTTCAGCCGGCACATGTCCGGCAGTTTCTAGGCGCGACGATCAATACCCTGACGGCCATGGCTCATCCAAACCAAGTCAGGATAGACAGCATGCAGTCTCCAATCCAGAAGTTCAGACCACAACACTCACTTCCAGCAAGAGTGTTCATGCAGTTATGTTATGTTATGTTATGTTATGTTATGTTATGTTATGTTATGTTATTTATGTTTTTAATATAGCGCAACGGATACTCAAAAAGAGTGTCCCGGCGCTTTGGGTAAGGGGAACAAATTCAGAATAACATAACGCAATTAAAAAGAACACAAAAAGACAACACATACACAGAGAAACAAGAACGAGAAGCTAGTGAGGCCTACTGGGTGAACAACCAAGTTTTAAGACCTCTCCTGAAGTCCAAAAGACTAGTCGCTCCCCGAAGTGAGAGTGGAAGCGCGTTCCACATCTGTGGGGCTAGCAGACTGAAAGAACGGCCGCCCCGGCGAGCTCTCTTAATGCGAGGGACGGCCGCCATAAGCAGCGATTCAGACCGCAGAGAGCGGCCCGGATGGTAAAAGACCACTCTCTTCTGGAGATGTTTAGCTCCTACTGCGTGGAGTGCCTTATAGGCCAATATCATGGCCTTAAAAGCGATCCGTTTACGGATCGGAAGCCAATGCAAAGTCCTAATTAACCCAGAAGCACTGGCGCGTCTGTTTAGACCGAAAATGGCCCTGGCCGCCGCATTCTGCGCGACCTGAAGCCGCTGCAGCAGGTACTCAGGTAGGCCCAGGTAGAGAATGTTGGCATAATCCAACCTGGAGCCTATCAGGGCCTGCACTGTCAGCCTCCTATGCTCCTCCGACAAAAGAGGCAGGAACCTCCGCAGCATTTTTAATAGGCCGAAGCAGGTGCCGGTCACCCCAAAAATCTGGGCTTTCATTGACAGTCCCCCATCCATCTTAACCCCCAAGTTCTTAGCCACAGGGGAAGAGCCGGACGGAGGGAACATGTCAATGGGCCACCAGGCCTGCCAGCTAGGCTCCGCATCGCACCCGAAAAAGAGTACCTCGGACTTATCGGAGTTGCACTTGAGGCTGTGCAGTTGGAACCATGAAAACACAGCCCCAAGGCAACTCCGGATACTCTCCCCGTCAAAGTCAGCCCCTCTCTCGCAAGAGAAGAGGAGCTGGGTGTCGTCGGCATATGACACGATCCGGACACCGAAAGACTCCACGACCGCCGCCAAGGGGGACAGAAAGATATTAAAGAGGGTCGGGCTCAAAATAGAGCCCTGAGGGACCCCGACTCCCAATGGCGGCATCACAGCGGTGTCAGGCGGCGTCCAGATCGTTTGCCGGCGGTCGGCAAGAAAGGATGAAAACCATTTGAGCACCGTCCCCCGCAGGCCAATCTCATAGTCTTGCGAGAAGGCCATCATGGGGGACGGTGTCAAAAGCCGCCGACAAATCCAGCAACACCAACATGACTTTGCCCCCGGTATCCAACACTCCCTTGATGGTTTCAGAAACCTCAAGGAGCGCGGTTTCGGTACTACGATTAGTGCGGAAGCCAGACTGGGAGTCGTGCAAGATCTCATGAGACTCCAGGAAATTGGAGAGCACCGACTGGACGTGCTTCTCCAGGATAGGCATGATGGCCTCCTGCATCTTCATAGTCCCTCACGCACGGCTACATATGCGCCCGCTCCAGGAGTGCTTAGCAAATCAGTGGACACAGGCTCAAGGACAATTAACAGACCTAGTGTTGGTTACCAGTCGGGCATACGACTCTCTGCATTGGTGGACTCCACACAACCTTTGCAAGGGCCGACTGTTCCAGGAGCCAGTGCCACAGATTACCCGGACAACGGACGCATCTCTCCAGGGATGGGGAGCTCATCTGCTCACTTACACAGTGCAGGGACTATGGACGACGCAGCAACAGAAGATGCACATCAACTATCTGGAACTGATGGCAATCTTCATGGCACTCAAGTCCTTCATTGTACATCTGTGCAACAAGGTAGTGTTAGTCCGGACGGACAACATGACCGCGATGTACTACATTCAAAAGCAGGGGGGCACCCACTCGCCACAGCTGTCTCATCTGGCTCAGGGCATGTGGCGGTGGGCCATTCAGAGGAACATCTTCCTCATGGCAGAACACCTCCCGGGCAAGGACAATCAAATGGCGGATCTGCTCAGCAGACACAGCCATCAAATGCACGAGTGGGAGTTACACCCATCTGTGCTCCACCTGTACTTCCAGCAGTGGGGTCATCCGGAGATAGACCTGTTAGCAACAAAGGAAAACGCAAAATGCCAACACTTTGCCGCCAGGTTCCCTCACCCACAGTCGCAGGGGAATGCGATATGGATGAACTGGTCAGGCAAATTTGCGTACGCTTTTCCGCCAGCCCCTCTGATACCGCTGGTGGCAAGAAAGCTAAGGCAACACGCGATGACTCTCATCCTGGTTGCTCCAACGTGGGCGCGCCAAGCATGGTACACCACGTTCCTCGAACTCTCAGTGGTGCCGCATCAAAGACTGCGCCTCACGCCCAGACTTTTGACGCAGAACCATGGAGAAATTCAGCATCCAGATCCGCAACAGCTCAACCTGGCGATCTGGCTCCTGAAGTCCTAGAGTTTGGATACCTTAACCTGCCTCCAGAATGCATGAACATCATCAAGGAGGCAAGGAAGCCAACTACCAGAGCATGCTATGCTGCAAAATGGAAGCGTTTTGTCATTTACTGTACAGCCAATGACATCAACCCGCTAGATGCATCTATCCCTAACATCATTTGCTATCTGCTGCATCTGTACAAGTGCAATCTAGCGTTCACTTCTATTCGGATACATCTATCCGCCATCGCAGCATATCTTCAGAATAGGCAGCATCTCTCTGTCTTCAGGGTGCCTGCCATTAAAGCTTTCCTTGAAGGTCTGAAACGAGTCATTCCCCCAAGAACACCGCCAGCTCCGGTGTGGAACCTCAATGTGGTCCTCACCAGGCTGATGGGACCACCATTTGAACCACTGCACTCGTGTGAAATTGGGGGCCTCCATGGCTTTCCTAGGGAACATTCCTTTAGAGGACATTTGCAGAGCAGCCACGTGGGTTACACCACATACCTTTACAAAACACTACTGTGTTGATGTGCATTCCAAGCAGCAAGCTGCTGTTGGACAGGCTGTTCTCAAGACACTTTTTCAGGTTTCTGCAGCTGGCACGGGCAACCGCCGCTAATGGAGGGACTGCTATGTATTCTATGCTAAGATATGAATTTAGCAGCCCACATGCCTCGAACTGAATATGCTACTTGCCAGTATGCATCTGTTCTTGGCATGTAGGGCTGCTAACATTCATATCGCCCACCCTCCTCCCCGGTGCCTGTCGCAGCTGCAGATATACTATTGTATACAATCATTAGCATGGACATCCTTTACACTATTTCACTCCATCTCTGCCACAATGGCGAAAAACAATCTGGGGATGGAGCCGATGCCCATGCGCACTGTAGTCCAGGGGAGGAGCCACCTATCTCAGGATACTTCGAAGACTCTTCCAGGACAACAATGTGCGATCATCCGGACCCAACACTAGGCGGCGATCTAATGCTAAGATATGAATGTTAGCAGTCCTACATGCCAAGAACAGATGCATACTGGTAAGTAGCATATTCATTTTTTATCATGGCTCTGCGTTTTCTGTCGCGGAAAAGCTGTGTAAAAGAACTGACGTCAGCGCGCGAGGGCTGAGTCTAAGCACTCCGGCGACGTCATCCCGGCGCCGACGACGGACGCAGAGCCGCAGACGACGCCTACCGACGTGCAAGGGTACTGCTACGCAAAGGTTTCCAGATCCAGTCTGACGCCTGGGGGTATTCTAAGGTAAGGAATCTAATACTAACTACTGTTTCTTGCAGATATATCGTTACCGAAGGTAAGTAACTTGTGCATCAGGGTTCAAACCTGAAGTACAAAGTGCCATTCTTAATCAACCCTTTGATGAGCAACACCTATTCGGACCTAACGTAGATGTATCACTTGAAAGAATGAAAAAGGTTACAGATACTGCCAAATTTATGGGAACCCTGCAGTCACAGGCTCCCAGGCGTTAATTTAGTCGCTCATCCTATCGAGGTGCCACCAGGTGATACTCTTCAGACACAGCTTCTACCTCGTACAAAGCCCCTACACAGTTCACTTACAGCAAGGGCTACCAAAGGGGTGGTTACAAGGGTAACAATAACCAAGGCAGAGGTACAAAATAGCAACTCCCGCTCTGCCTCTACCCAAGCCCAATGACTCCCTTCCCCCGTCCCATTCCACTCCTGTCGGGGGAAGACTTCAACAATACCTGCCAGCTTGGAAAAACATCACATCAGACAGGTGGGTGCTCCAAATCATTCAGTCAGGTTACTATCTATAACAAATAGTTTCTTACCTGTCGGTGTAGTTTTGCAGCTTGAAGATTTTTCTGGATTCACTATGCTGTGCATATTCCGCAATCTGCTTTGGCGTGCTTCCTGCGGAAGCTACCACCCTTGGGCGCCATCTTCGGATTCTTTTTTTCTGTCTCTTTTCTTTTTTGTCTTTGTAGTGAATCCATGGCTATGTTTGTTAATCGTTTTTTCAACGTTATTCTTTCCACGCATCTTGTAATCGTTCCAACTTGCTTTCTTTTCTATGTGTTTCCACCCTCTTCTCCAGCCTCATCTTTCTGGCGGAGGCGGGTGGGTTCGCTAGTGAATCCAGAAAGATCTTCAAGCTGCAAAACTACACCGACCGGTAAGAAACTATTCGTTTTGCAGCGTGAATCTTTCTGGATTCACTATGCTGTGCATAGATTTTGTAGCGGTTTTCGTTACTTTTGTGGCGGTTGGGTGGAAGATGAGCGTTGGTTGTTGAATATATGTTGAAGCACTCTTTGTCCTACTTGTGCTTCCTTGTTCATCTGTACATCCACGCAATAGTGCTTAGTGAAAGTGTGCACTGAAGCCCATGTTGCCGCCAGGCATATGCCCTGAATTGGTGTGTTGGCCAGAAAGGCAATTGTTGCTCCTTTCTTCCTGGTGGAGTGGGCCTGTGCCCCTCCTGTTAGCTCCTGTCCAGCTTGTTTGTGGCAGAATTGAATTGTCTGTGCGATCCATCGAGCTATGGTGTTTTTAGTTACTGGTTTGCCCATGTAACTGTTTGCGAAGGACACGAAGAACTGTTTTGTTTTCCTGTGTTCCTTCGTTCTTTCAATGTAGTGCATCACAGCCCTTCTTGCGTCTAGGGTGTGGAGCGACCTCTCAGCGCTTGTGGTGGGATTTTGGAAGAAGCTAGGGATCTGAATACTCTGATACATGTGGAACCTTGACACCACCTTTGGCATGAAGTGTGGGTCAGTTCTCATCACGACCCTGTCACTGTGTATCTGGATGTAGGGTTCCTGCAGTGTGAGTGCCTGCAGTTCGCTTACCCTTCGTAGCGAGGTGATTGCTACCAGAAAGGCCGTCTTCATTGTTAACATTTGCAGTGGTGCTTTGTGGATGGGTTCGAAAGGTGCTTTCATGAGCTCCGTCAGTACCACATTTAAGTTCCAGGCCGGTGGCGGCATTCTTTTAGGCGGCGCTATTCTTTTAGCTCCTTCCAGGAATCTTTTCACGACTTTAAATGTGAAGAAGCTTCTCCCTGTTTCTCCTCTTGTGTATGCCACAATCGCTGCCAGGTGCACCCTCAGCGAGGATGAGCTTCGCTTAGCCTTATTAGGTGCGTGAGGTACCTTAGCACCGTGGATTCCTTGGTCAGTTTCCTTTGGAGCTGTTTCTTGCAACACCATTGAGTGAATCTTTTCCATTTTTCCCCATAGCACTTGCGTGTGCTGGGCCTTCTTGCCTCTCGCAGCACCCGCAGGGTGCTCTCTGGTAGTTTTAGGTGTGCGAATTCTAAGTCCTCAGGAGCCAGGCTGAGAGGTTGAGGCTCCCTGGCTCTGGGTGTAGAATTTCTCCGTTTTCCATGGAGAGTAGATCTCTTCTTTTTGAGAACTTCTGGGGGGGGCCCCTGCGCCATCTCCATTATCTGAGAGAACCAGGTCTGTCTGGCCCATTGTGGTGCCACAAGGATGAGCGTCATGTTGCTCTTCATGCATTTGTTGAGAACCCTGGGGATCAGTGGTATCGGGGGGAAAAGCGTAGGCAAATGTTTTTGACCAGCTTATCCATAGGGCATTCCCCCGGGACAGTGCCTATGGTTGCCTGGATGCAAAGTATTGGCATTTTGCATTCCGGTGTGTTGCAAATAGGTCTATTGTTGGGGTGCCCCATTTCCTGAATAGACTCTCTGTTTCCTGACTGTTGAGTTCCCACTCGTGGGACGCTGAAGTCTGCCTGCTGAGCCAATCCGCTTCTACATTGTCCTTCCCTGGCAGGTGTATGGCTAGCAAGTCTATTTTTAGTGGTATAGCCCATTTCCAGATCTCCTGTGCCAAGTTTGACAGAGGGAACGATTGAGTTCCCCCCTGTTTGTTTATGTAAAACATCGTTGTGGTGTTGTCTGTTTGTATTAGCACCTTCTGGTTGTACAGGTGTTTCTGAAAGGCCTTGAGGGCTAGCAACACAGTTTTCAGTTCCAGGTAGTTGATGTGCCTGACTGCATCTGTAGGGCTCCACAGACCCCTCACTCTGAGCCTGTTCATGTGTGCGCCCCACCCCTTCTGGGATGCGTCTGTGGTGATGGTCACTGTTGGGTCCGGTGGTGTTAGGTTTCCCTTCTGTTATTCTCTCCTTGGTCCACCACCTTATCTCTTCCTGCACCCTGTGTGTTACAACCACTAGATCCTCCCAACTTCCTGTAGCTTGTGACCATTGTTGTTGCAGCCACTCTTAGAGTGGTCTCATTTGTAGGCGTACATTGGGGACCAGGTGTATGCATGATGCCATCATCCCCAAGATCTTGCTCACAGTCCTCACTGTCAGAGCTCGCCCCTTCTGGTAGTGACGTTTCTCCCTCAGCAGGCTGAGGGTTCTCTTTTCGTTCGGTAAGACTCTGCATTGGACGGTGTCGATCTGGGCTCCCAGGAAGATCTTCACTTGCTCTGGTTCCATCGAGCATTTTCCCTAGTGTAAGGAGAAACCCAGGCTTGCTAGCGTTCTTGTCACCTGTTCTGCATGCTCTTTGCATGTCCTGTAACAGCTTGCCTTTACCAGCCAGTCGTCGAGGTAGGGGTACACGTGTATCCCCATTCTTCTTAGATGTGCGGCCACTGCTGCGAGGCATTTGGTGAACACCCTTGGTGCGGATTTGAGGCCGAACGCCAGGGTCGTGAATTGGTAGTGATCCTTGTTTACTGTGAACCTTAGCATGTGCTTGTGCTGCCTGTTCATGGGGATGTGCAGGTACGCATCTTTGAGGTCTATGGTAGACAGGAAGTTCCCGGCTTTTATCTGTGGGATGACCTCTTGTAGGGACGTCATTTTGAATTTTTGAGTTTTGACGTATTTGTTCAGGAACCGTAGGTCCAGGATGGGTCTTAGACTTTCGTCCACTTTTGGCACTAGGAAGTAGTTTGAGTACACTCCCTTGTTCCGTTCTTTGAAAGGAACTCGTTCGATGGCCACTTTGAGGAGCAGTTCTTGGGCTTCCTCTTGCAGTAGTTGCAGCTCTCTTCCCGAGTGCTGTCTTTTCTTTGGTTTTCTGTTTGGTGGCCTCTTTTCCAATTCTATGCAGTATCCGAACTGCATAATATTGAGTATCCACTTGTCTGTTATTTTTCTCCACTGCTGGAGAAAAAATCTTAATCTTCCTCCTACCGGTGTTACATGTTCCTTTGTGTCTTGTCCGTGTAGCCCTCTCCTCTTTGTTTTCCCGTGCTCCTCCCCCGGAGGGTTTGGGTGGTGGAGCACCTTCTCTCGTCTGAAGTCACTTAGAGGGAGGTTGTTCACCGCCTCTCCTTCTCTGGCCTCGTCCATTTCCTCTTGACCGAAAGGACTGGCCCCTGCTTTGGTAGTTCCAGCTTTGCCTCTGCTGGCCTTGGTGGCCTTGGTTGTCACTCTGTTGCCCCTGGTGGAAACTCTGGTGAGAATCTCCGCGCTGATTTCCACCTCTGCCGTTCGGCCTCCGTGTAGGAGTGCCCCTTCTCATCCCTCTGAACTGCAGGGCCCCCATGGACCTTGCCGTCTCGCTGTCCTTCTTCAGTTGGGTGAGCTTATCATCAACTGGGGCTCCGAACAGTGTTTCACCGTTGAAGGGTGTGTTCAGGATGTTGTTCTGAACCTCAGCCTTGAATCCTTAGATCCTGAGCCAGGCTTGCCTTCTTTCTGTGATGCCTATAGCCATCAGTCTGCTGGATGTTTCTGCCCCATCCAAGGCTGTCTTCAGGCACGAATTGGAAATGCTCTTCCCCTCTTCCACAAGGTGTGATGCCCTCTCACGGTATTGTTCCGGGAGGTGCTTGAGCAACTGTCCCATCTCCTCCCAGTGCTGGTATTGATGCCTATTCAGGAGGGCGTTGGAGTTCGCCATCCGCCAGTGCGTTGAGGCGTTCCTCTCAATCTTCCTGCCAGTTAGATCCATCCTCCTGCTTTCTTTGTCAGGTGGGGGTCCAGACGTTGTTGGGACGTTTGCCCTTTTCCTGGCCGTTGCAGCCATTATACAATCTGCTGTGACGGATCCCTTGATGTAAGCTCGGTCTTGGGAGGAGAATTTGTATTTCTTCTCCGTCCTCGGCGTTACTGATCTGCACGTAGCCGGGTCCTTGAAGGCTTCCTTCCACTGGTCTGTGATACTCTTGAGCATGGGCAGTGTGAGAAGTTGGCCTGATATGCAGTGCTCACTATTCTAGTGATCACTATGTATCAGTCCAGGCAACGCTTATTGATGATTGGTTGTAAGTCAACCTTATAGACCAGCTATCCTAGTAGCATGGATACGAGCAGTCTAAGGCTAAGACTCTAGAGGGCGTGTTAATTTATTTTATTTATTTATCGATTTGTTAAGCGCGGTTGCTGCCCAGAGGCGTCCAAGCGCTGAGTTCAACAGAGAGCCAGCTGTTTTACCATCACATATACCCCCTTGAACACCAAGTGAAAGGACACCACACAAGTTGTTATGAAAATAAATGTATATTTATTTCTAACAAGACTACCCTGGCTCTTTATGAGACAGGGAGCTAAGCACACAACAAAACTCTTACGAAAATACTTAAAGTCGCACAATTTACACAAGTGCCCGAGGGGCACGCAAAACCATATACACAAAAAGTGGAATGCGAAATTACTAGCAGGTAAGTACTATTCTCATAGACTTTAGAAACGCTAGGCCTACAATGCTAACCCCTTAGATTAGAAGCAGGAGGCCTGTGGACGTCGTGTGCAGAGTGGGAACTCTCACGCGTAAGGCGGGAAAAAGTCTATGGAGGCTAGTAAAGACAAAGTTACTGTTCTCGGGCGAACCCGACTAGGTGGGTCGAAAACAAGAGTGGATCCGAACACTTGGAGTGTTGGACTATGCTGGAGCACCGGAGTACTCGGTTTACCTAGCCCAGGGGCTGCGGCTGCATAGGGTTCAAGTTGCGTCGGAAACCCTCGGTGACGAACCAGGAGCCTGAAGAAAGAAGTTGCTGGCAGGCGGCCAGTGAAGAAGTTCGTGGTGATCCAAGCCTGGATCAGGGAAGAAGACCTGTAAGCAGAGGGGACCATGTTCTGAATCACTAGCCAGTGATTTAGGTGGGCACCAGGATGGCACCGGACGAAGTCACCTCGACCAGGTGAGTGGGCGCTGCTGGGCTCTGCAGTCTCTCGGACCAGGAGGCCTTGTCGGCGACCAGGATGGAGGTGCGAGCTGTCCCACGAAGGTCTCTGCTGTCGACGTCGCTGGACCCAGGATTGGGGCAACAAGTCTTGGCAAATGCAAGCCCACGCGGCTGACTTAAAATGGAGTCTGGAGGGGACCAGGAGGGTCCAGGGTGCTCCTCTGTTGGAGGGGAGCAAGGGCTAATCTGGAGCAACCAGACCAGCGGTGTTTGTCGTCGTGAAGCGTCGTAAAAGGGGCCACTAGCCAACGGGCAAGTGGCCGGGACAACGCGGTGAGCAGCAAAGTGCAGAAGGCCCCCACACAGATCTCGTGGATGCAGGGGGGCTGAACTTCGTTGCTGGAGCTGCTCGGGTTCGGGGCTTCTCTTACCCCAAAGCACTCAGTCGAGGGTCACTCGGTGGTCGTGCTGGACAAGCGTCGTGCAGTCTTGATGATGGCCGGTCCCTCGAGGTCTCGTCGCACCCACGGGTCTCAGCTGGGCTGAAGATGTAGGTTGAGGTCAGAGGTGCCAGGGAAGCCTGTTCTCGTCGAGCTGGGCAGTCTTGATCCGGAGGAGAGACTTACAGCAGACCGCGATGCTTGGTTGGTGCCTGCTGCTGCAGGGTGACTACTCCTTAGTCACAAGGGAGAAATCTTAGGAAGAGTCTTGAGTTCCTCTCGTAGAAAGTCGGTTCAGGATTCAAAGATTGATCTAATTTGGAAGGGGGCCTGCTCCTACCTTTATCCTGCAAAAGGGGGCTGGCACGCGACTAAGTCCTGCCCTATGGGTGGGACTAGGAGGGGGGTGGTTACACCCCTCTCCTTTGGCGGGCTTTTCCCCAGCTCAGGGGCTGGTGTGCCCCTGGAACTGGTTCAAGCCGGCCTATGCATAGTGAGCACCGGGGTGCCACTTGCAGTCACCTTACTCTAAAGCCCTGCCTACCTAGGATACACAAAATCCTGTCTGGGACGGTGCTGGCACCGCCCCTGACAGGAAACCCTTTGTCCTTGCCTCCTGCGCTGGGAGGACTCCCAGCAACAGGAGGGCAGACTTGTGTCTCGGTGGCAGCATCCATCTTGTGGAGTTGAGGCTATGTCTGACTTTAACCGGGGTTACAGGTTACCAACATGTCGTGTCCCTCTAGAAGGGTGGAATGCTAACCCCGTCGCCAGAATTGGCGAGGGGTTAGTATTCCAATTCGTATGACCCCTTACTCGACATGTTTTGATAAAGCGATACCAGAGTTGGCATATGACCGCGAGGTACATAATGCACTTAAGAGTATATGGTATGCGTTAACATGGAACAGCTATTAGGACTTGGTTCCGCAAGCTGCAATCGGGCTCAGCTCATGCCAGAGCACCATCTCACATTATCCCAAGCACTCTGCCTTCAGGATTATTAAGGCCTGCCATAGGAGTGACTGATAGGAATACATGTGTCCATTTTGGGGTTAGATATAGGTATACTATATCTAAAGCAAAGGGTGATTACACCACCTTGCCCCAGCTGTCGTGCAGCCAGTTGTGTCAGATTTGGATGGCCAGCCAGGGGTGGCACAATACATGCTGCAGCCCCTGGTAGGCCCTGGGTACACCTATGCCCTGGGTTCCTAAGGTACACTGTACAGGGACTGATAAGGTGACTCAGTATCCAATTAGATATGTACCTAAGGTACATGGAATCTATTTTACAGAGAGAGCAGTAGGCCTGGGGTCCTGAATAGCAGGGCCCCAGGTCAACTAAGTCAGAAAACCAGCAAAACACCAGGCAAAAAAAGTTGGGGGTAACCATAGTCAGGGATCTACCTTCCTACAGGCAGGAACTGGCTTCTTGTCTGTATGGGAACCAATGTCTCGAGCAGGAAGTCTGCTTCTGGCTTCTCCTCTTCCATCTTAACCCCATAGGCTGCTGCCGCCTTTCTTACCACCTCATTGTATGCCCCAATGTCATCCGGTGGTGAAGGCCTCGAGGGGTATGTTTCCACCGCCTCCTCTGGGTTTTCGGCCTCGATGTCCTGCCATTCCTGGTCTTGGGCCGTCGAGGAACCTGAGCCGTAGCTTGACTGCTGTTCCCCGTAATCCCCTTCTGTATAGTAGAGGTCTTCCTCCTCTTCATGCTCCGAAGGTTCTGGAGTTTTCGGCGGCTCTTCGACGTCGAACTCCTCGAGCTCCTGTACCTCAGCGACGGTCGTTGCCGGCTTCGAGGGGATCTTGTAACTTCTCATTTTTTCATCGAAATCCTTCCTTCTCTGAAGGATGTTCTCCATTTCGGCCTCGAGCCTCTTTATCTTTCTCTGCATTTCTGCGGCCTGTTCGTCGTCGAGCGTTTCGGCCGCCCTTTTCGGCGGTGACGTCGAAGCTTTCTTTGGCTCCTTTTCTTTCGACGTGGAAGTCGAGGTTGAAGTCGAAGGCCCTCTTTCGGGTGCTTGCTTCGATGACCTTTGCTTTTCGCTGGTCTTCTGCCTCCGGGAGTCCTTCTCGGAGGATCCGCTGGGCTCTTTTTCGGAGGATGCAGCTTCGGTCGTCGATTTGTTCGACGACGGTGCTCCTTTCGAGGCTCTGGGCTCAGACTTTCGAGAGTCTGCCTCTGGTTTTCGAGGCCCTGTGGGAGTTTTCGGGGTCATAGACTCTCCTACCTTATCAGGCGTTTTCTTATCGGTCTCAGCGACCATGAAGTCATCTGGGCCTTCGGCGATGTTGTCCTCATCGTCTGTGGAGAGGCCAAGTTCATAAAGCGTCGGGGCTTGGCCCTTGCCCTGCATCGTGTGATGAGCAGTCCTCTGTCTTTCTCAAACTCGGAGTGTCTTCGGCTTGAAGACGGAGCAGGCGTTGCAGTCTCTGCTCTCGTGGTCGATAGGTAGGCAGAGGTTGCAGACTGGGTGCTGGTCCTTCTGTGCGAACTTGTGGTGGCAGTTCTTGCAGAATTTAAAGGGTGTCTTGTACATCCCTGCGCTCAGGGGGCCCCCTGTGTGTGCATTCCCCGAAGGACGTCGAAGATTTCGAAATTTTCTCCTTTCTTCGTCGTCTCTTCTTTAAAGGTCCTCTTCTCCAGATCTTCTCAGGTCTTCTCGGTTGAAGATTTGCAGTATTTTCTCCTTTCCTCCTCCAAAACTTCTGGAGCTTCACGCGACGATCCAGACCCAACGGCGGAAAAAAGAATCTGAAGATGGCGCCCAAGGGTGGTAGCTTCCGCCGGAAGCACGCCGACGCAGATTGCGGAATATGCACAGCATAATGAATCCAGAAAGATTCACGCTGCAAAACTAACATCCACCCCCCCAAACATACCACTCAAGTAGCGTCCAATGTCACAAGAACATTTAACACTGCTCAGACAGGAGGTAATATCCCTCCTGCAAAAAAAATGCAATAGAAATAGTTCCAGAGCATCAGAAAAACAAAGGAGTATAATCCCTATATTTCCTAATACCAAAGAAGGACGGATCTCTAAGACCCATCCTAGACCTCAGACCTTTAAACATTTACTTACAGTCAGGATCATTTTCATATGGTCACACTCCAACAAGTCCTTCCACTTATGGTACTAAACGACTTCCTTGTCACTCTAGATCTCAAGGACGCCTACTTCCATATTCCCATCCACAAATCGCACAGAAAATATCTCAGATTTGTGCTAGACGTGCAGCCCTACCAGCTCAAAGTGCTCCCATTCGGAGTCACAACAGCGCCAAGGGTGTTTACCAAATGCCTAGCAGTGGTAGCAGCACACTTAAGAAGACAACATATTCATGTCTTCCCATATCTAGACGACTGGCTCATAAAAGCCAGCTCATACAGCCAGTGTGTACAACTCACTCACGCTACTATTCAACTACTCCACGACTTGGGATTCAGAGTAAATCACACCAAATCGCATCTGCAACCCTCGCACATACAACAGTATCTCGGCGCTACAATAAACACCCAACGAACACTAGCTTATCCCTTTCCAGCCAGGATAACAAGTGTACAAACTCTCCTAACGAAATTCAAACCGCAACACTCGCTACCAGCTCGGGTGTTCATGCAGCTCATAGGAATGATGGCATCTTGCATATTTGTAGTACCTCACGCAAGACTGCAAATGCGTCCACTTCAAGAGGCGTCCACTTCAAGAGTGCCTAACACTCCACTGGAACCAGGCTCAAGGTCAACTAACAGACCTAGTGTTGGTAGAAGGTCGGACTCCTCGTTCTCTGCAATGGTGGAACACCAAAAACCTTTCCAAAGGGCGATCGTTTCTAGAGCCAGTTCCTCAAATAATCATGACAGCGGACGCATCGCCCTCCTGCTGGGGAGCTCACCTACTGCATCACACCATGCAAGACAGGTGGACACCGCAACAGAAGTTACTCCACATCAACCATTTGGAGTTGCTAGCTGTGTTTCTAGCCCTAAAAGCGTTTCAAATTCAAGTGTCAGGCAAAGCTGTCTTAGTCCGCACAGACAACTTGACAGCTATGTACTACATAAACAAACGAGGGGGAACACACACTCTGCAGCTCTCTGTTAGCACAGCAGCTATGGAGATGGGCTATACCACTAAAGATCTTCCTCTTAGCCCAACACGTCCCAGGAGTACAAAACACTATGGCAGACAAACACAGCAGAGCCTCAAGTGGGAACTATATCCGCAAGTTTTTCATCCGTTCTTTCAAATGTGGGGACAACCTCAGCTAGACCTCTTTGCCACCCACTGTAGGAGAGTGGGGTCTGCAATCCCATGGCCACCCCAGATTTTTGCTTTTTGCTTCACAGGTTTACGACTTTCCCTGGCTGTGGGCCTGCTAATCAGACCCACAGCATAGCTGTTCTCTCTCTAAAATTACAACCATGTACCCTAGGTGCATTTACCAATTGGTACTGGGCCACCTTATCAGTCCCTGTACAGTGTACCTTAGGTGCCAAGGGCATAGGTGTACCCAGGGCCTACCAGGGGCTGAAGCATGTATTATGCCACCCCTGGCTGGCCATCTAAAGAGACACAACTGGCTGGTAAGACATCTGGGGCAAGGTGGTGTAATCACCCTTTGCTGTAGATATAGTATACCTATATCTAACCCTAAAATGGACACATATATTCCTATCAGTCACTCCTATGGCAGGCCTTATCAATCCTGAAGGCAGAGTGCTTGGAATTATGTGAGATGGTGCTCTAGCATGAGCTGAGCCCGTTTGCAGCTTGCGGAACCAAGTCCTAATAGCTGTTCCATGATAACGCTATACCATATAATCTTAAATGCATTATAATCCTCGCGTTTAAATGCTAACTCTGGTATAACATTATCAAAACATGTCGAGTAAGGTGTCATACGAATTGGAATACTACCCCCTCGCCAATTCTGGCGACGGGGGTAGCATTCCACCCTTCTAGAGGGACACGACATGTATGTAACTGTGAACCCCGGTTAAAGTTAACTCGAGCCTCAGCATCACAAGATGGATGCTGCCACCACAGACACAAGTCTGACCTCCTGCTGCTGGGAGTCCTTCCAGCGAGGGAGGCTCAGACAAAGGGTTTCCTGCCTTGGGAGGTGCTAGCACCACCCCAGACAGGATTTTGTGTATTAGGTAGGCCCAGACTGAAAGGAATGAGACATGCCTGGGGCACACAAGGTGCCCTGTGCATACACCGGTTCCAACCAGTTGCTGGGGCACTCCAGCCCCAGCTCTGGCGGGAAACTGGACAAAGGATAGGGGGTGTAACCACCCCCCTTCCTGGTCCCACCCAGAGGAGGGACCTAGTCGTAGTGCAGCCCCCTTTAGCTGAATAAAGGTAGGAGCTGGTCCCATTCCCAGTTAGATTAATCTTGACAACTTCCACGAAGAAACTCTTGACCTTCGACCTCCTGAACATCAGAAGACTGAAGAATCTCCCCTATGGTCAAGGAGTGACCATCCTGCTTCGCAGGCACCATCAAGCTCCTGTGCGGTTTGCTGCAAGTCCTTCCTTCCCGGAATCCGACGACCCAGCTCAACGAGACCCGGACCTCCAGACCCCTCTGACCTCTACCCGCATCCACAGCACCGCTGGGACCCGTGGGTGCGACGAGCAACGTGGAGACGGCCATCTTGAAGAAACCTGCACAGCGCTTCCAGCACGACCACCGAGGGACCCTCGGGTGAGTGCATCGGGGACTGAGAAGCCCCACACCGACACAGCACCTGCATCAAAGACCAGCCTCCACGAGATCTGCGTGGGGCCCTTTTACCTGGTTGCTGGTTTTCCTGTTGTTTGGTCACTTGCCGGCTGGCTCGTGACCTCTGAGACGACGACCCGAAGATTTCGACACTGCTAGTCTGGTCCCCCAGACTGGCCCTTGCTTCCTTGTGAAAGAGAAGCACCCCGTACCCTCCTGGTCCGCACCTGACGCCATCTTTGTTCCACCGCGTGGCTTGCACTGGCCAAGGCCTGTTGACCAGATCGACGATCCAACACCTCCATCAGCAGCAGACTACGTGGGACAGCTCGTGCCTCCAGCCTGCTCGTAAAGAACAGCTCCTGGTCCGCGCAGCTGCAGAGAGAAGCGACCCTTCCTTCACCTGAACGCGGCGACAGCATCTGGTTCCCTCCTGGTTCCAGCACCGTCACTGGCTAGTGACCGAGACTCTGTCCCCTTCCCTTTCAGGACTTCTTCCTAGTTCCATCCTTGGAACCACCGGACTCCTCCATCTGGCTGCCTGCCAGCAACTTCTTGTTTCAGGCATCACCGGGATCAACGCAGCAAACCCGACACCACTTCAGCCCTATGCACCCGCAGCCTGTGGGTTAGGTAACTAAAGCTTCTAGGTGCTGAAGTCAGTGTTCACTATCCTAGTGTCCAGGTCCACTGTTGTTTTCCCTCCATCCAGCCGGGTTCGTCCGGAATCCGTAACTTTGTAAACTGTAGCATCCATAGACGTTGTTACGCATCCCGCGTGAGAGTTTCCACTCTGCACGTGAGTCCCGTGGGCCTCCTGCTCCGTACTTACCTAGTTCGTAGCATAGTCCCAGCGATCCTCCAGCCTCTGGATCCCCTTACAGTATTTTCCTTCCTCGCATTCCATTGTTATTAGTATATGGTTTGTCGTGCCCCTAAGGCACACGTGTAAATATTGTGCATACTCGTATTTCTTTCCCAGTATTGTCATGTGCTTAGCCCTCTGATCTCATAAAGAGTTCAGAGGTGTTGTTATAAATAAATAGACTGTTTATTTTCATAACAACCTGTGTGGTGTCCTTTCATCTGGTATTCAAGGGGTTATATTGTGGTAAAACAGCTGGCTTCACATGCCAAAAGAGTTTAACCTAAGACTGCTTTGTCCATGCTACCATTAGGATAGCTGGTCTATAAGGTTGACTTACAACCAATCACCATAAGGGTTGTTTGGACTGATACAAGGTGGTCACTAGAACTAGTGAACATCATATATCAGGCCAACTTCTCACACCCACGAAAACGCAAAATGCCCAAACTTAGCCGCCAGATACCCACACCCATTGTCCAAAGGCAATGCGATCTGGATGAACTGGTCAAAACTATTTGCGTAGCTTTTCCTCCTCTCCCACTACTCCGTTAGTGGCACGCAAACTACAACAACATTCCCTGACGCTCATTCTAGTCGCTTCAACTTGGGCCAGACAACCGTGGTACACCACGCTTCTGCAACTATCTGTGGTACCACACCAGAAACTAAGCCTATCTCTATGCCTATTAACACAGAAACATGGAGAGACAGACACCCAGACCCAGCTCAGCTCAACCTAGCGATCTGGCTCCTGAGGTCATAGAGTTTGGTTACCTCAACATTCCTCCAGAATGTATGAACGTTATCAAAGAAGCTAGACGTCCCACTACTAGAGCATGTTATGCTGCTAAGTGCAAACGGTTTGTCATTTACTGCCAAAACAACAAAATAAGTCCTTTAGACGTGTCTATTCAACACATCATAGGATATCTATTACACCTTCAAAAGTGTAATTTAGCCTATACATCTATCAGACTACACCTCGCTGCCATTGCAGCATTCTTACAAAATAGACATCTATCTCATTTTAGAGTACCAGCTATAAAAGCTTTCATGGAAGGACTCATAAGAATAATTCCTCCCAGAACGCCTCCTGCACCAGTGTGGAACTTCAACATTGTTCTCACAAAATTAATGGGACCTCCCTTTGAACCATTACATAAATGTGAATTGCAATTCCTAACCTGGAAAGTAGCTTTCTTAGTAGCAATTACTTCTCTCAGAAGGGTTAGTGAACTACACGCATTTACCATTCAAGAACCTTTTCTGCAAATGCATCATAACAAAGTGGTTCTTCGTACTAATCCAAAATTCCTTCCTAAAGTCATTTCACCATTCCATCTAAATCAATCAGTTGAGCTGCCCGTATTTTTCTCACAGCCTCAAACAGTCGGAGAAAGAGCTCTAACACACCTTAGATGTCAAAAGAGCATTACTGTACTATATCAAAAGGACACAAACTTTTCGTAAAACAAAAAAACTTTTTGTGTCCTTTTCACCGCCACATAAAGGCAACCCCATATCAAAATCAAGGATCGATAGGTGGATTGTTAAATGCATACAAATATGTTACCACAAAGCCAAACGTACATTAACAATTCCTCCAAAAGCCCATTCTACAAGGAAAATAGGGGCTTCAATGGCATTCTTAGGGAACATTCCCCTAGATGATATATGCAAAGCACCTCCCTTCTAACTGCAAAAAACCAATCCGCCAACACACTCACTCCATTAATTGGAAAACTGTGCAGGCAAGTCTTATCTCTCACCCCCTCTCCCCTTCTAACGCCCCCCCTTCCTCTGGAAACATCGATAAAGATGCTGTTTCTTTCAACAAATGGCTTTCGCAAGAAATCTCCGAACGATGTCCACCTAATAAAAAAGTCAACACCCTAAAAATAACGAAAAACAAAGCACCCTGGTATACTCCTGACCTTACCGCCGCCCACCTCCTCTGCAGGAAAGCAGAACGCAAGTGGCGTAGATCATACGACAACGACGACCGTAGCAACTACATACTCCTGAGAAAAAATTATCTCTCAACTATAAAATCAGCTAAAAAAACCTACTATGTAAACGCCATCAATGCCGCCAATCAGAAACAACAAACCCTCTTCTCCATAGTAAAGTCTTTTACCAAACCAAAAGCCCTCCAACCGGAGATCCCCCCGTCACAAGAGCTGTGCGATAAGATCTCCGACTACTTCGAGGAAAAAATAAGCTCCATTCACATCAACTTTCCCCCTTCCCCCCCGGTGTTCTCTTTCTCAGAGCTTGACAAATCTCGCCCAACCACAAATTGCCTCACTCATTTCTCTCCGGTAACTCTAACTCAAACCAGAGAAGTGATTCTCTCATGCAAATCAGGCTCTCCCTCTGACCCTTGTCCCCCCAAGATCCTTCATATCATCATTGATGAAATAAACCCCATCATCAACGAAATAATCAACCTCTCCCTCAAATCGGGCTCTGTCCCACTTACCTGGAAAAAAGGTACGGTTAAACCTCTGATGAAAAAGGCGAACAAACCCCCCTCTGATCTAACTAACCTTCGTCCCATCACCCTGCTACCCGCATTGGGCAAAATCACGGAACAATTAGTCCATAAAGAGCTTAAGGCCTTCCTCGATGCCCACAACCTACTTCACCCCCAGCAATCCGGTTTTCGGTCTAGACATTCCACCGAGACCGCCCTGATCGAGCTGACCGACACCATTAAAAACCTTCAAGATCAGAGGAAGAAGGCCATCCTGATCCTTCTTGACCTCACGGCGGCCTTCGACACTATTTCCCACTCCATACTGCTAAACAGACTTAAGGGTATCGGCATTACCCACTCAGCCTTAGCCTGGATCAGGTCTTTCCTCAGTGACAGGTCTCAGACCATCTCACTGGGCCCCTTCCAATCCAAAGAAAAAAAAATCTCGTGTGGAGTACCCCAGGGCTCCATTTTAAGTCCCCTTCTATTCAACATATACCTCATCCCCCTGCTTTCACTCATAGAATCGTTCGGCATAATCGTCACGTCTTATGCCGACGATACTCAGCTTGTCATCCCTCTCGAAGACAACTCCAACCTGGCCGAACTCAACCTTAAATGCTGCCTCACAGCGGTCTTTCAATGGATGGATAACAACCACCTTCGCTGTAACTCCAGCAAAACCGAAATCCTGCCCATTGGGAAGAACGCATCCTTTTGTCCCGCTCTGTGGTGGCCTGATAACTCTGCTGCTCCACCCCAGACAGTTTCATCGGCCAGAAACCTCGGAGTCATCTTCGATTCCGATCTGTCCTTTGATTCCCATGCCACTACCGTGGCGGGTAAATGCTTTGGCATTATAAAATCCATGAGAAAGTTCTGCGACTTTCTCCCGCTCGACTCCAGAAAGACCATTGCAGTAGCCCTCATTCTCTCTCGGGTGGACTACTGCAACGGCCTCTTGGCAGGGACCAAGAAATCCACCCAACTAAAACTGCAAAGTGTCCTGCACACTGCCGCGCGTCTGGTCTTAAAACTCCCACGTAAATCCTCTATTTCCACTGCCCTCAGATCCCTCCACTGGCTCCCCCTGCACAAGAGAATCCTATTCAAAATTCTCGTTGTAGCCTTCCGAGCCTTCCACAAATCTGGCCCAGTTTACCTTGCGAAACGTTTCCCTCATTACATTCCGGGTCGCATTCTTAGATCCTCTCAAGAAAATCTCATGACCCTCCCCAAATTCAACCTAAAAACCAAAGGCGGAAAAACTCTCAGCACCCTAGCTATCAGAGCCTGGAATAGTATGCCAAAGCATCTTAGATCCCAGACGCAAGAGAAACCCTTTAGGAAACACCTTAAAACATGGATTTTTAATCTCTCTGACGACTGGACTAAAGCAGCCATCTAAACCCCCCACTGCCCTCCCTCTGATCTGGTCCCAGGTTTTCATAGCGCCAAGATGCTCCCTTCGGAGCGAACGTCTGCGCTTTACAAATACCCCTCCAATATCCAATATCCAATACATGGCTTACACCGCACACATTCACAAAGCACTACTGTGTAGATGTGCAAACTAAACAACAAGCCACTGTGAGCCAGGCTGTACTAAAAACACTATTTCAAACAACTGCAACAGATACTGGTGGTCGCCGCTAGGTGTGGGTACTGCTATACAATCTATGCACAGTGTGTAATCTGCAGCTCATATGCCTCGAACGGAAAATGCTACTTACCAGTATGCATCTGTTCTTGGCATGTAGAGCTGCAGAGTTACACACGCCCACCCGCCTCCCCGGCTATCCTTATCTGTTCCAGTATTATCTTAATTAGATACAAATCACATGGACATCACTACCTCTTGTACAGCTTCATCACTTCCCTAATGGCGAAAAACAACCTGGGGATGGAGCCGATGCCCATGCGCTGTATCATCCAAAGGAGGAGTCACCTATCCCATGACTGCCAAAGACTTTCCTACAACAAAACAAACTGCAAACATCCGGGCCCAACACTAAGTGGCCATCTATGCATAGTGTGTAACTCTGCAGCTCTACATGCCAAGAACAGATGCATAATGGTAAGTAGCATTTTCCTTTTGGCTTAGCAATTGCCCTGTGTAGAAAAGTGCCCCTTTTAACATGGTCACCCCACTTTTTGCACTAGCACTGACACTTTTTGACTGGAGGTGCACTGGGTCCCTGCTAACCAGGCCACCAGTGCTCTTTCCCTTAAAACAAGATAAATATCTAATTGTAACCCAGTTGGCAATGACTTGAGTACCCCTGTAAGTCACTATTAAATGGTACCCCTGGTACCCAATGCACGGATACTAAAAAGGGTCCTTATAAGCTGCAGCATGCATTATGATACCTAAAGGGACCAACACAAAAACGTCATGCAGACTGCTATTGCAGAATGCGTGAAATGGTGCAAATCATTTTGAAAACAGGAAATGGCACACTCCCTGTGCCATGCCCATGTACACTCCATATACTATATGTAAGTCACCCCTACAGCAGGCCTTAGAGCCATAAGGCAGGGTGCATTATATTACATGTGAGGGTGCATCTGCATGAGCAGGTAGGTCCCTGTGATGTCTAATTCTATTACTAGATATTGCAAGTGATCAGGCAGCCATCTTAAGGACATGTACTGGGCACTGGTCATTACAAGTTACACAGCTACATGATGGCTGAACTGAAACTAATGGTGTGTTTTTTATCAAACATCTTGTCCTTAAAAATCTGTATTGATGCCAGTACTAGTTTTATTATGACATGCACCTCAGAGGTACATCCTGCCAGCCTCCTAGTCCTCTAGTGTGCTGGCTGACTGGTATCACCCACCCTGCCACCACATGGGAGTTTCTGACCCTTGTAGATAAGAGCCTGCGCTCTGAGGTCAGAAACAATGCGTGCTCTGACAGAATACACCTCCAGCAGGATGGCTTGTGAATTGGCATGTCAAAGCCAGAGGCTTCAAACCCTGTGCCCTTGATATGCAACAATGTTTTACCCCCAGACCTGGGCAATGCCACCCCCTGTCCTGGGGCCAATTTGGCACCAGAGCAGTTGGGTAATTGGGTAGTCAGTGGGCATGTTGCACTTTCAGGCTAGAAACCTGCCTAAGGTGTGCCACCTGCAATACACAACCAAGGAAGGGTGTCACCATTTTGAATTTTGTGAAACTAGGAATTCTGGGTTAGGATTAAGCCTTCTCTCCACAGGAATTGGTCATATTGGGGGTACAATCAAAGAAGTCACCTTGAAGACAGATGCAATAGAGTCGGAGATCCCCAAACTTAAGGAAGCTATACTTGCCTCCTCCATGGATTTGGCAAAGTTATCAGCTCAAAATAAGGAACTGAAAGACAACTTTGAATGTTTAAAACCACTCGAGGAAAAATAACATAAGGCTCCTAAATATTCCTGAAGATATTGAGGGGTCAGATATAAAGGGGTTTGTGATTGCTTTATTACAAGGAACAGTCTTAAAGAACTCTCCTAGCATAGATCTAGTGTGTGAGATTCAAAGGGTGCATCGCGATCCTTTTAAGAGGTAAACTGACAGGAAAAGACCTTGGAAGGAACTAGTTAACTTTTTGTCATACTCCGTTAAATAGCTAATTTTATCCTCTGCTCTTAAGGAAGGCACCATAACCTCTACATCCATGGGTCAAAACCCTTTCTCCTTCTCGATAAGATCTGATATTTCACATATCACGGCAACAAGACAATGGGAGTTGGGGAAGAGACTTGAGGAGTTAAAAAACCTGGGAGCCAAGGTTCAGTTGAGGTTTCCTGCGTCATTGCGTGTCATGTGGAACAATCATATGCACAAGTACCGCACGACTGAGGAGGTGGATGCCTTTATTGTTAAATTCAAAATGGAGATGGTGGGTAGAGGGGGAGGGCGTTGAAACTATGGAGGCTTCTTGGCATCAGGTCCTAGAATCGCTCATTAGTATGTACTTGGGTATTCTCTAAAAAAACAGAGGGAGCGGCGATTGAATAGGCTTGCCTATTGGAAGGGAGGGTTCCTTACGGGGGAAGGGGTCACAGGGTGGATGGGGTGTACAGGGTGGGGAGCAGTGGATAAAATAAAAATATACCTAGTCTCATCAGAATATTAAGAAATGTCTGTTTAGCCCGCGCCAAGGGTCTACAAGCTGATGGCAGGAACTTTCATAAGAGATAGTAAGGTCAACTTTGTCTCCTGGAACATAAACGGGTTAAAATGTCCACGTAGACAAAGGTTGATACTGAAGTATTTAGAGCTTTTCCCAGCTCAGGTCTGTCTCTTACAAGAGACACATCTGAGCTCTGCAGAATGCCGTTTGATATTCTCCAGAATACCCTGGATAAGTAGTTATTGTTCCTCACATCAAAAGATCAATAGTAAGGGTGTTGCAATTTTGATTAAACAAGGGGTTTCTTGTTCTATTAAATCTGTGCAGACCGATCGAACAGGGAGTGGATAGTGGCACAGTTGGATTTCGGAGGGACTGAATTAGTTTGCGCCTCCTTTTATGGACCGAACGTTGACGATCCAACCTATATTTGCAAGTTGCAGTCTAATCTGATTGTAGCAACCCCCCCTTTGATCATAGGTGGAAATTTTAATGTCCTTCTTGACTCATTAAAAGATAGGTCAAATCTGAAAGAAACACGTTAGTGTTAGATTTCTTACCTTGGAATATCCCCAGGCATCAGACTGGATGCGGAAAGTTTTCGTCAGCAGTACCCCTGCGCGTCGCTAGGCGTCGTCTGCGGCTCTGCGTCCGTCGTCAGCGTCGTGATCGGCGGGATGGCGCCGTGGAAGTACGTAGACGCCACCCTCGCGCGCTGACGTCCGTTCTTTTTTCCGCGCCAGCAAGCGCAGATCCGGGAAGAGCAGTACTCTTAGTCATATTTTGACTAACTTTTTTGATCACTTTTGATCTCTTCTCGAGTCGACCTTCGACTCGCGGTGCCGATAGGGATGCCTGGTTTTAAACCTTGCGAGGACTGTCACCGCTTGATGTCGGTGACCGACCCCCGCCGTCGGTGCCTTTATTGTCTCGGGCCGACCACGATGACAAGTCGTGCTCCAACTGCCCCAATTGACCTCGAAGGCTAGACTGGAGCGGTTCCGTAAGCGACTCGAGCTCCGGCAGTCGGCTCCGTGCTGCTCGAGGTCCTGGTCGAGGAGGAAGTCGAGGGACCGGTCGCGGAGCCGCTGTCATCACCGCTCGGCGAGTCAACACCACTCGTCAGGCTCCAAGTCCTCAGGTAAGTCGAGGCACTAGATAAAAGTCGAAGATGCGTCATCGCTCTAACGACTCCCCTGCGGCCGGGGGTTCGGGCAACACCGCCCACGCGGCTCCGCAGCAAGCGCCCCGTCAAGCTCCACACCCGCCGGTCCCTGGGCTGCATGCGATGCCGTAGGAGATACGTGACTTCCTCGTGGCCATGAGGACTCACTTCCCTCCGTTGGACCCTGTCGAGGCGCCTTCGAGTCCGTCTAGGAGTCCTAGTGGGCCGGCAGCTTCGGCCCTGGCGCCGTCGGGTGCTTCGGCCCCGGCGCCGTCATCGACTTTGGTCCCGACGCCGCAGGATCCTTCCTGGATCCTTGTCGTTGCCAGTCGACCTCACGACTCCTTCGCTGGCGCCGACCCCGAGTGGGTCGCCCACGACCCGACGTCAGACCGTCGCCGATGGGTGAGCAATTCACCTACGACCCGGCTCCATCATTTCTCCCTGACTATCAGGAGATGGATGACGAGCGGGACTGGGAGGGGTCTGAAGAGGCTCTAGCACTACAGTGCCAGTTGAGCCAGGACTGGGCAGACGAGCTAGGGGAGGCCAGTGGTCTGGACACTTCGCCCGCCACTGAATTCGTCTATCCTCCCTCCGTGGCTACGGAGGAGTGGGCTGCTTACAGTGTGGTGTTGAACAGGGCGGCCAAGGCCTTGATTCTTGAGCTCCCTGTCACAGCCGGGAGGACTAACCTCCTCACTGAGGTGCTCAAACCGCGGGTAAGCTCCTCTGAGCCTCTACTGCCGTTCAATGAAGCCCTCACCGACGTTCTGTTGGGCACCGGGTCTAAGCCCTCCACAGGCCTCCCTGTGGATCGGAACGTGGCCCAACGCCACCGCCTGGCTCCGGGCGACCCTAGCTTCCTGTCCGTTCACCCCACCCCCGAGAGCCTGGTGATCCAGACCTCTACCTCCCAGACCGCATTCCCGACCGCTCCTCCGGATCGGGAATCCAAAAGGTCCTATCAGTTTGGGAAGAAACTGTTCTCCTTGAGTTTGGGGTTGCGGGCTGTCAACACCACCTGCCTTTTGGGCCGTTGCACCCACACTCTCTGGGATACGGTTGCGGAGGTGCTGCCACAGTGCCCGGAGGAGGCCCGGGCAAAGCTCGCCCAAGCCCTTGCGGAAGGGTGGGATGCAGCACGCTATTCCATACGGTGTGGACTAGACACAACGGACTCGCTAGGAAGGGCGATTGCAACGACGGTGGCGGTTCGCCGCCACGCCTGGCTGAGGTCCGCCAACTTTTCGGGGGATGTCTAGGCCACCCTCGTGGACATGCCCTTTAATGGGCGTCGGCTCTTTGGCGACAAGGCGGATAGTGCGCTGGTGCGTTTAAAGAACTCCAGGGCTACGGCCAAGTCCTTGGGCCTAAGCCAACGCCAGTAAACTTCCGCTTTTCGCTCCTTTCGTGGCCAAGGAAGTGGCGCCCCCACACGTTCAGCCAACCGCAGACTCAGGCTCAACGCGGACGTGGTTACCGCTGTGGCCGTACCGGGGGACACCGGCAGGGTCAGTCCACACCCGCCCCTGCAGCATCTGCCTCGAAGCCTTCCTAGTCCGGCATTTCAGGCCCATTCATCGCCAGTGGGGGGCAGGGTCCCCCATCACCTCCCCCACTGGCGTACCATCACGTTGGACAGGTAGGTGCTGTAAATCGTCCGAAGGGGCTACTCACTTCCCTTCGAGGCGACTCCTCCAGCCATGCCACTGCAGTACCACCGCCTGTCGGGGGATCACTTGCAACGTCTGCAGGAGGAAGTTACGGCGCTCTTGGCCAAGGGGGCCATCGAGCGTGTTCCTGGGCCAGAAGTAGGACGTGGTTGCTATTCCCAATACTTTCTGGTACCCAAGAAGGGCAAAGGAGGCCTACGCCCTATCTTGGACCTACGGAGCGTCAACGGCCTCCTCCGGAAGGAGAAGTTCAAGATGCTGACTTTGACGCAGGTCCTAGCTGCCCTGAACCCAGAAGACTGGATGGTAGCGTTGGACTTGCAGGACGCGTATTTCCACATCCCCGTCCTGCCAGGCCACCGGCGTTACCTGCGGTTCACGGCAGGCCACGAACACTTTCAGTTTACCGTGCTCCCCTTCGGCCTTACCTGCGCCCCACGGGTGTTCACGAAAGTGATAGCGGTGGTCGCAGCTCATCTGCGCAGATTAGGGGTTTCAGTCTTCCCCCTTCTCGACAATTGGTTGTTGAAGGCGGGCTCGCCCCAGACAGTCGTCTCCCACCTCCAGACTACGGCCGACCTCCTGCACTCGCTGGGGTTCTCCATCAACGTGCCGAAGTCGCACCTGTGCCCCTCTCAGAAGCTCCTTTTCATCAGAGCGGTTCTGGACTCAGTTTCGGGTTTATCACCCCCCCCCCCCCCCCCCCCCCCGAGCAGCGGGTCCGGGATATTCAGGCTCTGATTCCGATCTTTCAGCCTTTATTCCGGGTCTCGGTCAGGTTAACGCTGTGGCTACTGGGGCTGATGGCCTCCTGCATCCTTCTGGTGCATCACGCCAGGGGGGGAATGCGGGCTCTGCAGTGAGACCTGAAGTTTTAGTGGGCACAGCATCAGGGCAACATGTCCGACCACGTCCTGATCTCGGAGGGCACTGCAAGCCCGATGCAATGGTTACTCATGAACCGCGATTGGGTCAGCGGCAGATCTCTCTCCCTTCCCCAACCGGAGCACCTAGTGGTGACAGATGCATCCCTCCTGGGATGGGGGAGCCACATAAGAGAGAGGGAGATCAGAGGCCTCTGGTCTCCGGCGGAGTCCTGGGTCCATATTAACCTTCTGGAGCTGGGGGCGATCCGTCTTAAACTGAAGGCATTCCTTCCCTCTGTCCGGGGCAGTGTAGTGCAGGTGTTCACGGACAACACCACCGTCATGTGGTACTGCAACAAACAGGGCGGGGTGGGGTCGTGAGCCCTATGTCAGGAGGTTCTGCGCCTTTGGACATGGCTGGAACACCAGGGCGTCACCCTGGTGGTTCAACACCTGGCAGGTTCCCTTAACGCCAGGGCGGACAAACTCAGCACAGGTGCATGATGGATCACGAATGGCGTCTGAACTCGTACGTGGCGCAAGGTCTCTTTCAGCAGTGGGGAGAGCCTTGGTTAGATCTATTCGCCACCGAAGAGAACGCGCAATGTCATCAGTTCTGCGCGTTGGAATTTCTACGGCGGCACTCGCTCGGAGGTGCTTTTTGTCGCCAGTGGAGCTGCGGTCTGTTGTGCGCCTTTCCGCCTATACCACTTCTGCACAGAGTGCTGAAGACCTAAATGCGTGGAGATGGAGCGGCGACAATTGAGGCCATTTGACTTGCCTCCTGAAGTCTGTGATGTGATTCTGGCAGCCAGACGTCCCTCCACAAAAACGGTATACGCCTGCAGGTGGAACAAATTTGTGGCATGGTGCACAGCAAAGCCTGTGGATCCACTCTCTTCCCCCCTTTCAGAGGTTCTCCTCTTCCATCTGTCTCTTGCCCAACAGGGCTCTGCTCTGGCCACTATCAAGGGCTACCTCTCGGCCGTTTCAGCCTTTTTTTTTTAATTTTTTTTTTTTCCGAGTTTTATATAGCGCGAACTAGACCCGAGCCGAATCAGGTATCAGAGCGCTTTACATAGCACCAGTTACGTTACATGAGGACAGACACACATTCATTTTTAGGCACGGGGAGATTAAGTGATTTGCCCAGAATCACAGGAGGCTACCGAGACTCGAACCCAGGTCCGAGGTCGAGCACCCTAGCCGTTAGGCCAACTCCTCTAGGGTTCCTGATCAGCCTTCTCTTTTCAAGTCCCCTGTTGTAAATAGATTCATGAAAGGCATCACACACATGTTCTCTCCTGTTCCCTTTATGATGCCTCAGTGGGACTGATTTTTCTGATGTGCGCTCCCTTTGAGCAACTTCATAACTGTCCTCTTCGTCTTCTGACTCTTAAAACTGCGTTCCTGGTTGCTATCACCTCTGCCAGGAGAGTGAGTGAGCTCCAGGCTCTATCTTCAAAACCTCCTTTCCTCTCTGTCCATCCGGAAAAGGTTGTTCTGAGGACTCGTCCTTCTTTCCTGCCCAAGGTAGTCGCAGCCTTTCACATCGAGCAGTCCATCACCTTGCCCACCTTCTTTCCGCCTCTGCATCCTTCGAAGGAGGAAGAGAGGCTCCACCGTCTGGACCCAAAACGTGCGCTCTCCTATCTAGATCACACACGTGAGTTCCGGGTGGACGACCAGCTCTTTGTTGGTTACGTGGGCGCTAAGAAGGGACGGGCGTTGCACAAGCGGACCATCTCTTGTGGGTTGTCTTGTGCATCAAGGTTTGCTACTCCTTTGAAGGACTGGACTTTTTAACAGTACCAGCGGTGCCAGAGAACAACACCTATAACCTTCATGGGATACCTGTTTCGGCGCACAAACTACAGAGACACGGGACACTTCTTCGGCGTCAAAGATTCAAGGTTTATTTACTGCAGGGAACACAGAAGTCACAACAAGTACAACACGTGCAACTTGGGGAGACTGCTTCAAATTGGTTCTGTGGAGCGCTCCTTTTATACAGAATTTACTCATAGGACAACATGATACACAAAAGTTTACAACCTGGTTCCCATAATTATCCCCCAGAGGGGTCGCTTTGGTCACTTTGGTACACATAAGGTCCGGAACATAAGTGCAGAAACATTTGGCGGTTCCCAACTGTAAAAACCCATCTTCCCAACATTAGTGAATTCCAATCGGCAGTAAAACAGATCGAAATAGGGACAAAGACAGGTGCAGAGGAAGATGGAGACAGTGGGAGATCGAAAAGGGTGTAAAAGGGGAGGTATCGGGAAACACGAGATACAGGCATCAAAGGGACGTGCCTAATGAGATGCACGGCTGAGACAATAAACCGGCACGGCAAAATGAGCCTCAAGCGGGGCCATCTGCCTTACAGTATCATCCCCCTCATCGTAAAAGATATTTACAAAGAACATGTGTCTTCCACAAATATCTTGAGAGTCCCAGGGTAACGAAGCGGACAGTGTCCGTTCGCTGGCTACTTGAGGGCAAGAGACAAAATGGATGCCGTATCTAAGATGGAACCCGTGGGTACAGATGAAAAACCCATATATCAAACAAACGGTTTAAGTTAGCACAGCGAAACTGCGCATACTTACTAAACTCGTCATTTGCGGTTCTTAGATACCAGACTCGACCATATTCGTGCGAGTCGAAAACATCACTTACAATTGTCACGGAACCTCAGACGCTCCTTTTGCCCTCATGTAGGCAAGCACTAGTCGGAATCATATTCGATATTCATCAGACCCTCGAGATGTTGCTGTAGCATAGCTCTGTCCAACCGAGACCCTTTGGTAACAGGTGGCTGTCTCATACACGTTGTAGCACAGAGGCCACATAAGGCAGGACCACACTGCACGCAAAGGCAACACGTGAACAGGAACGCTACAACGACTCCAATGATCATCAGAATTTTCCAACCCCAAGTCGACATCAGGCCCCAAAACCATCCAAGTAGCGTCCAATCCCCTACATCCACGTGTATGGATTCGGAGATCTTATGCAACTTCGAGATGGCTTGATAGACAGTCGGAGCGTTATCAGGAATGAAAATACAGCAGCTCGAATGGATCACCTTACATACCCCACCTCGATCTGCTAAGATCACGTCTAAAACCATACGGTTTTGTAACGTCATAAGTCTATCCGCCTGAAGTTCTGTGGTGATATTACCAAGGGCACTGGCAGTAATATTAGCTGTCGATTCTACCACTCGAGTCAACTGTCTCAGGTTCCTACTATTAACCATAGGTCCCCAAAATGGGAGGAAACCCTTGAAAAAGTCTCCTGCCTCTTGACCGGCAGTATCCTCTTTGCTAATTACGCCTCTCACAACTCTAGTTTTGTGATAATCTGCATCTACAGTAAACGTCGGAGGCAACAAGTTTGCGATAAAACATGAGCCCATGAAGTCAGAGGGCAACCATGCATACGCACGATCATGACAAATAAAGTATGTACCCTTGGCAGCCAAAAATACAGGGGACGAGACCATTGGCAAAATATAATTTTCAGTGCACGCACTCTCTCCAAGTCGGGCTTTCGATCTACGGCCGCGACCTATTAAACAAAAATTACCAATGTGGGGTACGACCCATATCGGAGGCGAGCTTTTAAGCTGTTTTTCACCAGTGAACACACTATATTCGCCTCTACTTAGGACCCTATAGGCTTGTACCTCTTCTTCAGGGATAAGCGAGGGATCATAGATATCGCTATCTAAATCCTCTATTGCTATAGACAAAGATTTTTGGTACGAGGTAGGACCAGAGTAGGGGGAACGTGGTTCTCGAATGGGGTGGAAACCCAGTGCGCTTCGAAACATTGTTTGAAATGCTCGAGCAGACCCTTGGGAGCTATACGGTAACACCAGATATGGAATTCCCTTATCCGTAGTATGTGGCATCAACCCACACACCCAACAATTAGTAGTGTTAACCACTAACTGATGCTGATGAAGGAGCTGAATAAAGGAATTGTTGCGGAATTCTGCACGTCTAGCCTGCTCGTGTTCAGGTAAGATGTGAAAAGAATGAGGAGAAACAGTGGAGATGAGTTTAAGGTCAGGGGTAGGAGTAGGTATGGTAGAAGGCAAGAAGTAAGACATCGTGTAATATACTCCACCCGCCAATAACGCAGAAACAGTCACAAACAATACGAATATTTGGAACACAAAACATTTGGTACGACTGAGTTGCTGCAGCTTGAATCTTTGTGCTTGAGCTCTTTCCAAGTCCATCAGCTTTGAAAATGCCATTCCCTATGACCGTCCGCAACGTTTCTTGACGCACTTCGTTCTGTGTAGCAATAGTCAATTCCTAGGAGTTCCCAGGAACCGACGGTCTTTAACCTAGCGTCAAGACCTACTAACCAGGAGGAAGTACGCGCGCGGCCCTACGGCCTTCATTTCACAAATATATATATATATGCGAAAACAATGTCTCTCAGCTGTGGAAACAAAAAGTGTAAGGAATGAAGCTCAATGAATATGTACAAAATAATTACAATAGTATGAGTGTTCAAACTGATCATGGAAAACGGGATAATGCACTTGTCAAGGGACAGAACGGGTTTTTTCATTAGTCTTTAGTGCTGGATCTCAAAAAATATCGGGTTTTCCCAGGACGTGTCTGTTCGTTAAACAAAAGATTCGTCGAAGGGACAACGCCCTGTTGATCAGCTGAATGTTTTGGTCTTGAGTCTTCTGATGTCAAGTGTTCAACAATGCCTTTTTGCTGCACTGAGGATTCTCCGACAGGTTGTGCGTCGCTGAAAGGTACAAACGCTGACAATCCTTCGGTTTCAGTTGATGCAATGCCTTTCCTCACCCACGAGTCTGCTGGTAACGGGATGGGGACTTTCTTGGTATGGGTGGCATGCACCCAATTCTTCCGCCCCTCGAGACGAACTGCAGTTCTCGTGGCAAGGAGGACCTGATAGGGTCCAGTGAACCTGGGATCCAAATTGTTCTTGCGCGAAAAATTTCTGGGCTGGAGCTGGTGGCCTGGACCCTCCGTCTGTGTCGGCAATGCTTCGTGAACCTGTTGGTGAATTAACCTCAGTTTAGCAGTCAAGTCATGAAGATAATCGATCAACATTGGATACTCAAGATCACAAAAGGCACCCGGTCTAGGGACCCCCCAAACATTGGCAGGACGACCGAACACTATTTCATAGGGACTGAGCCCTACTCGGGAGTGTACAGTTGCCCTTGTTGACAGTAATGCTAAGGGTAAAGCGTCAGGCCATGAAAGACCTGTCGTAGCCTGAATCTTTGCTAGTTTTAGTTTAAGGGTGCCATTGTACCCTTCAACCAAACCAGCTGACTGAGGATGATTGGCACTATGGAATTTTTGATTAATTCCAAGGCCCTTGCACACACTCTTCATCACACTCCCCACAAACTCACTTCCGTTGTCTGACCACACAATTCTAGGCATTCCATACCGAGGAAAGTATTCCTTCAGTAGGATTTTCGCAGTGGACAAAGCAGTATTGTCTTTGAGAGGATAGGCCTCAATCCATCGGGAGAATGCGCAAACAACAACTAAAACGTATTTCAAGTTATTGCATCGCTCCATATGGATGAAGTCCAATTGGATCACCTCAAAGGGACATGAAGGGGGAGCAAAACTACCAGGAGGAGTTGGGGTTCCCTTACCAGGATTGTACAACATACATACCATACAATTCTTAACCAAGCGTTCAGCACATTTCGTAATACCATCATTCTTCCACACAGGAAACAGCAATTTACAGATACCTTTCGCGCTAATATGTGCTAACCCATGTGCCATAGTCACAACAGCCAGCACATACGCATCAGGCAACATCCATCTTTTCTGTTCCGATAAGTCAGTCCAACAACCATTCGCATCCAACTTTCCCGTACTTTCTTTCCACTTCGCCTTTTCAGTCTCGGTGGCCTCATTCTGAATTGCTTTCACACTCTCGATAGTGTTTTCACACATACTTGATTCTGCAGGCCACCTAATTGAACTCGTCACATACATTCGAGTGCTAAAGTTCCGGGCAGTCTCCTTAGCAGTCTCATCCGCTAACGCATTACCACGACCAACATCATCCGTCACCTTACGATGCGCACTACATTTAACAATCGCCACTTGCTTAGGCAACGTAAGTGCATCCAAAAGATCATTTACAAGCTGGCCATGTTGAATCTTCGTACCATGTGACGTAAGGAATCCTCTCTCTCTCCACAGTCGTCCAAAACTATGTGCCACACCAAACGCATACTGGCTATCTGTAAACACATTCACCCGTTTATCTTTAGACAACACACACGCTCTCGTCAAAGCAATTAGCTCAGCAGCCTGAGCCGAATTCTGACTTAACCTTGCGCTTTCCACAATCGTTCTCAATGTAACTACAGCATACGCAGTTGTTACATCACCATTCGGTAACTTGAAACAGGAACCATCCACATATAAAGTACCATCGGGATCTGTCAATGGAGTATCTTTTAGGTCAATGCGACCCTTGGTTTCCTCTTCAGTTCTGAGATAGCAGTCATGTACTGCTTCATCACTTGATTCTGTGTCGATCGGCAGCAATGTTGCTGGATTCAACACATTACATCGTTTTATCCGTATATGACTGGCCAGTAACGTCAATTCATAACCAGACAATCTTGCACTTGTCAGATGTTGAGTTTTCGTTCGATTCAATAGAGTGTCGACTGCGTGCGGAACCATTACCGTGAGCATATTATCCATGACTAGACCTGCGGACTGTCGAATGGACGCCGCAGCTGCCGCTGTTGCTCTTAAGCAACTTGGCAAGGCTCTTGCTACTGGGTCTAAAGTCGAAGAAAAGTAGGCACATGGGCGTTGCTTACCACCAAAAGGTTGTGTCAAAACACTCAACGCGCAACCATCCCTCTCGTGAACGTATAGTGTAAACGGCTTACTGTAGTCAGGGGTACCCAACACAGGAGCCGAACACAACGCATCACGCAATTCAGAAAAACTTTTCTGACATTCTTCAGACCAAGGTACTGGGGATGAAACATCTTTGCATGTAAGGGCTATCAATGGTTTCGCCAACAATGAAAAATTTGGAATCCATTGTCTGCAGTAGGACGTAATACCTAAAAAGGCGCGAACATCTCTTTGGGTTTTTGGCACAGTCATTCGGGAAATCGCTGCAATTCTCTCTGGGGTCAACCTTCTCCCTTCTCTTGACAATAAGTGACCTAGATAGGTAACTTCTTGACAACAATACTGTAGCTTTGAAGGCGACACCTTGTGGTGCAATTCATGTAGATAGTGTAATAATGATACTGTAGCCGTTTTGCAAATAACTTCTGTATCAGCTGCCACTAAAAGATCATCCACGTATTGAATCAAAGCTGCACCTTTAGGTAATACAAAGGCATCAAGCTGACCTTTAAGTGCTTGGCTGTAGATTGACGGACTCTCACAGTAGCCCTGTGGAGCGCGTTTTAGCCTAAAACTGCGACCACCTAATGAAAATCCGAATAGGTCTCTGCTTTCCTCTGCAATCGGGATGCTAAAGAAAGCATTCTTTAAATCGATCACTGTGAACCAGGCGGCAGATGCCGGAATCATTGTTAGTAAAGCCGTAATGTCAGGAACCACAGGAAATTGCGGAACCACTATTTTGTTTACCTCTCTCAAATCTATAACAAAACGATACACAGGAGGTTTAGTTGGGTCAGTTCGTTTCAGAATCGGCAATACAGGGCTATTGCACACGTTTCCACGAGTTTCTTCAACAACACCTTTTCCAATGAGATCATGAACGATTGCTAACAGCGCTCGTTCGCCCTCAAGAGAAATACGATATTGAGGTAAACGCGGTAATCGCGCATTTGGTTTCAATTGAATCACATAGGGTGGAATGTCTAACAGGCCCACGTCATTGGGACCTGTGGCCCATAGAGACGCAGGGAGGGAATTCAATTCCGGTGGGAATTTATCAACCGATAAATACATGGGAGAGATCACTCTCCGTCCCAATGTAAGCTCCACTCCTTCGGGGGAACAATACAATGTTGCATATAATCGTTTCAACAAATCCAGGCCCAAAAGATTTTCACCACAACCTGTAGATAGAATCAGTGGAGCGGTTAGCTCACGGGGTCCAATCATAAGAGGCAAAGGATTAGAGACTGGGTTACTAACAGGGGCGCCAGAGAATCCAACGGAAACATTCGTTAAGCCAGACAAAGGTGCGCCAGGGAGTTTTGAATGCATGATGGAACTTTTCGTCGCACCAGTGTCTAACAGAAAAGGCTCAACTACACCTGATGTAGCCACTGCAACGTAAGGCCCACTCTGATCGACCGGAACTGACACTACTCCCTCTCTTTGTCCTTGGCTGTCCTAGTAATGGTCATTTACAACAGTTTCATACTCTGCATAATAATCATCAACATTATACTGTGCAGATCGAACTGACCCCGCATTTCGCTGGTCAAAACAATTATTTGCGTCTGATTGATTTTGATAACGATCGCTCTGATTGTGGGATGAACCACGACCTCTACCACGTGGTGCCTGTTGGGGACCACCGCCACGATTTCCACGTGTTGACACACCATTCAGACGGTCCCGTAAGGCAAGACAATCATATTTTAGGTGTCCCTCTTTCCTACAATATGCGCACTGATTATACCCAAGTGAAGATCTGGAATCAAAGTTGTCAGAGCGCGGCTGTATTCTATTGAGCTGTGCTCGTGGTCGATACTGCTGTTGTGCATCATTTTGGTTTGATCGTGGAGGGTATGCTTGCTGCAACAAAACCTTCGTTTTGAGCTCCTTAGTTTTCTTTTCTATACGATCACTTTCTTCCTTTTCCCTATTCTCATAATACTGAGCCGTTGCTAGTATTTGCGCAGGGGTTGAAACTGCCCATGCACTTTCTGAATTCTTCAATTTGTTACTTAGTTCAGGCAACAACATCGACACAAATTTGTCAACGAATAACCGCTGGCCTCCCTCAGCGCCCATGTCCTGGCCGCTGTGGTCGACAAACGCTTCCTCAAACCTTGTAAAGAAATCTGAGACACTCTCGTCTTTCTTTTGCTTACAAGCTGATAACTTATCCCAGTTCACCTTCATCGCTGGCATGAGAGTTTTCATGAGCGTAATGATTTTCTGAGGCAAATCCAAGATCAACTGTTCAGGTTTAGCCCCACCGACTTGTAATGCATCAGCTGCTAGCAGTGCAGCCCAATCACCCCCTAATTCAGCTGCGTGATTGGCTTGACGAATTTTAGCCCAAACTGGTTGCGGTACAACGTTGCCAAACAACATGTCGATGTCGGCAAGGTTCATAATAGAAGCTTCTATCAGTTGTGATAACTCCTTATAATAACCAGCCGGATTTTTACGCGGATCGGGTAAGGATTGCTTCACTTGCAAAACTTCCGATCGTTTCCATGGAAGATGTATCCACACCCTTCGAAAATGCGGTAGAATTGGAGGGTTAGCAGCAGGGTCACCAGGCACCCAAAGTGGCGGAACCTCTCTCATAGGATACTGACCAGGAACCGCTTTCCAGTTTTCAGTGGTATCATCTAATGACACCCGAGAATGTGCTGTGGGTCTGAATGCTAATAAGCGTTCCACGGCACGTCGTACATCGTCTCCTATAATCATACCGTTCGAAAAGTGACTCTGAAGTTCAATTATGTCGGACGGTACATAATCTACATCATCATTGTACCACTCTTCTCTCAAAAAGTTACACATCTCCTCAAATACGAATCTCTGCGTAGGCTCATTAAACTGAGAAAACGTATCAAAGACTACACGTGGAGTGTAATTAGCAGGATGTCTTATCCACCTATGTGCCATTGTTACTAACGTCTCTTTCTCCCTACCACTAGGGATCTGACTCCGTCTCTGAGGAGTGTCAGATGAATCAGACGAAAATAACGGACCAGAAAGAGGTGAATAAAGGGTAGCAACAGAGTTAGGAACACGCTTACGAACAGAAGGGGAAAGAAAAACAGGGGCAACAACACTGGAGGTGAAAGAAGGCATAGTAGGAACGGACAAGATAGTTGGGGTAGCAGAAACAGTCTGCGAAGGTACAGGTACAGGAGCAGTAGGAACGAGAACAGGTGGTGAAACAAACGTGGGGTTAACAGCGGGCTGACCCGCAGCCGTTGGAGCAACAAGAGGAACAACAGGGGGTACTACAGGAGCAACTACAGGAGCAGTAGCACCCTGTACATAAGGAGGTGGTGATTTCATCAAGTATGACAGCAAGGAATCCTCCTTCAAATCTTCTTCTTTCTTTTCTAATTTATTCGGTAAAACTGGGTAACATTTATCTATTTTCATGTGATGCAATCTAGTAGCGATTTCCATGTCTTTTTCTTCTTTGTCTTGTCTACATTCTTTTATAGCTTGCATTATAGGAACGAACTCTTGTTTTTGATCCTTTTTAAGTTGTTTGATTTCTTTCTGCTTGGCCTCTTTACGCCATATCCGAAAGGAATCAAACATAGCTGGCCTAGCTTTCTTTAAAAATAATTTAGCCTCAAGATTATCTAAAATCGAAAATTCAAAAGTTCCATGTGGTGGCCATCTAAGGTCACCGTCTTTCTTTGTATAGCGGATCCAGTAATCATTATATATTATAGGACCCACCCCATGTCGACTATAAAGATCATGTATCGGAGTTCCAACTGGAGGTATCGGACATGAGTCCTCCAACCGGGAATCCATTGCGCAACATTTGAAAATACGAAACAAATCACTATGGCTAGGCATCGTGCACACTAACCTAGTATCAAACTTCAAGGATTACCGAAGCAATAAAACCTCGTGTAAGTCAAAACCCTCGGTTTTTGGCAATTGCAACTGTCAAATAATACTAAGAACCAATACTAAGAACCACAAATGCAATGGAACCATGCAATACAACAAAGCCTTAAGGCTGTCACAAAGCTCGGAGAGCTAACCACAAAGCCTGAGGAGGCTATTACAAAGCTCAGTGAGCTATTACCACAAAGCCTTAAAGGCTAACCACAAAGCTTTCAAAAGCTAGAACAACCACTAAGGACTGGGAGCGACCCACAAATACTTAACTCAGAACTTCAATGGCGTCACCAGGAAGGCCCGTCTGTCGTCTCGCTTGTACATAAGGTCTACGCCGGGCGTCGAAGACAGGTCGACAGTCAGGGCATCGGTCCGTCGCAGCCGTCAGGAGGCGGGAATCTTCGCAGGGAAAAACTTCGGGCCACTTATTTCGACAACAGGATCGATGAAGCGGGGTGCACCTTCCCTCGGAGATTTCACACGAAGTTCCTCACGATCATCAGGCTTTGGACCGGTACCGCTGAAGTCGCCCTACGTTGGGCGCCAACTGAAGGACTGGACTTTTTAACAGTACCAGCGGTGCCAGGGAACAACACCTATAACCTTCATGGGATACCTGTTTCGGCGCACAAACTACAGAGACACGGGACACTTCCTTCGGCGTCAAAGATTCAAAGTTTATTTACTGCAGGGAACACAGAAGTCACAACAAGTACAACACGTGCAACTTGGGGAGACTGCTTCCAATTGGTTCTGTGGAGCGCTCCTTTTATACAGAATTTACTCATAGGACAACATGATACACAAAAGTTTACAACCTGGTTCCCATAATTATCCCCCAGAGGGGTCGCTTTGGTCACTTTGGTACACATAAGGTCCGGAACATAAGTGCGGAAACATTTGGCGGTTCCCAACTGTAAAAACCCATCTTCCCAACATTAGTGAATTCCAATCGGCAGTAAAACAGATCGAAATAGGGACAAAGACAGGTGCAGAGGAAGATGGAGACAGTGGGAGATCGAAAAGGGTGTAAAAGGGGAGGTATCGGGAAACACGAGATACAGGCATCAAAGGGACGTGCCTAATGAGATGCACGGCTGAGACAATAAACCGGCACGGCAAAATGAGCCTCAAGCGGGGCCATCTGCCTTACAGTATCATCCCCCTCATCGTAAAAGATATTTACAAAGAACATGTGTCTTCCACAAATATCTTGAGAGTCCCAGGGTAACGAAGCGGACAGTGTCCGTTCGCTGGCTACTTGAGGGCAAGAGACAAAATGGATGCCGTATCTAAGATGGAACCCGTGGGTACAGATGAAAAACCCATATATCAAACGAACGGTTTAAGTTAGCACAGCGAAACTGCGCATACTTACTAAACTCGTCATTTGCGGTTCTTAGATACCAGACTCGACCATATTCGTGCGAGTCGAAAACATCACTTACAATTGTCACGGAACCTCAGACGCTCCTTTTGCCCTCATGTAGGCAAGCACTAGTCGGAATCATATTCGATATTCATCAGACCCTCGAGATGTTGCTGTAGCATAGCTCTGTCCAACCGAGACCCTTTGGTAACAGGTGGCTGTCTCATACACGTTGTAGCACAGAGGCCACATAAGGCAGGACCACACTGCACGCAAAGGCAACACGTGAACAGGAACGCTACAACGACTCCAATGATCATCAGAATTTTCCAACCCCAAGTCGACATCAGGCCCCAAAACCATCCAAGTAGCGTCCAATCCCCTACATCCACGTGTATGGATTCGGAGATCTTATGCAACTTCGAGATGGCTTGATAGACAGTCGGAGCGTTATCAGGAATGAAAATACAGCAGCTCGAATGGATCACCTTACATACCCCACCTCGATCTGCTAAGATCACGTCTAAAACCATACGGTTTTGTAACGTCATAAGTCTATCCGCCTGAAGTTCTGTGGTGATATTACCAAGGGCACTGGCAGTAATATTAGCTGTCGATTCTACCACTCGAGTCAACTGTCTCAGGTTCCTACTATTAACCATAGGTCCCCAAAATGGGAGGAAACCCTTGAAAAAGTCTCCTGCCTCTTGACCGGCAGTATCCTCTTTGCTAATTACGCCTCTCACAACTCTATTTTTTTGAACAAGTACAACACGTGCAACTTGGGGAGACTGCTTCAAATTGGTTCTGTGGAGCGCTCCTTTTATACAGAATTTACTCATAGGACAACATGATACACAAAAGTTTACAACCTGGTTCCCATAATTATCCCCCAGAGGGGTCGCTTTGGTCACTTTGGTACACATAAGGTCCGGAACATAAGTGCGGAAACATTTGGCGGTTCCCAACTGTAAAAACCCATCTTCCCAACATTAGTGAATTCCAATCGGCAGTAAAACAGATCGAAATAGGGACAAAGACAGGTGCAGAGGAAGATGGAGACAGTGGGAGATCGAAAAGGGTGTAAAAGGGGAGGTATCGGGAAACACGAGATACAGGCATCAAAGGGACGTGCCTAATGAGATGCACGGCTGAGACAATAAACCGGCACGGCAAAATGAGCCTCAAGCGGGGCCATCTGCCTTACAGTATCATCCCCCTCATCGTAAAAGATATTTACAAAGAACATGTGTCTTCCACAAATATCTTGAGAGTACCAGGGTAACGAAGCGGACAGTGTCCGTTCGCTGGCTACTTGAGGGCAAGAGACAAAATGGATGCCGTATCTAAGATGGAACCCGTGGGTACAGATGAAAAACCCATATATCAAACGAACGGTTTAAGTTAGCACAGCGAAACTGCGCATACTTACTAAACTCGTCATTTGCGGTTCTTAGATACCAGACTCGACCATATTCGTGCGAGTCGAAAACATCACTTACAATTGTCACGGAACCTCACCTTGGCGAAAAAGGAGACTCCTGTTGGGCTGCGTGCCCATTCTACTCGGGCCACGGCGGCTACTGCTGCCCTGGGTCGGGGAGTCCCCTTGCAGGACATCTGTCAGGCAGCTACGTGGGCCTCGCTGCAAATGTTTGCTAGGCACTACTGCCTGGACAGCCAAGTCCAGAGAGATGACTTTTTCAGCCGTTCTGTTCTCCAGGACTTTCTGGTGTGATCTTTGTTCGCAGACCCACCACCGGGGTTGGTGTTGCTGGGGTATCTATTCTAATGTAAGGAATCTAACACTAACATGTTTCTTTCAGATGCACAAGTTACTTACCTTCGGTAACGACATATCTTATAGAAACATTAGTTAGTGTTATATTCCTTACCGCCCCACCCATTCTCCCCGTTCTGCGAACCGATATCTAGGGTTAAAGACATCCCTTTCAGGGTTCTAGTTTCATGGCACCAATGTCGGTTTCTATCATGGCTCTGCGTTACTGGCGCGGAAAGCTATGTACAGAACTGACGTCAGCGCGCGAGGGCGGCGTCTAAGTACTCCGTCATCCAGGCGATCACAACGCCGAGCCGCAGAGGACGCCTAGCGAGACGCGCAGGGGTACCACTGACGAAAACTTTCCGGATCCAGTCTGACGCCTGGGGATATTCTAAGGTAAGGAATCGAACACTAACTAATGTTTCTTACAGTTATATCATTACCGAAGGTAAGTAACTCGTGCATCAGAGCCCTGTAGAGGGACCCCCCGAATCTGACGGGCCATGAAAAACTGATATACGACTTAGATCTGGTAGAGGTCTGCAGGGCAAAAAGGGAGATCTTCAGGGATTCACGTTTTACAGTAAAAAAATATAACCACTCATCCAGGTTTGATTATATTTTGACCAATAGGCATGTCCTGGAGAACCTGAGTGGGGTCTAAGTATTACCAAGTCATCTCTCGGATCATGCTCCATTGTCATTTTCCTATCTTAGGAAGAGTAACACGCTGCAAACTAGATCTACGCTTATTAGAGCAATGCTGTTAGACCCCAAAATTATTTGGGCCATTAAATTATTCTCCCAAGAATATTTTTCATTTAATATCGGCTCTACGGCCATGGCGTTTGTATGGGACGCCTTTAAGGCCAACCTGAGGGGTAGGCTGCATGGCCTTATATGCTCCAAGAATCGGGCTGAGGCCCGGGAGCTACATTTCATCGAGGGAAGAATCTTGCAATTAGAATCTGAGAGGAATCAACTTAGCCATGGGAGCCCAAGAAGGTTGGCACATGTCCAGGGAGATTTAGAGGGAGTGAGGCAGGAGTATTGGTTTGAAGCAGAAAAGCGGGACATAAGTGGAGATTGGGACACAGAGATTCTTTTTCAATCAGTACAGCCAATGAAGAAAGAAATCTCCACTTGGAATTAGACGTAGAGCTTCCACAACAATCTACGGTCTGGAACCAATCCCCTTTTGAGTCTAACATTGTAGACCTATTAGAACCCTCTTCTAAATTACTTATAAATTCATTAAACCAGCTAGTTTAAAAAAATCATTTTATCGTCACCAATCGACGCCTCTACACGCCTGCTAGGATAGCCAAATTTGCCCCTGCGCCTACTCCCAAATGCCCCAGGTGTATGACCCGCAACGATATCCATATTTTCCACGAGTGCCTCGTACTAGGAACTTTTTGGAAGGGAGTGGGAGATTCTCTCCGCGACATTTTCAAAGCAAATATCGAGGTTTACTCATCATTAGTAGTTTTTGGTAATGATGGATTATCTACATCGAATCTATCACAGGTTCATAGCGGAGAGAAGATTGGCTCAAAGCCTCATTTGCTATGGCCCGCCTAGAACAGGATAGAACCAGGGATAGCTCCATAAACATCTGGCAGCCCCTTATGAGCTGGGGCTGAGACTTGAGATTATAATTCTTTGTTGCCTTTCCCCGTGGTCCTATGATTACACCAAGCCTCCATCAAACGGGGCCTGTCGGGCTGACCTAAGCAAGTGCAGTAAGTCGTAGGGTGCCCAGCTGGAGAAAGACTGCTTTTTAAGATCTGCAGAAGCGTATTGGTGAGATGAGGACAAAAAAAAGCAAAGGAAAACAAAAACCAAAAAAACAAGTAGTCTGAATTATATATGCATAAATATTTTCATTGTTTCTCAGAACAAACAAATATCAAAAAAAGTCAACGGTTTCAATGAAATTACACCATATGTTCCTATACACATTATACATGGTACAATAAACATGAGTTGGAAGTACAACCTTCTTCATTCATGTTCCACTAAGTTGCGCAATGTCCTATGCATTTGGGGACCCTTTGTCCCTTCTTCAGGGCTCACTGTAGAATAAACAAAAATGACGAATCGATGCTACCATAATCTGATAACCGTAGCCTGTATCTACCCTATTTAATTACACCCCCTCTTGGGTAAGTCAGCTTGCTCATGGTAAAAAATTAATGACATGCGGGAGCCCTACATGCATACCAAACTACAGAAAAAAGGAAAATAAGTACCCGCTGCAACTGATACACGCTGCTATCAATATGTAGATTTGTGTTGAGCCACACTAGATGGACATCAATGTCACAAGGGTAATAACCATGCATGGTGTGCATGCTACAAGTGAATTACGTGCCCAACACTGACTCGGTACGATATTCACTGCCAAATGAAAACAGCATGGAAAAGTTTAACCAGAGCGGTACAACTGTGTCTTCCTGAAAACATAGCCGTATGTGAGTTAAAATGAAACCTCATCGCAAAATGCAGTGCGCGGTGAGTGATAGTGAAATACAACAATACCTATTGAACTGACAGCTGTACTTGGCTAAGCCTACAACACATGAAAAGCCAACACTACAACATGGACACCTAGCATACCTGTCCGAGAGCTGCCATTTTCGTTCATGCAGGACCAGCATGTTGTTCCAATTGTTTCCCTGATGAAGGGCAGGATGCCTGAAATGCATCGGAATTAAAAAAAACAAATCTTTGGATTACGTGTCGTTCTTGTTTAACTTAATTACCATTGACTGTTTTTCTTGGAAGAGTCTCAAAGTGTGGAGTTTGAAAACGTAAAGAAAAAATTGCACTCTTTACCCAAAACAATTTTACTTAACTGTTTTACGGGAAATGTCCCAGAGTGGTATCCAGGTATACTTCTCGTAATCTCAAAAGTAATTTGGCTGTAACTTTACTGAAAAGCCCTTCAAGTCTATATACTGTATTTACAAAGTATTGCATTTCTCTTATACCATACTGTATGTCAAAACAAAGTACATCTACAATTTCAATTCAAACTGTTTACAAACTGCATTACAACTGGAAAGTATTTATTGCTTACCTGGGCCAGGCTTGCTTGGTTCTAGAAAATAAAATGACTAAAAGAATATTTTCATACAAAAACAATTGGTCTGAAGTTTAATCTTTGTGTGTGAATTCATTTGCTGACTGAGTGTGTACAACAAATGCTTAATCCTGTCGTCTGATACTGCCTTACTGCTCGACCACACTACCACAAATAGAGAGAGATGCTATCTAACTTTACCTCTGCCTTCCTTTGGGGTTCCACTGGACTCTGTGCACACTATACCTCACTTTCTATATTGTACAGAGCCAGCTGCCTACATCAGGGCACTGGCACTGGGATCTGGTTAGCAGGCTACAGTGCAAGCTGTTCAAAAAACAAGTAGAATCAGGACAAAACTATGGGGGGTGACCATACAAAAAGAAGATTTTCCATCGAGTCCACTTGGAAATACAATGGTGGAACAACAAGATCACATTAGGCAGAACTTTCAGACACGGACTCCCACGGTGGCCATCACAACAGATGCATCCCAATGAATATAGAGAGCACACATGAACACAAGGACTCTGTGGAGCCAGGAAGACTGTGAAAAGCACAAACATTCCAGAACTCAAGGCAGTGGTCCTAACCCTAAATGCTTTTTAATCACCAGTCAAGGAGAAGGTAATACAGCTACCAACAGACAACACTACTACCCTGTTCTACCTCAACTAGCAAGGGGGGACGAGGTCACCCAAATTATCCACCCTAGCACAAGAGATATGGATGTGGGCATTACAAAATAACATAATGCTAGTGGCAATCCACCTGCCAGAGTGAACAGAAGCAGAAAGACTAAGCAGGCATATCAGCTTGTCCCTTGAGAGGTAGCAGAACCAGCAGGTACTGTAACACATCTTTGACCTGTGATGAACACCACAAGTGCACCTGTTCGCGACCCAGGAATACTCAAAATGCAAAGCCTTTGTGTCCAGTTACCCAAACCTCTAGTCTTTCTTTGTGTGGACCTCCGAGTGCTGCTATCCGGTAACCCCATCTCCGACTGGGAGAGGTGCATCGTATTCTCTTACAGTCCATATCGCCAGTACGGGCAAGGAACAATCAAAGAAATGCTCATTGAAGTTGCAACTAGAGAAACCCTGATGGAAGGTATAAGGGAGATTTTGAGCCCTTCAGTGAACCCCACATCTGTGCCTGGGTTACCCTGGTATCTTACACACGGTGGTCCCCTACTTAGCAGGACAGGAGACCCACACATGGATTTAGGGTCGAAACGCTGTCAAGACACCTATAAAGACAGACTGTAATTTTGTATAGGTGGTACATTGAAAATATTTTGTGTTCTCTATTGCAGTAATCTAATTGGCTGTCCTTTGAATGAAATAACCAATATATTGCATATTTGTAACATCATTCCATATTGTGTTTACTTCTGATTCAGTTTTGGTTTTCTTTCACTTGGAGCTCACTTATTTCTATTTTTCTTCTTTTTCAACAAAATCCTTTTATGATTCACATATTTGAGAAATGTTTTTGAGTACACAATTCTTTCTGTAAAGAAAAGTTCAGTTATGCTGAATTGAAGTACAACAAAAGATACTGGCTTATATCTCCTTTCAAAATAATGAAATCCTGTTTATATTGATTTACTCAAGACAGGACGTTTCTGTCATGACAAAAGTTTAAATGTAAAAGCTTACTAAGATGAAAATTGTAATTAAGCCAGCATTATTGGGGTATTTATTGTAATTTCGCACAACGAAATTTGCACAAAATTACAGGGTTCTCTGGGAGAAATAGTAACATGAGATGTACCATTATTGTCATTTTTTTAAACGTGACCGGCATTTCAGGTAGATTTTTTTTTACCCGACTGGACTGTGCAGATAGTTTTGGAGCAAATAAACTACAAATTCTGATGAGAGCATCCTCGTTTTAACTGCGAACAGAAGTTCCTTGAATGTCGGCGGTCAACAAACATTTCAAATAGCTTTTTTTACCCAAATGCCTTCCTAGCCCCCACCCCGTAGTGGTTTACCAATATATTTAATTTAAAAGAAAATACCACGTTACAATTAGATTGGGTTTTTAGTAAATATAAAAATTAGTGTAAATTGAGTCTGTAGCTAGTACAGGTCAGAAGTTGCAGAATGAAGTGTGCAAGCTGTACTTTGACTTTTTCTATGTACCAGTTGCAGCCCGACTAGTGACAATATCGTTTTGGGCCTAGTCATTAGGGGGAAACATTATGGAGAGTAAGGTGTGCTTAGGGATGATTTATTTAATATTTAAAATCTGGTTTTCCTATCTGTCAAGTGATTTCGACAGGTCTGTGAAGCATGGTTCAAGCTGCTGCTGTCAAGCGGTACAGGGTAGGCCTAGGTGGCACAATAGCCGCTGCAGTTCACAAGTGGCATTTAACTTAACATGCCATGCATGCCATGGGGTGTATTTCTGCACCATACGCTCTATCCTTATACGAAAGTTAAATGTAGCAGTCCGGTTTTAAGGCAATTTCTACATGCTTTAGGGGCCAGAGTACATGCCCTGTGTATGCAAGTAACTTGTTCATTTTTTAGCTTATAGCAGCCTCTCTGGATGTGAGAAAATGCTTCTTATGATTTACAGACATGCTTTCTTTCACAATGTATCCCCAGCTATTTGTCTTAATTCGCTTTATTTACCTTCACTTACCCTTTTTGCACAGGCGGGTTGTGCGGAGAGGGGTTTGAGGGAGAGGTGGTTTACAGTCTCAGGTGGCCTTTGTCTTAGTGTCCTGTGGATTTCTGGGAGAGATCAGGAGGTACCGCAAAACACTTCTGACTCCGAACACTAGGTGGCAGGAGTCTGCAGAGCATGTGAATCTATAACACTACAAGCAGATAGTTACAAGGCAAGTAACATTTTCCTATTGTCTTTTTTTCATGGTTATAATGCCATTTTCTGAGTAGTTGTTGTGGCTTTTTGCAGATGATCTCTCTAGTTCAGAGGAGGACGTGCCAGTCGTTGACGACCAGGAGCCGAGGAAGCCACATCCTCACCTACGCTTTGAGATCAGTAACGAGGATGGCTTCAACGTGCAAGCAGAGAGCATTGAAAGTGAGCCCACATTTTTGCGTGTTGCTGTTGCAGAAGGAAATAATTGTGCTCATTGTTTGAACTCTGAGCGTGATCTGTTTGTAGGCTCTCTTGGGTGCTTTTTTGTATGTGTTTATCTGCCGTTGTGGTGTCCTGTTCATTAGTGTTTAGTTGATGACGTTCATGCTGTTAGATTGTGGCATGACTGACGGTGGCCCCAAGTGGTTTCCCATGCAGCCGACATTTGAGGGGGACTAAGATCTCATGTACATCTGTTAAAGTCACATGTAGTGAGAAAGGTAAAGTGACTGTGTGCAGTGGAAGAGGGTTTTTTTTTAATGTTGTGATTTGCTAGGAGTTCCACACTGCAATACCAATCAGAACTTTTATTTCTCAGGTTTGTTCTGCAAGTTTGTTATACATTCCTAAGTAATGTAAATATGTCTGACAATATAGAGCATTTACACTGCATTTTTTTAAAGTCGTTTATATTGGTTTGTCAGCTTGACTCGTAAAAGATGTACTGATGGTCCTCTCTGCCTCCAAAGGAATAACATCTGTAAATAAATCACTCTGCCGAACAGTATTTACGAGTTCAGTGGGGCATTATGGATTTTAGGTGAAGTCTTCATGAGTCTTACAAAACCCACATTTAAATGTTTTTCAGGATGTCAGGGGAAAAATGTGTGGCTGGATTATACATTAAGATGTAAAACTACTGTTGCAGGTTACTTGTTGTCTTACAGCCTTATAGCCTTGTTTTCTAATAGTTTCATCAGCTGGCGTCCAAACACTTCTGTTATAAATTGGCAGCCTGTGGACAGGTTAAAAATCTAACTAAAATACTGCAGAAATTACGGAATTATTTGACCAGTGGCACTGCTTCATGCCTGAACTACATTAATCAACTTAGATATTGTTTTATTTCTAAAATATTCTAACAGTCATATATGTATAAATCATAGTTACCTTGGAGACCTAATGTTACAAATCATAAGTGTTGCTGTTTTCTGTGTGCCACAACAGTGGATCAATTTTGGGAGTACGATTTTGAAGTTGTCGGTGTCTCCCTCCTTTGATTGGTTAGAGGGGTAAATGATGTCCGAACCTGTATGGTGGCATGTTAAGAGGTGCCCCTTCTTCCAGCAGGGCATGGATGGAGTGGTAGTAGATCTTTCCTTCAGTTCATTCATTGCTTGTATGGGTTAACCCCCTGTGAGACCTGAGCTCTTGAAATGGAGGAATGCAGCCAGTGGAATGAGTTCAGGCGTCACCATGTAATTGAAGTACGTAGGTATGTCATTTCCTGCCAGTAATTAAGGAAAGGAGCTGCAAGAGGAGATGTGGATGGACGGATGAACAGATGGATGGATTGTTTTCAGACTTCTTCTTTTGTTTTCCTTTTGCAGTTGCTTGGAAGGCAGTAGTAGAAAAAGTTCAGGAGGCACGTGGCATTGGTCGCTTGAGAAATATCTCATTCACTGGTAAGGGCTTCATGATTAAAGCAGAAGTACAGGGTATCTGGAAATATACTCCCAATAACTGTACCATTAGACAATTTATTTATTAATCTATTACTAAGAACTGTCCTTCCTGTGTTATCTGGGAGCATAATTCCTTTAACTTCCCCATTCTTGTATTGCACAGAAATATTATACCAGGAACTAGCACTAATGCAATCTAGGAAACTCATCTTGTTCACGCCTGTCCCTCTGATTTGAGTCACCTGCCCATGCTTCCATCCCTTAAATCTGTACCTTTTTTCTGACCTTCTAATCTGGGTTTTCTTTCTGTCACCTATGCCTTCTTTCTTGCTCTGTGTTCCCCTTAACGCCCTCAGAACTTCTTTCTCTCAAACCTGTCCTGGCTCTCTATCCTCTGATGGTTGCTTTCTCATAACCTATCCAGGTCTCTGTCCTTTACACCTGCACCAGCTCTCAGTCTTTGCCATTCACGGCTGACATTACCTTTACATGGTTGTCTTGCAGGTATGAGTGGATTACGCATGCTTGGGTTACATCATGATGCCGTCATCTTCCTTGTTGAGCAGTTGTTTGGTTCTGAGCTGTGCCGCAAATACAAGTTCCGCTTCCACCAGCAAGAGCAAGTGGAGGAAGAATTACCCATAAACCCTAGTGGTTGTGCGCGGTCAGAGGTGTACATCCGGTAAGACTTCCAATGAAATTGCTTTGATTACAAACTTTGTATGTCTGGACAGCTGAATGAGCTTGTGTCTTAGTATCACTGTGTTAAATTAGCTCCCTGTTTCATAACATTTTCTTTAAGGTTGATCACAGAATTGTATATATGGGTTTGCCAAAGACTTGTTCGCATAACAGTAAATATTCCAATAACAACTCTATGTGAAAATGTCATTGTAAACCAATTAAAAAGAACATTTTAGCACCTTGCAATGCTTTTACCAATGCCCAAATATCACTTGCATGGGTGCATATGCAAAACAAAACCCAGCAGACCAACCATTACGGTTTCCCATAACACATGCAAAGCTACTTACCTAAACCGCTTTTGACTCCATCTTCCACATCACTAACCACATTCCCTACTTTTACCAAAACAAAAGGATTCTATGACTGTTAATTTTACTTGTACATCAAATATATTACAACACACACTTTGAAGTCATCACCCTTAAGAAACCCTCTCTTCTCATACCACATCTTGTTCTTATTTTGATTTTTCTTCAACAGATACTTATTTCTTGCACCTCACCAAATCGGGCACAACTTGCCCCTGCCTTTTATCCATTTAAATTGTGCCTGACCTGCCACAGTGTTAGGTGTGATACAATCCTGCCATATCAGTCTCATGGAATTATTTGGCTCAAACAACGCAATTTCTACGAGTTGTGCATTGAAAAAATATTTCGAATCGAATTAATCGAGGTTGGCTAGGTGTATAGTGACGTTTCAGGTGTATATACCCATCTATTGAGTAAAAAATGTTATAGCAGTTGATGTGACAAGGATAGTTTGAGTTAGTTGGTATTTTAACAAATCAAAGACTTGAACTATGGTAGGATATAGCTTGTTCACAGGATACATCCAAATTCGTCAGGTAGTTGGCTTGGAATACATAGGTAATGTGTATAATTTGATACAATTGTGTTAGGCCATTGAATCTGCCAACTACTGCACAAAAGAACCATCCAGCATACCATCGCAATATGGTGGATGACCAACTTCAGTCTTTTTTCAATTGTCTGTAAGCCCTTAGTTAATCAGTGTGAGACTGTGTTGGTAATTGTTTCCACTGGTTTCCCCGGACTACAATAATATTGCACTCCAGATTGGATAGATAATGATCACTTCTGATGAATACTTCTGACTACAAATTCCTCACATTTTAAGTTTGTACATTTTTGACACAGCAACTTCCTGCGCCAACAGCTGGCAACATTGGGCTCCATGGCGGTTCCATCTCGCCTAATAACGTTACACTATCCATGCACACTGGTGTCAGTTCTTCGTGGATGCGGATCTGGTGATCCCCTCCCACTTGTTCTCACGGTTTACTGACTTTGACAACTAAAATTCTGACAGTGTGCAGGGAATAGGTCTTCCCTTAAGGTGACTGCTGTCAAAATGTGCCACGCCTGTAGGAAGCAGGCACAGCATGATTCTTTTTTATGCTATTGAGTTCAGAAGCACGGTCCAGAGCTCCAGGTAATGGGGACAGCGTTGAAGCGAGTCAAGGAAAATAGGTGGAATATCAAAGGAAAATCTAGTGAAATTGAAAATCTCCTGGAAAGATTAGAATCTCAGGTTTATTAGGTCCAGACCATGTGGGTGGAACAATGTACAGGTATGTGGTTTTCGTGACGGATGGAAAATGCCCTCTTTAGATTTTGTCCAAAGTTCCTCCACAAACTTCCTTAAAGGACAATCACAAGGTTTGTAACCTCTGCCTGCCCAAGGGCTAACAATTGTAAGGCGTGCCAGGAGCTTCTCCCCAGAACTCTGGTGAGAGAGAGAAACCGATGTGGGGGCACACATCATCCAGCCTTCTCTCAGAGATTTGGGACTGTCGAGTGATGAGGAAATGCTTGAAGTGACTGAAGTGGCACTGGGAGAAGGGTCGGATGTCAAAGACAACAATTTCGATCTCAGAAAGGAAGAGGCACCAAAACACCCATAGCACAAGAAATGCATGCCTGCAGTGCCCTAGGGTCCCACTGGGACTGAGCTGAAAACCTCCGCTGGGAAGTCCTGAAATGTCCTTCACGTTGAAATCTTCTGTAGTTGAAGAGAAAGCAAAACACAAAAAACTAAAAACAGACGCTGCTGGGACAAGCCGTCAGACTTGGTAAGATAAGGGGCCCAAGACCTGGAGAAGGAAAAGGAGTTGAAGGAAAGGAGATTTCAACCCCCAGAAAAGGAAGACTTTTCTCACATTTGATGCTGAACAGGCACTCACTGTCAATAGAAAAATGTCCTCTCAAAGACAAAGTGGCAGCCGTGATACAAAGAAAAAAGGAATTGGACAACGCACTAAAGGGCTTTAGAATTCCAGCAAGTACAGAGGAGACTTGGAGCCCAGAGGTGGAACACAGAGTTGAGCCACCTACAACCCCGAACCTCAGGCGAAGGAGCAGGAATTATTTGATGAAGAACAATATATTTTGGGTACGTTTCAGGCTTCGAAGGCAATGTAAGAGGGCAGGCCAGATCCCAACAGTTTTGCCAGAAGAAGACATAGATCATCAACTCTAGATAACATTTCAACATACAAATCTTGTCATTAATAAAGCGGCTGACACATTTCGTATAGTTAGAGGAGGAAAAAATAAAAGCATGTTTCTTTCTAGGAACCTTAGTCCCTTCACAAAAGAACCACCAATGTCTACATATGTTATCAGCCATGCTAGATCAGTGAAGGGAGGCATTTAAGGAACTGGCCTCCTCCAAAGCAGTCGCAGCTAAAGTAGAGAAAAAATAACGGCATTCCACAAAAGACCATTGGTACATAAAGACAAATGCTTGTGCAGACTCGATCATCGTCTCTAGAGCCAGCGAGTGTGTGAAAGCCTGAACATCTACTAGCCCATCACCAGAATGAGAAAGAAAATGAATAGAAATGTTGGGGAGACAAATGGAGATATCAGCTGCCACACAATGGTGAATCTGGTCCTGTTAAAACGGCATAAACATCAGCAGTAGGAAGAGAGTGAAGTTGTGATGCCATACCTTCCACATTGATACAAGAAAAGTCCAAAGGCTGTTATCCAAGAGAGAAAGACAATTGCCAACACATGCAGTGAGTCTACATTTGATGCAGCAATATGTCCAGCATATAGAGGTGTACCATTTCCGTTCTTCTTAGGAGGCACGTCTGGCTAAGGATTTCAAGCTTTTAACGAGCGATGCAGGCTTCCATAGTTAACATGCCCATTACAGTGAGGAAATCTTTTTAGTGTTGGGTCACTCCAATAGATGCAAAAGGATAATGGCATGTTAATCTTTATAGAGTATTGCTCTATAGAGGGCCCTATAAACACACCCATGCACTGGCATTACTCCACAAAAATGGAATAGCCCTTGCATGGCAGGACTAGGGGGAAAAGACAGATCCCATGAGGGTGGACCTCTGCCTCAAAATCTCTTGCAAATAAAGGACCACTGACATTTAACAGCAGTAGGGGGCAGAATAGATTTCCTCCAGTAGTGGAGAGAAAGTGTTGAAATTTAAAACCAGAAAATCAACTTCTATTGCAATAACAGATAAAAGACCTACAAAAATAGAACAATAAAGCAGTACACAACCAAGGAGTACAGTGCGTATACTCCCTCATTCCAAAACGAGACTTAACACTGAGATTCGTGAACACTTTCATCAAAACACAAAAGTTCAAGATAACCACAAGATGACTACAAGAAGCACAATCGAACCTGCCAGTGCATTCGGGAACTGCCAGGAATCGCCGTTGGGGAGCCTGGGCGGAGGGCTGCTGCCATCACTGATCCATAGAACTGCTGGGGTTGCTGCCTGCCTCCTGCTGCCCGCTCCCACTTCCATCTGGGGAAGCGCCGGCCATCGCGAGGAGGGCAGGTGAAGGGACTGCAATCCCCAGCAGCCCAGGGAAAACCACGTGACCTGTCAGAAGCGCCAGGAGGCGCATTAAAACTGCGATAGCCCTGCTGAGCGGGGGGGGGGCACAATCGAACCTGCCAGTGCATTCGGGAACTGCCAGGAATCGCCGTTGGGGAGCCCGGGCGGAGGGCTGCTGCCATCACTGATCCATAGAACTGCTGGGGTTGCTGCCTGCCTCCCGCTCCCACTTCCATCTGGGGAAGCGCCGGCCATCGCGAGGAGGGCAGGTGAAGGGACTGCAATCCCCAGCAGCCCAGGGAAAACCACGTGACCTGTCAGAAGCGCCAGGAGGCGCATTAAAATTGCGATAGCCCTCCCTCGCGGGACGCCGGGCTAAGCCCGGGCAAAGGGTGGGCCCTCTACGACCCGAGGAGGACGGGACGGGCCCCACCACTTGGTTTTTTCAGGAGGAGGTAAAGCCTATTTGACATTCTGTTCTGGTCAGTAGTATTACCCCAACAAAATCTATTACCTTGTCCATATCCAAGTCATATCCTGACCCTGAAAGGGGTTGCTACAAAACTAGTGCCTCGGCAGACTACTTGTCTGAGGATGCAAGATAAGCGCATAAATAACACAATGTTACCCTCACGCACAAAGATGGACAAAAATAACTGCCATCAGCCTGTAGTCAGTCCATCTTGTAATCATTCCCCTCCTCAAACAAACAATACAATGTGTAGACTTTCACTGTTGGAGGAATTAAACAGCCTGTGCAAGACCAGCTATGCCCCCTGTAGGATCACCAGCCCCACCAAATAATACTAATTTGTTAACTACAAATGAAAGAATGCCGGAACCTTTTTCTATATTTACTAAAACAAACACACAATGTATAGTATCCGCCCGGGCCACTCCTAATAAAAGGAAGCATGATGGGGATAAATACAACGAGAGCCAATCAAAAGTACAAAAAACACAAAATGAATCCTCAATCTTGTCTCCAACCCCCATCAATCTTCCCCTAACTGCAGAGGTGGCCGAAAAATCAGATGACCTAGCTCCTTCTTCCCAGAGTGCCCTATTGGCAATGATCGAACAACTGATCAAATCCACTATAGCCCCCCTAATTGACAAAATTAACATCCTTGGGGGATAGATTGGCAGGGATTGAGGAAAAAATCAATTCTAATCTGTTAACCTCTACCCATGCTTCTATATCCACCAATCCCTTGACAATTGTTACCTCAAATAAACCTAAACCTGCCATTCAAAATAAAGTTGCCCAAACTCGAGCATCAGTTCCCACCAATCTCCCCCTAAACATTTCTAAAGCCTCTCTTAAATCCACTACATCAAAAAATTCCATCCCCAGAGCAGAGCGCAGCAGGGTTCCCAGAATGCATCTACCTCCAGAGGCAGCCCCTTTTGTATGCATTCTCTCGGGCGTCCCGCAACTGAAAAAGGGAAAAATAGAGAGACAAGATGACTTGTTAAATAAGGTCCAGTTTTGGTTATCAAAAAATAGACCCCTGCCCTATGACTTTGACGGCGGGATTGTGAGCGTGAGGAGAGTGGGTTGGCTGGGCCCCCTTCCGAAAAACATTATTGGTGACCTGATACTAATAAGATTCAGAAGCAGAAACATTGCCCCATTCCTTCGAACTCGGCAACCTAAAGAAGGGGATGGCCCCATAACCATTTGGGACCTACATGACTTCTATCCAAGCACATTATATACCCCTGCCTCTAGCCCAATGACCGGGGATTGTACCAGGCTGGGTAGAGGATCTTGTTTACCGCTCTTTTGTAGTACTTCCGCCCCAAATAGATCTGAAATACCGTATAATATTTTTTAACCACTGTTACCCTTTGCCCATTTCCTTTTGATGAAAAGGAAGAACTGTCATCATGAACACTGCAAAGTATGCTATTGTTAGTAAAGTTATATTCACAGGGTGAGCTTTTAACTTGTAGATATCTGTGCTTCACACGTATGTACTTTTATTTTTTAACTATGAATGTATTTTGAAATTGTACGCTTTTATGATTTTATACAAAAAATCGAATAAAGCTTACTTGAATTAGGACTACAAGAAGTCATTCCAGCCTTAAAGATAGGGGTGTACATGGCTTCCATAGACCTTGAGGACACCTATATCCACATCTGATGAACAGTAGACACAAGAAATACCCCAGGTGTGTGGTAGACACTTTCATTACTTTAGGAAAGTAGCCATTTTTGACATGTCACCTCCTCTTTTTGGCTGGTGTAGGAAGCTGGCTCTATATATAATATACCAAAGCGAAGTGTAGTGTGCACAGAGTACAGTGGAACCCCAAAGGTAGGCAGAGGTAAAAGTAGATAGCACCTTACTCTCTATTTGTGGTAGGCTGGGCGAGCAGTAGGGCTTTATCGGAGGGTAGTGTTAAGCATTTGTTGTACACACTCGAGCAGCAAATGTCACACACTCAAAGACTGAACTTAGACCAATTTTGTTTGTATAAAAATATTGTTATTTTATTTCTAGAACCAAGCCAAGCCTGACACAGGTAAATGAAATAAATGCTTTGCAAAATCATATGCGGTGTTTTACAATTGAATGTATGTTCAAAAGCAGTTGATTGAAATACAGCTAAGTTAAAATATCAGTGTGCGTTTATTATGCTGAGCCTTTTGATACCAAACTTCCCAGAATTTAGTCATTATAGTGGAGTGGAGTTCCTAGGTGAAACAAGAAGAGTAAGGGCTATATCAGGAGAGGTCACTATTAGGCCTGTGGCTGTGATACCCCTAGAAATAGCTGGGTCCGTTAGTTGGAGAAGGTTGTTAGTCAATAAAGACCTCCACCTTCATTATCTCCTTGGGAATGACCACCCAGAGGTTGGTCGGAGCCAAAGAGAGGTACTGGTCCAGTGCCAGGCCTCATTCAAGGGACGGGGGGGGGGAATGAACCTGCAGTCAGTGCAGCTACGCACCAAAAGAAAAAGAAGAAACAGTGTAGGAAAGGTGGACAACTGTTAGACACAGTTCCAGTGGGCCTGGGAGATTCTATCCCAATAAGGGAGAACTCCAAAATTGGCACTGGTGAAGTCCTTCCTAGCCCACAAACAGACCTCAGCCAGGTAACTGTCCAACCTGAGTTGGTGGCTCTTCATCTGACAGAACAGAAGGTGGAAGAAGGGTGTTCACTACCAAGTGTAGTGGCCCTCTGACCTAAAACAGCAGACAGGCCACCAGAACCCAAAGAAGACTAAGTAAGCCACTTCACCTACCAGTGAAGTGCTAAAGGTGTGGTTCTGGGCACTAACAGCTGTCCGTAGCCTGGGTGTTAGCCTTCATGGCAGGACTAGCCCCCTGTGTAGGAAGCTGGGTTACTGTTACAGTAGCCCCCCACTTTTTGCCAGACTACTGATGCACTTTGACTTGATGTGCTCTGGGTCCCTGCTAATCAGGTTCCCAGGGCCAATGTTCTTTCCCAAAACTGTACCTTGTACCCCCAATTGGCACCTCTCTAGCCACGTGTCAGTCCCTTGTAAAAGGTACCATGGGCACTTTGGCCAGGGAAGACTTCTAAGAGCTGCAGCACTTATTGTGCCTCCCTTAGAGGCCCTGTACCTTTACACACACACACTGCCATTGCAGGCTGTGTGTTTTGGTGCAGAACAAAGTGAACAGTCGACATGGCTGTGTGCCATGCCTACATCCCATTGCCCTGGCATAGGTCAGCCACCCCTCTACCTGGGTGCACTATACCAGTGGTGAGGGTACAGGTGCATAAGCCCTGTACCCCTACAATGTCTAGACCAATTCTTAGACTTTGTAAGTGCAGTAATGCCATTAGGAGCATATGGTGCTGGAAAGTTGTCATTACGAACTCCACAGCACTAAAATGGCTTTACTGAAAACTCGGAAGTTTGGTATCAAACTTCTCAGCACATTAAACCCACACTAATCTTAGAGATGCCCCCTGAAAAACGACCAGCCTCTGGTGGGTTCTCCGACTGGTACACACCACCCTGCCACTACAAGACATGCTTCTGAACCCCTGGGGTGGGAGCCTTCGCTCCCTGAGCCCAGATACAAAGACTTTCCTCGATGGAGGTGGTCACACCTCCCCAGGCCAGGAAGAGCCATCTGTGGCAGGGGAGCTTGAAAGGCCTTGCCGCCTTTGTAATGCGACCCCCAGCCTCTCCTGCTATCAGGAGCAGGCCCGCTCCCTGTCTTTCCTCCTTTTTGGCGGAAAGACAGGTGGGAAAAATTAGCACAGCCCAGAAGGTGTGCCCACCCCATCCCTCAGGTGGGGAAGGCGAGGTGAAGCCCACTCTTCAGTGCCCGCCATCTTGCAGATGATAGGCACTCTCCACTAAGGATTAAGGATTGTGCCCACTCCCCTACGTGGAGTGAGCACACCAAAGGTGTAGTCACATTAAGGTCTGAAGCCCATTGGCTACTGATCTTGAGACCCTTAAAACACCCCCTAAATATAGAATTTAGGGGGGTGCCCTGAAACAAAAAGAGATTCACGCAACCTACGAAGAAGTACGAAAGAAGAAGCCCAGCAGAGGAGACTGCAGAGAAGAATGTTAATGTTAGTATTTATTTATAGAGCGCACTTACACCGGGCGGCTTCATGGCACTAGAGAAGAAAAAAAGGCTTAGTATGCTAACCAGAGTAGTTTAATTGCACGCTTGCCTAAACAGCCAGGTCTTAAGTGACTTCCTGAATTGCAGAATGTCAATACTAGACCGTGTTTCCAGTGGGAGGGAATTCCACAATTTTGGGGCGAGGACCGCAAATCTGCAGCCTCCTTGACGAACTAGCTTAAAAGTTGGAGTGGTAAGGAGTGACAGGTGGGCATATCGAAGATTACGTGACGGAGTATGTCTAAGTATCAGGCTATTAATAAATGCAGCGCTATTGCCATGCAAGGCTTTAAAAACAAGACAGCCCGTTTTAAAAGCACAGCGCTGAGAAATAGGGAGCCAATGTGGTTTCCTTAACAATGGCGTAACTGGTTGCCATCTCAGTTGTCAAAAGACCAACCGGGCTGAATGGTTTTGAACCAACTGCAGCCGTTTAAACAGATAGAGTGGCATTCCCAGATACACAGAGTTGGCATAATCCAGATGTGACACAACGGTGGCAATTATAGTTTGGATCAGTGCCTCATGAGTAAAGAAACGGTGTATCTTCCGAATCTTACGCAGCTGGAAGAAACACTTGGAGATCACTGTGCCGTCCTGTGATTTCAACGTGAATTCATTATTGAGGGAGATGACCAGTGTTTCGGCTGAGAGGGAAGGAGAGAGAGAGGGACCCAGCTCTGGCGGCCAGTAATGCGGGCCCTAGAATTTATGGCTATCCCCGGTCAGGACAAGCTCTGTCTTTCCTTTGTTTAACTTGAGGTGGTTCTGATCCATCCACTGTTGTATATACAACATTGTAGCCTGAAAATCCGCCACAGAGCTATTGGATTAATCTTAAAGACCAACTGCAAATCATCCGCATAGTTTAAAACTGTCACATTTCTTTCCTTCAAAGATTGAATCAAAGGGGAAATGTAGATATTAAACAGGTGGGGGGAAAGTGCCGAGCCCTGAGGGACTCCACAGGTGACTTTACGTGAGGAAGCCAGGAAATACCCTTGACGGACAGCCTGAAACCTATCCTCCAGAATTGAAGTGAGCCAACAGGCAGCTGCGCCTTGGATGCCAGCAAGTTTGACACGGTCGGCCAAAATCACATGGTCGACCGTGTCAAAAGCGGCAGAAAGATCCAATAGCTCCAGAGCCTGAGGAGAGCCCCTGTCAGCATAGTCCCCGAGAGTATCCAAAACCGCCAGAATGATAGTTTCAGTGGAATGAGCCGGCGGAAACCCTGCCTGGTGGGGATCAAGATATTTGGATTCCTCCAGAAAATTAGAAAGACTTTTCCCCAGACGTACCGGCCCGTCTGTAGTTCCCAGAGATCCTAAAAGCCAAAAGTCGCCTTGTCCTGCAGCCAGCGACCTCCAGAAACACTGGGTGGACTGAATCTAGCCGGCTCAGTTGCAACTTTTGAGCATTGGATCTGTCTCCTGAGGTGCACTGTGTTGTAACGAGTTGCGACAATCCGGTGATCTAGGCTACCAGGTCACCCAGACAGGCTCCTAAGCTTTTGCGGACCTATGCTGCAAATAGAAAGTCAGCCATCTGACTCTTGGAGTCTCTGCTTCCCGCTGGGCTCAGGGGATGACTTCTACACTAGAAGGACACTACAGGCAAAGTCTCATCTTCTCTAGCCCCAGGAGCAGCAGATGCAGTCCTGCTTCGGTGCAGCCTAATCATTACGAGGTCCAAGGTCAGCAAGACTGTCCTCCTTCAGTCCTCTCCTCCAATCCAGGTGAGATCTGATTTCTGGGAGCCAGGGGTGCCTCTTTATGTGCCCAGGAAGTGCTGTTAGGGAAGTTTGCAGTCACTGGCCAATGGGCTACTTGATTACCCCCCCCTGATGACAACTTCCTGTGAAGTGTGGCATCTAGCTTATCCCAAGTGCTCTATTCTGTTCACTCCCAAGATGTTGGTACCCTTTTCTTGGTGTGTGATACTTGGTAGAGGTGTGGCTACTTGTGGCTACACGCCCATAAAAAAAGGGTTTGGATAGTGTCTCCCTTCTCCGTCCCTAATGCCAACCTGTCTACAAAGACAAAAGAGCAGCCCCTCTTGAGTATGGTCACCATTTGCCCTTCAATGGCGACTTAGTCATTGAATCTCGCCTTCTGGGTTTACACCCCTTGTGGCTTTCCGCCATGAGGAGGTTACACCTCCCAGAGTGTCATTTGCATCCCAAGGTGGCACAGGACATCTTCCAAAAGTGGGGAACGTGGGTGTAGGAAACTGCCCCTTTCTGCATGGTGACGCCCACTTTTTGCCTGATTCTGATGCACTTTCACTGAATGTGCACTGGGTTCTTGCTAACCAAGTTCCCAGTGCCTTTGTGGAAACATGGGTCAGACTGATTTGCATATGGCCTTGTCTGAACTGGGGCGAAGGAGTGAGCTAAAGAATGGTGATGGATTAAACCCAGATCAGTTGACTGGGGGTGAGTGTTTGATTTGCTCAAACGCTCCGTCCATTATCCCCTTTTGTATCGCTTTGTTCGCCCTAAGTTGGCAGGGTATGCTCAGACGTGAGTCCCTTGCTCACTTTGCCACTGGATTCAAGATAGCCTGGCTGATGAGGGTTATGAACCCGAAACCGGTCCCAGGATGCTTGTTTACGGTCCAGGGAAGACATGGCTTGGCAGTACGGGCTGGACTGTTCCCATGAGGCACAGGGTCAGACTGATTTGCATATGGCCATGTCTGAACTGGGGTGGCGGAGTGAGCTAAAGAATGGGGATGGATTAAACCCAGATCAGTTGACTGTGGGTGAGTGTTTGATTTGCTCAAACGCTCCGTCCATCATCCCCTTTTGTATCGCTTTGTGGAAACATGGGCACACCTCTGGCCCACATAAAAGTCCATTGTAAAAGGTACCTGTGGTACCAAGGGCATTGTGGCCAGAGAGGGTCTCTAATGGCTGCAGCATGTATTATGCCACCCTAAGAGACCCCTCACTAAACACTTGCACACCGCTACTGCAGCCTGCGTGTTTTGGTTCAGATAAAGGTAAAGAGTCGACCTTGCATAAGTCCCTATGTGCCAGACCTGCGAGCACTTCAGGAGGCATAGGTAAGTCCCCCCTTACAGCCATAAGGCAGAATGCACTATACCTCTTGTGAGGGCATAACTGCATGAGCAGATATGCCCCTATAGTGTCTAAGTCCATTCTAAGTCCATTCTTAGGCATAAGTGCATATTGAAGCCGTACGGAGTACATAGGCTGGGAGCTTGTCAATATGAGTACTACAGCTCCATGATGGCTTCACCGAATCCCAAGATTTTTGGTACCAAACTTCTCAGATTAATGAGCCCACACTGATGCCATTGTGGGATTTATTAATAAATGCACTCAGAAGTGCCCCCTGAAAACCTACCAAACCACTAGTGTGGGCTGACTAGTCTGCACCAGCCTACCACTTCCAGACACGTTTTGAGCCCACACTGATGTGGTAGACTCATGGGTCAGAAACAAAGCCTGCTGTGGGTGGTGGTGCTTCACACCTACCCTCAAGCAGGAACATAATTCAAGTGTGGTGATCCTCAAAGCCAGGACATCTCCAACTATTAGAGATGCCCACCCCCTTGACCCAGCCCCACTTTTGGCAGCACGGTCGGCGGGAAAATTAGTAAGCCGCAGAGGTGTCCCTTCTCAGCCAGGACCACCCCTAAGGTGTCCTGAGCTGAAGTGTACCCCTCCTTTGAAAATCCTCCATATCGTTTTTGAGTATTTTAGCCAATAGGATTAGGGATTATGCCTCCTCCTCAAAGGAAGTAGACATACAATGGGTGTAGTCCCCATAAAGGTGAGTAGCCCATTGGCTACTACCTTCCAGCACCTGTAACACCCCTAAATTGAGTATTTAGGGCTACCCCTGAACCTTAATCCTTAGTTCCTGACTACCTATGAAGGAAGAGACCAAAGAGCTATGCAAGCGAAGAAGATTAAAGACACTCACTGACTTGGCCCTAGCCCTAATGGCCTGTCTGCAGCCCTAGAGACCCTGCAAAAACTGACTATTCGTCCCGCAGTGCAGCAGCCTCCAAATCCCTCTGGAACAACTGCTGCCTTCAACAAAGACCAGAACTCCTGAGAACAGCGGCCCTGTTCAAAGAGGAAACTCCAAGAAAGGTTCCGCCTCACCAGGCAGCCACGTCAGAAGGGCATACCTAATTGAGGAGTCCAGAGACACAAAGATCCCCAGATATTTAAACCCTTCCGAGCTGATCTGTATCGGGCAGTTCCAGGGAGGCACCGGAGGGTCACCTTGTAAAACAAACAAGACGGAAACCACAAAACCCCACTTCCGCATCCTCCACTCGACACCTCTGGCCCGATTCCAAGTGGCCCAACGATCCCAGCGAGGTTCCTCGGCAACCCAGAGCCCTAGTCCATCATGGGTTGACCCCTCCTAGACTCCTCGACAACAACTGCTGCTTCAAGACTGAGGACTCCACTACCGGCTCCAATAAGGATTTTGTGACGTTCAAAGACACCCCTGCATCCGCACCCCCCAGGCCTTGGGGAGCCAGACCGACGGTGTCCAGGTGACCCCCAACATCCCAACTTACTTTCCCAGCCACCGGTTTCCTTCATCCAGCTTCCTGGTCCAAGCCTGCAGCCTTTGTTTGAGACTGTCGTCCTCCTTTGATTTACATTTGGCGCACACCGCTGTGTTGGTACTCTGCGCCTGCCTGCCTCTCTACTGCTGAGGGTGTGTTTTTGGTGCTGCCTCCTGGCTCCTCCCCAGTGTTTGTCCTAACCCCCAGAGGTTGCCCTCCAAATCCTTTACTTATCTGTAATTGGCTCGGCTTTGAGTGACCACTGGCTCCATTGGTTCATATTGGGCACTCGACTCCAAATCTGATCTCTGCACCGTGCCTCCCCTAGTGCTGCTGGTGGTGCAGTCTCAGTTCTTCCTTGAACCTTGCCCTGTGTTGACCTTAACGCCTGAAGACTATGTAAAGCACTTAACTGTGAAATTGCATTTCTGTATTTCTCCCATAGGATTTCATTGCTCTTTTTTTTTATATATATTTCTTTATATTGAAACAAACATCAGCAATAAGTTATATTACAGAGGGTAAGGCGCGGTAGCTGAGTACACACCACGGGGCAAAACAATAAACAAATTCCAAAAACATGTCAGTTTCACCGGGAGAGGGTTCCATCCGGGATAGTGCTCACTGGTGGTGTACAGATTTCTCCTCTGAAACTGTTCCATCGCGCCCAAATCAATGACCATTACTGAGGGCGTCCCCTCGCAAGATATGTCGTTTTCTCCCTGAACATACACCAGTCTAAGTTGTTTTCCCACTCTTCCAGGGAGGGGGCCTGTGCCGCCCCCCACAACTGGGCTATATTCCTTTTGGCAATCACATACCCCAGCGTAACCCACTACGTCTGTGAGTTATTTAAGTCTGTAGGCTCCCATATATTAAGCAAACACCTTCCTTTCTCCGGAGAGAGGGAAATTCCAAGTACCCTGTGTATAGTGTTATGTATACTGCACCAATATGTGGTAACATGTTCACATTCCCAAATAATATGTATGAAAGTACCAACTAGACCACATCCCCTTTTACAAAGCCCCGTGTCAGAAAGTCCCATATGCACTAACCTGGGCCCTGTAAGGTAAATTCAATGTAAAATCTTAAGTTGTACCAGCCTGAGGCTCGCTGAGATTGCAACCTCTCTAGAGGAGGACACCGCTATCTGCCAATCTTCCTCATCCAGCTCTATGCCGTCTTGCACCCACTTATTTCTAAGAACCTCTAGCGAGTCAGTTCTGTGATTAATCAACTTTTTATATATTAGAGAGATTGTTTTATCCGGAACATCTAAAACTCTATCTTCCAGGGGGGGAATCCTCCGAAGGTTCCGCCTCACCAGGCAGCCACGTCAGAAGGACATGCCGTACCTGACAATACCGAAAGTATTCAGACGAGGAAAGCTTATACTCGGTCCGTAATTCTTGGAATGATTTAATCTTCCCCTTCCCCCAAGCTTCCCTGACCGTAGAAATGCCTGAGTTCCCACCTATCGAAGCCTTTCATCTTCCACAGCTTACCAAGCATCTCAGAATCCCAGAGCGGAGTAGCCATAGTCAATCTATTTCTCCATCCCAAGGAGGCCGTAGCCGCATGCCAAACGTTCACGGAGTATTTAGTAGGACCTGTCGGTCACTCTGTTAGGACGGGAGTATAGGGCCCTATTATAGTTATTTCCTGGAATAAACAGTTTATCCATGGCGTAGCCAGGGTCGTCAACACGGCCATAGGTGCCATGGTTTATTGCCGCCAGATGGGCCGCCCAATAATACCTTTTAATATCAGGGAGGGCGATACCTACACCGTACCAGGAGAGAGTCCATTTGTGTAAAGCAATGCGAAGCCTCCCCTCCCACAGCAGACTACGTTGCAAACTCTCCATTTCGCAGAAGTAACTAGAGGGCACAACAGCCAAGGAATTCTGCAAAGCGTAAATAAAGCGTGAGAGAGCCATCATCTTAAACAATGCCGCTGTACCCAATAAGGAGAGAGGAAGCTTCTTCCAGTTAGAGATATCACTCCTGAGCCTACTAAGAGGGGGAAGAAGATTCCGAGAATACCTAATTGAGGAGTCCAGAGACACAAAGATCCCCAGATATTTAAACCCTTCCGAGCTGATCTGTATCAGACAGTTCCTGGGAAGCACCGGAGGGTCACCTTGTAAAACAAAAAAGACGGATTTTCCCCCGTTGACCAAAAGGCCAGAATTCCTCCCAAAGGAGGCCAGAACGTCAAAGACCACATTAAGGGATTTACAAGGGGAGGCCAAATAAAGTAAAATATCATCTGCATATAGGGAGATATGGTCCTCCCAATCCGGACACCACCGCAGTCCCCTGTTCGAATGCTCCCAGCGTAACCAGGCGGCCAACGGCTCCATAGCCAGTGCGAAAAGAAGGGGGGACAAGGGGCGCAACCCTGTCTGGTTCCCCTTCCCAATAAAAACGCAGCCGATACTCTGTTATTCACTACCACTTGTGCGAGTGGCTCCAAATACAGCAGACGTATCCAGCCAATGAACCCAGGGCCAAACCCAAACTTAGACAGTACCGCCCACAAATACGGCCATTCAATCGTATCGAACGCCATTGTTGCGTCCAACAACGCAATTATAGCCGGTTCACTCAGAGTCTGGGCCCTAGCCAAAACTCCATGCAATCTACGCAAATTCAAGGCCATGTTTATGTGGGGCATAAATCCAGACTGGTCGGCATGTACCAGCTCAGTAATAACCTTAATCAACCTATTCACCAATACTTTGTCCAAAATCTTGGTCTCAGCATTGAGCAGAGAGATAGGCCAATATGAGGCACAACTGGTTTTAACCTTACCCTCCTTGTGTATCACTACTATCGAAGTGATCCTCTGGTTTCTTGCGAGAGCCTCTCCCTCTCTGGCCTCCAAAAATATTTCCCTCAAATAGGGCGCAAGGCGATCTGGCTTGTGCTTGTAAAGCTCTATAGGGAGACCATTAGGGCCCGATGCTTTGCCGGAGTTCAAAGAACGGATAGCTAAAGCAATCTCATCAGATGTTAGGTCACTATCCATAAAACTTTTATCTTCTACGGAGAGATGCGGAAGCTGAATATCGCTGAGTAGCAGGTGGAAGTCCGACTCTGGGTAAGGAAAAGTCGAAGTATACACCGCCTGGAAATACGTCGCAAATTCATCTACAATACTCTGTGGGTCTTTAAGCTGTTCCCCCTCCTCCGACAGAAGCTCAGGGACCAATCGACTAGCCCAGTCCTTCTTATCCAGCCATGCAATGAGTTTTCCTGCTTTGTCTCCCAAATCATAGAGCCTACCCTGCTGCTCTCTGCCAAGCTGTTTTGCTCTGTGACCAGAACCTTGTAGTCATGTTGTTTTAGACGCAATTGGTGAAGTTTAATTTGCGTCACCTCTAGTTCAAAGTCTCTTTCCAGCCCTTCAATTTCGGGCTCCAACTCCACCACTTCCCTCTGTTTCTCCCTTTTAACTCCAGCTATCAATGACAACGCCTAACCCCTGACCACCGTTTTAAAGGCCTCCCATAGGGACAGCGAGGAAGAGACCGAACCCTCATTTGTGACAAAATACTCTTCTGTTTGGGCATGGAGGTCTTTCCGAATCTTAGGGTTGCGCAGATACCATGGGTTTATAGGGGCTACTCGCCCCGCCTAGCCACGAGTCACAACTACATGAATCAAAAGTGGATAATGGTCAGATATCCCCCTGGCTAGATGGTCAACTCTCGCTACATATGAGGCCTGAGCCGCTGGAACAAGACAATAGTCCAGCCGTGAGAGGCTGTTATGGACCCCAGACTGAAATTTATACTGTCTTCTATCAGGATGTAGTAGCCTCCAGCAGTCAACCAGACCCATTGCGTCCATGAAGTCCGGTAACCATCGCATCGTTCACCCAATCTCCCGAGGGGGATGCCCGTCCATCACACCGGAGACTACCGCATTAAAGTCGCCTCCCCACATTAAAAGGCCCTCTGGGAGCAAAGAGAGGACCGACCCCAAATTTGCAAAGGTTGTATTCTGAAGCCCTGGTGGGACATGGACGGAATGGAAAGTTATGCAGTGACCTTCCCACCTACCCGAAACCCCGCTGTACCTGCCCCAACCATCCTCCCAAATGGAGGTAACTGCCAATGGGAATGCCTTGCGGACCAACAATCCCACCCCTCTAGATCCTGTTGTAAGCCCCGAATGCGCGATCAATTTATATCCCATTCTATGTAATGCGTTGCACAGGTTTCCAACTAAATGAGTTTCCTGAAGCAGAACCACGTCTGGCGCCTGCATTTTAAGAAATTGGAGAACAACACTCCGCTTGAATTTGTCTCCCAACCCGTTAACATTCCAACTCAATACTTTTATTTCACTACCCCCCATCGTCTACCCATTGCCTCCAGCCCCCCTCTTCATGCCGTTTATTAAAAAAAAAGATACAATGCTGATGAACGCAACCAAACTAAAAACATAAACTAACATTCGCCCCCAGAGTCCCTTCCACCCCGCCGCCCTGCCCATTGGGCTCAAAACTGCCTGCTGAAAACTGCAGAGTGCCTGTCGGCCCTAACACTTCAAAGAAAGAAAAACTGGAAGAGGATCTCGCTTCGCTATCCCCGCCCCATGCCCATATCTATTCCGGTAGGCCTTAAGGCAGTACAGAGTCCACTTGACTCCCAGTACGTCCCACTACTTGAATCACTCCGAGGGGACCAACAGCCTTATCATTCCCGCTCCATCACCGCCTCCTCCTCCTCCGACCGACCCGGTGAGTTAGTTCCATCCCGAGGGAGGGTGTCAAGCCAATCAGCTACAACATCCGGCTTATCAAAGAACCAAACCTTCCCACATACCTCCACCCTCAACCGTGCAGGAAACATCATAGCATATTTCAATCCTCTATCCCTTAGTTTCTTTTTAACTGCCAGAAAATTATGACGCTGTTTCTGTACTGTCTGTGTGAAATCCGTGAAAAAGGAAAGGGAGGTGTTCTCTAACAGGACTGGGCCTCCGACTCTTGCCGTTTGCAGGATAAGATCTCTGTCCCTAAAATGTAGTATTCTGGCAATCATAGGATGGGGTGGGTTGAGGTTGAACGTGCGCATAGGGTGCCCACCCTATGCGCACGTTCAACGGTAACAAAATTACTGAGGTCCTTGGGTTGAAGATGTCTGAGGATGTTCTCCACGAATAAGTCAGGAGCAGGTTCCTCCGACCTCTCAGGCACACACAGAATGCGGATGTTGTTCTGTCGGACCCTACTTTCATACTGATCAAGCTTGCGTCCTGTGAATTTCTGAGAAGATTTAAGCATCCGCACATCCTGCTGAAGCTGGGTCACATCCTCCACCAGGCTGGAGGTTTTAATATCTAGCGACTTGACCTTTTCATTGACTTTTGTTAGGTCAGCTCGTATGAGGTTCACCTCAATCGATACAGTGTCCAATTTTGCATCAAGTGTCACCATTTGCTGTCCCAGAGAGGACTTCACTCCATCTATTGCCCCCATAACATCATGTAGTGTAATTTCACTCCCTCGGTCCGGCAACGCACCAGCATCCACGGTAGGTGAACCCACTCCGAGCCCTTTGGCTGGGTGTACCGGTCCAACTTATTGGACTGCTTCGGGCTCTCTGTCCCCTGGAGGAATGCTTTTCGCCATACTACGTGGCAGCCATCGCACGCATTCAGTGGTTCCCAAGTACTGTGCTCCGGTAGTTCCCACCCGACTTCGTTATTCTTTAGCCTGTGGGCCTCGCTTCCTTCAGGCCAATTTTAGTGCAAAACTCCCATCAGAGGGGGGGGCCCTTCGACACCTCCTTTATCGACCAGTCAGTTCAGCAACTTTACGCCCCCAACTCCAAACCCCTCCAGTCCCTCACACCTAGGTCCCGCACCAGGTAATGCCAGCCCTATCACTCCTTCCCTGGCGGGCCGACTTCTCGCTCTAGCCAACGCCAGGAAGTTCGCACTCTGCCGCAGACGCTGGGCCCGCACCTCCCTGCCACAGCGTCGAGTCCTTCAGAATGGCCTCCCCAGTCAAGCTGCACAGTTGTCGTCTCTGAGAAGTCCGGGGGGGGGAGGGGAACCACCACAAATCCCCAGCACACCCCCACTGCACCTCAAAGCTGCAGGTCTTCCCCAGTGTCCGAACCAGCGCTGTATCCAGGGCCCCACACACAGCGGGACCGCCGCAAATCACGAAGGGAAGGGAGGGGGGGCACCACAGCGAAGCCCCGACCCCCACTCACCTCCCGACACGCTCAGGCCACGGTGATCTGGTGCTCCAATTTACAGTGCCCAGGACTCCTCCAACACAGCGGGTCACCTTCAGTCTACAGCCGGATGGGAGGGAAGGCGCAGAGACGGTCCCAAATGTGAGCCACCTTTCCACGCTGTAAGTGGGCCGACGCACCAAATCTGCCGCGTCCAGGACTCCCTCAAGACCACAAGCCGCCCTCGATCTACGGCCTGAGGGGAGGCCGAGAGGCGGCACCACTCGCGCAATATCTTTAAAAATGTTTCCGCGCCTGCAAGCCGCATTCCCGACGGACCCCACTGGTCACTTTCGGAGTGGGCTGCCGCTGTTATTGCACTCCGGAGCGGGTGCAGCAAGCACTTCAGTCCCCGGTCTCCGCAGGCCGAAATTCAAATCGGGCACTGCGTCTTCATTCAGTGGTCCCTGTCTCCCGAAGTTAGCCCCATCAGCTCTACCCGATCTCCGCTACCACTTCCAGTGCACGGGGGTCAGGATCTATTTCAGGATGTTAAGGCCAGCTGATGGACTCGGCGGAGCCGAGAGTCTACGCGCCCATCTTCGGTCGCAGCGTAGCTCCTCCTCCGATTTCATTGCTCATTTGAAATATTGCACTAAGTATGTATTTTTCTTGAACGTTAAAGTATTGCTATTTCTAAAGACTTTGTCTAACTGCTGAATTGAATTCCTGCACTATGTATTCATTTACAGTATTGTAAAGCATTTCTACTTTGAGGAACTGTACTTACCTGCTACTAAGTTTCTTTTGCTCTAGTAATAAAAGTATATTTTCACAACCCATTTTTCTGGATTTAGCCATTGAGTGTGTGTAATCATTTCTTGCCTGAGTGTGTACGACACATGCTTAACACAGCCCTCTGATAAGCCTAACTGCTCGCCCACACTACCACAAAAGAGAGCATTAGTGTTCTCTACTTTAGACTCTGTAAAGATTCTGGCGATCCACTGGACTCTGTGCACCCTATACCTTACTTTGGTGTTTTATATACAGCGACAGTTTCCTACAGTGGGGGCCTGGTTGGATCTTTTCACCACTGTCAAGAACTTGCAGTGTCAAATTCTGCAGTTTAGAGGTTCCAAGAACGCTTTCTCTAAGAGAATCATTCAGGCTAGAGTGGAGCATGGGTCCTCTATACGCCTTTCCAACTCTGGTTAGACAACGAAGGTGGTGCACAACTAACAAAGTCCAATAGACCAAAAGTGTATGGAAAAAGTAACTTTATTATATCAAATGTTTCACTTATAAAATCAGTTGAATCAGAGTATCAGCCAACGCGTTTCGCTCCCACATTGAGAGCTTCCTCAGGGCACAAAAAAATAGCTGCAATCAGTCCAATTAAGGTTTCACAGGCAGAAAATACGAATACTGATATCGCTGATATAATCCTAGGCAGCGCGGTAGGTAATAATGAAGCCTGTCAATATCCAAGGGATCCTGCGACTCCAACTAAGAGCATTCACAGACACGGATCGGCGCCAGAGTGACGGTCAAGTTATTCCACTATTTTTTGAAAAAAAAACTCAAAAGGATCTAATGAGTGTGTAACGAATTTTGTCCAAGAAGAAGCTTACAATAACGAGCCAAAACTTTCTTCCCGTTAAAGAAGCACGGGAGACAGTAACCGTGAGCGGGATCCGCATGTATTACATCGCGTTGTCCATCACTCCAAGCCTGCAATTTCAGTGTGACGTGGCGTGACGCGTTGTTCCCGTGTAGGCCTTTCCGACTCTGCTTGTCTTGTTTTGAGTTCTGAAGATCTGAAACAATTGTGCCCAGTTTATTCTAGTGGCTGCGTATTGGGCCAAGAGAGTGTGGTATCCGTATGAGCACCTGTACTCTGATTAGGCTACCGCTTCAGGAGGATCTTCTGTTGCAGCAACAGGGCAGAGTTCTGCACCAGAATCTGTGCAATCTACACCTTCATGCGTAGAGATTAGCAGTTGACTCCGTTTGATGTACCACCTGAAGTTGTGGGGGTAATCTTTGCAGCCAGGTGTCACTCGTCAAAGTCCATTTATGCTGGGCGCTGGGACAAATTTGTGGTCAGGAGAGGAACCTGCAACACAAACCCGTTATAGCCAAATTGTCAGATGTTTTATTGTTGCTTTTTCTCTTTGGCGCAGCAAGGATTTGCATTGGGCACCATTACGGGTTGCAGCTCTTCCAGTCTTTTTGAGTTTACAGTCCCAACCATTCTTCTTTAAATCACCTATTCTGGTATTTGTTTTTCACAGTGGAGTGGTGTGGCTCACTGGTTAGAGGCGGCAGACCCGGAAGCAGAGAACGGCCCGGGACCAGGGTTCAATTCCCGACGCGCCAGGGTCGTGGACCAGGGTCAGCGGACTCGATAATTCTCGCCTCGCTGCCTACTCTAACCAGGGATCACACTTGGCAACTCTGGGCATTAGCTTGCCTCATCTCTACAACGGCCCCCCACATTCACCGGGGATGCCTGGTTTCACCTTGGAGATACCCAGTAGGGACCGTCTCACAGGGATAGCCAGGACGGGTTCCCCAGCGGTCTACAGCGCCACGATGCCTCAGGGCAGCAGTGCGCTTTACAAGACACATACACACACACACAAACGTCTGTGTAGCACTCCTGATGTGTCCCGGCCAGCACTGACCCAATTATCATACCAGACGCTGCTCGACGTCCATGCCAGTGCTGTCCGGGCCTCACCATCCCCTAGACTTTCCAATCCTTGACAAGGCCCTACCTTCCAGGAATTGAGGAGGAAATGGTGTATATAGTCCCCTAGAGGACCCGGATGACAACAACTGGTATGAGGAGCTGGGTGACACCATTGGCCTGGATACTCCCCAGAATATGGCATAATTTCCCCTCTGGGCCAGGTTTGAAGGATCGTGCTTCCTTTGCCACAGTGAGGCACAGAGCAGCAGAGGTTCTTGATCTCAGGCTGCCAGTAGTCAAGGTCAAGACCAATGTCTTGACAGAGGTAGTTCAACCTGGGATATGCTCTTCTGAACTCATGCTTCCCTTTAATAAAGCTCTCACCGACGTGTTCCTGTGGACGTGGGCAGAGCCTTACACATGGCCTCCTGCTCACTGTCTGCACCATCCCTCACTGGGAGACCCCGCCTTCTTCTCCCATCACCCCTTCCCTGAGAGCTTGGTGGTGCAGGCCTCAACACCAAAGGTCAACCCTACCACACCTCTGGCTAGGGAATCCAAGAGGTTGGACACCTTAGGAAAGAAAATGTTTTCTTCCACCAGATTGTGACTGCGGTCTGTGAAAACTGCGTGCGTTTTGGGCAGTTTCTCCCATGTCCTGTGGAATTCGGTTGCCCAGGTGCTGCCCATGATCTCGGAGGAGGCGCTGGCCATACTCTGCCAAGCTATGTCGGTCAGGAGAAATGCAGTGAGATGAACATGACCAACTCATCTCAAAGAAACAGGTTAGTGTTAGATTCCTTACCTTAGAATATCTCCAGACTGGATCCGGAAAGTTTTGCGTAGCAGTACCCCTGTGCATCAGTAGGGGTTATCTGCAGCTCCGCGTGCGTCGTTGGCGTCGGGATGACGTCGTCTGAGCACTTAGACGCCGCCCTCGCGCACTGACGTCAGTTCTTCTTTTTTCTGCACCAGCAAGCGCTCGGAAAAAGCAGTACTCCTTAGTCACTGTTTGACTAACTTTTTCGATCTTTTTTTATCCTGTTTCGAGACGTAAAGACCATCAGTGCCGGTAGGGATGCTCGGGTTCAAGCCCTGTGCCGATTGCAACCGACTGATGTCGGTTACCGACCCCGACTGCTGGGCCTTGACGTCGAAGGCTAGGTGGGAACGGTCCCGTAAGCGCCTCGAGCTTCGGCAGTCGGCCCCGCGCCATTCACGGTCCAGGTTGAGGAGTAGGTCGAAGGACCGGTCGCGGGGCCACAGTCATCGAAGCTCAGCGAGTCGACACCATTCGTCGGGCTCAAAGTCCTCAGGTAATCGGCATAAGAAGTCGAAGAGACAACATCGCTCTTCCGACTCCCCACACTCACGCGACGCAGCCGGGGGTTCGGGTGACACCGTCCACGCGGCTCTGCCAGAGCCGAAGGGGCCGCTCCCAGCTCCATACCCCCCGGTCCCTGGGCTGAACGCGACGCCGGAGATTGATGCCATCCTCATGGCCATGAGGTCGCTCTCTCCTCAGTCTGGTCCCGCTGCGGCACCTTCGGGCCCTGCGGCCCCAACTGGGAGCCTAAGCAGGCCAGGTGCTCCAGCGCCGTCGACGACTCTGGTCCCGACGCCGCAGGGCCCCACCGGGTCGCCGCTGGTTTACCTTACGACCCCTCCGCCGGCGCCCACACCAAGGGTGTCACCCCCGACGCCGTCCCAGGACGACTTCGTCCCTGGTCCCTCCCTCGGTCCGTATCCGGCGTCGGGCCGGCGTCGCTCGACGCCGCGAGAAGAGCAATTCTTCTATGATCTGTCCCCATCCTATGAACCTGACTATCCGGAGATGGGAGGCGAGGGGGACTGGGAGGTGTCTGAGGACCCTCTGGCACGAGAGTGCCAGTTGATTCAGGACTGGGCAGTGGATCTAGGGGAGGCCAGTGGTTTGGACACTTCGCCCGACACAGGCTTTATCTCCCCTCCTATCGTGGCTAAGGAGGAGGGGGCTGCTTACAGCGTGGTGCTGACGAGGGCGGCAAATGCCTTGGATCTTGAGCTCCCCGTCGCGGCCCTGAGGACTAACCTCCTCACCGAGGTCCTTAAACCGCAGGCAAGCTCTTCGGAACCTCTACTGCCGTTTAATGAGGCCCTTACTAACGTTCTGTTGGGCACTTGGTCCAGGCCCGCTACAGGTCCCCCTGTAGATCGGAACATGGCCAGGCGCCACCGCCCGGCCCCGGGCAACCCTAGCTTCCTGTCCACCCACCCCCGAGGGCCTTGTTATCCAGGCCTCTAACTCCCAGACCGCATTCCCGACCACCACTTGATCGGGAATCCAAAAGGTATGAGCAGTTTGTAAAAAGCTGTTCTCCTCACTTAGTTTGGGGTTGCGATCGGTCAACACAGCTTGCCTTTTGGGCCGTTAAACCCACTCTCTGTGGGACACAGTCGCAGACGTGCTGCCAGCTTGCCCGGAGGAGGCCCGAGTCAAACTCGCTCAAGCTCTTGCGGAAGGGCGGAATGCAGCACGGTATTCTATCCGATGTGGGCTGGATACCACGGACTCACTGGGCAGGGCGATTTCAACGACTGTGACGGTTCGCCGCCAAGCCTAGCTGAGGTCTGCCAACTTTTCGGCTGATGTCCAGAATTCCCTCATGGACATGCCGTTTGATGGCCTTTTTGGCGACAAGGCAGACCGTGCGCTTGAGCGTTTCAAGGACTCCAGGGCTACTACCAAGTCCTTGGGCCAGTCGGGCCAGCGCCAGCAACCTTCTGCCTTTAGCTCCTTTCGTGGCCAAGGAAGGGGCGCCCCCTCACGTCCTGCCAGCCACGGGCCGCAGACTAACATCCAGCGCGGCGGCAGACGTGGTAACCGCCGTGGCGGTGCTAGGGGACAGTGGCGAGGCCAAGCCCCATCCACCCCCGCAGCATCCGCCTCAAAGCCTTCCTAGTCCGAGCTTTCAGGCCCATTCAACGCCAGTGGGGGGCGCAGGGTTCGCCTACACCTCCTCCACTGGCGTTCCATCACATCGGACAGGTGGGTGCTGCAAATCGTCCGAAGGGGCTATTCCCTCCCCTTCGTGGCGACCCCTCCAGCCATGCCACCGTAGTACCACCGCGTGTCGGGGGATCACTTGCAACTTCTGCAAGAGGAAGTTACGGCCCTCTTGGCCAAGGTGGCCATCGAGCGCGTTCCTGGGCCAGAAGTAGGGTGTGGTTGTTACTCCCACTACTTCCTGGTTCCCAAGAAGGGCAAAGGGGGCCTACGCCCCTGGCCTCGGAGTTGGCGCAGGCACGGCTCTTCCACATTCGCCACAGAATTTACGAGTTAGGAGACCGGGCAGGTAGAATGCTGGCGTGGCTGGAACGTTGTGTACAAGGCTCGCGATGGGCCCCTTGCTTCTACGGTCCGACGGCTCCCGGGTCACAGATCTCCAGGAGGTGTCCGAAACCTTTGCGGATCACCTCGAACAGGTATATACGTTCAGAGCTCATTACACCGCCGAGGACTCGAGACAGCTTCTGGACGAGATGCATCTGCCCACTATCTCAGAGAATGAGAGAGAGGTACTAGACGCGGACTTCACGGTAGAAGAAGTCAGTAATGCCATTTTCGCCATCAAATCCGGTAAGGCCATGGGTCCCAACGGTGTTCCCATTGAATTCCTGAAGGCCACGGCCCCTGGTATAACCCCCCACTTAAAACAAATGTTTGAAGAGAGCCTAGAGAAAGGCTTTCTACCACTGGATCAGCGATTGGCCTCCATCGTGGTCCTCCCCAAGCCTAACAAACCACCGACGAACTGTGGCTCATACAGACCGATTTTGTTAATCAGTTCGGAGGCTAAGGTCCTGGTCAAACTCCTTGCGACCAGACTTCTCACGGTCCTTCCATCGAGTCAATAATGTGCTGGGCAGAATGCCATATATACAAGAAAAAGCGCTATCCTCTCTCTTGATGCTACGATGGCCTTCGACTCGATCGAATGGCCGTACCTCTTTGCAGTACTGACAAGGTTCGTGTTTGGCCCGAAATTCATACAATGGGTCAGGCTGCTATATAACGGCCTATTAGGGCAGGTGCGAGTCAATGGCCACACCTCCAGGCAATTTCCGCTACATAGGGGGGCCAGGCAGGGCTGCTCCTTGCCGCCGCTGCTCTTTGCCCTTACTCTGGAACCGTTTGCTCACTGGGTCCGCTCCGATGTCTCCAAACGGGGTCTTAAATGGAGCGAAGATGTCACAGACAAAATCTCCCTTTATGCCGATGATATTTTGATTTACATGGTGTCCCCATCATCCTCCATCAATAGCTTATTTTAAGTGGTCACAAATTTTGGAAAATATTCTGATTTTTCCATTAATTGAACGAAATCGGTCATATATATATATATATATATATATATATATATATATATATATATATATATATATATATATATATATATATTGCATGGCCCCCCACCCGTTTTACCCCGTGGTTATTCGATTCCCTTGGCACCCGACGGTTTTAAATACCTAGGGATCTTCATTACTCCAGACCCAAAGCTATTTTATGATCATAACCTAAAAGGACCATTGCAACGACTGCATGATGATATCTCCCATTGGAGGTCACTACCACTATCTCTCCCTGGGAGGGCAGCCCTGTTCAAGATGTTGGCTCTCCCGCGCTTTTTATATGTTTTCCAGAATTGCCCCATTCCTATTGCGGAATCATTTTTTACCGCACTGGAAGGAGACATACGCCTGTTACTGTGGGACAGGAGAGCTTCGCGCATCGCTCTACGCAAACTTACCAAGGGGTGGTACGACGGCGGCGGCATCGCACTGCCCGATAGGCGCTTGTACTATTGGGCCTCCCAGCTAGTAGAGGTTAATTTGTGGATCCACGGCCCACCTACGAGCCCAGCTTTTCATTTAGAAAGCTATCAAGCGGGACGTGAGGGGTACTTGGGAGCCCTCTATAGTAAACCAGTTCGAGGCCGATATGTTGCTCCAATGCGTCAGACGGCGGCTTTATGGCACCGGGCCACGAAAAGTCTGAGATGGTCCGGTAAGTTCACCAAAGCCACTCCCCTCTGGTCCTCTCAGGCCCTTGGCTCCCTGTGCTTTCACCTGGGCTTCGACAAGTGGGACACCATAGGCATATCCACCCTGGGAGACATGTTACACAAAGGTACACTCCTCTCCTTTCCTGAGCTCCAGAAGAAACATGCCCTTACACAAGGGCAGGCCTTTCGATATCTCCAGATAAAACACGCCATTCTCACGACCGTGCCCGACCTCCCTTCCCTTCCCTCCCCGAGGCCTTGCCCCTCGAAGACGGGTTACTCTCTGAACCCCTCCTGACAAAGGCCATCTCCTGTACATACAGGAAACTTTGCAATAACTTACCTGACACTTTTCAGGCCCTGCGTGATAAATGGGAGGTGGATGTGGAGCATTTAGAGGAAGAAGACTGGCGAGCGGCACTGATGTCCCCGCGAGAGTCAGCCATTAGTCACCGTTTCCGCCTAATACAACTTAAAATCCTTCATAGGATATACATGTCTGGTCCCCTACTTGCGAAGCTCGGCAGGCACCCGGACGCTTTATGTCTACGTGGCTGCGGCTTGACTGGTACTTTCTATCATACCCTGTGGGAATGCCCCGTGGTTCAGCTTCTATGGACCAGGGCTTTTAAGAAAATGGCGGAGGCACTGGGGAAGCCGATCCTGTTGAATCCTAGGGGAGGACTGCTTAATGTATGGGGTGCGACGGACCTGACTGAGATAGAACATCAGTGGCTAGCCCTTGGTTGTCTTCTCCTTAAACGGTCCATTGCGATGAAGTGGGGGTCTCCTGATCGTCCTTTGGTGGTGAGCTGGACCGCAGAAATGGATAAGGCTATGGTTACCAAAAAAACAGTTTATAAACTCAGAGGGTGCCCCAAGAAGTGGGACAAAAAATGGGGTAAATGAAACGCTTACAGGGGAGAGATATGTAGTTCTCCCACGACGGACATGACCATGGTCCGGTCGAGAATTGAGCATAACGACCCCAACTGGTGAGTGTTGTTTATTGTATTGGTATATATGTCAGCCTATGTTTCCTTTATAGTTTTGTATAAGTGCAATTAGAATGGGTTTCAATTATGCTCTTGATTATTCTACATTGCTGTGATCTGTCTAAATGTCATATTATGATTTTTTTCCAATTTTCTGTTTCATTGGACTGAATGTGCTTGAGTTTGTGTTTTTTTCAATAAAAATGTAATTTAAAAAAAAAATTACTTCCCCCTGACGAAACTCTATCTCTCTCTAGGAAGAAACATTAATCACCGGAGATATCATGACATTTTTATTGTTGCCGAAAATTGCTGGAGGCCAGGAAGGAGGCAGCAAGTTCTTTTAAAAACAAAATATACTCAAAAACATGACGTCCCCTCCCGCAGTCAGCTCTGTGTGCGATCTCACCGGTCGCACCGCCCTAGTGCCTCTGATCAAGGGTCCTGTGAGCTCAGTGACAGTCACTGTTACTCTAGGGTGTGCTGCTTCGTAGGCCTGCCCGCAAGTCTGGAGGTGAGCTTCAATAGGGGCTGTAGTGGACAGGCCTTCAAGGTTAACCCACACTTGCCACCGCTATGGTCCACCTGCTGGTGCTGAGACACCTTTCTTCTAAGGTCTTTCGGGGCCTTCTAAGGTCGAGCATGAAAATGTGCTCTCTAAGGAGAGTGGTCTGGTGGACTAGTAATTAAAGGCTGAACCTGGTTCCAAAGTTCCAAATCTGGCAGCTCTGACCATAGTGCCACATCCTCTCCCCCACTGCCCACCATACTGCCCCACTGAGAGAAACTCGCACTGCCTTCACCTACAACCCAATTGCGCCCCGCTATAAACACCTCGATGTGACACAATTTAAATGACGCACTAGACAAGAGCAATATGCTGCCTAAAAAAAAAGTAACATACTGAAAAAAGCAAACACACATAGGGAATGCAAGATTAAGTAAAGCATGTGAAATGTAAGCATGAACAACATTCTAACCTCAACGCTTTTACACTCACTGTTCAGAATCAGTGAGTGCTTTTGCATGAAAAGGTAAGGACATACCTTCAGGACCAGAAGGGACCCTTTTCAATGTCCATTGCTTAGATCCTTACAAAATGTAAGCAGTATGGTTTAAAAAGACCACATTCGTGAATACAGAGTAGTGGTATGCATTTTGTTTTCCTATCCGCCCATCAAGCGGGTATTGCACAGTACCTCCAGGAATGGTGTGCTTCCCCACTCGGAAAAATAAATGCTGTTCAGAGAAATACATGAAAACAAAAGTGGTGCTTCACTGGCAAACACTGTAAAGTGGCACAAACGTGTTTTGGATGTGAATAAAATCAATCTGGCCCCTTTTCGACACACTCTGTCTTGCTTTAGTTACCTTTCACATTTTTAACCTTTTATTTCTCTCCGTCCCGAGGCTGCACTTTGGAAGCGAAAAATCTTAGAAAGAGACTACCTTTCCAGCAAGTGTTTCTTTTTGCTGGATACATTTCACTGGGGTACAAATAATGGAAGAGGTATCATCGAGCCAGCTGCAATTGAATCACGGCGTTCCCCAGGGATCATCGCTCAGCCCCACCATGTTTAACATCTACATGAGACCTTTGGCTGAGGTGGTGCTTCCCTGGGGAATCCAACTTGTCACCTACGCCGATGACACGCAGCTGGTCGTCTCCCTGGTGAGGTGCGACGCTTTCGATCAGGGGATCAATAATTTGACCCCGTGTCTCACAAAATTCCTGGAATGGATGACCTCCTCTTTTTTTAAAGTTAAATGGGGCCAAAACGGACATCATGCTCTTGGGTTACAAAGCCCCAATTAACCTGGACCCCTGGTGGCCACATTGTCTGGGACCCCCTCCGGTGCCTAAGACTCAAATAAAAAGCTTCGGGGTCTGGCTGGACTCCTCTTTAGGATTCCAATACCAGGCCAAGAAGGTGGCCGCGACTTGTTACGGATTGTTGAGGGTCCTTAAGAAAGTTTTGGATCTTCTTCCATTTGAAGCCAGACGCGTGCTGGTCCAGTCGTTGATTCTTTCGCGGCTGGACTATGCAAATTCTGTCTATATGGGGTGCCCAGCCGGTCCTATAAAAACTCTGCAATCTGTGCAGAATTGTGCAGCTCGTCTGCTCATGAAAGTCCCTAAACGATGCTCGGCAAAGGCCTCACTTCGGTCGCTTCATTGGCTACCAATTCAGGAGAGGATTATGTTAAAAACCTTGTGTTTGGTGCATAAATCCATCCACAATGTCGGCCCTACCATTCTCGGTCCCCTGTTTCGTCGCCATCAATCGGTGAGACCTCTGAGATCTAACCAGCGAAATTTGCTGGTAGTACCCAGGTTGAAGCTAGCCTGGATGGGCGGCCGCCAGCTTTCCTTCCAAGCAGCCAAGGGATAGAACAAAACTCCCAGATAACATCAGGCATGAAACCAACCATCTGGCTTTCAGGAAGCGACTAAAGACATTTTTGTTTCAATAATCTTTTTCACGTCCTCTGGTCTTACAGCGCTGGGATGCTCGAGGGTAGCCATGCGCTCTACAAGAAAGTATTCATTAATTAATTCATTCATTCATGGCTACAAAGCCCAGAAAGGGGGCTCCCACATCTGGCCCTTGCAGCGTGCTCTAGCAGTCTAGTGCTTAGAGGCCCAGGTAAAGGGGCCCCCTCCCCCTTCTAAGCAGTAACAAGGTATTTCACAAAACACTGCTCTACCACGACAGTCGTACATGCATTTAAAATGCATATTCTCATTAAAAAAATGGGTGATGCAAAAGTTTAAAAAAGCCAGTAATCTGGCTACTCCCTCCTCCCCTCACCCACCTCTCCTTACCTATGTCCGGCTGTTCCTGGACACAAAGGGGCATTCTGTCGCCTAGGAACAAAATGCAGAAAGGGAATGGCCGGTACTTAACAGAGGTGCTGCCCCGCCCCTGACATTGTGAACCAACATAATTGCAGTCCCCACTCTGTTTGTCCTCCCTCCTCCGCCCTCTCCCCTCTCTTCCCCCCACCCCTGCAACCCCAGGAAACTCAACGCCCGGAACAGCAAGGTCGAGTCATCTCTGATATGTATTGTGATTGTGTGGAGAGGGGGCCCTGGAGGAGCAGGTGGACTAACTGTGAAAGCGTGGCCTTTCACAGTGAAGCAGGGGCCCCTGTTTGTAAGCTGAGCGCGAGGCCCTGGGCAGCTGCACACACTTACCCATGCCTAGCGCTGGCCCTGCTGCTGAGGGCCAGTTGCTAGGAGCAGCAAATGGCTGGGTCTGCTCACAAAGGCGGCAAGCCTTTGAAGCTTCCCCTTCATGGACCCTGCCCATCCTGGGGCAGGAGGTTTGGCACCTCTGTCCAGGATGTGCTTTGTTTCAGGACACCAAGAGCCAGAGGCTCTCGACCCAGGGATCCAGAAACATGTCTGGTGGTGGCAGCTGGCGAGCAGCCACAAGAATAGGTCGTTTTTCAGGGGGCATTTGGCATTAAATCCCACACTGGTATCAGTGGGTTTAATGAGCTGCGACGTTTGCTACCAAACTTCACAGGATTCAGTAAAGCCATTATGGTGCGGTGGAGTTTGTAATGACAAACTCTCAGACGTTACTCTTTATGGCTTTACTGCGCTTACAATGTCTAAGAAGGACTTTGGCACTGTAGGGGTACTGTGGTCATGCAGCACCCTCACCAGTGGTGGTATAGTGCACCCAGCTAGAGGGGTGTCTTACCTATCTATACCTTAGGCATTTGGTTGTAGGCATGGCAGGATGTGTGCCATGTCGACTCATCACTTTTCTATGCACCAAAAGAGAGAGAGCGCAATTATTTTTTTCAAAAGGTACAGAACCTCTAAAGGGGACATATGTGCTGCAGCCCTTAGTCCTTCCCTGCTCGGAGTGCCCTTGGTACATATGGTACCTGTTACAAGGGACTTGCATGTGGCGAGAAAAGCTAATTGGGGGTACAAAGCGACAGTTTTAGGGAAATAACATAGGCCTTGGGCACCTGGTTAGCAACAAAACAGGGCACACTTAGTTAAGGAACATCAACATCTGGCAAAATGTAGGGGGCAACCATACAAAAAAGGGTTACTTTCCTACACAGACTTATTAGAAATCATTTCAGGTCCTACCTGCACAACCTAAACACAAGGAGATGATGGACGGAGCGCTGAAACTTTACAGAGACTCCCCCCCAGTCACAGATCTGGGTTGATTCCATCATCGTTCTTTAGCTCACTTCGCCACCCCAGTTCAGACTCCGCTATATGCAAATCAGTCTTGACCCTGTGCCAGCCCGAACTGCCGAGCCATGTCTTCCCTGGACCAGAAACAAGTATCCTGGGACCAGTTTTGGTCTAAAAGCCCTCATCAGCCAGGCTATCTGCACAACCAGCCTTTTCAGTTAATAGCTCATATGGTCCATTGACTGGTTCTCACACGCAACAGCAACATCCAGCTGGGGAATAACCTAGGCCATCCGGGAAACGATGACTACCATCTTCACGTATCTTTGACATACTGAAATCGTAGATGTTCTGGAATCTTGTTTCTTTTCACATGTTATTAGGAGCCAGTGCATCCCCTACGCCAGTTCATGGTGTAGTACCAAGATCTTAGTTCCACTAGAACCCTCCTCCTACTCACAGAAGTCACGAAGAGCACTGATCTTGAGATCTTTGCTTGTCCAGGTGAAAAGAAAAAATATTTATATCACTAGCTCTGTTGTCCCATATTAATTGCAACATAGTAGTGTGTCCAGGGATGCAGAAAAAAAAGAAACTGATGCTTCAGGTTACACAAGTGAGTTGTCTAACCCAGTGAGGGATGTGACCACCTCATCCCAGCCAAAGACATGTCTGCACTGGCTCGAATGCTTTAAATGAATGAAAGACCGTGCTTTTCTGCTTGTTTTCTCTGGACTTTGTGTATATGAGAGATCAGTGCGATCTAGAGGTGAAGAGGCTGCTCTTTGTTGCAGCCAGTCTATCTCCAAACTGTTTTAAATGATTGGCAATTAGGATATTGACTATTGCTCTGTGGGACCCCTCTGACAACACTGTTTGATTTTTCAGGAAATGTACTTTTGATATGTTTAACTTCTTGGCGTCGCAGCACCGGATGCTCCCAGAGAGCTGTACTGTTGATGAAGAGGAGGATGAAGTGCAGCTAAAATCAACCAGGTAAGGATCACTGAAGTTCTCACAGAGATGGGAATGTAGCTGCAAACTCCAGCTAGAGTGGGCGCTTTACTCTTGCGTCTTGTTCAGTTGGAAATGTTACTTCAAATGACCAGTTTATGGTACATACAGTTTGGCTCTGTGCCATTTTGTTTTCTATAACATGTTCTGCCAGGGTTTAGATCCATCTAATTAGGACTCTGGTTGTTGGTCACCTAGTTGTGCACGCTTTTGGATTAACATAGCCAATATAACCACCTCCTCTCTATATCCGGTTTAGCATTTTCCCTTCTTTCAATTGGGTTATGTGAGGCTTTCTTCTTTGTTAGTTTTTCATATTTAGTTCTTGTGGCTTGTGAGTGTGTCTTTCTCTGTCTGTCAACGTTAGCCTGTGTTATTAACAGCATGTCTCCTAATACTCTCCTTTCTGATCTCATTAGTTCTTTCCTGATTGCATCTGCATATAGAGTTACAAGTAGCCATTAATTAACTTCCACTAAAGAGAGAAACCTCCCGTAAAGATGACATCCTTTGCGGGATCAAGCAGTGCAGACTCTTGTTCGGATTCAATGTACGGGGTCTTTGGTGCATTGTTGATTCTGCAATCACAATATTCCTATGGTCTCTTATCTGGTTTTGTTGTGTTTCTAGACGGGCCACCAGTCTGGAGCTTCCTATGGCCATGCGTTTCCGGCACCTGAAAAGAACATCCAAGGAAGCAGTGGGTGTGTACAGGTGAGTTATGGTCATGTTAATTTGGCGTCTGTGTAAGGGTTATGCCTCTCCGTTCTTCAGGTAATCCTTTTGTGCATGTAAGTTTAATCTGGGATCTCATAGATTTCTGCTGAAGCTATCAGTCATTCTGTTATTTGTCTAATTTCAAGTTCTCACTCGCTTCAGTTGATGCAGAAATTAAAGAGTTCATCTGTTAAATTGTTTGACTCAGTTGTATTACGGCAACTGGCTGACTGTTTTTCTCTTTCTGCCTGAGAAATCAGGGACCTTGTATTCTATCTGCAGGTGTTCCTGCTAACGTTCTCTTTCAATTTTGCCTTCTATATTTATTAATGGCAGCCGTTGTCTTTTTGATAATTTCTTTATTTTTTTTTATTGTGCATACTCTATTTTTTTTGTATTGTGAAAACCATGTCCAGGTTAATTGGCACGTTATTAAAATTTCATCTCAAATTCCAGATTGCTCATCCTCACTGCATTGTACATTTTTATACACTTTAGATGGAAAATGTATGCTCTGTCTCCTATATGATCCACCATCTCAATACAGAAGCTTATTTCATGTCTTGTTTCTAATTTTTTCCCTTCCACATTACTTTAGAATCCATTATGGGTGAGAGAAAATTCCCTGTTCAGACATGATTGTAGGCAGCCCCCCCCTCTACACACACTCCAAGTGAAAAGATCTCCACATCTTGCAGTCTTGCCAAATGAAGTCCTCACCAAAATGATACACAAATCTGTTCTTTATTACGTTGCTAGAATGGTGGAATTGTTAAGACTTTTTCTCGGCCAGAAGGGTGAGTGACATTTAGACTCTTTAGGCCATGAGATACACATTGTAAAGCCTACTTCTTTTCACATCATAATTCACTAGCATCAAATATTTACTTTGATAATTTGATATTTCTGATTGATACTTTGAACAGCAGATTCGTCACTTTAGAATATCCAGGTGCTAGACTGGATGCAGAGGGCTCCTGCATGCCAATAGATGGCATCGCGCAGCTTCATGCTGCTCTAGAGATGATGGAATAGAGCAGCGTCTAAGCACAATCCTTGCATACTGATGTCAGTTTCTTTCTGCACATTCGAGCTTGATCTTGTTGATCTTCCTATGACTCCTTAAAACATTCTTGACCCATGTGCTAGCGGTCATTGGACCCACCATAACCGACATGATTAAAGTTACGACTGCAGGAAGTAACATTGGTCACAGACCCACAAAAGGTGTGCCTAGCCCCGGACACGACTCAGTTGTGATAAGTTGTCTCTAATGCACCTGAAGGTTTTAAAAACCAGAAAGCTACGATGAATGACGCTAAACACAAAATTGCAGTCTCCCCGCAAATGCCATTCTCACAACTGCTCCACTTCCTGCTCAAAATCGAAAGGCAAGTTTGAAATCTAGGTGTAAGCATAGGAAAGCAAGGCACAACTCAACACCATCCCATTCTAAAGAGAAAGACACAGATGTCAAGAAGTCTCTATCCCTTGAGGTATCCAGCCATTGACCCGTTTTCTCAGTTGGTCCCGATGTGACCATTGTTTCCCGGGCAATCAGCGATCCTGCAGCAGGTTGAGGCTTTCAAAAAGGCTGTCCTGCAGATCTTTCTAGTGCTTCTGGATCCCTCTGATGCACTTTTTGCCCTATGGAAATTGAAGGATCTCAAGTCCTTCTGACCCGTTATCGGGCTCATACCAATTCTAGGACTGACTTCCACTCCGGCACCAAGGTCCATGCTGGTTCCAGCTACCCTGATAATGGTAATGGCACCACAGTTACCGATTGGTGGTCTGGTGCTGCCTCATGTCGGACTGACAACTGCTCGATCTCGACCAATTTCATACTGAGAAATTTCTAACTATCAGCAGAGGCTCCATTTTCTTTTTGGTTCTCACTAGGATCTTGTGCCAGAGCAGGGTGATCCTCAAAGACGCGTTGGCAGAGACAGCTTTCCCTGTCAGGGATCCAGAAGACAACCCAGTCATTTTGAGGACACAGATACCAAACTGCCAGACGAAATTCAGGCAGTAGGGACAGTAGTCTTCCAAATCTTCTTTCCCTACTACATTTGCCCCAAACCACTTTGGTTTGCTCTCAGTGGTGCACATCCAACCACTGGGGGTGGGTGAGAGGAAAGGGGTATGGGGGGTGTGGCCCAAGGGGAGAGGTGACAGGATCTAGCACTTCCTCCTCGGTTGGAGATCCATTAAGTCAGATAGATGGGTTCTGTAAATTGTTCAAACTCCAAACATCCTTGAGGTTTACTATAAGCAAGCCAAAGTCCCACCGTATTGCATCACAAAAACACTAACACCAGTGTACAGGGGTGGTGCTTATGGCAGCTCCCCTCAATCATTTCCAAGGTGGAATAGAGTCAGCACAGAGCCGCACGGTGCCACCTATCGGCACAGAGGAGCACTAATGCATTTACAGTTAGTGTTACCTACAGTAAGTACCTTGCACTTTCATATTAAATTATTTGCCCTCCATCTTTTTATTAATGCTTCCACTCAGTGTGGACAGTCTGTCATAACTTTGATCTTGTTGCAAATGGGTTCCAACCATTTAATACCCCAGCATTATTTGCCTTTTGATTGCCCAGTTTTTGGCTCTTTACTGTGGGTGAGTCTCACTATTGGAGTCTCAGTCGTGGGAATTGGACTGTGAGTGTTTACTGCCAGTGGCCACCTATTAAGATACATATACAAAACAGTGATGGATGGTGTTAGAAATGGGGGGTTTAGGAAGCTGGGTTTCTGTTGCAGTTATCCCTCCCCCCCCCCCGCCCCACCACCACTTTTTGCCAGCCTACTGATTCCCTTTGACTTGATGTGCCCTGGGTCCCTACCAATCAGGTTCCTAGGGCCTGTGTTCTTTCCCAAACTGTACATTTGTACCCCCAATTGGCACCTCTCTTGCCACATGCAAGTCCCTTGCAAAAGGTACAATGGGTACCAAGGGCATTTTGAACAGGGAAGGCCTCTAAGGGCTGCAGCACATACTGTGCTACCCTTAGAGGTCCTGTACCTTAACACACACACACACACACACTGCCATTGCAGGCTGCGTGTTTTGGTGCAGAAGAAAGTGAAGAGTCGACATGGTACACATCCCCGTGTGCCATGCCTACAACCCACTGCTTGTGGCATAGGTCAGCCTCCCCTCTAGGTGGGTGAACTATGCCACTGGTGAAGGTACAGGTGCATGAGCCCTGTACCCCTACAGTGTCAAAGTCCATTCTTGGACATTGTAAGTACAGTAAAGCCATTAAGAGTATATGGTCTGGGAATTTGTCATTACGAACACAGCAACATAATGGCTTTACTGAATTATGGGAAGTTTGGCATCAAATGCACATCCCCAGCCCCTGTCACTCCAAAGCCAGACAGTCAATAGACAATCCAGCCGAGGCACATAGAATGGCTAAGCAAGAAAATACCTGTGTTCTAACAGTGGTAGTTTCCAACACAGAACATAAAAATCATAATTTCTAAAAGATGCATTCTTACTTCTGAGTCCGGGGATACTAAACTTCATCTTTTTATCATGTCCCAATGGAAAGATAAACGTATAAGATGATATAAGTAACCTCCCATTCTACCCTATGGGACAGATAGCCTTGCAGTGGTGAAAAACAAAATACACTATAATTCACCACCAGGACATGTCGCACACCAGTACATGCCCTACCTTTAACATACACAGCACCCTGCCCACAGGGGTACCTTGGGCCTTCCTTAGTGGTAACTTACAAGTAAGGAAAGGAAAGTTACAAACTGCGCGCAGACACTGCAGTGGCAGGTCTGAAACCCCTTTTCAGGGCTGCTTGGGTGGGTGGCACAATCAATGCTGTAGGCCCACTAGCAGCATTTGATGTACAGGCCCTGGCACTCTCAGTGCACTTTAGTTGGGACTTACTAGTAAACCAAATATGCCAATCATGGAAACCCCAATCCATAATACAATTTACAAAAGGAGCACTTGCACTTTAACACTGTATAGCAGTGAGATAGTGTGCAGAGACATAAACCCAGCATAAACAGTAAACACTGGGAGGTCAGAAAGCAAAAAGCTAGGGGAAACGCACCAAAAGATGCGTTTAACACATGTCCCCTCCAGGCTGAAAGTAGGGAGAACTACCCACCCTCTTGGGAGTTTTATTCTCTAAGGTGGAATAACCTGGACAGATCATCAGCCTTGGCGTGTTCTGTGCCAGTCATGAACAAAAACGATTGGTACGGAGGAAGTAATATATAATTTTTATTTTATCATAGGGAACATTCTATTATCCTAGCTCTAACCTTCAATACTTCAAAGATATCTTGCCTGAGTAGATTTAACTGGGGTGGCTGAGTGAACTAAAGAATGGTGATGGATTAAACCCAGCTCAGTTGACTGGGGGTGAGTGTTTGATTTGTTCAAACGCTCCGTCCATCATCCCCTTTTGTATCGCTTTGTTCGCCCTAAGTGTGGCAGGGTATGCTCAGACGTGAGTCCCTTGTTCACTTGGCCACTGGATTCAAGATAGCCTGGCTGATGAGGATTATGAATCCGAAACCGGTCCCAGGATGCTCGTTTCCGGTCCAGGGAAGACATGGCTTGGCAGTTCGGGCTGTACTGTTCCCATGAGGCACAGGGTCAGACTGATTTGCATATAGCCATGTCTGAACTGGGGTGGCTGAGTGAACTAAAGAATGGTGATGGATTAAACCCAGCTCAGTTGACTGGAGGTGAGTGTTTGATTTGTTCAAACGCTCCGTCCATCATCCCCTTTTGTATCGCTGAGTAGATTTAAGGCACACATACAAAATGGGACCGATCTTCAAACAAATTAAATAAATTGCACAAGGACGTACAAATATACATGAAGTATATAGAAGACAAACAATACTGAAAACAACTCCACGTTGCCAATACCCTCAAGTTTTTTAGGTCTCGTCGAGGCAGCGTGCATGCTCTGCTCTAGGAGGGCCTTTAGCCTTCGGTCTGGTCAATTTGAAGCACGCTCGTGCCTGTGGCGGCATCCACCTTGCGGGAGCAAGCAGCGGCGCGCATGCTAATTGGCCGCTGCCCGCTCGCCCTAGGCGGATGCCGCCACAGGCACGAGTGTGCTTGAAAACAGCATTAGGAGGCTCTTGCCGGCCCTCGTAGCCCGTGTGCGGCTCCAGGCGCAGTCTCTACCCCGCTCGAGCTATCAGTCTGTGTGCAGCTCCGGCAGTCTCTCCACTCCGGCTCAGGCACTCTGTCTCTCCCCGTATCCCACGGTCTCTCCCGCACTCTGCGTCCAGTCCTTCCTCTTCACGACAGACACTAAGACTGAAAGTGGCAGCTCTGCGCGGCTTCCCCTTTCTCCAGAATCGTGTCTGTCTCATCTGAGAGCCTTGCTTCCTCCTCTACCGTGCCTGCCTGTAACTTATCTCCACCCCGACTCTTCTGCCGCGCTGCCTCTGGGCTTCTCTCCTCATTCTCTCACTTTAGTCTTTCCTGCTTCTCCATTCCCATTCTCTGCTTCCACCTCTGCTCTCTCTGTGGCTTGCCTTCCTTTCTCTGACTTGTCTCACTCTCTTCTTCGCTCCTTCACTCGAGACCACAAGGTGCCTCTGAAAGGTGGGTAGGAAGTGGTCAAAGACCTGTCCGGTGAGGCTGGAGCCCGGGCCTACCAGGATGCCCACTTTGTCTGCGTGTCTGGAAATAAACCTCTTTGCAGGCCAGTCCGTATCTGAAAGAGGGCGAGTTGGTTCGAGCTGCTTCGGTTTTGGGAGGGTGGGGTGCGAATCAATGAGAAGACCTCATTTAATACAATGTAATCATTGGCGCAGCAAAGGTGTCGGGACCCTAATTCAGCAATAAAGACTGCTGAGACACCCCCACCCCTTGCTGTGCGGTGGGGCTCACACTTCTAGGCCCCGGTGCTACTGCACTACTGATCGACAACCACCTGGATCTCATATACGTAAGAGGAGACGTCTTGCTTCCTCATGCCGGAGCGCCCACAGTTAGTCGAGCATTCTCACCTTGAGATTGTACGGCACGCCCTCAAAGAACATGTGAGTTTCAGCACAAAAGTCAGCAAACTGGTCCGCCAGGTGTGGGACATGTGGGTGCTTGCACTCCCGCTCATGCACAACACACCAAATCAGATGGAGTTTATGGGAACAGCCTCGCTGCCACCTTGGAGGTGAACTAGCGCCATCAAAATAAAACAGACGCCCTCGCCCCCCCTTCTGAGGCCCGTTTTTAATCGCCATACATAGACTGAATTATATAAACTGTCATTGTTCACCAGCACGATTTTTGATCATTCGCTACCATAAATCACATGTTGCTTTCGATCCTGTTCCTATTGTTGCCCTTTCCATACCTGCCATCACTTTACTACTATTCCCAGTATCTCTAACAGGTCTCTTTCTCACCGCACTGGGAATATGCTCTGCCCCTCTTCTGTACTTCCATCCCTGGGCCCATCTCTTCTCGCACCCCTCTCTTCATCTACATAATTTCTTCAGGAGAATCCTGGGGGGCCCCTTGCAGGCTGTCCGTTGTCAACCACTGGAGAAGGGCAATTCTGACGCTCTAGAGCCTGGACACAATACACCAGGCGATGCCTCGCCCACGACTACATCTGTGGTGCCAAGGGCTACGTGGATGCCTGGCTTTTTAGCCAACAGCATGTTGCATTCTGGAACTTGTAGTGTCAGTCGTTCGATTAGCATTACTTTGCCGCTCAACAATAGCTAAAAACCAGTGACTGGCTAAAAGTGTAGGTGGGGGGGTGCATTTTGCAGCTGTGACGAGGCACCCCACTGTTAACTCTTCCCCCGATGTGTGGCACCAGGACAGTTTAAACTAATTTCATTGATTGTCATAAAACCTGGCAAGGAATGATCGGGATTGCTTGTTAAATGAAGAGTGCTGTCCCTTAGTTTCATAAGGGAAACCTGTGACAGCCATCCAGACGTAGGCGGGCTCACCAGGTAAGAATGTTAATGGTTAGCACCCTGGTGTAGAGTACTGGGTGAATGCAAGGAAGGATCGCTTCTGAGTGACCCCAGGAACTGAACCAGTGGTCTGGTGGAGGATGTAAAAGGCATGAGGTGTAATCAAGGCTACGCAGCCTTGGTATTCATCACCCGACGTCTGATGGCGCAGGCTGTGCGATACTGAGCATAACTTTGAGCCCCGGTACTTATTCTTTTACAAATTAAGCACGAGGCATGTACCTGGGCCGATAACCGTAGTCATGATAACGAGGGCCTCGGTGAGTCTTAAAAGCAGTTTCTGGTCCTTCTAGACCATGGGTACTCGTAAACATTTGCCATGGGGCCACAAAGTATGGTATGCGTTGTGACGGAGGGCCGCACTGTGGCGGTAAGGGGTCCTGGGTGGGTCAGGGATTATGTAAGGAGATTTAAAATTGTTAAATATACAGGCAAGCATTTATTTGCAGGTTAACTAAAGTTAAGTGGTGTAGGACACCACAGTAGTTACTTCATTTAACCAGCAAATAAATGCTTGCCTGCTAATTTAACATTTTTTTCTTAATATTAGTGCTCCGCAAGTAAAGAGTAGCTTGTGCCAATGTACGGGGGAGGCGTGTGCTGCACGTAAAGGTCAGGAGGGCTGCTAGCGGTCCCGGACCGTACTTTGAATATCACTAGTCTTGACTAAACCTCCACACTTGCAAAGCATTGTGGGATCCTTCTTGGAACTCTATCACAGCACCTCAAAGCCAGGGCCTTCCCAGAGAAAGCTATCTATTCCCTAAACAGGCAAACAAGATTGGGTGGGTGGGGCTTGGTGGGTGCACTGGCGGCCAGACAAACATTTAAAACAAGCATTGGCATAGCCAATCGGTCTTGCTTTTGGGACCTTATAAGTGTTTCGTTATCCAGCACAATATCATTAGTGCAACAACATCAAGGGTTGCATGGCTAAACACTTATAAGGTCCCAAAGTGAGACCTATTGGCTATGCCCATGCTTGTTCTATAAATAGTGTTCACCCATTAAATCCGACATTTTCTTTGGAGGAGTCTGTGCCAAATTAACAAGCAGTGATTTGTAACTTTTTGTGACACGAGAGCCAAAGAAAAGGCACTTTTGCCTCAGTGTATAGTTTGACTACCTCCGAGTGTTTCACGTAGATTTAATGGAGAAACCCACGTGGGAAAAGAGCCCCATTAACGCCCGGTTCACCACGGGCACCGTTGTTGTTCTGCCTCCGGGTACCGGGCGGCATGGTCCACCAAGATCTGGATGTACCAGTTGTCCATGGCTGTCTGGGGATCCAGTGGCTCCACAATGTCCATCCCAACCCTTTTGAAAGGGGTTCCAACAACTGGAAAAGGTTGGAGAGAAGCCATACACTTCCTCCCACTCTTGCCATTTGCCTGGCAAGTTTGGCAAGACCTGCAATGTCTATCTAACTGCTTTCAAATTTGGGGCCAAAATAAGTGGGTGACAAGCCTGTCAAAGCCAGACCCAGTAGGAAGGTCCTGAAGTGCTTGGATACCACTAGCACACGGGCTGACCCAGGCCCAGCTACCTTAGGCTCGCTGTACAGGAGATAATTCTCCCAGCATATCCAGTGTGATCCTTACTGATCACCAGCTGCCTGATTTGCAGCCTGCTGCCACAAACCCTCCAGAAAAGGGCACTCTTTCTACTCCCTGCAAAATTCTTCCCTGGTGGGACTCCCTTCTTGCTGCCAATGGGTCAGCTAAGATAAGTCCCCCCAGTTTAGCTACCCGCTCCCCTGTAGATACCGGGGCGTTCTCTCTCAACCTCCCCCCCCCCCTCCACACATAGGGTCAGCCTCCTCCCAGACAGGGAACCTCAGGGGCGGGTTTCCCGTGCCCCCTACCCTTTCTCATGACCGGAACCTGGGCTACTGTTTCAGGCTCCAGATCCTTCTGATGACCTTTTTCTGCCCACCATTGACCGAGTGGTCAAGCATGCCCACTCTGTATTTTTTAGTATTAGCAGGCACTTGGTTTCCTGAGACCATCTCACTGTCCTCTAGTGAGACATAGGTCATTTCTGCAGGATCCCTACCCTCTTGTGGGCACCCCTCCTTCCCAAGCACAACACTAGCCAACACATTTGTCTGCCCTCCGGTGGGTGGCTGTGCCCTCTTGGGACATTAGGGGTCCCCCTTCAAGTGACAGGTTGTGGTGCAGGCGAAGGAGCTGGTTAGCAGGAGCTGGCGTCGGTCGGTCCAGACTCCTCTGTATGACGAGGAGGTGCATTGTGAATCTTACGAGCACTGCCCCCAGTCATGATGCGGTTGCAGGTGTCGAAGGACGCAGGCATTGACGGCGTCAGTAAGACCAGGGCGGCGAGGCGGAGTGCAGTGCCCACAGGTCACCCTGCAAGCAGGAGCTCGATGGCGTTGGTTGTCTTCAGTGAGACCAGGGTTGCTTTGCGAGATGTGGCGGTGCCTTCTGCAGTGCGTTCAGGACACTGAGCCAGAGACGCAATGGGTTGCTTTTCCCTTCTCTGTGGCAACTGAAACAGCAGTTCCAGAAGCAGCACCCAGAGGTTGGTGAAGTCTTTGCAGTTGCTGAAACTTCACAACAGGAGGCAAGCTCTACTTCAAGCCCTTGGAGATACTCAGCACAAGTAAAGAAAGTTCAGTCCAGTCCTTTCAACGCCCAAAGCAGAAGCAGCAGCTGCAGGCCAACTCAACAAACCAACTACACAGCAATGGGCAGTACTCCTCCTGGCATCTGTTCCAGCTCTGCTTCTTGGCAGGTTCCTTGATTCTGGCGAGTTCTAAAGTTCTGTGGTCTGGGCCCCAATATTTATACTCAACATTCCTTTGTTCTCTCAGGCAGAGTGTGTCTGTGCTTACTCCAAACCAGTTTTGTCCTCACTGGCCCAGCTTCCCTGCAGGAGGTGGAGACATCTTTGTCCAAGGCAGGCCAGGCCTATTCAGGTGCGAGGTAAATTTAGCCCACCACTCTAAATGCAGACCCGGCATAATCTGGTGCTAGTGAAAACCCATCCCACTACTCTGAATGCAGTCCAGGTCTAGTCAGCCCCAGCCTGACTCATTCAGGAAAGGTAGGCCACACATCAACCACCCTCCCCTCCCACTGATTGTCTGAGAGAATGCACATCCTCAGCCCCTGTCACTCCAAAGTCAGACAGTCAATATACAAACAAGCAGAGGTACATAGGATGGCTAAGCAAGAAAATACCTACTTTCCAACACGGGTAGTTTCAAATACAGATCATAAAAATCATATTGACTAAAAGATGTATTCTTACATTCTGAGTCCAGGCATACTAAACTCCATCTTTCTATCTTGTCTGAAGGGAAAGTTATACTTGTAAGATGTTGTAAGTAACCTCCCATTCTACCCTATCGGGCAGATAGCCTTGCAGTGGTAAAAAACGAAGAACATTAATTCACCTCCAGGGCATGTCGCACACCAGTACATGTCCTACCTTTAACATACACAGCACCCTTACCACAGGGGTACCCTGGGCCTACCTTACGGGTGACTTACATGTAAGAAAAGGGAAGATTAGGGCCCGACAAGTGGACCCTGGGCCTACCTTAGGGGTGACTTGCATGTAAGAAAAGGGAAGATTAGGGCCTGGCAAGTGGGTGCACTTGCCTGGTTAACATGGCAGTTACAAACTGCGTGCAGACACTGCAGTTCAGGTCTGAGATCCCTTTTCAGGGCTGCTTGGGTGGGTGGCACAATCAGTGCTAAAGGTCCACTAGCAGTATTTGATTTACAGGCCCTGGCGCACTCAGTGCACTTTACGAGAGACTTACTAGTAAACCAAATATGCCAATCCTGGAAACACCAATCCATAACACAATTTATAACAGGAGCACTTGCACTTTAACACTGAACAGCAGTGAAAAAGTGCACGGAGACATAAAACCAGCAAAAACAGAGTCAAAACTGGGAGGTCAGAAAGCAAAAAGCCAAGGGAAAAACGCCAAAAGATGCTATGTCTAACAGATGGAATGTTTGATTTAACCTCAGCCACTGGTAATCACCCCTTGGCTGCATTCTAATCCATAGTTATTTTGTACACCATACCACCTCAGTTTGGACCCAGCTATATTGTTATTAGTCTTTACCATGCTCCAATAGGAACAGTCCAGACAAAATTGTCAAGCCAGTTTTTGGTTTGGTGTACTTTTTGTTGCCATAAGTGAGACGGGGATGCCCAGATGTCGACCCCTTGCACAGTGTCTCAATGGAACCAAGCTGTAGCCGTCTGATGAGCCCATAACTAAGGAGAAGCCGGTCCTGGATTGCTTGTGTTCCAGTTCAGGGAGGACTTGGCAGTTCAGGCTAGATTGTTCCGATTGGAGGATGGTCAAGACTGAATTGCATATAGCTGGGTCCAAACAGAGGTGACATGTTGTGCAAAATAATGATAGACTGCTATGCAGCCCAAGTAATTACCAGAGGGTGACATTAATTCAAGTGTTCCATCGTCTTTATACACCTTTAAAGATAAGCTTGCTATAATCCAGCTTGGGGAAGGAGCACAGGGCTGGTTATATGTGAACATGTGCGCATTTGTGCAGACTGCGTGTGAGACTACAGTTGTGTGCAGCCTGGTAGCTGAACATGCATAACCTGCCTCTGGCCGTTTTAAACTGCAAATTCAACCTGTCAAAATAACCCCTTTTGGCAGGCTCACCCATATGAAGCCCTATTGCCCATAAAGGCAGAATGCATGATATTTAAATGTTGGACATGTAGAAATTAATGTTGAATATGCCCTTGCAGTGAAATATCCCCAAAAACGGATTTTCACTGAAGCAAGGCTGGCTGCTGCCAAAGGGAATCATTGGGCTACATTGTTACATTTATCAGATGCTAAAGTCGGATTGGTAGCAGCTAGAGTAAAACTTTGTCCACTCATTTTAATTGTAATAAAAAATTCTATTTATTAGTAAAGTTGAATTATAGATTATTTTGTAAATACCACTTGTACAAATGTGTCATTTCCCTTTCTCATGTTTCTCGGGCTTTTATGTGAGGGGCCAGATGCCTGGGCTAGAGATGGCTTTCCCACTAGAAAATATGCATTGGGGCCAGACAGTTGACTAAGAGGTGCAGGTGTAGAGAGGGAGTCGGTCCTCCTAACAGAATGGCCGGGGAAGAGATATGCCTTGCCATGTCCTGTTTACACTTCAAAGGGATCGGCTCCAATGCACAGAAAGGAACCTGACACCAGCCGTGCCCCTGCTTCGATTTCACTAGCCACGCTGGAGCCCACTGGAAAAAACCTCTGTTATAATAGTCACTGCTTTGGGGTTGGGAGTAGCCCATACTTTCACGTAAAGACTTGTTTTCTATATTCCTCTCTCAAGTGATTTAGAAAATGACCCATAAGTCTCCTGGGCCATTGAATGTACGGGAGATGTGCATGCTTTTCAAAGCATGCATAGAGCTGTGGCTTTCTCTAAAGCTTGGGAGTACAGGGACCCCTATGTGTTGGTTCTATGGCTATATTTTATTTGGCCTGAAAAGTGCGAATACAAACTCCGATACACGTTATATTGATTTTTAATGCTTTTGTTTAGAGTATGTTGCCAACAATGATTTTTTGTAAACATTGCTTAGAATGGTGATGCTTAACATGTGATTATTGGTCTGATAATGTGAGGACCCTCTTGACAAAGCCAATATGCTGCCTTATATTTCAATGTGGTGATCCCTTGACACAGCCAGTAGGCTTGCCTTATGTACTGATGTGGTGACTCCTGACAAAGCCGGAAGGCCTCCTTTATTAGGTTTTGCCTGGCGATCCTCTGCGTGATCCCTTGACACAGCCAGTAGGCTTGCCTTATGTACTGATGTGGTGACTCCTGACAAAGCCGGAAGGCCTCCTTTATTAGGTTTCGCCTGGCGATCCGCTGCGCAGCAGCGTTCGCGCAGGCGAACTCTTTTGAGAACAGTGTATGTGGCTTTGTCCGGCCTCTCTGTTCCATTGGCGAGCTCCATAAATGGAGGCTAGCCATTGGAAGAGAGAGGCGTCCGTCATTGTCCGAGGCAATTCGTGGGCGTTCCGCAGATTCTTTCCTTCTCCGCAACGTCATGAAGACGTGGCCACTGTGGGCGTGTACTTTTTTTTACACCGATGTTTGTCTTCATTATTAACTTTGTCCCTGTCCCGCGTGGCTGTATCCTGACCACCTTCCCGCTGTCCGTCCCCCCTCCCGCTATCCTTGTCTTTGTTCCCGCCTACCCCCCCCCCTCGCAGATCACTTTTCCAGCTCTTCCAGGCCCCTCGTTGTTTCTTGATGACAACGCTTCCCTTAGGTGTCCGCCGGAGGGGAAGGGGGGATCATGCAGCTCCTCCGGCGGCTGTGCGGGCCTCTGGGCCGGAGTGGCGGGAGGTCGCCAACAGAGAGGAGTTGCCGCATCAGAGCGTCGGTAGAGCACGGCGGTGACCGGGGACTTCTGTGGTGAGTGCAGCAGTGCGGAGCTCGCTTGCACCCGATCCTCTGCCCACCCCCCTCTCCTACCGGCACCCCACGGCCGTATAATTACTTCTGTTGACGTATATTGTGCTCCGAGGTTGCCTGGGCATTCACCCCGTGATTACATAACCCCGTTTCCTGGCTGTTGAACCTTCACTGGCATTCAACACTGTTAATCTGTTTTGTCTCTTGTCTGACCCCTTCAACTGCCAGCTTGCTGATTTCAACACGTTTAAATCCCGGTCCCTTCCATTCTTGCTTTGAGGATTTGCTGCTCTGTGGCGGAGCTCGCTTGCACCCGATCCTCTGCACCTGCCCCCTCCTCCCCCCCCCCCTCTCCTGCCGGCACCCCACGGCCGTATAATTGCTTCTGTTGACGTATATTGTGCTCCGAGGTTGCCTGGGCATTCACCCCGTGATTACATAACCCCGTTTCCTGGCTGTTGAACCTTCACTGGCATTCAACACGGTTAATCTGTTTTGTCTCTTGTCTGACCCCTTCAACTGCCAGCTCGCTGATTTCAACACGTTTGAATCCCGGTTCCTTCCATTCTTGCTTTGAGCATTCGCTGCTCTGTGGCAGTCTCTGGCTGCCTCTCCCCTCCCCCTTTAATAAATCTTGTTATCTCATTTTTCACTCTGCTTGGATGAAATGTCACCTCTAAACCAATTATCCTTTGCTAAAATAGCCCTTTGCCCTTGTTTTAGATTTGATTAGCATCTGCTTATCTCACAATTGCTTGAAGCGAGTGCGAGGAAGCTGCACTGAGATGCAATAAAGCAAATTCAAAATGCTAGGGTAATAACAAGCATGCTTCCTGCAGACGCGCCAGGATCAATCCTACTAGTTGGCACTCTGATATTACAAAAACAAGAACCTGCCGTTTGCTGAAGACTCCGGTTTCTGCGCCTGTCATTCACACTCAGAGCTGCAGGGATGGTGCAGTTCTGAGACTGTTCTCTGTGTGATCAAAGAATGCCAACAAGACATCAAAAACCTCCTTTTCATACAGTGTACAAAACCACAAAAAAGGCTGTATTGCACGCTGCAGACAATTTAAAGGAAAGCAAAGGGCAGCCAAGCAGGCACTAAAGCAAAATTTACAAGCCTGTAATAAATATTGCATGAACTAAAATGTTCAGTCTCATCACCTCCAGTCCAGGAGAAAAGACTGCACATGACTGAGCATGAGCACAGCTGGGCTGATGGTTCCCACAATCCGGGAGCACGTCTTTCAAATGCTATATGATGTCACTGTACTATTTCATTCTTAACAGTAGTAGTACACATAGCTGCCAAGATTGAATTTTATTGGTGTGATGGAGTGGTCTCAGTGTGTGTGTGTGTGGGGCTCTGTGTGTGTGTGTGGGGATCTCTGGGTGTGTGTGTGTGGGGGGCTCTCTGGGTGTGTGTGTGTGGGGGGCTCTCTGGGTGTGTGTGTGTGGGGGGCTCTCTGGGTGTGTGTGTGTGTGGGGGGCTCTCTGGGTGTGTGTGTGTGTGGGGGGCTCTCTGTGGTGTGTGTGGGGGGGCTCTCTGTGCGTGTGTGTGGGGGGCTCTCTGTGCGCGTGTGTGGGGGGCTCTCTGTGCGCGTGTGTGGGGGGCTCTCTGTGCGCGTGTGTGGGGGGCTCTCTGTGCGCGTGTGTGGGGGGCTCTCTGTGCGTGTGTGTGGGGGGCTCTCTGTGCGTGTGTGTGGGGGGGGGTCTGTATGTGTGTGGGGGGGCGCTGTTTGTGTGTGGGGGGGGGCGCTGTGTGTGTGGGGGGGGGGCGCTGTGTGTGTGTGGCTCTGTGTGGGGGGGCTCTCTGTGTGTGAGTCTCTGTGTGTGAGTCTCTGTGTGTGAGTCTGTGTGTGTGGGTGCAAATGCAATAGGTCTCGCATTTGCAAGAGATTAAGCTATTGGCATTGTAAATGACAATGCCATTTATTTATCTGTTTTCAAAACCAACACATCAATAAAAATGTTGTCATTTACAATGCCAATAGCTCTAACTTTGGCAAAAGCGAAACCGTTGCATTGTAAATGCTTGTTTATATTGACACCCCCTATATTGTGGAGATCTGGGATAGGTGTGGGGGGTGTATTGTGATTGTGAGGCTCTTGACCCATTAGGGCTCCAATTTGATTTTAGAATACCACCAAAGGTATTTCCTATCTACCTTATGTTTGTAAATTAATGCCTAGTATTTAAGGTTTTGTATGCGCCGTGTGTGGGTGCACATGCGCGCAGGGCATGTGTGTGTGTGTGTGTGTGTGTGTGTGTGTGTGTGTGCGTGCACGCAGCAGGGCGTGTGTGAAATATATGTACTTTTCCTTTTTCAAAGAAGAAGCACTGATTTAAAAATGCATTGAGTGTAATTGCAGGCAAGTGAATGGTGATTACTAGCCCACATCACCTCCCCTTAGTGTAGGCCTTGGGCTGCTATTCTTCGGTACCCTGAGAGTCATTTGCTACTATGGTGAACTTTGGTCCACAGTGGTCTCCTCACTGGGAACTATTAATTCTGCAAGCTTTGCATCCAGCACAATGAATAACTCAATTTCTTACAAGTCTGAAATGAACCCTCCAGTATTACTTTGACAAAATCATGCAAAAACTGAAGCGCTGATCTTTGTCATAACTTAAATAGGTGTTCCTTGGGCTTCATGTAGGTGCTGACTATTTGTTCCAGATTCACTCAGTTGAAATTTGTCCTTTTCATCTATGCTGCTTCCTTCTCTGCATATTCTTTACTAACATGCTGTGTTCTTGCAGATCTGCAATCCACGGGCGTGGCCTTTTCTGCAAACGCAATATTGATGCAGGAGAGATGGTGATAGAGTATTCTGGCATTGTGATTCGCTCTGTGCTGACAGACAAGCGGGAGAAATTCTATGACAGCAAGGTATGTTTAGAGCGGCATTGGTCCCAAAATATCTTTACAAAAACCTTGTATGTGTGTGTTGCGAAGCAGCCGCTCCATTGCCTTGTAAGCTGAGTGCTATTTGTGCTGAGGATGAAAGAGACAACATGCCAACTGCAAGAAAAAACATTTCTCATTTCTCGAAAGTCCACCAAATTATTTTTTTTAAACTGAGTGTGGTACATTACTCCATGTAATGTTTATGGGTCTAATTTGCCTTTTAGCAGGGGTGAGAACAACTGTGTGGGGATGGGTAGGTGTGGTGGTAAAGATTGTGCGCTAGAGTCTGATGGGGAGATATGGGTAGGTGGAGTTTATGTGCCCAAACGTGCTTTTGTTCCTACTAACAGCAGTCTGTAGCACGTCTGATGTCACTCACAAGGACAGTCAAATAATTGACCTTTTCTTGGGTTGGCATAAACTGCCTTAGAGTGTGGGGACTTGGAGCAGTGAGTAAAGAACAGCGGAAAGACCCCTGTCAGTTACTTAAAAACTAATAATTTGAAAAACATTTTTTTTTCACATCATTTTTGTATCCCACTTCTGCAGCCTTCCTCAGAAGTTCATACGTTAGCAGCATTGTAAATTCACTATGTTCTGTGCCTGTTTTAAATGTTTTTTATTTGTTTCTCTAGGGTATTGGCTGTTACATGTTCCGTATTGATGACTTTGATGTAGTTGATGCTACCATGCATGGCAATGCAGCACGGTTCATCAACCACTCCTGTGAACCAAATTGCTATTCCCGAGTCATCCATGTGGAGGGACAGAAGCACATAGTCATCTTTGCCCTGCGCAAGATCTATCGTGGGGAAGAACTGACTTATGACTACAAGTTCCCCATCGAGGACCCCAGCAACAAACTGCCATGCAACTGTGGAGCCAAAAAGTGTAGACGTTTTCTGAACTGATATCTGTGCGGGAGGTGAGCAGGAATCTCCTCCTGAGCTGTAACTCCAGTACCATTGCAAGCCTCAGACTACACTGAAGTGTCTTCCTAGGCAGCATTCTGGAAGCAAAGCTCCAGCGCCCTCGCAAGCAGCACTTTGGAGGCCGCATTAACGCCAGTGCAAGAAGCACCTCAGAAACTTGGTTAGATTCTCATTGCCACTCATGCTTTAAGGATTGTTTTGGCATGCTGTAAGTGAGTGTCTGAGATAGGTCTAGTGTCAGCAAAGAGCAACTCAGCTGAGATTCCATCAGCACTTTGGAGCCTGGTGTAAGAATGTTGGTCTCAAGCCAGAATTGTGCATTTGCAATTCATCAAAACGCCTTGAAGGCGCAATCCACTTCCATCACAAACAGCGCAATGGAAAGAGATCCATCTATTTTCATTTAACTCCGCACTTCTGTGAAGAGGTTTCAGTACTTTTGGTGCATGAATCTATCGCCATCAGACAAAAACAATATTCTGTTGCCTCACACATGTGAATCAGCACTTCTGTAGCAGGCACATGGGATTCCGGTAGCTTGATGCCTGTACAGTTACATTTCAAGCAACACACTGGCACTCAGAGCTAAGTCTCAGAATGTCTTCCCTGGTTCAGAACCCAGGTAACTGGAATTGTTTGCAAGAAACCAGTCTTCTTTCTTATTGTGCACTCTGTTTTATCTTTTCCCTTTCATTCCCTTGTCTTCATTCACACTATCTCTTCTGATTGTGCTGAACCTTTGGTTTACTATTGCTCTTTTTAATATTTTCCATTTGTGGCAAGCAGGCATGGTCTCTTGCTCTTCTCCGTTTGTGAGATATATCTTCTTGGTGGATCTTATTCCCAGCACAAGCTGTTTCCATGTTCCTTAATATACTCTCTCATTGACCTTTTCTTATCACAGTCCGTGGCTCTGAGTATATGGTTCCTTGTTCACTTTGTTTCATGTTGCTCATGCAGACTCCAAGGTTTGTGTTTTTATTTGTAGCAGGAAGGCTTTCTATCCCAATGTCTTTGGGTCTGCTAATCATTGGTGATGAAGGTTACCTTGCCCTCCATGTATGTAGCACTAATGTTCTCATTCCAGCAAGTCTGTCACTGAGAGTCCTCTTTAAAATCTGTCGCACCCCATCTTTGCTTACATAGGTCTACCACCTCTTTTGTATTGTGCTTAACCATTTTCTGTGGTGCTCAGTTTCTGTTCGCCCAAGATCGCTGGCTCTTTTTCTGAGCGATTGGACCACTGATGATCTAGGCTGGGTAAAATCTGAACTCGTCTTGTGTATGCTGAAACACGTTTGTTGATGACCGAGGACAGATTGCTATGATAGTCTACATAATTGGGCCCAAACAGGCTAAACAAAACTGTATTGAGAACTGGGCAATGTAGGCTTCTGAGCTGAAGGTGGCTATGAGAGGCAGCTATCCCATAGCCTACCTTGATAGTCACCTCTGTCATAAGTGAAATAAAAGTCTGAGTTGTCTCATCCGGATGCACTCCAGAACCCTCAACTCCAGGAGTGACTAGTTGCTCACCTACTAGCCTTTTTCAAGCAATTCCTGAGAACCGTACAAATATACTGCAGTATCATTGTGAAACAAGTACGTCTACACTGTATCTTGCTTCTAAATCTCCCTTTCTCAATGACACACAGGTTGTGTACTTGTGAGTTTCTCTTCTCAATATTCTGCGATCATGCATTTTTTTCTCCAGTCCATGGATGTTGCTGCTTTCCATTTACACCTTTTAGCTGCTCCTTCTGCTCTTTGCACCCCAACCCTAGGGCTTTGAGACAATCTACCACTGAAGCACCATATTGTTAAAGGACATGTTAGTGTTTTGGGGTATGGTGGGGTGGCTGAGTTTGCATTCTCCTTAATGGAGGATGGTGCTGGTTTTAGGAAAGGCACCTCAAGCCTTTCCTCTCTCCCCTTTTGATGAGCAACTTAGGTAGATGGTGGAAGTGTTTGGTAGAGGTATCCGCTCGTCTCCATTACCTGAACTCCATTTTGTACTTTGCAGTGCATCGTACAGAAAGGGCCACACTCTCCATCCCCTTGACTGGTGCTCTAGAACCTAACAAGCCTTTGCGTGTTCCCAGAATCAAGAAAATGGCCTCCGAAAAAGGGGACATCATCACCACCATATTTTATCCTTTTTTTTGTATATTATTTTCTAAATTTGACGTATTTCTCAGCTATAACTGTGTTTGAAAATACTAAACGGAAGAGGACAGCTGTAAATATTTGTACAAACATTTCTAAGCCAGTTTATTTCCTATGCACTTTTCTATTTAAAGAATCCGAGAATAAAAGATGTTGAGATGTTTTGACCTTGTTCGTATAATTTTAAATAAAGCGAATTTTGACAAAAGAATGAAGATAGTCTTGCACGTGTTTCATAATGGCAGGTCCCCTGGTTCTCATGTAGCAGCTGTTCCTGTGCTCCTATGTGCATGCTTCATGCTATTTGTACTTTGTCCTCTGTAATGCCGTTCTGAGAGGAGTGGCCTGTGCTGGCAACACTTAAAACAACTAGGATAGTGAGATCCTTGCAGATGTTAGAACTTCTTGATCATAGGGTCACTTGCCTCTGATGTGTAAAAGTAGGACATACTGGTTACTCTGAATAACAAACTTTTTTTTAAACATTAAGTAATCATCCATCAGTGGATACATTGCACAATAAGTGGAAAACACAAACATGCGTTCCTAAACTACATATATGCATTAAACATTTACCCTGATTACAATTACCCTTCATTTAAAATTTGATAGAATTTTTAAATTTTTTTATTTCTTTATTGAGTTTTAAGCATAGGGTACAATACTTAAGAGACAAACATTACCACTTAACAATGTCTACAATGCAGGATGACCATTCATGCAGCATCAAAGTATCCTGAGCATTGTGTATGAACTGACCAAAGCCCCACTTACGTGACCATCTTAAGTAGAAAGAAAATATAACAAGCCACTTCAGCACTCCTATTTAGGTTCAATTAGTATGTAACATAGAAAATCATCGGGCTATATTCAGAGTCCAAACCCATTGTACTATCTAGCATTGGTCCATAATCATAGTTTATATAGTGTCCAATATTTGTACAACTCCAAATTCAGAGATCCAAGCCAGGTTGTATTCCTCCAAAGATTCTTTTATTAAATATCAATAGTTTATAATAACTTCACAGCTCACACCGCCGACACGTGTTTCGTCTCACAGAGACTTTTTCAAGGCAAAAAAGAGATATTATGGACGACTGTTTTCAAGCAACCACGATATTGCGGCGAGATTGTATCACCCAGAAGTGTCTCCTCAATTATGGTAGGGGGTAGGTTAAGAAAACCTTCCTTCCTATCAGTATAAGTTTGGCTAAATGTCAGTTCTTCTAATATTCAATAAAGTTGCTGTTGGCGCAAAAAATCAAAGTTCAGTATATGGAGTATATTCTGTGCCTAACCGCCAGTGTCACTCAAAATGTATGTGCCATTATTTGTTGTGCACTAAAACAGAGCTTGGCGGGAAGTCTCTCCTGGTAGTTAAAACGAATTTGTGGTGAACAAGACCATGATGAGTCTCTAGCGAGTCGATTGTCAGCCGACTCCGTAACCGTTGCCAAAACGCCAAACGCCTTAAGTGTTGCGTTCCTGACACAATTAAGGGGCATATTATCAAGAAACGGCTTTTAAATTATCGCCGCTTTAGCGGCAGGAGACTGCCGCTAAAGCGGCGATAATGGGCTTGATAATATGCCCCTGAAAATTCCTATAGAAACCCATGTTCACACCAGAACATGGGCTTCTATGGAAATTCACCAGGGCATATTATCATGCCCATTATAGCTGCTTTAGCAGCAGTTTCCTGCCGCTAAAGCTGCGATAATTTTAAAGTCGTTACTTGATAATATGCCCCTAGGGTCCTTATGAGTCAAAACTCATACCATGCGTGATCCCCGTCAACCATCCGGTCAAGGCTCTTTATCTGCGTCATCGGTGGCAGCTTGCTCCAGGAGGTATGTCTGGAGGGGAGACCATTACATGGGCCGGAGGAGCACGGCATAAGTGTGCAATTGTTCCTGGCAATATATAAGGTCATTCAGCCAGTCTTTGAATTTGGGCGCCCTCCCGCTGCCCCATCTGTAGGCGACTCGTCTCTCAGCTAGCAAGAGTGCCAGGGAGATGTATCTCCACACTAAAGCGGTCAATGCTTCGGTGTAGCCTAAGAGCATGACCAGGGGGTTGTCAGGAATGTGCAGTCTGGTCATCTGATCAAGCGCAACCAACACCTCCGACCAATAGCATCGGATAAAAGGGCAATCCCAAGCTAGGTGTCTGAAATGTTCTCCCTCACGCCCACATCGGTCATAGCGGTCTGTGTCGCGAAGACGCATCAAGTGCGTGGGGGTATAATAGAGACGTATGTATTTGTAGTGAATGAAGCGCAGCCTGCTGCTGGCAGATATTTTCCCGGTCTTTTGGCAGTAGAAGGACCACTGATCGTCAGTGAGGGGGGAGCAGAGTTCTTCCTCCCAGCGGGACCTAGCCGAAGGAGGGTTTTGTGTACAGTCTCTTTGGGTAGTGAGGTACAGCAGTGAAACAACATGTGTGGGGGTAATTTTCTGCAGGAGGGTGTGTAGCGGAGTCATAGTGGGGGCTCCAGTGGGAAGCACGGGGTGAGGGCCTTAACGTCTTGTCTGTCTGATGTAGAAAAAGCGTTCCAGGGGGGTAAATAGGGTAGCACCAAAGAACTCTTCACTGGTACAAAATTTACCGTTAACATAGCGCTTACCCCAGGTCTGAGTGGAAAGCTTTCGGAGGAGTTTGCAGCAGCCTCCTTCCTGCGTGACTGGGAGCTCAAGCCTGCCTTGGCGGGGAACAAGGGGGAGTATAGTGTGGTTATGTAGAGGTGACTGACTAGGTCTCGCCAAGTGCTGGTGGTGCAGTCTACTGTGGTGGAGGCAAGACGCCATGAGATGGCGGGTGCGCTTAAATAAGCGGAGCTAGGGGTCAGGGTCATATACCCATCTTCGATTACTAGGTGAGGCAAATAAGGGGGGATCCATCCAATACGCCGCTAAGTGGGCAGGAGCACAACTGAAATACAGTGATTACAATACCTAGATATGTGATTGTGTGTTCGCACAACGCAAGGGGGTAGTCTGGTATGAACCGTGTAGTGGCGTCAGTAAGGGGAAAAATCTGGGATTTCCCCCAGTTTATGTTGACCCCCGAGAGGTGTCCAAAGAGGATGAGCAACCTTAAAATGGGGTTGAGACTATCTCCCGGATTGCGCAGATAGAGAGTAAGGTCGTCTGTGTATAGAGAAATTAGTATTTGCCTTTCAGGGCATATGAGGGCATGGTCGCGAAAATGCTGGTGAATCTTGGTAACCAGGGGCCCAATTGCCAGGGCAAAGAGGAGGGTAGATAGAGGGCTCCCCTGCCTAGCACCTCTGGCTATAGTGAAGGCGGAGGACCTAGTGCTATTGACCAATATGCTAGCCTGCAGGTCTGTATAGCTGGTTAATCCATGCCAAGAATTCAGCGGGGAGGCCCATGCGCTGAAGAACAAGCGCTTAGATAGTCCCATTCTAGGGAATCAAATGCCTTGGTGGCATCGAGGAAGACCGCCACCACATTTGTGTCTGGGGTCAATGTCCTGCAGGACATCAAAGAGGGTGCGAAGGTTGTGCGATGTACCTCTGCGGGCCTAAACCCTGACTGGTCGGGGAGGATGTACCTCTGCTGGGCACAAACCCTGACTGGTCAGGGAGGACAAGGGTGGTCATGAGGGGGCTACTACGGTTCGCGATCAGTTTTGCTAAGATTTTAGCATCTACGCTTATGAGGGAGAGGGACCTATATGAATCGCATTGCGCAGCCGGTTTCCCTGACTTCAGTAAGGATACAAGAGTCTCTCGGATTGTCTAGGGAAGTATGCCCGTTTCTCGAGCCTCCTCATAGACCGGTCGTAGAACAGGGATAAGTATAGTATGGAAGGTTTTATAAAATTTGGCCGGAAAGCCATCAGGGCCAGGGGCTTTGCCAGACTGCAATTGCATTATAGCAGTGATAATCTCGTCATCCTCGTGATGTGCGAGGAGAAATTTTCTTTGCGTGTCCCCAAGCCAGGCAAGCGCGATGTCTTCAAAGAAGGGGGTGAAACGACAGGTTGTGTCCTGTGTAAGGTGTACATGGCTTTGTAGAAGCGTTTAAATGTGGCAGCTATGTCTTCAGTGCTTCTCTGCAGGTGGCTGTCCTTATCAGTGATTTCTAGGATAGTGGTGGAGAATCAAGGTGGGCGAATCAGGGATGCGAGCGCTTTGCCTGGTCTCTCCCCCTCCCCATAGCGACGGGCCTGGTAATATTTTCCTCTGAACTTGCACTCCCTATCGGCTGTCTCTTGATAGTCGGTGAGTAGTTCCCGCAGGCACATTTGTAGCTCTAGGGTGGGTGTGGCTTGCATCTGAGCTTGTGTGCTTAAGTTCGTTCTCCAGCTTATGGAGTGTGGAACGAATGCCCCTCAGGATCCCCCCACTTTCCGCGCATGGTAACTTTGAAAGCCTCCCATACAGTGGAGTATTGTGTGACTGAGTGTTCATTATAAGGAAAGAAGTCGACTATTTTTTGCTCAAGTTCAGCTTTAAAGACCGGGTACAACAGGGCATGTGTGGGTAAGCGCCAGGACAGGTAAGGTGATTCTTCATGAGGAGGTGTGAGCGCGAGGAGCACCGGTGAGTGAGCAGAGTAGCTGCGCTGGAGATGGGAAGAACGGAACAGCCTCGGGGTTAACCCTCTAGAGATAAGCCAGCTATCAATCCGTGATCAGGAGGAGTGGGCAGTGGAAAAGCAGGAGCCTTCTCTGTCTTGTGGGTGAAGGTTGCGCCAAGCATCGACGAGGCTGTGGTCATTGATGATGTGGTTACGGGTATGATGTGTGTTGGAATAGTGATGGGGTTGTGGTTGTGAGCGAACTAGTGTTGGGTCGAGGATGACATTAAAATCTCCTCCCCACACCATGTACTTTGAGCACTGTCTAGTATCCTGCCCAGAGCACCCGGAAGAATTTGGGATTGTCAGTATTTGGGCCATAACAGGAGACAAGAGTTATGGATTGAGCAGCCAGTCTGCCCCATAGGATACTGTACCGACCCTGCAGGTCAGCGTAGGACCCAATGGGGGTAAAGGGGAGTGTGCGCTTAACCAAAATGACCGTGCCACGTGCGTAGGTGGAGTATGAGGAAAAACATCGGCAGGTTGCCCAGCGGGATGCAAATGACGCTGGGGCTAAGGTGTGTTTCCTGGAGCCTAGCGCAGTGTATTATGTTGGTCCTGGTAAGAGAGGATGTTTCAGCGTTTGCGGGGTCTCCCAGACCTCTTACGTTCCACGTCAAGAGGTTCTATATGGGGGGCTAGGTCGGCTCTCCATGGTCACATGTAGGGAGTGTTAGATATGTGTCGAGCAGGTCAGCTGTGTCGGCTGTGCCTATGCATATCAAGTCAACAGTGAGTGGCAGTAAACAAACCCTCCCCCCACATCAGCAGCCCAATCCTGCCATGGCGTAATTCCCTCCCACCCGTCACCAATGGCTCGTGCTCCATGCTCCCAACGGCGGAGGGTGGATGCAGGACTGTGAACAAGCTAAACCAGAGCAGTATAGGGGTTCCCTAAGTGGGTAGCGACCAGAGTGCGAACCAGAGACACCTCGCAGCAGTGAGGGCGCTCGGAGAAGAATAGTAGAAAGTCTCATCTTGCCCAGAGTTCTGCGATGATGTCTTCGGGTAGAGAAGCGGCCATGACATCGCAAGAGCGGCCCAGCAGTGACCGTGCAGCAGTCCATAATGAAGGGCGTGTGAACTGAGGGGGTCAGCAGCAGTGAAAGTTACCAAGTAAAGGCTGTGTCAGATCTTAAAGAAGAGGCACGACCATCATTCTACATCTGATGTGCCGCCAGCTTCGAATGAACGAGTGGAGGGGAAGCATGATCCGTGGATCTCTTTTATAAAGTCATGAACATGTTGGGGGTTAGTAAAGATGTGTTGCTTCCCTTGATAAGTAACTTTGAGGCGGCGGGAAAGAACATAGCATAGGCATTGTTCATTTGTTGAAGATTATTCTTCACTGGGAGGAACTTCCTGCGCGCCTCCTGGGTGGCCATGGTAAAGTCAGGGTATGGTGAAACTTCTATGCCTTCGAAGAGCACCTGTCCACGTTACCTGGCGAGCCGTAGTGCGGCATCTCGATCTCTACAGTTAAGGAGCCTCGCAATGATGGGGCGAGGAGGGGTGCCAGGTACAGGGCGAGGGGCCAGTGAACGATGCGCTCTCGACAATTAAGAACATCGAAAAAGCCTCTCTTCCAAAGGTCGCGGTAAGCATAGGCTCCAGGTAATCTTCCATTTTGCCCGTGGCGGTTGATTCCGGCACTCCTAGGATCCGCAGGTTGTTGCGTCTCAAGCGAGATTCTAGGTGTTTGATTTTTGCGGATATGACCCTCAAGACTTTTTCTATGTCAAGTGTTTTGTCCGTGGTCGTGGTGGAGCGATCTTCCAGATCGGAAATGCGGGTTTCCGTGTCTTTAATCTGTTCATTGCGCTCACTTTTGTGCGTTAGTGTCCATGTGAGCGTTCATTTCCATTTTGGTCTGTATGGAGGTCAGACTAGATTGCATTACGTGGAAGAGTTCTTTCAGGTCCTCCATGGAAGTGGGTTGATCAGGAGTGGTGGCCCCTGTTTGCTCGCCATCCATGTCCGCCTGCGTTCTTGCGGATCTGCGGTCCTGGAAGTTAAGTTTGGGCTGCTTGCCATCAGCTTTTCCCATGGCAATGGTTGCGGGTCATGGGAACGCAAGCGGCGGCCTGTTGTTTGATGCCCCTGAGGCCGTAGTAGGGGAAGGGGCTATGTGGGCTGCCTCGGGCAAATTCATATAACAGAAGATATGCGACTGTTTATAGCCTGTCCAGAAGGCCTGGGGAGACGTTTGTGCGGGAGATTAAGATGTTGGGTTCCGCAGGTGGTGGTAGGCCGTAAGGTGGGTGATATTGAAATGCAGCAGCGATTAGGGCAGGCTGATATCAGGCCCTCCACCGCTCAGTGACTAGTGCAGATTAGCAGTTGGTGAAGTGTATTGGGGAAGGCCAGAACCCGGAGAGGCCTAGAAGAGGGGCATGGATGGCCCCAGTGAGGAAAATATCTGCTGTGCAGGCGCCACAGGAAGCCGAGGTCGTCAGGGGGGAGGTGGCAGGCGGGTATTGCTGGTCGGCTGGGCCGGCCAGAAGTTAGTGGGGGATATCCTTCCTAACTGAAGAAGCGTGGAGGGCCGCAAAGAGCCGGCAGACCATGAGAGAGAGCAGAGTCCCTAGTTGTGAAGGGTTTGCGCAGGGCCAGGCGAAGCAGGGAGGCTGGTCGGGAAATATGTAGGCCCCAGGCCGTGAGAAGGTTGTCTTCCTCGGGAGTCAGGTTACGGCTGGCTCAGCAGACTCTCAGTACAGTGCAGGGAGGGAGGTCATATAGTGGCAGTGCAGCAGGGTTACTACAAGCTGCCCCAGGGGGCGAGGCGGCAGCAGCGCATATCACAAGGTGGCCGGGGACGCCGCCGCGGGGGTCCGTATAAGGAAGCGGTGCAGGCCGGGTGACCGACTCAGGCCATGGAGAAGTGAGCGTTGGACGGTCCTGGAGCATGGTCTTCGCGGCAGGCAGACTCACTAGGCAAGTGGATGCAGGGTCCCACAGCCGCCGGAGCAGGCAAACCAGGCAGCGAAGGTGTGCGGCAGGGAAAGGCAAAGGCCTTCTGGTGTGGGCCCCACCAGTCCAGGGCCGCCCTATCTGCCCACGGAGTTACCGGTTGTCGTGAGCAGCGCTGCAGCGGCAGATCATTCCCGGGCCAGGCCTCCGGACCCGCAGCGCTAGACGATGATGGCAGCCGTCAACCCAAGTCGTTCAAGCCGGAGTTGGGCTAAGGCGGAGCGTGGTCTTCAGACGCTCTCACCAGGCAAGTCGGTGCAAGATCTCGTGGCCGCTGGAGGGGGCTTCACAGGTTGGCAGGCAGCAGGGAAATGCGCGACTCCCATGGGGTGCAGCAGGCTCTTGCCCTCCGCGCCCGCCCCCGGGCGCTGTATCAAAGCGTCAGGTGGCAGTTCAGATGCAAACATCCCCCCGGCTCAGGAAGGCAGGCAGGGTCACCAGCCACCGCATGTGGCGGTTTAGAGGCAGGTCTATCGCGGTCCAAGTCTCTGGTGCCGCAGCGACTATCACCGAGCTAGGTGGCGATGGCGGCTGCCATCTTAGGTCATCCAGGCCGGCGTCTGCAGAGGCGTTTTTTGAAGTCTGTGGTTTAATTTCAGCAAATATCTCCACACAGATGAATGCCATGTAGTTTCCGCTACCCCAGCAGCAATATGTCTAGTGATTAGGGGCTGGTGATAAGGAGGATGTTGAGCGGATTGTGCCCCAAACTGCAGGAGCCTCACGTAAGTGCGGCCATCTTGCTTGGCGCCCCCAAAATTTGTTAGAATTTATCCCTATTTAAAAGCACATTGACCTAGGAGAACAGCTGTCATCGTTGGATGTCGGTTACGTACCCAAGAGGTCCGTCACTGGTGCTTCAGCTCCAAACACAACTGTGTTGTGTGACTGCTGCGCAATGTTGACTGGCAAGACCACCCATGACCGCTAAGGCATTCTTGCTGTGGCCGAATTCTGCCTTCTCAAGAATTCAAAGAAGACACAGTGCCAGTCAAGGACACAGACTCACTTGCGCTCCTGAGGCCAATCTTCTATTAATCATCTTTGAGGTCCTCACCAAAGTCACAGAGTTCAAGTAAGTCCACAAAATTCAAGAAACAAGTGATCCAATCATGGGCTGCATCGTCCCTCCAGTCCTGGCATTCCTACTGCTCCAGTATATGCGATGCACCAGGTACTTCCAGGTTGCGGAGTCGTTCCCTGATTTCAGAATGGATTCTAACATTGCTCTAAATGCTGCCCAGGCCTTTGGCAATGCTACAACAGCTTCATAAGCTCCGGTTGTACGTGGACAAGATCTTTTGTACCCCACTGGATCCCTCTGAAGTCCTTTCTGATCCTTGGGATCCGAGTTGGCCTCCAGTTGGGCTACCGTCGGCGGATCCATTCCCAAAGCATACTGTGTCACTCGACCACACTGAGGCCAACAACATCAACTAGCTCTGCTCCACCAATGCAAACCTGATGCACTGTCCGGTGTCGCCACAGATGCCACCGGTCCTAGCCTTAACACCAGCACTGATACTGAAAGCAGAGCCTATAGTTTCGTTGGACTTAGAGACCAACTGCCACTTCCTAGGTCGCAGCCACTAAGTTTCTACGCCCATTTAGATCCAGAAGTATGATGATGAGCATGGTGATGAAGATCTCCCCTCCTTATACCATGGATTTACAGGATACCAGTGGTCTAGATGCCTCCCCAGACATTGGTCTTTTCCCTTCCAATCCAGCTGTGGCAACTGAGAAATTCGCCACTGTGACAGAAGTGCTGGACCTCATGCCTCTTCAGAGAGCCTGGGGTGCAAGTACCCACTGCTTGCCTCCACCTCTGACCACCCAGCCAGACACATGCATTGAGGCATTCATAAGCTTCTGTTCTACTTTGCTAGTCTTTCCCTCAGGTCAGTCACCAGTTGCTTCCTGGGGAGGTAGTCACACATGTTTTGGGAAAAAAGTGGCAAACATCTTGCCAGCTGTCCCAGAGGACTTACATCCAACACCACAACATTAGAAGACGGCCAGGACTTGGAAAAGTACTCCATTCGCTGGATCTCTGACACTACTTCCTGTCTGAGTAGTACAGTTGGTACCAGTGCGTTGCTGAGGTGCCATTCCTGGATTCACTTCACTGGATTCTATGGTAATGTGCAGTTTTCCTTAATGGATATGTCTTTTGATAGCTCTCACTACTTTCGAGCAAAGGCAGACTTGGCCTTGGAAAGGGTTAAAATAAAAAGCAAAGGCACAGCACACTGTCTTGATCTCTGCCTCGTCTGCGGTTCCACAGAAATGTTACCACTTTCAAAACTTTGACTGGGAATCAGCAAGCGTGACAACACACATCTCCACAACAAGCCTTTGAGTCCATTAAAGGTAGAGGCAAGGGATCAGGCCAAAAGTATTCAAGAACTCTGGGGAAATGTGCTACCCAAGCCCCAGCTCTTCTCCGAGAGCTGCCGCAAATCCACGCTAGGCAGCTCCTGATCAGCCAGTGGGAGAACATGAAACCTTCTACCTTACAGGGTGGAGGAGCATCACATCCAACTGATACCAAGAAGACTAGATGGTGGTGTTGCATTTGCATGGCACCTACTTTGATATTCCTGTCCTGCAATCACACAGGCGCTGCCTGCGGATGCTGATAGTGTACACAGAGTCCAATGGAATCCCAAATGTAGGCAGGGGTAAAGTTAGACAGCACTTTGCTCTCTATTTGTGGTAGTGTGGGCGAGCAGTAAGGCTCTATCACCGGGTAGTGTTGCGCATTTGTTGTACACACACAAAAACTGAAATCAGCCCAATTTTTTGTATAAAAAAAATATTATTTAGTTGTATTTTGTTTTCTAGAACCAAGCCAGTCCTGGTACGAGCAAGTGTAATAATACTTTGAAAGAATAATGCAGTTAAAAACAGTTTGAATTCAGTTGAATGTAATTGGTTATAGGTAAGTCACTTGTTCAAAAAACAGTTGGGATTACGTTTCATTTACTACTGAGATGACTTTGTATGTTACTTTTCAGATTACTTTTTAAGTTCCTTTTTCTACTCTGGGTGATATGCTTAGATATCACACTAGGACATTTCCTAGAGAAAAGGTAAGTAAATCAGTTTTTGTACATATGCAGTTTCTTAAGGTTTCGTACAAACCAACTCCACACTTAGAACAGTTTTCACAAGAAAGCAGCCAATGAGGTCCTATGGGAGAAAACATTGGTTTAACGGTAAGTTCTGAGGTTTGGGAGTTGGTTTTCTGGGGCTAGAACCAGGGTTCCCCCCCCAGGGTCAAGGATGCACTCTCAATTCACCCTCAGCGGCACTAGGGCGGCCATGTGCAGAGTGCTGAGGCCCAAAGTTATCCAACTGGGGTCAGGGGGGCCTCCAATTGGTGGCTGCTCACTAGCAGGCCACAAGGATGTGAGAGCTCCTGAACTTAGGCTCAGGGCAAAGGGGGATCCGATTTAGCACACAAGGTGCAACCACAGCGGCACAGGGGCGGCTGGGTGCAGGGTGCTGTTTTCAATGAGGATTCTCCGTTGCAACAAACACTGCAGCTCGGGGACGAAGATCTTCTGAAGGAGACAATCGGTTGGAGAGGTAAGTGGGATGTCTTGGGATGCTGGGAAACTGTTGGTTGGGCCACCCAAGGCCCTGGGACGTCAGGTGCAGGGGTGTCTTTTGACATCAAATTCTTCTTCTTACCTGCTCAGGTCGCGGATCCTCCAGAAAGGGGCTGCAGTGTTCAGGTGGAGACTGGAGGTAGGCGAGGGGTCAACAGATCCCAGGTCTGGAATGCCGGGGAGACCTGCTCGTGGTTTTGGGCCACTCAAACTCGGGCCGTGGGCATTGGGTGCAGAGCGGTGCAGACTCGTTGATTTGGCCAGAGCCAGAATCTGTGGGTGAGCAAATCCGGTGCTCAAGGGAGACAAAGTCTGGTTTGGGAAGGCAGGTCAGGTCTTCCGGCTTCTTTCAGGCTGTTGGCTGCAGGACACACCAGGATTTCACTGAAGCAGGTCGAGTTAATGACAGGCCGATAGGGCTGGGGCCAAGTCAGTTGGGGTCCTCCTCCTCCTCTTCTTTCAGCACAGCTTCTTTGGTCCTTCTTCTTGATTCTTCTTGACTGAGGAGGCAGGGTTCAGGGTTGTCCATAAATACTAAATTATGGGGTGTTACAGGTAGGTACAGGGCAGGACAAATGGGTCCCTTCCTTGGGGAGGGTACGCCCCCTAGTATGCCACCCTCGAGTGGGGTGGAGGGGGCATAAGCCTCACTATGGTTGGCTCGGTCCCCCCTCTTGCCTCCCCCACCTGAGGGGTGGGGTTGGCAAAAGTGGGCACACCTCTTCTCCTAACTTGGCTTTCCCCCCGATTCTCCTGCCCAAAGTGAGGGTCAGAACCGGTGGGGGCCAGTTGCTGGGAGCAGCAAATGGCTGGGGTAGCTCACAAAGGTGGCAAGCCTTTGAAGTTTCCCCTTCGTGGACCTTGCCCATCCTGGGGGAAGAGGCTTGGCTCCTCGTCCCAAGATGTGCTTTGTTTCAGGAGCCCGAGAGCAGCTGGCTCTCGACCCAGGGGTCCAGAAACATGTCTGATGGTGGCAACTGGCGAGCAGGACACTAGTTAGGTTGTTTTTCAGGGGGCATCTCTAAGATGCCTTCTGAGTGAATTTTTCATTAATTCTTACACTAAAATCACTGTGTGTTTGATGTGCTGAGAAGTTTGACAGCAAACTTCCCAGTTTCCAGTAAAGCCATCATAGTGCTGGGGAATTCGTAATGACAAACTCCCAGACCATATACTCTTGATGGCATTACTGCACTTACAACGTCTAAGAATGGGCTTAGACACTGAAGGGGTATAGGGCTCATGAACCTGTAACCTCACCACTAGTATAGAGCACCCAGCAAGAGGGGTGGCTTACCTATGCCAGGGCAGTGGGTTGTAGGCATGGCACACAGGGATTAGTGCCATATCGACTTTTCACTTTACTCGGCACTAAAGCACGCAGTCTGCAAAGGCAGTGTGAGTGTGTAAAGGGACAGGGCTCTAAGAGTGGCGCAATAATTGCGGCAGTCCTTAGAGGCCTTCCTTGGTTACAGTGCTCTTGGTACCTATGGTACTTATTTTATATTATTTATTTATTTATTTTATATATTTTAGAGGTTTTATATAGCGCTGGCTGGACCTAGAGGTATCAGAGCGCTTTACAATTGTAACAGAAAGGTGTTTAAATACAGGTACAGTGTGTATAAGTACAGAAAGTTGATTCATAAATGAGCAGTCCACATAGGATAAAGGTTAAACTAGATGAAAAAGTAAAAAACAATTGCTAAACACAATGAGATATACAATATAGAGGTCGCAGTTTGGTGGGAAGGTTCGATATAGTATACCTAGGAGCAGGAAGGACAAAAACTTGAAAGAAAACTGAATGTCATAAAGTGTAGTAAGGAACGGGAGGTAAAGGAGAGGCAAGGAGGGGAGGTAAGGTGATCAGATTGAAGGGGAAGGGAAGGAGAGGGGGGCAGGGGCTGACGTGTGGCCAGAGAGTTGCCAATTGGGTTTTGCAACAGTACAGTTTAGGGAAAGAGCGTAGATCCTGGGTACCTGATTGGCAGGAACCTAGGGCACACTCGGTCTAAGTGCATCAACATTAGGCAAAAAGTGGGGGGCAACCATGCAAACATTGGCACTTTCCTACAGGTAGGTCAAGAGCACTTTCAGTTTTCAGTGCGCCCCTTTGGCCTTTATAGTGTACCTTGGCTATTCACGATGGTGATGGTCGCACCTCATCTGTGGAGGTTGGGAATACCAGTCAACCAAAACCTTGACCTCTTGACATCTTTGGGCTTTTCCATCAACATGCCAAAGTCACACCAGACTCCTTCGAAACAGCTTTCCTTCATCAGAACTATCCTGGAAACTGCTCTTTGAAGCCTTCCCTCCACCTCAACTAGTCTATGGTATTTGGTCTATGAGCGCTGTTTCAACCCTTGATTGGTGTCTCTGTGGGAGCGGACCTGAGACTTCCAGGCCTGTTGGCCTCCTGCATCCTGCTTGTGGAATACACCAGATGACACGTGTGGGCTCTACAGAGGGATCTGATGTCTCATTGGGATCAATACCAAGAAAACCTTTCTGATTCCATCCAGGTGTTGCAGGAGACTGCGAAAGATCTGCAGTGGTGTGTACCCAACCAAAATTGGATCAGGGGCATATCCCTCTCCATACCCCACCCAGAACTAACAGTTGTGACAGATGCATCGTTACTGATTCGGGGAGGTCAAATGGGAGAGGTGGAGATCAGAGCACTCTGGTTTCTGACAAAGCTCATCTCCAAAATAACTTGTTTGGGGTACAAGTGATTTGCTTGGTACTAAAGAAGTTCCTCCCCTCCTTCAAGGGTGAATGGGTACAGATTCTCACAGTCAACACAACTGCCATGATGTGCTGCAGCTGACTGGGCAGTGTGAGTCCAAGAGGCTTTAGGTCTCGAGACGTGGCAGAGCACTCGAGGCATCTCCTTGGTGGCCCAGTACCTGGCAGAATCTTTGAACGCCAAACCAACCAATCTTAGCCAACATTGCCTAGAGGATCACGAATGACAATTACACGCAGAGGTGGCACAGAGCTTCTTCCAGCGCTTGGTGGAACCCTGGCTCAATCTTTCGCCACCGCAGAGAATGCGGAGTGTGAAAGTTGTTTCCTCTTCCCTGGGAGACACCTTTCGCCTGAACTGGGGTTTAGCACTCCAGTCGGCCTTTCCACCAGAAGATCTTCGTCCCCGAGCCTGCAGTGTTTGTTGCAAGGGAGAATCCTCATTGAAAACAACAGCACCCTGCACTCAGCCGCCTCTTCTACCTAGAGTACAGGAAAAGATCAGGAGAGACCATGCCCAATCATCCTAGCGGCAACAGTCTGGCCGAGGAAAGTGTTACCCAGAACTTCTGGCAGGGAGCATACATCCTCTGATCCACCTACCGCTTCAGGAGGGATCTCCTCACATAGCAACAGGGCTGTGTGCTGTACCCGAGCTTGCACATCCTTCACCTCCATGCTTGGAGATTCAATTACAACAATTGATGACTTTCAATAGTCTTCCCGAAGTGGTTGTCATTCTAGTAGCGTCCATCCATGAAAACTGTATATGCGGAATGCTAGGAGCTATCTTGAGCCTAAGAGTATCCTCCGTTTCTAAATTAGTCTGACCTTGGCTCATCGCATAGACAAACTTTTTGTGGTCTTCCCTAGAGCTGAAAAGGGGGAAAGCAGTGAAATGGAGTACCATCGCCTGATGGATAGTTTTAGAATTCAAAATCTGTTGTGAGCTAGCTAAAAAGAAACCCCCAAAGGCTTGCATGCTCATGGCATCAGAACAAACATGGCTGCCACTGCATTGGCGCGTAGTGTTCCAGTCCTGGGCATATAGCAGGCTGAGACACGGGCATCTCGCCACATGTTCACAAAGCACTACTATGTGGATGGTCTGGTACGGCAGAAGTCATTGTGCCCGATCTGTCCTATAGGATTTCCTGGTCTGACCTTAAAAAACAAAGGAGAGGGGCTCCCCTACTCAAAAGGGACAGAGCTCCAATAGACTCAAAAGTCAAAAAAATCAGTTCTCCCTTTACATATACTTCAGAATATACATCAAATAACAAATGTCCACATCAATCATATACAATCGACCACATCTCATCAAGGTAGCACTCCACTCAGGATGTCAAGGCACAAATAAAAATAGTTAATGAAAATTCTGCAATGGTTCAGTAAAAAACATACAATTAGAAAGATTCCAAAATACATACAATATACTTAAAAAACCTAATTTATTACAATTTCACTCATTTGTTCAAAACTCCAACAATCCCCTGAAAAGGAATATGATGAGACACTCTAATTTGTCTTATTGGTGTTAATTTGTAGTAATAGACAGCACACCCCAGAGAACTTAATTCTCCATTTTATATATTTGCGGTCTATGACAAATTTAATAGAAGATTCCAGCGTCGAGGCGTTTCGGTGGATTAAATCAATCAGACCACCTTCATCAGGAGAAGCAAGTCATTCAATCTTTACCTTTCCATTTGTTTTAAAAAAACGTATTTTTTATCCATATAACCTATTATATAAAAGAAATGATAGAAAATGTATTTTCCTCTTTACATAATTGGAAACCCAATATAGACCGGATGCCACCTGACCTCCTTTTTAATTAAATTTTCTTGTGAATACACATATATCGGTATATAATTTTTTTATCAATTTTGATCAATGCACTGTTTTTTATTGAATCCTTTTTAATCAAATTAAAAATGTATATTTTCTAAAACTGTACTAGTTTGTTTTGTTTAATCTATTGGTTATTGTTCTAATATATGCCTGGGATTGATACTCTACATATATTGTTTACCCTGTCCCAGGGTAACTATCCGTATCAGGGGGTCCTTGTTGTTAACATAGTGAAACCCAATATATTGCCACTTTCCCATAATTCCCATTCTCTTTGTGCTTCACAATAACATTGCATACATTTTTAAAACCGAACCATATTGCTTTTCTTTAAACACAATTTTGTTTAAACAAACACCAATAAGTGCTCCAAATTCCCTCATTAAGTTCTCCCCATACATGCCTCCTGCCACTCTCACCACGTGTAGTCTGACATGTATGCTCTTGTGTATTTCAAAAAGCGCAACGTACCAGTGCCAATGCACTCCGTAATAAGCCATGTTTAATTAGAACCAAATATTCGCAGATGTTCTATATATCTAAAACAGAGGTATAAATATATCCTCATCATATATTGACAAGTTTGGGCTTTATGTTACCCCTATAATTTCCAATTTTATACCTATTGGACAACATTGTGTTCCTGTAGTGTTTTATTATGAGGGTACTTTGATTCAGGGTCAGCAATCCATCTCAGGCCGCCCACTATTTTTTATGAAAAAAAAATATATATATATATATTACCTACTGGCGGTCGCCAGTAGGTACCTCTAGTTAGGACCTATTTTTCATAGGAAAAGCGTTTTTTGATTTGCCAATATCTTTGGCGCCATTTGACGAATCTTTGTGAAATTTTCCAAAAAAACAGGGTTGGACTGCTCAGTTTGTGTGTTGAAAGTTTCGGGGTGATTAGTCAAGCGGAGGCTAAGAAAAAAGGGGGTACCAAAGCACGTTGTATCCATGTTAATTTCCATAGGAACTTTGACAGGCTACAGCCCGAACAGCTGATCGGAATTACACCAAATTTGGCAAAAAGGTAGGTCTTGTTTTAGACTGAGCCCTTTTTGTTAAATGGTGTAAATTCGTTCAGTAGTTCCTGAGAAATTTAACAAAGAAAAATATCTATCTGAGCACTGAGGAGGGTTCGCGAACCCTCCCGGGCATGAGCGTCACTATGATTGGCTGCCAACACTCCAAACCAGGAAGTGTTGGCAGCCATCTCGTGACTCGGTAGAACTGAGTCACAAGAAAACAGTGAAAGAGGTTAAAAAACAGAAAAGGAGGCAGGGTACAAACACCCTGACCCCCTAGGACTTCTTCAGGGGGTCCCACAAGGAACCCCAGGGCCAAAAAAAGCATTATTTTTAATCGGCCGAATTTGCGCTGGGGTCGCGAATCCGGCTGAGAAATTATTTTTTTAAATGAGCCAGTGCATAATTTAAATAAACCCCCTGATGGGCCAGGTCCTGGGGAAATGCCAAAATTATATTGTGGGGACCCACGGGGGCCCCCGCAGCCACGGGAAAGCCACCTCCCCGGGGCTAAGTAAATTGTAGGCGGGAGGGCACACATCCCTCCCGCAGCCCTGGGGACCGCCACCCCCGGGGCTTTTCTTAAATATGCGTGGGGGGGGGGGCACACGGCTCCCTGCTACACCGGCGACCGCCACCTCCCTGGGGCTTGTATCTAAAAAAAAAAAAAAAAACAATTTGTGTGGGGAGTCCTTGCGGACCCCTCAAGCCCCGGGGACCGCCACCTCCCAGGTGTTTTCTTGAGTTATTTGTGGGGCTCACGGGCCTCCCCAATTCCCGGGAACCAACACCTCCCCGGGGCTGTGCATATGATGGGAGGGCAGCCCGCTCCAGGAGCCCATGATGGTCCTGGGGACCGCCACCCCCCAGTGCCGGCTCCTGCAATGTCCTAGGGTGCCCACCCCCGGAACATTGCCGTTTGCTATGGCAAGGCTGGAGCCGTGTGGCTCCCGGCCTGCCATAGCAAACTCTGCTTTGCTTTATTGAAGCAAGAGCAGGGAAATTGCTCTTGCTTCAATGAAGCAAAGCAGGATTGGTTTTGAGCAAGGGGAGCTGCAGGTTAGCAGCTCCCCTTGCTCAAAAGCAATGCCGGCTCCCGCAGGAGGCGGAGAGCCGGCGGGAGAGTGGGGGCATTGGGGCTCCCACTATGGTCCCCAACGGTGTGGCCAGGCCCCGTGGGATGGGGTCCCGGGGCCCTCATCCCCCTACTGCTGGTGGGGCGATGAAGTCCTCTTGTGTTTTGAGGACTTGAGGACACAAGTGTACTTCATCCTCCGAGCAGCAGTGTGCCAGAAGCCACGTTTGCAGCGTGGTGTAAAAAAGGGGCCCTGTAAATAGGGGAACTCTGCAACGCAGCTCTGTGGCGCTTACTGGAGGTACCTGGTTGGCCCCCAGGGATCCTCAGGATTCAAGGGGATTTAATAAGGACGTCATAGTGGAGGGGTGTGGCTCACTGATTAGAGCGGCAGACCCTGATGCAGAGGTCTGGCCCGGGACCAGGGTTCAATTCCCGACGCGGCAGGGTCCTGAGCCCAAAATGTCCACAGACTTGATAATTCTTGCCTCGGTGCCTATTCTAATCATGGGGTCCCACGCTGCAACGTCTCCACTACGGCGGCCCACCCGCTGCGGGATGCCTGGCTTTCACCCTGGGGATACCCAGTAGGGGTTATCTCACAGGGAAAAGCCAGGACGGGTTCCCAAGGCAAGCGCCTTGATGCCTTCGGGTGATACGTGCGCTATATAAGTCGCAATACATTTACATAGTTAGAAATTTGCATTTAAAAAAACCTTCGAAATTCACTGAAAAAACCATAGGTTTCAGGGACGTTATAGTTAGAAATTACAAAAAAAAATAACTATGAAATTCACAGAAAAAAACAAAGGTTTCAGGACCGTTATAGTTAGAAAATAGCGTTTAAAAAAACATACAAATTCCCTGAAAAAAACACAGGTTTCAGGGACGTTATGGTTAGTTGGACATTTCACTCGTATAAAACCAGTGAAATTCAGCAGTTAGCTAGTTCAGCTAACTAGAACTCCGCCCTCGCAATGCACTGCTGATGACGTCAAATATTGCATCCCTCATGACCTGGTCAGTGAAATTCACAATGTGAGGAATCTGTGGTGAGAGTCTCTAATAGAAAAGGCACTACCAGAGATAAGTAACTCATTCTTCTAATGCCGTCCACCAGAGGCTACCCACGGCGGCTTGTTAAAAATGCCATGAAAAGGGCTTGGTACTGCCCACGAGAAACATTGCTAGAACCTAAGCAAAAAAAGTCCTCTGACAAACTGGTGTGTGTCACTACATTCTCTACTATTTCCAACAAAATCCGAAAATCAATCAAAAAGAATTGGCACATACTCAACTCTGGCACACTTGATTTAGAACCACCAATGTTTGCCTTCAAGAAAAACAAAAGCCTAAGAGATCAATTGGTCAGGGCAGCCCTTCCCGTAAACACAACTGTGAACACCACCCTGGAAGATCACTGGTTTCTACCACCAGTTAGGGGCCACTACAAATGTGGTTCTTGCGTTGTCTGTGATTTTTGTATTGATGGAAAAGAATTTACTTTTGAGGATGTGAAAAATGAGCGTAAAACCTTCACAAACTGCAACAGCTGTAATGTCATCTATGCAATTATGTGTCCTTGTAATAAGATCTACATGGGACAGACAACACAAAAGATAGAACTTCGGATTTCACAGCACCGAAGCAGGATTCGTTGTAAAACAGCAAATGCTCCTCTTGTTGAACATTTTACTGACAGAGGACACAACGAAAATGATATTCGCTGGACTGTGATTAATCAAGTAATCCTTCCCCCGAGAGGCGGTGACCTCAATAGACTTATGAATCGTGAAGAGACTCTGTGTTTTCCTTATCGTCTTGCCACGGGAGTGTTGTTGCTGAACTTGCTGCCTTTCTGCCCCTGTGAAGTCCAGCTCGCCGGACCCGCTGCGCGGGTCCCGCAGCGCCGGTCATCGGCGGGAGCTGACGGAAGGAGTGGGACTGTGCTGCAAAGGAGGTCCCGGGGAGTGCGGTGTGGAGGCAGGGCTGCGAGCGTTCTAACAGGGACTCCATCTCCCAGGAGTCCCTGTGTGCCCAAACCTGTTCCACCTGGGCCGCTCTCCCTGCTTGCCCCACCCCCTGCCCACGGGGTAAAAACAGGCTTCTGGCTGCTCTTTGCGGGACTCTGTGTTTTCCTTATCGTCTTGCCACGGTAGTGTTGTTGCTGAACTTGCTGCCTTTCTGCCCCTGTGAAGTCCAGCTCGCCGGACCCGCTGCGCGGGTCCCGCAGCGCCTGTCATCGGCGGGAGCTGACGGAAGGAGTGGGACTGTGCTGCAAAGGAGGTCCCGGGGAGTGCGGTGTGGAGGCAGGGCTGCGAGCGTTCTAACAGAAACTCCATCTCCCAGGAGTCCCTGTGTGCCCAAACCTGTTCCACCTGGGCCGCTCTCCCTGCTTGCCCCGCCCACCCGCCTGTCCCTATTTCTCATTTAGCAGGTTCATCTCCCAGCGGCGCTGGAGCGTCCCGGGACAAGGGCGGGACCATCTGTGGCCGTCCGTGGTCGGTCGTGGTTGGGTTGGGCCACCCCCTTCGGGCCTCGGACATTGGACTTTCCTTCCCTAACACTAGGTATAGTGGGTTGTCGGTTCACTCAACCAATTAATTCCTTTGCTATATGTGCTGTGTTATTCACTGTTTGTATAGCCTGATCTGCCCTAAGTATGCCCTTACGCTCGGGTAAGGACCGCTCTGTTATTCTGCAGACTTCTAAGGGGGCGGTTTCTGGTCCATTGGATGCATTTATTATTAAGGCTATGGGAATTTTGGAGAAGGAAATAGCCTTTGCAGAGAAAATGAAAAGGCTATCATTAGACCTCATTAGCGGGAAACGTTCTTCTCTGGGGCCTATTGCTTCTGTAACTAGCCCATTACCCCCATTATTACTTTCTCCAAGTTCTAACATGGCTCCTGTCTTAGTGGATGTTCACAGCGATGCTGAAGGTCCTTTTTTGTTGCATTGTAGTAACGATTCTAATAATGTTGCTACAACTGGGAGTAGGGTGGAAGGTAGTGTGCTGTCAGGAAGCCCTTCATTGCTAGTCTCGTCCTCTGAAGGGGACTCCCCGAAGAGTAACCTCCCCGGTAAGAGGAAGCGAAACAAGGGACGGCAGAGAGGGGGTATGTCAAAAATACCAAAAGCAGCTTGCCCATCTCAGCTCGTTAATAACCACGATTCAACCTGTGGCTCACAGTACCCCCAGCTCCCTAGTGGTCATGTTACTTCCCCCTTAGCTCCATCTGGGGTTCCGTATCTTTGCCCAGTAAGCCCGAGCAGTAGTGATACCGACATACTGGCAAAAATTGAAGTCTTATTTAAGACACTCCTGTTGCCGGTGCTAGAAAGAACTAGACTTATGAATCTAAAATTAGACGGCCTTGAGAACCTTGCAACTGCCAATTCCTATTTACTTAAAAAATTTGTGAACGACCATGTAGTACCGCTGGCTCCTGCTATCTCTGGTAACACCAAGTCCCAGGGAAATAATTCTATAATCGCCCAGGCTTCCTCATCCGTCAGGCCGACTCATACCAATTCTAACGGGTTGGGACCCAATGGCAGTAATTTAAAATCAAATAGTGCCCCCAATCCATCCTCGGCCACCGTAGCCCATGCTCCACCACACAAGAAGGCTAGCTCCAAATCCAATGGCCCGCCACAGCCAAGCTCTTCTAAACCAGCAACCAATAAGCAGGCCCAGACCTCCAGGAAGGGCGAGCCTAAACCTCCCTCCCAGCCCACAGGGAGCTCTAGTGTTGCTGCTGGGCGTGTTAAGCCAAATACTATACAACTTCCAAGGCAAGTTATTAAAAGGGGACCCCCGCCAGCGGACCTACCAATTGATGCTACGCCCTATACCATTGTTCTTACAGGTGTTGCACCTCTAAGGGATGGTCATTCTGAATCCCATGGCGATCTTATGAATAAGGTCGCCTTTTGGTTAAATAAAAATCGTCCCCTCCCACCCTCCTCTTCAACTAAGATCTTGACTGTTCGTAGAGTTGATTGGGTGGGTTATTGTACGAAGGATTTAGAAGGCGACTGTATCCTCATAAATTTTCGGGACCCCTGGGTGGTAGAATATATCAGTAGGGAGGCCAGGTTTGGGAGGATGGGGGATGTGCAATCCTTGGGCTTGAATTACTTTTACCCCAAAAGATATAGTGCGCCTCCCTTCAATAGTTTCCCAATGCATAGACCTGTAGGGAGGAACTTGGTAGAGAGGATACCCCACTCCCCTTTCTATCCCTGTCTGTCAAACCGGTTTGAATCTCTGTCTGGCTTAGAGGGTATTGACTGACTGGAATCAGACAACGGGTTAGAAAGCATTTGTAGAGATGCCGAAGGTACTAACTTGGTGGTATACAACTTAGAACAGTGCTATAATGAGGGTTTTAAAGAGAAAGAGAGTGGTATTGTAAGTTCTATAGCTCTTAATCGGACATCCAGCACCCTTTCCAGAATGGATGTAGCAATAGAGGAGGATTTGTGTGTATTAGAGCCGAACACATCTTTTAGTCAGGTTGGGTCGCTCAAGGTCGTTTCCTGGAATATAGCGGGATTAAAGGGGCGAATCAATTCAGAGGATTGGGCAGTTTTTATCGACACCTTTGATATTGTCATCCTTCAGGAGAGCTGGGCCCCTGACCCCATATATCGGGCAGGGTATCTTAACTTCTTTAAGCCAGCTATCCAGGGTCCTAAGGGCAGAGCCTCAGGAGGTTTAGTGGTTTGGGTTAGGCAGTCCACTGGGTATAGACCTTCAGAAATCTTAGTGGCCAACCCTGACTTACTAGGAATAAAGCTTAGCAGGGCCAACGAACAGGACATTGTAGTCATAAATATTTATGCCCGAGGACGTCCAGGAGGTCGTAGGCCGGCTATTATGGACGATCTAGATTTGCTTCTCGAGGCAATAGGTAGAGATAAACTTATCCTCGTAGCCGGGGACCTAAATTGCTCGTTTGAACCCTTGTTTAGTGTGTGTAAGGATCTGGGGGCAGAGGAAGACGCTGTTTGGGATATCCTGTCTTTATTTTTAAACAAGGGTGTAAAGGCTACTGAAGCGGCACTCCTCTGGCTAGGGCTGTGCTTGGAGTGGGGTCTGCGAGCAGTTAATAGGCGCACGACCTCCGACAAGGCAGGCCATCCTACCTTTAATAACGGGGTCAGCAAGAGTCGAATAGATTCTATTTTAGTCAAAATAGAATTTTGGTCTCTGGTGATTGACATGGAGGTTTTAGCTCGCCCAGAGAGCGATCACAACCCCCTTTCGCTAGGCTTGAAGCTCCCAGGCGATCGGGGCGGGCCTCCTAAAACCCCTTGTCTAACGTCAGAGGCTTTTTTGACCAATGACAGAAGAAGGGTTAGATGGCCTAGGGTAGTCGAAGATCCTACCTTAATAAATGACATAGAGAAGGAAGTCTCGGTAACGTTGAATGCCATGAAAGCTCTCTCATCCCATTTGGGGGCTATCCCTCAGATTAGTGACCTGCATGACCAGTGCTTCTCAAAACTTAAAACCCTCCTTACGCAACCGCCAAATCTAAGGAAAGAAAAGGCACTAGGCACCCAAAATAGATGGTATAATAAGAGTTGTAGGGTAGCGCATTGTAGTCTGATCAGAGCGATAAAATCTAGAGTCACTGGTGACATTAAAATGGCGCGGCAAACTTGTAAAAGAGCTCAATGGGCCGCGAAGAAAGAGTGGGATGAGCATCATTGGTCCGAGCTCCTCCTGGCGTGTCAATCATCCAACCAAATCAAGTTTTGGGAAATTGTAAAGTGGGGTAGGAATCCGGACTCCCAAATTCCAGTCAATTATGTCTCTGCTGAAGAATGGGTGGCTTTCTACTCATCCCAGTTTAGGGCTTTGAATGTAGATCACCATACCGAGCAGGTGAAGGGAGTATTCTCGCCTTCCAGCTCTAGCCACACGCTTGTTTTTACCATCTCCGATACAGAGCAGGCCCTCAGTGTAGTACAATCAGGGAAAGCCCCAGGGATGGATGCAATACCGGCAGACCTTTTTAAAATTAAGTTACATATTTGGGTTCCCTATATAACCATGCTCGTTAATGCCATCGCTAAAGGGGCAAGGATCCCGGACTCTTGGAAAGGGGCGGAAATGTTACCAATTTTTAAAAAAGGGGACCGATCGGCCCCGGGAAATTACCGCTGGATAAGTTTAATCGATTCAATCCAAAAAATAGCTGCTAGGATGGTCCTCGCAAGAGTTCAGGGGTGGATGGAGCAGGATAACATTCTCTCCCCAATGCAAGCCGGATTTAGATCAGGCACCAGTACCATAGACCAGGTTTTTAGACTAACCATGTTGTACTGGAAGGTTGTTCTGTTGGGAGGAGGAGCAATCTATGCCGTCTTTGTGGACCTCAAGTCGGCTTTCGACCTAGTGCCAAGGGGGAAATGTGGGATGCTCTTAGATCCATGGGCCTGCCGCCAGAACTCCTGGACATGGTGGTTAGGCTACACGAGGATAACTTTGCCAGGGTGAGATGGGGAAAACAAGGGCAGGTGACGGATAGTTTTCCAGTAACACGCGGCGTCCGTCAGGGGTGTGCTGGCCCCCACCCTCTTCCTTTTGTTTATTAATCAGGTAGCGAAGTTTTTTGCTGACTCCCCGACTGATGCCCCATCTCTGGGCGGGACCAAGTACCCGATGTTGATTTTTGCAGACGATACTTTGCTTCTCTCAAAAACTCGAGGGGGGCTGCAAATAGCACTCAACAGGTTTGATGAGTTTTGCAGGGTAAACTATTTGCAAATTAATGTAGGTAAGACTAAATTTATGGTCTTTAGTAAAAACCGCCCCATTAAAAGCTCGGTTAGTTTGAATGGTGCCTGTATCGAACAAGTGGAGGTAATGACTTATTTGGGCGTGACTTTAGACCATCGCCTTTGCTGGAAACCCCAGGTTGAGGCATTATATCTTAAATTTGCACGCCTAACGGGTTGTTTAATGCAGGAGCATAAGAAGTCCCTGACCAAATGCATTGCTCCAGTACTTAAGATCTATGAAGCAAAAATAAATGCAGCCACCCTGTATGGTGCCGACCTATGGGGTTACAAATATCTATCCTCCCTGGTTAAAGCCCAAAACAAATTTTTGCGGAATTTGGTAGATCTTCCTCAATCTACACCTATCAAACCGCTGTTGTTAGATTTGGGCTGTAAACCCATTAATGAGTTGGCTCGCTATCGTTTGGTGGCATTGTGGCGACGGCTCTGGACTTCTCCAGATCTCAGCCTCTTTGCCAACGAACTAGCCGAGGTAAAATCACTGTGGGGCGTTTCAAAAATTACATGGTTAAGGGAAGTGAAACTGGTGCTGGAAGAGATGGGTCTAAACCAACTTTGGGCCTCTCCGGGGAGTTCTACGTTCCCCTCTAAACAGGATTTCAAAGATCTGTATTGGGCTTCAGTAAAGCATTCAGCTGTTGCACAGTCTGATGCCACTAGCCTAACAGGTCTTTTCCTGGCTCATGAAGTGACCCCCTCCCTAGAGATCTACTGGGATGTGATTACTAAGACTCTCGACCGGAAATTATATCACCAGTTCCGAGTCGGGTCACTACCTGTTAACTCTTTTACCAAGAAGTGGTCTGCCAATTCAAACGATACTTGCCCTTTGTGTTTAGACCATCCGGAGAGTGTGGGCCATTTTTTCTTTGCTTGCCCTGCATATCATGCCCCAAGAATGAAATGTATCAGGCCTATTTGCTGTAGGCTAGAAATTAAAGGGAGCACCGAAGCCATGAGGATATTTCGTACCAACACATCTGAGCTGGTAGCGGTTGGTGTTGCAAAATACCTTGGGTGGGCATGGGTTATTCGAACTAGGAACCCAAACGTATTTTAATATGGAAAATGTTTTATGGGGTATTATATTTATAAAGTCTTTATTATACTGTTTAATACTTTTTAAATGATGATTGTCATGATGGTTTTATCAATTTTCTTATCTTGTCTTTGATACTGTCTGTCTTTTATGATGTGATAATCGAAATAAAGACTTATGAAACTGAAACTGAATCGTGAAGAGTTGAAATGGATCCTGAAAACGGACAGCTTGAATTCTGGATTGAATCTCCAGGAAGACTGGACCAACTTGATCTAAGTGCTAACCCTCAACATAACTGCATAGCTTCTCTCCTGAGATATTAGAATGTCAGTTTATTATACCTTGACTGTTCAGTTACTTGGCTCACGTTCCTACCCTTCATTCACCTCACTCCCTGCACATTTTAATTGCATGTAATTCAGCGCCGTGGTTTCTCACCTTATCCTGATTATTAGCAGGCCCACAGCCACATTAAGTCGAAAACCAGTGAAGCAAAAAGCAACAAATGGGGTGACCATAGGAAAGCAGACCCTACTCTGCTACATAACCCCCCCCCCCCAAAACGCAGGGACATTAGACTAACCTAGACCAGTTGTGTCTTCATGTTCTAAGTGGAAGTACCTAGAGAGACCATCTGCATTGCCATGGTCAGTCCCTGGTCTGTGTTCCACTGTAAAGTCCATCCCCTGTAGGGAAATGGAACACCTGAGCAGTTTGGGATTCTCACCCTTCATCTGATTTAGCCACAAGAGGGGCTTATGGTCTATCTGAATTTTGAAGTGAGTGCCAAACAAGTATGGCCTCAACTTCTTCAGAGCCCAAACCACAGCAAAGGCCTCCCTCTCAATACCTGACCAACCTTTCTCTCTAGGGGTCCGCCTTCTGCTAATAAAAGCAATGGGCTGGTCTTGACCATCTACATTAAGTTGTGAAAGCACAGCTCCCACCCCCAACTCAGAAGCATCTGTTTGGACAATAAACTCTTTGGAGTAGTCAGGGCTCTTTAGGATAGGTGCAGAGCACATGGCTTTCTTCAGGTCATCAAATGCCTTTTGACAGCTAACTGTCCACTGAACCTTTTTTGGCATCTTCTTAGAAGTCAAGTCACTAAGTGGTGTCACAATGGACCCATAGTTCTTAACAAACTTTCTGTAGTAACCAGACAGGCCCAAGAAAGCTCTGACCTGTGTCTGGGTGGTTGGAGGAGCCCAGTCCTTGATGGTCTGGATCTTACTCTCCAGTGGTTGAACCTGACCTCCACCTACAAGGTGGCCCAGGTACACAACCTTACTCTGCCCTATCTGGCACTTTGTGGCCTTGATAGTTGGGCCTGCCTTCTGCAGGGCCTCCAAAACCTTCTTCAGGTGGATCAGGTGATCCTCCCAGGTGGAGCTGAAGACAGCAATATCATCAAGATAAGCTACACAAAAGTCATCCAACCCAGTGAGGACTTGGTTCACCAACCTTTGGAAAGTGGCAGGTGCATTCTTCAAGCCAAAGGGCATTACCACAAATTGATAATGACCTCCTGGGGTTGAGAAAGCAGTTTTGGCCTTGGCATCCTCAGCTAACCTGATTTGCCATAGCCAGCTGTCAAATCAAATGTGCTCAGAAACTTGGCAGAAGCCAATCTATCAATGAGCTCATCTGCTCTTGGAATTGGGTGGGCGTCTGTCCTAATGACAGCATTGAGACTTCTATAGTCCACACAGAACCTCATCTCTCTTACCACCTTGGGTGTGAGGTTTTGGTACAAGGACTACTGCGCTGGCCCAGGGGTTTTCTGGTGGCTCAATTACTCCCAACTCAAGCATTTTCTGTAACTCCGTCTTTATACAGTCCCTGACATGGTCAGGTTGCCTGTAGATCTTACTCTTCACAGGCAGACTGTCACCATTGTCCACCTCATGGGTGCACCAGTTAGTCTGACTAGGTGTCAATGAAAACATATGTCTAAAGGCCTGTAGAACTTGTCTGCAGTCCTGTTGCTGCTGGTCAGTGAGGCTGCCAGCTAAGGCCACACCATCAACTGAACCATCATCAGGGTTCTGAGTCAACGGGTCTGGGAGAGGGTCACTATCTTCCTATTGTCCCTCATCTGTAGCCATGAGCAAGCCCATGTCTGCCCTGTCATCATATGCTTTGAGTCTGTTGACATGGAGCACCCTGTGGGGGCTCCTAGGGGTTCCAAGGTCCACCAAGTAGGTGACCTCTCCCATTTTCTCAACAATGGTGTGGGGTCCAGACCATTTGTCCTGGAGTGCTGCTGGGGCCACTGGCTCCAACACCCACACCTTCTGTCCTGGCTGGTACTCAGTCAGCACAGCCTTTTGATCATGCCAAGCTTTTTGAAGTTCTTGGCTAGCCTCAAGGTTTTTTGAAGCATTCTTCATATACTCAGCCATCCTGGAGCGGAGTCCAAGTACATAGTCCACTATGTCTTGTTTAGGCTTTTTGAGAGGGAAATCCCATCCTTCCTTCACCAGAAATAGGAGTCCCCTTACAGGATGCCCAAACAAAAGTTCAAAAGGGCTGTAGCCAACCCCCTTTTGTGGGACCTCTCTGTAAGCAAACAGAAGGCAGGGTAGAAGGATGTCCCATCTTCGCCTAAGCTTTTCAGGTAAACCCTTTGATCATACCCTTGAGGGTCTTGTTGAATCTTTCAACAAGCCCATTGCACTGTGGATGGTAGGGTGTAGTGAATGTGTAATTAACACCACACTCCTTCCACATAGCAGTCAAGTACCCAGAAATGAAGTTTGCTCCTCTGTCTGAGACAACCTCCTTTGGAAAGCCCACCCTTGAGAAAACTCCCAGGAGGGCTCTTGCCACAACAGTTGCTGTTGTGGTCCTTAGGGGAATAGCTTTTGGATACCTGGTGGCATGATCCACTACCACCAGTATAGATCTGTGCCCAGAGGCTGTTTGGGGATCCATTGGTCCAACAATGTCTCCCAACTCTTTCAAAGGGTACCCCCACCACAGTTAGTGGTATGAGGGGGGCCTTTGTGGTGCCACCTGATTTGCAACTGGCTTGGCAGGTCACACAGGAGCGACAAAACTCCTTAGTATCTTATGACATATGGGGTCAGTGAAAGTGAGGGACAAGCCTGTCCCAAGTTTTGTTCTGGCCTAGATGTCCTGCTAAGGGAATATGAAAATGAAATGAAAATGAGTTTTATAGAGCGCAGATAGCTGCCCGGGGGCGTCCAAGCGCTGAGTCATGGGCTAAGGTAAGAAGGAAACCCCTAAAGGTCTGAGGTATGACCAACCTCCTGGAAGCACCAGGCTTGGGGTCTCGACCCTCAGAATAAAGGAGTCCTTCATCCCAGTAAACTTTATGGGTACCTGTAGCATTCCCAGCAGCCTCAGAAGCAGCTTGCTGTCTGAGGGGTTCAAGAGAGGGGCAGTCTAACTGTGCCTGCCTCAAGTCTGCCCTTGAAGGTCCCCCTGTCCCAAGAAACTCAACCTGGTCAGGTTCAAGTTCTTCTAGGACAGTTCCTTCAGGAATCTCAGAATCAGCTTCCTGAGAAGGCCGATCCTCACTTGTAGGCAGGGGGAAGGCACTGCCTTAACCCTACTGCTCTTTCTCTTGGGTGGCACTTGGTCCATAGTTTCAGGATCCAAGGCCTGTTCAGTTTGGCACTTTTCGGCCTGTGACCTGGTCACAGCAAGGACATGTGCTGATATGCCGAACATCTCTGCATGAGTCCTATACTCCACTTCTGACAATACTGAGTTTTCAAGATCATTGCCCAACAGACATTTAACTGTGAGGTCTGCACTTACCACAACTCTTTTGAGGCCAGTTACCCCTCCCCAGGAGAAATTCACAACTGCCACACTATGTGTAGTAGTGACATTGCTAGCATTGGTCACCAAGTAATTATCACCCAGTACAATCTGTCCAGGGTCCACAAAGTTAGGTGTCACCATAGTGACACGGGCACATGTGTCCCTGTAGGCCTGAGCCACTTTATCATTAATCAAAGGTGTCTGTCTGTGCTTGCCCAAAGTATTGGGACTCACAGTAGTGGACATAGCCATGTCCACATCACAGATCAGGACAGCTGGAGTTGGAATCCTGACTAGGCCAGAATCCACCTCAGTACCCATGGTTAACCCCACTATAGCCTTGGGTTGGGACCTACCACTGCTGACTGTACTCTAGGGGGTGCAGTTGCCTTCGGGGGCTGCATTGGCAGGGGCTGTACCTTTCTTGGTGCACTCACTAAACCAAGTGCAGTACACCTGTGTGCTGGTAGGGTGGTGTCCATTGGTTCCACGTAATTACAAAAAGGGGTGGTGATGGACAGAGTATCTGAGTTAATCAGAACACTCCTACCCAGTCAACAGATCAGGGCTTGATCCATCACCGTTTTTTAGCTCACTGCACCATCCCAGTTCAGAACCTGGCTATATGCAAATTAGTCTGTCCCTGGCCCAGTGCATCATGGGAACGGGGCAGACCAAACTACCAAGCCAATTCTTCACTGGAAAGGAAACAAGCTTCCGGGGACCGGTTTCTGGCATTACAGCCGTCTTCGGCCCGGCTTGCTTGAATCCTGATGGTGCAATGAGCAAGGGACTCATGTCTGAGCATACCCTTCCACACTCATGGTGGCCAAAATAATTACAAAAAGGGGGTGGTGATGGACAGAGTATTAGAGTTAATCAGAACACTCCTACCCAGTCAACAGATCAGGGCTTGATCCATCACCGTTTTTTAGCTCACTGCACCATCCCAGTTCAGAACCTGGCTATATGTAAATTAGTCTGTCCCTGGCCCAGTGCATCATGGGAACAGGGCAGACCAAACTACCAAGCCAATTCTTCACTGGAAAGGAAACAAGCTTCCGGGGACCGGTTTCTGGCATTACAGCCGTCTTCGGCCCGGCTTGCTTGAATCCTGATGGTGCAATGAGCAAGGGACTCATGTCTGAGCATACCCTTCCACACTCATTGTGGCCAAAATAATTACAAAAAGGGGGTGGTGATGGACAGAGTATCTGAGTTAATCAGAACACTCCTACCCAGTCAACGGATCAGGGCTTGATCCATCACCGTTTTTTAGCTCACTGCACCATTCCAGTTCAGAACCTGGCTATATGCAAATTAGTTTGTCCCTGGCCCAGTGCATCATGGGAACAGGGCAGACCAAACTACCAAGCCAATTCTTCACTGGAAAGGAAACAAGCTTCCGGGGACCGGTTTCTGGCATTACAGCCGTCTTCGGCCCGGCTTGCTTGAATCCTGATGGTGCAATGAGCAAGGGACTCATGTCTGAGCATACCCTTCCACACTCATTGTGGCCAAAATAATTACAAAAAGGGGGTGGTGATGGACAGAGTATCTGAGTTAATCAGAACACTCCTACCCAGTCAACGGATCAGGGCTTGATCCATCACCGTTTTTTAGCTCACTGCACCATCCCAGTTCAGAACCTGGCTATATGCAAATTAGTCTGTCCCTGGCCCAGTGCATCATGGGAACAGGGCAGACCAAACTACCAAGCCAATTCTTCACTGGGAAGGAAACAAGCTTCCGGGGACCGGTTTCTGGCATTACAGCCGTCTTCGGCCCGGCTTGCTTGAATCCTGATGGTGCAATGAGCTAGGGACTCATGTCTGAGCATACCCTTCCACACTCATGGTGGCCAAAATAATTACAAAAAGGGGGTGGTGATGGACAGACTATCTGAGTTAATCAGAACACTCCTACCCAGTCAACAGATCAGGGCTTGATCCATCACCGTTTTTTAGCTCACTGCACCATCCCAGTTCAGAATCTGGCTATATGCAAATTAGTCTGTCCCTGGCCCAGTGCATCATGGGAACAGGGCAGACCAAACTACCAAGCCAATTCTTCACTGGAAAGGAAACAAGCTTCCAGGGACCGGTTTCTGGCATTACAGCCGTCTTCGGCCCGGCTTGCTTGAATCCTGATGGTGCAATGAGCAAGGGACTCATGTCTGAGCATACCCTTCCACACTCATGGTGGCCAAAATAATTACAAAAAGGGGGTGGTGATGGACAGAGTATCTGAGTTAATCAGAACACTCCTACCCAGTCAACAGATCAGGGCTTGATCCATCACTGTTTTTTAGCTCACTGCACCATCCCAGTTCAGAACCTGGCTATATGCAAATTAGTCTGTCCCTGGCCCAGTGCATCATGGGAACAGGGCAGACCAAACTACCAAGCCAATTCTTCACTGGAAAGGAAACAAGCTTCCGGGGACCGGTTTCTGGCATTACAGCCGTCTTCTGCCCGGCTTGCTTGAATCCTGATGGTGCAATGAGCAAGGGACTCATGTCTGAGCATACCCTTCCACACTCATGGTGGCCAAAATAAATAGTAATGCCAGAAACCGGTCCCCGGAAGCTTGTTTCTTTTTCAGTAAAGAATTGGCTTGGTAGTTTGGTCTGCCCTGTTCCCATGATGCACTGGGCCAGGGTCAGACTAATTTGCATGTAGCCAGGTTCTGAACTGGGATGGTGCAGTGAGCTAAAAAACGGTGATGGATCAAGCCCTGATCTTTTGACTGGGTAGGAGTGTTCTGCTTAATTCAGATACTCTGTCCATCACCACCCCCTTTTTGAATCGTTTTGGCCACCACAAGTGTGGAAGGGTATGCTCAGATGTGAGTCCCTTGCTCCCTGCAATATCAGGATTCAAGCAAGCCGGGCCGAAGACGGCTGTAATGCCAGAAACCGGTCCCCGGAAGCTTGTTTCCTTTCCAGTAAAGAATTGGCTTGGTAGTTTGGTCTGCTCTGTTCCCATGATGCACTGGGCCAGGGTCAGACTAATTTGCATGTAGCCAGGTTCTGAACTGGGATGGTGCAGTGAGCTAAAAAACGGTGATGGATCAAGCCCTGGTCTTTTGACTGGCTAGGAGTGTTCTGCTTAATTCAGATACTCTGTCCATCACCACCCCCTTTTTGAATCGTTTTGGCCACCACAAGTGTGGAAGGGTATGCTAAGATGTGAGTCCCTTGCTCACTGCACCATCAGGATTCAAGCAAGCCGGGCCGAAGACGGCTGTAATGCCAGAAACCGGTCCCCGGAAGCTTGTTTCCTTTCCAGTATAGAATTGGCTTGGTAGTTTGGTCTGCCCAGTTCCCATGATGCACTGGGCCAGGGTCAGACTAATTTGCATGTAGCCAGGTTCTGAACTGGGATGGTGCAGTGAGCTAAAAAACGGTGATGGATCAAGCCCTGATCTTTTGACTGGGTAGGAGTGTTCTGCTTAATTCAGATACTCTGTCCATCACCACCCCCTTTTTGAATCGTTTTGGCCACCACAAGTGTGGAAGGGTGTGCTCAGATGTGAGTCCCTTGCTCACTGCACCATCAGGATTCAAGCAAGCCGGGCCGAAGACGGCTGTAATGCCAGCAACCGGTCCTCGGAAGCTTGTTTCCTTTCCAGTAAAGAATTGGCTTGGTAGTTTGGTCTGCTCTGTTCCCATGATGCACTGGGCCAGGGTCAGACTAATTTGCATGTAGCCAGGTTCTGAACTGGGATGGTGCAGTGAGCTAAAAAACGGTGATGGATCAAGCCCTGATCTTTTGACTGGGTAGGAGTGTTCTGCTTAATTCAGATACTCTGTCCATCACCACCCCCTTTTTGAATCGTTTTGGCCACCACAAGTGTGGAAGGGTATGCTCAGATGTGAGTCCCTTGCTCACTGCACCATCAGAATTCAAGCAAGCCGGGCCGAAGACGGCTGTAATGCCAGAAACCGGTCCCCGGAAGCTTGTTTCCTTTCCAGTATAGAATTGGCTTAGTAGTTTGGTCTGCCCTGTTCCCATGATGCACTGGGCCAGGGTCAGACTAATTTGCATGTAGCCAGGTTCTGAACTGGGATGGTGCAGTGAGCTAAAAAACGGTGATGGATCAAGCCCTGATCTTTTGACTGGGTAGGAGTGTTCTGCTTAATTCAGATACTCTGTCCATCACCACCCTCTTTTTGAATCATTGGTTCCACGTGGCATCGTCCACACCATATGCGACGTATGCGGTGCCTATATAGGCACCACCCCAGCGTGCTGACATCAGTTCTTTTTCTTTCCTTACCAGTCTGCCCACATATGTAGAGAGATACCTCTTTAATCACTTTTTGAATTCGTTCTTTAAACTTTTGTCAAAGTTTTGAGAGTTTTTTTTCTTAGGGTGTGGCAGGAATGTCCTCTAGGATGGCTGGCTTCAAGCCCTACAGTGCCTGTCAGCGACCGATGTCTGTAACAGGCCTGAATCTCGTTTTCCTTTGGTGCCTCAAGCACGACCATGACATGAAGACCTGTGTTGATTGCCATGCCAGGAACCTGAACACCTTGAAGGCCTCGATCTCCATCGAATGGTAAGTCCTGGGATTGGTTGCACAGCCCAAAATCTTCGTAGCACTAGAAGTCGTCTGCTCACTCTGATAAGTCCCACAGCAGACAGAAGAGCAAGAGTCAAACAGGGCTTAGACTTCACCTCATCTGTCAGCTAACGAGATGAGAGAGCGTCTACATTAGAGACCTGGCTCTGCGGTTAAACCACCGCCTGGGCCATCTCCTCGCATCCCTGAGTTTCTGGGAGCCATAGATGCTTTCACTCATGTTCATGAGTTTTAGGAGGCCATGCGCCTCATATTTGAGTTCACCACTGGTGCTCTTTGTGGCCCGGGGGGTTGGGAGGGGCCACTACTGGATTCACGCTGACTGCTGCAGTGCTAGTCGGGCCCCTCGGATCCATGGATGGATCTATACCGGTACCGGTCGTACCACCTCAACCTTTCCTGACGCAAGCCTTCATGTCGACGCACCCAGCGGTGCCACCCCCATTCTGATATTTGACACTGAGCCCAATTGGCGTTTCCCGACGTGACTGGAGCCATTCCCACCAGGCCGGAGCCTGAGCTCTATTCTTATGGGCTGTAACTCTGGGAGGATTGAGAGGGGTTGACCCTGAAGAATACCAGCTGGACTGGTGTGAGGATTTGGGGAAGCCAGAGGACTGGACACCTCTCCAGATACTGGTATGCTTTCTTCTCCTACATTGGCTCTGGTGAAGTGAGCGGGGTGGTGAGAAGGGTGGCCGATTTCTTGGATCTTAGCTTGCCCTCTTTGGCAGTAAAGACGAACGTCTTGATGGAAGTGCTTCAACCGGGACTGACCCCTACCTAACTGCTTCTCCCATTTAATGAAGCCCTTACAGATGTCCTGCTTGGGACAGGGTCCAAGTCGAGAACAGGGGCTCCTGTGAACAGGACGCTTGCCTGCTGCTACTGCCCACTCTGGGGGACCCCAACTTCCTCACAGAGCAGCCTACCCCGGACAGCTTGGTGGTCCAAGCCCCCACCTACCACGTAAATCCTGATACATTACCTACTGCACCCTCGGATAGTGAATCGAAGAGGTTGGACAAATTAGGGGAGAAGATGTTTTCCTCCAGCCTGGCACCGCTGTCCGTGAACACTGTGTTCCTTGTAAACCGCTACTCACATGTGGGATACGGATGCACAGATGCTGCATACCGTCCGGGAGGAGGCCAGAGCAGTCCTCTCCCAAGCTGTTGCTGACAGAAGAGATGCAGCCAAGGTCACCATCTGATGTGGGCTGGATACCACTGATATGCTGGACAGAGCGGTTTCATAGACAGTGGCTTTATAGCACCACGCTAGACTGAGGACGACTGGCTTTTCTGGGACTGTCCAAGCATCGCTTATGGACATGCCCTTGGATAGATCCCATCTCTTCGGAGATGAGGTGGATTCAGCGCTGGAGCGCTTTAAGGACAGCAGGGCCACGGATAGATTATTGAAACTTTCCATGGCCCCTTACCCTCCAATAGGCCTTTTGATACTTGCGTGACCATGGAAGGGGCTTTCAGCTGCGTATATACCCCCCAACCTTAGCGCCATGAAAACTTTCCAGCTTCTGAGTGGCCAAGGAAGCAGTAATCACAGACCTCGGTCAGGCAGCCACAGGACAGGCCAGCCACCACCCCCTCCCAGCGGCAGCCTCCAAACCCTTAGCCTGCCCCCTTACCATCACGCCATTACATACAATGGGGGGACACAGAAAAATCTGTAGGTCCGGGGTAGTATATGTAAAGAGAGACAGGTCGTTCTAGCAGAGAACAATAATTCTTCAAGAGCAAATTTTTTTCAAAACATTGTTAAATCTAAAGCATAAACAACAAAATATATATGCCACTAGGAATAGATTTTAATTTTTCATTTGATATATTAGCAGTTTGTTATTCAATTGGTACATTTAAGCATGAAAGTAAGAATAAGATAGAACAATTTGGGCAGTTCGAAGGTAGGTGCAAGGGGATAAGTGGTGGGTGGAATGCTTGTGAATTTAGATAGGGTTGAAGAGGTAAGAATACAAAGAACACATTTGAAACAATAGTCTAAATGTCTCTAAGTCTAGAACCTGTCTTGAAATTGACACATTTCCTATAGTCCACATTAGGTTATAGACTCCAAATTGTCTAAACAAAGGTCCTAAATGTTGATGTTTCGACCCAGAGTGTAGGGTGAAGGCCAATTGTTCCTTGAAGATGGGTCTTCTTCAGGACGGAGATGGGAGCAACTTAGGAGATAGTTCAAAGGGAACGATGAGGTACCTGATAATTTATATACAAGGCTTGGGTATGAATGGTGAGGACACAGGGATCACCTCATGCACTGTACAGGATTCAGTGCTGATAGCAACGGAGAGAAGGGCCTGTAGGCTCCAATTCAGGGGAGAGGCGGAGATCAGTTCCGCGTCCGGTCCAGTGAGGATCCATAGCGGTGCCATTGTACTGGAAATAAATTAAGAACCATCTAGCTTAGAGTGCTAAAAACTTGAAGCGAAAGAATGAATCAGGAACACGTATGGTAGGAGTACTCACCCATATGTATCACTGGGAAATCATGTTCCTTGGTAAGTCGTTTTCTTGGTATGGTGCGATTGAGGGCTGAATTAATCAGGCAACATGTATCTAAGACCAAGAAAAGTTATACTAATTCAGTATGTATAGAATTGCAGAAAAGCTTTGGTATAGGAGGAGGTGGTAGGGTTACCTTAATTAAGCGTCTCCGTGAGCAGTAGATACAATGTTATCCCTGGTACGATTACAATCGAAGGCTGAGTTAATCAGGCACAAGGATATAAAAAAAGCAAAAGTTCAATCACCGGTTTAGAGCCCAGCTAACATCACATGGGCGATATGTTGACTACACTGAATAGTTGAAAAAAATTAGTTGAGAAAAATTAGGGAACAGTGTTACTCGGACTATCTCCAGCAGGCAACTTGCTATTATGCGAATGCGTGGGAGAACGCACCCATAAATAAGTCCCCCAGGAGGACAATGTGCACACGGCTCTGCTCACGTTGGGAGTGCAGCCGTTGAATGCTGTGGTATTGTGTCACTGTTGGAGTGTGACGGAGGGGGTTGAATAGCATACACCATCCTAACAGTAACTTGCATATAATAATTGTCATAGGAATGTCTAATATTAAATCATAAAAAGGAACAGAACCTGTCAATAGTGTCCATAATGGGCAATTTCTCAGATTACGCAGGAATTGTTCCCATAAAGATTATTATTTCAGGGAATGCACCCCTCTACAACACAGACTCACAGAGAGAGGTTACCCAAGAAGCCTCCTAAAAATGGCATGTAAGAAGGCTTGGTCCAACCCCATAGAATTTCTTTGGAAACTAAATGACGTCCCACTGACACCTTGAACAAAATAATTTGTGGTACCACGTACTGTACACGTTGTAATGACATCAGGCACATCGTCAAAAACCATTGTAAACTGATTTCAAATTAAAATGACATAAAAGATCCACCAATGCACTCATTTAAGAAAAGTAAAAGCATTAGAGAACTTGTAGTCCATTCCCTTTTAGATGGCCCTCCTCAGCCCTCGATTCAGTCACTATGGAATTTACCTAAAATCCTTGGACACTATAGATGCGGCCACTGCAAAGCATGCAAACTCACATCCGATACTAAGGTTTTCACCCAGAAAGAGCGTACGTTTGAGTTGAAGGATCACAAAAATTGTAACATTGTAGATTCAATATATGTCATCATATGCCCATGTGATCTACTTTATGTGGGTCAGACCTGTCAGAAGGTCAAAACTGGTATTTTACAGCATTGTAGTCGAGTTAGATGCAATGTACAAGGTGCGCCTTTAGTGGAACACTTTCACACATTCAAACACTCGGTTGACAGTCTTAAATGGCTAGTCGTGGAAAAGGTAGTGTTTGGCCCAAGAGGAGGTATCATCATAGATCTACTTAATTTATTGGAGTTCAAATGGATGCACATCCTGGACACTGTCAAACAAGGGCTGAATGAACCCAAAAAGATATCCAGACAATTGTCTCTTCTCAACACAGGTTGACACCATCCCAAACCCAGGGTGCCCACATCTGAGAGATATACATACCACTAAGTCGAGATAGATCTATCTCATGTAAGGTCACTGACAATCTGTTACCACAGCTATGGCTTGGTTTTCATGTTTTTCTGAGTGATATCTATACATTTGACCTTTGATCACTTTGGTCCGCCACACAGGAGGAAAGGATTACCACTAATTAAAATCATACTGTATACCTTACCATCTGTTGGTCATAATAATCCAATATATACCTTGTGGTTGTAATAATTATGTAGAATGCTCAATCGGTACTATCTTACATGTGTAATAGTCTACTATCAATCTTGAACCTTTCAAAAGTTGTATATTTGGTTAGTTTACCCCGTAATGTTATGTATATGGGTTTTGTACAATCTTCATTAATATAGGACTCCTTGATATAGGAATGCTTACCATGGCCTTCGTTGGGTCCCTTTAATCGAGTGTATGTTATCTGTATATTACTGTCTGTGTCATATTGCCATCACTGTTTTATTCGATACCACAACAATTAGGCAGAATGCTCAGTCGTTATTACCATACATGTACCTTGGTCTATCATGAATTTTGAGCTTCCTAAGTTGTGTGCCGGATCATTCTACCCAGTAATTCTTTGTATGTGGGTTTTGTTTAATCTTCATCAATGTAGGACAGCTCTTCCTTTAGCCCCATGTTATCACCATCCGCCAATGACTCTATTGACAGGTTCTGTTCCTTTTTAGGTCTCGCCCTGGAATAAGCATCCAAAGGATGCATTCCAGGGACGGAGACGTATAGTCAGCTGTCTGGAGGGAAGGACGGACGAGAAGGTGCACGAGTTTTGCTTCTCTTGGATTTCACTGCGTGCACGCGCTTTTCCTTTAGCGTGTAAGCATGCTGTCAGTTTCCTTTACTCAAGCTCGATCGCTTTACTTGAATTCTATCGTTTTTGGATGCTTTCGTTTTTGTAGCTTTTAAAGACTTTCATTTCTTGCTTTTATTTCTTGCATCTTAGAGCGCGATTTAAGGTGTCATTATTTTACATTGAGAGCGGCATTTTGAGATAGCGCACGACATTGAAAGCCGACAACATTAAAGCCGACAACATTATAAAAACTGGCAGCATGCTGATTAAAGGTGTCATTATTTTTCATTGAGAGCGGCATTTTGAGATAGCGCACGACATTGAAAGCCGACAACATTAAAGCCGACAACATTATAAAAACTGGCAGCATGCTGATTAAAGGTGTCATTATTTTTCATTGAGAGCGGCATTTTGCGATAGCGCACGACATTGAAAGCCGACAACATTAAAGCCGACAACATTATAAAAACTGGCAGCATGCTGATTAAAGGTGTCATTATTTTTCATTGAGAGCGGCATTTTGAGATAGCGCACGACATTGAAAGCCGACAACATTAAAGCCGACAACATTATAAAAACTGGCAGCATGCTGATTAAAGGTGTCATTATTTTTCATTGAGAGCGGCATTTTTACATAGCGCAGGACATTGAAAGCCGACAACATTATGAAAACTGGCAGCATGCTTATCGGCAGGCATTAACCTCCGCCTGCAGAATATGTTTAGACTGGCGACTTATGTCTCCCTTGCGGTTAAAACGGCGGCGGAAGAAAAGCAAAGTTTACAGTTGGCAACGGAAGAACAAGTGTCGGCGGAAACATACATATGTTTTCGTGCGCATATATTTCATGTAACTAGCCATCATATGAAGTGGTGCAATACATTACGAGTTACTTGGCGCTAGTTAAAAAGGCGCTTAACAAGGCGCTTAACAAAAAGCACTTTAGCTGCACGTTAATTATAAGCATATACACATTGTTACAGGCCGCAATTTATTAAGATACACACGCAAAGCATTAGCTGCTAATACAGCCAGTTTCGAACATTTACACATTAAAAAAACAGCGCACGCGGCAACTCCATTCCAGGTGTCCTGCCACAAGCACATTCTACAGGGGCGAAGTGGAAAGGGGGAGGGGAAACAGTTCCAACATCTACAGAGTAAACAAACAACATGCACGCGGTACCTTCATTCCAAGTCTCTGGCTAAGCACAGCTTATCCATTCGCCTGTATTTTTCACATTACATTAGGGTTCAGTTCCCGCTATTTAAAAAATAAATACATAAGAAACACTTGGGTCGCAAGTTAAAAACAGGCATGTAGAGTTTCTTACACGTCAATATTTATTAGCATATGCACGGAAAGCATATACCATATTATCGGCTAACAGAGGCAAAGTTACAACATTTACACACTAAATAAACACCGCACACGCGGCATCCCCATTCGAGGTGTCTGGCTAAAACCACATTTTACAAGGAGGAGGTGGGATAGCTGAGGGGAGACCGTTTTTACATTTACACAATAAAGAAACATTACTCTCGGGCACTCACATTCAAAGTCTCCGAGCATACACACATTTTGCAGGGGGGAAGTGGGAGAGTAGATGACATAGTTGAAACATTTATACAGTAAATAAACAACGTGCACGCAGCACTTCCATTCCAAGTCTCTAGACAAAGGCACATTTTAAAAGGGGGAGGTAAATCTCTTTGCCTCGCAGCAGTTTGCTACAGCCTTCTTTTCGCCTGCAGCAATTCATTTGCATGTTGTTGTTTAAGACATTCTTTGTAACACCCTACACTTATCAGCAACTGTTGGAAATCACAATAGCACTTTCACAGATGCTTAGCAGGCGCCAACATGTCTGCTTTTACTTTAATGACTGTTGCCAAATGTTTAACTTTTCCTTCTTATTTGCATTCAAACATCACTAAAATTTAAAATGTTTCATTATGCATTTATTTACACTAACGTCATACATTATCCAAAAACAACAGACAGATTACAAAATTTAACTACTTACGACTGCATTTTTAGATAGCGCTAAATTTACTTCAAAGGGCCAAAATAAGGGTTTTAAGAACAGACAAACAGATTACAAAATTCAACTACTTACGACGGCATTTTTATATAGCGCTAAATTTACTTCAAAGCGCCAAAATAACAGTTTTGTTTCGTACTTTTACAGTACAAATGCAGGCGTCCTTTGTGTAAAAGGCATTTTTATAGTGCGCAAACTTTACTTCTATGTGGCATTCAACATGGAAATAGTCCAATATTTACATATACTTTTTCTTTTTACCCTACAAGTGTTATCATCTTCTTTATAAAACATGCAATGCTCTCATCCTCAAATTATTTCAAAAGCATATAAGGCCAGTTGCTTTCTCTATTTTAATCAACTTGCGTCAGTACACCTACATCATGTTATCTGTTTTACTCTTTTCTTCAGATTTAATATTTTACTTATGGATAAATACGAACAAATATATATACTATTTATACATGTATCGGTGTTTATTTATATCATCAATGGTAAATATGAACATGTGTTCTTTACATATAAGGTACTCTAGTAAGCAACAGGATCCAATTTCAGCCTGCAAGATCGTTTCAGCTAGAGAGTTACGTCTCCCATGCGGTAACAGCGGTGCCTGCGTTCATATTTCATTACAATAGTTTTTTACTGCTTTGCTAAACAGTGTATACGCTGTATATTTTTTAAAATAGCTAACTTCGCTGCTAATTTGCCAATTCTACCTGAGCATACAAAGCATATCTCTCTCGCAATTTAAGGTCAACATAAACACACAACACTTCAAAAACAAGTTCCCACATATACAGCAAGCCCAATGCGAACACCAACAATAATTCAAATAACCAGCAAATGTAGCATATGTTAGCTCTTCTCGCTAACTTTTCTCCTCACTTATCTCCTTATTTCCGTTTGCCAAACGTTCTTGAACGCATACTTACATTATGTTTCCTACTCTTTTTTACCTGCCAGAACGTTAGCAATCTCTTTAGCTCAAACAAATATTTTAAATTTCTCCTCTTTCTCCTCCAATCCATAGCACATTCGTGTGTTGCCTTAATGCTGTCTTATTCCTTTCTACACCACCATCATTTCCATTACAAACAATTTATTCTTTATCTTCACTACCTTACTGTCCTATTTCTTCCTCCTTTATTTACTCTGCATTTCATTCTTTTTATCGCTCATTCCTCAATTCCATCAGTGTTTGCTCTTTCACTTTAATTCCCTCTTTGCCTATCAAATTTCAGCTTTGCATGGTGCCTTCAAAACTTTATCTTCTATACCTATCTACTAATCTCTCCTAATTATTTTTTCCTTTTCTCCTACCTCCTTCCCTTTAACATTCTTTCCTTACTCTCTCCTGTACTTTACATTCCCCTTATGCAATTTCTGCTTTCTCTTCCCATGTCACATTCTCTACATTCATTCTCGCACATATATTCCTTTCCCCTTCTCACGTTCTTTTCTCCTTTCTCTTCACCTTCCTATGTTTCCAGTTTCCTTCTTCCCTCTTTTGTTTATCCTTTCCTCCGTTCATTCCTTTAACTACTATACTCCATTTCTTGCCTACCCGTAAAATTCCAAAATATTCCTTCTTTCAGGACATGCTGCTTCTTAATGCTCTAAAGTGAGCGCTATTAAAGGTGTCATTAGTTTTTTGGGAGAGCGGCATTTTTACATAGCGCACAACATTGAAAGTTGACAACATTATGAAAACTGGCAGTATGCTGTTTAAAGGTGTCATTATTTTTCATTGAGAGCGGCATTTTGAGATAGCGCACGACATTGAAAGCCGACAACATTATGAAAACTGGCAGCATGCTGATTAAAGGTGTCATTCATTTTCATTGAGAGCGACATTTTTACATAGCGCAGGACATTGAAAGCCGATAACATTAGAAAAACTGGCAGCATGCTTATCGGCAGGCATTAACTTCCGCCTGCAGGATATGTTTAGACTGTAGACTTATGTCTCCCTTGCGGTTAAAACGGCGGCGGAAGAAAAGCAAAGTTTACAGTTGGCAACGGAAGAACAAGTGTCGGCGGAAACATACATATGTTTTCGTGCGCATATATTTCATGTAACTAGCCATCATATGAAGTGGTGCAATACATTACGAGTTACTTGGCGCTAGTTAAAAATGTGCTTAACAAAATGCACTTTAGCTGCACGTTAATTATAAGCATATACACATTGTTACATGCCGCAATTTATTAAGATACACACGCAAAGCATAGTGCGCTATTAGCTGCTAATACAGCCAGTTTCGAACATTTACACATTAAAAAAACAGCGCACGCGGCAACTCCATTCCAGGTGTCCTGCCACAAGCACATTCTACAGGGGGGAAGTGGAAGGGGGGAGGGGAAACAGTTCCAACATCTACAGAGTAAACAAACAACATGCACGCGGTACCCTCATTCCAAGTCTCTGGCTACACGCACATTCTAGAGGTGGGAGAGGTGAGGGGGGTAGCCGCAACCTGCCAAGTACACATTTATTCGGTTTTTCAGCCATTAACACATTACATATATTTTATTGTGTGCGCGTTTTTATATAGCACAAAAAGCACAGCTTATCCATTCGCCTGTACCTTTCACAATGTTTCTGTTACAAAAACACAATAATTATAACAATCTGCTGCATTACTAACAGTGTGTGCTAGACATTTATTTAGCTAGAAGCCCTTCTCTCCACAGTTCAGCTCAAAGGAGCCCTAGTAAGCGAAAGGAAAGGGCCCAGCCTCACCCTGTAGGATTTGTTACAGCTGCAAAGTCACGTTTCCCATGCAGTAAAAGTAGCGGCAGTGCTCACATTTCAGTAAAACAGCTCGTGACTGGTTTACTAAATAGTCTATTCCCAAAATTTATTCCCAAGCCACTTGCATTACTTTCCTCACATTAAAAGTGACGGAAAAGTGGCGCGAAAAGCCTGTAATTCTCACCAAACCTGTAATTTGGGGCACTTTATGTTGCTGTGCGTACATGTGTAATGTAACTAGTCATTACATAAACAGTACAATACATTAGGGTCCAGGTTGCTATTTACAAAATAAATACATAAGAAACACTTTGGCGGCAAGTTAAAAACAGGCATGGAGAGTTTTTTACACGTCAATATTTATTAGCATATACGCGCAAAGCATAATACCATATTATCTGCTAACAGAGGCAAAGTTGCTAAACAGTGTATACGCTGTAACTTTTTTAATAGCTTACCTCGCTGCTAATTTGCCAATCTTAGCTGAGCATACAAAGCATATCTCCCTCGCAATTTAAGGTCAACATAAACACACAACACTACAAAAACAAGTTTCCACATAGACAGCAAGCCCAATGCGAACACCAATAATTATTTAAATAACAACTAAATGTAGCATATGTTAGCTCTTCTCGCTAACTTTTCTCTTCATTTATCTCCTTATTTCCGTTTGCCGAACGTTCTAGAACGCATACTTACATTATGTTTCCTACTCTTTTTCACCTGCCAGAACACTAGCAATCTCTTTAGCTGAAACAAATATTTTCTAATTTCTCCTCTTTCTCCTCCAATCCATAGCACCCTCGTGTGTTGCCTTAATGCGGTCTTATTCCTTTCTACACCACCATCATTTCCATTACAAATAATTTATTCTCTATCTTCACTACTTTACTGTCCTATTTCTTCCTCCTTTATTTACTCTGCATTTCATTCTTTTTATCGCTCATTCCTCAATTCCATCAGTGTTTGCTCTTTCACTTTAATTTTCTCTTTGCCTATCAAATTTCAGCTTTGCATGGTGCCTTCATAACTTTATCTTCTATACCTGCCTACTAATCTCTCCAAATTATTTTTTCCTTCTCTCCTACCTCCTTCCCTTTAACATTCTTTTCTTTACTCTCTCCTGTACTTTACATTCCCTTTATGCAACTTTTCCTTTCTCTTCCCATGTCACATTCTCCACATTCATTCTCGTCCATATATTCCTTTCCCCTTGTCACGTTTTTTTCTCCTTTCTATTTACTTTCTTATGACTTTAGTTCCCTTCTTCCCTTTTCTGTTTATCCTTTCCTCTGTTCATTTCCCTAAGTACTATATTCCATTTCTTGCCTATCCCTAAAATTCCAAAATATTCCTTCTTTCAGCACACGCTGCTTTTTAATGCTTTAAAGGGCCCTTTTGTCAGTATAAGCTATTCCTTCCATAATAAGGCGAAATTTGGCATAAATAACAGAACTGCCAACTTTACAGTTGCAATAACAGGATTATGTGTCAATGTGAACGTACATAGCGGCTTATGTGCAAGCCCCTTGCATCACTTTGCTTAGAATAAAAGTGGCGCAAAAGGGACGCTAAGAGCTTGTAAATCTGCCCCAAAGTATGATTACGGCGAATTACGTCATGTTCCCGCGCGTACATATGTGATATAAGTGCTCATCATGTAAACAGAACCAATAGATTAGGGTCCAGTTCGCGCTATTTAAAAATGCAATAAACAAGAAGCACTTGGTCTGAAAGTTTAACACAGGCATGCACAGTTTATTACGCCGCAATTTATTAACATACACACGCAAAGCATAGTACCATATTATTTGCTAACAGAGGTAAAGTTACAACATTTACACAGTAAATAACCACCACGCAAGCGGCATCCCCATTCCAGATGTCTGGCCAAAACTACATTGTACAGGGGGAGGTGGAAAAGGTGAAAGAGCAAGGGATGGCTGCAACTCGCCAAACACAAATTGTTTTCGTTTTTAAGGCTTTAATAAAGTACTTACATTTAATTGTATAGCCAATTTTTATATCACAGACTTTGCACAAATTTTAATTTTATACAACAGTACTTGCTACTTAGAATGTGTGCTACGCATTTGTCTACGGGCTTTTATGTGTATTTGTAGGTACCATCATTATCATATTATACTTTCAGGGCCTTTCTTAAACATACTTACTACATGTTTAACGTATTTTACTTTATTCACATGCAAACTTTACTAAATTAAAATAGCAAAGACTTTTCTAAAAAGCTAATGCATAAAAGTGCCTTTACAATACTTCCAGCAAATAGAAAGAAGTTGCTAACAAATGTTTATTTTTATTTTAAATACATACATGCAATTATTTTAAACATCTTCTACTTTATTAAAACATTTTAATATTATCCAAAAAGGACAGCAAGACACATTCATTTAACTGAACATGTAAAAAGAAGAAATGAAACTTAAGCACAAATCTCAGAAACGAAACTGCTTTCAAACTAATAGTCCTCTTTGCCCTTTTCCCTTACATTGAAGAAAGCCAGACATGCTTTTTCACACTTAATTGCTTTTCTCACTATCCTGTTGTATTTCTTCGTCCTGTGAACATGGCATTTTATTGCTTTTAACGTTTGTTATCTGATCGCAGCCAATACTTACGTTGGTACGTTTACCAGTTGCTACACAAACCCTTGCTTGCTCAGAACATCGACAACCCTTCGGATTTACTATTTGTTCCTGTGTTGACTTCACGACAGAAGTGCCAATTAATTACAAGAACTGGTAAGCTTGCTTTGGTTTAACTTTATTTCATATTAATATGCTGCCCTTAATTTTCAGGAGTTGTAATATATATTTTAAATATTGTTTCGTTTCAAAACAATTTTACTTTAGTTAATTATATAATGCAAATATAAATACATTTGAGCTAATATGCTTTTTTAAAACAGAAAAGACATTGAGAGCACAATTTACTGCACTAGAAACATGCCGAGGGGGCTGCGCCGCTGTTGGGCAATGGGGGCTATATGTTAAGGGGGCTGCGCCGCTGTTGGGCAATGAGGACTATATGCCTAGGGTACTGCGCCACTCAGGGGCAATGGGGGCTATGCGTGCTTTTGACATTCATTGTACCAGGGTACAGCTTTGTTTCAAAGCTCGTAGAGACAAAAAAAAGGCTAATATACACTCGAGCAAAATGCTGAACATCCCACACTAGTCGCGCTACTGTCTTGCGAAATTGTACGCTTAAGCTGTGTTTTAAAAACCAGAAAATGCACAAAAGTGTTTCATGTAACCAGTACAAAGAAGGATTGTGGCGGAATGTAATTAAACAAGGTTGCCGACTATTTGCATTGCAGCCAAGATACACGTTATAGTGTGTAGCAAGACGTAATGTCCTGCTATTCTCTGTTCAGTTCAGCAATTGCAGCTTTCTTTCTCATTAAAAACAGCGTAGCGTTTCGCACTCTGATAAAAAATAACTAGGGGCAAAGGCTTTAATAAAGTTGCACTTACACTTCCTACAAAATGCTTCGTGTGCTTATCATGTCAACAGGTCCAATACATTAAAGTACAGTACACGTTATTTACAAATGTACTAAATAAAAAGCACTTTGTCTGCAAGTTCAATACAGGCATTTCCATTTTGTTACATAGCGCTATTTAATAGCATAGGCACGCAAAGCATAGGGCCATATTACATAATAATACAGGCAGAATACCAACATTTACACAGTAACTAAGCACGTGCCTGCGACACCCCCATTTTAAGTCTCCGGCCAAAACAATATTTTACAGGGGGTAGATAGTAAGGGTGAGGGAAGAAAGTTTTTACATTTACACAGTACATAAACACCACGCACACGGGACTACTAACACAAATCTGTAACAAAGGCATTTTCTACAGGTGGGAGGGGTGAGGGGGGTGGCCGGAATACACCAACCACAAATTCGTTTTGTTTTTCAGGCTTTAATAAAGTCCATATATTTAATAATGTGGCCATTTTCATATAGCACACTTTAAACAAATGCGTAAACAACGTACCAGGCATTTCACAACATTAACAAAATTAATACATGCTGAAATGTACTGCTACTCCATTTTTTTAAAAAGACTTCAGCTTAAAACGCTAATAAATAATAAAAATATTCGGCATTTGTCAAGGGCAAAGTAACCTGTAAGTGTCTCTAAGCGCTATAAGTCAGCCAGCAGATTAGCAATCTTTTCCACAAAGTACATGGTACTGGATTAAGCTACCAACAGTAATCGCTGTGAAAGCGGGGGGGATTGCAGTGAATATTGAAGGACAAATACAAGGAGTGTGTCTTAATCTGTTTGCTTGGCCATGTATGGAGGCTGGCTCAAAAACGCAATGTTTTACGTATTTTAATAGACTGCACCGCTGCGGGGTAGTGAAGGCTATCATGCGTGTATTTGCCATTCAAAGTACCTGGGTACAGCTGTATTTCGGGGACAAATACAAGGAGTGTGTCTTGAACTGTTTGCTTAGCCATGTGTGGAGGATGGCTCAAAAAACGCAATGTTTTACGTATTTTAATAGACTGCGCTTCGGGGTACTGGAGGCTATGATGCGTGCGTTTGCCATTCAAAGTACCTGGTTACAACTGTATTTCGGGGACAAATACAAGGAGTGTGTCTTAATCTATTTGCTTAGCCATGTGTGGAGGCTGGCTCAAAAAACGCAATTTTCACGTATGTTATAGACTGCGCCGCTGCAGGGTACTGGAAACTATGATGCGTGCGTTTGCCATTTAAAGTACCTGGGTACAGCTGTATTTCCAGAACAAATACAAGGAGTGTGTCTTAATCGGTTTGCTTAGCCATGTGTGGAGGCTGGCTCAAAAACGCAATGTTTTACGTATATTAATAAACTGCGCCGCTGCGGGGTATTGGAGGCTATGATGCGTGCGTTTGCCATTCAAAGTACCTGTGTACAACTGTATTTCGGGGACAAATACAATGAGTGTGTCTTAATCTGTTTGTTTAGCCATGTGTGGAGGCTGGCTCAAAAACGCAATGTTTAACGTATATTAATACACTGCGCCGCTGCGGATTAGTGGAGCCTATGATGCGTGCGTTTGCCATTCAAAGTACCTGGGTACAGCTGTATTTCAATGCTCATATACAGAACAAATACACTGATATACATCCGAGCAAAGTGCTGTACAAAAGTGCACTTTTTGCAGCTACTCCATCTTTTACAAACGTTACAGCTAAAAGCTGCGAATTGTTTTTGGGATTTTGTTTTAAGGCTAATACCATTACTAGTGCACACGTGTCATAAGCACAGTACATTTGTTAGCCTCTTTGCAGGTGTACCCTTTGTGAAACATTTCACACTAGTCGCGCTACTTTTGAGCGAAATTGTACACTTTAGCTGTATTTAATACATGCTAAAATGTACTGCTACTTCATTTGTAAAAAAATAATTCCACTCAAAACGCTAATGCATAATAAAAATATTCGTCATTTGTAATGCGCAAACTAACCTGTAAGTGTCTCTTAGCGATACAGGTCGGTCGGAACATTCCAAAGCTTTTACCCCCAAAGTACATGGTGCTGTGTTAATCGACCAACAGTGATCGCTGTGAAAGCAGAGAGGATAGCAATGAATATTGAAGGACTAGTGCAAAGAATGTGTCGTGTTTTGTTTCCTTGGACGTGTGTGGGGGCTGGCTGGAAAACGCAATGTTTGACGTATTTTAATATTATGTCTACATTTTTGTGGTCCTATATGTTTCTAGGCTATATCATATTAAGCAATTAACTGTTATTTAGACATTATACTTTAACGCGCTTATAAAATAAGAAAAAACAACATTTGTAAACCAGAAAGTCACTTGAAAGTGTTTCTAAGCGCTACAAATCCACGGAATATTAGCAAAGGTTGTCCTAAGTAACATAATGCAACGTCAATATGCCGCCAGTAATCGCTTTCAAAGTAAAAGTAGTGGCGGAAAGTCTTCAAAGCGCTACAAATCCACGAAATATTAGCAAGTCTTATCCCAAGTAACATAATGCAACGTCAATATGCCGCCAGTAATCGCCTTCAAAGTAAAAGTAGTGGCGGGAAATCTTAAAGCAAAAATGCAAGCAGTGTCCGTTGTTCTGATTACTAGGATATTCGCTGCCTCCAAAATGCAATATTATTATGTACTTGTCTTGCCTAAAATGTGCATGGGGTAGCATGCATTGTAGTTATACCTCTCAAACGCAATTGCCATTAGTGTCTCTTCATATTAAAATTACTCTATAAATATCACTCGGACTCATTGCATTGGCTTGTCCAGCAATGGAGAGAAGAGAAAGGCGTGTTCCATTACAAAAAAACAGCAGCGCACTAAGGACTTTATTCTATCAAGTCTTTTGCCGTTTGCGTTAGCACCTACCTTACTTCCCAAGATCTTCCTTCAGGATAAAAAATGCAGTATAAACATCATCTACAGATTTTAGTTCAAAGCTTTCTCGTCTGCCACAGCCGTTAGTAAAAAAAGTTGAGGGAAAAGCTACGAGCATTTTCGTAATTCCTAGAGCACAGTCAGTTAGTTAGAACTGTCTCAGTAAAGCGTGCATCTAAAAGCAGCATGGCGCCATGAGGCTGGCGCCCGGGCACGTTTGTTACATTAGCATCTCAGCCACTCCCAAGCTAATCGCAAGCATTTAACTATTCACTTGCTGAGGCCCGTTGTTATTGCTGCCTGAGCTTCACTCGCCCTCCCCCTTTTCCGGTCTGGAAATGTTCAAACAGTAACAATTTATCTATTCACTTCCTGAGGCCCGCTGTTATTGCTGCCTCGCCTTGCTTCGCCCTCCCCCTTTCCTCGCCTGGAAGTGTTCATTAAACATGCAAACAGAAATTAAAATAATTACAAAACCGAAAGCTGCAGAACAGAAAGTTAAATGAAATTGAAACAGAACAAAAAAGAACAGCCTTAAAAGCCTCATATGCCTCTTATACACGGCGCCACTTTCTTTATTTGGATTTAACAAATTACTCATTCACTAATATTAACATTCGTCACACTTGATACTACTAAACTCTATCTCACTTTACAATCCCTTGCCTGCAAGTTTTATTTACAGAGGACAGAATAGCAAAGGATCCTGAAAAAAGGATGCAAACAATATGCCTATTTTTGTTCACTTATACGTGCCAGCTAATGCACATTTTAGAGAGAACATGGAAAGGAGGAAGAACAGGCATTTGCTTCCCCTGCATAATAGCATGCATTTTTTTTACTTACACACTACATGTAATGATTAAATAACAATACAGTAACATACATAAAGGCGGCTTGTATTCAAAATCTGTGCTACTTAGACATAAAACGCCTATGTATTGCAAGGCTTTAATGTATTCTCCAAGCTAGTCCCTGCAGGAAAAAAATGCATTAGTAATATAAACACCTATAGCATTTCCCTGCACTCAACTGAGATACCTTTAGCAAAAATTGCTGTATTATCATCAAAAACAGTACCTTGCATGCAGGTTCTACAAATTTGCTTCCAGTCACTAAAGCCAAATAAGTGAAATAAGCTGCTAGCAGTATATCTGACACAAAATGTTGCCTCTCGCCTGTAAGGTCATGCATCCTATTACTAATACTTACATAATGGCTGCATGTGGTGCTAATATAAGCAATTACTGCTAATATTACATAATAACTGCATATGGTACTATACTGGAAGCAATTACTGCTAATCTAGCCTACAAGTTATCCCAAGCGTTATCATTTTTAGGGACAGCCTTCAGATTGAATACCTTATTATGATGCATATGTCTCATCTGTCTATTCTTAAGTCTGTAACCTTAAATACCTTAATAAATAATTTTTTAAGGAATACTATCTAATGAAATGCATGCAATTTGTAAATAACAACATTCTCCATATACAAACAAAAAATAACACTTTGCATTACACACTACCACTCTTAACTACACACTACAACTCTGCACTACACACTACCACTATGTACTCTGCACTGCACACTGCACACTAATAGTGTATACTACCCACTATCTTTATGACATGTGCACTACCAATCTGCATTACACACTACCACTATGCACGATGCCCTACCACTCTACACTACGTAGTATAATATTGCATTGTGCATTACACACTACCACTCTACACTCTACAGTATGCAGTACACTTTGCATTACACATTACCACTCTGCACTACACACTACCACTACGCACTAACTTTGCACTACATACTATTACTTTACACTCTACAGTACACATTAACACTTTGCACTTTACAATGCCAGTTTGCATTACATAGTACCACTATGTACTACACACTACCACTCTGCACTACACACTGCCATACTACACTCTACATTATGCACTACCACTATATATTACATACTACAACTCTACGCATTACCCCTCTACACTACACACTACAACTCTGAACTCGGCACTACGCACTAATACTCTGCACTATGCATTACCACTGTGTACTACACATTACCACTCTACACTCTCCATTACATACTACCACTCTGCACTCTGCACTACTACTTTGCACTACACACTACCACTCTATACTATGCATTACCACTCTGCACTATCACTCTACACTACACACTACCACTCTGCATTACATACTACCATTATATACTACACAATATAACTATTCATTCTACACTACGCATTACCCCTATGCACTCTTCAATACCACTCTCCATTACGCAATACCACTCTGCATTATGCATTACCATTCTGCATTACGCATTACCATTCTGCATTACACACTAGCACTCTGCACTACATACTAAAACTCTGCACTGTGTAGTAATCACTACCACTCTGCACTACACACTATCACTCTGCATTGCCCTCTACCACACTGAAGTATACACTACACACTACCACTCTGCATTCTGCATAGCACACTACCATTCTATACTATGCATTATCACTCTGCACTACACACTGCCACTCTGCACTCTACACTGCACACTACTACTCTACACTACGCACTACTGCTCTGCATTATGCATTACTACTCTAAACTACACACTACTACTCAGCACTCTGCACTATGCAATACCACTTTACACTACACACTAATATACTGCATTATGCATAACACACTACCGCTCTGCACTCTACACTATGCACTACCACTCTGCATTACACACTGACACTCTGCATTCCATAATAACATTCTGCATTACACGCAACCACGCTGCACTCTACACTACGCAGTACCATCCTGCACTACGCACTAACACTCTGCAGTACGCATTACCACTCTCAACTCTACACTACACACTACTATTCTGCAGTCTGCAATGCACACTACCATTCTACTCTACGCACTACCAGTCTACACTACACACTACCACTCTGCACTGCGCATTACCACTCTACACTACGCACTACGGCTCTGCATTATGCATTACCACTCTGAACTACATACTACTATTCTGCACTCTGCACTATGGAATAACAGTCTGCATTACGCACTTTTATACTGCATTATGCATTACACACTAACACTATGCACTCTACACTATTCATTACCACTCTACATTACATACTATCGCTCTGCAAAACACACTACCACTGTACACTATGCATTACCACTTTGCACTACACACAAACACTCTACACTACATACAACTCTCTAAGCTCTGCACTACCAACCTGCACCAGAAGTACCACTCAGCACTATGCATTGCCATTGTGCACTACGCACTACCAGCCTGCACTACGCATTACCACTATGCATTACACACTACAACTCTACATTGTACACCATTACTAAACACTACATACTAATACTCTGAACTATGCAGTACCACTCGCACTACCACTCTGCACTTTGCACTACGCATACTATTCTGCAATATGCACTACCATTCTGCACTACACACTAACACTCTACACTCTACACTACACATTACCACTCTGCAGTATGCACTACCACTCCCCACTACGCAATACTATTCTGTACTACATACTATTACTCTGCATTCTGCAATATCACTTTACATTATACACTACCACTTTGCATTATGCAAAACCACTCTGCACAACGAACTACAACTCTACAGTTTGCACTACACACTACCACTCTGCACTCTCCACTACCTCTCTGCATTATGCATTACCACTCTGCATTACGCACTACCACTCTGCACTATGCACTACCACTCTGCATTCTGCACTATGTACTACAAACCACCAGACTGTACCAAGCCTTAAAAACTTCATCTGCAAATTGTCATATTTTATTTATTTAATTTATGTACTTAATTATTTCAACTTTTTGTATAATGCATACTTTACGTAAAGGCATCAAAACGCATAAATAGTAAAAATTGCGTCAATTACTTTGTAAAGTAGAAATAAATTGGCATGAATAACATTATTGCACTATATTATTATGCTTAATAATACAGTATTATTTAAAAAATACACACAATATTATCTACAAATAATTTTTTGTTATTCCTTTACAGCATTTATTACATGACTACACTGCACTGTTTATTGTAGCAATCAGCAAAAGAGAACAGTTACTAAAGAAACTCCAGCAACCAGAAAACGTAAGTATATTTATACGTTATAATGTTTGCCTCTCAACAAATTATTGTTATCATATTGTACACATTAACTGCATTAGCATGTTAATCCAATTATAATGCAAATCTGCCTCATCACTATACAAAAACGCTTTTTTCCTTGCATTACCTGTTTTCTACTCTGCACTACAACTCTACACAACCACTTTGCATTACACACTCTCACTTTCCATTATGCATTACCACTCTGCATTACAAACTACGCACTACCACTCTGCATTACACACTACCACTCTACATTACACACTACCACTCTGCACTACACACTACCATTCTGCACTCTGCACTGTGCACTACACACTACCACTCTGCCTACTAACTACCACTCTGCATTACACACTACTATTCAGCACTCTATGCTATGCACTAACACTCTATACTCTGCACTACCACTCTACAATACCACTCTGTACTACATACTACTACTCTGCACTACAAACTACCATTCTGCACTCTGCACTGCATACTACCACTCTACAGTACGTACTACCACTTTGTATTATGCATTACCACTCGGCACTACAGACTACAACTCTCACTCTGCACTGCACACTACCACTCTACACTACACACTCCCCCTCTGCATTATGCATTACCATTCTGCACTACACAATACTACTCTGCCCTCTGCTCTATGCAATAACACTCTGCACTACACACTACCATACTGCCCTGTGCATTACACACTACCACTCTGCATTCTACATTACTCACTACTACTCTACATTACACACAACCACGCTACACTACATACTATCATTGTGCACTACGCACTACCACTCTGCATTCTACACTACTACTCTGCATTACACACTTCCACTCTCCATTATGCACTACCACTTTGCATTACACACTATACAATACACACTATCACTATGCACTCTGCACTATCACTCTGCAATACACACTACCATTCTGTACTACGTACTACCAGTCTGCACTTTGCAGTACCATTCTGCATTACACATTACCAATTTGCAGTATGCACTACAACAATGCTTTATGCATTACAATTCAGCACTCTGCACTGCACACTACCACTCTCCATTATCACTCTGCAATACGCATTACCACTCTGCATTACGCACTAACACTCTGTACTACACACTAATACTCTGCACTCTACACTATGCACTAGGCACTACCACTCTGCATTACACACTACCACCATGCACTACACACTATCACTGTGAACTACAAAGTACCACTCTGCACTACACACTACCACTCTGCATTCTACACTACACACTACTACTCTGCACTTTGCATTACCAATGTGCACTACACACTAACACTCTGCATTACACAATACTATACTGCACTCTACACTACCACTCTACATTACGCACAATTATTCTGTACTACACAATTCACTTAGCATTACACACTACCACTCTGCATTACATACTACAACTCTGCACTACACACTACCACTCTCTACTCTGCATTACCACTTTGCACTCTGCACTACCACTCTGCACTACACACTACCATTCTCCATTACACACTACCATTCTGCATTACATAACACGCACTACCACTCTGCATTACACACTACCACTCTGCATTACACACTACCACTCTGCATTACACACTACCATACTGCACTACACACTACCACTCCGCACTTTGCACTGTACACTACACACTACCATTCTGCACTATGTATTATTACTCTGTATTACACACTACCACTCTGCATTACACACTCGCATTATATACTCGACACTACGCACTACAACTCTGTACTCTGCACTACAACTCTACACTACCACTCTGCACTACACACTCCCACTCTCCATTACACACTACTACTCTGCATTACACACTACGTACTACCACTCTGCAGTACGCATTACCATTCTGCATTACACACTACCACTCTGCACTAAGCACTGTACACTACACAGTACCATTCTACACTAAGCACTACCACTCTGTACTCTGCACTAACACTCTGCAGTATTATTCTGCACTACAGACTACCACTGTAAACTACGCAGTACCACTCTGCATTACACACTACCACTCTGCATTCTACACTACACACTACTACACTGCACTATACACTACCAATCTGCATTACAAACTACCACTCTGCACTACACATTACCACTCTGCATTACACAATACTATACTGAACTCTGCACTACCATTCTGCATTACACACTATGCAATACCACTCTACATTACGCACAACCACTCTGCACTACACACTATCACTCTGCACTCTACACTACTTACTACCACTCTGCACTACGCATTACCACTTTGCACTACACACTACTACTCTGCGGTACACACTACTATTCTGTACTACGTACTACCACACTACATTACACACTACCACTATACACTACACACTATCACTCTACACTCTGCACTGTGCACTACACACTACCACTCTGCACTTAAATACCACTCTGCATTACACACCACTATTCAACACTCTATACTACGCAGTACCACTCTATACGCTACACTACCATTCTACAATACCACTCTGCACTACATACTACTACTCTGCACTACAAACTACCATTCTGCACTCTGCACTGCATACTACCACTCTACAGTACACACTACCACTCTGTATTATGCATTACCACTCAGCACTACAGACTACAACTCTCACTCTGCGCTGCACACTACCATTCTCTACACTACCACTCTGCACTACACACTCCCACTCTCCATTACACACTACTACTCTGCATTACACACTACGTACTACCACTCTGCAGTACGCATTACCATTCTGCATTACACACTACCACTCTGCACTCTGCACTGTACACTACACAGTACCATTCTACACTAAGCACTACCACTCTGTACTCTGCACTAACACTCTGCAGTATTATTCTGCACTACAGACTACCACTGTAAACTATGCAGTACCACTCTGCATTACACACTACCACTCTGCATTCTACACTACACACTACTACACTGCACTATACACTACCAATCTGCATTACAAACTACCACTCTGCACTACACATTACCACTCTGCATTACACAATACTATACTGAACTCTGCACTACCATTCTGCATTACACACTATGCAATACCACTCTACATTACGCACAACCACTCTGCACTACACACTATCACTCTGCACTCTACACTACTTACTACCACTCTGCACTACGCATTACCACTTTGCACTACACACTACTACTCTGCAGTACACACTACTATTCTGTACTACGTACTACCACACTACATTACACACTACCACTATACACTACACACTATCACTCTACACTCTGCACTGTGCACTACACACTACCACTCTGCACTTAAATACCACTCTGCATTACACACTACTATTCAACACTCTATACTACGCAGTACCACTCTATACGCTACACTACCATTCTACAATACCACTCTGCACTACATACTACTACTCTGCACTACAAACTACCATTCTGCACTCTGCACTGCATACTACCACTCTACAGTACACACTACCACTCTGTATTATGCATTACCACTCAGCACTACAGACTACAACTCTCACTCTGCGCTGCACACTACCATTCTACACTACACAGTTCCACTCTGCATTATGCATTACCACTCTGCACTACACAATATTACTCTGCCCTCTGCACTATGCAATAACACTCTGCACTACACACTACCATACTGCACTATGCATTACACACTACCACTCTGCATTCTACATTACTCACTACTACTCTGCATTACACACTACCACTCTGCACTACATACTATCATTGTGCACAACACACTACCACTCAGCATTCTGCACTACCACTCTGCATTCTGCACTACCACTCTGCATTACACACTTCCACTCTCTATTATGCACTACCACTTTGCATTACACACTATGCAATACACACTATTACTATGCACTCTGCACTATCACTCTGCAATACACACTTCCATCTGTAGTACATACTAGCAGTCTGCACTTTGCAGTACTATTCTGCATTACACATTACCAATCTGCAGTACACAGTACAACAATGCATTACGTATTACAATTCTGCATTCTGCACTGCACACTGCCAGTCTCTATTATCACTCTGCAATACACATTACTATTCTGCATTACGCACTAACACTCTACACTACACACTACTACTCTGCACTCTGCACTACACACTATCACTCTGCATTACACACTACCACAGTGCACTACACACTACCACTGTGCACTACAAAGCACCACTCTGCACTACACACTACAACTCTGCATTCTACACTACACACTACTACTCTGCACTCTGCACTACCAATGTGCACTACACACTACCACTCTGCATTACACAATACTATCCTGCATTCTGCACTACCACTCTACACTACGCACAATTATTCTGTACTACACACTACCACTTTGCATTACACACTACTACTCTGCATTATACAGTACAACTTTGCATTACGCACTACCACTCTCTACTCTGCACTACCACTCTGCACTCTGCATTACCACTTTGCACTACTACTAACTACATGACTCACTATTACTCTACATTACACACTAGCACTCTGCACTACATACTATCATTGTGCACAACGCACTACCACTCTGCATTCTGCATTACCACTTTGCATTACACACTTCCACTTTCCATTATGCACTACCACTTTGCATTACACACTATGCAATACACACTATCACTATGCACTCTGCACTATCACTCTGCAATACATACTACCATTCTGTACTACATACTACCAGTCTGCACTTTGCAGTACTATTCTGCATTACACATTACCAATCTGCAGTACACACTACAACAACACATTACGCATTACAATTCTGCATTCTGCACTGCACACTACCAATCTCTATTACCACTCTGCAATACGCATTACCACTCTGCATTACACACTAACACTCTACACAACACACACTACCACTCTGCACTCTGCACTGTACACTACGCACTACCACTCTGCATTACACACTACCACAGTGCACAACACACTACTACTGTGCACTACAAAGTACCACTCTGCACCGCACACTACAACTCTGCATTCTGCATTACACACTACTACTCTGCACTCTGCACTACCAATGTGCATTACACACAACTAATCTGCATTACACAATACTATTCTGCACTCTGCACTACCACTCTACACTACGCACAATTATTCTGTACTACACACTACCACTCTGCATTACACACTACCACTCTGCATTACACAGTACAACTCTGCAGTACGCACTACCACTCTCTACTCTGCACTACCACTCTGCACTCTGCATTACCACTCTACACTACACACTACCATTCTCCATTACACACTACCATTCTGCATTACATAACACACACTACCACTCTGCATTACACACTACCACTCTGCATTACACACTACCACTCTGCAATACACACTACCACTACGCACTTTGCACTGTGCACTACACACTACCATTCTGCATTACGCACTACTACTCTGCAGTACACACTTTCACTCTGCATTACACACTATCATACTGCACTAGGCACTATGCAATACGTACTACCACTCGGCAGTACACACTGGCACTCTGCACTGCACACTACTACTCTGAACTCTACACAACCACTCTGCACTCTGCACTGCACACTACCATTCTACACTACGCACTACCACTCTGCACTATACACTACCACTCTGCACTGCACACTATTACCCAGCATTACACACTACCACTCTGCACTACACACTACCACTGTTCACTATGCACTATCACTCTGCAATACACATTTTACACTACGCACTACCACTCTGCACTATACAATACCACTCTGAACTCTACACTACCACTATTCACTCTGCACTGTGCACTACCACTCTACACTACGCATAATAAGTGTGCACTACACACTACAAGTCTACACTACATACTACCACTTTACACTCTGCAGTACAAACTATTACTCTGCACTCTGCACTACCACTCTACACTACGCATTACCATTCTACACTAAGCACTATCACTCTACATAACACATTACCACTCTGCACTCAACACTGCACACCACTACCCTACCATTCTGAACTACACCTTACCACTCTGTACTACACATTATCACTCTACACTATGCATTATCACTCTGCACTATGCATTAGCATTCTATACTACACACTATCACTGTACACTCTGCACTGCACAGTACCACTAAACACTACACACTACCATTCTTCAATCTGCACTAACACTCTGCATTCTGCACTATACACTACCACTCTGCACTACACACTACCATTCTGCACTACACACTACCACTCTGCATTCTACACTCTGCACTCTACACTAGGCAATACTATTCTGCAATACACACTACCATTCTGCACTACACACTTCCAGTCTCCATTACACACTACTACTCTGCATAACACACTACACATTACCACTTTGCAGAACGCATTACCACTCTGCATTACACATTAGCACTTTGCATTCTGCACTGTGCACTACACACTACCATTCTGCATTACGCACTACCAGTCTGCACTACACACTACCACTCTGCATTACATACTAACATACTGCATTATGCATTACATACTACCACTGCGCTACGCACTGGCACTCTGCACTACACACTACCACTCTAAACTCTACACTACCACTCTGCACTCTGCACTGCACACTATCATTCTACACTACGCACTACCACTCTGCACTCTGCACTATGCACTACCACTCTGCATGACACTACCACTCTACATTACACACTACCACTCTGCACTACACACAACCACTGTTCACTGTACTATCACTCTGCACTACACATTCTACACTACGCACTACCACTCTGCACTACACAATAACACGCTGTACTCTGCACTGCACACTACCATTCCACACTACGCACAACAAGTCTGCACTACACACTACAAGCCTACACTACACACTACCACTCTACACTCTGCAGTACATACTACTACTCTGCACTCTGCATTCTCACTCTACACTACGCATTACCATTCAACACTAAGCACTATCACTCTGCATAACACATTACCACTATGCACTCAACACTGCATACCACTACCCTACCATTCTGCATTACACCCTACCACTCTGTACTACACATTACCACTCTACTTATGCATTATCACTCTCATTATGCATTACCATTCTATACTACACACTACTACTGTACACTCTGCACTTCACAATACCACTAAACACTACACAGTACCATACTGCACTCTGCACTACCACTCTGCACTTTGCACTACCACTGTGCACTACACACTTCCATTCTGCACAACACACTACCACTCTGCAATCTCTACTCTACATTACCACTATGCACTCTGCACTACCATTCTGCACTACACACTACCACTGTGCACTACACAGTACCACTCTGCACTACACACTAATACTCTATACTACACACTACCACTCTGCACTACACACTACCACTCTACACTACATACTACCACTCTGTACTATGCATTACCACTCTACACTACACACTACCACTCTGCACTCTACAATACGCAGTATCACTAAACATTACACACTACCATTCTGCACTCTGCACTACCACTCTGCACTATACATTACCACTCTGCATTACATACTACCACTCTGCACTCTACACTACCACTTTCCACTACACACTACCATTCTACAATACACACTACCACTGTGCACAATGCACTACAACTCTGCCTTTGCACTACACATTACCACACTGCACTCTTCACTAAGATTTTTCATTACGCATTACCACTCTGCATTACACAATATTATTCAGCACTACACAGTACCACTCTGCATTATGCACTGAGCACTACACACTACAACTTTGCATTACATACTACCACTCTGCAGTACATACTACCACTCTACATTTCACACTATTTTTCTACACTCTGAACTACACACTATTACTCTGTACTCTGCACTACCACTTTGCACTCAGCACTACCACTCTGCATTACATACTCCCACTCTCCATTATGCTACACTCTGCAAAACCACTCTGCATTACACACTCCCACTCTCCATTATGCAGTACCACTATACATTACACACTATGCAATACCACTCTGGACGACGCACAGCCACTTTGCACTACACACTATCACTCTGCACTCTACACTACTTACTACAATTGTGCACTACGCACTACCACTCTGCACTACACACTACCACTCTGCACTACAGACTACCACTTTGCAGTTTTCACTGTGCACTACCACTCTGCATTACACACTACCACTCTGCACTGCACACTACCACTTAAAACTCTACACTACACACTACCAGTCTGCAATCTCCACTGAGCACTACCATCCTATGCTACACACTAACTGTCTGCACTACACACTACCACCCTGCACTTTGCACTGTGCACTACTACTATACACTACGCACTACCACTCTACATTATGCATTACCACTCTGCACTACACACTACAACTCTGCACTTTGCACTACACACTACTACTCTGTACTCTGCATTACCAATCTACATTATGCATTACCACTCACCACTATGCACTACCACTGTGCATTACATACTACCACTCTGCACTACACACTATCACTCTGCACTCTGCACTAAACACTACTATTCTACAGTACGCAATAACAGTCTGCACTACACACTACCACTTCACACTCTACATTGCACACTACAACTATGCACTACACACTACTGCTCTGCATTATGCATTACTACTATGCACTACACACTACGAGTCGGCACTCTGCACTATGCACTACCAAATTCATAAACAAATTGTTAGAAATAATATTTTCTTTAATTCCTGCTTTATGTCATTAATGTAAGTAAGTCTATTACTATTTGTAGAAAAATGTGTTTCATGCAAAAACATAAAAAAAATAGTTCTATTAAATGTTATTAATTAAATATGCCTCAAATGTCCCATAGCAATAAGGTCCAGAAATTTCTGTCAGGTAATAAGAGGGCCAAACATCTAAAAAATTAAAATAAAGAACATCAACATACAAAAGTTTAAATACCTCTATTATATCGAAACTAACTGCAGAGAAAGTAAATGGACAGTCACAAAAATGCACAATAAATGCTAAGTAACAGTAAATGCAAAGTAAATGCACAGACAGTCACTGCAAAATGAATGTAAACTAAATGAGAGTATGTTCAAAGTAAGTTATTATAACTGTAATTTCATTATGCAATGACTAACCTATTTCATAATAAATGCATTACAAAAAATATGTGCATTTTGCAATAATTAAGGTATACTTAAATATATAATTAGTAATTATTTACAATAATGTATATTTCCAGGTATTTTAGTTAGTATTACAAAGGATTGTTATACTATACTTTTCTATATAAATGTTGTATTGTGTGCGATTGTATAACAATACATGTATAAATAATATATAACATAAAACATTTATCAAATATTACTTTTGTATATCAATAAGGTAAAGAACTTTTCATTAAACACAAAATTGTTTAAAAGTCTATCTATAACTGTGTACTTAAAGTGTATTATTCATACAAATTTGTACATAAACAATACATTTAGTAAAACTACAAATATAATTAAATATTAAAATTTAAATAGTCTTTTGTAAACATTTAAAATGCATAATATTATACAAGCTCAATACCATCAAGGCCATGAAAAGTTTTCAATACATTCAAGAGGCAAACAATGCCTTCCAAATAGTGTTTTTGCTATTATTCACAACCAAAATAAAATAGCAAATATATGGGATGCAGAAGATTTACATTATATAATGGACCTTGGAAATGCATTATATTTAGAAATGCATTCTATCAATAAACAAGATTATATGCATCCTGATGATCTGCCAAAATATATTACACATGGTAACAATGTTTATTCAATTAAATGTGGAAAAGCTTATTATGGTAATATATTAACACGGTTTGATTTAATATATCCAGACATACAAGAAGCATTAAATTTATCAATAACAGCTTCTGGAGTCTTACTTTGTATGGATGTTTATGTTATATCTATCTTTAAAAATGAAGATAACTATTTTATATTTGATTCACATAGTCGAGATAACACTGGAATGCCACATCATAATGGCACATGTGTAATACTGAAAAAAAAAACATTTCAAGAAGTAATAAATTATATTAAAAATTTAGCAAATAGCATAAAAGCATTTAATGCACTAGATGTACAATTTGAATTAACGCCAATAAATATACAAAAAATACAAAAACCTTCATTCGAAAAAGCTTTAAAAATAGAGCACAAAAAATTACAGAAAACAAATTTTTTTGTACTAACAAATACCAATGTTGACATGAGTATTGAAGCATCAACATCGAAATTACAAGAACAAGAGACTCACAATAGTACACATGCAAAAATAGCAAATTCATCCTTAAATACATTATCTGAAACTACTACTTTTAAAAAAACACCTAAAAAAAGACATAACACAAAAAACAAACATTGTAAGCCTTGTAAAAAACAGAGAATTACAACAATAGATACTCAGCACATAGTACTCACTAAAGATTTGCAAAACAAAAAAACAGATAAAAAAGATTTACACAAAAAAAATAGTAAACAAATGTTAATTGTAGAAGAAAGATTGTTACCAAATAGTGCAACAACTATTAGCAATTGCAACAAAGAAAATGTTACTGAAGAAATTCCTACAAAAACTGAAATAGACAAATCCTTTAACAATACATTACATATTGATAAGCAGATGTTTCTCAACAATGATAATACAAATAGTAGCAAATTAATAACAGTACATGATAGCATTTTAAATACAGAATTTCAAGAAAACGAAATAAATAGCATATATATTTGCAATCTTGTATTTTTTATTTTGTACAATAAATTTACATTTATAAAAGAATGGACTACACAAGACATACATAATATAATGCAACTTGGAAAACAAATGTATATAGACATGCTAACTTTTTATTCTACACGAAATATAAACATTAAAGATATACCTAATTACATTAAATACAATAATACAACATATTCAATTCAAGTTAAAAAACAACACATACATAAAATATTACAAAATAATAGTTTAGAAGAAAGCATAACATTAGTTTTCAATAATATATTAACTATACATGCCTCTGTCATAATATACTTAAATACAATACTAATTGTTATTGCTAAAACTGATAACAACTATTTAATTTATTATTCATATACAACTTCACATAATGAGGAACAACACAATTGTACAACAATACTTTTACATACTAAAACAAAAACACATTTTATGCAACATATAACACTGCTTTCAAATACAATTTTAGCACGTGATAATAAATCAATAGTAATATCCATTATACCTATTACTATAACTGCAATTCTTACAACTTCATTTGAAAAAGCTCAAAGAAAAAGAAGTGCACACACCCAGAAAAATGTACTTACACGTATGCTTATACATTATAGTACAATATTAAACTCTCAAACTATACCTGTTATATCTTCAAAAATTGATCTAAATGTTAGTAGCAGCAAAAATAATACTAATGGGCAGCAAACAAATAATTTAGAAAATACCATGCTGCCTAATATCTATAATAAAGACTCTGAAATACAAGAACATACTGCAAGTGAACAAAATAGTAACATTACTACCATTAAAAATGTTACAATACATGCAACACAAAATATTAATAGTAATCAATTACAAATGATGTCTATTATAGATAACTTCATAAATGAAATACAATATGGACCTGAATATCTATGCACTATTTGTAACCAAATGTGGCATAAACAAACGGTTAGAAATATTTGCAATATTAGCCACAACAAAACTTTCATATTATGTAACATTAGTAACCAGCAAACAAATTATATATGTAATACATGTAATACGTACATTATTAAAAATAAAATACCACCATGTTCAGTTTATAATGGCATGAGTTTTCCTGAAATACCACCAGAATTATATTTGTATGAATTGGAAGAAAGATTAATATCTCCAAGAATACCTTTTTTGCAAATTAAAACCTTGCCACGTGGATTTCAAAAATCATTAACAGGTGCTGTTGTTAATGTTCCAGCTGATGTGATGACAACTGTTACAATATTACCAAGACAGTTAAGTGATACTATGACAATACCAATTAAATTAAAAAGAAAATTACGCTATAAATCATACACACATTATGAAAATGTAAGACCGAATATAGTTAAAAAAGCAGCTTCATATTTAGCATACAATAGTGATTTGTTTAAAGAATATGGAATAACAATAAATGCAAATTGGGAATATACTCCAAATGAATCAAGTACTATTACAAATACTTCTGATGATAATAATAGTTCAAGTAGTACAGATGACATACCTGTGGGCAATTTAGATACATTATTGAGCAATGAAACAATTACAGATGATAACATAAATGTATTAAATTTAGCACCAGCTGAACATAATAAACCACGTGGATTATATGAAGATAAAGATTCGGAATATTTAGCATTTCCCACAATATTTTGCGGCAAACGTAGAACAGCTAATGAGAATAGACATGTACCAGTACATTATAGTACAATATGTAAAGTTGAGTTAAGAAGTTATGACAAAAGAGTAGCTAATAATGTTACAAATCTTTTTTTCAAACTGAGAAAATTGCAAATTAAACAATTGCAAGATAAAATATTTATATCACTTAGAAAACATTTTACTGATGGTAAAATTATTACAGTAAAAGACATAAAAGAAAATTTACAAACTATATTGCAATATAATGAAGGATATAAAATATTAAAAACGCTAAGAAGTTCTCCTCCTTACTGGGAAAACTGCAAAAGAGATTTATTTGCAATGATAAGACAATTAGGAATTCCTACTTTTTTTTTTACTTTGTCTGCAGCAGAAACAAAATGGTATCACTTAATTAATATACTTTTACGTATAAAAAAACAAAAAGAATGCACCAAAGAAGAATTCAAAAGTATGTCTTGGGAAACTAAATGTAGTTTAATTCAGCAAGATCCAATAACATGTGCACGCCACTTTGATTATCAAGTAAAAAAAATATTTAACTGTATTTTATTGCACAAAACTAATCCAATAGGTAAAATTACAGATTATTTCTACAGAGTAGAATTTCAACAAAGAGGATCACCACATATTCATGCATTGCTTTGGGTAAATAATGCACCACAGTATGGCATAGACAAAGATGACAAAGTTATTACTTTTATTGACAAACACATAACTGTCACAAATCAGAAGACATATCTTTAGAAAATTTACTTCCATTGCAAAAACATGGACATACTAAAAACTGTCGTATAAAACATAAAAAAACATGCAAATATCAATACCCAAAGTATCCTATGCCATGTACTACAATATTAAAGCCATTAGAATTAGACAAAAAAGATACTATTGCAAAGCAACACATAGATATTATTCATTCAACAATGTCGACAGAAAGTTTTGCAAGTTACACATATGAAGAGTTTCTACAAAAAATGGAATTAACAGAAGAACAATATCTAAAATGCATACGCTTACACATAAACAAAACAACTATATTTTTAGAAAGAACACAAGCGGAATCTTTTATTAATAACTACAATAAAATAATATTGCAAGCATGGCAAGCTAACATAGATATACAATATGTGTTAGATGCATATGCTTGTGCTGTATATATTGTATCATATATGAGTAAATCTCAGAGAGGACTAAGCAAAATAATTGCACAAGCAACAAAAGAAGTTTCTCATAATGTAAACATTAAAGAACAATTAAAACATATTGGTAATAAATTTTTGAATTGCACTGAAATTAGTGCACAAGAAGCTGTTTATCTTATACTACAGTTGCCATTAAGAAAAAGCTCTAGATCATTTCTATTTATCAATACAAGTTCACCAGACAAACGAACATACTTAATGAAAGACATGAATACAATTAATAAAATGCCTGAAACATCAACAAAAGTACAATATGACAATATAATTAAAAAGTATAGCAAGCGCCCAATAACATTGGAAAAATGTACATTAGCTGATTATGCATCCAAATATAATATAGCAACAAAAAGTAACATAAAAAACGAACAAAACATTTATGATAATTTACTATTAGAAACAAACTTTTATAGTTCAGATGATGAAGAACTTATTATAGATGATTCACTTAGCAGTAAAACAAGTAAAATATATACTTGCCGTAAAAAAGACAAAATAATACGCTATCGCAAATTTAATAAAATTAATGACCCTGAAAACTATTACAGAGAATTGTTAATGCTTTACTACCCTTGGAGAATAGAAAGCAATACATTTTCTGACAGAAACACATACTATGAAAGGTACCTACAAGTACAAATTGAAGTTGATAACAACTATTCCTTATATAACAAGCAACATATAATGTCTAGTGATGAAAAAGCAAATGATGATGACAATATGATACCATCACCAGCATCACCTACAGCACAAACATCAATAAATGACAAAGAAATACATGCACAAGATTTTCAACAAGATGCAAACTATGACTTGGCACTAGATTTAGGAGTTAGAAGTATAGCAGAAGAAGATTTACTAATAAATAATTTATTACCACAAGAAGAATACAATAATATCATGCAAAATTTAACATCAGAGCAACTAGATTTTGTATATCACCATTTAAAATGGATCAAAACACAAACAACAAATTTCTTTACTTTTTGTACTGGTGGTGCAGGAGTAGGTAAAAGTTTTCTTATAACAGCACTTTATCAAACATTACTAAGATACTTCAATACTAAAGCAGGAGAAAATCCAGACAATATTCATATTTTACTTACAGCACCAACAGGACAAGCAGCACATAATATTAGTGGACAAACATTACATAGCACATTTAAAATTCCAATATCTCAAACTTTGACATATAAACAATTAACACATGAAAACAGAGGCGCACTACAAAGTAAGCTAATGCATTTAAAAGTATTAGTAATAGATGAAATTTCAATGGTAGGTACAAATATGCTGACTTTTATACACAATAGAATGCAAGAAATAAAAGCATCAAACCAGCCTTTTGGCGGAATATCTATATTAGCTATTGGAGACTTTTACCAATTAAAACCAGTCTTTGATTCATATATATTTGAAAACTCTAAACATATGTATGCACCATTAAGTACAAACTTATGGCAAACACATTTTAAATTGTATGAACTGACTAAAATAATGCGGCAAATAAATGATTTACCATTTGCACAAATGCTTAATAGACTGAGAATAGGTAAACATACAAATGATGATATACAAACATTGAAAGCTCGCGAAATAGAACCTGAATCAAATATAATACAATCAATACCATATATAATGGGTACAAATACAGAAGTTGATGAAGTTAATGATAATGTTTTACAACAACATATAAAACACTATCCTATGTACACAACAATAGCAATAGATACAGTAGCAGGAGACCTAAGTGCTAAAGCAAAAGAAGCAATAATAGAAAGATTACCTACAAATGCAACACAAACAATGAACTTGTCAAAAATATTACATATTGCCATTAAATTGCGCTATGATCTAACTTCAAATATAAATGTTAATGATGGTTTAACTAATGGTGCAACAGGCATAGTTGAATATGTAGATACTACAAATGATATCCCAATTATTATTTGGATACTTTTTGACAATCGCAAAATAGGTACACAAACAAGACACCAAAACAAACATCTGTATCATACAAATATATCTACTGCTTGGACACCAATATTACCAATTTCTCGACAATTTCAATATAGCAAAAAGTGTATAAGTATTATTCGAAAACAATTCCCAATACGACAGTCATCTGCACGCACTATACATAGAACTCAAGGACAAACAATAGAACCATTATACATACATTTCAATAATATCAAAACACATCACTTACATTATGTAGCAATTAGCAGAGCAAAATCATTACAAAACATATATATAAAAAATTTCAATGAAAATAAAATAGCAACACACTTTAAAGTACATGAAGAAATGCTACGTTTAAAAACATATATGTCATTAGAAATATCTGTAACACACATAGCACAATATGACAAAGATTTCACAATTATAACACATAACATAAGATCATTACAAAAACATTTTAAGTCAATGAAAGCTGATATTAACATATTAAGTGCTGACATATTATGCTTAACTGAAATTAATGTAACACACCAAACATCTACCAATGCATATTCTATTGAACATTATAATTGTATAATATTTGACAAATTTTCAAATACACAAACAAAACATGGAATTGCAATATATTACAAAAAACAACATAAAATACATCCAATATTTACAACAGAACAACAAGTTGACATTTTGCAAATAACACAAACAATCAACAACACAGATTACTTAATAGTATTTATATACAAACAACCCAAAATACCAATACAAACCTTTTTAGCAACATTCACAACTATATTAAATGCATATCCACATCATAAATATATAATAATGGGTGATTTTAACATTGATTTACTAAAAAAAACACACGATACTAAAGTACTTTTAACTTACATGCAAACACAATTTAATTGCGAACAAAAAATAACAACAGCTACAACAGACTACAACTCTTTGTTAGACCACATTTTTACAAATGCATACTTTGTAAATTGCGGCACATTAGAATCATATTATAGTGATCATAAACCAATATGGATAGCTATTTAAATACATGCATTTACTTACTGTCTGTATAAATTGTTTTCTTTACAGTATTATATATGTTTCTAAAATACTGCATTATATTTTACAGATGATTTCAATTGAAGAACTCAAGAACAACAAAGATGTTAATGGCAAGCCATATCAAAAAGGAATACGTGTCAACATTATAAAATGTTCATCAAAAACCTACTATAGAAATGCAAAAAATGAAAATAAAGTATTATACCATATGTCATTAGCAGATGAAACTGGTTGTATTAAAGCAACATGTTACAACGAAGAATACTATCATCAAACAAGAGAACAAAATGGACTGATTATTCGCAATTACATTTTCAAGGATAATATACTATTATTGACCAAAAAAACAAAGATTGCAAGAATGCCACCACTTTCTATTTCTCCAACTCTTATCCAGGAGGCGGAATATATTCTACAGCCAAAGGCACCACCAGTGTCTCCAATAAAGGATGCACGCGAAGCTCCTGTAAAGACACTACTAAGTGTATCAGGAACAGTAACAGAGGTAAGATGCTCACATTGTTTTGTTACTACTATGACGTTTGTCATTTTGTATCCTTTCCAAAAACACAAAAAAGTTTATGACAACTGAAGAACTAAAGTTAAGTGTTTATTATGCAAATGTACTTTACCTTGAATCTAAGTATACAAACCTATAAATAACTTGCATTGTGAAGCTGCTCTTCTGTATGAAATGTTTCTTTAATATTCACTATACCTATTATAACTATTTTTACCAAACAATTTCAAAACAAATTACACAAATAACAAGCAACAATTTACTACGAATTATAAGGTAAGTAAAGCGCTTTACCTAATTTATGACATTTGTCATTTTGTATGCTTTCCAAAACCACAAAAAAGGTACTTGCAACTGAATAACTAATGTTAAGTGTTTATTATGCAAATGTACTTTACCATAATTATAATTATACATACGTATAAATAACTTGCATTGTAGAGCTTCTCTTCTGTATGAAATGATTCTCTAATATTCACTATGCCTTTTAGAACTATTTTGGCCAAACAATTTACAAACAAATTCTAAATAACAAGCAACAATTTACTACCAATTATAAGGTAAGTAAAGCACTTTACCTAATGCATCGATAAATAAATGACAGCATTTATAAACCGCACTATTAGACTGGAAAGACACTAACACTCAGAAAATAAAACTTCCTTGTTATTGTTACTGAAGTTTTATATCACGCCTAATAACCTGCAGGTCTCTAAGCACCCGAAAACATAATAACAGACAATAACTTAACAAGATGGAATCAAAGGTCATACCTGCATTCTACAATGTTAATAGTATTGATGAACAAAATATTTTTAAACTCTTTCTCAATTGTAATACATTCCCTTCCCGGCGCAGCACCTCAAACAGCCTGTTCCATAGTTAAGGAATACAAACTAAAAAGGCTCTCCCTCCATAAGTCACTAACCTATAACGAAGACAAACCAGTAATTGGGCATCTAAAGCTCAAAGTATTCTCATACGGAAGTAAAGTTACAGACAATCTTTGATGTAGCCTGAGGATTTCCATAGATTGCCCTATGGGCCGTGCATAAGTTGCATAACTATCCACAAAAGATGGCAAATCTATCTTTGTACTGGGAACTAAAGCCTAAAATAAACTTCCCCTTTCATTTAAGTCTTTTTCTCAAAAAGTTTCCATCAAAAAGCATTAAAAACATGGATCTTTTCTTTGCCTGACATCTTATGCAGGACCCTACTGTAATATGTGTTCAAAAATTAGGACATCCTTTTCCTTTTCAACTTTTCCATTTGAGTTATGTGAGCACCAAGATACTCCTTAGAGTGGAAGTTGCACAATAAATGTCACTTACATTACAAGTTCTTAAATTCCACTCTTTCTTTAATAGGAAGTTAATACAAACTTCGTAATAAGAGAGTATCTTTAGATCTAATCAATAGCCTCCTTGTCTCCTTCTTGTCCGAGTTCAATTTCAACGGCTGTTCATCATTCACTTAGCTAGGCCTGTCATTTCTTCAAGTAGGTTAACTCTAGCATTAGCTAAATCATTAAGAAAGAATAAAATCAACTAAATGTCATCAACTTAGCAGATAATATTAAGCTTGTGTTGCCATGCAATAGCTACAAGCAAGCTCATGTACACATTAAAAAGAATTCAGCTGAGTAAAGAGCCTTAAAGCACGCCACAAATGACTTCAAGAACTTCTAATCTAAGTAAAATAAAGCAAACTTTCTGTATTGTTACAGCAAAGAAACACATAATAAATCAACTACCTTCTCCTACATTCAAAGATTTCTAAAGCATCTTGCATTTGCATAAGGCATTTCTAAGGCAATTTGCTTTAGGCCAGTGCTGTTCTACAGTAACTTTTTCGCAATTAACAAAAAGTTTTACAACTATTTTTTTCAAACAAATTCCAAACAAACTTATACAAATAGAAAGCAGCAATTAAGTACTTCATATAAGGTAAGTAAAGCGCTTTACATATTATACTACTTCCTAAAAAAGATAGAATCTAATTAACAACTTAAAGCATAACAGCTCTTTTACATGTCATTATTCTATAAGGTTTACTATAACTATTACAACTATTTTTTGCAAATAATTGGCAAAAACAAATTATACGAAGAGAAAGCAACAACCCTATAACAAGTATAAGGTAAGTAAAACTCTTTACATATCATACTACTTGCTAAATGTTCCTAACTAAAATGCAATACAATTATCTATAACAATTGTCTATTTTCAATCTTGCTTATACAGAAAAAACACTTTCTCCAATGCTACTTACAAAGTCATCACTATAATGTTTATTAGAATGTAAAGTACTGTTTATTTAAACATTAACTAACAACTTTTTAAGGATAAAAGCATCAATTAAATACTAATACACCAATAGTAAAGCAGTTTAATCATGCTTCTGTTGCCTAAATATTACTAACTACAAACTCATCAAAATATTACGCAACAGCAATTAAATTTGAAGACCACATACCAATCACCTTAATTACTACAAGCACTACTTACACATATCACTTTTTCCTCCTGCAAAAATACTTTTTTCCCTCCTGTACACAACACTTTTTACTAGTACTCCTCCTATAATGCAATATTTATCTGATATTTAGGAAGCACCATTTGCCTACTCTTTCTTATACTCAAGTTCCCCCAAATACCACATGCATACCCCACCACCTGCCTGCCCCTACATAAATACATGTACCTTTGCCAGCACTACTCCCGCCTGTCCACTCGCACCACGCCTCCTCCCCTGCACTGTCTGCCACTGTTACTTAACAACCACTCACCTCCTCATGTTATCACCACAACTACATCACACCATGTCCGCCACTTCCTAAACAACATTCCTCAACATACTTCCAACATAACAACGCACATCACAACGAGCACTACTTTTCAAAAAATCTTTTTTTTTAATAAAGATCTTAATAAACATGTTTTTTAAAAAGTTTAAATATTAAAGGAACAATACAAAGTAAGTAAAGTAGTTTTTATTCTCTCTAACAAGTATAAGGTAAGTAAACTCTTTACATATGATACTACTTGCTAAACTTTCCAAGCTAAAAATACAAATGAATTAACAGTAACAATTGTCTGTATGTTTACTTAACTCGTATGTAAAGTATTACTAATTAATATACATGCTATTTTTTAACAAACGTTTGTATTTCTACTAAAATAAATATGTCAAAAAATGTTTTTAATCATCAGAAAACAACATGAATTGGATAACAATAATAACAATAACAAATAAGAATTTCATATATTGCAGGTTGAAAATACAAAAATGATCTTCGTCAAAGGACAGGAAACAAAAATAAGAAGCATAACAATAAATGATGCTACCGACTCCATTAAAATTAGTCTGTGGAGAGAAGCAACAGACTTTACTATCGATATTGGAAAGTATGTACAGTTAACGCATCTGTCTGTACACGAATTTAACAATGAAAAGATATTAAATACGACAAGACATACCATATTGCAAGTAAGTACAAATTGGTAACTATATAAATTGAAAATATGCTTTGTTAAAACACTTTCTTGTCCAATATAATTATTAACTAAAACATTGTCTGCAACTATATTTTTTTTTATGCTGTATACATTTCTACTATGTATGTAAATGATTATCCCTAAGTTCAAATGCTGTATTTATCAAAATACATGCAGATGTTTTAAACATTTAACTCAAATGAAGAAACAATAATTAAAAACACAAAATTTTTCCATAGGTCATACAACCTCCAAAAGAAACTATTTGCGTAACATTGTATGGAGTTGAAAAAACATTACAAGAAAACTCAACAATGACAGCACAAGTAGGAACAAATGAACATTTACAATCAGTAGACATTGTAACTATAGCTTTGATGGACTATTTACGAATTGACCCAGATACTGAAAACTTTGTGGAAGCTTTAATGCCATATCTACCCATCAAATTAAAAGTCTTGTTTTGCAATGGATGCATAACTGATGTCCTTGAAGAAATTTAATTCAACACCAATAACAAAAACTTTTCTTGAACTGCAAAGAAATGTTTATTTGCCTAAAAATAATACTAACCAAATTTTTGTTTTAATATTTGTTTTAATTCTCAAAATGTTAAATTTTATTACAACTGATACTATACAATTAATCTGTCTTTACTATGCATAACTGTTTTTTTAATACTGTACTTTTTATTTAAAGTGTTGCACTTTTCAAATAATATTCTTACAAGTCATGTTCTCAAAAAAAATCTAAAACTAAAACAGTATTACAAAGTTTACACAATATGCTTGCAATGTTTTACAATTACCTTGTTTAAAAATTGCATGTACATATCACATTTATTTGTACCTATCCTAACTGTATTTTTACATTGTACTTCTAATTTAGAGTGCTGTACTTTTCCTAAATTTTGTTTACAACTCATGTTCGCAAAAAAAAAACACTACTGCAGAGTTTGCACAATATATTTGTGATGTTTACAATTACCTTGTTTAACAATTGCATGTACGTATCACATTTATTTCTATCATTAAAATTTGATACATTTGTACAAGCCATATTTTTATGTCCCTTATTATAAAACAAAATATAACTACTGCAAAAAAAAATAGCCAATGCCATTTACAATACTAAAAGCTCAAACTTTTAATAATGCGAGACCTATTGCATTGCAAATGCTTGTTATGATTTAATGTTAGACATTCCTATGACTATCATTATATGCAAGTCACTGTTAGGCTGGTGCATACCACTCAACCCTCTCCGTCACACTTCAACAGTGATGCAATACTACAGCATTCAGCGACTGCACTCCCGACGTGCGCAGAGCCGCGTGCACGTTGTCCTCCGGGGGGACATACAGCCTGATTCATGTACATGCCGTTTTGCGTGTCCCTAATAGCGAATCATAGCGACTCGCTATTGAGGACACGCAAAACGGCATTCATGTAGGAATTGCTAATAAAATAGCGATTCCTACATGTTCTTTATTTGCGAGTAGCAATTTGCTACTCGCAAATACTCCCCATTCATTCCTATGGGCCAAGAGGCCCATAGGAATGAATGGGGAGTATCCCTTATTTGCGAGTAGCAATTTGATACTCGCAAATAAGATAGCGATTTTAAGGGTGCCAGGGGTGTCCAAAGGACACCCTGTAGCACCCCTAAAATGCACATTTGAACAGGTGTTGCGCACACACATGTCCAAAGGACATGTGTGTGTGCAACATGCAACTTAGAAAAATGCTTTTAAAAGCATTTTTCTGAGTTTTTGCTATTTACCGACAGGTCTGACCTCTCGGTAAATAGCGGCCCCAAAAGTGCAAAATCGCAATTTCCTGATGTGTCATGAATAGCATTTGAGGAATCTCTATTAGAGATTCCTTAAATGCCATTCCTCGCAAATATGCGAATTCTTAAATAGCGATTTTTGCATTTGGGATTGTGAATACCAAATGCAAAAATCGCACTCGCAAAGGGCCAGATTCTCAGAATCTGGCCCTTTTGCGAGCGCTATTGCCTACATGAATCAGGCTGTTATTTACGGAGGCGTTCTCCCGCGCACTTGCATAATTGCGAGTTGCCCGCCGGAGACAGTCCAAGTAAATAACACTGTTCCCTAATTGTTCTCAACTAATTGTTCTCAACTATTCAGTGTAGTCAACATATCGACCATGCGATGTTGTGATCTGGGCTCTAAACCGGTAATTTAACTTTTGCTTTTTTAGATACTTGTGCCTGAATAACTCTGCCTTCGGTTGTAATCGTACCAGGGATAAAATTGTATCCACGGCTCACGGAGACGCTTGATTAAGGTAACCCTACCTCCTATACCAAAACCTTTCTGCAATTCTCTACATACTGAATTAGTATAATTTTCTGGGTCTTAGATACATGTTGCCTAATTAATTCGGCCCTCATTCGCACCATACCAAGCAAACAACGTGCTAAGGAACATGATTTCCAAAGTGATACGGATGGGTGAGTACTCCTTCCCTCACGTGTTCCTGGTTCATTCTTTTGCTTCACGTTTTTAGCGCTCTAAGCTTGATGTTTCTTAACTTATCTCCAGTGCTATCAGCACGGAATTCTGTAGTGCTCTAGAGGTGAGTCCTGTGTCCTCACCGTTCATACCCAAGCCTTGCATACAAATTAACAGGTACCTCATCGTTCCCTTTGAACTATTTCAAAGGTTGCTCCCATCTCCATCCTGAAGAAGACCCCTCTCCAAGGAACAATTTGCCTTCACCCTACACTCTGGGTCGAAACGTTGACATCTCTACCACACTAACTTGTACTGGAATTAGGCCCTTTGTTTAGACAATAGTTTGGAGTCTATAACCTAATGTGGACTATAGGAGATGTGTCAATAATTTCCAGACAGGTTCTAGACTTAGAGAAATGTAGACTATTGTTTCGAATTTGTTCTTTGTATTCTTACCTCTTCAACCCCATCTAAATTCACGAGCGCTCAATCCACCACTTACCCTCTTGCACCTACCTTGGAGCAACTGCCCAAATTGTTCTATCTTATTTTTACTTTCATGCTTAAAGGTGCTAATTGAATAATAAACTTCTAATATATAAAATGAAAAAATGAAATCCATCCTAGTGGCATATATATATTTTTTGTTTATGCTTCGGTTTAAAAAGATTTTGAAAAAAAGGTTTTAAAAAGACGCTCTTTAAGAATCATTGTTCTTTGCTAGGACCATCTGTGTCTCTTTACATACCCTTACCATCATGGGCACCCTTTGGGAGACAGAAAACGCCATCACCTGCCTCACTGGTGGTCTATAACATCAGACCAATGAATTCTGCCGATTGTCCGGAGGTTTTTCTCCTCTCCTTTGAGACTACACATCCACCCATGCAATCTGCTTGCGACAGGCTGACGGAGGAACATCTTTCTTTGCTCTGCCAGGAAGTGACGGCTCTCTTGGCCAAGGCAGCCATTGAGAGGGTGCCAAAGCCAGAAGTAGGTCGTAGTTTGTATTCCCTCTACTTTCTGGTGCCAAAGAAGGGCAGAGGCCTTAGTTTTATCCTAGACCTGCACCCTCTCAATTTCTTCCTTAACCGCATGCGTGCGGGCGGAATTCCGCTCGTATGCTGAGATTTTCAAAAAGCGCACTTTACGTGACGAGCTGGGCTCGTCATGAGTGTGCGAGGAGGCTACGCCATGACGAGCCCAGCTCGTCATCAGCGTCGAAGGGGTTAAAGAAAAGTTAAAAATGCTCATGCCTGCATACGTTTTGTTGTGTGCCTGGGACAGTGGATGGTAGTGTTGGACGTGCAGGATGCATACTTCCACATTCCCTTCCTACCTACCCACAGGCATTACCTGCAGTTCATGGTGGACCACAAGCACTTTCTGTTCATTGTGCTCTCTTTTGGTCTTACCAGCGCCCCTCTAGTGTTCACCAAGATGATGGAGGAGGTTGCAGCTCATTTGTGGAGACCGGGGTGCCAGTCTTTTTTACGACTGACTGTTGAAGGCAGGCTCACCCCAGGCTGTCGACTCCAACCTACAGACTACGGCGGACCTCCTGCATTTGCTGAAGTTCACTATCTACGTGCCAAAGTCACCCCTGATTCTGTCCTTCACAGGGCCTTTCCTCCCAAACGGTGAGTCCAGAATATTCTGGCTTTGATACCATTGTTTCAGCCTCTATCCTAGCTTTCGGGGAGACTGACTCTGAGGCTGCTAGACCTAATGGCATCCTGGTTGTGACACATGCCCCTGCATATGCAGGCTCTGCAGTGGTACCTGAAATTCCAGTGGGTGCAGCATCAGGGAAATCTCTTCAACATGGCCGAGATCCCGGAGAGAACTGTAAAAGATCTGTAGTGATGGTTAGCGAACCGTGATTGGGTCAGCTTCATACCCCGCTCCCTTCCTCAACCAGATCTGACAGTGGTGACCGATGTCACTCCTGGGATGGGCGGCCATCTGGGAGAAGTGGAGATCAGAGGCCTTTGGTCTCCGGCAGAATCTGGACTTCACATCAACCTTCTGGAGCTCCATGTGATCTGGCTGGCATTAAAAGCCTTTCTACCCTCCATCAAGGGAAGCCTAGTGCAGGTGTTCAAGGACAATATCACCGCTATGTAGTACTTCAACAAACAAGGCAGGGTGGGTTTGTGGACCCTTTGTCAACAGGCCCTGCATCTCTGGACATGGCTGGAATGTCAGGGCAGTTTCCTGGTGGTTCAACACCTGATGGGCTCTCTGAACTCAGGGCTGAGAAACTCAGCTGAATATGCGTAACATATCACGAATGGCGGCTTCCTCCATAGGTGGTGCAAGGTCTCTTTAAGCAGTGGGTGAAGCCTCAGTTTGATCCGTTCCCCACTGCCAGGAACACGCAATGTGAGCAGTTTTGCGCAATGGAGTTTTCAAGGCAGCTGTCACTCAGAGACGCTTTTCATCTCAAGTGGAGCTCAGGCCTCCTGTATACCATTCCACCCATACCAGTCACGCCCAGAGCTCTCAAGAACAAAAATAACAATTGATTGACAATGTTGAACATTGTTAAACATTCACCCCAGTACAGAGCTCTGGGCCTAACTCCATTGTGTTTTTTGCTCCCCATGCCAGTCCAGTTTAAACCCAGCCATATGCAAATCAGTCTTGACCCTGCTCCCTATGGGAACAGTCCAGCCCGAACTACCAGGCCAGGCCTTCCCTGGACCAGAAACACCATCCTGGGACCGGTTTCGGATGTTTACCTCTCATCAGGCAGCCTAGCGTGACTCCAGTGGCATGGAGAGCACAGGACCCACGTCTTGGCATACAGGTCCCACTTGAGGTGACAAATGCAAAAAGAACAATTGATGGACAGAATGTTGAACACAATCAAACATTCACCCCTGTACAGAGATCCGGGCCTAAATCCATTGTTGTTTGCTCCCCATGCCATTCCAATTGAAACCCAGCCATATGCAAATCAGTCTTGACCCTGCTCACTACGGGAACAGTCCAGCCAGAACTGCCAAGCCAGGTCCTCCCTGGAACGGTAACGAGCATCCTGGGACCGGTTATAGGGTTTCACCCCTCATCAGCCAGGCTAGCTTGACTCCAGTGGCATGGAGAGCACGGGACCCACATCTGGGCATACCCATTCCACTCAGGTGACAAATGCAAAAAAGAACAATTGATATGTCAAACATTCACCCCAGTACAGAGATCTGGGCCTATATACTTTGTTTTTTTACTCCCCATGCCATTCCATTTTAAACTCAGCCATATGCAAATCAGTCTTGACTCTACTCCCTATGGGAACAGTCCAGCCCGAACTGCCAGGCCATGTCCTCCCCGGACTGGAAACAAGCATCCCGGGACTGGTTTGGGGTTTCACCCCTCATCAGCCAGCCTAACTTGAATCCAGTGGCATCTAGAGCACGGGACCCACGTCTCAAGAAGATCAGAAACTACTGGGCCCAAGTCATCCTTTTTACTCCAGACTGGGCTCAGAGAGTTTGGTATCCTGAGCTGTTGAGCATGGCCATCGGTCCTCCGATCAGGCTGCCCCTTCGGGAAGAGCTTCTGTCGCAACAGCAAGGGAGGGGTCTCTACCTGAACCTGTCAACTATTCTCATTCTTGTTTGGGGATCGAGTGGTGACAGTTTACAGCTTTCGACTTTCCGCCCAAAGTCTGCAATGTTATTCTGTCAGCCAGGTGTGTAGGAAGCTGGGTTTCTGTTTCAGTAAACTTCCCTCCCACACACTTATGCCCTGGGTCCCTGCCAATCAGGTTCCCAGGACCTGTGTTTTTCCCCAAAACTGTACCTCGTTCCCCAATTGGCACCTCTCTGGCCACGTGTCAGTCCCTTGTAAAAGGTACCAAGGGCACTGTGGCCAGGGAAGGGTTCTAAGGGCTGCAGCACTAATTGTGCCACCCTTATAGGCCCTGTACCTTCACACACACACACACACACTGCCATTGCAGGATGCATGTTTTGGTGCAGAACAAAGTGAAGAGTCGACATGGCACACATCCCTGTGTGCCATCACAACAACCCACTGCCTTGGCATAGGTCAGCCACCCCTCTAGCTGGGTGCACTATAGCATTGGTAAGGGTACAGCTGCATTAGCCCTATACCCCTACAGTGTCTAGACCAATTCTTATACATTGTATGTGCAGTAATGCCATTAAGAGTATATGGTGCTGGGAGTTTGTCATTACAAACTCCACAATACAATAATGGCTTTCCTGAAAACTGGGAACTTTGGTATCAAACTTCTCAGCACATTAAACCCACACTGATGCCAGTGTGCGATTTAATGAAAAATGCACTTAGCTGGCAATGTAGAGATGCACCCTGAAAAACCCAGAGGGTGGGTTCCCTGACTGGTACCCACCAGCCTGCCACCACAGGACATTTTTCTGTACCCTTAGGGTGGGAGCGTTCGCTCCCTGAGCCCAGAAATAAAGCATTTCCGGGGCGGAGGTGTTCACACCTCCCCCTGCCCAGGAAGAGCCATCTGTGCCAGGGGCTTCAAAGGCTTTGCCGCCTTTGTAATGCGACCCTCAGCCTCTCCTGCTATCAGGAGCAGGCCCCCTTCCTGTCTCCCCTCCTTTTCGGCAGGAAGATAGGCAGGAAAAATTAGCACAGCCAAGAAGGTTTGCCCACCTTTGCCAACCCCACCCCACAGTGGGGGAGGTGAGTTGAAGCCACTCTTCAGTGCCCACCATCTTGCAGATGGCAGGCCCTCTCCAATTAGGATTAGGGATTGTGCCCACTCTCCTGAGTGGGGTGAGCACAACAAGGGTATAATCATCCTAAGGTCAGTAGCCCATTGGCTACTGACCTTGAGACCCCTAAAACGCCCCCTAAATACAGTAATAAGGGGGCAGCCCTGAACCAAGAAGCCAGATTCCCACAACCTAAGAAGGACGTAAGAAGATGCCCGCAGAGGAGACTGCAGAGAAGAACTGACTTGCCCCAGCCCTACCAGCCCGTCTGCAGTTTCCAGAGATCCTGCGCCAAATGTCGCCTTGTCCTGCAGCCAGTGACCTCCAAACCCCCTGGGAGGACTGACTGCCTTCAACAAAGACTGGATGTCCTGTGAACAGTAGGTCTGTTTAAAAGAAACAGCCAAGAAAGACTCCGAGCCTGCTGAGGACAAAGAAACCAGACGCCTAGAACCACCTCTGCTCCTGACGCCTATGGCCCGCATCAGAGTGGACCACCAGTCCCAGCAAGATCCCCCAGCACTCCAGAGTCCAGGTCTACGGAGGGTTGACCCCTCCAGGATTCCCTGACGTCGCCTGCAGCCTCTGCGCGGAGACCCCCTCCCAACCGTGAGTGGCCTGATAAGGTGAAATCTGACCTCAAAAGACACCCCTGCATCCAGCTGCCCTTGAGAAGAGAGCCCGAGGTGTGCTTACATCCTCAAGCCCTCCAACTTACCTGCCCAGCTGTTGGTTCTTCCTGGAAGCCTTCCTGGACTGAGCCTACATCCAAAACCGGCAACTCACATTGAAAACAACAGGGCATTCGATGCCAAACCAGCACCTGCACCCAGCCGCTGCTGCGGGTGCACCTTGTGTGCTAACTCGGATACCCCTTTGCCCTGAGTCTAACACCAGGAGCTTTGCTTCCATAACCTTGTGGCCTGTTTGTGAGCAGCCACCAACCGGAGGCCCCCTATCCCCCGTTGGATAACATTGGGCCTCAGCACTCTGCACCTTGCCGCCCTTATGCCGCTGAGGGTGCTTTGAGAGTGCATCCTCTGCCCTGGAGGAACCTGGTTCTAACCTGAGAATTCCAACTCCCACAAACTTGTACTTACCTGCAAACCGATAACTTCATTTCCTTCCATAGGATTGCATTGACTGCTTTTCTTGAAAAGTGTGGAGTTGCTTTGTATGAAACCCTGAAAAATTGCAAATGTATAAAAACTGATTTGCTTACATTTTCTCTAGGAAATGTCCCAGTGTGATAGCTAGGCACATTAGCCTGAGTAGAAAAAGTAACTTTCAAAGTAAACTAAAAAGTAACGTACCAAGTAATCTGTAAAGTAACTGAAAAGAAATTTTGAAACATTGACGTACCTGTAATTCAATCCACTGCATTTGAACCTGCATTTAACTGTAAAACATTGCATAAGATTCTACAAAGCATTTATTTCACTTACGTGCACCACACTTGGCTTGGTTCTAGAAATAAAAAACTTAATATTTTTGATACAAACAAATTGGCTTGAGTTGATTATTTGAGTGTGACAACATTTGCTGCTTGAGTGTGTAGAAAAAATGTTTCACACTACCCTCTGATTAAGCCTTGCTGCTCTCTCACACTACCACAAATAGAGAGTAAGGTGCTATATGCTTTTACCTTTTCCTACCTTTGATGTTCCACTGGACTCTGTGTACACTATACCTCCCTTTGGTATAGAATATACAGAGTCCGCTTCCTACAAGGTATCCCTTCACCAAAACGGTATATGGCTGCCGTTAGAGCAAGTTTTGTCATAGTGTGGGTAAAAGCAGGTTGACTCTTCTGGTCACCTTGCTCAGGTTCTTTTGTTTATTCTTTCCCTTGCCCATCACGGCTCTGGGCACCTTAAATGGTTACCTTTCTACTATCCCAGTCTTTCTGTGGCTGCCTGATCAGCCGTTCTTCTTCAAATCCTCTATTGTACATAGGTTCTTGAAAGGTTTGCAACGTATGTTTCCTCCTTCTCCCTTTATCATGCCTCAGTGGGACCTTAATCTTGTCTTGATGTTCCTGGTGTGCTCTCCCTTTGAGTCCTTGCAGTACTGTCCTCTCAGGCTCCTTACCATCAAGACGGCCTTCCTAGTAGCAAGAAATTCTGCCAAGAGTGTCAGTGAGCTTCAGGCTTTGTCATCCAAGCCTTCATACCTGAACATCTACCCAGACAAGCTAGTTCTCTGAACTAGAGCTTCCTTTCTATCGAAAGTCGTCACTTCCTTTCATGTAGGCCAGTCCACCACTCTGCCTATTTTTTACGCTCCGCCACATTGCTTTAACCCCTCCCACGCTGGTGACAGAGCTGCTCCGTCACGCCCCTCGGGTGGGCTGTGCTGGTGACGGAGCCGTTCCGTCTCGGCCCGCTCGCGGTGCTGATATCGCGCCTGCGCGGTGCGTTCTGTTGAGCGAGCGGGACTGTGACGGAACTGCTCCGTCGCAAGCACAGCCCACCCGAGGGGCATGACGCAGCGGTTCGGTCACCAGCATCGGAGCGCCGCGCGGCCCCCCCACCCCTTAGCGCTGCGGCGGAATTGCCGCCGCAGCGAAAGGGTTAAAGAAGAGGAGTGAATTCACCGACTGGACCCAAAAAGAAAGTTGTCGTTCCGCCTTCACCGCACAAGAGAGTTCCAGGTGGACGACCAACTCTTTATGGGAATGTCCGAGTGAAGAAGGGAAAGGGCATGCAGAAGCGGCCATCTCTGATGGATCATGCTCTGCAGCAAAATCTGCTATGTACTGGCCAAATTTGTAGCAAGAGCCTTTCCGACCTGATGTTTCCTCAAAAATAGTGCCAGGTGTTGGATGCATGGGCATTGGCTGGGAACGTATGATGGTAATTGGAAACAAACGTAAACCTCAGCTGCTGAAACCGCTGCCTTTTCCGAGGACTCGGAAGCTCATTTACTGAATTAATGTGCTGAAAATGCAGGTAATGTACCCCCTGTCCTGCCGTATTTAGCAACCTGTCTATTCACCCCAAGTCCTCTGTTGAAAGTTAGGCTGAAACCGTCAACATTATCGGCGCCCTCTTGCTCTTCTCGAACCCTTTTCGTGCACGTAAACAGCCGCCATTTTGAACACCATGGCTTCCCGGCCCTTTTCTGATAACCAGCGCGTCTCTCTCCCTCTCCTAGCCTCACAGGCATCCCCCGCATGCTGGCAACCCCCTCGCCCTCACATGTCTCGGGTCATAAACCCCTCTTCAGCGCAGCTCTGCCTCGGAATCCCATCCTGTTCCCAGCACGACACCTCCCTTCATTCCTTTCATGGTCCCAGGTCCTTTGATGCAAACCCCTTTTTCCTGTGTGCCCGTTTGTCTTCCCCGTTCCCAGGCCACCATCTGGCTCTGCGGATACTGTTTATTACCCCCAGTACAGTAGGAAGCTTCCTCCCATTAACGGACCCTCGGGTCGATCAAAACCCCCACCCTACGAGATCCGATCGAACCCCACACCTTCCATGAATCGGCGGAATATCCAACTGCGCGATGATCACCACCTGTTGTGACCGGGGTGGGGACTTCAACTGTAACTATGTGTGGGAACGGACCTGAAGGGGAGATTCCGAGGATGTCTTTTCGTACATCAAAGTATTAACGAGAATGTGTTGCATGCAATAAAGGGATTAACTTGTGTATAAGAGGCCAGGCCTCAGAGATGCGGGTAGAGCACCTCAGAACGATACCTGCTGTCCAACTGATGTGTTTTCTCCTCCGGAGCAAATAAAACCTTGTTTCCTGCCTTCCAGTCTCCAGCGCCTGCCTCTTCATAGTTAAAATACCTTGTGGGTTCAAGAGGCGACACCGCCGGGCAATACTTAAGGATCTTATATTCTGGTTGGTAGTGTCACCCTTTTACACCTCTTTCATTACGAAACGGTGCCTGGCATATGATGCCCTCTGCGGTGATTGGGCTTGGAACATAATCTGCGTGAATGTGGAGCGCTTTGGTACTTTCTTTTTAATTAATGTTTTCATTTACTGTTGATTAGAGTGAAATTTTGATGTCGGTGATAACTAAAGATCAAATGAACAAATCGCGTTTTCCGTTGCATGTTGGGTCGCAGGGAAGCATTTTGGAGCGAATGTATAGTTCTTGAAGGCTTTGTCAGTGATGCTGCATCAAATGCTGAATGGCGTGTTGCAGACTGTGAAATATTATTAAATGGATTTCGCTATAACGTAAGGCACGGGATGTGCAGTAATAGAGATTATTTTTTGTTGTTGCTTTGCAAGAAAATTATTATGTTTAAAGTGCATGGCTGATTTGTTCATTTTTATTTACCGCTTTTGTTTCTTCAAGCTCTCGGTTCCTCAGAGGCGCCCACTTACAAGGTCCCAAAGGCGAGACCTATTGGCTATGCCAATGCTTGTTTATGTTAGGTGGTGGACTTTAGTGTAATTTCGTAATCTGCATCTTCTAAAAATGATATTAGTCCGGCTGAGCATAGCATTGATGCTAGCGGTGTTACAGGGAAGGGCGTTCATTGCGCATGTTCAATATTTTAAATATGTGCCTGTGCTCCTCTCTGTTTTGCTGCACATTAGCGTGTGGTGCCACCCATTTAATATTAGGTAACCTGACCCAATCAGGGCACAAGTCGTAAAAAAAGAAGTGGGGGGACACTGTTACCGGAAGTGATGTCACGAAATGTGCCGAGCTCCTCGTCCCAGAAAGGCCAAAGAGTGAAGTCCAGCTGTTTGGCAGGGGGGATGGCGTCCCCCCGGTAAAATAAGTGGGGGGACGCCGTCCACCCGCGTGGTACCCCGACTCGAGCCCTGGACCCAATCTCTGTGTGCGGGCTTACCTCTTTTCCTTCCAGGAATATATTCTACTATTTCTGTTAAGCAGTTAAAGCCGGTTGTTGTATATTGCGGCTTTTCATTGCCTCCTCCCGCCTACGGGTTCTCCTCACGAGCCTCCGGGCAGTATTTTCACACTCAAAGGGCTGTTACTTTTGCCCTCGAGGCATGGACAGCTGCTGCTGCAGATGGGCATGTGTGGTCTGGATGCTTCCTGTGATGCGAGAGGATGTGGCATAATGGCCAGAGCTGGCAATTAAGGGACTGGGGAACCAGGTTTGATTCTCGGCGCCGTCTCAAAATCCTGTGATTCTGGGCAAATCACTTAATCACTCTGTGCCTTAAAAAAAAGTGTTCCCTTGTTTACAATAGGGCCCGCTGTCTATTTGTTACGCTGCTGAAACCAGCTACACAGTGAAGCAGCACCCAGGCCCCCACGTCACAGCTGTCCTCATTTTGAAACTTCCATTCCCTCGGTTGCACCCGGTGTTTCCTGATCGTAGTCGGAAGCGATCATCCTCGTTTATATTGCGGTCAGGTTCAATGTGCATTGAAGCCAATCAGCTGACTTGATAGGAAAACAAACAAGCATTTGCAGTGCAATAGGTCTCACATTTACACGAGTTTGATCTGGCATTGTAAATGACAATGCCTTTTATTTTATGTTTTGGTTTTTAAAACATAAATAAAAGGCATTGTCATCTCTAATGCTAATAGCTTGAACTGCAAGACCTATTGCATTGCAAATACTTGTTAAATGGTGTTGCCTAAAGCACAACGCATTAACCACTAACGTCCCTCTTGCTTGCAAAGCAGCCAACGCACATGGTCAGCAACTAGCTGCCGCCTCCCCCCCAATCCGGCACCCAATACCCAGGAACGTGGACACGAGACGTCTTTACTTTTGGAAGGCGGGCGCTAGTCGCCCGGCCGTATTTATTAAAGTATGAAATTAAAAAAGGTTTTAATTGCATAATCAACAATGTATACAAAAATTCAGCAGGACATTTAGGTACATAATTCTTAGCAACAAGTTTGAGAGCCTGACTTTAACAAAACTCTAATACATGTTGTTTCCTAACTTAGACTTAACATCCTCATCTAGAATTTTTGTACATTTCTGGCCATATGGCAGGGTCACTACCGGTGTCAGGTCCTACAAGCTGCGCCTCCCCTCTGGATGTGCGCATGCGCAGTGTTACCCCGGGAATTGCCCGGTCTACGCCCTGAACTCCATTTACCCACTAAAGGAGGGCCCTTACTCTGCGCCAGTGGCGTCATGAGTCCACGCGCGCGGGGTGGCTACCAGCCTAAGGAAAGCGTGAACTACTCCTACCCGCGCTCCTTTGCTTTGCAGCATCTATTACCTTGCCCCTGGAGTTCTGGGAGTGGCCCGCAGGCCCCTCCCCCTGGGCGGGAACCTCCATAGGATGATGCCCGCCCCCTCAGACCTCAAATATGTGCTCACCGATAATGACCTTACCGCCACAGGCCAGCATTGTTAACCGACGATCTGGCCTCCCCCTGCCTTGACCTATCCTAGAAAGTTCCCACTCTATCAAAACCTTTCAACTAGGCCCTGATATTATCAGATCACAGGACCCTTCCTTCCTCCGACAAATGGACTCCCCTCACCAGGTAGAATTATGCACCTCAAATACAACCATAGTGGATCGTCTGCATCCGAGGGGGGGCTTGAACTAATTTTTATTTTTTCACTGTGTGTTGATCCTCTCTATCGAGTGATTCAACGCCCTGACCGAGTCCGCCCCTCGCCCCTGCCACCACGGGATAGGTTGAGACCCTACTACTGTGCCACCCGGGCAAGTCCTGAAGACCCACCCACAGTGGAGATGAACCCATCAATGAGTATTAACCTCCCAAGTTTGGCCAAGTCAGTCCCCCCTAGGTGAAGTATCACCACTGACGGGAGGTCGGGCTGCTGAGCTAAGAGTCCCTGAAAGAAGTTACTGAACTGACCAAGGCACAGTCCCCCAAACCAACTCTTCCCTGTCCCGCGTCCAGCCTGTTGCTTGCGCTGGCACATTGTAGCACCTCCCCTTCAGGTGATGAGTTCCTCCCCTGCGTCACAGGTTGGAGAAACTGCCGGAACCAGGAAAAGATCAAGAAAACCTGGGTGACAATTCCCACTTCCACCTTAGGGAATGGGTAGCACTTACACCTGCCAGCAACACTTGGGCCCTTGGTGTCCTCTTTCTCGACGTATGCTTCCCTTTTGACGTCCACCCGCTGCTGATGTTGCGGTGTGGAGCACCCCTCCAATATCCGTCCTGGACCCGGCCGTGACTGACGCCAGCATCCCCTGAGCTGTCCACCTGTTGCAGCTGTTGTGATGTGGAGCACTCCAGATGTCCCCCGTGGACCCGGCCATACATAAGTGGAAAAGATAAACACAAACCATTAGTGTTTCTGGCGATAACTGCTGTACACGCGCTAGTCTTACATTAGCATCACTTACTTGCTAAGTAAGTTTTTAGATAACCTTAGCGCCAGATGACTACTCATTCGTATTTAGTAAAGTGACAGCTTGTGCCACTTGCGAACATCCACGTTATGGCTGCCTACGGGTGCCTGGTGGAAAGCCCTTCATGTAAGCTTAGACCTGTGGTCCTTAATGAATGCGATAGCCCAACCATTGTTACTTCAGGACCATACACGGTGTGGAATGCCATAGAATCGTACTGTATATTTAGGCAATGTTCCTGACTTCACACCCCACGTTGATCCACACATGCCTGCATTCTACGTACTCAGATGCTAGGCTTTATGCCACTTGCTGACATTTACATTAGGGCTACCTAAGGGTGTCTGGTAATATGACCTACATGAAAGCGTCGACCTGTGGTCCCCCGTGAATGTAATGGCCCGTCTATTGTTACCTTAGGACAATCCACATTGTGAAATGCCGTGCCATACTATTGTATATTTAGGTAATGTTTCTGGCTTCTTAACGAAAGCTGACCCACCCGTCTGTATTCAATGCCCTCCGATACCAGGCTTTAGCTGAGATGAACCCCAGGTGCACTCCCCACCTTACTCTCCGTTGCGAGTGGTCAGCAGCCTCAATTTGTGACACCCGTAGCGCATTTAAACTTCTTGCTACCGTGTGGTGCCTATTAACATAACCCTGGTTAAGAATAAGCCTGTAGGCTCCAATGAAAGCCATAGCTCCCCCTGTAAGCTGGCCCAAGGGCCCCGTTCGCTCGCCACTTTGGCTTCTGGTAAACATCATCCTAGCCAACCGGACATGGCCAGACGCATCCCCAGAACCATGTGATGTTGCAACTAGGCTCTTGGGCACCTTATAGGTGTGACATAAGGGTGTGTAGCATTATCAGGACCCCCCGGTAGTCTTTCTACTGGCTCTATGCCCTGTCTCTATGCCATTCGTCGTTCCCCTACACTTTATTGATATCTGGCCTTGGGACACCCCTCTAGCTCCACGTATTTATATAGGCCTACAGACTGTAATTACTCGCCTCTAATCTCAACATAAGCTCGACGTATATTGTGCCCATTTACTTGTGTGTTAAATAAGTTTACTGACTGTAGTTTCTTGCCTTTAGCCTCGCAAAGGAACTAAAGGGATGTGTTTAGAACAAATACATATATTTGTTATACCCCTGTTCTCTATTCCTTTACTCATTCATGCCAATATAGACTGGTAAAGCCAGCTGCTCTACATTCCTTCAAAATTTAGCCTGAAGGCTGCACGAACCAAACCCGGGACATTTACAAAAGTAGAAGGACAATAATTTTACATCAATGGAGCTGTGCAGAATGACAACTTTTATCAACGTAAGAACCCAGAAGAAGCACTAAGAAAATAAATAAAATGTAATTTCTGAAACCAGCAACATCCCTGTTAATAAAATTGCTTTCTTATAAAAGCTACTAACTAGCACAACTTTAGCACACCTGAAAGGTCCCTCTCCCTGGTTTCAGGCGACCCCCTCTAAACACCGGGACAAAAGCCAAAAGTGCCCAAATGTGCTGGGACAGCTGATGAAAAACCCCGGGATTGTCCGGGCAATTATGGGACGCCTGGTCAGGCAGTCTCAGCGAAAAACTGAGGGAATGGAGATTAAATAAGTGTCTCCAAGAACATTATGTATGTACTTTCAGGTCTGTTAGCCAGGTTGATCCTGCTGCCCATCCACCCCTAGAAAACAGCCTCGTTGGCCTTATCCTACCCTGTGTTTCCAGTGGGCCACATGGCCAGTCCAGCCCTCAAGCCCCCCCCTTCTGTGTTGACCCACCAGCACTAAGGCCAGGCAGACGTAACAAAGGGGACATTGTACTGCATCGCAAACAGCGGCTGCCCTCAGGGAAAGGCCTGTGATGGTCCCCTATGGTTACCTCATTGTTCAGGCCCGGTTTCCGCTTCGTTTCCACAATTAACAAATAAACAACACGAACAAAGACACAGTCAGACTTCAGGCTTATCTCAGAGATTCAACAGTACGAATTCTCAGCCTTGGCTTTTTTCCTGTAGAATTGTACACACTGTCGCTGGCAGCACGCCTCGTTCCACCGTTTTGCATTAAGTAAACAGAAGTCGCCTTGCTCCCACATGGCCGGCTATTTACCCACTACAGCACCACCGAGCCGCAGGGCTGGGCCAAATGTGTCTGTGTGAAAATGTGCAATCTATTTTTACCGGCTTGCTGCGGTCCAGCGCCTACGTTTGACGCTTCACCTTTGAAAGGGAAGGGTGGCATGCTGTCATTGTGACAGAAATGTGCCTCTAAACGTGTGTGATTATTTTATGTCCAATACACCAGGTGTCCTATTGCATTGTGTGTGCACAACTTGTTTAAGCATTACACCTACTTTGACCCACAGTGTGTGAATATGGAAGTTCACCTCAACTTGAATTCGGTGTGTACTGCAGGTGTTCGTTTGAACCAGCTGAGCTGTCCTAGGAACATTTTTGCACATTACGTCATTTCCTGTCGAAAGGACGCCACAATGTTATGCTCTGAAGAGGTTAATCCCCCGAAGGTGTATTGCAGAAATATTCTACTGTAATAAATCGAGCAAATAAATAATTTGACCTTTTACACTATTTTGTTAATCTAATACAGTATGGAGCAAACAAGCCTAGCCCCAGTCAGTCCATGCTACATAACGGGGTTTGCACCAGATTAAATTGAATCTAATGTGAAACTATTTCTACACATGGATAGCATACGTGCTTATTTTAAGTCGTTCTGACCTATACTCTTCAATTTGCCCTGCTTTTGCAAATTAAATAATACCAACACCATGTGTCATATCTTTAAGTCATGACTATTGGCTTTGTCATTGGCTGTTCGCTACCTGCGATAAATCAACAGCAACCATGGCCTGAATAATATTGCACTCGCTAACCTCGAGTCCTGGGGACACCACGACAATATTGCTGCCCCTAAGTTTCAAAAATTGAAAGTTGAAAAAACTGGACGGAAAAAACTCACTCTTTTAAGTTTCCCCCCCCCCCAACAACGCTCCACCCGCACCTGATTTCAACAGAGTGCGGTCAACAGGAGTTCAACAGAGTGCGGTCTCGGGGCCCCTTTCCCCACCAACCACTCACGTAACTTTTGAAGATGTGGTTAAAAAGTAGTGATAGATTGGAAAACAATGTTAGTTCACCCGAATATCGATATCTTTTAATATTGGTATTGCGGCTAAATCGCATACAACTGTAATGCATTTTCATCAAAATAGGCATTACCCGAGAATTACATTTGACACTAGTAGACATATTCTAGTCAAGACAATAGGATATTATACATTGCCACGGGCGTGATATTCAATCTCCGTCTCAGTCATGCAACAATTAAAACCAAGAATGCCCAAGTAATATATAGGTAACCCCCCACCCGAATCCCAGAATAACGAAAATTCTGACTGTGTCACCCTTTAAGTGTTCTATCTGAAATGAAGATGCCTAACCGGATCCCGGCCCTCAGACAAAAAACCCAATGCATTTCGGGCCACGATGTGCCCTTCTTCGGGGGGTCACTACCAGTTAATAACAACATGAACACATTATTAGCACATTTCATCCTATGTGAATGATAAAAATTGCAACATGATTTCATCATTTTTACTAGATACGTCATTTCCAAAACGTTACCCAAAGGTACACAATCCCTCCTAATCTCCCACTCTCTTTTTTCAGAAGAGTCATCTTGCGCCGAGTCCTGCATGCTCAGAGTTAAAACCATCGTTCCAGACACTAGTAGTGCTCAGTCCATTATTCCCGATGTTCCTCCCTCTATACCGTTGTACCCGCATTCAAACCCTCTAATCACCTAACAAAATCTGCTTTTTTCCAAATGTAAACACGGTGAGTGAGCTTTTAAACTTGTGCAATACTTCATCCTTATCGCGTATAAAACTTCAAAATCACCCGTCCACCTCCAAACTGCATGAAAACCATTTTATTCTGCCCCACCGCGTACCTGCTTTGCTGGCAAACGAGCGTCTCCCGCCCTCGCTCTGGTTCCTCCAGGTGGTTAGAAAATTACGCTTCCCGCCTCAAGAAGGACTGGGCTGGAACAGTACAGTAAAGCCCCCGTCATACTGTAAAACACAGGTAGCTGTATCGGGGCCGATGAAATACTGCAAACACCATGTGTCATATCAGGCCTGCAGAAGGTAAATTCAGCACACCACCGCGTCAGACGGCCAGCCTCTCCCGCTGGACCGATCCCGAATCCACCGAGCCCTGTGGTGAGGCCCGAGCGGGCGGGAACCAGCGAAAAATTCCTCTGTTGGCCTCCCCAGCTTGTAACCTGCAGAGGAAATAAAACGCAAGTTATTGTGCCCACCGCGGGGCAAGGAGCGAGCCTGAGACAAAGAGGCCGCTCGACGCGTCGGTGATCCCCAGAGCAGTCACGACGCCACCTTGACGGTAAAGGGGAATCCACAACCGCCAACCAGGGGAAAAAACGCGCGAACTCCGAAAAACCTGTAATAAAAAGACAAAATATTAAAAAACAAAGAAGCCCCGAGCGCGGGGCACACCGTTTCGGCGAGGGAGCGTCCAGGGACAAGAGGGTCTCCTGGGCGCTCCCTATCTCTTTATTCCCGAGGGGCCAGGTGGCCCCTCCTATGGCCCGCCCCCCCTGACCCGGACCCACTTCCCAGGATCCGGGTCAAGGAGGCCGCCAGCCAATCGGCGGTGGGCCGCGCCCCCCAGGGCACGCCCCCACCGCCGAATGGCGACCAAGGAGACAGTGGGGGCGACGGTCGCCGCGCCGCCATGCGTGCGGGGGGGCCGAGGGCCCCCCCTTTTCATTTGCTTGGATCCTCGAACCAAGCTTTTCTAAACCTTCATCGTAACCATGCCCCCAGATCTGTGGCAGAGCCATCTCTCATCTTGCCCCACTCCACTGGAACAAGCTTCCTTTGCACATCCGAATGTGCCCGGATCTTTACAACTCGGTTATTCTAACGGGCCTGCTTGCACTTGCTGTTTTCTGGTTCCTAGCACCGAGATATACCTTCCTGTGTGAGTCATTTGCGCTATATTAAATGCATTTAACGTAACATTACATTCCTGAAGCATGGTGTGGTCGTCAGTTACAGCCAACACATTTACCGTTCTAATGCCCACTAAAATTGCAAAAACAGTTTTAATAAAAAACCTATGTAGCGTGCAAACAATAATGTGCGGAAATCGGGTTTCACTGCATGTTTCATTTGTGCTTGTTTTGATCCAACTAAAATGTGTGTTCCCATCACAAAAATGTGCTTCACTTGTGCTTTTCTAACTGCTGGTGTATATTGACAAAATTGTAGCTTAGGTCATTTACATGTATTTAAATGTTGTTGTGTTAGAGAAAAATTGCATTTTACAGTTCTTTGTCACAGTGAAAATAGCTTTTGGACGTTCAATCAACACAGGGAAACACTATATAAAATATGTAGTGTGCCACTTTTGGGTGTTGGGTGGACATCGCCCTTAAAGCTAGGGTTCATCGCTTGTGGCATCTCTATCCCAATAAAAGAGGGCATTAAGGCTGAAGTTCTCTCCACATCTCCTAAAGGTAGGGACAGAGTCCATTCATTTCTCACTCAGCTTTTTAGCGTAAGCACATACTCCGGGCGGGAGTCAAAATCAGCCTTGGAAAAATATTCGTACTAGCCTCATCGTGCATGAGTCTAGCCATAGAGCCTCAGGGCCTCTTGCTGGACTCCGGGCCACCAACTGTACTAGTTGTAATTCTTAATTAAGCCCGAAACGCGATGCTTGGGTATGTCAATGTGGCGCTCAGTTGCCTGGTCTAGCGGGGTGGGCTGCTCGATTAATGGACAAGGTGCTTAATGATGACATTGTGTGGGCTGCTGCAGTATGCCAGTGGCGCTGCACAATTATTCTAATAAGGTGCCACCCTTAGTTATATGAGTGTGGAGGCCTGAATAGTTGCCCTGCCTTGCTCCCCTCCCCCACGACCCATTATCGTCTCTGGTCCAGTCTCCTGGAAATAATAGTGGCCGTGCAGGGGTTTGGTGTGGCCCGGGTACAGGAATACTCATGGGTGAAACAGACACGCAGGGAGACTCCGCTCCACATCGGCTAAACCATTGGCGAAGCCCAGTAGATGCTCAGACTCTGTTGGCCGACCCTGCTGCTACCCCTCCTGAAGTCATGGATGTACATGCACCTCAACGAGCCAATGGGAGGCTGCTCTGGAGTCTGGGAAGGGAGTGGAGGTTGCAAGAGCTTGACTACCTTACAAAGTGGCGGCTCAGCTTTTACAAAACCTTGGTCTGACTTCTGGAGGGAGGACTGCTCTGAGAAGGAATAGCCTTGTCTTACATTGGAAGTTGTATGAATGCAAATTTGTTTTAGGCAGTCAGACATCCCCTGGTGATCAAGAAGTATCCTGGAAGTCCAGTTGGACAATGCAGCCCTGGTCAATAGACAGGCTGCTGACCATATACTCTTCAGTTAATTAACCTTCATTATTCATCACAATGTATTCAAACACTGACTTCTCAGCCGGCCTCTTCTCTCCCACTGACCACCTTCAATTGTCCTCACATCAGGGGTAGGTTTACCGACACAAGCAGGGACGCTGGTAAATGAGTTGAAACGTGTTTGAAAAGCACTTTGGTTGAATATTTTTATTTGAAAAAGGTTTTTCGAAAGTAATGCACATGCCTTTCTAAATGACACATCTGTTAAAAAATAAACTTGACTGAAGCTTGTTCTCCCAGTCACATCCCTGACCCAGACTTTGTCATTTTCACGCTTGTGACTAGGCTGGGAGAGAGCGCATCCCTTCAACGTTCAGACACTGTTTCCTGTTGTAGCACTTTATTTACGAGTGAGGATTTCTTCAAAAGTACCAAAAAGTGAATATAAATGCATGCTTGGTTTTTAAAAGATGTTATATTTTTCTGACTGCTTCTGCTCCTTTTGCCAAGAAGCATCAGTTTTATTCCACCTTTACTTCTTTGGCATTTGAAAGTCGGCCATCACTGGACCCCCATTGCTTTGACCCGGCTATTTTTACCTTTTGAAGTATATCCAGTTCAGGCGCTGGTCCTGGTGGGTACAAAAAGGACTGGCCATGTTATACATACAGGGGTCACAATAACGCGTTCATTACAAACGGGGGCGGGGGGGGGGGAGGAGCAATCGGCGTAGGTTTTCATTCAATAATCTACCTACTAAATTTTTTTTACAACTGAAGAGTATTTTTAATATTTCTTATCACTAGGGGTGCATCGCACAAAACGTTTCAACCAAAAGCCCCCTTATAAGACACACACTGCGATAAAGTGTCCAGACTCACACGTGGAGCGGCCCGTCTTACGACCACATCATATTCCAGTTTATCTTGAAGTGTGAAATGATGAACACTCAGAGCCTCGGGGCTCAGGGGTCCTCTGGTGAGCATCACTGCCCTCCACCCTCCTTCAGTTCTCTCTCGGGGTCCCGGATCATTGCCACCCTCGTCAGGAGTTTCAGAAACATCTACGTTCACCTCAGTCCCATTGCCATGACCTTAAGGCCGCAGAGGTCAGTCCCATCGCCATGACCTTGAGGCAGGAGAGGTCAGTCCCATCACCATGACCTTGAGGCAGGAGAGGTCAGTCCCATCACCATGACCTTGAGGCAGGAGAGGTCAGTTCCATCGCCATGACCTTGAGGCAGGACAGGTCAGTCCCATCACCATGACCTTGAGGCTGCAGAGGTCGGTCACATCGCCATGACCTTGAGGCAGGAGAGGTCAGTCCCATCGCCATGACCTTGAGGCAGGACAGGTCAGTCCCATCACCATGACCTTGAGGCTGCAGAGGCCAGTCCCATCGCCATGACCTTGAGGCCGCAGAGGTCAGTCACATCGCCATGACCTTGAGGCAGGAGAAGTCAGTCACATCGCCATGAACTTGAGGCTGCAGAGGTCAGTCACATCGCCATGAACTTGAGGCTGCAGAGGTCAGTCACATCGCCATGACTTTGAGGCAGGAGAGGTCAGTCACATCACCATGACCTGTCAGAGGCAGGAGAGGTCACTCACATCACCATGACCTTAAGGCAGCAGAGGTCAGTCCCATCGCCATGACCTTGAGGCCGCAGAGCTCAGTCCCATCACCATGACCTTGAAGCAGCAGAGGCCAGTCCCATCGCCATGACCTTGAGGCCGCAGAGGTCAGTCACATTACCATGACCTTGAGGCAGGAGAGGTAAGTCCCATCACCATGACCTTGAGGCCACAGAGATCACTCACATCGCCATGACCTTGAGGCAGGAGAGGTCAGTCACATCACCATGACCTGTCAGAGGCAGCAGAGGTCCGTCCAATCGCCATGACCTTGAGGCTGCAGAGGTCAGTCACATCGCCATGACCTTGAGGCCGCAGAGGTCAGTCCCATCACCATGACCTGTCAGAGGCAGGAGAGGTCACTCACATCACCATGACCTTAAGGCAGCAGAGGTCAGTCCCATCGCCATGACCTTGAGGCCGCAGAGGTCCGTCACATCGCCATGACTTTGAGGCTGCAGAGGTCAGTCCCATCGCCAGGACCTTAGGCAGGAGAGGTCGGTCACATCGCCATGAACTTGAGGCCGCAGAGGTCAGTCACATCGCCATGACCTCTCTGAAGCAGGAGAGGTCAATCCCACCGCCATGACCTTGAGGCCGCAGATGTCAGTCCCATTGCCATTACCTTGAGGCCACAGAGGTCAGTCACATCACCATGATCTTGAGGCCGCAGAGGTCAGTCACATCACCATGACCTTGAGGCAGGAGAGGACAGTTCCATCGCCATGACCTTCAGGCAGGACAGGTCAGTCCCATCACCTTGAAGCAGCAGTGGCCAGTCCCATCGCGATGACCTTGAGGCCGCAGAGCTCAGTCCCATCACCATGACCTTGAAGCAGCAGAGGCCAGTCCCATCGCCATGACCTTGAGGCCGCAGAGGTCAGTCACATTGCCGTGACTTTGAGGCCGCAGAAGTCAGTCACATCCCCATAACCTTGAGGCAGCAGAGGTCAGTCACATCACCATGACCTCTCTGAGGCAGGAGAGGTCAATCACATCGCCATGACCTTGAGGCCACAGAGGTCAGTCCCATCGCCATGACCTTGGGGCCAAAGAGGCCAGTCACATTGCAATGACCTTGAGGCAGCAGAGGGCAGTCTCATCACCATGACCTTGAGGCCACAGAGGTCAGTCACATCACCATCGCCTTAAGGCAGGAGAGGTCAGTCCCACCGCCATGACCTTAGGCAGGAGAGGTCAGTCACATCGCCATGACCTTGAGGCCGCAGAGGTCAGTCCCATCACCATGACCTTGAGTCCACAGAGGTCTGTCACATCACCATGACCTTGAGGCTGCAGAGGTCAGTCACATCACCGTGAACTTGAGACAGGAGAGGTCAGTCCAACCGCCATGACCTTGAGGCAGCAGAGGTCAGTCCCATTGCCATGACATTGAGGCCACATAGGTCAGTCACATTGCCATGACCTTGAGGTAGGAGCAGTCAGTCCCATCGCCATGACCTTGGGGCCACAGAGGTCAGTCACATTGCAATGACCTTGAGGCAGGAGAGGTCAGTCCCATCGCCATGACCTTGAGGCCACAGAGGTCAGTCACATTGCCATGACCTTGAGGCCACAGAGGTCAGTCCCATCGCCATGACCTTGAGGCTGCAGAGGGCAGTCATATCACCATGACATTGAGGCAGGAGCGATCAGTCACATCGCCATGACCCTAAGGCAGCAGAGGTCAGTCACATCGCCATGACATTGAGGCCGCAGAGGTCAGTCACATCGCCATGACCTTGAGGCCGCAGAGGACAGTCACATTGCCATGACCTTGAGGCAGGAGAGGTCAGTCCCATTGCCATGACATCTCAGAGGCAGGAGAGGTCAGTCCCATCGCCATTACCATAGGCAGGAGAGGTCAGTCCCATCGCCATGACCTTGGGGCCACAGAGGTCAGTCACATTGCAGTGACCTTGAGGCAGCAGAGGTCAGTCCCATCGCCATGACCTTGAGGCTGCAGAGGGCAGTCACATCACCATGACATTGAAGCAGGAGCGGTCAGACCCATCGCCATGACCTTGAGGCAGGAGAGGTCAGTCCCATCGCCATGACCTTAGGCAGGAGAGGTCAGTCACATCGCCATGACCTTGAGGCAGCAGAGGTCAGTCCCATCGCCATGATCTTAAGGCAGCAGAGGTCAGTCCCATCGCCATGACCTTGGGGCCACAGAGGTCAGTCACATCGTTATGACATTGAGGCTGCAGAGGTCAGTCACATCACCATGACCTTGAGGCTGCAGAGGTCAGTCACATCGCCATGATTTTGAGGCTGCAGAGGTCAGTCACATCACCATGACCTTGAGGCTGCAGAGGTCAGTCACATCGAAATGACCTTGAGGCTGCAGAGGTCAGTCCCATCGCCATGACTTTGAGGCTGCAGAGGTCAGTCACATTGCCATGGCCTTGAGGCAGGAGAGGTCAGTCCCATTGCCATGACCTTAGGCAGGAGAGGTCAGTCCCATCGCCAGGACCTTTGGGCCACAGAGGTCAGTCACATTGCAATGACCTTGAGGCAGCAGAGGTCAGTCCCATCGCCATGACCGTGAGGCCACAGAGGTCAGTCCCATCGCCATGACCTTGAGGCAGCAGAGGTCGGTCACATCGCCATGACCCTGAGGCAGCAGAGGTCAGTCCCATCGCCATGACTTTGAGGCCACAGAGGTCAGTCACATCGCCATGACCCTGAGGCAGCAGAGGTCAGTCACATCGCCATGACCCTGAGGCAGCAGAGGTCAGTCCCATCGCCATGACTTTGAGGCCACAGAGGTCAGTCACATCGCCATGACCCTGAGGCAGCAGAGGTCAGTCACATCGCCATGACCCTGAGGCAGCAGAGGTCAGTCACATCGCCATAACCTTGAGGCCGCAGAGGTCAGACCCTTGCATTCCATTAGGTAGTCAGTTTCAGTTGCAAGGGCTCACAAAAGATTCTGGGTAATACCTAGTGTTCGAAGGTGGCCACCCCAATGTTCCCACAAAGGCACGTGTTCCTAAGCACCCATGAAAGTCACATGTGCCACACCTAAACTCACATCAACAGGGTGGTTGGCACAGAGAATCATGCATACTGTATACCCTAATCTATGCAGAGAAAGACATGGGGTAGCACACTCTATGAAACACAGATTGAGTCACAAAACATGCAGCACACCCCATCGGACCAACTCACAACACGAGCATACTGAAACGTACACAAAAAATGACATGTAGCACACATTATGAAACAGTGAGACACAACACATGGAGCACACACTGTGAAGCAGTGAGACACAAAACATGTAATGAACACTACGAAACAGTGAGACACAACACGTGTAGCACACACCATGGAACAGTGAGACACAACACATGGAGCACATAGTATCAAACAGTAAAACACAACACATGTAGCTCACACTATGAAACAGTGAGACACAACACATAGCGCACACACTACGAAACAGTAAGACACAAAACATGTAATGAACACTACGAAACAGTGAGACACAACACATGGTGCACACACTACGAAACAGTAAGACACAAAACATGTAATGAACACTATGAAACAGTGAGACACAACACATGGTGCACACACTACGAAACAGTAAGACACAAAACATGTAATGAACACTATGAAAAAGTGAGACACAACGCATGTAGAACACACCGTAAAACACAACACATGTAGCTCACACTATGAAACAGTGAGCCACAACACATGGAGCACACACCATGGAACAGTGAGACACAACACATGGAGCACACACCATGGAACAGTGAGACACAACACATGGAGCACATACGATCAAACAGTAAAACACAACACATGTAGCTCACACTATGAAACAGTGAGACACAACACATAGCGCACACACTACGAAACAGTAAGACACAAAGCATGTAATGAACACTACGAAACAGTGAGACACAGCACATGGTGCACACACTACGAAACAGTAAAACACAAAACATGTAATGAACACGACGAAACAGTGAGACACAACACATGGCGCACACACTACGAAACAGTAAGACACAAAACATGTAATGAACACTACGAAACAGTGAGACACAACACATGGTGCACACACTACGAAACAGTACGACACAAAACTTGTAATGAACACTATGACACAGTGAGACACAACACATGGCGCACACACTACGAAACAGTAAAACACAACACATGTAGCTCACACTATGAAACAATGAGACACAACACATGGAGCACATACTATCAAACAGTAAAACACAACACATGTAGCTCACACTATGAAACAGTGAGACACAACACATGGAGCACACACCATGGAACAGTGAGACACAACACATGGAGCACATACTATCAAACAGTAAAACACAACACATGTAGCTCACACTATGAAACAGTGAGACACAACACATGTAGCACACACCATGGAACAGTGAGACACAACACATGGAGCACATACTATCAAACAGTAAAACACAACACATGTAGCTCACACTATGAAACAGTGAGACACAACACATGGAGCACACACCATGGAACAGTGAGACACAACACATGGAGCACACACCATGGAACAGTGAGACACAACACATGGAGCACATACTATCAAACAGTAAAACACAACACATGTAGCTCACACTATGAAACAGTGAGACACAACACATAGCGCACACACTACGAAACAGTAAGACACAAAGCATGTAATGAACACTACGAAACAGTGAGACACAGCACATGGTGCACACACTACGAAACAGTAAGACACAAAACATGTAATGAACACGACGAAACAGTGAGACACAACACATGGCGCACACACTACGAAACAGTAAGACACAAAACATGTAATGAACACTATGAAAAAGTGAGACACAACGCATGTAGAACACACCGTAAAACACAACACATGTAGCACACATAAAGTCTAGTATGCTCCACGGTGCACACATACTATGAAACATAGATTGAGGCACAACAAATGTAACAGAGACTAAGTCGCGCTTGCAGACACAACACGTATTACACACAGTGGACCGCAAGCAGACACTGCCAATGCATCAGGCATCATAGAAAACAGACAGAAATACGATACTTAGCACACACCATGGAACACATACAAATATAACAGAAGAAATACACACTATGGAGCACCCATGCACACCGACACCCAGCCATCGTATACGCTGCACACTATGTACCACTGGCACAAGCAAAACGTCCAGCACATGCTATGGAGTTGTGACAGAAACATGTCAAATGTAGTCCAGATTATGAAATACATGCAGAAACATTGTATATACAGCACACATTATGGGGCACATGCAGGAAAACCATATGTAGAAGAGATTGTTACACAAAGGGAGGTATCGCACGTGTGCAAGCTATGAGACACATGCACACATGACAAATGTAGTGCATTCTATGGAGCACAAGTAGAGACATGACGTGGTGCACAGTAACAATCAGATGCATGCGTGACAAAGGTAGCACACACTGTGAACATGCCTAGACGCATCACACATATAGCATTCCCTATGGAACACAGAGGCACAGCAAATGTGGGACAGGCTTTGGAGCTCATGCAGAGACGTGGCATATGTAGTACATACTATGGGTCACATGAAGGCATGACCACAAGCTGTGAAACTCCTGCAGAGACATAGCACATATAATGCAAGTTAGGGGTCACATGAATACATGTGATACACGCAGTTGCCACGGCATATGTGATGCATGGTATCAATCACATCCAGACATGTCAAATGTAGCAAACTGTGTCAACATACGGAGGCATCATACATATAACTTGCACAGCAAATGTGGCAGAGGCTGTGGAAGTCACTGTAGTAGTGACTGTGGAACGCACGCACAGAGATGACACGTACAGTGCATGATATGGGTCACATGAAAAATCTAGCTCATGCGATGTAATATACACAGAAACATGGCACATGAAGTAGGCATTATGAAGCAAGGACAGAGATACCACACATGTAGCACAGAGCATGGAACACGTGCAGGTGCATGGCACATGTGGTGAAAACTATTGGTCACATGCAGACAAAACACCAGCTGCAGGCACTATGGAAAACAGAGAGAGCAACGACATGTAGAGCCCAGCATGGAAAACATGCACTCGGGACATATGTAGCACACACGAACACAGAGGGAAACACAATTAAACACATATAGGAACAATGCACAGTCTTTACATACTGAAGCACACACAAAGCCACAGCACATTTAGCGCACCCTATAGAGTACATGTTTACAGATACAACCATGTAGAGCACATGATCGAACACATGCGGAGACATGACGTGATGAACGCTATCAAAGAGAGGTAGCAACTATACCTGTACTGCACACAATGAAACTCCCCCCAGAGGCACCACTCAAGCTACATATTCTTTGAAACATGGAAAAGGATATTGTTGTCCGCATGATTTTTCATTTTTTGTCTGAAAGCTCCTTGAAGCTGCCTTGGGGCCTATGGTGCTCTGCACACTGTGCACAACATAACCTGTTGCACAGCTGTCAACTTCTCAGATGCAAGCCATGGAATCACGGAGAGCTTTGCGGAACTGCTGGCTGCCCAGCCCCAAGCCGTACGGGCACAGCACTGGGTAGGTGGCATAAACCAACCTGCCCAGAGTGATGAGGCCTGGGGCTAGCTGGTACCTATTGCTGAAGCTGACAGCAAGCATGGTGAAGTGGGTGACCCAGCAGACAAGGTAGACACACATCAACGCCAGCACTGTCCACCCTGCCCTACAATGAGTTTTGGGCCTGGAGGTGGGGCCGACCCAGGTGTTCACTTTCAAAGGGCCAATTGGCAGTGTGACTGCTGGTGCCAGCTTCTTCATGTACTTCCGTAGGGCCCAAAGTGTGCCTGTGCTGGTGATCAGCATGATGATGGCAGGAAGGATCTCGGTCAAGACCAAACAGCTGTAGACGTAGGCTTTATTCCCCCAGGTGTGCCCGATGGAAAGGAGGCAGCCGTGATAACTCCTGATGTTGCCCATGGGGGTGGAGCCATTGGCACAGGAACCATTTCCACTCAATGTTTGACTCCTGCTCCTTGTATCCTTTTCCAGGTAGATTAAGGTTGGACTCAGGAAGACGCCACAGATGAGCCAGAGGGTGACTACGCAGATCTTCATGGATGTGCCTCCCTCCAAGAGTCGCAGTGGAAGAGATGGCTGGTTGGAGCACAGCTTGAACGTGCGATGGACGGTGAGCCACGCGCTCATGCAGCCAGAGAGGACGGAGAAGAAACCAAAGACCTTGCAGAACGCACCGCCCACAAAGTCCTCGCTAGTGGCTTTGTAGAGCATCACCGGGGTGTACCTGGTTGTGACCAAGCACAGGTTGGCTAAAGACAGGTTGCTGATTAGTATATCCACTGGAGGGATGCGCCTGCCGGACTTCTTGAGGGTCAACCCCATGACCACCACATTCCCCAAAACACCGAAAACGAAAAAGATGACATAGACTGAGAAGAACACCGTATCCATGGCCACAGAACGTCCTGTATTTACCTGGGCACTGAGACGTCACAGTAGATGACCAGTAACTGGATCCCAGCTAGACAATGAGCTATTATTACATCATAACAAGACAATGAGTTGTAAATATGTTTCAGCAAGACAAGGAGAGGTAAGTCTGTCACAAGAAGACATTGAGTGGTAACTATCTCTCAGCAAGACATTGAGCTGTACCATCCCTCAACCATACATCATCTGGATCTCCCTTCCAGAAGGTGGGTGGACGTTGTCCTTTGTTGATCACGAGACGCTCAACGATGAAACTTAGAGTCCGCGTGGAAACCTAAGGCGGTGAAGGTGGCGCTCTAGAGGATGGAAGCCGCGTGTTCTCCTGGCACGCTGAGCCAATTCCCTCTTCGGCTTTATCCTTCAGGAGGTAATCAGTGAGCTGTTTTCCACAGCAGCATAACGTGAATAACCGCCCCCTCCCACTAATCCCACCCATTCAGCACCTTGGACTTTAAGTGCTCGCATCCTATCGCAGACCTTCATGCAGCTTAAAGGAAAGGCAATCAGGAAGCCTTCAATTAGGGCAGATGCGTGGGCAAGAAGGGATGGGGCTGGCAGGTGTGGAATGTAATGTTCCTATACACAGTCAATGCCTTTTAGTAATTCAAAATGCAAGTGCATAAGATTTTCACAATGTTCCTGTGCACATTTAAATACCTTTCAGCACTGCAAAATGCAAGTTTACACGATTTAATCATTTTTATAGCTTCATCCTAGCAACAAATGTATTAAAGTAGCAAAAGAAAACAACATGTTTAATCAAGTGTAGATTCAAATGGTAATTGATTAAATAATTAGCATGCAGTGAAACAGCTTTGGCTACGCACGATACCATGTGAGAATCTCTGAGCTGTAGGATACTTTGTCACTTCAGAAGTACATGTAGCATTCTTTCAGTCAATCAATTAATAATCAATCAATTAATCAATCAATCACCCTTTCCATAGCACACAGCTGCTTCCCAGGAGGCGTCCTGGCGCTCAAGCAGGCGACTGACAGCCAGTATGCCCAGTGAAAAATAAGAAAGGTGTAGCTTTTGTTAAAGAGAAAGGTTTAAAGATATTTCTTAAAAATTGAGACAAAAGCAGCTCTACCCAGATTAATGGGAGTGTTCCACAGTTTGGCTGTCATGACTGTGAAAGATATTCCTTCTTGCCTTGTCGTAAAACATTTTGGGACTGCGGCAGTAATAGATGGTGTGATCTGAACGCTCCGCACTTTTGTTATAGGTGTAGTCTTTTTCGCAGATATGCAGGGCTCTGTCTATAAAAAGCTCTAAAAGCCAGCGTCGGAGCTTTCAACTTGATCTTGTTCATCACAGGTAGCCAATGCAGTTGCTTCACATGAGCAGATATGACCTTCCTATACGAGACTCTTCGGGTCAGCCTTGCTACCGCATTCTGCACTATCTGAGGTCGTCTGTAAATCAGGAAAGCAGGGAGTCCCAGATACAGAGTATTTGCATAGTCCAACAGCAAGGTGACCAAGGGATGAACCACAGACTTACTATTTCTTTTTGGGATCAGGTGCAACATCTCCCTCAATGATCTGAGCTTAGCAAAGCAAGCAGATGACACCTGCTTGATTTGTGTAGAGAAAGAGAGACTCGAGTCAAACATGACCCCCAGATTTCTCACATGGGCTGCAGGGGCCGATGGAAGCCAAGTTCCTCTGGCCACCGTAGGCGAGGAGGTGGAGCAGAGCGAGTGCCAAAGAAGAGAACTTCCGTTTTATCCGGATCCTGTTTTATAGAAGTTTCATTCATCCATCCTGCGTCTCCCTTATGGCATTCTTTAACTTACATAAAGGCGGAGTCTGATTTTTTGGGGAAAGATAGCTGAAGTTCAGTGTCATCCATATATGACACCACATAAATACCCCAAGCTTTAATCAGTTGAGCCAAGGGGGCTAGGCAGCAATTAGAGTGTGTAGGGCTGAGTGCTGAAAGGCTGAAGGTGGGCTCTCTGTGATCTATCCTGTACAAATGACCTAAACCGCGAGAAGGCTTTCTATTGGAATACCTGCCCTTTTGCGTCTCTCTAAGAGGGTGGCATGAGAGGCTGTGTCAAATGCTGCATATAGATCTAAAAGGACCACCATCACCGCTCGTCCACCATCAAGATGCTCTTTGATGAATTCAGTGACTTCTTTCTATGTCCGAACAGTAAAAATTGCATTTCCAATCTGTTAAAGTTGAGTCCAAGAGACAGCTCAGCGGGCTGGCTGCAAAAGACATTGTGGACTTATCAAACCCACCCATTTCTTACCATTGGTTGGCTTTCCTGTCACTCTCATTTGCCTACTTCTTATTCGTGTCCCAGCTTGTCACTCTTGTCACTTTCCCTCCCATGTAGCAGAGCCTCTTTACCAATTCTTTTGATTGGTTGGCTTCTATGCTTCCATTGCTTGCTTTTCAACACTACATTTTTAGGTCTCGCTAGAGCCAGCGCATGCGCTGATCTGCGAGACATTTAGTATGGGCTTTTAAAAGTGCTACCACAAGCTGCTTTGGCTGGCCTAGCTCTTGCGTTCACGCGCGCAACCGCCAGCTTTCAGCGCCATCTGTCTTTCCTCTCACTTGATTGCTGTCACACTCCTTCGCCCCTCCCCTGCCGCTTCGCGCTGCTTTTACTTTCGGATGCGACCAATGCTTGTTATTTCTGGCTTCCTCTTCCAGTCTTTCTCTTTGGTTTTTTTTCACTCTCGACTTCTTCCTTTGCTTGGTTTCTGCCCTACATGCATTTTGGCTACAAAAGTAAGCCTTTGTTGTTTCAAGATCTGCATGGAGGTCGTTCCTTCATCACTCAAATCTATCTCCGTTCAGAGCTTCTGTGTGTTTCATTAAACATCTGTTATTTCTCTGTTACCTAATGATTCAAACCTTTAGGCAAATGCGTAAATCTGCCCATTTTCATAATCATATTTGTTTCGAAGAAATTATTTCTGTTTTCTTATTTGAATTTTTTATGGCGTTCCTTTATTTGGTCCATTGTTCTTGAATTGAACATTGTATTTATACAGCGCTACCTACCACTGGCAAAGCATTTATGTGCTTTGTTTACCTTGTATTTTCCAGGCTTTTTATCTCCATTTCAACCGCATTTATTTATTTTTCCAATTTATTGGGTGCTATACGATCATATTGATTAGAATTTCATTTTTGCGCCCGAAGCATGCCATATTGTCATCACTCCATTTTTGCAACGTCTCTGCACTCACGATGGCTCGGCATGAAAAAGATTTGTAAGCTTCGTGAGATCCTGATTACTTCCAAGTATTCTCCAAGTGAAGTGATTTACCACCACATTCTATTTCATTAGTTTTAAACCTTTCCAAATATTTCAGTTTTTGTCGCCAAGTCACGTGTTACGATCTTTGTGTCAGATTTTGAGTTTAATCTCTCCGGTTAACTTTTTCATCTAACAGCTATGTTACAACATGTGACCTTTCAGCCTTTATGCTTTCCATGTTGCCGGGAAATATTTTCTTTTTAAGTATTTTTTTATTGCCATTTTATATTGAACTTGACACAGCAGGTTATTACAAGATAATGGGGCAACACATAGCCTTAATAACATAAATCATGTGGGAATAACCCCTTGCTTTTACGAAGGAGGGACATGTTAACACCACAACTCTACTGTGGATCTGCATGTGGAGAGAGAGATTTAAGCTGCCAACTATGCAACAGTTGAACCAAAGTATCAATAGTAGATAACAGAAAGAAACAAGCATTTGCAATGCAATAGGTCTCGCATTTACGCAAGTTTGAGCTATTGACATTGCAAATGACAATGCCTTTTATTTTTGGTATCATATTTAAAACATAAATAAAAGGCATTGTCATTTACAATGCCAATAGCTTAAACTCTGGTAAATGCGAGACCTATTGCATTGCAAATGCTTGTTTACTTTTTGGTTAAGCACTCCACGAGTGCATTCGTCTCCCTTGTGTACTTCTCTCCTGCTGCACTCTGTGTTTCTGACTATTGCTCGTTTGCTTCTACCTACTTCTACCTACTGCTCTCTCGTGTGTCCTACCCCCATTGGTTTCTTGCCTGTGTTTTTATTTTCTCCTGTTCTCTGTTGCTATTTGACTTGTTGGTTTTTGTCCCCACCCTGGCCTGTCATGTTGCTCCCCCCCACCTGCACCCTCCTTCTCTGTCACCTATTGCTTCTCCTCCCCACCCCCAGATTGTTTCCCCCACCTGTGCCCTCTCTTGTGCCACACCCTCACCCTCCATGTTGCTCCTCCCTACCCGCGCTTCAAAGAAAACCGTTCTCACATTTTTTTCTTTAAAATTTGCTGGTTCAATTTAGATTAGTAAATAAAAAAATTAAAAAAAGAGGGCATGATATTTTATGGGCATGTGTCTGTAAAATGACGTCGCCAGCAGCCTCAAAGGCTTTTTGTTTTCTTATTTAGCAATGCTGCACAGTATTGGCAATGCTGTACATCAAAGATAAAAACCCATTGACAAAGCCAATAGGTTTAAAAGGCGAAACCTATTGGCTTTGTCAATGCTTATTGGACCACCTGCCACGTACCCTTAGCAAAAAGTAGGGAAAGTTGGTGGGGGGGGGGGAACGTGAAACCAGACACTTACTTCAGCCACAATCCCTCGTGCATCAAACGCTTCCCAAGTATACGTGGCAACAATTCTGTTCTGAGGTTTTCAATCTGTATTTTTGCAAACTAGGGGTGAAGTTCGTCTTAATATGTTGACAATCAGTGGTTTAGGGAGCCAGCCGTCATCAGATATCTCGTTTAACCACACTTTGGACAAGGACTTGCTACCTACTGAGCCATACCCTTCCTTCTCTGAGCAGCATTAACCAAAGCAATTGTCAGGTATTCAAAATAGTATCAGATCTTTGTTCCTATGAATGGGGGCCAACCGGTAAAGAGGTCTGTCTTTTGTTGTACACAGAATATTTGATCCAACTAAATCTACACGGATTTCTAAATGTTTTGCTTGATCTCCAGGGGAAAGATTACCGACATATAAAGACATCTGTAAAATGTGGGCAGCTTGTATTGCCACAGTCTATTTATTCCATACAGTCAGTCCATTGCTGGGGGGAAGAAGCCTCCTGGAGCCTAAGACACAATGGCTATACACAAATTCATGCAGCGGGCAAGTGCCATCACTATGCCTGGAGCCAGGGACCCGCACATTGCCCACAGTTCTCAACAGCAGGTGCATTCACCCAATGCGCTTCCAGGCTGTCTGCAGTGGGAATATGTTAGCTTTTCCATTTAGAACCCATGCAGGTCATACCGTTGACATCCAATCAAATGTGTTTAATAGTGATACCCAAAAGAATGGTTGTCGGGGCTCGAGATCTGCTCTACATCCGGGAATCTCACAACATTGTGTCCTGTTGTTATAGGTGTTCTGGACTGAAGCCACGTGACTGAGTAAGCGCTATATGCAAAAATACAAAACAAAACAGACTTTACCATACATAGAAAGGTGAAACGCACGCTTGAGTTTGATTTTACCTGTCGTAAAGCCCATATACACTTCCCATATACTAAGGGACAGGACAGCTGAGATTAAACAATACTCGAAAGCCCAACGGACGCCCGTAGGGTTGCAGTGCGCTTTATAAATATTGTTTATTATTATTATATAGTAAAGGCTTGGTTAGTGTATTTAAAGGGCTGTTTATTTGGCTGCGTTAAGTGGATCAGTAATCCGTGTTTGCGTTGCTCTGGTGCTGATTCTGACTCAAGAGTGGGAGGATGGGGGGGGCACAAAGGCTGCGGTGTGTTGTGTCCCCCCCCCAGAGCAGCCATTATCTGCGCTAATCGGTGCCATTAACACGGTTGCACGTTCTGATCGAAACCCAGCGCCCTCGCAAGCAGCTGACGAGGTGCACTGCTCTCTCTCCACAGTGCAACGGGCTCCCTCCTTCCTCCGCGTGGAGGGACCGGATGAATCCTGCAGCGTTCCTACTCTCTGGTCCCAGAGTCTCGTTAGAGCAGAGGTCTTAAGACTTTTTTTTTTTTCTCATGCCGACCTGTCAAACTTTTTTAGTCGTAAGGACCCCATTCTGACCAAAATGTCTAGAACCTGGTACTACTCATCATCAACAACTACCGACAACCATACACGCTCTCCATTCCCACAGTAAATAATTTTTGCGGTGAGGAAATAATATTTAAACAGTGTTTAGCAAACCAAAGGCCAGTGATCGAGGGGGTGTAGTCAAGGAGTAGCTAAAAACAAAGGGCCTCGTTTATGAGCAATTGGCGTGGAGTAGAGGTAAATCTTCATCGTAAATCTTCACCGTAAATCTTTTTGCTGCACTGCCCTATGCCATTGTGAAAGGGCAGGAATGCACCATATTGATGAAATACGGTGCATTCCTTTGCTTGTCCCTTGCGTTGGCGCACATATTGCGGCCTCGCACCAACACAGGCAGGATTGTTTTTGTGCAGGAAGGGACACTTTCCTTCACAGAAACAATCCCAAGAGGATTTTTTCTCTTTCTATGTGAGCTGCAGAATGTAGTACACATGGAAAGAGGAAAAGACTTCTCCTCGTTACGCCTCCACTGGGGTGGCGTCTGTTTTTGGAGCTGCCCCAGGTTTACTTGATTTTGTGAATATGGGGCATCATCAAAATCCATGGGCGTTGCGTGGGAACTCCACACAGAGGCCATAGAACACCTTCTTGACTCGGAGTAAGGCAAGGCAGTGCTGTGCACTGCTATGTCCTACTCCATTTCTATGAGGCCATGCAAACCCACGCAGAGTGGCTTTGCACCGCCTCATAGGTATGGTTGAGAGGCTTGCGCCACCGGAGCATCAGAAAAAGTGCTGCTCTGGTGATGCAAGTCTATCATAAATAAGCCCCAAAACATTCTGTAGGTTTTTTAGGTCTTTCACCATCAGGTATCGACATATAAAATAATGGGCAGCATAAATGAAAAATACATTTAAAAAGTCGTTACTCAGTGGGAAATGCACTGTAGTAAATTATGAAATCTCTATTAGTTAATGTACTGCAGAGGTCTGTGTGTCACCAGAGAGCCACAGAATTGCATCTTGATTGGTGTAGTGGAGTAGAGTGATATGTATTTTTAGTACTACGAGGTCACAGACTGTGACAGAAAGCACTGTGAATATGCAAGTCACTATTTTATACTTGCATTACACACAGTGTAAGATAGGATGCTGCAAAGCGTGCACGTAGTTTTATGATAAAATGGTGCTTCCAATTCAATTCAATGTATTTATTTTGTTTTGGAACTCCGACGGAGGTCCACAAAAACACACTGACAATTTAAAAAGACAGACATTGCATACAGTACAAAATAAGTCTCGCATTTGCGAGGGTTCAAGCTTTTGGCATTGTCTTTCACAATGCCAATAGCTCAAACTCTCCTAAATGCGCGACCTATTGCATTGCAAATGCTTGCTTTAACTGAAGGGAGTAGCGGAAAGGTTTCAGCTTCAGCAAGTGTACAAATGAACTTCTTTACCTTTAGTTACAGCGCACCCGACTTCAGCTGCCCACACACTCCCGCCCTTACCAGCAGCATCCCCTGCAATGCACTGCCATAGGTCTCGCGGCTGCCATGATTTAGCATGCAAATAAAAAAAATGAGTTAGGTGAGCAGCCTGCAACAAGACCACCATTTAAAATGTTTCTCGTCTAACACACCTGTTTCCCAAGAGACTTTCGTTTCAACATCTCCCGCAACTCCTGGCAGCTCTTTCCTCGCAGAACTCGCTGCCTCTGGCTTTTCACCATGAGGCTTACTTCTCCGGGCATCTATTGCCGGCTGTTTCAAACGCTCAAAGATGACCAACCACCTTTCCACTGTTTACCCCGATTGCCAGCGACTACAACTTAGTGGCACTATTGATATGTTCGCGCAAGCACTCCAGCTCACACTTTCCTGTTAATAGACTGCTGACTTAGAGCGTGTTTAGGTTTTGCCTACGCAATGCGTACGAAGTACGCATGCGCTAGCAAAATCTTATGTTTTGCTCTGTGGGGTCGGGTATCCGCCCCCTCCTCGCCCCCTCCTCCCATTGGCTAGCTCCATAAATGGAGGCTAGCCATTGGGAGCCGGATCTGTCCGTCAAGGCCGGACCAGATTCGGGGGCGTTCCCGAGAATTTTTCCCTTTTGGCCACGTCATGCAGCGGTGGGCGGGGCTTTTTTTTGGGCTCGTCGAGGTTTGTTTGGGCCATTTGGCGGCCGACCGCCGGCCGAGGAAGTCCAGGTGAGTGGTTCCTTTCCTGTCCCCCCCTCCCGCTGTCGGTTCGTTTCCCGCCCCCCCCCCGCTGTCGGTTGGTTTCCCTCCCCCCCCCCCCCTCCCGCTGGTCGTTCCTTTCCCAACCCCCCTCCCGCTTCCTGCATAGAAAGAGTGTGTTAAGGAGCTCCAGGAGGGAATGCCTGCTCTCAAGCTCCCCTTGTCCCCTCTGTCTACTCTCTGGCACTGAGGCTGGAGGTTTATCACGCAGGCGGCAAAGAGCTCAGTGGCGCTATATACAACTTTAAAAAAAAAACATTGTGTCTGGGCAGGGAGCCGCCGGCGCTAGGACCCAGCAGAGTCCGCCCGCCAGGGTTGCGCTGCTGTGTTGACAGCAGGCTCGATCACGGACTATGGAGTCTTGACATCAGTTGAAGTTTAGAAACTTTAGTTTCCAAATCTGCCTTTACTCCTGCATATATTTGTTCAGTGCTATTTTTGTGCATTTAAAATGAGCCGTCTCTAGTGTGCGGAGAAAACCCTGCTGCATCCACCTCAATGGACCGCCTGACCTGTGCTTCGTCACCTGCGGTCACAAGTGGATAAGGTTTCCAGATGACTCGATGACACAAACGATGCAGTGCTGTGGTTCTGGTCTTTTGTTTTTAATTTTACATATGTGTGTTTTCTGATGTTAGTTACATTACATCAAGCTCGATCCGGCAGGACCACAACTCCCAAAATGCATTAGCATGTAGCGTTGCAAACTTTATTATGGAATCGCCTGGTAATCTTACATGTCGAGGGCAGGCGTTAGGAGCTCAATGGCTGATTGTTGCATTTGAAACAGTTTTACTTGCCTCTACTCACAGGGTAGCCCAGTTCCTGAGCACGCCACGCGCCCGGGTACATTCTCCCCACACGCTGCATCCACCCGTATCTGGATCCCCGCTGCTTGTTCTGGGGTCTCTGCGCCCACTCTGCTTGTGTGTGCCGGTGCTCAAGCTCTTATATCTCACCCCCATAGTGCGCCTCCCCTCTCTCCGCCCCTTCCCTCTCCCTCCTCTGTCTCTGTTCCTTCCACCTCCCCTTTGTTTGTCCTATCTTTGGCTTTTAGTACTTCATACACTTCGGTCCCTATCGGACTGACTGGTGATCACCCTTAGAGCCCAGCAGGGCTGTCTCAGCCTCTCATCCTTGTAAAGTGGATATTAGTAGCTGCTATGACGAGGTATTGGGTGTGATATCATCTTACATCGAGTTTGATGTGATGCTTGTTTAACAAACTTAACAATTGTGTTGTCTTCGTGCTCTGGTATTAGCTTGTCTGCGGTTGTGTGTTAGCCCACGTGGCAGAGATATTGTGGGCTCTCGCGCAGTGAGCAAATGTGCTGTAAGTGTAATGTTTCCCTCTGGGTGGGATCCAGGCGTGGAGGAGGATGGATCCGGGGGGTGCAGTTGGCAGGGGTTGTTTTAGGTCGCAGCTCCTGCAGACATCTTGGGGAGTGTCAGAAAGTGGCCCTGGGAGTGCATGCGTCGTGGCTCGCTCATCACATTTGCTGCAGATTAAAGGTCAAGTGCTGTCTTCCAAGGTGGGTTTGTAAAGCTGCCGCGTGGAAGGAGCACATATACAACCAGAAACAGCAGAGCAGGGGCACTTTCACACTTCTGGGAAAGTGCCATTGTGATGTAACGCTAACAAAATCTGTGTAAACAACTCCCTTCATCTTGGGCCAAACCAATGTAAATTGTTCATTCTCACACCTCCGTGAAAAGCATAGTTTGTAACCAGTCATCCTGCCCAGGGTGTGCTAAATCCAGACCGTGGCTGGCACGGTCACTATGCAGCAATTTGGCCGACGCCATCTCCCAGACTTTGCTGCATAGCTTCTGATATCTGCTCTCGCCCATTAATGCCTGCTTGTGTCTCCGTTTTCGTGCCGTGACTCTGTTGCCTGCTTTTGCCCCTGTTGCCTGCTTGTGCCTCCGTTTTTGTGCCTGTGCAGACTGTGAGTGCAGACTGTGCGTGCAGACTGGCTGTGCGTGCAGACTGGCTGTGCGTGCAGACTGGCTGTGCGTGCAGACTGGCTGTGCGTGCAGACTGGCTGTGCGTGCAGACTGACTGTGCGTGCAGACTGACTGTGCGTGCAGACTGTGAGTGCAGACTGTGCGTGGAGACTGTGCGTGCAGACTGACTGTGAGTGCAGTCTGACTGTGAGTGCAGGCTGACTGTGAGTGCAGGCTGACTGTGAGTGCAGGCTGACTGTGAGTGCAGGCTGACTGTGCAGACTGACTGTGCAGACTGACTGTGCAGACTGACTGTGCGTACCTGTGTATGTGTGCAGCTATGTGTACAAGAGCTAAGTGATGCTGTGTATGTGTGTGTGATGCTATATGTGTATTATGCTATGTGTATGTGTGTGTCTGTAGCTGTGTATGTGTACAGATATGTGTCCAGGAGCTGAGTGATGCTATCTGTGTGTAATGCTATGTGTGTGTGATGCTATGTATGTATAATACTGTGTGTGTGCTTGTGTAACTGTGTCTGTCTGTATAACTGTGCATGTCTGTAGCTGTGTGTGTATGTAGCTGTGTATACAAAGCCTGTCAATGTGTGTAGAGGAGGAGCTCTGTGTGTGTGTATAGCTCTGTGTACATATACCTATGTGTGTATAAGTGCAAATGCAATAGGTCTCACATTTCGTAACCATAAAGCTATTTACTAGTAAACGACAAAGCCATTTGTTTATGTTTTACAAAAAAAAACATAGGTGAAAATTTTGACATTTACAATGCCAATAGCTCTAACTTTATCAAAGGCAAAACCATTGCATTGTAAATGCTTGTTTTAACTGAAGGGAGTAGAGGCAAGGTTTCTGCTGCAGCAAGTGTACAAATGAAGTTCCTTGTCTTTAGTTACTGTGCACTTGACTTCAGCTGCCCACACACTCCTGCACTTACCGACAGCATCCCCTGCAATGCACTGCAATAGGTCTCGCGGCTGCCATTATTTAGCATGCAAATTAAAAAACGAGTTGAGGGAGCCGCGCACAATGAGAAATGTGGCTGCCGTTTAGCATATTCATTTGAAAAAAATTAGTTCTGTGAGCCGCTCACAATGAGACGCGCAGCCTCCATTTAAGTATGTAAATTTGAGACCAGATTGTTTCAATTAAGACAGCGCCCGCCTGGTGGGCGTTCGTGAGGAGGATTTGGTGAGGGGAACTGAGCATATTTGAAATTTATAGCGCAATGCTTCGGTCAAAAAACAAAGGCACACGAAGGGCATAGATGAAGGAGGGAGGTGTAACAAAGGAGGAAGCGTCCAAGCAGATTTATGTGCAGGCAGCGTATTTAAAAGTTTTAAAGAAATGCGAAGAAGCAGCCACCATTACTGAAGCTGGTGTCCAGTGCATGCTGTGTACATTAATTAATTAAAAAGTTCTAGGAATAAAGAGATACGTAAAAGGGCCAGTTCTCATGAGAGGTAACTAAGGAAGGACTAATAAGCTTATTAACAAATCAGAAGCCAACATTTACAAAGGACAATGATACAAGACAATGAAAAATATGGGCGGAGAGTAGGTGGAGCTTCAACTCCATACCTCAATATAGCAGGTCTTGAAGAGACAGCGCAAGCGCTGCCTAGGCGAGACCTAAAAAGGACGAAGAAGACGCTGTGCAGAAGAAGACTGAAGATGCCTACTGACTTTGCCCCCGCCCTACTGGCCTGTCTGCAGCCCTCGAGAATCCTGCAAAGAAATCAAGCCTTTCTAGAAGTCAAGGACCTCTACAAACCCTGGGAAGACTGCCTACCTCCGAAGAAGACCAGAACTCCCCAGGACAGCACCTCTGTCCACAAAGCAAACAACCCCAAGTGCTATGGTGCCCTCCGGATTCCCAATCCTTCACCAATCCAGCCCCTGGCTGATCCGACCTGTGTCTAGCTGGTCCACCGATCCAGAAAAGGTTACCCTGTGATCCTGAATCCACGTCCAGTGTTGGCCGATCCCTTCTGGACTCCACAACAACGCCTGCAGACTGAAAAGAGAGGCTCCCCCAGACCAGGACGGGCTCCAGTAAGCAGAATCTGAGGACACCCCTGCACCCGAAGACCCTGAGCCTTGGTGAGCTGAACTGACAGTGCCCCAATGACCCTCAACACCTCAACCTACCTCTGCTGTTGCTGGCTTGCTCTGTGAAGCCTCCAGTTCGACGCCTGTCAAACCCCGATTTTCTATTGAAAAGCACTGGGCGCCCAATACGGTGCTTGCACCTGACCACGCCTGTGCCGCTGATGGTGTGTGTTTGGTGCTGCCTTGTGCCCCTCCGGTGCTTGCACTAACCCCCAAAGCTTGGTCCCTACAACTGATCTACTTACACGCAAGCAGAGTGGCTTCGAGCACCCCCAGTCTCCATTGAAACGCATTGGGCCTATCTCCGAATTTGACCTCTGCACCCGGCTGCCCTAGTGCCGCTGGTGGTGCAGACTGTGTGCTTACCTGAACTCTGCTGATCATACCCCCTGAAGACTGGAACTGGAAGTTGGGTACCTACCTGTGAAACCACATTGTTGTTTTGCTCTGTAGGACAACATTGAAGTGTTTGAAAATTGCAGTGTCAACTTTTAAAATACTAAAGTATTTTCCTGAAAAATGTACTTACTTTTTGTGAAGATCTTGGTCTTAAAATAAATTTCTAACCAAGCTTATTTTTTTATAAAATTGGTGTGGATCTCCTTTTTGAGTCATGTGTCAGTTATTGGTCAATGTGTGTGCAATAAATGTCTTACACTCCTCTGTGTTAGGCCTATGGCTGCCCACCCACACTACCACATATAGAGCACTTTGGGTTTGCATTGAGCCCTGTACACTTCGGGGGGAATCTCTGGACTCTGTGCGCGGTATAACCACTTAGTGGGTAAATGTGGGTGTACTTGTAAAGCGCACTGCGACTCCATGGAGTATCCTGGCGCTGAAGACCGCTGGGGAACCCGTACTGGTTTTCCCTGTGAGATGGTCCCTTTCTGGGTATCTCCAAGGTGAAACCAGGCATCCCCGGCGTCTGTGGGGGGCCGTTGTAGAGATGAGGCAAGCTTAATGCCCAGAGTTGCCGAGGGTGTTCCCTGGTTAGAGTAGGCCCCGAGGCGAGAATTATCGAGTCCGTTTTGACCTTGGTCCACGACCCTGCCGCGTCGGGAATTGAACCCTGGTCCCGAGCCATTCTCTGCTTATGGGTCTGTCGCCTCTAACCAGTGAGCCACACCACTCTACAGTGGTATACCTTATACAAAGCCAGCTTCCTACAGCTATGTTATGTTATATTACGTTACACTATGTTATGTAATGCTATCCCATGTTATGTTATTCTATGCTTTGCTATGTTATATCTATGTTATGATATGCTATGCTATGTTATGTTATGCTATGTTATGTGTTGCTATGTTATGTTATGCAGGTTTGCAGCGAACACTTTCAATGAAGGCATGGATAATGGATTCTGGGTCTCCACACACACAGGAACACCACGTTTGGCTTTTGACTAGTGGCTCACTCCAAGGTGTCTAATCCACATATTCATCTTGCTCTTGACCATTATTTTACAACATTAGACAAATTTGTTCTAAAGTCACGTGCACCATTCCACTCAAGTTCCACCAGCCCTTCCCCTCAAAAAGAACAGTGTAGTTACCTTAGTAACCATAACAGATGAGTTGTGCATTTAGATTCACCTTTAACCAGTGCTTTAAATGGGAAAAAATAAGTGCAGTACTCACCAAAAGGAGCAGTGGGCGGAGTTTAGGGCGGGGCTAAGGGGGAACAAGGATTGGGGTTAGCTTTTTGACCGTGCCAAGGTTGTATGCACGAAATCTGCATGCATTTTATCAACCGCCTAAGGATTACAAGCTGCTTCAGCCTGCCTCGAACCGGTGGCCTACAGCCCACTGAGCCATCTGTCCAGTACTAGTACTCTTGTAACATGCACACATCACTTTTCTCTTGTAACATACTGTTTGCTACCTCTTACATTTTGTTTGCTTTAGATACTTGCGCAAGTGCCACCATTGCCTCATGTAACGTTTGTTCTTGTGCTGGAGTGTCTGCCATTTATAGCAGTACTATACCTCTACTTGTACTTTGTATGCTTTTGAAACCTGCACACATGTCACTTTTTCCTCCTGTAATGTATTGTTTGCTACCTCTTGTATTTTGTTTGCTCACAATTGTCACTTTTGCCTCATGTAACTTAACGTTTGCTTTTGTAATTTGTTCACTTGTAATTTTCTCCTCATGTATCATTACTGTTCCTATTGTGAAGCACTCTGACACCTTCGGGTAAAGTCTGCGCTATATAAAAACACATAAAATAAATAAACAAGTCTCTCCTGGAACATTTGTAAACCGGAGTTAGGGCCAGAGCTGACAACGTCTGTACAGGTGCCAATCTCCACATTTTTGATTGGTCTTAAGGTCTGTCCAAGGTCGATGAAATAGGAATTAGCGAGTGTGGAAGTGGAAGTGTGCAAGAAAGCAATTCAGATGCGTGGCGACTGTAAAAGTTTTCCCATACGTTCTTTTGTTATGTCCTGAATAGTGCCTCCCACCGCCACCCATTAGATTTTACAGCCCCCTCTTAGCGCCCACAGGGAAAGATCTTTGGATAAGCAAATGACTCTGCAGACACACCCCTGCTCTGATTTACAAAGCAGCTCACGCTGTGTCCTGGTGACGAGCTCCATTGATTGATTCCGTGCAGTGCTTGAAAGGTGCTGCTGTGGTATAACTTGAGGAATAAAGGGAGCGCACTGCCTCGGTTAAAGTTTAGATCCCCATGAGTACCGGTACTCTTTTTCTTCTAGAAAAAAGTGCCAGTACTCAAGGGGAGAAAATGAAGTAGTGCCGGTACTCAGTAGCGGTGAGTAACGGCCCATTTAAAGCACTGCCTTTATCCGCACTTAAGGTTTTTATTTAACAATAACCTGGTTGCTAGGCATCAAAATCACATTTTCCGTATGCTTTTAACAGCCAACATACCTCTTGCAATGCTCTTGCTTCAAGTGCACCTTCTCCCATTCTTTTTTTAGGTCTCGGCTAGCGTAGGCTGTGCATGCGCAGTCTCGCTGGCGAGATCTTATGTCTCAGAGTAGCGAGGCTTAAACCCGCCCCTCTTCTCCATTGGCTGGCCTCCTAAACGGCCGCCAGCCATTGGAGAAGAGGTCTCTGTGACATCATTGTCTCGCTGTAAGCCCCGTCCTTTTTGGATTGAGGGGCGTGTTTTTTTCGTTTTTTTCTCTCCTCGAAAAGCACGCCCCTCAATCCGAAAAGGACGAGGTTTACAGAGCACGGCGAGCGCTTTTTTTTGCGGTTTCGTTGGAGATCTTGGTGACAAATGTTGTTAAGGAGGCATTATCTTACATTCTTAGCCTTGCGAGGCTACACCTGTCGCTGAAATGTGCCCACTGCTCTCAGCAGGGTCGAGGGGAACAAAAGGGCCTATCTGGAGGCGGCCTGCCCTGGCGAGGGGAACACAGGCCTTTGTGTGCGCCGCGCACAGTTGGCCTGGCTGTGGGGCTCTGGTTCCAGGCTCCCAGGGCTGGTGCCCTCCCCCGGTGCCAGGGCGGGGCACAGAGCGCCATCAGGTGGCTTCATGGATCACAAAGCCCTGTGTTTTCGCCGAGGGTCTGGGCATATGGCAGCGCTGTCACCGCTTCCTTTCATACTCCACATTCCTGTCAGCTGCAGACCCCATAACTGTAGTCAGGTGTCAGTCAGAGCAACAGATGCTCTGCCAGGGGGCACCCTGGGGGGCTGTGCCCCCACGCTGCCTGTCCGCCTGCCTTGCGACTGTATGTATACTCTAGACAGCTGTCTGCAGAGGTCTGTTGAAGGAGAGGGACTGTGGCTGTTTGTTCAGTGGAAGATATGCTAAGTGTTTCTGGCACACCTGCCAGAGACGAGCCCACCCCCAGCTCCCATACCGCCCAGGACTGGGCCCCAGAAGCAGATATTAAGATTTAAAGCACGCATTGTAACAAGGGAAGGGTCAAGGGGGCAACAAACATTCACACGATAGTACATCCGCTGGACTTTGACTCTTACAAGTGGACTTCAAGTTCCGATGCTGATGGCAGGAATGATACTTTTTCTAAAATTCATCCCCGACTAGTGTGGGTCCTTAGGCAGTTGTTCTCTGGGCAAACTGTCAGAAAGACGTCATTAGCTTTGCCTGGCCCGCTTTCCGAGACGGACAACATTTGAAAAGCCTGTCTGGCGCCATCAGTGACCCGGAGCGCATATCCAGCCATCGTTTGCGTGCCCTTCCTCAGCGTGCTGTGTCTGAAGCCTTGCCTAAGATTGCTGCCGGGGTGGCGAGGCTGTCCCCTGCAGCACTGCCTGACGCAAGGGGACTGTACAGCCTTCAGGGACAGGCACGAGACAGCGCGGAATCAATTTACCATCCAGATGTTAAAAGTGATTTCTGAGCACGAATCATGAGAGGAGATGTGGCAGAGGGGCACACCATGCCAACCCTTGCTCAGTTCTGGCATGGCAGCCGGACTCTTGGAGTCAGCCTGCTTCGCCTGTGAATGGCTTCCAGGTTTCCACACAGACTTGGAGAGCGCTGAATGCAAGACGCATTCCATCGTCAATTCTTGGCCCCGCACTCCAGGAGGGGGCGGGGCCTCCCTGAACTTTAATCACACTGCATTATGTAAACAGGAAAAACCAAAAAACGGGTGTTGGGCTCGAGTTCTAGAAAAACAACATATGGGGAGCGCGGCTGTCATTCCTTTGAGGGCTGAGGCGCCTCAGACTAAGGTCTGGTGGCACGAAAAACACGGAACACAAAGTCATGTTCGTAGAAATATTGATTTCCCGTGATGGAAGGCTTCAGTTCTTAGCGGAACCAGTTGTGTGACAGAAAACCAAAGGGCCTTGTCGCCACAATACATCTGGCAATGCCATCAAAGCAGGGATGGCGACAGTCTGGAATCGACTCAGACGGTAAGTCATGGCCCTAAGGGAGGCGATGGTGGAGCCAAGTTTGTGCAGACGGCAGTCGAGGCAGTCCGAGCGCTGTGGTTCACCACTGTTCCAGCTACTGGCAAAAGGTGGGACCAGCCTCTCTTTCAGACAGGCCGGGAATTATGGGAATGTAGCTCTACACGAGAGCCTCGCCACACCAATGGGATACTTGGAAGACTGAGTCATACACCCACATTTAATGCATGTGAGCCCATGCCAGACACACAGATTACATGCGAGTCAGTGTCCTATGCATCAAATACATGATATGGAATACACCAGCAAACATTCACATGGAACAGTGTGTTGCTCTGTGTGTGTGTGTGTGGCTCTGTGTGTGTGTGTGTGTGTGTGTGTAGCTCTGTGTGTGGCTGTGTGTGTGTGGCTGTGTGTGTGTGGGTGTGTATGTGTGCAAATGCAATATGTCTCTAATGCTTACCTATTGGCATCTGTAAATGACAATACCAAATATTTATCGGTTTAAAAAAAAAAAACAATAAATGAAAAAAATGAAATTTGCAATGCCAATAGCTCTAACTTTAACAAAGACGAGACATTGCATTGTAAATGCTTGTCTATATTCAAGCCGCTCAGGGCCGCACACACTGATCCAACCTGGCTCCAATCAGGACACAGGATCACTTCCTCTCAATAAAAGGGAAGGTGACCCACCAGGGGTACTCTGTGGCGTTGTGTTGGAACACCAGACATTCTCTCGTACCTATGACAACACACAAAATGTGTTGAATAAAGTGGTTTGAAAGCCTTCTCTTCACTAGACCTTTCAGGGAAGGACTAGCCTTGAGGGGGCCACATGAAGACGTGTTTCACAACCTGTACGCCCAAAAAGACCCTTTCTCCAAAGTGGTTGATTGTATGTCATTATCTACCACAATAACGAGTTATGTTAACTGCTCTGACAAAATAAAAATCTACAATAATAACAAGATAATTGAGATCACCATGAACCAGGTTAAAGGGGCTAACCAAGTTTGTTCCACTGAACATCAGACCAAGGCAATGGATTCCACGTTTTCTGTCTGGGAGAAGACACTATTTACAAACAGGATCAGCTCCTCTATGAGAATGGGGGTGCTTGCCCCCCCTAAAAAATAACACAGAGCAGCTAAAAAATAACATGGTTATTATTACCATTTTATTTTGAAGCCACCCATCCTGAACAGAGTGTCAGTACGGGGAAGTACTGCAGAGTACATCACAGAGCTGTGCACTTATGTTTAAAGTGTGCCTGTCTCTTTGGACAGCCGTCTGGTTACAGTTAGCCAGACATGCGCATTTTTGAAATTCTCTTAGCTGTCTGAGTCAGCCAAGATAGAGAAATGTCAGGTCTCTAGTGCTCTTAGGAGCGCTGCTTATAGCAGCCGCCACTGTTTACAAACATCACCAAAGTCATAACAGGTCCTCTAGGAAGGACCACCAACAACATTGCCTAATCTAAAGTGTAGTAGTAGAAATCGAGTGTGCTATGAATGTACACTGAGTGTGTATGCAATGGTACATGACGTGGAAGAACCAGGTACCATTTTAAAAAGCCCAGTCCTGTCTGATGAAAACAGTAGGAGAAGAGTAATCCCCCCAAACAATTTTGTGGATTGCTGTATACCTGAGATCTGGGAGGGGACACACTGCAGGGCACAATCTCAGTTTGCATTTCAAAGAGTGCTCTTTGATTCAGTGGCAGATCACTAGAAAGGGACCCAGACACAACCCAGCAAGTGAGACGGGGCAGAAAAGAGAATCATAAACAGTAGGGCTGGAGGTCTGGGATTTACCCTTTGATGCACATATCACTGTAGCTGACATCCAGATGTAAACTCTGGTCACTCCCATGAATCATGTTGTGGACAATCCAATTCAGATTTGTACCTTTTAATGAAGGAAGATGAAAAGGAAAAGTGTCCACTTCAAAAGAAGCAGAACCCTAACATAGAACTTTCAAAGATCCCGACCCTAATTTCCAGTTGATGCCTGGAAAAGGACTATAAGAAGGGGAGGTTGAGTCCCCCAAAATTGTCATCTGCCAAGCAGTCAGACAGGCTCTGTGAGAAGGGGAACTCTGCATGACTTCTACCTGTGACAGGCCTGGGGGCCAAGAACGGCTAGTCTCCCTGTTGGGTGAGAGACATCACCCAGGGGAACCAAGACCACCTGCCCGAAGCCTGGAGCATCAGCACCTGCTTGCTTGCCAAGAGCAGTTTGCCCCATGTGGAAGAGGTAAGCTGTGGAGCCAATGAAGTCCAGTGGGGGAACCCTACCATTAGGACTGCCCCTGTGAGGTGTGAGGACTCGGCTGTGCACCCATCAGGCTGTAGCCCTTGTTCGGGACTGTTTTTGTGAACCCTGTATGCCTGGAAAGGGCTGCCGTAGACTGAGCCAGATGTTGAGTGATGTTCAGGCCTTGCTAGACCCGTACCACTATGCTGCGCTGACCCCGTATGACAGAGAGAGCCACCGGTAAAGTATTTCAAAGTATGCCAAGACTTTTGACCATCGGGGCCGAGGCGCTGAGACTAGAAGAGCATGCGCCTGTATCACCACATACCGTGGCAACCCCATATGCCAGGAGCGGCTGCTAGTACCAACATTACCGAAGGAGACACTGAGGCTGCGATTTGCGGGTTCAACCCTCGCAGCAAGGGAACAGTCCCGACTCATCGTGGAGACTATGTGGATGGTGCTGCATTCCAGCTTGCTCTAGTTGGGAACTGTAGAACCCCCCCCCCCCCATAAACTTTCACTTCTTAGTGAGCCAGTAGCTGCTTGGCATCTCTCTAGCCGTGCTGCTCTAGAGAGATAGCATGCACTGCTGGGTGCTACTGTGAAGGCCGCAAGCAGTCCAACTTCTCACAGTTCAGCAGGACTTGCAGGTCCTCGTTGAGGGCACTTGCCACATCGCTGAACCCTACTGTGCTGAAAGAGAGGGTAAGATGAGAACTGGGCCAGTTGGGCCCCAGGGGTCTTGCTGCTAATGATCCAGCGTGGCTCCTAAACAACCCTCACAAATCATCCCACTTAACCCAGGAGATAGCTCTTTTACTCATTGGTGGAGCCCATAGCACCGTGAGTCACACACACACACCACACGGCTCCTGAATCAGTGAAGACAGAAGGTGAGCTGCTGGATAGCGGGGGTACCTCATTAACCTAGATCCCAAAAGTCTTATACATTGTATACATATATGCACATATCAATTTCTCTCATCAGACATAAGGAAATAACATAAAGGTACTCCAACGTTTGGTGGTTGATGGACCAACTAGTAAAAGTCAGTTGATGGTGATTAAGACCAGCTCAATCACAATATTTCCATTACTCTATTATCAAATTCCAACAACACACAACATAATGTAAACTCAACATAAAGTGTTAGACATAAACCTCTGAATATAGGGTTTTATATACATTCAAATAGTCAAAATAACCATTACTAATCACCAAACTAACTTATAGCAACCAGACCTCTGCTACCAAGAAATCTGATCCAGCGTGGTTCCTATACAACCCTCACAAATCCATCCCACTTAACCCAGGAGCTAGCTCTTTTACTCATCGGTGGGGCCCATAGCACCGTGAGTCACACACACACACACACACACACACACACACACACCACACGACACGGCTCCTGAATCAGTGAAGACAGAAGGCAAGCTGCTGGATAGCAGGGGTACCTCATTAACCTAGATCCCAAAAGTCTTATACATTGTTTACATATATGTACATATCAATTTCTCTCATCAGACATAAGGAAATAACATCAAGGTACTCCGCCGTTTGGTCGATGGACCAACTATTAGAAGTCAGTTGATGGCGATTAAGACCAGCTCAATCACAATATTTCCATTACTGTATTATCCACTTTGTCATGACTTTTATTTGAAATAAAAACAGACTCGAGTTTATAATTTACCGAAATTTTATCTAAATTCAATTAGAAAAGAAAATAGCATTTTAAGTGAAATTCAGCATTTATTAATACATTCAAGACAGAACTACAGTGAACAGGTTTGCAAGCTGATTGTCTTTCTAGCCTCCTCGATGTCTACCTCCCAACATAGGACCCCACATTTGATCTCTTTGCCCCATCAAAATTTAAAGTCCAAAAATAATTCAGAGCCTTTTTGCACCAAAAATCGTTCAAACCACGGAACCAACATTTTCCCTTTTTTCATGCAAGCTCTTTTATACCCCTTTTCCCTAACTATCTAACTCAAAATTGAAACTTTCAGGGTCTGCACTCATCTCTCATTGGTCCATTAGAAGGGTGGTGATGATCACCTGATGTCCTCCTTGTCCAAACCAGTTCTAGTTTTGCTATGTCATCTTCAAGAAGTTTCTCACAGCCAAAATTGTCCACTTTGCAATTGTCATTCCGTCCTTGTATCTTTTGTAAATCATAAGGTTACAGCACGCTCAATTCCCAGGCTTTAAAATGCAAGGATCCTTTGGCATGTCGCCTGTTCATAGGCCAAGCTGGCCTTGACATCTTTTACTCCAAGCCCAGGCCATTCACTCATCGCTAGCATATTTCGCGCATGCGTAGGGGCCATCTCTCCCGGAATCTCACTTAAACAGCCATTTTCGAACTAGGCCGCACGGACTACAATGGGAACTAATATGAAAACAAACACAACAGACGTTAGATATAGAATTTTAACCCTTCTGTTTACCTCCCACCCTTCTAATTTTCCCTATTAGTGGTTACCTAGCAACAAGCATACAAATATGCGCCATTTTTACTTACCGATTTCAGTGTTTCTGCCACAAAACCTCTAACATAAGCACCAATACACACGTTTATCTGATTATTGCTACAGTACCACAGCTCTATATTAGTATGACTCTTTAATTTATTAGCGTATTAGTTTTTGCAAAACAGCAATTAGTTTCCCGCGTGTAATTATTTTCTATGTGTATTTGGTTGATTAGTTTTCATGCTCCACACGTTTAATAAATGTTGCTGTTATGAGAGACTGACTTTACAAGGGGTGCACAACATTTTTTGTCTCTCCCCTGCTTCATCAACTCCCGCCCTTTGGTGATTTTATCACCACTAATCACCCCACCTAAATTTCTTAAAAACATGTTTGAGGTTCTTTTCATCTGTTTTGCTTAAACTTTAGTATCTTTTACACTTTGTCTTTTTGTATCATTATACATCTTCTCTTTAAATTCTTCCAATTCTATTTCTCCCATTTCCCGTTCTCTTTCCTTACTTTTTTCATTTTTCTCCTTTATCAGTTTTTCCGTTTTCCTTTTTCTAACACATTTACACACTAATCTTAATATTAAAGCTATACAAATTACTATTGTTAAGGTATTAACACTTTCCCTATTATTGAACTACCTATTTCTACAAACCATTTCTTTACAGCAGAAAAACTCTTACCAAGTTTCTCTAGAACACTATCAACCTCCAGTGGAGTAATTTTATTTATGTAATTCAGTAATATTCTTAATATATATCTTAGAATGCAACAAAATTGGGTCAAGTGTGCACTATCCTATATTTAGTAACAGAGCGGTGACATGTTAATCACAATATCTCATATCAGACAGATGTTATTCAACACGTATGTATCCTTCAAATTTCCTTTCATGAAACAGGAGAGTCTAATCAATGTTCTTTTTTTGTTATCCGTTATTCCGTTTATTCAAAGAATTATCATCACAATGGAAACAGCCGACACGTGTTTCGTTAGTACAAGTAAGTACCACAACTTCCTCGAGGCTGTAAACATAAAACATATAATAACACAAATCAATATATGGTGCAGACATAATCCATAAACATAAGTGGCGATGCCAACCTATAAATCCTTATTAAACGTGCAAGTGTAGTAACTCCAAAGAGTTAGTCTACTAAAAGAAAATGAAGAGAAAAGGAAACACCAAAACAAACCCCCAGAGAAGATGAGAAAACACTAGTGTCAAATATCATATTATGTCCAAAATCCAAACAATTAAGATGGGAAATGGAGAAGTGTGTGAGCAAGTTGAGACTAGACATTGCAAGAGAACAAATCACACCTCAGAAGTGAAGAAAGTTCTTAAAACTGTGACAAGAACCACCGTATTGCCCACATGTCAAAGTTGAGGAGCAGAACATAATATGCAGTACAAAACTAACCTGAAAAGACAGGTTAGGATGTAATAGGATGATAAAAATGAAAGATAAATTGCATCCTGGAAGATATAAGATAGCACGTGGTTAGAGAAAGTATGAAGTAAGGACACAATTGCAATGGTAATAGAACCTAAAAAAACTGATGGTGATGGTGGATCAGTAGAAAAATACACAAACATTTTTTTTCCAACAATTATGCCAAGGCTGGTTAAATGTAGATCAGAGCAAATGAAACATGATTACAATAATACTGTGACCTCTGAAAGCTGAACAGATGGCGGAGCAGTAGAAGGATGAACAATAATACTGTGACCTCTGAAAGCTGAACAGATGGCAGAGCAGTAGAAGGATGAACAATAATACTGTGACCTCTGAAAGCTGAACAGATGGCGGAGCAGTAGAAGGATGAACAAAAATGAAAGGTTTTGCCAAAAGCGGATTATTGTGAACCAAAACAGGTGAATCAGATCCATGGGTGTAATTAGAAGAAAAATTGATACAATGAGGCTCGTTTACTCGCTTGATTGATATATAGATGTATTGACAAAGAAGACACCAATGCAGCTCACCAATAAGACCTCAAAGAGGTGTAGGACTCGAAATGTCGTAAACTATCGGTGTTAGCTCAGTGTCAAGAGAAATCAACTGGCGTCAAAACACTGGCTAGATGGGTAGATGGTCCACTGGATGAAAAATGATCGATATAATTCTAAAAAGTAGGATGAAGATACAATAAGGTGTACACATATATCAACAAAGTTAACAATAACTGTCTCAGAGCAAAACAAATCTGAAAGGCATAGATGTCATGTTAAGATTGTGGGCATCACATAATATCATGATGGGCTTGCTCTATAACAAACAATCTAAAAGCGTAAGAGCAGCATGATGACCCAAAGTGCTTAAATTAGTTATAGTATAGCATCAGGTGGTTATGAAAAAATCCTCCTTACATAATTATTATTGCCAAATTAAATACTAAATAATCGTCACTTGATATTGATGGAGCGAGGTTGTGGAAAATTAGTACGGTTTGGTAAACATTATCTGCGCCATCTTGCCTTTTCCCCTGATGCCACACTTTTTGTCGTGCGCACCCGCCACTTTAGGTGCCTCGATCAGAACCACCCTCTGCACGCCACTAACCCCCAGCACAGCTCTCAACCTCGCAGGCATCTCCCCCCGCACGCTGACAACCCCCCGCTCTCACATGCCTTGGGTCGTAAACCCCTCTTCAGCGCAGCTCTGCCTCGGAATCCCATCCTGTTCCCAGCGCGACACCTCCCTTCATTCCTTTCATGGTCCCAGGCCCTTTGATACAAAACCCCCTTTTCCTGTGTGCCCGTTTGTCTTCCTCGTTCCCAGGCCGCCACCTGGCCCTGCGGATACTGTTTATTGCCCCCCCCCCGTACAGTAGGAAGCCTCCCCCATTAAAGGACCCTCGAATTGATCAAAGCCCCTCCCTATGAGATCCGATCAACCCCACACATCCCGTGAATCGGCGGAATGTCCAGCTGCGCGATAATCATCACCTGTTGTGACCGGGGTGGGGACTTCAACTGTAAATGTGTGTGGGAACGGGCCTGAAGGGGAGATTCCGAGGATGTACTTTCATACTTCAAAGCATTGCAAGAATGTGTTACCTGCAATAAAGATCATAAACCTGTGTATAAGAGGCCAGGCCTCAGAGATGCGGTTAGAGCACCTCGTGACGATACTTGCTGTCCGAACTGATGTGTTCTCCTCCGGAGAAAATAAATCCTTGTTTCCTGCCTTCCAGTCTCCAGCGCCTGCCTCTTCATTGATTAATATTTTGTGGGTTCAAGAGGCGACACCGCCGGGCAATACTTAAGGATCTTTGTTTATTGGTTGTCCCTGACCCTTTTTTTACAATTGGCGTCCCAAACGTGGGGCCCATCAGCGACACGTGGATCCAGTGGGAGAGGTCCTGACGACAGAGTGAACGACTGCAACGATCGGGAGAGCTCCTGCCCAATAGACCCTCGTCTGGCAGCCGATCATCCGAACTTCACTAGTTCCGAACAGACCTCTCTCGAGTGATTTACGGTCCTGACTGGGAACCATCAGGAGTGCCGCGAGGAATACGAGGAAAAGAGGACGATCGGGCGCTGGATTCGGAAGACAAGAAACTGTCCATACGGTCCGGGTAAGGTCGTGTAAACACGACGAATTGCGAAATGATTGTTTGGAAAATACTAGTATTGCTCTTTGTTGATTTGTTTGGAGATTCGCTGTCTGCAAACGGAGAAACGACAGGCTCTCTCCCTTTGCAAGCAGTGAAGGATAGGTAACGCAGCCGTCATGCCTATCTTTCTCCCCCACTGATTGATTGTTTGAACCCGAACTACGGTTCGTGGATTGTTCTCGGGAGATTTCCCTCTCCCACACTGATTAATTGTTTTGACCCCGAACTACTGTTCGCGGATTGTTTTCTGGAGATTCTCTGTCTGCAAACAGGAAAGAACAGGTTCCTCTTTGCAGATAGTGAAAGGGTAGAGGACGCAGACCTTTGCGGGCCTACTTATTCTCCCCACTGATTGTTTGATTGACCGAACATTGACTGTTCGATATTGGTTCATGAGGTATTCACTGCCTGCAAACAACGTAGAATAGAAATATTCTGTCTAGTCTTTGCACGCAGTGATAAGGTAGGTAGTGCTGACTTTTGGTCCCATTGTGATCCGTCATGCCTATCTTCTCCTCGTTGATTGGTAATTGGTTCAACCCGGACCGTTTATTAGAGGTGGACCATCTAGCTCCGCTGGAAGGCACCCCTAATAAAGACATGTTCACAAAGTATGGATTAGTTACCATAGCCTATAGTAAGCTGTGGCACAAGTATACCAAAGAAAATCAAGAGAAACAGTGGCCACTGATAGGATCCTTCGACCTTGATAAAATAGAAACGTTAGAAATAGCCCTTTGTAGTAGTAAGACAACGCCTATTATGCTCGACAGTCTCGGTATGTGGCGCAAAGAAGCAATGCAACGAAAGAAAAGAGACGAAGTCAGAGTAGGTAAAGAAACGTGACAGACAACCTTCCAAGCATCTGGTAGGCAAAAGGAAGGGATAGCGGCAACACGGTTCCAAGGAGTAAACGCAGGAAGGGAACGGTGTAAAGGGATATACCGACAGGACAACCCCAAGACACAACGACCCGAAAGTAATCCCCCGACACTACGCGCAGGACAACCAGACTTAGGGCAAAACCAATGTGCTTTTTGTAAATATTCCGGGCACTGGAAAGCCCAATGCCCGACTCTACTGAACACGGGTAAGAGCAGAGGGCCGACAGAAATAACAGGCCGGCAGAAAGGGAAAAGGCGTGAGACAAAGATGAATCAGACTGACACGGACAGGCCGGATAGAACCACCACGTTTGATCACGCCCGATGGCACAGATTTCGCCAGACCGATTTCAGCGACATATTTGAATCCTCATAGATCGAACAACGCTAAGACGGGAAACCCAGTCTAGCTCTAAGTTACCCGGTGACGAACCCCGTACTACCGCTACTATTCCCGAACACAAAAGCCACCCTTTCGGATAACATACAGAAACAATACACAGAGTAGTCTCGGACAGATTAGTATACATTCCATTAATGAACTCAAACTCCGAGTGCAATGGGACTGATTACTCTCTGTTGCCCCCCCACTCTGTAAAAAAAAAAGGCAATTACAGGCCTGCATAGACAACCCCCCCATTACCCAGACATGCCTGTACAAACAAAATACCTACCCCCACTCCGGAAGTTCCCGAAATGCAGCAGGTCACCGGTCACGCCCATCCGGAAGGTGAAACACACAGCACGTGTGGGGCGGGGCCAACTGACAGCCATCGATCGAAAAGATCGCCAGTAGGATGTCCAGGAGGCACCACGGGCCCGGCTTGTAATGGCCTTCCCATCCTCTTCTTCCTGGGGCGGCGTCCCCCGGGCCACGAGTAGGGAGGGGGCGGATGCAGATGACCCCCTCCCTCGTATCTCCTGGTCCGGCCATCACAAATACCTCCGCTGAAGAATTGGTGCAGGGTGGGCTGGGACGGAGAGGCGGCGCGAACGAGCCTCTCCCACCTCCCCAGGTAGGAGGTTTCCCAGCCCCGGCCCGGCGCCGAAATCCTCCAGCCGGGCGGCGACCATACTTCCGCAGCACAGGACATAGAATGGCGGCGACCATACTTCCGCAGCACAGGACATAGAATGGCGGCGACCATACTTCCGCAGCACAGGACATAGAATGGCCAGCAACCATACTTGCGCAGCACAAGACATACGATGGCCCTCACGTGTACTTGCGGAGCACGGGATGTAGGGTGGCCACAGTGTATACCCGTGAAAAGGGGCGGCGTGGGGTGCACTGGGGGAGGGAGGCGGCGCGAACGAGTCTCCCTCGCCCCCCCAGGTGGGGGCGCCACAGCTGCACCCTAGCGCCCCGAGCCGAATGTCCTGCTCCTACGGCATGGTGTTCCATTTTTTCGCCCCAAGAAGTCTCTTCCACTCTTGCAGACACGACGAAGGGCGGCTGCTGCGGGGTCTCAAAATGGCATCTGGGCCCCCTGGAAGGCGGGTCTAGGCCGCTAGAGTAACTTTGACCAGCAATGTAACTCGGACGCTTGCCCACCGGGGCACGAGCCCCCACCTCCGACAGCATCCCCACAGCCTTGAAGATTCTGCAAAAGTCCCAGGAGCCCTCGGCCCCTGCAGGCTTCCGGTGAGGAACAACTGCCTTGATCGCTAACGAAATAAGCACGACATAACCACCCCTTCTGTTAGCACAAGTCTTTTTGAACTGCCGAAAGGGACTCTGGTCCAACCGCCGGTTGTGGGAAACATTTTGTCCCTGATGCTACTTCCGGACTAACCCGGCCTCGCCCAAAATGGCGCCGGTGTCAATAGGAACTTACGAACACCTCGTGGTGTTTTTAGCTAATAAGACTTGATGTTCTGAGATATGTATATGATCCTTTGTACACTTGACGAAAAAGAGGGAGGGTTCACTTGACGAACATGTAAAAAGGATCCCGTTAAAATGTTGGTTTCAATGTACGATTTATTATGATATTATTGTAACTGATACATAACCTCGCTTATGACACACGCCCACGGTATGCATCTAGGAAAATCTAATTGCAACTAGTCCGACTGTGCTTCCAATTATGAAATGAATGCCCCTTGATCCCTCAACTATTGATAGACGTTTTTAAGTTTCCTGCAAATGACTAAATAAACCCTTTTAAAATGTTTTTAATGCAGAAAAATAGCCCCCCTACTGTACGCGCTTCAGCCATCGCCGTGTCCGGCCAAATACGATTGCACTCTCATATCTACATGCTGAACGATCATGCAAATAAAGGTTTTCCAAACTATGAACAGGTATTGCATGCTTTTGTAAAATGTGGGATCAGCGGGAGAGTTTTTCTGTGCGCTCTGCTTTGTTCTCTTTTTAAGGTTATTAGAAGATGGTTGCTCAGCCCCGGATTGAGGATCGAATCTAAGGCACGATACTCTGCCTCCAAATATGCGACTGGCTCAGGAACTAACGCATGGAGAAGGACCTCGACTTCTGAGGACGGGTAAAGTGAAGCGGTGTAAATGATAGAATGTTATAAAGGTATGGTACTCAAAGGTACAGGGTTGGCCGAAGAGCTGATATGCCTTAGGACATCACAGCGTTGGAAAAGATTTAAGGACCACGATAGCTAGATACATCTACAAAATAGATACCTCGCACTAAGCGCCTCTGATTTTTAACGTTTCCCTACACACGGCCTATAATGCCACACTCGGACCGTCTCCCTCGTGAACAACCTATCGCCCGCCATCCTTGCCACACTGCCCGCCCCCCTGGCTTCAGAAACCAAGACCCCAGGGATTATATCCCGAGGAGATAAGACGAGTATGTGGTAAGTAAAGGACTTTCGTGCCCATGCATTTGATATGCTCGAATGTTGTCCCCCTCCCTTCCCCTCTTTTCCTCCCTCTACAGGTTACAATGGAATCACGACTGAGGTATGGTGAAGATCTGAAGCCTCGCCATGTCTGGTACATGAAGCGGACTAGCGCTGCAAGGTGGCACCTAAGGACACCCACAAACTACTCTTGTAACGAAAGAGCCAATAAGTTGTATGATATGATGAAACACGATCACCCCTAATCCGTGTTGCGTGAATGAGCACATGTCACGTATGTCTGAAACTATGAGAAAATGTTTTTTATGCTACTAAAAGCATTGACTTAACTAGTCGAAGGACCGAGAGTGTGAGAAGTGCGACACAATGATGCCTTTTACTCAATGCATGTCCCTTTGTACCCGGCCTAATGCTCGTCCGTCCCAAACTGCATGCTTTCAAAATTCTAACACAGACCCGTAATGTCTCATGTTGTGTAATGCGCTGAATAGCCTATCTTAATACACGGCCACTCCCCATGCCGCACGTGTACTATTTAGCCTATTGTTGCACATCTCTCTCTCTCTCTCTCTCTCTCTCTCTCTCTCTCTCTCTCTCTCTCTCTCTCTCTCTCTCTCTCTCTCCCTCTCTCTCTCCTCCACACTCTCACTCTTCCTAACGACTGGCACCTAATTGGCAAACCACCACCCCTGGTGCACCACCCAATTGGCTCCAAATACCGCAAGTATTTGCACAAATTTGTCTTAAATAAAATCACCTTGATACCATGGTACTACCTCTCCTTTCTGCTAAATATTGATGAAACCTAGAATTGGCCAAAAAGGAAAGGACAGGTAAGACGACTGAGGTTCCCTAATCTGACCCGTAATAAGGGAACTACAACATGTCAGTGGCTTCTATGATAAAAAAAAAAAATGCCTCAGGTAACGCGACCTTCTCCGTCCCGAATTGTCTCAATACCCAAACAGTAAAAGTGATCGAAGCATCCCCGTCTTCCCAGAACACCCCCAGTTTTGTATCAGCTGCCCCGGACGAGAGTTTAAAAATATATCCCTCACCCCCGGTTGTAAGAGATGGGTCGACTTACAACTGACACAGGCCAGCCGTTGTTCCTAGAAATGATTTGCTGATGAGCAAGCTACAGAGTTTAGAATTCGAGAAATGTCACTGAACGCTTACCAACTGAACTGTGGCCTGCTGCTAGATAACGCCCTCATGACACATAGCAAGACGATAGTCCCTCACCCCAGTTTACTATGTTCCTAGTTGTTTTCCATAAGACCCCGGTCACCCCAAGGATGAGTTGAATAGTTATCGCAAGCCCCCCGGTTTTTAATGAAGTAGTCAGGTTGTAAAGAGACTATGTAGAAATTAGAATGATGTTTGCGAAGTTAAGATTAGACCGAAATGAAGAAATTATTGCAGTAAACCCTGTTGAAAGTAAAATGTTTAGCTGAAAGATAGGATGCATTGATATAATGGAAAATTGTTTAGCCTATGTTCATTCCTCAGAAAGATACCTATCAGACCATGGTGGTAGCACGTTGCACTTTTTCGTAAAAATACAAAGCCCTGAAGAACGGTATAGCTTCGTAAGGCTCGTACTAGGAAAGTGGGTCTCTGCCAGAAGAACTGACGTGACTGTAATAAACAAATGCAATGAACAGGTATCAGATCTCGTACCACGACAATGAATGTAATACCAACAAACACCAAAGAAATAGTTACGAAGGAAAGTTATAGGAAATCCAGCAAACCCATCATCAATTATTTATATGTTGGTTGTAAACCCCAATGTAACGGATGTTTCCCAGTTGCTTGGAGTTGGGAGAGAAATAGACTTATGTGATTACCTTCCTCTGCCAATTCTCTAAAGACTGTCTTTTCAAACTCATTTAAGGGTACCACTGTCGGAGGAGAGAGAGACCGGATGTGGGAGCACGCGGCCTGACTGCAGATCGTGGAACATCTGCGACATTGGCCAAGGCGAGACCGCAACAGTAAGGAGTCGCAGGACGAGGCACTGTTTCCGACAAAATGAAAGGAAAGGGCTGACCTGATGCCCCTGCTCGATGATCAACATGTGCCGAAAAAGTCCCCGCCCTCTGAACTCGGTCATGGGCCCGCCTACCTGAAGTTTTCCGTCCCCCTGGTCTGTTCCCGATCTGGCCCTGCTCCATCCCCTTTTCCTCCGACCTACCCTAAGGACTACTCACACACCCCCTTCTTCCACCTGAACCCTTTGACAATCGACTCGAAAAAGAAAAACTGCGGTCAGATAGGATAGGGTTTTGCTGCAAACTAAAATGAAACTTGGGTGCCCTGTCTAAGGTACCCATGAAAGAATAGTTAGGACACAGGGCGAAAAAGGACCTTTTTGACCAGGAAAGCGAGGAAAAGGTCATGCCCTGCAACGCAGGACCTAGAATAGAGCTGGACACATAGCTCCACCGCCGGTGCTCAACAGTGCCAACAGAAGACGACAAAGAATGCTGAGAACTCACTAGTGATGGTCCACGACAATAAGACTTCCCCTTCGAACAGTGACACCCCTGATTATCGTTTTTACTACGTCTCATTTCTCTCCCAGCCACCATTGTATTGATTATGCTCCAACCGAATACGAAATGAACTTACATATGTAATAACCTATCAGTTCATATTCCGAATGACTATAAGCATCTATGAAATGTACCCAACGCTCTCACTACAGAATCGTTTTTGTCCGATATTGCATTACTATGACTTTCCTGCAACGAGCTTAACGATAGGCCCGCCTCCTAGGATGAAAGATTTTAAATGTAATGTTTACAGCTCCTTCACCTGGGTTCCTACTTCTTTACTTATGACCGCCACAGTAGACATGGATAGGAAAAAGGCCAGCAAGATGTCTTGGGAATGTTAAAGGGAGGACTGTGGAAAATTAGTATGGTTTGGTAAACATTATCTGCGCCATCTTGCCTTTTCCCCTGATGCCACACTTTTTGTCGTGCGCACCCGCCACTTTAGGTGCCTCGATCAGAACCACCCTCTGCACGCCACTAACCCCCAGCACAGCTCTCAACCTCGCAGGCATCCCCCCCGCACGCTGACAACCCCCCGCTCTCACATGCCTTGGGTCGTAAACCCCTCTTCAGCGCAGCTCTGCCTCGGAATCCCATCCTGTTCCCAGCGCGACACCTCCCTTCATTCCTTTCATGGTCCCAGGCCCTTTGATACAAAACCCCCTTTTCCTGTGTGCCCGTTTGTCTTCCTCGTTCCCAGGCCGCCACCTGGCCCTGCGGATACTGTTTATTGCCCCCCCCCCGTACAGTAGGAAGCCTCCCCCATTAAAGGACCCTCGAATTGATCAAAGCCCCTCCCTATGAGATCCGATCAACCCCACACATCCCGTGAATCGGCGGAATGTCCAGCTGCGCGATAATCATCACCTGTTGTGACCGGGGTGGGGACTTCAACTGTAAATGTGTGTGGGAACGGGCCTGAAGGGGAGATTCCGAGGATGTCCTTTCATACTTCAAAGCATTGCAAGAATGTGTTACCTGCAATAAAGATCATAAACCTGTGTATAAGAGGCCAGGCCTCAGAGATGCGGTTAGAGCACCTCGTGACGATACTTGCTGTCCGAACTGATGTGTTCTCCTCCGGAGAAAATAAATCCTTGTTTCCTGCCTTCCAGTCTCCAGCGCCTGCCTCTTCATTGATTAATATTTTGTGGGTTCAAGAGGCGACACCGCCGGGCAATACTTAAGGATCTTTGTTTATTGGTTGTCCCTGACCCTTTTTTTACAAGGTGGCAAACGCAACATTTTGTGTACCCTTCTTGAAGTTAATGTCCCATAACAATAACATTTACTAAAAGTGTTTTGTGAAATTAATCAACCATAGAATAAGATGCACACAATTTATTATACACAGGAGTACTAATTTTGCTTACATGTTGCCATATAATTAATTAACATGTGTTGTTATTGTGTTGTGAATTAATGTGCAGCTTAAATATAAACAAACGCAGACTAAATGTGCTTATTGTATACGTTTTGTGCTAAGAAGTGGTCGATTATGTAAGTATAAAACGCATTTGTGTGGCTTATTTGCTAGGTAACAACTAATGGGAAACATTAGTATAGGGGGAGGTAAACAGAATGGGTTTAAATTCAATAATTAACATGAATTTGTGTTTGCTTCTATGATAGTTCCAAAAGTGGCTTCTGAGGCCTAGATAAAAATGGACGCTCGGGTAAACAGTGAGCAAGAGCTGGGCAGCGCAGGCGCGCCAAAACCTGCAAGTCAGAGTGAACTGCCTGTGCTCGAGGAGTTTCAAGGCTGCCTTGGCCTGGAACCTAGGATGGGTGCCAAACATGGACGCTTGAATGTTGTGATCGTGAGAACGGGAGTCGATGTTTCAACTTAAGAAAATAGTTAAGTTATGGACTGTCCTAAAACAAAGACCCTTTATTTTTCTGCTGAACTAACGAGAAAATGATGTTGTAATCGTGAGATGATGCTCACCCACCCCGAAACTGTAACATGAGAGTTTGAATAAGAAGTTATAGTTACTTTTTAGATAGATTAAGTTAGGGAATTAAGGTATAAAAAAACCCTGGTTTTGTCAAGAAGGGGCCGCTTTTTCGATTTCTACTGGAAGTGCTGCCCGACTGATGACTGATTCCTGGATGTAAGACTCTAATGATTTTTACTTGTTTGCTTTGCAGGATTGAAGGATAAGATGAGGGTGTTAGTTAGGGATATTAGGAGAGAAATTTTCTTGAGCTCTAAATAAAATGATCATTTTGAAATAAGTTTATGATTTTACTGAATAAAGAATTAACTAATGCATAAATGTCAGACATATTAAAGTTTTGCTTTTAATAAAATTGGGAAAATTGAATTTTAAAAGCTGGTCTTGTGATTGTCCTACGCCTAATTTTGTTTCTAGCAGATCCATTGCCACTATGGAGGTATGTCTGAATAAATAAATGTTTGAATAAAACCATGGTAAAGTGTAATAATCTATAGGTGTAAATAATAACTGATTTAAATTAGTTTTAGACACTCCACCAAATGTTACAGCATTTCTCCAGTGTGATTCACCAAAAGCCTTGAAGCCAAGTGTAAGTGTTCAAGAGTAAATGTGCAGTGTTATGGGCCCCACTGACGAATGATTGGGTGTTTAAAGGTTTCAGGGTAATGGTGAGTAATGATTAGAAATGATTTCTGGAGGCACGCTGTAGCAGTTATATCTTGGTAGCAGAGTAGTGGTTGCTAAGGAAATTAGCTAGGATTATATATAAAGTACTATATACAATTTGATGCATAGATTTATGACTAACATCTGTTGAGTTTGTATTACGTTATATGTAGTTTTGGAAAGGCTTCCCAGTGTTGGGTGAAGCCAGTGCCTCTGTCTGCAGGCGGAGGAAGTGTGGCAAGGTAAAGTCGCACAGTGAATTAGTCTGTTTCAAAATAGGAGTATCGCCGAATACTGCGGTGGTATCATCGTATATCACTGTTTAGGGACCTTAGGTGTGAAAGGATAAATGTATAGTGAGGACAGTCTATGAAATTTCAGCCTTCAAGCACAGGGATCATTGCGTATCCTGATTAAAACTTACTGCTGGGAGAGTAGTAGGACTCAACCTGAGCTTGAAAGAAGGGTAAAGGAGTGGCGTCTACTTTACTAACGATAGAGGAATTCTGTGGTAGGTTAGCTGGACGCGCTGCCTCCTGGTAACACAGAGGTCAATCGTATATGGATAGGGCTTTCCGTATCAATGTGCGTAAATGAAATTGCAATACGCGTTAAAGTGAAACTCTGGGATTGTCTCTAAGGAGGTGAAAAAGATCTCTGTATATGCTTTCCTGGAGAAACGAGTTTGTTATTGCCTGCTACAAGGGTAAGGCCGTAGTGTTGCTTTATCGACGAGTCTAAAAATTCTGAGGAGATAAGCGTCGTCTACTCCGGTTACATAATACTTGTGTGATTGAAAATTCTATCACTTTATTAGCGAATCAGATTAGTGGAATTGTTCTGTGTAAGTTACTAACTGATTTTGTAAAATATCTTGTAAATACGGCTTCTTGAAAAAACCCTGTAAAGGAGGGGTCAGTCGGTGCTGCAGGAGCCAGAGCGCTGGTGACGTCAAAAGTGTTGCGCTGGGATTGGTCCACGTTACTAAGACAGAGTAGGAGCTGATTGGTTCATCACAGAAAGCAGCAAAGGCTACTGGTTAAGCACTAAAGTGACGTATCGTGTTCTAACTGGTGCATTAGTGCGAACCGCGCTGTGATAGGTTGGTGTTATGGAATCAGCAACAGAATAGTGCGCGATCTTTTGAAAGTAGGAAAGTTTACCAAAAATGTCATACTACTATTATGATGATGACAAAAAGAAACCTTCATGGTTTAAAAGGCTGAAAAACATGTTTGTAAAAGACAAAGATACGATAGAGGGAAAAATACTTCCTTCACCGAAAACACCTGCTTCTTATATGTTGACGAAATATGGTTACCATACATGTGTTTGGTTGGAAAATTGGGTACACTATACCAAGGATGATGGTGTATTAGCCTTTCCAGAAGGAGGATCATTTGATTTGGCTATTTTGAGGAATTTGAGAGACGAAATGATGAAACTTGAACCGAGACCCAGACCAACTCAATTTGAAGCATTGGTTGAGTGGGAAGATGAGATGCATCAAATGGAGAGTGAGAGGTTAAGTAGGCATCTTAGACCGAGAGGTAGAGGTAGAGATTTGTGGGGAGAAAAACACATGAGACTAGAATGCGAAGATGGAGGGATGGAAGTATGTGTTTTGGTATGTTTCCAGTCAGATTGGTAGAAGAATATGAGGGCCGAAAAAGTACAGGGAAGAAAAAGAATACTGAAGTAGGAAATCAAAGTTATGGTGAAAGTGAATCAGAGGATGCTGTTTTAGAAGAAATATTAAATAGGAGACCGCCTCCATATCAACCAAGTTCTTTATGGACTACCCCAAATGCCCCGATGGCAGAAGAAAGAGTTAATGAAGCGCCAAGACAACCATCAAATTTTAGAGATTTCCCTGAGAGAGTAGAAACAAGATATGTCCCGAGTACACCGATAGGAGAAGCTAGAATAATGGGTACACCTGTACAAAGTAATGATTCACATAGAATTGTGCTAAGTGCGGAAAGACGAAATGATGAACAACCAAATATGTCTGATTATGAGCGATCTGCACATGATTTGATTCAAACCCTTACTAAAAATATGGAAGCTGTAACTATCCCCGTAACAATAGGACCTGTGATACCAGTATTTGAAGATCAGAAAATAAAAGAACCGGGATTAACTATTCCATTACAACAAGGTCTACAGAGAACAAGAGGGAGTACTAATCCTGATTTGTCGGAAATAATACAAAATATAAGTGTAAACCCACCAGAGTTAACTTTTAATCAAAATTTGTCGTGCGGATACCCGACAGGAGCAGAATCTGACTCTGCTACTCCAGAGAGAGTGCAGACAAAATAGATTTAACGCAAACACCTATGGGACCGTCAGAAAAAGAATTGAGTGAATGGATTAAAACATTAAAATTAAAAGAGCATGAATCAAAAGTGTTGGCTGTGGCTAAATTAAAAGTAGATATGGAAGAATTAATAATTGGAACAATTGGGACAGACAGATTAAAAACTTACCAGGATGATGAGCTCATGTTTTTATGTAAAAGTATAACATGGAGAGCTAAGACAATGTATGATCAATTGGAAGAGGTGGCAAGTGAATGTGGAATAGAATTTTCTAAAATAAAATCATTACAGAAAACATATCGAGTAGATTTTTGCAGAAAGAGACATTGAAAACATGAACAGTGCAGGATGAATAGTTTAGATAAAAGATTTAATTGTGTTACTACGCAAATGGGGTCATGTAGGTACATGGAGAGTCAAGTGGGCAAAGAAGAAAGAAGAGAATAGCGATAAATCTACATTAGCTTTCTCCATTAGAGAAAAGGGAACAGTGGCAACTGAATTCCCTATGAGAGAAATTCCTGGAGGAGGATATGTACATGTGCCCTGGAGCAGACAAGATACATTGTCATTTACGAATGATTTCCCCAGACTGAGAGAAAAACCAGTAGAGTGGTATCGGCAAGTTGACAGATTTGTAAAGGTGTCAAAGGTATTGTGGATTGATTTGGATGGATTGTTTGACATAGTAGTGCCAACAGATTTATGGACAGAATGTAAAATATCTGTGGATTGGCCAAGGGAGGAGTATCCCAGAGATGAGAAAACAGGAGCTCCATCACCAGATGTGATGAGAAAATACGAACAAGTGATAGTGTGGTTGAAAAACAAAATACCTCCAAAATAAACTGATTGGGTAAAGATAGACAGGACCACTCAAGAGCCGAAAGAAACTGTGCATTCATTTTATGAAAGATTGTTTTTGGTTTTCAAACAATATAGTGGTTATGAGGAATTAAATGAAAAGGATATGAGCCATTTTGTGTATAGGTTTGTATATGGATTAAGACCAGAAATTTCAGACATGATTAGACATAGCATGATGGATTGGCAGTCGAGCTCAGTAGATAAGGTACTGAGACAAGAAAAATATTGTAGTGAGGAGATTGATGCAAAACAAAAGAAGTTGAAAGAGAAAGCCATGTGGGCACAACTAAAAGTAGCAGAACAACAAGTAGCACAGATGGAGAATAAGAATGCAGGGGATCAAGGTGGGTTTAAAGGCAAACCTAAATTGGTAGGGAATATTGATGAATTGAAAAAGAAAATGCCATGTTTCAATTGCGGCAAGATAGGGCATTGGAAACAAGAGTGTAAATGTCCGCCTAGAGTTAATGGGGAACATACATCATTGAATCCGCAGGTGCAGTTTGAGGTAAATCAGCAGCAACCGCAACAACAGCAGATAGCAAATCAGCAAAGTCAGGTGCCGCAACCGCCACTGCCATACAGTGGGAATCAGCAGAGATACAGTGCAGAGACAGGATTCAGCGGAGGTGTGCAGGTAAAAAGACCGCAAAGAGTAAATGCGTGCCCTCAATATTGGTTACAAGAAGAGAATGGCAGTGAGCCGGATAAAGTTTCTGACGGTGCCTGAGGGAGGAAGAAGAGTGTATGCCTGGAGCAACTCTTGAGGTAGATCAGTCAGGTCCATTTGTGAGCGGAAAGGTGAATGATGTGGAAATAACTTTCGTAGTGGACACTGGTGCTACCCATTCTACTGTTAGATCAGTGGAAATTCAGAATCTTCCTCTCTCGGGTGAGACAATCCAGGTTGTAGGTGTAGCTAATAGACAAATAAATACTCCTTTGACAAAACCAGTTGAAATAGAGATTGGGACATACAAATATATGCATCGGTGTGTGGTGTGCGACAGCAGTCCTGTTAATTTGCTAGACAGGGATATATTGTGTAAAATGAACTGTGCCATATATTGTTCACCAGATGGCATAGAATTGCAAACTCCAAATGAAGATAGTTTGTATAAATTGACAATGCTCATGATTGAGGCAGAACAAGATAAACTGTTTCCTGTTTTTGATAAAGAGAAAATTCCCGTTGAACTGAAAGAGGCAGTGAAAGAAAGCGTGTGGGATTTCACTGGAAAAGATATAGGTTTGATGAAAGGGGTTGATCCTGTGAAAGTATCTATAAAAGAAGGTGCAAGCTACCCAAATAAATAAAATGACTGCAGAGGTAATTGAAGGAATTACTCCAGTAATTGACAAAATGATTGAGCAGGGAATGTTAAGAGAAATTGAGAGCAGTCCTTCTAATTCACCGATTATGGGATTGAAAAAGCCAAATGGAACATTTAGAATTGTGCAGGACCTGAGAAAGGTTAACAAAATTGTGGTTCCATGTTGTCCAATTGTTCCGAACCCAGCAGTGATTCTGTACCAAATACCTCATGATGCAGAATGGTATACGGTGATTGATTTGTGCAATGCGTTCTTTACTGTTCCATTGCATCCAGAAAGCCAAACAATTTTTGCATTCCGTTTCCAAAATCGTATCCTAGCATGGTGTAGAATTCCACAAGAGTACACTGAGAGTCCATCGATTTTTAATCAGTTACTAAAGAAATCATTAGAAAATTTGAGCATGCCTGGAGAATATGTGTTAGTACAGTATATTGATGATCTTTTGGTTGCATCAAAAACAAAGGATGCCAGTATAAATGATACAGTGGCATTGTTGAATCATTTGGCTGAGGAGGGACATAAAGTGTCTCCATCAAAATTACAGTTTTGCCAGAAAGAAGTACAGTACTTGGGTCACAAGATTGCTAAAGGAATCAGACAGGTCACAATTGAGAGAATTAAAATGATACAAGGAATGCAGCCACCTAAAACTCAAAGACAGGTAAAAATGTTCTTAGGAATGGTAGGTTACTGTAGACAGTGGATAAGTGGATTTTCATTGATTGCAAAACCATTGCAGAGACTGACAAAGGCAGACATCAGAGACCCAATTGTCTTGACCAAAACAGAGATAGAAGCATTTGAACAGCTGAAAACTAAATTGTGTGAAGCACCAGCTTTGGGAATGCCTGACTATGAAAAAGAATTCGAACTGTACTATAGTGAACGAGAGGGATGTGCTTTGTCAGTATTGATCCAAAGACATGGAAGAATTAGAAAACAACTAATTGCATATTTATCAGCTGTTTTGGTCCCTGTTGCAAAGGCTTTGCCAGGTTGTCTGAAAGCAGTAGCAGCAACTAGCATAAGTCAGACCCTCCAGGATTTCGCGACTTCACGGTTTGCCGCGAATTCGGCACTGTTGTAGAAATCGCGGCATTTTTACAAAATCCGCTATATCCTGGGGGGTCTGCTAAATTGCCAATTAAAGAGCTCATTCACAGACAGTTTGTGACGCAAAGCGCCTCAGCAAATCTGCTCTGGGGAGTAGAGTTCAGAAAGTTAGCATTTACAATACACATACACGCCAAAGGGTTCTTGTACTCCAGCCATTCCCTCGGTATCAGGAGCAGGGAGAAGGCCTCGAGGCGCATTAGGCATGTCAGCAGGACAGGGCATGCCTGGGTCATATTTACATTGGCAAATCTGCAAGTGAAAATAACCCACTTAAAAATCAGTACCCGGGTTTATCGCTTACCTGTAGAACTGGCTTGTGCTGGTAAAAAAAGTCTTGTGTCCGTAATTCAGGATAATCTGTGGAGCTAATGTGTTTCCAAAGGCTTAGCGAATATACTTGATTGGGGATGGGAGGGGGGGCATTTTTAAGTGGCTGAGCTCAGGTCGCTCGTGTGTGCTTCTGGCATCATTGGGCTGTTTCAGGTTATGGTCTTTGTCATAGATCCTGTTGGGGACATTACCACTTTATCAGTTGTTGAATTGCACTTTACACATAAGTAGCACCGCTCTGTCTGGAAGTGGTATTTCCCAGTTACCTCTAAACAATGCTACGGCAGCTCTTTCCAATGCCCTTTGCAGATTTCAATGGTGTTGTGATGAACAGAGGTCGTTTCTCGCAGTTTCTAGGTTTATAGCTCAGGTAGCAGGTTAAATGTATTTCACACTGGTCGCTGCTTCCGTGAGGCCGTCGATAGATCACTGCTTTTTTAACTCGTTCACTTCCCTCTAATATATTCGATTTATTCAGCTTCAGATCTTATTTCTCTCACAGAAGCAAAGCTATCGGCCGTCAACGCTCATTCTCTTTTCTTGTTTATTAGGAGTCACACCTCTCCGTTTTTTTTGTTTTGTGATTTGTAAGGTGAATATTGTTAGAATTGGGGGTCTCTGGCTGGCGCAACTTTGCACTTGTGACAAGCAGGGACCCTCTCCTCTAAGTCAGGGCGAAGGATGACCCCTTAGAATTACCCTTGCTCACCCTGTAGGTACGTGGTGTGAGCAGCCAAGGCTATTCTTCAGGCATTTCTGAGTTAAGCATTTGTAATCACACACAGTAAATGTACCAATCCCCCCACAAATGGACACCAGACTGTGGATATGTAAAAATACGTTCTCTTTATATAAAAATATATCTGTGTAGGTAAGACTTATCACAAGACCAATATAACAACTTTAGCTTAGGCCACAAGATTGTGAAAATAATGGCAATCCTCTAGTTGGTCAGTTCGCTGCTTCCTTCTTAGTCTATTTTCCCTCAAAATAGTTCTCTTAGATCTTTGGTTGTCTATACGGTCTTTTAGGATGCTTTTCCTAGGGTACTAGTTAATTGATGCCACTTTAGGACTCACAGGGCGCTTCGTAGTGTCTCGGAGTGCTTTAAACGGGAGAAATCGGCAGCCCCTAGCAATACTCACGCATCTAGCGTGAGCAAGCGTACGTCGCGTACAGTTCTCAACAGCAATATGAAGCGCACAGTTTACGGGTAAGCTGCCAGGCGTACAGTTCTTTAAAACCACTTGGATGCTAAGGCATGTTCCATGATTTACAGTACATTTCCATTGAAATCAATGGAAACTCCATGACGAGTTACCCTTGTCATTAGCATCCAAGTGGTTAAGGTGAGGTTCCAGGCTCTCACACGGTTTCTCAGTACCCTATGCAGGGTTTGAAGTGTTGTCCTTCGGTTCGCAAGTGCCTGAGCTCTCTGTAGCGCTCTCGTGCGTTCAGTACGAGAGAAAACCCCGGGCCCTACCATAGGGGTGACTAATATGAAGCAAAGGGAAGGTTTAGAGGCTGGCAAGTGTGTGCACTTACCCAGCCAGCATGACAGTACCAGACTGCACGCATGTTCTGCAATGGCAGACCTAGACACATTTTTAGAAGGCTGCTTCGGTGGGTGGCGCAACCAGCGCTGCAGGCCCACTAGCAGGATTGGCATTCACAAGCCCTGGCACTCCTGGTGCACTCTACTGGGGACTGACAGTAAATCCAATGAGCCAGTCATGGGAATCAATCACATATACATTTTGCACAGGGAGAGCATATGCACTTTAGCACTGGTCAGCAGTGGTAAAGTGCCTAGAGTCATTAAACCAACAAAAACAGGTCAGAGAGAATATTGGAGGAAGGCAAAAAGTTCAGGAATGACCCTGCCAAGAGGGCCAAGTCCAATACAACCCCCTTCCAGCCAAAATGCAGGGTAGACCAATCACCACTGTGATGGACTTCCCGGCTTTGGACGATAGAACATGGACCTGGCCCGCAACAGCAGGGGCACATTCCAGTTCTACGCCAATCTGAGCCTTTTTCAAATCCTCTGTCCACACTCTCAGGGTCCACCCAGCTAATCCATGGGGCACCCTTCTCTTCCTCTGTGGACACCACCTGTGCAGCATCTAACCTTAACTTGCTCACAGGTGTGTCCCAACAGATAGTCATCAAATCACAGTGGCCACTTACAGTAGTCAGGGCTGAGACCCAGGCCTCATGCCTCTCAGGGCTCCCAAACCTCTGTGGCCTCAGAGAGCGGGGGGCAGTAGCCCCGGGTGCTTGGCACCTTTTGTCCATTCTCTCTTCTGTCAGTCTAGGTATGATATCCTGGCACTGACCCACCAGCCCCAGGCCTCTACCTGGCGGCTGGACCAAAGACTGGGGTGGGCTCTCCCATACCCGGTCCTCCTCCTTGGGGCTCTGTACCCTCCCACCTGGAGTGGTACCCCCTTCCAGACTTGTCAGGGCACCTGTGGCAGGTGACCTGCACAATTCACCCACCAGTTCAGGGGTGCTATCCTGCAACTGGGGTACCAGGTCAGGGGGAACACCCTGCACCTGGCCCTCTATCCTGGGTCTAAACCCTCAAACTGCACCGGGGTGAGAGGCGAAGACTCCCTCCCTCTGCACCCCCTTCCAGAGTACTGCCCACTCCCCACTGGAGTGGTACCCCTAGCAGTGACATGGGTCAGGACACTGATTACAGTGGTCCCACCCTCCAGGTCAGACAACACCTGAACCTGGCTCTCCAACTCAGGGACCCAGCCCTGCAGTTGAACAATTGCCTGGCGCACCAGGACTTCCCGGGGAGCACGCATGCCCCCCCTGAGGGTGGCACATAGCTCATGTGTCCTGCGACAGTCTGCCTGGGGCAGACCTCCCAACCCCTGTCCCTCTCACAGTGTGGGAAGATCCCCCAAGACAGAAGTGGTGTCCCCCTGGTCATTCACTGGGGACGCAGCCCTACTGGCTGGCCCCTGACCCACTGGTTCTTCCACTGGGGACTCTTTCCCCCTCTCGCCCCTCCTTCTGGACTTCTGCACCCTCCCAACTGGAGTGGTACTGCCAGACTCCAGAACTACTGGAGCTCTGTTTACAGAGCCTCCCCGTTCTCTAGTCACTGGGGGATCCCCCTCAGCGGGTGACTCATCCGGACAGACTAGGCTCCCCACCTGGTGTTCCCTTAAAGAACTATCCGGGCTCTGAGACTGAAGTTGGGCACTACCGGGACAAAACCCATTCTCACTCCTTCCCCTTAAGGACAGGACGTGAGGCCCTACACCCCTCTCACTACTGCCGGACCTAGCTGGGCTACTCTGCGCCACTTCCACCACTCTGGGCTGGAAGATACCTGAGCCACTCCCCACAGGATCACACCCCATTGCCTCTCCAGACCCTGTGCAATCCACCACAAGGTCTGCGTCCAATGTGAGCTCCCTGGGGTCAGAGAACTCACTCCCAAACAGGTGTTGGCATAGCCCTGGAAAACTGGGACTTAAAGTATGCTCTCCCACAATTGGATCACACAGCCCCCTTGCAGGGTTAACCAAACTATCCTTCACCTCTCCATCCAGTGCTTCACACACATACTCCACACCATTCTTCTGAGCCTGGCCAGACAGTAGTGGACTGTCTCTGTCACACAACCCGCACTCTTCTGGGCGGTCTTTATACTCACCCACCAGGACCTCAACCATGGGGGAATCCCTCCCACCACTAGGACCATGAACTCCTACGCCAGCCACCCTATTCCCTTCAGGGACGCTGCGCACTACTGGAGCTCTCTCATGCCCTTGAACCTCCTGGTGTAAGTTAACCCCCTCCAAGTCAGGTGCCATATCTCTAGGTGGGCGCACTATGCTGTCAGCACTAGATACCTGAATGTTGCTGCCACCAGCTGAGCGGGACTCCACCTCCAACTCAGCAAAGCTCAATCTGTGAGCTACATAAATCTCCGGATGTTGGGCTGAAGCCCTCCTGGCTTCAAGCTCCTTGAGCTCCAAATCAAGTTCTCTCATTTTCAAGTAGTGATCTCTTTGGCGTTTTTGCGCCTCCATTGCCAATTTTTGCTTCTCCATTTCCAATTTTTGCTTCTCCATTTCCATTTGTCCAGTTAACCTTGCCATCTCTATTGCATGTGCCCTGGTTGCTGCCCTGTCTGCCAACTCCTCTGGCGACAGGCATCTGGTTGCTGCCTTTTCCATCCTCACTGAACCAGGCATGACGTTTCAAAAACACATTGGAGATCTCCCAGCAAAATTATAAAAAATGGAAATCTGTGGCTGCGTTATAGGTCTGCTCTCACTATGTGGCGATCAATAATTCACTGTATGTTAACTACAAATGCAAATTCGCAAATCCTCACCACTGCGTCCAATGTTAGAATTGGGGGTCTCTGGTTGGTGCAAGTTTGCACTTGTGACAACCAGGGACCCTCTCCTCTAAGTCAGGGCGAAGGATGACCCCTTAGAATTACCCTTGCTCACCCTCTAGGTGCGTGGCGTGAGCAGCCAAGGCTATTCTTCAGGCGTTTCTGGGTTAAGCATTTGTAATCACACACACAGTAAATGTACCAATCCCCCCAAAAATGGACACCAGACTGTGGATATGTAAAAATATGTTCTCTTTATATAAAAATATATCTGTGTAGGTAAGACTTATCACAAGACCAATATAACGACTTTAGCTTAGGCCACAAGATTGTGAAAATAATGGCAATCCTCTATTTGGTCAGTTCGCTGCTTCCTTCTTAGTCTATTTTCCCTCAAAATAGTTCTCTTAGATCTTTGGTTGTCTATACGGTCTTTTAGGATACTTTTCCTAGGGTACTAGTTACTTGATGCCACTTTAGGACTCACAGGGCGCTTTGTAGCACCTCGGGGCGCTTTAAACGGGAGAAATCGGCAGCCCCTACCAATACTCACGCATCTAGCATGAGCAAGCGTACGTCGCGTACAGTTCTCAACAGCAATATGAAGCGCACAGTTATGGGTAAGCTGCCAGGCGTACAGTTCTTTAAAGGTGAGGTTCCAGTCTCTCACACGGTTTCTCAGTACCCTATGAAGGGTTTGAAGTGTTGTCCTTCGGTTCGCAAGTGCCTGAGCTCTCTGTAGCGCTCTCGTGCGTTCAGTATGAGAGAAAACCCCGGGACCTACCATAGGGGTGACTAATATGAAGCAAAGGGAAGCTTTAGAGGCTGGCAAGTGGGTGCACTTGCCCAGCCAGCATGACAGCACCAGACTGCACGCAGGTTCTGCAATGGCAGACCTAGACACATTTTTAAAAGGCTGCTTCTGTGGGTAGCGCAACCAGCGCTGCAGGCCCACTAGCAGGATTGGCATTCACAAGCCCTGGCACTCCTGGTGCACTCTACTGGGGACTGACAGTAAATACAATGAGCCAATCATGGGAATCAATCACATATACATTTTGCACAGGGAGAGCATATGCACTTTAGCACTGGTCAGCAGTGGTAAAGTGCCCAGAGTCATTAAACCAACAAAAACAGGTCAGAGAGAATATTGGAGGAAGGCAAAAAGTTCAGAGATGACCCTGCCAAGAGGGCCAAGTCCAACAAATATGCTATGCATTTTAGTTATTCGGCGAGAGAAGATTTGCATGCAGTCTGATGGTCAAGAGTGTCATTTCACTATCTATGTTCGGTGCCACGTGAACTCAGGGACTGTATTTACCTAACCAGGTTCTCTTGTTAAGTACTAGAGTACTTTCTCAGATGTGTTTCAGTCCTGGCTCTGAACACAGCTTCTATTTTAATACTAGCAGAGACACGCAAACATATTGTATTATAACTGCCTATATATAGTGCTTAACACCCCTGACAAGGCGTTGAAGCGCTTTGCGGTGAGTAGCATGCTACTCCAGACCCAATGTTAGTGGTTAATCCACTGGTTAGGGGGATTAGTCTAACGGTCTCGAAGAGACCTTTCATGCTTTTTATCCAGGGACCCTGTAGTGGATTAAACAGTAGTAGACAGCTGTGGGCATTAATGGAGGATATCTATTAATAATGACCTCTGCGGATCAATCACTTGGGTTCTTCTGAAGTGAGTTAAGAGGAAATGACAAACTAACACAAATGTATAATGCACATGACAACAGCAACTTTCGTCCTCTCTGGAAGAGCCAATAAACAGACCCTCCAGGATTTCGCGATTTCAGATGAAGAATTGCAATTCCAAGGGATAACAGCCTTCACCTGTGGGCTGCTTCCTCTATTCCATATTCCATGTTGCCTATTCAAAGTGGAATACTCTGCTAAAACAGTTTCCATTGATTTAAGGCTGAAAATGAATGATTATGAGTAAAATAAAGTGCCGCAAAAATGCCGCTAACTTTCCATATTTGTGCCGCTAAATTTCCATATTTGTGCCGCTAAATTTGCGAATCCATGCCACTATATCCTGGGGGTCTGGTAAGTCTGGAGCAAAGTGAAGGAATTGTGATGGGATTTCCTGTGAGGGTGTATGTACCTCATTCAGTGGAGATTCTCCTCACAAGACACAGTACATTACTAACAGCAGAATGACTCGTTATGAGAAAATAATTTTGGGAGCTGAGAATGTGACTGTTGCGAGATGTGTGAATGTCAACCCATCAACACTGCTACCCGACACCATTGAAGCAGAAGTGAAAGGTGAGTTTGATCACAAGTGTTTGGATGTTTTGGAGTATTGCACAAAGCCTCGTCCAGACATTAAAGATGAACCTTTGCTCGAATCAGATTTTGTAATGTTTGTGGATGGATCATGCTTGAGAACAGAGAGTGGTGTTCTAAGTGCTGCTTATGCTGTTTGTACAGTGGCAGAAGTGTTGGAAGCATCTTGTCTGAAAGGGATTCATTCTGCTCAGATAGCGGAGTTGGTTGCTTTGATACGAGCATGTGAGTTGGGAAAAGAGGTGAAAGTAACCATAGTGACTGATAGTCAATATGGTTATGGAGTTGTTCATGATTATGGACAGCTTTGGTCCCAAAGAGGCTATTTGACCTCTGCAGGAACACCTATTCGGAATGCAGTGTTTGTGAAGACACTGATAGACGTGATACAGTTACCTGAAAAATTGGCTGTGGTAAAATGTTCTGCTCATAAAAAGGGTGAAGATTATATCACAAGAGGAAACAGTTACGCTGATGCAATTGCAAAACATTGTGCAAAGAATCAAATTTCAATCAATCAAGAAAAAACTGAAGAACATGTCCCAAGTCCTTTAATGCTAACCACTGTAGTTGAGACTTGGCAGGAAGTGAAGCAGATGCAGGAAGAGGCAGGAGCAGAGGAAAAAGATATTGTTAAAATCAGGCTGCAGACAAAGGGAGGAAGATGAAATTTGGGTTTACTAAGATGAAAGACCCAGTAATGCCCGATAGCATGATTTCAGATATGGCCCGAATGTACCATGGTCAGGCACACATTGGTAGAGATGCTCTGATTCGTCTTTTTAGACAGACTTGGTATAATCCAAAATTTAGAATGATTGCTGAAAGCTTGTGTCAAAGATGCCTGGTCTGTCAGCAATTTAATCCAAATAGAAAAACTGTTGTAAGCTTGGGAACCATAGGACGGGAGGGTGGCCCATGCAACAGACTCAGATATGTTCTTGTGATAATCTGCTTGTTCTCTCGATGGGTAGAAGCTTTCCCCACGCGGAGGAATGATGGATTAACTGTTGCTAAACTGTTCTTGCGTGAGATAATACCAAGCTTCGGGTTTCCGGTAATGATTGAATCGGACAGAGGCCTGCATTTTCAAAACGAATTAATGCAGATGATCTGCAAAGCTCTGGACATTCACCAGAAGCTACATTGTGCATGTACACCTGAGGCTTCAGGAGTAGTTGAACAGGTAAATGGAACAATTAAAAACAGAATTGCAAAAATGTGTTTGGCAACAGGAAGGAAGTGGCCTGATGCTTTGCCACTTGTTGTAATGACACTGAGAAGCATACCTGACAGAAAAACTGGATTAAGTCCACATGAGATCTTGATGGGCAGGGTGATGAGACAGGCCTATGTACTAGTTGATACGTTGTTGACAATTAATGATGACATACTAGATTACTGCAAGAATCTATCTGATGTGGTAACTTCTGTGCGCCACCAGGTGGGAACTGAATCAAATTCCAAAGAGAAAAATCCAGCTCATGATCTAGTCCCTTGGGACTGGGTACGAGTGAAAGTTCATCGCAGAAGGAATTGTTTGGTACCAAGGTGGCAAATACCACGTCAAGTTATCTTGGTCAGTACTACTGCAGTTAAGTGTGCTGGACTGAAAAGGTGGGTTCATGCTAGTCACACCATCCGTGTGCCTGAACGTGAATACCCATACGATGGTGAAAGTACAACTGACTCTGATTCTGAAGGTGAACCAGAGAAGGATCCAGATATTGAAGTTCGACAGGACCGTCGACATCTGGAAGTATCAGAAGCCAGTTCTGTGTCTGAAGGTGAAAGGGAGATTGTTGAAATACATGATTCAGAAGATCAACTTGAAGGTCGAGAATCGGTAAAGACACGCACCAGTAAAGACGCAAGAGAAAGTTGCTGAAAGGGAGGAAACTGAAAAACAATCTGAAGACCCTGAAAGCAGGAACGGAAATCCTGAAACTGGGGAAGAGGAAGTAACTCACGACAAAGACGAGATTCCAAGTACTAGTTATGAAGGTGTTCCTAACAGAGTAACAGTAGAGAAAGCTAAAACTGATGAAGACAAAGACATTGTGAAGATCATAATCAATGATACAGTAGAAGACACTGAAAGTGAAACAGATGACAGTGCAGACGAAACTCCATTAATAACAAGCATTTACAATGCAACGGTCTCGCCTTTGCAAAAGTTAGAGCTATTGGCATTGTAAATGACAACATTTTTATTTATGTGTTGGTTTTGAAAACAGATAAATAAATGGCATTGTCATTTCCAATGCCAATAGTTTAATCTGTCGCAAATGTGAGACCTATTGCATTTGCGCACACACACATACACACACACACACACACACGCACACACACACACACACACACACACACACACACACACAGCCACACCCACACCCACAAAGGCGGGGCGAGGCTCTGCGGCGGTCACTCAGTCGGAGGAGAGGTTGGGGGTTCCGGGTGATGCAGCAGGTGCTGTAACACCAATGCCTGGGAGCGTGTGAGGACCTACTGCAATCCGATTGTGGGTGTTTTGCCTGCCCACTCACGGTGCTCGGAGGCCATTTTCCTTGCATTATGGCTTATGCTATCGCACTTAAGAGTAGTGCTGGCTACTCTACATTTCATTTATTTTTTGGCAGTTTTATATAGCGCCAGTCAGATGTAGTGAAAGCACTTAAGCCTACATGACAGGAATATCGCCATTATGACTCGAAGAACCGAGTTAAGGACTACAAATGCAGAACACAGTCACATTTTCCCCAGCAAAACTGTGTAACGACGCTGCAGCAGAGGTATGTACACAGCTTACAGATCACGATTTTTAACATAGGCGAGGCTGCAGGGGAACTCGAATTTTCCATTAAATAAGGTCAATGAACTAAAGAACCATCGAATTGGATGGTTGATTAAGATCGTGACATTTATGCAGGTCTCAATACATAAAACGCAGCATCTGTAATGAGCGACGCTATCAAAAGTGCAATATTGAGGTGGAAAGTGCTATTGGAAGGTATGGCAGGCACATGAAAGGACACCCAGCAGGAGCAAGATGGCCGCCATACCCTACTGCAGCCCTTGGGTTTGTAAAGTGAGCAGGCTTCCACAAAACTACAACTTCCGCGCAGTGTTACTCCAGTATGCGCACACTGCACGTGGGCCCCTACAGACACTCCTAGGAATAAGCCTCAGGGCAGCTACGTGGCACTGCATACCATCAGCTAAGAGGAGCTTGCAATATTCATTGAAAGACCGGATGCTTTCATGACCTAACTCGAGTGCGAGGGGAGCTCTTGAAAACTGCTTTACACGAGCACCAGTTCCATTATACAGGGTCATATTTTGTTTTCTTTTTTAGGTATGGGGAGATTAAGTGATTCGCCTAGAATCACAGGGTGTTGAGCTGAAGCGGAGACTCTACCGCAGTTCCCCAGCCAGCTCCACAATCGGCAGCTCTGCCCGTAAAGTCACATCCTCTCCTAAACGAGTTATTTCTCTTCCTTGCCAAAGAACGTTAAACTCTGTAGGTTTGAGATCATATATTGGACTGCCCCGCTTAGAGGAATTGTTGCATTGCTCTCACACGGCCCTGGTGGTTTCGGCCGGGGCAGGAGGGGAGGGGTGAAAACCTGACCCGGTGCTGTATTCTAGGGCCGGCAAGTGCCCAGGGCTCACGCAATGTCAGCAGACTATCTGAACGCGAACGACAACACAGACTTGGGGAAGGCAAACACCGGCGCTGGCCCAACCCTGCTGCAGGAACCAAGTGACCAGCTCACAGCATTCAGGGGGCGTTCACCGAAACCCAAGGCGGAAGTGGAACCCTTAGCCCCCGGTCTCCTCGTGACTTCAAAGCACATGGTGACTGCAGCGCCTTTGTAATCAATGGTCTGCTGTGGCTCGAGGCTGGTACGCCTCATTGTATGCTGTGAGCTGGTTTGCAACGTTCTGCTGCTTCCGAGAGCCGGGTGAGCATCGTACTACGGAGCTCACAGTGTCCGCACCGAACTCTGACTCACGCTAGATGCGTCAGGTTTAGTAGGGCCCCGTCTTCGAAGCTGCACGTAGCGTACCAGAGCGCTACAAAGTGCGCCAACCCCCGGGAACTGCTGAGAAACGCACAACCTTACTAAGACGGAACAATGCGGAGCTTCGCAAGTAAGCTACTGCCCGGGCGACATCTTCGGAGAAATAACAAAAACATGCCATAAAAAAATTAAAAAAACATACCGCCCACCGCCTCAATGACGTTGTTAAAGGGGCGGAGAGCAAAAAAATCACCGGAACGCCCACGAATCTGCTCGGACAATGACTGACGCATCTCTGTTCCAATGGCTAGCCTCCATTTATGGAGCAAGCCAATGGAACAGAGAGGCGTGTTAAGGCCCCATACTGAAACTCAAAAGATTTCGCCTGCGCGAACACTGCTGCGCAGTGGACGCCAGGCGAAACCTAAACAGCACAAGAAAAAGAGCTTGGAGAGTGGAGCATAATACAATAGAGCCGAAGACTAAGAAAGTCTGCAAAGGAGACAATTGGCCTAAAGGAGCTGGAGGATTAAGATTCAAAATAGTAAATAAAACAAAAGAGCAAAAAGATCAAGTGAACGAGATTACCAGTTAAAAAGAAACACTGGGAAAGAAAATAGAGACTATTCAAAGGCCAAAGAGAGTAAGACGTCCAAATCAGAGGAACAAATCACCTGAATGGACATATATTGTCCTGCCATCAATTGTTGAAGTTAATAGCAGTCAAGAAAACCTGTATAACCCAAAACCAATTGGGAAAAGTGAGTAAAGAAGTCAACTATGAAATAAAAGATAGGTGCCTAAAGTATATGACATTAAAGTAAAAAGCCTGAAGTCCTGTGAGACTGATATTGTAAATATAGGAGAGGTCGGAGCTGACAAAAGGTCGAAGAAAATTTGTTAGAAAAATCTAATTATAGTATAATTTAGAATAGTAATTGACACAAGGTCGAAGAAAACTTGTTAGTGTGGTGAGTGGTGTGTAACTTGTAAGTGACATAAGGTCGAAGAAACAGTATTAGGGAAGATGGCAATGAATAATCACAAAACGAAATGTTCTATTTTTAGAAAATGGTGTAGATGCTTTACAATATGCATGGGGTTGTTGGTTATATTGTGGATAATATTAGCTATTGTGATTCCTTTCCAAACTAATTTAACAAAATTAAAAGTGAATGTGAGTTCAAGTAAGCCAATTGAGAAAGAAAAGGTACATGAAACTCATGTGTACAAGCCAGAGTTGCATCAAGATAGGTCCATAAGAGACTACACCAAAAATACTTTTTCAAAGTTATTGCTGGAATACATTAAAACGGATGTATGTCGTTACAACGCACACTTTTACAACGCATGCCTTTACAACGCATTTTTTACAGCGCAACATCCATTACAACGCATTCCATTACAATGCATGCCATTACAACGAAATTTTATAAAACTACATTTACAACGCATAATACCTTTACTACGCATACTATTACAACGCATAAAATTACATTGCATGTTTTGGTAAGTATTGGATAGTGTAGGGGTAAAATTACTATTCTAACTCCAGGGGGTGCAACAGTAGGGTAAGTGTTGGATAGTGTAGGGGTAAAAATTAATATTCTAACTCCAGGGGGTGCAACAGTAGGGTAAGTGTTGGATAGTGTAGGGGTTAAATTACTATTTTAACTCCAGGGGGTGCAACAGTACGGTAAGTGTTGGATGGTAATGTTATGCGTTGTAATGGTATGCGTTGTAATGACTGAGTTGTAATGACATGCGTTGTAGTGGTGTGCGTTGTAGTGTCATGCGTTGTAATGGTTGCGTTGTAATTGCATGCGTTATAATGGATGTTGCGTTGTAAAAGTTTTGTTGTAATGGTAGTGCGTTGTAAAAGTTGCATTGTACAGGTTGTTTCCCCATTAAAACTATGAATGTTGATGACTGTTATGTTTGTGTAAAACTGCCAGTGTCAGTAGGGGTGACATATCACCACCTTCCTCTTACATATGGAGTAACTTGTAGTGTAATTGCAAGTTTGTTTTACAAGACTGGGAAATTGCAATATCATTATTCCAATGTAGATGAAATATTTGCAAAGTTAAAAATTGATGGTACATTAAATAAAAAGAAACCTGCAAAGGAAATGGGAGAATATGTTCTAGAAGTAGAAGAGTTAACGCATGAATATGCTTTTAAACATAATTTGACATGTAAAATGAGAGTTGAGGAGAAAGCATTCTTAAACATGGTTGAGGAAAAAAGAATTGCTTACAAACGAAATGAGAAAATGAAACATGCAAAGTCTAAATATTACACATTTTATGATGAGAATATTGAGGACAAGAATGTGAATATAGCAATCAATATAGATGCACCAATGCTGGGAAAATTTTGTATTAGAAGAGACAACTCAATGTATGACAAATATTTTGTGGGTGCAAGTCAATGTGCAGATACCTATAGAATTATAGGGGGTTGGGGATTTAAAGGAGGAAATGATCCTGTTACACTATACTCCAGATAAAAGTCAGAATATTGAAAAGTATATTATAAATATTACAGATTTGCATAAAGAAATTGAACCACTGGAGGTTGAAGGTATCCTTGAAAGACTGGGTAAAAGTTTCTCAGCAATTAAGCATTGGTTTCAAGAAATAGGTAGTTCAATTATAGGTAAAATACTAATACCGATAACAATCTTAGTGATAGTAATTTTTATGATAAGATTATGCTGTATATACAAAGGCAGAAGAGATTTTAGAAAGTCAATAAGGAAAAGGAATGAGGAACAACAGGCAAGAATGAGAGAAAAGAATGAAATAGAAATGGAAGAAATAAAAGAAACGTTTTTTAAAGATTCAAAAGAGAAAGAAACAAAAGTATAGATGATATTAACAAAAGAAATTGAAACATGTTCTGCAAAATTTTCCAACATTTTGAGAGTTAGTTGGTGATAAAATCACCAGATGAGGGAATTGATGGAGCGAGGTGGCAAACGCAAAATTTTGTGTACCCATCTTGAAGTCAATGTCCCATAACGATAACATTTACTAAAAGTGTTTTGTGAAATTAATCAACCATAGAATAAGATGCACACATTTTATTATACACAGAAGTACTAATTTTGCTTACATGTTGCCATATAATTAATTAACATGTGTTGTTATTGTGTTGTGAATTAATGCGCAGCTTAAATATAAACAAACGCAGACTAAATGTTCTTATTGTATACGTTTTGTGCTAAGAAGTGGTTGATTATGTAAGTATAAAACGCATTTGTGTGGCTTATTTGTTAGGTAACAACTAATGGGAAACATTAGTATGGGGGGAGGTAAACAGAATAGGTTTAAATTCAATAATTAACATGAATTTGTGTTTGTTTCTATGATAGTTCCAAAAGTGGCTTCTGAGGCCTAGATAAAAATGGATGCTCGGGTAAGCAGTGAACAAGAGCTGGACAGCGCAGGCGCGCCAAAACCTGCAAGTCAGAGTGAACTGCCTGTGCTTGAGGAGGTTCAAGGCTGCCTTGGCCCGGAACCTAGGATGGGTGCCAAACATGGACGCTTGAATGTTGTGATCGTGAGAACGGGAGTCGATGTTTCAACTTAAGAAAATAGTTAAGTTATGGACTGTCCTAAAACAAAGACCCTTTATTTTTCTGCTGAACCAACGAGAAAATGATGTTGTAATGGTGAGATGATGCTCACCCACCCCAAAATTGTCCAATGAGAGTTTGAATAAGAAGTGATAGTTACTTTTTAGATAGATTAAGTTAGGGAATTAAGGTATAAAAACCCCTGGTTTTGTCAAGAAGGGGTCGCTTTTTCGATTTCTACTGGAAGTGCTGCCCGACTGATGACCGATTCCTGGATGTAAGACTCTAATGATTTTTACTTGTTTGCTTTGCAGGATTGAAGGATAAGATGAGGGTGTTACTTAGGGATGTTAGGAGAGAATGAATTTAGAACTATCTATTCTTTGCTAAACTTTCACTGGTTTCACTGGTTTCTAAAATAAAGCGATTTTTCTTGAGCTCTAAATAAAATGATCATTTTGAAATAAGTTTATGATTTTACTGAATAAAGAATTAACTAATGCATAAATATCAGACATATTAAAGTTTTGCTTTTAATAAAATTGGGAAAATAGAATTTCTTGTGATTTTCCTACGCCTAATTTTCTTTCTAGCAGATCCATTGCCACTATGGTGGTGTGTCTGAATAATTAAATGTTTGAATAAAACCATGGTGAAGTGTAATAATCTATAGGTGTAAATAATAACTGATTTAACCCCTTCGCTGCGGCGGCTATTCCGCCGCAGCGCTAAGGGGGAGGCGGGGCCGCACGGCGCTCCTGTACTCGTGACGGAACCGCTCCGTCACGGCCCTCAGGTGAGCTGTGCTTGTGACGGAACGGTTCCGTCACGGCCCCGCCCACTCTTCAGAACGTCAGCGCAGGCGCGGCGAGCGGGCTGTGACGGAACCGTTCCATCACCAGCACAGCCCACCCGAGGCTCGTGACGGAACGGTTCCGTCACGAGCATGGGAGGGGTTAAATAGGGTTTAGACACTCCACCAAATGTTACAGCATTTCTCCAGTGTGATTCACTGGAGCCAAGTGTAAGTGCCAAGCCTTGAAGCCAAGTGTAAGTGTTCAAGAGTAAATGTGCAGTGTTATGGGCCCCACTGACGAATGATTGTGTGTTTAAAGGTTTCAGGGTAATGGTGAGTAATGATTAGAAATGATTTCTGGAGGCGCGCTGTAGCAATATCATGTAAGTAACAGTTCACAAAGTACCTCACAAAAAAACCCTTTAAACACAAAACGTAAATTGATATGAGAAATCAAGCTGCTAAAGTAGACTCGTGTAGCACTGAATAGGTAAAAAAATAATGCCCTCTGTAGTATGCCGATCTATATACTGAGAACACGAAGATGATATTACAAAGACTATAATCTGAACAAGAAACCGGATATTGAAAGTCGTAGAAAAATAGGGCCAACACAAACTCACCAAAGTCATCAAGATTAGTTATACAAAACAACACCGTGGACGTGTCTGGCGTAACAAAATATATATACAACTCACAATAAGTTCTACATAGCAGTGCGACGTAGATATACCGAAGTGACTGTATCGCGCATACCTACAGAAACAGGTAAGTGCTGGAAAAATGGAGCCAGTTGCCAATCCAGTAACACAGGGAATCAGTCTTAAAGTGTATCCATGGTGAAAGGGAAATACCACGGAACTGCAATAAAAGACGAAAGGCGTCAAAACACAGCACGAACAACAAGCGCATGTAGTTGGCAATCGCCTACAGGAAGGCTTGAGGCCTACCTTAAATGTAGAACACGGTCCGCATGATAACGCGACAAAAAATGTGGATGTGGAAACGCCGCTATAAGTAGTAATCGTAGTATACAAATTGTATCACGTGGTGTAGTGAAACCACGTGATTACCTTGATAGGAAAGACAGACCAAAAACTCAACCGACTAAAAAGGAAGAGTGATTGTCGGTTACATAATAACACAAATATACTATGAGAGGGTGTATAGAGCCACCATTTGTAAGTAATCAACGGACCAGAGACTAGACCGACTAAAATGAAAAGTGAGTGTCGGTTGTAGAGTAGCACGAGTAAAAAAATAGAACCACCATTTGCAAATATTCAAAAAACAGAAAAGGCTAGTGCCCAAGAGGTCATTATCTTTTCAAATGTCGTTGATCATTAGTATTATGGAAGTATTGCGTATCTGTTTGGGAAAAACAGAGGGAGCACTGATATATAAAATTTAAAAATTAATCAATAAATATCTCCTATAATGGACCAGAGACTAAACCGACTAAAAGGAAGAGTGATTGTCGGTTACAGAATAACGCGGGTATGATAAGAAAGGGTGTGTGGAGCCGCCATTTGTAAATATTAGAGAACAGTTAGGAGCGCTACCTAGAAGGTCACTATCTATTCAGATTTGTCGAACAGTAGTGTTATAAAGCTACTAAGTATCTATTTAGGCTAAAAAAATGAAACACTGATATGTAGAGTGTACAAAATTGGTCAATAGATGATTCCTTCAACTGTACAGACGAAAAAGACGACAACTGTTTCATATTAAAGACGGTGCCTAATAAATAAGTGTACACTAATAAACATGCATACTAAGTGCCAAAATTAAAGATACACGATAAAGAGAAATGAATACACAAATAACGATGTACAAAACGCACATGAATCCAAACAGTGGACTGTAAATATTAAAAGAATGGATCCACCATCATATATAGGGATAAACATTTTGTGAAGTGTTGGGCATAGAGAATAGACAGAATCCTTGTAGCATGCAAGGAGAAAGACTGAGATATCCAATTGAATAATTGAATACACCTAGCACGTAAACATGTATTGTATACTAGTCTGTCATGGGTAGAAATATCATCCCACGACACAAGTTACTAAAATAGATCATATTATCTAATTTATAGAATTTGACCAATTAGTTAATGTGTCACAAAATTGCCAGCTAATGTTAACAATTGTCATACATTTTCGAGAAGGAAAAACAAGCATATCTAAGCCAGGAGGTTGACATGCAGATAACAACATATAAATTTACTGACACAAGATGACAGCATAAGAACTTGCTAAAAGGATAACATCCGAACATACAGTACCTCATTTTGCATATTTCTAGACGCACACTGTATTTCATGTTGGATTGTAATATATCTATATGTCATTTTACAACAGCTAGATACTTGTTTGACATGATGCTTAAAAAACCTAGGTCAAGTTGATAATAAGGTTACAATGGACAGTGAAAGGAGCACGTGTGACAGACATTAAGCAATGGTAGATACAGACATAATTAGCGTAAAAATACATGCATTTCTCTATCTGTATTCAAACCTTGATCTACTGATCTTAGTCTAATTAACCATTGAGCCTCAAGTTTTCTCAGGGTTAACGTTTTGTCTCCACCTCGTGGGTCATTCTTAAGAGTTGCAATACCATGAAATTTGATCTCAATCAAGTCATTTAACTTATGTACAGTGTTGTAATGGTCAGCTAATGGATAGTTGGAGTTATTGTTCCGAATAGCCCTTATGTGTTCTTGAATGCGCTCCTTGAGCGGTCTCACCGTGCTACCCACGTAGATCAAGTTACACTGACATATTATACAATAAACTACAAATTTCGTATTGCTGTTAATGAAATCATGTATATGGTGAATCGTGGAAGTATGTAACAAAAGCTGGTAATTTTGTTGAGAGCGAATTGACTGACAATGCACATCGTGCATCTAAAAAATCCCTTGGGTTTAGGTGGTAGCCAGGTACACAGACTTTTGGTAGATGAACTCAGTATATTCCGTAGAGTTCGACCCCTCCTGTATGTGATTTGTGGTCTATCTTGGATAAATGGATCTAGATCACGATCAAGTCGAAGAAGATGCCAATGTTTGCGTAAAATACAATATAGTTCATTACTATGAGAGTAATATTGTGTATTGAGAGCCATATGTGTACTTTTAGATTTGTCCCTTTTTATCTGATTCGTTCTGAGAAGATCAGTGCGTTTACATCTCCTAATTCTGGTAGAGACTTTAAGTGTTTCAGCTCTATAGCCCCTTTGTTCAAAACGAGAAACGAGTTGACTCAGTTCATTAGCAAAATCCAATTCTGTGCTGCAATTCCTTCATATCTGGGTCATTTCTCCAAATGAAATCCCCCGTATTAGTGACTCAGGATGAGCACTACTCGCGTGCAAGATCGAATTGCAGGCAGTAGATTTACGAAAGAGTTTAGTTTCCAAAATACCGCACTTAACAAATAATGTAACATCTAGAAAATCAATGCTCCACTTGTTCAAGTTGTGAGTAAAAGACAAGTTGTAATCGTTAGTATTGAGATGTTGTACAAATTCTGTAAGGGACGCGTTGTCACCGCTCCAGATAAGTAACACATCATCAATAAATCGCCCCCAGTAAATGATGATGTTGGTCAAGATCTGGGGGCAGTCTCTCCAAATATGGTGTAACTCAAAGTAACCCATATACAGGTTAGCAAATGACGGTGAAAATTTCGCCCCCATTGCAACTCATGAATGTTGCCTGTACCAAGTTGATAGGTATTGGTAGTAGTTGTTATCAAGTGTTAGTCTGGTCAATTCAAGTAGCATCCTCGTATGGTCATAAAAGGAGGCATCTCTCTTTGATAGATAAAAGTTAAGTGACTCCATGCCTCTCTCTCAAGTGGTATACTGGTGTACAACGCATTGACATCCAGTGTTACCAAAGTGAAGTCATTGGACCAAGATAATTGTTCAAGTTTATTGAGCAAATCTTTAGTGTCTTCAATAAAGGCCGGGAGCTGTCTCACTATCGGTTTAAGAAAGGTGTCTATATACTCGGATATGTGTTCCGTTGGGCCACCAATCCCCGAGATGATAGGTCTCCCTGGGGGCTTGGTTATGTTTTTGTGAATCTTAGGGAGTATATAAATATACGCCGCCCTAGGAGTGGGGTTGAAAAGATATTTGTACTCTAAATCTGATAGAAGTCCTAGATTATGCCAAAATTGAAGAGTTTTATCAATCAGAAGGTTTGTAGAGGAGGTTGGATTGGAGGTAATTCTGGTATATGATTGCTCATCCTATAATTGTCTCATAATTTCTCCCTGGTATGAATCATTGTCCATAAAGACAATGTTTCCCCTCTTGTCAGCCTCCTTGATTGTTAACTGAGAGTATTTAGTCAGTTGTGTAAGGGCAGTTCTTTCCGGGACAGTGAGATTGTCTCTAGATCTAAGTGGCTTTGTTAAAAGTTTATCTTCCAATTTATAGAGATCAGATGTAACAGCTCTATAGAAACAGTCAACCATGTTGCCTGGTGAAAGAATAGGTGTAAAAAGTGATTTATTCCTAAGACCACTGTCAATGTTGCTAGTTATGTTAAGATCTCTTAGTAGTTCTTGCATGTTAGGAACTACTTCAACACTGTCATCAAGAGACATCAACATTCTCACATTCTCAATGTCTTCAATGGTCTGACCACTCCTAGCAACATAATACATGGGAATTGGACACATCTGTTGATTTGCAAAAAAATGTCTTTAATTTCAGACCACGTGTGAACTTGAATAGGTCAACATGAATTTGTGTAAAGTCCGGTTTATCAAGGGGACAAAAGCTCAAACCTTTTTTCATACCTTTATCTCATTGGCATTAAGAGTCTGTTGTGACAAATTTACTATAGATACATCATCAATTGAATCACTAACAGTGTTAACATTTCTGGATAAATTTGGGTCTACACTCACTTTTTCTGATTCTTTGTAGTAGATCTTAGCACCCTTTTGTTGTCTGAAGGATCTATGCTTGCGTCCTCCCCTCCTTGTTCTTTTCTTGGTTGTGACCTCTGATTGTTGAATCATAATCTCCTGCCCTTTCTGTATCTAGCTCGGATAAAAAAGAGGAGGGAGTGTTGGTTGTGATATCCTGACCAGAAGTGGACGGAGTCATACTCCCTGCCTCATTAAAGTCCTTTGCAAGACTAGATAGGTCCGAATCACTGGCTGATTTCTGTTCAATATGTTTTTGATTATTCAGATCTTTAACTCCAGCCCTTGGTTTAATGTCATCATATTTCTTTGCAAACGTAAAGATGCGACCATTCTTATAGTCGTTTTCATCCCTCTTTAGTTTGCGAATTGTTTTGTCACGTAAGTATGATTGGTGAGCGTTAAGAATATCCTTTAGAATCTTAAAGGTTTTCTCCGTGTTGTCAGCTAGGTCTAAGTTCTTGATTTCTAACTCGATTTGCTCTATTTCCTCAAGCAGCTTGGCTCTCTTCCTTTCCGCATTTCTGATGAGTAGGTCCATTATCCCATAAGAGGATGATGAAATGAATGTCTCCCACTCCTGAAGAAGATTAGTATCAAGATCTTCGTACGTGGGGAATATAATGACTCTAAGTCCTCTTGGAATTTGCTTTAGTTCAATATACTTTTTTAGGGTAATAAGGTCCCACGACCTGGAGAGCTCGGACTTACGAAGTCTCTCCAGTTTAATAAACAACTGTTTGAGTCCCAGGGGTTTGTTCTCTGTGGTCACTGTTTTAGTTGGATGTACTCCTTGTCCCATGAAGATATCATTGAATAGACTATCACAATCGTCATCAAATCCTGCCATGATAGTGGCTGGATGTCAAGTTAGTGGTTCTGATCAAATTAGAGATCAGTAAAGTCCTCAGAAAAAGTGAGTGCAGGTAGACACCTAGTTACAATGAGAAAGGGAATCGGTAGTGGTGTTCCCCGAGGGGGAATAACCGCACAATCACAAGAATAATAAATAGATACTGGTCACCGGACAATAATATAGCAGTATTCAAACAATATGAGCGGAGTGCTACAGGGACCCACGTCACTCACTACCAAGGGTGACTGTATGTAAATCAAAAGATTTAACAAACGAAAATACAACAAAATTGGGTCAAGTGTGCACTATCCTATATTTAGTAACAGAGCGGTGACTTGTTAATCACAATATCTCATATCAGACAGATGTTATTCAACACGTATGTATCCTTCAAATTTCCTTTCATGAAACAGGAGAGTCAAATCAATGTTATTTTTTTGGAATCCATTATTCCGTTTATTCAAAGAATTATCATCACAATGGAAACAGCCGACACGTGTTTCGTTAGTAAAAGTAAGTACCACAGCTTCCTCAAGGCTGTAAACATAAAACATATAATAACACAAATCAATATATGGTGCAGACATATCCATAAACATAAGTGGCAATGCCAACCTATAAATCATTATTGAACGTGCAAGTGTAGTAACTCCAAAGAGTTAGTCTACTAAAAGAAAATGAAGAGAAAAGGAAACACCAAAACAAACCCCCAGAGAAGATGAGAAAACACTAGTATCAAATATCATATTATGTCCAAAATCCAAAGAATTAAGATGAGAAATGGAGAATTGTGTGAGCAAGTTGAGACTAGACATTGCAAGAGAAAAAATCACACCTCAGAAGTGAAGAAAGTTCTTAAAACTGTGACAAGAAACTACCGTATTGCCCACATGTCAAAGTTGAGGAGCAGAAAATAATATGCAGTACAAAACTAACCTGAAAAGACAGGTTAGGATGTAATAGGATGATAAAAATGGAAGATAAAGAGCGTCCTGGAAGATATAAGATAGCACGTGGTTAGAGAAAGTATGAAGTAAGGACACAATTGCAATGGTAATAGAACCTCAAAAAACTGAACAGATGGTGAAACAGTAGAAAAATACACAAACATTTTTTTTCAACAATTATGCCAAGTCTGGTTAAATGTAGATCAGAGCAAATGAAACACGATTACAATAATACTGTGACCTCTGAAAGCTGAACAGATGGCGGAGCAGTAGAAGGATGAACAAAAATCAAAGCTTTTGCCAAAAGTGGATTATTGTGAACCAAACAGGTGAATCAGATCCATGGGCGTAATTAGAAGAAGAATTGATACAATGAGGCACGTTTACTCGCTTGATTGATATATAGATGTATTGACAAAGAAGACACAAATGCAGCTCACCAATAAGACCTCAATCAGGCGTAGGACTCTAAATGCCGTAAACTATCGGTGTTAGCCCAGTGTAAAGAGAAATCAACTGGCGTCAAAACACTTGGTAGATGGTCCACGGGTTGAAAAATGATCGATATAATTCTAAAAAGTAGGATGAAGATACAATAAGGTGTATATATATCAACAAAGTTAACAATAACTTTCTCAGAGCAAAACAAATCTGAAAGGCATAGATGTCATGTTAAGATTGTGGGCATCACATAATATCATGATGGGCTTGCTCTATAACTAACAATCTAAAAGAGTAAGAGCAGCATGATGACCCAAAGTGCGGAAATTAGTTATAGTATAGCATCAGGTGGTTATGAAAAAATCCTCCTTACATAATTATTATTGCCAAATTAAATACTAAATAATCATCACTTGATATCATGTAAGTGACAGTTCACAAAGTACCTCATAAAAAACCCTTTAAACACAAAACGTAAATGGATACGAGAAATCAAGCTGCTAAAGTAGACTCGTGCAACACTGAATAGGTAAAAAAATAATGCCCTCTGTAGCATGCCGATCTATATACTGAAAACACGAAGATGATATTACAAAGACAATAATCTGAACAATAAACCGGATATTGAAAGTCGTCAAAAAATAGGGCCAACACATACTCACCAAAGTCATCAAGATTAGTTATACAAAACAAGACCGTGGACACGTCTGGCCAAATCTCAGCTGTGTGAGAAACAAAAAATATATACAACTCACAAGAAGTTCTACATAGCAGTGCGACGTAGATATACCAAAGTGACTGTATCGCGCATACCTACAGAAACAGGTAAGTGCTGTAAAAATGCTCACTTTGCCACTGGATTCAAGCAAGCCGGGCTGAAGACGGCTGGAATGCCAGAAACCGGTCCTCGTAAGCTTGTTTCCGGTCCAGGGAAGACATGGCTTGGCAGTTCGGGCTGGACTGTTCCCATGAGGCACAGGGTCAGACTGATTTGCATATAGCCATGTCTGAACTGGGGTGGCAGAGTGGGCTAAAGAATGGTGATGGATTAAACCCAGATCTTTTGACTGGGTGTGAGTGTTTGATTGATTCAGATGCTCCGTCCATCACCACCCCCTTTTGTACCGTAAAAATGGAGCCAGACGCCAATTCAGTAACACAGGGAATCAGTCTTAAAGTGTATCCATGGTGAAAGGTAAATACAACGGAACTGCAATAAAAGACAGTGCATACTTTGGCACTTAGTATGCATGTTTATCAGTGTACACTTATTTATTAGGCACTGTCTTTAATATGAAACGGTTGTCGTCTTTTTCGTCTGTACAGTTGAAGGAATTATCTATTGACATATAGTCACCCTTGGTAGTGAGTGACGTGGGTCCCTGTAGCACTCCGCTCATATTGTTTGAATACTGCTATATTATTGTGCGGTGACCAGTAACTTTTTACTATTCTTGTGATTGTGTGGTTATTCCCCCGTGGGGAACACCACTACCGATTCCCTTTCTCATTATATCTTAGAATGTTCTGACTTTTGTCAGGTATGTATGTACAACAGTGATGTACTTTTAAAACTCTGCAAACCTCTCCTTCTTTTGCCAATAAAATGTCAAGAGCAAGTTGATTTTGCATCACCATAGCTCTCGTAGCAACAATTTCAGTATTTACCATAAAAAATCCTCCGGCAGTACTTGTTGATAAACGATCTACTATCGTTGATAATTTTATAATTTTATTTGCATTAAATGATATACTCACTGCTGGTATCAATGCTCTAAAAATGTCACCTATTTTTTCTAAAAAACTGTCCCTTCTCCTACGTGTTAATGGTTTACCTATCTCATGAATTCCATTAGTCCCTCTATCTACATGAAATATTTTTGGAAAGACCAAACCTACGTAACATGTACCATACCAATGGTCAGGCAACCTATAATAAGCTTTGTTCCCACATATAACATAAATTCCAGGAAAAACAGGATAATTTCCGCCTTTAAATCCCCATCTCCTTTTGATGATGTATGTGTCTTTACATAAACTTGCACCCACAAAATAATTGTCATACATAGTATTATCTCTGCAAATACACAATGTCCCTTGTTGTGGCGTATCTATACCTATTGCTACTTCAACATTACTTCTATCAAGGTTTTCATCGTCAAAACTCCACATTGTTGATTTTGATTTACTTTCTTTTTTTTTCTTTTTTTTTTCTGAGTCTGTCACTTTATTATAATTATTATTACTGAGAGCTATACATATCTCTCTCTAGTACACAGTAATCCAAACATGTTGGAACATCCGATCAGCCAGACCCAAGTATCCAGAGGAGTCACTCGCACGTCTCAGACTTTGATTGCATTTAGTTTGTCTTCATGACGTTGTCCATCCAAGATATGTAGGCTGACACCCTGGTGAACACAGTTGGCTTATTCTTTGTGTTGCATCCACTGGAGGACACAAAGCTGGTAATTCCATGGATGTAGCTAGCACCATTGACAACACAGTGAAGAGGTCCACCAGAATCTCCCTAAGAATCAAGTACACAGATTGTTATAAAATTCAAATGATACAATATGGTTGAGGCATATTGAGTTCATGGGTTGGAAGATGTCCACATTTCTCGCAGATTACAGATGCTCCTACAGTCATGCCATGGATTCCCATTGAGAATGGGGCTCACTTTGGCTCCCTAGACCTTCTTGAAAAATTCCCTCATTGGTCTTTGAGGATAATGCACTATCAAATAAGTAATTTTTTAATGTGCACATGTTACCCCAGCATTGATGAAAAGAAAACTGTACCATCAATAAAAGTGTCCTGGAATTCGTTTTTGAAACCAAAGAAAAAGAAACAGAGTTTTATTACTTGGAGGAAACTCAGAATGGGCATCATGGCTTACATGTTTATCTGAGTATTCAGCAATAGGCAAATTTGTTCATCAACAGAAGCACATATCAGTGTATTTATTTTTGGCAAGTCTTCGAATTAATCTTGAATTTAATGTGGCCATTAAATACCAAATATTTTTTTACCCAACTTGGTTTTACTCATTTTCTTACTGTCAGTCAGATAATAGGCTTGTGCAGGCCAACACACCCTGTGGCTATTGGACTACAGACAGATGAGTTTACTCTTTGTCCCATTAGACATTTTTGGAAAATGCCCCATCTTCCACAACAGCCCCATTAGAACAAGGCTTTTTTTTAAATATAAATATTTTTATTCGCATCACGAGGAATAAGCATATACCAAAAAGCAAACTTCATACATACATACAGAGATAGCTTGTTCATTAATGTACAATAAGCAAGGCAATACGTAAATCATAAAGCATTAAAGACCCTAAATAGCAAAGAAGAGAAAAAAAAGGAAAATACTAATCTTATTACATTATTGGTCCCCATATTCTTTCCATTTTCAATTTAGTTTGCAATCCCCTGGTAGATGCTAAAGCAGATTCCATATTATATATGTCCTTTACAACCATTCCATAACCGTGGGCGGGTTGTGTTGAATCCAGACCCTGGCAATTATCAGTCTGGCACATGAAATTAAGATGTTCATCAAATCGCATTGAAAACCGCTCCCCTCAGACGTGCCCACCAGCACATCTAAGGATGTAAATGTAATTGGACGTGCCAACTTCAAAGATAAAACTTTAGTTACTTTATTCCAAAATTCAATTAATTGTGGGCACGTAAAAAACATATGAGTAATATCGGCTGCTCTTTGATCACATTTTGGGCATTTCAAGTGATCACTATTGCTGTTATTAATTCTATCTGGCGTATGATACAGTTGGCATATAGTTTTAAATAACTGCAACTTGAGATTAGCGGAGTGAACAGAGCGATTTAAGCTATTTAAGGAAGAGGTTATCAAGTTTGGACCCACGTCAATTTCCAGTTTCCTACTCCACTTCTCTGCTAGCTTTACACAGTCATCAGTTCTAAAACTAGTGAAAATTCTATATCCAATACTAATCAATGCTTTATCAATTTCCCTATAAATACAATTCCATAGATCAGAGTCCAAGATAGTAATGAGTCCTAATTTCCGAACACAATAATCCCTGATCTGATAATACTTAAACCGGGCCCCCTCTGTAAGATTATAACACACCTTCAATCTTTCGAATGTAATAAAACCCCTGTGGTCATACAAATCTCCCAACGTTTTTATGCCAGAATCTGATAGCGCTAAACCAGCTGGATCATGAAAAATTCCCGGAAACCCCGGATTAAACCACAGGGGGGTTCTATAGTGAAATAGGGAATCCTTACACTTTGCGAAAATGGAGCGCCAGATACTAATAGTATCACGTGCCGTCTTGAACTTCACCCGTTTAAAATAGTTAGTGTCATTTAACCTGTAAAGGAACATATTTACATCCTCACCTAGCATAAATTTGTGAAAAAACAAACACTTATTAGGTATCATCAAACTTCGGAAACGAGTCAAGAAAGCGGACCAGAAGTAAGATCTGATGTCTGGTAAATCCAACCCACCTTGGTTAAATGGGAGTTTAAGTAAAGCAATAGCCCGCCGAGCCTTCTTATAGCCCCAGATAAAGCTGCTAATAATACCGTCTAATCTATTAAAATAAGAGTTATTTTCCCGTAAGGGGATAGAACGGAAGTGATATAAATATTTAGGCAAAATCTTCATTTTTACCAAATTTATTCGCCAATGATACTTAAAGGTAACTTATGCCATTTCTTAAATGATGTAATAGTTTCTCTTAATAATGACTAATAGTTTAAGGCACATATTAAGGGGTCGATTAGGATCGCGGACGGACTTGAGTCCGTCCGCGACCCCAGAGTAGGAGGGAACGTCTGCATGGGCTGCGGCGTTCCCTCCGTGCAGATTAGGATGTGACCGCCAGGGTGGCGGTCACATCCTCTATCTTTAACATTGCGGCGGGGCAGCTTCAAGCTGCACCCACCGCAATGTTAAAAATGCATGCACTGCATTTGCGTGCACAAAGCGTCAGGCACCGCGCATATATAATATGTGCACCCCACACCCCCCTTCACCCAGGGGGCCCGCAACGGGGCCCCGAAGTGAAGGTCCGTATGCTTTTCCACGGCGGAAAAGCCGCCGCGGTAAAGCATACATTTTACACAATCCTAATATGGCTGGCGGTGTCTGATAGACACCGCCAGCCATGTTAAAGCTTTTCCGCCGCGGTCGGAAGGCGACCGCGGCGGAAAAGCTGCGGACTGATTGCAAGACCCACCAGCCATCCTAATATGGCGGTGGGTCTTTCTAGGCTCCGCGGCGGTTTTCCCGCATCCTCCGGGCCAGCGGTGGCTTCCGCCGGCCCAGAGGATGCGGGAAAACCGCAATCATAATAGGCCCCTAAATTAATGTTCGATGAGATTTTTACCCCTAAGTAGGTAGCTACCTCACATACCCCAATCAATGGAATAGGTGACTTATAATTCATGACAATTTGGGTTTTACCAGTATTGAGCCTGTATCCTGAAACCAGACCAAATTTTCCTGCCTCCATTACAATGCCCTTCATTGCTTCTGACACATTGGTAGAGTAAATCGCAATGTCGTCAGCATAGACAGTGATTTTGATTTACTTTCAGTTGCTTTTCTTTGATATCTAATTCTTCGTTCCTCAACCATGTCCAAGAAAACCTTTTCCTCCTTGCACATTCTACATGTTAAATTATATTTAAAAGCATACTCTAATGTCATTTCTTGTGTTTCCAGAAAATATTCACCAAAAACTGTACCCATTTTCATCTTGTTCAATCCATGTGTTATTGACAAAGTTGCAAAAGTATAATCTGAATCAGAGTAATAATATTCTAATTTACCTGTTTTGTAAAATAGACTAGCCCATACACTACAGGTGATTCCATAAGTCAAAGGAAGGTGATGATATGTTACTCTCTCTGATACAGAGGCTGGTAACTGCATGCAGACATGGCAGTCTCTGACATCCATAGTCTCGACGTACTCATATAACAATCTAGTGAAAGCATTCTTTGAAAAATCATTAATAGATCTATCTCTATGCAATTCAGTGTTATCTACAAATTTCACATCATTCTTCAAATCATGCATCTTTTCATTCTTACTAATATTGTATTCTGTATGTTCAAAACTTCGTCTCAAGGGAATCACTATTGCTAAAATATGCCATATAAGCATTAGTAAACCTTTATAAATCAACCACATTCTACACCATTTGAGAAAAATAGCACATTTTGATCTTCTAATATCATTTTCAGACTTTTTTTTTACAAAGCACTTTCCACACTACGACAAATGTTCTTTAATCCTTTTCCTTTCTAATGTTTCTTTACCTTTTACACATGAAAAATGTGTCCTAAAAAAATCCTTCTTTTCTGCAATGTTAATTTTCTTTCTAATTTTCCAACTTTCTTCGATTTGTCATCCTTCAATTTCCAGATCAAACACAATTTGTCTCTATTCACCTTTTCACTCACTAAAATTGTCTTGCTTTTCTTGGCTGCTTTCGACTTTCTGTATATCAGGTAAAGCGATGTAAGTCCATTGAGGTGATTTATATTTCAGATTTGGTCTCCTTGCTCTTTTTGGCCTTTGCACTTTTTCACTTTTTCCTTTTATCTGATCCTTTTGATTTGTTATTTCATTCACTTGTTCCTCTTGATTTCTGCTTATATTTATCAATTTAAATTTCAGCCCTTTAATATTTTTAGGGCAATTATCGCCTTTTCTTGTTTATTTCAGGTTCTATAATTTCACGTTCATTTCTCCAAGCTTTTTTTCTGGGACTTTTCCATTGAGTTGTTTCTCCTTCAATGTCATCAGACTCTGTTTCAGACCGTATTTCACTTCTTCTTATTTTGAACTTTATGATTTCCGATTCATCAACTTAATCTGGTGTTTCTTTTGTTAATTCAGTTCTTTTACAAGGACGTTCTCCATTGCTGGTACTTGGAATCTCACCCTCCTCTTGAGTTATTTCCTTTTCACAAGTTTTGAGATTTACATTCCTGTTCTCCAAATTCTCTGTTTGATCTTCAGAGTTCTCTCTTTTACCAGTTTTACTTTGTCCTTTTTCAGTGTCCAAACTGGTACTTGGTACTTCCAGATGTCGACTTACAGGTCGATCTTCAAGATCTGGAATTTCAATTATCTCATTCTCTGCTTCAGATGCTGAACTTGTATCTGATATCTCCAGATGTCAACGTACAGGTAGAGCTTCCTGATCTGGAGTTTGGTCTGTTTCACCCTCGGTGTCAGGCCATTTTAGTCATGTGGCCCCACACATTTTTCCCAGTCTGATTTTGATTGTTCCATTCACTTGTTCAAGTACCCCAGAAGCCTCTGGTCTGTAAGCACAATGCAATTTCTGACGAATGTCCAGTGCTTCATATATTAATTGTATTAGTTCATTTTGGAAATGACTTCCTCTGTCCTTTTCAATTGTCACTGGAAAACCAAATCGGGGAATAATTTCCCTTAGAAGAAGTTTTGCTACAGTAACTCCATCGTTCCTTCTGGTGGTTAGTGCCTCGACCCATTGTGAAAACAAACCAATGATCACAGGTACTGTTGTGAACGTATCTAGGACCCTATTTAAATATTCCCGATTTATGCCCTTATGTGGTTATAACAAATCATATCCTTATAAAGGCATAAGAATCATATCCATATAAAATCATAGCCAATGCAGTCCAAATACGGCAAGGCTACTCCCATAGACTCCTAGAAAGTACAACGCGTTCTTAAAACAAGCCAAACCTCCAGCAGCCCGGGAATTCCCCCTGCTTCTGTTTTGATTTGTCCAAGAACTCCTGGAGTCCTGAAAGAACTGCGAGTTCTTAGTGACGTCTTATGTTCAACCTTACGTCAAACTCGGCACCTTCCAGGTATAAATATACCAGCAGCTGCCCTAGCAAAACACACGGTGGTTTGGAGCAGATCAGCTATCTACTTGCCCGACGCCCTGCTGTGGCAAGTGCCGAAGTAAGCCGACCCTCCCATTGACGCACTGAGAGAGACGCTGTCTTTTCTCCTGCCGAGAAATACAGCTCCAGTGTTTCCAGTCACCCTTGCGGGTTGCTGGGAGATTGAGTCCTGAGAGAGAGATACAAGACCTCCTTTATTCTATAACCAAGGTACCGAGCTGATTAGATACTCAGAGAATTCTTGATTCAGATTCTTGGCAAAAACTATCTAAACTTAAACTACAGCTCACTTACTCCTTCCCACGTACTAGGCTTAGGTTAGGTACACCGGGGTAGGCGTATCTTAGAAGCACCAGTTGAGTACGTTTAGTCATGGTTTTATCTATGTATATATTTTATCTATTTTAGATACCGTATGGCTTAGAAACCATACCATGCTTTTACAGTATTATTTTATAATACTCCTTTTACTGTATGCACTTTACTTCATGACAAATATTGCAATTGTAGCAATTCACTTCTCTTGCATGAGAAAGAAGACTGCTCAATAAATAACCACTTTTATTGAACACGCATGGAACTAAGCATGCACGATTGACTGAGTGAAATAGTTATCTATTGTTTCCGCGACTCTGAAGATATACTCCTTATTCTGGAGGGAGCAAAGTTGTCATGTTTATGCGGTTGTCAGAAACTAATCCCTTCTTGTCTATTCAGGAAAGTTAACACCTTCCTGTTTACTCGAGAAAGTTTCTAGTGACCTCTGAGCTAGCTGGCATTCATAATTAAGTCTAACATATTCAATAGAGACCTAGTCGACCTCAGTCCTACGTCTAAACTATCGTTTATGTTATTCCAATGCGCAGAGCCTATTGAGAATATAGGAACTACACTACATGGCGCCCAACGTTTGGTAAGGCGATAATTTAACGCTAGATGCTAGAGTAACTCAGTCGTGCTTTTCACACAGACCCCTTTTTCCAGTAAATACTCCAATAGACTTCTGGAGTGGGTGAAACGTTAATATCCGCCAAAACTTAGTAGGAAGAGATTCCTATGTATTAGTATTTTGGTCTAGTCAACGTTGAAGGATACAGTGTTCCAAAATATTTTGCACCTAATCTTTGTTTCCCTGAAACTTGCTCTGCAAACTTTCAGTCAGTAAAATGTTGGACGACGACAGAGAAAGAGATGTTTTGGCAGCTCAACATTTAGCGGAAGACACAAGTCTTCGGCAAGAAGACCCGGATGCTATAATCATCCCAGTCAATGTAAGGAAGAGTGTAACTTACAAACTTATAAACAATGGGGTATCACCAAGAGGTGGTACAGTCATATTTGTGGTAGAGGCCCATGAATATCGGCAGACAGAGGTATTCTATTCCTGGATACATTTTCCAGCAGCACATGCTGTGACACGCGATTTCCACTACTACAAAATACAGTAATCTCCAGAGGAATATGTCCCTTTCGAAGACATTGAAATTCCACTAACTTACCAAGAGCATCAGCTCTGGTTTAATGGAACTCTAAAACACAAAAATCACTTCACCAGGCTTGGTCCACTAGGTAGACCAGGAGCCACATGGCCAGTTCTAGCAGGTTATACAACACATCCTGACATTGAAGGAATGTCAAGCGGAGAACTTTTAGTTCAGTTAAAACAAGTAATTAAAATACATAGACAGTTGGTCCAATATGTCATGCGGACTTTAACAGTCCAACCAGCAATAAGAATTCCACAGAACATCCCTCACCAGGGGAACACAAATAAAATTACACCACAGTCCATACAATCAGTCATTGGCAAAATACCCACAAAACGGGAACAAATTCCATTCTGGTTAGCTCAAAAAATTACTCAGATAGAGGCAGTATTTCCTGATACTACACCTCATGATAAACACAGAATTCTGACTATCTGTCTTCCAATGGAAATCGCACCACATGTGGAGGACTGTGACACTTGTGGCACAGTCTTTGCTTCAATATACACAAAAACACATGGTGTTCCGTCTATGGCGGTTATACCAGACGTATTAATGAATATGGTCCAGAGCCTGCTTTAACTCTAGGTATGAAATTACTGAAAGACTTTAAGCAAGTCTCGGCTATACTATTAGCCAACATAAAAGGAGAAGCAGCATCTGTGGCGATCCGCCAAAAATTGAAAGAAACAGATATAGCAGAACAACCTTTTGAACTTGCCAGAATAATTGAAAATCCTATGAAGAATTAGGTAGAGATAGTTTGGGTGGAAAACCACTAAAACCACAACTAACTGAAAATCCTGAAAAGAGCTTTATTAAAAATAATCTCATTACTCCAAAAAAGAAGCGGGAGGGTAAAAATCAAACTACTCCCAGAGAAAAACAGTTCCAGTCCAGAGGAAGGTCTCCCCAACGGAGAAATAAATCTCCAGAACGGGGGGGCAGGTCTACACAACGTGAGCCCTCTGAAAAAAGATACAACCTTAGAAATAGGGATAATTTAAGAAAACCTGACAGATATCAAGATAATGATACACGTCCCTCTCGATCTTTTCAGACTTCCTCACAGAAATCGGAAAGAAGAGGACGGTCAGAACATAAAGAAGAACGCGTCCAAAGACAAGGAACCTGCTCATCAAAGTAAAAAATTACAATTTCCCAAAAAGAAGGTAGCCAGTATTAAAATAAAACATGCAGAGGATTCTGTGGACACAACTCAAGAACGGAGAATGGGCCCAGACAATGCTAGACAGCGCAGCAGAAGTGACCATAGCTCGCAAGATCCTGATGAATCTTCTGGAGACAGTGGACACAAATGAATACATTCAGGTGGAAACTGCAGACACCAGAGTTAGTGTGCCCCATAAATTATATGAAATAACATTACGTATAGAAGGGGACAAAACTAGGAAAATAAAAGGTCTCTTTTGGGAGAACCTATCTAAAGGCTATGATATTCTGCTAGCAGAGAAAGACTGGCCACCAGAGTTTGTCAGGGAGTGCCCACATGGCGAAGAGATGATTATGCCTGCCTTCTCAAATCACATTCCAATTCATAAAAAATACACATTTGCTAGAAAATGGGCAGTGGCCCAAGCCCCTGCATTATATAAAAATCATGTAGGATGGGATGAGGATTCTCCTCACCATAAAATTCAGTTAAAAATCAACTTACTGCACAGAGGCAGTATCCTGTTAAGCAAGAAGCTAAAAAACAAGTCAGGGAGATGTTAGATCAACTTGAATATCAGGGGGTGATTGAAACGTGCACCTCACAAATGAACAATCCTTTGTCTCCTGTCTCCAAGCCAGACGATTCATATCGTCTAGTTTTGGACTACAGACACCTATACACCTGCTGTAAAACATTTGCAGTACAAAACACACACAGTGCAGCACCGATGAATAACATCGTGCGCAAAAAATATAAAACGACATTAGATATCTCAAAGGGTTTCTTCTGTCAAAACTTAGCACCAGAAAGCAGGTATTTGACCGCTTTCTCAAGTATGGGGGCCAAAAAGCTATTTTGTCGTCTCCCACAGGGATTCAAGAATAGCCCAGGATTATTTTCAGCAAGGGTAACATAATTACTACAAATGTATGATGATGAGGCATTATCTTATGTCGATGACATCTATCTTACAGACGATGACCTGGAGACACACTTGAAAAGAGTGAACACCATTATACTTGGGTTCGCATCTGAAGGGTACAAATTCAACTTCAAAAAAAGAACTAATTGCCCACCTAACTGTCCTATTTTTAGGATATGAATTATCAAGTGAAGGCAAAAGCCTAGCAGACAACTTCTTAGAGAAGTGTGCAGTACTCCAAGCTCCAAAAACGCTGAAAAACTTACAATCAATTCTAGGTTTCCTGAATTTCTGAAGAACTTACATTCTAAACTATGCAGAGAGGGTTAAACCTCTCTACGAATTAATAAAACTTGATTTCAAACCAATCAATTGGACTCAGAAACACACAAAAATTTTAAGATCAATACAAACAGATACGTTAACTAAAACAAAACTGCAAACACGCGCAAATGAACGCAACCTTGTAATCCGAGTCATCCCAGGAAGATGCAGATTCACGTACCTGACCTCTAATGAGGGAGAAACGGTACCAATAGCTTATAAATCACACTTGTACACACAAGCTGAAATGAAATTCAGTTCTACTGAAAAAATTCTGACTTCGGTTCAAACTGCTGTAGCAAAAGAAAGAGCCCTAGCCCGAGGCAAGAGCATATCTGTTTTAACAGCAGTATCAGCCCTTGAGGCAGTAACAAGACCAAGCATTCCGAATGCTAAAGGGTTTAGATCCAAAATGGATACAATGGGAAAATTCTCTTGCTGCAACAGAAGTGAAACACGCATTTGATCCCAAAATGAAAAAAACTAGAAGATCTGGAATACGAACATGAATGTCCTCTGTCAATCGAAATTCTGCCTCTCGAACAATACACCTGTGTAATCTACACGGACAGATTTGCACAACACTACGTTGTGGAAAAACAAGTTTATAATGCAGCATGCGCGATTGTTAAAGGTCGCTGGCGCTTAGGTAAATTCAGACCGATGGTCACTAAAACTGAATCACTCAGAAACTGTACAGCTCAGCGAGCTGAAATAAGATCTTTAAAGATGGCGCTTGAGAATGCCGATCGCAAATTCCCCACACTAATAGTGTGCGATTCGCATTACTGCGTCCAGTCTTACAGAAATTACATGCAGACATGGATAAAGAACGGTTACAAAGATGAGACAGGTGCCACAATAAAGCATAAAAAACTTTGGGAACAAGTAGTTCTTTTACAGAAAGAACTACGAAAGGCTCACGTGATACATACGCAGAGTCTTCAACGTGATGGCGTTCACGTTGCAGGGAATTCATTGGCTAGCAGAGCCAGAACGGCAGTGGTTCAACCGGCTTCCATAGCTACAAAAAAGCGTTCTAAAAAACAAATAGATGGAGAAACCATGCTGGCAGTAAAAGCCTCATTAAAAGGCGACTATGCCACATTACCTCTCAACTATCCACTCGACAATACATACATAATTGATGCGAACTCCATTCCTTTTGCTCGAATCCCTGGAGTGGGGGACAGAGTAATTCCAAACACGAACCGGAGGGCTTTCTTGATTCAAGAAGCACACATGGGAATGGGTCTGAGGCACCAAGAGATCTTGAAATCTCTAATAGAATTACAATCACAATACTGGTGGCCGGGGATGAGCGCGCAAATGTATAACTTTGCAATGGATTGTCAGGACTGCAACAGAGATCGCAGTTGTGAACCGGACCAGACACCTGCCCGGACACCTCTATTAGAGAGCATTAGGCTATCTATACGCAGACATCCAGACGGAAAAATGTGATCTCATAATTATTAAGATGAGATTCATTTAGATGAGACCCCAGCACTCGGCTGACGCCAGAACTGTTATAAAAGATTTGCGAGTCTTTATCGGCACATACGCAATTGGCATGCTACATTCTGACCAGGGTCCTGCGTTTAGCTCTCGAGCTTACAAGGAGGCCACGGCCAGCTTGGGCATTGCATTGCGGTACTCTAGTCCATTCCATCCCGAGGGAAATGCGGTAGTGGAGGGAAAAAAACGTGACATAAAGCAATCTATAACAGCGAGGGTATTAGGTTCGGGTGATGGGTGGGTCAAACATCTAACAAGTGTCCAACGTAGTCTTAATAATCTGCCAAGACATTCTCTTCCGGGAATCACTCTGTATGAACTTTTATTTGGTACTAGAATGATAATCGAAGACCTCAATTGTCAGACTTCAGTGGTAGAACAAAAAACCTTTGATATCAAAGATCATTTGGCTGTTTTACAGGACTTAAATGAAACAAGAAGAAGTCTAAGTAACAAAAAGCTAAAGCCAACGGCCACTGAAGAAAAACCACCTGTCCCAGCAAGACCTGTCTGGATTCCAAAGATTGGGGATCTGGTCAGAGAAAAGATCCCAGGTACAGAAAAGCAGTACCTGTCTTAGCTGTCAGCGGAACAAGATCAGTAGTACTACCGCCCCTTGCTGGTAAAAAGGAGAACAGAGTTGTATCAATCGACCTGGTAAAACCACAATCATGTGTCCAATAATAAGTAGTAGGCCCAGTGAACTCCCAAGAAATAGCAGAAGACCAAACCTTGCTACAATTCAAGAGGTTCAAACTGAGAGACTAATCACATTTGATAGACCTGCAGTGAATAAAAAAGGACTATGCAACAAAGCCATGGAACTTGTGCCTCTTGAAACCCAAATTGTAACAGTTGTTCAAGAAACACCAATCTACAATGATGTAGCCTCTGACTACACAAATGCAAAGATTAATGAAAATTCTGAAGCAATTCCAACAATTGACAGAACTGCATCTGTCTACTTCATCAATTTCAATGACTTTTCTGATGATCCAAGTGAACATGAAGAAACGCCAGCAACTAAAAGTTTCAAAGAAAAAATGACTGAACGTTTTCATCAACTCAAAGAAACATATCTGATTTCACCATGGATTGAATTATGGATTGTGTTAGGTGTACTTTTCCTCCTACTCTGGCTCATTTTGGTTTTAAGCTTGGGAAAATTCATTGATAGAAAATATAGTACAATGGACACAGCAAGTCAGAACATCAACTTGGTCCTAAAGCCTCACAGATCTTCTCACATTGAAAAAGAGAACTATCATCAGTAAACATCACAGCCATTCCTATACCTGGTGGTGTAGCATGGGACGCTACTGATTATGACATATATGGCCCGGTTGAGCTTTTGAGATATCTACATCAGTTCAAGGTTTCATTAAGTGACCTTTTATCACCTAGTACTTTCTGTGATGATTGGGACTTTGAAAATATTAATAATATGATGTCAGATTTAGAAATGTCAGCAAAATTTACAAAACATGATTATTTAGAAGGCTCATCAAAGTATGAAGAAGTGTAGTGCTTTAATCATTATGGGCATCACTATTTGCATAAATCTGCTAATCCTAGAAATGTTTTTACTTATAATCAATGGGAACATTGTCCAACACCGCCAAAAGGCAGCTCGAAAACATTCTATGAGAAATTCCAATACTTCTCAGGGTTTAACATCACTGATCCAGAAACGTTTTATTTTAAAATGTTAAATAAGACAGGAATGAAAAACATGTTGACTAACACTAAATTGATATATTCCACAAAATGTTATGAAAAAATGTCTACATTTGGTTTTGAATTTTGGAAAAACAAAATTGAAACAAAAACCATTTGGGGTACAAAAAATTGGCAGGTACACAGTCTAGAATCATTATTTAGAGCCTGCATGATCCCAGAACAAATAATGTTCCTGAATGACACCATTCAACAAACAACCTGTCTTGGCCTAGCCAAGATAAAGGACTTAAACAAACCGTCTATACCAAAGCCCATACCTGATAGTAATAGCTCTACAGATGGGGAAATAGACGTATCCCATATTTTAAAACAAAACAGAACTAATCCTGATTGGAGAAAATGGTTTGTCTGACCCACAGACACTAATAACTGTCAAGATAGATTCCTGAATAAAAGACAGGGGTTCAAACAGAACAGGCCAGACCCAAGATATTACCAGAGACAACATCCAGGGATAATTACAACATGCAGTGTAGGGAAACCATGCCTCGATAGGCTACAGAAATCCACACTGCCTGAAATTAAGCAACACTTGACTTTACTTAAAGAAGGTGATGACTTGCGAGATTTCATATTGGGACCTCGCAAACAGCGACAAAAACGTTTCATATACCCCGGTATATACGCTGCTTACAACGAAGCTTGGAAAGTAATGCAAATTGAAACTGCTGAAAAAATACGAGAAATTGATCGTATTAATTTGGAAAAATCACTGTCTGTAGTGGACAATGGGTTAACGACTCTGTCCTCCAGAATTTATTCACTGGACAGCATTGTATCATCTGCTATTGATATAATAGAACAGGACATGCTAATGTTACAACATGGCCACAGTCTCAATTACGTTCTATTGTACAGCCAGGCTGGACTTTACAAAGTCTCCGTTCAGGCTACGTGCCATGGCGTCTAATCAACACAACGTCATTATTTTCTATCTTTAACCTTACAGATAAACAAATCTCTTTGGCACAAAAAGGAGCAGACTATACGGTGCTGAGCATTGAAAAACTAGAAAAATTACCATTGACAATGTCAGAACGACCTGTCATTGAATGGATAATACATGGTACAATTACAATTCCGATAACGACTTTTCAGTTTCAATATTGCCAAAAGCATATACCAGCAGGCCTGTATGAAATGTTGGGTAACGGTTACATCAAGTCGACCTGGAATCTACCTTATACACATAGATGTTACAGTGGGGGAAAAAAGAGGTATTTCTGAGTGGTAATCAGTGTAAAAATTCACTAAGCGGTACACTTCTGTGTCAAGGAATTAACTTGCATGGAGCCTGCGTAGGTTCATCAAATAACCTTTCATGCCACCTGCACGGCACCCCAGCTACACAGATAGAGCCTTTTTTCAGACAACTTTCCAACGGCAGTTACGTTATAATAGATGACCGCAGCTGTTGTAGCATGGTGCCAGGAAGGGCCTATATCGTCAGTGTAATTTCCATGGTCACTTGCTGTATGCAAGTATTGTATCCAAACAACAAACCAGACAGGGAGGCAACGATATGGCCTTTGCTGAATATCTCTTCTATTCGAATTGATACTTTAAGCAGAATGACATCCATTCTTTTACAAAAAACTGTGCCTTTAACCTCGTCCAAAGAGACGTATGATCTGCAAGTTGAAAGGACAGCGGCAGAGATACATACATTATTATCAACCAATTGTCCCGTACATTTCGCAGAAATGTTAGGTCAAATTTTAAACATGTCTGATACCAGTGGCATTGCACATGTATTTAAGACAATTTTTTCGGGAGTATTAGCACCCTTTGAAGCAGTCCTGAGCATCTTCCCGAATTTCGTGCACTCTGTGTTTGGCGGCCTGCCTCTCATCTTGGGACTCGTAGCAGGAATTTTATTTTTGTTCCTTCTGCTCCGATATGGCAAATCCAGCCACAAACAAAACTCAAGCTAGCATGGAAGAAACAATCCTTGCGATGAGATACCGAGAAAGAATAACTAAAGATCTGAATACCACATGGTTTCTGTTGTGGGTAAAATGATGATATGAATCCAGAGGAAGCCAAGTAGTTTACCCAAGATGTAGGTTTATTTGTAGATTGGTATAAGTTCCATATAGTTACAGAGGATGGTAATTTAAGATCCAGGATAGTAAGTAGAAAGTCCCACCAGGAGCAAGATGTTAGTAGCTCAGCCCACACAGCTCAACTGTCATTCCACAGATACACAGGCACTCTCACATTCTAAACTCACTGACATCACGCACTCTAACATTCCACGCAGACACCACACTCACACTGGCTTGAGCAACTAGAAAGGAGGAGAAACCAGGCACAACATATCCCCTTTTCTCCACAGAAAATAAACAGAATAACCTACAACTAAGCAAATATACAATGAAAGATAAACTTGCAAAGAAGCAGATAGATCGAAAGGAAAGGGAGAGAAAAAAAGGTGAAAAGATAAAGGAAGCAAAGAACCAAAGTAAAAGGATAAACCATATTACATGGCACATATTCCCTTTTCTTCACAAAAAATTAAATAATGCGAACTTGAAAAGACTTAAAGTGCAAAAACATAGAGTAGAAACCTTACTGCATTATACATATAAACCTTACTGCATTATACATATAATGGGAATGCACAACTTTAACAAAGTAAACTCAATACTTAAGCTTATCAATGATAACGCTAAGACGTATTCATATCTGCACTTCCTTAATAATAACGTTTTGTAACCTGTACTTTAAACCTGTACTTATCAAATTGAAGAACAATGCATTTTAATACCTGTAATGCACCATAAACTTGTACTGTATAATAATTAGAGAAATAAAAGAATAACGCGTTTTAATACCTGTATAGCACCATATACTTGTGCCATAAACATTTAGAGAAATTGAAGCATAACGCGTTTTAATACCTGTATAGCACCACATACTTGTGCCATAAAACACTTAGAGAAATTGAAGCATAATGCGTTTTAACACCTGTATAGCACCATATACTTGTGCCGTATAACACTTAGAGAAATTGAAGCATAACGCGTTTTAACACCTGTATTTAACTAAATATTAAAGTTTGCACTATAATACTTGTTATGTAATCATTAATCTAATATCACATACTCTTAATACCTGCGCTTAATTAACAACATCAAATGAACATGCGTAAAGGGTGAAGCAAGGTTAAAATAAACATAAAAGGTAGAAACAGTAAGTAGGCGTGCACACCTATACTGAATAGAAACAAATATAAGGAGACCAGCTCCAATACTCGCAACTGAACTACCCTAATGATAAAACTTTGTACCCCTTAAAATGTTTAGATTGGCCAAATCCAAACATATAACATGTACTAATCACCCACTTATGTGACGGAGAAAATATGAATAAAAGCGCTAAACACAGTAAACATAACTGCAAAAACATAAGACTTGCAAATACAATTGTGGTGTATCTCTAAAACTGCCAATATTCAATGTAATGTGGTTTCAGTATAAACCTTGAATATATTATTTCAAGCATATTTAGAGTAATATGTAATCATTATAAATTAATATTCATGTAAGAAGATCAATAAACGTATGTAGAAACAAATCATGTGTAACGTCCATATTTTAAACAACCTTTGCTGAAATAGATGTATTTTACCATTGTCAGCTATGGACAAGTTTAGCTCATCTTGTAGGAGTTTAGTATCTTGTGGCTGTCCAAGGGTGGATGTGTTCGCTTACCTAAACCCTCGGTTAAAGCGTTCCACACATACACGAGGAAATGCTTAAAACGTTCTTTGAAAATGAACTCCATTTCTTGTAACACCATTACCATAGAAACAGGATGATCACAAATTGGATGCTCACGTCGCGTTGTGACGTCTCCTTTTTGCGCTGACAAACAGGTTTTTTCGAAACACTGGAATGCTTGACACACGTGATGACGCTTTGGAGGCTGCCTCTCCGCTGAATCCCATGGAAATTCTATAACGTCATCATTTAAGAAATTGGCCTGAAGGAGAGCAGATGGATGCAGAGGCATATCAACGGTCGTTAATAAACGGCGTTGAAGCAAGAAGGTAAGCCTGGCGCGCACCTCGTGTATTTCGAGTTGTGTTCGAGAGGCTTTCAAATGACATTAACCACGCTCACGCTCACCAGGCTCATTTAGATGCCGTCTAGAGTAACGGTTCAAAAGGCAAAGAATATCTTCATGCGTTTGTGACAAAGACACAGTACTTAGGCATTTCCACCAGATGGCAGTTGATCCTCGTGCAGCTTACAATGTACAAGAAATCAATGCTCGTTTTTCAGGTTGTAAGACTCAGGTTTGAATTACTGTAAAACGTAGCTCTAAATTGTAAAAACGGATCAAATGCTCGTTTTTTAAGGTTGTCAGGCACAGTAAATCAGTTTAAATTAAGCGCATGCAGTTAAACAATAAGTCCAAATCCTTGTTGGAAGGAAGGTCTTCAGTCGAACATAACTTCAGAAACACACCACTGTTACGTCCGTGATCTCTTCCTTTAGCCTTAATACATACAGATACTTTGGCACGTAGTACTTATATAATTTGCCAATATTAATTAAAAGCACACCCTGGGTTTGCAGGCTGTCTGTTGTAAAAAGACACTGGTGGGACTTACCAGGGTGGTTCTTACTTTATTTTCGTTTCATTTGCAGTATTTCCGTTTCAGCAGAAGACATGGGTTCTCTTCATTTTCATTTGTAGTTGTATATTAATCCTTTCCAAAAACGTCGCCAAATGTTGTGGGTAAAATGATGATATGAATCCAGAGGAAGCCAAGTAGTTTACCCAAGATGTAGGTTTATTTGTAGATTGGTATAAGTTCCATATAGTTACAGAGGATGGTAATTTAAGATCCAGGATAGTAAGTAGAAAGTCCCACCAGGAGCAAGATGTTAGTAGCTCAGCCCACACAGCTCAACTGTCATTCCACAGATACACAGGCACTCTCACATTCTAAACTCACTGACATCACGCACTCTAACATTCCACGCAGACACCACACTCACACTGGCTTGAGCAACTAGAAAGGAGGAGAAACCAGGCACAACAGTTTCCCTCATTCAGACCAATCTGGCAACATTGCATCTTACCTGTTCTACGATGCCTGCTATGCGGAGAAGAATGCGTGTTGGACGTCTGTCTCACACTACCATCAGCAGTACCTTTGGATATCGATACTTTGCTTGGTTCGGTAACGGCTTATGCAACGTGTTTTCCCCAGCGGCTACCTATTCTGATGACGGCATTCGTTGAGACTTCACCATTATGATTAGGTGACGGTGAGGTATGAGATGAAAGCGGCACACAGGTACCACCTTCTGTGACCATTGCTGATCTGAACACCGATGACAGCAATGCCTCTCATATTTGCACTATTTCTGCTTTTTCGAACTTGGTTGAACTTTCTAATACTGTTGTAGACAAATTATTTGCCACCTTATCTGAGTTAATGTTCTCTCCTAACAACGAGAATAACTTTTGAGCACACAGCGTTCCCTGAACTCTGAATTCGACCTTCAATTTTGAATACAGAACTTCTAAAAAACTATGGAACTATTTTTGCCCTGAAAGCAAAATTATTTTTCCCCGTTCCCAAAATATTGACTTTTATTTGGCACACGATACTCTGCTTAAAGAAGAACTATTCTTAGAGAACAAGATTTCTATTATGAAACTCTAGAGACAATATTTTGATTCAGCCTCTAGCACATGTACAATCTTGTATAAATATGTGATGAAATGGTCTCGACCTTCTCTTCTGTATTAAGAGCCGTTTCATAAATGTAAATTTCATGCTTCATTCAGTCCATATTTCAATGTACTATATGCATTATCTGAATGATACCACTGCTTGAAAAGGTACAGTGTAATACTCATTTTTCGTGTACATACCATTTCAAATGCATTTTATGTATTTTGGGGTGGGCTGGAAAACACATGCATAGTTATATGTTTAATATTGCTTAGTATTTAGTAATGATGGACATTATACGTGGAGTGGGTGTTGTGAACGTATCTAGGACCCTATTTAAATATTCCCGATTTATGCCCTTATGTGGTTATAACAAATCATATCCTTATAAAGGCATAAGAATCATATCCATGGAGGAGGAGCTTCGCCAGCAACCAAGATGGCCGCGTAAGCTCCCGGCTCCGCCGACCTCCGCCAGCAGCTTGTATATCCTGGTTTCAATCCTGACTTCGCACCAGTCTCCCAGATTCGTGAAGTATTCCTGCTTCTAAAGATGTAATCCCGCGCTTTTTATCTTGTTGGATGCCATAGATACCCCGTGTTCCCATTCTCGGCCTAACATCGTGTGGAAGCCGGGGCCTCGATTTCTAACCTATCTGGGTTGGAGTTGAACAACAACGGCCGCTGAACCTGGGCTGAGCCTGGTCCCCCGGAGTGCATCGTAAACTGCTTGTTTGACGCTGACACTGTGAGCAGTCTACACCGTGGAGACAACAGCGTACCGCACCGGTTGCCGTGTTCGGGGGTCCGACGCCCGGAGACCCTGCCCTTCCCGGGGTCGACGGGCCGGGGCCCTCGCTGCCGGCGAAGGTGTCGATCTGACGCAACGGAGAGCCCCCATTATTGTCATCGGATTTGTGTGGCCTGTTACCCCGGAGTAGCCGGCCTCCGGGGTTCGAATCCTGCTCTGCCTCTTCGTGAGAGATGGGGCGGACGGAAAGTGCGCTATCGCTACAGGCCGTCATGGCCGCCATTGAGGCGCTCCATTCACAATCCACCGCTGTATTCCGGACACTGATCGTGCAAGTGGACGGTATCTTGGAACTGGCACACGTCTCTCCTTTTAGTCCTACTACACCTGTGGTACCAGCGGTGCAATGTCCGCCTGAGATCGAGGTCCCCGGGCAGAACGTGGATTCAATGTGCTTTGTCGGCCCCCAATTCACACTCAGCCAGCCCGTGATTGTCGCTATCGTTCCCTGCTCGATCCTGCCGCCTTGTACAAATATGGACAGTCTTCTGTGCTGTAACAAGTTCCAAAGTGACTGTTGGGGAGATTTGCTATTTCTGGACACATTCCCTCACTCGTTTTGTGACTATCATGACCTTCTGTCCTTTTGTCGATCCTGCAACACTGATGTGGACTTTAATGAACCGTCTGCCTTTCCTTTTGTGGTGGTGGTTCGAGTGAAAGATACTCCCCCGAAATACCGTACTGGTCAGGGTTGAACTGGAGGGCTTGGACTTGATAAAATGGCTTGACTCAATGCCGGGATTGTCACATGTAATGTGCTGGGAGTTGGGTGGTGCTTTGTTATGAACCCCCGATTGGGTTGTATATTTTGCTAAATGTTGGTTCGATTATATCTCGGGGTGGTCACTGCTGGCGGGGGGTATGGGAGACCGGGAGTGTGTTTGCTTTTACGACATTCCCTCCTCTGTCTTTTCCCTTCCTTGGGGTTAGTTTAGTGGGCGATAGGCACGCTGCTAGTGGGTTAGGTCGTAGCCATCCGCAGGGGTGCAGGGTGGGGGGTTGAGGGGGGGTTTGTTATTTTTTCTTTCTTTTGTTCTATGACCTTTCTATTTCCCTTTTCCCTTCTTCACAAGAGATGTGGCGTATTCTCCAGTTTTTTGTTCATCATATTTGGGTATCGAGTGTCTTGTCTTCATATCCTGTATTCTGGGTGGGCGAGATTCGTCGGGGTTTGCTTAGGTTCGCGGTAACGTATTGTTTTGCTTCTGCCCTACGCTGCTATTGATGTCTCTCAGAAGCCTATAATTGATATGTATTTTCTTAATTGATTTGCCCATCCACCTTTACGATATGTTCCTCCGAATGATGCCCGATATGTGTATTTTTCACTCTTGTGTTATAATTAATAAAAATATATATAAAAAAAAGAATCATATCCATATAAAGTCATAGCCAATGCAGTCCAAATACGGCAAGGCTACTCCCATAGACTCCTAGAAAGTACAACGCGTTCTTAAAACAAACCAAACCTCAGCAGCCCGGGAATTCATCCTGCTTCTGTTTTGATTTGTCCAAGAACTCCTGGAGTCCTGAAAGAACTGCGAGTTCTTTGTGACGTCTTATGTCCAACCTTACGTCAAACTCGCACCTTCCAGGTAGAAATGTACCAGCAGCTGCCCTAGCAAAACACACGGTGGTTTGGAGCAGATCAGCTATCTACTTGCCCGACGCCCTGCTGTGGCAAGTGGCGAAGGAAGCCGACCCTCCCATTAACGTACTGAGAGAAACGCTGTCTTTTCTCCTGCCGAGAAATCCAGCTCCAGTGTTTCCAGTCACCCTTGCGGGTTGCTGGGAGATCGAGTCCTGAGAGAGAAACAAGACCTCCTTCATTCTATAACCAAGGTACGGAGCTGATTAGATCCTTAGAGAATTCTTGATTCAGATTCTTGGCAAACACTATCTAAACTTAAACTACAGCTCACTTACTCCTTCCCACGTACTAGGCTTAGGTTAGGTACACCGGCGTATCTTAGAAGCACCAGTTGAGTATGTTTAGTCATGGTTTTATCTATGTATATATTTTATCTATTTTAGATACCGTATGGCTTAGAAACCATACCTTGCTTTTACAGTATTATTTTATAATACTCCTTTTACTGTACGCACTTTACTTTATGACAAGTATTGCAATTGTAGCAATTCACTTCTCTTGCATGAGAAAGAAGACTGCTCAATAAATAACCACTTTCATTGAAAACGCCGGTCTCTCTGTTTCTCTGCACTTCAGGTGGAACTAAGCATGCACGATTGACTGAGTGAAATATTTATCTATTGTTTCCGCGACTCTGGAGATATACTCCTTATTCTGGAGGGAGCAAAGTTGTCATGTTTATGCGGTTGTCAGAAACTAATCCCTTCTTGTCTATTCAGGAAAGTTAACACCTTCCTGTTTACTCAAGAAAGTTTCTAGTGACCTCTGAGCTAGCTAGCATTCATAATTAAGTCTAACATATTCAATAGAGACCTAGTCGACCTCAGTCCTACGTCTAAACTATCGTTTATGTTATTCCAATGCGCAGAGCCTGTTGGGAATATAGGAACTACACTACAGTACATATCTCAGACGATTGCATGTAGGTATCTCTATAAAGTCGAACTGTATTCTGGTGAAAGGACCTCCCTCACGTCCTGTGGGTCCCAGACTTACAACTGTTTTTCGTCCGGATTCAATTGTTGACACACTAGACATCTTTGACATAAGCTCTCGGCAATCATACAGAACTTGGGGTTATACCAAGTTTGTCTGAAAAATCTAATCATTGCATCTCTACCAATGTGTGCTTGACCATGGTACATTCGGGCCATATTAGAGATCATCCTATCGGGCATTACTGGTCTTTCATCTCTGTATACCCAAATTTCATCTTCTTCTCTTTGTCTGCAACCTGCTTTTATCCATGTATCTTTTCCTCCTCACTTGCCTCTTCTTGTAATTGTCTCACTTCCTGCCAAATCTCAACTATGTTAGTAAGCATCAAAGGACTTGAAACATGTTCTTTTTCTCTGTCCTGATTTATAGAGGCTATGGGGCATATTATCAAGGGATTTATCTCTGCTTTTTTGGCTTTAAAAGCCAAGAAAGCGGAGATAAAATTATCTCCCTATCAGCAACAGGGTGCTAACACGCAAATTTGCATGTTAGCACCCTTTTTCTCTACGCTTCCCCTTGCATCTCTAATGAGATGCAAAGGGGGCATTCCAGAGAAAAATAATAGGGGAAATGTTCAGTGGCGGCTGGTGGAGTTTGAAAGTGGGGGGGGGCCATAAATGCTGTACACTAATGTAACAAGCGAGCGAAGCGAGCGAGCCCGAACCCAAAAGGAGGGTGCGGGGGGTTCTCCCCCCGCAAGAAAATTTTGAAAAAAATTGATTAAAATGGTGGATTTTACACCACATATTTACTGCAAATTGTTGAAAAAAGGGGATCCAAGTATAGCATTTTGGAGCTAAAGAAAATGGTAAACAGTGAAATATTTGTTTGAAGAGCATTGTTTTTAAGGGTTTCCTAAACCGAATACAATTACCTATGTGGTATAAGTGATCTGGGAGAGAGTTCCATAGGACAGAAACTTGTACCGAGAAGTTACAGCCTCCTTTACTTTTCTTTACCAATCTGATTAGGGATGTATTTTTTGACTTTCCTATCCACAAAGCAAGTAGCCATGCCATTCAAGACCTTAGTGCGAATACAGCAGGTCTTAAACTGGATCCTGTGTCTGGCTGGTGGCAAATGCAGGGCCATCAATAAGGCAGTGACATCTGTGATCAGTGAGTTTACATATCAGACATACACATACACAACATAGTCACAAAGTCCTGATTTACATGCAAAAGCTCAGCTTTACAGCTTCTTAAGCTTCACACTAGTTATAGTATTCTGCTAGAAATTTCGAGGTTGCAAGAAGAAGTGTTTGGCAATTCTCAAATCTATACAAAAAAATCACTAGACACCATGTAGCACAACAAGACAGAACATAGCACTCAACAAAGCATATGAACACATCACAGCTCAATACAATATCACAATTCAAGGCACACTACTGCATCGCATCATTGCTCACTGCAACCCATCACAACATCAGAGCTCAAGGCAACTTGTAACATCATAAGACACATCACACCACCACAGAGCAGCTCGTCACAGTATCAGAATGTACGGTTTCAGGCTCCATTATGTTTTTATAAGATTCACAATCATAGTAAGTACTGTACAACAAAACTCACTAGTAAATCAATATGTCGAGGTAATGCAAAGCAAAACTCTGAATCTATAGTAACATCAAAATATTATTATTCATTATTATTTAGTGCACGAAAGTATATACTTGGAACGCTTCCACACTACTAAAAACGTAGCGAAACAGCTCATCACACTTGAAAGCCATTCACACAAAGGTTGACTGGTCACCCTTCAGCTAATTATTGCTCTATTTATGTGTAATCTGGAACTAATGTGGTCAAACCTCTGCCCAGTGTTAACATGTTGAAAAAATGACAACAGTATGAAGTAATACCATCAGACAATGTGCCACATAATTTGCCTTTTCTTGGCAGATAGTTTAGTCAACCCAGCCGCATTATTTAGCCCTCCCCTGTTGCATAATTCCAGTGCCCTTGAATATAGCTGATTAAGGTGGGAATACCCTGCTCTATGTCCAAAAAAAACCTTGCTAATTGTGTGCAGTTCTCAGTGGTTACCTCCTAGTCCTTTCTTACACACACTGTTGAAGGAAATCGTAACACGTTAATACAATTCATATTAAATTTTCCTTCATAGTTTTTTCCTGGATCAGTTCGGCAGAGAAAGCAGACGACAGGCTGTTAAAACAGAAATCTCCAGCTGAGACAGCAGCATTTGGCATCAAACCCCCTAGCTCCTCGGGCAATAACCCAACAAGGGATCAATCAGAAAAGTAGCATCAGAAATATTTCTCATAATCTCATTGACATAACCCTGATGTATAGTTTGATATTGCATCGGATTCTTGTCCTGCAGAGACAGCCTTGCAGGTGTCAGGTTTTCTTCTGATTTATTTTATGTCTTGATGGATGGCCACATGCCTTTGTGGACTAAGAGGTTATTGCTGATGAAACTGCGTTCATGAGGCTGTCACATTTGATTGAGACTTGAAACAAATCCATTTGAATGTGGGCCACACCAGGGCTTAAAAGTGGGTGGCAGCCTCCTTAGTACCATTTTGGGCAACAACACCTATGTGTGTTTCAAATGAATCACTGTTTTTTGCTCTTCTAGGTCTCAGTAAGAAAACAAAAGTGAGATTACGGAAATTTCCCACACGAAGGAGATCAGTGGTGCGTGCAGTGTGCAGTGACTGCCGGAAGCAAACAACATGCTTCATTACTTTATACACATTCACACCACATGTCAGGGAAACAAACTTTCAGAGCCTGGTTGTGGGCACATAATGAACAACATGGGGGTTCAATTGAGCGGATAATGCAATGCAGCTTCCTTGATGTGACAGGCGCACAAACCACCAGCTGTTGTTTTACTCCAGGAGAATGCCTAAATTATGAATACGTTAAGAAATGTTTCCTCCAAGAGACATTTCTAACTATTTACCTAGCAATGCCGCGCTGTTCAATAGCTTTGAGCAGTTATAAGGGCAACTAAATGGTACCAGGGCGAGAGAGCTGGAGTTTCCCACTGAATAGGACTATAATGACCTGCCAAAGGGCCTGACCACTGTAATTGTAGGAGAAAAGGTATATGGGGAAATAAGTAATGGAACGTCTCACCTGTGTATTGCACTGGCAGTAACAGCCCCTGGCAAACTGACCTGCACTAGAGCATTCTGGGACAAGCAAAGAAGGAAGTGAGCTTTCAGAAGCAGGTCACTTTTGATCTGTGCTTGGATTTTGAAAAAACAAATTTATGCACAGCGAAGGCACCAACATTATGCCGTTATGGGTTTCATTTTTCATCCATGTTTAAAACTTAAGCAGCGTGATAACATTTTAAACATTTGCTCTTTTCTTAGGGGGTGTGAATCTGAGTTACTACGAATTTAATGTGGATTAATAACAACCAAACACTTTTAATTTCTTGCAAAATAGCACAAGATGTGTTTTACATGTGCAATTTAGTGATGGCTTTGGGGCACTTTTAATTTTCTGAACACACTACACTTTAATGCCACTGTGCTCTCTCTGTGTTGACAGGATTCGATATAACGGCAAGAAGGGACCAGCAATCAAAAATATGGCCTAACGAAAAATAGATGCGGATCGGATTCATTCATTGATACTTTTGTTTTATTAAGCCGAGCTGCTTCGCCCGTGCAGATAACGTGTCTGCGCCACCACTTCAATGTTATTCGTTCAGCCAGCCCACATAAACCATAGCTATAATTTAGCCTAAATGTCCTAATCATAAAACTCTTTCCTCTTCCGAGGGACAAGGCAAATCAGTCTTGAGCAAACTTCTATTTGGAAGCCAGCGATGAAAAAAACATAAATAAACATGCCTTCATTTGTCAGAGGATTTCTATTAGAAAATCGGAGTGACAATCAATGCAGTTTTAGCACCAGGAACAGAATAGTCGCACATTCTATGCCACTGTAGAGGGTCCAATACAACCCAGTCCCTTTTCTAAATACTGAAAAAACTATCTATGTTAATGCTTTTGAAAAAAGTTCCTGTTAAAGCCCATGTGGAAAATCCAATCGACAAGTTACAAATGGGTTCTCCTGACCCACCTGTGGCATATGGGTTTAATAACGTTTCACTGCATGTGCCCATTGTAAAAAAAAAAAAAAAAAAAACAGTATGGAAATTCTACTTGTTAATAAAAAGCTGAAACCAATAGGCACCTTTAGACATCAACTAATTAGACAAATATTGACATTACAAATCATCTCTAATCTGCAACCTCTATCATCTGGGATTTCCACCAAGGGTGCTCTGTACATACAACCATATTATCAGCGCTTTAAATGGGACGGTACTCACTGGTACGGAGTACCGGCACTTCTCCGTGTTCTCCCATTGAGTACCGGGACTTCTCCTTGTGTTAAGAGAGTACCGGTACTCCCAGTGGCATGCTGTGGTCAGTCTCTGGGTTATGGGCGCATGGCGGTTAATGACGTGTATCCCGGCGCTAGGTTGCGACTGCAGCCATACACTCAGAGCCGGCATTTGTTAAGATAGCGCCTTAGGCGGAGAGAAATTTGGCACCCTTGCTGATAGAGACTGAAATCAGGCAGCAGGGGGTCCAAATGCCTCTGGACCTCCCCAGCTCACCTAAATCACAGATAGCTTAACTGCCTCACGGTGATGGGTCTGTTGGTGCAGGGGTGAGACAGTGAAAGGAGAGCGAAGAAAGGGGCAATGAGGTGTTAAAACATTGCCCAAAAGTCTAATCATAAAGGATTAAAAGAACTCTAATCTGGCAAGTCAGACAGAGGCAGGGACATGAACAAGGCGGTTGCAAGATGGCAGGGGTTCTGCTGCTGGTATTGCCTTAATGCGCACAGCTCCGTGCGTCCCTTGGAATACTGGCGCCATGGGCCTGTGCCCAGCTCACCCACGCTACAGGCCGGCCCTGCTCACACCCTGACAGCGCGACAGGACAGGAAGACACGTGTGGCTTGACAGCTAGAGCTCTCCACATTGGAACTGTCGCACTTTCAGTTATAGGGAAAGGTTGCAGGCTGGAATACACTCACCATTGTCTGTCAGAGCGCCTAACGCCGTTCGGCCAAGTTCGGCTTGTGTATGCAGGGCGCATTGGTCTATTTTTGCAGTTATATATAGCGCAAACTTGGCAGGAGGGCATAAAAGTGCTTTACATGAGAAGCACAAGTTCTACATGAACGCATACTTTGTTTTTATGGCACAGGTAAAATCCCAGGGTGGACTCCACATCCTGTGATCCAGGGCAAATCACTTAAATCTCCATGTGCCATAAAAAAAAGTCTGCTTTTGCGAAACTTCTGCTTCTCACATTAATGCCCTCGGGCTAAGTTCACGCTGTATTTAATTACAACAAACACCAATTACACCTTGCAGCTATGAGCACAACTTGGCCAGGGGCACTTTACATTGAAGAAGAAATTGCTGATAGTGTACAAGGCTGCCTTGAAGCCACGACCCACAGATACACCCCTCCCAAGCTCACCCCAATCAATTTGGTGAGTACTGGCACTTCTCTTTTTCCATTTAAAGCACTGCATATTAAGAAGTGGATCTTAAAGACAAATGATGACTGTTTATATATTTGGAGTCTTACCTCTGGGGTCTGCATGGGCGACAGATAGAACTAACAGAAACACACGGGTTCCTTTCATTGTGCACTAACTCCTGTGAAATGCTGTGATTTCTTACTCAAATGGGCTGCGTGGGGTGCCTTTGAACGTTTATTTATGTGTCTATTTAAATCACACTTTCCAGAACTTTTAATAAATGATTGTCAGAGGCACAGGAGCACGGGGCACTCATCCTTGACCCATGGGAGTGCTAATGAAACGAAACAGACAGGCTCTGTGAAAATACTGCAGTAATTTACCGGCGCTTAAGTTTTAAACTGCAGGAAATTATGATTTGCGGCCCAAATAATCTCGAGGGCAGCAGGTAAAAGAAAAATGGGGGTGGGGAGGCTCAAAACTCTACTTGCACACACAGCCTGGGCGATCTAGTTGCCGTAATTTATCAAAGGAAAAAGGGGACACTTGTAACACTTCAAGACCGTTGGTTACGGAAAAAGTGATTGGAAACCCTCAAAGAAAACAATGTTAATTTGGGGAGTGCGGTATATGTGTTTCATCCGCCCCACATTGAAGTCGTGGCAGTTATCATTGGGTATTCCAAAGAATGGTAGGTGCCGACCTCAACCAGAGGTACCTCCAGTCTCAAAGTGCAGTGTCAGAGATAGAGGATTTTTCCCACAAAAAAGTGTGTAAAACAAACTTTGCAAAAAAGGAAAAAATCTTTAAAAATAGAGGAAGAGCACCCAAAAAAATTTAATGGTGGTGAGCTCCCTCAAATTAAAATCGTATTCATACTTGAAAAAGATCGAGTTACTGGATCTATTGGTATTAAAAAATTGTCGACATGTTTCAGCTCCTTTGGCCCGAGGGTCTATGAAGCTTTCGTCAGGACTAACAAAGTCTAGTTGCCGGCCAGTGCTCAACACAGGGACCACCCGGAGCTCCAATAATGGCATTACCTCACACTCCTGCCATCAACAACAGCGCCGCAGGAAGCAGAAAACTCGAGTCTGCAGTGGTCTTCAGAAGTACTGATTGTAGTGCCCTAGAATCGGTTAGCATTCTAGTGCTAACTCTGTATTTACACCTAACACCCACCCACCACTGATGTCACTGGTCATGTGACACAGTACCAATAATAGAGGCCGAGCGCACGTGCTCTGGCCAGTTGCACCAAGTAAGCAGTGTGTCCTGCGTCCCAGTCATTTCCAGCATGAGGGCCTAAGGCCCGACCCTACAATGGCAACGAGGGCGGAGCTGTGCCCAGCGTGCCACAGCTAAATTGAACATTTCGAAGAAAAAGGGGAAGAGAGAGCTGCCTGCTGCAAAGGCACACCCCCTGAGAAGGAAGCCGGCCGCCGAGAGGCCCACGAGGCGTGTGTCGAGCCCCGGGCCTAAAGAAAAGGAAAGAGGTGACCGGAGCCCACCCGCACCTCTCCAGCCTGCCGTGGTCCGCCCTGCCGTGGCGGTGCCCCGAAAAGACAAGCGGAGCCATCGCGGTGCCCACCCGTGGAAGAACAGGCCCGTCGGCCGAAGGTGAGCCCAGACTGTACACCACCAAAAGCGGAGCCCACCCGCGATGGTCACAACAGCGATAATGGCGGCCGCCTGCTAGCGCCGCCCAGGACTATACAAAGCGGAGCTCACCCGCTATAAACACTGACTGTGCCCCCTAAGGTGTGGGAGCGGCGCCAGATATTGCCCCGTTATAAAGACAAGACCAGCGGAGCCCACCCGCGGCCTGCCTACTGCGACGCGGCGTCGGCCACGAATGCCCCCGATGACAAAGCAAGGCTCGCGGAGCCCACCCGCGGCCTGCATGCAACCATCTCCGCCCCGCCACGCAGCGTCTGACTAAAGCTGCCGCGGCGGTCGGGAAAAGGAGCCCGCAGCGTGAGCAGAGCTGCCGGGCCATTAATTGAAGTGAGCGGAGCCCACCCGCGATTGCCCGCAGCGAAACGCTACATGCCCCAACAACCAAGGGACAATGATCTACTGCGGAGCACCCGCATCATATGGGGATCTGCAGGACACTCAGCACCCGCTGTAGGGAGAGACGCTGCCCAGCCTGTGCCCAGAGAAGCGATCCCCAGTGAGCCAGAGCCTGCGGAGCTCACCCGCGGCTAATCCGAGCAGTGCCATCTCCTCCCTTTCCCCGCCGCGCAGTATGTGAAGTGTAAGGCTGCGGCGGCGGGGCTGAAAAGTGAAGAAACCACGGCCGGCATACTGCAGTACAGAGCGGCACCTGCAACCCCCCCCCCCCCGCAGCGTGCAAATGAAGAAAAGCTGCCGCGGTGAGGGGAAGGCCGAGAAAAGAGGCAGTGAGGCAGCCCCGCCTCGCAATCAGAAGCACAAGTTATGAATGCCCCCATCGAGTCAGAGAACCTCATTGCCCGCTATAGCCCCAGCACAACTAAGAGAAGAGCAAGGGGAGGGGAGAAACCAAGGCTCAAGGGACAGTGTACGCTCAGTGCCGCCCAGAAGCAGGAGAAATTAGAAAGACACTCACCAGGCATGCAGAGGGTCCAGGAAGCGTCAGAACCCCCATCTACTCCAATGACGATCGTGTGGAGGAAGACAGAGGCAGAGTCTGGAAATGGATCCAAATCCCACGAGCAAGGAAACCAGCTAGGAACCACCGCAAGCTAACCCTGCAATGCCACCTGGTGGACACACTCCGACACAACAAGAAAAACAATACTGCCATCTAGTGGCCAAAGTACAATATTGCGCTCGCACAACAGAAGACACTGGTAGCTGACTTCAATGCCACGAGGTGAAACAAGCATTGGACTAACACAGGGAAAGACCCCAGAGTCTACACAAGCCAAGGAAGTACCAGCTGCCACACAGTGACTGACCATAGCTCAGAACACCCTGATGCCACATAGTGCACAGAAACGGGAAGAACAACATTTTGTTTAAAGCCACTAAGGAGACGCCGCAGGAACATTCCAGAATCGCAAGAACACTACCACATCGGAATGCCACCAAGCAGACACGCAGCCAAGACTGCATGGCCCCCACACAAGCGTTGCCTAGAGACTGATAGAGAACCACCTGCTGGCAGGTGGCTACTCCCAAGAAGAGAGGAACGCGCCACAAAGCACAAGGAAGGTCTGCAGCAAAAGACTACGAAGAGCAGCAACCTGCCCGCCGTCACGTCCTAAGAAGTACACAAGCCATCACACCGCCGAGAAAGAGAAAAGGTAATGGCGCAGGAGCGCGCCAGAAGCACAAGAACGCGACAGAACCTAAGAACCGCGCATGAAGCCCCAGAAGCGCGCCAGGAGTGCAGCGACTCCTCACAAGATATTCAAGAGAACGCGGGACAAGTGCGCCCACAAAAAGAAGATCACAAGAATCGCAACCAGCGCCAAATAGAAGAAGCTCAGCACTACAAATCCTACCTGCCAGACCTCGGCAGAAGGGACCAGCACGAGGTCCAAGAAGCTCGGCACCACAAATCCCACCTGCCAGACCTCGGCAGAAGGGACCAGCACGAGGTCCAAGAAGCTCAGCACCACAAATCCTACCTGCCAGACCTCGGCAGAAGGGACCAGCACGAGGTCCAAGAAGCTCAGCACCACAAATTCTACCTGCCAAACCTCGGCAGAAGGGACCAGCACGACGTCCAAGAAGTTCAGACAAGGCACGGTCCGACGACCTAGACCCACGAACTTCAACCACACAAATTAACGGAAGCAACAGGAAGAAGATGTGAAGGTCGAAACGCTAACCCTGGGAAGTGAGTAACAAGAAGATAGTGTCCTAGGACTAGGACAAGACCAGGAAGACACGTGCAGAGTGCGCGCGCTGCATGGGGAAGCCTGGCCAGGAAAGATGAAGAAAAGGGGAACAGGGTACGTTGCGAAAAGAGGAGAAGAGAAGAAGAAAGATCGGAGTGGCACCCCGCCACCGAAGAAAGGAAGAAAAGAGAAGTCAGAGTGACACCCAGTCACTGCAAGAAGAAAGGAGAAAAAACAGAGTGGCCACTGCCACTAAGAAAAGAAGAAAGGTGACAGGCACTGGAATACCGGAGTGCAATGGAGAACAAGCCTGGTAAGAGCACCGGCAGAGCAGACCAAAGACAACCACCTACGAGTCATCCATCCACATGGCGAACGCAGAAGGGAGCAAGATAGACTGTTGAAGACATCTACCTCTGGGGTTGGCGGAAGATCGAATGGCGAGAGTGCTCACACATCCAGCTGATGAACTGACCACTCCACACCGACCCGTGGCAACCCAAGAAGAGGCCTCAAGGAACTCTGGTGGCAGCAAGTCCCACACGGGAGACAGATCTACAGAAGCACTTCTACAGGACCTAAGAGGATGAAAGCCTCGAGAGCAATGAAGAGAGTCGACAACTCAACCTTCAGGTGGAACTAGGACACAACGGTGAGGCTCGTGGAGCGCCCTGCTCACGGCCCGAAGGCTATGGTAGAGCAACGCGACCAAAAACACCAGTCCAGTGGAAACCTGGCAAAGAGGTCCTCCCGGACATCTTGTGGCAGAAGAAAACTGGCGAGAGGGGCATCCTGGTGAGAGGGATGTTTGCACCTACTCTATTCACCTGCCAAGAGTCAACACTAAAGCCTGCCCGGAAACATCACAAAGCCAGAAGAGAGAACAGAACCAGAAGACTGATTGACACCCATGTCATCCATCTATCTCATCACCTACAGAGCGAAGCAAAGGAAAAGCTGAGAACACCGGACAGACAGCACTGACAAATAGTGAACCCGCCGAACAACTGCGAACCGTGCCACCGAGAACTATTAGTCCTGAACGCAAGAACTATACTGCCTGCGGCTTGCAAGCAGCCAAAGAGACTCATTTTGAAAGCGCAAGTCCAATGTCAGTTTCTGTGTTTTCCTTCCCCCGCAGGTTTTGGACCTTTTCTGTTTGGGTTAATTTTTAACCAATTTGGGAAGGGATGTAGTGCCCTAGAATCGATTAGCATTCTAGTGCTAACTCTGTATTTACACCTAACACCCACCCACCACTGATGTCACTGGTCATGTGACACAGTACCAATAAAAGAGGCCGAGCGCACGTGCTCTGGCCAGTTGCACCAAGTAAGCAGTGTGTCCTGCGTCCCAGTCATTTCCAGCATGAGGGCCTAAGGCCCGACCCTACACTGATGACTGCGCAGACTCGATGTCTCTGCTTCCCGCCTGACAAACCATTTCCCAACTCTACACAGGGCAGCCCCCTGTGACGAATGGGGAAAGGGTGGGGTGACCCCTCCCTCCACTCCCTGACTGACGTGCAGCTCCGGAGTTACAGGGCTTAAGAATAAAACGCCCGGAGCTAATTTTGCACGCACGTCTTCAGGGGGTGGAGACTGGTCTTTTAGGCAATGTATTTGCCGAGCTGATGACCTCACAACCCTCAGGGCTGTGGGGTCCTCCGACCGGCAAATACATTAGGTTGTAGCTCTGCCCACAGGCACAGGCAGCGCCAGCACATTCAGGAAATAGCTTTCACTGACTGGCAAGCTGCAAGCAGTGTGTGCACAATGTTTTTTTAAAACCAAACTCGAAGAGAATGGATCGTGTCTGACCGGGGTGAAAGTAAAGGGGGCGGAGCCCCGACGCCCTTAGCCAGAAACCGCCACTGGAAATGTTGTTAAGCGACATTTCTCCTATTATCAAGGATTCCACTAACCCTGTTAGTGATAAAAAAGCAGCGCTAACCGTGGTTAGCGCTGCTTTTTTCACACCTGGTATTTTCCTGACTTAGCCATGATATCCTATGGAAGGTGGATATCATGGCTAAGTTTGTGAGTCCCTATCATCAAGCTAACGCCAAACTTCGAGAGATTATCGTTGGTTTTCCAGCGATAATCTCTCATTTGGCAGTTAGCGCGAGGATTTTTATCACTTCTGAGATGCTTAGCGATAAAAAATTTGTTGCTAAGCCTCGTTAGCGATAAATATCGCTAATCGTTGGTAATATGCCCCTATGTTTTTACCACAGTACAGGGCAATTTTATCAGCAAATCGGTTACCTTTGGTGACATAGTCATCTCCATTTTTGTGAGCAGCACACTTCACCACGGCAATTTTCTTTGGCAGCTGTATCGCCTCAAGTAAAATTTTTACAAACTCAGCATTTCTAATATGTGATCCCGCAAAAGTCATATATCCTCTTTGAGACCACAGTGGCCCATGATCATGGACAACCCCGAATACATATTGGCTGCCAATCACTACGGTAATTCAGACATCTTTTCCCAATTTACATGCTTGAATCAAAGCAATCAGCTCAGCCACTTGGGCGGAACGTATTCCTTTCAAACAAGATGCTTCCATGATATCTTCCACTGTGCATACAGCATATGCTGCACTCAAAACACCTTCATCTGTTCTCAGGCATGAACCATCCACAAACATCACATAGTCTGATTCTTCCAAAGGTCCATCTTTAATGTCAGGTCTTGGTTTGGTACAGTACTCCACATCTAGACATTTATGGTCAATGTCATTTTTTACTTCCACATCCAATGTATTAGGTAACAAAATTGAAGGATTCACATTTACACATCTTGCAACCGTCACATTGTCTGCTCCTAGAATCACTTTCTCATATCTGGTCAAATGACTATTTGTCATATACTGTGTTCTGGTCCTAGTGAGGAGTATTTCAACTGAATGTGGCACGTATACCTTCACTGGGTACCCCATCACTATACCTTCACTTTGTTCCAAACTCACACTTGTAGCAGCAACAGCTTTCAGACATCCAGGCAATGCTCTAGCTACTGGATCTCAAACTGCTGAAAAATATGCAATTTTTCTTCTCATTCTCCATGCCTCTGAATCAGAACTGATAATGCACACCCATCTCTTTCACTGCAATACAATTCAAACTATTTTTCATAATCAGGCATGCCTAACGCTGGTGCTTCACACAAGCTAGTCTTCAATTGCTCAAATGCTTCAGTCTCCTTTTCATTCAGCACTATAGGGTCCTTCACATCTCCTTTTGTTAAGCGCTGTAAGGGTTTTTGCAATTAATGAGAATCCAGTTATCCACTGTCGACAATAACCAACCAAAACATTCTCACTTGCTTCTGTGATTGTGGGGGATTCATTCCTCTTATAATCTTAATTCTCTCTGAAGTCACTTTTCTCGTCCCTTTTCCAATCTTATGACCTAGATATTGTACTTCTTGTTGACAGAACTGTAATTTTGATGGAGACACTTTATGTCCTCCTCTGCTAAATGATTCAGTAATGCTACAGTATCGGAAATACAAGCTTCTTTGGTCTTTGATGCCAATGATAGGTCATCAATATACTAAACCAAAACAGATTTCTCAGGTATTTTTAGACTTTCTAATGATTTCTTCAACATCTGATTAAAAATGGAAGGACTTTCAGTATACCCTTGTGGAATTCGGCACCATGCCAAAATACCTGAAGTCTGACAAAAACAAGCGTGCCCCCTTTCTCGACTCATATAGCCATTGAGAAAGGGGGCACGCTTGTTTTTGTCAGATTTTTATAGGGTCCAGCCCTCCCTCAGCCCCGTTAAGGACCTATCTCCTTTTTGTCCAAAATACCTGAAGTCAGCCAAACCTGAACGCAAAAATTGGCTGACTTTCAGGATGTAATGGAACCGTAAAGAACGCATTACACAAATCAATGACTATGTACCTTTCGGCATCATTTGGAATTTGATACAATATCTCAGCTGGATTTGGTACAATTGGACAACAATTTTATTCACCTTTCGTAAATCTTGCTCTATCCTAAAAGTTCCATTTGGCTTTTTCAGTCCCATTATGGGTGAGTTACATGGGCTATTCATTATTTCTTTCAATATTCCTTTCTCAATCATTTTGTCAATTACAAGGATTACTCCTTCAATTATTTCTGGCATTAATTTATACTGTGGGGTATTTGGGTAAATAGCTCCTTCTTGTACAATCATTTTCACAGGACTTACACCTTAGATTAGACCTATCTCTTCTCCTGTAAAGTCCCACACCTCTTCTTTGACCATTTCTTTTAATTCAGTTGGGATTTTCTCTTTATCAAACACAAGAAACATTTAATTTTTTTCTGAGTCTATTATGACATTGTCATTTTATACAGAATATCATCATCTGCTGTCTGGAAAGCAATGCCATCTGGTGAACAGTAAATGGCACCATTCATTTTGCAAAGTATGCCGCGTCCAAGCAAATTAACGGGACTGCTGTCGGATACTACACAAAGCAATGCATCTCTTTAAAATTTCCAATTTCCACCTCCACGGGTTGTGTGAGAGGGGTTTTAATATGTCTGTTTGTTACACTTGCAACTTGCATATGCTCACCTGAGAGAGGAAGGTTTTGAATTTCTACTGATCTAACTGTATCCACCAGGTAGCACCTGTGTCCACTAGGAAAGTAACATTTACACCATTCACCTTTCCATTCACAAAAGTACCAGACTGATCTACCTCCAGAGTTGCGCTAAGCACGCACTCCACTTCCTCTCCTAGGCACCGTCAATAACTCTCATTGGACTCATTTCCATCTGATCTCAGCCAAAACTGTGGAACAGCAGCTGCACACGATGATCTTTTTACCTGTTCTCCTCTGCACTGTATTTCTGAAGATTAACACTCTGTGGGAGAGTAGGTAAAGGCACCTGACTCTGTTGAGTAACTACCTGTTGCTGTGGCGGTGATTGTTGATTTACCTCATTCTGCACCTGTGGATTCAATGATTTATTTTCAGGATTAACCTTTGGTGGTAACTTACACTTGTTTCTCCAATGCCCTATCTTGCCGCAATTATGACATGCCCATTTCTTTTTAGCTTCATCTATATTCATTTGTCCTTTCCCTTTATTCATATTGCCCTTCATTTTTACTTGACTCACTTCATTATTTGGATTATTTAACTACGCTTCCTGTTGTTCTGCAACTTTCACTTGTGCCCACATAGCTTTTTCTTTAAGTTTTCATCACTACAGTACATATCTCAACACATAATCCACTGAACTGGACTGCCAACACATCATGTGGTGCTTTATCATATCACCTATTTCAGGTCTCAATCCAAACACAAATCTATATACAAAATGACTCATATCTTTCTCACTCAGATTTTCATATCCACTGTACTGTTTGAAAACTAGAAGCAATCTTTCATATTAGGCATGTACAGATTATTTAGGTTCTTGAAGAGTTCTATCAATCTTTACCCAATCTGTTTCTTTTGGAGGGATTTTATTTTTCAAAAATGTTATGACTTGGTCATATTTCCTTATTACCTCTGGACCTGGAGCACCTGTTTTAGCATCTCTTGGATATTCTTCTTTCGGCCAATCAATGGTAATTTTAAACTCTGTCCACAAATCTGCAGGTACAAAAATGTCAAACAATCCATCTAAATCTTCCCACAATACCTTTCAAATTTTCACAAACCTATCTACTGGTCTACACCATTCTACAGGTTTTTCTCGTAATCTTGGGAAATTATTTGTAAATGACCATATATCCTGTCTAGTCCATGATACATATACATAACCTCCTTCTGGTATTTCTCTCATAGGAAATTCGGACACTACTGGTTCTTTTTCTTCAACAGGAAATGCTAAGGATGTTTTATCATTGGCCTCTTCCTTCTTATTTATCCATCTGCTTCTCCATCAGTCTACATCTCCCCATTTTCTCAATAATACAATTAATTCTTTTATCTGCGTCAGTCTTCCTGTTATATTCAAATTATCTATATCCTTTTCAGAAAAATCTACTCTGTAGGGTTTCTGTAATAATTTTATTTTCGCAAATTCTACTCCCAATTCGTTTGCTGTTTCTTCTAATTTATCATGTAGATTTTTAGCTCTCCAGGTTATGCCTTTACACATGAACATTAGTTTGTCATCCTAATATGTTTTTAACTTTTCAGTTCCAATAATTAGTTCTTCCATGTCTTTTTTTTTTTTTAAAACAGATTTTATTTGATAGATTGCACACATAGCACAGTACCCCGCACTCCGGAGTGAGCTGTCAATCATTACATAGCGTCAATGAAGTAGCAATCATTGCATCATTTTTGTCAGATTATAATATCAAACTTAGCAATGTCAACTTCCCCACCCCTCCCTCACCCCCCTACCCCCCGCACCTCCCCTGGTCACACAACACCGTCTCCCCTACCTTGTAAATCAGTGCTTGGTCTAGAATTTACATGCACCTTCCATCGTGGCTCTTTATACAATCTCCATAGTAGCCTCTCGCTCCACCGGAGGCTCCAGCCACAGGCCCCTATAATCGGCCCACCTCATCTATATTCTATAGTGCTTGCGCGGGCAGCCCCGGGCCACAAAGATCGGCTGCTCCAGCCCCCTACAAAAATCTAGCCCCTTCTTCCATACCGGAACAGAGGGAGCTCCGGGGTCCTTCCATGCTTTGGCTATATCCCTTTTGGTGAGGGTCAGGCCTAGTAACAATAGATGCCTCTTATACCTGTTCCCCCCACCACGTCCATCACATGTAGCAAACCTAGTCGCGCTGTGCATGGGAGTTCCCACCCTAGAACCTCGGACAAGCAATCCCACACCCCTTTCCAGAATCTGGCCAGCGAGCTACAACTCCACACCGTGTGAATCAACGTCCCTTCCTCCCTCTCACATCTAAGACAATCTGAGGATGCAATGAGGCCTGCCCGCCACATTCTCTCCCTACTATAGTAGATTCTGTGTAAGTATTTGAATTGGATAAGCCGCAGGCGCATCGCTATGGTGGCACTTCTAGGGGCCTCTAATGCCTCCCGCCAATCCTCTTCCCCCAGTACCCCCACATCCCTTTCCCATGACTCTCTGAGCTTCTGCAATGATGTGGAGCAGTGTGTGACCAGTGTCTGATAGATGCGAGATATCTTTTTATCTCCTAAGTCCCCCAAGAAGACCTTGGCTTCCAATGGACTAAATTTTGGGAGGGAATCCAGACCCTCCAAACTCGGTGTAATGGCATGGCGGAACTGCAGATATTGAAAAAACTGGGACCGGGGTATGTCATACTCTGTGCAGGGATCCTGGAAGGATTTAAGTGTCATTCCCCACATGACATCCCCCAGCCTTGAAATCCCTATATTATCCCAGCCCCTGAAGCCCCGAAGGGTCTCCAGAGCTGGAAGGCATCCGTTATTCCACAGTGGGATTTCCTCGGTCAGCGTGCCCCACCATCCCATGCGATGTAGTGCCTGCCTCCAAATCTGGAATACCAGTTGAGTAGCCGGCCGCAGCCTCTTTCGAAGCCTTGCTGCGTACAGTATCCCATGGAGGGAGTTAGAGCCCATAAGGTGTTGTTCCAGGGCATATGCTGGGTCCCCACTATCCCCGTACCACCACTCATTCAGGACCATGGAGGTGGGAGGCCTGGTAATAGGAGAGGATATATGAGGTCGCTAAACCACCACAATACGTTGAGAGGAAACATGTCCGCAGTGCCACCCTCACCGCACCTCCGGCCCAAAGAAATTGCCCCAGTGCTGAATTTACTAGGCGGAACCACTGGGGTGATATCGGATAGGGATGATTCTGTAGCTGATAGAGCAACCGGGGGAGGGCCACCATTTTTAAAATGGCCGATCTGCCACATATAGTAAGGGGCATACTGGACCACGTCTTCATTTCGGTCCGGACTCGATCCCAAACTGGCACCAAGTTGCGCTCCCAGGAGATCACCGGTACCTCTGAAATAAACACTCCTAGATATTTAATGCCTCCGACTGCTACCTGTAGCGTGGATGCCCATTCCCCCACTCTAGATTGCCCTCCGAGCACCCACAAAGTCAATTTACGGGGGTTTAGATACAAGCCCGAGGTTTCGCCAAAGATCTGCATTATCTCAAGTATACGTGGCCCCGATCTATTAAGGTTGGTAAGAAAGAATAAGACATCGTCCACATATAGGGTAATTCTATCTGACGAACCCATTTCCCACTCAAAACCGCTAAGCTGTGCGTCCATACGCTCCGAAGCCGCGAGTGGTTCCATGGCTAGGGCGAAGAGGTATGGCGAGAGAGGGCAACCCTGCCTGGTGCCTCGCCCGATTGCAAATTTGGATGATATGGCACCTGCCACTCTAACCGATGCCGTTAAGTCCGTGTACAATAGTCTCAGATAGGACAGGAAACGAGGCCCTAGGTTAAGCAGGGGCAGCAACGCAACAGGTAGACCCAACTCAATGAGTCGAAGGCCCTATCTATGTCAGCTAGGAGAAGTGCCGCCTGCACCCCGGTGTCTTGAACTGCCGCTACTGCTACATGGGCCCTACGAATGTTCTGTCTGGTATCCCTATGGGGCATGAACCCGGCCTGATCTGGATGGACGAGTCCCGCAATGTGGGGCAGGAGACGATTAGCCAACGCCTTGGCTAGAATTTCTGCCTCAACATTTAGTAGAGAAATGGGCCTGTATGAAGCATGTTGCTCCGGAGGCCTGCCCGGCTTCTGAAACACTACCACTTCCACATGTCTCCAGTCTGCGGGGAGACATCCTCGTTCCCGTGCTCCTTCCAATGCCGCCCTGTAGGGTGTGCCGAGTTGGAGTTGATATTTCTTGTAGAACTCGCTTGGAAACCCATTAGGCCCCGGAGCCTTTCCAGTATTAAGTTCTCCCAGGGCCCTCCCCAGCTCTTCCACCGTCAATGGGAGCTCGAGGCCCTCACGCACCTCGTCCGACACCGCCTGTGGTGGCAGGTCCGCTATGAACTTGTCTACGATATCCGCTGGGAGGCATTCATTCGGGGCATATTGGTTCACGTAATATGACGCAAAACTTTCCGCCAGCACCTTTGGATCTACGATCAGATCTCCAGCAGCATCCAGGAGCGCCGGCAACGTCTGAGCCTGGAACGTGCCCTGGCAAAGTCGGTGCAGCATCGTTCCCGACTTATCCCACCACTGACAGATTCTGCTGCGCGTCGCTAGCCACGCTGGTCTGCCTCCTCTAAGAGCAGGGATGAATAAGATTGCTGCGCCAAGAGGAGTTGCCCCACCATCTGACTTTCTCCACCTACGCGACAACGACGCTCCAGAGTCTCTATGTCCGCCACGGCACGTATTAAGTCCGCTTTGCGCTGCCGCGCACCACGCAATATCCACTCCCCGCAGCGTGGGCTTCAGAGCCTCCCACACCGTCCCGGCAGCTGCGACCAATCCTACATTCTCTACCAAGAAGTGGGCAATGGCATCCCTCCTGTGTTTCTGGTAGTCTTCATTGTGTTGGTGCCATGTGGCAGGCGCCACCGAAATGGCTGCTGCCCCTTACCCAGCAATAGCTCAAAACTTACAGGGGAGTGGTCCGATAGCCCCCCGGCAAAATAGACACTGATCCTACCCTACCAATAACCGCTCTTGGGACAAAGATATAGTCCAATCTGGAGAAGGAATTATGAACAGCAGAGACATACGTGTATTCCCGCCTAACTGCGTGTAGATACCGCCATGTGTTCACCCAATCTAAGTTCTTAACCATGTCCCCCAACTTAGTAGATGCTGCTGGTGCCCGCCTACCTCCGGGCCTACATCTATCCACCAACCCATCCATGACATCGTTCCTATCCCCCCCCCACTACCGCTAGTGTCTCAGGAATGTCAGCCCAGAGTGCAAAGAGCCTCTCGACCAAGGACCACTGCAGAGGAGGTGAAGCATATACACTACCTAATACCAGGGTCTCCTCCCCAATTCTACCCCTGATGTGGATCGACCCATTGAGTGGCATGGACATAGGAGATTCTGCGGTGCACTAATATGGCCACCCCTCGGGAGCCTCTAACAAAGCCCACATGATAAACCTGTTGGTAGCCAAAACGCTGCAGGCAAAGTGCTTTGTTACCCAGTAAATGTGTTTCTTGTAAGAGTAATACATCCGCGCGCTCTCTTTTGGCCTGTCGCAGTACAGCGCCCCTCTTAATTTGATCCAACATTCCCCGCACATTCCAGCTAAGGATTCGAAGGGATGCTCCGGGACCAATCACTCTAGCCTCTGCCCTCGCCATTGGTAAACCATGAGAGGAAGTGCCTCTGTGTCGGCCCCCTTAGATGCATGCAAATATAACAAGGAGACGTCTTCATTGTCGTGTGACCTTACCCCAACTGACCCTCTTCGTGAAACAAAAAACTGCCCCCCCCAACTCCCAGTTCCCATTCCCATACCTCATGAACACTGAAGTACCTATCACGGTGTAGGTAGCGCTCGGCCCGCAACATAGGGCCTGAGCCCGACCCCACCAATGGATCCCCCCCCAAACTACCCATAGACCAGCCTCCCCCCCAACAAGACCTGAACTAGGGAAAGAACCCGCCCTCCTACATCCCCCCCACCCCGCTAATACTCGAATAATACCCTCATCATACATTCAGAGTCCTTTTAATTCATGCTCTTCACTGGAGCAACCCTACTCCAGCCCTGCAGAAATGACGGGTGCATTGTAATCCTCAGTCATAACTATGGTACCCTTACCTATGGGACCCGCAGTCAAGGATCTATTATGGGAGGATCAGAAGCACCCCTCAAGCACCCCTCCACCCCCCCTGAGTTGGAGCGCCTTCTGGACCTGGAACGCCAGTTCCCCTGGCCCCTGCTCCATGACCCTTGGGTTGTCTGCGACTGTGCTCCACTCTGCAAAGCATCGAGTCCATGCCTGGCGGGGTATTCACCCTCACTTTCACTGCCTTGTCAGTCCATTGGAAGACCTCCTCCGGAGTATCGAAGAAGTGGGTGCGAGACTGGAACACCACCCTCAGACGAGCCGGATAAAGCAGAGCATATGGGAGCTTGAGGTCCCGCAGACGCGCCTTTGCCGCCATAAACGATTGCCGTTGTTGTTGCACCATCTTTGTGTAGTCAGGGAAAATAAGGTTACGCTGGTTCTCATAGTGGAGAGGTTCTTTCGCCCGTGCCTATTGTAGAATGGTGTCACGATCATGATAGTTCAATAGTTTGGCAATGACCGGGCAGGGGCGGGACCCAACTGGCGGTTTCTGAACAAGAGCCCTGTGTGCCCGGTCTATCAAAAAACAGTTTGATAGGGAGTCCGGGGGAAGCCAACTCGTCATCATCTTGGTCGGCACTTTGGGACACTCACCAACAGTCCATGCGCCCCGGCAACCAGTGCCCACTCCCCTCCGGCTCCTTCAATGCGTGTGTAGACCCCTCTATAGTGGAATTCCCGGTCAGGCTCCGGCGGGGCAGTCCAGCCACTCAATTCCAGGGCCCGCCACCTTACACCACAACCCTCCGCAGTAGGGGTCATCACTGCCCCCCCCCCCCCCCCGGGCCACCTGTAGGATCGTGCTATCACCAGGCAAGGTGTGCCAGCTTTGTCAAATATGGCCAGCACTCAGGCGCCCAGATCTGGCCTGCACCAGGGGGCTCGGCGTTAGAGGTCTCCACACAGTAGGGCAACAGCTTAGGGACCGCCACAGCCCATGTAGGTCATTCACCACAGGTATATGCCATGTGCTTTCAGGCTGGCGATCACCTCCTATGGCACCTCTGGTACTGCCAATGTCGCCCCTGGTCCTAGGTCCTCGGGGCCTCAAGCGACGAGTAGGATGCCCCTGAGATCTGGCTCCTCACAGGGCCGCAGCCCACCACCACTTCGCGTTTTGGGGGGCGCCGGGCTCCGCCCCTGTCCGTACGCACCCCCGATTTCCGACCTCCGCCGAGGGCCGATCTGCCCCCCGAGTCCCTGCCGATGCCCTGCCCCGCAAGGATATCCTCCAAACTGTTGTGCCCGGCTCCACGGCCTACCTTTGGGCCTGCACGACGTCCGGGCCTCTGTGCCTCTGCCCGGGAAGGAACGGGCCCCACTGTGGCCGCCCACAAACCTCCGGAGCTCTCTGGGGGGGCTGGGGCATCCGCAGGTGAAAATCGGGAAGCGCCGGCCCAACAGCTGCTCTCCACTCCCAGCGACCGCCTCTCATGCTTCTGGGCCGGGAGGCCCGAAAATCGGGGCCCCGGCTTCGCCGGCGTGGACAAGCCCTCAGTCCGCTGCTCCGCTCTGCTGACCGTCTGGGTGCCCCCGAGTCCCGTAAACGGCACTGGAGCCCCGGCCCTCAGTCCAGAGCCCAGTATTTTGCTTCAGGACCAAAAAGCGGTGTGAGGGAACAGGATAAAATGACGGATAAGTGGCGGGCAGGCCGGAGCTACACTAAGCTACGTCCGCCATGCTGGCCCGCTTAGCCACGCCCCCCTTCCATGTCTATTTTTAATCTAACCGCAATTAAAAGTTTAGGTTCCAAATCTTTCTTTTGTAAAGTTTTAACCAAATCATTTAATTCTTCTGCTGTTGGTCCTATCGGAGTTTATGTCAAATCTATTCTGTCCATACTTTTCTCTGGGCTTTCAGTCACTGATTCTGCTCCCATTGGAATTCTATATATTGGACTTTGATTCATAGTTAAATCAGGTGGAGTAGTTCTAGCTGTGTTCTTTGTTTCATTTAAGTCAGGATAAGCCTTCTTCTTTACTTTTTGCAGACTTGGATTTAAAGGAATGGTTAATGAAGGCTCATTTATTTTCTGATTTTCAAAAACTGGTACTACAGGACCTATAGTTACTGATACAGTTACAGCTTCTATATTTCTGGTTAACTCTTGAATTTTCTCCGCTAATTCATTTGTTGTTCTCGCTAATTCAGAAGTACTAGGGTTTTCAATTTGTCTTATTTCTTGTTTTTCTGGGGTACTTCTTACTTCAGTATATCGTTTTGGGGTTTCTGTCAATCCAATCTCCATTGGTGGTGCATTTGGTGTCACCACTGCAGAAGTTGGTTGGTATTGAGGGGGTCTCCTATTTAGAATATCCTCCAACACCTCATCTTCCGTGTCACTAATTCCACAACCACCCTTTTCTGGTAATACAATTTTCCTCTTCTCTGTACATTTCCTCCCTACAGTTTTGTCAACTGTTCGCATTGGATACATTCCATCTCACATATCTGCATTTCTCCATCTTTTCATTCTACTCTCATGAGACGTTCCCCATAAGCCTCTTTACATCTCTGAATCTCTCTCTTTCTCGTTCATGCATGTCATCTTCCCATTTTATCAAGGCTTCAAATTGTGTTGGTCTAGGTCTCGGTTCAAGTCTTACCATTTTTTCTCTCAAATTTGGTAACACTGAAATGGACCTGTTTCCAGAAATGCTAATACACCATCATGTATGATGCTGGCGTTTTCGGTGAAGGAAGTATTTTTCCCTCGCTGGTAACTATTTCCTTGTCCTTTTTGAATAAATTCATAATTTTTTTGAACCATGAAGGTTTCGCCCTGTCTCACTCCTAATAATAATCCATTTTCCACAGATTTTCTATTCCAAAACAATCGTACGATCCTTTTTAGCCTATTCCGATATTCTGTCCTATCCCTGCGTGATTCACACTAACGCACCAATCAGGACAATATACGCCACAATCACACTGACCTATTCCAGCACAGTTCTTGCTAACACACCAATCAGATTTGCAAACGTCACAGTAACATGGACCTATCCCAGCGCGACTCTTGCTGATGTCAGCCCTACTCCTGCTTCTGCTGACCCATCCTTTACAAAAAAATTTGGCACGTTTTATTTATATATTTTATACAGCTTAAATCAGTTAGTTACGACACAAAAACATTTCGATTGTCTATTTCCCTAGAACCAAAGAGATAGTTTGTCCAGGCACACAAGTTTTTCTGTATTTCCAGTAGGCAGCGCTTACCTCTACCCTACCACAGAATTCCATTTTGTCGATAAAGTAGCACTTCCCTCTACCTTAACCTTCTATCATACAGAAGGTAAACCCGTTTCTCTAGGGATAAAACACATGTAGAGACTACTGCTCCTGAGAATTAAGGCCAGAGTTTCACAAGAATACCTAATGTAATTCACAAATGGGGGTGGGGTCGCACACTACTCACACACCGGCGGTGTCGCCCCTAAGGACTCTGGTCAATGTAGTAAAGTGTTCGCGATGCATCATCTTTCGATCTTCTGCTATCTTCGCTGTCTTCGCCATCCCTGGACACGTGTTTCGGGGTATTACCCCTCATCAGCAGGGATAGGCCGTGTACTGGGGTTGCCGATGGCTGCCAATATCTGCCAGGTATAGTACCACTCAGGCGCGTAGGTGCGGGATCCCAGGCTCGTCAGCCCGCTGCTCAAGGGAGCTTTAACCTAATGTAATTCATTCAACATGATTCATACAAGAATTCCCTAACATAACACCTTCCTGTGTTAACAAATTCTGAAGCTAGACAATGTACAATTCCATGTAACTACCTTGTGACACGTTTCCCCTGCCTGCATACAGGGTAACCAACTTCCTACTTCCCAGAGGCTTCAAATTCCAACAACACACAACATAATGCAAACTCAACATAAAGTTTTAGACATAAACCTCTGAATATAGGGGTTTTATATACATTCAAATAGTCAAAATAACCATTACTAATCACCAAACTAATCTATAGCAACCAGACCTCTGCTACCAAGAAACCTGATCCAGCGTGGCTCCTAAACAACCCTCACAAATCATCCCACTTAACCCAGGAGCTAGCTCTTTTACTCATCGATGGGGCCCATAGCACCGTGAGTCACACACACACCACATGGCTCCTGAATCAGTGAAGACAGAAGGTGAGCTGCTGGATAGCGGGGTACCTCATTAACCTAGAACCCAAAAATCTTATACATTGTATACATATATGTACATATCAATTTCTCTCATCAGACATAAGGAAATAACATCAAGGTACTCCGCCGTTTGGTTGATGGACCAACTAGTAGGAGTCAGTTGATGGCGATTAAGACCAGCTCAATCAAAATATTTCCATTACTGTATTATTTACTTTGTCATGACTTTTATTTGAAATAAAAACAGACTCGAGTTTATAATTTGCTGAAATTTTATCTAAATTCAATTAGAAAAGAAATAGCATTTTAAGTGAAATTCAGCACTGTTGGACTTGGCCCTCTTGGCAGGGTCATCCCTGAACTTTTTGCCTTCCTCCAATACTCTCTCTGACCTGTTTTTGTTGGTTTAATGACTCTGGGCACTTTACCACTGCTGACCAGTGCTAAAGTGCATATGCTCTCCCAATGTAAAATGTAACTGTGATTGATTTCCATAATTGGTTCATTGGATTTACTGTCAGTCCCCAGTAAAGTGCACCAGGAGTGCCAGGGCTTATAAATGCCAATACTGCTAGTGGGCCTGCAGCGCTGGTTGCGCCACCCACAGAAGCAGCCTTTTAAAATGTATCTAGGGTCTGCCATTGCAGAACCTGCATGCAGTCTGGTACTGTCATGCTGGCTGGGCAAGTGCACACACTTGACAGCCCCTAAACCTTCCCTTAACTTCATATTAGTCACCCCTATGGTAGGCCCAAGGGCAGGGTGCATTGTAAGTGTAAGGTAGGACATGCTCTGATGTGTGTGGCATGTCCTAATAGTGAATTACAGCCAAATTTGTTTTTCACTATTGTTCCCTTAGGCCAGATGGGCTGCTGGAATTATTACACTCTATAATCCCAGCAGGCTCAGGGAACATGGTAGAAAATAAAGTTTAGTATGCCTGAACGCAGAATAATAAAATACTTCTTTTAGTAAAGTTTATTTTAATATCCTGTGTTTGCAAATGCTACTTTTAGAAAGTTAGCATTTGCTTGCCTAACCATTTCAGCCCGCCTCTGCTTGGATGTGTATCTGGCTGTCTGGGATATGTGAGTGACAGGGCTGGGGGATGACAGGTGGTGAATGCGAGAATTACACCTTAGTGGGAGGTAGGAGTGCCCCTGGACTCTGAATAGGGCTGTGCTCTGCCACCACAATGCTGGCTCCGCCCCCTGGGGAGCGACTGATGACTCAGCCGGCACCTGGCCCAGGAAGGGCGAAGCACTCTCATCAAGGTACTCCTGGCTGCCCCTGTCCACACAATGCTGGCTCCACCTCCTGTGGAGCGTCTGATGTGCCTGCCCCTCACACTGAAAGCAGAAACCAGAAGTACACCCAACAAGTGCTCAGAGACTGAATGAAGTTATGCCCCCCTGGCCTGAGAAGACAAAAGAAATGCTGTATAAAAGTAGGAGCCCTGCTTCTTGTAAATCAGAATCCTGTTTCCCACAAAGAACCTCTGCCCAACTAGAAGGAGAAGAAGACGCTGGAAGGACTGGCCTGCTGCTTGCCTTGCTGAGGAAGGAGAGGAAAAGACTTTGAAAAGACTTTGCTGACTTGTGCTAGAAACTTTCTCCAAGGGCTTGCCCCCTGAACTGAACCCCAGGACCAGTGGGTTCATTGTGTCTTCGCTCGTTGCCATCTGCCAGCCGTGTGTGCCTCCCGCCGGAGTAAGACTGCGCCCCGCATCGCCCCCTCCTAGGGCTGTGGCACTCGGGAGCGCCTGCCCTTCACCCATGAGAGCCTCGCTCCTTGGAGTCGCTCTCTGCCCCCGGGTCAGGCTGCCTGCTCCTCTGCCCCTGCCTGCCACTGGAGCGCGCTGAAGTTCTCTCGCCCCTCCCGCCGGAATTTCCTCAAGGCCGGTGATCTACGCCGGGACTGCAGCCCACACGAAGGACCGTGCCCTGCTGCCCCCACTCGCCAACCCGAGGAGTTTGCAGGCCGTGCCGCCCCCCTGTTGGGTGCACCCACCTGCTGCCGACGGAAACCCAGAGACACTGCCAGAGACGAGTCACACTGCCCGTGTACAACTCGTCCCCCCAAGGAAGGAATTCAAACCTCTCCGAAGGATCTTCACCGGGCTAGGGGCCCGCCACGCTTTATTTCCCCATACTCCATCACAAAAGTATACGCGAGGAGCCCCCACCTCCGTAAAAGTCCCAGGGTTTCTCTAAGGCTCCTCTCATCGCCTCCCTGCTCCTCACTGCCGCTGAGAGCCCCCACCTCCGGAAAATGCCCAGGGTTTCTCCGAGGAAGCGTCCCACGAGCCCCAGAGAGGCCTCCAGGGACTCAGAGCATTTTTAAAGAACAAGGAGAACTGTTTTTAAGTGAATTGAACTGAAGAAGAAACATTTGAACTGTAACAAAGAGAACTTGCCTATTTACAAACTTGTGGCTTACTTAAAAATCGTTATATTGGTCTTGTGATAAGTCTGATCTGCTTATATATATATTTTTACACAAAGGAACGTATTTTTCATATAATACCTGCCTGGTGTCCATTTGTGGGGGGATTGGTATATTTACTGTGTGTGTTATTACAAATGCTTAACTCAGAAACGCCTGGAGAATAGCCTTGGCTGCTCACGCCACGCACCTAGAGGGTGAGCAAGGGTAATTCTAAGGGGTCATCCTTCGCCCTGACTAGAGGAGAGGGTCCCTGCTTGTCACAAGTGAATACTTGCGCCAACCAGAGACCCCCAATTCTAACAAGCATTTATTAATACATTCAAGAAATTGAAAATTTAGAAAGCACATTACCCGTCTTCCAAAGGCGATGACAGAACTACAGTGAACAGGTTCCCAAGCTGACTGTCTTTCTAGCCTCCTTAATGTCTACCTCCCAACATAGGACTCCACATTCGATCTCTTTGCCCCATCAAAATTTAAAGTCCAAAAATAATTCAAAGTCTTTTTGCACCAAAAATTGTTCAAACCGACAGCATGTTGTGGTGTGCAATAAAATCCACAGAACCAATATTTTCCATTTTTCACGCAAGCTCTTTTATACCATTTCCCCCTAACTATCTACCTCAAAATTGAAACATTCAGGGTCCTCACTCATCTTTCATTGGTCCATTAGAGGGGTGGTGAGGATCACCTCATGTCCTCCTTTTCCAAACCAGTTCTCGTTTTGCTATATCATCCTCAAGTACTTTCTCACAGCCAAAATTGTCCACTTTGCAATTGTCATTCCATCCTTGTATCTTTCGTACATCATAAGGTTACATCATGCTCAATTCCCAGGCTTTTAAATGCAAGCATCCTTTGGCACGTCGCCTGTTCATAGGCCAAGCTGGCCTTGACATATTTCACTCCAAGCCCAAGCCATTCACTCATCGCTAGCATGTTTTGCGCATGCTTAGGGGCCATCTCTCCCGGAGTCTCACTTAAACAGCCATTTTCATACTAGGCTGCACGGACCACAATGGGAACTAATATGAAAACAAACACAACAGACTTTAGATATAGAATTTTAACCCTTCTGTTTACCTCCCTGGGAATGATAAAAAAAAAACACCTCCCCAGGAGAGGTATAACAAGCAGAAATATAGTTATTTCTCCTGATTTTTTTTCTTTTAATATGTGCTGCTTTCTGCAGCACACATAAAAAGAGGAAAAAGCCACTCAGGATTGTACACCTTCCTGCACAAAAACAATCATGTCTACAGAACAGGCACCTGACAACATGGTGCAAAGGTGCCCGTGTTGGCGCTAGGATTCCAAAATGGTTCCAGCACAAGGGAAAGGGCAGGAGTGCACTGCATTGGATTAATGTGGCGCATTCCTGCCCTTTCCCTGTCACACAAGACAGCGCAGCTAGGTGACTGGTTGAGCTGCCCTGCGTCACAAACCTCATAAACATGGCCCTTAATCAAAAGTGTCTATGGTACCACAGCACCGTTAGCAGCAAACTCCCTAGGGACCAATTGGCCCAGGTCTCGTCTTACCTGCCCTCCCAGCACAAAAGGGTTAAGTGGTGTAACAGGCGCCCGCACTTTCTGACTGGAGCCAGCAAGGATGCAACGCCATCTACGGCATTCCACCAGTCCTCTGTGGGGAAATGCGGGCAAATACTTCACAGCACAGGACCAACCCGTGAATCGTAGGTCTCACTGGAAGCTGTGGCCGAGCAGTCAAGGCTCCCTCGGGGGGGGGATGTAGTTACAAGTCAGTGCACACAACTCATAACTCAAAGTGCAGACAGAATGAACAATAAATCAATGTCCAGGCAAATACTTGCTTTTATAAGAAAAAGTAGTATTTTGTTTGTAACTCTGCACATGCAAAGAAATGCGATATTCAGAAGCCACAACACGATTCCCCTTGAGGTTAGGGCTCTAGTAGGTGTCAGGAAAATCCCTGTTCGACTCTCCTTTGTGTAACATATTCAGGCTTTTCCTCCATTCTTTGCTGGCCACATCAGGACACGCAAACTATTAAGCCACACTCAAGAGTTCTCCCTTCTGACTTTTTAGGAACTTAGTCAAAAGTGTCTTTGGTGCCGCAGCACAGTTAGTAGCAAGATGCCTGGGGCCCAACTGGCCCAGTTCTCATCTTACCCACTCTCGCAGCAGAGAAGAGTTCAGCGATCCTGTGGGTGCCCTCAACGTGGACCTGCAAGTCCTGCTGAACTCTGAGAAGTTGGACTGTTTGCGGCCTTCACAGCAGCACCTGGCGGTGCATGCTCTCTCCCTAAAGCAGCATGACTGGAGGTCCCACAGTTGTTGAGCAGCTCCCAGCTTGCTAAGAAGCAATACATTGATTTGGTTCAACAGAGGTTGGAATTTTTTCTTCAGTTCCCGACTGGAGCCAGCTAGAATGCGACACCATCCACTGCATCCCCGGCATTTCTCGTTGGCGAGTCGGGACAGTTCCCTCACAGCTCAGGTCCAAATCGTAGCCTCAGCGTTTCCTTCAGTAACGTTGGTACCAGCTGCCGCTCTTGGCGTATGGAGTTGTTGTGGTACGTGGCGATACGGGCACAGGCCCTTCCAGCTTCATTACACTGGCCCAGATAGTCACAAGTCTTGGCACTCTTTGAAATACTTTACTAGTAGCCCCCTCTGTCATATGGAGTCACCACAGCACAATAGTACTGGTGTAGCAAGGCCCGAAAGGCGCTCAACACACGCTTATGCTACAGCAGCCTTCTCCTGGCATGTGGGTGTCACTGAAATGGTCCTGCACATGGACTAGGGCCCAATCGGTGCACAGTCGAATCCTCACACCTCACACAGGAAATCCTCACGGTACCTCACTCCCTCCAACGCTCTCCTCTTCCTCATAGGGCACACTGGTCTTGGCAAGCAGGCAGGCGTTGATGCTCTATTCTCAGGGCAGGTGTTCTTGGTTTCCCTGGGTGATGGCCCCTCATCCACTAGGGAAAGACTGGTCTTGTCCCCCAGTCCTGGTCATAGGAAGAAGTCTTGCAGAGCGTCTCCAACTCACACAGCCTTTGGCTGCTTGGCAGATGATAATTTTTTAGGACTCAACCTCCCCTTCTTATAGTCCTTTTCCAAACCCCAAATGTAATTTAGGGTCTGGGTCTTAGAAAGTTGTATGTTGGGGGTTCTGCTTCTTTTGAAGTAGGCACTTTCCCTTTCATCTTCCTTCATGAAATAGGCATGCCACAGCTGTCACAGGTCTGTAGCTGATTGTCCACAAAATAATTTATGGGAGTGACCAGAGTTTACAACTGGATGTCAGACACAGTGATATGTGCACCAAAGGGCCAATCGCAGACTCCCATCCCTACTCTATCCTGGGCTACTTCCTTGTGATCTGTCCCTGAATCAAAGAGTAGTCTTTGAAATGCAATAGAATCTGTGCCCTGCAGTGTATCCCCTCCCAAATATCAGGCATGCAGTAACCCACAAATTTGTCTGGGGGGATTACTCTTCTCCTCATGTTTTATCAGGCAGGCCTGGGCTTCCCAAAATGGCACCCAGGGTCCTACATGTAATGTAGCATTGCAGGCACACTCACCCAGTTTACCATCATAGCACACTTGGGGGTATATTTACAAGTGGATTTCAACAGCGCTAAGTCACTTTGAATGGCTTTACACAGCCCTGTAAATACGGCCCCTTTACACGCATCATTTTGCCTGTAAAGGGAGTGCAATGGGTGTTGCTGTGGGCCTTCTACTGCAACACTCATTGCATTTTGATGCTGTCCCAGATTTACAAGGATGCGTAAATTTGAGGCAGCAACAAAAACTAACGCCATGCAATAGCCATGCAGAATGGCGCAATGAGGAGAAATACTTTTATTTCTCATAATTTTTGCTTTTTTAGGTAAAGCCTGGGTAGTGCATGTGCTGCTCTACGAGGCATGCTCTATTCAGGTATGAACTGGAAGCCCCACCCACTCGCCACCCATATTTTTCATTAGCTTGTGTCATTGTCCACTGTAAACTGTGGCTTTTCATTGGTCAATAGGCTTAGTATTCCCTCCTTAGTACCGCTTTGTCTAATTTTGTAGCCTCCCATAAGGACACCCCTTGTTACGTGTGTTGTTACTCGGTAGGCTTTAAACACAGCCTCTAAGCACTATTTTCTCAAATAGCTTTGTCCTGCCTGCGACATGCTGTCTCCTAAAGCTTTAAAAGAAAATCTTTATAGCACGGGTGCCGAAAGCATTTGCAATACAATAGATATCTCACATTTGCAAGAGATTAAGCAATTTGCAATGTAAATGACAATGCCTTTTATTCATCTGTTTAAAAAACAACACACAAATAAAAGGCATTGTCATTTACAATGCCAATAACCCAAACTCTCGTAAATGCGAGACCTATTACTTTGCAGATGCTTGTTTTTGTGTGCTGCAGCACACAAAGAAAGACCAAAACGCCATTAATGCTCGTTTTTGTGCAGGAAGGTGTCCCTTCCTGCACATAAACAATTATTAAATAATAACGATTAGCTACTTCTATGTGTGCTGCAGAAGGCTGCAAACGTAGAAGAAACAAATCACCATAATTTATTGTTTATGTGCAGGAAGGGATAGCTTCATGCACATAAACAATCATAACAATCATTCCCTACAACGCAGGCAACCTTGCACTACAGTGCAAGGGTGCCTAAGTTGGCACTTAGCCGCACAATTTTAGCGGCAGAACACAGGGGTGCACCATTTTGTTGTAAATATGGTGCGTCTCTGCATTTTGGAAATGTGGGAGTACGGCCCTGCCAAATGTGGCGCAGCTCAGTGCTCCTACATTTCCTTGTAAATATGCCCCATTCATTTCTACTACCATACTTTAGATTATGCAATATTGTTCGAGGCCCACCCTATATGGCCTGGTAGGAAGTTTGCTGGTGGTTATTAATTATGGGGCATATTACCAAGCAATAGCGATAATTATCGCTATTGCTTGGTTAGAGACAAAAATTTACTGCTGAGCTGCGGCGATTTTTATCGCAAATAAACCTTGGTATTACCAAGGTTTATCGCAAATGCGATAAAAATCGGCCGCAATGCATGAATATCGCTGAAAAGTCCGCGATATTCATGCATTACCGAGCTAATGCTCTTAGCCATGTTATCCACCTCCCATTGGATAACATGGCTAAGAACTGCTATGGGCAGGTGTTAGCTTTTGGAGATATTCGCGCTTAGCGCGAATATCTCCATAAGTTGGTAATAGGAGATAGCAATTTTAGCGACGGTTTCCAGTCGCTAACATCTTGGCACGCCCACTTTGCATGTCATTAGTGATAAATATCACTGACATGCAAAGTGGGGCCCAAGATGGTCGCTATCTCCTACTAGCTGTCGCTAACTGGTGTTAGCGACAGCTAGTTAATAGGGAGATAATTTTATCTCCGCTTTCTTGGCTTTTAAAGCCAAAAAAGCGGAGATAAACCCCCTTGATAATATGCCCCATGTCTTCTCCCAAACAAACACTGGAAAACAGTACAGAAACCGTTGCATCTATTGCCTTGGTCTGATGGTCAGTGGAACGAACTTGCCTGGGACCTTTAATCTGATTCATGTGAGCTCAAATACCTTGTTATTGCTGCAGATGTTTCTTTTGTCAGAGCAGGTAACATAACTCGTGTTGAGGAGACGTTAGAGAGGTTTTTGTACACTGAAGGTGCATAGAAGGTGCACCCAAAGTTATTGTGACAGATAATGCCACACATTCAACCTCTTTGGAAACAAGCATTTGCAATGCAATAGGTCTCGCATTAGGAAAGTTTGATCTATTGGTATTGTAAAGGACACATTTTTTATTAATGTGTTGATTTTGAAAATAGCTAAATAGCTTTGTCATTTACAATGCCAATAGTTTTAACTTTAGCAGACATGACACCTATAGCTATTGGCGTTGCATTATTATCAGCAACGCCATTAGCTCAAACTTTAAGTAATACCAGACCTAAAAAGCATAGCGTCCTAAGTGCATCACCCTACTTCAGCACAGCACATCGATACAATTTTAAAATGTGTGGTTTTCTTTTTTGATTATAGTGGCGACCTATCACAAAGTTTTTGGGGCACACCGCCACGTAGAAAAAATAGTGTTCTGAAGTTTAGGGGCAGCTCTTCACTTTTTCGTTTCCTAAGGTCAACACGAAATAGGACCTCACCACCGAGACTCAGAAGGCTTCAACCCACGGATGAGTAATGAGCTTTAGCGGCAGCAGTAAATCTGGATAGACATTAGGGCTCCGTCATGAAAGAGGGGCCTGTTTTTATTTTTTATACATAAACCTATTAAAGGATCGCGGGAATGACTGAATCAGGATATTATGCCCACTGAATAACCGCGCCAGAACAAATACAGCCCGAAGACACAAAAAGGCATATATTCTTGCAAGTCCAGCATCTTTCATGTGCCTTTTCGGATTATTGGTAGAAACCGTATACTCCCGATGGGCTGCACTTCTGAAAAAGTGCAGCAACATAACTGAGGCATGGGCCCCATCCTCCACCAATCTAGCGAATTCAAAGAACAAATGAGGGTGTGATTTCTGCTGCACCCTCGCAGCATTTAAGTGCTTTATTCGTTTCTCCGTTTGGCTACATTTGCATTATTTGGATTTCGTTTTCTTTAGTACACAAAAGGTCGTTTGCTTTATGCTTTTTTTGCCTTTTGTTCACGAAAATCACGAAGGTGATTAGCAGCTCCCTCTTTATTTCAACCAAACCACGCACTGCCCAGTAATTCCGACATTAAAAAGACCAGATTGCCCCGGGAGCCCCGTCTACACTTGCCTCCTTGCTGCTGTGAGGCCCGAAGGTACGCCGGAAGCGTAGCAGTCCGCGGGTGCTCCCCGCACGCCACATACGCCTGCAGCGTACCCCTTCGCACCAACCTGCAGCGTCCTGGAAAGTACGCCACGCACGCCGCCTACTTCCTTTGGGCGGGACTTCCATCTTCGGGAGTCCCGCGCACGCGCCCACGGAGTGCCTAAGAGCGGGGCTCCCATGCCCGAGGGAGAGCCCCGGCTACAGAAGTTCCGAATGGCGGTAAGTGGGCCTTGGTTGTAGGGGGGAGGGGGGTGCGCTTGTGTGTGTGTATATGTGCGATGGCGGCGGCGGGGGGGAGGGGGGTCTCTGTATGTGTGTGTGCGTGCGTGTGTGTAGGTGCGCTGGTGTGTGTGTGGGGGGGTCTCTGTGTGTGTGTGTAGGTGCGCTAGTGTGTGTGTGTAGGTGCAGCGGCGAGGGGGGGTGCGTGTGTGTATGCAGTGTGTGTTTGCCTGTGTATGCGTGTGCCTGTGTATGTGCGCATGCGTGACTGTAACTGTGTGAGTGCAGGAGAGGGGCATGGCGCCGTGCGCGCCCACGAGCTACAATCTCCGGCAGGAGAAGCGCGTGACAGTCTGCTGTCCACATTCCCCCAAAAGTGATAACATAAGTTGTCTCGCAGACAGCAAAAGCTTCGCTTTTGCCTAGGCGAGACCTAAAAATGGTATTTCTGGGTGTACAGGGTGTGAAAGGTCTTTTTTTTGTCCTCATGCCACCATTATATGCAAATAATAGCCTGCCAGTCGATCTATTCCTCCCCAAGCTTTTGCGATATTTCAATAGCTCCTGCGCTCGTGCCCTTCCAGCGTCCTGGCTGCACAGACCACGCAGGTGTAAACATTGGACAGAAGGGGTTATACACTTATGTCTCCATCCCAATTCTGGAAGACCTTCCATATCTTAGATTGTGATTAGACTCCAAAACACTATCTATTTTCGCCGTTCTTCTTGCTGCACGCATCCAGTCCATCCCTTGTGGTGGGGAAGGTTCGATCCATTTCTTGCAAATTTCTCGCCTAGCAAGAAGGATTAAGTAGAATAGTAAGGCCTGTTTATCCCAGGTAATAGGTGTGAAAAGTCTTAATGTGGCACCCTATATTCCTTCCTTGAAAGGTCCAGTGGAGAGAAGGCATTCAACCCGCTTTATCCAACGGGATTTTGTGTTTTCATAGGTACGAGAGAAGGTTTGGTGTTCCAACACCTTACTTTTTTACTGAGAGGAAGAGATCCTGTGTCCTGATTGAAGCCAGCTTGGATCAGTGTGTGCGGCCCTGAGCGGTCTGAAGCTTCAATATAGAAAAAGGCACAAGAAAAGGTGCCCTTGAAGCAAGAGCATTTCAAGAGGTATGTTGGATGTAAAATGCATACGAAAAATACTGTTTTGATGCCTAGCAACTGGGTTATTGTTAAAAAAACCTTAAGTGGGGTTAAAGGTTAATGTACATGCACAACTCATCTGTTGTGGTTCCTATGGTAACTATAGCTGCCGTTCTTTTGAAGGGGAAGGGGTGGTGGAACCTGAGTGGAATGGAGCACATGACTTGAGTGAGAGCTTGTCTAACGTTGGAGAATAATGGTCAAGAGCAAGATGACTATGTTGATTGGTCACCTTGGAGTGATTTAATAGTCAGAAGTCAAACACAGGGCCTCATTTAGAAGTTTTTGAGGCAGGGCAGCACAGTAAGTCACTTTGTTGCACTGCCCTGCGTCAAAAGGAATGAGCAGGAATGTGTGGTATTTATGAAATAAATGAAATACGGCACATTCCTGTCCTTTCCCACTGCGCCAGCACAGGCAGCCTCGTACCATGGTGCAAGGGTGTCGGTGTTGTAGGAATGATTGTGTTCGTGCAGGAAGGGACACCTTCTGCACAAAACCAATCAGTGGAGGCGTTTTCTTCCTTTTGTGATGCAGCACACAAGAGGAACAAGCATTTACAATGCAATGGTTTCGCCTTTGTTAAAGTTAGAGCTATTGGCATTGCTCTTGACATTTTTATTTATGTTTTTTTTAACATAAATAAATGGCATTGTCATTTACAATGCCACTAGCTTTATCCCTCGCAAATGACACACACAGAGCCCCCCCACACACACACCCACAAACAGCCCCCCACACACACAGCCACACAAAGCCCTCCACACACACAGCCACACAAAGCTCCCCACACACAGCCTCACAAAGCTCCCCACACACAGCCACACAAAGCTCCCCACACACACAGCCACACAAAGCTCCCCACACACACAGCCACACAAAGCTCCCCACACACACAGCCACACAAAGCTCCCTACACACACAGCCACACAAAGCTCCCCACACACAGCCACACAAAGCTCCCCATACACACAGCTACACAGAGCCCTCCACACACACCCACATGGCACAAGCAGGCAACAGGGGCACATGGAGGCACAAGCAGGCAACAGGGGCACACGGAGGCACAAGCAGGCAACAGGGGCACACGGAGGCACAAGCAGGCAACAGGGGCACACGGAGCCACAAGCAGGCAACAGGGGCACACGGAGCCACAAGCAGGCAACAGGGGCACAAGCAGGCAACCGGGGCACACGGAGGCACAAGCAGGCAACAGGGGCACACGGAGGGACAAGCAGGCAACAGGGGCACACGGAGGCACAAGCAGGCAACAGGGGCACGAAAACTGAGGCACAAGCAGGCAACAGGGGCACGAAAACTGAGGCACAAGCAGGCGACAGGGGCACGAAAACTGAGGCACAAGCAGGCAACAGGGGCACACGGAGGCACAAGCAGTGACCTGAGAGGAGCCTCAAAGTCCTGAATAGGCTCCCTGTTGTACCCAGGACAAAGAAGTGGACTCAAAGGGCCATAATGCTAACCCACTTCTCAAGCTACACGTCTACAACAAACCTTTAATGCAAGTGCCCAGCGGCAGCTGGACCTGGATTGGACCCTACTGCTGGCCTCTGCTTGACACCCTGTGAGTCTCCAAGTGCTGTGCTTAAGTTCCTGGGGCTCTTTAACGTGTACACCTTCGTGGACTGGGACTTAAAAGTATTAAAGTTAGAAAGTAAAACCTCTGACCAGGACGAAGCTGGTTAGTGTATCCAACCTACGCTCTATCACGGCCAATGTGTAATGGTGCCTAGGTCCCGGTCTACTATGACCATTGAATATCATTGACACTTTGTCTTTCTTGGCGCTATTCCCATTTAAAACGTTTTAAAATGAATCTCTCAATCTCACCTTATTGGATTTTTTGTCATTGTGTTGATTACATTTTTCGAATTCATGGCATGGAAACACTGGTCACAATGGATCAAAACAAACACGTTTCTAACCACAAACCTTTGCATATTCCTCTAACCACACACCTTTACATACTGTACTACCTTTGTATGCCAATGCTTCTGTGCCCCACAGAGGTAGTAAGTTCTATACAAATTTTGCAATGCAATACTCATGAACTTACAGCACTTACCACACAACACAGCCTTTGCCACATAATTTGGAGTTTTCACCAAGAACAATATTGTTGCTAACGCGCACTAAAAAACACAAGCCGAACACTTGGGGCTGTTTTGTGGCAGACCCGTTGCAAAGAATAAACAACTTTTGCCGAGACAAATAACTGTGTAAAATATCACAATATTACAAAATGTGCCACAATGTACAGCATAATTCTTTTTTCTTGCTGCATAATTTAGCCAACAATTACACATTTTGATCCCTTACTCCCTCATAATTGTGTCTTAGGGCTCAATATTAAGCTAGCAGTGGCCAAGCAAGTTCCATTACAGTCTGATTTAGGGAGTCAGTCTTCTGCCTGAAAACTGTCAATGGAGCAGAATTTGTTGCACCACTACCAGCCATGCAAAATGGAGATACCCCAAGGAAACCACAAATGCATGCTTGAGGTTTACAAATGCCCAATAGAAAGAGACCGCTAAAGAGACTGCACAGTTAGCATCTATGCTATTCTACCACCCTAAGGTTCAGTGTAGAAAGTGCATTGTCCAGCACACCCCTGGAGACTGGCCGGCTTCAATCAATGCAACCACTCTAATCTTACTCGGCGGGACAGACACCGGGGAACACCGTCAAACTAAAGACTGCACAAATCAAAGGCGGCAACACTAAAAAAAAAAAATTGAGGATTTTAATATATTTAAGTGCACAAAATACCTATAATTTGCATAAGTTCAAATCAAGTGTGATGCATACAATGCCTTTTACCACTTAATACCCAGTTTCGTTCCCATAGACTATTGCATTACCCATTGTTCCAAGCTGTACGCTAGAGTAGGCGGAATAAAAATATGAATGACACAGCAACAGAGCAATGGATGAAGAGGCCTGGTTGGAAGCCTCTGTAATCATACATACCTTTTTAATTAAATCAATTGGTCTTGGTGGTTGCCAGAGGTAATAAAGGGGATTGGGCATGTGAGAGTTCTACCTAACATCAGCCATGGTGCTGCATGATGAGTGGGTGTGTTAGCCTTTTAAAGACCTGCTTTTCACTTTACATCATCTGAAATGTTTAATATCAGATTCGAGTCCCAAACATATGGGATCCACAGTTCTACCACCAGTCGTATACCAAGAGTGCTGTGGGCATGGGTCCCAGCATGCCAAATGGGTCTCCATATTGTTGGATGGCTAATATATACGAAACTGGGTTCAGTGCACGCCTAAAGCCTCTTGGTCCAGGTGCCACAGCACCTGCTGCACCATTGGGAGCGGAGCCCCTGTATTCCACTCTTGGGTAGCTACAGGAAGACACAAACAAAAAGAATGCCAGACCTGGGAAGTTACAGGACACACACACTGCCACTCCACAATAAAAGAGTTACATGGGAGCAGAGATACAGACATGGACACTCTAGTCTAGCTGTTGACGAAGGACACGAGCCACTACCTTGCTAAAAGCTACAAAACTACCAAGGTGAATTGCCAGACTACATAAAATATAATAATAAAATAAAATAAACAACTGCATAGTACATTTTTCAAACTACAAATAACAATAAAGCGTTTCTCAAAGTCCCACCCAAGACATTTCCCAAAACACATTTTGATTCCTCGCTTTTATGCGGCCAAGCATCTCTTTAGATCCCCAAAACAGTTTCATTTAAGAACATTTGGAATTTGGCTGAGATATTGGACCGGTGCCCAATGCTCAAAGTCGTAGCTTCTGTATAACTGGTGGAGTAAACTAGGAGTGAGGGGCTGTAAATCTGTCGTGCCTTTTAAAGTGGGCATCCATTTTTAATCTACCGGCATATGATGGCGACCTAAATTATGTTTAAAAACTAACAGTATAGAGAAAAAACAGTTTAGGGCAAGCCAGAATTGAGAATCTGATCAACAGTGATTTCCATACTGGACAAGAAGATCAAGCCAGCCCAATTTATAGGTTATGTGTGGACAACCCTCCCTGAAGCCTCAGGGAATTGGTCAGCAGCACCATTCTTCAATCACTGCTTGCTACAGGGCAACTTCTGCCTCTGCTGACTTGAGAAAAAGATTGATTTTAGGAGTGGCTCGACACCTCTCCAGGGGAACAAAAACTCAGGTCCTGGAGCCCATGAGTTTGCTCCTTAGTTTAAAGGCCGTCAGGGGGACAATTGTAAAGAGCAGGATTTTTTTTCCAGATAGACGTGTTCCATCACTGGTGCTTGATCTTCAGCATCCACCAGAATATTCCAAACAGAAAAGCACATGTTTACATCTCATGACTGCACACACGTATGTGTATAGTGTCAGTCTGGTTGAAAGGTGATAAACTCCCCATAGTATCACTAGTTCAATAGCTGAACACATAGCAATGACTTCGTGTTAGAATGGGTGTGCTTTTAGAGTTTCTAAACTGTACAATATGCTATTCTGCTTGAAAAAACCTGGCTTTCCACTTGACGAAACTGTGTGCTCCATGGCCCATCACTTTACTTCACTATCATTTTGCTTAGCCACACAATACGAGAGCACAATGAAGTAATTCGGCGCAGGTGAAAATCCTCACGTACATGGTTAATGTAAACAACCGTGCTAACATTTAATAGCAATATAGCCTATAGAAATAAATAACATGACAGACTGACATTTTGAATAACGTGTCAATGTTGTCAGGTCATGGGAATTTTTGCCAAAGTTTCATTTAAAAATATTACTTTCAGTAAATGTCATTCAATTATAGGAGTATGTATTTATTTGAGATACTGAGAAAACTTTTTTGCATTTTAGACGATATTTTTTAAATGTGCTACCTCATGTACGTCTTTCGATGGCTCGTGGAGTCAAGCATGGGAGTTTCATAAACCTTGTAGAAACCCAAAACTATTGAAAAATATGGGGGCAATGACGTGTCGTTTATTTGTCTAGCCTTTGCTGTGATCCCTAATATCCACCAAATTAGTTCCTTGTCTGAAGGAAATCAGCCTGGCTTCCAAATGCGATGTCTGCTTTGCATAATGTGCATTTAAATCTAAGCCATTTGTTTGGTTTTATTCGACATTAGGATTTTTTTTAATATATAGTGTTCTTTTAACTACACTAGGCTTGTGTTTTGTGCACATACACACTAATGTTTTAACTTGAACAGATTGTACCCAGACTTTGGCAACAAAATAGTGGTTTTTCACTCGTGATGCGTAGGATGTCACTTCCGGACACATTGCTTTCTGTAACAATATTATGCTTTTTAGTCAAGCCCGTATTTTCAGAAGACTTGGCTCGCACAGCCCTAGAACCTACCACATCCTTCCTGAAATCTTTAGTAAAACGATGACGCGGGGATGTTGAGAAGAGTGACAAAGTTGAGGGAGAAACGTGCTTAGTTACCGCCAGTCGAAACTCAGACGTCGGGTATGAAATACGGGAGAAAAATAAAAGTTATTGCCATCTCCCTTCTGGTGCTGTTCAACATCTGGGCTGACCAGTTACAACCCACACTAAATGACACGTTATAGACTGTCTCCATGCACGCGGGGAACAGAGCGCTAAACATCTCACATGGCTTCCATTGATGTGGTAGGAGATTCAACCCAGAGGGTGCCTGGAAGCCCCGAGGAGGGTTTCAAGGAGCAGATAAGAAGTTAATGAGTGGAAAGAATGTCCCAGCGGCGACCAACAAGAAAGCAAGGAAAGTCGCTTCCCAAGCACTCACAGTTACTCAAACCTCGCAAAGTAATAGCTCACACACGTTCAACGAGCATTAAACTATAAAAACACGAGGGAAACGGGGTCTGCCGCACCGCTCGCGCCCCACCCCTCGGGTGGGTGCCAGAGGCTCCACGCTGTGCTCGTGGCCAGGGGCAGCGGAGTGCTCGAGGAAGCGCCGTGACTAAAGGCAGGCCCAGGTGGTGGGGGAAGGGAGCCTCCGCGAGGAGAGCCGTGCTCCGTGGGTGGTGAGATCTGCACGGTTCTAACGTCTTCCGCTGATCCTTACCTGATCGCTGCTGCCCTCCTCCTTGCTGCCGGTACGGATTTGCGGTGGGGGCGGGCACCACAATGTGCCCCGCGCCCCCTCCGCTCCTCCCTCGTCAGGCTCCTCTCCGGTCTCCCTCCAGGCATGGGAGACCGGCAACACCGGCAAAGGCTTCCCCCAGGCAGGGGGAAGCGGCAAACACCAAGGCTTCCCTTTCCCTCCCCCGGGCTGCGGGTGCGGGACTTCCGGCCGGCCGCGAAGGGATTGGCCGGCCGGCCAGGTACTTCCGGGTCGCCGCGGGCAGCGCGGCGGCCCTCGCTAGGCAGGCAGGCGGGCAGAAATCGCGAGGTGGGCACTCGCTGGGGGCGTGAGAGGACACGGACGGCGGGAGGGGGCGGGAGGGGGTGGGAGAGGACACGAACGGCGGGAGGGGGGCGGGAGAGGACACGGACGGCGGGAGGGGGCGGGAGAGGACACGGACGGCGGGAAACGTGCACAGGACAGCAAGGGGGGCGGAAAGGCACACGGAGGGGGCGGGAATGGACAGCGCATCTGAATTCACTTTCAGTGAAGGGGGAGGGAACGGGAAAAAACGTAACTCCGCCCTGGGAAAAAATCTCCGGAACGCCCCCGAATCTGGTCTGGCCTTGACGGACAGATCCGGCACCCAATGGCTAGCCTCCATTTATGGAGCTAGCCAATGAGAGCCGGGGGACGTTCCAGAAGTCCTTATTGTTGACATAGGATTTCACCTGCGCTGAAAGGCTGCGCAGAGCGCAGCCTTTCGGCAGGCGAAACCCAAAAACGAGGAGAAATACAGTTATTTCGCCTTGTTGCACCTCCCCTGGGGAGGCGTAGACTTTTGACACATTTCCAAGGTTTACAAATCCTTGTAAATCTGGGAATGTGTCACAATCCATGGATGTTGCGTGAGAACACCCGCTGCAATGCCCTAGGAACACTGCCCCCGATTTACAAAATCACACGAACCTGGGGCAGCGCCAAAACCGTACATCTCCCCAGAGCAGGCGTAACGAGGATAAATGTTTTCATTTCTCCTCAATTTTCCTCTTTCCATGTGTGCTGTATTCTGCAGCAGACATAGAATGAAGAAAACACCTCTATGGATTGTTTTTGTGCAGGAAGGTGTCCCTATCTGCACAAAAACAATCCTGCCAACAATGCAGACATCCTTGCACCTTGGTGCAAAGGTTCCTGTATTTGCGCTAGGCACCATATTGTGAGCCGGCGCAGGCTGGAAGGACAGGACTGCACCACATATCATAAATATGTTGAATTCCTGCCCTTCCATTTGCACCCAGGGCAGCACAGCAAAGTGACTTGCTGCTCTGCCTTGCGACAAAATCTTGTAAATGAAGGCCCCAGAATTCATCATCAATGGCTTCATTGATAGCGTGCTGCAAACCTGCATAACATAACATAATATTACATTACATCAGTATAGCAAAGCATAGTTTAGCACAACATAACATATAATATAACATAGCATAGCATAACATAGCATAGAATAGCATGACAAGACATGACATAACATGACACAACATAACATGTCACATGACATATAACATAACATATATCATAACAGAACATGACAAGACATGACATAATGTTAATACTGGAAAATACAATAACAATGCATGTCATCATAAATGTACGTATAATAACAAACTTGCATCACTGTTGTCAAATTCTCCCGACATGACCTCTCCCTCAACCACGAGTCAGAAGTACGTGGTCAAGCAGGCCCAGCTTCCTAGCCCTGCAGCAGCAACTGATTGACAGATCATAAGGTGGAGGGACCCCTGTCCTTTAGACAGACACATGAACAGGAAAATCCAAATAAATCACACAGATAGGGAGCGTCGCCACAATGGGTTTAGGAGATTGGCCCCAGTAAAACACATTTGGCTTGAGCGGCGCGCATTCTCAAAAACACCAAACAGTCAGATGCCACATTAAGTTAAGAACAATCAGCTAATCAGAACACAGCATGCACACTACAAGCAGTGATCATGCACTCCCCATACCGGACATCTGGACACGTACCAACTGGCCTGTATTGTGTCCACGCAAGGTCGAGACCCACCTGCGTTTCTCATCAAAGGACCAGATGTATGGCCCAGATTTTTGTCTCCAATGGAAAGTATAAATAGCTTTATGACACTTCATGTAGCTCATGTGTGGCGAGACAGTCTTCAGACACCGATGATTCTGTTGCCTGAACTCCTGGCAACTACATTTAATTAAACCAACTGTTTCTGTTTTGCCAAACACATCTTGTCTTTTATTTTTTCAAGGTGAATTTATTTCGAACAACATTTAGGTGATCCAGCCATAAGAGATTGGTTCTTCGAGTCCGAACGCAACCGAAGGAAAAGGACCCTGCCCGTACGGATTTACATCTGTGCAACAAGAAGGGTGAGCAGACGCCGCAATTGATTGGAAGTGCTGCTGAATCCACAGGGCGGAGGTCCATCCTAAAGCCGCCGTCAGTGGGTAAGAGACTACATCTAATCCTTAATGTATGGCAAGCTAGGAAAAAGCGTAGGAATCTAACCTGAGCGCCCTGCCACTAACAGAAATCTGACATCCTGCCTATTTTTTATGTCTGAGCTGAGTAGTCGCAGGGTGGCCTTGGAGGACACTCTGAGGAGGTCACCTTTTTAGGTCGAGCCTGAGCCAACTCGCATGCGTTGCTCTGCTAGGCTTCTTGTAAGCACTATAAACTATTCGGTGTGGGTATGACTCCTCCCACACAAAGGATTGGCTTTTCGTGTTTCTTTCAGTAATGAAAGCACGCAAATTGCTTTCTTTTTTAACCAATTAGCTGCTGCCATCGGCCAACAGCCGTCGCGCCTCGGTAGTGCTGCGCACGTCCGTTGGCAGACGCGGCCCCGCCCGTGCATTAGAACACCCACAGCGCGGTGGATTTTGCGACGCGCTAAACGGATTAATATTCACTCCCACGGCATTTTGCTCTCAGGAGCGAGCAGAGACGCGCAGGCTGGCTGCTGCATTCCTCGTGGGTCAGGTTACTGTGCTTTCTCTTTCGCTTGTTAATGTTTTACGCTAATGACCTTGGCGCACGCTTAGAGAGCTTGCGTTTTCCTGCAAACATAAAGTATTCCTGTTGATTATTAGGTGCTGTTGTTGAGCACCAGAAACCACCGGATCATATTTAGCACTGCACTTTCCCTGTTTAAAACACCACTACATAACATAGAGCAGGGAAACCCACATTCAATATTGGTTTTACTATTAAAACATGGCGCACAACCCATGTAAATATGAAGGGAATGTTACTGTAAAGGACAAAACTTCCGGCTCCAGTCGCACTCCCAATGCTTACTTTGTAACCTTGTAACTGCCGGGGCTTTTATTAGGCAGCAGCTGCAGACACCATACTTCTTTTTTTACCCTGCCTAACAGGCAGCACACAACTTGTGTTAATGGGAAGTGAATGGGCTTTCAATGACAAAACCTCTAACTGTACGAGCTCGGAAACCAGATTCCATTCTTAAATGTTGCTCAATAGGGTGTGATTTTGGGGAAAGCCTTTAATTTCCCTACAAACAGTAAAAACACAGGTGTTCTGGACTGCAGATGAAGTATTAGTTGCTGGTGTTGAGCACCAGAAACCACCACCTCATATTCAGAACTACACTCTCCCTATGTTTAAAGTACCACTGTATAATACAAAGCACGGTAACATACAATCATGATTGGTTTCACTATTAAAACACGGTAACCTAAATTAAATCTTTGTTTCACTAATTTATAATCTATGCAGTTCCTGTTCGTCATATTTCATTTATATGCTAAATAGGGCTCGAAAGTGTGCACAAACGTTTTTTCTAAATCTGTGCCTTTTAACTGTATTATAGCGCATTTTATTCTGCACTTTTTGGTTTTTTATGTACACACAGACAACTTTCTCTTTTACTTCTGTTTTTATTACATTCTGTGCGATCGCTTTCTGAAGCACTTTTAGTTAAAATAGGAGTACAGCTCCAAATTTATTCAACCTGTACGGCTTTTGTGTTTTTTAAGGCAAATATATTGCTGTAAGTACACTGAGCATATTTTAATGTTATTGGGCAAAAACAGAAATAGAATAGTGGCATGCCTCTAGCTGCACTCCCAATCGTTAATTTGTAACCAAGCAACTGCCAGGGCTGTCATTAAGCAGCAATTTAAAACAATATATATCTTTTTTTGCCTGCCTAACAGGCAGCGTACAATTGGTGTAAATATGAAGGGAATGTAACTGTAAAGGTCAAAACTTCTGGCTCCAGTCGTACTCTCAATGATTAATTTGTAACCTTGCAACTGGCTGCACTTTTATTAGGCAGCAGCTTCAGACAACATGCTTCTGTTTTTAGCCTGCCTAGCAGGAAGCACACAATCCATGTAAATATGAAGGGAATGTGCTTTAAAGGATACAAATTCTAATTCCAGTCGCACTCCCAATGCTTAATTTGTCACCTTACAACTGCCAGCGCTTTTATTAGGAAGCAGCTTCAGACTACATACTTCTGTTTTACCCTGCCTAACAGGCAGCACACAACCCCTGTAAATATGAAGGGAATGTGCTTGAAAGAACAAAACTTCTGTCTCCAGTCGCACTTCCAATACTTAATTTGTAACTTTACAACTGCCCGGGCTTTTATTAGGCAGCAGCTTCAGACAACATACTTCTTTTTTACACTGCCTAACAGGCAGTACACAACTTGTGTTAATGGGAAGTGAATGTGCTTTTAAGGACAAAACGTCTAACTATACGAGCTTGGAAACCAGGTTCCATTCTCAAATGTCGCTCAATAGGGTGTGCTTTTGGACAGAGCATTTAATTTACCTACACGGAGTAAACGTGCAGGTGTCTTGGACTGCAGATAAAGTATTTCTGTTGAAGTTCCCAAATGCGAGACCTATTGGCTATGCCAATGCTTGTTTCAATAGACTCAGGGTGTGATAAAGAGCCAGCATCTGGATTTTTTTGTCTAGAGGAGTTTTCTTAGTGCTGTCAGTTTCTTAACACTGGTATTGTCTAAAAGAAGTGAGAGATGTTATTCGCTTGGACAGCTGGGGGTGACACCGCTGGTACGCATGAACCCTGTGTGTTACTTAGGATGTCATTTGGGTGTTAGGGTAAATTTTGGACCTTGGAGAGGAAGATGCATCTTATGCCTGGGTAAGGAGGGCTTGTAGTTATCAAGTTGCTCCTTCTTCTCCACGTAAATTGTTGCACTCTTTTTCCCAGAGCAAATATTGACAGACTATCGGCCTCACTTAGTTCTGTGTACTGCACAGTGAGGTTCTGTAAGAATCGTAATGACGTTTTCGGGTAGGAACGAATATGGACGAGTTTGGTATCAATGAACCGCAAATAACGAGTTTAGTGGGTGCATGCGTTTTCGCTGCGCTACTCGGAAGGGTTCAGGTTATTTCCTGGTTTCTTCATCTGAACCCTCGGGTTCCATTTTAGATACGGCATCCATTTTGTTTTCTTGCCCTCACGTAGTCGGCACACAGGCCAATGTTCGCTTCATGACCCTGGGTTTCCCAAGCCTCACGGAAGATGCATATCCCTTTTGTGCGTCTTTTATTACGAGGGGGATGACATTGCAAAGGCAGATGGCTCCGCTCGGGGGTAATCATGCCGTGTCGGTCTATTGTTTCAGCCTTGCGTCCGCCAGGCTCGAACGCTTTGATCCTGTGGTCCTGCTTCCGACATTACCCCCACACCCTTCGTCGAACTGTTGTCTGTCTTCCTTGCACCTGTTTCTGTCTCCCCCCTTTTTCCGTTTACAACTAGATTGGAATGTGCCTAATGGTGAGATAAAGTGCTTTTACAGTTGGGAACCGGCAAATGCTACTGTAATCATGTTCCGGGTTTCTGAAAGCATGAATGAAATCCTTTTTGAAGTTTACTATGGGAACTGAGTTGTAACCTTTTGTTCGTTATGTTGTGTAATGACGAAAAACGTGTATGTAAGGAGCGATCCACATTTGCAATTTGAAGCAGACTCTCAGAACCTACACTCTGTTGTACTTCTTGTGACTTTTGCCTCCCTGCAGTAATAAACGCTGATCTTTGACGCCGAAGGAAGTGTCCCGTGTCTCTGTCATTTGTGCGCTGAACAGGTATCCCACGAAGGTTTCAGGTGTTGTTCCCTGGCACCGCTGGACCTTAGAAAAAGTCCAGTCCTTCAGTTGGCGCCCAACGTGGGGCGACATCAGCGGTACCGGTCCAAAGCCTGACGATTGTGAGGAACTTCGTGTGAAATCTCCGAGGCAAGGTGCACCCCGCTTCATCGATCCTGTTGTCGAAATAAGTGGTCCGAAGATTTTTCCCGCGAAGATTCCCACCTCCTGACGGCTGCGACGGACCGATGCCCTGACTGTCGACCTGTTTTGGCGCCTGGCGTAGTCCTTTGTACGGCGAGACGATAAACGGGCCTTCCTGGTGACGCCATTGTACTCTCAGTTAAGTATTTGTGGGTCGCTCCCAGTATCCTTGGTTGTTGTTGAAGCTTACTTGTTTTGCATGGTTCCATTGCATTTGTGGTGCTTAGTTGTTGGTTCTTAGTTGTTATTTAACAGTTGCAATTGCCAAAAACCGAGGGTTTTGTCTTTCACGAAGATTTAGCGCTTCGATAACCCTTGAAGTTTGATACTTGGTTAGTGAGCAAGATGCCTAGCCGTAGTGGTTTCTTTGGTTTCTTTAAATGTTATAACACTGATTCCCGGTTGGAGGACTCGTGTCCGATACCTCCAGTTGGAACTCCAATTTATGAGCTCTATAGTCGACATGGTGTAGGCCCTATTATATATAATGAATATTGGGTTCGTTATACGAAAAACGATGGTGACCTTAGTTGGCCACCGCATGGAAGTTTTGAAATTACGATTTTAGATAATCTTGAAGCTAAATTGTTTAAAAAGAAAGCTAGGCCTGCTATGTTTGATTCCTTCTCGTGTGTCATTTGATGATGACACCGATAATACAAAAACGAACTCTGGTCGATATCCTATGAGAGAGGTTCCGCCAGTATGGATGCCAGGTGCTCCTGCTGCCAATCCCCCAGTTTTGCCACATTTCCAACGTGTTTGGATACACCTCCCATGGAAGCGATCAGAAGTCTTGCAGGTGAAACAATCTTTGCCTGATCCGCGTAAGAATCCGGCGGGTTATTATAAGGAGTTGTCCCAATTGGTAGATGGCACTATTATGAACCTCGCTGACATCGACATGCTGTTTGGTAATGTCGTACCGCAACCGATTTGGGCGAAAATTCGCCAAACGAATCATATGAATGAGTTAGGCGGTGATTGGCCTGCACTAATAGCGGCTGATGGACTACAAGTTGGTGGGGCTAAGCCTGAGCAGTTAATTTTGGATCTACCCCAGAAAATCATTACACTTATGAAAACACTCATGCCAGCGATGAGGGTGAATTGGGATAAATTATCGGCTTGCAAGCAAAAGAAAGACGAGAGTGTCTCCGATTTCTTTACTAGATTCGAGGAGGCATTTGTCGATCATAGTGGTCAGGACATGAGCACCGAAGGAGGCCAACGGTTGTTTGTTGATAAGTTTGTGTTAAATTTGTTGCCAGAGCTATGCAACAAATTGAAAAATTCGGAAAGTGCATGGGCTGTTTCAACCACTGCACAGATATTAGCGACGGCTCAATATTATGAGAATAGGGAAAAGGAAGAAAGTGATCGTTCAGACAAGAAAACGAAGGAGCTCAAAACAAAGGTTTTGTTGCAGCAGGCATATCCTCCACGTTCAAATCAAAATGATTTACAACAGCAGTATCGACCACGAGCCCAGTCCACTAGGATGCAGTCGCGCTCTGACTCCTCTGACCTTAGATCTACGCTTGGGTATAATCAGTGTGCATATTGTAGGAGAGAGGGCCATATAAAATTTGATTGTCCCGCTTTACGTGATCGTTATAATAATGTTTCGGCTCGGGGAGGTCGTGGTGGTCCTCAACAGGCCTCTCGAGGTAGAGGTCGAGGTTTCGTTCAAAATCATGAGCGCTCTACTGTTTCATCGGACGCGAATAATTGTTTCGACCAGTGAAATGCGGGGTCCGATAAATCTGCACAGTACCATGTGGACGATTATTATGTTGAGCATGAGATTGTTGCAGACGACCGTTACTAGGACAGCCATCGACAAAGAGAGGGAGTAGTGTCAGTTCCGGTTGATCAGAGAGGGCCTTACGTCGCGGTTGCCACATCTGGCGTAGTTGAGCCTTTTCTGTTGGACACTGGTGCAGCAAAAAGTTCCATCATGCATTCCAAACTCCCTGGCGCACCTTTGTCTGGCTTAACGAATGTTTCCGTTGGATTCTCTGGCGCCCCTGTTAGCAATCCTGTCTCTAGCCCTTTGTCCCTTGCGATTGGTCCTCGTGAGCTGGAGGCTCCATTGATTCTATCCACTGGTTGTGGTGAGAATCTTTTGGGTCTGGATTTGTTAAAACGGTTATATGCGACTTTGTATTGCTCTCCTGAAGGAGTGGAGCTTACGTTAGGTCAGAGGGTTATCTCTCCTATGTACCTATCAATGGATAAGTTCCCACCGGAATTGAGTTCTCTTCCTGCGTCTTTATGGGCAACAGGTCCCAATGATGTGGGCCTGTTAAACATTCCACCCTATGTGGTCCAGTTGAAAACGAATGTTCGATTACCACGTATACCTCAGTATCGTATCTCTCTTGATGGTGAGCGAGCGCTATTAGCGATCATTTATGACCTGATCGGAAAAGATGTCATCGAAGAAACTCGGGGAAATGTGTGTAATAGTCCTGTGTTACCTATTTTGAAACGAACCGATCCAACTAAACCTCCTGTGTATCGTTTTGTAATTGATTTAAGAGAGGTAAATAAAATAGTGATCCCACAGTTTCCTGTGGTGCCTGACATCACAGCTTTGTTAACCCTGATTCCAGCTTCTGCCTCCTGGTTTACGGTGATCGATCTGAAGAATGCGTTCTTTAGTATTCCGATCGCTGGGGAAAGCAGAGACCTATTCGGATTCTCATTAGGTGGTCGCAGTTTTAGGTTTAAACGTGCACCACAGGGCTACTGTGAGAGTCCATCGATCTACAGCCAAGCCCTTAAAAGTCAACTTGATGCATTTGTGTTACCGACGGGTGCGGCTTTGATCCAATACGTTGACGACCTATTGGTGGCTGCAGATACCGAAGCTATTTGCAGATCTGCTACAGTATCATTGTTGCAACATCTATGTGACCTACATCACAAGGTGTCACCTTCTAAGCTGCAATATTGTTGTCAAGAAGTAACTTATTTGGGTCACTTATTGTCAAAAGAGGGGAGAAGGTTGACCCCAGAACGAATTGCAGCAATTGCTCGAATGACTGTGCCAAAAACTCAGAGAGATGTACGTGCCTTTCTAGGTATTACGTCATACTGCAGACAATGGATTCCAAATTTTTCATTGTTAGCGAAACCATTGTTAGCCCTCACGTGTAAGGATGTTCCGACTCCTTTACCATGGACTGAAGAGTGTCAGAAAAGTTTTTCTGAATTACGTGATGCGTTGTGTTCGGCTCCTGTTTTAGGTACCCCTGACTACAGTAAGCCGTTTACACTATACGTTCACGAGAGGGATGGTTGTGCGTTGAGTGTCTTGACGCAACAATTTGGTGACAAACAGCGTCCATGTGCATACTTTTCTTTGACCTTAAACCCAGTAGCTAGAGCATTGCCGAGTTGTTTAAGAGCAACAGCGGCAGCTGCGGTGTCCATTCGACAGTCCGCAGGTCTGGTCATGGATAATGTGCTTACGGTGATGGTTCCGCATGCAGTTGACACTCTCTTGAATCGAACAAAAACTCAACACTTGACGAGTGCAAGGTTGTCTGGGTATGAGTTAACCCTTTTGGCGAGTCATATACGGATAAAACGTTGCAATGTGTTGAACCCTGCAACATTGTTGCCAGTCGGCATGGAATCAGGTGATACAGTACCACATGATTGCTATTTAAGAACTGAAGAAGAGACGAAGGGTCGTATTGACCTGAAAAATACTCCATTGGTAGATCCCGATGGTACTTTGTATGTTGATGGTTCATGTTTTAAATTGCCGAATGGTGATGTGACAACCGCGTATGCTATAGTGACGTTGAGTACGGTTGTGGAATCTGCGAGATTGAATCAGAATTCGGCCCAAGCGGCTGAACTGATCGCCTTGACAAGAGCGTGTGTGTTGTCCAGAGGAAAGCGAGTGAATGTGTTTACAGATAGTCAGTATGCATTTGGCGTAGCGCATAGTTTTGGTCGATTGTGGAGAGAAAGAGGATTTTTCACGTCGCATGGCACGAAGATCCAACACGGACAGCTCGTGAACGACCTTTTGGATGCACTTACATTGCCTAAGCAGGTGGCCATAATTAAATGTAGTGCGCATCGGAAAGTGACAGATGATGTGGGCCGTGGTAATGCATTTGCGGATGAGACTGCTAAGGAGACAGCCAGAGATCTGACAAATCGAATGTATGTTACGAGCTCAGTGAGATGGCCAGCGGAGACTAGCATGTGTGAAGACACAATTGAAAGTGTGAAGGAAATACAGAACGAGGCCACTGAGATGGAAAAGACTAAGTGGAAAGAAAGCACGGGGAAGTTGGACGGGAATGGATGTTGGGTTGACTTGTCAGAAAAACAGAGATGGATGTTACCGGATGCATATGTGCTTGCTGTTGTTACAATGGCCCACGGCACGGCACATATTAGCGCGAAAGGCATATGCAAGTTGTTGTCTCCTGTATGGAAGAATGATGGGATTACTAAGTGTGCGGAGAGAGTGGTTAAGAACTGTATGGTATGTTTGATGTATAATCCTGGTAAGGGCACCCCCACTCCACCTGGTCACTTTGCTCCCCCTACATATCCCTTTGAAGTTATCCAATTGGATTTCATCCATATGGAGAGATGCAATAATCTGAAATATGTTCTAGTTGTGGTTTGTGCGTTTTCCAGATGGATTGAGGCCTACCCTCTTAAGGATAATACTGCCCTGTCAACAGCAAAAATCCTGCTCAAGGAATATTTCCCTAGGTATGGAATGCCACGGATTGTATGGTCAGATAACGGAAGTGAGTTTGTGGGAAGTGTGATGAAGAGTGTGTGTCGTGGCCTAGGCATAGTCCAAAAATTTCATAGCGCTAATCATCCTCAGTCGGCAGGTTTGGTGGAAGGATATAATGGCACCCTGAAACTGAAACTTGCCAAAATCCAGGCAACAACTGGTTTATCGTGGCCGGATGCTTTGCCTTTAGCTCTCTTATCGACCAGGGCAACCGTGCACTCTCGAGTAGGGCTTAGCCCATATGAGATTGTGTTCGGCCGTCCTGCGAATATTTGGGGAGTTCCGAGGCCTAAGGAGTTTAACAGAATTGAATATCCAATGTTGATTGATTATCTTTATGATCTGACTGCTAAATTGAGTTTGATTCATCAACAGGTCTTTGAAGCTTTACCGGCACAAACTGAGGGACCTGGTCATCGGCTCCAACCAGGTGACTGGGTGCTTACCCGAAATTTTGGACGAAAACGAAATCTTGAGCCAAGGTTCGTGGGTCCCCACCAGGTGTTACTGGCAACAAGGACGGCGGTTTGACTGGAAGGCAGAAAGCATTGGGTGCATGCCACCCACACCAAGAAAGTTCCGTTTCCTTTGCCAGCAGATGCATGGATCAAGAAAGGAGTCGCCTCGACAGAGACCAGTACGGTCCCGGACTTTACGCCATTTAGTGATGCTCAGCCTTTAGAAAACGATACAGTCCGATCAGACATTTCTGTCGAATCATTTAAGACAGGACCTTCGTCAGCAACATTGGAGAGTTCGAGTTCTGAACTATTACCTGAACACTCAAATCCTGTTTTGCCATTTGAACCGTTGTTTGAAGAGCAGACTCAACCAGGAAGAAGTCGATATTTTCTTCGACCGCGCAACAAGGACTAATAAAGTTTCATTTCTTATTATTTTTGAATTAGCAGTATTACCTTACTGTTGCCATCAACATTGTGGACATTTTATGTTATATGTGTATTTTCTTTTCCAGTACAGCTAGAAGACTGATATTAAACTGAATGCTCAAGTAGTTAGAACCTTCCATCTGGGTTGACCGTAGGGCCGTGCGGGTACTTTCTTCTGTTTAGCAGGTTTCTGACACTAGGTCGATTCCTTTGTCGGTTTCTGGGAACTCCTGGAAATTGATAATCGCTACTCAGAACAAAGTGCGTCAAGAACGTCACAGATGTTTTTTTTTAGAAGATGGGGTTTTCTAAGCTGTCGGAAATAGAGAGAGTAACGGCGCAAAGATCTAAATTGCATAAGATGTTCCGAACAAAATGTTTCCTGTTGCAGGTTTTTATATTATTTCTAACTGTTTCTATGCTATTGGTGGGTGGAGTGTACTTTGGGAGTCAGTTACTATTGGATACCATTTCACCTACCTCTCCTTCTCATGATCTAAATTTTGTTCCCACTATTTCTCCACATTCTTTCCATCTCCTACCCCAACATGAACAGGTTAGACGTGCGGAATTTATGAACAATTCTTTTGTTCAACTTCTACATCAGCATCAGTTGGTGATGAATACTACCAATTGTTGGGTGTGTGGGTTAATGCCACATACCATGGATAAGGGTATTCCGTATTTAGTTCTTCCTTATAGTCCCCAGGGGTCAGCTCGAGCATTCCAAAGTATGTTTCGCAGTGCCTTAGATTCCTACCCCCATCGAGAGCCACGCTCAGCAGGTTTTGGTCCTGGCCCGTACCACAAGTCTTTGGTGATAGCTATTACTGATTTAGATAGAGATATTTTTGACGTATCGCTTATCCCAGAGGAGGAAGTACGAGCATATAAGGATCTTAATGACGCTGAGTATAGTGTATCAGTGGGTGATAGACAGCTTAAAAGCTCGTCTCCGATCTGGATCGTACCTCACTTGGGTCGTTTCTGTCTGCAAGGTCATGGTCGAAATCCGAGAGCTCAGCTTGGGAAGAGCGCTTGTGTTGACACGTACGTCTTACCGATGCTCTCTTCCCCTGTCTTTCTGACTGCCAAGGGTACCTACTTTGTGTGTTATGACCGCGCATACACATGGTTGCCCCATGACTTCTCGGGCACATGTTATATCGCAAATCTTTTACCTCCGACTTTTACCGTCGCCTCAGACTATCACAAGACCAGAGTTGTGAGAGGCGTTATTAGTAAAGAAGATACTGCCGGTCAAGAGGCAGGAGACTTCTTTAAGGGTTTCCTACCGTTTTGGGGGCCTATGATTAATAGTAGGAACTTGAGACAGTTAACTCGTGTGGTGGAATCGACCGCTAACATAACTGCAAGTGCCCTTGGTAACCTGACAGCAGAGCTTCAGGCGGATAGACTTATGACGCTACAGAACCGTATGGTTCTAGACGTTGTACTAGCAGATAGAGGTGGTGTGTGCAAGGTGATCCATTCGAGCTGCTGCATTTTCATACCTGATAACGCTCCAACCGTTTACCAAGCCATCTCAAAGTTGCATAAAATCTCAGAGTCCATACACGTGGACGAGGGAGATTGGACGCTTCTAGGATGGTTTTGGGGCCTAATGTCGACATGGGGTTGGAAGATTCTGATGATCATAGGGGTTGTTGTTACGTTTCTGTTCACGTGTTGTCTTTGTGTACAGTGTGGTCCTGCCTTATGTGGCCTTTGTGCTACAACGTGTATAAGAAGGCCACCTGCTACCAAAGAGACATTAATGGATAGAATAATGTTCCAGCAACATCTGAATGATCTGATGAACATCGAGATCGATTCCGACTTCGACTAGTTCTTGCCTACATGAGGGCAAAAGGAGCGTCTGAGGTTCTGTAAGAATCGTAATGACGTTTTCGGGTATGAACGAATATGGACGAGTTTGGTATCAATGAACCGCAAATAACGAGTTTAGTGGGTGCATGCGTTTTCGCTGCGCTACTCGGAAGGGTTCAGGTTATTTCCTGGTTTCTTCATCTGAACCCTCGGGTTCCATTTTAGATACGGCATCCATTTTGTTTTCTTGCCCTCACGTAGTCGGCACACAGGCCAATGTTCGCTTCATGACCCTGGGTTTCCCAAGCCTCACGGAAGATGCATATCCCTTTTGTGCGTCTTTTATTACGAGGGGGATGACATTGCAAAGGCAGATGGCTCCGCTCGGGGGTAATCATGCCGTGTCGGTCTATTGTTTCAGCCTTGCGTCCGCCAGGCTCGAACGCTTTGATCCTGTGGTCCTGCTTCCGACATTACCCCCACACCCTTCGTCGAACTGTTGTCTGTCTTCCTTGCACAGACAACAGCCCTGGTCACCTCGCGCTTAGACTATGGGAATCTGCTCTATCTGGGGGCTTCAGGCAAGGTCATGGGTCGCCTCCAGGTGCTCCAGAATGCCGCAGCACGGCTCGTGCTTAGACTTCCGAGAAGGTCACCCTCTAAACCCGCCCTCCAAGCCCTCCATTGGCTCCCGATGGAGAAGAGAGTTGAGTTTAAGGCCCTCTCAACGTGCCATCGCATTCTAAGCGGCAAAGCCCCTGTGCCGCTCCAGAATCTGGTGTCCCACTATGAGCCCACCCGCAATTTACGATCCTCTCAGACGGGACTACTGGTGGTTCCCAGAGTTAGGAAGGCACGGATGGGGGGGAGATCTTTCAGATATCTTGCTCCCAAATGCTGGAATGTCTTGCCCCCAGACCTGCGTCTTGAACCATCAGAGGTCCTGTTCAGGAAAAAACTGAAAACTCACCTTTTTAGCAGGTAACTCCTGTGGGAGGGGGGGATGGCAACTGCTCACTTATCATAGCGCGGGGACACGCCTTCTGGCGTCACCAGGCGCTTTATAAATGCCCTAAACTTGCACCTGTTTCTGTCTCCCCCCTTTTTCCGTTTACAACTAGATTGGAATGTGCCTAATGGTGAGATAAAGTGCTTTTACAGTTGGGAACCGGCAAATGCTACTGTAATCATGTTCCGGGTTTCTGAAAGCATGAATGAAATCCTTTTTGAAGTTTACTATGGGAACTGAGTTGTAACCTTTTGTTCGTTATGTTGTGTAATGACGAAAAACGTGTATATAAGGAGCGATCCACATTTGCAATTTGAAGCAGACTCTCAGAACCTACACTCTGTTGTACTTCTTGTGACTTTTGCCTCCCTGCAGTAATAAACGCTGATCTTTGACGCCGAAGGAAGTGTCCCGTGTCTCTGTCATTTGCGCGCTGAACAGGTATCCCACGAAGGTTTCAGGTGTTGTTCCCTGGCACCGCTGGACCTTAGAAAAAGTCCAGTCCTTCAACAGAGCCTCCAGTTAACGATTCTATGTGTGTATGAAAAAGTTGTCATTTGTTCACATTTTACTGCTCCGCTGCTAAAGAACCATTTATAATGTTTTGAATTAAACATTGCACTTTCTAACAGGTTGTTAGTTTTCACAAGTGTTGTTTTATGTAATAAGTGTTGATGCAGCTTGGTCCTAAGCTGAGCTCACTTTAACTTAATTGCTGTCAGTATAACCCTGTGTACATATTTTCCCCATGATCAGAATAGTATTGAAGTCCATACTAATAATATAAAGAGAGAGCCCAAACCTTTGAGGCGGGTAATCTCAGGAACCACAGCACCAATCACAACACCCAATACAGCGTTGGAAAGGGCAGTTGCAGCAGAAGGACATAGGCTATGCAGACGCCCACCATATACATTTAAAAGGTAAAAGAACCGTGCCAGCAAAGTAGTCCCTGGTGGGCGTGTCTGCGTTGTGCTGTGGGCGTTTGCTGGGGACGTGGGCGGGTCGCGGGATTACGGAGAAAAAAAGCGAGCGTTGTGCCCAATATTTCATTGTTTTTTTCCCCAGGTTCTGTACATTCCAGCTCCGGGTGTCCACCCTGCTCCCTTTAAATATCCCTGCACCCCATAATTATAACCCACCCATACTCCTTAAAATACCCCAACTCCCTTAAACACTAACCCACCTTAACCCTATAAATATACCCTGTACCCCAAAACCCAAACCTATCCCTAAACCCTAAAAATACCCCTGTACCCCAAAACCCAAACCTAGCCCTGAACCCTAAAAATACCCCTGTACCCCAAAACCCAAACCTACCCCTGATCCCTAAAATAACCCTGTACCCCAAAACCCAAACCTAGCCCTGAATCCTTAAAATACCCCTGTACCCCAAAACCCAAACCTACCCCCGAACCCTTAAAATACCCCTATACCCCAAAACCCATACCTATCCCTAAACCCTAAAACTACTCCTGTACCCATAACCCAGAACTATATCTGTACCCTTAAAATACCCAAACACCCCAAAACATATACCTCAGTACCCCAAAACATATACCCCTATACCCATACTTACCTTATCCAAACATTAAAAAAACCATGCTTTTACCATTCATGCATTTACAACAAATTTCGTTGTAAATGTATGCGTGGTAAAAGTATATAAAATGTAATGCAATGCGTTATAGTGATGTATGCGGAAAGAAAGTTGCGGAATAATGGGTGTTTACCCTCCCCCGGTAAGTACATTGGTGGCACAGCGGCCCACATCTCCAGCAACATACTCATATTTTTTCACCACCGATTTAAAAAATGCACAGGTCTCTCTCATAGATGGCCAGCACCGACATACACTTTTTGACACACCTCCCGTCACAAGTTCTAGAATTGCGAACTTTAGAGCTGGGAAGCTACGTTCGAATCTCGGCATCAGCTCAACATCCTGTGATTCCAGGCAAATCGCTTTGGCTCCCCGTGCCTACCACAAATGAATGTGTTCTTCTGTAATGTAAATTGTGCTCATGCCATATTGTCGAGTTCGCGCTATATAATATTGCAAGGAAAAATAAAGTAGGGAAACTCGAGTTCACACACTACTGAACGCGCACTCTTAAGTGCATCAGCAGTGCACTGTGAATCGAAGCGTTTCACAGGCCTGTCACAGATAAGAAATGCTATCAAAACGAAATCCTACAAAACAATATACTACTGGCTGGCAGCAATTCATACCCGGACAATGTCGGGACGGGCTGCTAGTTTTTAATAAAGACGTGAGAAGTTAGAAGTGTACTAGCCCTTAAAAAGTTCCCAACCCATCACAGAGTCGCCTTTAAACCACATGCAAACTAGATTCCTGACGCAGGCTAAAAAGCTGGATACATTTTGGTGTGAGTGTCACACACATACACTAAGGCACATGCTGTCCCCTGGACAGAGGGGGGAATCTTCAACACCAACATAATCGAACACACGAGGACGCACATCCAGACTAAATATGCGGGACAGAAAAAGATTGAAAGAGATGCACTGTTTTTTTAAAAAACGTTTCTTTATTATTTTCCAAAAGAAATTCAAAATTAAAGAAAGGTACACAAATGCAGTATACAATGATGAGTCATAAGGTGTCACTTCAGTCACAAACATTATGCATATCAGCGTCCAATTATACTCCAGTTGCATGGTCAAAAATAGGGGTAGAGGCCCACGGTGGGGCAACATTTCCACATCAAAACTTAAGGCAACAGGGAGGAGCCAAGCTAGCAACCAAGATGGCCGCGTAGGCTCCCGGCTCCGCCGACCTCTGACTCCCGCCGCAATATCCTGTCATAAATCCTGTTCTTGCGCCCAGCCACCGTGTGTGTGAGCCTGCCGTGAGATTAAAGGTGCTATCCTGAGACTTCTACCTGTTCGGCTGACGAAGATATGTTGTGTGGAAGTTTGCGGCCTAGATCTCCTCAGAAGCCGGGGTCTCAAGTACTGGCCCATCCGGGTTTCAGTTCAACAACATCGGCTGTGGTGGTGTGATTGGGTCCGGTCTACCGGAGTGGGGAAAAAAATTCTTCTTGCTTTCTCGGATTGATGTGAGTGACGTTTGGCTGCCTTGGTGAAAGTCGGAGGAGGGGTGACAGCCTAACGGTTGCAGCTGTGGACGGGGGTCCTGCCCGGTGACCCGGTAAAGGGCCCGCTGGTGTTCGCTGGGTCGGGGTCTCCGCCTGCGGTGACGTACCTGGGATATCATCGGTACAACTGATAAGTCTCCCTCTGCAGTCGACCGTTACCGACTCGCCCGTCCCCCCCTGAGAGATCGACTTGATGGGGGAAGCAATCATGACGGTTACCGATCACAGAATAGTGGAACGGACCGAGAGTGACCCGTCGCTACGGACTGTGTTGGCGGCCATTGAGTCAATTCATGTGTACGTCGAAGGCCGCATTCAGGCGATGATGGCGCGCTTGTCTGAGATGATACGAATTGGACCGGACCCTACTTCACTACAAGAATCGGTGACGACCGAGACACCCAAGATGGCCACTCTGATGGAGGAAGTAGAACCCATACTGTGTGAGGTGTCGGAGCCCTTGACCTGTGTTTTGTACGATGAGAACAAACTCGATGCCACCATTGGATTGTTAAGCCTGCGATCTTTGCCGACTATGGAAGGACTAATTGATGTTCCCACTCCAGAGACTTTTGATGAGAACTGTTATCAGAATGGAACTGCGTCACTCCCCTATATATCGGAGCCGCTAAGATGGCGGACTAATCAACGCTGGGAGTTCATAACGGGGAAGGGAGTCTCTGGACTTGACGGTGTGCACAGTACTTTCGTTGTTCTGCTTTGTCTTGCATTGCGTTTTATTACATTTTCTTCGTACCCGGGCTGTCCTGTGGAAGAGGTGGTTTGTCTGGAGGGGACTCCTGCGTCTGATCGGAAGGGGCAAGGATGAGTTTGAAAGACTGAGTTTGACTTAAGTATGATGGACACGGGATCTGTTAAACTTATGCTTTAGGAAGGCTGGGCGGTGTTTGAAGTTTCCCTTATAGAGATACATATTTGTTGTCCGATAGATTTCTTGACTTCAATCTTGGGATTCATGTTCTGGCGGGGGGAGGGGCGTCCGGGAGCCCGTACGAATATGCCCTCCTCCACTTCTCTTCTCTACTCTGGTAGATTTCTTCTTTTAGAACCTAGTTAGTTGGGGCGACAGGCACGCTGCTACTGGGGGTTAGGCGATAGCCGTTTGCAGGGGTGCAGGGTGGGGGGATGGGTTTATTGTTTTCTTTTTGTTATCGCCCATATAATTTTTCTCTTTTTTCATTTTTCTTAGTCTTTCCTTTATTCGTAATATTGTCGAAATATCCAGACTCTGATCCTTCACTTCTAGTGTCAGGTTGCCATGATTCTCCTGCTGTTTGATTCATGGGTGGGAGGGTTTTGAGGATCCGCTTCTAAACTGTTTAGCGATTATATTGACACCAATTTTAATTTTGTACTTGATAGCACGGACCTCTCGAAGAATTTTACTGTTCCATGTCTATCCTGTTTTTGTACCAATTCACCCTGTTATCATTGGATGTATACATGGCACCGGATATGTCTGTTTATTTTTTTACTTTAAAACAATAAAAAGATATATAAAAAAAAAAACTTAAGGCAACAGTATTACTCAATATACCCACCAACACCCGTACAATATGCTATTCCCCAGTTCCACGGGAATGGGGAGGCGGGGAAATCTCACAAAGTAAGCATTGATCAAATGTACACTATCAGGGTATACCCGCATCTTTCAACCAATACCCTCGGGGACCACCGAGTGTGTAGGGGTGGGTTGACTATTGGCAATGGTGCTTGCGATGTATGCGTGGTATGGACCCCAAATGTCAACAGGCCTGGATGTGGCAGGGACCATGTCTGAGTATTCGGTACTGTTAATATTGCAGTGCGCCATGCTCCGGAGCCAGGAGCTATGCAACGGGGGTCATCGGTCGCACCATCTCAGCGCAACTTCCCGTTTGGCCAGCAGAAAACACAGTGGCGCACAGCTTTTGGAAACTCAGCCACGTATCCCAGGAGAGCAATCTCCGGGATAGGGGTCAGGGTTAAATGCAACATTAAACTGAGTGTGTTGTGTATTTGAGACCAATATTCATGCAACTTGGGGCAGGTCCATGAAAGGTGTGCGAAATCTGCAAATGGTCCACCACATTTGGGACAGGCGTGAGTCCGTGATGGGTCAATCTTGTGCAGGCGCGCTGGTGTGAAGTACAGCCTACGCAAAAATTTAAAATGTAAAAGTTTGTGTTTGCTATTGATAGAGACGTTTTTGGTCGCCTTACAGCACCACTGCCATTGATCATCTGAGATGGTGTACCCCAAGTCTGTCTCCCAAGCAGCACGCACTGCCTGGTCTTGAGAGGAAAGGAGTTCGCTGCACATCTGATATAATTTAGAGACTAAGTGCGCGCCCGATGAGTGCTGTATGATAAAAGTGAGGGGCGTCATCTCCTCCGGAGGGAGGGGGTACGAAGAGAAAGAAGCGCGCAGCAGTGAGCGCAGCCTGGTTAGTACAAATGAGTCCATAAACGTCCTCTCCGTAAAACGGAGATCCTCTGTCAGTGTGAATGCGTGGCCGTCCGGGAACAAGTCCCCGACAGAAGTCAAGTGGAACTTGGTCAGCGTGTGTCGCACCACAGTCTCCCCAGTTATCGGGAGCCAGGTGGCGTTGGGCAGCGGAAGGGCTGGAGAATACAGCTGTGGCAAGCCGACAAGACGGCTCAGCCTACTCCATGCCCAGCAAGTGGCTGAAACTGTTTGGATATCTCTCGGATCTCTGGGACAGCCCGACGGGAGAGTGGTGGACAATGTTCCCGGCAACACCATATCGGCCTCCGGTTTCAGGTACGGGATCCTGGCATCAGGATTAAACCACGGGTAAGCGTATGAGCATTGCGCCACCAGAAAATAAAGGTAAAAATCAGGAACGCCTAACCCACCCCGTTCATATGGGAGCATTAGCACGCGCCAGGCCACACGCAGAGTCTTGCCTCCCCACACTAGTTTCAGAAGCAAAGAACGGAGCTGCGTGAAGAAAACTTTGGTAAGGGGGATAGGTATATTGTTGAATAGGTAAAGAAACCTCGGCAGAACAATCATTTTGATGATAGCGACACGGCCAGCCATGGACAGTGGCAGTCTATTCCACCTCTCAATCTGGTCCTCAAGGGTCGTCAGTGCAGTTCCGTAATTCAGTCTGATAATGGACACAGTCTCCAAGTGTATATGGATGCCTAAGTACCTCACAGAATCCCGGCACCACGCGAGGGGGAGGGAGTTGGGCCATTCGACCGTACTGGGCGTAAGCGGGAATATAACCGACTTGTGCCAGTTAATACAAAGGCCAGAGTACGTGCCAAAGCGGGTGATTTCCAAGAGCAGTGGCTCTAGGTTTACCTGGGGCTGCCTGACATATAGGATGGTGTCATCCGCATAACGCGAAATCAAAAGTGGGCCAGTGCGAAATTGGAGGCCACGGTGTAAATGCCTTTCCTGGAAATGGCGGACCAGTGGGTCCATTGCAAGGATATATAACAGTGGGGACAGGGGGCAACCCTGCCTCGTGCCACGTGCCAGTCTGAACTGGGCAGTGAGTGTACCATTTAAGCGCAGCCTGGCAATGGGCGGAGTGTACAGCAATTCCACTGTGTTAACCAAGCATTCCGGAAGTCCCATGCGGCGCATCACAGACATGAGGAAAGGCCACTCCAAAGAGTCAAACGCCTTTTCGGCATCTAACAGTATCGCTGCCGCTGGAGTATCGGGGTCTACCCGGTGGATAACCGAGAAGAGGGTGCGGAGGTTAAGGGATGTGGAGCGGTGTGGGATAATGCCCGATTGGGCCGGAGAGACTATGGATTCCATCAGAAGCGAGAGGCGTATGGCGAGAACTTTCGCTAAGATTTTGTAATCAAGATTCAGTAGGGACAGAGGGCGGTAGGACTCACAAAGTGTAGCATCCTTGCCCGGCTTAGGCAGCAGCACGATGACCGCCTCTCTTAGGGTGGGGGGCAAACAACCAGATTCAAGGGCCTCAGCGTACATTTCAACCAGACGGGGAACCAGCAGATCCTTGTAAGCCTTGTAGAAGTCGGCCGAAAACCCATCCAGCCCCGGGGCCGATGAACTCTTCATGGAGTCAATGGCTTCCTCCACGCTGTCCGATGTTATGGGATCAGCCAAAAAGTCAACCATCCATTTATCCAAGTATACCATCGTGATTTAATTTAGGTATTCCCCGCGCGCAGTAGTATCGTCAGTCAATGTGGAGGTGTATAGTTTAGTGTAGTAGGACAGAAATGTGCCACAGATCTCAGGTGTAGTGTGCAATATGCCTCCCGCCGGCCCTCTAAGCTCCGTGATGTAAGCAGAGGAGGGAGGTGGACGGAGCAGGTGTGCTAGTAACCTGCCAGGTCGTTCGCCTTCCCCATGTTGTCTGGCCGTGTATGATCTAGCTAGGAATCGGAGTTCCCGCTCCGCTTCCTCCCTAAACTCCACCATCAGTTGTAAGCGCTTGCGCTCCCTCTCCTCTGTGTGGTGCTGAAGCTGTTCTATATCTAGCGCCGCTATGTCGCGCTCTAGGCGAGAGAGGGTGGCCCGTACATCGCGCAGTATTCCAGAGTGCTTAGCAATGCACACCCCTCTAATGGTCGCCTTAAACCCCTCCCAGAGGACAGCCCAGGTGTCCACCGTGTCAGTGTTCAAATCAAAATAGTCTACAGTTGCCTCCCTGAGTTCTTCCGTGAAAACTGGATCTAATAAAGCCTTCCCAGGGAAGCGCCACCTTCTCTCATAACCACCCTCCCGGGGGACCCTCAAATTAAGCACTATGGGAGAATGATCCGACAGCGTGCGCTGCAGGGTAAGTAGGTCCGCCACCCACCCAACCACCTCCGGGGATATCAGAAAATAGTCGATTCTGGTCTATGTGTCGTGGAATCCAGAGTAGTGAGAGTAGGCCGGCGTGGCAGTGTGCAACACTGCCTCAATGTCAACGAGAGAGAAGTGCGTGCAGATGTTTCGAAGGACTGTGCGTGAGTGGGGCCTCGTGTCTGGAGTAGTCGCCATGCTGTCTCTCGACGGGTCCAATAGTAGATTGAAATCACCGCCACTTAACAGCAGGCCAGGCTCCGCGTTCAACAATTGTACCTGTAAATCATTGAAGAAGGCGGGAGTGTCAGTGTTAGGGCCATAGATCCCAACCAGAGTGACCTTGTGACCCATTAGGGTACCCGTAATGATGAGATATCTGCCATCGTTGTCAATGACAGTGTGGAGCAGTTTAAATGGCAGTCGGTTGTGAATGCAGATAGCTACCCCCCTGGAGAATCTGGTATAGTGAGCAAAGAATCGATGAGTACCCAGCTTCTGGCTACCCTCGTGGCGGAGTCAGCGGTCAAATGAGTCTCCTGCAGGAATACAATGTCTATTTTATGCCTAGCTATATAATTAAATACCTGTTTACACTTTCTGTCGTTGTTCAGACCTCTAACATTCCAGGTCATCACAGACAAGTCCGAGGGACCCAACTGCAATCCTAATCTGGCCATGAATATAAAACAGGGCTAACTGGCCTGCAGTATGAGTAGGTCTGGACGAAAACTGCGATAATAAAGACTTCCGGACACCAGTTTAGAAAACAGAACAAAACAAAACCCCAGTCCCACCCCCCACCCAACCAGTTTCAGTTCAGTTTTTAACGTCTTTATTTCGAAGTTTTTCTTCATAAAAGACATACATATAAAATTCATAATCAAAACACACAACCAATATGTACAGGTTTATACAAACAATTAAAAATTTTCTCCAAGAATCTTGTTTAAAAAACAATTAAATAACATAGAAAGACGTTTATGTCAATGTTAATACAAATATAAAAAGTCAATTCAGGAATGCTTCCCAAGAAAAATAAGTTAAGTTTGACACTCAGCTATTGGCTCTACATAATTACATAGAAACCACAATACTGGTTAAGTTAAAATGTAAACTTGACCCTTAATAACAGCTATTCAAGTATTGCAGTGTTTATAAAATGAGTCATATCTATGAAGAGCTGGTGTGCTAATACCACCCCTTTCAAGCAGAAAATTGTGTGCTACTTTAGATCTTGGTAAGGGAAAGTATGGGGTACACGGATAAAAATCATACAGATCCCAAATGAAGATGGGGCCATCACCTACATGAGGCTGGGAGGATCTTAAGTAGGGGACGATGTTTCTGTTCCTAAATTTAACAAGGATTAGGTCCCCAGGAATGTCCTTTGGTAGTGACCCTAACCAGCCCACCCTTCTAACACTCAGGATACCACCATCCATATTGGGTAGCAGGGGTCTATTTTTAGCTAACCAGAAAATGACCTTGTATAATAGGTCCTGATAACTCTCGGATTTCCTGTGAGCGGGAACTGGTACTCCTGAAAGAACAAGCACAAAGGGGGCGGCTTCCGGAGGTAGGTCTATACGTGCTGTTCTGTTTGGCTCTGCTCTAATAGCGAAGTAATTTGTTAACAAAGGTTTAGGGGCGATTATAGTATCCAGTGGGGGTTGACTCTTAAGAGGCTGTCTTTCAATCGGGACATTTTTTGTATTAAACAAAGGTTTATGCGTGGTTTTAGTAACAATTGGAGGTAACATACAGGGAGCTGAGACAGTTTTTGTTGTGTCAGTTAACGTTAGCACTTCAGGTATAGTTAGTGGAATAGAGCAATTGGGTGTTGCCATGTTTATAACATGTAAAGAGTTGGCTTTAATAGCAGACTCTATACTTGTCAGCCTATCCCCTAAAGCGGTGATTCGTTCTAGCAAGGGTGCTATTACAGAATTTAACAACAGTTCGAGCTGGGGCAGTAGTTGCAATTGAGGCGATGTTACTTTATCATCCAAACATTCACCAACCCCCCTGGGTGTGATAGAGTTTATAACAGGCGATGGGGGATCGATACAACGTTTTTGTATTTTGGGTTGGAGTTCGTGTTCATTTGCCCCTTCGTATTTCCTTTTCACACTTTGGCCCGGCAACAAAGCAGTAGCCTGGATGTTATCTTCATTAGGTGGTGGGGAAGGTTCTCCAGGTCTGTCAGGGGAAGTGTTGATGCTAAGTCCTTTTGCGGGGGAGGGGGATATTACTGGAATAAACTTAGTCCCGCACAGAGCATTTAATTCCTCCCAGTAGGACAAGTTTGGCAAACGAACGGGGGTATGTGACGGGGATAGCGATTGGCGATGATCATCAATATTTGTTTCGCAGATAGAGGTGGGAGATGCATAGCTCAGAATAAGCTTTTCCATTCTCTGGCTGTGGTATAGAAGGTTGGTATGCCCCCTTATGTAACACTAAATGTAAGGTCTATTCAAAATTAGTGACAGTGAAGGAGAAGCCAGGAAGTCCATGGATAGTCTTGTGAATGGTATGCAGTACTATACCTTCTTTAGCTGTGAAGCCAGGAGAGCTGGCCCGTCCCGGCCACCTCGTGCCTCTGAGGGCCACAGAGGGCCCACCCTTTGCCCGGGCTTCGCCCCGGGCGCTCTCCCGCGCGCGATCCCGCGACGCGGGGGCTCGCGCTGTCCTTTAGCGCACCTCCGGGGGGCGGGACCGGAAGCACGCCTTCCAAGGCGCTAGGGGTGTTGGGGGATGAAGTCCCCGATCAGCCGTCTGCCGTCACGTCGCGTCCAGGTAGCAGGGAGCCTGGGGAGTGCTGGAGGAGGGCAGCGCTGAGGCTGCGGAAATCTGGAGCCCCGCCTGGGTGACCCCCCACAGGTCAGTGAGCGTCTGGCCAAAGTTCCCCCACCCAACCTCTTGCAAACCCCGAAGAGGAACATCCCACCCAGCTCGGAGGTATCATATAACAATATGAACAGATGGATCGTAACAGCAACCCCCTGAACGAAAAAAAATAGACAGTCCCCAAAGAGAACGGCGATCGCCATGGGGGGTAGCGACGCCTCGACATCCGGGCCATCAAAACACTATTATGTGGCAGTCAAGCAAGTGAATCTCCATCTGCAACTCAGACTGATCAAAATACAAAAGTAGAAGCATGTGGTAGAGTACAATTGTTAGCCCTGTGCAGCGTCCGTGAACAGATCCACGCTTTGTTGAGTGTCTCCCTGAGTCGGCGATGGTGTCCTGGAGGTGTTTGCGTTTTGGGAACCTCTGGATTTATAGGTTTGACAAAATTCCTGCACTTCCGATGGGGAGTCAAAAACGGGAGCCCTGCCAGCCACCTCCACTCTGAGGCGAGCGGGGTAGAGCATACCATATTTGAGGCCCAGATTTTGCAAAGCAGCTTTAACCCCGGTGTATTTTCGACGTGCCTCTTGGACCATTGCGGTAAAGTCTGGGTAGAAGGACAGCAAATCGCCTTGCCATCGTATTTCCCCTTTCTCCCGGCGGCACGCAAGACGGCATCCCGGTCTCTGAACTTCATGATCCTGGCGATGACCGGGCGTGGCGGCAGGCCTGGGTTTGGGCACGGGCCCAGGGATCGGTGGGCCCTCTCCACCACAAACCCCGGAGTAAACAGGTCTCTTCCGAACAGGTCAATGAGAAGCTTTTCAACAAAGACGTCCATTTGGCCAGTTTGAGTCGATTCCGCCACACCCAAAATGCGAACGTTGTTGCGTCGTCCGCGCGCTTCCAGGTCCTCATTTTTTATGGCCACTTCTTTCAAGATTTTTTCAACCCTTTCAAGGCGTTTCAACGATTTAGAGCCCGCGTCTTCAACATCAGAGATGCGGGATTCAGCAATGTCCAGCCTACGATCATGAGCCTGAACTTTGGACCCCATGTCTGCAAGTTTCTGTTCCAGTGAGTCAAACCTATTGTCCAGTGCCTTGAACCCAGCTCTCATTTCAGACATCATTGTTGTTACCAATGTAGTGGTGTTGTCCTGCTGAGTGGAGGGCACCGCTTCCGCCGTGGAGCCTGTGATAGTGTCAGCGTTGAGCAGGGAGGCCTTATCAAAGCTGAGTTTACGCTGGTTAGGGTCTCTTTTCCCCATGGTGGTCGAAGGTCCGGCCGTCGCGTGCAGTAAGGCACCAGCCAGGCAGAGGTTAAGCGTGGTTACCCAGTGTGGATGCACTAAGCGAGCAGGGAAGTGCGGCAAATATATATCTATGCCCACAGCGTTTAGAGTCCTCGCCTAGTGTAAGTCGCATCAGGCAACAGCAAATGGTGGCTGTGCAATCCGGATTAATTGGGCAGCCAGCGTCTAGGGGGAGAGTCTATCGACCCCTCGTTACAGGCCATACAACTCAGCCACGACCATCCACCAATTGTGTGAGTGGGAAGGCCAATGCGTCGTTGCCAGTCGGTGGAGTGTTCACTTTGCTCCCGGCGGGACCCCCAGGTAAAATGGCGGATCAGGGCCCGTAGTCAGCCGAGAGTCCAGTGTTCACCCCGCTCAGCGCTGTGGTGAGGCCCAGGGGGTAGCCCACAAAGAGGGGGGTGGCGGGCCGCCCAGCCTCGCAGCAGCCCCAGACCTGAATGCGCCCACCCCGGCCCAGGCGTCCCCTCGCGGCACCCGGGTCCGGCCTCCCTTCGAGCCCCACCCGGGGCAGCCCGCACTCTAGTCCCTGGCTCCGGCTCACAAGCTAGGCCCTAAGGCCCCGCGCGGCTCGGAGCCACGGAGGCAGCACGGATCAGCCCCCAGCCCGGCACCCGAGGAGAGAGCCCAACCCCCGGCACCAACGTGGACCCCTGACAGCGGGCGCAGCGCCTCGGCCCGGGACTTACTTGCGATCCGGGCGCATGGAGAGCAGTCGCCGGTGGGGTGGCCATCCGCTCCTCCGCCGATGTGTCCCCCTCCGGGCACCTCCGAGCCCAGGTCCGGAGGCAATCAGCAGCGAATCGCCTCAGTTGCAGGATGGATGTGGAGAGCGGGGTAAAATAAGCCTCAGGCCCTCATGATATCGTGTTTAGGCCGCCCGGACGGCGGAGCTTCAAGCAAAGGCGGCCATCTTAGTCGCCTCCGTGGCCACGCCCCCATAGAGATGCACTGTTAGAACTGTGTGCCATCTTTGAATTGGCCCCCACCCACAATTCCAACCCAAATACTCAAGCAAGGCGTCTGCACCTCCCTACCACACACCAGCATGAAGATGCTCTCCTTTCTGCCGGCCATTCTAGCCATTCCGGCACTAGGTTACGCCAACCCACCGGTTGAGGGGGCTGGAGGTCCCGCCTCACCGGGCAGCAAGCCACTAGAACAAGGACAGGAAGGCTTCCAGACCAGCAAGCCTTGACGATTTCAGCCACACCCCAGTTCAGTGCTAGACTCCCCCGAAGTTCAACCCCCCCATCTATCGTAGCAACCCATCAAGCCCCAGAGGCATGCTGTGCATACACTCCAACCCATCCAATAGAACACTACCAGGTAACCGGGAGGTTCATAGCAGTACTGGATAGCGACACCACCAGTGGGGTGGAAGAAAAAAGTCCCAGCCTCCTGGAGTCCGACATCGAGAGGAGAGCCACAGGATACGCTCCCCCAGGTTATGTTCAGGCAGTGGAAGATACAACAGGAAGTGAGCTGGAGGACAAGTTCGTACCAAGGAGATCAGCACACAGCACCAAGTGAAGGAGGCAGCCTATTTATTTATTTATGAGATTTTTAAAGCGCGAACAATTGCCCAAGGGCGTCTCGGCGCTGTGGACGGAGCAGAAAGAGAAAATGAAGGGGGGGGGGAGATTATTGGTTGAAAAGCCAAGTCTTGATTTTTCGCCTAAAAATGCTCAAAGTTGGGGAGGACCTTATATCAGGATCAAGGGAGTTCCACAGCTTGGCTGTTGACACAGTGAATCTGCGATCGCCCCATGAAACAGTCCTAGTTCGTGGCACTGTCATGAGAAATGCATTCATAGATCGTAGTGATCGTTTGGGGACATGAAACTCCAGAGGATTAAATAAAAATCGGAGGCCTTGTTTGTGCGAGGCTTTATAGGCAATGCAAAGAGCCTTGAATTTAATCCTATTTTTCACTGTAAGCCAGTGATAGCTTTTGATAGTTTGGGCGATAGGTTGGAATTTAGGGGTACCTGAGAGCATTCTGGCCGCAGCGTTTTGTATGGACTGTAACTTTTTGATAACATTGTGTTGGGCGTTTACAAGGAGTCCATTACAGTAATCCAAGGAGGACATTACAAAAGCTGTGACAAGGGTCTTGCCTGAGTTGGGAGGAAGAAAAGGGAGAATCTTTTTTATGGATTTAAGTTTGAAAAAGGATGTGGAAACAATGGAATTTACATGTGCAGAGAAGGTTAGTCTGTCATCGATGAGTACTCCCAGGTTTTTTTACCTTAGTGACGGGGGGGGAGACCCAGGTCCAAGGGCCACCAAGATCCTGGCCAGGTGGGGGTGAGTTTGCCAAATATCATGACCTCCGTTTTGTCGGAGTTAAGCTTGAGACAATTCGATGTCATCCAATGGCTGGTAGCCAGCATGCCATGTTGGAAATTGGAGGCAATTTTAACTCCGTTGTCTTTGATGGCAAGAACCAATTGGGTGTCGTCTGCGTAGGATGTTAGGCTCATCCCCCAGTCCCTTATGACCTGAGCCAAGTCTGCAACATAGATATTAAATAATGTTGGACTGAGGGGTGAACCTTGGGGGACACCGCAGGGTAAGGTCATCTGTACAGAGTGGAAGGTTCCTAACTGTACCGTCTGGGTGCGGTGAGCTAAAAAGGAGGCCAGGAGATCTCTAGCTTTAGCGTGAATGCCTATGGTGTTGACACGGTCAATCAAGATGTTGTGATTGACCGTGTCGAAGGCCGCAGTCAGATCTAGCAAGATGAGCACCGCCGCTCCGCCTTGGTCGAGGACAGTTCCTATTTCATCGGTGGCTTTGATAAGAGCAGTTTCGGTGCTGTGATGTTTCCGAAAACCGAACTGAGTGTCATCGAGGAGGGAATGGTCTTCAATGTATTGAGAGATTTGATTATTCATTAGTTTTTCTGCAATTTTGGCTGGAAATGGCAGGCTAGCTATGGGTCGATAATTATTGGTGTTGTCAGCGTCAAGATGGGGTTTTTTCAACAGGGGTGTCTTTCCAGATTGCAGGGTAGATCCCAGTGCTGAACATGGCATTAAAGATGTTAGCTAGTTGAGGTGCCACAATGTCAGTAATAGGGTGAAGGATGGCTGGTGGACAGGGGTCCTTGGCAGAGCTGATCGGACCACCCGAGAGGGAGGACCTTAGTGACATTGGTATTTTTATCATTGGTAAATAGGCCATCTAAAGTGTGTCCAGCTTTGTGAGTGCTATCTACGACCAGTTGAATTAGTCCAAGGGAGTCTAGATCGGATAGGAGGTTTTTAGTATCTTTGTTAGCAAGATTTTCTAAAGGGAAATTGAAGTCACCTAGAATGGTGGTAGAGTTATCAATTACTAGGGACTCAATCACTTCAAGAAAGGTGGCAAGAAATGAGTGATGAGTACATATGCCGCTCCCCCCAAATGACCCCTAGAGAGATAGTGTTGAGGAAAGAAGGCGAGGCCTTCGCGCTACCATTCTGACACCTACTGGCCAGCTGGACTGAAAGGCAGGGCTGGTACGATAGATCCTGGCCGGAGGAGGGATCCTTCGAACCAGGGGACATGACCACTGTGGAAGGCTGCATCTGGCACTCAGCGTGAGATCCCAAATGGAACTACCCCTACATGAAGGAATGCCTGAGAAGATAGGAACGCTATGTTTTAGAAAAGCCAGTGCAACAGCGCCAAACAAAAATATGCCAGTTGTTACAGGGACCATCAATGTGCCATGGGCTCAGATGGACAAGGAAGGGCTCAAGACCAAAATGCCTCCATTGAAGGATGAGGTGGGAAAACGGATTTTATGTTTTGAGAAAAACTTTGCCGGGATAATCCTAGCAAAAGGTGATGTCTAGCGTCCGCTCAGCAGCTTAATCAGAGAGCAGACTAACATAGTGTTTTTCTGAGCCCGCATCCCAGCTGTCATACTGACCAACAAAGAGCATAACTGGGCTGCATTCAAATCATGTAGACACCAGATGTGGATGGCCCTGAGGGAAATGTTCACTGACCGCACATTACATATATAGGAGGATTGATGGCAGAAAGCTTGAAGCCTGGGGAAAATATAACTGACTCTCTAGACAGAATGAGGGAATAATGGGGACAGGAGACAGGACACCCACTGGGGTAAACCAGTTCTGCTCAGCTGAATGAGGGAATAATGGGGACAGGAGACAGGACAGCATGGACTGGCACAGGCCCCCAGGTTGCATTCTTCTACAACGTCCTCAGAAAGGGACTACCCACCAAAATACAGAGTGGTCTAGATAGAGTGGTAGGATTAGACACCAAACCATGGGGGAAATACAGGCCCATGTGTTACTTTACTACAGGAAGAAGCAGGAAAAGGACAGCGAAAAGCCGGAACAAGCCCAAAGAGACACCGCCAAGCTGGTCCATCAGAAATGAAAAAAGACCACCCTTGAGGGAGCCATGTCATGTTGACCGCGAAATTGCATATAGCACCACTCTTGGAGGGAGCTCTGCCTCCGAACCCCAGAGGGTTTCCACCCAGTCCTAGCAGTAGAGGTCAGGGAGGCTGGCAGCAGCCTGACCTCAGAGAGTGCTACTACTGTCACCGAATGGGCCATGTGGCTGACCGCTGCCACCAGAAAATGTATCATGCGCCTGGACCAGTCCCCACAAATTCCCCATCCCATTTGTAGAACCATGCCAAGATCTACCCGAGCACACAGCACATTTAGCCACAAGGAAATCAGTCAGCAAATACTACCGCAACTGGGACCAGGTGGTTGGTCAAACACATGGCAACAGCAGCAGACAGGGAACCCAACCCAGCAAGTACTAGGGCCGCAGCGCAGGCAAAATGAATATACAGAATATGCCCCAAAAAGGACAAGCACAGGAATTTCAGAGACTGAATATGGATGTATGTTTTTCTAAAGCTAAACTGCAAACCACAGCTCCTATCTAACAGGCCTGCGATCGATATGTGCACCACCTTTACGGCAACCCGCCACCTCTTCAGCAGAAACCTTCAAAAATCTCAACAAGGCCCAAGGGTTCAAGCCAAAAAAGCCACAGACTATCTTTTTTGCACACATTTTTTTACACCAGACTCTTTATACAGTGCCAAGCAAAGACACTATCGGACACCAGAAAACTGCAGACGACTCCTACAGACGGCCTCCCAAAACCTACAATGTTCTAAAAGTAATGTGCCATTGTACATTTACACATCATCAGCTTAGTATGAGTGTGTCTGCATCCAAATGTAGCGAAAAATCTGCCTAGTCAAATGGAGCCTACCTCTACATTTCTACAGCGCATGTGTAGGGACCTCTCCTACCTCACTTACACTAAACCAAACACTAGTATCCCACAGGCACTACAGAGCGCACTCCTGCACAACACATGGTGACATCATTGGACCACTGTGGGCTCTCAGAGGTTGGCTAGGTCATTGTATATCTGGTCGCTGATACCACACGCTGTAGGTGCAGACAGACTTTACCTATCCCATGAAATAGGCCTGAGAAGGCAAAATATCTATTCCACTTGTACCTGTGTAGGATTAGGGACAAGATACAACCCAGTAGAATAGAATTCCATAGAGTAGAAGCAAATGTCACCTTTATGAAACCAACTTCACAGCACTACATCTCCTTTACGAGCCTAACGACATTCAAACTGAGCTAAATAGGATGCGTAGGTGGGGCACCATAAGGGAGGACACTGTTTGGCCCCGGAATTTCCAGAGAAGAGGTTCTTGAAGGTAGCAAGACCGCCGAACAAGTGCACAAACATGTCCACTCCCACCCCTGCCTGTGGTTCCAGGGTGGCCCTCAGCATACCTGGGTCAGTATTCGTTAATCACAAATGGACCGCAGATATGGAGTTCCAGTGCAGGGTCATTCACCTCGATGATGCATGGGTAAATGAGTATAGACCGGAAAGGTTGAATGTCAGTATAGATACCCCATGTCAGAAATTCTGGGACACTGAGATAAGCAAGTGCACATGTTAAGAAGAGATGGGGCAACCCCGAATTGTATGTAAACTTACACTGAATTCCTTGTGTTTCAGATGCAAGGGAGCGATACCGCTTGGCACGAATGAGAATTGTGAAGCAATACTGCACATACAAGATCTGCAGTGAGGCACCTCCGTGTTGATGGATACTTATTGTATTGGCAGTGCGGTGAGTTTGCTTACACCCAGCTTGTCCCAGAAGGACGGGCCTCTGCACCCTCATAATCATACACACCCGACCTGGTCATCCCTCGGATGACCAGTCCGGGTTGTTACAACATTCGCTACAGAAGAAAACAACTCTATTGCATCTGGCTTGAGAAGAAAGAACTGCCAATTACTCAGTATAAGGGCATTGTGGAGAAATTCTGACACTCAAATAAATGCAGGAGGGTCCATACACTTCTTCATATTGTGAACAAAGGCAAACGCCCGCTGATTGCAAATGACCATGTGGGAGCTGCTGAAGAAGATTAATGATACTGAGCTTGGGCTGAACGCTATGAAAGTAGAACTAAGAGCTATTCTCTCTTTTGGTGATGCAACATCCGTATGTGTTGGACTTGATACCACCACTGGAGGGTGGCACGTGTGCCAAAATCAGCGTGCTCTGCTGTATTTTCATCCCTGGAAATGACCTAGACAGTGGGACACTAGCTCTTGCCATCTACCAATTGCCTTGTCTACAAGCTGACATGAAGAAGGAGGGAGGTGCAGCTGAGCAGAACTGGTTTACCCCAGTGGGTGACCAGACTGTGCTTGTCTTTGCTTCCAATTGCTCTTCTTGTACTATTTTAGTTGGGTTTCTTACAAGTGTAGGTTTTTGCTTTAAAACATAGGGCCCGATTACGATGGCGGACAGACTTCAGTCAAGTTCAAGTTCAATCTTTATTATGTTTTGGAACTCCGTGGAGGTCCACATAAGAAAAAGAACAAAATACAAAATACCATTCATAATATAAGAAAGACAAATTATAGCACTTACTGCAATACAAAGTGTCACATTAATGCGCATATCATTCATCAAAAAATATCTAAAAAACATTTGAAAAAATTAAAAATGCAGGAACAAAATCTCTCATTAGGAGGGTTGTGTAGGGCGAACAGAAAAGAATTAGCATTTACAATACCCATTTGCAAACATATTTGTCTTAACCATTTGCAGCGATAAGGGCGCAGCACTGGGCATATAAAAAGTACATGCGCTCGATCTTGAATAGATTGATGACAAAAATTGCAATTAGCAGAGACTCCATACCATTTAAATAAAAGATTGTTTAGAGGTAACAAGTCCTGTCTCAATAAAAACCAAAATCTCAGAATACCATGTGGTAAGTTCCAAGTAGCGTAAGGTTGCACAAGTTTTCTTGCGAATGAATCAGTGAGAAGATTAATACCCTTCTTAGCAAGAATTGAAGTACTGTCTAGTCTAAAGCTAAGATCCCAAGTGGCCTCTTTCAAGACAGACTTTAGTTGGGATGCGGATAAAGAAAAGAGAGAATTCTCTTCCAGCTGCAAGAGCGATACAGCCTTTCTAAAGTTATTAACAATTAAGGAGTGTTCTCTTAAGCTTCCTAATAGTTCCGTCTTTAAGAGGAACCTCATAGTCCCCTCTTCTCCTCTGGCTATGCTTGCGACCCAACGTACTACAGCTGCCAGGCCCTGAACCCAACTGCTGCGCAACCCAAACTCAAGTCTGGAAGCAGCCACAGAGCAGGCAGAACTAATAGAGGCTACACTTCTTAGCAATTTTCCCTCCACCTTATTTAGAAAATCCCAATGCTTAATGTCAATTAGTTCTAATCCATATAGAAGGGTGGAAGGAACTTTTGCCCTAAAGACCTCCAGTAAATATGAGAAATGCCTTCTTCCCATTGCCGAGTACAATGCACTTAAGCTTCTGCCTTGGGATAAAGCCTTCCGGGCATTGTTATCAGTGTGGGGTTTAGCACTTAAATTGTCACAGATTAATTTTCCTAAGAAGACATAAGTCTTTACTACCTCAAGTTTGTCATCTCCCACCGACCAGGTAAAGTTCGTAAATTTTTGCTTTTTCCGGCCTGAGATGCACATAATTTTGCTCTTAGATGCATTCATTTTTAAAAAATGGGAATCTGCATACTGATGTAGAGCTAGGAGGCGTTTGGCGAGGCCTTTAGGCATAAGATCCATTATTATGATATCATCCGCGTATAACATACATGAAATGTGCTTTCCGCCCAATATAGGTGCTATACCATCACAGGAAGAGAGTGAAGCAGGTAAGTCTGCAATATATAGAGAAAAAAGTACCGGGGCAAGGAGACAGCCCTGCTTAAGGCCATTACATGAAGGGATGATCTCGGAAAGGCCCCTATCTCCTCCTTGCAAGACCTGACACCACGTGTCTGTATGTAACACCTGGATCATGTCCAACAATTGAGGGGGCATTCCCAAAGTGGAGAGCTTTCTCCACAGCAATGGGCGATCAACCTTGTCGAAGGCTGTGGAGAAATCTATAAAGGCCACGTAGACTCTTCCGCCGCGTACCCTTATATATTTATCTGTAATAGTCTGAAGAGCGGAAAGATTATCCAGAGTTCCATGGCCTTTACGAAAGCCTACTTGTTCTAGTGGTAATATTTGTTTTAGTACCACCCAATCGTTGATTAGAGATAAAAGGCATTTAGAAAAAACCTTCCCAATTGCGTCCAAGAGGGCTATTTGACGATAGTTAATGGGTGAATTTCTATCGCCCTTTTTAAACATGGGGACCAGAATACTCCCCTTCCAAGATGGTGGAATGGTTTTTTTAATGTAGCAAAACCTGAAGAAAGGAAATAAAATTTTACTCCAGGTCGCAGGATCTTGTTTCAAAACTGAAATCGGGAGTTCATCAGGTCCCATAGCTCCTGATGGGCACATCTCCCTAATAGCCGATTCTATGGATAATTCTGAAGGGCATTCAATTGTGGAGTTACTATCTTCCCCAATTCCCCTAAGGTCCACTTGCAGATCATTCTTAGCATACAGACTTAAAATGAAGTTGACCCAGGTTTGTTCTGGAATAGGGATTGGAAAAGGGCGCACTCTTGAGCCGCACCCCTCCCCAATAAGAAACCAGAATTGCCTAGCGTTCCCTTGAACAGCGGCTTCCCGCAAATCAATCCATAACAAGTCCTCTTTTTCCTTTTTCCTTTTTTTCTTTATCCTGCTTCTCCTTCTTTTGTGGAGAGATATTTTCTGAGATCTTTCTACTGCTGCACTTATGTATTGTTCCCTCACCAATTTATTTATTTCCTTATTAAGGGAAGCAACTGCTTTAGGGAGGGATTTTTTTTCTTAATTAAATTCGATATTTTTTACAGCCGAGATGATCTCCTTCATAAAAGCCTCAAAGGAAGACTGTTCTACCCCCTGCCAATTGATTACATTGGATAAGGTTTTCACAAGAATAGGTTCCAGGCCCTTCATAGCTTTATAATCCCAGAAACATCTTCCTGTTTTTTGAAAGGAGACCACATCCCTATCAAGCACCCAGGTGTCTGAGTTAGGGGGATCTACTAGGAGAGTTAACATAATAACATTATGGTCACTAAGGGTAGATTCTATAACGACCAAATCCCTTAAAAGAGAAAAAGTAGGGTGGTCAACAATTATGTAATCTAAAATAGATTTACTATTGGGGGAACTATGTGTATAGTTTGCGGGAATGTCGGATGGCAGCCTACCATTCACTATAAGCCCCTCCGCACTATATAATTCTTCCAACAGAATTTTACCCCGTTTATTTGTTTTTATATTGTCTGGGAAGAGGGCTTGGGGAATCAACATAACCTCCTCTTTTACTTTATTCCTAAAAAGCTCCAAACTATAGTTCGAAACTTTACAATTTAAGTCACCTACTAATAGAAAATTAGAGAGGGGGGCTATTTCTTTAATTTGCCTAATAAAGAGAAAAACTTGTTTCAGCAAGTTATTAAAAGAATCACCTGGCGGAATATAGGAATTTATTATCACTAAGGGGTATCTCTCTCCTGTTTTATCTAGATTGCAGAGAGTCACTGCCTGGAAAAGGTTACTGGGGTCTATATGGTGGGAAAAATTCCATTTTATTTTATTGGACAGCAAGCATGCAATTCCCCCTTTAGCATGACCTCTTTTAGAGGGGGTTGCCGCCACCTCTAATACATAATATTCTTTCCCTACAATCAATTTATCAATACACCAAGTTTCCTGGATGCAAATTATATTGGCATTCAAAGAAAAAAGATACAGTAATTTTTCAGGATTGTTATTGATGCCAGCTGCATTCCAGGAGATAACAGAAAAGACACTGCTAAAGGTGAGAAAACAATTTTGGGTTGTCTGTCACCTTAGATGACAAAGCACCAGGTAACCAGTTCCATTGCTGATCATTCTCAGTTATACCCCTATTTATTGTTAATGGGGGGGGATAACATGAGTAACTATCCTTTTAGTTTTTGAGACATGAATCTTTAAGTCATCAAAAGATTGAGAAGAGCCAACTTGACCCGGGCCCCTATAGTAGCCATTCTCATTATGGTTATCAGCACATGTTGCTGTAAAGGGAACCACATCAATCCCCCGACTCTGGAAAATTTCTGCTTTATTTAATATAAGATTCACTATCAAGTTTGAGTAAAACCTTACCCTGATAAATGACGTAGACCCTGTACCTAATATTGTTACTAAATCAATATCACTTGATTTGATTAAATTTAAGACCTCAATGTCTTTACAACATTTCAGCAAAAAAGATCTATTCAGTACCAAATCAAGGTCAAATAGTGGGACAAAGTCCAAGATCAATGAGTCAGTACGGGATTCCAACATCTTATAAGCAGAGTGTTGACCAGGGACTACCCTTTCTGCCCGTATATGGAAAGAAGGGGCAGTAGCGTTAAGGGAGGGGGATGCCACAGGGACAGAAATTCTTGCGTCCACCACTGGGGAGTGGACCATGAGCCTTTCTTTTTCTGCGCCCTGTTCTCTCGAATTTAGGTTAGAACAACTAATAATAGTTTCATCTGTATTAGTGGAAGGCCCCGAGGATTCAGATGGCAACCTAATAGAATCATGCCTCAGAGATCCAGTATCTATCTCAGCCTTAGCGGGGGAGGAATAGAAGGAAACTTTGGAATTCTCAAATAGAATTTGTCTCTGCCTCCTCTTTTTAAATCTGTGGAGAGACTTCCTCTTTTTTTTTCCTTTATGCTTTCCTTGTTTTTCCACTTTTTCCTCCAATTCCGGCTCCTTAAAATCTGGATCAAAGATAGGGTATAGTGCCTTTTCGGCAGTGGCATCAGCCAATACAACACTATTTTCCTCTAAGCCAATACCTGGAACTAAATCACTTATACAGTTATAAGCAGACGTTTTAAGTGTGGGACATAGATCCTTCAGTACAGGTGCAGCACGTATATTCTCAGTTAACAAACAAGGTGGATTAACCGAAATTGTTTGAGGCAGTGTTGTGGTGGGGGGGTCTAAACCACAACTCCTTTCAGTGGTTTTTGACAATAAAGCCTTTAAAATTTGGGTAACAGAATCCAGTACGCAATCTGACCTACCCACAAATTTGTTCAATAGCGTTAGAATTGAGGACAGCAAATGTTCCATGGAAATCAAGAATTCAGATATAGGTTTCTCTGATAATCTTAGACTAGGATCATTATTAACCTCAATCCCCGTTATATTAAGCATTGGACTTTTTAACATGCTTGTCTGGAAGGAAAGGTCTTGGGAATTAGGAGAGTGGGTACTACTATAGAGATGGAGTCCAGAAGGTGTAGCACCTATTGGGGTATTTACCAGGTCTAGCAGTGCCCTAGGTTCATCAACCAGATAACGCTCGCATAACACTGGATCAATATCCAGGGGCTGAGAGTCTTCATTAGTATCCTCCCTTGACTTGGAGAGGTATAGAGTGCCGTTATGCAAGGCATTTACAGATATTAAAAGAGCCTTGGTATATTGGAAATTATCTGGCTTAGGGGCTGAACAATTGTCATTCACAGCAGACATCGAAGGAGTAGATAAGACACCCACAGTAGAGTGAGGGCTTAAATTAAACTTTCCCAAATCCTCCTCCTTCGAAGATTGAATGGGCGATGGGATACGTGATGATACTAAGGAGACCCCCTTATGGGCGACAGTATTTTCCAGTGGTGCCTTATCCCCCGATTTCTCCCAAAGCTGAAAAATCTGATTTTGCCCCTTCAACTGGATTGTTGAAACATTCTTATTTCGAAGGGGGTTGGATCTGGTCTTAGCTGTTGATCTCCCCCCCAACAATCTCCCAGATCTAAGTTTTTTTGCGGTCATATTGCAGGCAATATCAAATTGTGAAGATAAAACTATATACCGTGTCAGTGAACAGGGTTAAAATTATATGCGACAAATACTAATAGATCGCAGAGCCAATGAGGCGAGTATACTGTGTCACTGAAAATGCAGCAGCAGCCAAGGTCTATACAGGATGAATGGGTTGCAGAGTGGAATAGTATCAAATCACCAGTTATTAATAAGTGGGCCCAGCCCAGCCTACTTCAGCCACTGAGGGCCGCAGAGGGCCCGCTCTTTGTCCGGTCTTCGTCCGCGCTTCTGTCCGCGCGCGTCCCGCGTTCGCGTTAGATAGCAAGGCTAAGTAGGAGGAGGAGGGGGCGGGAAGAGGCACCAGGTGCGCGCAACGAGCAAGCGCTAGCACCTCTGGGCCTCGCAGTCCCGCTCCCGCAGATGTAGTCAAACGCCTCTCTCCCTCCGCAGACAGTCAAAATCCGGTATGGAGCACACGAGCTCCCAGGTCCCAATAGAGCGCCTCGAGGCGGAGCAGCCTTCAGCCTCTGAACACAGAGCACAGATCCTTCGTGAGAAGCTGAAAGTCAGGCAAGCAATGCGAGCGGCACAGACTTCAGTCCATCTGCCAATGTTTCCTATTTGGGACCACACGCCAACAAGGCGGCAGTCCCACAGTAGGAATTGCAATGTGACCTCCACAGCGGCTGTCGCATTGCCTATTTTTTGTATTGTGGTGTGTGCTGCTGGCTGTAGCACAGGCCGCAACACAAAAGGGGTCACCACACATATCCCTGCACTACGTGGCAGGCACTGAATGGTGCAGGGATCCGTAGGGGGCACCCTAGGTGCCCCCCAGTGCCCACAGCCTAGTGCCATGGGACAACGGGGGCCCACTATGGGCCCCCAAAGTCCCTTTCCTCCAACCTTTTCAAGGGGGTTAACTGCCATGAAAAGGCCGGTGGAAAGGGACATTGTAATCCATACGGCACTGCCAACATGATAGGGACTATAAACTCCACCACCTCACTGGGGGCTCAAGGAGCCCATCAGGTTCATGGCGGTCAGACTTTCTGACTGCCATCACCCCGCACGCCATTGTAATATGGGGAGCGCGAAACATGTCTCTGATGGCAGGGAGACCGTCCCTGACAGCCTGTCAGGAAAACTCATGGATCGATCCCAAGGATAGGCAGCCACACCACAGTGGTCGTGAGAGATTGGCCTCAATAAAATACATTTGGCCGGAGAGGCGCACATTCTCAAAAACACCATAAAGTCTGATGGCACACTGTTAGGAACACTCAGCCATTCAAAACATAGCATGCACACTACACGCAGTGATCACGTGCTCCCCATGCCCGACATCTGGACACTTACCCACTGGTCCCACATTGGGTCCACATAAGGTCAAGACCTATCGACCAGATTTATGGCCCATGACTAAGCCCAAATTTCTGTCTCCTTTGGAATGTACAAATCGCATTATGATGCTTCATGTTATGTATTAAATGACAGCTGAGACTCATGTGCAGCGAGACAGTCTTCAGACCCTGATTCTGTCGACTGCACTCCCAGCCGCTGCATTTGAGTAAAGAAACTGTTTCTGTTTTACCAAATGCCTCTTGTCTTTTATTTTTCCAAGGTACATTTTTTATTCCAGTAACAATAACATGACATAACGTATAACATATGGTGAAATGATATGACATAACATAACATAGTGTGAACCAAGTCTGACCTGTGAACTCTGATCTGCTTGCGGTGTTTGTAGAGAATTTCCGCACTCTGCGATACACAAACTTCTGAAAAACTCTGCTCTGCGACTATTTTCCCTCGCTCGCGTTTTGTCAACGTCAAGTTTGTGAGTGCAAGCGAGGAAAATCCACCTCCCGGCGAGATATCTCCTTGTTCGCGATCGTCAACATCAAGTTGGCGAGCACGAGATTTCTCAATGCAGGAAATCCCGCCTGGGTCTAAGGTTTGGATTCCCTGGTTTTTAGGTTTCGCCTGTCGAAAGCTGCGCGAACAGTGTTTTGCGCAGGCGAAATCTTTTGTCTAGAGTATGTGTGTGTAGTCCCGCCCCTCTGTTCCATTGGCTAGCTCCATAAATGGAGGCTAGCCATTGGAACAGAGATCTGCTCGTCATTCTGCGAGCAGATTCGTGGGCGTTCCTGAGATTTTTAGGCTTTCCGCCACGTCATGCGGCGGTGGGCGGATGTAATTTTTTTTTTCCAGGCCGGCATCCTTCGTCACACCAGCCTGCTCGCTCTCCCTGTGAGGACGCAGACCCAACCCGCTCCCTACTCCGAGCAGGGGGGGGCTGCGCCATTTCACTTTTCTTGTTTTTTATTGAGGTTGTATTATCTCGGTCGTGAGTTTCAGAGAGCGTTTTCGACTGTGTGGTTGAAATATTATAAGGAGTGTGCATTCTGCGGATCAGTTTGGGGCTTCTGGAGTCGAGCACAGTGAGGCTCCAGACCCCTCAGTGAAGAACACGCTATTAATATTTGTTTTTCAATATAACGCAAATAGCACTCTTACATATCTGCCGCATCAGGGAAAAGGGATATCGTATGAAATCGGGCACCTTCCTAAAATCGGGCAGGAATTGAACTGCTTTCTTTTCGCGGAAGTATTGCTCTGCTGATTTCGCATCCCCAGTGTTGTGCTGGTCACAAGACAGCGTGGCTGAGTTCCTTTGCCCTCGGTGACCTGTCCAGAGTCAATCACTTATTCCACAATCCAGTGGACCTTTTAATTTGCATGCGGTGGGGCTGCAGTCGGCGTGGAGCTGTTTATTTAGGATGGAAGGCAGACTTTGCAGAATGTGTTTGCTGAGTTGATTTCTGTGTAAAATTGAATACCGAGGCCCGGATTTATAAAAGGTGTTGCGTTGTCTGTACGTTGCACAAGGCGATGCAAGGCAGAGTGCAGAGTGACCCCTCAGTGAAGAACACGCTATTAATATTTGTTTATCAATATAACGTAAATAGCACTCTTACATATCCGCCGCATCAGGGAAAAGGGATATCGTATGAAATCGGGCACCTTCCTAAAATCGGGCAGGAATTGAACGGCTTTCTTTTCGTGGAAGTATTGCTCTGCTGATTTCGCATCCCCGGTGTTGTGCTGGTCACAAGACAGCGTGGCTGAGTTCCTCTGCCCTCGGTGACTGTCCAGAGTCAATCACTTATTCCCCAATCCAGTGGACCTTTTAATTTGTATGCGGTGGGGCTGCAGTCGGCGTGGAGCTGTTTATGTTGGATGGAAGGCAGACTTTGCAGAATGTGTTTGCTGAGTTGATTTCTGTGTAAAATTGAATACCGAGGCCCGGATTTATAAAAGGTGTTGCGTTGTCTGTACGTTGCACAAGGCGATGCAAGGCAGAATGCAGAGTGAGTGTGTAGAGTGAGTGTGCAGAGTAGTGAGTGCAGAGTAGTGTCTGCAGAGTGCAGAGTAGTGAGTGTGCAGAGTAGTGAGTGCACAGTAGTGAGTGTGCAGACTAGTGAGTGCAGAGTGTGAGTGCAGAGTGCCAAGTGAATGTGCAGAGTAGTGAGTGCAGAGTTAGTGAGCAGAGTAGTGAGTGCAGAGTAGTGAGTGCAGAGTAGAGAGTGCAGAGTAGAGAGTGCAGAGTAGAGAGTGCAGAGTAGAGAGTGCAGAGTGGTGAGTGCAGAGTGGTGAGTGCAGAGTGCAGAGTAGTGAGTGCAGAGTGCAGAGTGACTAGGGAGTGCAAGGGAGTGCAGAGTGACTAGGGAGTGCTAGGGAGTGCAGAGTGACTGCAGAGTGTTAGGGAGTGCTAGGGAGTGCAGAGTGACTAGGGAGTGCTAGGGAGTGCAGAGTGACTAGGGAGTGCAGAGTCACTAGAGAGTGCTAGGGAGTGCAGAGTGACTAGGGAGTGCTAGGGAGTGCAGAGTGACTAGGGAGTGTTAGGGAGTGCTAGGGAGTGCAGAGTGACTAGGGAGTGCAGAGTGACTAGGGAGTGCAGAGTGCTAGGGAGTGCAGAGTGACTAGGGAGTGCTAGGGAGTGCAGAGTGCTAGGGAGTGCAGAGTGCTAGGGAGTGCAGAGTGCTAGGGAGTGCAGAGTGACTAGGGAGGGCTAGGGAGTGCAGAGTGATTAGGGAGTGCTAGGGAGTGCAGAGTGACTAGGGAGTGCTATGGAGTGCTAGGGACTGCAGAGTGACTGCAGAGATTAAGCTAATGGCAATGTAAATGACAATGCCATTTATTTATCTGTTTTCAAAACCAACACATAAATACAAATTTTGTCATTTACAATGCCAATAGCTCTAACTTTTCCAAAGGAGAAACCATTGCATTGTAAATGCTTGTTGGTCTTGCGCTCCATTGTGTATGGCAGTTTGGCATTAAAATACCACGCAGGCAAGGCAATATAGAGACTAACTGTGGCGCACGCAGTGCTAGGTCACACCGCCAAGGCACAGGATGGCAGGGCCCAGAGCGACAAGTGGCCTTTTGGGTGCAAGTGGTCCTCTGCGCGCGTTTTACAGACCATATCACAGTGCCTCTAAATGCATGGTGGGCGCTACAGCACTGCTCTTCACGGCCAGGACAGCGCCCAAAAAACCGGCCACGGGCGCCTCTGAACCGATGGGCATGATAAGGGCAGGAATATGAGTTGGCTTTGCCAAGGAAATGAGACTTTTTTTGCTCGATGTGTTTCCTTTTACAAATTGGTGTTGCTTATGTTGGATGTCTGATAGCTCTGTCTAAAGAGATTCAGGGGTGCAGAGGACGAACGCTGCAGGACTGGCCCCCCATGCCGAGGAAGGAGGGAGCCCATTGTCGTGTGGAGAGAGAGCAGTGGACGGAAAACCCGAGGAAACCTCGTCAGCTGCTTGCGAGGGCGCTGGGTTTCGATCAGGACGTGCAACTGTGTCAAATGCAACGATTAGCGCAGATAATGGCTGCTCTGGGTGGACAAACAACACACCGCAGCAGCTAGTGCCCCCCCCCCCCCCATCCCCCCACTCTTGAGTCAGAATCAGCACCAGAGCAAAGCACAGACAGACGACTTGATTAACGCAGCCAAATGAACGGCCCTTTAAATACACTAACCAGGCTAGCCAGTAATGTTTAATCTTAGCTGTCCCTTAGTATGTAGGATGGTTATATACGCTTTGCGGCAGGTAAAATCAAATTATAATGTACTTTTCACCTTTCTATGTATGGTAATGTCTAGTTTTTTTTTTTTTGCAGCCCTCACTTGGATTCAGTCTTCAGTCCAAGAGCACCTGTACCAACAGAACAGACTCTTGTGAGATTCCCGGATGTAAAACAGCACGCGCGCCATTGTGTTTTAGGCCCCCGCAGGATTGCTCCCCCTCTCCAGAAATGGACTGACCGTGTGGAATAAATAGCCCGTGGCAATGCAAGCTGCCCACATTGTACAGATGTCTTTAAATGTTGGTAATCTTTGCTTTGGAAATCAAGCAAAATATTTTGCAATCTGATTAGATTTAGTTGGACAAAATATTGTATTTACAACAAGAGCCAACAGACTACTTACCGGATGTTTTGTACTATTTGATGGGGCTCTGAAACCACTCCGAAAGGCCCCATTTCACCTAGGAGCAAAGTTCTGATACTTTAATACTTTGAGCATTGGTTGGGTTAATGCTGCCCAGAGAAGGTAGGGTATGGTAAAATATGTTGCAAATCCCTGTCCAAAGTGTGATTGATTAGTCGAGATAACATTGGAAGGTTGGATCCCTAAACCACTGCTTGTTAACATATACAGACGAACTTCAACCCTAGTTCCTACAAATACATATTGAAATCCTGTATGAAAACCTCAGAGCTACATTTTTGCCACGTATACTTGTGAAGCATATTCACCAATGGACCTCAAACCTGACAGACTGGAGTATTTTACTATACTTGTATGGAGAACTTGCCTGCTCAGTCTTAACAAGCATTTAAAATGCAATAGGTCTCGCATTAACAAGAGTTTAAGCTACTGGCAATGCAATAGCTAAAACTCTCGCAAATGCGAGACCTACTTCATTGCAAATATATATATATTTTTAATTAGCGCCCATGCAGTGCTTTCACATTCATGAAGGCTGCACCCCTTTCTTTAGATGAGCCCCGTCTAAAGAAAGTGGCGTGTCCTACATTAAAGTGAAACAGCTGCATGGGGGCTTTCACAACAATAAAGCATCTGTTTCTCAATTTGACAAACAGATGACTTTATTTTGGGGAAAATGCGCCTATGCTGCGCTTTTACTTTAATGTCGGCCGCGTACCTTTCTTTAGACACGGTTTGTGTGAAGAAAGGGGCGCGGCATCTATGAATGGGCGCCAGTAAACAAATTAAATAATTAAATAGATAAGCATGGCCGCTAAATGCAGATTGCACTGCTAGAATAAATAAATACCTAAATAAGTGCGGCCCTAAATATGGACAGCGCTGCTAAAATAAATAAATAAATAAATAACCTGTAAACATTAAAATAAAAGCGAGCAGCGTGCTGCGAGGTAGTTGGTGGAATAGGGGAAGAGCATTAAATGAAATAGTACTCACTAACTTATAAAGCACACCATGTAACAGCACCAGTAAAAGGTCCAGTCACTATGGGAGGTAACAAATGCAGATAAGGCGGCACCAAGGAGGGACTAACAAGTCTATAATGTATTGGAAGCCAGCGTTTACGAAGGACAATGACACAAGCCAATTACAAATATGGGAGGAGAGTGGGCGGTGCTTTAAAGCCATACTCCACAACTGCATGCCTCACAGCAGCGCTTGTGCTGTCCAGGCTCGACCTAAAAAGAGGACTGTGGAAGAAGAAATGTGTACCAGAGCAAACATAAATAATGTGCCTTGCTGCTCGCTAATCTTTGCCTGTTCTCTTCCTTCTTCCGGTCTCTTCTCTTTCTCCCTTTCCTTCCTCTCTCTCTTTCTCCTTCATTCTGTCTCTATGTCACTCCTACTCACCAGCTGGAAACCATTAGTTCAAGAAACAGCGCTTACCCTCTTCTTACTCGCATTTCCTTCATTTGTTCCCCTGTAAAATGGATCCAAAAAAGAAAAAAAATCACATTGCTGAGTATGTTGTCTATTTCCAGATACTTTTCCATCCAAAATTCAACCCCCAGACAGAGAAACAAAATAAAAAAACCTAAAATGTTCAAACAAGACAAAGAAGCTGAAAAGTGGCCAGATTGTTTTTTATTCACACCTGAACACATTATCTCCACTTTACAGAGTTTGCCAATGAAGCGCTACTTTCGTTTTTGCGACTTTCTATCTCAGCATTGTTTTCCCCTTTGTTCTGTGAGGCGAGTGTAGCTCAGAATGCAGACACTTAAGGTGTACAATCATGTCAACGGGCAAGGCCCACTGACACGATTGCACTTTTGCTTCTGTAATACTTAATGCGGCAGGAGGAAGCAGGCAGTTATTAGGGCTCGATAGCATCAGGTAGTGACCTATGTGAATGTACAGTCAAAAAGAGGGGCCCCCTGAAAATACTAGAAGTACCTAGGACAGGGAAAATACAATTGTGAACAATAACAATCCTAGGCCACTAAAGGGCTATAATAACATCTGTAGCCCTATACGTAAGAACATTTGATATATATTGAGAACCAGTGTACAACACATTTAGATTAAAACTTTCATGTTATTAATATATTTTCATATAGCAGTTAAAAAGTTCTGACATAAACACAGATCATTAAAACGACCATAGTGCATCAAGATAGACACTTGGTAGTTACAAACAGTTATACATAACTCATACTTGACAAATATCAAATATCAATATTTTTATATAACACAGCAAACATAAATGAAAAATAATTTGTGAATATAAAAGAGTGGCTGTAGTAATGAATAGATCTTGAGTTTCTCTACGCTAAGCATGAGCGCAAAATCCGTTACGCTCGCGGATTTTGGGGATTTTCGGTAAATCCGCGAACTCTCGCGAATTTACCGAAAATTCGCAATCCGCAAGCGGCGGATTCCTCGGTCAAAAGTTCAAGCCTTGCTGGCCTGTTGTAACTAATTTACGATGGCGCCGGCAAGCTGCCAGCGCCATCCTAAAATAGTTACTTAATTAGCTTCAACAGGAAGCTCTAATAGATAAGATAAAGCAGGGGCTCGAGCGCCTGCTTTATTTTATCAATTAGAGCTTCCTGTTGAAGCTAATTTAGTAACTATTTTAGGATGGCGCTGGCAGCTTGCCGGCGCCATCGTAAATTAGTTACAACAGGCACAAAACGGTGGCGTCTTCTTGAATAAATATGAAGGGCAGGGTTCATTCTGGCACGACGGTCCTGGCACAAAAATTAAACCTCAACCGCAAGCACTTACAGATATCAGTTAAGCATGTGCCCTAGTTGAAGCTTAAATTCAGTGACTCATTCATCGGCCCCAAAAACAATCGTGAGCGTTGTCAAGGCTGGGCAGATGTGCCTTCTTCCCAGATATACCATCGAAAATCAGCTGTGATGCTGGACATAGGCCTTTGCATCCTTGACTTTCACGAGCGCAATCCTCGTGCTGCTCCTGTGGCCAGGAGCTTCTGTATCTTTATCTGCTGCTCTGATCGGTCTCTGACCTTTTATACACACAAGAGGCATGTGCACTCGCATGGAAGCCCCGTCCGTTTGGCCCCGCCCACACACTCGAGGTGTGCACCGTCTTCCCGCCATTTACCCACTATGATAGCTCACTCAAGGGACCCCTGCGCCCTTCGGCGCGATTGCATAGTAACACACACCTGGTCGCTGTTGACAACTCTCTGGCACTTTAGGTAGCTGTAGTGTTGTAAAAGCACTATACATTTACCCAACGAGGTAGCACTTACTGATTATCCAGTAGAAAGTACTCCAGTTGAGTAGAGGTATGGCACAAAACGGTGGCGTCTTCTTGAATAAATATGAAGGGCAGGGTTCAATCTGGCACGATGGTCCTGGCATGGAAGCCCCGCCCCAAATCCGCCGATCCGCAAAATCCGCGGATTTTGCGGATCCACGATCCGTGAATACGCAAATCCGCGAATCGTGGATCCGCAAAATCCGCCCATGCTTACTCTACGCGCGTTTCGGCGTGCAAGACGCCTTCTTCAGGAAAGCCACTTTAGTTCCCACATCCTTGGCTCAAGGATATGCGGCAAAAAGAGACTAGATGAAAAGACTAGGAGGTAGATATATCAAGCTATTTTTTTGTCGCAAACGCTGCGAATCGCAAAAAAAACAGCGTTTGCGACAAAAAAATAGGAATCCAAGATGTATGTAAGAAATCGCATCGCAAAATAAGTAATCACATTTTTAGCGATTACTTAATTTGCGAAACTAATAATTCTTTGATTTTATTTGCGATTTCTTAATTAGCACTGTTTTGCATGTGCGAATTTCGCAAACAAGAAATCGCATATTAAGAGATCGCAAACAGATGTATCAAAAATTCGCAAATTGCGAAGACATGAAAATCGCAAATTAAGAAATCGCACATAACACTAAGTACATGCAGGTGGTAACCTATTTGAAAGTATATAAAAGAGCCCACAATGCAATTTCAACTGTCACAATGGCTGGACTTTACCTGATAGCGAGGAGACTGTGTATCCAAGCCCTTGCACACAGGAGACAGAGGCAGGAGATATTATTCAGACTGCGTATTACACTATTCCAGCAAACAGAAGAGGAAATATTTGAGAAATACAGACTGAACCCACACACCATTTTGGACCTCATTGATGAATTGAAGCACTTTCTGGAACATGCAACAGCCAGGACCCAATCAATTCCTACGCATGTGCAGGTATTGTGCTCACTGCACCTTTTGGCTTCTGGTTCTTTTTAAAGGGTCATTGCAGACGTTGTAGGGGTGTCTCAGAGTGCCCTGTCACGCTTCTTTAAACATTTCCTGGATGCAATGATGAGTAGGCTTCAACATCACATCTACCTCTCCAACAACCAACAAGAAATACAAGAAACTAAATTGGATTTTTATCAAATTGCACGTTTTCCACATGTAATTGTTTGCATAGATGGCACCCATATTGCCATCACTCCACCAGCTGCCACAGAATATGTGTATAGAAATAGAAAATGTTACCATTCCATCAACATTCAAATGGTGTGCAATGCAAAGTACGTTATCACTGATATTGTGGCTCAGTACCCAGGGAGTACTCATGACTCCTATATATTTCGGCATGGTGGACTTCATACACGTTTGAGTGCTGGCCAGTTTGGAGAGGGTTTTCTACTAGGTAAATATATTTTCATTAATATATTGTTAGTGGGTAAAATTAAATTGAAATGTGACAGTAACACTCATTCATTAATTCTCACCATCATGCAGGTGACAGTGCTTATGCTGTGCGTGATTTCATCATGACACCATATCTGAATCCAACAAATGTACATGAGAGGAGATATAATAAGGCTCACCGTTCAACCCGTGGTGTAATAGAAAGGACTTTTGGAATTTTAAAAAGCCGTTTTCGTTGCATTCACAAAAGTGGTGGTGCTTTGCAATATAATCCTGCCACGTGCTGTAAAATTGTGACTAGCTGTGCCATGCTATATAACATGGCCATGAGAAAAGGGACTGAAATAGAAATGAGTGACTCAGTTACATCCGATGATGAAGAAATACCACCACCTAGAAGAGCTGCAACAGGTGTAGGAGCTGCTGCAGGACGGCAAAGACGCACTGAGATTCCACGCAATTACTTTTAAGTAAGAATCAGAATAGAAAACATGTTTAAAGTTTCAGATTTATATTTTTTTATTTTTTAAACATTATACATACTGATTTTGTGATGCTTGACCTGTTAATGCACAGGAAAGTCAACATGTTTTTCAAAAGAAAATACAGGGTCAATCTTAGTAACCAAATCAGACTTTAAATTTTTTTTATTTTCTGCGCTGCCTAATAGTAGAGCGCTGCACTGATTCCATGCTTCTAGTGGATGTAGCATGGCTGGAATCCCTTTCACTCCTGCGCTGCACATTGTCAGATGTAGGTGTAGGATTACTGCTGCTCCTACTTGATGTCTCCTCAGTGTCAGCAGCTTCCAACAGTGCACTTGCGCTGATGTTGCTGTTTGTAGCAATTCTACTGCTGAGGTAACTTTATCCAAACCTTTTGCAACAGACCTTGTGCACTCACTCACCACTCACAGCATAGTAATACTACGCCTAGTGAAATTTGATGTTACACTGCACAGTTTGTTGATGGCTTCGGAGTAGCCAAGCATCCTTGTATGGGCACAGCATGCTGCCCTGTTTCGTGAATCCTCTGACCGTTCAATGGCCAAACAGAGTTTATCCATAAATGAAGCCATTTTACGCATCCCATCCCCCATGCCTGCATCGTGCTGATTTAATTTATACAGCTGCCTGTTAATTGTGCGAAGGGCCTTGTGCTGCTGCTGCTGCACATGCAACATGTCCTGTTCCAATCCAGCAAACACACCAGGACTGTCCTCATGACCACTTCTACTACTCCTTGGCCTATCATTTGTATAAGCTCTTCTTCTATGTGCCTGAGATTGCTCAACATGTCTTGGAGTAACAGCTGCTTCCTGTACACTCTCTCTTGAACCTTCAGGTTCCATGTCCTCATCTTCAAAAGGTGGCAGAGGGGCCACATGTCTACGTTTTTGCCTGACAATTGTAGTGGTATCAACATCATCATTTGCACTTTCTTCAGCTGCAGAGACATCTTGGAAAATTGCCTGATTATCACCAATTTCCTCCATGGATTGTCCAGCATGTGCTGTGGATGTAGATAGGGACATGTGAGTTTGTTGCGGAGATTACTGTATGAGTTTAATAAAGTTTCACTACTTTTAAAATAATTTTATCATTGTGTTTTTCATTCTCATTCTACAAAATATATTCGTTTTCTTTCTAAATGATTACTAAAAAAATGAATTTGCAATGTAACTACAACTCCCACAATGGATTACCTCTGACTCAAGGTACCGGGCTTGCAGATAATCAGACTGTGTCCTTGTACTAACTTCAGGCACATGCATGACCCACAACTTCACATACATACATACTTGCTTCTTACCTTCTGCTCTTTGTGAAGGCTCAGAGATGTCAATCTGCATCACCCCACTCACACTCTCAGGCAAGAGAGTGGCCTCAACAAGCTCCTCATGAGGAGTAGGCTGCTCAGCAGTGGATGTTCCCCCTCCTGTCTTGTTGGACTCCTTAATTCTTGCAGCACGTTTTTCCTTGGACTGGAGGCGCATGTCATACCACCTTTTGCGTAACTTCTCGATGGTATGTGGTGTGACTCCTACAGAATTTACTTTCTGCTGGATTTTTAGCCATATTTTCCTCTTGCGAGCCTCTGGCACTTTCAGTGCTTGTTTGCCAAAAAGCAACTCATGGTTGCATGCCATTTCTTCAATTAATGTCTCCTGTTCTTTCTCAAAAAATGTCTGCTTCCTCTTCCTCTTCTCTCCAGAAGAACCTTCCTGTGAATTTTCAGGCTCCATGATGAAGTGAAACAGGCCTGCACAGCTTCCAAAAAGACTTCCAACTGCCACTGGGTGTGGCTCAGGCAAACAGGTGCAGGTAATCACCAACACTTCCTGACTGTGATGTCATCAGCCTGTTCCTGCATTGGCAGATTTCCGTTTTTTGCGATTTCTTAATTTGCGAATTTCGCAAAATAAGAAATCGCAGATTATTCCCAGAATATTCTGCGATTTTTAAGAAATCGCAGATCATTCGCAGAAAACTGCATACATCGCGATTTGCGAGTCTGTATTTGCGAATCGCAAATAAGAAATCACAAAAGGCTTTCTTGATACATCTACCCCCAATTCTCTTAAACGATAAATCTGATACACGGAAATCTGGGTGACCACTGTCAGTTCGAGGATACTTGTATGTAAGGCCTGATATGTCTGATTGATAACTAAAGTCCAGACATTAGATATATGTCAAAATTTTGTAAGTGGGGTACTTGATCCCAAGTAACCCGACGATCAGAATTTCAGTAATTAAAGATAGTGATATGAATGTATTTAGTTTAATGAGAGTATACTAACTTGCAGTGTACGATAAATAATCCCATGCTGGAGCAATTCGTGGATAGATGCTGCAAGGTTTGTAATGCTCTCTCTAATGGGTTACAGCGGGTTACAGTATCCTCGAATTGACTGTGGTCATCCAGATTTCCGTGTATTAGATTTATCGTTTAAGAGAATTAGTCTTTTCATCTAGTTTCTTTTTGCCACATATCCTTGAGCCAAGGATATGGGAACTAAAGTGGCTTTCCTGAAGAAGTTGTTGCACGCCGAAACTCTCGTAGAGAAAACCAAGATCTTTTCATTACTACAGCCACTCTTTTATATTTACAACATTCTTTTTGATTTATGTTTGCTGTGTTAATTAAGAATATTGATATTTGCTGTTTGTCAAGTGTTAATATTAGTTATGTATCACTGTTTGTAACTACCAAGTGTCTATCATGATGCACTATGGTCGTTTTAATGATCTGTGTTTATATCAGAACTTTTTTAACGTATTATGAAAATATATTAATAAAATGAAAGTTTAAATCTAAATGTGTTGTACACTGTTTCTCTATATATATATATCAAATGTTCTTACATATAGGAGTTGAGATGTTAATATAGCCCTTTAGTGGCCTAGGGTTGTTATTGTTCACAACTATGTGTATGTACAGCCATTAAGAGGGCACCATTTTATTTCCTGTCCGACTGAGCCCTTTTTTTGCAGCCAAAGAGATAAATATTGCGGTCATGGTGCTCCTCAGCTGATTTCGCGAATATTTTGAGAATCGTGAAATGGTGGACGGTCTGACCGGTAAACCACTGTCTGTTATTGGGTGTAAGACATCACGCTACCCACAATTATTGCCTGAATGTACCCCATACATTATTATCCTGATGAATGTACCTGAATTATCTGTGGGGGCCAAAGAAGACTACATGACATTGAAAAATAAGTCATCACATTGGTTGAAAATGAATTCAGGTTGGCCGTGAGGTCTGACCTAGAAGATTGTGTATGTGAGAAGGGTGGCTTGGCTTGGTATACACCAAAGGAGTTAGCAGGGGGCCACATAATTATTCATTTTAGGAATCCTCGACTTGTGGAACTGCTGTTACATAGTCTTGCTCGCATAACATTTTTATGAGTAAGATTAGGGCTTTCCCGTTAGGATTTTTCTATAGACCAAGTATTCCCTCCAGACCGACGCTGCCAATGTCCCGACCCTTCGAAGAGCAAACCCATGGACCACAAGATAGTGGACATGTTGCACCCCTATCTAAGAATAGTAATCTTTTTCTCCCCTGATAACAACAAACAGGTCAGCCCCATTATCCCACCTTGATGAACAGGATTGACGGGAGGGGTTTATAGGGCAGAGCACCAGAGGCTAGGCCTGAGTGCAAAATGACATGAAACAAGACCCAAGAGATAGTCCTGAGGCCGTAAATAATAACATCATTGATTATATGATAATCAAATCCTAGAATGTTGCTGGGGTAACATGTAAAATGAGGAATCCAGACTGGCTGAACACCATAGACACTGCCCATATTATCTGGCTCAGGGAAGACCTTCATGTCAATGGTTATGTATCCATTCTCACCCCAGCTTCTCCATCCGCAATTGGAGAGCTAAAGTTGGGCTCGCAACACTTATTTCAACTTTAGCCCCCAGTGCCATCAGAAAGCATGTTAATCATTTCCAATATTCCCAGCTGGTGTATCTTACGATGGAACACAAATATGAGGTCATTTTGATCAATTATATTAATGTTTTTAATATCACACAGAATATGGTCGTTGCAGAACTGGGTAAGGAAACCAGGCTTTTTGGGAAGAAAAAAGAAATTGATGACATGTATTTTTGGGCTGGTGATTTTAATATAAGTAAATTCCAATGTCCCAACAGTCTAGCATGTGGTTACTTAGACTGTTTAGGGTGAGAACAGTCTAATATCCTTCATGACCCATGTGGCGAGTCATAAATGAAACCATGTATAGATTATATATAGAGCATTTAGAGCAAGGGGTCGATATCCACAGCCAATGGAAACGGACATTGTTCTACTATAGATCACTTATTTATTTCGGTTGCCGTACCTACCTTGGTCAGATCCCTTAAGGTAGAACCGTCAGTACTTAATGATCATTCGGTGCATTCATTAAGCTCACTCTTAACATTATGAGTCATAAGACTAAGGACCCAAATCAAGCAATTACCCATTAAAATAGCCGGGGGAAAACGGGCGCAGCCTAATGGGCAAGTAGAAATGGAAATAGGCTAGTAGAGTCCGTAGTTAAGGAAAACCCCCGAAGCCTTTGACATTTCTACTGAGTGGGGAGTGAACCATGAAAGGCTTCTAACAGCAATCTATAATATCGCAAATGTGGTTGCAGATAAATTGAGAGCCCCAATAAAGAACCAAAGCAAAAATAGTAAGGCCCATAGCTGAGTTGATAAACATTGTGCTAGAACCAGCACAAAATAAGAAATGCGCTTCAAAAACGCCCCGAAAATAGGGGGCACATCCAAGATCTTAGAAGGAAATATACATTAGCCCTAACTACTAGGAAAAGGAGTTTCAGGAGCAGGCTTGGGAGAAATTATTACGGGTAGCAGATACTGGTTACTGTATCTTGTTTTGGAAGACCATTAACTCTCCTTCTCTTATATATAGTTCAGTGCTAACTCTGGAGGTATTAGTTGCCCCTGAAGCATGGTTGAACCACTTTGGAGGGACTTTTTAATACAATGTAGATATCGGTCTACTTCAGGCCCCAGCAACAATTGGTAATCTTCGACCGCCTGAAGCCAATTACCATCGAAGAGGCAACCATAGATCTAAAATTCAGCACCCTTGGAAAAGCGCCTGGGTGCCCGCAGATACTTTTAAAGCTGTTGAATTGTTATGGGCCCCCATACTAACTCAAGTATGCAACTTGTCTGCTCATTCTGATAAAAAGGGCAGAGGCAGAGACTTGCTCCCAGCAAATATGCAACGCAGAAGCGCACGGCCACTTCTCTAAAAGATGGAGTGATAGCACCATCACACCCATTTTTAAACAGGCATTGGAAATGCAATCGGTCTCGCATTTGTTTTAGAAATTGGAAAAACCTTTCTGATCCTTAAAATGGGAATAGTACATTTAAAAAAAAAATCTTTTTGACCACAAAAGCTAAATCAGTGTATTTTCAACTGTAAAAAATGCAAAGTATATCTGTTCCTTAATTCCAGCTCCATATTAACAGAGGAAGCAATGAGGCATTTGTTTACTTATAAGGTGTGAAGTACAAACTCTGCATGAAACTACTGCTGAAATACAATAAAAAATGTGTGCAGACCAAAACATAGAGCAGACATAATTGCTTTCCAATTTCAATGCGGTGCAACAGTGTGAGCTCCCTCTAATAAATGCCTTGTGAGTTAAAAGAAGTCAGTCGTGTGCGCTTCCTCCAGGACTACATTGTACATTTGTCCAGAAAGCAGCAGAAGAGCGGCTTTATGATCTAAAATGGCCAAACACCCTCACTCACAGATTCTCAGCCTCCTCCAACAGCTGTCAGGAGCCTGAAAAAGATTCCCAGAACTGAATCAGGGTGGGAAACACAAATCTTGCATCACACCAGCACACTTTCACCAATTTCAGTTTGCAGTGCTCTTCTACTATGACGTGCACAACACCACTCATTCTCATGTTGATACATTTGACAAGGACGCCCAGACTTGCTTGCTGAAAATAGGCATCCCGGGCTCCAACACTCACAACGATGGCTTTTTGTAGAAATCTGATATTTGTCATACATACAAATATATGGCAATTAAAGACTGGACATTTATGGTTATGTATGTCAGCCCCCTTCTACATGCGCTCACACACATAACCCAAATGCATGTATTAACCTATATATCAAATACAAAAAAGCTACTTATAACTCGTACATATATTTCCCATCATCCTACACTCAGCCAGGTCTGACTTCTTTGTAGATCTTGCTAGCTATGTGCCACTATGACACATGGAAGTGCACACTGCCCCTTTGTTCATCTGCGTCCCTGCATACAGTACCACTCGCTGCTAAATAACCCCACATATAATAAAAAAATATTAACCCCTGAAATTCTCTTGGCCTAGAGACACTGCATCCCACACTGTGCTGAGAAGTAAGGCATTCAGTATGTCACTGCAGAACTATCCAGATGATCACCCAGTATCTGCTACAGATGGGGTACATACATCTGTGGAGCAGAGCAGCTCCCGGCCTCATCCTGGCACTAGCTGCTAAACATGGATCAAAGAAGTGGTGAGGCCACAGCCGTAGCATTTGGACCAAAGAGAAGCTCTCATGTGCAAAAAACCAACAGAAATACAATATGATCGGGATCTACACTCTGTTAGACCGAAGAGTGATATCAGTGGTCAAAGTGGGGGGGGGGGAAGTAGGGAAACTGTGGACGGAGAATCAGAGAGTGGGAATAACCCAAGGATTGGGTCAGTGGGCGGAGTCAGAAGTGTGGCTAGAAAGAGCAAAACATCTCATTTATTAGTATTTGTTTGGCATTTCACTGACCGCTTACAGCTTATTACGTTACTTGTTCAAACAATGGATACACATGTTTATTGAAGGTTTAATATGAGTTATTAACATTAAAATATCATGCATAAAGTGGGACACGTTTCAAGTCAAAGAATGTCCCAAATACGCTTAAAAGTGGAATCAAAAGCCACTTCTCCTCCCTTTTTCCACAAGAGCAGTTCAAACATGAATGGCAAAATATTCTAGTTTGCAAATGTTTTCCACATAATTATGGGCTCTGCTTTCTTTGCCAGATAATACATAACCTGTTGCATAATCTGACAATTTTAACTAAACAATTATAGCTCAAACAGATCAAACGTTACTAAAAAAAGGGACTTGTGTTGCTGATAAGAGGAGTGCCTTTTGCAAAGGCTGACCGGTCATCTTTCTCACTACTGCATTTGTATGTTACACTGGCACTGAGGCAAAACCTTTATAGATACTGTTAGTGTGTGTAAAAATGTCAAAATAATAAAGTATTAGAAAATGTACCGCATTATGCGGCAGCCTTTTTTTGCTGCATATTTTAGTCAAAACTGTGACATCATGTTATCCTCCAATGATGCATAATTCCAGTGGCCTCAAAGCAGGCAGCGCATGTTAAAAGTGTTTGTACATGAAGGAGAGAGACTGTGATGTTTGCAAACTTAGTTTGGTGCACGTGCAAATCCCTGGTAATTTGCACTACTACTGCTGAAACAAGGCCAATTGAGGTACCAATGGGTGAGGCGGAGTAGCCTCAAGGGTCCTGTGACCTCAGTGTCAGAGTCACTGTTGATCTAGGGTGTGCTACTTCATAGGCCTACCCGCAAGACTGAAGGTGAACTTCAGTATGAATTGAGGTGGACAGGCCTTCAAGGTTAACCCACACTTGACACGACTAGGGTCCACCTTCTGGGGCTAAGACACCAGAGCTTCTACGGTCTATCGGGGCCTCCTCAAGGTCTAGTATGGGAATGTGTGTCAGGATCCATCGGACTGGCCACCGCCTTCTGCACTCCAGTAGTCGTGGGGGAACTTTCAGGGTGCACCCCCGGTGCGCTAGGTGCATTTCACTCACTTACATCCTACCTAGGAAGACTGCCTGTCGGGTGGGGGCTCCTAGCAGGTTCTCAACACATGCCTCTCGCCCTCGGCTCGTCCCCTCTTTCTCTCCCTGTTTTCCCTGAGGAAGAAAACTTAACTTATATTTCTTTAATTCTCTGCTCCAGTGTGTGGTGGTGTTTTCCTTATCTTTGTTTCCCACGCCACACCAAAGCTCGACACAGTAACCTCCATGACTCAACAAGCCTCCTTGACTCAGCAACCTCCACGACTCAGCAGCCTCCACGACTCAGCAGCCTCCATGACTCAGCAACCTCCGTGACTCAACAAGTCTCCATGACTCAGTAACCTCCATGACTCTGCAGCCTACATGACTCATAGCCTGGCGAAAGGTATTTAACCCTCACCCAGGCTCTCCTTCAGTGCTTCGCATTGAGTTTCCTGTTGAAGATCCTGCGGCAAGATGGCTCTTCTCTGCAGGTGCTGGAAGGACGAGTCCTGTTCCATCCTTGCTACTGCTACTCGCAGATAAGTCTAAATCCTTTTTGTGTTACATTTCACTCTTGTGCTCAGTGGAATTCCATTGTTTTGACACCCGGCTCATTCATGGTTATAGGGGAGCTCTTGGGTAACTGCGCTTGAAACTCTTCGCAGTGAGAGACTTCCTGACTTAGTTTCCTATATCACAGTTCCCTCTTGTTCCCCCTCAGCTTACTTTACGCTACTTTGCCTGGATTTTGGTCATTTCCTCCTTATATCATTTATGTAATTCATGCATAGTAATTGTTGATAGAAGTGTATATTATTATTGCAATATTTATAGTTACCCTGTTATGTCTCTGTTTTTTCTCGCTGGTCTTGGTAATGCTCTCAAGCCTTGGACATATATCAGCTGAAGGATACAGATTATTGAAATAAGAATGTATAGTGTTCTTATGTGTAATCTTTGTTGGCATAATATTGTGTGAGTGTGTATTTATCTTTGGCACAATGTTGTGTAAGTGTGTAATTATTTTTGGCACAATATGTTGTGATTGCAGTTCTGATTTATTCTAATCATGCTAAAACCTTCTTTTATCATGACCCAATGCAGAAATGTATGCATGATTTATGTGATTGATTATTTGTGTTCTTTTTAATTTCTTTTACTACAGCTGCAGGAGCTGGTCTCCAAACTCATTCCCAGATTGATCTGTGACCCAGAGTTTGCTTCTCCACCGGCACGAACGTGGACTAGTTGTTTCTTTCCTTATTTTAGCTTTTTATTTTAACTATTTATTTTAGCTTTTTGTTTGTTCCCAAACCCCTTCCCTTGAGATTATCAGATGAGCACTGGTGTCTCTGGTTCAGTGTTCGTCGGATTATTTCTGGGGATTGTTGGGGTCCAGCTGCCTTTGCGTGTCCAACAGAGAGAAGAACGCGTTCCAACATTCATCTTCCCAAATTGGTTCCTGATAATGTGCTACCTCAGGAGAGTGGTATAGTGCACTGGGCATGAAGGCTGATCCTTGTTCCCCAGTTCTAAATTGGCAGCTCTGGCCATAGTGCCACACCCACTCACCCACTGAACACCATACTGTTCCACAGAAAGAAACGTGCAATGCCTTCAGCTACAACCCAATTGTGCTCCACTATAAACACCTGGAAGAGGCCACAGCCGTAGCATTTTGACCAAAGAGAAGCTCAATTCAAATTATGCAGTAGACACGAGTAATATGCTGCCTGAAAAATAAGTAACAACCTCCTGGGAAAGGCAAACACTTACAGGGAATGCAAGAGTAAGTAAAGTATTAGAAATGTAAGCAGGAACAAAATGGTTACCTTAATGCTTGTGCACTCATTATTCAGAAATCAATTAGTGTTTTTGCCTGAAAAGCTAAGGACATGTCTATAGGGCCCAGAAGGGATCTGTTTCATTGCTTATATCCTTACAAAAACGTAAGCAGAATGGTATAAAAAGACCACATCCCTGAACACCATTAAACATTTTCCACTCCACGCATCAACCCGGTATTGCAATATCTCCAGGAATGGTGCACTTTCCCACCTGGGGAAAACAATGCTGTTCAAAGAAAGACGAGAAAACGAAAGTAGCTCTTCCCTGGCAAACTCTGTAAACTGGCCACTTTGCTACCACTCTGTCGTGCTTTATTTAGTTATTTTTTGTTGTATTTTTAGCCGTTTTTTTTCTCACCCTCCCGAGGCTGCGCTTTGGAACAGAAAAATGTAGAAAAAGATGACATTTCCAGCAAACGTATTTCTTTTTTGGATCCATTTCACAGGGGAATGAATATAGCAAAGGAGAGTAAAAAGGTTAAGAGCCTGTTCTTGGAGTCACAGTTTTAAGCAAGTGAGGAGCGAGACAGAACATAGCAGAGGTTATCACTTACTTCAAGCTGGAGGAGCAGACAGGCACAGCCCCTTCTCTCTTAGAACAACTTCGAGGACAGGACTGAAGCTTCAGCCGATCAGCAGCAGTTTTCTCGCTCTCTAAACAGGGCAGTCATTGCAAGCACTTTCTCGTGCTCTAATATATTGACTGCCCTGCAGACAAACACCATTGTGAGACGCTGTCAATAATGCCACAAGTAGTTACTGTAAGGTGCTATCCATTGCGCCTTAAAGTTACTTGTATCATTTGTGTGAGTGAGCCAGCTGCCTTACAGAAGAGGGTGGGGGCTGGCTTGGTGAAGGGTGGGAGGGACAGGTTAAGGAGGGCCTGAGCTTGCTCGAGGACAAAAAAAGAGACACAGGGCGTCAGGTGGCCAGAAAAGAGTACAAACGAATCTGTGACTGTTCCAGCTCCGTTCTGTAGTGTGGAGCTAAAGGAAGAAAATGGAGTCTGATCAGAGGGTGTAGCAGTCATCCGGTGCAGTGATGGAGTGTTGGCCGACCAAAAGAAACCAGTAATGAAATCGCCATGGAGTGGGTACACACACACAAAAAAGGGAGCAACAAGGACATACACCAATAACAGGCCTGCATTTCTGAATCCCACAGATAACAACCAGTGGCAAATGGTGGGTGTTCCAAAAGCCCACAGAAGAGATTACAACAGGTTTTGCAGGGGCTCGACCTAAAAAGGACTGGGGAGACCCAAGGTGATATCGCCCAATATCCCTATTAGACGCCTGTGTGAAAATAATGGGTATGGTGATGCTTGCCAGATTAGAAGCATGGGCCCAAGGAAAGCATATATTAACTGAATGACAATATAGGTTCAGGAAAGAAATTGGCACAATGGAGTAGGGTATTATTTGACATCTAATAATTATTAACCCCTTCCCCGCTCATGACGAGCTCAGTTCGTCATGAGTTGTGCCGCTCGCACGCTCACGACGAGCTGAGCTCGTCATGTAACGCGGCTTTTTGAAAAAAGCCGCGCTGCGCGAAAATAGCCGCCGCACGCATGCGGTTAAATACACACTAACATGCCAGGGGCTCATCCACATTTGCTTTGTAGACTTGACTAGCGCATTCAATTTGGTGAACCACGCTAAATTGTGGCAGACTTTAGGCAAAATAGCAGTCAACATCATGTGTCATCTTTCACAGCTGTACACCTCATTAACAGCCTGTGTATGCTTTGGGAAAAATTGGGAATTTACAGACAAGTTCAGGGTGCCAAAAGGCATTAGGCAAGGCTGCATCTTGGCACGTTCTTATTTTCATCATACATCAATGGGGTCAACGCCATGCTCCAAAGCTTAGATGTAGATGCACCCAAAATAGGTTCACTTGCCACCCCAATTTTTATTAATCTCAGACGATGCTGTGCTGTTATCATGGACAGCAAATGCCCTTCGGCTTTTCATTGATAACTTTGTATTTTTATGGAGGGAAGAAGCAAGCGTGCCCTCTCTCTCTCCAAAGAGACTAAGCCGAAGTACATGCACTTACAGATTTCTATAACTCTTCTATTTCTAGCATCATAGACGATATTGCTCCACTCCATCAAAAAAATGCACCCTCAAAAATATCTAAACCTTGGTTCAATACCAACCTAAATTCGGAGCGTCGCAATCTTAGGGCCTTAGAGCGCTCCTGGAGATCCATTCCTTCAGCGGTCCATCTAAAAAACCTTAGATCAGCTAGAAGCTCTTATAACAAACAAATCAAGACAGCCAAGGCGGAATATTTCAAATCCCAACCTAACCAAGCTGCCAATCGACCCAAGAAACTGTTCAAACTGGTTAAACTACAATATGTCATAGGCCCCAACCGATCAGATCCGGAAGTCAGTCCTCCCTCATGTTTTGACTTTGCTGACTTTTTTACTGAGAAAACTAGACTTATTAACATTGATCTAGAAACCAGGAGGTCTCTATTAACATCCAACGGACCTGCACCCTCCCTGGCCACACTAGACAACGCTGCTCCACGTAGCAGAGGTATCAAGCACAACGCTTCCTGGGACACCTTCACCATCCTAAATTAAAATGAAATCAATAATGTCCTTCGGAGTATCAACCCATCTAATCACTTCAATGACCCTTTACCACCCACCATCTTCAAAGCAATTTAAGATTCTATCTCCCCCCATCTGGACAAAGATCATCAATGCTTCTCTCTCACAGGGTACAATCCCAGACTCTCTAAAAGAGGCCCAGATAACACCTATTTAAAAAAAAAACAGTAGACAGTACAGATCTTAACAACTTCCACCCCATCTCCAGCATCCCCACACTAGCCAAACTCTTGGAAAAATGCATCCAATCTCAATTATGTGCACACATCGAAAACTTCCATCTCCTGGACCAACACCAATCGGGCTTTCATAGTGGGCACAGCACTGAATCGGCTTTCACTCATGTCATGGATGACATCCTAATAATGCTTGACAGAAATTAATCTTGCCTCCTTATCGTTCTCGACCTTTCCTCTGCCTTTGACACTGTCAATCACGACAACCTCCTAGATATTCTGGAGCAAAGGATGGACCTCTCTGGGCAGGTGCTGCAATGGTTTTCGTCCTTCCTCCAGCACAGAGCCCCAAAGAGTTAAGGCGAACCACTCTCTCTCCCACCTATCCCCAGTCAGCATGGGTGTTCCACAAGGATACTCCTTATCTCCCATTCTCTTCAATTTGTTTCTGGAACCATTAGCTGATGTACTAAAATATTTGGACATTCGATTCCATAGGTATGCAAATGACACCCAACTCTACCTGAAAATCTCCTCCCCAGACAACATCACTTCGCTCAACTCCACCCTATTGACTACTCAAACTTGGCTAACAGAGTGGGCGTGTAGAAGGTCAGGCGGTCGTTGAGGTACTTGGGGCCCAGGTCGTGGAGAGACTTGTGTGCGTGGGTGAGGAGCCTGAACGTGATCCTCTTGCTGACGGGGAGCCAGTGCAGGTCCCTCAGGTGGCCGGAGATGTGGCTGCGCCGGGGCATGTCCAGGATGAGTCGGGCGGAGGCGTTCTGGATGCGTTGGAGTCTTATCTGTAGCTTGGCTGTGGTTCCGGCGTAGAGGGTGTTTCCGTAGTCCAGTCGGCTGGTGACGAGTGCCTGGGTGACCGTCTTCCTGGTTTCGGTCGGGATCCAGCGGAAGATTTTGCGGAGCATGCGTAGGGTGTTGAAGCACGATGAGGAGTCAGCGTTGACTTGTCTGGTCATCGAGAGGGAGGAGTCCAGGATGAAGCCCAGGATGCGTGCGTGGTCTGTTGGCTTGGGAGTGGTGCCCAGGGCGGGGGGCCACCAGGAGGGCGATGGTCCCAGGATGAGGACTTCCGTCTTGTCTTAGTTCAGTTTCAGGCGGCTGTTCTTCATCCATTCGGCGACGTCTTTCATCCCTTCGTGTAGGCTAGTTCTGGCGGTGTCGGGGTCTCTGGTGAGGGAGAGGATCAGCTGTGTGTCGTTGGCGTAGGAGATGATGTTGAGGTTGTGCTGGCGTGCGACGGCTGCCAGAGGTCTCATGTAGACGTTGAAGAGGGTGGGGCTGAGTGATGATCCTTGCGGGACGCCGCAGATGACTTCGGTGGCCTCGGATCGAAACGGGGGGAGGCGGACTCTCTGTGTTCTTCCGGCGAGGAACGAGGTGATCCACTCCAGTGCCTTCTCTTGGATACCTGTCGTGTATTTCTATAGGTTCTGAATCGATCCCCCTATTCCTGACCCTATTCTGGTTAAACTAACTATCAAGTTAACTAGCAGTCAGCCCATGAGGCAAGAACAGCCCCCATGATGCAGATACCGTTATCTGACGCAGTCACACTACGGCACAGGAACGTGTTACCTGATTAGGTCATAACGCTTGAGATCTAATTAGACAAGCGACATTCCTCCAGCCCCTGATAAGGCATACGACGTTCTCATAACAAATCAAACCTATGACAACCTGGAAAATCCGTGCGGCCATTGTTTTGATTTCACAGAGAACTTTAGTAAAGAATGTGCTAACGAGCAAGTCGTATGACATCTTTATTGACGTATCTATGTCCACCCTTACGTCAATCTTGGCACCTTTAAGGTATAAATATTGCCGATCTTGCCCTATGCAAACACACGCGTGGTGACGAGACGGAGCAGCCATACTTGCCGAAGCCGAGAGCAGAAGCAGACCCCGCTGGCGCAGCCCCGCCTTCCTGACGCGCTGAGAGACGCGCTGCTATCTCAAGCCGAGAGACCCAGGACCGGCGCTTCCGGTTAGCCCTCGCAGGCAGCCTGGAATATCGAGACCAGAGAAAGAGATACCATTCCTCATTCATCCTAACTTCCAGGTACAGAACTGAATAACCCCTCACAGAGAATTCTTTAGTTATTCACTTGGCAAAACAAACTTAACTTAAACTGTAACTTTCTATTCCCGCCCACGCATTAGACTTAGGTCAGGTACACGGGGTAGGCGTATTTAGAAACACCAGTTGAGTACGTTTAGTCAAATGTATATGTGTATGTAAATATATTTTAATCATTTCAAACATCATATGGCTCAGAAACCATATCAATGTTTTTACAGTATTATTTTATACTATTGCTTTTAATGTATGCACTTTACTTAACTATAAGTATTGCAATAATATCGATCCATTTCTCTTGTACGAGAAAAGAGACTGATCAATAAATAACACCTTTTTATTGAACACGCCCGTCTCTTCCTTTTCTCTACAATCTGATGAGACTAAGAATGCACGTACTGACTGAGTAAAATAATTGCCTTGTGCTCACACGACTCTTGAGATTGACTCTTGATTAGGGGAGAGCAAAGTTGTCATGTTCTATGGTTGTCAGAAACTAAATCCCTTCTTGTCTAATCAGGGGAGTTAATTCCTTCCTTGAACATTCGAGAAAGTTTCTAGCGAACTCTGAGCTTAGCTGGCAAACCCAAAACTTAAGTCTAGTATCGACAGTAGTAGACCTAGTTAACGTCTGGCCTAGGCCTTTACTGCTGTAGGTATTATTCCAATGCGCAGAGCCTATTGGGAAAATAGGAGCTACACTACATGGCGCCCAACGCGTTTGGAAAGGGCGATAAAACTAACGTAAGACATTTAGAGTAACTCAGTCGTGCTTTCTCACTCAGACCCCTTTTCCCAAATACTCCAAAGACGTCTGGAGTGGGTGAAAGGTAATATCCTCCAAAACCTCGCAGGAGGGAACTCCTATGTATGGTTCTTGGTATAGTCAACGTTGAAGGATAAACAGTTCCAAAATATTGTGCATCTAATCTCTGTTTCCATAAAGAAACCTGATCTGCAAATAAACATAATACCATCCTGTCAGTAAAATGGACAGTGATGAAGAAAGAGAGGCAGTTAGATTAGCAACTGAACTCGCAGATGCTGATGCTACCATGCAAGCAGCAGACCCGAATATAACACTCATTCCGGTCATTAAAAGGAGATCTATAACCTTAAAACTTATAGAAAATGGACTGACACCTAGAGGTGGCACAGTCATATTCGTAATTGAGGCACACGAATATCGGCAGACAGAGGTATACTATTCATGGATACATTTTCCAGCAGCAAATGCTGTAACAAAGTACTTCCACTATTACAAAGTAGAGGAACCTCCTGAAACGTACACTCCTTTCGAGGAGGTGGAAGTACCACTCAAATTCCAAGAGCATTTGCTCTTATTTGATGGCGCCCTAATACATAACAATCACATCACAAGGCTCGGTCCTTTAGGAAGACCAGGAGCAACGTGGCCGGTCTTAGCCGGATACACACCACATCCAGACATCGATAGGATGCCTGCAGCTGAGCTGTTAATACAGCTAAAACAACTACTAAAAATTCATAGACAATTAGTTCAGTATGTAATGCGGACTTCAACAATTCAGCCAGCGATTAAATTTCCACAGCTGACCCCTCACCAGGGGAACACAAATAAAATTACACCACAGAACATCCAATCCTGCCTAGGTAAAGTTCCAGCTAAACGGGAACAAATACCATTCTGGTTGGCACAGAAAATCACCCAAATAGAGGCGGTGTTTCCTGACATCACCCCGCTGGAAAAACACAGGATTCTGACTATATGTCTCCCAATTGGAATCGCACCACACATAGAGGACTGTGGCACTTGGGGTACAGTCTTTGCTTCCATCTACACAAAAACGCACGGTGTTCCATCCATTTCGGTAATACCAGATGTGCTAAAACAAATTCAAGATGAATACGGTCCAGAACCTGCTTTAACTCTTGGTATGAAATTACTAAAAGACTTCAAGCAGGTCTCGGCTATATTATTAGCCAACATAAAAGGTGAAGCAGCAAACGTGGCGATCCGCCAGAGGTTAAAAGAGACAGATATAGCAGACCAACCAGCTGAAATTGCCAGAATCATAGAAAAATCCTATGAAGAACTAGGCAGAGATAGTCTAGGTGGAATACCAGTAAAACCGCAACTGACTACAAGTCCAGAAAAAATATTTTTTAATAATAATTCACCAAAAAAGAACTGGGATGGAAACAAACAATCCAATCCTAAAGAGAAGAAATTCCAGTCCAGAGGAAGGTCTCCTAGGCGAAGAGAGAAATCTCCAAACCAAAGACAGAGGTCACCGCAGAGTGACCCCTCTGGGAATAGATATAACCTTAGAAATAGGGATAATATTAAAAAACCTGATAGATATCAAGACATTGATACACGTCCCTCTCAATCTTTTCAGAATTCCTCGCAGAAATCGGAAAGAAGAGGACGATCAGAAGAGCACGCCAAGTCCAAAGACAAGGAACCTGCTCAGCTAAAAAAGAAATTACAATTTCCAAAAAAGAAGGTAGCCAGTATCAAGGTAGTTAACAATGCCGAGAATACTGAGGACACAACTGAAAAACGGAGAGTGGGCTCAGACAATGCTAGACAGCGCAGCAGAGGTGAGCATAGCTCGCAAAGTCCTTATGACTCATCTGGAGACAGTGGACACGAATGAATACCTTCAAGTGGAAACTGCAGACACCAGAGTTAGCAAGCCCCACAAGATATACGAGATAACATTACGTATAGAGGGAGATAAGACTAGGAAAATAAGGGGACTATTTTGGGATAACCTCTCCGAGGGCTATGATATCCTTCTAGCTGAAAAAGACTGGCCACCAGAGTTTGTCAGGGAGTGCCCTCATGGCGAAGAAGTAATTATGCCTGCCTTCTCGAATCAAATACCGATTCATAAAAAATACACACTTGCTAGAAAGTGGGCAGTGGCCTTAGCACCTGCTTTATATAAAAATCATGTAGGATGGGATGAGGATTCTCCTCCTCACAAAATCCAGTTAAAATCACAACCTACTGCACAAAGGCAGTACCCAATTAAGCAAGAAGCTAAAAAACAAGTAAATGAAATACTAGATCAGCTAGAATACCAGGGGGTGATTGAAACTTGCACCTCACAAATGAACAACCCTTTGTTTCCGGTCTCCAAACCAGACAATTCATACCGTCTAGTTTTGGATTACCGACACCTTAACACATGTTGTAAAACTTTTGCAGTGCAAAACTCACACAGTGCTGCACTAATGAATAACATAGTGCGCAAAAAATACAAAACAACCTTGGACATCTCCAATGGATTCTTTTGTCAAAACATAGCACCAGAGAGCAGATATTTAACTGCATTCTCAGTAAATGGCACTCAAAAACAATTCTGTCGGTTAGCCCAGGGGTACAAGAACAGCCCGGGGGTATTCTCAGCGAGAGTAACAGAATTACTACAACTATATGATGATGAAGCATTATCTTATGTCGATGACATTTACTTAACAGATGATGACTTGGAGACTCACTTGAAAAGGGTGAACACCATAATACTTGGGTTCGCTGCAGAGGGTTACAAATTCAACTTCAAAAAATCCAGAATTGCCCATTTGACGGTCCGATTCTTAGGATACGAGTTATCAAGTGAAGGTAAAAGCCTGGCAGACAATTTCCTAGAGAAATGTGCCGTAATCCAAGCTCCTAAAACACTAAAAAACCTACAGTCAATTCTAGGTTTCCTAAATTTCGGAAGAACATACATTGCAAATTACGCAGAAAGGGTCAAACCCCTTTATGATCTAATCAAACCAGACTTTAAAAGATCCAGTTGGACTCAAATACACACAGAAATTTTGAGATCCTTACAAACAGACATGCTAATTAAAACAAAATTAGAAACACGTGATAACACACGCAATCTTGTGATTCGAGTCATCCCAGGGAGATGTGGATTCACATACCTGACCTCTAATGAGGGAGAAAAGGTACCAATTGCATTCAAATCACACTTGTACACTAAGGCTGAAATGAAATTTAGCCCAACGGAAAAAATTCTTACAGCAACACAGACAGCTATAGCAAAAGAACGAGCCCTGGCACAAGGTAAACGAATAGTAATCGTGACACCAATACCAGCCTTAGAGGCGGTAACAAAGGCAAGCATTCCAAATGCTAAAGCACTCCATCCGAGATGGATACAATGGGCTAACTCTCTTGCTGCAACAGACGTGGTGTACGAATTTGATCCTTACTTAAAAACACAAGAATTTCTCCAATATGAATTTGAATGTCCTCCGCCAACCGAAATTCTGCCTCTAGATCACTACGGCTGTATAATATATACAGATGGATCAGCACAACCCGCAGTAGAGGGTAAACAAGCCTACAGTGCTGCGTGCGCGATTGTTAAAGGTCGTTGGCACGAAGGGAAATTTAAACCAACCCTCACTAAAACACAATCCCTAGGAGATTGTACAGCTCAGCGAGCTGAACTACTAGCATTCAAGATGGCGCTTGAAAATACCGATCGAGAATTCCCCACACTCATAGTGTGCGATTCGTATTATTGCGTTCAGTCTTATAATGAATACTTGCAGATCTGGCTTCAGAACGGTTTCAAGGATGCGAAAGGTGGCACAATCAAGCATAAAATGCTCTGGGAACAAGTAGTTCTTTTACAAAAAGAACTACCAAAGACTCACGTGATACATACACTGAGTCATCAACGTGATGGCGTTCATTGGCTGATGAGGCCGCGAAGGCAGCTGTGCAAACGGCTTCCGTAGCTGCCGTCACCCGGTCAAAAACAAAAATAGACAGCGAAATATTACAAGCTGTCAGCGCTTCAGACAAGGATTCGATAGAACCACTCCCTAAAGGCTTTCCAGTAAAATACTCATACATAACTGATGCAAACAATGTTCCTTTTGCTCGAATCCCTGGAGTGGGGGATAGGGCAATTCCAAACATGGAACATAGGTTAGGACTAATAATAGCGGCACACGAAGGGCTTGCTTCTATTCATGCTGGCGTCTCAGCCACAGTATCATTATTAAAACAGAGATACTGGTGGCCACAAATGAGAAGACAAACAAGGAACTATGTTCTGGCATGTGAAATATGTCAAAAAATGAAAGTATCAACGGTGAGACGTCCAGCACAGACGCCCCTTCTAATCTCGGATAAACCATTAGCCTGTGTTTATCTAGACCACTGCGGTCCCTTACAAAGGGATGGTAACTACAAATATATCTTGGTCGCAGTGGACTCATGCACGAGATTCATATGGATGTGGCCCCAGCGAACGGCTGACGCCAGAACTGTTATAAAAGATTTGCGAGTCTTTATCGGCACATACGCAATTGGCATGCTGCATTCGGACAATGGTCCTGCTTTTAGCTCTCGGGCTTATAAGGAGGCCATGGTCAGCATGGGCGTGCAATTGCGGTACTCTTGTCCATTTCACCCTGAGGGGAACGGAATTGTTGAAAGAAAAAACCGTGACATAAAGCAATCTATAACGGCAAAGGTATTAGGTTCGGGAGCTGGGTGGGTCAAACATCTAATAAGTGTCCAACGTAGTCTAAATAACTTGCCAAGAAATTCTCTGAAGGGATTCAGTCCGTACGAATTATTATTTGGAACTAGAATGATTATCTCTGACCTTGATAGTCAGACTTCAGTGGTGAAAGGAAAAAGCTTTGATGTCAAAGACCGTTTGGCTATTTTGCAGGACTTAAACAAAACAAGAAAAGACCTGAGCAACATACAGTTGAAACAACAGCCAACAACCACTGAAGAATCACCACCTGTCCCAGCAAGACCTGTCTGGATTCCAAAAGTCGGGGATCTAGTCAGGGAGAAGATCGCGGTAAAGAAGGAATTTGGGCCTTCTTACAGAAAAGCAGTTCCTGTCTTGTCTGTCAACGGGACAAGATCAGTTGTACTACCGCCACTTGCTGGAAAAAAGGAGAACCGAGTTGTATCCATCGACCTGGTAAAACCACAACATGTGGCCGATAACAAACAGTAGGCCAAGTGGACTCCCAATAAGTAGCAGAACACCAAGGTTTGCTACCAGTACAGAGGTCCTAACAAAAAGGCTCATCACATTCGAAACGCCTACAGAAGAACAACAAGGACTATGCAACAATGCAATAGAACTAAGACCTCTGAAAACCCAAATAAAAACATTTAGCAGAGAAACACCAATCTACAATGAAGTACCGAGTGACAATGCAAGAAACAAAAATCCTGAAGCAATTGGAACAATTGACAGAACTGCATCCGGGTACTTCATCAACTTCGATGATTCCTCTGAAAGCCTCAGTGAATCCTTTAAAGACAAAGCTAAGGAACTTTTGAAACAACTGAAAGAAACATATCTGATTTCTCCATGGATTGAATTTTGGGTGGGTTTTGGTGCATTTATCCTCATACTTTGGCTCATCATGGTATTTACTTTGGGACGCTTCATTGAGGGAAAATATGCTAAAATGGACACAGCAAGTCAGAACATCAACTTGATCCTCAAACCACACACATCTTCACACGTCGAGAAAAGAGAACTTTCTTCAGAACTTTCTTCAGCCAACTTCACAGCCAATCCGATACCTGGTGGGGTAGCCTGGGACAACACTGACTATGAAATTTATGGTCCGGTCGAGATCCTGAAATATCCACACCAAATCAAGATCTCCTTGAGTGATTTTGCAAAACCAAACTCATTTGCGGATGATTGGGACTTCGAAAACATTAATAACATGATGTCTGACTTAGTAATGTCTGCTAAATTTACAAAACATGATTATTTGCAAGGTTCTACAAATTATGATAGTATGTATTGCTATAACCATTATGGTAACCATTTTTTACATAAATCTGCACAACCTAGAAATGTTTTAAATTATAATCAATGGGAACATTGTGCTACACCTCCAAAAGGGAGCTCTAGAACCGTTTATGACAAATATTCATATTTTTCAGGTTTTAACACAAGTAATGCTGAAACATTTTATTTTAAATTGTCAAACAAGACAGGGATGAAAACCATGATAACCAACACAAAATTGATATATTCAGATTCATTCTTTGAAAAAATGAATACTTTTGGATTTGATTATTGGGACAAAAATGTTGATTTGAAAAGTGTTTGGGGTACAAAAGATTGGCAAGTACAGGGTTTAGAAGCTTTGTTTAGAGCCTGCATGATCCCAGAACAAATGATATTTTTAAATGACACTGTTCAACAAACCACCTGTCTTGGCTTAGCCAAAATCAAAGATTTAAATAACCCGTCTATTCCAAAGCCAACAATGTTTAGCAATAGCTCTGATACAGATGAAGAGATAGACGTAAACCATATACTAAACCAAAACAGAACACATCCTGATTGGAAACAATGGTTGATCTGGCCCACAGATACAAATAACTGTCAAGATAGATTCCTGAATAAAACACAGGGTTTCAAAATGACCAGGCCAGACCCAAGATATCCCCAAAGACATCACCCAGGGATAATAACAACCTACAGTGTGGGCAAATTATGCCTTCAATGGCTTCAAACTTCCACACTGCCTGAAATTAAGCAACACCTAACTTTACTTACTGATGGTGCTGACTTGCGTGATTTCATACTGGGACCACGCAAACAGCGTCAAAAGCGTTTCATAGCAGCCTCTTTATATGCAGCATACAATGAGGCCTGGAAGGTTACTCAAATTGAGACAGCAGAAAGAATACGGGAAATTGACCGTATTAATTTGGAAAAATCACTTTCTGTAGTGGACAATGGGTTAATGACTCTGTCCTCCAGAATTTTTTCATTGGACAGCATTGTGTCTTCAGCAATCGATATATTATCGCAAGACTTACTGTTATTACAACATGGTCAGTCACAATTGCGTTCTATTGTACAGCTTGGCTGGACGTTGCAAAATCTGCGTTCAGGCTATGTGCCTTGGCGTTTAATCAACACAACGTCACTATTCCAAATCTTTAACCTTACTGATAGACAAATCGGTATGGCGCAAAAGGGTGCTGATTATACAATCTTGAGCATTGAAAAACTAGAAAGATTACCAATGACAATGTCAGAACGACCTGTCAGTGAATGGATAATCCACGGAATCATAAATATTCCAATCTCAACCTTCAGGTTTCAATACTGCCAAAAATATATACAGGCTGGCATGTACGAGAAATTGGGAAAGGGGTACCTTAAAACAACTTGGAACCTGCCCTATTCACATGCATGTGTCAGTAATAAAGGACAGAAAGTGTTTCTTAGTGGCAACAATTGTGCTATGTCACTAAGCGGCACGCTTCTGTGTAACGGTATTAGTTTGCACGGAGCCTGTGAAGGGAATTCATACAACCTTTCATGTCACCAGCAAGGCGCACCTGCAACTGAAATAGAACCATTCTTTCAAAGACTCTATAATGGGAGTTACATTCTTATTGTAGACCGCAGATGTTGTAGTCTTATGCCCGGGACTCCTTATCTAGTCACTACAACGGCGAAGGTCAAGTGCTGTGGACGTTCTTTGTTCCCCAGCTCCTTTCCAGACAGGGAGGCAAGGGCATGGCCCAATTTGAAAATTACTTCTATTCGAATAGATACTTTAAGCAGAATGAAAACAGTGCTTCTTCAGACGCCTACAAGGCTCACGTCATCAAAAGAAACGTATGATCTACAAGTCGCAAGGACGACTGCAGAGATACATACATTATTATCAACTAATTCCCCTGTACATTTCGCGGAAATCCTGAGCGAAATCTTAAATATTTCTGATACCAATGGGATCTCAGGGGTATTTAAGACAGTATTTTCGATGGCATTAACACCATTCAAAGCCATACTGGGTATTTTTCCAGATTTCGTCCATTCGATTTTTGGCGGACTTCCCCTGATCCTGGGACTAATTGCAGGAATCCTATTCTTAGTCCTTATTTTTCGTTATGGCAACCCATGTCACAGATCAAACTCTCGCGACAATGGAAGATACGATCCTAGCCATTGGATACCGGGACCGGATATCAAAAATCCTGGGACTCTCCCGGCTTAGAGACCTGAACATGACTTGGTTTCTATCATTTCGACCAATGTGGCAAAGGTGTGTTTTACCTGTACTAAGGTGTCTGCTATGCGGAGAAGAATGCGTGTTAGACACCTGTCTGACGCTACAATCGGATGCGCCAGTGGATGCAGATACACTGTTGGTTCCTACCAAGGTTCACGCTTTGTGCTGCCCTCAAAGGCTGCCAATCCTGATGACGGCATTCCTGGAATCTTCACCACTACGATTGAAGAGTAGTGAAGTTCAAGATGAAAGCAGCATCGAACAGGTACGACCTTCTGTCAGTGATGCAAATCAGAATGTCAATGGAGACAATCATGCGCATGAATGCATGGTTACACCTATTTCCGACTTAGTGGAACTTTCCCATGAAGCTGTTGACAGTTTTTTCGAAAGCCTTAATGATATGATGTTCTCTCCAGAACAGAAATAGAGACTTTTGAGCAAGCTCGCACACGGCGTTCCCTGAATTCGGCCTTCAACTTTAAAAATAAAGTCACATGAACAATTCTTCCCACCAGTTTACGGACAACAATTTTTTAGCAGCCCCAAATTATTTTTTACAAAATTTTCAGGACACTGATCTTCTGCTTGAAGTAAGAAACTATTCCTAGAGAACTAAGATTTCTATTTTTAGATACTTTATAAACTTTAGTTGCCCGCTGGTATGTTCACAAATATTTTATTATGTGATGAAATGGTCTCGAACTTCCTTTCTGTATAGCCATATTAAGAGCCATTTCATGTGTATTTCTCAAATACCAATAAGCAATAATGCATAAAATGCGTGTTTTCTTTGCATTTAATTCATAGCTTAAGTGCATACAGTATATATGACTGCAACTTTTCAGTATATTTGAAAATTTCGAAATGCATTTATGTATTTTGGGGTGGTAAGGTATACACTATACTCTATAGTATGTTGTACTATGTTATACTATGCATAGATTAGTAGATATGACCATAGTTAGCGTGGAGTGGGTGTCGTGTATTTCTATAGGTTCTGAATCGATCCCCCTATTCCTGACCCTATTCTGGTTAAACTAACTATCAAGTTAACTAGCAGTCAGCCCATGAGGCAAGAACAGCCCCCATGATGCAGATACCGTTATCTGACGCAGTCACACTACGGCACAGGAACGTGTTATCTGATTAGGTCATAACGCTTGAGATCTAATTAGACAAGCGACATTCCTCCAGCCCCTGATAAGGCATACGACGTTCTCATAACAAATCAAACCTATGACAACCTGGAAAATCCGTGCGGCCATTGTTTTGATTTCACAGAGAACTTTAGTAAAGAATGTGCTAACGAGCAAGTCGTATGACATCTTTATTGACGTATCTATGTCCATCCTTACGTCAATCTCGGCACCTTTAAGGTATAAATATTGCCGATCTTGCCCTATGCAAACACACGCGTGGTGACGAGACGGAGCAGCCATACTTGCCGAAGCCGAGAGCAGAAGCAGACCCCGCTGGCGCAGCCCCGCCTTCCTGACGCGCTGAAAGACGCGCTGCTATCTCAAGCCGAGAGACCCAGCACCGGCGCTTCCGGGTAGCCCTCGCAGGCAGCCTGGAATATCGAGACCAGAGAAAGAGATACCATTCCTCATTCATCCTAACTTCCAGGTACAGAACTGAATAACCCCTCACAGAGAATTCTTTAGTTATTCACTTGGCAAAACAAACTTAACTTAAACTGTAACTTTCTATTCCCGCCCACGCATTAGACTTAGGTCAGGTACACGGGGTAGGCGTATTTAGAAACACCAGTTGAGTACGTTTAGTCAAATGTATATGTGTATGTAAATATATTTTAATCATTTCAAACATCATATGGCTCAGAAACCATATCAATGTTTTTACAGTATTATTTTATACTATTGCTTTTAATGTATGCACTTTACTTAACTATAAGTATTGCAATAATATCGATCCATTTCTCTTGTACGAGAAAAGAGACTGATCAATAAATAACACCTTTTTATTGAACACGCCCGTCTCTTCCTTTTCTCTACAATCTGATGAGACTAAGAATGCACGTACTGACTGAGTAAAATAATTGCCTTGTGCTCACACGACTCTTGAGATTGACTCTTGATTAGGGGAGAGCAAAGTTGTCATGTTCTATGGTTGTCAGAAACTAAATCCCTTCTTGTCTAATCAGGGGAGTTAATTCCTTCCTTGAACATTCGAGAAAGTTTCTAGCGAACTCTGAGCTTAGCTGGCAAACCCAAAACTTAAGTCTAGTATCGACAGTAGTAGACCTAGTTAACGTCTGGCCTAGGCCTTTACTGCTGTAGGTATTATTCCAATGCGCAGAGCCTATTGGGAAAATAGGAGCTACACTTCGTTGGGCGCCATGTAGTGTAGCTCCTATTTTCCCAATAGGCTCTGCGCATTGGAATAATACCTACAGCAGTAAAGGCCTAGGCCAGACGTTAACTAGGTCTACTACTGTCGATACTAGACTTAAGTTTTGGGTTTGCCAGCTAAGCTCAGAGTTCGCTAGAAACTTTCTCGAATGTTCAAGGAAGGAATTAACTCCCCTGATTAGACAAGAAGGGATTTAGTTTCTGACAACCATAGAACATGACAACTTTGCTCTCCCCTAATCAAGAGTCAATCTCAAGAGTCGTGTGAGCACAAGGCAATTATTTTACTCAGTCAGTACGTGCATTCTTAGTCTCATCAGATTGTAGAGAAAAGGAAGAGACGGGCGTGTTCAATAAAAAGGTGTTATTTATTGATCAGTCTCTTTTCTCGTACAAGAGAAATGGATCGATATTATTGCAATACTTATAGTTAAGTAAAGTGCATACATTAAAAGCAATAGTATAAAATAATACTGTAAAAACATTGATATGGTTTCTGAGCCATATGATGTTTGAAATGATTAAAATATATTTACATACACATATACATTTGACTAAACGTACTCAACTGGTGTTTCTAAATACGCCTACCCCGTGTACCTGACCTAAGTCTAATGCGTGGGCGGGAATAGAAAGTCACTGTTTAAGTTAAGTTTGTTTTTGCCAGGTGAATAACTAAAGAATTCTCTGTGAGGGGTTATTCAGTTCTGTACCTGGAAGTTAGGATGAATGAGGAATGGTATCTCTTTCTCTGCTCTCGATATTCCAGGCTGCCTGCGAGGGCTACCCGGAAGCGCCGGTGCTGGGTCTCTCGGCTTGAGATAGCAGCGCGTCTCTCAGCGCATCAGGAAGGCGGGGCTGCGCCAGCGGGGTCTGCTTCTGCTCTCGGCTTCGGCAAGTATGGCTGCTCCGTCTCGTCACCACGCGTGTGTTTGCATAGGGCAAGATCGGCAATATTTATACCTTAAAGGTGCCGAGATTGACGTAAGGATGGACATAGATACGTCAATAAAGATGTCATACGACTTGCTCGTTAGCACATTCTTTACTAAAGTTCTCTGTGAAATCAAAACAATGGCCGCACGGATTTTCCAGGTTGTCATAGGTTTGATTTGTTATGAGAACGTCGTATGCCTTATCAGGGGCTGGAGGAATGTCGCTTGTCTAATTAGATCTCAAGCGTTATGACCTAATCAGATAACACGTTCCTGTGCCGTAGTGTGACTGCGTCAGATAACGGTATCTGCATCATGGGGGCTGTTCTTGCCTCATGGGCTGACTGCTAGTTAACTTGATAGTTAGTTTAACCAGAATAGGGTCAGGAATAGGGGGATCGATTCAGAACCTATAGAAATACACGACACCCACTCCACGCTAACTATGGTCATATCTACTAATCTATGCATAGTATAACATAGTACAACATACTATAGAGTATAGTGTATACCTTACCACCCCAAAATACATAAATGCATTTCGAAATTTTCAAATATACTGAAAAGTTGCAGTCATATATACTGTATGCACTTAAGCTATGAATTAAATGCAAAGAAAACACGCATTTTATGCATTATTGCTTATTGGTATTTGAGAAATACACATGAAATGGCTGTTAATATGGCTATACAGAAAGGAAGTTTGAGACCATTTCATCACATAATAAAATATTTGTGAACATACCAGCGGGCAACTAAAGTTTATAAAGTATCTAAAAATAGAAATCTTAGTTCTCTAGGAATAGTTTCTTACTTTAAGCAGAAGATCAGTGTCCCGAAAATTTTGTAAAAAATAATTTGGGGCTGCTAAAAAATTGTTGTCCGTAAACTGGTGGGAAGAATTGTTCATGTGACTTTATTTTTAAAGTTGAAGGCCGAATTCAGGGAACGCCGTGTGCGAGCTTGCTCAAAAGTCTCTATTTCTGTTCTGGAGAGAACATCATATCATTAAGGCTTTCGAAAAAACTGTCAACAGCTTCATGGGAAAGTTCCACTAAGTCGGAAATAGGTGTAACCATGCATTCATGCGCATGATTGTCTCCATTGACATTCTGATTTGCATCACTGACAGAAGGTCGTACCTGTTCGATGCTGCTTTCATCTTGAACTTCACTACTCTTCAATCGTAGTGGTGAAGATTCCAGGAATGCCGTCATCAGGATTGGCAGCCTTTGAGGGCAGCACAAAGCGTGAACCTTGGTAGGAACCAACAGTGTATCTGCATCCACTGGCGCATCCGATTGTAGCGTCAGACAGGTGTCTAACACGCATTCTTCTCCGCATAGCAGACACCTTAGTACAGGTAAAACACACCTTTGCCACATTGGTCGAAATGATAGAAACCAAGTCATGTTCAGGTCTCTAAGCCGGGAGAGTCCCAGGATTTTTTATATCCGGTCCCGGTATCCAATGGCTAGGATCGTATCTTCCATTGTCGCGAGAGTTTGATCTGTGACATGGGTTGCCATAACGAAAAATAAGGACTAAGAATAGGATTCCTGCAATTAGTCCCAGGATCAGGGGAAGTCCGCCAAAAATCGAATGGACGAAATCTGGAAAAATACCCAGTATGGCTTTGAATGGTGTTAATGCCATCGAAAATACTGTCTTAAATACCCCTGAGATCCCATTGGTATCAGAAATATTTAAGATTTCGCTCAGGATTTCCGCGAAATGTACGGGGGAATTAGTTGATAATAATGTATGTATCTCTGCAGTCGTCCTTTGCGACTTGTAGATCATACGTTTCTTTTGATGACGTGAGCCTTGTAGGCGTCTGAAGAAGCACTGTTTTCATTCTGCTTAAAGTATCTATTCGAATAGAAGTAATTTTCAAATTGGGCCATGCCCTTGCCTCCCTGTCTGGAAAGGAGCTGGGGAACAAAGAACGTCCACAGCACTTGACCTTCGCCGTTGTAGTGACTAGATAAGGAGTCCCGGGCATAAGACGACAACATCTGCGGTCTACAATAAGAATGTAACTCCCAATGTTGCTTAGGCGTTGAACTAGGGTGCGGTGGCAGACAGTGTTGAACGCTGCAGAGAGGTCCAGGAGGATGAGTGCCGCTGTTTCCCCGTTGTCGAGCAGGGCTCGGATGTCGTCGGTGGCTGAGATGAGGGCGGTCTTGGTGCTGTGGTTGGCTCTGAAACCGGACTGCGAAGGGGTCGAGGGATCCGTTCGCCTCGAGGAAGGCAGCAAGCTGTCTGTTGACGGTCTTCTCGATGACTTTGGCAGGAAAAGGGAGGAGCGAGATGGGGCGGAAGTTCTTGAGGTCGGTGGGGTCCGCTGTTGGTTTCTTCAGTAGGGTGCTGAGCTCGGCATGCTTCCAGCTCTCCGGGTAGGTGGCGGTGTTGAAGGAGGTGTTGACGACGTCCCGGAGTTGGGGTGCGATGATGGAGTCGGCCTTGTTGAAGACGTGGTGGGGGCAGGGGTCGGTTAGAGATCCGGAGTGGATGGTGCTCATCGTGCGGGCTGTGTCTTCGGTGGTCACCGTGGTCCAGGTGAGGAGGGTGGCGGTGGGGGGCGTTGGTTCAACGGTAGGGTGCGTGGATGGTGCGTCGAAGCTGTTGTGGATGTCGGCGATCTTGCGGTGGAAGAACGAGGCGAGAGAGTCGCGGAGATCTTGTGAAGGAGTGATGTTGTTGTTGCTGGTGCTGGGGTTGGAGAACTCCTTGACGATGTTGAAGAGTTCCTTGCTGTCGTGGGAGTTGTTGTCCAGTCGTTCCTTCAGAGATTTCTTCTTGGTGGTGCGGATAAGCTGGTGGTGCTTGCGGGTGGCATGTTTGAGGGCGGTCATGTTGTCTGTGGTCTGGTCGCGGAGCCAGGCTTTCTCGAGGGTGCGGCAGTTCTTCTTGGAGTCCTTGAGTTCGTCGGTGAACCAGGAGGCCTTCTTGCTTCTGGGTCTGCTGGGAGGGTTCTTCAGTGGCGCGAGGTCGTCTGCTCAGGCGGTCAGCCACTGTGAAGTTGCGGGCTGCTTCGTTGGGGTCCGTTGTGCTGGCGGGTGGGTTCTGGCTGAGGGAGGTGATGAGCTGCTCGGCGGTGATCTTGCTCCAGCTCCTGTGAGGAACCTGTTGCGGGTGGTGGTGGGTCGTGGTTCTTCTGAAGCTGAAGTGGACGCAGCTGTGGTCGGTCCAGTGGAGTCCGGTGGCGTGGCTGAAGGTGATGTGCTTGCTGGAAGAGAAGACGGGATCAAGCGTGTGGCCGGCGTAGTGGGTGGGGGTGTTGACCAGTTGCTTGAGTCCGAGGTTGGCGAGGTTGTCCAGCAGGGCGGCGGTGTTGCGGTCCTTGTTGTTCTCCAGATGGAAGTTGAGGTCCCCTAGGAGGATGTAGTCAGCGGAGGGGAGGGCATGCGGGCTGATGAAGTCTGTGATGTTGTCGCTGAATTGTGTGCGTGGTCCTGGGGGTCTGTAGACGAGGGTGCCTCTGAGCGTCGTCTTTGGGTCGGCGTGTATCTGGAAGTGGAGGTGCTCTGCGGCGGAGAAGGTGTCGTTGGAGTCGGTCGTGATGCGGATGGTGTTCTTGTGTACGATGGCGATGCCTACTCCGGTCTGGTTGTTGCGGTCCCTCCGGGTGATCTTGTATCCGTCTGGGATGGCGATGGCGATGTCGGGTGCAGAGGAGGCGTTCATCCAGGATTCCGTGAGGAAGGCGACGTCTGGTGAAGTTGTGTCGAGCAGGTTCCAGAGTTCGATGGCGTGTCTGTGGATGGAGCGGGTGTTGAGCAGGATGCACTTTAGGTGGGTCTTGCTGGTGCTTGGCTTGGCGGGTGCGGTGCAGGTTCGGAGGCAGGTGAACTTGCAGGCCTTGCAGGTGAAGAGTCCGTGGATGCGTCTCGGGGTGGCCCGGCAGCAGGCGGGGTTCTGGCCGGCATTGAGTGCGTTGAGGGCGGCGGCGTTGTAGGTCTGTCGGGTGGTCTCGACTCGGCGGGGGCCAGGGGTCCTGGCACTGGGCGGGGTCCAGGCGCCGACGGGCGCAGACGGGCTTGCCTTTGGTGCGCCCGCTGCGTGTGAACGCTGCGTGTGCGGTGGGGGCGTCATAAGAAGGGAGCCGGGAGGGAGGGTCCGCTGGGTGGCGGGAGCGGTAGTCCTATCGGCTGGCGGGGGGCGGTGCCGCAGGGAGGCAGCGGCGGGAAAGTCGGGTGCGGGCGGGCGGCTCAGCGGCGGCTGGGTCGCCTGCAGCAAGGATAGGAGCAGCAGCGAGGTATGGAGGAGCAGGTAGCAGGAGGAGCGTGGGGGTGACCAGGCCTCGGCGAGGCACAGTGGTTGCTCCCGATGTGGGTGTAGTGGTCCCCTTAAGAAGGGAGCCGGGAGGGAGGGTCCGCTGGGTGGCGGGAGCGGTAGTCCTATCGGCTGGCGGGGGGCGGGCCGCAGGGAGGCAGCGGCGGGAAAGTCAGGTGCGGGCGGGCGGGCGGCTCAGCGGCGGCAGGGTCGCCTGCAGCGACGATAGGAGCAGCAGCGAGGTATGGAGGAGCAGGTAGCAGGAGGAGCGTGGGGGCGACCAGGCCTCGGCGAGGCACAGTGTCTCCTTAAGTGTGTTTGATCAGCCCCGCACCTGTGGCTAGTTGGGATTTAAAAAAAAAAAATAATTTTAACTTCATGGTCACCACCTGCTTTGGCTTCTCCTTAATTTGCGCCTCACAAAATGCGATTTTTGGGTTTTTCGCAATTTGCGAATTTTCTTGCATTGGGTTTGCGAATAATTTGTGAATTCGCAAAGAAAATCGCAGACTCGTTGGGAACTCGCTATTTCGGATTCGCAAAGGGGTTCCACCTTGATTCTGCGATTTTCTTTGCGAAGTCTCAAATTATGTTTTGCGAATTCGCAATTTGATCATGTTTTGTTTCATGAATCGCGATTAATGGAATTGCGATCGCAATAGCTATTTCACAGCTATTGCGATCGCAATTTGGGTTGATGAATCTATCTGTAAGTATCGTTTTTCTAGGAAAAAGGGAGGCTCATAGAGAGCTAAGTGAAAGAATTAAGGCTACAGTTGAGAGTTATTGCAAGGGCCTGATACAACAAGGAATACAAAGGTATCTGATAAGAACGATTAATAACCAGGATAGATTTTACTTGACCAGATTACGCTTCCAGTTACTTTATCACACAGTTGCATTTCCCAAATCAAAGCATGGCCTTCAAACTTACCTACGTGCCCTTGTGATGGAAATACTAGGCAATCCACAATGCACTTTATGTTGTTCTGTACATTTTTTTAAAGATATTATACTAAGAGTACTTTGACCCTTATTTTTAACACAGGGTCTTATTTACACATATGGCCATTGATTTTCTTTGAAAACTGTCAGATGTTTACATTTCTTATGTTGTTGCGACCTATATTGAGTATGCAATTATGAGGCATACATCACTGTGTCACTTAGAAGACTGATATGAGGCAGATTAAGTAAGGGCTTGGATTGTCATCTCTAAACAAAAGCACCATCCTGAATTAATCAGTGCAGGAGGCCCTTCTCACAGTCATGAAATATTAGTGGTCTAATATAAAGTTTTTTAGATTGTTTTATTAATTATATCGTTGTGTTTTTAAAGGCTGTCTTTATTATATAAATTGTATACAAACTGATTCGTAATAAATATGTTTACAACCCAAATTGCTTATTCCTTAAACTGCTCAAATTCCTCCTTATTATTATCTTTTATGCTGGTAAACTGCATTACCAATATTATATGCTGGCTATGTACATGAATTTTAAGGCATTTTTTAATTATGAATGTATGTTTGTCGTTAATTATTCCATTCTGATAGAATATTTTGTGCAAAACGTTAGTCTGGCTATGTGTGAGATCCTAAGATGTATGTATTTGTTTTTGGTGTGCTTTTCTGGATTTTATGTAAAAACCCGAATAAAGTCGATTTGAATTTGATTTGAATCGGCAAATGAAAAGAAATAAAGGTGAGAAAGCTTTTCTTTGAACTGCGGGTGGGGAGAAGCAACATGAAGGGTGTGGGAGGGGGAAAAGAGAGGGCAACAATATTGTGGATGGAGGAGAAGCAATGGGCAACAGAAGGAGAATGCAGGTAGAGAAGCACAGAGGTTGGAGTGGGGAGGAATAGCAACAGGTTCAAGTGGTGGTAGCAACGCTGAAAGCAGGGGAATGGAAGCCAAACGGCGGGCAAGGATGGGAAGGAGAAGCAACGAGTAAAATAGCAATTTGATTCAGGAGAAAAGACGCACACAGACAAGAAAGAAATCGTGGGAGGACGCGAGAGGGAGCGTAACATAGAGAGAAGTTAGGAGAAGCAAATAAGCAACAGTCATCAATACAGAGTGCAGCGGGAAAGAAGAACACGAGGGAGACTCGTGCACTCTCATGGGGTGCTTAACCAAAAAGAAAAAAATGTAGTGCTGAAAAGCAAGCAATAGACGCATAAAAGGCAACCAATCGAAAGAGATAGTAAAGAGGCTATACTCCAAGGGAGTGACAAACACAAGATTGAAAAGCTCTGACACAATGAAGAAGTATGCAAATGAGAGTGACAGAAAAGCTAACCAATGATAAGAATTGGCTTGATAAGTTCACAATGTATCTTGCAACCAGCCTGCTGTGCTGTCTGGTAGAATCAACCTTAACAGATCGGAAATACAAGTGTTACTGTTTGGAGCTAGAAAGAAAAGTACACATACTTCTGAAGTGACATAGTATTCTACGGCTAAGAGATTCTTATATAATATTGTGTGTAGGCCAAGCTGTTTCACTGCATGCTATTGATTTAATGAATTACCATTTCAATCTAGGCTTTATTAAACATGTTTTTTTTAGATATTTTAAAATAATTGTTGAATGAAGCTACAAAAATGATTAAATCATGTAAAATTGCATTTTGCAGTCCTGAAAGGTATTTAAATGTGCACAGGAACATTGTGAAAATCGAATGAACTTGCATTTTGTAGTGTTAAAAGGCACTGTGTATAGGAAAATTATATTTCACACCTGCCAGCCCCATCCCTTCTTGCCCACTCATCTGCCCAAATTAAAGGCTTCCTGATTGCCTTTTCTTTAAGCTGCATGAAGGTCTGCAATAGAATGCACGCATTAAAGTCCCAGGTGCTGAATGGGTGGGATTAGTGGGAGGGGGCGGTTATTCAAGTGAAGCTGCTGTGGAAAACAGCTCACTGATTACCTCCTGAAGGCTAAAGCCCAAGAGGGAATTGGCTCGACGTGCCAGGAGAGCACGCGGCTTCCATCCTCTAGAGCGCTACCTTCACCACCTTACGTTTCCACGCAGACTCTGAGTTTCATCGTTGAGCTTCTCGTGATCAACAAATGGTCACGTCCGCCCACCTTCCGGAAGGGAGATCCCAATGATTCATGGTTGGGGGCAGACATAGTTACCACTCAGTATCTTGCTGAGAGATAGTTACCACTCAGTTTGTCTTACTGAGAGATAGTTACCACTCAATGTCTTACTGAGACATAGTTACCACTCAATGTCTTGTTGAGACATAGTTACCGCTCAATGTCTTCTTGTGACATAGTTGCCTCTCCTTGTCTTGCTGGGACATACTTACAATTCATTGTCTTGTTATGATGTAGTAATAGCTCATTGTTAAGCTGAGGTCCCGTTACTTCTCATCTACTGTGACGTCTCAGTGCCCAGGTAAAAACAGGACGTTCTGTGGACATGGATACAATGTTCTTCTCAGCCTATGTCATCTTTTTAGTTTTCGGTGTTTTGGAGAATGTGGTGGTCATGGGGTTGACCCTCAAGAAGTCCGTCGGTCGGTCCAGTGGATCTACTAATCAATCGATCAGGGAATATATACGTGCGATTGTCACCCGTGAGGGTCTCAAGGCGCTGGGGGGGGTGTTAGAAGGGCATGCTGAAAGTGTTCATTTAAGGAAATGTTCCAATTTTAGTTGAGTTTGAAAAGGAAAATCTGAATTCTTTCCCAGCAAACGATGAGCCAATTATAGATTAGTGTCCTGGCTGGGTGATGCAACATCTTCGTTGCTTGCTGCTGCAGGGGACGGACCTTGTAACACCTCGCAGAGTACGTCAATGGAGCACAGATGATACTCAGCACTACCAATAGCTGGTGTAGAGGCAGCTGGTGCTGTAGTCGATACCTGGGTGCTAGTGGTGCTGGTGGTCGTGCTAGTGGAAGAGCTGATGCTCAACCTAGTTGTAGCAAAAGGAACCTGCGTATTCTCGAGGAATGTAGTCATCAGGATAAGGATACGCTGGGGACATTGCCGAGCATGGGACCTCAAGGGTTCCAGCCTGGTGTTTAAGTCTGCAGGCGTGTCCCTTGCAAGTGTCAGGCAGAGGTCAAATACGCATTTTTCTCCGCAAAACAGGCATCAAAGAACAGGTAAGATGCAGTCCATCCAGACTGGTCTAAACAATAGGAACCAAGAGGCGCTCAGTTCCTGTAGGCGAGGTATACCCAGATGTTGTACCATGCGTTCACGGTATTTCCGCTCCAGGAGAGCATTTGCCATCTCGTTGGTGATTGGGCCGTCCATTGCGTAGCAGGTAAATCACAATCAGGATTCCAGCTATTGAGAGCAGGATCAGAAGTAGACCTCCACAAATGCTTCTAAATACGGAGTGTATAAAATTTGTGATAACTCCGAAGATCGTCTGAAAGGTGCCTAGAAATCCTGAACCTATAGTCTTAAATAAGTGTTCAATACCACTTGTATCAGACATGTTAAAGGCACAACCCACCATTTTCTACGAAATAAAAGGGGCAGTTTGTACGTATGAGTGCCTGTATATCGGTCGTTGTCCTTGCAACTTGAAGATCAGAGGTCTCTCGAGTGGAGGTTAAGGGTACAGTTTGCTGTAAAAGCAGGGCTTTCAGTATGTTCAAAGTATAAAATTGTAACAAAGAAACATTCAATGAAGGCCATAACGCCGCCTCCCTGACTGTACTTGTCGGGGGAAACAATGCTTGCATACAGCAAGTAACCCTGGAGTTATCAGTGACCAGATAGGCAATGCCCGGATGCATACCACATCAACCTTGATCGTTCAGCATCAAGTAACTCCCATTCGAGAGAAACTCGAATACCGGTGAATTCACGGCAGCTGGAGTCCCTTTCATGTGGCAAGACAAATTTGCTACCGAACCATTACATTCTCCGTTCAAAAAAATGTCCTGGCACATGAGAGAACCGCTTAAAGCGTTCTTGCATATTGTATCACTTAGAAACACTTCTCGATCCCCACTCCAGCATCGAGATCTATATGGTAATTCCCAGGATTCCTTAATGTATTCCTTACCCATTTGGCTGCCTGCCTTTGCTCAAGGCAATATTGAAACTGGAAAGTAGTGACAGGTAGAGTTATGTGGCCATGGATTAGCCATTCAGTCAGACCCTCCAGGATTTCGCGATTTGCAAACAAATTGCAAAATCGGCAGTTTTATAAAAAGGCAGCGCTTTTTACAAAACTGCCCGCGACATTTGGGGCATGCGATCTGAAAGAAGATTAAAAAGTTATAAGGGACATGTTTTTCATGACTCATCTTATTTCGAAATAATGCAAAAATGTGCAGAGAATTGCCTGTCACTTATGGGAGCCAGCAACACCCGCGCTCAAGTGTAGTTTCCATTGCGCCCTTGCAACCATGTAATACAATCTTCTGGCTTAGCAAACACATTGGTGGCGAAAGGAGGAGAGAGGGAGCACAGAGAGAGGGAGCAGCGAGAGAGGGAGGCCCCAGGGAAAACAGAGAGAAGTGAGCCTGGGGGGCAGGAGAGAGGAGGAGACAGGGAGGATAGAAAAGTTGGTGATTGAAATGGGACGACTAGGTGAGATAAGGTTAAGGGAAAATGAAATAAAACAGTGATCGGACCAAGGGCAGGGGGACACTATAGGGGAAGAAATATCGAGATTAGCAGTCCAGACTTGGTCCAGGATATGGCCTCTGCTGTGTGTGGAGACTTTGACATGCTGGCAGCAATTCATTCCAGACAAGAGGTCGGAGAATTCCTCAGAAAGATGACTTTCCCAAGTATCTAATGGCCAATAGTTAAAATCTCCAATAATAATGACATTAGCATGGTTAATAATAAGTTGGGAGATTAGGTCACCAAATTGTTGGGGAAAGAGAGGCAAGTGATCAGGGGGTCTATAAACAAGGACACAAATAAAAGAAAACCTAGGAGAGGAACATTTAAGAGTAAGACTGTCAGTTTTGGGGAGCGTAGCAGTAACCAACGCTGTAAATTTATGCTGAGAACGAATGATGGCTGCGACCCCACCACCGGCTTTCCCAGTGGGTCGATTGGCTTGCAGAATATAAAAGCCGGCGGGGATAGCAGCGAGGATATCTGGGGCAGAGTCGTCAGTCAACCAGGTTTCGGTCAGAAGAAAGATGTCCACTGTACTGTCATCAAGCAGTTGAAACATCTCAAGCTGGTGTTTTACCATTGACCGAGTATTAAGATAAATCACCGTCAGGGGAAATAGCCCCGGGGATCCCACTCTAGAAGATGGTAAAATAAACTCATTACAGTGAGTGAGAGTATTCAGTACAGGAGTACCTGGAGAGAGTCCTTGGGGAACAAAGATGCCACAATCCTGAGCGGCACTTACAGCGGGAGCATGAAGAGGCGCCGAGCAGTGGAGCGCCAGGAGGTCAGCAGAGGAGTAAGTAATTAACTGGGCATAAGGACTGGACCTGGCCAGCCGCGGACGGGCGCAGACGGGCTTAACTTAGGCGCAACTTTGGCGCGAAGTCGGCGCGCCCGCTGCGCTTCCGCCAGATCCTCATGTTAAATACACCAGGAAGGGAACTACTAGACCGCTAACCTGCAGGATGGAGGGGGCAGGGCGGAAGTATTGCAGGAAGTGACGCTCAGCAAAAGACTCTCCGCAACAAACGGCACAATGCCGGGGCGGAACGGGGTCAGGAACGTAAAAATGCAGGTGAGTAAGGTGCAAAGCTCCCACAGTTTCTACAACACAACTCATGAGGCAAATACACGAACAAAATAACAGAAACAAAAACAGGTTTTAAAATCAGCAGCGCTCAGAGCACCACGTCAGTAGCCTAAATCGCCGCGTTCGTCAAGAAAAAGTGTGCTACTGTGGCGCCTAAAATAGGGGGAGGTGCTGCAACCACTAGACCGCTAACCTGCAGGATGGAGGGGCAGGGCGGAAGTAGTGCAGGAAGTGACGCTCAGCAAAAGACCCTCCGCAACAAACGGCACAATGCCGGGCGGAACGGGGTCAGGAGTGTAAAAATGCAGGTGAGTAAGGTGCAAAGCTCCCACAGTTTATATAACACAACTCATGAGGCAAATACACAAACAAAATAACAGAAACAAAAACAGGTTTTAAAATCAGCAGCGCTCAGAGCACCACGTCAGCAGCCTAAATCGCTGCGTTCGTCAAGAAAAAGTGTGCTACTGTGGTGCCTAAAATAGGGGGAGGTGCTGCAACCACTAGACCGCTAACCTGCAGGATGGAGGGGCAGGGCGGAAGTAGTGCAGGAAGTGACGCTCAGCAAAAGACCCTCCGCAGCAAACGGCACAATGCCGGGGCGGAACGGGGTCAGGAGCGTAAAAATGCAGGTGAGTAAGGTGCAAAGCTCCCACAGTTTATACAATACAACTCATGAGGCAAATACACGAACAAAATAACAGAAACAAAAACAGGTTTTAAAATCAGCAGCGCTGCGGAGCCAGGCCGGCGGCCAAGATGGTCGCCCGGGCTCCCGGCTCCGTCGGCCTTCGTCCCCTGCCGCCGGATCCCGCCATCTATTCTGCGCTGCTGCCGGGATTCCGAACATCGGAGAGGGCGCTGCCTCTCCGTGTGGGACTTCGGCCGATTTCCGAGTCCTGAGGACGGAGAAATGCCTTCCTACGCATTACGGCCTGTTCGAGCCCCGGAGCCGCGACCCTGTGTGATGCAGCTGCCGGCCGCGACTAGAACGACGGCGGCCGCACGGACCTGGAATGCGCCAGTCCACCATTATGTAGCTCCACCCACCTCTGAATAGGCGCTCGGCATCTGCTCTGTCGAGCCTGGTGTGTCTCCGCGTTCTGCCTTCAATCCATGCCTGACATGCCCCCCCCCTCGATTGCTGCCTTGTGGATCTGGACTACATGCTGCCGCTCTTTGTTTCCCTAACATGGCTTTGTGGAACTGGCGCGCAATTGATTGTATCCCGCACTCTAGGAGATTGGAACCCATTGATCCGCATCAGTTTTGGCGACACCTTTGAGAGCCGGGGGGCGAATATGTAACCTTTTATGGGGAGACGGAGATCACACCCACACAGTGAGCAACATGGTGGAGTTGGTATCGAGACCCACCCCTTCTTTTTCTTTGTGTCTCGGACTGGCTGCTTTGGTGTGGATTTAGGCGGCACTTATGCTGAAGGTCCCGGTCTGTGCGGGTGCCGTCACCGAGCCGTTCCTTGCCCGTTGTTGTAGTGGCGCACGCTGACGATCGGAGATTGGAGATCGGAGGCCCCCCCCCCCTGTGTGCCGGTAGTTCACGGCTCAGATTGCATGGCCATCGTGATCGCATCTTGGTACGTCTGGAATGGAGGAAAACCCGATGCCGGTCTTATCCTTGGAGACTTCGCTTGTGTTGTTCCCTCTGCAGGTATCGGTGGGGACAATGTTGTGGAAGTGGTATTATGACTCTACCTGTGGCTGAGAAGCGAGAGTTCGTATTTTGGAAGTCTCCCTGTCTGTTCCAACATGGCCGTCCCATCGACATCTCCTCTTGCAACACAATGACTAACCTTTTTGCACTGGACTTTGTTTGTTTGATCTGAAGCTGTCGGATGGGCTATGGATAGCTTTCAAATGTGTCGCGTCCTGGTATACTGCAAGATTCTCTACCTTCTTCCGGACTTACTTGCCTGCATTATTTTTGGTATTTTGCTTGTCTGACCCTACACTAAACGGACTGCGCTGTGACTAAGTTATGATTGGGTAGGTCGGGGTTGAATGATGGCCATCTGTTTCTGTGGGTTGCTGCACGGGGGGCTCTCGTTTTAATTAAGTGCTTTGTGGAGTTGGAGTGGTGACTACTATCCTGTCTTTGGGTTGTCGCCTTTGAAAATTTGGGAGCAGCGCCGGGATGTTTGAATTGCTGCGCGGCGGTGGGGGGGGGGGTCGGGGCCTGTACTGGGGACCCCCCATTTCTTTTCTTTCTATTTCTTCTCCTTTCCATATTTCTTCTTTCTTCTATATTTCGGGTTTAGGTACTGGGCGACAGGCACGCTGCTATGGGGGGTAGGCCGTAGCCATTTGCAGGGGTGCAGGGTGGGGGGTTGGGGGAGGGGTTTTATTTTTCCCTTTTTTGTTTCTATGGCCTTTTTCCTCGCTTTTTTGGTTTTCCTTTTACTTTTCCCTTTTTCTGTATTGGGGATCGGTTTATTGTGTTGATTTCTGAGCTTTCATTGATTTGTCGTACTTTGTGCCTGAGCTGTTGTTGCATTGTGGGCAGACCTGGGCGGGCGTCTAATCGGTACTCATAGTAATTGTATGCATGTATATCCTGACTTTTTGACACAGTACCCATGCCTTCTTTGTTATCGTCTTGATCCTGCAAGAATTCTTGTTTGGCCCGCTCATTCTGTAGTTATAGCTTACGGTTCGGCACCTGGTCCCCATATTACTTTATATTATATTGGAGCTTATTGCGTTCTTAGTGTCATCCTGCTTAACATAAAATTAAACCTCACTCATCCGGAAATATGAACGATGTATGCCATAATATTATGTTTTTACGTGCTGCCGTGCCCCCGGGATGTTCGGCTGAATAGCAGTGTATACTTTTACGTCAATAAAGGTTTTACAAAAAAAAAATTAAAAAAATTAAAAATAAAATCAGCAGCGCTCAGAGCACCACGTCAGCAGCCTAAATTGCCGCGTTCGTCAAGAAAAAGTGTGCTACTGTTAAGTGAGTAAATCTGGATGTGGCATTGTTTCAATGTCAGGATGGGGAGTGTAGCCAGCTAATATTGCCCATGTTGCTCCTGGTCTTCCTAACGGACCAAGCCTTACTCCTCCTCTTAAGTGGGGTAGGGTTTAAGCCTTTAAACCAGTATTGGTGTTCCTAGTAAGTGAGTGGAATCTCTATGTCCTCGAACGGACAATATTCCTCTGGTGCATCTCCATCTGTATAGTAGTGAAATGTATGTGTTATTGCATCTGCTGCTGGGAATATAACCCACAAGTAGAATACCTCTGTTTTGTTTAATTCGTGTGCCTCAATCACAAAAGCTACTAAGCCACCCCTGGGTGTTAATCCATTGTCTCCTAGTTTCAGGGTGATAGTACGTCTGTATTTAGGTTCAATTTGAATTGCGTTTAAATCTTCTTCTCCTGCTGAGATGTGTAGATCCACTACTGCGTTATTATCACCCACAGTCATTTTGTAACAGAGAAGAAGTTTGCGATGGATCTAGGAATCCTTGATTTTCCAGGTGGGTGGTAGGTGGTCAAGATGGGCATGACTTGAGCCGTTTTCCATCTGGTTAGGACCATAGCTTGATCTAGTGACATGTTAAAGATCTCTGTAAGACTCGATGTTAACAATAGTGCTGTATCTATACAGAAATGTATCTAGGGTTCCTTCGTCCCTTGTTTCTTGTATTAGGCCTTGTTGGGTATGAGGATGACGTCTGGGATGAACCTTGTACGTAGATATTATGCAGGTCGATGAAGGCACAGCCTGATTTCCACGAACCCTTATGAATATTCATTCATAGTGTGTCAGTCTCAAGATGAAGTCATTGAGCGCAATTGTTCAGGAAAACCCTCCTTCTGCGCCCAGTACTAGAACTAGGTAAAGATTCAATCCTAAAAGGCTTGTTACTGTGTAGTGTAGGGGAGGTGATGTAAGTGAGAGGGTATGATGCTACCCGGGCATATATTAGGGTACCCACATAAAACATAACAGCATGGGGAGCACAATAACGATGGATTAAGGCCCAGATCCCCGTACTGGGGTTAATGTTTGGCATTGTTCAACATTCTGTCCATCAATTGTCCTTTTTGGATGTGATTGATACCATGCATCACGTATGCCATGTACAACAGTCGGTGTTACATGTGTTCATGTGCCCATAACTTGCATTATATGTGGTATATCTCTCCGGGAGTTCCACAGCCTGTGCTATATTGGTCATGCCTACATGTGACCCATAGTATGTACTACATATGCCACGTCTCTGCAAGAGCTCCAAAGCCTGTCCTAAATTTGCTGTGCCAATGTGTTTCATAGGGAATGCTTCATGCGTGATGCTTCTAGGCATGTTGACAGTGTGTGCTACATTTGTCACGCATGCATCTGATTGATACTGTGCACCATTGTCCTCTACTTGTGCTCCATAGGCTGCACTGTATTTGCCATGTGTGCATGTGTCCCACAGCTTGCACAGAAGTGCCATGCCTCCCTTTGTGTAACTCTCTGTTCTACACTTGATTTTCCTGCATGTGTCCCATAGTGTGTGCTGTATATGAAATGTTTCTGCATGTATTTCATTATCTGGACTACATTTGACATGTTTCTGGCACAACTCCATAGCATGTGCCAGACGTGCTGCTTGTGCCAGTGATACATAGGGTCGATTCCGATTCGGGTAAAAAAACCTCCGTACGATTTGTATCCGGAGCCCTCTCCGTACGAATCGTACCCGTCCGTCCGAGTCGCGAAGTACGATCCGTATTCCGTGAATCCATCCGAATCGTCACGATCCGTACGTATTGCAAGGCTGAAACCGTGAACCGTACGACTCGTACACATACCGTACGACTCGTACACATGCCGTACGACCCAACGAGTATGATGCAGACCGGGGTATGAGGACGCGATTCGTACGGTCCACGTCAGGTAAAGACGGCTCGTACAGAAAAGCATACAAACACATACACACCGTACGGTCCGTACCCCCCATGATCGCAGGGGTACGCACCGTACCCCTGCGATCATGGGGTGTACGAGCCGTACCCCCATTGTACGATGGGTGTACGAGCCGTACCCCCATTGTATGATCGGTGTACGAGCCGTACCCTCATTGTACGATGGGTGTACGAGCCGTACCCCCATTGTACGATGGGTGTACGAGCCGTACACCCATCGTACAATGGGTGTATGGCTCGTACACCCATCAGACAATGGGGGTACGGCTCGTACACCCATCGTACAATGGGGGTACGGCTCGTACACCCATCGTACAATGGGGTACGGCTCGTACACCCATCGTACAATGGGGGTACGGCTTGTACACCGATCGTACAATGGGGGTACGGCTCGTACACCCCATGATCGCAGGGGTATGGAGCGTACCCCTGCGATCATGGGGGGTACGCACCGTACCCGGGGATGGGGGCATTCTGTACCTGTTTCGGCGCAAACTCTGCTTTTACGGCTGTTTTAAGATCCCGTAGAAAAAGGGTCATACGGTGCGTACCCGACACGTATCGTACTTGCTGGGTCATAAAAATGTTGCAGGGTACGATTCGTACGGGAAAAACGCTCCGAACGGCTATTCGGAGCAGTTTTCCCGAATCGGAATCGACCCCATATGTGCAGTGTATACGGTGGGTGGGTGTCTATGTGCATGGGTGCTCTATAGTATGTATTTCTTCTGTTATGCTTGTATGTGCTCCTATTGTGTGTGATAAGGGTAGAGTTTCTATCTGTTTTCTATGATGTATGATGCATTGGTAATGTCTGCTTGTGGTCCATTGTGTGTACTACATGTGCTGTGTTTGCATGCCTATATATATAGTATATGGTACATTTGTTGTTTCTCATTCTATGTTTCATAGTATGTGCGCACCTTGGAATATACTAGACTTTATGTGTGTTACTTGTGTTGTGCCTCACTGTTGCACAGTGCGTGCTAAATGTGTTGTGTCTCACTGTTTCATAGTGTGTGCTAGATGCATTGTGTTTCACTGTTTCATGGTGTGTGCTACATGCGTTGTGTCTAACCTTTTCATGGTGTGTGCTACATGTGCTGTGTCTCACTGTTTCGTGATGTGTGCTACTTGCATTGTGTCTCACTGTTTCTTGATGTGTGCTACTTGTGTTGTGTATTCACTGTTTCATAGTGTGTGCTAGATGTGTTGCATCTCACTGTTTCATGGTGTGTGCTACATGCGTTGTGTTTCACTGTTTCATGATGTGTGCTACATGTGTTGTGTATCACTGTTTCATGGTGTGTGCTACTTGTGTTGTGCCTCACTGTTTCATAGTGTGTGCTAAAGGTGTTGTGTCTCACTCTTACATGGTGTGTGCTACTTGTGTTGTGTCTTGATGTTTCATGGTGTGTGCTAGATGTGTTGCGTCTCACTTTTTCATGGTGTGTGCTCCATGTGTGGTATTACACTGTTTTATGGTGTGTGCTATATGTGTTGTGTCTCAATGTTTCATGGTGTGTGCTACATGTGCTGTGTCTCACTGTTTGATAGCATGTGCTCCATGTGTTGTGTCTTACTGTTTCATAGTGTGTGTCTCATGTGTTGGTCTCAATGTTTCATGGTGTGTGCTATATGTGCTGTGTCTCACTGTTTGATAGCATGTGCTCCATGTGCTTTGTCTTACTGTTTCATTGTGTGTGTCTCATGTGTTGTGTCTCACTGTTCCATAATTCGTGCTACTTGTCTCTTTTGTGTACGTTTCAGTATGCTCATGTGTTGTCACTTGGTCCAAAGGAGTGCGCTGAATGTTTTGTGCCTCAATCTGTGTTTCATAGTGTGTGCTACCTCATGTCTTTCTCGACATAGATTAGGGTATACAGTGTGTATGAGTCTCTGTTCCGCAATGTGTCCTGCACATATCCCTGTGTGTGTTTTCCAGTGACGTGAAATGAGATACACATGAGTCTGGGTGAGCACGGGAGGGGCCAGAGAAGGTGTAACAACCCTGCTGATGTGAAGTTAGGAATAGCACATGTGACTCATAGGTGACTTTGTGGGAACATTGGGCTGGCCACCTTCGATAACTAGGTGTCACCCTAACTCTTTTTGTATTAAATCTGTTTTTATTAACAGAACACCGTCAGAGAAACATGAGCAGAATGCCTACAACCCAACGGGTCGGCTAGCTACAAATGAAATGCAAAGGCAGGGCTATGAGCAAAGTAGGCTACTAGACATTAAACACTAACTCTTTTGTGAGCCTTTGCACCTTAAACTGACATCCTAATGGAAGGCACAGGACTGACCTCTGCGGCCTCAAGGTCATGGCGATGTGACTGACCCCTCCTGCCTCAAGGTCCTGGCGATGGGACTGACCTCTGCAGCCTCAAGGTCATGGCGATGGGACTGACCTCTCCTGCCTCAAGATCATGGCGATGGGACTGACCTCTGTGGCCTCAAGGTCATGGAGACATGACTGACCTCTGCTGCCTCAGGGTCATGGCGATGTGACTGACCTTTGCGGCATCAAGGTCATGGCGATGTGACTGACCTCTGCTGTCTCAGGGTCATGACGATGGGACTGACCTCTGCGGCCTCAAGGTCATGGTGATGCGACTGACCTCTCCTGCCTCAGAGAGGTCTTGTCGATGAGACTGACCTCTGCCTTATCAAGTTCATAGCGATGGGACTCCCCCCTCCTGCCTTAAGTTCATTGCGATGGGATTGACCTCTCCTGCCTCAAGGTCTTGGCGATGGGACTGACCTCTCCTGCCCCAAGGTCATGGTGATGGGACTGACCTCTGTGGCCTCAAGGTCATGGAGATATGACTGACCTCTGCTGCCTCAGGGTCATGGCGATTTGACTGACCTTTGCAGCCTCAAGGTCATGGCGATGTGACTGATCTCTGCTGCCTCAGGGTCATGGCGATGGGTCTGACCTCTGCGACCTCAAGGTCATGGCGATGCGACTGACCTCTGCGCCCTCAAGGTCATGGTGATGCGACTGACCTCTCCTGCCTCAGAGAGGTCTTGTCGATGAGACTGACCTCTGCCTTATCAAGTTCATAGCGATGGGACTCCCCTCTCCTGCCTTAAGTTCATTGCGATGGGATTGACCTCTCTTGCCTCAAGGTCTTGGCGATGTGACTGACCTCTGTGTCCTCATTGTCATGGCGATGTGACTGACCTCTGTGTCCTCAAGGTCTTGGCGATGGGGCTGACCTCTGCTGCCTCAAGGTCAGGGCGATGTGACTGACCTCTGCATCCTCAAGGTCATCTTGATGGGACTCCCCTCTCCTGCCTTAAGTTCATTGCGATGGGCTTGACCTCTGTGTCCTCAAGGTCATCGCGGTCTGACTGACCGCTGCGGCCTCAAGGTCATGGCGATGGGACTGACCTCTGAGGCCTCAAGGTCATGGCGATGGTACTGACCTCTCCTGCCCCAAGATCATGGTGATGGGACTGACCTCTGCGACCTCAAGGTCATGGAGATATGACTGACCTCTGCTGACTCAGGCTCATGGCGATGTGACTGACCTCTGCGGCCTCAAGGTCATGGCGATGTGACTGACCTCTGTGGCCTCAAGGTCATGGCGATGTGACTGACCTCTGCTGCCTCAGGGTCATGGCGATGGGACTGACCTCTGCGGCCTCAAGGTCATGGCGATGCGACTGACCTCTGCAGCCTCACGGTCATGGCGATGGGACTGACCTCTGTGGCCTCAAGGTCATGGAGATATGACTGACCTCTGCGGCCTCAAGGTCATGGCGATGCGACTGACCTCTGCAGCGTAAAGGTCATGGCGATGGGACTGACCTCTCCTGCCTCAAGGTCATGGTGATCGGACTGACCTCTGTGGCCTCAAGGTCATGGAGATATGACTGACCTCTGCTGCCTCAGGGTCATGGCGATGTGACCGACCTCTGCTGCCTCAGGGTCATGGTGATGTGACTGACCTCTGCTGCCTCAGGGTCATGGTGATGGGACTGACCTCTGCGACCTCAAGGTCATGGCGATGTGACTGACCTCTGCAGCCTCAAGGTCATGGTGATGCGACTGACCTCTGCGGCCTCAAGGACATGGTGATGGGACTGACCTCTGCTGCCTCATGGTCATGGCGATGCGACTGACCTGTGCGGCCTCAAGGACATGGTGATGCGACTGACCTCTGCTGCCTCAGGGTCATGGTGGTGCGACTGACCTCTGCGGCCTCAAGGACATGGTGATGCGACTGACCTCTCCTGCCTCAGAGAGGTCCTGGCGATGAGACTGACCTCCTTATCCCCAAGGTCATAGCGATGGGACTCCCCTCTCCTGCCTTAAGTTCATTACGATGTGATTGACCTCTCCTGCCTCAAGGTCTTGGCGATGGGACTGACCTCTGCTGCCTCAAGGTCATGGTGATGTGACTGACCTCTGTGTCCTCAAGGTCTTGGCGATGAGACTGACCTCTGCGTCCTCAAGGTCATAGCGATGGGACTCCACTCTCCTGCCTTAAGGTCATGTTTATGTGACTGACCTCTGCGGCCTCAAGGTCATGGCGATGGGACTGACCTCTCCTGCCTCAAGGTCATGGCGATGTGAGTGACCTCTGTGGCCTCAAGGTCATGGTGATGGGACTGACCTCTCCCACCTCAAAGTCATGGTGATGTGACTGACCTCTCCTGCCTCAAGGTCATGGTGATGGGACTGACCTCTCCTGCCTCAAGGTCATGGTGATGTGAATGACCTCTGCTTCCTCAAGGTCATGGCGATGGGACTGAGGTGAATGCAGATGTTTCTGAAACTCCTGAAGAGGGTGTCAATGATCCTGGACCCCGAGAGAGAAGTGAAGGAGAGTGGAGGGCAGTGATGCTCACCAGAGGACCTCGAGCCCCAAGGAGAGCTCCTCTGAGTGTTCATCATTTCACACTTCAAAGACAAACTGGAATATACTGTGGTCGTACGTGTGAGTTGGGACACTTTATCGCAGTGTGTGTCTTAGAAGGGCTTTTGGTTGAAACGTTTTGTGAGATGCACCCCGTAGTGAAAAAAAGTATTAAAATACACTTCAGTTGTAAAGTTTTTTTAGCAGGTAGATTTTTAATTGAAAACTTACCCTGATTCGGAAGCCCCCCCCACCTGTTTGTTTTGCACACCCTGTATGTAAAACATGGCCAGTCCTTGCAGTCCTTGTAGTATCCGCCAGGACCAGCGCTGGAACTGGCTCCGTCTGTACCTCGAAGAGTAAAATAGCCAAGTAGGAGCGATGGGGAGTCTGGTGATGGCCAACTTTCAGAGATGCAATAAGTGCAGAAGAAGTAAAGGTAGGATTAAACTGATGCTTCATGGCAAAAATAGCACAATCAGCCAAAACACCATAACAAGGCAATCGGTCTTGGCACTGAGAGAGCTATTGGCTATGTCAATGTGTTTCCGCATTTTATGGCCAGATAGTAAGGGTTATCCAGGCAGATGCGGCATCCAACTGCCCGCAGCTGTTGCGCTGTTAGTCCTTTATATAACCACAGGCATACATGAACAAGGCATCTCAAATTAAATTTGCCATTTGATAGAGAGCAAAACCTTTCATGAGTGCTTCCAAAATTACCTAGTAAAATCATGATACTTATTTTGTTCGCTTCTCAAGAATAGAAGGTACTGACTGCCTTGGTGCAGTTCATACTTGTGACTTGAATGTTACACACACATTTATTTATTTATTTATTCAAAGTTTTATATAGCGCGAACTAAGATCTTAACAGATATCAGAGCGCTTCACAGTAGGGTGAGTAGACATAGTAATTGGGTACAGTATAGTGAAAGGTAGCATAATAGGATAACAATCATGTGCAATAAGATACAGGTAAACACTCAGCTAGACAGTAAAATAAGGCGGTGCAGAGTCTTTGATCTAACTAAAATAGAGATCATGAGGTAGCAGAGAACACTCAATTAGACAAAAGTATAAGACGGTGCTGAGTCTGAGCTAGCTACAATACAGGACTAGAGCTAATAATAAACATTCAAATAGACATTAGGATAGGGTGGTGCAGAGACTCTGATCCAGCTGCCATAGAGATCAGTGGATACCAGTAAACCCTCAAAAGACAATACTATAGGACGGTGCAGGGTCTATGATCCAACTGCAAAAGAGGTCAATAGGTCATGAACAGAAAGTTAATGGATCACTAATTATCCAACGTTACAAGATCGGTGCATAGACTCTGAGCAGCAACAGTGAGGATCATGTAAACTTGGCCATAAGGATGGCTTTCACTTCTTTCTTGAAGAGTACAGTGGAGGAGATAATCCTCGTTTCAGGAGGGAGTGCATTCCAGATCCTCTGTGCCATTCCTGAGAAGGAGCGCTTGTAGGTTTTTTTCCTTACGGAATCTGCGAGGTTTCAGGAGCAGACTTTTGGTACTTCTATTGGATCTCGAACCTCCTGATATAGACAGCTTTTGAGTGAGGTAGGTGGGAGCCTTGTGGTGTATGGCTGAGTGTGTCATAACCGCAATTTTGAATTGTATTCTGGCTTGGAGGGGAAGCCATTTCAGCGATTTCAGGTCAGGGGTTATATGAGAGTGTTTCCTTGAGCCCGAAATGAGTCTCGCGGCCGCATTTAGGGAGGCTCTTTGGGGTGCTGTTGTTGCTTCCATAGTCTATGCGGGGGATGACTAGTGCTTGTACAGCAGTTTGGAAGTCCTTGGCTGGGAGGAATGGTTTGAGTTTCCTTAGAGTGTTGATTTGAAAGTTAGCTCCTTTCGTTGCTTTGCTAATGTGCTGTTGCATATTGAGCTTTGCGTCAAGTGTGATGCCTAAGGATTTCGCAGAGTCCACGATGGTGGGTTGGACGTTGAATGCTGTTAGGTGATTGAGCCATATTTGGGTGGTGGTAATTTTCGCAGGGGGTGATATCAGGAGGAACTCAGTTTTCAACGCGTTTAGTTTGAGGTGATTGTCGGCCAACCAAGATTGGGTGTTCCTAAGTGTGCAGTTCAGAAGTTTGATATCTTCCGGGGATTGCACCTTTAGGTATAGTTGAGTGTCATCGGCAAACATGTGGAAGTGTACATTGGATGCCTGGAGCAGGGTAGCGAGAGGTTCCATGATGAGGTTGAACAGCGTGGGTGAGAGGGAAGATCCTTGTGGGACGCCTAAATCTACTGGCACTGGAGCGGACAGCACGTTGTTAATCTTGAACTTCTGGGATCGGTTGTGTAGGAAGGAAGTGAACCATTTGAGTACAGTCCCGGATAAGCCCATTCTGGTATTTAGGAGCTCTAATAGGTTCTCATGTTTGACCGTGTCGAATGCTGAGGATAGGTCCAGGAGAATGAGGAGGCAGGAGTCGTTGCGATCCAGGATTTGGAGGGCGTCATCAATTATGTGTGTCATGGCCCTTTCCGTGCTGTGTTTCGCTCGGAAGCCTGATTGGTGAGGGTCGAGGAGTTCGAACTGGTCAATGTGTTTTGTTAGTTGGAGTTGCACACATTTTTCCAACAGCTTGGCCAGAGTGGGGATATTGGTGATAGGGCGGTAGTTGTTTAAGTCAACCGGATCAGCTGTAGGTTTCTTGAGTATGGGCGTGACTTGCCCCACTTTGAGGGAGTCTGGAATGAGACCTTGCTGAAGGGAGCTATTAATGATTTTTGTCCAGAGTGGGAGAAGAGCGGGGATGAAGTCTCTAACAGCATTGGCAGGTAGTGGGTCTGTGAGGTGATTAGAAGGCTTCAAGGTGCTGAGCAGTTTGTGTATTGCTTCTTCAGTGTAGGTTTCGAAAGACGACCAGGAAGCGTTATTTTTAGGTTGGGTGTCGGGCATTTTGGTGATGCTCGGGTATCGTCTTACATCATTAAGGAGGTCACTCCTTATGTTGTCGGTCTTTAGCTTAAAGAAGGCAGAAAAGTCTTCACAGTGTGGGATGATGTTTGTTGTGTCGTTTGAGAGTAGGGGTTGCGTCTTGGTTTGAGTTTTGACTAGTTCGAACAGCTTTCTTGGTCTGTTTTTTGCTTGGTCCAGCTGAAGGCTGAAGAAATCAGATTTTGCGCGCTTTATTTTCCTAAAGTAGGCATTTCTCTTGCTCTTAAGTATTTTGCGATGCCGCGATGAGGGGACTGATCTCCATGTGCGTTCTGCCATTCGCATAGCACGCCTGTCTTCGTTGAGTCTGCCATCATACCAAGGGTTCGAGATCTTGGTGGAGACTCTCTTTAGTTGCAGTGGGGCAGCTTCATTGATTATTGAATTCATAGAGTCGAGGTAGTGGTCAGTCAGTGATTGAACATCAGAGGTGCCAGGAGGGGGAAGGAGGCTATTGGTGAGGTGGGGAGGCAGGGAGTTGGGGTTAAGGTTCTTCATGTCCCTTTTCCAGATCTTAGATTTGGTGGGTTGAGCCGAGACAGGTTTAACCTTTTCATTGATGAAGAAGGAGATAATGTGGTGGTCTGACCAATCACAAGGTTGGATTGCCCCTAATTGGGTGGAGTCTTCGTTGGCGATGATGAGATCAAGTGTGAAGCCTTTGTCGTGTGTTGGGCTGTTGCATATTTGAGTGAGGTTAGACGCGTCAAGGAAAGATTTGAGACTATTCACCACTGCGTCTTTCTGATCGTTCAAGTGGAGATTGAAGTCACCCAGGTATATTTGCGGTATCTGCCGACCAGCGTTGGATGAGATCGTGTCCATGAGTTGTTGGGTGAAGATGAGGTTGTCCCTAGGCGGGTGATAGATGAGATGTAGAGCACATACTGGTTTGCCCTCGCTGGAGATATCAAGACAGATGAGTTCGCAAGACGTGATGGAGGGGGAAGTTAATTTAGTAACCACGAGGTTGCTCCTGAAAATGCATGCGATTCCCCCGCCCGTCTTGCCGGTTCTGTCAAGTCTAATTATGTGGTAATTGGGGGGGACTAATATGTCCATGATAGGAGTGGAGGCTTCAGTTAACCATGTTTCCGTCAAAATGGCTAGGTCAAGATCCATTGATGTGACGAGATCTGCAATGTTGGAGGAGTGCCTCTGGGCCGATCTGCAGTTGAGTAGGATGCATTTGAGTCTGGGGGTGAGAGGGGTGGTCGAGTGTTCTAGTGCGAGAGGTATTTTTCTGAGATTGCTGGGGATGGCGCATCTGCTGCTTAGAGTTGGGTGCCTAATGGGATTCGAGAGAATTGTGGGTATGGGGAGTTGTGGGGGCGATGTGCGCTTTACCGGGCCAGGGCCATATGAGCGGAGGAGGGTGTCTAAGTCATGAACCGTCAGGGAGTTATGAGCGCGACGGGGGCGGTGTATGTTGTTGCGGTCGGGGATAGTGGGCCAGCGCGGAAAGTGTGAGCCCACCCTTTTCACCCCTGGAGCGAGATGAGAGCGAGGGCCTGTGCGGAGGGTGTGGCCTTTGTTGGATACAGAGGTGTTGGTTGTAGGTCGGTGTTGTCTGGGGTGTGTGTGGAGAAGTTCTTTGATGGTGTGGACCTCGTCTTTGACTTGTAGGAGCGTTGTTAAAATCAGGTCGAGCTGTGAGTTGGGGCTAGCGTTGGAGATGAGGGCCGTAGGCAGGTTGTTGAATAGGAAGCTGGACTGCGAGCTGGGGACAGGGGGGTGGGGTGTGCCATTGTCAGTGGAGTGTTCTGCGGTAACAGGGAGAGGGGTGGTATTCGATGGGTGAGAGAGAGTGTGGGTGAGGGGTGTGGGTGAGGGATGGGTCGGCTGGGACGTAAGGGTGGGGACGTCGTTGGGGGGCGACGCCAGAGAGTTATGGGAAGAGTGAAGACTGAAGACAATAGGGGTGTCAAGAAGGTAGTGGGGGCTGAGTATGGGGGAGTAGAGCGGGGGGGATGTTGAGGAGCGAGGGGTGGTGAGCTCTGTGTGTCTGGTTGGGGGGGTGGGGAAGTGAGGAGTGAGAATGGGGGGGGATAGGGTGAGAGAGACAACTGCTGCGGAGGAGGGGAGATATGCTCCGGTCCGTTGTGGGTACCGCGAGACTCGTAGGAGGTGTGGAGTGGGTGGAAGGGAGGGTGGGGGTATGTGAGATGTGGGGAGGGGGACGATCTTCGTCAATGAGTGCGGGGTGAGGAGTGGAGTGGAGTGGAATGGAGTGGGGTGGGGTGGAGTTGAGTGGGTGGAGTGATCTTCGACAGTGGGTGCGGGGTGTGGGGTGGTGTGGAGTGGAGTGGAGTGGAGTGGGGTGGAGTGGGGTGGTGTGGTGTGGGTGGAAGGGAGGGTGGGGGTATGTGCGATGTGGGAAGGGGGACGATTATCGTCAGTGGGTGAGGGGTGTGGAGGTGTTACGTTGGGTGTTTGACTAACTATAGCACTGGGGGGATGGGTGGGGTGTGTGTCATTCCGCTGGAGGGATGGGCATGGTGGGTTATGTTGGGGGTGGGTGGGGGGGTGTGTCCTTCCGCCCGTGAGATGGGCAGGGTGGGTTATGTTGGGGTATGGAGTTGGGGGGTGTGGAGCATCTTGGTGTGTGCGAGGTGTGGGACCGCATTTTGGTAATGTGAACTAGGGAAGTAGGGAAAAGGTGGTCGAGTCGGTCGAGATTCCTATCTGTGGCTTGGAATAGTATGATCCCGTTGTTGTAGGTGGTAATGGTGGCTCTGCCGGGGAAAACTTGGGATGGCGTGATAGAGAGAGTCAGGCTGTGAGCTGTTTTACTGGTGGTGGAACCAGTGAGAATGGAGAGAAGCGCTTTCCTCCACTGTGCTCTACGCAGAGTGTGGAAGATGATATCAGTGCTCGTGGCATCATTGCTCTGAGAGAAGTAGGTGTCCACACATGGTGTTTCAGGGTGAGCCTTCAGGAAGTTGTGTTTGTAACGTTTGGCGTTTTTTTTGGAGAGCCCTGGTGGGTAGTTAATTTTGTAAGTGTGCTCGCCTGTGATGCACACACACATGCCTGCTGCAGGCACTCAACCAGCAGAGCTATCTGACTGGCTAGATGTATGACAGCCAACAACCAAGAAAATGCTGAGATCATTGCAATGGAGACCATGGAGGGAATTGCTGACGTACTGTGCGCTGTATTTTAAAACACAAAGGGTCTCAACATCACTTTTTGATGTTCTGGTGGCACAACGTGCCTCTGGCATATTTATAAGGCCCCGTGAAGCCACGTTACATGGCTTTTCATGGCCTTATAAATGTGTGCCTGTTAGATCTTGCATCTTTTGGTGCATTTCCCCTGCCTTTTTGCTTTCTGTCCTCCCGGTTTTGACTCTGGACACTTTTGCACTGCTATTCAGTATTAAAGTGCAAGTGCTCCTATTATAAATTGTATTATGGATTGGAGTTTCCATGATTGGCATATATGATTTACTGGTACGTCCCTAGTAAAGTGCTCTCAGAGTGCCAGGGCCCATAAATCAAATGCTGCTAGTTGGTCTGCAGCACAGATTGTGCCACCCACATGAACAGCCTTTCAAAGGGTTCCCAAACCTGCCACTGCAGTGTCTGCACACAGTTTTTACTGCCATGTCAACTTGGCAAGAGCACCCACTTGTCATGCCCTAACCTTCCCTTTTATGGCATGTAAGTCACCCCAAAGGTAGGCCCAAGGTTCTCCCATGGGCAGGCTGCAGTGTAAGCGAAAGGTAGGACATGTACTGGTGTGTGTAACATGTCCTGATAGCGAAATACAGTGTAATACGTTTTTCACTATGGAAAGGCTATCTTTCCCATAGGATGGAATGGGAGTTTACTTATAACATCTTATAAGCATAACTTCCCTTCCATTGGGACAAGAGTGGGGAATGGAGTTTAAAATGCCTGGACTCAGAATGTAAAAATGCATCATTTAGTAAGGATAATTTTTATGTTCTGTGTTTGAAAATACCACTTTTATAAAGTTGGTATTTTTTATGTTCTGTGTTTGAAAATACCACTTTTATAAAGTTGGTATTTTCTTGCTTAGCCATCGTGTGTGCCATTGTTGGGTTGTGGATTGACCGTCTGGCTTTGGAGTGACAGGGGCTAGGAATGTGCATTCTCTTCAGACCGCCACTGGGGGATTGAGGTGTGTCCTGCCTTTCCTGGATGAGTCAGGGCTGGGCTGAGTAGACCTGGGCTGCACTTAGAATAGTGGAAGGAGATTCCCTTGCACCTGAATGGGCCTGGTCTGCCTTAGACAATGCCGTCTCCACCTCCTGCTGGGAAGCTGGGTCAGAGAGGACCAAACTGGTTTGGACTAAGCACAGACACTCTGCCTGAGTGAACAAAGAGAAATACAGTATAAATATTGGGGCCCAGACCCCAGAACTTTTGAACTCGCTGGAATACCGGAACCTGCCAAAAAGAAGAGCTGGAAGAACTGCCAGGAGGAGTACTACCCCTTTGCTATGTTGTTGCTTTGCTTGGTTTGCCTCCAGTTGCTGCTTCTGCCTTGGGCAATGAAAGGACTGGACTGAACTTTCTCAACTTGTTGCTGAGTATCTTCAAGGGCTTGAAGTAGAGCTTGCCTCCTGTTCACGACGTCTCAAAGACTTCGCCGACCTCTGCGTACCGCCTCCGGAACCATGGTTTAAGTTGAGACAGAGGGGGAAAGCAGCCGACTCCATCATCAACTCTGTTGCTGGCCTGGTGTCCTGACGGCACCACAGAGGGCACCGCCGCATCTCGCACCTCAACCCTGGTCCATGACCTGCGGGCACGGCACTCCGCACAGCTGTGCTTCACTCCACCACCCTGGTCTCACCAACAACAACGATGCCAGCTAAAATTGACACCCGTGACCGCACCGTAGCTTTGGGGCACCACTCGTAAGTCTCACAACGTACTGCCCCATCCCACAACGCAGTCCAGACCGACCGCTGCCAGATTCCATTTGCCTGCACTGTGACCTGTCAGCACCGCAACGAGCACCGCCTCACTCTGCGCTGCAACCTTGGTCTCACTTTTGCCGCTGGATGACCTTCACTAAGCTGCTGCCTGCACAGCGGCTTGAGGGCACTGCACGCTTCACCGCTACGCTTCACATCGCAACCCCGATGTTTGCCACAACCGGCCCACACCAATGTGATCGGCTGCAACAAAAAGAATTTTTTTACAAGTCTGTCAACACCGCGACCGACGCGGTTGGGCAGAACTGTGTTGTTTTCAGCACCACAGTGGCACAGGACAGAGCTACCGACTTCAAAGGACTGCATTTTTAAGGTTATTCTTGCAAAGTGCATATTTTTAAGTACTGTATGTTGGCTTTTTATTGTTTGGGTCTTGTTTTGAATGTATAAAGTATTGGATATTTTTCTAAACTGCTGTGGTGTCCTCACTATATAACTATTGGTTATGTACAAATGCTTTACACACTGCCTCTGACTGTTCATGGCAAGCTACCAAGGGTGTGAGCAGGGGTTATTTCAGTAGTGTATCCCCCTTATCCTGACTAGATGCAAGGGTTTCTGCTTAGACAAAGGTGCAAACCATTGCCAACTAGACACCCCCATTTATAACAGTGCCCCTTTTGTACAGAAGACTGCGTGAAGGGAGTGTTCCGTGACTTTTTTGCTGGGGGTGTTCTCAGCCACATTCATGGCTTTTGACACTGTCCCAGATTTACGAGAAATTGTGAATCTGAGGCAGTGCCAAAAACGTACGCCTCCCCAGCAAAGGCATAAGGGAGGCACAACGAAGAGAAATATCTTCATTTCTCCTTGCCTTTTCTCTATATATGTGTGATGCATTCCGCAGCACATATACAAAGAGGAAAAAGCCTCTTGTGATTGTTTTTGTGCAGGAAGGTTTCCCTTCCTGCACAAAAATAATCGTCCCCACAACCCAGGCACCCTTGCACCATGGTGCAAGGGTGCTTTTGTTTGGGGACGACAGCCCATTTTTCGCTAGTGCAGAAAAAAAGATATAGCACATTCTAGCCCTTTTCTTTTGCCATAGGGCAGCGCAGCAGGCCGCTCTACGGCAAAAACCCATAAATAAGGCCCAAAACGCTTAATGTACAGATGCACTTCAGCACCCAAGAGTGCAGTTGGTGGCATTTGGCGCTTTACAATGACCATCCAGTGAATTGAAATAAGCCCTTCCCGCAGCCTGTTTTATTAGTAACCAGCAAGCCGTTATAACGCGTGCCTGTTTTTTGCAACTATCTCAGCGGAGGGGAGGGCGGTGAGAATGTGGGAGTGAAGGACCGCTGAAACGAAGTGGTCATGTGACCTTGCAAAGCAATGGAGATCAACTGAGGGGATTACTGACTTATTCGCTCTCTCCCCAGAATGCTCTTCTTCACGATTATATCGACAAACACATACCTTAGCTTTGCTGAAAAGCAAATGTAGTGACGGTCTAGTCTACGCACGTCACGTCGGCGACGTGACGTGCTGGGAGATCACTAGCTGCGCGCGCACAGGCAGAGGGCGAGTGGCGCGAACAGCGCGAACGGAGAAAGCAGAGCCGATATTCAGCACAGGCTCGGCGCTCTTTAGGAATAAATTACTAATAAAGGTAATAAATGCAACCTGGCTCCAGAGTCCTCATTGGTGGTAAGCAGCATCACTACAATGGCGACGAGGATGGGATGAAGACCCCCCAGCAAGGCAGAACCACCAAACCAACCACAGGACAACAAGGAGAGTAGCAGCAACACCAGGACCACCACACAAAGGGTAGAAAAGGAAGAATAACCTGGTGCACGACTACAGGTACCCTAAAGAGCGCGGCAGAGCCCAGGCACACCTAAAGGGGTAGCACAGAGAAGCGAGAAAAGGGGGGACAGACCCCAGGGACAAGCAGAAAGGGCGCCAATCCACACCGCGGCCTGCAAGACGAGGGAACACGCGCTGGATAACTCACTGGGAACCGAGGGGGCTGACGCAGATAGTCCCCACACCCAAGCAAGCGAAGAAGAGCAGGACGACGCGCCAGGAAGTCCCAGAAGCCAAGGGAGCGCGCAACCCGAGATCAAGAGAGAGAAAATTAGCACGCAAACAGGATACGCGATGGCGCCGGTACAGTTTTTGCCTCGCCCCGGAGAACCCCTCATGAAGTGGGAAGACTGGAGAGAATATATAGACAATTTCATAGGTGTCCTGGAAGACGAGAACGAAGAAGTGTTCAAACCCCACAGAAAGAAGCGCATCTTGCTGCTGAACCTCGGCCCGGAGGGTCTCCGGATTTACAAGAGCTTAGTTCCGAAACAGAGAACATCCACAGACGACGATGTGTATGCGCACGCACTCGACGACCTCAACGAACACTTCAGACCGGCAGTGTGTGTGTCGGTGGACAGGTTCAATTTCCAACAGAGGAAGCAGCGACAAGGAGAAACGGTGGAGGAGTACGTGGCGGCACTGAAGCGGTTGGCGTCCACGTGCAAGTACGACAACTGGGAAGAAGAGTTCATCAAAGACCAGGTGGTGATGCACACCACGTGCACGACAGTGCAGGACAAATTATGGGCCAGTGGAGACACCACACTGAAAGAGGTGTTGGTCATCGTCAAAAAGGCCGAATTAGCGCGACGATGTGCTGAAGTGACGAGGAAAGAAACTGTGTCCAACACTATGGTGAATAAGGTAGACGATGAAGGTCCTCGCAGAGAGTATCAGAACAGGAAGCCAATGGAGAAGGGGTCCAACAAATGGCAAAGCAACGCAAGTACATCAGGGAAACAAACAGGGAGCAACAAGAAACCATGCTACAGGTGCGGAAGCTGGTCGCACGAGGCGCACGACAGGAAGTGCCCCGCATTTCGTGCCAAGTGCATGTACTGCGGGATAATCGGCCACTACGAGAAGGTCTGCCGGAAGAAGGCCTCCAAAGGCACTGTGAGATATGTGGGCCAAAGTAACGAAGATCAAGATGACGATACAGAGGAGGACGTGGTACCGGTGATCTACATTGAAGACCAGGTGCTGAGCACGGATGGCAAAGTCCTGGGCAGAGACGGAAGACGAACGATGAAACCAGTCTTAGAAATGACAATAGGAGGAGTCATGATCAGCGTGGTGGCAGACACAGGATCGCCCTTCACCATCATCCAGAGAGCAGTGTGGGAGGAGAAATTCGCACCGCATCTAGGCCCAGAGCTAGAAAAACTAGACATCCGCCCAGTCACGTGCAACGCAGACCGCATACCAATGGCGGGGTTCAGACCTTTGACCTTCGAATTTCGAGGCCGGTCAGCATACTGCAAGCTTTACGTATCGGAGAAAGGCCCGTCGGTCTTAGGATGGCTAGATCAAGGCGACCTGGGCATCAAGCTGGATCCGGGAGGCAAGGAACAGATATTACTTACCGACCAGGAGGCGCTGCCCGGTCTTGACAAATGGAGGAGTGAATACCCAAAGATGTTCGGAGGGACAGTAGGAAGGCTAGAAAAGTTCGCCCATAAAATCACCCTGAAGGAAGACGCTGTACCGGTGGACCACAAAGCTAGAAATGTCCCGTTAGCTGTAAAGGAAGCAGTACGGGAGGAACTCCAAGACTTGGAAAGGAAGGGGATCATCGAGCCCATCACGTGCGCCGAGTGGCTGGCGCCCCTGGTAGTAGTTAAGAAACCCAATGGAAAGGTCCGGCTGTGCGTCGACCTACGGGAACTGAATAAGAACATTGTGGTGGAACGGTTCCCCTTGGCCAGAATAGAGGAGATGCTGGCCAGCACCAGGGGAATTAAGTGGTACTCCACCATAGACTTGACCTCCGCGTATCATCAAATAGCTCTGCACCCGGAAAGCAGGAAATTAACATCTTTCATCACCCCGTTTGGGTGCTATCAGTTCCGCCGGATGCCATTTGGTCTGGCCTCAGCAGCGGCGGTGTTTCAGAAGCTAATGCACCAGTTGTTCAAGGATATCACCGACGTTCAATACTTCCAGGACGACATCCTGGTGATGGGTAGAGACATACCTGACCATGACGTGAAGCTTGGAAAAGTTTTGAAGATCCTAGAAAGTAAAGGACTCACGGCAGAATGGTCCAAGTGCCGGATAGGGATGAACTCGGTGACTTACCTAGGGCATGAGATAGGAGTGCATGGAGTAACTCCTAAGGCAGAAAACGTCCGGGCGATCTGTGAAGCACCATCCCCCACCAACAAGGAAGAGGTCAGGTCATTCCTGGGAATGGCAGAGTACTATGGGAAATTTGTGCAGCACTTTGCCTCAAAGACTCATCACATGAGACAGCTGACAAAAGAAAACACAGAATTCTGCTGGTCAGAGGATACACAAAGGGAATTCGAGGTCATCAAAAAGGAAGTGGCAGGAGCAATACCACTCCAGGGGTACGACCCTCAAGGCAAAACTGTACTGACCACTGACGCCAGCGATAAAGGACTAGGTGCTGTTCTCATGCAAGACCGAGGGCAGGGAAAGCTGGAAACTATTAGCTTCGCCTCACGCACACTGAGCGAAACAGAAAAAAAGTACAGCGTGATAGAGAAAGAGATGCTGGCAGTGGTGTGGGCTACCACGAGATTCAGACAATTCCTGTGGGGCACACGGTTCCAGTTGCGGACTGATCACAAACCGTTACTGAGAGTGCTAACGTCGAGTGGAGACGCAGACGCTACGCCCCGAATATCAAAAATGACACTGAAACTACTTGAATTCAGGTATGATGTGGAACACATATCAGGCAGCAAAAACAAAGTGGCAGACTATTTGAGCAGAGCGGCGGCTATGGAACCGAGTGAGGAAGACAAGGCAGGGACAGAAGAGTGGGTAGCACTAATGGAGGATCACGAAAAGGTCATCAGCCTTCAAGAATGGAAACAGGCGTATGAGGAAGACCAGACATTAGAAGAGGTGAAGGTATACATCACCCAAGGATGGCCTGATAAGAGACATACCCGCGGGGAACTCAACCCCTACTTCGAAGTCAGGGAAGAACTGTCCATGGACAACCAAGGAATATTCATGTATAGAGGTGAGAAGGTTGTTCCTCCAACAAGCATTATCCCCAGACTGCTTGACATGCTACACGAAGGACACCTGGGCATCGGAAAACTCAAGCTGAGGTCCAAGCAAGACTATTGGTGGCCAGGAATGGATATAAGAGCAGAACGGCATGTGAGAGATTGTGTGAGGTGCCAAGGTGCTGACAAGACACTCAAACCATTACGCCCAGCACTGGGCACATTCGAAACACCAAAGAATCCGTGGGAAGAGCTGTCAGTTGACATCCTGGGCCCGATCTTAGACACACAAGGAGTCCAAAAGTATGTGTGTGTCCTAGTTGACAAATTTTCGAAGTGGCCAGAAGTGAAGATAGAGGAAACTATGGACACAGAAACGATAGTAAAATTTTTGGCAGACACCTTTGTGAGGGAGGGCATCCCGAAGTCCATCCTCAGCGACAATGGGCCCCAGTTCAGATCGGAAAAATGGAACGACTTCATGCATAGAAATGGCATCCTGGCGAAGCACACATCCATATACCACCCGGCGGGGAATGGCCAAGTTGAACGCTTCAACAGGGTAGTGATGGGGTCAATCCAAGCGGCCATCTCGGATAACAAAGATTGGGAGAAGGACATTTGGCACATGTTGTGGGCATACAGGATCACTCCCACAGGCACTGGCTATAGCCCCTTTCAGGTACTGCGTGGACGGGAACCATTCACCCAAGACAATTGGGTGTGGAAAGAAAAGACAATAGTAAGCGAATGGTCCCCTGCAGTGGTACGTGCCAACATAGAGAAAGCACAAGCGGTATACACAAAACAGTACAACGAGCGGAAGAATGTGCAGGACACTGAACTCAAAGAAGGGGAATGGGTGAGAGTAAAGTTGCCCACACTACAAAGAAAGGGAGAGAGCAAATACAGCAAGCCCATGCAGGTGAAGGAAATTAAGGGTAGAGCGGCCAGATTGAGTGATGGAAATATATGGTCACAAGACCGCATGGCAAGATGTAATAAGATCCTAACGTGGAACTATGGAGGAGTAGACGTAGAGGAAGGAGAGACTGAGCTCAGTCGACAAGAACATCAGGAGGATGAACCTGCAATGAGAGGAGAAGCACAGCGACAGGTGAAAGCGAGAAGCATCGAGCAAGAGCGGAGAACTGGTGAGAACTGTAGTGACATGAATGGACAAGGAGAGGCACGAGGAAGCAGAAGGAGTGGCGAGGAAGAAAACCACACCACCCCTGTAAGACTGACCAGGAGTGGCAGGGTGGTGGTGAAGCCCACGAGGTTCAGAGACTATGATCTGAGCGACGGACTGTAAGTTACAAATGTTTGTGTGGAAAAAAGGGAGATATGTAGTGACGGTCTAGTCTACGCACGTCATGTCGGCGACGTGACGTGCTGGGGGATCACTAGCTGCGCGCGCACAGGCAGAGGGCGAGTGGCGCGAACAGCGCGAACGGAGAAAGCAGAGCCAATATTCAGCACAGGCTCGGCGCTCTTTAGGAATAAATTACTAATAAAAGTAATAAATGCAACCTGGCTCCAGAGTCCTCATTGGTGGTAAGCAGCATCACTACAGCAAAGTGCATGCAGAGTTGCAAATATTCAAAATTCGCACAGAAAATCCGAGTCCTAAAGTGCAAGTTACATTCAGAAATCTCATTTGGTTAGTAGTTATTTACGTTTTGAGCAGCTCTCCGACTTTGGAGACGGTGTCCATCAGATATTTTTGCAAAGATCCGTTTCTGCAGCTTTTCAACGGGGCTCCAAGTCAACAATCAAACTATAATTTAGAATAGTCCAGTTAAGGCGCTGCTGTTCTTTTAAAAGCGGATGGCTTCAAGGTGACTCAAAATACCATGCATGTTTTCTTGTTAAGCCCAGACACTGGTGCAATATTTTTGGTCGTCGTGCACTTGATTGGTGGACCACCTGGCATAGAGGACACCGCTGTTCTAGCCACTACTTCATGCCTGAAGTTGACGTAGAATGATTCCACACTTTGAGAAGAGTGTTTCATTTACATAATAGGAAATGTGTAGGGTCACACTTTTGGAAGCACGTTAAATCTTATTTTTATTTTTTTTGCAGAGTTTTATATAGCGCGAACTAGACCCGAACCGAATCAGGTATCAGAGCGCTTTACATATTTTCCAGTTATGTTACATGAGGACACACTTTCATTTTGGGCACGGGGAGATTAACAGCCTGATTCATGAAACGAAAATCGGCTCGCAAAGGGCCAGATTCTGAGAATCTGGCCCTTTGCGAGTGCAATTATTGCATTTGGGATTCATCATCCCAAATGCAATAATCGCTATTACAGAATTCGCTATTGTGCGAGGAATTGTATTTAAGGAATCTCTATTAGAGATTCCTTAAATGCAATTCATCAACCAATTTTAAATTGCTATTTCGCTATATTTGGCCGCTATTTACCACGAAGTCTGACTTCGTGGTAAATAGCGAAAAAATAGATTAAAGCACTTTAGTGCATTTTTTTCTTTTGCATGTTACACACACACATGTCCTTTGGACATGTGTGTGCGCAACTCCAATGTATATTACATTTCAGGGGTGCTACAGGGTGTCCTTTGGACACCCCTGGCACCCTTGAAATCGCTATCTCATTTGCGAGTAGCAAATTGCTAATCGCAAATAAGGAATACTCCCCATTCATTCCTATGGGCCTTTTGGCCCATAGGAATGAATGGGGAGTATTCCTTATTTGCGATTAGCAATTTGCTACTCGCAAATAAGGAATGTGTAGGAATCGCTATTTATTTAGCAATTCCTACATGAATACCGTTTTGCGAGTCCTTAATAGCGATTCGCGATGAATCGCTATTAGGGGCTCGCAAAACGGCCCGTTGATGAATCAGGCTGTAAGTGATTTGCCTAGAATCACAGGAGGTTTTGGCGTCGTTACCGAGACTCGAACCCAGATCCCCAGGTCCGAGGTCGGAGGTCGAGCGCCCTAGCCGTTAGGCCAACTCCTCTTATACGGAAAGTCATGGGGTTTGATTTCCTGCTTTAAGTATTTCCGTTTATTCTCAGGCAAATGAAAAGGCCTGCTCCCTAATTTTATTGATTAGATAATTTGCCTGCTCCAATTTCCATTTTTGCAACCTCTCCCTCATGTTAGTTATTTTCTCATTTCACGAGTGCATCAAAAGAGATATTTATGACGTACAATGTGTGCACGCGTTGCTACTCCAACACCTATTGTGTAGCATACATTTCTGGTAGTCATGTGACTTTGCAGCCTTCCTGGATTGAGCAAGTTTCACCCAGCTCTGCATGTTTTGTTAAAGCTGAGTTTAACACCATTAAACAAGAAGAGGCCCCATTCATTACATTCTCACAAGTTCACGTTGTCTTCATTTTCTGGACCGGAGGAGTGGCAGGAGCAGCTTGCCCCACCTCTAAGGCTGCAACAATGTCCGTGTAGGACAGTGCTTAATTTGTAAAATATGAAGTCCAGGTTCTTTAATGTTTGTCGGAGGCCAAGCCCACTTTTCTCCAGCTCCACCCACTCCCTCCACTTCCTCCACACACAATCCTACCTGTGTAAATCACCGTATATGAAATGTTACAAAAGTCAGGCTCAGAAGACTACAAGCTGTTGGAGTGACACGTCGTCCATACGGGTAGGCAGTATAGTTTAAGACTGATTGATCTGGAGAAGCACAACCTCTGAATTGAAAATGGGACACCATAATTGTTTTTTTTATAATAAGCATTGATTTCTACCCAAATTAATCCTTTTTACAAACATTAACCTATGCTCTAACTTATACTTTGAACTGTGCATGCAGTTCTTTGACAACAGTTATTAATTAGCTGTTCTACATTAGGATTTTTTAAATTTATAAACTGTAACAAAAGGATGTCTCTTAGAAAAGCTGTAACCCACTGACCTATGTACATTATGTGCACTTTTCATCTGCATGGTATGAATTCTTTACAACAGGCATATTAACCCTCAACCTAATGATGAGTCAAGACCTCTGCTAGACACAACTCCCATCGCTCTCCAGGAAGCACATTAATCACTGAGCTATCTTTAAATCTTTATTGTTGCCTGGAAATTTGCTGGAGACAAGGATCTCGGCAGCAGATGCTTTTAAAATGAAAATAAACTTGCAAACACTGCTCCTTAAATCAGCACCCGGTTTGGTGGTCGTACTGCTCTAGAGCCGGCCATGAGACTGTTAGACGGGGACTCTGAGGGTCGGCCGAATACTGAGGGAGAGGTCCCCGATGAGGACCGTCTCCGGCGATCGTACAGACAAGTCACCTCCCTCCCCACAAATAGGCACCACACCAGGTCGAGTTCAATGCTTTATATAAGGTACGTAAGGCAAGGATATTAGCGATACAGGATATCTCGGACCGGAGGGTCCTCTCACTTCTAGTCTCTGTAGGAAAAAGGGGGGGTAGCGGGACAGTCTTGGTACCGGGTCGGTACAGGGGGGTGGCAAGAGGGGAGCTCACAATCCTCGAGCTGGAGAGTCTGTGAGTCGGGCCGCGGCAGCGCCAGCAGGCCAAGGCGATGGTTTCATGAGGCAGAGGGCCGCGGCAGCGCCAGCAGGCCAAGACGATGGTTTCACGAGGCAGAGGGCCGCGGCAGCGCCAGCAGGCCAAGACGATGGTTTCACGAGGCAGAGGGCCGCGGCAGCGCCAGCAGGCCAAGACGATGGTTTCACGAGGCAGAGGGCCGCGGCAGCGCCAGCAGGCCAAGACGATGGTATCACGAGGCAGAGGGCCGCGGCAGCGCCAGCAGGCCAGTCACGGATGAGTTCTTCTCGGGTCTCTCGACTCCAGGATACAACTGCCCTCCTGGTCCGGCCCTGCCCCAGTTATAGGTCTGGACCCCTTTGATGTCCGGACCCTCGCGCCTGGGGGGCCGGGAGGTCCGGGATGAGGGAGTCCAGACACCCAGCAGGGGGGTGGAGCCAGCGCCCAGGGCGGCCTGGGGTGATCGACACCTGGCGGAGGAGAGCCGTTGACGATTCCTTCTCCCATTGACTCGCCAAGTGGTCACTCTGCCTCCTGGGCGGAGGTTGGTGCCTCGATGTCGGGGCCGGCCGGGCCCAGGGTTAGGGTCGAGTTGAGGCCACGCGGCCTCGTGCTGTAGTACCCAAAATGGCGGCTGGGCCGAGGCCGGGGTGTGGATGGTGACCCGGGCCAGCTGGGTCCGGAGCTGGTGTCTTGTGGTGGAGGGATTGCAGGGTACTTCGGGTGGTCGCCGGGGACCCTGGTTGGGGATTTAGGGAGAGCCAGGGTCCGGGTCCCGTTGCGGGGAGGGGGGACGGCCCGACCATGCGGCCTGTCCAACATGCGTCCCCCCCAGCTGAAGGCGGGGAGAGTCAGCCATCTTCCTGGGGACTCTCCTCGCTGAGGCGGAAAAAGCGTGACAGGCCGTCGGCGTTGGCGTGGTCCTGGCCTGGACGATGTTCCACCGTGAAGTCCATCCCCTGCAGGGAGATGGACCAGCGCAACAGCTTCGGGTTCTCCCCCCGCATTTGCATCAGCCATTGCAGGGGTCGGTGGTCCGTTTGCACCCGGAAGTGGGTGCCGAAGAGGTAGGGCCGGAGCTTCTTGAGTGCCCAGACTACGGCGAAGGCCTCCCTCTCAATGGTGCTCCAGCGCTGTTCTCGGGGCAGTAGGCGTCTGCTGATAAAGACCACTGGTTGATCGACCCCTTCGGTGTTGAGTTGGGAGAGGACGGCCCCCACACCATGATCGGAGGCGTCCGTCTGCACAATGAATTCCCGGCTGTAGTCGGGAGCCTGGAGCACGGGGGCCGTGCACATGGCGGTCTTTAATTTCTCGAAGGCCGATTGGCAGTCCGGGGTCCAGTTGACTGTCTTGGGGCTCTTCTTGGAGGTGAGCCCTGTGAGGGGCCCCACGATGCTGCCATAGTCCTTCACGAACCGCCGGTAGTATCCGGTGAGCCCCAGGAAGGCCCGGACCTCCGTTTGGGTCGTGGGGGGTTGCCAGGCCTGGATGGCAGCAATCTTGAGCTGGAGAGGGGCCACCAGCCCGCTTCCCACTTGGTGTCCTAGGTAGGTCACGGACCCTTGGCCAACCTGGCACTTGCTGGCCTTGATGGTGAGCCCGGCTTGCTGGAGGGCGTGTAGAACCTCCCGCAGGTGGCGGAGGTGGTCGGTCCACTGATGGCTGTACACAGCAATGTCGTCCAGGTAGGCGGCGCTGAAGTCTTCCAGGCCCGCCAGTACCTGGTTCACCAGCCGTTGGAACGTTGCCGGAGCGTTTTTCATGCCGAAGGGCATTACTTTAAAGTGGTAGTGCCCGTCCGGGGTAGAGAAGGCGGAACGTTCTTGGGCCCTAGGGGTGAGGGCGATCTGCCAGTAGCCCGCTGTTAGGTCGAAGATGCTCAGGTAGCGGGCGGCCCCCATCCGGTCAATTAGCTCATCTGCCCGGGGGATGGGGTGAGCGTCGGTCCTGGTAACTGCATTCAGCCCCCGATAGTCCACGCAGAACCGGAGCTCGGGGGCAACGCCCGGGGCGGCCGCCTTGGGAACCAGGACGACTGGGCTTGCCCAGGGGCTGTCTGAGGGTTCGATCACTCCTAGGGCCAGCATTTTGGACACCTCGGTCTGGATGCAGGCGCGCACCCGGTCTGGTACGCGGTACGCCCGGTGTCGAATAGGAGGGCTGTCCCCGGTGTCCACGTCGTGAAGGCACCAGGGGGTGACTCCGGGTGTGAGGGAGAACAGGGAGGCGAACCGTCTCAGGAGGGCTTGGCAGTCCTGGCGTTGCTCCGGGGACAGGGCCTCGGAGAGCTGGACCCCTTCCACTGAGCCATCCCGCTCGAGGGTCCTCAGTAAGTCCGGAAGGGGTTCGGAGTCTTCTTCCGTCCCGTTATCGGTAGCCATCAGGAGGCTGAGTTCGGATCGCACAAAATGGGGTTTGAGCCTGTTGGCATGGAGGACTCGTAGAGGGTTCCGGGCAGTCTCCATGTCGATTAAATAGGTGACGGGCCCCTTGCGTTCGATCACCTTGAAGGGTCCGGACCATTTGTCTTGGAGTGCACAGGGTTCAACCGGGGACATCACCCAGACCCGTTGTCCCGGTTCGAACTCAATGGAGGATGCGTGCTGATCGTACCATCTCTTCATGTCCTCCTGACTGGCCTCGAGATTGGCTTTGGCGGTTTCTCGGAACCGCCGGGTCTGGTTGCGGAGAGCCAGGAGATACCTGTAGATGTCTGGGGGAGTTTTCTGGGGAGGCTGCTCCCACCCTTCCTTGACTAGGCTGAGGGGGCCCCGGACGGGGTGCCCGTACAGGAGTTCAAACGGGCTGAAGCCGAGGGATTTCTGCGGGACCTCCCGATAGGCAAACAGGAGGCATGGAAGTAGCACGTCCCACTGGCGTCGAAGGGGTTCCTCTAGGCCCATAATCATTCCCTTGAGGGTGCGGTTGAACCTCTCGACCAGTCCGTTTCCTTGCGGGTGATAGGGGGTCGTGAATTTGTAGGTGACCCCGCATTGTTGCCAGAGAGACTTCATATATCTGGAGATAAAGTTCGTGCCCCTGTCGCTGACGACCTCCCGGGGGAACCCCACCCGGGAGAAGATCCCCATCAGGGCTCGGCCCACCACGGGGGCCGTCACAGTCCGAAGAGGGATGGCCTCGGGATAGCGGGTGGCGTGGTCTACTAGGACCAGGATGAACCGGTGTCCTTGGGCTGTTCGGGGGTCGAGGGGCCCCACAATGTCTATTCCCACTCGTTCGAACGGGGTGGTGACGACAGGAAAGGGTTGTAAAGGTGCTTTGATTTTTCGGCCACTTTTTCCGCTGGCCTGGCAGGTGGGGCAGGCCCTGCAGTGGTTGGTGACATCCTTTCGCATTTGGGGCCAGAAAAAATGGGTCACCAGGCGGTCGTAGGTTTTATCCTGTCCCAGGTGTCCGGCAAGGGGGACATCGTGGGCTAAGTTCAGGAGAAAGTCTCGGAAGCGAAGGGGCACCACCAGTACCCGACTGGCTCCTAGTTCTGCAATTTTTTGCTCGCTGTAGAGCAGGTCTTGGTCCCAGTAGATCCAGTGGGCCCCCGAGGTATCCCCTGTGCTTTGGGCCAGGGCTTGCTGCCGGAGTCCTTCGAGAGAGGGACATGTTTTCTGTTCGGCCCGGAATTGTTCCTGAGTGGGGCCTCCCTCCTGACGCCATTGTGCCAGGTCAGGGACGTCCCGAAGCTGGTCGGATCCTTCTTCTGTTTGGGTCGAGGGACTGGCTTCTGGGGCGGCCTCCTCTGGGGTGAGCGCGGGAGGAGGTTCCGGCCACTCGGGCTCTTCTAGACTGGGGACCGCGCGGGCGGTCATGGACCGGGTCGTGACGCAGACCCATTCGGGGAGGCCGAGCATCCCCAGGTGTTCCCTTCGTTCGACAGCTGCCCAGGGAGAGCTTTCGAGGTCGTTTCCTAGGAGGCAATCCACGGGGGCATCATCGCGGACAGTTACCCTTAACATCCCTGTTACTCCTCCCCACTCGAAGGGGACGCAGGCCATGTGGCATAGACTTTCGGAATTGTCTGCTGATCGGACAGGGCAAAGAATGTTCGGCAGGATTTGGTCTGGAGTGACAAGGTGGCGTCGGACCGCCGTTACACTGGCCCCGGTGTTGCGGAGGGCTTCCGCCCGGCGGCCATTAATGTTGACCCACTGACTGTACTTCTGCGTGTTGGCGGGAAGGGGGGCCCGCGGAACCATCTCTCTCTCCCCCAAGCAGACCAGCGCCATGGCGGCTGGTGCCCACTCAGAGGGGTCGGTCTCGTACTCTTCTTGGTCTTCCGGGATTAGTTCTTCCCCTAGGGCGGCCGCTGCGACCTGGCGGGGGGTAGTGTTCGGATTCTTTGGGCAGTTGGGATCACTGGCGTAGTGGCCGGGTCGCTGGCATCTGTGGCACATAACGTTGGCCCGGAAACCGGCCCGGATGGCTGGGCTCCCTCGGCCGACCGGGGTCGAGGGGCTGCTTGTGGGTGACAAGGGGCCGGGGTCTCTCCCCCGACCCTGGCCTCCTCCCCGGGGGCGATGGGGCCCGGGGTACGGTCTGGATGATTCGCTGGGTCCGTTCCGGCCAACTCGGGTGCTTTCCCACCGGTCGGCTTCGGCGGCGAGTTGTCGAGGTTCGGTTAGTTTACTGTCCAAGAGGTGTTGCCGGAGTTCCACGAAACAGTTGTTAGACAGGTACTCCCATACGATAAGGTCAAAAAGTTGTTCGTAGGTGGTCACTTTGTTGCCCTTGATCCACCCTTCGAAGGCTCGACTAAAGAAGTTCACGTACTCCACCCAGGTTGTACCCGGAATCCGTTTGCAGTCGCGGAACCGCTGGCGGTACATCTCGGGTGTGAGCCCGTATCGAGTGAGGAGGGCGGCCTTCATGTGGTCGTAGGATGTCATCAGATGGTCCGGGAGTTGCAGCAGGGCGTCCCGCCCTTCGTTGACAAACCTCCCCCATAACCCGGCTCCCCAGTCGCTCCGTGGAATCCGGTGGGAGGTCATGGCCACCTCATAGGCTTTAAACCACTGCTGTATATCATCGTTCTTGTGGTATTCCCGGATGACATCTTTGGGGATGTGAACCTTGGGCTCGGTAGAGGCAGGCAGGGTCGGTCGTTCGGGGAACCCGAGTTCTTTATTCTGTTTCTGGATTTCCAGTTCCTTGAGGTTGCGCTCATGTTCGTACGCTAGTTTCTTTTCCTCTAGCTCTCTCTGTTTTTGCTTCTCTTCTCGCTCCTCTCGGAGCCGTAAGTGTCCAGAGTTATTTTTTGTTCCGCCAGCTTGAGTTCTCCATCCAAGCGAAGTCGGGCCAGTTCTAATTCGTGGAGTCTGTTTTTTTCTCTTTCTCGGATCTCTTCCAGGGAGAGACCCGCTCTTCTTTCTTCAGTTGGTGCGGGGCTCGTCTCGGTTGTTCGTGTTCGGGGTACGGCCGTACCCGTTTCTGCCCAAGCTTCTAGGGCTCGTTTGAAGTCTTCCTTTGTGCTAAGACCTGTGGTTGGAAGGCCAAGTTCTATGCAATATTGCTTCAGTTCCCGGTGGTTGTAGTCTTCCAATTTTTCCATCTGCAATTTTTCCGTTGTTCCGCTCTCTGTTGTCATGGTGGTTGTGTGTCGTGGGGCGAGTGACTTTCTGTACGATTATGCGTAGGTTCGGATCCCGCCGCTGGCCACCAATGTTAGACGGGGACTCTGAGGGTCGGCCGAATACTGAGGGAGAGGTCCCCGATGAGGACCGTCTCCGGCGATCGTACAGACAAGTCACCTCCCTCCCCACAAATAGGCACCACACCAGGTCGAGTTCAATGCTTTATATAAGGTACGTAAGGCAAGGATATTAGCGATACAGGATATCTCGGACCGGAGGGTCCTCTCACTTCTAGTCTCTGTAGGAAAAAGGGGGGGTAGCGGGACAGTCTTGGTACCGGGTCGGTACAGGGGGGTGGCAAGAGGGGAGCTCACAATCCTCGAGCTGGAGAGTCTGTGAGTCGGGCCGCGGCAGCGCCAGCAGGCCAAGGCGATGGTTTCACGAGGCAGAGGGCCGCGGCAGCGCCAGCAGGCCAAGACGATGGTTTCACGAGGCAGAGGGCCGCGGCAGCGCCAGCAGGCCAAGACGATGGTTTCACGAGGCAGAGGGCCGCGGCAGCGCCAGCAGGCCAAGACGATGGTTTCACGAGGCAGAGGGCCGCGGCAGCGCCAGCAGGCCAAGACGATGGTATCACGAGGCAGAGGGCCGCGGCAGCGCCAGCAGGCCAGTCACGGATGAGTTCTTCTCGGGTCTCTCGACTCCAGGATACAACTGCCCTCCTGGTCCGGCCCTGCCCCAGTTATAGGTCTGGACCCCTTTGATGTCCGGACCCTCGCGCCTGGGGGGCCGGGAGGTCCGGGATGAGGGAGTCCAGACACCCAGCAGGGGGGTGGAGCCAGCGCCCAGGGCGGCCTGGGGTGATCGACACCTGGCGGAGGAGAGCCGTTGACGATTCCTTCTCCCATTGACTCGCCAAGTGGTCACTCTGCCTCCTGGGCGGAGGTTGGTGCCTCGATGTCGGGGCCGGCCGGGCCCAGGGTTAGGGTCGAGTTGAGGCCACGCGGCCTCGTGCTGTAGTACCCAAAATGGCGGCTGGGCCGAGGCCGGGGTGTGGATGGTGACCCGGGCCAGCTGGGTCCGGAGCTGGTGTCTTGTGGTGGAGGGATTGCAGGGTACTTCGGGTGGTCGCCGGGGACCCTGGTTGGGGATTTAGGGAGAGCCAGGGTCCGGGTCCCGTTGCGGGGAGGGGGGACGGCCCGACCATGCGGCCTGTCCAACAGAGACCAATTAAACACTGGTGTCACAATGTTACCTCACGGGGGTGCAACACTGCCAGCAAACCCTAATCCACCTCTACAGCAGGCACTGCGTGTGTGGACTGCGATGGAGACCAGGGCAGAAGTAAAATGAAAAACATGCGCATGCCAGCGGATGGCACGTGAACAGGGTTTTGCGCAAACCAGTGGCATTAACAGGGACTTGCTTCAAAGACCGGTTTGGCTGCTGGCACAGCAGTTACTTTGGCCTGCTTTTTTTCACGTTGGCATGCATGAAAAAAAGTAAATACCGAGGGCCTCATTTATGAGGACTTGCGTCAATTTTGCGCTTCCAATGCGTCACTTTTTGTGACACATCGGCGGCGTAAAACATGCCTCCTGTTGCGCACTATTTACAAAGCAGATGCGTCACTTTGTTAACCCCTGCGCTACATTATACCTGCGTCATGTATAATGTATGCAGTGGGGGCGTTCCCCCGCAAAAAGCCTCGTAGAAGTGACGCTGTGAAATCTATGAGATTTCACTGCGTCACTTCTAGGACGCCGTTGCGTCAAAATCTTACGCCTGCCTCACAGCAGGCATAAGACAAACGCAGGCCCTTTCACATGGGTCTTGCCCCATGTGGAAGGACGCATTGCTGGAGTTGCGTCACTTTTGTGACACACTCCAGCAATGCGTCACTTTTGCGCCATACAGATACGTCAGAAATACTGACGTATCTATAACTCCTTGCGACATGATGCGTCATACAGTAAATATGACGCATCAGGTATGTCTCAAGGAGTGCGTACTGACAAGTGACGCATCGCTGCTTTCACGCAGCGATGCGTCATTTCTCATAAATGAGGCCCCGAGTGAATACTGTAAGGGGTTTGTGTGTTTTGTCTGACTCACTACAGAGGTGGCCATGTTCTAACTAGAATGTTAAGCATGCGCATCACTCCACTACTGGCGGGTGTCATGCGGGTGAAGGGTGCACACCGTACCCCGCAAAAGCAACCACACCACTGCACAAACAACCTGAGCCATGAGAACGAGGCTTGATGACGTAGGAAATAAACTTTTAACAGGTGCACCTCTCCATATTGCACATTGTGGAGAACAGGAATTATTAAGATACCGAAAAACCAAAGTATATCCGAAAGAGATAAAAATGCACAGAAAAACAGCATTTCATGCGAATCAAGAGTCAATTGAACTATGTCAACGATTAGACAAGAAAGGGTTACGGCCAAAGGGCAAGGCCCTCTCCTTCTTCCAGCCTCCAGGCCCAGAGCATTGCACACTGTGCTTGCAGCATGATTGCTCAGACTCGAAGCCTGTTTAAGTTTACTAAACAGGGTGACTGTCACACCACGCTCAATAAAAAGCAGCATTAATTTCGGTAGTTATTTGGTTACTGGTGGCACTTCCTGTAATAGGCCTGTTTTACACACAGTGCAACTCGACATGCTGGCTGCTTGAAATTCTTCAGTACATCGTGCTGAACTGGCGGTAACTCATGTAGTGCACGTGTGCAGGCTTTGGATTTTTTTAAAAAAGTTAAGCACACCCACGCTACTGCCGTCACCTACCCCACATATCCAAGTCCAGTCCAATAATTCGCCCGCCCACAGCAACACTGAACTGAAGGCAAATTCGCACGGAACCTCGGATAGGGAGTTTATATCTGTTCAGCACAGCAGCACTCTTCACTGGGGACTCAGGGGACTGTAATACAGTGTGAGTTACCGGAAACCACCGGCACAAATTTATAGGAACACAGTGTTTGTGAAGCCTGTTGCTCTGTCAAACTGGCAGCCTACAATGTTGATCTGTGTTACAAGCACAACACCTACTATGCCTTTTCATCATGCACTGCAATATGCTTATCTGTGCACAGTCCTTTCATCAGTTAATGTATATATGATGAATTTTTACATTTCACCCATACTGCACGCTTTGAGTCAACTGATTATATAGTTTTCATGCTCTTATGACTGTGAATCACAGCCACACTTGCTCCTCTCTAACCATTTTAGGTGTCGCCTGGCGTTCACTGTGCAGCAGTGTCGCGCAGGCAATTTTTTTTTATCTCCAGTCCTGGGGCTTTAACCCGCCTCTCTCTTCCATTGGCTAGCTCCATAAATGGAGGCTAGCCATTGGAAGAGAGATGTGTCAATCATTGTGGGAGCAGATTCGTGGGTGTTTCTGTGTTTTTTTTTAAGCTCCGCCCCTTTTCTCCGTCATGCAGTGGTGGGCGTTTGTTTTTTTTTGTTTTTTTCAAAGGTTTGTTTTTGTCATTCCTCCGAAGATGGCGCCCGGGCAGTAGCTTACTTGCGAAGCTCCGCAGTGCCGTCTTGACCCAGCGGACGTGGCCGCTCCGGGATGCCGGTTTGAAACTTTTGAGTTTGTATATTCCTCCTGTAATGTACCTTTTGCTACCTCATGTATGCCTTTGTTCCTCTGTGTCTGGGTGGCATCTGTACCCGGTGTCCGTCTCTTTCTTGCATCACGGCTGTGGCTCGCTCGCCTTCTCATCGCGCTGTATGCTCGGGCGCGTGGGTTTGAGGACCGGAGCGTGTCTACTACTCCAGATGGTTTTAATATTCAGGGCAGCTTTGTCTGCAGCACTCACTGCCTCCGAGCCATCGGTCTCATAAATCAGGCCCTCTCTGTCTCCAGCACTCCGTTTGCACGTCTCCCCGGCACCCGGAGTGTACGTGCCCTTAAAGAGAAGGCTGGGGCATTGGAGCACAAAGCATGGGCTGCATGGACACTAGGGCCTGATAGTGCACCATGACAGGGCTGTGTAGGGGGCACTACAGAACAGCATGGGTGAAGCAGACCGTGATTTGGTAATTGAACGACTGAAAGCGCTGCTGTCAGGACAGATGAGCTCTTTGAGTTTTTTTTTATGGCCGCAGTGCTTATGCCGTGGCATGAGGTGAGGTAGGGTGCCCTGGCAGAGCTGTGTGTTGGTGCAGATCTACAATAACTGGATGGCGAGGGTCCTTGCTGGTCATCGTGGTGTGCATTGACCACAGTTGTACGTCAGGCCCAGTGCTGGGATAGAGATGGAAGATATATGTGTTGGTGTCAGAAGTTGATGGCAGGGAGTGTTAGAGGTCAGGAGTGAGGTGCGCTCATAGATGTGTGTGTGTGTGTGGGTCCCAATAACCGGAGGACAGCGTCGGATTGGTAACGCGGGCATTCGAGGAATGCCCGAGGGGCCGGTGTCCGAGTGCTGCTGTGGGCCTCTTTTTTAAGCAGTCTGGGGTGGCCATTTGGGCGCTGTCTCCATTGTTCGAATACAGCCAGCGGCCCAGTAGGTGTCTGAGTGGCCTTTCTAGAGGCAGATGGGCGCTCATTACCTCCGTTTAGCAACAGTCAAGAGGTGTCACTCCCTTTGTCTCGCTGGCCAGCCCATTAATGTGTGCACATACTGAGTGGGGGCAGGGGGCCTGAATAGAAGTGGCCTAACTTGTTTCACCACTGTAAACTAACGCGTGCATTTTTTTACCCCCATCCTAGAGTTTTTTTTATATGATTACGCCATAGCAGTGATTTGTGTGTGTGTGTGGGGCTCTGTGTGTGTGTGGGGGGGCTCTGTGTGTGTGTGGGGCTCTGTGTGTGTGGGGGGGCTCTGTGTGTGTGGGGAGGGCTCTGTGTGTGTGTGTGGGGGGGGCTCTGTGTGTGTGTGTGGGGGCTCTGTGTGTGTGGGGGGCTCTGTGTGTGTGCGGAGGGCTCTGTGTGTGTGTGGGGGCTCTGTGTGTGTGTGTGGGGGGCTCTGTGTGTGTGTGTGGCTCTGTGTGTGTGTGTGGCTCTGTGTGTGTGTGTGTGTGTGTGGCTCTGGGTGTGTGTGTGTGTGTGACGCTGTGTGTGTGTGTGTGGCTCTGTGTGTATGTGGCTCTGCGTGTGTGTGTGTGTGTGTGTGTGTGTGTGTGTGCAAATGCAATAGGTCTCACATTTGCAAGAGATTAAGCTATTGGCACTGTAAATGACAATGCCATTTATTTATTTGTTTTCAAAACCAACACATAAATAAAAATGTTGTCATTTACAATACCAATAGCTCTAACTTTTGCAAAGGCGAGACCGTTGCATTGTAAATGCTTGTTTAGGTATTGGAACCCCCTTCGAGTGCGCCGAGGATGAGTTGCCACTAGCTCCCCCCACAAGCCGGGTAAGCTTTGGAACAAACTGTCTTTTATCACCGTAGCCACAGTATGTTTATTACTAATATTGTTTGGCACGGCATTCAAGGAGTGTTATCATAATGTCTTCCATGCTTGCCATTAACTCAATTTTTATTTATAGTGACTCTGCTGATTATCAGCCCACCACGACTGATGCACTAATTCATCAGTTGTCTATATCCTTTTCACACCGACTCAAAGTTGGTACTGTGTCTAGTTTTCACGCACTTCTTTTCATTTGGTCCTGAAGAAAGCCACTGCGGAGGGCACCAAGGCTGAAACATGTCGACCCTATGACCACACCGAACCATGCAAGGTTGAATTTTCCAGGCATGCTCACACACCGATGTTAGCCCTGACCCCCGGATTTGTCATTAAAATTGAGTTTTAACAACATACCAGGGAGTTAGTTTTAACTCCACAACCACTATGTTCACACACTTCCTCCATAATCACCTCATCTGAATGTTTTAGTATACCTCTCGTCACATACATCAAAAACATCCCTAAGCTCCTCCCTCACAGTGAGGAGGTTGTAGCCCGCGCTGCAACCAGGTTCGCAATGCAACAAGGTTCCAGATGATGAAGCATGCCACCCGCAGGTGGGTGAGGAAATTCATCCTAAAAAGGGAACCCCCATACTCCTTCCCCCCTCCGATTGTCTTTGACACAGGGTGGCTAGTTTTTGTGTCATTAGATTCAGTATCATGCCTGACCTATTTGATCACCAACATGCATCTTTCTTAGGTAAACCATCCATGAGATAATATACTTTTAACTGTAATGTTCTTTGGTCTATCTTTAAAAGAAATGTATTTTAATGCTTGAAACATGCAAGGCTTAAGAAATGTATTCATGCAAAACTTACTGCATTACTTTTCGCTATTTTATGTAATCAAGTATTTTATGTTGTTACATTCATGCATAGTTTATACTGCATGACAAATGTGATGGAATTGTGTTTTGATAGCATGGATTTCCCTATAAATTAAATGTAATTTCAGACATGGCTCAGCCTCCATGACATCACATTCAGATGTACAAGCTGGGGATGATGTAAAGTCCTTAAGGCCAGAGTCTAGCATGGGCAGGCAGGCTGAGATTCAGTTTTCTTTATTTTTGCAGAATCGTCAACATGTCTGCCCTTGACAATGACTTCGACAAGACACCTGATGCAACATCAGTCTGGAACAAGTGCCTTGTTATCTCAAGGTCAGATAATAATAAAAACATGAGCAATGTAGTCTGAATTGACTTGTTTGGATCTTATTTGTTTATAAGAATGCACCTGTCATCTAAATGACATTTGAAAGTGTACTTCCATAATTAACACAATAATTATCAATTTAAAAATTATTAATAATTATGAAACATATTTAAAAAGGTACAGATTATTGTAGAAGCCAAACGTTACAGCTATACAACATACATCTCCAAACAAAATAAACAATTACCAAAAATATTTATCAATTAATAAATAAATATTAATGATCAAGTAATGATTAATTAATGTAAACTAAATTACTTTCCATCTACCCCAATAAACTGCAAAACACACACCTAACAATATTTACACAATTCCCATTACTAATTTTACATTAATAAATTCATATCAATGAACAACACAACTCAAAATTATTACACAATTGACAACAATACAATTTTATTAATTAATTAGCATCAATTAACTAAGAATGAATTAATTAAAAATAAATTATCTCCCACCATATACCCTCATAAATGCCAACACCAATTTCATAAAACAGGACACAATTAACATAATTAACAATTAATTAATAACAATTAATCAAAATATAAATAATTATGAATAAACTAATTCACACAATTAAAATTATTAAATAAAAATGTATAAATATTATATAAAAATATTAATAACTGTATTAAAATTAAATTCCTTCCCACCCTACTCCCCTATCAACCCACAACCCACTCCTAAAGAAAAGACACAATTAACATATTTACCAATTAATTAATCAATAAAAATTAACAGCCAATTGTTAATTAATTAAAAATAAATTAACTACCAAAATTAACACTATAAAATAAAAATTCAATAAATACTAACAAAAAATAATATTTAATTTATCATAATGAAATTACTTCCCATTCTGGTCCCCTATAAACCCACAACCAGCTCCTAAAAAAATGACAATATTGACATATTGACCAATTAATTAATCAATAAAAATTAACAGCCACTTATTAATTAATAATACATTAATTACCATTAACATTATAAAATAAAATAAATTATAAATACTAATGAACAAAAGATAATATACAATTTATTATAATTAAATTATTTCCCACCCTATTCCCCTATAAACCCACAACCCGCTACAGAACTAAAACACAAACATTTATTAAAATAAACTTGATATTCAATTTATTATAATTAAATTACTTCCCACCCTATTCCCCCATAAACCCACAACCCGCTACGGAACTAAAATGCAAAATGTAATTAAAATAAAATTAATAACATAAAAAATGGAACACGTACATTAAAAAAAATGCAATACTTTGACAAAAATATATAGCACATGCATTTAAAATACACACTAAAATACAACTATATTTTTGCAAACGATATTAATGACTTCGATATTTTGGAAAACAATATCACTTACCTTTAACTCGATATTCTTTACCACAATATTCTGGCAGTCAATATTTCTGTATCATGATATTTTGCATTCGATATTAGTGCAAGTTGACGTTTCCTACTCGATATTCTGACTGTTTACCGTTTGAACGGCCACCAGATTAGGAATTTTCTCCTGTCTGGTGGCTGTTCTTTTGTCATTCACACGGCGGTACCTATGAAATAGTCACCGCAAAGGGAACTTCAAAATCAGTACATGCACGACATGGACTGCTGCAGTCCATTCTGTGCAGGTAATGGGGTGCATGCACATAGGGGACACAGTGTGGGCCCCCCTGCATGCACCCCATGGTGCAGAGGCCCAGAGGGCCCTGTAGAGCCCCCTTTGTTTCTTCTCCGCCACACTTTTCATGGTGGTTGCCCTGTCATGAGAAGTGTGGCAGTGAGAAAACTCGTAATTTGCTAGGCGGGCTGCAGCGGCTACACCAGGCATATTGCAGCCTCAAGAACACCATACCACCACCAGGGATCTCTGATACCTGGCGTTTGCGTTGGTCCCAGAACACCCCCCACCCCCGCCCTGGTGGTTGGAAAATTGCCACTGTGGCACCCCCATGAATCGTAATGAGGCCCTTTGTGTTCTCTTAATAATATTTTGTGTGGTTATTTTAGATTTGCTATGCAACAGGATGAGACTGTACTTTTTATTAGTTAAGTTCTTCTGTGTGGTCTTGTAAAGAACAAATTGGGCTTCTAAATTGTCACTACGTCCCTGGATCCCTGTTTAGAAACTGTGAGCAACCTAAAAACAGGCACACCGCTTTAACTATGTATTGATTGGGGTTGTATGGGGTACACCAACTTGTTTTTTCGCATTCAATCGCTGTTGCATTTAACTAAGTTCATTTGTGATAACAACTGGGTGTGAAAGCAAACACTGTAAAGCTAAGTCAGAGTCTTAGTTTATGCAACAGTAAAATCAAGTTCTCAGAACTTACAGAGTGAAGCAAAATGTTTCCGATTTTTCTATACTTACAGGGGCAGATTTACGAGTTCTGGCGCATCTCTGCAAATCAGCATTGATGTGCCAGAAAAGATGCGACATGCAATAACCTCCCTGCACCACCACGAATGCATCGCATTTACAATGCGGCGCATGGAGATGGAGATGCGTGTCGCATCCTGTGGAGTAAGGGCGGCGCATTGCTGGAGTCATGTCACAAGCGCGACGCAGCTCCAGCAATGCTCAGGGGCGCCCTATGCCTAACATGCGGTCTCACTCCTTGCAGGGTTTTGACGTAGCATGGACGTAAAAGTGACTCAGTGAAATCTTATAGATTTCACTGCATCACGTTTACGAGGCGTTCCTGCAATGGAACGCCCACCCTGCGCCGGAACGCTCCCATTAGACCTAGCGCAGGTTTCATGTGGCGCAGGGCTTTACAACATGGCACATCTCCCTTGATGCATCAGGTTGTAAATAAGGTGCAAGGTGGCACATGGGTTGCACCGCCGCTGCGTAACAAAAGTGACGCAACGGCAGCGTAAATGTGGTGCATAGGGCTTGTAAATCTGCCCCTGAGTGCCTTGTTGAAATAACTTTCTTTGGGAGAGTTTTCGCGGTTGAGCATATTTCGAAGAATAATGAAACAAAGCATTATTATGATAAAGAAGAAATCCTTCTTGTCACCATTGGAATTGCCTCTAAATATGAAATTATGTATTTTATGCTGCAGCCAAAAACCTTCTAACAGTCCACCAATGCTGGGAAATGACTCCATCTAGACAATATTTTTACCCAACAAAGTCAAGTTTAATACTTCAATACAGTAATCAACTGCTAAAAGATGACCAGTTAAATGTGCACATTTCTTGCTACCACGTTGCACCACATGTTCGGGGGTTATTAATTAACTTTTGGTCTGTTGAGCTGGAAATCTTTGTTGATATTTCTAGATTAAGCATCACATGTAGGTTTATGTGGCAAATGCTGCTAATTTATAAATATGTGGAATTGTGGGTGAAAAACTGCATACTTCCAAGGCCCAATGTTAGGCTTCAGTGTCTATTTCAATAGCTAAATTCACGATGGAACCAGTTTGAGATCCATATCACAGATAGCTCAATATTAGTGTAGGTCAAAGAGTTCTTGGTTGGAGAGATTAAAGCAGATTCCAATTGTGTTTTCAGTGAAACATAGGTTTTGTCTGCATGCACATTTCATTTTGGATCTCTGGTGTCAGATACTAGATGGGTGAAGTTCAGGTAATAACTTTCAGTTAGAAAGCTACTTAATTATCTTTTCATTTGCAGGTGCATGCATGGAGATGAGAGAGGGAATCATTGCGGAGAAGACCACAGCTGAAACTTGGAAACTGCTTAGAAATTTAAGCATGAGGCCCCAGATGAGGGCTAGCTCTTCGAGAGTCGAGAAGAAGAACCTCAGGATCCACCCATGGATAAGATGGCTGGCAGCCTTTTGTGCCCCATTGTACCCCAGTAGGATCTGTTAATCTGGTGGGATACCTGTGGCTTCTGAAAGTCAGAAATGTTTTTTGCCACCATCCTTTCTAACAATCATAAGTGACGAGGAGGAAGCCAAAAACGTGTTTGCAACCTGAGCATCATCAACGTTGTTAGGAGATGGATCTGGGCTGTGTGGCAGGATTCATGAGACTATAGCCTAAAAAAGCTTACACATTTCAGCTGGAAAGGGCACTGGTAATTAAACAACCAAACCTGACATTTAGCATTAAAGTGACTAGGGGTTCCCAAGTTCTGTCCTCTTGCCCATAGCCATTCCAGTCTATCAGCATTGAATTCACTTTGAACTTTCTGTCCATCTAGCTCTGTGAAAGATTGGAAATGTGATACTAATGTATGCATGTACACATTTCATTAGGGGCACATGAAAGACAGTGGGGCATATATTCTCAAGAACGTGTGATAACCTTCGCAAAAGTAACAATGCAACTTACAACACCGCAGTCTATCGCGGGAAAATTAGGTCATGTTAACGAAGCATTATCAACACGGTGGTACCATGCGATAGGCGCATGATAACGTGTCAACCGATCGCGTTAAAATCAATGCCACGCTGCAAAAATGCGAAACGCGATCGCAAAGAATCTTGCGATGAGGTTCAATAAGCCCAGAAAACCAGCGACCAGCCTTCAAATCCCACACGTCTGGCGGGAAAATGCATTATACAAGCAGAGTAAAAAAATGGTGAGATGACAACGTGCAAGCACAACCCCACAGCTGTGACGCAGAACAAATGACCATTGTCCAAATCAGCCACAAACAGCCACAATGTACATTGACATGCATTCAGTATGTAACCTGCACCAATGCGGAAACAAACATGGAACACACTGTGAAGCCGCATTTCGTCTTCACATTAGAGAGGAACAAACAAACACCCCCTGCACACCGGCCTGCAATGTCCATGATAAAACAATAATGAAAGCATGGACTAATGTAGGGGCAGTGACTGCCCCTTATGTCATGGGACCTAAGTCACAAAGGTGCATCCCTGCACCATGGCGGCACATATCAGATCCCAAAAGAATCCCTGTTGTCACTTGTAGGCCACAAATGACAGCCAAAATGGAATGAATTGGGACACAGGTGAAACGCCGAATAGTGGGATACCGCAACAACTGTGACACAGAACTGGCAGTACGAATACGTGACACCATGAACAGCCTCACTGCACAGAGGTCACACATCCATCATCCATTAACAAATTCCTAAGCTGACAGCACAACATGTCACACCCACACTTGTCTGAGTGAAGTGCATGTACAGATGAGTGACATGTACGCAGGGATTGTGTATTGGGAATGCTTTTATTAGCACATGCTGTGCCTGTGGTCAGTCAACGTACAGTGCCATTACTGCTAAGGAGACCAGAGAAGAAATTGTCCATGATGTTGTCCCTATGGGTTATTCCTGCTGCTGCTGCAGTGGGGTGTGGTCCACATGCCTCATCATAATTCGGTGCATCTGGCACTCGTATCCATGGGGCTTAACTGCGTATGCATATGTTGTGCAACACATAACATGCAATGATCTTCTTGCACACGAGGTCTGGGCTGTACAGGAGTTTACCACCTGTGACATCAAGGCACCTGTAACGTGGCTTCAACAAGCCAAATGTGCGCTCCACGATGCCCCGGGTGTGTTTGTGGACCAAATTGTACTGCCTCTGGGCCTGTGTGTTCGGTGCTCGGAGGGGTGTCATTATCCAAGCGCAGAGTGCATATCCTTGGTCTCCTCTGACATACTGCATGATGTGTTGGCAGGCTCCCTGGTTCATTGGTGCGTGATATGTGTGACTTAGTGATTCCTGTATGACATGTACTGCGTGTTGTAAATGAGCGGCATCTCTGTGAATTACGTAGCCTCACTGCTGCACCTCCCCCAAGCACATTCACTAGTGTGCGGAGAGCGACTGCACCACATGCACCCCTATGGCACACCATTGACATGCCTGTCTGCGTATGTCCACAAGCCTGACTACGACACAGTGATGATGCGGTGCAGAATGTGGCCGGTCACGTGTGTGCAGGCCCATTGCAAGGAAAGGGCTGACACGGATGTAGAGCACCTGCCTGGCTGAAATTGACATGTAGTTTAGAGTACATCTTTGGCTCATGCTGCGCTAATAGCGACACACACAACAGTTGACATGTGTGATCCCTGACCCCGAGCGTTCATGCCCTCCCCCATGCACCCCTTGCCACATAGCAACATTGTCGATTGTGTGACGGGTGGCACAGACACTACAAGAGGAACAAGCGCATCAGCCACATGCTTGGCAAGGCCCACACTGAACCACACCCAGATCCACATGTGGAGTCACACCCCTACGCAGTACTGTCGTACGCCTGTCCACCCCGCTTACGCTCACATGGAGATACGACACAGTTACATGTCCCAGGTCTACACCACTGCCTGTGGTGACATGTTGGCGCACGCTGTACACAGCACAATGTAATGTGGAATGGCCCCGGTCCCACATGCATACATAATGACCACACTGACACACTGAGTGAGTTTGTGGGACTGGCTACGGGCAAGTGCGCCCGGCCCCTTTTATTGCCAGGGTCGCATCTTCAGTGATGCCTAGGCTGGATGGGTGTTGGGTAGTGTAAGCCACCACTCAGGGGTTGGTTGGTGCAGGCAAAAAACACAACAGTGAGCAGACAATCAGCAGTACATGGTACGGACATCATGGGTCCCTGACTTGAGCAGCACAGAGTTTGTGGCCCCGGATGCACAGCGGCCGGCACACGCACATCGCCACGGTATGGTGACTTGCGGTGCACTGAGGTAGGGCCACGTGAGCTAAGCGTGTACTCATCGATGTCCAAGGTGAATGTCGTGGAGGGCTGCGGGGGACAGTGGAAGGTGTCCTTCCAGGGCATGATGCAGAGGGCAGAACCAGGCAGGAACAGGCAAATGGGTTGACTGCTCCAGACTCCACTTTTCCACCTGGGCATTGTCAGCCACATGCAGAGGAAGACAACCTCCAGCCCATGAGCTCAGACGCCACCGACGTACAAACAGAGATCGCGCATGAATTTCAGGGCACACACTCACGGCAACAGAGCTGGAAGGGGATGCAGTCTGCAATGAGGCCTGTACAATGACATGGACTCTGCCATGTAGAGAGCAAGACTCAGTTAAAATTGTGTGACCTACTCCACCCCAGTGTATGCAGTAGCCAGCGGTCAGCAGGGGCCCACAGCCATGTGTGGTAGGCATGCGATGCACAGAGTCAGTGGCAGCAGTGCAGTTGTTGGTAGTGTCCCATCACCTCCGTAAAGGTGAGCCTTTTCTCCTCCAGACTGAAGCGCGTTTTCCTCTTACACCTCTCCTTGCATGCTCTGACATGTACACGCCCATGAAGAAATCAAGACTCAGTTCCAAAAGTGCAACCTAGTTGGCCGCAGTGTCGGATGGAGGCTGCGGTCAGCGCAGGTTAAACGCTGTCCAGCCATCTCCTCCTTGATCTCTACCACATGGCGTTGGAATGGCAAGTGGATTAGATTTGTGGCTGGCGGAGGTAGTGGCACAAGAGCTAAGCAGGTGTTTAGCCAGCGACGATGCCGTGTCCTGACTATGAAGGACTGCATTGGATTGGTGTGAGGACTGCAGTGTAGGCCGAAGGCCGCAGTCACCAAGGGCCCACAGACACGTTTGGTGGGAGTCCTATGCACAGTCTTGGTGGCACCACATTGAAGGGAGTAGAGTGACATAACCTCAGCCATAAATAATGTACACTGCCATGGTGTAATCAAGACTCAGTTCCAAATGTGTGTCCTTCTTGTCCGCTTTGTATGCAGGTGGAGTACGTCAACGAGAATGGAGTTCAGTGGGCCTGTGTCGCAGAGGCCATGATGGCCCGAGGAGGCTGCCAAGGTCGTGGGCTCGGCCTTGGAACTTGCACCGGCATGTGGTGGGCCCTCTTCGACACACGCCGGTGTCTGCAGTTGGGCATTGACGCCTGGGTGTGCAGTGGTGGGCAAGACAGGTTCATGGACCAGCGTCCCAGGGTGCATCAGGCGCACAGGATCGCAGGCAACACCGCTCACTGTGACGGTGTTGGCCTCATGGCAGGGTGAGAGGTGCCGCCATGGCAGAGACGTTGGGCATTCTGGAAGAGGACCAAGCCCAGAGTTACATGCCTTTTATTCACACCCCTACGTTGGCTTGGTGTACGGTGGCCAGCCCACTCTGCTCACGCTTAGGGGGGACGCGACGAGCTACATTTCCTTGATCTCCCCCACTGGCTGGGGTGACATGTTTGCGTCCAATGTCCACTACACTCCAAACACCAGCGGTGTGTGTCGACATGGATATGTGTTTGGTCTGCACACTGCAGTCTGTCCAGCACATCCACGCCACACTTGGCATTGTGTACATGCTTATTCATGAGTCACTTGCCTTCTTCACACATGCCTGGTTCCCACCTCTCCCCACAATCTACTATTGTGTGGCTGAGGTGCCATGCTGTTGATCGCTTGTGTACATGGCTAGCCCAGCTTACCAAAGTAAGTTGTGTTGTTGTGTCTGGTATGTGGGCATGTTGTTTGGCATGTTGTATGTGAGTTTGTACGGGTGCATTCCCAGAGTTGTGAGTTGCATGATTGTGAAGTTGAGGTGCGTGGTACTTACCAACGACCAATGCATTTCTGTAGGTGCCAGCCTCAAAACTCTGGTTGATGATGGACTGTAGGTGATGAAAGAATCATGCAAACTGCCGGGGTAGTTGGCGACGACATTGGTGAAGAGTCCCCGGTGGTCCACTATTGTCTGCACATTGATGGAATGCGTGTGCTTTCTGTTGCGGTAATTGTGTGCAGTTCAGCGGGGGCACAAGTAGGACATGTGTGCAGTCAATTGCGCCCAACACATGCGGCAATCCAGCTATGGCGTAGAAGCCTTGCTTGGTCTCCAGCTGTTCCTGTGCAGTGTGGCGGAAGCAGCCGCGGCCCGTGGAGGGAGTTTCGGTGGGGTGGAGAGGCGTAGCGGGGGAGGGGCAGGGTGGGGGGTGCTAAAAAGCGGAGTATGGATAATTGAAGGTAAGTAAACAATTTAATTAATAAAACGAATTGTGTAGCGCACCCCGCATCGCAAAATGCGATGCAGGGTGCGCTACGAAATTTGTTTTATTTATTAAATTGTTTACTTACCTTCAATTATCCATACTCTGGTTTTTAGCATCCCCCCACCCTGTCCCTCCCCCGCCCCGCCTCTCCGCCCCACCATAACTCCCTCCACGGGCCGTGGCTGGGGGGAAGTATAGGCACTGGGGTACCAAGCTGATGATGGCATCCAGGACAGGTTTGAGTAACTTTGATAGGGATGGCTGTGAGACTCCTCCGACTCTGGCGGCTGTTGGTTGGAAGGTACCAGAGGCCAACAGGTGCAGCACAGCCAGCAGCTTTGTCTGAGGTGGGATGTTGGTTGTCCATTTGTGTTGGTACCATCAGCCTGTGGGCAATGATGTTCAGGATGCGGAGGATGGTTGTCCTTTTGAGCCTTTAGTGGACAATGACATACTCTGGTGTTAAGTCTGTGAGGTTGTGGGCAGGACTGGAGGCCCGGCAGATCCGAGCAGCTCCCACCGGGACGAGAGGTGGCTGGGGTGGACAGGCACGCTGCTGACAGTCAAGGAAGTGTCCAGAATGGGTCCAGGTAACGAGGGACGGCAAGCTGAATTATGGTGACTTTGTCCTGTGTGATGGAGCGACCAGCGGGGGTCCCTGAGCCTGGCGTCTGCAGGCCTGTGCCATTGGGCATCACGGGACATTGGACTCTGGGGTCTCTGTTCAGTTATTTTATGATTATTGGCTGTGGCTTTTCTAGGGTCGATTTGTTGCAGTCGAGGGGTTGGGAGGCAGGGCCAGGGGAGTTGCTTATGGACTGCTCGACTATTTCCATCATACTGGGTTAGACTTCCGTCAGTTATGTATAGCATATTTTGCTGACTGCAAGCTCACGTTTCCTGTTCAGATTTGATCTGGGGAGGATGGCAGGCACTCTGCATGTTTGAAAGGTGGGAGGTTGGGGACCCACCGCGCAGGGAGACAGGGTGGGGGAGTTGGCTGGGGGAGGGGGGTTGTTTTTGTGAAGGGGATATTTTATACTCTTTCTCTCTGACGTACTTTTGCATGTGGAGGTTGCTCGACCGGGGTACAATGGGACACAGATTATCAGAAGAGGGCGGGGTGTGATGTCCAGGATGGGGGATCAGGCGTGCATTAAAATTTGACGTGGAACGTAAATGGGCTGGGCAACAAGATCAAGCGTACACTGGTGCTCCAATACCTGAAAATGCATTCCCCAGACGTGGTCCTGCTCCAAGAGACACATTACGGGGTAACAGATGTAAGGCCCTTGATAGATTTGGGTACAAAATGGTAGCCCACTCCGGGTTCACGTCGGGATCAAGAGGGGTGGGCATTCTACTTTGTAACACCCTGCCAAACCGGCTGTATGGTAGCGGCAGCTGGTAGATGGGAGGGGCGAACCATAGTTCTGAGCTCCTGCTACATCCTGCCTGGTCTCTATTCTTCAACATACACACACCTGGGGTCGTTCCTGACTGGTCTCCCCTAGGGTACTCTCCTGGTAGGTGGGGACGTAAATGCTGTGATGGACTCGGATTGGGACCGATCGGGCGGGGGGCAGGGATCCAGGGAGGAATATGGGCTACAAGACTTTGTTTCCGCCATGGGGCTTGGGGACATCTGGCGCACACATCACCCCACGCAACGACAATACACATTCTACTCGGCTAGACGCGGGTCCTTCTCCCGACAGGATCACTTCTTTTTTTTTTTTTATTTCTTTTTTTTATTTTGCAGTATACCAGTTGAAAATAGAAAAGGGGTGGGAAACAGTAAGAGGGGAATCAGAAGGGAAAGAAAAAAACAGGCGACATACCGCCACAAAACCCCACACAGGAGGCGCAAAACATAGGGAGGGGCTCATCCACAGAAGAAGGGCGATAGTGCTCCATAGTCCAAAGGTAGTCAACAAAAGTTCGACAGGCAATGGGGGAACTTCCACCCATCGCAGATTCTAGTTCAGAACAGGCACCTGTAGTTCGAAAGAACCGCCCCAACTCCGCTCATAGCCCAGTAGTCCTCCCTAGGCATAGCTAGTCGCAACAAGGGAGAAAAAAAGGAAGAAGAATACAAGACAATTACCCCAACTATCCCCCACCCTCGTCCCTCCCCAACATCACCCTCCCCCCAGTGGCGGCGACCAGCAAGCACACAAATCAGTACAGACAGTCTCGAGATTAAATTTGGAAGAGATGGAGAGATCGCAGCGTTGAAGGGCATACAGCTGAAGGTAAGCCTCGGGACAGAAACCTCACAAGCGAGCCCCAATTGTACATAAAGTTCTTAAAGTTCCCCAGGAAGATGTCAGAGAGGCGTTCCATGCTCAACAAACGCCACAGTCGGGCATGCCACAAGGAAATAGCCGGGGTAGATGGGGACTTCCACGCCGCCGCTAGAGTCATCTTGGCCGCACCCAAACACAACCACATAACACGCTTATCCGCCCTAGTCTGGTGTTCAAGCAGCGAGTCCCTAAGCCCTAACAGGACAAAGGCCATGGAGTTCGGAATCGGGTAACCCAAGATGTCCTTTATGTGAGATAAAATCTCAGCCCAGAACGGCTTAATGGTGGGGCAGTCCCACCATATATGAGTAAAGTCTCCCAACATCCCACAGCCCCGCCAACACCTGTCAGAAGTAGCTGGAAATATGCGGTGTAATTTGGAGGGATATAGGTACCAATCAAAGATGAGTTTCATGTGCGCCTCTCTGAGATCAGTAGAGTGATTGTGCGCAGTCACATCTCTCATAAGGCCTGCCATTCGGTAGTAGAAATGTCCCTCCCCAGTGTGGATTCCCAATGGTCCTGGTATCGCGGTCGCGGTGAAACGGCAGAGTCTAATAACAATTTGTACAGGAATGAGATCGTACCCCTCATGGTAGAAGTGTGAAGAAGGAAGGATTCAAATTTCGACAAGGGTCTGGTAGCTGCGTCCACCACGGCAGGCGACGTCGCCCAATGCAGGAGCTGGAGATGTCTAAAGCGTTCCGTTGGGAGGACACCATAGTCCCTCATACAGTTGTGGAAAGTGAGGGGTTCAACGCCATGGAACAAGTGGGTGAGGGCTCTACAGCCACCCATCCTCCAAGCGTCAAAGGGACCTTCCGTCAGGGCCGGGAGAAAAGCCGGGTTGAAGTGAATCGGGGTGAATGGGGACGGGAATGTGGTCCAACGGTCGTCACCGCTTACCGTGTCCCATACCTTCAGCACCGTGCTCGTGGGGGTGCTAACATAAGCATTCTTGGGGCGATCCGCCTTAGGCTTCCAGGCCAAATCCCAGATGGAGCGGCCCGCAATGCTCCGATCCATGTGGAGCCAGTGCTTTTCCGACTTCTGTTGGGACCACTCCACAATGACCCTCGGTTGGGCGGCTTTGTAGTACAAATGCATGTCCGGAAAGCCAACCCCCCCCTCCAAGCGTGGACGCCGCAAGACTGAAAACGGAAGCCGTGCCCGGCCCCCCTGCCAGACATATCGCAGCATCACGGTCTTCAACCGGCGGAAGTAGTCTAGCCCTATCGGAATAGGCAAGGCCTGAAATAAATACAGCAGTTTGGGAAGGAGCACCATTTTAAGAGCGTGTATCCTGCCCAACCACGAGATGAATTTAGGCTTCCATCGTTCCAGTTCAATTTTAACGGAAGATAACATCGGAGGGAAGTTAGCGTGGAACAGGGCGTTCACGGTGGAAGTCAACCGCACGCCTAGGTAGAGCAAGGACTCCGACGCCCAAGCGAGCGGGGTGAGTAGCCTGGTCAGTTGCACCTCCCCCGCCGAGAGGGTCAGGTTTAGTACGTAGGATTTATCGAAATTAACCTTGAAACCTGCCACTGCCTCGTAGGCAGAGAGTACCGAGTGGACATGCGGTAGCGACGTCGCCGGCTCTCTGATAGACAACAGGACATCGTCCGCAAAGAGCGAGATTTTGTGCTGCTCGCCTGTAAAGGGAAGCCCAAGAATCTTCTCATTGTCTCGCACCGCCAACGCCAATGGCTCAATACTAAGAGCAAAGAGAAGGGGTGAGAGGGGACATCCCTGACGCGTCCCTCTGGAGTGACGAAAGCTCGTGGATCTATGGCCGTTGACCAACACACGAGATGTAGGGCCACTGTAGTTCGCCTCGATCATCCTCACGAAAGAAGGCGAGAAACCGAAGGCTACTAGTGTCTGGTGCAAAAACCCCCAGTCGACGCGGTCGAAAGCCTTCTCAGCGTCGAGCCCAACTAGTACCGCGGGTATGCGAAACCGCTCCGCCTTTTCTATGAGGTGCACGACGCGGCGCAGGTTATCATGGGTCTGTCTGCCTTTGATAAACCCCGATTGATCAGGATGGATCAGAGCAGGCATCAGGTCCTGCAGTCTACCCGCCAGAATAGAGGAATACAATTTGGCGTCCAGGTTGAGAAGCGCGATCGGGCGGTAGGACGTACAAAGGGTAGGATCCTTCCCCGGCTTAGGAATAATACTGATCAGTGCCTCAGCCATAGAGTCCGTAGTTCTGCCATCAAGCGCCATTGCGTTGAAGAGGGAGACTAAGTAGTCGCATATTTCAGAAGTGTTAGACGGGGACCGGGAGGGCCGGCCGAGCACAGTGATCGCACAGACAGGTAACTTCCCCCCCACAGATGGACACCACACAAAGATTAGGGTAACACCTTTTATAGGCACTTCGGGTAGTAGTGTGGTACGATACAAGGCGATCAGGACACGATGATCCTCTCAATTCTAGTCTCTAGTAAGGGAAGGGGGTAGCGGGACAGTCTTGGTACCCACGGGTACGGGTGTGTAACGGTGATAGCTCACAATCCTCGAGCTCGGTGTTCGGATGGGTCAGACCGCGGCAGCGCCGGCAGGTCCCGAAGAGGTCGTAGGTGGCAACGGGCCGCGGCAGCGCCAGCAGGTCCCAACGAGGATGAAGGTTACAACGGGTCGCGGCAGCGCCAGCAGGTCCCACGAGAATGCAGGTTGCAACGGGCCGCGGCAGCGCCAGCAGGTCCCAACGAGGATGGAGGTTACAACGGGCCGCGGCAGCGCCAGCAGGTCCCACGAGGACGCAGGTTGCACGGGCCGCGGCAGCGCCAGCAGGTCCCAACGAGGATGAAGGTTACAACGGGCGGCGGCAGCGCCAGCAGGTCCCACGAGAATGCAGGTTGCAACGGGCCGCGGCAGCGCCAGCAGGTCCCACGAGGATGAAGGTTACAGAGGGCCGCGGCAGCGCCAGCAGGCAGGACAATAGTTCACAAGGCAGGGCTGTGGCAGCGCCAACAGTCCGTCAAGGATGAGTTCGTCGCGGTGTCTCTCGACTCCAGGATACAACTGCCTTCCTGTCCTGGGGCTGCCCCAGTTATAGGTCTGGCGCCCTTTGATGTCCGGACCCTCGCTCTTGGAGGTCGGGAGGTCCGGGATGAGGGAGTCCAGACACCCAGCAGGGGGGCGGAGCCAGCGCCCGAGGAGGCTGGGGGTGCTCGGCACCTGGCGGGGGAGAGCCATCGACACTTCGTACTCCCATTGACCTGCCAAGTGGGCCGTTCACCTCCTGGGTGGAGGGTGGTGCCGGGATGTCGGGGCCTGGCCAGGCCCAGGGTTGGGGTCGGGCTGAGGCCGCGCGGCCGCGTGGTGCCGTGTCCAAGATGGCGGCTGGGCCGGGCAATGGTGCTGACGGTGGCCCGGGCCCTGTCCTGCGGGGAGGGAGCGAGCCCTTCATGTGGCCTGTCCAACATGCGTCCCCCCCAGCTGAAGGCGGGGAGAGTCACCCATCTTCTTGGGGACTTTCCTCGTCGAGGCGGAAAAAGCGGGACAGGCCATCCGCGTTGGCGTGGTCTTGGCCAGGGCGATGTTCCACAGTGAAGTCCATCCCCTGCAGGGAGATGGACCATCGCAGTAGTTTGGGGTTCTCCCCCCGCATCTGCATGAGCCATTGCAGGGGCCGATGGTCCGTCTGTACCCGGAAATGGGTTCCGAAGAGGTACGGCCGGAGCTTCTTGAGGGCCCATACCACCGCGAAGGCCTCTCGCTCAATGGTGCTCCAGCGCTGTTCTCGGGGCAGTAGGCGTCTGCTGATGAAGGCCACTGGTTGGTCCACTCCCTCGGGGTTCAGTTGGGAGAGGACGGCCCCCATACCCTGGTCGGAGGCATCGGTCTGCACGATGAACTCGCGGCTGTAGTCGGGGGCCTGGAGCACAGGAGCGGTGCACATGGCGGTCTTCAGCGTCTCGAAGGCTGCTTGACAGTCGGGAGTCCAGTTGACTCTTTTTGGGTGGTTCTTAGACGTGAGCTCCGTGAGGGGCCCCACAATGCTGCCATAGTCCCTTACAAACCGCCGGTAGTATCCGGTGAGCCCCAGGAAGGCTCGGACCTCGGTTTGTGTCTCGGGGGGTTGCCAGGACTGAATGGCAGCTACCTTGAGTTGGAGGGGGGCCACCAGACCGCTCCCCACTTGGTGTCCGAGGTAGGTCACGGACCCCTGGCCGATTTGGCACTTGCTGGCCTTTATGGTGAGGCCGGCCTGTTGGAGGGCCTGCAGGACCTCTCTGAGGTGGTGGAGGTGATCCGTCCAGTGGCGGCTGTATACCGCGATGTCGTCCAGGTAGGCGGCGCTGAATTCTTCGAGGCCTGCCAATACCTGGTTCACCAGTCTTTGAAAAGTGGCTGGAGCGTTCTTCATGCCGAAGGGCATCACTCTGAAATGGTAGTGCCCATCCGGGGTGGAGAAAGCGGAACGTTCTTGGGCTCTGGGGGTGAGGCCGAACTGTATCAACAGGGAGGAACACAGGGTTAGGACAATTATTTAAAGGGGTCCAATGTATGTGTCCTAGAAAGACTATCAACAAAAAGAAATACAGAGTTCCCCGGTTGCAGTCAGCTAAAGGACTGTCATTGGTCTCTCTCTTGTCGGGTCAAACAGTAAAAAGGTGAGTGTAGTGAACCCTCTCTTGGAATTTTTGGGGTACCTCACACAAGTCGCCGGTTGGACTACACTTGTAATCCCACCCGGTGATCGTTCAGCGTCATCATCGGTACCCTGCCCCTGCGCCAGGCTGGCAGTGCAATGCCTGTCGGGCAACAATACTTGTTGCTCTTTGGCGGGGATCTTCTATTCCTTCGCCAAGGGTGTGTGGATGTAAGGGGACCATGCAAGGAGGTAATATGTGAGTGTGCAAAAGTGAGCGTGGGTGAAATAAAAGGAGTCAGTGGAGTCCAAAAATTGGGATTTTAATGATATGGCTCACTGCTCTATTAAAAATACAAGGGGTATAGAGGCAGAACTATCAAGGTAGTAAGCCTCATTCAACCCTTGGTGAGTGGATGGTCAACATGTTTCTTGCTTATAGAGCAATTCGTCAGGACCAAGGGGTGCTCATATGATTTGCAAGGGCTCCCCCGTGATCAGGGGGCCCAATATACGACCTGGTAGGTGTCGTATGGCAGTCCTTTCCTCAGGACCCTTCCCAGGACCGTTTGTTACACTACGGAGGCTTCCTCGAGCTGACCGGGTGGGGCCAGGACTTGGTGGAGACCACCTCGGAGTTCCTGGCGTAGGGCGTATAGTCACCTACCCTTCCCACTGCGGACGGTGCCGCAGATCAGCCGGTAAAGAGGCCGAACTGCCAGTAGCCCGCTGTCAGGTCGAAGATGCTTAGGTAGCGGGCTGCCCCCATGCGGTCGACTAGTTCATCTGCTCGGGGGATAGGGTGAGCGTCGGTTCGGGTGACCGCGTTCAGACCCCGATAGTCAATGCAGAACCGGAGTTCAGGGGTGGTGCCTGGGGCCGCGGCCTTGGGGACCAGGACGACCGGGCTGGCCCAGGGACTGTCCGAAGGTTCGATGACTCCGAGGGCGAGCATCTTGGAGACTTCTTCTTGGATGCATGTACGTACCCGATCCGGTACTCGGTACGCCCGGTGTCGAACAGGAGGACTGTCCCCCGTGTCCACGTCGTGCAGACACCAGGAGGTGACTCCGGGTGCGAGAGAGAACAGGTTTGCGAACAGCAGCAGGAGGGCCCGGCAATCTTGACGCTGCTCTGGGGTCAGGGCCTCGGAGAGTCGGACCCCGTCCACCGAACCATCTCTTTCACGGGTCCTCAGTAGGTCAGGGAGGGGCTCGGAGTCTCCTTCTGCGCCACTGTCGGTAGCCATCAGCAGGCTGAGCTCTGAGCGCGCGAAGTGTGGTTTGAGTCTGTTGGCGTGGAGGACCCGGAGGGGGTTCCGGGGGGACTCCAGGTCGATGAGATAGGTGACGGGGCTCCTGCGCTCGATCACCTTGAAGGGCCCCGTCCATTTGTCCTGCAAGGCACATGGTTCGATGGGGGACATCACCCATACCTGCTGACCCGGTTAAACTCGATGGAGGAGGCATGTTGGTCGTACCACTTCTTCATGTCCTCTTGACTGGCCTCCAGATTGGCTTTAGAGATCTCCCTGAATTTCCGGGTCTGACTACGGAGGGTCAGGAGGTATTTGTAGACGTCCGGAGGGGTCTTTAGGGGGGCCATTTCCCATTCCTCCTTCACTAGGCTGAGAGGCCCGCGAACGGGGTGTCCGTACAGGAGTTCGAAGGGGCTGAAGCCGAGGGACTTCTGGGGGACTTCTCGGTAGGCGAAGAGGAGGCACGGTAGTAGCACGTCCCACTGGCGGCGTAGGGGTTCTTCCAGCCCCATGATCATCCCCTTGAGGGTGCGGTTGAACCGCTCGACCAGTCCGTTCCCCTGGGGGTGATAGGGGGTGGTGAATCGGTAAGTGACTCCGCACTGCTGCCAGAGGGATTTCATATACTTTGAAATAAAGTTCGTACCCCTGTCGCTGACGACTTCCCGGGGGAAGCCCACTCGAGAGAAGATCTCCATCAAGGCTCGACCCACTACTGGGGCTGTTATCGTACGAAGGGGGACCGCCTCAGGGTAGCGGGTAGCGCGATCCACCAGGACCAGGATGAAGCGATGTCCCTGTGCTGTTCGGGGGTCCAGGGGCCCCACAATGTCTATTCCCACCCTTTCGAACGGGGTGGTCACCACGGGGAATGGTTGTAGGGGTGCCTTGAGTTTGCGGCCGCTCTTCCCACTGGCCTGGCAGGTCGGGCAGGACCGGCAATGGTTGGATACGTCATTTCTCATTTTGGGCCAAAAAAAGTGAGTCACCAGGCGGTGGTAGGTCTTGTCTTGGCCCAGGTGCCCGGCCAGGGGGACATCATGGGCTAGGTTCAACAGGAAGTCTCTGAAGTGGAGGGGCACCACCAGCACTCGCCCGGCCCCCAGTTCTGCGATTTTCTGTTCGCTGTACAAGAGATCATTGTCCCAATAAACCCAGTGGGCCCCGGTGGTGTCTCCTTGGCTCTGGGCGAGCGCTTGCTGTCGCAATCCCTCGAGGGAGGGGCAGGTCTTTTGCTCCTGCCGGAATTGTTCCTGGGTGGGCCCCCCTTCTTGACGCCACTGAGCCAGGTCGGGAAGCTCGGGGGGCTGTGTGGACCCCTCTGGGGTGGGGTCCGGGTGGTCGGTCTGGAGGAAGTCTTCTTCTGGAGTGATCGAGGGCGGAGGTGCTGCCCATTCTGGTTCTTCTGGTCTAGGGATGGTGCGGGTGGCCATGGACCGGGTGGTTACGCACGCCCAGTCCGGGAGACCCAACATCCCCAGATGCTCTCTTCTTTCCACAGCGGCCCACGGGGAGCTCTCGAGATCGTTCCCCAGGAGGCAGTCTACGGGGGCATCGTCACGGACAGTTACTTTCAGCATGCCGGACACTCCTCCCCATTCGAAGGGGACGCAGGCCATCCGACACAGGCTCTCCGAGTTATCTGCCGATCGGACGGGGCAAAGTACGTTTGGTAGGATTTGTTCTGGGGTCACCAGGTGACAGCGGACGGCCGTCACACTGGCCCCGGTGTCACGCAGGGCCTCGGCCTTGCGCCCATTGATGCTCACCCATTGGCTGTACTTCCGAGTGTTGGCGGGCAGGGGAGTCCGCGGGACCATGTCTCTTCCTCCTAGGCATGCCAGGGTCATGGCGGCGGGTTCCCACTCGAACTGCTCCGACTCATAGGTCTCCGTGTCTTCGGAGACTTGTTCTTCTCCCAGGGCGGCGGCCGCCATCTGGCGGGGCCCGGGGGCCTGGTTCTTTGGGCAGGTCGGGTCACTGGCATAGTGGCCGACTCGCTGGCATCGATGACACGTCACGTTAGCTCGGAACCCCGGGCGCATCGGGGGGTTTCCCCGGCCTGCTGGGGCCGGGGTGGCGTTAGTGGGTGCGGCCGGGGCGGCGTCTCTGCCCCGGCCCGGGCCTCCTCCTCCTCCTCGGGGACGATGGTGACCTTGGTTGGTTCTGTTCTGCTCATTCGGCCCACTCCGGGCCACTCGGGTGCTCTCCCACCGGTCAGCCTCGGTGGCGAGCTGCCGGGGTTCAGTCGATTTACTGTCGAGGAGGTGCTGCCTGAGCTCGACAAAGCAGTTGTTGGAGAGGTGCTCCCACACAATGAGATTGAAGAGTTGTTCGTAAGTGGTTACGTTGTTACCCTTGATCCACCCCTCGAAGGCTCGGCTGAAATAGTTCACGTATTCCAACCACGTCGTACCTGGGATCCGGGTGCAGTTGCGGAACCTCTGGCGGTACATTTCGGGTGTAAGTCCATATCGACTGAGGAGGGCGGCCTTCATGTGGTCATAGGACGTCATTTGATGGTCCGGAAGCTGCAGCAGGGCATCACGACCCTCGTTGACGAATCTCCCCCATAGACCGGCTCCCCAGTCACTTCGAGCGACCCGGTGGGCGGTCATGGCAATCTCATAGGCCTTGAACCACTGCTGTATGTCGTCGTTCCGGTGATATTCTCGGACCACATCCTTGGGGATGTGGACCTTCTGCTCGGTAGGACCCGGGGAGTGCGGTTGCTCGGGCACCCCTAGGTTTTTGTTCAGTTTGCGCATTTCTATCTCCGCTAGTTTGCACTCGTGCTCGTATGCCAGTCTTTTTTCTTCGAGGTCTCTCTGTCTCTGTTTTTCCTCTCGCTCTTCTCTGAGCCGTAAGTGTTCTAAGTTTATTTTTTGTTCCGCCAGTTTCAATTCTCCGTCTAATCTGAGTCGTGCCAAGTCTAACTCGTGTAATCTATTTTTTTCCCGCTCTTGGATCTCTTCATGGGAGGAGCCTGTTCTCCGTTCCTCCGTCCGGGTGGTGTTGACTTCCGGGGCTGCGGGGTCCCGGGGGGTTGCGGTATTTGTCTCTGTCCAGGCCTCTAGGGCGTTTTTGAAGTCTTCTTTTGTGCTTAGCCCGGTGGTAGCAATGCCTAAGTCCATGCAAAATTGTTTGAGCTCTCGGTGGTTGTATTCTTCCAGCTTTTCCATCTGGAACTTCTCCGCCGATCCGCTCTCTTTGGTCGTCATTGTGGTTTTAGTCGTAGGGTGAGTTACTGTCTGTACGGTACGCGTTGGTTCGGATCGCGCCGCTAGCCACCAATGTTAGACGGGGACCGGGAGGGCCGGCCGAGCACAGTGATCGCACAGACAGGTAACTTCCCCCCCACAGATGGACACCACACAAAGATTAGGGTAACACCTTTTATAGGCACTTCGGGTAGTAGTGTGGTACGATACAAGGCGATCAGGACACGATGATCCTCTCAATTCTAGTCTCTAGTAAGGGAAGGGGGTAGCGGGACAGTCTTGGTACCCACGGGTACGGGTATGTAACGGTGATAGCTCACAATCCTCGAGCTCGGTGTTCGGATGGGTCAGACCGCGGCAGCGCCGGCAGGTCCCGAAGAGGTCATAGGTGGCAACGGGCCGCGGCAGCGCCAGCAGGTCCCAACGAGGATGAAGGTTACAACGGGTCGCGGCAGCGCCAGCAGGTCCCACGAGAATGCAGGTTGCAACGGGCCGCGGCAGCGCCAGCAGGTCCCAACGAGGATGGAGGTTACAACGGGCCGCGGCAGCGCCAGCAGGTCCCACGAGGACGCAGGTTGCACGGGCCGCGGCAGCGCCAGCAGGTCCCAACGAGGATGAAGGTTACAACGGGCCGCGGCAGCGCCAGCAGGTCCCACGAGAATGCAGGTTGCAACGGGCCGCGGCAGTGCCAGCAGGTCCCACGAGGATGAAGGTTACAGAGGGCCGCGGCAGCGCCAGCAGGCAGGACAATAGTTCACAAGGCAGGGCTGTGGCAGCGCCAATAGTCCGTCAAGGATGAGTTTGTCGCGGTGTCTCTCGACTCCAGGATACAACTGCCTTCCTGTCCTGGGGCTGCCCCAGTTATAGGTCTGGCGCCCTTTGATGTCCGGACCCTCGCTCTTGGAGGTCGGGAGGTCCGGGATGAGGGAGTCCAGACACCCAGCAGGGGGGCGGAGCCAGCGCCCGAGGAGGCTGGGGGTGCTCGGCACCTGGCGGGGGAGAGCCATCGACACTTCGTACTCCCATTGACCTGCCAAGTGGGCCGTTCACCTCCTGGGTGGAGGGTGGTGCCGGGATGTCGGGGCCTGGCCAGGCCCAGGGTTGGGGTCGGGCTGAGGCCGCGCGGCCGCGTGGTGCCGTGTCCAAGATGGCGGCTGGGCCGGGCAATGGTGCTGAGTTGAAAATAGAAAAGGGGTGGGAAACAGTAAGAGGGGAATCAGAAGGGAAAGAAAAAAACAGGCGACATACCGCCACAAAACCCCACACAGGAGGCGCAAAACATAGGGAGGGGCTCATCCACAGAAGAAGGGCGATAGTGCTCCATAGTCCAAAGGTAGTCAACAAAAGTTCGACAGGCAATGGGGGAACTTCCACCCATCGCAGATTCTAGTTCAGAACAGGCACCTGTAGTTCGAAAGAACCGCCCCAACTCCGCTCATAGCCCAGTAGTCCTCCCTAGGCATAGCTAGTCGCAACAAGGGAGAAAAAAAGGAAGAAGAATACAAGACAATTACCCCAACTATCCCCCACCCTCGTCCCTCCCCAACATCACCCTCCCCCCAGGGGCGGCGACCAGCAAGCACACAAATCAGTACAGACAGTCTCGAGATTAAATTTGGAAGAGATGGAGAGATCGCAGCGTTGAAGGGCATACAGCTGAAGGTAAGCCTCGGGACAGAAACCTCACAAGCGAGCCCCAATTGTACATAAAGTTCTTAAAGTTCCCCAGGAAGATGTCAGAGAGGCGTTCCATGCTCAACAAACGCCACAGTCGGGCATGCCACAAGGAAATAGCCGGGGTAGATGGGGACTTCCACGCCGCCGCTAGAGTCATCTTGGCCGCACCCAAACACAACCACATAACACGCTTATCCGCCCTAGTCTGGTGTTCAAGCAGCGAGTCCCTAAGCCCTAACAGGACAAAGGCCATGGAGTTCGGAATCGGGTAACCCAAGATGTCCTTTATGTGAGATAAAATCTCAGCCCAGAACGGCTTAATGGTGGGGCAGTCCCACCATATATGAGTAAAGTCTCCCAACATCCCACAGCCCCGCCAACACCTGTCAGAAGTAGCTGGAAATATGCGGTGTAATTTGGAGGGATATAGGTACCAATCAAAGATGAGTTTCATGTGCGCCTCTCTGAGATCAGTAGAGTGATTGTGCGCAGTCACATCTCTCCATAAGGCCTGCCATTCGGTAGTAGAAATGTCCCTCCCCAGTGTGGATTCCCAATGGTCCTGGTATCGCGGTCGCGGTGAAACGGCAGAGTCTAATAACAATTTGTACAGGAATGAGATCGTACCCCTCATGGTAGAAGTGTGAAGAAGGAAGGATTCAAATTTCGACAAGGGTCTGGTAGCTGCGTCCACCACGGCAGGCGACGTCGCCCAATGCAGGAGCTGGAGATGTCTAAAGCGTTCCGTTGGGAGGACACCATAGTCCCTCATACAGTTGTGGAAAGTGAGGGGTTCAACGCCATGGAACAAGTGGGTGAGGGCTCTACAGCCACCCATCCTCCAAGCGTCAAAGGGACCTTCCGTCAGGGCCGGGAGAAAAGCCGGGTTGAAGTGAATCGGGGTGAATGGGGACGGGAATGTGGTCCAACGGTCGTCACCGCTTACCGTGTCCCATACCTTCAGCACCGTGCTCGTGGGGGTGCTAACGTAAGCATTCTTGGGGCGATCCGCCTTAGGCTTCCAGGCCAGATCCCAGATGGAGCGGCCCGCAATGCTCCGATCCATGTGGAGCCAGTGCTTTTCCGACTTCTGTTGGGACCACTCCACAATGACCCTCGGTTGGGCGGCTTTGTAGTACAAATGCATGTCCGGAAAGCCAACCCCCCCCTCCAAGCGTGGACGCCGCAAGACTGAAAACGGAAGCCGTGCCCGGCCCCCCTGCCAGACATATCGCAGCATCACGGTCTTCAACCGGCGGAAGTAGTCTAGCCCTATCGGAATAGGCAAGGCCTGAAATAAATACAGCAGTTTGGGAAGGAGCACCATTTTAAGAGCGTGTATCCTGCCCAACCACGAGATGAATTTAGGCTTCCATCGTTCCAGTTCAATTTTAACGGAAGATAACATCGGAGGGAAGTTAGCGTGGAACAGGGCGTTCACGGTGGAAGTCAACCGCACGCCTAGGTAGAGCAAGGACTCCGACGCCCAAGCGAGCGGGGTGAGTAGCCTGGTCAGTTGCACCTCCCCCGCCGAGAGGGTCAGGTTTAGTACGTAGGATTTATCGAAATTAACCTTGAAACCTGCCACTGCCTCGTAGGCAGAGAGTACCGAGTGGACATGCGGTAGCGACGTCGCCGGCTCTCTGATAGACAACAGGACATCGTCCGCAAAGAGCGAGATTTTGTGCTGCTCGCCTGTAAAGGGAAGCCCAAGAATCTTCTCATTGTCTCGCACCGCCAACGCCAATGGCTCAATACTAAGAGCAAAGAGAAGGGGTGAGAGGGGACATCCCTGACGCGTCCCTCTGGAGTGACGAAAGCTCGTGGATCTATGGCCGTTGACCAACACACGAGATGTAGGGCCACTGTAGTTCGCCTCGATCATCCTCACGAAAGAAGGCGAGAAACCGAAGGCTACTAGTGTCTGGTGCAAAAACCCCCAGTCGACGCGGTCGAAAGCCTTCTCAGCGTCGAGCCCAACTAGTACCGCGGGTATGCGAAACCGCTCCGCCTTTTCTATGAGGTGCACGACGCGGCGCAGGTTATCATGGGTCTGTCTGCCTTTGATAAACCCCGATTGATCAGGATGGATCAGAGCAGGCATCAGGTCCTGCAGTCTACCCGCCAGAATAGAGGAATACAATTTGGCGTCCAGGTTGAGAAGCGCGATCGGGCGGTAGGACGTACAAAGGGTAGGATCCTTCCCCGGCTTAGGAATAATACTGATCAGTGCCTCAGCCATAGAGTCCGTAGTTCTGCCATCAAGCGCCATTGCGTTGAAGAGGGAGACTAAGTAGTCGCATATTTCAGAAGCAAACGTTTTGTAGAAGAGGGCCGTGTAGCCGTCAGGCCCGGGGGCCTTGTGCAGCTTCAGGCCTTTAATGGCACCTAAGACCTCCTCCCGAGTGATGGGGGAGGATAGTGATTCGTTCCATTCCTTAGAGACTTTTGGGAGAGACAGGCCCTCCAGGAAGTTGGATTGTGCGCCGGGATCAAGGGCGTTGCTTGAGTAGAGTGCTGCATAAAAGCGCCCGAATATGGTCGCCTTGTCTGCATCTCTATGCTGAACAGAGCCCGCCTGATCGCGAATTCCCCCAATATAATCCTTCTCGCGTTTGTCCCGGAGTTGCCGGGCAAGATGGCGCCCGATCTTGTTGCCCTGGGAATAGGAGGTACGCCTAAGTCGCAGAAGAGTAAATTCCGCCCTATTATTATAATGGGCCCTCAGTTTCCCCCGCACCGCCGGCAGGGGGCGTAGGGTCACCCTGGAGGGGTTCGCCTTGTGGGCCTGTTCCAAGGCAGCCAGTTCCACTTCCAAAGCCTCCCTCTCCGCGCGCCTCAGCTTATTCAGGTTCGCGTTGAGGGCGAGGCACGTGCCCCGTAGAGAGGCCTTGCACGCGTCCCACGTGGTATACACCGACGTGTCTGTGGGTGGGTTGAGGAGGAAAAAGTCACCAATCGCCTTGCGTAGGGCCTTACACGATTCCTCATCTCGCACCAGAGCTGCCGGGAAATACCACTTGCGCCAGCCATCCCCCCCGGTGGCCCAGTGCAGTCCCAGAACCACAAGGCTATGATCCGATAGTGAGAGCGGAAAAATACTAGCTAACTGTACGTCCCCCCGCAGGGCCTGACTAATCAAGATATAATCAATGCGAGAGTACGATTGATGTACGTTGGAAAAAAAGGTGTAATCCCTGGTCTGCATGTGGAGGAAGCGCCAACTGTCAAACAGCCCCATGTCCCCTAACTGCCGTTTAGTTCCGTCTGAGAAAACGCCAGTGTCAGCCCTGCGGCCCCCAGAGCTATCCAGACCCCTGTCCCATATCATATTGAAGTCGCCTAGTAAGAGTAAGTGACCCTCCACAAAGTCCCCCATCTTGTCCAGTGGATCCTGCAAAAAGCCATTCTGTCCTGCATTAGGGGCATACAATACAGCAAAAGTACATAGGCGACCACGCAGCAGACCCTTCACCAGCAGCCAACGGCCTTCCCTATCCACCCTCACACCCACGGGTTGAAAATGCAGGGAAGCTCGGAAGAGTAGGGCCACCCCTCTATGCTTCGTGGCCGCAGAGGCCCTGTAGATAAGGGGGAACTGCCTATGACGAAGCCTCAATTCATCTTTCCTAGCTAGGTGGGTCTCCTGGAGGGCCACCACATCCAAATGGTGATCTATGATGTACTTCCATAGTTTCTGCCGCTTCTGCGGGGAGTTAAGGCCCTTAACATTCCAAGTTCCTATGCTGACAGGCATAAGAGGCAACACAGAAACCACGCCATGCTCACAGCCAGACAGCCCCGATGCCCGCACCGGACCCGCACACGCACCACGAACCAAGCCCAGGCAAAGGAAACAGACATAGGGACTCTAGGAAGGGATCCCCGCCACCCCCACCCCAGGAGGCCCACCCGATCACTCCGCAAGTCCCGCACAATATCCATGTTCCCAAGGCACGTAGGGGTCAAAGAAGGCACATCTCGAAACAATATACGAAATACAGAAGACAATGGCGAGAAAGGCCCTCTCAACACACACTCAACACACAATGCCGCCGCCACCCCCCGAACTCCCATCCCCAACCCAAATCGCCCTGTCATGACATCCAAAGTCAGAGCGCCAACATATCCACCCGCCACCCCCCCCAAGAACAAAGAATAACAAAATGTAATTCAAGGCACTGAACCTGAACCCCGCAGTCTTCAGTTCCAGTAGGTCACGGTTCAAAAGTCCCCCACTGGACTGGGGTCGGGGCAGGGGCGTCCACCTGGGGACCCCCAGGGCCACAGTCCGGGGTGTCTTCTCCAAAAGTACCTTTGTACCCCGAGGACCTCAGGCCAAGAGCCCCTCCGACGCCACTCCATAAGTTCGGGGTCACGCTGCTCCAGAGCTCGCCTGGGAATCCGTCATGGTGGCGGAGGCCACCGAGGCCACTGCGGCCCCTCTCTCCTGCTCACTAGTCGCCGAATCCGGTCGCCGCCGCTCCGGGGATGGGCCCACCCTGTGCCATGAGGAAGAGCAACGCCGCCTCCGGAAGGAAGAGCCATGCGCCTCCTGTGAAGGTTTCGTTTCTTCAATGCCCAGAAGATCCATCGCTTCCCGTAGGGAATTGATCTGTCGCAGCCGATTCTCCCATCGAAAGATGATCCGAAAGGGATGGCCCCAGGAGTAGGATATCCCGCGCCCCCGGAGAAAGGCGGTCACAGGCCGGAAGTCCCTACGTTTCTGCAAGGTCGACGCCGCCAGGTCTTGATAAAGCTGGGGGTGATGGCCCCTGAATTGCAGCGAGGTAGTGGTTCTCGCTTTCCTCAAGATCTTTTCCTTCATCTGAAAGTCATTCACGCAAACGAGGATATCCGGAGGCGGCCCCCCGCCCCTCCTGGGTAGTCCCACTCTATGCACTCTGTCCATCTGGATGTCACGCACCTCTTCATCTTCCAAGATCTGGAGAAACAAGGCCAGGACGTATCCACGCAGGTCCCCTGCCTCCCCGTCCCAGGGCACTGCTTTAATACGAATGTTATTTCTTCTGGAGCGGTTCTCCAAATCCTCTGCGTGGGTTTGCAAATCCAGATTTTGCTCCGTAAGGCGTATGATGTCCTGTTGGAGATGGTGCACATCATTCGCCATGCTAAGGTCATGGTCCTCCAGCGTCGCCACCCTTTCGCCAATCCCATCTACGTCCCTCCGTACCTCCCGGAGATCCGAGGCCAACTGTGTACGGAGTTCGGAAATGTCCTCCTTGATAGTTGCAAAGAGCTCCTTCATGAAGGCTTTAGTTGCCGGCGCCTCATCGTCCGATTGTCTGGAGGAGCTGCTGGTTCCCGGCGACGCCGGTTGCTGCGATGATTTGGGGATTACGTCCTTCCCCGCCTTCCCCCCTCTGCGTTGCGAGTTGGACATGGCTGTGAGTCGCGTCCACGCACTTCCACTCAGGCTCTGGATAGCCGCCGCCGGGAGGCGAGACTCGGGTCGATGACCCACCGTATCAGGACAGTCCGTTGACTGCGCTATTCGCTCTCTCCAGAGGTCATTCAGGGATACTCCGTCGATAGTGCGGTCTCTCCCCCACCAGGCCACCTCCACTCACCGACGCTCCTAGCGTGCAAGGGTCTTTCCAGCCCCCGGGGCCGAAAGCGGGCGAGAAGGCTCACACCCCAAAGCCGGCGACCAGACACGGGGCCTGCGGGGACCCAGTACAGCACGTGTCCCCGCCAACGGTCAAGACCCAGGAGAAGCCGGTCCGGTCCGCCACCGTCAGAGCCCCTCCAAAGTGGCGCCAAGTGCTCAGTCGCTAGAGGGACCCACCACCCAGGTGGGCGGCAGCCCTGGTGCTCCGCTGTCCAAGATCAGAGCTAGTAAGCTGAGCTGCAATCCACCGCTCCATCCTGGCGCCAACGCAAAGCTGAAGGGCGCAGCCACGCCGGCGGAGCCTCCTTTGGAAAAGTACACCACAAGCGCAATGTCAGGCCACTCCACAGTGTCCACCAGCAGAGCCAATTGTTCCCAATGGTGTCCAAAGCCTCGTCACTACCGCGATCCGGCCGCCAGACTCGTGCGACCCTCCTCGCGTTATGCAGGCGTGGGCACGACCACGCGTCAGCTCCCCAGTCGCTTTCACTCTCCAGGGCCGAGTCCGGAAGGCCCCAGCGTGGCGCGCGTACCTGGGTGGATATTCGGCCTCGCTACCTCGCAGCCCTTCCTTTCCTCCCCCGTCGGTAGACACACCAGTCTGCTGCCCTCCGAGCAGGGGGATCTACCTGCTCTTCCCTCGCCGGGTCTGCGCTGCAGCGCTCAGATCCGCTCCGTGGTCTAGGGGCCGCCTCCCGACTTGGTGTCCGGTTCTTCCGGCAGCCCCAGGCGGCGTCCAGTCACCGACGCGGCCCGCCGAGCTCCCCTCTCAGCGCCGGTCAGCAAGCGCTCCTCCGCCGGTGAGAGCAGTTTCTTGCCTCACCCGCTCAGCGCGATACAGCCAGCGCCGGTGCTGTGCCAGGGCTTGGGTCCGCTCCGCCTCCTCCGGCCTCCAAGTCACGCGAGGCCGCCGCTTCACAGGCCGCAGCTCCGCTCCCCACTAACGGCCCCTGTCGGCCACCCTCCGCCGAGGCGACGACACCGGGGCACACCGCTAGTAATCGGCAGCCTCCGCCGATCAGGCAGCACAGGTAAGACGCCTTGGGACCCCGCAGTAAGTCGCTATGCAGGATCGGCGTCGGAGAGGCTCGAGAAAGCGTCCTACTCCGACGCCATCTTGGCCACGCCCCCCAGGATCACTTCTTCGCGCGTACTGACCAACTTGGCGCCTTTACGGAGCCTCACATCCCTGCCTGAAAAAAAAGAATGAAAAAAAAAAGTCTGTGAGGTTGGTGCGTTATCCGAAGGTCCGCGGTCTGTGTCTGCGCTGCCTCTGTGATGGTCGAGGGGTGGTGCGTGAAAGGTCCGGGGGTTGGTGGTGGGCCTGGGGGTGGTGGGGTTGGGTGTTGTGGCCCTGTTGGTGCTCTGAGCTGCATGATCAGTAGCTCCATGGCATCTGTTGTTCTTCAGGTGTGGCTCTGGGCTGGGCTCCCTTTTCTGGTGCCGGCTGTCGTTCGACTTTACACCAGGTCAGAGCAGGTGTTAATTTCCTGCTGATAACGCGCCTTTTCGCATGTTATGTGGCCGTATCTCCGATCTGGCTGGTCATTGAGAATGTTGCAGAGTGGTGTCGGGACTTTTTGCATGAGAATACCTACTCTGCAACTCCTTAGCGATAATTACAGGGGTCATCTGTGGCGATGTTTTTGGCGGCTGCTATCGCAGGTAAACTGGTGATATCGGCTTTTTGCACCAGCTTGTGAATAGGGTGATAATTTTATCGCAACTTTGGCTGCGATAAAGTGCCGATAACACTGCAATAGTTCCTTGAAAATATGCCCCATAGAGTATAAGCCAAGACTTGTATAGAACCAGCTGCATGGGCAATGCGCATGATGGACTTGCAGAAGAATACAAATTTCAATGAATCTTGGCCAAATATTGTGTTGATTTTCAGATTAAAGTACCATATGGATGGACACAAATAGGCCTGGATTACAAGTAGGGTGCATAATCCATGTTGTTGTATTGATGCACTCATTATTAAGTGCAGAAGGTGGAAAGTAAAATAGTGAGCCTAACTACAAAAAATTAGGGCTGTCCTCAGGGCAGGTGCAAACACTGACAATTGTCATCTACACTAGGGAGAAGGTATTAGTAAAACACAGGTCCCAGCTCAAAACCACTGCTCCGTCTTTCACTGGAAGCTGACATGCCTCTCTTTGCCAAGGAGGGTACCTGATTCCTGCCCCCGCACCCCCCACTTAGGGGGCCATCAGGAAGAGCACTTGCTCTGCGCTATCTCTTTATTGCACACTATCCATGCATCTTTCAGACCCCCATGAGAATGAGTTACATTTCACTTGTGATGGATCTAGCACAAGTAGTATACTGACTTCACCCATAGTATACAAGGGGTTGTAGGGAATGTCTGTTAAGGAGAGATAGCATTCCCAATCATACAAGGATGACAGCTCAACAAAGTGTAAACTAGGGAAAATCCAGCAGAGTGTTGTCAACGGCATACTTGCAACCACAGCATTGAAGACAAGTCTCCTGACTCTTGCAGTAAGTGACAATGGTAACACTGTTCTGAAGGCAAAATTGTGTGAATCCAGCTGGAGCCAGTTAACATTGACAAAAACAGAGTACCAAATTTGAAGCAGAGTGCAAAAGAAAATGTGTTATCTACCTTCGGTACCCAGATCTGGTGAACCAGCTTCTATGGCTCCATACTAGATCTAACAATTGGTGCCTTGCTGTGAGAAATTAGATTATTGGTTGAGGAATGTGAAACCCTACTCCAGCAACAGACACAATCCATGTCAGCGTGAACCACCAAAGTCACTAAATTAACCTGTGCTTAACCCTCTGGTAGCTTGGCACAAAAACAGTCAGGCTTAACTTAGAGACGATTTGTAAAGTATTAATAGAGCACTCAAACAGTAATAAAGTGAAAACACAACAAAGGAAAATTCCACACCAATTTAGACATCAGAGAGCACCTGGATGAAGATGAGATGAACATTTCTACATTTGAACTTCATCTCTTTTTTGGAAGTCGAAAATCTCCTGTTGGATGAAGCGGAAGGCTGTAGCTGACGAGGGCTCCATGAGGCCGGATATCATTCTGTGAGGAGCTGCTGATCGGGATTTGCTGCGGCAGAGTCAGGCTGACCTGCAATGGACCTTGCGGATCTGACAAATTGTAGAAAATCTCACTGTGTGAGGAGGTGGTGGGGTATTGTGCTGAGACCTACCTAAGAGGCACTCTGCCCTTCATCAAGTCCACCCCACCAAAGAAAACAGTGTCGCTAAGGCAGTTGCAAATGTCCGGGGATGTTTTCACACCCTTTAATGGACATTGGCTGATTACTGCCTCCAAACACAAGCTGGAAAGTCTCTTTTTGCTGTAGTTTCGAGCTCATCTTTCCTGCCACCATGTGATTTTGGCACTGTGACACCGTGTCAACTGACAGGTCAGGCATGTGATCACTGTGTGAAGGGCTCAACCTATATTTCATTGCCTAGGTCTAAATAGGCTGAAACTGGTCTGGGATTGCTTGTGTTTCCATTTGAAAGGGACCTGTCCGGGCATTTTGGGCTGGGCTGTTGCTATTGGAACAGGACCAAGGATGGCTTGCATAAGGCTGGTTCCTGTCTTGAGGTGGCATGGTGGGCAAAAAATGATAGGCTGAGATGCAGCCCCCAAGTAATTACCAGTAGCTTAGATTAATTCAAGCAGTCTACCCATCACTATTTGTTTTCCTCTGTGTGACGAACTAAGTGTGATGTGTATGCCCAGCCGTGGGCCCTATGCTCACCATGCCAGAGGGCTCAAGCTTTACCTTGCCAATGAACCACAACTAGAATGAAACCAGTCTAGGCTTGCTTGTGTTCCAGTGCAGATGGAAACCTAAAATGGCTCCCATTGGGGCATGCCCAAGGCTGAATTGCACATGGATGGTTCTTGCCGAAGGTGGCATGGTATTTATTTATTTGTTTTATTTTTTTGGGGAGTTTTATATAGCGCTTGCAAGACCCGGGGGGATCAGAGTGCTTTACAGCAAACATACAGTGAAAACATAAGCAATAAAGTAGGGATATGGCCTACGTGATTATGAGTGGGTGAGACTAATTCTATCTTTAAGCTGTGTGTAGGCAAATGCCTGTGTGGGCCATATCAAAAAACATCCAGTGGGCTTAAAGCCCTTCCATTGCTTCCAACTGATTTGTCACTGTCATTGGCTTGCCTTCCTCGTCTTGTTTGTCCCTCTAACACAGCATTGCCTCTTTACCATCCTTTTGATTGACTGACATGTTTCATTATGCTGCTCACATTTAAGGAACTACTTTTTTCCTTTTTCCATTCAACTCATGAGAGTGCATGTGCTTTCTTTCTCTCACCATGTTGTGCTTCTTCCCTGCCCCCTCAAATATTCACCAATATGCTCTGTGTTGCTCCCAAGTGCTGCAAGCTTGCCTGCAACAGATATATTTTGCCAGGGTATGACTTAAGAGCAGACTTTAAGGGTTGTTTTTGTTTTATCTCCTGCAGTACACATATTTCACAAACACTTACGCCGTGGTATACAAACACTTTATGGCACTGGGTGGGGAGCCTGTTGTTTTCACTGACTCAGCTGGCATTTGAAGCAGAACTTGATGTTACTGCAAATGACAGACAGAGGCAAATGGCTGGAGCATGTTGCAGGTCTGAGTCCTATGAAAAGTAAATTAGGCCTTGCCCAGCATTTGCCTTTAAACATCCTTATTCTTACTTTAATTCTGTACAGAGTTTCCTGAGTGGAAAGTATTTGAAAAATAACCAATGCTTTTTATAAAGATTGAAAATATTAAATTCAGTGGGCAGTTTTGAGATACCTTAAGGTATACGCCTGCTTTTACTCCAGAATTTTGAACATTATTTTTTTTACGTTTTGGTAAACAATGCTTTACAAACAAGCATAAGCAAAACCAATGGCTTGTTACTCCTAATATAAAGCTGAGATCTATTAGGTTTGCCAATACTTGTTAGATATGTCTGTTATATTAGTGTATGTAACAAGATTTCTTAAAGTCGCCCTAGCATCTTCCTGCAGGTCCCTCTTCATCCAACCAGGCGAGTAAACAGTGCTTTCCCAATCCTAAACTCATACTCTGATGAGGAACATATAATGTTATAAAAAAGTATTGCCCCAGTGAAATAGCTTCTACATAACAATTAAAAACAAAATATAAATAACTCTTTTTAGTTCGAGCAATGTTATGGTTCAACTAACTGCATAAATCACAGGAAAGAATAATGAAATATATCGGGTAATATCATTTTAAGACTGTGAGCTATTATCAGGCATTCTCGGGGTTTTAGCGCAGGATTACTTTAAGTGGATCAGCAATCAAGATAATGATGCTTGTGAGAAGAAAAGCTTGACTTGTAATGTGCAATCATCAGGCCACAGAGGCAATGAAATACAAAGCAGTTAAACCTTCCTGTTAGAGCATCAGAATCAGCTACCAAAAGGCGAGGGTAAAGGCCAGTGCTGACTATAAGCTATGATTTCACTCCATCTTCAGTTCATTTCCGCGGCTCTTCTGATTGGTGCAACGTCTTGACCTAAACCTAGTTCTACATCTGTATGTACTGCCTTCTTCAATACGTACCGCCTTTTATTGCAGCTCTTGATTTATGGCCACATAATAGCACAAATGAACACCAACTAGAAGAGTAACCTTTAAATGCTGCCGAAAGAGACCTCCGGTCACTAATGGCAGTTGCATTAACTGCCCTCCCCGTATACTGATGATGCTAATCGTGTATTTGAGGCGGCCACATTGATCTGGTATTACTGTATTCAAGCTGGGTCTCAAGGGCGGCCATCATAACTCCTTCAGTGCTCATGACGAGCCCAGCTCCTCATGAGTCACGGTGGAGCTGTGCTCATGACTAGCTGGTCTCGACATAACGGCTCCGCGCCGTCCACACGCGATCAATTCCCCAGGGCGAGTTAATCAGTGGGCGGGGTTGTGACGAGACCAGCTCATCATGAGCACAGCTCCACCGTGACTCATGACGAGCTGGTCTCGTCGCGAACACCGCGGCGCCGTGCTCACCCCCCACCCCCTCGCACCGTGTGAGAATTACCCCCGCAGTGAAGGGGCTAAGGAACACGCAGTCCTTCAGTTTCGCGAAGGTGACCACTGGCGACTGGCATGTAAGGAGGGAGGGGAGACAAACGGAGGACAACAATTAATAGTAAAACATAAAATTCCACTTACCTTCCCGGCGCCGCGTTCTCTTTGCTCAGGTCTTCTCCAGGCAGGCAGACTCCAGCAGGACCCAGGAAACTGCACTAACCAATCCTGGGATTACTATCATGCAGCATGAAAGAAGCACCAGGATTGGAGGAAGCGTCCTCCTTCGGCGCTCCTGAGGACACTGGAGCCCTATGCTGTCTCTAACCCAGCTGTCATGGATTGCATGGCTAGAGTGGTTTAAAATGTGCATGTATGGCTGGCCTTTGCAAGACGGCTGGCCAAAAAGACGTGCACTCTAAAGTGCCCTGCCCAGCACTGTTTGCTGCTGATGCCTGACTGGCATCACCAGAAGCCAAACCTCCCCCCCCCAACCCCTCCTGACACTCGGATCGGGGCGGGGTTTTGAAAATAAAATGGTAATAAATTAACTTTATTATCATTTTATTTTTCCATCTCTGTGGGCAATTTTTAGTGGGGCGACACTTCTCCACCTTAACGGAGGAGATTCCCATGAAGGTGATGTCTTCCTGCTCATGATTGTTCAACTGAGGCAGCATCAGAAACTTTCAGGAGAGATCCAGCTATTAATTGCATTGACAAAGCCAATACGTCTGGCTTATGATTGGTGAGTTTGTGCACTATACAGAAATGCATACGTACTAGCTACAAAATGCTGAATAAATTCAATTGAGAAATGATACAGCATTATTTTGCTTACCATGCCACCCTAGTTTAGACCCAGCCATATGCAAATCAGTCTTGACCCTGCTCTTCATGGGAACAGTCCTCCCTGGACCAGAAACAAGCATCCTGGAACCAGTTTCAGGGTATCACCCCTCATCAGCCAGGCTAGCATGAAACCAATAACACAGTGAGCCCTTTATCTGCTCTGGGCACGCCCGGCGCATTTAGGGTGAGAAAGCAAAAGAAACACAAATTATGACTGCAGAACAAATCCAACATTCACCACCAGTCAAGAGATCTGGGTTAAATCCATCATTCTTTTGCTCACCATTCCACCCCAGTGAGACCCTGCCATATGCAAATCTGAACCCTGCTTTTCATGGGAACAGTCCATCCCGAACTACCAAGTCAGGTCCTTCCTGGAACGGAAACAAACATCCTGGCACCGGTCTTAGGGTATCACCCCTCATCAGCGAGGCCAGCTAGAATCCAGTGACACAGTGAGCACTGGATTGTTCCCAAGAGGAGCAGGGTTATTTGCATATGGCTGATGGCAATGGAACTTGGGGTGGCGGACAAAAATGAAGGTGGAACTAATCATGTGGGATCCGCCACCACTCAGGAGTGTCCACCGGCGGATAACTCAAACTTGTGGTACTCCCTGCACACTCTTGGTCACTGGGTCCCTCCGAGTCTGAACTGTAACGTCCAAATCCTACTGTGAGCAGCTGTGTCCACAATGATGTTGGCTTCTTCTCCTTCGCTTGTCTTGGATGAATCCTAAATGACATGTAAAACTGGTCTATTGCAACAGTGTTTCCACACCTGACCCTCACATATCAACATAAAATATTTATTAGGAGTACTATCCATCCCACCAGCTTCATGGTTCACTATTTAGGCTTCCACATTAGCATGAGCACATGCATGCATGTTACATAATCTGGAAACAGTTGGTTCCACTGATGTTATAACCTCAGACAACTCCAAAAGCATTGTTGGACTTGTCTACACTCCATCCTGATGCCCATACTAAGATAGGTGATCACATTGCATACTTTGGCACGTCTAGTATACCATAGTAAAATGATGTTACCAAATAGAATGGCTACAAATTATATGTTTCCACAATGTTCACACAAGGCCCAGATATCACCAAATGTTAAATCATCTTACAATACATCATGATGTCACAAAGGTCAAGTTACAGACCAGTGTACCATCAATATGTGCTGAAGCAGAAATCATTTCACATGCCAATGCTTACTGCACACTGATGACACTTTTGACTTGAAACTTCATCATATGTCCACTTCTGAAAAAGTCAAATGAAAGCTGCACTGAAGTAGTTTAGCTACATATCACATGTAGCATAGATAAGTAGCCTGGAGACATTGAGGGCCAAAGTTTTGGGAGATAGTTACTCCAAATGCACACAGCCATATGGCCATCCCCAGTCCTGCTTGGTACTGGTGACAAACCCATTCTTAGATTGCATTCCTACAGGCCAATGCACCTTTGTAGGTCTTTGTTTGTCAGTGAATATCTAAGACGTGAAGAGGTGGGATCACTATTGTCCTAATAGGATGGCACATCAGAGCACTGTTTGGTATGGCAAACACAAATTATCTTGTACAGATAAGCGTATACACTCACAGATGATCTCTACATTTCTACATCTCACTCCCTGATGCATGTCCCAAGTCGGTGAATGAATCTTGAAACACTATTGCAGATGAGCTACCAACAGGGAAAAGTATACTGGGCAACATATATACACAAATGCTGATGGCACCAGTGATGTTTGCACACTCATGTTAGTGTTGAATCCGAACTTACCAATGGGAAGTGTTGTCCAGTCACTGCATAAAGAGTGCACTGTATGCCATGTCACATGTAATAAGGCCAGCATCACCTGAGAGAGCGTAGGGAGGGAACATCACTTCATAAAGAAGGAAGACAAGTGGCCTGTGTGGTACAATTGTCACCCACAACATCAAAGAACATGAGCTGATTAATCACTTTACTTAGCCATGTGTCTGCTTAACCGCATGCGTGCGGTCGATATTCTGCTCCTGCGCTGGGCTTTACAAAAACCCATTATTCATGACGAGCTGGGCTCGTCATGAGCGTGCGAGGAGGCTACCTCATGACGAGCCCAGCTCGTCATGAGCGTCGAAGGGGTTAATAACCCTGGGTGGGTAACTCCGCTCCGTCAACAGAGGTTGCGGATATTTGCCTACCCCGCGCTCTGTGGCAAACACAGAGTAGACAAAGATACTCCTTTGTGGCGGAGCGGAGTTAGGCGCTCCCTCCCCCTGCCAAAGTCCTTTAAAAATTATTTTAAAAGGCACTTACCTGTTGTTTGCCGCCTCCCCTGCCTTCGCACTCCCTGTCCTGCTCCTTACGTCTTCAATAATAGAAAAAAACTACGTTGTATGTCTGAAGCGCATCAGACGTACAATGTAGTTTTTTCTATTATTGAAAACGAGAGGAGCAGGAGGGGGAGCGCGAAAGCAGGGGAGGCGGCAAACAACAGGTAAGTGTCTTTTAAAATTATTTTTCAAAGGACTTTGGGAGGTGGGAGGGGTGTAGCGTAATTCCACAGAGTTTTATTTTAACTCAGTAGAAATATGCGTAGAGGCACTACGACAACTACGCCCACCCTTACTGCTTAACACAGTAAATTGTTAGTGGGCTGGACTCTGCTGTGTTTCTGGTCAGAAAGACAACAAGCACAGCACATCAACATGCACCTACTACCAGATCCACACAATCAATAACTCTTCTTGTGCGTCACACATGGGCCACCCCCCATAATGATGGGGAAATGCATTCCTGTAACACACAAATCTGACAATGTAACATGTATGACTCTGGCCAGGACTCGGCGATAGACCCCCATGTTCTACACCTTCGGGTGATGGCTTTCCAAATGGATGCTTCTGATGGGCCTTGATCTGTATGGATACAATAGATGAATACACAGATTATAACTGCAAGTTTTAGGATATCAGTTTGGTTGACACAGATTTTGTATACACCTAGCACAATCATTAATAAATAGTTAACACACTATATGTGTCATTCTCACATGCTAAGCACTACAAATACATACGTTTTTTAGTCCCTTGCTGACTTTCTTTAATCCTGGTCATGACCTATACTGACAAAGCCAGCCTATGAACATCATGTAGGCCAGGGCCATCCTACATGTACTGTGATGTGAGCTACTATGTAACACAACACACCATTGTGACCGTTTGAAAGGAAAAGCACTTGTGCATGATTGTACAGCCACCTTTACAATCAGGCATATTGACCTGAGGCACATGGTCCATACAGGCTGGTACCATAGTATAGATTACATTTTAAGACTTGGGTCACGATGAAAGGGCTGAGGTGTGTCAATGAGAGCTTCCTCTCTTGGGATGTGTGAATATGTGGACTACTTATTGGGATATCCTGCCACATCTGACTGAGTTTGTGTGGTATGAACTGCCATCACAGGACTCACCTTCTGCCAGACATGACACTGTTACATGGATGACATTCAACATACCATTGTATGTCTTGTGTGAATGGTTTATTGTAACAAACCTGGTGATTCACATAACAGAACCTCTTCAGATGTAAAGAGCTATCTGCACTGTTAATGTGTCACATGTGCTAAAGGCCTGCACAGTGCAAGCATTACGTAAGGGGCCTGTCATAAGTAAATGACACACATTGACAATGAGGGTCAATGGAAAGAAGTATCAGCTCAGGGGTTTACCTCAACCAACATTCCAAATGTAGTCCATGTAAAAGTAATCAGGGTTTCCATTTGTTTAGAAAACTCATTTTGGGAACATTCTTTGGGAGATTACTCTTTGCATCCGCTGTATTGCCACAGTAACTCTGCCCCAGCCTGGACCATGACCCATAATGGGCATAACTCATTGTCAGTCCTTGCTCTCTGCAGGCTGAGCATACTAATCCCCCATGAGCATCACCTTTCAAACACTTCGATACATAAATGTGCATCTTGTGGACATCCAATAAGTGACCTAAAGGTAGAGTGGCACTCTGAAGGGGTCGGCGACATATAGGTAGCTTCCAGCCAACAGTTTGGTGAGCCATGAACTGGGCTGAGTGAAATGTGGGATTGTACACATAACTAACATCATCCTCAACTGCTTCTTACAGTATACAATCACAGCTCATGCTGTAAAGCCTGTAGATTTTGGGCACATTTATCATGATCTGATTAGCAAATATATCATAGGTACCATTCTGAGTATGCATGCGTAGATATGTCCAAGCACCACAAGTAGAATCCAGGGCTTAACACACATCACAATGGCGATCTTGAGTAAACAAAGTATACAAGATACACAATCCATGACATGATTGTCCTATGTGGGGATCAAAAAATTCATTTGAACAGAGTAAAAATGTATGTGAGATAGTTACCTGCTCTGCTGGTGAGCCATGGAGCTTATAAATAAACAAAGAGGGAGGGAGAGAGAAAGTGGACTCGGTCTCTCCTGGCAGTTTACACAAACAAAATGGAATCCACTCAAGTGGTGGGGGTGGTCCCTACTTTGGTGGGGAGCACACCGTGTTGTTTAAATACCCCTCACACACCAACAGGCCCCTTGGTGTCATGCTTCATCATTGGGGTCTTCGCACCCTTCTACGGGGTGCGGCGTGCTACGACTCACGGATACGTAGGAGCACTCTTTGTGAACTATGTGTTGGTGTGTGATGGGGAATGGATGTGAGTGGTGGGGGAGTGAAATGTGATAGTTAAGATAATTAAAAAATACCTGGCTCGTATTTTTATTAAGCCCTCGGCTGGTATTGTTAAAAGGGGTGCAGGATGAGGTTGCTATTGTATGTTTATGTACACCAACCATTCCCCATCACACACCAACACATAGTTCACAAAGAGTGCTGCTACGTATCCGTGAGTCGTAGCACGCCGCACCCCATAGAAGGGTGCGAAGACCCCAATGATGAAGCATGACACCAAGGGGCCTGTTGGTGTGTGAGGGGTATTTAAACAACACGGTGTGCTCCCCACCAAAGTAGGGACCACCCCCACCACTTGAGCCATGGAGCTTGCCATACAGGGGAAGGACCTCCTCAAGAGAGAAGGCAGGGGCCCTCTCACCTGCTTGGCCTAGCATGATTGCTTCCAGAGGTGGCAAACAGCAGCTACAATGGAGGAGGTGTTGAGAACAGCAGTGTCAGGAGGCACATGCGCATGTACGCCACATCACGTCATCAGCGTAGACGGACACAGCAATTGGACTGCGACCATCCATATCACCAACTTTAGCCTATGGCTGCATCTGTAGGAGATGAAACCGCCCAGTGCCCGGTCAGCTTCCGTCAGCTGTGGGAGGATCCAAATGTCCTATATGTGAGGTCAGGCATCTGTAATTTTAGCAGTTAGAACTACAGTATTGGTGACTGTTAAGTGCATCACCACCACTACAAATGTGTTGTAACATGTTTACATGATGTTTTACTGCATTGCTCTATAATTTGCTTTACACAAACATCTGTGTACTGCATTACTGTGCATAAACACTATATTACTGGGGTGTAGTGTACACGGATGGTGACTGAATTTTGTGAGTGCAATTCAAAATATACACTATTAGGATAATCATGATACATGTTTGGATATATAATGTGTACATTTCTTAAACAGGCACATTTGAAGAACACAATGGGGACTATAGCTGTATGTTGGACAGTAGACAATTGTTATGTGAATTATGTGTAATGTTTTCTGAACCAATTATGTGTAATGTTTACTTTTGGCTTACTCTACATACATGTTACCTGAACACTTTGATCAATGTTCTACATTGTTTCCACTCCACACATAGGTATGCTGGTTGAGGGAGGTGACACCAGCCTCCAGTGTACCGCCCATTTCCAGACCTTCAGACAATGGAAGAAAGGGATGTCATCAAGATGTTTTATTTAAATAGGCAAACAATACAGGATTTATGTCATCAGTTGGAGACAGATCTCCTTCCTCAAAACACTAATCCCACATATATGCCACCTATTGTAAGGCTTATGACAGTTTGGCATTTTCTGGCCACAAGTTTCTTCCAGTACACTGATGCTATATCTGGTGGTATGTCACAACCAATGTTCAATGGTGTACCACAATATGTGCTTTCAGCACTGATGAAACACATTGAAAGCTACATCCAGTTCTGGAGTGTGCAAGTCGTCTGCTTACCAGATTTGTTTATTTCAAACATCTGGGCCCGGTTCCCAGGATCAGTCCACGATTCCTTCATATTGCAGTACAGTACCATACCCCAGCTGATGTCACAACTACTACTGGAGAGGGCCTGATTTGATGGTAAGTATGATCTGTCCTAACTTTGTGTGGGTGATGTCAGGTTGTATAATCACAAAGTGTGTAATGTATTTTTACCTTATGTTGGTAATTCCTCTAGGACAGTGTTTCCCAAACTGGGGTCCGCGGACCCCCAGGGGTCCGTGACACATTCCAGGGGGTCCGCAGGCAACAGTTTTAAAAGCACAGAAAAGTTTCTTGTATAATTAGCAGCTTTCCAGCAACAATAAAAGTGTCAAGATAAAGCCAGTGATTACTGTACCTGCTGGAGCGTGAGGAGAGTTTTGTTTAGTGGCAGCTTTGACTTAACTAATGTAGCACAGAGCGTTAATGTGCCTACTGCAAAGAACGTGTAACATGCATTTTAAAAAGCAGCATTTTATGTGCATAGTTTCGTGGTTACTGCTTTTGTCACAGAGATTCTTTTGTTACTGTGCACTTCATAAGTCACAATCGTAATGTAGCAGAGGGACCTATAAACTGTCATCAAAGAGCTGCTGCTTGCAAACTGCACGGTACCAGTTAGTAACTTTTGTTTTTTCCCAGTTATTCATTATCCTGATGCTGCTAAAAAGATTTATTTGGGTGGAAATACATTTTTAATGTTAAAGTCAGTGCTAGCCACTGTGTTATGTTCTGAATCCTGAGTTTGTGCTTTTCCAGACCAAACACTCTTTAAACATTTTATATACACACTGATTTACATGTACGATTCAATGTCTCTATATGTGTGTGATGTAAAGTGCTCTGACATCCTACAATGGTATGATAGATGCTATAAAACAAATGTAATACATGTGACAGAGGGGCTTTCTTTACTTCAATATAAAATACTAAGGGCCAGATGTACGATCTGTTTTTATATGCGCGAACGGGTTCGTGAACCCGCTTTCACATGCAAAAACGTATTGGGCCATGTACATTGCCTATTTCGCGAGTCGCAATTTGTTTGCGACTCGCTAAATAGATTTTGCAACTTGCTATTTGGAAGGGGCATTCCCTTCCAAATAGCGAGTCTTAAAACCATGTACAAATGTTTTGAGGTCGCAAAACACTCGCAATTACCACTTACTTCAAGTAGATGGTAATGCATTTGCAAATGGGAGGGGGTCCCCAGAGGACCCCTTCCCCTTTGCAAATGCATGCAAAATTATTTTTTAAGGGCAGGCAGTGGTCCCAGGGACCTCTGCTTGCCCTTAGAAAATGAAACGAAAACGTTTCATTTTCTTTTTTTTTAAATGCAAGGTAAATGGGCTGCATTTTTTTTTAAACTGCTTTATTTAAAAGCAGTCCCAGACATGGTGGCCTGCAGAGCCCAGCAGGCACCATACCTAGGAGGGCTGGCATTCCCAATAGGCTCGCAAATTGCGAGAGGCTCATTAATATTAATGAACCTCGCAATTTGCGACCCCCATTGGGAATCCGAAACAGTGTTAAACACACTGTTGTACATTTCATTTAGCGACTCACAATTTTCCACTCACAATGTGTCGCCAATTGCGAGGCACTAAATGAAATGGTCGTACATCTGGCCCCAAAATCCTTAGGGGCAGATTTACAAGCCCCTTGCGCCTCTTTTACGCCGCCGTTGTGTCACTTTCGTGATGCAGCGGTGACGCAAAAGATGCGCCATGGTGCAGGGTATTTACAACGTGACGCATCTGGGAGATGCGCCACGTTGTAAAGCCCTGCGCCAGAAGAGGCGTTCCGGCGCAGGAACGCCTCCTAAAAGTGGCTGAGTGAAATCTACAAGATTTCACTCAGTAACTTTGGGGCCCATGCTGCGTCACAACAATGCGCCTGCATTGGAGCAGGTGTAAGGATTGACGCAGCATTAACAAGATTCGGCCCCCCAGAGCATTGCTGGAGCTGTGTCGCGCTTGCGACGCAACTCCAGCAATGCGCCACCTTTACGGCACAGATGCGTCATGCATCTGTGCTTTTTTGCCCCATGAGGTGCAGCATTGTAAATGCGGCGCATTAATGGTGGCGGAGGCATGGTGCACAATAAGTGGCGCATCCCTGCTGATATGCATGGATGCGTCACTTATTGTAAATCTGCCCCTAAGTACTTTGAGTATTTGTTTTGTGTGCACACGTGTATTTTTTTCGAATTACTGTTTTAATATTTGAAATTTAACTCTTACAAATTGCTTGGGGGTCCCCGGCTTCCAGTGGTGACTCAATGGGGGTCCTCAAGAGTCAAAAGTTTGGGAACCACTGCTCTAGGAGACTAAGTGTATCCCAACCGTCTATGGTTGTTGGCACCGCTGAGGAATCCAACTATGCCAGGGGAAGTCTGCTTCAATGAGGCCCATGGAATGACCCTTCAGCCAATGGACCAAGCTTTTGAGCTTCTGAAGACCAATTCAGATGTCTGGACATGACTGGGGAAGCCCTCCTCTACCCATCCAAGAAGGTATGTAAAATAACTGTGGCCTGCTGCATGCTCCACAACATCCCCTGAGATGGAACATTTCTTATGTCACAGATGAAGGAGACCATGAAGTGCCATAAATGATGATTATAGTGGTAAAATGGAAGCAGCTGACTTGCATCAAGCTGCATTGGCAACTTCTTCTCATGATTGTAAGTATGTTGTGAGATGTCATGACATTGAATATTAACGCAACTCTTGTGGTGATGATGTGAGTATGTTTAGAGATAATATTAGGAAGCTAGAGCTCTAGCAAAATCTGCCATAAGTGTTTGTGGAGGAAGCTTTTGACACATGATCACTTTGTTGGTGTTGCTTTGTTTAGCTTAGAATCCGTCATGGACCGTGTACTCCAGAAATTGACTAGGTGAATTGTGTCATATGTATGGTTTCTGAGCTGATTTCTTTGTTTTGGTCTGTTTTAGTTACCTTCACCATGGCATCTTTGTTTTGAGATTTTCCAGGTTGTGACATAAGCAGGATTATGATGCTGTTTGGACGTACGAAGTGGACGTGGATTGTTCCAGGGAATGACTGTCAATGACTTTGGCTGTACAAATCCTGTACCAAGACAGCTTGCACAGTTATAGGACGGAAGTTATGAGGAATCAATTGGGCTGGTTCCTTGTCCTGTGGTGGTCATAATGCAATATGTATGCCATCATGTGGGCCAAGAAAATGTTGTTCTGGACCTCAATCATGCTAATCACCCTTCACACTGGCTAAATCCTCATTGTATAGAAACTGTATGTAGCAGTTTATGTGTCTCCGCATTGTAGTCCAAAGTGTTTTTAGTACATCACTAACATTTATTTATGACAGTCCACCAGTTGGTGCAACACTGGATTGGAATGAGCCTGTGATCAGAAACTGTTGTACTGACATGTGCCTGTTCATTCTTTTAAATGATGTGGGATTCCTTCTATGAGCTGGGCAAAAGGACTACAGCTGATGACATAGACACATTTTATGTTGCCTAAGCAATAGGAAATTGTAAGATGTATCCCCTTCATCCATGTTGTTGAGGTCTGCACCTAAAAATAAATGTGATTACTGGCACAGAATTTGAGTCATGTATGATTTGCTATGTGGAATAAAGATGGCATAAGGCCAGACTTGTGTATGTATGTTTTGGTGTGACATAGTTGTGATACTGAGTTAAAAATTGTTTACATGCAACATATCCCTGCTTACACAAGTAGCTTGTTTTGGCATTGTAAAGTTCACAGGACTGTACATATATACAGAGCTAGATGTGAGAGATACTACAGGAGGCAATGCGTTTATTAACCCCTTCGACGCTCATGACGAGCCCAGCTCGTCATGGAGTTTCCATTGGTTTCAATGGAAATTATATGGGAATCAACAAATAGGCTTAGCATCCAAGTGGTTAAGGGGAACAAGGAGAAAATGAACATTGTGCAAAATCAAGCAGGGAAAATCAAAAGTGAAGTAGTCAGACATGATGAATGAGACCATAGTTGTAGAAGCCAATAGTCCACAGTACAAAATATTATTACCATCAGAAACGGAAATGAGTCCAGAAATAGTCCACAAAGTGAATGTGTTGAACACACTGGAAGAAATTGAGTGTAATATTTCTTACTGGCAGTGGTGGGTGTCTTGCCATCTGCACATCCTGAATCTTTGGATGGACATCCCCTCCTGTGGGTGAGGAGGGATCCGCTGCTGCTGCTGAGCCAAAGGTGTTTGCAGATGTGTCTTCCTCTGACAGGGCCTGCCTTCCTGTGGCAGTCACAGATGTGGATAGGTCAGATGTAGTTGGACCACAGTAAAAGGTAGATGGTGGTGAAAAGCCCTGCAGGGGGTGGTGTTGATTTCCTGTAACACCCCAATGAGCTGGCCTATGTTGGTGTTGTGGGTGGACAGCTCCTTGTGTATGTCCCCCTGCAGCTGCTTCATCTTCTTGATTTCCAATAGTACATGGGCCATCACACCTTGGGACTCCTGATAGGCTCCGAAGACTTGGTTGATGGTGGCCTGGTTGGAAGTGGCCCCAGTGGCCTCACTCAGACAGCCCGCATTTAACTTCTGACGTAACCTACCCCCACGGGCCTGTGCCCTTGGTCCAGGCTGCACCCTCCTACTGGTTCCTCAGTGACTGGGTTGGTGATTGTCACCTCAGAATCCAGGACTGGGGGGCATAATATATTAGTGACTGTGCTAGGTACACAGCTTGGGGGACATGGGTTGGCTGAGGTGTTGCAGCTAGGGTGGGAGGTGTTGTTGTGGGCATAGTGAGACTCACTGTTGTGCTCTGTCCGGCTGACCAGATGGGCAAGGAAGGCCATCCATGTTTACATTTCCAGGGGTGTTGTCATCACTGAGCGATTGATCCATGGGTAGGATAGGAGTCTGTTCGGTGGCCAAGCTCTGCCCAGGTGTTGTGCCTGATCAACCGTTGTGACCGAGAGATTATTGTTATTGGTAGAAGTGTGGTATCCACAGCCAAAGATTTTGTGCAACAGAAAGTAGAAACCTGGGAAAAACAAAATAGGTAGAGATTACTACTGTGATATATTTCCATGGTATAGAACATGTTAATAAGGCATTTGGAGGCATTCAATGTATGTAGTAGAATTGAGCATCTCATTAGATGTGCTGATATGTTGCATATTGGATTAAGGAATAGCATCTCACAAACATTTCTGGGACCACGGTGGAGAACGAACATGTATATTTGACCATTTCTAGGGCTCGTTGTGTACAATAAAGGAAAAGACACAACTTGGTTGTATATTTAACATTTAGTCATCATGTGAGCAGTGCAGAGTCAATGAGTCACCTGTCAGTTCAAATCAGCTGACTTAGCGTAATGCCTTACATATATTTGAGTTTCACACTTGGTATGGTGTCACTCATGCCCTCAATAGTTTCAGTTGAGGAGACCGGGACAACAGCAAGCAAAGTAGTCAGACATGTCTCTGAGTAGAACTGTTGGACAGGCCTCGTAGCCGGGCCATCCCCCCTCCGCACAACAGGGCCCGGACCCCGGCTCTCCCTGAATCCCCAGCAAGAGCCACCCCGGCAACCCTCCGAGGTAACCCACAACCCGTCCACAACGGGACTCCATACCGGCTGGCCCTGGTCCCCGTCAGCACCATGGCCCCGGCCCGGCAGCCATCTTTGGACACTACAGCACGAGGCCACGTGGCCTCGACTCGACCCCAACCCTGGGCCTGGCCAGGCCCCGACATCGAGGCACCAACCTCCACACAGGAGGTAAAGAGACCACTTGGCAGGTCAATGAAAGAAGGAGGCGTCGACGGCTCTCCTCCGCCAGGTGTCGATCACCCCCGGCCTCCCTGGGGGCTGGCTCCACCCCCCTGCTGGGTATCAGGACTCCCTCATTCCGGACCTCCCGACCTCCAGGCGCGAGGGTCCGGACATCAAAGGGGACCAGACCTATAACTGGGGCAGCCCCAGACCAGGAAGGCAGTTGTATCCTGGAGTCGAGAGACACCGAGAAGAACTCATCCTTGACGGACTGCTGGCGCTGCCGCAGCCCTGCCCTGTGAACCCTTCGTCTTGGCCTGCTGGCGCTGCCGCGGCCCTCTGCCTCGTGAAACCATCATCTTGGCCTGCTGGCGCTGCCGCGGCCCTCCGCCGCGTGAAAACCATCATCTTGGCCTGCTGGCGCTGCCGCGGCCCTCTGCAACGTGAACCATCATCTTGGCCTGCTGGCGCTGCCGCGGCCCTCTGCAACGTGAACCATCATCTTGGTCTGCTGGCGCTGCCGCGGCCCTCTGCCATTTGAACCATCGCCTCGGCCTGCTGGCACTGCCGCGGCCCCTTCGTTGTGGACCTTTCTCCTAGCCGGCTGGCGCTGCCGCGGCCCGACCTTGCAGACTCCTAAGCTCGAGGATTGTGAGCTTCCCTCCTGCCACCCCCTGTACCGATCCGGTACCAAGACTGTCCCGCTACCCCCTTTCCCTACAGAGACTAGAATTGAGAGGACCCTCGAGTCCTGAATCTCCTGTACCGCTGATCACCTTGCCGCAAGAACCCTATATAAAGAGTGTTGATCTCATCCTTGTGTGGTGTCTATCTGTGGGGAGGGAAGTGACTTGTCTGTACGATCGCCGGAGACGGCCCTCATCGGAGGCCTCTCCCCCAGTATTCGGCCGACCCTCCGGGTCGCCGTCTAACATTGGTGGCCAGCGGCACGATCCGAACCTACGCATAATCGTACAGAGGGTCACTCGCCCCACGACACACAAAGACCATGACAACAAAAGAGAGCGGAACAACGGAAAAATTCCAGATGGAAAAGCTAGAAGAATACAACCACAGAGAACTGAAACAATTTTGCATAGAATTAGGCATTTTAACCACAGGACTGAGCACGAAAGAGGACTTCAAACGAGCCCTGGAATCTTGGGCGGAGACGGGTACGACCGTACCCCAAACACGAAGCCACGAGACACCCGAAACAAGCCCCACGCCGACGGAAGAAAGAAGATCGGGTCTCTCCCCAGAAGAGGTCCGGGAACGGGAAAAAAGCAGGCTCCATGAATTAGAACTGGCACGACTTCGCTTAGATGGAGAGCTCAAATTGGCGGAACAAAAAATAACGTTGGAACACTTACGGCTCCGAGAGGAGCGAGAAGAGAAACAAAGGCAGAGAGAGCTAGAAGAGAAGAAGCTAGCCTACGAACATGAGCGCAACCTCAAAGAACTAGAGATTCGGAAGCAGAACAAGGAGCTCGGGGTCCCCGAGCGCACGAACACTCCTGCTCCTAAAGACCCCAAGGTCCACATACCCAAAGATGTCGTCAGAGAGTACTACAAGAACGATGATCCAGCAATGGTTCAAAGCGTATGAGGTAGCCATGACCTCCCACCGGATTCCCCGGAGCGACTGGGGAGCCGGGTTATGGGGGAGGTTTGTCAACGAAGGGCGAGACGCCCTGCTGCAACTCCCGGACCATCTGATGACATCCTACGACCACATGAAAGCCGCCCTCCTCACTCGATACGGACTCACACCCGAGATGTACCGCCAGCGGTTCCGCGACTGCAAACGGATCCCGGGTACAACTTGGGTGGAGTACGTGAACTTCTTTAGCCGGGCCTTCGAGGGGTGGATCAAGGGCAGCAACGTGACCACCTACGAGCAGCTCTTTGACCTTATTGTGTGGGAGCACCTTTCTAACAACTGCTTCATCGAACTCAGGCAGCACCTCCTGGACAGTAAACTAACGGAACCTCGGCAACTCGCCGCCGAAGCTGACCGATGGGAAAGCACCCGAGTTGGCCGAAACGGACCCAGCTAACCGAACAGAACTGCCCAAGGGCCCCATCGCCCCCGTGGAGGAGGAGGCCAGGGTCGGGGTAGGGACACCGGCCCGGTGACTCCCGCAAGCAACCCCCCGCCCCCGGCCGGCAGGGGAAACCCCCCGATGCGACCAGGCTTCCGAGCCAACATTACTTGCCACCGATGCCAGCGACCCGACCACTACGCCAATGATCCCAACTGCCCAAAGAACCCGAACACTATACCCCGCCAGGTCGCTGCTGCAGCCCTGGGGGAAGAGCAAACCCCAGAAGACCAAGAAGAGTACGAAACCGACCAGCCTGAGTGGGAACCGGCCGCCATGTCCCTGGTTTGCTTAGGGGAACGAGACCTGATCCCTCGGGCCCCCCTTCCCGCCAACACGCAGAAGTACAGCCAGTGGGTCAACATTAATGGCCGCCGGGCTGAAGCCCTCCGCGACACCGGGGCCAGTGTGACCGCGGTCCGCTGTCATCTGGTGGCCCCGGACCAGATCTTGCCGAACATTCTTTGCCCTGTCCGGTTGGCCGACAACTCAGAAAGTCTATGTCAAATGGCCTACGTCCCCTTCGAATGGGCAGGAGTATCAGGGATGCTGAAAGTGACTGTCCGCGATGATGCCCCCGTGGATTGCCTCCTGGGGAACGATCTCGAAAGTTCTCCCTGGGCAGCAGTCGAACGGAGAGAGCACCTGGGGATGCTGGGCCTCCCCGAATGGGTCTGTGCCACGACCCGGTCCATGACCGCCCGTGCCGTCCCCAGTCCAGAGGAACCCGAGTGGCCGGAGCCTCCTCCCGCGATTGTCCCAGAGGAGGCCACCCCAGAAGCAAGTTCCCCGGCCCAAACCGAAGAAGGACCCGGTCGGCTCCAGGACCTCCCCGACCTGGCCCAGTGGCGTCAAGAGGGGGGTCCCACCCAGGAACAATTCCGACAAGAACAAAGAACCTGTCCCTCCCTCGAGGGACTCCGGCAGCAAGCCCTTGCCCAGAGCGCAGGGGACACCTCGGGGGCCCACTGGATCTACTGGGACAATGACCTGCTCTACAGTGAGCAAAGGATTGCAGAACTGGGGGCCAGTCGGGTGCTGCTGGTGCCCCTCTGCTTCAGAGATTTCCTCTTGAACTTAGCCCACAATGTACCCCTTGCCGGACACCTGGGATAGGACAAAACGTACGACCGCCTGGTGACCCACTTTTACTGGCCCCGAATGCGAAAGGATGTCACCAACCACTGCAAGGCCTGCCCCACCTGCCAGGCCAGCGGGAAAAGTGGCCGAAAAACCAAAGCACCCTTGCAGCCTTTTCCCGTCGTCACCACCCCGTTCGAACGGGTGGGAATAGACATTGTGGGGCCCCTGGACCCCCGAACAGTCCAAGGACACCGGTTCATCCTGGTCCTGGTGGACCACGCCACCCGCTATCCCGAGGCCATCCCTCTTCGAACCGTGACGGCGCCTGTGGTAGGCCGAGCCCTGATGGGGATCTTCTCCCGGGTGGGCTTTCCCCGGGAGGTCGTCAGCGACAGGGGCACGAACTTCATCTCGAAATACATGAAGTCTCTCTGGCAACAGTGCGGGGTCACCTACAAATTCACGACCCCCTATCACCCGCAAGGAAATGGATTGGTCGAGCGGTTTAACCGCACTCTCAAAGGAATGATCATGGGCCTAGAAGAGCCCCTCCGTTGCCAGTGGGACGTGCTACTCCCGTGCCTCCTGTTCGCCTACCGAGAGGTCCCTCAAAAATCCCTAGGCTTCAGCCCATTTGAACTCCTGTACGGGAACCCCGTCCGGGGTCCCCTCAGCCTAGTCAAAGAAGGTTGGGAGAGGCCCCCCCAGAAAACTCCCCCGGATGTATACAAATATCTCTTGGCCCTTCGCAACCAGACCCGGCGATTCAGGGAGATCGCCAAAGTCAACCTTGAAGCCAGTCAGGAAGACATGAAGAAATGGTATGATCAGCACGCCTCCTCCCTCGAGTTCGAGCCGGGACAGCAGGTCTGGGTGATGTCCCCGGTTGAACCCTGTGCCCTACAGGACAAATGGTCCGGACCCTTCAAGGTGATCGAACGCAAGGGGCCTGTCACCTACTTAATCGACATGGAAACTTCCCGGAACCCCCTACGTGTCCTCCACGCCAACAGACTCAAGCCCCATTTTGTACGCTCAGAACTCAGCCTCCTGATGGCTAACGACAATGGGACGGAAGAAGACTCCGAGCCCCTTCCGGACCTGCTGAGGACCCTCGAGCAGGATGGCTCCGTGGAAGGGGTCAGACTCTCCGAGGCCTTGTCCCCGGAGCAACGCCAAGACTGTCAAGCTTTCCTGACACGATTCGCATCCTTGTTCTCTCTCACCCCTGGGGTCACCCCCTGGTGCCTTCACGATGTGGACACCGGGGACAGCCCCCCTATTCGCCACAGGGCGTACCGCGTACCAGATAGGGTGCGCGCCTGCATCCAGACCGAGGTGTCCAAGATGATGACACTGGGAGTGATCGAACCTTCTGACAGCCCCTGGGCCAGCCCAGTCGTCCTGGTCCCCAAGGCCGCCGCCCCGGGCGTTGCCCCTGAGCTCCGGTTCTGTGTGGACTACCGGGGACTGAATGCCGTTACCAGGACCGACGCTCACCCCATCCCCCGGGCAGATGAGCTAATTGACCGTATGGGGGCTGCCCGCTACCTGAGCATCTTCGATTTAACAGCGGGCTACTGGCAAATCGGCCTCACCCCCAGGGCCCAAGAACGATCCGCCTTCTCTACCCCGGACGGTCACTACCACTTCAGGGTGATGCCATTCGGCATGAAAAACGCTCCGGCAACATTTCAACGACTCGTGAGCTAGGTACTGGCGGGCCTCGAAGAATTCAGCGCCGCCTACCTGGACGACATCGCTGTGTACAGTCACCACTGGACCGACCACCTCCGCCACCTGCGGGAAGTTCTACACGCCCTCCAGCAGGCCGGGCTCACCATCAAGGCCAGCAAATGTCAGGTTGGCCAAGGGTCCGTGACCTACCTAGGACACCAAGTGGGAAGCGGTCTGGTGGCCCCCCTCCAGCTCAAGATCGCGGCCATCCAGGCCTGGCAACCCCCTACGACCCAAACCGAGGTCCGGCCTTCCTGGAACTCACCGGGTACTACCGGCGGTTTGTGAAAGACTATGGCAGCATCGTCGGGCCCCTCACGGAGCTCACATCCAAGAAGAACCCCAAAACAGTCAACTGGACTCCGGACTGCCAATCGGCCTTCGAGAAGCTGAAGGCCGCCATGTGCACTGCCCCCGTGCTCCAGGCCCCCGACTACGGCCAGGAATTCATCGTACAGACGGACGCCTCCGATCATGGCGTGGGGGCCGTCCTCTCCCAACTCAACACCGAGGGAGTCGATCAGCCAGTGGCATTCATCAGCCGACGCCTGCTGGCCCGGGAACAGCGCTGGAGCACCATCGAGAGGGAGGCCTTCGCCGTAGTATGGGCCCTCAGGAAGCTCCGGCCCTACCTCTTCGGCACCCCCTTTCGGGTGCAGACAGACCACCGACCACTGCAATGGCTGATGCAGATGCGGGGGGAAAACCCGAAACTGTTGCGCTGGTCCATCTCCCTGCAGGGGATGGACTTCACTGTGGAGCATCGTCCAGGCCAGGACCACACCAACGCAGACGGCCTGTCACGCTTTTTCCGCCTCGACGAGGAGAGTCCCCAAGAGGATGGCTGACTCTCCCTGCCTTCAGCTGGGGGGGACGCATGTTGGACAGGCCTCGTAGCCGGGCCGTCCCCCCTCCGCACAACAGGGCCCGGACCCCGGCTCTCCCTGAATCCCCAGCAAGAGCCACCCCGGCAACCCTCCGAGGTAACCCACAACCCGTCCACAACGGGACTCCAGCTCCTGAACCCTCCCGTACCGGCTGGCCCTGGTCCCCGTCAGCACCATGGCCCCGGCCCGGCAGCCATCTTTGGACACTACAGCACGAGGCCACGTGGCCTCGACTCGACCCCAACCCTGGGCCTGGCCAGGCCCCGACATCGAGGCACCAACCTCCACACAGGAGGTAAAGAGACCACTTGGCAGGTCAATGAAAGAAGGAGGCGTCGACGGCTCTCCTCCGCCAGGTGTCGATCACCCCCGGCCTCCCTGGGGGCTGGCTCCACCCCCCTGCTGGGTGTCGGGACTCCCTCATTCCGGACCTCCCGACCTCCAGGCGCGAGGGTCCGGACATCAAAGGGGACCAGACCTATAACTGGGGCAGCCCCAGACCAGGAAGGCAGTTGTATCCTGGAGTCGAGAGACACGGAGAAGAACTCATCCTTGACGGACTGCTGGCGCTGCCGCAGCCCTGCCCTGTGAACCCTTCGTCTTGGCCTGCTGGCGCTGCCGCGGCCCTCTGCCTCGTGAAACCATCATCTTGGCCTGCTGGCGCTGCCGCGGCCCTCCGCCTCGTGAAAACCATCATCTTGGCCTGCTGGCGCTGCCACGGCCCTCTGCAACGTGAACCATCATCTTGGCCTGCTGGCGCTGCCGCGGCCCTCTGCAACGTGAACCATCATCTTGGTCTGCTGGCGCTGCCGCGGCCCCTTCGTTGTGGACCTTCCTCCTAGCCGGCTGGCGCTGCCGCGGCCCGACCTTGCAGACTCCTAAGCTCGAGGATTGTGAGCTTCCCTCCTGCCACCCCCTGTACCGATCCGGTACCAAGACTGTCCCGCTACCCCCTTTCCCTACAGAGACTAGAATTGAGAGGACCCTCGAGTCCTGAATCTCCTGTACCGCTGATCACCTTGCCGCAAGAACCCTATATAAAGAGTGTTGATCTCATCCTTGTGTGGTGTCTATCTGTGGGGAGGGAAGTGACTTGTCTGTACGATCGCCGGAGACGGCCCTCATCGGAGGCCTCTCCCCCAGTATTCGGCCGACCCTCCGGGTCGCCGTCTAACAAGAACATTATATGTACATTGAACAGTCCATGAAAAGGGAACATCAGTTGTAACATGATAGACAAGTGAGAATGGTTAAAAACACGGTTGCATCTTGATCAGAGTTAGAGAGACAGGGCCTTATGGTAGTTGTAGTCATTTCAATCTTTACTTCCCAACACTTGACAAATGGTTAAGTCCATGAGAAGTGGTAAATAGTTGTAACATGTGAGACAAGGGTGAATGGGCAAACCTACTATTGCATCTTGTTTAGAGTTAGAGAAACAGGGCCTCATGGAAGTTGTAGTCATTTCAATCTCTACTTCCCAACACTTGACAAATGGCTAGGGTTACATACCTGCTGCTGTCAAAATGTAGTTGGCATGGGCCGTACATTTACATATTGACACAATCAATCAATGAAGAAATCAAAACAAGATTTGTTAGGTTAAAGAACAATACAAGTAAAGCATACATATAAAAAAGAAATTCACACTCCTATACCACAATCAGATTAAAATCCCAACATACAGTCATTAAGACAGTCACATCAGGCAAATCTTTATTTAATCAAGCTCATAACCCTCTAAAAATCTCTATGATAAATATAGAATTTATTAATCTAAATTACATATACAGGGACATATTTACTTGCCAACCTTATTTCTGGTTGTAGCTTATAATGAAAAGCAGAGAATATGTTTATTTTCATCACACCTTAGATAGAGAAGAGCTAGAATCTTTCTGTATGTTTTGCACATTTCGGGCTACTGCAGCTTTTTTTTTTTTTAAAGCGACTTTGTATTGAACTGTTTTTAGTATGTTTGCAATAAATATCTAACGGTTGTTGTTGTGTTTAATTTTGCACCAGAGGTTTTATATTTATTTTTCAAGTTTGCAAACATGCTTGCTTTTTCATGTGAAACAGCAATGCATCAAGGTTTTAAGTGGTTTGTGGGAAAGGTGATGGTGTGACCATGTATTATATGGGATAAAGTACCCTCTGGCATACATTATAAGGATATCGCAAGTCACCTCGGATTTCCATAACCACATAGAGGAACAAGGCCAAAGTTACTCTAATAGGTTATGGAACTCCACAGGGACTTTCAATATCCGTATAATGTACAACAGGGAGTACTTTATCCCTTATCTAATTCTAATCGGCCTACAATTATAGGCTCTCATTTACATGGATTTGGCTTATGGCACCACAGCAAGTCAGCTTGCTGCGCTGCCCTACTCCACGGTGAAAGTGTAGGAATGCACAGTATTTATGCAATACATTGCATTCCAGTCCTTTACCCATGTGCTGGCGACGTTTTGACTGCCTAGCACTGAAGCAGGCTCCTTTGCATGCAGACGCACCTTCTTGCACAATAACAATTCTAAGAGGCATTTTCCTCTTTCAATATTTGCTTCAGAATGCAACACACATAGAAAGAGGAATGAACTAGGAGAAATAAAGTTAATTCTCATTGTTATGCCGTAAGGTTTTGGCACTTCCCCAGCTTTACATGCTCTTGTAAATCTGGGGAAGTGTCAAAATCCATAGGTGTTGCATGGGAAAACTCAACCGCAAAGCCCATGGAATGTAGCCTGAGTGCAGAGTAAGGCAACGCATCAATATGCACTTGCTTTACTCCATATCTTTGAAGCCATTCAAAGCCACGCATAGTGGCTTTGTGCTGCCTCTTAGATATGAGTTTGTGATGTTCATCACAGGAGCATCACAAAAAGTGACACTCCAGTGGCGGAAAATATCCATTACAACGAAGGCATTACATCGTAATGCCTTTACGACACAAGTCGTTACAACATGTTACATCCCATGCCATTACAAAGCAAGTCGTTACAACGACTTGCTGTAGGGGGCTGAAGGTGTTGGATTTGTTTTTTTTTTAATCCAACACCTTCCCTGCTGTTGCACACCCTGGAGTTGGAATAGTACATTATACTATGTCAAACTCTAGCGTCCCCCACACAGCAAGTCGTTGTAACGACTTGCGTTGTAATGGCATGTGATGTATCAACGCGTCATTGTAACAGCTTGCGTTGTAAAGGCATGCATTGTAAACGTTTGCGTTGTAACTATTGCTATTCTCCGGCTGCACAAGGGGCTCGTAAATATGCCCCCAAGAGTCTCAACAGGCAGAGAGAGAGAGTTATTACTGGTTTAAAAAGTATTGGCACCACTGTGTGGAAGAAAGAGAACATAGCACTTCAGTGGTTGCAAGGTGTCGGAAACTTAGTTCATTTGAAACTTGGGGATTCACACACCTGGCATGAATTAGATAAGAAATGTAGTAAAGTTTAATGACTTATTAAACAGTGATTGCAAAATTGTCAACGAGTGGATCACAAAAAAGTGAGGAAAGCAGCGAGTCACAAACTTAAAAAGTGTCAAAAGGCAATTTGTCTATGGTCAAACAACATCAGCACAAAGGTTTCGGTTGCAATGATGATTTACTCTCCAATACTGAAAAGTGTTTCATAGTACATTGAGTTTATGACATAGAGTGTCACACATTTTCAGATAACTTTTCCAAATGAACTCCTTTTGTTTATGGTTGGGAATTTCTTTGTACAATAATGCAGAATGTCACCCCATGACCAATTTTTATCTCTCCCTTGTGAAACTTCATTACATCAGAGAAAATGGAAGAAAGTCTTCCAAAAGTATTCAGTTGTATTTTGTTCAAACATATGCTTGGATAGAAAAGTGTCTATTTACTACATTGTTTAGGTGTGGAGGGTCAGGAAGTATTAGAACACCTAACAGATTTAGAAGTTGTGGAAGCATAAGGGTTATATGATTTGTGTGAGGAAATTGGATATTCATTAGTTCCCCATATTCAGTACCATCTTAGAATGCTATCATTTAAATAGGACGATACAAAAGGAGAGTGAGACAGTAGTAGAAATTGTATCAGCATTGAGAAAATTGGCTGCTACCTGCAAGTTGGTGGGTTGCTTGACTAACAAATCAGAAACTAATTTCTTCTAATCTGTAATATTGAGAGATTTAGAGAAGGTATTTGGCTAAAAGATGACATTTCACTCAGTGAAGGTTTAGTAGTGGCAAAGTGGATAGAGCATATGATGCCATGTGTAAAAGAGTAAAAGAAATGAGAGTAGATTTTGTGTCTGCTATAAAGGAAGATAAAACCAAGTCACAAGAAGCAGTGAGATTAGATGCAAACAACTATGGGCCTTATTTACAAGGAATTACTGCAGCGAGGCGCTGCAAGCCATTAGGCTGCATTAATTCCGGAGCAAAGGGATGCATCATATCTACAATAATATGAAGAGTCCCTTAGTTGAACCCTACGCAGGTGCACAATTAGCTGCCATGCGCCGACACAGGCACCCTTGCACCATGTATAAGGGTGACTGCGTCAAGGGGATGCGTACCATTCTGGTGCATTGTCAGGTTTACGATTTCTCTTAAATCTGGAAATGTGGCAGAAGCCATGGGAGTTGCATGCGAACACCCACAGCAACATCCATGGCCCTCCCCTTTCATGCAAAGTGTTGCGTGTAAAGGGGCCATATTTCCAAGGACACAAAAAGCCACGCAGGGTGGCTTTATGTGTCCTTGTAAATATGGAGCAGCAGGTTGTGCTGTCAGTGCATCACAAAAAGTGACGTACTGGCGGCGCAAGCGGCTTGTAAATAAGCCCCACATTTTTGTGTGAAGGCAGATGGGATGTGTGAAAATTCCAAGAGCTTTACAGCATTTAAAGTGACAAGCAATAAGTGTGATAAAAGGGGCCGTTACAGTGTTTGCTGCAAGAACACTAATACTGTTAGGAAAGGCAACAAAGCGATTACTGAAGTGTGTGAACAGATAGCACTTTAATTGGTGAACAAGGATAGTAGTAATCCTACGGATGCAATAAAGATTGATGGTGCTTAAGTGAAAGCAATGCTCATATTTGACTATTTTATCTGAAGAAACATTTCAGATGTTGTACGGTGGAAGAATGATCTTGAACAAAAATGGCATCCGACCAGCAGGATATGGGAGCTGGCCAAGACATATGAGAGGATATTTCCTAGGACTGATTGAATATAAAGGCAGATATGCGGGGGGAGATGTACTGGTTCCACTAAAAGGGACAACATTTTAGGTTGGCCCATACAAAAAGACTTAAGAATGTATTTGAATTCCAATACCCACCCTCAAATCCAGATAGAAGCCATGGACAAGCATTCGTCTTTTGAAGAAATATTCCCAGTGTTTATACTGAAGAACTTGGGGTCATATTATCAAGCAGGGCGTTAAAATTATCGCCATTTTAGCGGCAGAAAACTGCTGCTAAAGCAGCGATAATGGGCTTGATAATATGGCCTTGTGAATTCCAATAGAAACCCATGTTCTGGTGTGAACATGGGCTTCTATGGGAATTCTCCGGGGCATAGTATATGCTTAAAATTAGGTAGAAGGAAGGAGCCAACCTTGTAGCGTAACAAGTGAAAAAATGACAGTTTGGTGTGAGGCATTGCTACAGCGGGACTCCAAAAATAATTTCTAAATCAATATCACCATTTCCCTGTAATATCCAGACACGCATTCATTCACCAGTGGGGCCCATAACACTGCACACTTTCTCTGTCTCATTTAATTTGACTTCAGGGATTGGTGAAAATACAAAGGAGTAATGCTGTAACATTGGTGGAGTGTCTAAACCTATACAACTAGTTATTATTTACACCTGCAGTTCTAAACGTTTACCATGGTTTTTAACAAATGTTAATTTTATTCAGACACGCCACCATAGTGGCAATGGACCTGCTAGAAAGAAAAATAGGCGTAGGAAAATCACAAGACCAGCTTTAATCTTCCATTTCCCAATTCTTTATTAAAGCAAACTTTTAGTATGTCTGACATTTATGAATTAATTAATTCTTTATTCAGTAAAAATCTTAAACTTTATTTCAGAATGATCATTTTATTTTAAAGCTCGGAAAATAGACATTTATATTAAAGATCAGTTGAAAAGTTTAGCAAAGAACAGATAGTTCCAAATTCATTCTCTCCTAACATCCCTAACTAACGCCCTCATCTTATCCTTCAGTCCTGCAAAGCAAACAAGAAATAAATCAAAGTATCTTACATCCAGGAATCGATCTGCAATCCGACAGCACTTCGAGATGAAATCGAAAAGAACGACCCCCTCTAAGCAAAAAGAGGGGTTTTTATACACTAATTTCCTAACTTAATCTATCTAAAAAGTATCTAACATCACCAACTCGGGTTCTGATTGGACAAATTTGGGATGGGTGAGCATCTCCTCACCATTACAACATCATATTCACGGTGAAGCAGCAATTTAATAAAAGGGTATTGTTTAGGACAGTCTTTGGCCTAGCAACTTCCTTGACTGGTAACTTCATGTTTCTTTCCCACGTTCAGAACACTCGAATGTCCACATTTTGGCAACCATCCTAACTTCCAGGGCACAGTAGCCTTGAACTTCCCATCCGAGCACAGGCAGTTCACTCTCACTTGCAGGCTTTGGGCGCGCATGCGCAGTCCGGCACTTGCTCGCAGTTTACCAGAGCAGCCATGTTTTCACTAGGCCTCAGAGGCCACTTTTGGAACTATCATAGAAACAAACACAAATTCATGTTAAATATGGAACTAAAGCCCTTCTGTTTACCTCCCACCCTACTAATGTTTCCCCATTAGTTATTACCTAGCAAGCAAGTAAGCCACATAAATGCGTTTCATACTTACATATCCGACGACTTTCTGGCACAATAACATGTACAATAAGCACATTCATGCTGCGTTTATTTATATTTAAGCTGTGCATTAATTCACATCACAATAACAATACAAATTAGTTAATTATATTGCTTCATGCAGACAAAATTAGTATTCCCACGTGTGCATTTGTGTGCATCTTATACTATTGTTGATTATTTCACCACAACACACCATTAGTAAATGTTAACGTTATGGAACATTGATTTTACAAGGGGTACACAAAATGTTGTTTTACCACCTTGCTCCATCAATTCCCTCATCTGGTGATTTTATCACCAAACATCTCTCAAAATTTTGAAAAATTTAGCAGAACATGTTTCGAATTCTTCATATTAGTATAATCTACACTCTAGTATCTTTCTCTTTTGTTTCTTTAAAAATCTTCTCTCTAATTTCTTCCATTTCTATTTCATTCTTTTCTCTTTCCCTTGCATTTCGTTCTTGAATTGTCTTCTTTATTGCTTTTCTGAAATCTCTCCTGCTTTTGCATATACAACATAATCTTATCGGGAAAATCACTATCACTAAAATTGTTATTGGAATTAGTATTTTACCTATAATTGAACTACCTTTTTCTTGAAACCAATGCCTAATTGCTGAAAAACTTTTACCCAATTATTCAAGAACAGCTTCAACATCCAGTGGTTCAATTTCTCTATGTAAATCTGTAATATTTGTTATATACTTCTCAATATTTTGACTTTTATCTGGAATATAAGTACAACAATGTTGCACTTTTAGAATTTCACAGACTCCTCCCTCTTTTGCTAAAATTATATCAAGGGCAAGTCGATTTTGCATTACCATAGCTCTCATAGCAACCATTTCAGTATCAACCATCAGGAATCCACCTGCGGTGTCTGTTGACAGAAGATCAACTATTGTGGACAATTTTCTGATTTTAATTGCATTAAACGAAATTCCCACTGCTGGTATCAGTGCTCCGAAGACATCACCTATTATTTCCATTACACTCTCTCTTCTTTTTCAACTTAAGACTTTGCCTATCTCATGCTTTCCATTAGTACCTCTATCTACATGGACAATTTTAGGAAAGACCAAGCCCACATAACAGGTCCCATACCAATGGTCAAGTAACCTATAGTAAGCTCCATTCCCACAGATGAAATATATACCCGGAAAAACAGGATCATCTCCTCCTTTAAATCCCCAACCCCCTATAATTCTATAGGTGTCTTTGCATTGACTTGCACCCACAAAATAATTATCATACATAGTGTTATCTCTTCTAATACAACATTTCCCTAACATTGGAGTATCTATGTTTATAGCCACATTCACATTTTTATCATCAAGATTCTCATCATTAAATATCCAGTATTTAGATTTTGCATGTTTTATTTTCTCATTTCGTTTGTAAGTAACCCTTCTTTCTTCAACCATATTCAAAAATGTTTTCTCTTCAACTCTCATTTTACATGTCAAATTATTATTAAAAGCATATTCATGTGTCAATTCATCTAATACTAAGAAATACTGTCCCATCTCTTTTGCAGGTTTCCTTTTGTTCAATGGACTGTCAATTTTTAATTTTGCAAAAATGTCATCTACATTAGAATAATGATATTCCAATCTCCCAGTCTGATAAAACAAACTTGCAATTACACTACAAGTCACTCCATATGTGAGAGGAAGGTGGTGATAGGTCACCCCTTCTGACACTGATGCTGGCAATTTTACACAAACATAACAATCATCAACATTCATAGTTTTAATATACTCAAGTAATAACTTTGAAAATGTATTCTTTGTGTAGTCACTGATAGACTTATCCTGATGCACCTCTGGTTTGTATACATGAATCGCATGAACTTTTTCTTTCTCACTTGGCTTATTTAGACTCACATTTGGTTTCAATTTCGTTAAACTATCTTGGAAAGGAATAACATTAGCTAAAATTACCCATAATATTATCAGTAATCCCATGCATATAGAGCAGCATCTACACCATTTTCTAAAAATAGAACATTTTGTTTTATGATTACTGATAGCCATTTTTCTCTAACACAATTTCTTCGACCTAGCGTCACCTATGAATTATACACCACTCGATTTACTAACAGATTTTTCTTCGACCTTATGTCAATTCTATTCTCATTATGCTATAGTTAGTTTTTCTAACAGGTTTTCTTCGACCTTATGTCAACTCCGACCCCTTCTATATTTACAATATCCGTCTCACAGGACTTCAGAATTTTTACTTATTATCATATACTTTGAACACCTATCTCTTTTCCCTAAGTTGACTTCTTTACTCACTTTTTCCAATCGTCTTTGGGTAGTACAGGTTTTATTGGCTGCTATTAACTTCAACAATGGGTCATAGGACAATATATGTCCACTCAGGTGATTTATATTTCTGGTTTGGTCACCTTACTCTTTTTGCTCTTTGGACAATTTCTATTTTCTTTCCCAGTGTTTCTTTCTGGCTAGTGATCCCATTCACTTGCTCTTCTGGCTCTTTTGCTCTGTTCACTAGTTTAAACTTCAATCCACCAATTTCCTTAGGCCAATTATCTCCTTTACAGATTTTCTTAGTCTTTGGCTCTACTGTGTTATGCTCCACTCTCCAAGCTCTTTTTCTTGGGCTTTTTCTTAATGGAGTGTCATCGGTTTCACTTTCAGTGTCTTCAACTGTATCATTGATTATAATTTTCACAATGTCTTTATCTTCATCAGACTCAACTTTCTTTTCTGTTACTCTGTTATTAACACCTTCATAACTGGTACTTGGAATCTCATCCTTATCGTGAGTTACTTCCTCTTCCCCAGTCTCAGGATTTCCGTTCCTGCTTTCAGAGTTTCCAGATTGCTCTTCAGTTTTCTTTTCTTCAACAACTTTGTCTTCACTTCCTTTTGCGTCTTTACTGACGTCTGCCTTTACCAATTCTCGATCTTCAGATTGATCCTCAGAATCTGGTATCGCCACAACCTCCCTTTCACCTTCACCTTCAGATGCAGAACTGGCTTCTGATACTTCCAGATGTCGACGTTCCTGTCAATCTTCAGTATCTGGGGTTCTTTCTGGTTCAGCTTCAGAAACAGAGTCAGTTGTACTTTCACCGTCGTACGGGTATCCAGGTGCAGGTACACAAATGGTGTGGCTCGCATGCACCCACCTCTTCAGTCCAGCACACTTGACTGCAGTAGTACTGACCAAAATAACCTGGCGTGGTTTCTGCCACCGAGGTACCAAGCAATTTCTCCTGCGATGCACTTTCACTCGAACCCAGTCTCCAGGGACCAGATAATGAGCTGGATTTTTTCTCTTTGGAATTTGACTCAGTTCCCACCTGGTGGAGCACAGAAGTTACCACATCAGACAGATTTTTGCAGTAATCCAGTATGATGTCATCATTAATTGTCAACAACTTATCAACAGGTACATAGGCCTGCCTCATCACGCTGCCCATCAAAATCTCATGTGGACTTAGTCCAGTATTCTTGTCAGTAATACTTCTTAGTGTCACCAGGACAAGCGGCAGAGCGTCTGGCCACTTAAGTCCTGTTGCCAAACACATTTTTGCAATTCTGTTTTTAATTGTTCCATTCACCTGAAGCCTCAGGTCTGTAAGCACAATGCAGATTCTGGCGAATGTCCAGAGCTTCACAGATCATTTGCATAAGCTCGTTTTGGAAATGAGGTCCACGGTCTGACTCAATCGTCACTGGGAAAACAAAATGTGGTATTATCTCACGTAAAAACAGTTTAGCAACTGTCAAAATCGTTCCTTCTCGTGGGGAAAGCTTCCACCCATCGGGAGAACAAACAGATTATTACAAGAATGTACCTAAGCCTGTTGCATGGAGGCAACTCCACAAAATCCATCTGAACCCTTGTAAATGGACCACCCTCCCGTCCTATGGTTCCCAAACTTACAACAGTTCTCCTGTTTGGATTGAATTGCTGGCATACTAAACACCTTTGGCACAAGCTTTCAGCAATCATCCTGAACTTGGGATTATACCAAGTCTGCCTAAAGAGACGAATCATGGCATCTCTACCAATGTGGGCCTGATCATGGTACATTCGGGCCATGTCTGAAATCATGCTATCGGGCATTACTGGTCTTTCATCTTTGTAAACCCAAATTTCATCTTGCTCTCTTTGTCTGCATCCTGCTTTTAGCCAAATATCTTTTTCCTCTGCTTCTGCCTCTTCCTGTATCTGTTCCACTTCCTGACAAGTCTCAACTACAGTGGTTAGCATTAAAGGACTCGGAACATGTTCTTTAAGCTTTTCTCGAATGATTGAAATTTGATTTTTCGCACAATGCTTTGCAATTGCATCCACATAATTATTTCCACAGGTAATATAATCCTCACTCTTTTTATGGGCTGAACATTTCACAACAGCTATTTTCTCAGGTAAATGGATTACATCTATTAGTGTTTTCACAAATTCAGCATTCCGGATAGGTGTTCCTGCAGAAGTTAAATAACCTCTTCGGGACCAAAGCTGTCCATAATCATGAATAACTCCGTAACCATATTGACTATCAGTCACTATGGTTACCTTCACCTCTTTTCCCAATTCACATGCTTGTATCAAAGCAATCAGTTTCGCTACTTGAGCAGAATGAATTCCTTTCAGACAAGATGCTTCCAACACCTCTGCCACAGTACAAACGGCATACGCAGCACTTAGAATACCACTCTCCATTCTCAAGCATGATCTATCCACAAACATCACAAAATCTGATTCAGGCAAAGGTTCATCTCTGATATCTGTTCTGGGTTTTGTGCAATATTCAAGAACACCCAAACATTTGAGATCAAGCTCACCTTTCACTTCTGCCTCAATGGTGTCAGGTAGCAATGTAGAAGGGTTAACATTTACACACCTGGTAATTGTTACATTTTCAGCTCCCAAAATTATTTTCCCATATCGGGTCATTCTGCTGTTGGTCATGTACTGTGTTTTGGCCCTAGTGAGGAGAATCTCCACAGAATGAGGTACATACACCCTCACAGGAAATCCCATCACTATTCCTTCACTTTGCTCCAAACTTACACTAGTAGCTGCTACTGCTTTCAGACAACCTGGCAAAGCTTTTGCAACAGGGTCTAAAACAGCGGAGAAATACGCAATTGGTTTTCTCAATTTTCCATGTCTCTGAACCAACACTGACAATGCACATCCTTCTCGCTCACTGCGGGCTGAAGGTACTGTGATTATGTGTTCCAGCGCCGGCAGCGGCGATGGGGCCATGGGGAAAGTACTGTAGCCTGCCCAGCACGCAGTTCGTAACTGGAAAATACAGTAGTGCATCTAGTGCCGAGTGTTGTGGGGAGCTGCACATTTGTTGTAGTGTAAGGAACTTACCATCAGGGTACAAGTCGCTTCCGACAACGATTTTGTTTATCTGTGCTCGAGTACTTTCCAACAGCTGGGGGATCAGTTGGTTATTTGCTATTGGCATTGATAGTGCGTCTAATAAGCTTAGTTTTGCCCGCTTACAGAGACCTCTCCAGGCCCAACTCAGGGTTTCTGTGGTGTCAATTTCGTGTCTAGGGCGGTTGTAGTTTTGGTATAGTGCTGTGTTTAGGAGTAGGGCTGCCACCCTGCCTATCTCAATGGCCATGGGTGGTTGAAATGGATTTGGAAGTGTAAAAATTGGGCCTGGGTGCTGTATGCATATAATTCAAAATCCGGAGCACCAAACCCCCCTGTGCCAATGGCAACCTGAGTATGTCCCAGGATATCCTGGGCTCTTTTCCTGCCCATACAAGTTCAGTCATGCTGGACCTAAGGCATTTGAAGAATTGTGCGGTTATTGGTATGGGAATGTTCACAAAAAGATACAGCATCTTTGGAAGAATAATCATTTTAGTGATGGCAATGCGATTCACGAGGGGCAGGGATAAAGTTTTACATCTTTGAATCCTATCTTCTATTCAGCCCATTACCCTGCCATACTTTGCTGACCAGATTTCTTGTAAATCACTGCTGAGCCAGACGCCCAAGTATCTTGTCAGGCCATCCCCCAAGCTACGGATATTCCGTTTCAAAGTCAGGTGCATCTGTCGTTAGTGGGATTATAGTGGATTTTGCCCAGTTGATTTAAATCCCGGATAGAACTCCTTAGCACACAAGTTCTCTGGTGATGGGTGCAAAGTTTGCCGCTGAGTCTTTCATGTACAGAGTAATGTCCTGGAAGGTAGACATCGGAGAAGAAATTACAGATAAATAATGGGCCGTCTGTTGCAGTCATTTAGAGCAACTTTCTCCCAACTGCCGCCTTAGCCTAATTCATTTCAAATATTTACACCACATCTACAGCACCCCAACACAATTACACTGCATGGGATTATGACTTGACACGAGTTGCTGGCGATGCGGGCTCCCCTAGGCAACTTTCCTACATTTGGCTTTGCAGTGCCGAACCACAGCCACTTTTTGGAGAAATAACTGAGCAAACCTTGACGAGGACTCCTCTGGTGGCACTGTTGGGATGCACACACAACACCCCGGCGTCCGCGAAAAAACTCACAGCATTAATGCTACTTCTGGCCAAAAGACTGGTGGCCATGCACTGGAGAACAGTATCACCCCCAACTATAAAGGCCTGGGTGAAAGATATCACATATTGTAGGGATCAACTGTCATGCTACTGGGAACTCCTACCGGTTCGTTCCTGCCCCAAAAATGTCTGGTCCCCATTCACAAATTGGTTCAGCGCAGCTGACGATGATGTAGGGTAGATATACTTGAGTAAGCACAGCTCGACCTGGACTATGCAATTAGAATCTTGTACCAATTCAGATTGGCTGTAAGGTCCTGTAAAGTGCCATGACTTACTACTTGAAATGTAATCGGTGGTGAGTGAACTCTAATGTCTGTAATACCATTGGATGGACAACGTTTGGAACAATGTGGATGATGGAATCACTATATTGACAGCAATACTGGGTAAAATGCGGTAATTTTTTCTTTTTGTTTTTATATTGGTTATACGTCTATTGATGCAAAACTTCAATAAAAAGAAAATGTTAAAAACAACAGAAAATCCCCTGGAGATTGGCTCTGTAAGTCGATGTACTATTCCTGTTTGCAGAACTTGTTCTTCCCTTCATAGGATGACATTGCAGAACTCAAAAATTGCACTATATCCACTTATTAAAGTGAAAAGAATTTGTATTTAAAAATGCACTTACCTGACTGATTTTTCCCTGATGCCTAAGATGCTTTCCATTTTTAGGGCTCGGCCTACGTCGCACGAAGTGGGCGTGGCTTAAGAGTCCTTTTGTGAGGGGCTCGAAAATCGTACCTACCAAATTCTGAAAGCTCGTGAATTTTGCAATGTGTTTTTGCGAGATGCATGGCAATTGGGCCTCGCATGCCTGTGTTTTTATAAGACAGCACGCAATAGGCCATAGGCGGTAGACTTTCTCCGGCTATTGAATATTGTGTGCGGTTACGTGCAGCAGAAGGCCATATTTCTTCAATTACCAGCTGTCCTGGCTCGCGGTAATTGAAAACAGATGCTGGGCGCGCGTGCACCATTCTTTGCTGTCTGCTGTCGGAAGCCTCGGAACTGTATTTGGCATTCCTGGAGCGTGTGCATTTAGTGTCAGGACTGGATGATGCTGGGCGCGCGTGCACCATTCTTTGCAGTCTGCTTTATGAAGCTTTCCTTCTGCCCCCTGATTGCACTCGATAGTAAGAAGTGCCCCCTGCCCACATTCTTGTCTCGAATTCAGTTGTGTGCCGCCGGCTTCAAAAATAAAATTAAACAATAGTTCTCTACTGTCTCTTTACGAAAGGTACCCAATGGGTTATTTCGTGCGAGTCTGAGAGTTATCTTCAGAACATGGCATCAGGGATTCTGGCCTCCTTCAGCACACATTCCAAGGTGTCGAAGAGGTGCCATCCTCCCTTTTCCTAAGCTAGAGCTCGAGACATTAAAAGGAATCCCAGCAATGCATGGCCTTACACACGCTTTCTGGATACGACCTGGAGATTCTTCGACTTTGAGTGAAGTCCCTGCTAGTCACTTGCATGATACAACCCCAGCCCTTGGGAGCTATGGACATGACTCGGCTTGAACTCCAGCGATCCCACTCTGCTATAGGCATCAGCATCACGGAGAGCTTGCAGGCTGCCATGGATGTCCTGATGGAGAAAACTCACCCTTGCTTTAATGCTGCCCATGGCCCTCTGTGTCCCATTGCCTAATAACGTTGCTTCCCGTGCAGCGGTATGTCACTAGCCCCTCTCTTTAGGTGTATGAAAGATCAGATCAGAGCAGAGGCTTGCCACCGGATGGCAGGGTCGCCAGTGAGACCGGACCTGTGCACGCCGCAGAGGGCTGTCTGTGGACGAGCACAGCAGCACAGGCTCCTAATCGCACAGTACAGCACAAGACTCGAGGGCCAGACATCTACCCGCCTCCTCGTTCCCTCCCTGCCAGGTCGCACAGACTGCACCTGAAGAGGCGGGAGCTCAACGGAGGAGTCCCGTGGCGCTTTACTTACGCCACAGCCGACTCACTCTGCTGAAGGGGCTTGACCCGAGTATTGCCTGAGGGTGCTGTCGGCGGAGCCCTGGCAGCATTTCTGTGAGCTTGGCTCAGCTTTTTAAATTGTGTTTTGTTCTGTAAATGTTGACTTTTCCACGTCTTGGCGTTATCCTCAGTTCCTCAGTGCAGCATGACATGCCCTGTAGTGTAGTGCTTGGATCCCAACTGCCCGGGTGATGATTGTTAGCAAAATGCCCTGAAGTCAAACCAAAGCAGTAACTATTTACTGAGTTAATTGGAGTTTCCAGAACACTTCATCTCCTCTCTTGTGAATTCAATTGAGAATTCAGTGCCTTCTAGGAGCTGTAAACTGTAACCGTGATCCACAATTAACAGATTTCAATGTGATGCAAACGACAAAGGAAATATCTTTTGGGCAGCAAAGGTATATTTGTGCCAAAGTTGACGTGATAACAGCACAAAGTGCCTTTGCATCTCGGAATTCCAAACCCCCTATAATGAGTGCAGAGTGAGTGCGAGAGTGACAGTGAGTGCAGAGAGACTGCGAGAGTGACTGTGAGTGCAGAGTGAGTGCAGAGTGAGTGCAGAGTGAGTGAGAGAGTGACTGTGAGTGCAGTGTGAGTGCGAGAGTGACTGTGAGTGCAGAGTGAGTGCGAGAGTGACTGTGAGTGCAGAGTGAGTGCGAGAGTGACTGTGAGTGCAGAGTGAGTGCAGAGTGAGTGCGAGAGTGACTGTGAGTGCAGTGTGAGTGCAGAGTGAGTGTGAGAGTGACTGTGAGTGCAGAGTGAGTGCGAGAGTGACTGTGAGTGCGAGAGTGACTGAGTGCAGAGTGAGCGCGAAAGTGACTGTGAGTGCAGAGTGAGTGCGAGAGTGAGTTTAGAGTGCAGAGTGAGTGCCTGAGTGACTGTGAGTACAGAGTGAGTGCAGAGTGATAGTGAGTGCAGTGAGAGTGAGTGCAGAGAGAGAGATCAAGCCCTGATTTTTTGACTGGGTAGGAGTGTTCTGCTTAATTCAGATACTCTGTCCATCACCACCCCCTTTTCTGAATCGTTTTTGGCCACTACAGGAGTGGCAGGGTATGCTCAGACATGAGTCCCTTGCTCACTGCATCATCAGGATTCAAGCAAGCCGGGCCGAAGACGGCTGTAATGCCAGAAACCGGTCCCCGGAAGCTTGTTTCCTTTCCAGTAAAGAATTGGCTTGGTAGTTTGGTCTGCCCTGTTCCCATGATGCACTGGGCCAGGGTCAGACTAATTTGCATGTAGCCAGGTTCTGAACTGGGATGGTGCAGTGAGCTAAAAAACGGTGATGGATCAAGCCCTGATCTTTTGACTGGGTAGGAGTGTTCTGCTTAATTCAGATACTCTGTCCATCACCACCCCCTTTTCTGAATCGTTTTTGGCCACTACAGGAGTGGCAGGGTATGCTCAGACATGAGTCGCTTGCTCACTGCATCATCAGGATTCAAGCAAGCTGGGCCGAAGACGGCTGTAATGCCAGAAACCGGTCCCCGGAAGCTTGTTTCCTTTCCAGTAAAGAATTGGCTTGGTAGTTTGGTCTGCCCTGTTCCCATGATGCACTGGGCCAGGGTCAGACTAATTTGCATGTAGCCAGGTTCTGAACTGGGATGGTGCAGTGAGCTAAAAAACGGTGATGGATCAAGCCCTGATCTTTTGACTGGGTAGGAGTGTTCTGCTTAATTCAGATACTCTGTCCATCACCACCCCCTTTTCTGAATCGTTTTTGACCACTACAGGAGTGGCAGGGTATGCTCAGACATGAGTCCCTTGCTCACTGCATCATCAGGATTCAAGCAAGCCGGGCCGAAGACGGCTGTAATGCCAGAAACCGGTCCCCGGAAGCTTGTTTCCTTTCCAGTAAAGAATTGGCTTGGTCTGGTCTGCCCTGTTCCCATGATGCACTGGGCCAGGGTCAGACTAATTTGCATGTAGCCAGGTTCTGAACTGGGATGGTGCAGTGAGCTAAAAAACGGTGATGGATCAAACCCTGATCTTTTGACTGGGAAGGAGTGTTCTGCTTAATTCAGATACTCTGTCCATCACCACCCCCTTTTCAGATACCTGAAGGAGCGGCCTCCCGCTCTGCTCCTTCTGATTTTAATCGTGCAGGCAAGGTGAAGATCCGCTGAACGGAGGGCACGTGAGGGAACATAAGAGGAGCACAGACCTCGCAAGATAAGGGGACCAGAGCAATGGAGAATTTTATGTAGTAGGCAAAGGGCCTTAAATTGAATGCGTTGTGTCACTGGTAGCCAATGTAAGCACCGCAGAATGTGAGACGTATGACAGTATTAGGGCACAGCAAACAAAATGCGGGCCGCAGCATTTTGAGCCCTTTGGAGTCTGTTAATAGCTGTCCGGTTAGAGCCCAACAACAGTACATTACAATAGTCTATATGTGATAGAACAAGGGCTTGGACAATAGTCTGGCATACAGGGGGCTCAAAGAAACCCAGAATAGGCTTAAACGACGAAAGCGTCCATAGCATACGCCAGCCACTCTTTTTGCATGGTGCTCTAGGGAAAGTGAATCATCCATATTCACGCCCAGGTTTTTTACTTCCATCTTGGGGACAGGGGGAGGGCCTAAGGTGGAGGGCCACCAGTGATCATCCCATTTGTGTGTTTCCTTGCCGATCAAAAGTACCTCAGTTTTGGAAGAATTCAACTGCAGGCAGTTCATGGTCATCCAACTAGAGATGGCCAGAATGTCATCTTGAAACTATTAAATAATGGTTGTCATAGGATAGGATAGGATAATATTTATAAAGTGCACTTATATCCGCGGGTGTCAAAGCGCTGAATGGACGGGGAGGGAGAAGCACCAACATCCAGCTATTTATTTTTAACAAATAATACTTGCTTTGGGCTGGAACCCTGCCAACCACATGTGGTTAAAATTTGGAAAGACTACAGTAAAGGACTTTGTACCCACCACCTCAAAACATAATAAAAATATCCCTTGGCTTAGTCTTGATATGAAGGTTATGCAAACAAGGCCTCAGTGACATATTCAACTGGATGACTAGCTACCAGTTGAAATTAAATGGAGACAAGACAGAGGTGCTTTTACAGGGAAAACAGAAGGATCTGTGGAATGTCTCCCACTGGCCTATTCAGATGGGAAATCTCCCTATACCGACCTCCCAAGTGCGTAACCTGGGGGTTATGGTGGACAGCACTCTTTCCATGAAGCACAGGCGGGCAAAGTGGTGGCTCTATGTTTCACCATATTAAAATGGCTCAGGAAAATCCTCTGGATGCTACCCATCTCCACCCAAAAGACCATAGTCAACGCCCCTATTACATCTCGGCTTGACTACAGAAACATCCTTTACCTCGGCGCAAACAAAGCAGTAGTGCAGAGACTACAGCTGGTTCAAAACTCGGCGGCCAGGTTGCTTTGTAGAGTCCCAAAAACCGCCAGTATTTCTGGCCACCTACGAGATCTACATTGGCTCAGGGTCAAGAACTGCATCAAGTTCAAAGCCCTGAGCTATATGTTCAGAATAAAAGCGGGTACAGCGCCTAAATATCTACAAGCCCTAGTCCATCCTTACACACCTAAACGCAACCTACGATCTCAATCCGCAGCACATTTCTGTGTACCCAGTTCACGTTGGCAAGAATGGGTGGTAGATCCTTTTCATACTTGGGTCCATCCCTTTGGAATACGCTACCTCCCCATATCCGAAAGGAAGAAAGCTACTTAAGGTTTCGTAAAAACATCAAAACCTGGTTCTTCGATCAATAAATTCTTACTAGGTCACCTGTAATCTGATGTGCTCCGTCGTGGTGCCGGGAAACCCTTGTTGGGTAGCTGTGCGCCTTATAAGTTTAACAAATAAAATAAAATACATTTTGACAACTTAAACATGTTATTGTCTGGTTTACTTCAAAAATAAATCCCATTGACCTCTGTGTCTGAACTATATCATCTGGAGACAGACAAAACTGCTTCAGAGATTCAGAGGCTGTTGCACACTAGGGGCCAGATTTACTACTTTCTCACACAGCGCAGTGCAGCAACTGTAAATGCGGCACTGTGTGAGAAGAAGGGAGTAGGAGAGGGCCAAATTTATTTAAATATGGCACTCTCCTCCCCTCTACCTGGCATCAGCGCTGAAAGCAGCTGCTGTGTGCCACAGAGACACCTTTGCGGTATGGTGCATGGGTGTCTTTGTGAGTTTAGCATAGGTTTTGTACTGGTAAGATACCCTTCCAGTACAAAATACTATGCATAGACTGACATTAACCCTTTTCTCACTTTGTATGTGTGCTGTAAAGTGCAGCACATGTACAAAGTCAGAAAAGGAAGGGGAAATAAAAGCATTTCTCCTTCTTTGCGCCTACTTCATAAGGGCGCAGGTTTGTGATGCTAAACTCTGTCTACTTTGTTTAGTAAATTGGGTTTTGCATCAGAAATCTTGGGTGGTTGCATGAGGAACGCCCATGCACCGCCCGTTGTACGCCCTGTTGGCACTAAGTAATGCAAAGCAGCACTACGTTATTTGTTTAGCGCTGGAATGTAATTTGGAAAAAAAGATTTTGCGTCGATTTGCCTCACTTTGGTGACTCAAACACAGCGTAAAATCTTAGCAAATCTCCCCCAAATACTCAACACAATTTGCTGATATCATGCAAACAATATAAGTTCATATTTTACACTGGTGTTGTGCATCTTTTTAAGCATATTGGATCAGGTCTAGTGACTGGATTTAAGGCACTAGTTGGACTGATACCATCATTTTTCCACTATTTGTTCTCCAGCCTATTTGGAGATCTTCTAACCATCTTACTGTTAATTGGCTGTGTTATTATCCTCTTTCTCCAATTCTGACAAGGAATCTAGGAACATGGAGTACACGTATCCAGCTGAGCAAAGATTCAGAGAGACTCTAACTCGTTATTTGGGACATCAGTTCACAACATTGACGCTACACAAGTGAATCCTGTGTTCTGGTGCAATGGTGCATAAACTACCCAACTGATATAATTTGGAACTACATCTGGAACAGCCCCCTGTGTCTTATCTTGATTGGAATGCCATGCTGCAAGCACTACAAGAGGACAGAAAACAATGCAGAGGAATGCATCTGTCCCTCCTATGGGATGCTGACTATGATGCTTGTTTCCAGTCCAGGGAGGACCTGGCTTGGCAGTTCAGGCTGGACTGTTCCCATGGGGCACAGGGTCAAGACTGATTTGCATATGGCTAGATTCAAACTGGAATGGCATGGTGAGCAAAAGAAACAATGGATTTTGGCCCAGATCTCTGTACTGGGGTCAATGTATGACATTGTTCTGCATTCTGTCCATCAACTGTTGTTTTTGCATTTGTCACCCCGAGTGGGACGGGTATGCTCAGACATGAGCCCCCTGCTCTCCATGCCACTGGCATCAAGCTATCCTGGCTGATGAGGGCTGAAAGCCCAAAACCAGCCCTAGGATGCTTGTTTGCAGTCCAGGGAGGACCTGGCTTGGCAGTGCGGGCTGGACTGTTCCCAAGGGGCACAGGGTCAAGACTGATTTGCATATGGCTGGGTTTAAACTGGAATGGCATGCTGAGCAAAACAACAACGGATTTAGGCCCAGATCTCTGTACTGGGGTGAATGTATGACATTGTTCTGCATTCTGTCCATCAACTGTTTTTTTTGCATTTGTCACCCCGAGTGGGACGGGTATGCTCAGACGTGAGTCCCGTGCTCTGAATGCCACTGGAATACATCTATCCTGGCTGATGAGGGCTGAAAACCAGAAGCCGATCCTAGGATGCTTGTTTACAGTCCACGGAGGACCTGGCTTGCCAGTTCGGGCAAGACTGTTCCCATGGGGCACAGGGTCAAGGCTGATTTGCATATGGCTGGGTTCAAACTGGAATGGCATGGTGAGCAAACAAATGATGGATTTAGGCCCGGATCTCTGTATTGGGGTGAATGTATGACATTGTTCTGCATTCTATCCATCAACTGTTGTTTTTGCATTTGTCACCCTGAGCGGGAGGGGTATGCTCAGACGTGAGTCCCATGCTCTCCATGCCACTGGAATCAAGCTATCCTGGCTGATGAGGGCTGAAAGCCCAAAACCGGTCCTAGGATGCTTGTTTCCAGTCCAGGGAGGACCTGGCTTGGCAGTTCGGGCTGGACTGTTCCCATGGGGCACAGGGTCAAGACTGATTTGCATATGGCTGGGTTCAAACTGGAATGGCATGGTGAGCAAAAAAACGATGGATTTAGGCCCAGGTCTCTGTACTGGGGTGAATGTATGACATTGTTCTGCATTCTGTCCATCAACTGTTGTTTTTGCATTTGACTGTTATAGGACAGTCTCCCCAGTGAACTATTTCAACACAATACTCGATTAGTGGCTTGATTCATTGCTCCTGCATATTTTTAATCTAGTCTATTTTAATCATCACTGGTATGTCTAGTCATCAACATGCATTTTTCTTTAGGAACGTACTTTAGACAGACTGCATTTTACATACAGACATGATTAGCTTGAAACAATATAAGGCTTAATAGTATTCATGCTTCGCGCATTACATATGAAATTTTATGTATTCATATATTACCCGCCTTTACTTTATGACTTATATATTTTGTTTAGATATTTATTATGTCTTCGTTATTTATTTCCTCATAGTTTGAGAGCATAGATTTCCCTACACGTTAGCTAAATCCCTGCATGTTGAATATGCCTCTATGACTTAACATTCAGATGTACAAGCAGGGAGTGAAGTAGACACCTAGGGTCTGACTCCATTTTAAGTAGGCCTGACTCCATCTTAGATAATGGAAGTCACCATTTCCTCAATTTTAGATAATGGGAGTCACCATTTTCTTCAATTTATACAGAATCAATATCATGCCTGCCATTGACGCAGATGTCATCTGACCTGATAATTCCAAGAACTGAGAAAGTCTCAAGTTATTCAGATGATGACATAGATATTGCACCTGATGAGACTCAAGTCTGGGGCTCTAACACCCTAAAACCTTCTTATATGTGCTACACTGGAAGTTCATGAAAAGTAGTACTTGCAAAGTAGACTTTCTTAAATTAAGAACTATTTTTCTAACATGGTGTGAAATCCTTTTGTGTGGAGTTTTCACTATTTTACTGTTTGAAGTGTTGCACAAATAATTTACACATTGCCTTAACTTAAGTCTGACTGCTTTGTGCCAAGCTCCCAGAGGGTGCGCACAAGGTAATTTAGGGTTTGCCAGCTTCTTATCCTGACTAGGATTAAGATTGCTACTTGTCTAGGCCTCATATCCCAGTCAACCTACAACCCAATTTTTAACAGTGATGTTTTACCATTCTCCATTTCACTGTGTTATGTCTATTCTGAGTGTCAACTGCTATAGAGTAAAATCACACGATGCAGCTCTGCCCAGGACTAGCTCAACAAAATGTCTTCTTGGTTTTCCAGATGCCACAAATGTCACCACGTCAAATGTCAGCTTCAGTGACTGGTCAAACCTCAATCAGTTCCTAAATACAATGCCTTCCTCAACCTGTGTTTGGGTGTTAAACGAGTACTAAGGTCTTTCACGTTACGTTATATTACATTAGATTACGTTATGTTAGATGGATTTGTATGACGCAACTTATCACCTGTGAGGGTATCAAGGGCTGGAGCAGGAGCACGGGACAAGCGGTGCCACTAGTTGAACAGCCAGGTCCTCAGTTTCTTGTGGAAGTTGAAGAGTGGAGTAGCAGTTCTGATGTGTAAAGAAAGTTTGTTCCAATTTTTGGTGGCAACGAAGCAAAAGGTGCGCCCTCCTGTTTTGCTTCTTCAGATGTGCTGTATTTGTGCTAGAGAGAGAGGTGAACCCTTTGTCCTGCAATGTTAACATGAGTAAAAATAATAGGATGATGAAGTAATACTTTATCATCCTATGCTTTACACCGCATAATCTAACATTTCTTGCAACATAATATCGTCATCTCTGCTACATAATTTGGTCCACCCTTGCTGCATAGAATGTAAGCATGAATATAAGTGATTAGGTGTCCCCATGGGGAAAAATATTTTCCTAGTAGGGGAAGGAAAATTCAGTTTCTGCAAATGCACTTTTGTTGCTGCTTTACACCTGTATAAATCTACAGTGTAATCTATGCATGGATAAGTACATGCACGTGTGGGTACTGGTGGCAAACCGGAACTCTGACATCTTTCTAGAAGTACATCTACAATTAAGGAGAATACAATTTTTTTTAATCTACTCTGTTTAGATGTAACAAATGATGCCGATTAACACTTTTTTAGAACTGATTTGACAAGGCTACTTCCTTATGCACATTTACCTTTATTAGCATATTCTTCATTATGAAACTCTGAGGCATATATATAAGCTTCAAACGCCACCGAAGAATCACTTTTTTTGATGTTCCAGTGGCCTAGGGCCATTTCCCATATTTACAAGGTGGCGCAAAGCCACTTTGCGTGGCTTAAACCCACCTTGTAAATATGCCCCTTTCCGCTGCAGTCCTCTGCAGCAAAGGGGCGTGCAATAGGTGTTGCTGTGGGCGTTCCACTGCATCCATCGCCCATTGCTTCTTGATCCTGCTCCAGTTTTACAAGGATGAGGCAGTGCCAAAAACTAACGTCATGGAGTACCAGGCGTTAGAATGGTGCAATTATTAATTTTTCCTCATTCTTTGCTCTATCCAAGTGCGCTGCAATCTGCAGCACACATAGAAGTTTCAAATTGCCATTAGTGATTGTTTATGTGCAGGAAAGTATCCCTTGCTGCGCATAAGCAATTGTCCATGGAGTGCAGGTACCCTTGCAACATAACAGCAGGGTCCCTAAGCTGAAGCTGGGCAACTGTTTTTTGTCATCGCTAGGGGAAACACCGGGGTGCTCAGTATTCTTGTGAAAACAGAGTATCGCTAGGGGAAACATACGGGAGCTCAGTATTCTTCTGAATACAGCGTATCGCTAGGGGAAACATACGGGTGCTCAGTATTCTTCTGAATACAGCGCATCCCTGAGTTTGGAAAATACCGGACCTTAGCGCTGGCAAATGTGGCACAGCGCTGAGCTCCGACATTTTCTTTTGAATATGCCCCATCTGTTGTTCCAATGATGGAGCGAGATTCAGAAATGTTTTTCATTTCAACTCGTGAAGTCACACTTCCATAAATAAAATAATAAGATTAACAGTTGTGCTATGTGTGTATTAATTCAACCTAGTTTTAAGTTACATACACGAGAAATTACATAAAGGGCTACTAACATGTGTGCTCATAAACGTGCATTATGTTGCATTTCCTTGTTTGTGAAAAATAATAAATTAATCGTGTCTATTGTCATGTCAAAAATTAACTGCAGCTGTTTAGAATAAATGGCATGTGCTTATTTTGCTTCCCTGTCTATGTGGTGTCACTCTATTCTCTATAGGTGCATAAAGAACTTTGCTGGATAAAAAGAAGAATGGTAGATATAAAAATGCTGCTTTATTTGTTTGCTTTTGCTAGGTGACTTAGACTAATGGGTTAATTATTAGCAATGGAGGGTGGCAACAGAACAAATTATATTACTCGCATTAATTATTCTCTTGTGTTTGTTTATACAATAGTTAATGAAAAAGGTTTTGGGCCTAGTGAAATTTTCCGTGTTTGCAAAAATCTGCTTGGAGCCAGAGTGAGTCCATGATGGCAACAGTTTTCTCCTGCCTGAAAAGTTTGTTGTGCTTAGATGACATTCTCTTAGCCGAACAAGGCCAAGGCCAGGAACCGGCAAAAGGCTTGTGGCATCCACGTATCCGAGGAAGCTAAAAACTTCATTTGTTGCAATTGTTGTGAACTGGAGGAAACTGCGTTGTTCGAAAACTGGAGACAATGGTCTCTAAGAATGATGACGGAACTATGATTCTGAAATGTGGTGACACGTCGCCTGTCACTTTTGAACCAATGGGACTCCAATTCAGCAGAGAAAAATATACAATTTTTAGATTAGCTTAGCGTAGAAAGGTATAAAAACTCTTGCCCCGTGGAAGAGTTTCGCTTCTCTTTGCAGACCTTTGATGAGGGTGTCGTGCTGACGAACATTTCTTGGAATACGTAAGAACCCTCAAAACTTTTATTCTTAATACTTCATTATAGTTAGCATTAGTTAGGGACTTAGGTTTTGAAAAATGCCAAACTGATAATTTTCATTTGCAATAATATTTTTGATTCATAATAAAATTGTCATAACCATTTGCAATGATTCAAATAAAAATGCTTTAATAAAATTTCTAATACATATTCCAAATGAGTAGCTAATAAAAATCTTACTTTGGAAAACAAGCTGGTCTTGTTATTTTCATGGGTATAGGTTACTTATAGCTAGATCTTATCGCCACAGTGGCTTAATTAGCTTGTAGGGTTGTGAAGTATGATGAATTAATTTACCATGGTTGTATATAAATGTATATAATTTGTGAATAGGTTAATTAGGTCACATGATTCAGTTGGTTATAATATGTCATGTTAGATTTTTGGGCCTTATGAGTGTTTATTGATTGATGGTGTATATAGTGGAGTTGGGTAGCGTTGCTTATGACATATTTCCTATAGCCCGCTGGATCAATTTTTCTGGTAGCAGATTTGATGGTTGCTATGGTAACCGATATGTTATATGGTAGTTACATAGGATCAATGATTAACATATGTTGAGTTTGTTCATTTGCGTTATGTGTAGTCGAAAGGTTTTTTCCTGCAGTGTGAAAAATCCTAGTTGTACCGGTACAGAGTAGTGTGGCCAGCGTGAAGTCACAAGTCACACGGTGCATTTGATCTGTTTCAGAATAGTGGTATCGTCGTGTATCACAAGTGTTGTCGTCGTGCAGCACATGTTAGGGACATAGGTGTGTAAGATAGAATGTATGCATAGTGAGGATTGTCTATGAAATCGAAGCTTTGAGTATAGGGACAATGCGCCCGTTCTAAAACTCTCTGTGGGAAAGTAATAGAATTAATTCGAGCTTGAGTGAAGGGTAAGGTAACGCCGCTTATTTTACTGACGTTTCATGTTATCAGTGGGGGGTTAGAGTCCCGCCAGGATTTCATGTGTGTGTGGTTAGGGATACTTTCCGTTTGAAAGTGTGTAAATGGTCTTGTAATTCCGTTCGAGTCAAACTTTGAATTGCTACTTTATGTGCATTCAGAGGGAAGCGCGTTCGTTATTACGTGTGTGAAGGGTAGAGTAAAAGTTTACTTTATCGGCAAATGTATATTCTGTGAGAATAGCGTCATCTATTCCACGCAAAGAATTTCTCGTGTGTCTGTAAAAACTATCACCTTAATTAGAGAAACAGACAAATGATTTGTTCTTTTTGTTGTTGTTAATTAAATTCTATTGAGAAAAGCGTCTTTAAAATGGCGCTGTGAAAAGTTTTTGTGAAGGAGGGGTGAGCGCTGAGAGTGAGACGCGAGAAACCGCAGCGGCTGTGTACGTCACACGGTCCGCGCAGGGATTGGGTACTATACGTCACAGGCTGTACTCTGATTGGCTCACGTGACTTTGTCGAGCTGAACGCTGATTGGCATTGGTGGGAAGCTCTGTTTTTACTGGTCGAGCAAGGTGGTGACGTAGCTCGAACGTGATTGGCTTGTTGGTGTGTTTCGCGCACGGATTGGCTGGTGTTACGGAACAACCAGGAAAACATTTACGATCATTTCTGATTAAGCGGATTTGATTTAAAAATGACTTATTACTTTATACATGTCGAGAAAAAGACTTCGATGTTACAAAAATTTAAAATTTTTATTTCACCCGACAAGAAAATTCAAACGCGAGGTGGTAAATTACTTCATAAGTACAAGACACCTGCAGCGTATATGGAAGGTGAATATGGTTACCATACTGTCCTGTGGTTTGATGTTTGGAAACATTACACAAAGGACGACGGCGTATTGGCTTGGCCGGATGATGGTTCATTTAATGTCAAGGTTTTAAGAAATTTGAGAGAGAAAATGTCAGCTCTAGTACCACGGCCTAGACCGACACAATTTGAAGCTTTGGTTGAATGGGAGGATGAGATGTTTCAACTTCAAAAAGAAGCGAATGGGATAAAAAGACCTCCAAAAACACCGAGTTACAGACGAGAAACGCATGAAGATAGAATGCGTATGTGGAGACAGGGAGATATGTGCGATGGTCTCTATTTAATTAGGGAAATGTTTTTAGGGTCTCCAGGTGAAAAGAGAACTGAAAAGAATCCAGTCTTAGAAGAAATTTTTACGACAAATAATAAAAATGCCCCTTTGAGACAGCCTCGTTCATGGTCCACTCCAACGGTTTCTGCCGGAACCACTCCTAGTGCACCCCCAATAAATGATTCTCCAAAATTGTACCCAAATAATTCTGAATCTTTTGGAACTCCAGAACAGTTTGAGACAAGAACTAATTCTAGTGTTTGTATTGAAAACAGAAGTTTTCCAATGGAAAGGATAGCCCCTAGAAATTTAATGAGAACTGACAGGAATGAGGAAGTTGCAAATACTTCAGAATACTTGCGATCGAAAGAAAAATTAATTCAGCAGATAACCAAGAGCATGGAAGCAGTGACAGTTCCAGTAACGATTGGTCCTGTTCAGCCTGTTTTTGATCAAAAAGAAATTAAACAGCCAGGTTTAACAATTCCATTAAATGCAGAAATTCAAAAAGTAGCTGAAAAATGTTATTCAGATTTATCTGAAATTAATCGTGAAAAATCAAGGATGCCTGACTTGACTTTTAATCAAGGTTCTTTTAACCAGACACCAATGGGTGCAGAGTCAGATGTTGAGTCTCCTGAGAAAAGAGAATCGAATTCAAAACTTGATGTTGCAAAATTGAAAGCAGATTTGGAAGAATTAATAATTGGCACAATTGGTCCTGACAGTTTAAAATGTTCATCAGCAAAAGTATTCAATGGAAAATAAAGAATAAATATGATCAGTTGGAGGAACTGGCAGAGGAATTAGAAATTGATTTAAACAAACAGAAAAACCTGGGAAAGCATTACAGATTAAATTTTACAGAAAAAGACATTGAAAATTTCAATACAGGAGGAAGAATTACACACATAAAAGAATTGATTGTTTACATCAAGAAATTGGGTGACTTGAGTAAATGGCGAGTGAAATGGACCAAAAAGAAGGAAGATGAAAGATTGGATAGGTTGGATAATCTGTCTAAACAGTTTCCGATGAGAGAAATTGCAGGTGGAGGGTATGTACATGTTCCATGGACAAGACAGGACATTCTGCTCTTTACTAATAATTTTCCTCGGCTGAGAGAAAAGCCTGTGGAATTGTACCGACAGGTAGACAGGTTTATAAAGGTTTCAAAAGTTCTGTGGATTGATCTGGATGGCTTTTTCGACATTGTTGTCCATCAGATCTCTGGACAGAATGCAAAATTGCTGTTGGTTGGCCAAAAGCTGAACCAGATCGAGTTACAGATACAGGTGCTCCAGCACCTGAGGTCATGGAATTTTATGAAAAAGTGATTTACTGGTTAAAACAAAAAATTGCACCAAAGGAGGTTGACTGGGTTAAAATAGACAGGACAAATCAGGAACCGAAAGAATCAGTTCATTCATTCTATGAAAGATTATTATTGGTTTTCAAACAATACAGTGGCTATGAAAAATTAGATGAAAAGGATATGAGCCACTTTATTTACAGATTCGTTTATGGTCTTAGACCAGAAATTGGAGAAATGATCAGGAATAATATTGTCGGATGGCAATCAAATTCAGTTGATGATATTTTGAGGAAAGCAAAATATTGCAGTGATGAGTTGGAGGCTAAACAGAAAAAGTTAAAGGAAAAGGCGATGTGGGCACAGGTAAAAGTGGCTGAGCAACAGATTACAAGCCTTGAAAATAAAAATGGGAATTTTGTGCAAAATGGAAATTTCGTGCAAAATCAGGGTCAGGGAAAGTTTAAAAATAACTTCAACAATTCTAACAAGCCGAGGTTTAATCCGAAAATTGAAGAATTAAAACAAAAGATGCCTTGTTTTAATTGCGGGGAGATTGGACATTGGAGGAATGAGTGTAAAAATCCACCCAGAAATTTTAAAAATGCATCATTAAACCCACAGATGCAGAATGATGTTGATCTGCAGCAACAGCTACAGTTGCAGCGTCAACTGAGCGATCTGAGTCTTCAGCGACAGCTACAACAGCAGTGGACCCAGCAGCAGAATCAGATTCCATTGCCTCCTTTCCCTAACTGTGGGGGAGGTCAAAAATTCAATCCAGATATTGGATTCAGCGGATGTGATCAGGTAATAAGAAATCAAAGACAAAATTTGCAAAGAGCATCAGGACAATTTTTGTTAACAGGAAACCAAGGAAGCGATTCTGATGACTGCTTCTGACGGTGCCCGAGAGAGGGGGAAGAGTGTGTGATTGGAGCCACTCTTGAGGTTGAGCAGTCTGGTCCATTTGTAAATGGAAAGGTGAACGATGTAGAGATCACTTTTCTTGTGGACACTGGTGCTACCCGTTCTACTGTTAGATCAGTTGAAATTGAAAACCTACCTCTCTCTGGGGATACCATCCAAGTAGTCGGAGTTAGCAATCAACAAATGAAGACTGATCTTACTGAGCCTGTGAATGTGGAAATAGGCAATTTCAAAGACAAACACAGATTTGTAGTTTGTAATAGCAGTCCAGTGAATTTACTTGGGAGAGATATATTGTGTAAAATGAATTGCAGAATATATTGTTCACCTGGTGGAATTGAATTACAAACCATGGAGGAAGATGGGTTGTATAGACTGACTATGTTGATGATTGAGGCAGAAGAGGAAAAAGTGTTTCCTACCTTTGATAAAGAAAATTTACCAGAGGAATTGAAAGAGACAGTTAAATCTGAGATTTGGGATTTAACTGGAAATGAGATGGGTCTGATGAAACATGTCGATCCAGTCAAAATCACAGTGAAGCAGGGAATAGATTTTCCAAACATTCCTCAATATAAAATGAAGGCAGAAACGATTGAGGGTGTTATTCCTGTAATTGAAAAATTCATCAAGCAAGGTGTTTTGAAAGAAATTGAGAGCAGTCCTTGTAACTCACCGATTATGGGGATCAAAAAGCCAAAAGCAACGTACAGAATAGTTCAGGATTTGAGAAAAATTAACCAGATTGTCGTTCCTTGTTGCCCAGTTGTTCCAAACCCTGCTGTCATTCTTTACCAGATTCCGCATGATGCAGAATGGTATACTGTCATTGATCTTTGCAATGCGTTCTTTACTGTTCCATTGCATCCAGAAAGCCAGGAAATCTTTGCTTTCCGGTTCCAGAGTAGGACCCTCGCATGGTGCAGAATCCCTCAAGGGTATACAGAAAGTCCTTCTATCTTTAATGAGTTGTTGAAAAGATCTTTGGAGGATTTGAATTTACCTGGCAGATCGACATTAGTGCAGTACATTGACGATCTGTTAATAGCAGCAAAAACGAGAGATAATTGTGTGACAGACACGATTACAATTTTGAATCATTTGGCAGATGAGGGACACAAAGTGTCTCCTGCAAAGCTGCAGTTTTGTAAACAGGAAGTAAAATACCTTGGTCATAGAATTGCAAAAGAAATGAGACAGGTGACAATCGAGAGAATCCAAATGATTCAGGGAATGCAACCTCCAAAAACACAAAGACAGGTGAGAATGTTTTTGGGAATGGTTGGTTACTGTCGTCAATGGATTAGTGGATTTTCGGTAATTGCGAAGCCACTGCAGAGACTGACAAAATCAGATGTGAAAGATCCAATTGTTCTTACTGACATTGAGTTGGAAGCTTTTGAGAAACTAAAAAGAAGCTTATGTGAAGCTCCAGCTCTGGGCATGCCAGATTACGAAAAGGGTTTTGAACTGTATTGCAGTGAAAGAGAAGGATGTGCTTTGTCTGTGTTAATTCAGAGACATGGTAACATGAGAAAGCCTATTGCTTACTTCTCAGCAGTTCTTGATCCAGTTGCAAAGGCCTTACCAGGTTGCTTAAAAGCAGTTGCAGCAACAAGTGTTAGCCTGGAGCAGAGTGAGGAAATAATAATGGGATTTCCTGTAAAAGTCTATGTTCCCCACTCAGTTGAAATTCTCCTTACAAGGAGTAAAACGCAGCACCTGACAAACAACAGATTGACAAAATATGAGAAAATTATTCTGGGATCAGATAATGAGTCAATTGCTAGGTGTGTGAATTTAAATCCTTCCACACTGTTACCTGACACTGAAAATATTGATGAGAATGATGTGGAGCATGAGTGCTTGGATGTCATGGAATACTGTACCAGGCCAAGGCAGGACATTAAAGATGTACCATTGCCTGAATCAGATCATGTTTTCTCTGTGGATGGCTCCTGTCTGAGATCAGAAGGAGGTGTTTTGAGAGCAGCATACTCGGTCTGCACAGTGGCAGATGTTGAAGAAGCTTCATGTCTTGTAGGAATTCGTTCAGCACAGGTGGCTGAATTAATTGCTTTAATTCGTGCTTGTGAAATAGCAAAATACTTGAGGGTTACCATAATTACAGATAGCCAGCATGGGTACGGAGTTGTGCATGATTATGGACAGCTCTGGTCTCAGAGAGGCTATATGACATCAGCAGGTTCTCCAATCAAAATGCAGAATTTATCAGAAGACTAATTGATGGCATACAAATGCCAAGGGAAATTGCTGTAGTAAAGTGTGTAGCACATCGAAAAGGTGAGGATTTTATCACCAGAGGCAATGCTTATGCAGATGAAATTGCTAAGTTTTGTGCAAGAAATGATTATGCACTCAATCGGGGGAAAAACAAAGATTATGGTTCAAGTTCATTGTTGCTAACATCTGTTGTTGAAACATGGCAGGAAATTAAGGATTTGCAAAATGAGGCTGATGATGAAGAGAAAGACACATGGTTGAAAGCAGAATGTAGGCCACGAGATGAGGATGGAGTTTGGACTTACAAAGATGGCAGAGTAGTTTTACCAAATTGCATGATTGCTGACATGGCCAGAATGTATCATGGCCCTGCTCATACTGGAAGAGACTCTATGATCAGGCTTTTCAAAGAGACATGGTTTAATACCAAGTTCAGGACAATTGCAGAATCACTTTGTCAGAGGTGTTTGACTTGCCAACAAATGAACCCAAACAGGAAATCAGTTGTGGGAACGGGAGTCATAGGACAGGAGGGTGGTCCTTTTACCAGATTACAGATGGATTTCATTGAGATGCCCATACACAACTGTTTGAAATATGTTTTGGTGATTGTATGCTTGTTTTCAAGATGGTTAGAAGCATTTCCCACACGTCATTGTGATTCAATTACAGTGGCGAAGTTGCTTCTTCGAGAAATTATACCAAGGTATGGTTTCCCAGTCACTATTGAGAGTGATGGAGGGGGACATTTTGATAACAAACTGATGAAATTGATCTGTGAAGCATTACACATTGAGCAGAAAATACATTGTGCATACAGACCAGAGGCATCTGGAGTAGTTGAGCAGATTAATGGAACGATTAAAAACAGAATTGGAAAAATGTGTCTTGATACTGGTGTAAAGTGGACAGATGCTCTTCCACTTGTTCTGATGACTTTGAGAAGTACACCAGATAAAAAGACAGGTCTGAGTCCTCACGAAATCCTTATGGGTAGAGTCATGAGGCAAGCTTTTGTACCAGTAGGAAAACTGTTAAGCATTCATGACAGTGCGATTTTGGAGTATTGTAAACGACTGTCTGATGTAGTGACTTCTGTGTCTAATCAGGTGGGAACTGAAGCACAATCAAAAGACAAAGTGCAGACTCATGATCTGAGACCTGGAGATTGGGTCAGAACGAAAGTTCACCGAAGAAGGAACTGTTTGGTCCCGAGGTGGCAGAAACCGAGGCAGGTGATCCTTGTAACGACGAATGCAGTGAAGTGTAGAGGATTGAAAAGGTGGATACATCCAAGTCACACTATTCCAATACCTACACCTGAAAATTCTGATGAAGAGAGTGATACGACAGATGATTCAGACTCTGAAGAGGAAGTAGAAAGAAATCCAGATATTGAAGATCGACAGAGTGGTCGACATCTGGAAAACCATCTGTGAATGGAGATTTGATTGGAAAAGACTTGAAGATTATTGAAATAGATTCTGGAGATGAAAATAATCTGCTAGACAAAGAATCAGCAGAGGAAGGAGAAAAGGAAACAGGTGAAGAGAAAGAACCTGATCAAGATTCGAGAAAAGAAAAAGAAACAACAGAAGAATCTGATCAAGTTCAGAAGAAAGACCAGGAGGGTATCGAAAGGCAGGAAACGAGCTCTGAAAGCAGGAACAAGAAATCCGGATCTGGGAAGTTAAAGGTGATTGAAGAATTGGAGGAAGGCGAATTACCGAGTACCAGTGATGGGAGAAGAAGTGCTGTTCCTAACGGAGTAAGGCTGCCGATTAGAAAGGATCCTGGGATAACAATTGAAATTTCTGACAGTGACTCTGGAGAAAGTGATGAAGAATGTCAGAAAGGAGGAGTGAAGAAAAGATCATGGAAAACAGAATCTAATGTGTCTGAGCCAAAAAGAAAAATTTTGAGGTAAGGAGAGACTTGGCCAACTGAAAACGGAGGGTTGAGAGTCAGGTTAGTGAAAAGATCGAAGGAGCAGGTGAATGAGATCACTAGTCAGGGGGATCCTGAAAAGAAAGCTGAGAAAGGAAAGAAAATAGAAGTGATTTCTAGAAAGACAAAAAGAGTTTTGAGACCGAATCAAAACTATAAGTCTCCTGAGTGGGCTTATATAATAATCCCACCTGTAATTGAAATAAACAGTAGCAGTCAGGAAGAAATTGAGGACAATAGTGACAACGATTGAAGTACTAACCTGTTAGAATTTAGGATTAAGTTTAGGTTTCTGTTTTTGGCGTAAGGCTGAAGAAATTGTGTTAGGTGACACAAGATCGAAGAAATTGTACTTAGTTGGAGAATAACTTGTGACGCAAGGTCGAAGAAAGATTGTTAGAGGGTTTTAAAAAAAAAAATGTAAAAGGGGGGTGTGAGGTTTTAGAAAATTTTGAAAATTTTAGTTTTCTCTTTTTGTAAATAAGTTTAAAACAAACAACAACAAAAAAGATGCCTTATGTAATGGCGCGTGGTAATTCAAAATGTTCCATTTTCAAGAAATGCTGTAAGATGACTCTGGTGTGTGTGCTCATATTAATTCTGCTCTGGTTAGTTTTAGCTGTCATCTTTCCTTTCGGGATCGATAAGGAGAGGTACAAGGTCAATATGACAAGCAAAGCTTCAGTTAGTCAAGACAAACATAGTGCAACACACAAGGCTAACAAGGTTATTGATCACAGACCAGATGTTCATCAGGACAGGTCTGTTGGTGATTTTTCCAGCAATACATTTTCAAGGCTTTTGGGAGAGTAGGTTAAGGTCATGGGTGTCAAAGATTGCTATATCTGTGTGAAGTTGCCTGCTTCTGTTTCTGAGGGAGTGACATACAATATGCTTCCTCTTACTTATGGCATAACCTGCAGTGTGATAGCTAGCTTATTTTACCAGACTGGTTGTTTGGAGTATTATTATTCCAACTATGATGAGATTTTTGCTAAACTGAAAATAGAGAATGCTTTAAATAAACATAAACAAGCTAAACAGATGAGGGAATTCTTTTTAGTAACTAATGAGCTTACTTACGAGTACGCATACAGAAATAACTTAACTTGCAAATTGAGAGCTGAGGAAAAGACTTTCCTGAATCTTGTTGAGGAGAGAAGGGCAATTTATAAAAGAAACGAGATGGTCAAACAGACCAAATCGAAGTTCTGGCAAAAGGAGGATGCTAAGCTTAATGGCAAATCTTTTGACAATGTTGCAATTCACATAGACAAACCAATTAGTCGCAAGCTTTGCATTAGGAGAGATAATACCCTTTTTGATAATTATTTTGTAGGCGCTAGCAATTGTGAGGACACTTACCAAATCATGGGGGGTTGGGGATTCAAAGGTGGCAGAGATCCAATTTTTACTGGGATCTATTTTGTCTGCGGAGATGAGGCTTATTATAATCTTCCGAACCATTGGTACGGGACGTGTTTTGTTGGTCTTGTTTTCCCCAAAATATTTCATGTTGACAGAAATGCAGAAGGTTCTTTTGAAATCAGTAGCCATGCAAACAGGTATAGAAGAGAAAGTTTCTCAGAAATTTTGGGAGACATTTTTATGGCAGTGATACCCTTAGTAGGTATAACCCTGAATGCAGGAAGAATCCGAAAATTATCTACAATTGTTGACAGATTGTCCACTGACACAGCAGGTGGTTTTCAGTTAGTGGATGTGGAGGTCATTGCGGTCAGATCAATGGCGATGCAAAATCGCCTTGCTTTAGACATACTCCTAGCAAAAGAAGGAGGAGTCTGTGGCATTTTACATGTACAGCATTGCTGTACTTACATTCCAGATGAGAGTAAGAATATTGAAATGTACATTAGAAACATCACAGAGATGCACTCAGAAATAGTCCCCTTAGAAGAGGATGATTTTTCAGAACGTCTTTCAAAAAGATTCCAAGCTATCAAAACCTGGTTTCAAGAAATTGGTGGTTCAGTTCTTGGCAAGATTCTAACACCTTTGTTTGTGATAATTTTTGTGATAGTTTTGACAAAAATCAGTTACATGTTACACAAGAGAAAGAAGCACATGAGGGAAAAGAGAAGAATTTACAAAATCAAAAAGGAACGAGAGAGAGAGATAGAGCTTGAGGAGTTACGCAGAGCTCAATATGACAGTTGCAAGGATTTTGCTGAAACAAGTCTTTAGAAAATACTAACAGAGTGAAATTGAACCATTTTCGTTTGAGATAAAATTTACCAAATTTTTGGGTGTGGTGTGGTGATTGGTTAATCACCAGATGAGGGAGTTGATGGAGCGAGATTCAGAAATGTTTTTCATTTCAACTCGTGAAGTCACACTTCCAGAAATAAAATAATAAGATTAACAGTTGTGCTATGTGTGTATTAATTCAACCTAGTTTTAAGTTACATACACGAGAAATTACATAAAGGGCTACTAACATGTGTGCTCATAAACGTGCATTATGTTGCATTTCCTTGTTTGTGAAAAACAATAAATTAATCGTGTCTATTGTCATGTCAAAAATTAACTGCAGCTGTTTATAATAAATGGCATGTGCCTATTTTGCTTCCCTGTCTATGTGGTGTCACTCTATTCTCTATAGGTGCATAAAGAACTTTGCTGGATAAAAAGAAGAATGGTAGATATAAAAAATGCTGCTTTATTTGTTTGCTTTTGCTAGGTAACTTAGACTAATGGGTTAATTATTAGCAATGGAGGGTGGCAACAGAACAAATTATATTACTCGCATTAATTATTCTCTTGTGTTTGTTTATACAATAGTTAATGAAAAAGGTTTTGGGCCTAGTGAAATTTTCCGTGTTTGCAAAAATCTGCTTGGAGCCAGAGTGAGTCCATGATGGCAACAGTTTTCTCCTGCCTGAAAAGTTTGTCGTGCTGAGATGACATTCTCTTAGCCGTACAAGGCCAAGGCCAGGAACCGGCAAAAGGCTTGTGGCATCCACGTATCCGAGGAAGCTAAAAACTTCATTTGTTGCAATTGTTGCGAACTGGAGGAAACTGCGTTGTTCGAAAACTGGAGACAATGGTCTCTAAGAATGATGACGGAACTATGATTCTGAAATGTGGTGACACGTCGCCTGTCACTTTTGAACCAATGGGACTCCAATTCAGCAGAGAAAAATATACAATTTTTAGATTAGCTTAGCGTAGAAAGGTATAAAAACTCTTGCCCCGTGGAAGAGTTTCGCTTCTCTTTGCAGACCTTTGATGAGGGTGTCGTGCGGACGAACATTTCTTGGAATACGTAAGAACCCTCAAAACTTTTATTCTTAATACTTCATTATAGTTAGCATTAGTTAGGGACTTAGGTTTTGAAAAATGCCAAACTGATAATTTTCATTTGAAATAATATTTTTGATTCATAATAAAATTGTCATAACCATTTGCAATGATTCAAATAAAAATGCTTTAATAAAATTTCTAATACATATTCCAAATGAGTAGCTAATAAAAATCTTACTTTGGAAAACAAGCTGGTCTTGTTATTTTCATGGGTAAAGGTTACTTATAGCTAGATCTTATCGCCACAGTGGCTTAATTAGCTTGTAGGGTTGTGAAGTATGATGAATTCATTTACCATGGTTGTATATAAATGTATATAATTTGTGAATAGGTTAATTAGGTCACATGATTCAGTTGGTTATAATATGTCATGTTAGATTTATGGGCCTTATGAGAGTTTATTGATTGATGGTGTATATAGTGGAGTTGGGTAGCGTTGCTTATGACATATTTCCTATAGCCCGCTGGATCACCAACAGCCACAGCCTAACATAAAGAGGCCATCCAGTGAATGATGTAACAATAGATCGCAAAACCCAAGCCAACGTCATAAGACTATGCATCATTGTAAAATATTGGTGATTGTTAAAGATAGAGGACTGGGCAAAGAGAACTGTGGGTCATATTATCAAGGGCCTTATCGCCGCTTTAGCGGGAATTTTACCCGTGAAAGCCGCGATAATTTCATCGCCCTATTAGCAAGCTGTCGCTAACAGCAGTTAGCGACAGTTTGTAGGCGATAGCGAGCGGTTTGGGGACCGCTTTGCATGTCAGCGATATTTATCGCTAATGACATGCAAAGTGGGTGACCCAACCTGTTAGCGACTGAAAGCAGTCGCTAACATCCCTATCGCCTATTATCAACGCAGGCACAGCGATAAAAAAATGTGCGCTAAACGCGAATATCGCCAAAACCTAACGCCTGCTCAGACCACTTCTTAACCTGTATATCCAATGGGAGTTGGATATTCAGGTTAAGACCCTATTGGCGTTAATGCCTGAATATCGCTGGATTTCCAGCGATATTCACCATTGGGCCGCTATCGGCGGATATTTTATCGCATTTGAGATAAACGTAGCTAATAGCACGTTATCTCTGCGCTAAAATCCGGCGATGCACGGCGATAAAAAAAATATCGCTAAGCTCATTTAGCGATAAATAACGCTAGTTGTTGATAATATGCCCCTGTGTTTTTTCTCTGAACACTAATTGGCCGCTCACCCCCCACCTCTGTTCTCACTTCTTGCATATTAAGTGAGCGTTTGAGACGCCACGTGTAGTAAGATTGGGTATCAGGGGATGCATGAAGTGACTATGGCTGATTCACGTGCTCTGCAAACTCTCACGCCAGGGACCAATTATGCGAAGGTCGGTATTTGCATTAATCAAAGGCGCAGCTGTTTCTCTCTAAAGAAGGGTTCAGGCGCTCAGTATGTTTTCTTGAGGGTGGGATTTTATCGTTGTTCTGGCACGTGGCCTGTATTCATAGGTATCTGGCTTAGAAGCGTGGTCAGTTCGCCCTCTCCCACAAAGCTTCTCTAGGGGCCACCTGAATATTGTTTTAGTGGCCTAATGACGACCTCAGAATGTTGCCCTAATAATAGCTATTCGCCCGTTCGATAAACAGGTGCTATAACTCTTCCCACGGATTACACAACAAGCTACCTACTGTTATATGAATGACACACACTTTTTTTCAGGACCATTTCTGCCCCGGGGTAAATATAAATTCTGCAGGCAGGTGCGACACCCGAACCTAACTCAAGTTCGGAGCTGTACATAATATGCAAAGTTCTTTCTCGATAGTAACATCTAATAATTGCTCGCCTTATGCCCGGTTCAAAACATTTTTAGAAAAAGGTCAGGATTGCACTCCTCCTGTAGTACTACTGTTCCGACGTTTGCATCACCTTTCTGACTTTTTCACATCAGAAATAATTCCAGGAGTACTCCTGGATAAGTACTCAAGCCACAGACGTCCGTGAGTATTATAATGTATTATAACATTTAGATAGCCCTTACTACCTCTATGTGGGGCTCTGAAGCGCTTGCCTACATGGATCGCAGTATTACAGAACAAGGGAACTCCAATTTGTGAACCTAGGGCATTAGATGGTTTTACGAAAAAAAATGGTTCATACAAGGCCAATTGGTCCTAGAGAGATAGATTATCTCATGAAAACAGCCTATGGCATGAGGCACTTTTCTAGACAACTATAGGAAGGGACACACATGAACATTGTAAGGCGGTTCATTTATTTAACAATATTCACTTCATAATTACAAGTGGGTTATAGATCCAGCGCTCACAAAAAAAGTTTCTTATTAACATGATGTGGTGAGTGATGGATTTAAAAAAAAAACATACATCGCATTAACAACATGAGCAAAACTCTTTACAACATATTTTTAAGAATAAATGAGTTTAGCTGTAAAAGGGTTGACGGTGTTTCGATCTTAATAATTAGAGATCTTCATCAGGATAGAGTTGTGAGCATGTAGTATCCATAATATAAAGACAATGCAGGGTTCAGATTTCATGAAGTGGTCCCAAAATAATGCCAGCTAGCAATGTACATCAACATTTTACATTTCCATAGTTGGATAGTAAAAGCACAGTTATATAGGGTAAAAATGCCAGAACAACAGAGTAAGAATTTAATGAGTGAATCACACGAGACCGAGAGATATAGAAACGAGGATCCCAGTAAAGTACTAAGTGCCTAACGAATGAAGGCAGCAGCACCAAGCTGATCACTAATGAATGGGCGTGGGCGAGTCATGCCAGGGCAGCTGGGGGGAGGGGTGTCTCATATAGGAATGCCCATGCAATATATGAAGAACTTACTCAAAGGACACTAAGGTCGTGAAACAAAACCTGGTAGGGCGCGGCGTCATGGGTAGTCAATGCCTAATGGGGACAAGTCCTAACAAGGTAAATTAATGAATAGTATAATCATAGATTGTTGGGATCTCCTGCACGTTCTTGCATATAATGTTTCCATGGTCATGTTCCCTGCCTGGAACATAGAATGTGGGGAGTCTGGCAGTTGCTGCCAGGGAGCTGCTGAGATGGGACATGAATAAATGAAGTACTCACCCAACTGTAGCAGTGCTTCTTTTCATAGATATTGAAGTAGTGCATGTGTTAAACCACGGACTGGTGGGTCAAGAAAACTTACTGTTAATATCATCAAGGGACCACATTGGAGTGATCAAGGAGCTTCGGTGGCCTGGAGGCTTTATTTAGGAGACTCAAATGGCCTGGAGGCTTAATTAGGAAGGAGGGGAGTCAAGCCTCTGTGCAGCTAATAGCGAGTCAACCGCGAAGTCAGTATGACAAGAAATCATCTAAAGAGAAGAAGGGATGGTTCAGTTAAAAAAATGCAGTTGACTTACTTGTATTGTGCCGTGAAGTCGGTAGAACAAGAGGACGGGCAGGAGCTCCATCTTGCTCCGGAGGGTAGCTGTTTTTCGCGAGGACAGAAACCGGGCAAGTTATTGACCCGGAAGTGCAGCACGGGCACGAACCGCCAGACAGCTGATTAGGGGTCTGCGAGCGCTGATGCACGCATGTTTAGGAATGAATTGGCTTGTGCAAGGGAATCTTATTAAAGTCTGCAGTAGCTCTGAGAGAGGAGCCATATCAAATACAGTGGAGTGTGGAGAGGGTGTTGTGTAGTTCCTATAAACAGGATCTGGACATTTAGACAACATAGGCTGTGGGATTGGAGTCCAGACACCCCCACCGGGTATGTTCGCCTGTAAACCAGCTAGCTCACAGTGCCACGGCAAACTCCTCTTATCACGCAGGGAATAGTTCTTGGCAACTATCGAACATGACAACTCTGTCCCATCAGGGATCGTGGAAACAGTACAGTACTTTTCACTCAGTCACTCATGCTCACTTTGCCTCAGAGATACACAGAATAAACGGTGGGGACGTTTTTCAATAAGCATTTATTGAACCAGGCGCTTCTAATGTAAAATGGGTGTGCTGAAACAACCATGAGACAGAAACAGATATGAATGATTATAAGCACTAACAGAGTAAAAGGATGGTAGATTCCTACTACAGAGCTAAAACATGGAATACAGACAGGTATATAAATACAGGACAGTTATAATGGGTACTCCTACGATGCAACCTTAACTAGATGTACCTAAGTGTACCTAACATGTATGTAGGTGTAGAGCCAAGAATCGCCCTAGGCTGAAGCCAACCCCATTACCTGAAGTGAGAGACTGTGGGACCCCGTCTCGGTCTCGAGATGGACACCCTGTGAGGGATGATAGACCACTGCGAGCTGGAGTGTCTGTGTGCAGGAACCTCAGCGTCTCGCATCAGTGTGTCAGCATGGAAGGCTTTCTCCTCTGCCTGCCTGGGCCAAGATGTGGTGTATATACTCATAAGGTACCGTCAGGGGATTCTACCTTGTTGTGTCATGTCAGTCGAGGATGACGGAAGGGATGACCCTTATACATAGTTTTTATGCAGAAGATGGTAATCCTGCTGTGATTCTGAGAATCTTCATACATAATTAATTAGGCTAGTTTTCGGGGGAAACCACGTGACATTTTATGCAGTGCTTAACTAGGTAAAAGGTCAATACTAAAAACCTGTTATGTAGTGTAATGGTTCGGCAAATGTAGGTGAAAGGTTAGGAGGATACTCGGGCCTATATTGGGGTAACCTATGAAACATTACACCACTCCTCCTCTGACCAGACGACATTTTAAAAAATGGAAATGACCTTCTAATTAAACATAAAAAATTGTTAAAAGGCGTTTAAAAGTTTCTAACAGTTAATAAAATCTCTAAATAATTCATTCTACTAGTCCTTTAACCCCTTGCGCGCTAGCGGTTTTCCCGCTGTGTGCTGGGTTTTGCGAAAACGCGCGTTACATGACGAGCTCAGCTCGTCATCAGCACAGGAGCACCGTAGCTGATGACGAGCTGAGCTCGTCATCAGCATCGAAGAGGTTAAAATATGTTCATATATATAGTCTGAGCCACTGAGTACGTCTATAAGTAATGGAGCTCAGTAATAGTATAGAAAATAAAAGTTTTGTTTGAAATCCCAATTTCAGTTATTTTTTAAAAAGTCCAAATTCTTCCCAGCACACGAAGAGCCAAACATTTATGTGTCACATCACTGCTGCTTGCCTTCACAGACCTCGTTCCCTGTAGCACCTTGCAAATTATGTCGATCAAGCAAAGATGATCTTCTTCAGTTCCCACATCCGATGCTGAGGAAGTAGTGGAAACATCCAAAGCCTGTGTGCCTGTAGAGGAGCCGGTATCCATTCCAACAGGAGCTGAAGCATCTTGTGGTGGCTCTAAGAATGCTGACATCAATATTAGAATACACTGGGGACACTGCCGTACGTGGGCCGTTAGCGGGTCCAGCAATGCATCCACGTCCAGTGGCACAACCAATGGAAGTGTTAAACAGAGGTCCAACGCACATTCTTGTCCGTAGAATAGGCAGCGGAGGACCAGAAAAACACAGTCAATCCAGAGTGGTCGAAATGATTGGAACCAAGGCTTGCTTAGTTCCCGAAGTTAGAGGTGTGCCCAGATGGAGTACCATGTGATCACGGTCCCTCCAAGAGCATTTTTTCCATCTCCTTTGTGACTTGGACGTCCATTGCGTAGCAAAAAATAAAAAAAATCAGGATTCCTGCTACCAGTAGCAGGATTAACTGATGCCCTCAAAAAATGCTTCCAAATACAGAGTGTATAAAAGCTGGAATCACTACGAAGACTGTCTGAAAGGTGCTTAACAGTCCAAAACCTATGGTCTTACATAGGTGTACTATACCCTTCGTATCAGACATGTTAAATATACGCTGTACCATTTCTCCGAAATGGAAAGGGCAGTCGTACCAGTGCCTGTATCTCAGCAGAGGACCTTGCAACCTGGATATCAAACGTTTCTCGGGCTGAGGTTAAGGGCACATCTTCCTGTAAATGCATTTCATTTGGCTAAGCGTATGAAACCGTATAAAGGAAACATTCAACAAAAGCCATAACAGCGCCTCCCTGACTGTGCGGGTCATTGGAAACAATAAATGCATACAACAAGTTACCCTTGAACTTACAGTGACTTGATATGCAATGCCTGAAAGCATCCCGCAACAACCTTGATCATTCAGCATTAACACCTTGGCTGCTAAGGGTTTTCCCGTCCTGTGCTGCAGATTGTGGATCTCCATTGTTCATGACAAGGTCAGCTCGTCATTAGCACAGCTCCAGTGTGCCTCATGACGAGCTGACCTTCTCATGAGCATAGAAGGGGTTAAGTAACTCCCATTCAAGGGCAGCCTGAACACTGGATTAATCACGGCAGCTGGTGAGCCTTTCAAATGACAGAATAACTTTGCTACTGAACCATTATAGGCCCCGTGAAGCATAATGCCCTGGCAAATAGGAGATACACTGAAGGAATTCTCGCAATCTGTACCGTTAAGAAACACTTCAGTGTCCCTGTTTTTGAATCTAAATCTATATGGTAATTCCCAAGATTAATGGATGAATTCCCTACCCATTACTTCTTATCTGCCTACCTGGTAGTGTTCTAGGCAATATTGAAACTTGAAAGTTGTTACTGACAATGTTATATGGCCATGAACTAACCATTCTGTGGATGGTGACTCTGCCACGGTGAAAAGTAATTGCTCCAACTTTTCAATGCACAGCATTGTATATTTTGCATCCCTTGTGCCATTGTTATCTGCTTTTCAGTCCAATTATATGCAGAGAACAGAGTCGTACTGTTGATATATCTCCAGGGCACATGCCATTGTCAACCACAGCTAAAGCCTTTTCCAAGCTAACTCTGTCAATTTCACGCAATCTCTCCACAGCTTCCTGTTGAGAGATTTTCCAAATTTCATTATATGTGTCATATAAGAAGCGTTTCTGACGCGGCTTTCGGGGACCTAGTAAAAAATCCCTGAGATTCATGTCATTTGACAGTAGGGACACATCTTGTTTCAATTTGGACAGTGTCGAGGTTCTTAGCCAATCAAGGCATAGCTTCCCAACACTGTATGATGTCACCACCCCTGGATATTTACGTTGTACATAGAGTAAGTGAGGCCTATGGATACTAAACCCTTTGGTGGTACCCCTGATTTTTGACTGACACCTATTTGTGTCGATAGGCCAACCTAACCATCTCTTCCAATTGGGGTCTGTTGAATTGTATGAAATGCCCTGCTTGATGTCATCTAGTGTACCTTTACCATTTTTGGTGTAATTTTGGCAATCCTCAAAGTGTGAAGGCGAGGGAACGCTAGGTGTGTTCAAGTCCTTAATCTTGGCTTACTCAAGACAGGAAGTCTGTTGCACAGTGTTGTTCAGGAAAATCATTTGTTGTGGTATCAGGCATGCTCTAAATAGTGCCTCAGATCCCTGAACCACCTGCCATTCTTTAGTCCCCCGGAACGATTTTGTTTCTATAGTGTCATTCCATAAGAAGAAACCCTGTTCAGAAATTTGGGCAATAAAGGATACAGAGTATATCTGTTTTGTGTTAGTGAGCATACTTTTCTTTGCAGATAAAGGTGCAAGCATATAATAATATGAGCGTGGGTTAGATGTGTTGAATCCAGAAAAATAAGCAAACTTTTGTGCAAACATTTGTGAACTACCTTTCAATGGTGTTGGGCAATGTTCCTATTGGTGGTATGTAAAAACATTACGTGGTGCACTCGTTTTATGCAAAAAAATGATGACCGTAGTTTTGATAATAGTACATTTTGTTGAAATCAGAAAAGTAATCAAACATTTAATTTGTTGAAAATGCTGCAGACAGTTCTAAATCAGACAACATTTGGAACGCTTGCCTTTGAGACGGCCTCTAAGGCCGGTACTGGAGTTACAACAATTATTCATTTTCCCGTGAGCCAGTGCACTTTCTCTCACTACAGCAGTTTGTACTGTTGTCAGAATTTTTTCTGTAGAAGCAAAACGCAGTTCATCATTTGTGTACAAGTGTGATTTGTATGCTATCGGTACTTTTTCGCCTTCATTGAAGGATAGGTAAGTGTACACTGATTGACCCGCTATTACACAGCTGCCAAATTTGTGGTATTTACACGTGTATGTAAGTGTTTTGAAGCTATCATGTCAGTTTGTAAGGAACGAAGTATATCTGTATGTTGCTGTGCCCAATGTCTAATTGCAAAATCAGACCTGATTAAATTGTAGAAAGGTTTTACTTTTTATGCGTAATCCAAAATGTATGTTCAGCCAAAATTTAGAAATCCTAATATAGAATGTATGTTTTTCAGGTATTTTGGAGATTGGAGCATCGCACACGTTTCTAAAAAGTTAGCTGATAGGCTTTTCTCTTCACTTGAAAGCTCATATCCCCAAAATAATACATTGAGGTGGGCTATTTTTTATTTTTTTTAAAGTTGAATTTGTAGCCCTCAATAGCAAACCCCAAAATGATGTTGCTCACCCTGGTCAAATCATCCATTAAATAATCATCCGTCAGATAAATATCATCTACATAGGACAATGCCTCCTGCTCCAATTTTTGAAGTAACTCAGTTACCCTAGCAGAGAACAACCCAGGGCTATTCTTATACTCTTGGGTGTCGACAGAATTGATGCTGAAATCCGAGCACTGAGAATGCTGTCTAATATCTACTCTCAGTCGCTATATTTTGGCAGAAAAATCCATTTGAGATATCTAGTGTTGTTTTGTATTTTTTCCACACAATGTTATTAATTAATGCGGCACTGTGTGCATTCTGTATTGCAAATGTCTTCACGCATGTGTTCAGATGTCTGTAGTCTAAAACTAGACGATATCAATTATCAGGTTTAATTACAGGAAACAAAGGATTATTCATTGAAGAGGTGCAACTTTCTATTACACCTTGGTATTCAAGTTGATCTAAGATTTCCCTGATTTGTTTTTTCGCTTCTTGTTTAATAGGGTATTGTCTCTTTGGAGTTGGAGTAGTTTTGACTGGGATTACATGGTGAGGTGACTCAGCATCCCACCCTACATGAATGCTGGAGCAAGTGCTAGCACCCACTCCTGCGCATTTGTAAGTTAGAACAAGGTCAGAAAAAGCCAATAAAATTACTGTTTCTCCCCTTGGGCACTCCATAACAATTTCAGGCGGACAATCTTTTTCAGCCAAAAGAATGTCATAGCCAAAAGTCAGGTTCTCCCAAAAGAGACATTTAATTTTTCTGGGTTTGTCCCCCTGCCCATTTGGAATGTTATTTCATGTAACCGATGTGGGACACTTACCCTTGTATCAGGTGTCTGCACTGTGATGTGTTTATTCAACTCTGCCGTCACCAGAAATTCAATCAGGTTCTGGTGAGCTATTGTTACTTCTGCTGCGCTGTCTAGCATTGTCAGAGCCCATTCCATGTTCAGAAGTTGAGCCCTCAGAATTCTGGGCATGTCTAACTTTAAGACCTGCTTCTTTCTTTTTTTAAATTGAGGTTTAGATTTTGTTTTATCTTCTTTTCTGATATTATATTCTGAAGTAAGTTGTGTGTCTATGGAATTTGTCCGTTCTTCTTGTCTGTGTTCTGACCGTCCTTCCCTCTCTGAGTTTTTTGATGAACTCTGAAAGGAACAAGAGGAACGTGTATTAGTATCCTGATACCTGTTAGGCTTTTGTTATGTTATCACGATTCCTACGGTTGCACATTCTTTTAGAGGGTTCCTGTTGAGGAGACTCATCCCTGGTTCGTGACCTATTCTCACTATTCTTTTGTTTTTTATTGTTCCATTTCTTCTTGGAAGAATCAGGTACTTGCTTGGTGTTATCCTTTTCAGTTCCACCCATGAGTTGAGGTTTTGTTGCTCTAGCTCCCAAACTATCTCTATCTAATTTCGCATAGGTATCTTCGATAATGTTATGTAATTCACGCTCCTATTTTAAAGGAGTGAAACCCCTCAGGCATTGGCATATTCCCACAGCCTTTTACGTTTGCTAATATTATAGTTGAGACCTGGGCAACATTTTCTAACAATTTCATCCCTAAGTTCAGAGCAGGTTCTGCTCCATACTCAATCTGTATTTGTCTTAATACATCTGGTATTACTGCTATTGGAGGGATGCCATGAGATCTGGTATATATGGCAGCGAAAACTGTAACCCAAGGGGTATAATCCTCTATCTGGTGAGCTATCCCCATTGGCAAGCAGATTATTAGCATTCTGTGTTTTTCTTGAGGGTATGTGTGTGGAAGCACTGCCTCTAAAGGTGTAATTTTCTGAGCTATCAAGAATGCCATTTGCTTACTTCTACTGGGCATTTTACCCATAACTGCATGTAGCGTTTGTCGTTTTATTTTAGTTGTAGACCCATGAATTTGTCCTGTTTGCATAGCCCTTGTTCGCTGAAGTGCGAGTGTTCTCAAATCGAACTGTGTCAGGTTTCTGTAAAGTTTTATTATTTCTTTGTGTAGTGGACATAAGTCTGCTACCGGCATTGTGTCAATGTTTGGATGAAGTGTGTAACCAGCAACGTCGCTCCGTCTCTGCCGAGCGGACCGAGCCTTACTTTATCTTTTGTGCGTGGCAGGGCGCCTTTAAACCAGTTTTTGTGCTCCTGGTAGACGAGCAGAACTTCAATGTCCTCATATGGACAGTATTCCTCTGGTGTTTCATCTTCAGTGTGAGAAAATATGTATTTGTGCGTGCATCTGCTTGTGAGAATTTAACCCATGAAAACGATACCTCAGTTCTATATGATTTGTGTGCCTCAATAACAAATGTAACTGTCCCACCCCTAGCTGTAACTCCATAGTCGGCTAATTTTAAAGTAAGGGCAGTTATGACATTTTCTGAAATGTTTATTTCGCCTTCTGGTTCTCCTTCCTCCACTGCATTCGCACATACTGCTGGTGCAGCCAAGTCTTCGTCAGTCATTGCTGAAAACATTTCAAGGAGACTGAGATAAGGTTTTATGCACAAATAGGAACTGTTTGTCCTTCAAGCTTGAATAAACCTACAGCCAATACAAAGGATATGCCTACTCAGTGGTGGCAGATTTTTCTGTTCCCACTCCAGACATCTCTGGGTAATTGCGAGTAAGTGTTTCTGAGAAAAGCACGACTGAACTACTCAGATTTGACTGTTAAATAAGTACCAATCCAACATTGGTGGCGCCATGTCCCGTAGTTCCTACAAACCTATATAGGATCTGCGCATTTAGACAACATAGACTGTGGGATTGGTGTCCAGACTGATTACAGACACCCCCATCGGGTATGTTCGCCTGCATACCAGCTAGCCCACAGTGCCACTGTAAACTCCTCTTACCAAAGAGAGAATAGTTCTTGGCAACTGTCATACATGATAACTCTGTCTCATCAGGGATCATGGAAACAGTACAGTACTTTTCGCTCAGTCACTTGTGCTCACTGTGTCTCAGAGAGAGATACACAGAATAAATGGTAGGGACATTTTTCAATAAGCATTTAATGAACCAGCGTCATTCTAGTGTAAAATAGGTGTGCTGAAACAACCATAAGACCAACAGAGCAAAATGATGGTAGATTCCTACCATATATCTAATATAATGAATACAGGCAGGTATATAAATACATGACAGTAATATTGTGCACTCCTACGATGCAACCCTAACTAGATGTACCCAAGTGTACCTAGCATGGATGTAGGTGTAGAGCCAAGAATCCCACTAGGCGTAAGCCAATCCCATTACCTGAAGTGAGAGACTGTGGAACCCTGTCTTGGTCTCGCGATGGACACCCGTGAGGGATGTAAGACCACTGCAAGCTGGAGTGTCTGTATGCAGGAACCTCAGCGTCTCGAGTCAGTGTGTCAGCAAGAAAGTCTTTCTCCTCTGCCTGCCAGGGCCAAGATATGGTGTATATATACCCAAAAGGTACCCTCAGGGGACTCTACCTTGTTGTGTCATGTCGGTCGAGGATGACAGAAGGGATGTCCTGAAGGTTGGGCAGCCATACTTACGGAAAATACCCCCCTCCCCACTCAAAACCCCATTACTGCCGATACTGAATTTAACACATGGCTCACCCAATCATTGGATTGCCTCCTACCGACATCCAGCACCCTTAAACGTACCAAAAGAGTTAACCCCTCTCCCTGGTACACTCCTGAATTGAATCTCTTATGAAGGGAATGCAAGAGAAATGAACGCGCATGGAGGAAAGACAAGACAGCAGACAAAAAAGACAGGTTTCGGGCTTCCATAAAAACGTACAAACTTGCGCTCCATAAAACCAAAAGCGCATTCTATGAAGATAGAATTAAAAACTCATCCTGCTCCGCTCAGGAAACCTTTTCCATTCTTAAAGAACTTCTTCATCCCCCAGATCCCCCTGCGAAACCCCTGGACCCCATAGCCGCGGAAAATAAATGCATCAAACTGGCTACCTTTTTTCGATGAGAAAATTCAAAAAATCCTCGCATCCCTACCACCCTTAGATGCCGGTTGCACAGAAGGGGACCTCCCCTACCCTTCCCCTGGCTACAGCCCTCCTCCTGACGCCTCCATACCTCTTCTTGATATCTTCGGCCCAGTATCCACGGAAGAGGTAGCCGCGACGCTGGCCACAATCAAGAGTGGTTCTCCCAGCGACCCGGTCCCGCTACGCTTCCTGAAAGAAGTATCCGTCACCATCATCCCTCCTCTCACGTCTCTCATCAATGCCTCCCTAACACAGGGAGTAGTCCCTCCCAGCTGGAAAGCGGCGGTGGTCAAGGGTCTTTTGAAGAAACCTTCACTGGACCCCCAGGACCTAGCCAACTACAGGCCAATCTCCCTCCTCCCAGGAAACAGCAAAATCACGGAGAAGGTAGTGAATAAAAAACTATCACTATTCCTAGAAAGCAACAACCTCCTTAGGAACTCCCAGACTGGCTTTCGCCCAGGCCAGGGCACTGACACCGCCCACCTGGCGGCAGTGGAGGAGGCCAGAAGCATTCTGGACTCAGGAGGATCAGTGGCAGTGATCCTCCTGGACCTCAGTGCGGCCTTCGACACTGTCAATCACCAGGTTTTAATCCAGTGTCTGAGAGACATTGGAGTAAGGGATATGGCTCTGAAGTGGCTTTTGTCATTTCTTAATGGCCGCTCCTTCCAAGTCTGGGAGAACGACAGCCACTCCCCCGCGATCCCCCTCCGCTGTGGAGTTCCGCAGGGCTCATCTCTTAGCCCGACGTTATTCAACGTTTATATGTCTCCACTGGAGGAATTGGTCACCCCGTTTGGTGTGTCAATTATTAATTACGCAGACGACACCCAGCTGGTGGTGACCCTCTCACATCCTCATCAAGATCCCTCCGATCTCCACAGTTGTCTTACTGAAATCCACAGATGGATGAACACCTCAGCCCTAAAACTCAACGGGTCCAAGACTGAAATCCTGCTACTTGGACACAAAGGGCCCTCCCTGCCGCCCAACATCTGGCCCGACTGCTTAGGTGATCCCCCTGCCCCTAAGGAGGAGGTGAAGAGCCTAGGCGTTTGGCTCGAGAAGGATCTGAGCTTCAGAACTCAGGCCAAAAAGACAGCAGGAATATGCTTTGGACTTCTTAGGGCCTGTAGGAAGGTCCTTCCCCTGCTCCCCGTCACCTCCCGTAAACTATTGATCCAGGGCCTCATCCTGGCGAGGCTAGATTACAGCAATGCAATCTACCTGGGTGCCCCGGAAGCCACATTCAACACTCTGCAGAAAATCCAAAACGCTGCGGCCCGACTACTCACTCACACCCCGGCTAGATCTTCGGCAAAGCCAGCCTTGAAGCTGCTTCACTGGCTCCCAGTCAGAGAGAGGGTTGTCTTCAAAGCCCTCTGTCTGGCTCATAAACTACTTCATCACAAAGGTCCACCCATTCTTAATAACTTTATCACTCCCTACAAAGCTACCAGAGCACTTCGGTCAAATCAAGAGAACTTCATTTTTGTTCACAGAGTAAAAAAAGCACGGTCTGGAGGCCGCCGCTTCTCGGTACACACCGCCAAACGGTGGAATAGCCTCCCCCGGAGATTAAGGACCGAACCAAACCTCCTTCAGTTTAGGAAGGCACTGAAAACTCTTCTCTTCCCCTGATCCATTCTTCCCTTCCGTTGATGTTCCCTCTCGACTCCAGGTTCCAGCGCCGGGATGCTCCAGGGTTACTGCGCACTCTACAAAAACCTTAAATTAAATTAAATTAAATTAATGTCCCTTATACATAGTTTTTATGCAGAAGATGGTAATCCTGCTGTGATTCTGACAATCTTCATACATAATTAATGAGGCTAGTTTTTGGGGAAAACCACATGCCATTTTATGCAGCGCTTAACTAGGTAAAAGGTCAATACCAAAAACCTGTTATGTAGTGTAATGGTTCGGCAAATGTAGGTGAAAGGTTAGGAGGATACTCGGGCCTATATTGGGGTACTCTATGAAACATAACAAGGAAAATTAGATAACCTAATGCACACAACTCATGTAGAGTGACTAGAGAAAGGAAAAGGAGCAATTGAGAAAGAGTGCAAATACGAGGTATAGCTAAGACAAAGGTAAGACAGACTTAATCTGGAGTTACAATTAAGTTGCGGGCAATTGCCCCCAGAAAGCATACAGATTGATAGACAATTGTATACATTGTCGACGGTGTGACGAGCTACTCGGTTTAAAAACAGAAGAACAGACACAATTAATTAAACAAAGCAACAAAAAGGCTAATGATTTAGGAGTATTTTCATGCTCTGTATGAGTAAAGTACTGACATATCTGTAGTGTTATGGTCTATATATAATGAGAACACAGTTGGGCGAGAAAGGAGATTTAAAGAATTGCGTTCCACTCCTCCTGTGTGTTCAACCACTTGATAGATTGCCAATTGAAAATCCATGTGCATGCCAGCAAGTTTAGGATCAATTGGTTGTTGCCACCTCTGAGTTTGGTATTGGTGGTAGAAACTCAGGCCAAACAGTTGCTGCATTTATAATGGCCCTGGACTGGGGAAGACCTAGATACGAGTGGATAGTAATCTCAGGACATTTGGGCTTGTGTGCTCTCACTGGATCGTCTCTAATGTTGCGACCTCTTTTGAAAGAGAAGAGGGGGGCTTCGCTAGTGATATTAGCCCCTGTGAGAACGGACCAATTTTTTTTATGCTTTTGGTCAATTTGCTACTGGTGGGACAGAAAAGATTCTGGACATAGGTGTTCTTTGTTTGGGTTGAAACAGGAACTCTCAGTGAGTGTTTTATATGGCGTCCCGGGTAGCCCCTGTCTATGAGTTTCTTGGAGAGTACTTCCGATTCTCCAAAGATATCCTCCTTGAATTTGCAACTACGGAGAATCCTGAAGAACTGACCATAGGGAAGGTCGTCCCTCAGGTCTCTGGGATGTGAGCTGGTGTTTTGGAGCAGAGTGTTACATTCCGTGGGTTTACGAAACAGTGTGGTGTATAATTCTCTTTCTAGGGCTTTTACCGTAACATCCAGATAGTCAGTTTGTTCGTGGATAGCACAGTACATTGTGCATGGTGTGTGACTTGAAGGGTATTGTTTTTGTTTGATCCTATTTGTGTGAGTTAGTGGAGTATTCGTTTGTTTCGAACGTGTGTGTGTGCGTGTGTGTGTGATTGGAAGAGTATTGTTGTAAAATCTTTTTATTAACTTTGCTCACAGGTACATAAAATACATAGCAGTGTTCAATCAGCAGGAGTTAATTGGCAATTCCTTTTACATACACGGGCAGATCAAAGCGCGAACAACTATCACCACCCATGTCACTCCTCAGCCACCACCCCCGTTCCTCGGTATTTCCGCCAGGGACCCCAGATCTTCCTCCATTTCTTCACACTCCCCCTGGCCTTGTAGATTGTCCCCTCCCCCTCTGGCACCAATCCAGATCCCACTGCCACTGTCCCATTGTGAGGCCTTCTGTGCCCCCCAAACGCTGGCTACATTTCTTTTTGCCACCCCGGCCGCCAAGGCCAGCCAGATCTCATTATATCTTGACCAGTCAGTTGGACCTTTGATCATCAACAAGAGCCACCTTGGTTCCACTGGAACTGGCGACCCACTACTATCTCCATGGTGCGAGCCACCCTAGACCAGAAAGGTGCCACGTTCGGGGAAGAATATTGTCTTTATCATATATGTGTGTGTGTGGTTGGAAGAGTATTGTCTTTGTGTTACTCTTTTGAGTGTGTATGTGTGGTTGGAAGAGCATTGTCTTTGTTTTGATCCTGTATGTGTGTCTGGTTGGAAGACTATTGCCTTTGTGTTAATCCTATGTGTGTGTGTTTGGAAGAGTATTGTTTTTATTTGAGTGGGTGTGTGTGAATGTGTGTAGTTGGAAGACTATTGTTTCTATTTGACTGTTATGTTATTGTTATGTTATGTTATTTATTTTCTTCTATAGCGCACGGCTACTCCGAAGAGCATCCCGGCGCTTTGGCAAAGAGAACTAGGTACAGAGTAACAACACAACAGCTAAAAACTGAAGAAAAGCCAAAGAAACCACTGTTCAGAAAAAAGCCAAGTTTTTAGTTCCTTCCAAAAAGCTAGAAGGCTATTCGCCCTTCTTAAAAACAGAGGTAGCTCGTTCCAGCCCCGCGAAGCCAGATACCGGAATGACCGGCCTCCAATTCTGGAACGCTTGATGGCAGGCACAGCCACTTTAGCCAAAGAAGCTGATCGCAGAGCCCTGCTAGGCAGGTAAAAAGAGAAGCGTTTCCCAATGTACTTAGGACCAATACCGTGAAGGGCTTTAAAAACCAAAGTCAGGCTTTTAAATAAGATTCTCTTAGAGATGGGCAGCCAATGTAAAGCTTTGTGTGTGTGTGTGTGGTTGGACGAGTATTGTCTTTGTTTTGTTCCTATGTGGCAAGTGTTTCCGTGTCGTGCATGAAGACCACCACAGTGCGGTTATTGTGTTATGGGACACAGCATGTTGCAGTGTGATTGTTAGACCCGTCTGTTTCCGAGAGTCCCCTCACCACTATGATTTCTTTTGTTCCCCCGTACCTCCCAAAACTTGTTGTTTTTCTTTGTCTGCCAGGACTTTTTATGTGCTGTTTCATGGGGCTAAATGTTCCTTGACGCCCAGTTGCTCACAAGGTGCCTGGCGGAATCTGTGGCATTACAAACTGGGGTTGTCAACCTGTATGAGTGGCCCTAAAATGGTGGACACCCTTTTCCCTCATGTGAGTGACTCCCATTGGAGCCTCCCTGAACTCTGGCCTTTTGAGGTTTTGGCGCCCTTTGTTTGACGCACATTCCTGATAGGAATCCCTTTGTTTTCCTCAGATACACAAAATGGCTGCTCTAGAGCCACAGTACGGTAGCTGCTAGTGACCTAGATATACCTTAAAAGTGCCAAGGCATTGTCACAGCCAGAGAAGGTTCTAGAACCTTCTGGCTCGTGCCAGCACCACAGGGCACTGGCTATAAAAGGCCCAGTCCCTGGCGGCCATTTTAGAAAGAAGAAAAGAAGAAGGAGATTCCAGACTTGACACCAGATTGACACCTGCCCTGTTGACCCCCTGAGGTGCCTGGTAGCGTAGGCAATAGAGTAGCAAAGGTTGCTGGCGTTGTTTACGACTGGCGTTCCAGTCAGCTGCGTGAGTGGTGACCTTGCACCTACAGCGCCTGCCCAGCAAGTGCCTCATTGCCCCAAAGACTGTGGCCATACTTGTAGTGCCTCCCCGCCCCCCCTCGGTGGTGATATCGTGACTGATACTGCGTGTCGCGAGGCGAGAGCAAGTTCGCTGCGACCGCGATCTTCAGAAGTGCCCCCTTCGCGACAGGCGCCTCCAGGGGGGAGCTCGGACGTCTCCGAGCCCCACCGCCGTAGAACGCTTCCTGTGCGGACTGAAGGTGAGGTGGTGCGCCGGGCGGGGAAAGGTTGGCCTTCATTGGGCGAGACTAGCGTCTCTGCCCCTTCCCCAGTAAGCCGGAAGCTGTAGCTGTGGGCGGGATCCACCCCGTATGAGGAAGTCGGAGGGAGGACCGTGGAGCCCCTGAAAACCCTGTCGCTGGCGTGAGGAGTGCTGTGCCCTGACTGAATCGCTTTCCGATTGCAGCCGATGCGAGGTGGGCACGTTTCTTCAGGTGGGGTGCAGCGTTGTGAAGGAACTGTGAACCGGCATTCATTGGACTGAGCGCGAAGGTTGTGTGACCCCTCCGGCAGCCCGTTCGTCAGTCTAAGACTTTGAACTGGTGCCGCCTGTGTGCTAGCGGTGTCAAAGCCGGTAGGCGCGCATAGACTCCACCGGCAAGCAGAGATCTCATCCCGGTGGCAGCGGAGTGCAAATGCTGTATTCACTGTGTTTCCTTGCCTTCTAGATACACGCGCATTACTCCCTGAGTGAACCCTAAAGAGTCTAAAGCTTATTTTGTGCCTAGGGAAGCCCATACTCGTAATCCTTGAAACCAACGTGAACTGTAAGAGTTATCTTTCCAAGCTGAAACGTATTGCAAGTGTAACTTCCTAAAGCATTTAATTGGTGGCAGCGATACCAGAATGAACATGTGGTTATTTAGTTAAATGAACCGGTATTTATTCTACTATATAAAAGTGATATTTATTTGTGATATTTATTCTATTTATCTTGCTATTTATTCCTGAAGATCTATTTACAGTATTTATTTCAGCAACTGAATCACAGAGGTTTGTGACTAAAGAAATGCGAATGTGCTTTCCCAACTGAACCCTATTCACAACAGAGAACTTTTACATAAAGGAATCGTATTTTTCTACAGCAGTGGTGTGGTGTCCTTCTTTTTGGTGTGACTGCGCAGGGAGTTATTATTGGGTCAGAGCCGGCTTAACACTAAAGCCTTCACTTGCCTTGTCACTTGAGCCAAGCTTTGTGCTGGGCTTGCCCATCGCAGGTCCAACATAAAATTGGTGCTCAGCGGTTGGGATTACGAGCCGTGCTTGTTTTGTACCCCATAATAATTCAGTGTGCACCACAGGTACACACCCGGAGTTTTCTCCCAGCGGCCCTCTAATCCAACATTTTGCTTTTTCTAAATTCTTTTCTGGAGGTGACCCTCAGAGTTTCCTATCCTTGTAACCTACTTCGGGGTGGTTGTCCACACTTTTCACTGACAAGATGGAATTCGAAATGTCAGAGCTGGAGCCCTATACTGTGGCACAGCTCAAGGATTTCTGTCAGGAAAGGAGACTGTTCGTTAGGCGAGGGGCCAAAAGAGAGGAGCTCCGTACTAGTCTGCGAGCCTGGGTGGAAGCGCACACGGAGGGAACGGTGGAGGAGGAGGAGTCAGATAGAGGTACTGTCATTGAGGGGACTGCGGAATGTCCCCCGGGGGTGGGTGAAATGTCAATCAGCCCCAAGGTAGCCTCACGGGAGGGCAGCAGCGTGTCATCGAGAGGGTTGTCAGAGACCGAGTTAGCCGACAGGAGAGAGGAAAGACAGTTAAGGTGGGAGTTGGCCAAGCTGGAGATGGAAGGGAGGAGGATGGAACACGAGTTCAAGCTACGAGAACTCGACCTCAAGGCCCATAACATCACTCCGGAGGGTGTCGAGTCAAAGGAATTTGCCAGGGAGCCAGGGCCCCATTTACCAAAGGACGTGGTCGCCAGTTATACCGCTGGAGACGACATAGCCAAGTGGCTGGCAGCCTATCAGGTCTCCTTAAGAGCCCATGGGATCCATGAGAAGCATTGGGGTGGTGGAATGAACCGGTACATGCCTCCGACAGGTAGGGATGCCCTATTGGCCCTAGACCGGGAGGAGCAGGTAGATTACCCCGCCATGAAGGTGGCGCTCATCAGGAAGTTTGGGTTGACCCCAGAGAAATACCGGCAAAGGTTTAGGGGCAGCCACAAACTGAGCTCACAGAATTGGGTTGACTTCCTGGATTATGCCAAGAAAGCCCTGGATGGGTGGGTTTAAGGTAGCGAGGTGGAGGACTATCGAGGGTTGTACGACCTAATGCTCAAGGAACATCTACTCGAGAAATGTCTTCCCGAGCTGAGGCAACACCTGGTAGACAGCAAACTTACTTGCCCCCGTAAGCTTGCTGAGGAGGCGGCAATTTGGGCAAGTACCAGAGTGTCCACGAAGGGGACGGGAGGAGATTCTCAGAAGTCCAGACAGGGCGCTCCCCAGAAGAAAGAGGGGGAGATAACAAGAAACAGGAGTTCTCCAAAGGCCCCCAAAATAACTTTAAGGGGAAAAGTTTCTTTTCTATTTTTAAGGCTAACCCGCAGAAGAACCCTAATCCTGGCCAGAGTCAGCAGCCAAGGGTTATCCATTGCTTTGAGTGCGGTGGTGTTGGACATTATAAGGGAGACGTGAAATGCCCAAAGAGACCACCCCCTCCCACTGGAGGAAAGGCCCCGGGAGTCGCTAGTGTAGTGCTCGGGGAGGAGATGCCCTTAGTTAAAGGGAGGCAGTGGGTGGGTGTCACCTTAGTGTCCCTGGGTGATCGGGAGATGGTTCCAAAGATCCAGGTGCCCTCAAATACTACCAAGTATGGGCAATGGGTCACCATCAATGGCCATAGAGGGGAAGCTCTGAGAGATACAGAAGCCAGTATGACTATGGTAAGGAGTCATCTGCTGTCCTCAGAGCAGGTGATTCCAGGCTTACTTCATCCAGCCGCAATGGCTGACGGCAGAATGGGCCACTATCCTGTGGCCGAGGTTCCCTTTGAGTGGGGAGGGGTTGCAGGTTCACTTCGAGTTGCCGTAAGCCCCGCCGTGCCAGTCGATTGTCTGCTGGGTAATTATATGGAGCACAATGCTTGGAAGGAGGTGGAATACCGGACTCATTCTGAGATGCTGGGTACACCTGATTGGGCCTGTGTGAGTACCAGGTCTGCGGCTGCTCGGAGGAGAAGTCGCGTGGGTTGGAGCCTGGAACAATGGCCCACCCAGCTGCTGATGAGGGAGCATCTCGAGGACAGGAAGAGCCTGCCTCGATGTCTGTGCCCCGTGAGACGGATAGGCCACCTGCGGAGGTGGACCCGGAGTTCGCGGAGGAGGACATGGTTCCGTTGGAGGATTTGCCTGTCCCCGCTGAGTGGCGAGTGGAGGGAGGACCATCCAGGGAGGAACTGAGCGAGGGACAGAGGGAATGTCCCACCCTCGAGGGTCTGAGGCAACAGGCTGAAGCCCAGGCAGCAGGTAACGAGTCTGGGAACTATCGTGTTTACTGGGAGGATGGTCTCCTCTACAGTGAGCCCAGGGCGCCAGTGCACGGGTTGTCACAAGCCCTGGTAGTCCCACAGTGTTACCGAGCCTTCCTATTAGAGTTGGCTCACGAGATTCCCTTGGCAGGACACTTGGGTCAGGACAAGACCTTTGCCCGGCTTGTCCCCCACTTTTATTGGCCTCGAATGAGGGTGGCGTCCGACACATACTGCGTGTCATGCCAAGCCAGTGGGAAAACAGGGATGAAGCTGAAGGCTCCCCTGGAACCACTTCCCGTCGTTGGCACCCCCTTTGAAAGGTTGGGCATCGACATTGCTGGGCCCCTAGATCCACCGACATCATCCGGTCACAGGTTTATCCTGGTACTGGTGGATCACGCCACAAGGTATCCAGAGGCAGTTCCTCTGAGAACCATTACTGCACCAGTAGTGGCAAAGGCCCTGATGGGGATCTTTACCCGAGTGGGATTCCCCAAAGAAGTTGTGTCTGACAGGGGGACCAACTTCATGTCAGCATATATGCGGGCAATGTGGAAGGAGTGTGGAGTGACCTACCGGTTCACCACTCCTTATCACTAAGCATGAGCGCAAAATCCGCTCCGATCGCGGATTTTCGGTAAATTCGCGGTCCGCGAACTCTCGCGAATTTACCGAAAATCCGCAATCCGCGAGCGGCGGATTCCGCGGTCAAAAGTTCAAAGCCTAATTTACGATGGCGCCGGCAAGCTGCCAGCGCCATCCTCAAATAGTTACTTAATTAGCTTCAACAGGAAGCTCTAATAGATAAGATAAAGCAGGGGCTCGAGCGCCTGCTTTATTTTATCAGTTGGAGCTTCCTGTTGAAGCTAATTAAGTAACTTTTTCAGGATGGCGCTGGCAGCTTGCCGGCGCCATCGTAAATTATTTACGATGGGGAAAAACGGTGGTGTCTTCTTGAATAAATATGAAGGGCAGGGTTCATTCTGGCACGACGGTCCTGGCACAAAAAATAAACCTCAACAGGAAACACTTGCAGATATCAATAAAGCATGTGCCCTAGTTGAAGCTTAAATTCAGTGACTCATTCATCAGCCCAAAAACAATCGTGAGCATTGTAGAGGCTGGGCAGGTGTGCCTTCTTCCCAAATATACCATCGAAAATCCGCTGTGATGCTGGTCAGAGGCATTTGCATCTTTGACTTTCACGAGCGCAATCCCCGTGCTGTTCCTGTGACCAGGAGCTTCTGTCTCTTAATCTGCTGCTCTGATCGGTCTCTGACCTTTTATACACACAAGAGGCATGTGCGCTCGCATGGAAGCCCCGTCCGTTTGGCCCCGCCCACACACTCGAGGAAGCCCCGCCCCCAAATCCGCCGATCCGCAAAATCCGCGGATTTTGCGGATCCACGATCCGTGAATTCGCAAATTCGTGAATCGTGGATCCGCAAAATCCGCCCATGCTTACTTATCACCCACAGTCCAATGGTCTCGTGGAAAGGTTCAACCAAACCTTGAATGGTATGATCAGAAGTCTACCCGAAAGCCTGCGGAGGAAATGGGACGTCCTCCTACCCTGTTTGCTCTTTTCCTACAGGGAAGTGCCACAGAAGGGAGTGGGCTCCAGCCCCTTCGAGCTTTTGTACGGTCACCCTGTACGCGGACCTCTCAGCCTGGTGAGGGACTCCTGGGAAAAGTCTCCCCGGAAAGTTCCCCCGGATGTGGTGAGCTACATGCTGGCCTTCCGGAGCCAAATGGCTAAGTTGTGGAAGCAAGCTTCTGACAACTTGGAAGCCAGTCAGGCAGTCATGAAAGCGTGGTATGACCACAATGCTCACCCAGTGGAGTTGGAGCCTGGCCAGAAGGTGTGGGTGATGGAGCCTGGATAGCTGAGTGCCCTCCAGGACCGTTGGACAGGCCCCTATGAGGTGTTGGAGAAGATGGGCAAGACTACCTATCTGGTGGACGTAAAGACCCCTCGGCATCCGCATCGGGTGTTACATGCCAATCGCCTCAAGCCCCACTACGAGAGGCCCGAAGTCAAGCTGGTTATGGTGACTGACGGATCGGAGGAAGAGGACACTGAGCCTCTCCCCGACCTCTTCGCGTCTCAAGAAAAGGATGGGTCAGTGGAGGGAGTGAAACTCTCACCATCCCTGACTCCTGAGCAGCAGGAGGAATGTCGCCAGGTCTTAGGGTCATTCGCTCCTCTGTTCTCCCTTATCCCGGGTAAGACCCACCTGTGTACCCATGACGTGGACACAGGGGACAGCCCACCTGTGAAGTCAAAGTCTTACCGGCTGTCTGACAAGGTGAAGGCCAGCATCCGAAGCGAAGTAGCTAAGATGCTGGAACTAGGAGTCATCGAACCTTCAAGTAGCCCTTGGTCTAGCCCGGTGGTTTTGGTTCCCAAAGCTGCCCCACCAGGCGCCACACCAGAATTGCGATTCTGTGTGGACTACCGAGGACTAAATTCGGTAACCAAGACGGATGCTCATCCGATCCCTCGGGCGGATGAACTGATTGACCGGTTGGGAGCTGCCCAATATCTCAATACCATTGACCTCACTGCAGGGTACTGGCAGATTCCCATGACTGATGGAGCCAAGGAAAGGTCAGCCTTCTCCACGCCTGATGGACACTACCAGTTCTGCGTCATGACCTTCGGGCTCAAGAACGCTCCTGCCACTTTTCAGCGGCTGGTGAACACGATCCTCACCGGGATGGAGTCATTCTCTGCTGCTTACTTGGATGACATAGCTGTCTTCAGTAGCAGTTGGGAGGATCACTTGCAGCACTTGCAAGCCGTTCTCCAGGCCCTGGAACGGGCTGGCTTGATGATCAAGGCCAGCGAATGTCAGATTGGACAGGGGTCGGTAGTGTACTTAGGCCACTTGGTTGGCAGGGGAACGGTGCAGCCCCTTCAGGCGAAGATTGAGGCAATCATGGCCTGGAACCCCCCCAAGACCCAGACTGAGGTCCGAGCCTTCCTGGGCCTTACAGGTTACTACAGACGGTTCGTGAAGGGGTATGGCACTATCGTGGCACCCCTTACAGAACTCACGGCCAAGAAGCAACCCAGGAGAGTCATCTGGACGGAGGCTTGTCAGCGAGCCTTCGACACTCTGAAACAAGCATTGTGTAAAGCTCCAGTCCTGAAGACTCCAGATTTCACGAAGGAATTCATTGTCCAGACAGATGCATCCGACATTGGCATTGGGGCGGTGCTATCGCAACTCAATGAAGAGGGTCTGGATCAACCCGTGGTCTTTCTGTCACGGAGACTGCTTCCCCGGGAACAGAGGTGGAGTAACATCGAGCGGGAAGCCTTTGCGGTGGTCTGGGGACTGAAGAAGCTGCAACCATGTGTTTGGGTCACACTTCCTTGTTCAGACAGACCACCGACCCCTTCGTTGGTTCATGCAAATGAAGGGGGAAAACCCCAAACTGTTGAGGTGGTCTATCTCCCTACAGGGAATGGACTTTCGGGTGGAACACCGGGCCGGAGTTGACCACGCCAATGCAGACGGTCTCTCCAGGTATTTCCGCCTTAGTGTTGAGAACTCCCAAGGGGTTGGGCAGCTCTCCCCACTTTCAGCTGGGGGGGGACGCGTGTTAGACCCGTCTGCCTCTGAGAGTCCCCTCACCACTATGATATCTTTTGTTTCCCCCGTACCTCCCAAAATTTGTCGTTTTTCTTTGTCTGCCAGGACTTTTTATGTGCTGTTTCATGGGGCTAGATGTTCCTTGACGCCCAGTTGCTCACAAGGTGCCTGGCGGAACCTGTGGCATTACAAACTGGGGTTGTCAACCTGTATGAGTGGCCCTAAAATGGTGGACATCCTTTTCCCTCATGTGAGTGACTCCCATTGGAGCCTCCCTGAACTCTGGCCTTTTGAGGTTTTGGCGCCCTTTGTTTGACGCACATTCCTGATAGGAATCCCTTTGTTTTCCTCAGATACACAAAATGGCTGCTCTAGAGCCACAGTACGGTAGCTGCTAGTGACCTAGATATACCTTAAAAGTGCCAAGGCATTGTCACAGCCAGAGAAGGTTCTAGAACCTTCTGGCTCGTGCCAGCACCACAGGGCACTGGCTATAAAAGGCCCAGTCCCTGGCGGCCATTTTAGAAAGAAGAAAAGAAGAAGGAGATTCCAGACTTGACACCAGATTGACACCTGCCCTGTTGACCCCCTGAGGTGGCTGGTAGCGTAGGCAGTAGAGTAGCAAAGGTTGCTTGCGTTGTTTCCGACTGGCGTTCCAGTCAGCTGCGTGAGTGGTGACCTTGCGCCTACAGCGCCTGCCCAGCAAGTGCCTCATTGCCCCAAAGACTGTGGCCATACTTGTAGTGCCTCCCCGCCCCCCCTCGGTGGTGATATCGTGACTGATACTGCGTGTCGCGAGGCGAGAGCAAGTTCGCCGCGACCGCGATCTTCAGAAGTGCCCCCTTCGCGACAGGCGCCTCCAGGGGGGAGCTCGGACATCTCCGAGCCCCACCGCCATAGAGCGCTTCCTGTGCAGACTGAAGGTGAGGTGGTGCGCCGGGGCGGGGAAAGGCCGGCCTTCATTGGGCAAGACTAGCGTCTCTGCCCCTTCCCCAATGAGCCGGAAGCTGTAGCTGTGGGCGGGATCCACCCCGTATGAGGAAGTCGGAGAGAGGACCGTGGAGCCCCTGAAAACCCTGTCGCTGGCGTGAGAAGTGCTATGCCCTGACTGAATCGCTTTCCGATTGCAGCCGATGCGAGGTGGGCCCGTTTCTTCAGGTGGGGTGCAGCGTTGTGAAGGAACTGTGAACCGGCATTCATTGGACTGAGCGCGAAGGTTGTGTGACCCCTCCGGCAGCCCGTTCGTCAGTCTAAAGACTTTGAACTGGTGCCGACTGTGTGCTAGCGGTGTCAAAGCCGGTAGGCGCACATAAACTCCACTGGCAAGCAGAGATCTCAACCCGGTGGCAGCGGAGTGCAAATGCTGTATTCACTGTGTTTCCTTGCCTTCTAGATACACGCGCATTACTCCCTGAGTGAACCCTAAAGAGTCTAAAGCTTATTTTGTGCCTAGGGAAGCCCGTACTCGTTATCCTTGAAACCAACGTGAACTGTAAGAGTTATCTTTCCAAGCTGAAACGTATTGCAAGTGTAAACTTCCTAAAGCATTTAAATGGTGGCAGCGATACCAGAATGAACATGTGGTTATTTAGTTAAATGAACCAGTATTTATTCTACTATATAAAAGTGATATTTATTTGTGATATTTATTCTATTTATCTTGCTATTTATTCCTGAAGATCTATTTACAGTATTTATTTCAGCAACTGAATCCCAGAGGTTTGTGACTAAAGAAATGCGAATGTGCTTTCCCAACTGAACCCTATTTACAACAGAGAACTTTTACATAAAGGAATCGTATTTTTCTACAGCAGTGGTGTGGTGTCCTTCTTTTTGGTGTGACTGCACAGGGAGTTATTATTGGGTCAGAGCCGGCTTAACACTAAAGCCTTCACTTGCCTTGTCACTTGAGCCAAGCTACCCCCCCTTTGTGCTGGGCTTGCCCATCGCAGGTCCAACAGTGATGAATAAAGAAGTGTGAAAAACAGTTGTGCAATTGATGGTCTTAAGTAAGCGGGCAGCTTTGAGCAGTCTGCATTTCCCTTTATAGTATTTCGTATGATCTTAACCCACCAAACTTGTTATCCCACAGAAGTGTCCATTCTCATTTTTTTTATTTTGAATTGTATTAGGCTGAACAGGCAAACGGAGGGCGAGATGTTTGGGAGATCTCCTGGGATGGACTTTGCTACAATCATCCCTCATATCTAGGTAATTGTGAGATGTCAAGATGTCCCAGTACTGTAGCTAGTTCACACAGAGCATAGCAAATAGATAACAGACACACATTTTCCATTTATTTCTACTTAATCCCATATTATTTTCAGGACTGCAAAGCAGCCTCCCTAGCTAAAAAAATATATATACATGTATTACACATGTAGTGTGTACTCGTATATAATCATGCATGTGCATACCTAATTATTTATTCATTATTTAACCCCAATTCCGCATAAACATATGCAAAAATACTTTAAAGAAATGTATACATGCATGTTCACCACTGAATGCACATATTTACCTGACTACTTAAATGCACAAGTGTTTCAGCATACAGGATTGTCACAATGTGTACAAATTTGCACGCAGCAACTTTTTTTAAAGTAGCATCTGCACTTAAAAGTTATTTTAATCAATTTTTCCCACGACGCATACTCTCCACCTCGGGAAACATCCTTTACAACGCAACTTTTACCACGCAGTGCCTTTACGACGCAACTATTACAACGCATGTCATTACAACGCATAGCGGTGGGGGGCGCTCTAGGATAGGGAATAGATTTAATTTACTATCCAACACCTTCCCTACTATCCTGGGGTGACTGGGGTTGGAATAGTAAATTAAACTATTCACTATCCAGCACCCCTAAGCGCTATGCGTTGAAAAGGCATGCGTTGTAAAAACTGCGTTGTAAAGGCATGCGTGGTAAAAGCATGCGTTGTAATGTCATACATCCCTCCCCCTCAGACCCCATCAACTCCTACCGTCAGCTATGCCCATCTTATGGCTCTCATGTCCCTTCCTGAAAAGGTTAGGCTCTCCTCCCAAGATACCACATATGGCAGTGTAATAGAGGAAAGAGAAATATTCTTTCCATCACATAGCAGGTGACATCCATATTATATGAGTCTAGGCCTAGCCTATAAACAGCTTTAGCTGTCCTGCCAGCCTCATATAATGAAAAAAAATCATACCTAAAATAATGCATTAATTTACACATAAGTAGAGGGGCCTTGGGTTAAACCCTCTACCATTGGTTTTTTCAACTGCCAATCACATTTTGCGAGCGCGCAACAAAGTATACAGCATGGGCAAAGGGTCAGCTGGGCATTTATCCTGATCGCAGGTACACATCCTCATAAAAAGAAGCGCGCGACAGTTCCAGGACTGGTATGGAAAATATTTACTTTGCCAGTGCTTTTTGCTTAGAATACTTCCTGATCTTATACGTTTTTAGCCTTCAGGTTATGGTACTTAAAAGTCAGCAGTACAATTTGTTAGTGACAATAAGAATAATATTTTTCTGTGATGTGCATTAAAATTCAGAAGGGTTTTTAAACGTGTTGTAAGTACCCTTTCCTGCTAAGAGTAGGCAGCTGTACTAGGATTATGGTACGGTTAAGCTTTTTGTTTTTTTTAATGAAAATTGCCATTGAAAGTATACAGTATGTGCTTTTTCTCTTCTCTTCTTTTCATTTTCATTCATTATTTTATTTTAACCTAGGAATAGGAAAATAAACAAGCATTTGCAATGTAATCAGTCTCTTACATTTGTGAAAGTTAGAGCTCTTGGCGTTAAAAATTACAATGTTTTTTACTTTTGTTTTTTTGGATGCAGTGGAATGATGATATTTACAGAGCGCTATTGCCATTCGTATGACCTAGCAGCTGTGGAGAGCCAGAAAATGGGGAATAGGTTACCTCGCCGCCAAGAAATGGACCTCCCTGCTCCAGCACCTCAGGCAATCAGCATCAGTGACCCAATTCAGAAAGGACCTCATGAGCTGGCTCTTCGATTAATCCTGCACCCAGTCCGATCAGCAGTCCCTCCCCACACCCAGCGCCTTGAGACCCTCACAGGTGAGAAGTCGCGCTTTACAAGCCCCGGAAAAAGCAAACACTCATAGGGAATGCAAGATTAAGTAAAGCATGTGAAATGTAAGCAGGGACAACTAACACTTTTACACTTATAATTCAGAAATCAATGAGTGATTTTGCCTAAAATAATAAGGACATGATTGACTACAGGGCGCGAAGGGGACCTGTTTCAATGTCCATGGCTAATATCCTTACAAAACGTAAACAGTATGTTTTAAAAAACACCACATCCCTGAACACAGAGCCCCTGTACACAGTTTATTTTATTTATTTATTTTTTTTTTTTAAAACCTTTATTGTGCATGAAAAGTGTACAAATACGGGCCCACAACCGTCAGGCCGGCCACAATACTTTCAGCAGAAAAGCAAACATTACAGATTCCCAGCGGCACCAGGATAAACAGTACCAACACACGGAAGAATTCCTCAAACGAATACGTGCCACCAGGAAAACAGGAGCAGTGAAGGTTAGGTTTTTAAAAATTTTTTAAAGGGTATAAAACATTAAACAGGGAAGAATAGAGATCAAGGAGTACTGAGTCCGCGTTATAACTGCACATCATGAGTAGGCAACAGCATAGTACAAAATCACCCATAGAAGCGACATCTAAAACAGCATGGCGGATCAAGGCAAAACAACAGGAGCGTAGACAGGCAAGCACACGCCACGCATAGCGCCACCCACTCCTACTAACCCTACCTTCGGACCCAGGACGGAAACAGGTAAAGAAAAGCGCAGAAAATAGGAGGCCCATAGAAACGAACTATATAAAAGTAAACCCTCCCCCCCCCACCCTACATCAATGCGGAGGCTACGGCCTACCCCCCCCCGACAACGTGTCTGTCGCCCACAAGAAACCGAAATACAGAAGGAGAAAAGGAAGAAAAAGAAAAAGAAATCCCTAACATTGGAGGAGGGCCCATCTTAAATCACCCGAACACCCCGGCCATAAAACCTCGTCACTCCCCATAATAACGAGTAAAGCATCAATATTTATAAAAAGCAGGGAGAGACATCAGAAAGCGCTGCAGCACGCTTCGAGGAGGCGTCCCGTCTCGGGCCCCCACCCGCCCCTTAAATACAGTAAACACCAAAGAGAGTCTCGCCTAGCCCTGGCCAGATTTCAAGCGTCCATCCAAATATGGCCCCGGATGACACTCCGCCCCAGACAGAACAAAGGGATAAGATGGCCGCCCTCTACATGGAGAAGGCCCCCTGCGTGGATCATACAAACACAGTCACAAACCATGGCAATCCAGAATACTGTCGCACCCGAGTCCATCCAATGCAGCACAAAACGGCAACTGAAACCCAGCGCATCTCCGGCCTGGGCAACGTAAAAGCAGAGTCGTATCCCCAGCTGAGCCACGAACGAAGACAAGTGTCCATTGTCCAACAGGAAAGGCTGAGGCAGGCAGGGAAACAAAGTAGCGTTCACGACATGGGCTGGCGGTAGTCTCACAAAGGGCACAATCTCAGGATGTTCCACAGGCTGATAATCGCGCTGCAACATTGTTCCCATGCCGGTTTCAGGAGAGGCTCGGTCGATCACACAAGGGGGGTCAGCTGGCGAGGCATTCTCCTGCCCGAGAATGGCAGCGTCCAGCCTCTCACTGAGCGCACAGAAGCGATCATGCCAGTCCGACCTTAGCCCGGCCAGCGCTGCAAGGATGGAGGCACGGGTGATGGAATGTGGCCGATCTAGTGAATCGGCAGTGCGAGGAACGACAAAGGGGTCTGATCGCAACTCAAGACCACGGAGGGCGAGATCTTCAGGGGCAGAGATTAAATCCATCCGTACCACGGAGGAGACGACCGCCATATTGTGTACCAATCTAGGGTCCCCGCTCATTCGGGTGGGACACACGATAGGCTGCCGGGGTGGAATCGCAGATAAACGTCTGAGCTCTCCCCAATAGCGTGCACTGGATCCTGTAGGTTCCGGATGACAATCCGTCCCGGCGTGTAACAATGGCAAAGTGCAGCGGCCATTTCCACCTCAGCGAATTCAAAGCAAAGCAGCGCACCTTAAAAGCGGTATGAGGGGAAAGGCGTCAGAAACTCACGGCCGGTCGAAGAGTCCTTCCACAGGAGGGATCAGTGCGGGCACCTGACAGGCAGTCATGGCGGGGGGCGCAGGCACATCACTCGCAGGCGGGAGCCGCGGAGTTGCGGCCATCTCCAGCTGGGCGCAGCAACCCGGGGCACTGGACCAGGGCTCGGCTTCGGTCGTCAAGAAAACCCGCCTTTACCACCAACAATCGGGCAGGTAGGAGCACCGGAGGGACGCCACCGGCCACAGCGCGCCTCGCTCGTCCTTTCGCGGCCACTTTGTCGCCGGATAGTAATCAGGATAGATTAGCAGCAAAACAGGCTCGGGGAGCCGGGTGATTACACGTCTGTCTCCGTCGCCATCTTGGCTCCTCCCCTGTACACAATTTATTCAACTAAAATAAGGAAAACAGCTGGTAAGGATCACACTATACGTTTTCCACTATAGCATCAACCAGGTATTGAAGTACCTCTAGGAATGGTGCACTTCTCCACCTGGGGAAAACAATTTTGTTCAAAGAAAGACAAGAAAACGAAAGTAGCGCTTAACTGGCAAAATCTGTAAAGTGGCGCAACTTCCTTCCTGGTCATTAGAGACACTGTTTCCAATCCTGAACCTTCATGTGGTCACCAAATACATTTTAGGAGTTGCCGCCTTCATTAGCTTTGATAAAACTAAAGTAAACTAACACTCCTAAGAACAATGAATTGTAGGTGAAAAGTTCAGGACTGGAGGCAGCGTCTTTAATGACCTTGAGTAAGGGGGTCACCCTAACACTGAGTGAAAGCATCAATGGACTTCAGAATACCAGCCTGGGTTATTTGGTAAAAAAGGAGGAAAGCTGGAATCATCCCAATATCTGAGGCAAGAAAAAGTGAAGTCCCCACACACAACAGCACATGTAACAACACAAGAAGACATATGCTGCATTCCACAACCGAGTAGCTAATGCTTGTGCCTGTTAGTGTGCCTCAAGGTAGATATACCCCAGCAGAATTACAATAGCATAATTCTTTGTTAATTTTTTTTCAAGAAAAGAAAAAAAGGCACAATGTGTTTGCTAGAAGCGCACAAGGCCCAGGATGGGAGGGGGAGAAGGTGGGTTCTGCCAACGCAGGCCTCCTTTGTGGCACAGCCCACACTGCACTAAGAATGTACAGTGCAATAGTCACAAATAGTAATAGGGCAAATTTTTGGTGACTCAAGTGTAGGTTTAAATTTTCCACTGACTTGTGATGCAAAAAGGATTTTTTTTGTTTTGGAAAAATGAGGAAATCATGCAAGTTTCAATCAATGTTAAGAATTCAAGATGCTATGAAAAAATTAAAATTGCCTTTAAAGGGTTTTTATTAACATAATTTGGAGTATGTGCTTTGTACCGTCATATACGTGGACATATAAACACTACATATTTGTACACATCTGCTTGTTGTACGCCAACACATCCAGTGATCTCTCACCACTTGATACGATGTCTCTTAGAACTTCACGTCACAAGGAAGTGTTCTCCCTGTGAGCCCTCTTATTACGCTAACAATAAAACGTCTATTACAACAAAAGGTCTTTCTGGACAGACCTAAATAGGGTGGCACAGAGTATTTTGTACGATGAAAATGATGGAGTTGCCACATGATTGTGTACATGTGGATGGAAATGGTGACAACATGGGATATGGCTTCCAGAGATTTTTGTTTGTTTAAGAAAAGTGAGTAGGCAGCAGTGGTCCATCCTTCACACCTGCAGACCCCAGTTATATCGGGACAGCTTCTTTTAAGGCTGCAGGGTAGGAGATACAATTTTAAAACTTCTTAAGTCGAAGATAGTTTTCACTATTTTCATCCATGTGGAAGTTTCAGGTTGACACAGGGGTGCAACACTGCTCCTCAACACATTCTGCAGGGAAGCCCCATCATTTCAGATACTATCACTGTTAGATTTGTACTGGGAGGCAAGGGTACTAGCATAGAGGTGTGCAGTATGGTGAAGAAAGTACTGGTAATATGCAAGGTTGCACGTTACCTTAAGGGGCCCTGTAGGGCGCTGGCTTCTGTCCCAGACAAAATATCTAAAAAAAGATGGACGGGGCTAAGATTTGATGCATGCCAAATTAAAAACAAAATAGACAAGGAGATTTACCAAAATGGAGAATTTACCTGTTGTGGTCTCCAAAATTGCAGTTCAATGTGGTCCGTGGGATGGTCAGAGCACTTTTCCCTCAGTTATACGAAAATGCGAGGCGAAAGGCAATGGAAGTAAGTTATAGCGGCCCTGCACTTTCGGTGTGAGATGTGAAATTTGCAAATGTAGGCGGGAGTGGCCGAGTGCGACAGCCATATTGAGGTTGTTTGTTAAGATGCATACATTGTGAGATGATAAGCAATTGAGATGCGGCAGGCGTGTAGGGTAAGGCGCTGCAGACTGCTCATACTGAAGGAATGATGAACTGAGTTTTGTGCTATTGCTAATGGGCTCATCATGTTATGTGCACTCCCAGAAGAACATGGTGCCCGAGTGAGCAGGAGCTGCGGCTTGGTGGTGGCACCAGCGGTCTGCATCTGCTCTTGAAGGACATAATAGGGAAAAAGAATAATGAGAAGGGAGCCATGTTCCACCCTGAGGTCCGGAGCCAAAAAAGCCCAGAATGAGTAGCACAGGGGGCTGATGTGCAGGTCCTGCTCCAGTAAGCCAGCTGAGCAGCATCAAACATGAAGCACGGTGGCCATGAAGCGAGCACCGTGCTGATAAAAGGAGCGTGGCTGCACACACACCCACAGAAGTGCTGGTAGTAAATAAAAAAAATGCGGTGCCGCCATATTTAAAGATAAAGCGCTACGTCATGGTGTGTCACGCTGGAAGTACTTCTTGTTAATCTAAAACAAGGGAAGAGAAGGCAGCTGCAGCCGAGGAGAGATATATAATGAGAAGCTGTTAAAAATAACGAGGAGAGGAAGCAAGCATGGGCGTGAGCAGATCCTAAGCCTATACGAGGAAAAAGAAAAAAAAGAGTGCTCAGAAGGTAATAAATAACATGACGAGTAAGACAACTTGGAGCTGGGGCAGTCCTCAGGGGAGGTAAAACAGATTTTAAAAAGCAGGGACTACTATGCATAATGACTAGGGGTCCTGGTTTTATGGTATTTATTTTTTTGTAATTTCCGTCTGTATTTATCCATATTTATTTTTTGTCAACTTACCTGTATTTATCCATATTTATTAAGGGTTTTGTGAACACAGTAAAGCTGAAACTGGTATATTTCCACATTTATTTACCCAATAAATATGCAGTCATGCTTGAATGCCTGCCAGGTTTCAGTGATATGAACACCCGCAGAAAATAATTCAATGCACTTATATGAAAATATGCACATTTAAGTATCAGCCTTGTGCATAGCTACTGCTGTTTAAGCCTCTTTACTAAAATTCCTTTCATTTTTAACCCCCTTACCCATCAATCCACACAGTTATTGGCCTGGCAGGCATGGCAAACTGTATTTAAAATCACTCTAAAAGCACCCAATTTCGATTTTTATCTACATTTAAAAATAAATACAGACTAGAAAATAAATGGTTTTCTGTATTTATGGAAAACAGAGAGACTTAATAATAACCAACGATAAGCAGCCATTTTCGAATAACAATAAAAGGAGTCAATTAGAAAGATGGGCAGTGCGCAGAGCCCATAATCTAGAAACAGCATGTCTCGAAAAGACAGCGCATGCGCTGTCTAGGCGAGACCTAAAAATGAGCCTTTGCACCAGCGTCACAATGCGAGACATATTGGCTTTGATAGTGCTTGTTTTTATGATGTTCCCAACCTCACAGAGGAGGAAGATAGATGACTTAGGTTTTTTTCACAATGTTATTGCTATTACCTTAAAGGAAGATGAGATGTGGTCTGTGACTTTTATCCTCTTCCGGCCTCATCCTCGGATACTGAGCATGTTCTATTTCTGCAAACATGGCTAGATGAGGACTCCTGTGTTCTTCAAGGAGATGGGTGGCCATGGGGTAGTGACTGTTACGTACCGAATTGTGTGCTTGCCCACTGATTCCTGTTTGATTATTGAAAGGTACACTAGTACTCATAATGTACTGCCACATAGGTTTCGATACAGGGAATCTTTGTCGCATCAGGGGGCTTATATGCAATATTTCCATCCTTGAACTCCCGTAAGGGGCGAGTTTCGGATTAGGTGTGCTACCTGCATTTTGTACATCCTCTCAGATTAATCACCCTCTATTCTGCCTCCCAGGTTCCTCCTTCTGTTTCCTGCCTTCAATCATTTCTCCTTTTCCATTTTCGAATAAACAAAAATGGACACGTATAAAATTTTCTATGAAACAAACGGTCTCTAGACGCTGATCTACTAAACCCTGAAAGAAGAATGCGTACCTAAAATCAAAATGTGTTCAGATTACCTAGGAATGTCAAAATATTAGGATACTTCTGATTGTGATCTGAGAGTGAGTTCCACAGTCCCAAAGCCAGAGGACTGCTGTATCCGCCACCCTACAGAGCCAATGTAAAAGATTCTTGACAGAAAAAATTATCAATTCTTAGTGGAATGTAATTGATAAACTTTACCCAGGGGCAGCTCCTCCATTTGATGGCGGGAGGGGGTTGAGGTGTTGGAGGAGCAGGAGTGTCACTGATGGTAATAAAGTTTATTTTCTACCATTTTATTTTTTAGGAAGTGACCCCTCCTGAATTGAGTGACAGGACGGGGCAAGGTCAGGACTGCCAAGTGGCAGCAGCATGGAGCTGTGTGCATTAAAATGTGCATGTCTCTTTGACCGGTCATCTTGCACCATGCAGGCATGAACATTTTAAAGTTCTCTGACCTAGCTGTCTTAGACAGCTGGGTACGAAAAGCACAGGCCTTCAAGTGCCATTAGGAGCGCTGAGAGAGCCTGCTCTATCCAATCCTGGTGCTGCTCTCATGCTGGTGAGAGCAGCGTTAGGATTGGGTAGTGCCGTTTCCAGGTCCCGTGTTGGAGCCTGCTTGAAAGAGAGACGGACCGATGGTTGCGCCTCAAGGTAAGTGTTTAATTTATTTATTTATTGTGTGTCCCTCCGCCGCCGCACTACCCTTGGTACATGGCGTCTGCCACTAACTTTACCTAGGACTGTTAATGGGCTATTCCATATTTAGGTTCATGTTATCTGTGTAGGTGTTAGAACTGAATCCTTTACCTGAATTTTCATCTCATTGTTGTTACTCAGACATACGTTCTGAGACCAGCAAAGAGGCAAATAGTTGCATTTTGAGCTCTCTGTGGTTCAGCAATCTGCACTTGGCAAGGAAAGGATATTGCAATTTTGAGTTTGATAAAAACTCCAATCATCATTGGAACACTGTGAAGGTCGCAGCACAGCCAGCGAGAAAGGTCACGCTGTCAAACATCATCTCAATCCTTCGCACTTTCTGGATCAAGGTTAGTGCATGACATAAGTGACTCTAGGAGGAGTGACAAGGTAGAACATACAATACATATAATAAAGAAGTTCATCTCTAGATCCACACATGGCATGTTATCTAAGAATAATCTCAAATGTTTTAACATTAATCTTCGCCGAGATGGTATCCAAGGAGTTATGGGACCTTAACAGATGAGAATGGCTTCAGTAGGGAGATCTTAGGGGCATATTTTTAAGGGGGTTTATCTCCGCTTTATTGGCTTTAAAAGCCAAGAAAGCGGAGATAAAATTATCTCCCTATTACCTAGCTGTCTCTAACACCAGTTAGCGACAGCTAGTAAGAGATAGCGACCATCTTGGGCCCCGCTTTGCATGTCAGTGAAATTTATCACTAATGACATGCAAAGTGGGCGTGCCAAGATGTTAGCGACTGGAAACAGTCGCTAACATCGCTATCTCCTATTACCAACTTTTGGAGATATTCGCGCTAAGCGCGAAAGTCTCCAAAAGATAACACCTGCCCCTGAGCAGTTCTTAGCCATGTTATCCAATGGTAGGTGGATAACATGGCTAAGAGCATTAGCTCGGTAATGCATGAATATCGCTGACTTTTTAGCGATATTCATGCATTTCGGCCGATTTTTATCACTTAGGAAATAAACCTTGATAATAGCAAGGCTCCTAAGCGATAAAAATCGCCGCAGCTCGGCGATAAAAATATTGCCGCTAAGCCAACATAGCGATAATTATCGCTAGTTGTTGGTAATATGCCCCTTAGTTCCACAAATAGGAATTCATGTCTTTACTCCCATTTTTTAGAAGCAGATACGACTCTTTCAGGATATTACGTGAAATAGGTGCCTCTATCTGATGAGTCAAACAAACCGTTTGGGCCAGTGAGTGTACTGGACAACTGAGTATTATCAGAAGTCAACTCAAGGAGTACGAAATGCCTAGCGATTATGTTAAACAATAGTTCCATGAAAATGTAAAAACGCTATTAAGACTGAGGAGACCCTATTAATCAATCAGAGAAGTGGAGGGTGAAGGTATAGGACCCATGCTGATGTTTTGTGATCTTTCAGAAAGGAGATGATCTGGACTGATGTGACTGCTGTTATTACTGCTGAGGATTAGAGTCTGTCAACCAACAGTCGAAGGCTGATAGGGCCCAATTCACAGAACTAACAAGACAAAATTCTAAACTTACTACCATTTTGGTATTCACAGAAGGTACTTACTCATTTCGGTATTCACAGAAGTTAGAAGTCCTAACTTTAGGACTACTAAATGCCTTCTGTGAATACCGAAAGTCTTAAACTTAGGATTTTTCTCAATTTAGGAGTCCTAAAGTTAGGAGTTCTAACTTTACTACTCCTAAACTGAGAAAAATCCTAACTTTAAGATTTCGGTATTCACAGAAGGCATTTAGTAGTCCTAAAATTAGGACTCCTAACTTTACTACTCCTAAACTGAGAAAAATCCTAACTTTAAGACTTTCAGTATTCACAAAAGGCATTTAGGAGTCCTAAAGTTAGGAGTCCTAACTTCTGTGAATACCGAAATGAGTAAGTGCCTTCTGTGAATACCAAAATGGTAGTAAGTTTAGGATTTTGTCTTAAGTTAGTTCTCTGAATCAGGCCCTGCACGGCCAAGAGGTCAAATTATATGAAAGATTCAGTGTGACTATTAATAGTTTTGTTTATACATCTATGGGTCACATACAAAACAAGACCTAGACCTGTTTAGGCACATAAAGATCTATCCTTATATTCATGGTTATACCAGTTTCTGCAACAATATTGCATCAAACGACTCCCTTATTTTTAGTTAGTTTGGGTAGTTGGTATAGCCCTGGATGGTGCCTCTTTTAACAAAACGCCTGTTCCAAAAATTAGATCAGTTGTGAGACTTAAACACTCATACACCTTAGTGTCATCCGTACGACATACATGACAAAAAATGTGAGTGAGAGCGAGAAAACACCTCACGGGCGCACCACCATCGGGAACCTGGCTGGTACTCACCAGGATTGCCCTGTTCTCATCATCGGTGTTTTCAAGCTCAGAAAGGAAAGGAGAAAGTGTCCAGAACACAAAAAGATTTGTGTAGATAAAGTATGCAGTGGAAAAAGAAGATCAAAGAAAGATCAAAGAAATAGTGATCTACAAAGAATCCAACAACGGCGCAGCAAGTTAAGTGTTCTTTTTACTGTTCACCCAACCCACCGCCCCCTGCGACCCCCCCCATATGACCCCCCAAATGCCCAAAGCATGCCTGCACCCGCCCTGTCACCCGTGAACCATGCCGGCCGCCACTGTTAACGCCACCAGAACATTATGTTCTAGTGGCGTTAGGTCTATTGCCTTATTTACAAGGCGGCGTTAAACCACTTAATGTGGCTTAACGCCGCCCTGTAAATAAGGCCACCTTTCACGCTACACTTAGCGAGAAAGGCGTCGGCAATAGGTGTTGTGGTGGGCATTCCGCCGCAACACCCATTGATTTTGACGCTGCCCCTATTTACAAGGGTGAGGCAGCGCCAAAAAATAAACTGGTCTTAACATGGCAAAATAAGAAGAAATTCTTCATTTCTCCACGTTTTTGTTGTTTCTATGAGTGCTGCATTTTGCAGCACACATAGAAACAGCAAATTGCCATTGTTAGAAGGTGGTTTTGACACAATGGGCCGCCCGGATTTTTCACTTTTTGAGCACCTAATTGTTGAGCTTTTACTGTGGGGGAGCCCCGGTGATGTGAAGGAGGGGGGCGGGGGAGCGCCATAGCGCCCCCCCCATGAATATTGCCCCCAGGGGGCGCCAGGAGACCACCCTGGCCCCTGCCGATGCAGGGGAGTGCCGTCGCACCCCCCGAAGATGGGCTCGAAGTCGTGGAGGGAGCCCGGGACCCTATCCCGGGGCTCCGAAGTCAGGCGGAGGTGGGGGAGTGCCGTCGCACTCCCCTGAAGATATCCAGGGGCCCGGGACCCCATCCCTGGGCCCGATGATAAGGAGAAGGCGGGGGGAGTGCAGCCGCACTCCCCCGAGGTCCCGACGGGACCGCGGAGTCCGCATTTCCCGCCGGAGCGGGCAGACCAGAAGTGCTCGGCCAGCTCCCGCGGCAGCACAGAAGAGTGCTAGCCATGCGGGGAGCGGGCGGGGGCAGCCAGGGGTGGGCTCCCTGGGCTGCCCTCCAACCCAGGTGACGTGCTGTTGTGATTTGATCTAGGACCCTAATTCGATATTCCCGATTTATACCCTTATATGGTTATAACAAATAATATCCTTATAAAGGTATAAGAATCATATCCATATTTAGTAATAGCCAATGCAGTCCAAATACGGCAAGGCTACTCCCATAGACTCCTAGAAAGTACAACGCGTTCTTTAAACAAACCAAGCCTCCAGCAGCCTGGGAATTCCCCCTGCTTTTGTTTTGATTTGCACAAGAACTCCTGGAGTCCAGAAAGAACTGTTAGTTCTTAGTGACGTCTTATGTCCAACCTTACGTCAAACCCGGCACCTTTCAGGAATACACTCCTTTCGAGGACGTTGAAATCCCACTAACTTATCAAGAGCACATGCTCTGGTTTAAAGGCGCCCTAAAACATCAAAATCACATCACCAGGCTCGGTCCACTAGGTAGACCAGGAGCCACGTGGCCGGTTCTAGCCACCTACACACCACATCCAGACATTGGAAAAATGTCAAGCGAAGAACTTTTAGCTAAACTAAAAGAATTAACAAAGCATATAGAGAATTAGTTCAATTGGCAATGGGCGATATAACGTATCCGCCAGAAATTGAAAGAAACAGATATAGCAGAACAACCATTTGAACTTGCCAGAATCATAGAAAAATCCTATGAAGCACTAGGTAGAGATAGTTTGGGTGGGAAACCAGTAAAACCCCAACTAACTGAAAATCCTGAAAAAACATTTATTACAAATAATCTCAACACTCCAAAAAAGAGTTGGGAGGGTAATAAACAATCCACTCTCAGAGAAAAACGGTTTAAGTCCAGAGGAAGGTCTCCTCAACGGAGAGATAGATCTCCAGAACGAGGAAGCAAGTCTCCCCAAAGGGAGCCCTCTGAGAAAAGATACAACCTTAGAAATAGGGATAATTTGAAAAAACCTGACAGATATCAAGATATTGATACACGTCCCTCTCGATCTTTTCAGACTTCCTCCCAGAAATCGGAAAGAAGAGGACGGTCAGAACACAAGGAAGAGCACGTCAAGTCCAAAGACAAGGAACCTGCTCATCAAAGTAAAACATTACAATTTCCAAAGAAGAAGGTAGCTAGTATTAAAATAAAACATGCCGAGGATTCTGAGGACACAACTGAAAAACGGAGAGTGGGCCCAGACAATGCTAGACAGCGCAGCAGAAGTAACCATAGCTCGCAAGATCCTGTTGGATCTTCTGGAGACAGTGGACACAAATGAATACATTCAAGTGGAAACTGCAGACACCAGAGTTAGCAAACCCCATAAATTATACGAAATAACATTGCGTATAGAGGGGGACAAAACTAGGAAAGTAAGGGGTCTCTTTTGGGATAACCTTTAGAAAGGCTATGACATCCTGTTAGCTGAGAAAGACTGGCCACCAGAGTTTGTCAGGGAGTGCCGTCATGGCGAAGAAATGATTATGCCTGCCTTCTCAAATCACATTCCAATTCATAAAAAATACACATTTGCTAGAAAATGGGCAGTGGCCCAAGCTCCTGCATTATATAAAAATCATGTAGGATGGGATGAGGATTCTCCTCCCCACAAAATCCAGTTAAAAAATCAACCCACTGCACAAAGGCAGTACCCAGTCAAGCAAGAAGCTAAAAAACAAGTCAGGGAGATCTTAGATCAACTTGAATATCAGGGGGGGGATTGAAACATGCACCTCACAAATGAACAATCCTTTGTTTCCTGTCTCCAAGCCAGACAATTCATATTGTCTAGTTTTGGACTACAGAGACCTAAACTCCTGCTGCAAAACATTTGCAGTACAAAACTCACACAGTGCAGCACTAATGAATTACATCGTGCGCAAAAAATATAAAACGACATTAGATTTCTCATATGGTTTCTTTTGTCAAAACATTGCACCTGAAAGCCGGTATTTGACCGCTTTCTCAATAATGGGGTCACATGAACAATTCTGTCGACTCCCACAGGGATTTAAGAACAGCCCAGGATTATTCTCAGCAAGGGTAACAGAGTTACTACAAATATATGATGATGAGGCATTATCTTATGTCGATGACATCTATCTCACAGATGATGACCTGGAGACTCACTTAAAAAGAGTGAACACCATAATACTTGGGTTCGCAGCTGAAGGGTACAAATGCAACTTTAAAAAGTCATGAATTGCTCATCTAAATGTCCTGTTTTTAGGATATGAATGATCAAGTGAAGGCAAAAGCCTAGCAGACAACTTCTTAGAGAAGTGTGCTGTACTCCAAGCTCCAAAAAAGCTGAAGAACTTACAATCAATACTAGGTTTCCTGAATTTCGGAAGAACATACATTCTAAATTATGCAGAGAGGGTTAAACCTCTCTATGAATTAATAAAACCTGATTTCAAACAAATCAATTGGACTCAGAAACACACAGAAATTTTAAGATCATTACAAACAGACATGTTAACTAAAACAAAACTGCAAACACGCGAAAACGTTCGCAATCTTGTAATCCGAGTCATCCCAGGAAGATGCGGATTCACGTACCTGACCTCTAATGAAGGAGAAACGGTACCAATACCTTACAAATCACACTTGTACACACAAGCTGAAATGAAATTCAGTTCAACTGAAAAAATTCTGACTGCGGTTCAAACTGCTGTAGCAAAAGAAAGAGCCCTAGTCCAAGGGAGAAACATATCTGTTTTAACAGCAGAATCAGCCCTTGAGGCAGTGACAAGACCACGCATTCCAAATGCTGTGGCATTAGATCCGAAATGGATACAATGGAAAAATTCTCTTGCTGCAGAAGACGTGAAACACGCTTTTGACCCAAAAATGAAAAAACTAGAAGATCTAGAATACCAACATGAATATCCTCTGCCAATCGAAATTCTGCCTCTCGAACAGTAAACATGTGTAATCTACATGGACAGATTTGCACAACACTACGATGTGGATAAAAAATCTTACAATGCAGCATGCGCGATTGTTAAAGGTCGCTGGCGCTTAGGTGAATTCAGACCGATAATAACAAAAACTGAATCACTCAGAAACTGTACAGCTCAGCGAGCTGAAATAAGATCTTTAAAGATGGCGCTTAAAAATACCGATCGCGAATTCCCGACACTAATAGTGTGTGATTCGCATTTCTGCGTCAGGTCTTACAATAATGACATGCAGACATGGATCAAAAACGGTTACAAAGATGACACAGGTGCCACAATAAAGCATAAAAAGCTCTGGGAACAAGTAGTTATTTTACAGAAAGAACTACGAAAGACTCACGTGATACATACACTGAGTCATCAACGTGATGGGGTTCACGTTGCGTGGAATTCATTGGCTGATGAAGCCGCGAAGGCAGCTGTGCAAATGGCTTCCGTAGCTGCTATCACCCGGTCAAAAACAAAAATAGCCAGCGATATAATGCAAGCTGTCAGTGCTTCAGTAAAAAATGATAGAAAAACACTCCCGAAAGGCTTTCCAGTAAAGTACTCATACATAACTGATGCGAATAATGTTCCTTTTGCTCAAATCCCTGGAGTGGGGGATAGGGCAATTCCAAACATGGAACACAGATTAGGACTAATTTTAGCGGCACATGAAGGGCTCGCTTCTGCACATGCTGGTGTTTCCGCCACAGTATCGTTACTAAAACAGAGATATTGGTGGCCGTGCATGAGAAAACAAACTAGGAACTATGTTCTAGAATGCGAAATATGCCAAAGAATGAAAGTATCAACAGTGAAACGACCAGCACAGACGCCCCTTCTAATCTCAGATAAACCATTAGCGTGTGTTTACCTGGACCACTGTGGTCCCTTACAAAGGGATGGCAACTATAAATATATCATGGTCGCAGTGGATTCCTGCATGAGATTCATTTGGATGTGGCCCCAGCGCTCGGCTGATGCCAGAACTGTTATAAAAGATTTGCGAGTCTTTATCGGCACATACGCAATTGGCATGCTACATTCTGACCAGGGTCCTGCGTTTAGCTCTCGGGCTTACAAGGAGGCCATGACCAGCATGGACATTGCATTGCTGTACTCTTCTCCCTTCCATCCTGAGGGAAATGCGGTAGTGGAAAGAAAAAAACGTGACATGAAGCAATCTATAACGGCGAGGGTATTAGGTTCGGGTGATGTGTGGGTCAAACATCTAACAAGTGTCCAACGTAGTCTTAACAATCTGCCAAGAAATTCTCTAAAAGGTATCACTCCTTACGAACTATTGTTCGGCACTAGAATGCACATCCAGGACTTAGATTGTCACACTTCAGTGGTAAAAGAAAAAGCCTTTGATATCAAAGACCGTTTGGCTGTTTTACAGGACTTAAATGAAACAAGAAGAAGTCTAAGTAACATAAAGTTAAAGCCAACGACTACTGAAGAGAAACCACCTGTCCCAGCAAGACCTGTCTGGATTCCAAAGATTGGGGATCTAGTCAGAGAGAAGATCGCGGTGAAGAAGGAATTTGGGCCTTCTTACAGAAAAGCAGTACCTGTCTTAGCTGTCAGCGGAACAAGATCAGTAGTACTACCGCCCCTTGCTGGTAAAAAGGAGAACAGAGTTGTATCCATCAATCATGTGGCTAATAATAAGTAGTAGGCCCAGTGGACTCCCAAGAAATAGCAGAAGACCAAATCTTGCTACAATCCAAGAGGTTCAAACTGAAAGACTAATCACATTTGATAAACCTGCAGTAAATAAAAAAGGACTATGCAACAAAGCCATGGAACTTGTGCCTCTTGAAACCCAAATTGCAACAGTTCGTCAAGAAACACCTGTCTACAACGATGTAGCATCAGACTATGCTAATGAAACAAAGAAAAATGCAAAGACTAATGAAAATTCGGAAGCAATTCCAACAATTGACAGAACTGCATCTGGCTACTTCATCAATTTCGATGACTTTTCTGAAGATCCAAGCGAGCATGAAGAAACGCCAGCAACAAAAACTTTCAAAGAAAAAATGACTGAACTTTTTCACCAACTAAAAGAAACATATCTGATTTCACCATGGATTGAATTTTGGATTGTGTTAGGTGTACTTTTCTTCCTGCTTTGGCTCATCATGGTTTTATGTTTGGGTAGATTTATTGATGGAAAATATAGTACAATGGACACAGCAAGTCAGAACATCAACTTGGTCCTAAAGCCTCACAGATCCTCTCACATCGAGAAAAGAGAACTGTCATCAGTGAACATCACAGCCAATCCAATACCCGGTGGGGTGGCATGGGACAAAACGGATTATGAAATCTATGGCCCGATTGAGCTCTTGAAATATCCACACCAGTTTAAGGTTTCCTTAGGTGACTTTGTGACACCAAGTACTTTCTCTGATGATTGGGACTTTGAAAATATTAATAATATGATGTCAGATTTAGTAAGGTCAGCTAAATTTACAGAACATGATTATTTACAGGGTTCATCAAACTATGAAGAAATGTACTGTTATAATCACTTTGGTCATCACTATTTGCATAAATCTGCTCAACCTAGAAATGTTTTTAATTATGACCAATGGGAACATTGTCCTACACCGCCAAAAGGCAGCTCGAAAACATTTTATGAGAAATTCCCATACTTTTCAGGGTTTAACAACAGTGATCCAGAAACGTTTTATTTTAAAATGTTAAATAAGACAGGAATGAAAACAATGTTGACAAATACTAAATTGATTTATTCTGAAAATTTTTATGACAACATGTCTACATTTGGTTTTGAATTTTGGAAAAACAACATTGAAACAAAAACCATCTGGGGTTCAAAAGACTGGCAGGTACAAGGTCTAGAAGCATTATTTAGAGTCTGCATGATCCCAGAACAGATAATATTCCTGAATGACACAATTCAGCAAACAACCTGTCTTGGTTTAGCCAAGATAAAAAACATAAATAAACTGTCTATTCCAAAGCCCATACCTGATAGTAATAGCACTACAGATGTGGAGATAGACGTATCCCATATTTTACACCAAAACAGAACAAATCCTGATTGGAAAAAATGGTTGATCTGGCCCACAGACACTAATAACTGTCAAGACAGATTCCTGAACAAAACACAGGGGTTCAAACAGAACAGGCCAGACCCAAGATACTCCCAGAGACAACATCCAGGGATAGTTGTAACATACAGTGTAGGGAAACTATGCCTTGAGTGGCTACAGAAATCCACACTGGCTGAAATTAAGCAACACTTGACTTTACTTAAAGACGGTGCTGACTTGCGAGATTTCATACTGGGACCTCGCAAACAGCGTCAAAAACCTTTCATATACGCCGGTATATACGCTGCTTACAACGAAGCTTGGAAAGTAATGCAAATTGAAACTGCAGAAAAAATACGAGAAATTGATCGTATACATTTGGAAAAATCACTTTCTGTAGTGGACAATGGGTTAACGACTCTGTCCTCCAGAATATATTCACTGGACAGCATTGTATCATCTACTATTGATATAATAGAGCAGGACTTACTAATGTTACAAAATGGTCAGTCCCAATTGCGTTCTTTTGTACAACTTGGCTGGACGTTGCAAAGTCTGCATTCAGGCTACGTGCCATGGCGTCTAATCAACATAACGTCATTATTTTCTATCTTTAACCTTACTGATAAACAAATCAGTTTGGCACAAAAAAGAGCAGACTATACGATTCTGAGCATTGAAAAACTTGAGAGATTACCATTGACAATGTCAGAGAGACCTGTGATTGAATGGATAATACACGGAACAATTACAATTCCGATAACAACTTTCCAGTTTAAGTATTGCCAAAAATATATACCAGCAGGCCTGTATGAAAGGTTGGGTAAAGGATACATCAAATCAACCTGGAATTTACCTTATACACACAAATGTTATAGTGAAGGGAAAAAAGAGGTATTCCTTAGTGGTAACAATTGTAACAAATCACTAAGCGGTACACTTCTGTGTCAAGGTATTAACTTGCATGGAGCCTGCGAGGGTTCATCAAATAACCTCTCATGTCACCTGCATGGCACTCCTGCAACACAGATAGAGCCATTTTTCAGACAGCTTCCCAACGGCAGTTACGTTCTAATAAGTGACCACAGCTGTTGTGGCATGTGGAAAATTAGTACGGTTTGGTAAACATTATCTGCGCCATCTTGCCTTTTCCCCTGATGCCACACTTTTTGTCGTGCGCACCCGCCATTTTAGGTGCCTCGATCAGAACCACCCTTTTGCATGCCACTGGCCCCCAGCATAGCCCTTCGCCCTCACAAAAGCCCGCACGCTGACAACCCCCGCTCGCACATGCCTTGGGTCATAAACCCCCTTCAGCGCAGCTCTGCTTCAGAACCCCATCCTGTTCCCAGCGCGACACCTCCCTTCATTCCTTTCATGGTCCCAGGCCCTTTTGATTCAAACCCCCTTTTTCCTGTGTGCCCGTTTGTCTTCCTCGTTCCCAGGCCGACACCTAGCTCTGCCGATACTGTTTATTGCCCCTCCCCGTACAGTAGAAAGCTTCCCTCATCAAAGGACCCCAGAGTTGATCAAAGCCCCCACCCTATGAGCTCCGATCAAACCCCCACATTCCATGAATCGGCGGAATGTCCAGCTGCGCGATAATCATCACCTGTTGTGACCGGGGTGGGGACTTCAACTGTAACTATGTGTGGGAACGGGCCTGAAGGGGAGATTCGGAGGATATCCTTTCATACTTCAAAGCATTACAAGACTGTGTTACCTGCAATAAAATTCATTTAACTGTGTTAAGAGGCCAGGCCTCAGAGATGCGGTTAGAGCACCTCGTGACGATACTTGCTGTCCGAACTGATGTGTTCTCCTCCGGAGAAAATAAATCCTTGTTTCCTGCCTTCCAGTCTCCAGCGCCTGCCTCTTCATTGGTTAATATTTCGTGGGTTAAAGAGGCGATTCCGCCGGGCAAATATCGATTGTCCCTGACATAGATTTCACAATTGGCGTCCCAAGCGTGGGGCCCATTAGCGACTCGTGGATCCAGTGGGAGAGGTCCTGACGACAGAGTGAACGACTGCAACGATCGGGAGAGCTCTTGCCCAATAGACCCTCGTCTGGCAGCCGATCATCCGAACTTCACTGGTTCCGAACAGACCTCTCTCGAGTGATCTACGGTCCTGACTGGGAACCATCAGGAGTGCTGCGAGGAATACGAGGAAAGGAGGACGATCGGGCGCTGGATTCGGAAGACAAGAAACTGTCCATACGGTCCGGGTAAGGTCGTGTAGACACGACGAATCGCGAAATAATTGTTTAATTGTTCAGAAAATACTAGTATTACTCTTTGTTGACCTATTTGGAGATTCACTGTCTGCACACGGAGAAACAGTAGGCTCTTTCTCTTTGCAAACAGTGAAGGATAGGTAACGCAGCCGTCGTGCCTATCTTTCTCCCCCACTGAATTGATTATTTATTAACGGCTCATTTTCGGGAGATTCCCTCTCCCACACTGATTAACTGTTTTTGGCCCCGAGCTACTGTTCGCGGATTGTTTTCTGGAGATTCCCTGTCTGCAAACAGGAAAGAACAGGTTCCCCTTTGCAGATAGTGAAAGGGTAGAGGACGCAGACCCTTTGCGGATCTACTTATTCTTCCCACTGGTCGTTTATTAATTGTTTTGGTATTGGTTCATGAGGTATTCACTGCCTGCAAACAACGTAGAATAGAAATATTCTGTCTAGTCTTTGCACGCAGTGATAAGATAGGCAGTGCTGACTTTTTGTCCCTCGTTGTGAGCTGTCATGTCTGTCTTCTCCCCACTGGTCGATAGCTGGTTCAGCCCGGACCGTTTATTAGAGGTGGATCATCTAGCTCCGCTGGAAGGCACCCCTAATAAAGACATGTTCATAAACTATGGATTAGTTACCATAGCCTATAGTAAACTGTGGCACAGGTATACCAAAGAAAATCAAGAGAAACAGTGGCCACTGATAGGATCCTTCGATCTTGATAAAATAGAAACGTTAGAAATAGCCCTTCGTGATAATAAGGCAACGCCTATTATGCTCGACAGTCTCGGTATGTGGCGCAAAGAAGCAATGCTACGAAAGAAAAGAGATGAGGACAGAGTAGGTAAAGGAATATATCGACAGGACGACCCCAGGACCAGGGGCGGTGGGTGAGATTTTAAAGTGGTGGGGCGCAAACTAATTAGCATACAGCACCGTAGCGAGCGAGCGCAGCGAGCGAGCCCGAACCCCAAATGGGGGGTTTTGGGGGATTACCCCCCCCAAGAAAATTTTGGAAAAAAAGAAGAAAAATCGTGCATTTTCAAGCAAATTTGAGAAAGCAGGAAGGTTAATAAAGCAATTGTGAAAGTGCAGTTATTACATTAATAGATGGCATAATAACATAGGTAGCTGCTTATTCAGTATTACCACAGAGCTTCATACATTCTGTCCTATTATGCTCAGGTGCTGAATTCAGACTATAAGACTTTCATGGAAATCTTAGCTCTAAGAGTAGAAGAAGTTACACAACAGTATAATGGTTGCCAGGTTCGTTCCGCAGGAGCGTCAGGAACTTGAAGAAAAGTCCACAGTCTTCCCCTACGGCCTTCCAACTCTATTAGACTCTAGAGTAACGAATGGCACGCAAGGGGAAAACAGGGAAACAAAACAAGGAAAGGCGGGGGAAGAAAAACAGTCTTACAATATACTGAACATTAGACTCTAGAGTAACGAATGGCAAGCAAGGGGAAAACAGGGAAACAAAACAAGGAAAGGCGGGGGAAGAAAAACAGTCTTACAATATACTGAATATAAAAGAGGCAGCGCAATGCGCTGTTACCGTGATTCTGGTTGAGCTGAGCTTTGTACACACTTCACATAGGTCCACGCAAGTACCCCAAACATAAATGGTATAAAGGTTTTCGCAATTTTCCAAGGGGAAAGTTTTGATAGGCAACACAAGCAACGAATCGTTCACCCTGCGGGAGACAGGTCCGGCCAGTGAACAAAGGTGAGCAAATCTGTGTAGTCTCCAAATAGAACAAACACTACAAAACTTTTAAAAACAGAGATAACAATGCATTTCTTACCTCAATCAGAATTTTTTGTATTCAAACCAACAAGTGGCAGCATTCACTTTTTGTAAAGGAAATCCGCACGTCTGTCTTTCAGTGTAGCAAACTTGTCAATTACTTGCATATTGAAGTCCGGTATCTTTTGGACTAGCTTGCTCTCTACAGACAGCATCGCCAAAGCATTTAGTCTTTCCTCTAGCATAGTGTTTCTGAGGAATGTCTTTATACGCTTTAAGGCTGAAAAACATCGTTCAGCTTCTACTGTTGTCATTGGAGTCGTAATCACAATTTTGAGTAAAGTCACTGTCTCTGTAAGTGAGTTTTCCATATGCAGTTTATGAATTAACCTCAGCAAACTCAAGGCGCTTGTGGCCTTCCGGTACACAGGCATTCCGTAGAGTACAGTTAACTCAGTTCTCAACTGCTCTTTTTTGAGCATGGGATATGCTTCCGCAGCCTGATTCAGAGCACGCTCAGGGAAGGATTCATCATATTGTGCAAACTCTTTACTTTGCAATAAAGTGGCAGTCACCAAATGTTTTGTGAATGAAAAACGTTCTTTTGCCTGCACAATTACAATGTCACATATCTCCTTTCCAATTCGTACCAGAGAGGTGATGTTTTGTCTGCGGTTTGCAAAAATAGAATGCTCTGGCAGTTTGCTCTCCAAATCGTCAACCCCATCTCTCACTTTCATTATCTTTTGTACAAATGCAGATGTAACGGCTTTCACAGAGACAGTATCTATGTCTTTTAGTTGTAACCGATCGTATAATACATCAACATGGGTCATTATGTCATGGAATAAAAACAGCAAGAACTGAAACTCTTTGTCTTGTAGTGTTCTAAGAAAGCCATGGGCTTCATTCTGACTTGTGCGATCAAAGTCTTCTCTGGATGATATGGCGTAAAAACATTTCTCAAGGCCCTCCCTGTCTTCAAAGATTAAGTTGACTGTACGAATGTGAAAGTTCCAACGAGTTGAGGATCCCCTTGGTACGCTTTTGTCCACAATCTCATGAAGGGCTTCTGTTCTTTTGGGGGAACGTGTGAAGAATGCTGCTATGCCTCCGATATCCTGAAAGAAAACTCGTGTCTCTCTGATCTTTGATACCGCCTGTTGCATAATAAGATTGAGTTGGTGGGCATAACAGTGCACAAAATGAGCATTAGGGTACACATCTCGAATTCGTTTCTGTACTCCACCAAGGTTTCCACTCATTACGGATGCACCATCATAGCTTTGTGCGATAAGTTTTTGTTTTTGAGGCAAGTCCGGGAAAATTAGGTCCAGTTGACACAGTATAGCTTCAGTGATGGTTGCTGCACTAGAGTCTTTTAAATGTGTGAACCCAAAAAACCTCTCCACAATGTTTCTGTCACTGTCAAGGTACCGAAACACTAACACGGACTGTGTTTTAGTGGCCACATCAGTGGTGTCATCAGCCTGAATAGCCACAAAGTCTGTGTTTCGCAACTCTTGCACAATATGGCTTTTTATAATTTCCAGCATACAGTCAAGGAGTTCATTTTGTATTGTATTAGAGGTGCCCTTAAAGACTGTAGCACGTGCTAAATGTGTTTCCAAATCCTTGTCTATGGTTGACATTAAATCCACTAGGCCTCGGAAGATACCAGGTTTTGAGGAAGTTTCTGATTCGTCATGGCCTCGCAATGCCAGTTCGAAAGCCCCACAGAAACGAATGCAATCAATGATCCTGGATAGATTTTGTCTGTTCCTATCAACAGCTTCATTGTGTTTTTGAATGGATTTGCGATATGCATCATTTATCTGCTGCTCAATTGGTGCGTCTTCCCCCAACATTCCCAGTCTTGTCAGGTTTTCCAGATGATTTCTTGTGAGCGCATGCTTCTTTATTTTTTCAGCGATGTGCTTCAGGTCAACCATTCCTTGCCGTGTCCAAGAAAAGTCACCACCAAACAGCAAGCAGGGGAAGCAGAACAGAGAATTTTTTATAGGGCACCCTGTAAGCCAATCAGCTTTTTTGTACCAGGCATTTGAGAATGTTCGTTTTGACATTTTTCCTCTGTCCTGTGTAGTTTGCTGTAGATTTATTTCAGGCTGATGAGGTCCTAATTGCTTTATCTGTAGTTTTTGTTCAAGTGGCCGTGACTGGAATGACCTTGCAATCAGCTCTTGTACTGTATTCATGATGGTGTGTTGCTGGCCTTACCAATATATATATTAAAGAAACCTGTCAATAATCAAAATACAACGTATAAGGTGCAGTGCAATAATATGAAATTTCAGTACAAATACAAAATACAGCCATACTGCCTCCTGCCTCTCTGTGCCATAGTGGTTGCTGGAGGCACTGAAAGAGACACTGGAGAGTGACCACATACTACATAGCCCTAACTCCCATGTAAAAAATATATAGCATCAGTTTCCTTACCTTTAACACTGGTCACTGGTGTTTGCTGGGTTGTAGCCGGGGTCGGGTGAGAGAGCAGCAAAGGAGGAGGTTGGGGTCCTCTGGTTGTTTGCTGATAAACCTGTCAATAATCAAAAGTACAACGTATAAGGTGGAGTGCAATAATATGACATTTCAGTACAAATACAAATACATCTCCCCTTCCCACAAAAGGACTGCTAAAATACAGCGGTACTGCCTCCTGCCTCTCCGTGCCATAGTGGATGCTGGAGGCACTGAAAGAGACACTGGAGAGTGACCACATACTACATAGCCCTAACTCCCATATAAAAAATATATAGCATCAGTTTCCTTACCTTTAACACTGGTCACTGGTGTTTGCTGGGTTGTAGCCGGGGTCGGGTGAGAGAGCAGCAAAGGAGGAGGTTGGGGTCCTCTGGTTGTTTGCTGATAAACCTGTCAATAATCAAAAGTACAACGTATAAGGTGGAGTGCAATAATATGACATTTCAGTACAAATACAAATACATCTCCCCTTCCCACAAAAGGACTGCTAAAATACAGCGGTACTGCCTCCTGCCTCTCCGTGCCATAGTGGATGCTGGAGGCACTGAAAGAGACACTGGAGAGTGACCACATACTACATAGCCCTAACTCCCATATAAAAAATATATAGCATCAGTTTCCTTACCTTTAACACTGGTCACTGGTGTTTGCTGGGTTGTAGCCGGGGTCGGGTGAGAGAGCAGCAAAGGAGGAGGTTGGGGTCCTCTGGTTGTTTGCTGATAAACCTGTCAATAATCAAAAGTACAACGTATAAGGTGGAGTGCAATAATATGACATTTCAGTACAAATACAAATACATCTCCCCTTCCCACAAAAGGACTGCTAAAATACAGCGGTACTGCCTCCTGCCTCTCCGTGCCATAGTGGATGCTGGAGGCACTGAAAGAGACACTGGAGAGTGACCACATACTACATAGCCCTAACTCCCATATAAAAAATATATAGCATCAGTTTCCTTACCTTTAACACTGGTCACTGGTGTTTGCTGGGTTGTAGCCGGGGTCGGGTGAGAGAGCAGCAAAGGAGGAGGTTGGGGTCCTCTGGTTGTTTGCTGATAAACCTGTCAATAATCAAAAGTACAACGTATAAGGTGGAGTGCAATAATATGACATTTCAGTACAAATACAAATACATCTCCCCTTCCCACAAAAGGACTGCTAAAATACAGCGGTACTGCCTCCTGCCTCTCCGTGCCATAGTGGATGCTGGAGGCACTGAAAGAGACACTGGAGAGTGACCACATACTACATAGCCCTAACTCCCATGTAAAAAATATATAGCATCAGTTTCCTTACCTTTAACACTGGTCACTGGTGTTTGCTGGGTTGTAGCCGGGGTCGGGTGAGAGAGCAGCAAAGGAGGAGGTTGGGGTCCTCTGGTTGTTTGCTGATAAACCTGTCAATAATCAAAAGTACAACGTATAAGGTGGAGTGCAATAATATGACATTTCAGTACAAATACAAATACATCTCCCCTTCCCACAAAAGGACTGCTAAAATACAGCGGTACTGCCTCCTGCCTCTCCGTGCCATAGTGGATGCTGGAGGCACTGAAAGAGACACTGGAGAGTGACCACATACTACATAGCCCTAACTCCCATATAAAAAATATATAGCATCAGTTTCCTTACCTTTAACACTGGTCACTGGTGTTTGCTGGGTTGTAGCCGGGGTCGGGTGAGAGAGCAGCAAAGGAGGAGGTTGGGGTCCTCTGGTTGTTTGCTGATAAACCTGTCAATAATCAAAAGTACAACGTATAAGGTGGAGTGCAATAATATGACATTTCAGTACAAATACAAATACATCTCCCCTTCCCACAAAAGGACTGCTAAAATACAGCGGTACTGCCTCCTGCCTCTCCGTGCCATAGTGGATGCTGGAGGCACTGAAAGAGACACTGGAGAGTGACCACATACTACATAGCCCTAACTCCCATATAAAAAATATATAGCATCAGTTTCCTTACCTTTAACACTGGTCACTGGTGTTTGCTGGGTTGTAGCCGGGGTCGGGTGAGAGAGCAGCAAAGGAGGAGGTTGGGGTCCTCTGGTTGTTTGCTGATAAACCTGTCAATAATCAAAAGTACAACGTATAAGGTGGAGTGCAATAATATGACATTTCAGTACAAATACAAATACATCTCCCCTTCCCACAAAAGGACTGCTAAAATACAGCGGTACTGCCTCCTGCCTCTCCGTGCCATAGTGGATGCTGGAGGCACTGAAAGAGACACTGGAGAGTGACCACATACTACATAGCCCTAACTCCCATATAAAAAATATATAGCATCAGTTTCCTTACCTTTAACACTGGTCACTGGTGTTTGCTGGGTTGTAGCCGGGGTCGGGTGAGAGAGCAGCAAAGGAGGAGGTTGGGGTCCTCTGGTTGTTTGCTGATAAACCTGTCAATAATCAAAAGTACAACATATAAGGTGCAGTGCAATAATATGACATTTCAGTACAAATACAAAATACAGCCATACTGCCTCCTGCCTCTCTGTGCCATAGTGGTCGCTGGAGGCACTGAAAGAGACACTGCTTGAGGGCCTGGAGAGTGACCAGATACATAGCCCTAACTCCCATGTAAAAAAATATATAGCATCAGTTTGCTTACCTTTAACACTGGTCACTGGTGTTTGCTGGGTTGTAGCCGGGGTGAAAGAGCAGCAAAGGAGGTTAGGGTCCTCTTGTTTGCTGAGAAATGGCACCAAAATGCAATAATGTTTCAGGTTGTCAGGTGCTGAAAATGAAAAGATAACAATTTATTTTGGAAACAGTAGGGTAATCAAACAGACTGTGGGGGAAAAACATAATGCTCCAATTTTTTCGTTGCAGTTTGCATCCAGCTCTTAGATGACAGTTAATAGCGCGCTGTTGTATGTTAGGATTGTAACTTAGAAACTGCAAGTAACAAAAGGATCTCTCTGACAAAAGCAGTCACTCACCGACCTATTTACATTACGTGTGCTTTGTGATCTGCATGGTAAATGTTCTTTGCAGCATGCACATTAACCCTCTGTGCTACCTTTCCGTGAATAAAAATATCCACTAGGCAAAACTCCAATCTCTCTCTAGGAAGAACATTAATCAGTGGAGTTATCACATTTTAATTGTTGCTGAAAATTGCTGGAGGCCGGGAAGGAGGCAGCAAGCGCATTTAAAACCATAATATACTTGCAAACACAATGCTCCCACCCAAAGTCAGCGCCTGGTGCGGTCACACCAGTCACACCGCCCTAGAGCTAGCCCTGCTCAAGGGTCCTGTCTCCTAATTGGCAGAGTCACTGTTGCTCTAGGGTGTGCTGCTTCATAAACCTGCCCACAAGACCTGGGATTAAACTTCAAAATGGATTGTGGTGGACTGGCCTTCAAGGTTAAGCCACACTTGCCCCCACTAGGGTCCACCTGCCGGTGCTAAAACACCAGGGCTTATAAGGTCCAGCGGGGCCTTCTAAGGTCTAGCATAGGAATGTGCTCCCTCAGGAGAGTGGTCTGGTGGACTGGTAATGAAGGTTGAACCTGGTTCCCCAGTTCCAAATTCGGCAGCTCTGACCACAGTGCCACATCCTCTCCCCCACTGAACACGATACTGCCCACTGAGAGAAAATCGCACTGCCTTTAACTACAACCCAATTGTGCCCCGCTATAAACACCTCAATGCAGCTCAATTTATATTTGCACTAGACAAGAGCATTATGCAGAGATGTCAGTCGGAGGCAACTCTGATCGACGACGACATAATGAGGCCCTATGTGTTCTTGTTGAATGCCTGAAGTATCACCACCCAGCCTCCATCACTAAACACAGCATATGTTTGGCATGCTGAAAGTCCCTCTTGCTGCTTTGCTACCCACAGTTACCCTGCAGCCAGCTTGTCTGACACCTGGCAGCATTCATCCTGTTATGTTACTCTACACAAATGCATAGACTCACTTTCTTTCTCCATCTGGCACTCCGTAGCCAAACCATGCAGTCTCCACCCTTTCACAGGCCACTTACCTGACTACCTCCCTTCGTCTCATACATCACTATCTTGCGTGCAGCACATTTTTGGTTCCTGAAGCATCCCACCTTTATCTGACTGAGGCCTCTCCCATCAAGAATCCACCTTGCCACACAGCTCAAGGGGAATCTCATTCATGCTCATCCTGTAGTTGCCTTCACCATATGCATTTTACTCTCTCTCTGTGTGGAATTTGCCAGGCTGTGGCCACAACCCGCCATGATCTTACTGAGGCCCTGCCACCATTTGCCTCGAATTACCCACATCTACATTCAGTGTCTACAGTATCTCATTTCTCTTCCTCTTTTTGGAGAACTGTCCTCACCTGAATAAATAACTCCATCCAATTCCCTTTGCAGCACCCTCTACCCAGCTCTAGATAAACCCCTTCCGCTTCTCTTTGCAAACAACTCCTCCTAATTGCCCACCAATTTAGAACAAACCAAATGCCCTGCAGCACTTCCGGTCTTGCCAGGTTCCTCATCCTCTATCCCGCAGTGCTCTCCACTCTGTTTTCCTCCTTATACCACAACCTGTCCTCAAGCAACACTTTCCGCTTCTTCCCCTTATAGTGTGTCTTCCCACTAGTGCTCACGTGCCCAATCCTCTACTGTACACCCACCCCCTGATAATTTTTCAATCAAAAATAGGATTTGATTTCAACATAAAAATGATTACTTTTCGAGCATTGCCTACATGTATGCATGTATTGAAAAATGTTAGTAGAAATACCCCCCAAAAAAGATTACTTTTTACCAGGGAGATGATGTGATGGCCTCGACCTGAACTAACAATTGAATCCAACATGTTGCAACACTACCGGATCACATGTCTCCACGCTTAGAGGCTGTGGCATTATTTTGACTGCAAAGATTCATAAGCGCATTAGTTTTGGGAGGTCACTGTTCATAATGGGATTTCAAAGGTAATACACATCACTGTAAATAAACAACTCCCCGGTTCACAGTAATGGGCTCCCATTCATCTAAACACAGACAAAATGAACACTTCAGAGATGAAAGGGGTGCTTGAAAGAGAATCATCAACTAGCCTGTCACAGCCCCCCCCCCCCCCCAGAAGCTCTTAATGACCTTCGAGAGAGAGGAGCAGGGCATTTGAGGGAATAATTTAAATGGATCTATTTCATTACTTTCTTCCAAGCCCTTTCACAATAAGAGCCCAGGCAGGCAGAAGAGCTGTGATTTTTTTTTTTTTTTAAAGCACAGTGGGTGCCGTGTTTATTAAATAAAACACACCGCACTCCTACTGTTGTGGGCTGAGAGACGAGATGGACTAGGGATGGGAGGCCCTGCAGGAGCGCTGTTAAGAGTTGTGATTATTTTTTTTTTTTAAAGAGTGGAGTTCGCCCTGTTTATTAAAGAAAACATGCTGCGTGCCTCCTGCAGTGAGCTGAGAGACGAGATGGGATAGTAAAGGGAGGCTAAGCAGAAGCACTGTGCTTATTAGAAAAAAGTGCACCGGACGCCGTGTTCATTAAAGAAATGATGCAGCACCTCGCCACTGAAGCCCAGTGTGTATTGAAGCGTGTATGCGCTGTCTCGAAGACCTACATGCCCGCCACTTCAGGAGGTGTGCTGGCAGCACACCTCCTGAAGTGGCGGGCATGTAGGTCTTCGAGACAGCGCATACACGCTTCAATACACACTGGGCTTCAGTGGCGAGAGCCTGGGGGGACATTTGGAAGGCAAGGTGTGCGAGGGGGCAATCCATAAACACTTCCTCTCGGCATTACCCCAGACCGCCTTCCCTACCCCGAACACACACTTGCAAATAAATACCTGAGCTGCGGTCTGGGCTCAGAGCAGCTCAAGCAGAACACGAAATACTTAGTCCGAGTTAAATATTTGCCAGAGAGGAAAAATTAACTTTCCCTGCAAGTCTGTCGCAGCCGTCTATCAGCAGTCACTACATCCTTGGCCTATCAGAATTACCACCATTCTTGCCCTCCCCCGGGGACCCCGCTTCCCCACCTTCCATGGAATGGCATCAATCAATTTTAGTGCACCATTTACGGATAGGGCGCCGCGCTGCCTGTGTGACCCGTACTAATGTATCAGATGCGTAATGCCACATACCTTTTTATAAGATTGTCTATCAGGTGACATTTATTACTGAACAACAGTAGGAGGCAGAGTGGGCATTATTTGTCCGTTATGCATTGGTGACGCTGCCGATGCCACTCTACTACCCACAGGCTGGATAGGCAATGGTTCTCGATGGCCTGTCGGCCTGGTGGGCATTATTTCCCTGGTGCGCAGAGGCAGTGGAGGGGCTGTCTCCCTCGTGCGCATTGGCAGGGTGGGAACTGTCTCCCCAGAGTGTATTGTCAGACTGGGCACAGTCTCCTGGTTCGCACTGGCAGCGCGGGAGCTGTTTCATTGGAGTGCGTGGGTAGTGTGGGCATACCCTCGCCAGCCAGGCCTGGCAGACTGGGAGCTGTCTCCGCTGCTTTGGGAGAGGGCATTCTATCCCCAGGTCCTGCTGGCAGGCTGGGCACTGCTTCGCTTCCCCGGTAGTGTATTAGTCCAAAACCTATTTTCCCACTTTCAACCCAATATATTGAATTTCCACCCACCTTCATACTTACCTTTCCACTCCACTCACACACACTTTGGCATGTAAAATCTGTTCAAACTTCCCAGGCACACCCCCGCCTCATCCAGTCACCACCGGGCAGGGGGTTAGTGAGAAATACGGCTCTGTCCTAAGGAATGAGACTTCACCATTGTCCTATTCTGTCTTATATTTTTAAGGGGGAAATACATTAAAATGTGAACTCCTGACAAAAGAACGCAGGAATTTACGGCAGGCTTTTAATTTCTCACTTCTCAAGTCATATCTCTTGCCTAAGCACTTTTCATAATAAAAATTGCCGCATATTGTTTTCAAATTTCAAGGTCATTTCCACTGAGTGAGTAGCGTCTCGTGTTAAGTAGGTTTACTGCTGCAGTGCACGACCATACCTAACCCCGGTCCCCGGCCCTACATTACAACAGGCACGTGAGTCGTGACGTCTGCATGATTCGTGCTGAACTGAACACAAATGTGAATCACATATTCCTGCATTTTAATTTTACACGATGTTCTCTTACTCACTGATCGATGTCCATAATCAGCAGACGAGTCCAGTGAAGAAGAGCGGTCGGACACTGAGTGACGACGGTCTGTGACTGCTGGCCCTGCGCGCACGAGGAGACAGAGAGAGGGAGCCCCCGCCCTAAAGAAACTTATACAGCCTGTCAGCCGCGCGTTTAGTGGAAACGTCACAACGCGCACCGGCGCACGTCCACCAAATCCAGGGCCAATCAGTCCACCCACCCACGCGCCGGCATCCAATTAATGATTGCCTTTATTTCGGCGCGGTGGCCCAGCCAATCCTGGCATTGCATAAGCGCCAGGATTGGCTAGGGGGTCACACAGTCTACTCGCCCTGGCGCATTTCTTAAACAACGGGGCCCAGCCAAAGACACACCCCCCCCCCTGGCCCCTTCGAACGGTCGCTAACCTGGAAAGCGCATGCGCTGGCAAGTTTCCTCCATAATTCATCATGCGCAGCCGAGTTAGACAGACTGTGACATCACGTTCACGTTGTAAACCAGCCCCACCCCCTGCGCACTCCCTATTGTATCGGGTCTGTCCCGGTCGGAGCTGTCGAACACTCGAGTCGATTTAAAGCGCCGCTGTGTATTTTATTTATAGATGTTTAGCTCTCTGCTGCAGCAGCCGCAGGTGCGTCCAGGCTTAGAGGGGCTACGCCCCTACGCCCCAATGGACGCACCGCTGCTGCCCAGGACACAACGTCCCGAAAGTAATACCCCGACACTACGCACAGGACGGCCGGACTTAGGGCAAAACCAATGTGCTTTTTGTAGATATGCCTCCCCCTACAGGTTACATCGGAATCACGACCGAGGTATGGTGAAGATCTGAAGCCTCGCCATGTCTGATACACGAAGCGGACTAACACTGCCAGGTGGCACCTAAGCACACCCACAAAACTGCTCTTGTTACAAAAGAACCATTAAGTTGTATGACATGATGAAGAACGATCACCCTTAATCCGTGTTGCGTGAATGGACACATGTCACGTATGTCTGAAACTATGAGAGAATGTTTGTGTATGACTGAAGCGTTGACTTAACTGGTCAAAGGACCGAGAATGCAAGAAATGCGACACAATGGTGCCCTTTTTACTCGATGCATGTCCCCTGTACCCGGCCTAATGCTCGTCCATCCCGAACTGCATGCTTTCAAAATTCTAACACAGACCCGTAATGTCTTATGTTGTGTAACGCACTGAATAGCCTATCTTAATACACGGCCACTCCCCATGTCGCACGTGTACTATTTAGCCTGTTGTTGCACATCTCTCTCTCTCTCTCTCTCTCTCTCTCTCTCTCTCTCTCTCTCTCTCTCTCTCTCTCTCTCTCTCTCTCTCTCTCGCTCTTCCGAACGACTAGCACCCAAATTGGCAAACCGCCACCCCTAGTGCACCACCCAATTGGCTCCAAATACCGCAAGTACTTGCACAAAATTTATCCTAAATAAAATCACCCTGACGCCGTGTCACTACCTCTCCTTTCTGCTAAAAATTGATGAAACCGAGAATTGGCCATAAGGGAAAGGACAGGTAAGACGACTGAGGTTCCCTAATCTGACCCGTAATAAGGGAACTACATGTCAGCGGCTCCTGTGTTATAAAAAGATGCCTCAGATAACGCGACCTTCCCCGTCCCGAATTGTCGCAATACCCAAACAGTAAAGGTGATCGAAACATCCCCATCTTCCCAGAACGCCCCCAGTTTCGTATCAGCTGCCCCAGACGAGAGTTTTAAAACTGTCCCTCACCCCCGGTTGTAAGAGATGGGTCGATTTACGCCCTTACCACAGTTTTCTATGTCCCTAGTTGTTTTCCACAAGACCCCGGTTTTTAATTAAGTAGTCAGGTTGTAAGAGGCTATGTAGGAACCAGAATGATGTTTACAAAGTTAAGATTAGACCGAAGTGAAGAAATCGTTGCAATGAACCCTGGTGAAAGTAAAATGTTTAGCTGAAAGACAGGATGCATTGATAGAATGAAAAATGTTTAGCCTATGTTCGTCCCTCAGAAAGATACCTATCAGACCATGGTGATAGCACACTGCACCCTTTTTTAAATATAAAGCCCTGGAGAACGGTATAGCTTTGTAAGGCTCGTATTAGGAAGGTGGATCTCCGTCAGAAGAACTGACGTAACTGTAATGCAATAAAAGGTACCAGATCTCGTACCACGACCAACAAACACCAAAGAAATAGTTGCGAAGGAAAGTTATAGTAAATCCAGCAAGCCCATCATCAATCATTTATATGTTAGTTGTGAACCCCAATATAACGGACGTTTCCCATTTGCCTGGAGCTGGGAGAGAAATAGACTTATGTGATTACCTTCCTCTGCCAATTCTCTAAAGACTGTCTTTTCAAACTCATTTAAGGGTACAACTGTCGGAGGAAAGAAGGACCGGATGTGGGAGCACGTGGCCTGACTACAGATTATGGAACATCTGCGACATTGGCCAAGGCGAGACCGCGACAGTAAGGAGCTGCAGGACGAGGCACTGTTTTCGACAAAATGAGAGGAAAGGGCTGACCTGATGCCCCTGCTCGATGTTCAACGTATGCCGAAAAGTCCCCGCTCTCTGAACTCGGTCATGAGCCCGCCTACCTGAAATTTTCCGTCCCCCTAGTCTATTCCCGATCTGGCCCTGCTCCATCCCCCTTTTTCTCCGACCTACCCTAAGGACTGCTCACACACCCATTTCTTCCATCTGAACTTTTTGACAACCAACTCAAAGGACACAGGGCGAAAAGGACCTTTTTGACCAGAAACGCGAGGAAAAGGTCGTGCCCTGCAACGCGGAATCTAGAATAGAGCTGGACCCGTAGCTCCACCGCCGGTGCTCCACAGTGCCAACAGAAGACGACAAAGAATGCTGAGAACTCACTAACTTCGAACATTGACACCCTTAATTATCGTTTCTACTATGTCTCATTTCTCTCCCAGCCACCATTGTATTGATCATGCTCCAACCAAATATGAACAGAACTTACATATGTAATGACCTATCAGTTTACATTCCGAACGACTATAAGTGTCTATGAAATGTACTCAATGCTCTCACTACAGAATCGTTTTTGCCCGATATTGCATTACTATGACTTTCCTGCAAACAAGTTTATCGATAGACCCGCCTCCTAAGACGAGAGATCTTAAATGTAATGTTTATGACTCCTTCACCTGGGTTCCTACTGCTTCTTCTTATGACCACCACAGTAGACATGAATAGGAAATAGGCCAGCAAGATGTCTTGGATATGTTAAAGGGAGGACTGTGGAAAATTAGTACGGTTTGGTAAACATTATCTGCGCCATCTTGCCTTTTCCCCTGATGCCACACTTTTTGTCGTGCGCACCCGCCATTTTAGGTGCCTCGATCAGAACCACCCTTTTGCATGCCACTGGCCCCCAGCATAGCCCTTCGCCCTCACAAAAGCCCGCACGCTGACAACCCCCGCTCGCACATGCCTTGGGTCATAAACCCCCTTCAGCGCAGCTCTGCTTCAGAACCCCATCCTGTTCCCAGCGCGACACCTCCCTTCATTCCTTTCATGGTCCCAGGCCCTTTTGATTCAAACCCCCTTTTTCCTGTGTGCCCGTTTGTCTTCCTCGTTCCCAGGCCGACACCTAGCTCTGCCGATACTGTTTATTGCCCCTCCCCGTACAGTAGAAAGCTTCCCTCATCAAAGGACCCCCGAGTTGATCAAAGCCCCCACCCTATGAGCTCCGATCAAACCCCCACATTCCATGAATCGGCGGAATGTCCAGCTGCGCGATAATCATCACCTGTTGTGACCGGGGTGGGGACTTCAACTGTAACTATGTGTGGGAACGGGCCTGAAGGGGAGATTCGGAGGATATCCTTTCATACTTCAAAGCATTACAAGACTGTGTTACCTGCAATAAAATTCATTTAACTGTGTATAAGAGGCCAGGCCTCAGAGATGCGGTTAGAGCACCTCAGGACGATACCTGCTGTCTGAACTGATGTGTTCTCCTCCGGAGAGAATAAAACCTTGTTTCCTGCCTTCCCGTCTCCAGCGCCTGCCTCTTCATTGGTTAATATTTCGTGGGTTAAAGAGGCGATACCGCCGGGCAAATATCGATTGTCCCTGACATAGATTTCACAGGCATGGTGCCAGGAAAAGCCTATCTCGTAACCGTTACTGCCAGGGTCATTTTTCCACTTCCAAAATATTTACCTTTTTCCTGGCACATGGTACTCTGCTTAAAGTAGAACTATTCTTGAGAACGGAGCTTCTATTTTTGGAGACACTAGAGACAATATTTTACCTCAGCCTCTAGCAGTATTGTATAAATATGTGATGAAGTATGTGATGAAATGGACTCGACCTTCTTTTCTGTATTCAGAGCCATTTCATAAATGTAATTTTCGCAATTCATTCAGCCTATATTTATATATGCATTTCCTGAATGATAACACTGCTTGAAAAGCGTACAGTATATATACTCATTTTCGTGTATTTACCATATACCATTTCAAATGCAATTTATGTATTTCGGGTGGGTTGGAAAACACACATGCATCGTTATATGTTTAATATTGCTTAATATTTAGTAATGATGGACATTAATACGTGGAGTGGGTGTTGTGATTCTATCTAGGACCCTAATTCGATATTCCCGATTTATGCCCTTATATGGTTATAACAAATAATATCCTTATAAAGGTATAAGAATCATATCCATATTTAGTAATAGCCAATGCGGTCCAAATACGGCAAGGCTACTCCCATAGACTCCTAGAAAGTACAACGCGTTCTTTAAACAGACCAAGCCTCCAGCAGCCCGGGAATTCCCCCTGCTTTTGTTTTGATTTGCACAAGAACTCCCGGAGTCCAGAAAAAACTGTTAGTTCTTAGTGACGTCTTATGTCCAACCTTACGTCAAACCCGGCACCTTTCAGGTATAAATATACCAACGTTGCCTTAAGCAAACACACGGTGGTTTGGAGCAGAGCAGCTATCTACTTGCCCGAAGCCCAGCTGATGCGAGAGCCGAAAGAAGCCGACCCTCCCATTTGACGCACTGAGAGAGACGCTGTCTTTCCTCCTGCCGAGAAATTCCAGCTCCGTTGTTTCCAGTCACCCTTGCGGGTTGCTGGGAGATCGAGTTCTGAGAGAGAGATACAAGACCTCCTTCATTCTAGAACCAAGTTACGGAGCTGATTAAACGCTTAAGAGAATTCTTGATTCAGATTCTTGGCAAAAACCAACTTAACTGCAACTTACTTACTCCTTCCCACGTATTAGGCTTAGGTCAGGTACACCGGGATAGGCGTATCTTAGAAGCACCAGTTGAGTACGTTAGTCAATGTTTTTATGTATGTATATATTTTATCCGTTTTAAAGTATCATATGGCTAAGAAACCATATCAATGCTTTTACAGTATTATTTCATAATACTCCTTTTACTGTACGCACTTTACTTCATGATAAATATTGCAATTGTGGCAATTCATTTCTCTTGCATGAGAAAGAAGACTGCTCAATAAATAACAATTTTTATTGAAAACGCCTGTCTCTCTATTTCTCTGCACTCTGGTGAAACTAAGCATGCACTATTGACTGAGTGAAATAGCTGTCTATTGTTTTCACATGACTCTAGAGATATACTCTTTATTCTGAGGGAGCAAAGTTGTCATGTTTATGCGGTTGTCAGAAACTAATCCCTTCTTGTCTAAATCAGGAGAGTTAACGCTTACCTGAACATTCGAGAAAGTTTCTAGTGACCTCTGAGCTAGCTGGCAAACCTAATTAAGTCTAACATAGTCAGTGAGACCTAGATGACCTCAGTCCTATGTCTAAACTGCTGTTTATGTTATTCCAATGCGCAGAGCCTATTGGGAATATAGGAACTACACTACAGTGCGAGGGTCCCGGGTGGGACCGGGACCCCCAACAACTGGCAGAGCCGCCGGGTGTGGGCTCCCTGAGCTGCACCCTCTCACCTGGGGGTCCGGGTGGGACCAGGCCCCCCACGAGGCCCAAGATGCGGCCGGAGGCCACAGCGTGGCTCTCCCCGAAGCAGCAGGAGAGTTTCTCATCATTTATGCAGCCGGGCCCATAATGCCTTGTAGGCCAGGACCGACCGGCAAGGGTAACCTGGCGTTTTCTTGGCTTATGGTAGCCCCAGGAGAACGGGGTCACCACCCTACATGTGCAAAGGTGCTGGGGAGCTGCTGGAGAAGCGCAGTCTTCCCACAGCAGGGCTCAACTTGCAGTTAACATCTTTTGGGCTGGAACGTTTGTTCTTCAGCTGAGGGTGTTTTGATAATTGCATCAAGGAGTGAAGGGCTGAGTTGGGGATGTCTGCAGAAGGTCATCCCCTGGAGGTGAAGAGGTGTAATTGCACTGAAATGCATTTATTAATGGTTATTTCTCTTAGAGGGACTGATAGTCAATGTGAAGTATTAGTGTAAGGTGAAGTCATAAGTCAAGTAGATTTAAGTGGCTAGACACTCTTGCTAGGGTGCCTGACGGCATTTACAACTTAATCCTGTGATCATCTGTGATGCCTTTAGGGGCTGTAATTGCAATGCATGTTTAATGATATTCAAATGTGCTGAGTACTGTCATTCTAAAGTGTGCGTAAACATGTAGTCTTGCGGCTGCGCTTAGGTGAAGACCCCAGACTGTTATCCCTTAAGATGTAGAGGTGCATACTGTATGGTCAGTAGGAGATGCTCAGTCAGGGTCATGTGTCACCAAGACAGGTGTGTCCTGTTTAATGCTTGTTGAGGTAATGGGGGGCGCCACTGGGATGGTGCCAGTGCACAGGGCCCTCGCTCCAGGTTATGTTCATCTAATTGCATTGGGGGCAAGATGATGGGCATACATGGGAGTGGTGGTACTAGACCCCACCCCCCCTATGGGAGGGGTGGAGATATTATGCAATGGGAACGCAAACCAATAAAGAAGGGTCCTAGGGCATGTTTTCAGACCTAGCATGGACACAGCCCCCAACATTCAACATAAAAAACGCAGAGTGCCCATGGGTCTAGAATAGGTGAACTGTATCGGACAATGACTGATGGGTATCCTTATTATTTTTTAGAGATATCCTTATTTATTAGTTGTACTTTTATAGTACTCCCTCCCTCCACACTCCAATTGTGTTTGTTTTGTTGGTTCATGTCGTACCAAGGTTCACCTATTCTAGACCCTTGGGCACTCTGCGTTTTTTACGATGTTATGCAATGTCACAAAGTAATTCCATCAGCTTATGTATATTTGTAAATTGGTGCATAGTATTGAGTAGTGTGTGTGTTTAATAAATGTACTCTTACTTTTATGAAGTAAAGTACAGACTGGACAATCAATTATTGAGTTTTATTTTTGCGCACCGGCAAATGGCGATTACTAGCCCACACCACCTCCCTTGAGTAAGCCTCAGACTGCTCTGCAACGCTACCCTCTGAGGGTCAGGTGCTGCCCTAGGGTGTTTGGCTCCCAGTGAAGAACAAATGTGTCATGTTATTTGTGCAGGCCACGCAGATGCTGCCGCTTTTTCCAACAGCCATGAATGATTGTTTATGTGCAGGAAGATGGCCAGCGCTAGGGGAAACGCAGCAGTGGGTTTGTGATATGTCCCATGCAGGCCCATTGTCATTTTCCCTATGTTAGCATGAGCACGTTGAAGACTGTCCTCTGCTTTGCGCACGTTACTCTACAAATATATTTTGCTTTGTGCAACACTGTCCTTTCACTCAGACTATGCTGTTGTTTTTGCATTCTGTTCTTTTATGGGATTCAGTCTGAACACTGTAGACAAGGTCGAACAACAATGTCTCTTGGTATTCTGTTCAGGCCCTAGTACCTAGATAAAACAGGAAAATGCAGCTGTTGTTTTGGAACACATACTTTTGTCATATAGGCATGCACAGATAAGTAACAGACACACTTGGAGAGGAACCTTTATGGGGCAGAGATGGTGACCCTGAGATGTAGAACTTTTATCTGTGTATGCTAAGGTACTGGGTCTGCTGCTAACGCCCAGAGATCTTCTGATATATAATCATTTGCTTCTGTAGAAGGGGAGGGAGGTTTAAGTTACACACTCATGTATAATGAAAACTCCGTTTATGATTTATGGACTACTTGCTGACCGTATTTGTGTTAGGCATTTTCTTATTGTGGCACGTATACTGCATACTAGAGTGCGCTAGTTAAGATAAACATTTTAAGCTTTACTTGTGCCTCTGTCAGAACTTATTGTGGACTAGTATGAGTGTAAGAGCGAAAGGGTGTGTCCTGAAACTGCGATTCCAGAGAGGGTCGGTATTTTTGTGTTCTGGGGTATCTAATCACTTGTTCCTGTGAGTGGGCAGGAGGACAAGTGAGACACTATAGCTAGTCGGTTTCGGGCTAGTGGGTACTCAGGTGATAGACTGACACAATAACCTAGAATAGTTCAGTGACTCCATGGTTACCATGGTTTCCTATGCCGACGATACTCAGCTGGCGGTTACGATCAGCGGGGATGCCAAGAAGGATGCCCTCAGGTTCCGCAGTGGACTGAGAGAGGTGGCCAGCTGGATGAATAACAACTGTCTCCAGCTGAACGCGTCAAAAACGGAGGTGATGATCGTTGGAAGGGATGCGGACCTCTGGGGAGATGGATGGTGGCCTTCTGAGCTGGGAACAGCTCCAGCCCCTGTCCTGGAACTCAGGAATTTGGGAGTATGGCTTGACCATACGTTAAGCTTTGTGACTCACACGAAGAGAGTGGCGGCCTGCTGTTTTGGAGTATTACGCGGGCTAAGACCCCTGCTTAAATTCTTCGATGCTCCTACAAGACAGCTGGTCATTCAAGCAATGATTATTTCTCGCCTGGACTACGCTAGTTCACTCCTTTTAGGAGCGAACCAAGCAGAGATACTTCGTTTACAGCGAGTCCAGAACGTTGCGGCTAGGGCGGTGGTTGGCCTGCCCCGGACCTGCCCTACCTCCAACACTTTGCGGTCCTTACACTGGCTTCCGATGACTAAGCGAATTCAATTTAAGGCCCTCACCCTGGTTTTTAAAATTCTTCGAGAGTCGGCACCTGTGTTGCTTAATAAATTGATTTCTCCCTATGTGCCAACTCGCTCACTCCGTTCCCTGGGACAATCCTTGGTGGTTGTTCCCCGGTTCAGACTTAGTCGGATGGGGGGACGCTCCTTTCGAGTGAAAGCGGCACTCCTCTGGAATGCGCTCCCTTTGGAAATCCGCCTTTTGGATGATTTGATATCCTTCCGTAGGGCTCTGAAAACTTTCCTGTTTTAAAAACTTCCCCTGTTTTAAGTGTTCTGCTTTTATTGCTGGTTTTAGTGTTGTGTTGTGTTTGCCTTTCCCTGCGCCAGGACGCTCCTTCGCTGGAGCATCTGTGCGCATTAAAAATGTTACATAACATAACATAACATAACTCCGCAAAATCCCTGCAACATGGCGCCACCAACGTTTGGTTTTCCTTTGATTTACTTATTCATAGGACCCCTGAGTAGCATTGTGCTTGTTCACAATACCCTTGCACTGTTTCCCAGAGACTTTCTAGGGATCACCTATTGCCGTCGGTTTTTGAAGCTTGTATTTTAAAAGGTTTTTTAACCCATTTTAGTGCTACCATCTGAATCCCTTTTCTTTGATTCATGGCTCAATTGATTACAATTCTGGCTCATTGCCACACGGCAGTTACTCAACATTTGTTGCAGTATCATTTGTTGCAGTATGTAGTCCCCAATGCGGGGTTCCCTGTTGTTTTTGTGGTGGAAGTGGATCCTGCATACTGCTTTGAAGTGTTTTACTCCTGGACTTACGTTTCTCACGTTTGATGCAAATGATAATTCTTTTCATGCTTATATAGCTGCTGCAGTTGCAACATCTTATCTATTTTATACGGTTGTTGAAGTTTTTCTTACGGCCTGGGAGCACCAGATTTGGTTTAATGGTGCCCTTACCCGTCCTGTTACTCCTGTTCGTATGGGCCCCTTGAGTATATTGATGGAGCCACATGGCCTGTTCTGACTGGTTTTACTCTGTATCTTAATTATCTCAAAGCTAATTCGGTGGAAGTTTGTTTGCTGTATGCTCAGGTTGTTCTCCTTTATAGATACCTGATTCAGTTTGTAGCCCATGGTTTTCTAGGGGCGTCACCTGGAGCTGCTCCACCTGTGCAGGTTGTGCATGGTGGAGGTCTTGTCATTAGCCCCATTATCATTAATTCTGTGATGGGAAAATGTCCTTTAGGACTTTCCGTTTTGGATTGCTCAGAAATGTGATCAGCTCAATGCAGTTTTCCCTCTCACAGGTCCAGTAGAGAAACACAGGATCCTTCCTATGTGCTTGTCTAGTGGTCTAATACCTCCTTTGGGTGACTGCAACACCTGGAGGATGGTGTTTGCCTCAGTGTATACACTCTTTTATGGCACTCCCTTGATGAGTGTTCTTCTGAGCTTTCTCAAACAAGTACAAAATGAGCATGGGGCAGGTCCTGCACTGGATTTGGGGATTAAGTTAATGGGTATTTTTCCCGTAGTCTCCAAAATGATTCTTTCTCATATTAAAGGTGAAGCAGAGTCATTGATGGTTTGTCAACGCCTTCGGTGGTGGCTGACTTTGATCGGGAACATGAGTTGCCGATTATTATTGCTGATGTTTATACATCCTTGGTTCGCAATAATTTGGGGTTTAGACCTTCTACTCAGTCTCAGGGTAGGCCCCTTCCTGAAAAGGAGATCCATCTGTTCTTTCCTAAAAAGACATGGGACAAAAATATGCAGCAGCAGAAGCCTAGGTCTCATGTTGGGTCATCACCACCGGACCCTTCTGAACATAGATATGATTTACATGATTGCTGTAAGAATAAAATTCCTGACAGGTTTCAGGTTCCTGATCCTCATTCTCCTCACTCCTTTCAGGAATTGTCTGATCAGCAGTACGAAGATGAGGATGGCAAGATCGCAGACAGGGCGAGTCCACGCAACCCAAGCGGGACCCGCAGCGCTCTTTTGATATGAAAGTCAAGAGAGAGGAACCACCTCCTGACAGCAAAGTATTCCCCAGACGGTGAGAACCCTCCTCCTGAATATGAGTTGGGCATTGACTCGCCTCTACAGTGCGGCAGAAGTTACCGTAGTGTGCCAGACACTGAGCCAGTTTCTGGAGGCCAAAGCAACTGACACCTTTGTAACTGTTGAAACCACAGACACCTGTGTAGCTCCCCTTGATAGACTTTTCCATGTTGACATTCAGGTTGAAGGTGACATTAAGCGCACCATAAATGCTTTGATTGGCCTCCCCCATTTGTTCTTGCTTCTCCTCCTGGAGAGAATGTGATATTACCTTCCTTTTCGCAATACATCCTTGATGAGACTAAGCATGCTTATGCTTCGGAGTGGGCTCTTGCCTTAGCTCCTGCCTTATACCGAAACCAGGCTGGCTGGGATAAGGATTCTCCTTTACATGTTGTGCCTATACGCTCTATTCCTCAGCTACAGCCTCAGAATCCAATTAACGTGACATGAAGGCATCCATGAAAGAGATTCTAACTCAACTTGAATATCAGGGTGCAATTGAACCCTGTGTCTCTGTGATGAATAATCCTCTTTTTCTGATTTTGAAATCTGAGGGTTCCTATCGCAGTATTGTTTTGGATTATAGACCTTTGACTAGTCATACTCGTACATTTGCAGTGCAAAACACGCATAGTACAGCTTTAATCAATAGTATAGTGCATAAGAAGTTTAAAACTACAATAGATATCACAGTATTCATACGTCTTTATTTCGAAATATTTCATTCTTAAAAGACAGGTTATTTTAAAATTTAAAATAAAAAAAAACACCTCAGTAAACATAATACATGATACAATAAATACCCTTGTAAAAACTGGCAAACATTGCAGAGCATAGCATAAAATAAAACATGATTAAATTGGAAGACGTACTGAAATATATATACACGAATTTAAAACAGTCAATCTATCAACTATCTATTGGGTGCCTAGCTCTAATAATCCACGACCACCCCAAGAACTTGGCTACAGCTATGGCCACTGGATCTGATGTATTGGTCCTCATTAGCCATAAAGCCACCAGCCCCACTCGGGTTTTCATATTAATACAGATTGGTTTTAGCCATTTGCTCCGGGGGGCTCGATATGCAGGACAAGCAAAAAAGACATGGCCAATTGACTCTATTTGGTCCTTACACCAAAGGCAAAACTCGTTAGGCTGACCACGCCATTTGCTAGTAAACAATCTCAATGGAAGAGACCCAACCCTAAACTGGTGATATAACTTCCTATCACCACTCTTAGTGATGATATCCCAGTAATCCTCTAAGGAAGGATCAAGTTTATGTGCCAGAAATCTACCGGACAGGGAGGTGGAATCTGTCCGAATAATGCGTTGTTGTCTAATTGTAGCCCAGTAGAGTGCTTTAAAATCCTTTTTTGATGGAAACGCACTGTTTTCAGGGGTCGTCCACAACTGTTTTAGTCCCATAGTTTCCAAAAGAGGTCTTACTTGTCTAAACCAGGGGAGATTACCTGATCCCACTATGGATCTAAGATCTAGAATCTCATTTGCAAATAGTGCCAATTCCGGGGGAAACATCCTTTACCACGCGGATTTTACTCCGCAAGGCTTTTACAACGCATCCCTTGCAACGCAAGTCGTAACCACGACTTGCGCTGGAGGGCGCTAGAGGATTAAGAATAGTATGTTTACTATTCCAACACCTTCCCTAGTGTCCACGGGGACTGGTGTTAGAATAGTAAATTATACTATTCTCGATCCGCGCCACCAACGCAAGTCGTGGTAACGACTTGCGTTGTAAGGGACGCGTTGTAAAAGCATGCGTTGTGACGGTACGCGTCGTACCGTCATACATCCAAATTCTGGAGTTGACCATATCCTCCTCCACAAAGCTACTGTCCTAAAACGGGCAACATCGTCAATAGACTGACAGCCTAAATCAAGTAGCAGAGGCGTCATGGAGCTGGACTGGGGGAGACCCACCAAATTCCGAAGGAATTTGTTTTGAACTCTGACTAGCGGAGAGAGGTCCGTAGTTGCCCAAAATCCCGCACCGTACAGGATTGCTGAACTTATTTTAGCATTATATATTTTTAACGCAGGACCAATTCTTTTAGTCAGGGAAGATCTATGTTCCTTAATTAAACACCCTGTCATTTGTGCAAATTTAAGGGAAAGTACATCAAGCTGGGGTTTCCATCTAAGCGTGTTTTCCAGTACAACCCCTAAATAAGTCATAACGTTCACCTGCTCTAGCTCATGGCCATTCATAGTGACGTGGCCAGACCGCGACCTATTTTTAGATAGAACCATGAATTTTGTCTTTGAGACGTTGACCTGTAGGTCATTGTCTTGGCAAAATTCCTCAAACTTGATTAATGCGGTCTGAAGGCCCTTTTGAGTCTTAGAAAGAATGAGGGTGTCATCCGCAAAGATGAGAAGCGGGAACTTTGTACCACCTAAGGCTGGGGCATCTGTTGCTATTTCAGTACGACCCTGTTAATAAATAACAAAAACAGTGTCGGTGCGAGTACACATCCCTGGCGTACACCACGGGTGACAGGAAATTCTCCTTAACCTGTCCCTGAGTACCCCACCTTACCTGTGCAACATTTTCTTCATGTAGTCTTATCACTATTTTCAAAAGGGCATGTGGCATACCCAAGCGACCTAATGCGTCCCATAACTTAGCTCTTGGAACTAAATCAAATGCAAACTTTAAGTCTACAAACGCTGCATAGATGGTGCCACCACCCAGGGTAACCACCTTCCAAAAGATTAGAAGAAATCTAAACACCTGGTCGATCGTACTGACACAGGATCTAAAGCCTGCTTGTAAAGGGGACAAGACGTCCTCGTGATCTATCCAAATCTGGATTTTAGCTAACACCTTTCTGGCTATAATTTTCTTGATGGCGTCTATTAGGCTTATGGGTCGGTAATTCCCCGGGGCTGAACGATCCCCCTGTTTGAATATTGGTAAAATCTCGGCTCCCCGCCAAGAATCCGGAATTGGTGCTCCATTCACAATAGCATTTGCTAGTAAGTTAATGTATGGCACCCAATTCAGAGAATCATATTTAAATAGGTCGGCCGGAATGCAATCCATACCTGGGGCTTTTCCGGCTTGAACCGTTTTTAGCGCATTCTCTACATCTTTACTCTTGAATACTATGGGGAGGCACGAAGATGGAGATTTTAAGGGGGAATCGATGGTAACACAAACTATTTCTGCATCAAGACCCCTAAACTGGGACTTAAAATAATGAACGCAATCTGCAGCAGACACATGATTAACAGGGGCTTGCGGTTCTGCCGTGCTGCCCCGTTTAACAATCTGCCAGAACTTAGTCTGGTTTCTTGATCTGCTTGCCTCTAATAAGTCCTCCCAATGCTGGTCATCCCAATCCTTCTTAGCCTGCCTTTGGTTTTTTTTATACTGAAGCCTAGCTTTCCTGATGTTTTCAATATCACGCACTTTGAGTGCTTTAACCAGGGAGATATATGCCAAACGACATGATTTGTTGTACCATTTATTCCCTGGTTTATTTAATAGTAATTTACCAGGTTTGGCACTTTTAGAGAAAAGAATTTTCAATTCTCTAAAAAGCTGCTCATGAAGTGCACTGATATTGGCGTTTTGACCCTCTTGTTCAACCAGTGTCTGTAAGGCACGCAGAGTGGTAGAGACCTCATAAGAGATCTTACCTAGGGTTATAGGATCGACAACTACCCTATTCCACCTAACCCTACGCCTATCATTTGTAAGAATAACCTCGGCGGTAGCAATCTCACTAGCTCCAGATCTTTCCAGACTACCCTCCAATTTTAGGCTAAGAAGGAGCGGCCTCAGTCCACTTCTTAATGGGATTTAGTTCGAGGTGTGGGATGCTCCATTGGGCATCTTCCTCTGCAAAAATATCTTCACCCTCAGTAAAGAGGGGTTCAAACGTGCAATTGAAGTCGCCGGCCATAATCACAAACTTTTCCCTCCCAATTGAGTTAAGAAAAAGATCCAACTCGGTTATAGTACCCGGGCTCCGCCCACCAGGCAGGCCACGAGCATAGATGTTAACAATGATAATCTCCTGTAGATTGAACCCAGACAGCTTTATCGCAAGGATGTCCAGATTATGCACTATTACCTCAATTGGCCTATAGCTAAGCGACTGCCTCACCCAAATAGTTAAACCCCCTGACAATCTGCCCCTTACACCTCTGGTAGCAGGTTTCTAAACATTGAGGTACCCCAGACGAAAAATAGGATCCACAGTCCAACTTTCTTGAAAAATTAAGATATCGTGGTTGTCCACAAAATCGGCCCACTCACTTATAACAGTCTTACTCTTCAACCCTGCGATATTCCACGAGACAATTTTGAGCAGGGCGTCCTGGTGTAGGGGCTGTGTTTGTGCAAACTCCCTTGGGAATAGCTCTAATAGCGTACCGCCCACGATAATGGGCTCTCTAACTAGGGAGTCCGGGAACAACATGTCCACCCCTTTACCGGCCTTCTGGCCCTCCCCGTTCCGATCCTGGACAAGCACGTCATAGAGTACATTCACCCCCCAGGGCATACACATGGAGCTGTGCCACTATCCACGGCTACACCGACCACTGCTCTACCTTCCACTGGGTGGTCCCTTGTACAGCTTTCATAGGAGTCCCTGCCCGTTGGGTGGATCGCTATAATACCACCAGTAGGGTTTGTAAGTCAGTCCACCCCCTCAAAGCCTAAAAGTGGGTCATATCTATTTGACAAGGGGAGATAGTGCACCACCCTATCAGAAAAGTTCTCACCATAAGATCTCCCGCTACGAGGGTACTGTGGGCAATAGGCTATGCCACGATTCACGTTTGGGTAAAAGTAGTTTAAGCCTAAGGTTTGGATGTCTCCCACTCTCCCAAACCTTGCTTCTCTACAAATATACTCAACAACCCACGAGTCTCTAAAGTTCACAATAACACAGTCACCCTCTAGATCCTTGGTACTATGACCCACCCAACTCACCCTCCTCACGTTTAGTATCTCTGTGTTAGAAGAGGGAGGGAGTGTTCTGTTCTTGCTTAGCCAATAGATAACCTTGTTTTTCAACTCCCTGTATGATTCTACTTTCTCGTCCCCTATTCCAGGTACTCCCACCAGTATAATTGTGAATGGTACAGACTCAGGGGGAAGATTTACACAGGGGAGCCTCTGTTTGGTGCCCTCACTTCTCAGGGTAGTGGGCCCTTTTGGCTGGCTATCAATTGGTTGTGCACACACAACCGGCTGTCCTTTAGCCGCCTCCCCTGCCCCCCTACCACCATTCCCAGTAGGACCTGGAGGATTCCTCTCTACGGGGCAATTCTCTATGCAGGGTTGGACAGGACGGTTAACAGGCCTAACACTAGTGACTGGATGAGCAGCCCTAGTACTGACACTAGAACCATGTGCTTCAGAAACGGGGGCTAGGACCTTATGGCCCTCCACAACTTTCGCAAGCATATCTATTTTGCTATTATTCACAATGACTAACTTTTCAAGCTGGTCAAGTTTGGAGTTAATCATTCTCGTTCTCTCCAGTAGGGGTAGCATCAAGGATTTAACTAATATTTCCATTTTCCCTAGAAGCCCCTCGTTTATACTTTCTAGGGGAGATGGTTGGGTATGGCCTGGGGAGGCCGTAAACGGGCTAGGTGACTGAACAATAGGGAGTGGGGCGAAACTCAGATTTGTATTTTTGGAAATTTTGGCGAGGTCACCCTTCCGAGAACTACCCCCTCTTTTCCTTTTGCTAGGATTGGAGTTAGCTGTATTCTTACTCGCTGGCACTACCAAGGTTAGGGCTTTAGCGAGAGGTCTAAGTGAAGAGATCTTTTTAGGAGCTCTACTACCCGAGCCACTAGAAGCAGAACTAATTGCAGTTGAACATAATATAGAGCTGGCCATTAAATTGTCAGGCTCTGCCAATGGGGAACAAGTACTTGGGCTCGGAATGACTAAGGCATTTGTTGTTCCAGAGTGTTCAGGAGTTACCGCTGACCCTATGATACCTAATGAAGAACGTTTCCCCGTTAGAAGATCTAGCAACAAGCGTTTCTCAGTAAGTGCTATTTCTTTTTCTAACACCACTGATGCCCGTTTGATGAATTGGTCTATAGTACCACTAACCACTCCACTAGTAGTGGAAAGGGTAACAGTTCGACCCTTCCTAAGGCCTGGGGCCATTATAGCTAATACCTAAAGAACGCTAACACAAGAGGGGAAAATAAAAAAAGAGGTACACAGAAAAATTAATACAATACAATAAAGCTCTACCACAAACAAAGAGTGGGGGATCTGGCCCAGCCCGGCCTCGTTCGACCTCAGACAGCCTCAGACGGTCCCGCCTTTGTCCTGGGCTTCTCCCGTCAAGCGCACCGCGCCACGGGAGCACTACACTAGTCAAATACAATAAGGAAGGGGCGGGTAAAGGCAGGCCCGGGAAGAGGCACACAGCTGGGGTGATGATGGGGCTGCTGGTCCTCGCAGTCCCGTCACGCTGCCCAACACACGAACACAGGGTCAAAAGTGCAGGCTCCCCCCTAGCGCCTCGCGGCAGAATCCGATGTGAAGAAAAGCTCCAAGAGTCACCACACCTTGCGAACGGCACCCTCCTGGCAAGAATGTGATAATACCTTCCTTTTCGCAATACATCCTTGATGAGACTAAGTATGCCTATGCTTCAGAGTGGGCTCTTGCCTTAGCTCCTGCCTTATACCGCAACCAGGCTGGGGGGGCGTGGCTAGCAGGCCATGTGAGCGGACGCACACAGCTAAGGCTCCGGCGCAGATCGGGGCATAATCCTTTAAAAATCACCCCAGGGGCTCCTGGGGTGCATGCCTATCACGGGGGAACATAGCGCCTAGATGCTACTGACCCCTCCGCCGGCTGAGGGGCGATTGGAGGCGTGGTGTGGCCGGGACTCCAGTGGTGCGGCCTACTGGAGAGGTGTGTGGCCTGAGACCGGGGCCCACAGTGGCTGGTGAGGCCGTCCGGCCCACGGAGGCGGGCGCCGGAGAATCCTGGACCACGGAGTGGCTGAGGGACCGTAGGAGGAGGAGGGACCGAGACGCGAGACGAACGGCGGCGTCTGGCGGCGTTCGGAGCTTCCTACGCTTGCGCGCGAGGGGTGAAGCCCCCGAGGTCTGGCGCGGACGCCGCCCCGGCAACGAGGAGACTTTCTCTGCCTGTCTGTTCTCTCCCCCCCTGCCCTGGACTGTCTTTCCTGTTTCCCTCGCCCCCTCCCGCCGAACCGCTCTTATACCGGCGGTGATACCGGGGGAGAGGAGCCACCTAGAGTCTGCGTGGAGGCTCTCCTGGACGCTCCCCCTCTGGATACCCCCCAGTGCTCTTCCTGGTCGAGCGTGGAGGTTTTGTGGGGTTTTGAGGGACCCCTGACCCACTGGTTGGGAGCTGCTGTGCCCGGAGGGCGGGGGCCTACGCGGGAGCGCGCTGTGATCCCCCGCTGGGGGCTGCTTATCGGAGGACGAAGAACTCCTGCACATAGGGCGGAAGGAGACGCCGCGAGGGCTCCTGTGCTTCTCCATAAACCCCCCCCCCGGCCCCTGGGGGACACGCGAGGAGAGCTGCGGTGCCTAGACATCTGAGGACCCACTGGAGCAGGGAGCGAGTCCCCCCGAGACGGCGACCCACCTACAGGACCTCCTGTGGGTTGTGAGTGGACAGGGGGTGCCTACAATAAAGCTCCTGAGACCTCTCTCGCCTCCACTCCTACAGGGAGGGCGAGGAACAGCTGTGCCTGGGCGACGGAGGGCCCCTTTCGAGCGGACCACGCTTTACATCTGCGGAGAGGACTCCTTGACAGGGAGTTGGTCTGGTTCGAACTGAACGGAGTGGGACGCCGCGGGGGCTTCTGAGGCCCTCCTTTCCTTCCCCCCCCTTGAGGAGAACACGGGTCGGGGACCACTGGCGGAGGTGCGCCCACGTTATCACACGACGGGCCCTGTGGGGGGGTGCGGACGAGGTCTGGAGCCGCGCTGTGGACAATTTGCATTGTAGGCGGCTGGGCACAACCCCCGCGGCTTGATTCTTCCTAGCGGGGTGCTGCTGATTGGGGCCCGCCTCGAGTGCCCAGTACCGAGAGATCTGACGGACCGCGCAGCGGGGACCAGGATCATCGCCCAGAATGGTTCGGAAAGGTGGAAAGGCGGTGGAGAGCTCTGGAGGCCCGGCGTCGATGCAGGAGATTCCCCCCACTGGTGGGGACGAAGCTTTGACGATGCCCGTTGCGCAGCAACAAATGGAAGGGCCGCAGATTGATAAATTAGACATCATCCTGCAGGAAATCAGAGACTCTAGAGCGGTCCTGGAACAACAAATGGGCACCCTGACGACAAACTTGTCCCTGTTGAAGGCAGACCACGGAAAGTTGGCGGACAGAGTGAAAGAGCAGGGCCTGATCATTGGCGACATTAAACCGGCGGTGTCGGACCATGCTGCCTCTATTCAACAGCTCCAGATTCAGGTCGCCTCCCTTATGGACAGGGTGGAGGATGCAGAAGGTCGGAACCGCCGAAATAACATCCGCGTCATAGGCCTTCCGGAACGTTGTGAGGGGTCTAGAGCCGCGGACTTTATGGAACAATGGTTTGAGACCATGTGGCAGACGAGGGCCTGTCACCTCACTTCTGCGTGGAGAGAGCGCATAGAATCCCGACGGGTAAGCCTGTTGCTGGACGACCCCCACGCCCAGTTATAGTGAGAATCCTGAACTACCGGGACAGGGATGTACTGCTGCAAAAGGCAAGGGAGAAGTACCTCATCCAGTATGAAAATCAGAAAATCTCCCTCTACCCGGACTACACCAACATGGTCCAAAAGCAAAGATTGTCCTATCTCGAGGTGAAACGGAAACTGCAAAAGGCCAACCTCAAGTACGCATTGCTGTTCACGGCCCGTCTCAAAATCATGCACGACGGGCAAACCCACTTTTTCGAGAGCCCGACGGACGCCGAGGAGTGGCTGGAGGTGGTGGGTATGGACGGAAGCCAAGGACCCTCACAGGGATTGAACACGGCGGAATCGAGCGACACCCAGAACGCGAAGGAGAAGAGGCCCCCCAGGTCGAGACGCAGTCAACGGAGGCGTGGACCATCACAAGAGCAGCAGAAGGAGAAGCAACTGGATGCTTTGGCGATGGCAGGGTCCTTTCGAGAAAACCCCAAGAAGGTCACGACGGACTCGGAGGATAGTACGGTTCACTCGGACTCAGACCATAACGTACTCCTGTTCCCCACTATAACGCCCCGCACATCTGATGAGGTGATGGACAACTGCAGGAACAAAGTCTTGACCGGAAGTAGCTGAGCGGACTGCAAACCGTATTGTATTTTTCTATTACTTGATTATGTACTGTACAGTTACTGCTGTTGGGACTGGGGAGGGAGATCGTCCACGCAGGGGTGGCTGATACGGATGACCTCGTCTGTATCCTGTTGTTACGCTTGGTCAAGAACGGATGTATTTCGTTAAGAATGTAAGGCACGGGTGATCAGGGACTTATTTCCCCCATTACACATTGGTAACATTGCCCCAAGAACAGTATGCCGTAGAGCTGGCGGAGCCTGCTGGGCTGCAAGTGAAGACTGACATGGTGCTCGGCCAACCCCCCAATGGCGAACGTACTGACACTTTGGTCCTTTCGAGACTTGTTAAATTGTTGGGCCCAGCTTGGTTTTATAGCTGTGCCGTTTTGTTGTTTTATTGTATTGAGGGCGGGGGGCTCTCCTGGCGGTTGTTAAGCAGGGCTCAAGCTGGTGGGCGGTGGAGGTTGCAGAGTAGGCACACTTTTGACTATGGCTGATACGAAAGGGAAATATGAGATCATGACGTGGAATGTGAGAGGACTGGGGGCAGTTCAGAAGAGACACAGAATTCATGCCTTCCTGTTGAGACACCACACTCAGATAGCCTTTCTACAGGAATCCCATCTTACTACATCAGAGGCTCTTAAATTGCGGAAAAAATGGAGGGGCACGATATTGTCTACGACCTATTCTGCTTTCTCTAGAGGCACAACCATCTGGATTCGACATGGCACGCCGTTCCTGGAAGCAGAAAGGAGGGTGGATGATCAGGCACGGTACATATTAGTGAGGGGTACACTAGATGGCTCACCAGTGGTGCTAGGTTGTATCTATGCCCTAAATTTCGATCAGGATACATTTTTGCAGAGGGTGGGACTGGCGCTGGCAGACTGGACCACTACCCCCTGGATATTAGTTGGAGATTGGAACATGATCATGGATCTGGATCATGACAGATCACATCCCCCCCTACAGGTGGCGGGAGTCTCTAGATTGACGGAGCTCTTTCATGCATGGGCAACGGGATGGGGCTTAAGGGATGTCTGGCGTTCTCTCAGGGAATACTCTCATTACTCCCACATACACATGCTCCACACTAGAATTGATCGATTCCTCTGTTCCGAACAGCTGTTGTCCAGAATTGAAAATCCGGAATATTTGGGGAAAACCTTTTCGGATCATAAGCCCCTGACGTGCACCCTCCTCTGGGGGAAGGTCCCTACCCCGGTCCCCACGTGGCGCTTAGACCCGCTCCTACTTGAGGATGGCCCCTTCAGGGCGTCCCTGTCCAAGACACTGGGCAGATACTTTGCTGAGAACTGGGACACAGCTTCTACGAATTTAGTGGTTTGGGATGCTATGAAGGTGATGGTACGGGGAGCGGCGATTGGGCAACTAGTGGGTGCTCGTCGGGAAATACACCGGAAACTGCTAGACATAGAGGACAGGCTTAAACGATTGGAGCGGGAGGTGGGGGTCGATCCCACCAAGAGGGGAGAACTACAATTAGAAAAGATAGAACACGCGGATACTCTCGAAACATTACGAGTCATTGATCACAAGGAACACCTCCGCAGACAACATGCAGAGGCGGATAGATCGGGCGCATTGCTAGCCTGCTTGGTCCGGGAGCACCCAGACATCCCGGTGATAACCAGGATTAGGACGCAGGACAGACGTCTAGTGGACACGCAAACTGAAATAAACAGGGCATTCCATGATCACCTGACTGTGTTGTATGCGCAACCTATACGCGCCGACCCAGATCGAATATCTGCCTTTCTGTCTGAACTCCAAGTCCCAGTACTGACCGCCGAAGCCCAAAGGGACCTTGAGGGCCCTATCACCCAACACAACATACGGGTGGCTATCAAATCCCTGAACCGCAAGAAGACGCCGGGCATGGATGGACTCCCAGTGGAGTTTTACGTGACTTATTCAGACATCTTGGTGCCGGTCCTAGAGAAGGTCTACCGAGCGGCACTAGTGGAAGGCCGATTGCCTGAATCCACGATGCAGGCGTTGGTCGTCTCGCTACCTAAACCCGGGAGGGATGCCTTAGAGATGTCAAGCTACAGGCCGCTATCGATGTTCTCCACAGAATACACAATACTCAGCAAAATTATAGCGCTGAGATTGCAGACGCACCTCCCGGCCCTGATCCACAGAGATCAGTGCGGGTTTCTTCCGGGTAGGAGCACCTCCATGAACACGCGACGATTGCATGCACTCCTGGCGTCCACGCCTCCGACCCTCCCTAGGGCGGGTTGTATAGCATTAGACCTCCGACAAGCTTTTGATTCACTGACCTGGTCATATATGTTCCAGGCTTTGGAGAGATTTGGGATCCCTGCCCCCCTCTTGGCGTGGATCAGATTGCTTTATACTGTTCCGTCAGCAAGGGCGCGTACGGGGAGGCATATCTCTGACGCATACGCGATCCATCGTGGCACTAGACAAGGCTGCCCCTTGTTCCCACTGCTTTTCGTTCTGGCCCTGGAACCACTGGCCGTGGCCCTGCGGACCAAGATGGAATGGAGGGGAATCCCCAGAAGTGGAGTTCAACATTTGATATCAATCTACGCGGAAGATATATTGTTGTTCCTCCGCGACCTAGAGACTGACCACACGGACATATACGAAATCTTTGAGAACTTTTCTGCAATCTCGGGCCTGGCCATTAACCCTGAGATGTCCATCGGCTTCTACTTCAGGGATACTCCGAATCCCGGCTCCATACCTTTTGGGGCTCACCTTATCCCGGTGGCTCCTGCCACATTTAAATTCCTGGGGATTCAGGTCTATAGACGACAAGAGGACCAGATAGCGGGCAATATTAACAAAGCCATCTCAAGTCTCCGCGCCTCGGTGGGGTTTTGGACGACATTGCCACTTTCAATCATGGGAAGAATTGCGATCTCTAAAATGGTCATGCTCCCCTGCATGCTTTACTTCTTTGTTAATCTACCGGTAATCCTGCCACAATCTATCTTTGACACCCTCAATTCACTCCTGACCACCCTGATCTGGGGGGCGGGGAGACGACGGATTGGCCTTCGGAAGTTACAGCTGGGCACCAGAGCCGGTGGGCTGGGGGCCCCGGACTTTAGAGGTTACTACTATGCTAGCCAACTTCAATGGCTATCTTACTGGATGGCGGGACGGAACCTGCATGAAATAGATTACACGACTGACAGATTGCGTCGCGGAGAGTTGCATGCCCTGCTACTCCTGAAGAGCCGCATTCCTGCGGAATGTCACCCACTCCTGCGCACAGCTCTGAGATGTTGGCGGAAAGCCTTAGCATATACTTCCTCGGCTGAGGCGTATGCGGCTGACATTCCCCTATTGGGTGTTCCTAAGCCACAAGGCAGGCTTTCGGACAGAGCGCTTCGGTCATGGCATGAGGCGGGCGTGGAAAGAGTCGGGGACTTTTTTGGAGATGATCACCTGCTTACACATGAGGCCTTCGTACAGGCCACTGGTGCCCCCCCTAGACTGTACCTACTACATGCCGCTGTCACGCACTTCATACAACACAGATGGGCACCACAGCGCCTACAGCCCCCACAACAAGAACTAGTACACTTGCTATACTACATGGGATCGGGAGGACACCTAGGGCCCGATTCACAGAACTAACTTAAGATAAAATCCTAAACTTACTACTTTTGGTATTCACAGAAGTTAGGATTTTGTCTTAAGTTTGTCTTAAAACAAACTTAAGACAGACTTAAGTTAGGATTTTGTCTTAAGTCTGTCTTAAGTCTGTCTTAAGTTTGTCTTAAGACAAACTTAAGACAAAATCCTAACTTCTGTGCATACCAAAAGTAGTAAGTTTTATTTTTGTCTTAAGTTAGTTCTGTGAATCGGGCCCCAAGTGAGATGGTTGTATACAGGAGTTAGGGCACATGCAGCAGTCTCACTCACTGCGCTTATGCGAACATGGACGCACGACACGGGTCAAGAGCTGTCTGAAAAAGACTGGGCCACGATACTAGAACATCCCAGGCGGGTATCTCGTAATGTCAGGTTCAGATTTATACAAGTGATGGTTTTACACAGGGCATACCTGACCCCTCTGAGGCTCCATAAGATGTTCCTGGGCTCCTCTCATAATTGTTCACGCTGTGGAGAGGACCTGACTGGGTTCTTACATATGTTGTGGTTGTGCCCACGAATCCGGAAGTATTGGTTGGGCGTGTGCCGGACGCTGCGGACGGTAACCACCCTGCCGGTGCCGGAAGAGGCGCTGTACTGCCTGTTGGGTTTGCGCAGAAGGACTAAGACGCTAAAGGCCCAATTGAAACTACTGGACCTAGCACTGCTGTTGGCACTCAGGACGATCACAATGAGATGGAAGTTCCCCAGACCCCCAGGGATACTCCTTTGGCAAGCAGAAGTACTTAAATGGGGCAGGGCGGAGGGGACAACACTTCGGAGGGAGGAAATAAGTGGCCTCCGGAAATTTCCGATTCCCCAAGAATGCGAGGCTATGCTCATTACACTGGAGAGCGAGGACCTCAGCCTGAGCGTAGGGAATGGGCCGGAGACCTAGGAAGGAAAAACCTCACGGAATATAGTGAGTGAGGGAGGGCCCCAGTCACTAAGTCGTATTCTTAGTATTAGTACCTGTAATGCCCCACGAGGCAACATATATTACCGCCCATAACAGCCAGGTACGCCCGCGCAATCTTTAGATAGGAAAATTGATCTACCGCCGGGAGAGGGGAAGTTCACGTACTCAGATGGGTGGGGGAGGTGGGGGGGAAGGGATGTTGAGACATTACCTTTGTATCATAATCTGATGCTGAAATGAGACGGAATTGTAAATTACTAAGGTCTAAGATCTCCTGTCTAGTATCACTGTTGAGAAACGATAAGTTGAGTAATGCATGGGGAGAAAATAGAAAACACCGGCTGATATGTTGACACTGTGTAATGTAATGCGGAAAAATGTGAGACTGCAGTTGTGAATAAAGTTTAAAAAAAAAAATACCGCAACCAGGCTGGTTGGGATAAGGATTCTCCTTTACATGTTGTGCCTATAAGCTCTATTCCTCAGCTACTGCCTCAGAATCCAATTAAAATTGACACGAAGGCATCAATGAAAGTGATTCTAACTCAACTTGAATATCAGGGTGCAATTGAACCCTGTGCCTCTGTGATGAATAATCCTCTTTTTCTGATTTTGAAATCTGAGGGTTCCTATCGCAGTATTGTTTTGGATTATAGACCTTTGACTAGTCATACTCGTACTTTTGCAGTGCAAAACATGCATAGTACAGCTTTAATCAATAGTATAGTGCATAAAAAGTTTAAAACTACAATAGATATCTTTAATGGCTTTTTCAGTCATAACTTGGCTCCTTTGAGCCTGAATTTATCCGCATTTAGTGCCCTCAGTTCCCAGAAGTACTATGCGAGATTGTCTATGGGGTATAGGAATAGCCCTGGGGTCTTTGCGGCACGTATTGTGTCCCTGTTGCATGAGATTGATCCTGACACTTTATCTTATGTTAATGACATCTACATAACGGATGATTAATTGAATCCTCATCTTGCTAAAGTGGATCGCATCATTACGCGATTCGCTGATCTGGGCAACAATTTCAATTTTGCATAATCGCAAATTGCATTTCTGGTTGTTCTTTTTCCTGGTTATAGATTAACAAATGAAGGTTGGGGTTTAGCACCCCAATTTTCAGAGAAGTGTGCTCAACTGCAACCTCTGACAACCCTTAAAAAATTGCAGTCTCTGCTGGAGTTCCTACATTTTTGCAGGACTTACAATCCTGACTATGCTCAGCGTATCAAGCTGCTGTACGCTTTGATACACCCAATCTTTTCTGCTTCCTCATGGCTTCTGGAACACACAGATGTGTTATGTGCTTTACATATTGACTGACTTGCTTTGCTTAGGCGCCTTGATGCCTTCGGGCTTAGTTGCGCATTATAAGATGTCATTCATTCATTCATTCAGTACTTACAGACTAGATTAAATACTACAAATGTGGTCATCCATATTTTGCCTGGTGCGAGGGATTTCAGATATGTGACTTTTAATGAGGGTGACACAATCCCAATTGCTTACAAATCACATCTGTATACTCCTGCTGAATTGCGTTTTTCTTCAACTGAGAAAATTCTGACGCCTGTTCAGATGGCCTTTCTGAAAGAACGACCTCTTGCCCAAAGTAAATGCATTTTTGTTGTTTTGCCTGTGCCTGCCCTGGAGGTGGGCATGAAAGCCAGTGTTCCTAATTCTAAAGCACTGCATCCTCGTTGGATTCAATGGGCTACGTCGGCTGACGTGAATTTTGTTTTTGATTTTTCCTTGCAGTCACAAGAATTTCTTCAGTACGAACATATTCACCCTCTACCTGCTTCGGTTCTTCTTCTTAATCAGTACAAATGTCTCTTCTACACTGATGGTTCGGTCCAACCGGCCATTGGTTTTAAGCAGGCTTATTCTGCAGCTTGCGCTATTGTTGTAGGTACAATGGAAGATGGTGTTTTTCACTCTACTTTGCTTCATACCCAGTCCCTTGGGGACTGAACAGCCTAGCTGGCTGAATTTAGGGCTCTCCTTTTGGCTCTCAAATATGCTGATCCTGAATTACCCACCCTTGTTGTGTGTGATTCTTTTGATAGTGTACAGTCTTTCTATGACAAATCTGTTTTTTTGGAAACAAAATAATGTCCAGGATTCTAAAGGTAGCACCATAAAGCTTAAAATGCTTAGGGTTCGAGTGGCCACTCCTAAGGAACATCTGCCACTTATGCATGTTGTCCATACATTAGGATATCAACGTGCGGGAGTGCGCAATGTTGGAAATTTGATTTCTCACGAAGCAACCAAATCTTCAGCAGCCAGAGTTAAAGTAGCAGCAGTTACTCGTTCTGTGACTACAATAGACGATTACATTTTAGCGGCTATTGCCGCAAGTAGGGAGGGTACTCCTTTTCCTCAGGGGTTTCCATCTAAATATACTTATCAATTGACTACTGACAAAGTTCCTTTTGTGTTCACTCCTAAGATCGGTGATCACTTGATTCACAACTTCGCCCGCAGACAGGAACTACTAGTGGCCACCCATGAAGGCATTGCTCCTGCTCATGCGGGAGGGGCGGCTCCTGTTTCGCTTTTACAGCAGCGCTATTGGTGGCACGGTTTATACCAGCTGACACGCAGCTATGTCCTTTGTTGTGATGTTTGTCAGCAAATTAAGAGTTCCACTGTTTCATGACCACCACAAACACATCTTTTTATTGCAAATCATCTTTTTGGATGCATTTATCTTGATCATTGCAGTCCTCTTATGTTCGATAATGCTTTCAAATATATTTTAGTTGCAGTGGATTCTTGCATTAGATTCTCTGGGTCTGGCCACATCGCTCTGCTGATGCTCGCACTTTTATAAATGATTTGCCTGTCTTATGCCTATGGCGCTTTCCATTCAGACCAGGGTCTGGCTTTTGAGCCTCATTTATGAGGCCCCTTGCACCGCCGGAACGCCACTTTTTGTGACGTTCCGAGGCACAGGAACTTGCTCCATATTTACATGGCAGCAATAAGCCACTTTTTATGGCTTAATGCTTCCTCGTAAATATGGTTCCCTTTAAGGCAGTTTTCTCCATTAAAAGGGCATGCAATGGTTGTTGCTGGGGGCGTTCTCAATAACATACATGGTGTTTTGACACTGCCTCCCATTTAGGAGTAATCATAAATCTGAGGCAGCGCCAAAAACCTATGCTTCCCCAAGGGAGGTGTAAGGGAGGCACAATGAGGAGAATTAGATTTATTTCTCCTCGTTTTTCCTTTTTCTATGTATATATTTTAAAGCACACAAAGAAAGAGAAAAAAAAGCCTATTCTGATTGTTTTTGTGCAGGAAGGCATACCATGATACTATGACGTCGATGGGAGTTAAAGGTGAATTTCACATCTCCATATAGTCCCGGGGGCAATTCTGTTGGGGTGCAGGTGAACCGTGACTTAAAGCAATCTTTAACAGCAAGGGTATTAGGTACTGGCCGTGGCTGGTTAACCCATCTTTTTGGGGCTCAATGTGCTCTTAATAATCTCCCAAGAAGATCTCTGGGTGGGCGGACCCTGTATGAAATGCTCTTTGGCATCAAGATGTATGTTCCGTATCTTGATGGTCTAGACGTTGTGGCGGCTGTCGCAACTTTTGACATAGATAACCACTTGTGCTGTCTTACAGGATCTACAAAAGTGTAGTGATCCTCTGGCTAAAACCCATATGCCCTGGACTATGCCATCAGATGCAGTGGTTCTGATTCCTGTTTCTAGCTGGCTTCTTGAAGTTGGAGATCTGGTTTGTGAAAAGGTGGCGATCAAGAAAGAATTTGGTCCCTCCTACCGTGCTTCTGTTCCGTAGCTTGGTCTTCAGTGTACCCAAACTGATTTTACTTCAACTACCAGGATAACAAGACAACCACTTTTTTCCATTGATCATGCCACGTTATACCACATGGCCGATACTCAATAGTATGCCTATGGATGTCTCAGGACGGGATATTCCTTTACAGCCTGTGAGCTCCGTTCCTTCTGATTCTCCCCGGCTGCCGGATGGGGATGCAGAGTCTTCATTAGCCTTGGTGACTGTTTTACCTTCTTCACACACTACAATGGAAATCATTTTATCTGATCCACCCCTCGAGGCCCCTTCAGAAGTAGGAGCCTCAGGTTTACATCCAGAATCCGAGCCACCATTATTGCAGCTGAGTTCTTCTGGTTATTATCTCGATCAAGATAATTTTTCTTCTGGCAGTTCTTCATTGTCTTCAGTTTTATCTCCACTACCAGTGCGGATTTGTGTTTTCATCTCTTGGTTAAAATGCCCTTATCTGGTACAACATTGGACGTATGTCTGGATCGTGTTTTCTATGGTAATTCTGTTAATGTGGATTGGATTTGTGATTGTTTTTTTCCTGTTGATCAATGGCCAATACCACCCAGAACGGTCTGTTGCAGAACTTGTTGATGGAGTGTACACAAAAGATGAAGTACACTTATTTTACCGGTTATAATCTCATAGACCCGATATTGTATTATTTTTAATTTGCCCTTACACTTTCGAAAAAATATATGCTCAGGCAGACCAAATTGATCTATGCATCCATCTTTACCAATAATCTACTCCTGAAATATATGGTTATTGGAAAGAAAATATTGACTTGAAATCGATATGGGGCACTAAGTCCTGGCACGTTCAAGGTACAGAATCTCTATTCTGTGCATGCCTGATACCTAAGCAAATCATATTTGAAAATGATACGGTCCAATAGAATATTTGTCTGGGGTTAGCGAAGATTAAGGAATTGAATACTCCCACCATTCCATCTTTAGCCCTTTTTGATAATTGGCCATGTTATACAAATTATACTGAAGACCAACTAAACAGTACGATACGAAACAATATATTAAATTCTTCTATCATACCTCCAACGGGGTGGGCATTGTGGCCATCAGGCACTAATGTTTGTCATTCTTGTTTCATGAACACTACTTCTGGGTCCAAACTCAATAGATTTGACCCATGTTATCCACAAACTACACATTTGAACACTGTCACAACTTATTCTGTAGGCAAATTATGTCAACAATGATTGGAACACTCAACATTGGCTACCCTGAAACAACATCTTTCTCTTCTATCAGATGACATAAACCTATCTGATTTCCTTTTGGGTCCCAAAGCCACTAGTTAGAAACGATTTGTTTCTGCTGTGTATAATGAATTTGGAAATTATCGCCAAATTAGTCAAGACAATTTATATAAAGTGCTTTCTGTTGTCAACAACAGCATTAATACATTATCATCTCGCCTTTATACTTTAGATAATATTGTATCTTATGTTATTGATATTGTGCAAAATGAAGTGTCTACCTTGTATGATGGTCAGAAACAACTTAGATTAGGTATGCAATTTGGTTGGACACTGCAAACTCTTTTTTTTTTTTTTAAAGTTTCTAACAGCCTGATTCATCAACGGGCCGTTTTGCGTGGCCCTAATAGCGAATCATAGCGACTCGCTATTGAGGACACGCAAAACGGTATTCATGTAGGAATTGCTAATTAAATCGCGATTCCTACATGTTCTCTATTTGCGAGTATCAATTTGCTACTCGCAAAAAAAGGAAATAACAGCCTGATTCATCAACGGGCCGTTTTGCGTGGCCCTAATAGCGAATCATAGCGACTCGCTATTGAGGACACGCAAAACGGTATTCATGTAGGAATTGCTAATTAAATAGCGATTCCTACATGTTCTCTATTTGCGAGTATCAATTTGCTACTCGCAAAAAAAGGAAATAACTCCCCATTCATTCCTATGGGCCAAAAGGCCCATAGGAATGAATGGGGAGTATCCCTTATTTGCGAGTAGCAATTTGCTACTCGCAAATCAGATAGCGATTTTAAGGGTGCCAGGGGTGTCCAAAGGACACCCTGTAGCACCCCTAAAATGCACATTTGAACAGGTGTTGCGCACACACATGTCCAAAGGACATGTGTGTGTGTAACATGCAAAAGAAAAAAATGCACTAAAGTGCTTTTTACACTATTTACGCAATTTACCACCAAGTCAGACCTGGTGGTAAATTGAGACCAAATATTGCGATTTCGCTATTTCTATTTGGTTGATGAATTGCATTTAAGGAATCTCTATTAGAGATTCCTCAAATCCAATTCCTCGCAAATATGCGAATTCGCTAATAGTGATTTTTGCATTTGGGATGATGAATACCAAATGCAAAAATCGCACTCGCAAAGGGCCAGATTCTCAGAATCTGGCCCTTTGCGAGCGCAAATCAGCTTGATGAATCAGGCTGAAAGACCTTTATTTCAGCCATATAAATGTATACAGCTCATCGCCTACAACCCAAACGGGCCGGCTGCAAATATTAGAATTTGTCGTACAGCCTCTCAGTTATACACAGCCAATGTGCCGACATCCCGGAGGCCCGGCGGCAAAGTGCAGTATACAATCCGGCGTATCACTGTATTGTGATATATGATCATGTAAGGTTCGTGAAACGTAGTTGGTTGTGTAACTCTAATCACTGTGAACTGAAATAACAAGATACATAAGTTCCGGGTGCGGTTACCTTCACTCTCATTTCTCTACGTTAGTGTGGTGTCCTTAAGAAACATGTCACACAGTAATTTAAGGCTGCCCTGATCGTCAGCCAGCTACGGCAATTACACAGCAATATTAATGGTCGGTCGAGGGGGGTATGCTCGGACACAGGGGGTGGCACAAATCTCAAACAGAAATCATCCAGGCCAGCATCATCGTTTCACATTTGGGAGTGTACTAGTAAACCACATCCACTTTGAGATTTGTCGCCAGTTCTGCACCACACCGTTAATTCCACGCAGACTCCGAGTGTTGTAGTACCTGCATAGCCCAATGTTTCCTCCATAATGTTCCCCCTCCTCATCAGTACCCGAAATCTCAACCATTTAACCTCTAGTGTGAGTAGGCTTTGTCCGGTGGTCCGCAGATCAGTACCTCAGAATCCCTCTTCACCCCCTTCCAAGGTAGTATCCTCAGCACCCTGTATCACATCATCCGAGGAATCCGCAGCAGCCAGTAGGTATTCCCTGCGTGGATCCCAAATGTCCCTAGCCCTGCTGTGCAATGGTTGCTTGTCTGCATATATCATGTTCTGCTCCTGACATGTAATAGATCATTCAGCCATTCCTTGAACTTCGGGGCTCTGCCACGTCCCCAACTACATGCCACCCTACGTTTAGCCAGTAATAGTGCAATGTCTACAAATTTCCTGTGTACTTTAGGCACCTGCAGAGTATATCCCAGGAGCAATATGAGGGGGTCTCTATCAATCCTATCACCGACCATCGTTTGTAGTGCTACATGAACTTGAGCCCAATAGTCAGCCACACCTGGACACGCCCATGCAAGGTGCAGAAAACCCGCGCCTTCTGACTTACACCTTTCACATCTATCATTATCCAATAGGTTAAACCTCATTTTTTTTCCGGTGTGTAATACATTCGCTGCAAAAACTTATATGCCCATTGTGCCTCAGTTATGCTGTTACCAATATCAGCACTCCAGTGCTGAAGGGCCCTACTTTCTCTCTTCTCACATTGCCCTCTGATGCTCCGCTACAAGTAAGACACCAGATGTTTACCATTTGCAGATGCCAGCAGTAGCTGCAATGGTAGAACCGTTTCCGGTTCCGCAGGGAATCGTGGTAGAACTGTACGCAGGCCTTGCCGTAGCCGAACATACTAAAATATATCCAACGGCGTGGGTTGGTACCCATGAAAAACTGGTCACTCGACTTGAACTGTCCATCCACAAACATATCCCCCCATGTGAGGATGTTCAGCCTAGCACACAACAGTTGGAATCCTCTCTCTTGCAGCAGAGAGAGATCCGGGTGATACACCAGCGGCATAGCTGGGGCATACAAGAGAGGGAGTGGTAAATGGCGTAGTATACGCTGCCATGCGTCAATTGTACATGTCACCGTGGTAGCCGGTGTCTCAATTATAGTGATAGGGCCATGAATAACACCTTCAATGGAAGAGGACGGGCAATCCATTCCTCCACAGCCAGCTGCGGCATGAGTGGTGTAGGCTTAAACCAATTGTGAGCAAATTGAGCTTGAGCGCTCAGGTAATAAAGCGGAAAATCTGGGACATCAAATCCTCCATTGATATACGGCTGTGTGATGACCGACCATGCCAGTCTCGGTTGCTTGCCTGCCCAAAACAGACGCAACAATTCAGATCGTAGTGTTTTAAAAAAGAAAGCACCTGGATAATATGGAATGTTTTGAAACAAGTACAGAAAACGGGGTAATATCACCATCTTGATCAGCGATGCTCTGCCAGCCATGGTAAACGGCAGAGACATCCACCGTGTGACATCTTCTGTCAACTTAGTGATGGCGGTGCCATAATTGAGTCATAACGTCTCATCTTTATCAGTCGATATCTGAATCCCCAAATATCGGAGATCAGAGTCACACCACTCCAGTGGATAGTCCAGTGCAAATCTGGTCACCGCAGGAGTCAGGGGGAAAAACTGTGATTTCTTCCAGTTGATTTGTATACCGGACAGCCGGCCAAAGATCAAGAATTCCCTGAGTAGTGAATTGAGGTTAGTCTGTGGGTCTACTACATATAGTGTTAGATCATCAGCATAAAGTGATATATCTATCTGACGTTGGAAACATTTAAAGGCACTTTGTTTGTGTAGCTGTCGGATGCGACATGCCAAGGGCTCAATCGTAATTGCGAATAATAGTGGGGACAGTGGGCACCCCTGTCTGGTACCCCTGGTGAGAGAGATCGGATCCGAAAGTTCCCCATTTATGAGCACCCGTGCCGTCGGATCCGTATAGAGCAGCTTAATCCATGCTACAAATATTGGAGGGAACCCAATCCTGTTCAAAACGACAAATAGGTAGCTCCATTCAACAGAATCAAACGCTTTTGTCGCATTGAGGAACACGGCAGCCACAGGGAAGTCAGGCGCTATTGTTTGGGTCAGTGAGAAAAGAGTGCGCAAGTTACTAGATGTGGACCGCCCTGGAACAAACCAGCCTGGTCCGGTAGAACTATCTTGGTCATAAGAAGGGAAAGTCTAGTCGCCAGGACCTTCGCCAGAATCCTAGCGTCACAATTTATTAACCACTTCCCTCATCGACCTCGGCAACATGCCTATTTCCAAGGATTCTACAAATACCTCTTTTAAGACCGGAGCCATTATAGCAATATAGCATTTATAAAATTCCGCCGGAAGGCCATCTGACCCAGTTGCCTTGCCATTACTGAGGGATAGAATGGCATCGTGTATTTCATCTAGCTCTAGCGGAGCCCCAAGAAACTGTCTGTGTGTGTCACTGAGCCAGCATAGCACTACATCTTCTAGGAAATTTCCAAAGTGCAATTCACCAGATTGTTGTGTCTTATATAACGTCTCGTAGTTAGCCGCAAAAAGGCCTAAGATACCCTTCGAGTCTCGGCATATGCCACCTTCCGGTGTGTGTATCTCCAGGACTTGCACGGTACATCGCGGTTTCCTGGTGATTTCCGCCAGTGCTCGGCCCGGCCTTTCACCTTCACAATATCGACGTGCCTGCCAATGTTTGCCTCTGAACCTCGCCTCCCTATCTGCCTCTTCCTCATACTGCGTGAGCTTGTCTCTGAATTCCTTATGTATGGGGCCCATTGGTTCCCTAGTTAACTTGAGTTCCAATTCCTTTAGTTCTTTTTCTAGTTTATCTAGTTTCCCTCTAATATCTCGAAGTACCCCAAAGCTTTTTGCAATGTAATACCCTCTGACCGTCACCTTAAACGCCTCCCAAATCATTTCAACACTTTCCACCGATCCCCGATTACGAGGAAAAAACTCTGAAATTTCCTCCCCCAACTCCTTTTTAAAGGGTTCATCCAAAAACGCAGTGGGCTGCATACGCCACGTAGGTGTGGTCCTGTTAAATCCTGATACAGATATTTGTACTAACACCGGGCAATGATCTGAATATGACCGTGGTAAATGAGCTAATTTACCCAGATTAAGCACCAGTCCCCCAGACAGAAGGCAGTAGTCCAGTCTGGCCCATGTGTTGGCACTTGAGGTAAAGTGCGTGCCCTCCCGTGTCCCAGCATATACAAATCTCCAGCTATCAATAAGACCTCCTTCATCTATGATCCCTACTAATGTGTCCCTGGCGCGTCTATTATATTGCGGACTCCCGTCTGACCTATCTAACCCTGGGGTCATTGTAACATTGAAGTTTCCCCCCCACAGAATGTGCATGGAACCAATGTTCAGTATTTTGCCCCACTATTGCGAAAAAAATTCAGGGGAATCCACATTAGGTCCATAACAATTTATCATTGTGATCGTATCAGCACCTAGTCTACCCCACAGTATAACAAATCGCCCCTCCGCATCCGTATGTTCACCACATTTCACAAATGGCACATTCTTCCTAATCAGTATGGCAGTGCCCCTGGCATATGCTGAGTATGAGGAGAAACTCCTAATCGACGCCCACTTGCAAGCGAAGGAGTAAGTTGTGCGTGGGCTTAAATGCGTTTCTTGCAACATTGCGATTTGTATATGATGCTGCTCCAAATAAGCCACCACCCTCCTGCCTTTCCGAGCATCATTTAGTCCCCTCACATTCCAGGAGAGGACTGACAGCCTAGCTAAGCGATCAGTACTTGCCATGTCCAAACAGCCCCATCGGTCCTAAACATCCAATCATAGCAAAGCATGTATATTGTCACATGTTCCCCCAGTCTCACCACACCATGCCACAGCACCCATAGCATCATATTTAGAGTAGTTCGTAGAACAGTACTCCAGCAAACATCCCACTCCGCCCTCCTCTGTGGAGAAAAAAACAACAAGCGTCCCAAACCGCACACTTCCCATAGCAAGTTTCCATCCCTGCCCCTTTCCGGTAGCGTCATAGCCCCTCCCCCCTCCCACTGAGGCAAACCCCAACCTGCCAGCCATGTACCATCCCCGCCCCACCCACAATTACCCCAACAACTAGGGCCAATGTATGCCCAAATCTCAAACAAACTACTTGGTAGGACCACAATTACACTCACTGCTCATTATGATGGAGGACATGCTTAAGGTTCCATCATAGTATTGTACCTTCTTCGGACATCGGTCTCCTTCCCTAGTTTGCTGTCCCACACACATTTGCTAATGGTCTTTATCATGACAACTGTGCATTATGCACCCACTCACTGTTCACCAGACTCCAACTCGTCGTGCAGTGGATCCGGCTCCTCTTCCATACCGTCAGCATTTCTGTTAGCTCTCTTATAGTGCTTGATAAAATCCTCAGCTTTTTGGGGATTGGAAAAGAATTTTTGGCGACCCTGGTATGTGACTCTCAGCTTAGCCGGGTAGAGCAATGCATAGTCCAGTTGCATATCACGTAATTTGGCTTTCACAGGTAGACATTTCCTGCGTTCCTCCTGCACCAAGGGTGTGAAGTCCGGGTATATGGTGAAGGAATTGCCATCATAGGAGAGTGATTTGGAACTGCGGGCTGCCCGCAATGCCGCGTCTCTATCCCGATAATTCAACAGCCGAGCGACAATAGGTCTGGGAGGCGCACCCGGCTTCGGTTTAGGGGCCAAGGACCGGTGCGCCCTCTCCACGATGAACTGCGAAGAGAACACTTCCGCGCCGACTGCCGCCAGGAGCATCTTCTCCACGTAGTCCTCCATCCTGCTCACGTTGGTCGTCTCCGGAATACCTACTATGCGTACGTTATTGCGTCTACTTCTCGCCTCCAAATCCTCATTATTAGACGCAATAACACGCAATAAGTTATCCATTCTGGACAGCTGCGTAGTGTGTCTTGTGGTAATGTCTTCCGAGTCCGAGATAAGTTGTTCCGCTTCCTTCAGTCGGACTTCATGGGCATCCAGTTTATGAACTACTGCATCCATGCGCGACGATATTCCATCTACTTTGTCGGCTATGGTCGCGAACCCTTGTCTCATTTCGCGCAACACCGCTTGTATATTTGCTGTCGCATCCAAGGAGTCTCCACTCGCTTCATCCGTTCCATCTTGACCATTCCGAGGTCCTCCAGCTCGATTTGTTTTCCTGGTGGAATCAAAGTTGAGTTTCGGCTGTCTCACGTCCGGTTTCCCCATCCTTGCGTCACGCTGGGTGCCGGATCTTGCAGTAGAGCGTCAGCAAGCAGTCTAATATCGTTGCTAGAGACAGAGAGAGTTGAGGGAGGGAAGACTCGCTTAGCCTGTGTAACCACGCTGCCCAACCCTCCTAAGCCAAGGTGCAACTCGTGCACATATGAAGATTGCTGGGTAAGTCCAGGGCGGCACTGCGTGCCAAATCAGTCCAATAGCGCTATCCTTTCCACCCCGATCCAAAGGAAAGGTATCTAATATGGCGGTAATTAGGTCACAAAAACAGGCCTGGGCGCCTCGACTCCATTTCAGCAGCACTCCACTCGCAGCGGCCGGGTGAGGGGGGGCAGTCCGATACCTTCCGTACCACCAGCACTTCCACCGCAGTTTCGCCGCAGGTATTCGTCCTCAGGTGCTTTATGACGCTAACTGAGCCCAGAGCGCTTTAGCTTATACCACACTTTCAGTTCTCGGCGCTTCCCGCCAAACAGCCGATTCCGCCCCAGCAAACGTACTGCAGTAGTTAGGGACCGTCAAAGGATAAGGTAACAGCTAACATTTAGGAGGGTGGGGAAGTCTCAAGTGTGCTCCAGTATGGTACCGTCTGAAATCCGGTGCCCGTGTCTCCAAAGGGGGGCCGCCTCTCAAGCCAGCACCACGCTCAGCACAGGGTAACGGCCGTCGGGGCCATGCAACGTCTCCCCGCCCTACCGGTATCACATAGCCCCAGCCAGTTCTAGGCCCCCCTACAGGGCTCACTCCTTACTGGCATGCAGTCCTCCGACCCCGATGTCTTCCGCGCAGCCGGGCACAGTACCTTTGGCGGCCGAGTTCAAGTCCGTGATTTTCGCGCCTTTCTAGGCCTCAGGCCGCAGAGGAAGCCCCGGCCTCACGTGGCTGGTGCGGCCGATCTCCCCGACACCGTGCTCCACAGGGCACATCCGCTGCAGACAACGCAGCTCCCCCTCAGCTCGGAGTGCCTCCGTTCCGCATGAAACTCGGCCAGCAGACGTCGGAGAGGGCACAGACCAGTATCCTACTTGCACTGTTTCCAGTGGTGCCATAAATAGGATATTTTATAAGGATAATTGGCGCCAGACAGCGGGAGCCTTACGCTGAGGCTGCCATTCGCTAGTGCGCCACCTAGCGCCCCTCGACACTACAAACTCTTAAGAATGGACGAGTTACTTGGCATTACCTGAATTATAGCGCATTATTTTTACCATTTAATTTGACACACAAACAACAAACAATGGCTATGAAAGTCACTAGATATACAATGTTACATATAGAAAAACTTGATCATCTTCCCTTCACTGTAGCTGAGACTCATACAGCGGTTTGGTTAATACACAGAGTTATCTCATTGCCCATCTCAATGTTTCAATTCACTGCCTGTGTGAAACATTTCCCTGTGGCAGATATGAACCCCTAGGGAACAGTAACATACATGAATTATGGTCCCTGCCTTTTACATATCATTGTCAATGAGAGGAAAGAGAAGTTTTTCTCACAGGATAAGAATGCAACTCCACTGCGGGTCAATACCTTGTGTGTCGACAAGTAAACATTCACAGTGCCTGTAATGTTTTTGCCCTTACTTTAGCTTGTTATTTGAAAGGAGCTCCCGTTCCCGCAATTATTCCTACTCTCACATTGCTTTTGAATGGCAGTTATCTCGTCCTTAATAATCAGGAGTATTGTGTTTCTCAGTTAGTTACTTGTTGCAACAACGTCTCGTTTCTCCCTCCACATAAGAGTGTAGATAGTTCGTTGTGGCCTTCCATTCCAACTCTGAAAACAGATTTAAATAAGCTAAGCAGACTCAAAGCGTTCTTCTTTCAACAAGAAGTGGATCTCTCTTCAGCCCGTGAGACCTTCGAACTGGAGGTGGCAAGAAAATCTAGTGAAATACAGTCATTGTTAAACACAAATCTCCCCCTACATTTTGGGGAATTGATACATCAAATATTTACTGCTTCTGATACCACGGACTTGGCACATTTGTTTTTAAGTTGTGGGCTTCAGCCGCGTGACTTCTTTTCAAACTATTTTTGGAGTAATCCTAGCGTTTATACATTCTATTTTTTCCAGCATATTCGGTGGGTTCCCGTTGATGCTTGTCTTGATTTGCGGCATCGTGCTATTCCTTTTATTCTGCAATGGCTGCTCCATCTGCAGTCCTTCCCGGGACAGGCATCAATGCTGCTGTACAGTGAGTGAATGCTACAACTTTTCGTACTGGTGCCCTTAGACGATCTGGATGCCAAATTTTTGTATGCTTACTTCACTTGTGTGCAACCTGTGTTTCATTGCATCCGGTGACCCTTTCAGTGGCCCTGGATGTCTGCCTGGCTACCCCATCTCACACTGCTCTGAATTGCAAACTGTTGATTGGTCCCTTAGTGGCACATAACCAGAACTGTTCCTGGGGTATGCGGCTTGTGTACAACCCAGCATTGGAGACAGTGGTCGACGGTGGTCCCTGTGCAAATGCAGTGTCTTTTGGATCTCAGTTTCATCAAAATTAACACAGGTTCTCCTTGGATGGTCCTATCGATAACTAGAAATGAGAGTATGTTGTTCCTTTGACCTGCCCACTAGGATGGGAGACATTTTTAATTTGGAAGGGCTGGATTTCTTACTGGAATTAATATCGTTCCACTTGGTGTCCTACATCTTGGGGCCCGGTGATACGCTGTAATTGCATATATTTTTTAACACAAAACTTTCCTTCTAATTCGGCAATACGCTTCTTTCAGACGCTCTCAAGATGCAACTTGATATACACTTTGGTTCTGCTTAACATCTGACTTCTGTCGTTATTTTGGTGCTACCATCCTGACCAAGGGGAGGGTGTCATATGTCCTGTGTAGGTCCATTGTCGTTTTCTTTATGTTAGCATGAGCATGTTGCAGACTGTCCTCTGCTTTGCGCACATTACTCTACAAACATATTTTGCCTTGTATGAATCCGACAAACGGGGTGTGGAAATCGCACTCGATGGTTGAAGGTGAGTATCAAAGTTTTTGATGTTGGTGGTGCAATTGAGGTTAACCCCCTGGGCCCGGGGTGTGAAATGCGTTTAGCGTCACTGTCAACAAGAGTGACGTCCCCTCAATGCACTCTTGGGTTCGTTTTCATTAAACCCAAAATGCATTGGGCAGAAATATGAGTTGACTCTTCTATAACATTATGATGGTATAATGTGCAGATGAAAGTATCATCAACAAGAAAAATTATTAAGCATGAAATAAACTTTGAATCAAATTCACAGGAGAAATTGTATTCAAAATCATTTAATGAAAACTAACCCAAGAGTGCATTGAGGGGACGTCACTCTTGTTGACAGTGACGCTAAACGCATATTTTGCTTTGTGCCACACTGTACTATCACACAGACCATGCTGTTGTTTTTGCGTTCTGTTCTTTCCTGGGATTGAGTCTGAACACTGTAGGCAAGGTCGAACAACAATGTCCCTTGGTATTCTGTTCTGGTCAGGCCCTAGCACCTAGATAAAACACGCAAATGCAGCTGTTGTTTGGGAACACGTAGTTTTGCCATATAGGTATGCGCTAATAGGTAACAGACACACTTGGGGAGGGAACTTTCCAGGGAAAAGATTGTGACAGCACCTGAGATGTAGAACTTTCCTCTGAGTATGCTAAGGGACGGGGTCTGCTGCTAACACCCAAAGATTTTCTGATATACAATGATTTTAGTTCTGTAGAAGGGGATGAAAGTTAGGCTACACTGTCTTATAGAATGACAGCTCTGTTTATGATTTAAGGACTACTTGCTATGCTGACTGTACTTGTGTTAGGTATTTTCTTATTTATTGTGACACGTTTACTGCATACAAGAGCACAATAGTTAAAATAAACATTTTAAACTTTACTCATGTCTCTGTCAGAACTTTTTTTTAAATTTCTTTTAATTTCTTTTTTTTTATTTCAAAAACCTTTATTACACAAAAAGGAATACATTACAGGAGTAGTCGGCATAACCTGCCCTTCAGTATCCACACATTGCCACCCCTTCTTACCCTTATCATGCAGAGTCCCCCTACCCTCCCCAACCCCGCCTCACCCGCAACCCCCCGCCTAACACCCCTACCCCTCCCGGCACAAGTAAGAGAACAAAGTCCATTCGTTAGAGTTGCAGTATATCAAAGTTCAGAAGTCCACTCACCAAGCGAGAAAATGTCACTATGGCACAGCCCCGATTATGGTAACGTCGACCCCCTTGCCACCTCCCACTCCCACCAACCTGTCGCATAGCACCCGCTCGCTCATCAGTGGCCCCCCCACTCCTCCATCCCCTCACACATGCTCCTCTTGCGTACTTCCCTCAGCTTCACAGTCACTCCCTTCCTGTCTCAGTAGGTACGTCGTTAAGGGAACCCATATGTCCCGGGCCTCGATTTTAGTGGTAACTGCTCGGCATACAAAGTGCAGATATTCCTGTCAAGTAGACATATCTTTGAGCCAATCCTTAAACTTAGGGGCCCTTCCCGTACCCCACCTACAGGCCACTTGTCTGCGCGCTAGAAGAATACCAATGGCCAGAAACTGTTTGTGTGGTGTTCGAACGTCTCCCGTCACCCCCAGCAATGCACCTAGTGGAGTAAGTGGAACCCGTATGCCCACCATGTCGGTTAACCCTGCAAACACCTCCTCCCAAAAAGAGGCTACTCGGGGGCATCTCCATGCCAAATGCATAAAATCCGCCTCCCCTTGACCGCAGCGCAGACCTCTGTCGTCATCCCGAAGGTGAATACTATGGAGGTGCGCTGGGGTATGATTAAGGCGGTGAAGAAATTTAAAGTGGACTAGCCGGATCCTGCTGCTACTGGATATGGCCTCAGTCTGTAGACATGCCATTTCCCATTGGTCATCCGTCATTGCACATTCTAAATCCGCATCCCACTTCTGGCGCGACCTAACGGGATGTATAGGAGGTGCGCTGCGCACTCGCCTGTATAGCATGGAAATAACATGTGTGGGGGGCCTCAGACTGCAGCATTAAGTGTAGAGACGCATACGTTTCCGGCTCCTGCTGGAAGTCCAGGGTAAGGGCTTTGACACTCTGCCGCAGCCTCGTGTATAAAAACAGGTCCATGAAGGAATGTGTGTGGTCTCCGAAAAACTGGTCTTTTGTGCGAAATGTTCCCTCAACGTATAGGTCTCCCCATGTCTTCAGCTTCAATTTCTCCAGCAACCGTTGACATATCTTTTCCCCCGTGACCTGCAATAATGGGCAGTGACTCAGTGCAACTCTAGGGGAGTACATCAAGCGTATGCCCCCCACCTTCGCCAGCAAGTTCCATGCTCGAACAGTACAGTCCACCGTGGTGGGGTCCTCGCAGCGCTCCCTGATGGGTATGTAAATATATTCGGGCTTCGGGCAGGGGACATGTAACCATCCTCCACTGCAAGATGTGGCATATACGGGGGCGGATGAAACCAGTATGCAACAAAGAGCGCCTGTGCGCTATAATAATACTGCTCGAAGTTGGGGACGTCAAACCCGCCCTCCCTATACGGCAGCATAAGTGTAGTCAATTTCAGCCGCGCTTGCTTACCTCCCCAAATAAGGCGAACTAGCTGTGAATTAAGCGTGCGAAAAAAGAAGGCTCCGGGATGATAGGGAATATTTATAAATAAATACAGGAATTTCGGTAGTATGTTCATCTTGATCAATGAAATCCTCCCTGCCATTGAAAGAGGTAGTTTAATCCATTTAGAAACATTATCAGTCTATAGCCTGACCATAGTTAAGGTGCATCAATGCATCCTGATCTCGGGCGATCTGGATGCCCAAGTACTTAAGATCCTCTGTTTCCCACTCCAGTGGGTAATCCAACGCATGCAGCATCGGGCGGTCAGTCAAGGGAAACACCGCAGATTTGTTCCAGTTTATATGCACTCCGGACACACCCCCGAATTTGGTAATTTCCCTCAAACTGGATTTAAATTATCCATCGGCTTGTGGACATACAACGTTATATTGTCAGCATAGAGCGAAACAAGCAACTGCCTAGCAGGATACACGAGACTTCTGTGGTTATGGTGCTGCCGCAGTTTTGTGGCAAGAGGCTCAATCGCCAGGGCGAACAGAACAGGGGAAAGGGGGCAGCCTTGCCTCGTGCCTCTGGACACCGGGAAACTCCCAGATCTGGAGCCATTAAGTAGGACTCTAGCTCTCGGTTGTGTATAAAGTAGCCGGATCCAATTTACAAAAGGAATAGGCATCCCCATCCGATGTAACACCCCTATCAAATAGTCCCATTCAATGGAGTCGAACGCTTTGGTGGCGTCCAAAAAGACTGCCACCGCAGCGCTGTTGGGGTCAATGTCTTGTATCACCGCAAATAGTGTTAGTAAATTATGGGCCGTTGCTCAGGCAGGACCAGTTTTTCCAAGAGTAAATTAAGCCGTGTGGCCAAAACCTTGGCAAGGATCTTGGTATCACTATTAAGAAGCGATAGGGGCCGATATAAATCACAAAGCAGCGGTGTCTTACCAGGTTTTAACAGGGACATTATTTGCGCCTCCCTCATGGTGTCAGGCAACCTGCCATAGAACACTTCTTTAAGTATGGGTGCCAAGGTAGTCACAAAGGCCTTATAAAAATCGATTGGGAGTCCATCGGAACCCGGCGCTTTTCCAGACTGCATGGACATAATTGCCTCTGTGATCTCATCGACCTCAAGGTCATGCGCCAAGAACTTACATTGAACGTCCCCAAGCCACGCTAATGCTATATCCTCCAGATAGCTATGCAGATCTTGTGGAGTGCCCCTCTGAGTCGCATAGAGCTTAGTATAGAACCTCTTCATTAAGCCATTTGATCTGGAAGGGTCCGCTATATAGTCCCCTGTTCATCCTGCAATTCCATGACATAGTTTTGGAACCTCGGTGCACGAATCGCTCCTGCTAGAGCTTTGCCCGGCCTGTCCCCCTCACCATACACCCGGGCAACGTAGTGTTTCCCATGAAACTTACACTCCCTGTCCGCAGCCTCCTCGTATTCAGATAGCTTCTCCCTAAGTCTGGCTCGAAGTGTCCCGATATCACTTCCAGCGCTAAGCCCCCTCTCCAGAGTCTTAAGTTCCCCTTCTAGCTTTTGGATCTCCCGCCGAATGTCCCGAAGTATACCCCCACCCTTGGCAATACACCAACCGCGTGCTGTCACTTTAAACGCCTCCCATACCATCTCTAGGCTCTCCACCGAGTCAATGTTCCGAGCGAAAAAGCCCTTAATGTCTACTTCCATCTCCGATTTGAATACTGCATCCTGCAGGTGCCTTGGGTTCAGCCGCCACCCCAGGAAAGGAGAAAGATCTACTGGTGGGGTAAGTGCCACTAATACTGGAGAGTGGTCCGAGTATGTGCGGGCTAGGTGTGTTGCCTTGCCAACCCAGTGTGCCATTCCCAGGGTTACTAAGATGTAATCCAATCGAGCCCACGTGTTGTGTACTGCTGAGTGACGCGTCCCTTCTCTCTGGGATGGGTGCAAATGTTGCAATGTATCCAACACACAATCTGTCTGCAAAATGTCCCGGAAGGTGCGTTGTGTCATGGTGTAGTGCGCTGCTGTTGCATGAGAGCGGTCACATTTAGGATCCAACACCGTGTTAAAGTCTCCTCACCATATGAGATAGTTGAAGCCCAGCGTGTTGATTTAACCTCGGAGTACCTGGAGGGGGTGTCATCATCTATGTTAGGGCCATAAAAATTGGCTATTACCACATCCTTGGAATTCAGCCTACCCCACAGCAGGCAGTATCTGCCTTCAGAGTCCACATCCAACCCTCCCTGCACGAACCTCACTCCTTTCTTAACAATGATGGCAACCCCCCTGGAATAACTAGAATAGGAGGCGAAGCAGCAGTGAGAGGCCCAGCGTGATGTAAACGGGGTCATCCCTCCAGGAGGGATATGCGTCTCCTGTAACATGGCAATATGGACATGATGGCGGTCCAAATACCCCAATACCTGCCTACGCTTCCTAGGGTCATTCAGCCCCCTAACATTCCAATACATCACATGCAATTCACCATTAGTACCAGCTCTACTAGCCATGAGGCGCAACCAGTGTAATCCATCTGTTGCAACAATCGCTACCAATTTGCTCATTCTCGCTATGTGCCTGTAACTGCCCCCCTTCCCCCCTACCACCACCCACACCGGCTCCCCCAACTCGCCAGGAATGTCCCCCCCTCACAGTCAACCAACAGAACAACTTTCATCCATCCCACGTAGCTACCCCCCAACCTCGTAATCAGGGGAATGCCCATCATGGGGACCGCCAGGGGCTCCTGCACAATCACTCAACCGCCCTATTTCACCCGTCCATTCCCCCTTAGAACATGGAGTACTTCATGAAGGGATGTCGGTGAGCGCCCAGGTGGAAGCGCCTGTTCTGGCATCCAATAAACAGTAAAACATACATCACCAAGCCGTAACAGAGGATATGAGTCTTGGCAGTCCAGAGCAGCCAGCGGCTACCGTCACCTCCATATTCCATCATCCAATGTCCGACAGCGGCGAGCGAGATCTGGACCTTCTTCTAGCGGCCTCCTCCCGTAGCTCCCCACCACGATCTTGTTTCAGGTAGTCGTCAACTTGCTGGGGAGTGTTGAAGAAATGTTGGCTCCCACGGTGGTTGATCCTCAAACGTGCTGGGTACAGCATGGCATACACGATGCCTTTGGTCTGTAGCTTTTTCTTTACAGCAGCGAACTTCCAGCGCGCTTCCTGCACTGCCTGGGTATAATTAGGGTAAAAGGATAAGATGGTGTTGTCATAGCGTACTTCCCACTTCTCACGGGCTAGACGAAGAACAGTATCGCGATCCGGTAGTTCAAAAATCTCATTATCACTGGTCGAGGTGGGGCGCCAGGGGGGGGCCTGGCCGCCATGGACCTTTGCGCTCTCTCAATGACCATGTGCGTAGAGAAGGAGTCTTTACCAAATAGGTCCCCCAGCAAGCGTTCCATGAAATCCTCCAGCCTGCCAGTGTTTGTGGATTCAGCAAGGCCAAGGACCCTCTTGTTGTTCCTTCGGGAACGCGCCTCCAACTCCTCATTCTTCTCCGCAATAACCTTTAATAGTTTGTCCACCTGCAGCATGTGTTGCCTAGCAGTGCCTGCCCCATCCTCCAGCGTTGACACCCTCTGTTCCGCTTCCGTAAGTTGCTCCTCATGCTGGTCCAGCTTCTCCACCACCCTGTCCAGTGGCTATTCATGGCATCCATCTTAGAGTCGATGGAGGTAAGGCTCTGTTGCATACCTATCAGAAGGGCTTTCCAGTCCTCGTTCCGGGGGGTCCTGGCTGGTCTTGTCCTTAGAACCAGAGCCCACCGACTGCCTAGCATCAAAGGAAAGCTTTGCTTGACTGGGCTCAGTGCGCCCCATGATTCGCTATAGGCAGGAGCCGTACGCTCCCCACACGGCGTAAATGCAGGCAACCCTGGCCATTCTCAGCCCCACGGTCAACGGGAACCACCAATGTCCTGGGACCCCAGGCCTTGCCCACTCCTGGGTGCAGAGGCAGCCTCTGTTCTGTTACTCCTCCGAGCTACTTTTCAGAGTGGAAGGCGGGCAGCGTTCTCGAAAAACAAGTGGCAGTGCTGTCCCCAATGTCCACCAAGTGTGCACTTCCCGCTGCGGCCCTCAATCAAAATGGCGCCTCATGGCTCCTCCGGTCTCACCGCTGTCACCAATGCCAGGACCCTGCCCAGCGCTCTCCCCACGCAGTTGTCGCTCTGCAAGGGGCCCAGATCTCAGACCCTCGCCAGGATATCCTCCCTTCTGTGTCCTCCAGGCAATGAGCGCCCCACCACCCCTCTCACCACACGTTCCTCCAGGAGTCATCCGCTCCTCGTGTGTTCCTCCAAGGGCCCCGGGATCACCTCGCCCGCTGCTGCCAATGGTAGAAGAAAGGTGTTCCTACTCGCTGATAATAGTGAGCCTCCAGGTTCCTTTGCACTTTGCTGCAGTCCCGTCGCGATTCAGAGCCTCCAGCCCCCACACAGTGTCTCCGCCGACCACGCGACTAGGCCGCAGATCCTCGGCCTCGCGTAGCCCCTTGTGTCCGACGGGTCCACCAGCCGCTCCGTCACTGTAGTCCGCCGCCGGATCACCGCTCCCCACAGCCGCACCAGAGCACTTCACAGGGGCCTCAAGGTCGGCTCCAAGACAGCCGCTGTATTTCCGCTGCTCGGCTCCGAAGAAGCTGGACCCTTTAGATGCCAAGGATGGGGGTAATGAATAGAATTCCGCCCGGGACGGTGGGAGCCTTTTTACGTTGTTGGGCAAGCCCCACCTAGCGCCCTGTCTCTGTCAGAACTTATTGTGGACTAGTACGAGTGTGAGTGCGAAAGGGTGTGTCCTGCAACTGAGATTCCTGAGATGGTCTGGAGTGTCGTGTTCCGGGGTGTATAATCAATTATTCCTTTGTGAGTGAGTGGGAGGACAAGTGAGACACTTTAGCTAGTCTGTTTCGGGATCATTGGTACTCAGGTGGTAGAATGACTCAGCCCCTGCCTACTAAGGTTCTATGATCCCAAGCATAGTTCTGTGACTCTGCAGAAGGCCTGCAATACACCGTATCATTGTAAATATGGCGCATCCCTGTGTTTTCGAACTGACAGAACGCAGAGGTAGCAATTTTGGAGCTAACTTGTGCTCCACCAGGTCATTGTACATATGCTCCCAAGTACTTAAGCAGTTTGGTGAATGGAGATGGTTTGACCATGTATAAAGGAATTTAATACCCTCTGCTGCATGTTAAAAGTATGTTGCGAGCCACCTTGCAACCATGACCTTGTTCTTTATATGGTCATGGAACTCCTTGGTGGCTTGAAATATCCTTATATTGTATGCCAAAGGGATATTTTTCCCATATGTATGTATATATATTGCACATCAATGTCAGTATAACAGGCTTCAAGGCACAAACGCAAAGGAATATAGTCCACATTTCTTAACAAAGCTAGTCTCTGTTTCATGTCCCTGAGGTAAGCTCCCCTGCCTGTTATCTAGCTATTCACGCACATCAAAATGCCGTCACAGCTGCCCGGTAGCACCTTTTCAAGAACATTACTGAGGGTGCTGCTAACTTCTGCAATACGAGCAGGTCCGTGTTAGGCTTAAAGTCGACCGAGAGCTGCTTTTATCAGAGAGGCCACTCGTTTAGTGAGGGGTAGGTCGACAACATATGTAACCTATCTGAGGTAAGGCTGTCCTCGGAGCCTTGCTGAACTCCCCCAACACCAAAAAGAGGTTTGATTCAAACAAAACAACAGCTCCACTTCGCGTTTACACATCGACCTTTGATTAACATACCTCATTAACGCCATTTAGTAGTGCCCAGGGTCGCATGCCCTTTGGCACCTCTGGCGCTGCCTTGCCGTGAGGGGAGAGGGAGGCACGATGAGTAAACTGAGCTGTTCGGGCAGTGCTTGAGCACAATGTCCTTTTCGTGGGTCTCCACTCCTTGTGCCTTGTCATCGCCCCTGAGCGGCAGGCAGGAGGCTGTTATTGAACTAGGGATGAGAGCATTGGCTCAATTCCATGAAGTCCATGACGTCAAAGGGTGCACCAGGACTGAATTAGTGTCCCTGAAGGCAATGTGAAAGAAAAACCCAGTGGGGTATATTCACAAGAACGTGTGATAACTACCGCAAGAGTAGCGTAAAGCAACTTTCAACATCGCAGCCTATCCCGGAGAAAATAACCCTGTGTCAACGTGGAATTCTCAACACGGTGGTAGCATGCGATAGTCTGCCGATACTGCGGACAATGTCTGCGATACAACCACCTTGATGGAGACAAAAACACAAACCACAACACCAAAAAACCTGCAATGGGCCAAAGCATGATGAGGAAACGAGCAATAAGCAGCGCCAGGCCTGCAACACACACCTGGCAGGCGGGAAAAATCACCATAAAAGTAGAAAAAACACCCAAACACAAACTGACCAAAACCCAAGCACCATGGAGGCAGCCGGAGGAGGCACAGAGTACGAGCGCAAGCCCACAAGCACCCTGGACGTCAAGCCTGGGACCTCAGGGACAGGGAAGGGCAAGAAGAAGAGGAAACAAAGTTCAGTCTGCAGACAAACAGGATCATAGTCACGGAGGTGATGGAACACCACCAACAACTGTTCATCACTTCGAACGTGTCATTGGGCACCAAAAATTGAATATGGCGGGACATCATGGACAAGGTGAATGCCATCGGGGAGCACAAGAGTACAATGGACGAGGTCAAGAGGCGATGCAATGACATCAAGTGATGGACCAAGGAAAAAACTCTCTGCCAACCAGAAGGCAGTAACGCAGACTGGAGGTTGGGGCCCAGTGCCACAGCTCTAGCTAGATGACATGGAGGAGCTGGTGTTGACAGTCATCAGTGTGGAGACTGTGGCCAGAGTCAGGGGACCGAACACTGCTCGACAGGACACAACACAACCGCAACAGGGTGAGTGACCACCAGGTACTGGGGGGACTGGTGGAGATGGGCACAATGGCACACATGCACAATCAAGCAGAGCACATTGCACACCCACAATTACTCTGGGTCCTCGCCCAGATCTACAGATTGTCACAATGTACAATGCCATGCTGTCTGAATGTCAACATGTACCATGTGACTACATACATGTGGACACATTGTAATACACCATCTGCCCTTCACATCGCAGGGGCACCGTCAACACCTCCTGCAGAGCAGTCCCAGCCACACTTCACTGATGATGAGGAGGACAACACCAGCATAGACACCCAAACCATCCAAGACATCATTGACCTCATCCGCCACTCACCTCCAGGATCAAGGCAGCCCAGCTACATCGAGGAGGCCCCACCCACTACCCAAAGCACCCAGCAGGAGGCATCCACAGCCCCGGCACTCCCCCAAGACCCCCAGGAACAACACATGGCCTTACAACGGCGTGTGCTGGAGTGCCAGAGGGAGACCGCAGAGCAGGTGCGGTTGGGCTTCGGCAACATGGCAACCAAACTTGACGCCATCCTTGGGTGTGTAGCCCAGCTTCATGGTCTCCAACGAGCCCTGACTGACATCGCTGGAGTAATGACGTGGAGAGAAGAACACCTGTCCACTCAGGCTCCAGAGATACCAGCCGTGAACAAATTTCTGGAAGCTGTGCACCACTCGGTATTGAGACCCGTAGTAGTCAAATAAACAATGAGTCTTGTGATGTTAAAGTCTTGAATACTCCTTTATTTACAAAAATTGCCAGTTTTGTTCATGGGAATGAACTTCTTCAGGGCATAGGTCCACGTTCCCTAGTGAGGAAACGGCGGTGTGGGGTTGGTATTCCGGGCTGCACTGGTGCCCTGAATCTGTCATGTGGGCGGTATGGAGAGCTGTCCACTGGTATGATAAGAACGTGAGCTGTAACACATGTGTAGGCTCATGGTGGATATGGTGCGGATGGAGGCGGAAAGGATGGCAGCCACCGCTGCACATCAGCGGAATGTAGCTGGGATCTACCGTGCCCTGCTGATCCTCATCATGGCATTGCTGCCACAACGCGTGGCTTTGTTGAATGCTGCTACCCCCACACCATCTACATCTCTGCCCCCTGGTGTGTCTATGCCTCCCTGTGCAGCAGGCCTAACCACTCCGGCACCTGATGATGTCCATCTTCGTGACCTGAGGTGTCAGTGGCACACAGTGCAGTCGACAATCCACCTCCGGCACCTGAGGTGTCAGTGGCACACAGTGCTGCTGCTGGTACAGCAATACCCACAGGTGGGGTAGGGCACACATCCAAGGATAAGGACATGGATGGGATTATGATCAGAAGGACTCAGTAGCATTCATTTCCACCACCTGACCTGTTCCTGGTTGGTCCCACACATGGCCTCATGACCTTCCACTGCCCCCGATTCAATCAGATGCACTCACCTTGGAAAGCGACATGGACTGCCACATCCTGTTTGATGACCAATGACACGATGACAAGACTGCGGGCTGCACCCCTCCTCTTCCGCAGTACTTGTCTTCCACAGATGGACTCAGGCTGGCTCTCCACTGGCCCATTTTGTGTAGTGTGCTTGGCATTGCCCTGTACCGCTCCAGCTGCACAACTGCACTGGATGTGCAATAAACATCCAGTGACGCACTGCTGTGTCATATCTTTCATCATTCATGTATGTATGTGTGGTTGAATATAGGACCAGTGATTTCCCTTGCGTCAATGATGCTCATCCTGTGGGATGCCAGTCAGAGAGTGCTACATAGCAATTTGTGTAACGGGTCCCGTGGACACCATAACAGGGACACACGCATCAGCCACTTCCTTGTCCGGACATGGACTGAACCTCGCCCAGTGCCCACAAGTCATCTTTGCAAGACCTGCGCTGTTCCGGCGTACCACAGGCCATACCACTCCGCTAATGTTCCTAGGGGGGGCCTCCTTGCTACCCGTCGCAGGCGTCTTCGCTGGTGCTGTGCAGGTCACTGGTCAGCATGTCACAGCCACTCCCTGAGGACAGGTTTGCATGCCCACCACACCCACCTGGCACAGGCGTCACATGCCATGTGACCCCGCCAATATAAGGGGCTGACGACGTCACAAACCCCTCTGCCAGTGGTGACTGGATGACGGACCCGAGGCCTTGAGACCAACACGGGCCAACCACCACGTGGCACTGACTGGGGTTGAACAGGGTTTGCGGCACACGCTGCATTGCGGCCGGCACAGGCACCCCGCCACGGAACGGTGACTTTGGGTGCACTGAGTCATTGGCACCTTGAGCTGCTGAGCGGGTGTGCAGCCTGCCATGATGCCCCAACCCAGCGTTCCAGACAGCTCAGGATTTGTGTACCTTTCTGGACCGCAGTGTAGGCCGCGCCAGCGGGCTGAGCGGGCCCACCGCCATGTGGCCTCGCTTCCGGGTTCACAGAGTTAATGGCACCCATTGACTGAGCGGCTGTGCAGGCTGCGATGTTGCCGGGTGCCCTGGTTTGTCCTATGCCATGGTGTAATCAAATCCCAGCACCAGACGTGTGACCTGGTGGCCTGCGCAGCGTGGATGCATGGTGTGGAGGGTGCCATGTCTGCGGGTCCCGGGCTTGTGGCGGCTCATGGTGGGACCTGCAGTCTACACGCCAGTGGCAGAAGGTGAGCAGTGAGGCCCGGGTGTGCATGGGAGGGCATGCTCCGATGGGCGGCGGGAGGGGCTGGGATGTCTCTACATGGGCAGGCATGCTCTAATGGGCAGCGGGAGGGTCTGGGATGCCTCTGCCTGGGTGTGTATGGGCGGGCGATCTTGTCTTGTGTAAGTGTGTGTATTGTGCCAGTCATGTCTCTGGACTCTGTTTCAGATGACGGCTCTGTCTCAGATGTGTGACCTGGTGTACTGCCATACATCCTGGCAAGTGGTTGGAGACACACCGGTGGCAGCAGGTGAGCTGTGTGGCCTGTGTGCGCAGGGTCGACTCCTTTTCTCTCTTCCCCTCTCCTCTTCTCTCCTTCTCTCTCTCTCCCTCTCTTCTTCTCTCTCTCTCTCTCCCCTTCTCTTCTTCTCGCTCTCTCTCCCCCTCTCTTCTTCTCTCTCTCTCTTTCGCTCTCTCTCTGTCCTTTGATGTGCGCAGGACACAACTTCTCATCATGTTTTTTATCTTGCAGGCTGTGACCTATGGATTGTGTCGAGGGGAGCCGCCATGAGTCTTCATTTAATTTCTGTGTTAATTTTAGTAGTTTCATTGTTTGCTTCGAAAGTAAATGTGTGATGAGCATTTCTGTGACGACACATGCATGTCAGCAGTTGAGATTGTGCGACATCAGGTGGATTATTTCGTACATGTTTCGGTGTGGTTGATGTGGCATGTCTTTGGTCGGGGGGTGCCAGGGAGGGGTGGTCCAGGAGGTGGTGTTGGTAGGTGTTGTGGCCCTCTTGGGTGTCCGTGCTGCATGTTCAGTTGCTCCATGGCATCTGTTGCCCTTCTGATGACGCCCTGGACTGGGTTCCCTAATGTGGTGCAGTCTGCCGTCCGATTACACCAGGTCAGAGTAGGTGTAAATTTCCTGCTGCTAACGCGCCTTACCTCATGTTTTGTGTTCTTATCGCCAATCTGTCTGGTCGTTGTGAATGTTGAGGTGTGGTGTTGTTGCGGCTTTTTGCACGGAACGCCTACTCTGCATCTAGCGATAGTTGAGGGGATCCTCTGTGGCGATGTTATTGGCTGCTGCTATTGCGGGGAAACTGGTGCTCTGGGCTATTAGCACCAGCTTGTGAATGGGGAGGTACAATTATCACCACTTTGGCTGCGATAATGTGCTGTTAATTTGGCGATAGCTCCTTTTGAATATGCCCCTTTGACTGTTGGAATATAAAAAAAAGAAAGAAAAAGAAAGAAGAATTCGATAAAGATAGTAAAGTTTGCAATTTGAGTGATAAAAATAATCAATACCTCTGGAGTGAAAAAAATCGACCGAAGGTTCATATTGACAACTGAGGAGGCAGGCTTTAAGATTGCCAATTAAGTTAAAGCACCTGCGATTGAACTGTGCTGTTTATCTTGAGAAAACATGTGAAAACGGCCCAGGAGCACTTCACCTCTTCGATGAAATGGAGAGATATACACAGCAAGCCTCTCTCGACGAGGGAGGGGTGGACTGAGGTCTGTGTTGGTGATGGAAAAGACTGTGCTGACATGTTCGCCAGGCTTGCGGTGTGTCAGGAGCAGGGCTTTAAGTGGAGCGGATCTCACCGGTGCTGAGCACCAGCAGTTTTTTTTAAAGGGGGCTTCCAAACGAGTCTCTACCTGTTTTGAGCCCCGGCACAGGAGGTCTGTTTTTTCCGGACTGCAGTGACAGCAGGCACATCGATATGCACATACTCACACTGCTCACTTCTCACTAGTGTGGGTTACGTCATGACGTCATGCCAGGTGAGCGTTGTAGGGGAAGGGAAATCCATTAAAAAGAGTCATTTTCTCTCTGGATTTCCCTTCTCTTTTTGAAATTCAGGAGCAGCAACCTTGTCGTGGAGTCACCAGGGCTTTAAGTGGAAGGTTCTTCAATATTATATACAAGCCATAGTTGCTGCCTATTTATCTTATACATCTAACAACCATTGACAAAGCCCATAGTCCTGAGTCGTTGTAGATATGATGTTACTTGTGGTATCATATATCTGGATGCAACGACAGAAACAGCAAAAAAGGGCGTGTTTTAAGCCACGCCCTTAATTACATTGGCCACACCCCTTTTAGAGACCCCCCCACCCCTGTTTTTTCATCCAACTTAAAGCCCTGTTCAGGAGCCTGATGCTGTACTAGAGAAAGGCTTCTGCAGTGGCTTTGTGCTATAGTGCAGGCACTTCCATATTACGTAAGGATGAGGGACCGCAAATACGTGTGCTTCAATCAGGATTCTTAAGGGTGATGGACGCAGCCGCGGCCCCTGTAAATAAGAGCGGTGGGGCTGTGTTGGGAAGAGATTTGACAGATGACCACAAGGGAAAATTAAATAAATACGTAATAATGTACTTTCCCGTGTCGTCGCCTGTCGAAACCAGCACCCCACTCGGCCCCACCACTCTTACCGGCACGGGCCGCGGCTGGATGGACGCCTGGGACGGTACTGTCAGTTCCAAGGGGCTCATTTATGAAAAGTGACGCATCCCTGCATCAAAACAGCGATGCGTCACTTTTCATTGCGCCCTCCTTGCGACACCAATGATGCGTCATATTTACAATATGATGCATCATTGCACAAGGAGTTACAGATACGTCAGTATTTCGGACGTATCTGCATGGCGCAAACGTGACGCATTGCTGGAGTGTGTCACAAAAGTGACGCAACTCCAGCAATGTGTCCGTTCACATGGGGTAAGCCCCATGTGAAAGGGCCTGCGTCAGTCTTACGCCTGCTGTGAGGCAGGCGTAAGAAATTGACGAATTTGCATCCTAAAAGTGGCGCAGTGAAATCACATAGATTTCACTGCGTCACTTCTATGACCTTTTCTTGCGTCAGAACGCCCCCCTGCATACATTATACCTGGCGCAGGTATAATGTAGCGCAGGGGTTTACAAAGTGATGCATCACTTTGTAAATTTAAGCCACGAAGGCACATTTTTTACGCTGCTGGTGCGTCAAAAAAAGTGACGCACCAGTGGCGTTAAAGTGACACACGGCCTCATAAATGAGGCCCCAAGACTTTAGTCGTGGCCAGCGTGATCTTGATAGATGCTGGAGGACTAAAAACTGTACACTGGCGAAGGGCTACAGACACCTGTGCATCAGAGGAGAAAACTGTCTATAAGGCACGCGGGTGCCGAAAACATATCACTGAATTTGGTGGCCATGGACCACACTCCAAGGGCCCACTGGAAAAAGCTGCGAAATAGGCCCTGCTGTTCAGCCGTATAGACATTAAACAATCCATATATGTGACAAAAAGGGCGGGGTATTTCTGGCTAAGCCTGGATTTTTGTCATGGCTGCAAATGCAATGCAAATTATTTTTGTTTTGCTTGAAGTATATGACATTCCTGAACTGTTTTCTACGGAAAAAGCAATACAAATAACTTATAAAAATGACAATTTTTCTGGTAGGAAATCTGACACTATTGCAATTATGCGACGCAAATGGAGGTAAAGAGTCACCAATAACCGTGTAATGGGAATCATGCCTCCCATCTGGCATTCGTGCATTTTGCTCTATTACGACAATTATGGAAATGATCTGGGCGATTGATAATATCACACACACAGCTGCAGGGAGATGTAGAAATTACCAGCACTAACAAAGTTACAGCTACTTATGTCCTCACGTGCTGGACATCCTCTAAATATAGCGATAATTGCTGGCAATATTATTAGTCTCACAGCTGCAGCCACCGTAGTTACTTGCAGGTTTCAAATCAAAGCGGAGTTTCAGCACTTAAGGAGCTGGACCACTCTTGACTCGCTTAAGACTGCTTTATTGGAAGCAAGCTCAGCCCACAAACACTGACAATCTTTTGACTTGAATACCTCTGATACACAATGTTCTAACAGCAAACTCTAGTCCAATCCAACACGTAAAGACATTAGCCATCCCTCAAGGCTCTACAGTCCACTCCCATCTTTAAGGTCCAACACTTTAACATGTCCGCTTTGACATGAAGAGCCCACGGATGGTTTGTTCTGAACAACTACAGATCTAAGACTCTGCAATCTAGAGGAAGCATGGCTCTCAATTCCCACATACTCTGGATAAAAAACAGCAGCGAATAACGCAATTAAACAGGACTCTTTGCTAATGGACAAAACTACCTTTGCCATGACTCTGCAATCTTTCATACAGGGTGCACCAACTCAGTCAAGGAGAACTTTTTCAAATAACGTCTAGGCATACGTCCATCCTTGTTACATCTACCGCCTTGGAAGCGAATCCCAGCCCTGACCAGTTGGCGCTTATGTGATGATGTTGAAGAAGAACTGGCGGACCTTATATGCTCCTGTAGGCACTAATGGCTGAACGCAGACTACTGCTAAAACCATTGTGTAACCAAAGAGGAAATTGCACTCATAGGCAGGCTGTGTTGGGAAGAGGTGTGGTGCAGAGGCCAAGGCAGACTCCGGAACACGGGGTTCACGGTTTGATCGCCAGCAGCAGGTTAGCCCAGCACCTTGTGACTCTGGGCAATAGCTCATTTAATCTTCCCAACTGCCCCCAGTGCCGGGACACCTCTCCGGAGGTAGCTGTGTGCTTTATAAATGCTGGTATTGGCATGCGGCGGGACACCTCTCCGGAGGTAGCTGTGCGCTTTACAAATGCTGGAATTGGCATGCGGCGGGACACCTCTCCGGAGGTAGCTGTGCGCTTTACAAATGCTGGTATTGGCATGCGGCGGGACACCTCTCTGGAGGTAGCTGTGCGCTTTATAAATGCTGGTATTGGCATGCGGCGGGACACCTCTGGAGGTAGCTGTGCGCTTTATAAATGCTGGTATTGGCATGCGGCGGGACACCTCTCTGGAGGTAGCTGTGTGCTTTATAAATGCTGGTATTGGCATGCGGCGGGACAACTCTCTGGAGGTAGCTGTGTGCTTTATAAATGCTGGTATTGGCATGCGGCGGGACACCTCTCTGGAGGTAGCTGTGCGCTTTATAAATGCTGGTATTGGCATGCGGCGGGACACCTCTCTGGAGGTAGCTGGGCGCTTTATAAATGCTGGTATTGGCATGCGGCCGGACACCTCTCTGGAGGTAGCTGTGTGCTTTATAAATGCTGGTATTGGCATGCGGCCGGACACTTCTCTGGAGGTAGCTGTGTGCTTTATAAAGGCTGGTATTGGCATGCGGCGGGACACCTCTGGAGGTAGCTGTGTGCTTTATAAATGCTGGTATTGGCATGCGGCGGGACACCTCTCCGGAGGTAGCTGTGTGCTTTATAAATGCTGGTATTGTCATGCGGCAGGACAACTCTCTGGAGGTAGCTGTGCGCTTTATAAATGCTGGTATTGGCATGCGGCGGGACAACTCTCCGGAGGTAGCTGTGCGCTTTATAAATGCTGGTATTGGCATGCGGCGGGACACCTCTCTGGTTGTAGATGAGTGCTTTATAAATGCTGGTATTGGCATGCGGCGGGACACCTCTCTGGAGGTAGCTGTGTGCTTTATAAATGCTGGTATTGGCATGCGGCGGGACACCTCTCCAGAGGTAGCTGTGCGCTTTATAAATGCTGGTATTGGCATGCTTCGCTCCAGGAGATCTGCAGCTGAATTGCCTCCTCATGAGGTTCCTTAAAAAAAATTGAAGGGAAAATGGAAGCAGCAGACTGCAAGTCTGCAAGGGCCGACTAAGGCCCCTTGACCTTCCAGCATATATCCTTACTCCTGTGAGGCTTTATGGAGCTCATCACGCAAACATCTATGTAACAATTTGCGCACACTGCAATAAGCAGCGATTGAGAAGGAGGAGGTCTTGTAATTTGATCTATAGGCATGGTAGCGGCAAGGGTGGTATTAAGGAACTTCGGACTTGCCCAGATTCTTTTTTGTAAACACTTTATGACTTGATATGATGCTCGCCTGGATTGCCCTAAAAGCGTTTATATACAGCTGGCACTCTGATAGATAAACATTGGGGCATGTTTATCATGCACTTTATGAATTGACAAGAACTTTGCCCATGTTAGCATTCTCTCAATTTTACCATAACGGTGGATTGCAAACTTACAACAGACCTACGATGTTATTGTTACTGACTCTCTCGTCCTAAATAAACTTAAAGCTCAAATTTGTAAAGCATTGCCACATTAAACTTTAAGATCTAAGAAGTCCTTTCTCTCATTTTAAATAACTGTAAAGCACAAACTTGTAAAGGTTTTGCTACATTGCACTTTAAGATCTAAAATGCACTTTGATTTCACACCGGCTTTTAAGCAATTTTGATCTGTTGATCTCAATCTTGCAATTGATGCATGGTAGAAGGAAAGTGCCCCTCTTTCTATGGTTGCCCCCTACTTTTTGCCTAATGTTTATGTACTTTGACAGAGTGTACCCTGGTTTCCTGCCAACCAGGTACCCAGGGCCTTTGTTATTTCATTTGGCAACTCTCTAGCCACATGTAAGTCCCTTGTAAAAGGTATCATAGTTACCAAGGGCACTATGACCAGGGAAGGCCTCTAAGGGCTGCAGCACTTATTGTGCACTCTTAGAGGCCCTGTACTTTTACACACACACACTGCAGTTGAAGGCTATGTGTTTTGGTGCACAACAAAGTGAAGAGACGAGATGGCACACATGTGTGCCATGCCTACAAACCACTGCCCGAGCATAGGTAAGCCACCCCTCTAGCTGTGTGCACATACCAGTGGTGAGGCTACAGGTGCATGAGCCCTGTACCCCTACAGTGTCTAAGTTTATTCTTAGACATTGTAAGTGCAGTAATGTCATAAAGAGCATATGGTCTGGGAGTTTGTCATTATGTCATAAATGGGAGAGTGATCCCTGGTACTGCCTTGCTAATATAGGCACCACAAACCTTGCACTGAGTTGCATTTACCTCAATGCAAGATCCCTCCCGAACCATTCAACCGAAATTTGGGATATCTTGAGCAAAGAAAAACCTGATCTGGCCTTTATTACTGAGACCTGGCTTGATAACCACAGTACCCCGGATATTGCAACGGCCCTCCCAGCAGACTACAAAATTCTTAAACTGAATAGGGGGAAAAAACGGGGAGGCGGAGTAGCACTGCTGTTCAAAGACTCCCTCACATGCAGACAAGAGCCTATCACCCAATCCAACAGCCATGAAGCAATGTCAGTATCCATAAACACCTATATTCAATTCGGAGGTGTGATAATCTACAATCCGCCAGGTTGCACGTCGGATTTTAGTACCCAACTTCTTGCGCAAATCATGCCGGTCTGTCTTAACAATAAGAATATCTTGTTATTAGGGGACTTTAATATACACTATGATATTAGTAACAACCCCCTAACTAAACATCTAAAGGAGAATATGGAAATTTTACAACTATCCCAGAGAATCGAACAGCCAACACACACGGCAGGACACATATTAGATCTGATGTTATCCAACATAAGTTCCATCCTCATTAAAGGGATAAAACCATTGACATGGACAGATCACTCCATGATTGAGTTTGAAATTAATCTACCTGTCAAAAAAACCAGACCTCTAGCTACAGCAGCGGCAAAAACCAGGAACTGGAAAAGCTTCACAGTAGAAGCTTTTCAACAACACTTTAAATATTCTAATACTACTAAATCCAATATCAACGACGAAATAGATCATCTCCAGAACCACATTAGGAACGCACTGGACCACTGTTCAGTGCTACGTTCCAACAACAAACCCAGACGTACCATGTCAGAAAAGTGGTATGGGCCAGAACTTAAGCTACTAAAAAGGAAATGTACATCACTTGAACATAAATGGAGACTTACAAAAACTCAAGACGCTAGATTATCATATAGGAATGAACTTATATTATATAATAAAGCCATTAGAAAAGCAAAAAAGGAATATTTCTCTTGCTGGATTACAGAAAATAAAAATTCGTCCAAAGAACTATTTAAAATAGTCAAAGAACCATGCAGTCCCACAAGCCTTTCATCGAATCTAACTCCTTCACAAGCAGGCTGTGACAAAATTTATTACTTTTTCTGTGAGAAAATAGAGAAAATTTACACCTCATTCTCTAATGTTTAACCGGAATGCTTAGAGTCTCCCGAGTTATCCGCCACCTTAGTCAGCTGCACCAGCTTTGGCCCGTTCTCGGAAGAAGAAGTGGGCAAAGTCATGCTTGAAATGAAATCAGGTTCCCCGTTGGACCCATGTCCACATCATATTTTTTCGCAACTGGTTCCAATAATATGCCCAGCAGTAACACAAGCATTGAATCATTCGGGAGAATCTGCTGAATTCCCAACTAATTAGAAGAATGCCACAGTTACTCCATTATTAAAAAAAGCCGGCTCAGACATCAACAATCCCGCCAACTACAACCCATATCCCAACTGCCCGATCTATCTAAAGTTCTAGAAAATTGGTTAACAGACAATTATTCGCTTTTCTGTAAAATAACAACTTACTAGATATTTCCCAAACGGGTTTTAGGGGCAACAACAGCAAGGAGACAACACTCTTGTCCGTGCTGGACAACATCAGAATGAAGGTAGACCGGGGGAAAACAGATGCCTTGATATTATTAGATCTCTCGGCGGCATTTGATACCGTACCACACAATCTGCTATTAAGAACTCTTGCAGCAAAAGGTATCCGGGACAGAGCTCTGGGGTGGTTGCAATCATTTCTTTCGGATAGAATGGAATCAGTGCGTATGGGTAACTTTTCATCCCCTCGTCGGAACATCAAATATGGGGTCCCACAGGGGGCCTCGTTGAGCCCAACGTTATTCAACGTGTTTGTGTCCTCCCTGGCAGCGATAGGAAGAAAGTGGGGTGTCGAAATCTGTTCTTACGCAGATGTCACCCAACTAACTGTAATCCTAGATGAGGATGACGACCCCAAGAACAGGCTACTAAATTGCCTCTCTGAATTGTCTGACTGGATGTATAGCCATTGTCTAAAACTGAACGCAGACAAGTCAGAGATAATGCTTTTTGGGGGACATACTCAGCTGTGGAATAACAGCTGGTGGCCAGCATCCCTGGGCACCGCCCCTCGCTCGACACTGACAGCAAGGAACCTGGGAGTGACGAATGATAACATTCTGTCCATGAAGTCTCATGTGTCAACAATTTGCGGCAAGGGTTTTGCTCTGTTAAAAATGCTCAGAAGAGTCTTCCCCTGGATTCCCTTTGAGTGTAGAAGGATCCTGGTTCAGTCATTATTGTTGAGTCGGCTGGACTATGGAAACTCCCTGTTTGTAGGCATGGCAGATTATCTCTTCACCAAACTACAAATTGTGCAAAATGCAGTGGCTAAGGCAATTTGTAAGAAAAAAAAACTCGACTCAGCCAAGAGTTGCCTAAGAGAACTCCATTGGTTGCCAATGAGGCAGAGAGCAACCTTCAAAATGCTGTGTATAACACACAGAGCACTGCATAAAACAGGCCCACTTATCCTAAGAAATAGGATTAAGTTTTATGCACCAACTAGAAACCTCGCTCTCAATTCACAGCAAGAGCAAGAACTACTCGAGTGAAGAGAGCCAGGATGGGAGAACGAGCCTTCTCCCATATAGCCGCAATCAAATGGAATGAGTTGCCTGTGGATCTTAGACTTACGGATTGCCATCTATCATTTAGAAAACAACTGAAAACCTTTCTTTTTCCCAAACCAGAGTAATCTTGTAGGATACTGGCCTACCCACTGTTCATCATAGCCATTGTAGCGCTGTGATATCCTATGTAGGATGATTGTTAGCGCTCTATAAGAAACACAATACAATACAATACAATACGAACTCCACAGCTCCATAACGGCTTTACTGAAAACTGGGAAGTTTAGTATCAAACTTCTCAGCACATTTATCCCACACTGATGATAGTGTGGTATTTAATGAAAAATGCAAAAAGGACCACACTCTAGTGTCCTGGCTGCATGACTTTTTGCCAGTGGCTGCCACCACCAGACATGTTCCTGGACCCTGGGTCGAGAGCCTGCAGCTCTCGGGGTCCTGAAACAAAGCACATTATATGTCAAGGTATCAAGGCTCCTCCCTCAAGATGGGCTGGGCCCACGAAGGGGAAGCTACAAAGGATTGCTGCTTTGAGAGCGACCCCAGCCATTTGTTGCTCCCAGCAACTGGCCCGGCCGGTTCTGACCCTTAATTTGGGTGGGAGAATCGGCAGGAAAACAAATTTAAGAGGAGAGATATGTCCACCCTTGTCAACCCCACCCCTCACGTTGGGATGTCAAGGTGAAGTACAACTCTCAGTACCCCCCATCTTGAAGATGGGGGGACCTAGCCAACCAGAGCGAGGCTTATACCCCCTCCCACTGGAGGGTGGCATAATAGGGGGTGTACGCACCCCAAGGAAGGGAGCCATTGGTCTTGACCTGTACCTACCTGTAATGCCCCTAAATTTAGAATTTAGGGGCAACCCTGAACCTTGCCTCCTCAGACAAAAGAAATAAGAAGAAGGACCGAAGAGCCGTGCTGAAGATGAAGAGGAGGACACCAACAGACTTGGCCCTACCCCTACCGGCCTATACGGACCTTAACCTGCTACAGTGAAATCCCGGTGTGTCCTGCGGCCTGCAGCACCCAAGAGCCCGGGGGACCTGCCCTGCTTTCCCAAACAGTCTTTGTCTTCGTGAACACTGGATTTGCTCACCCACAGACTCTGGCTCCAGCTAAATCTGCAAGTCTGCACCACTCTGCACCCAACGCCTACGGCCCGAGTTTGAGAGGCCCTACACCACGAGGAGTTCTTCCCGGCGATCCTGATCTGGGATCTGGTGATCCCTGACCTACCTCAAGTCTCCGACCAACGCCTGCAGCCTCTTTCTGGAGGTGTGCTAAACCGGATACCCTTTGCCCTGAGCCTAACACCAGGAGCTTTGCTTCCACAACCATGTGGCCTGCTCATGAGCAGCCACCAACCGGAGGCCCCATAACCCCTGTTGGATAACATTGGGCCTCAGCACTCTGCACCCGGCAGCCCTAGTGCCGCTGAGGGTGCTTTGATATTGCATCCTTGACCCTGGCGAAACCCTGGTTCTAAGCCCAGAAAACCAACTCCCAAACCTAAGTACTTACCTTTAAGTCAATAACATTGTTTTCTCCCATAGGACTGCATTGGCTGCTTTCTTGTGAAAATTGTTCCAAGTGTGAAGTTGGTTTGTATGAAACCCTAAGAAACTGCAAGTGTACAAAAACTGATTTACTTACCTTTTTGCTGGGAAATGTCCCAGTGTGATATCTAGGAATATCACACTGAGTAGCAAAAGTGACTTAAAAGGTAATCAGAAAAGTAACTTGAAAAGTAATCTGAAAAGTAACCAAACAGTAATTCAAACTGTTTTACATACAAATGGCTTACCTGTAACCAATCCAATTGTATTCAACTGCATTCAAACTGTTATACACATTTGGCAACCTGAGCAAAAAACACAAAAGTAGAAGCAACAAATAAAGTCCAAATGTCAGTCCTTAGTATTATCTTTTTGCTTTATTCCAAGCTCAACTGGCATATATTCATATTTTCAATCTTCTTAACACTTGTAGTGCAAGCCACATCTCATGCCAACACGTGTTTCGTCTATGCGACTGTAGGCCATAGACTTAATCAGGGCAAAAGAAAAACTTATCCTAATCATCGTGTTCATAAACAGTAAGTATTACAAGTATTCAGAAATAACCTTAATATCCAAGAGCATTTCATAAATCAATTCCAGCGTGGAATTTCGTCATTGTCTAAGTGGAAGAACCTGGAAAGTCCATCTGCATTGGCATGGGCAGTCCCAGGTCTGTGTTACACTTCAAAGTCCATTCCATGTAGGGAGATGGGCCACCTCAACAGTTTAGGATTTTCTCCTTTCATTTGCATTAGCCATCTGAGAGGTCTGTGATCAGTTTGAACTAGGAAGTGAGTACCAGACAAGTATGGTCTCAACTTCTTCAGGGATCAAACAACAGCAAAGGCCTCCTTCTCAATGGCACGCCAACGCTGCTCCCTGGGGAGAAGCCTTCTGCTTATGAAAGCAACAGGTTGGTCTTGGCCTTCAGTATGGGGCTGGGATAGGACCGCTCCTATCCCTAGCTCAGAGGCATCAGTCTGCACTATGAACTGCTTGGCATAATCAGGAGCCTTCAGAATTGGCGCTGAGCACATTGCTTCTTTCAGGGGGTCAAAAGCCTTTTGGCAAGGTGGATCGGGTTATCCTGCCAAGTAGAACTAAAGACAGCAATATCATCAAGATAAGCTGCACTAAAGGACTCCAACCTAGCAAGGCCTTGATTCGCCAACCTCTGGAAGGTGACAGGGACATTCTTTAAACCAAAGGGCATAATAGTGAACTGATAATGCCCATCAGGTGTGGAGAATGCGTTTTTCTCTTTTGCTCCAGGGGCCATGCCAATTTGCCAGTACCTTGCAGTTAAGTCAAAGGTACTTTAGAAATGTGGCTGCACCCAATTTGTCTGTCAACTCACCTGCTCTTCTGATAGGGTGAGCATCTGTCTTGGTGACAGAATTGAGCTCTCTATAGTCCACACAGAACCTAATTTCTCTCTTTCTACCCTGTGGATGAGGCTTGGGGACTAGAACCACTGGGCCGGCCTTGGGGCTCTCAGAGGGTTCCATAACCCCTAACTCCAGCATCTTGCAGACTTCAGCTCTGATGCTTTCCTTGACTTGGTCTGACTGTCGATAGATTTTGTTTTTGACAGGTGCACTGTCATCAGGATCCACATTATGGGTACACCAGTTTGTCAGACCAGGGGTCAAGGAAAAGAACTTGGCATATTGTTTCAAGCCTTGCTTGCAGTCAGTCTGCTGTTGGGCAGAGAGGGTGTCTGAAAAGACAACTCCATCTACTGACCCATCTTTTGGGCTGTAGGAGAGGAGGCCAGGGAGAGGTTCAATCTCTGCTTCCTGCCCCTCATCAGTCACCATCAGCATGGTGATGTCAGCCCTGTCATTGTAGAGCTTTAGGCGGTTCACATGGAGAACCCTTTTCGGTGTCCTGCTTGTGCCCAGGTTAACCAAGTAGGTGACCTCACTCTTTTTTTCTAGGATAGGGTAACGGCGACTCCATCTGTAATGGAGTGCCCCTGGTGCCCGTGGCTCCAACACCCATACCTTCTGCCCAGGTTGAAATTCTACTAGTGCATCTTTTTGGTCATACCAGTGCTTTTGAAGCTCCTGGCTGGCCTCAGTGTTTTCTGGGGGGCCTTTGGGTGACCACCTGTCTTGCCACAGGCTTGACAGGTAACACAGAATCTGACAAACTCCTTCACCTTTTGGTGCATCTGGGGCCAGTAAAAGTGACTAACTAGCCTCTCCCAAGTCTTGGTTTGGCCCAGATGTTCAGCTAGGGGAATGTCATGTGCTAAAGTTAGGAGGAACTCCCTATACCTCTGTGGCACCTCCACTCTCCTGGTAGCTCCAGGTTTGGTGTCTCTTACCTCGGTGTACAGTAATGCCGCTTCCCAATAAGCTCTGTGGGTACCACTGACATCTCCCTTTGCTTCTGAAACAGCTGGCTGCCTCAGGCTTCCAAGGGTGGGACAGTCCTGCTGCCCCTGGCACAGCTCTTCCCTAGAGGGTCCCCCTGGGCCCAAGAGTTCAACCTGGTGAGGGTCAAGCTCCATAGGCTCAGTTCCCTCTGGGGTGTATAAGTCCTCTCCCTGAAGAGAGGGGTCCTGATCCTTTTGCTGAAAAGAAGCTGGTTCCCCAGTCTTCTTACCTTTTCTTTAGGAAGGTTGGGCCATACTTTCAGGCTCCAACACTTCCTTTTGCTCAGTGCTCTTGTTTTTACACACACCAATTCAGGCATATCCAGCATTGCTGCATAGGTTTTTAGTTCAACCTTAGCCCAGGCTGCGGTTTCCAGGTCATTGCCAAGCAGACATGCAGTTGGCAGCTTTGGAGTGACCACTACCTGTTTCAGGCCAGTAAACCGCCCCACCCACCCCTGTCTAATGTCACCATAGCCATTGCATGGTTATTGGTAATGTTGTAATTTAGCAGCGATTAAGTTAAGCATTAGCAGAAGACATCTTGTATTTAGAGACTATCTTGTCCGTTGTGTGGAATCCATTTTGTATTTCTGGCAGCCATTTTGTTTGCCATGTGCTCGCCATGTGCTCTGTCCTACCTTCATGTTAACTGCTCTGGAAATGTGCCTGGAGACTAGATATATTTAGCTTCTTCTGCTTTGCACATGCCCAGTTGAGCTTACAGCTGTCCCCAACTTGTAACTGTCAGGATGTGTCCACCAGAATTAGCTATCTGTTAGCCCCTCACACTTGTTGCTAGCACACTCTCTGTATGACCTTATATGTATTTGAAACCAGCATTCTGTACCTTGTACTGCCCTCATTTGATCCCCTGTGTGGGTATATAAGGACCAAGCTCCTTCCAGTCAGTGTGCTACTTCATGCATTACCGAAGGGTGCTGTGTGAATGTAGTTCCACCTCATGAGGTTTAATAAACTCTGTCTTTTCTATTCCAGTTTCTGTGCCAACTTCTTTCTATTGGTCTGAGGACTCTGTGCAGAGAAGGGCAAATCCCTTGCACTGGTAGGCCTTGCTGAGGCTCACCACCACAAGTTGGCGCTTCCAACGCGGGGCTCATCGGCAACTCAGATGCCTGAAGGACTGGTCGCTGCCTTTGATTGGTAAGGTAGTTTAGTAACACTTACTGCGGCTTTGTTTGTATGATTGGCCAATATTGAATCTCGTTTGATAAATATATATATGTGTTGCAATACATATAGGCAGGTAATGAGGAGATTTTTCTCTATTTTTATTTGTTTGAAGGGCTCAACGTACGAAGAGTACCTTAAGCACTACTTTTGATTATAATACTGCATATTTTGCACTATTTTTGGCATGCCTGTTTCCAGCACACTTCGTAGGATGTGTTGCTTTTGTAGTGGTACCAGTTTGAAACTCGACGAAGCACAGCGAGCCCCTCCGGAGGGGACGCCTAATAGGGACATGTATATGAAGTATGGTATTTCTTCCATAATGTATAGCACGTTATGGAACAAATACACTTGTAAAGATCCTGAGTTGCGTTGGCCTATGCATGGGTCATTTGATTTACGAAAGATTCAGTATGTGGAGCAACAGATGTTTAAGCGAAAGGCTATGCAAGATATGTTTGTACGAATGAGGGAGAAAGAAGTGCGCGAACGAATGAAGCGTGAGCAAGTCTTGATTGAAAAAGAACAGCGAAAGAACATCCATGCGAAAGCATTGGAAATGAAAAATAGGGAAATGAAAGAAATTAAAGCGAGGGAAGATAGGGAGCATCAGTTACAGGTAAATGGCCAATACGCTGTTCGTAGACCTCTTTATCCTATTCTTAATAAACCCCAAGATGATTCTCTCTTATTAGATCGTTGTCCAACTCCGTATACTCTTCCTTCTGCTCCTTATGAGTCAGATGAGGACTCTTCTACAGACCAGGACAAAGCTAGAAAAACCTGTTGCGTTGTTATCTGCTGAACGTGCGTCTCAGATTAGATCTGCTGCGCGTAAAGCCGTTCGTAGTACTACTACTGCTTCTGAACTTCTAGATAGTATAAAAAGTTGGCAGGAAAGGGAGCAGATATATTTTACAGAGGTATTTGCTGCAGAGGTTATTGAACGATTTAGGAAACATTCGGTAGAAATAGAGCCCGATGATGTAGCAGCTGATTGTAAACAATTACGTGACGGTCTTTTTGTCTTCTCCCAGGTGGCTGACACGATCAGACACTTGGTTAAACTGCATGTTGAAGCAGCCCGTTTGCGAGAGGAGAAAAAGGCAGCAGACGCAGCTGCACAAACATCCCAGATCAGCATAGCACGAACTTCTACTCTTGAAACAGATAAGAATGTTGTAATTAATGTGAAACCCATGCGGGAAGCTGCACCTTTATATGTTCCTCCTAAAGGAATGAGTACAAATGATGATAAGACTTCTACAGATGCTAAAGGGTATTTTATTTAAAATTGGGTCTACACTCCTTGGAATAGAACAGATGTTATGGCCCTTAAAAATGCATTGCCTGATCCGCAAAAGAATCCAGCAGCCTTTTATGAGGAAGTTGAGGGTGCCATTAGTTCTTGTACTATGACTTTGCCTGATATTGATTTGTTTTTTGGACTAATATTACCGCCTGATATGTGGATAATTGCGCGCAAAGTTGATGACCGTGCGACATTTGGAGCATTATGGAAAGATTTAGAGCAGTTAGATGAAGATAGAGAACCTGCACAGAAACCGTGTCAGTTCATTTTAGACCTTCCGGCAGTTATATTAGTTAAGTTAAATAAGATTATTCCCCCTAAAAAGATAGATTGGACTGTATTAGCATCGTGTAAGCAAAAGGCAGATTAATCGGTTTCAGATTTCTTTACACGCTTCGAAGAGGCATTCCACGATTTTAGTGGCCAGTCATTAACAGATGACACGGGTAGGCATCTGTTTGTCGATAAATATGTTGCAAACCTTTTGCAAGGAATAGATAGTCACCTAAAGGCCAGTGATAGTTCATGGACTAACTCTTCTCCGGATTCTCTCTTAACCATGGCTCACTATTATGAGCTACAAGAATTAGAAGCTAAAAGTAATGAGGATAAAAAGTCTAAAGAATTAAAAACAAAGGTTATGTTAGCTCAAGCTTATGGACCACCTTCTAGAGGTAATGATAGAGGCGGACGTGGATCTTATGTTTTGTCTTTTCCTTCTTTTACTCGTTCGAATTTGTCTGTTGATCAGTGTGCGTATTGCAAGAAATTTGGACATTGGCTTTCTGACTGTCCAGTACTGCATGCTCAGCAGGGTTCACGTGGTCGGGGACAAATGAGAAATCGTTCAGGATATTCAGGGCCTAGAGGGAGCACAAATGATCGTGCTAGGTTTGATGCTAATACACATGGACAGGATGGGTTTAACACTTTTGATAGAAGGAACCAATATCAAATGTCCGACTATGTGCCGTCTGATTTACAAGATTCTGCTTATGCATAGGATTGCCTAGGATGGGGTAAGGAATCAGTTGAAGTTTCAGTAGATCAGAGGGGTCCCTATGTTACAGCACATGTTTTGGGTTCTACTGATCAGTTTCTGGTTGATACAGGAGCTAATCGTAGCGCCTTGTCTAAACAATTGGTTCCAAGGGCTCCCCTGTCTGGCTCAACCATTACATCGATAGGTTTCGATGGAATACCTTCCCTTAGCCCATTGTCACAACCACTCGCATTTCATGTTGATAAGTTTACTGCTCCATGTCCGGTTTTGCTTTCTCCAAACACACCAGACAACATTGTGGGTCTTGATATGCTTGAATATTTCAGGGCTACGATAAGATGTTCTGCGGAAGGAGTACGGGTCATTTTGAATGACAACTACCCTGGGATTGAGAGATCTTGTATTGTTAAGGAAGACATTGCACTAGCCTCACTCCCTAGTACTTTGTGGGCTACTTCTGACACCGATGTAGGGCAAATGGTTATTCCGCCAGTGCATATTAGTGTCAAGGAGGGTGCTTCTTTGCCAAGACTGCCTCAGTATAAAATTTCTAAAGAAGGAGAAGAAGCACTTACACGCATTGTTCATGATTTGATTAAAGTGGGGGTTGGGGATGAAGTTCCTTACAATGTTTGCAATAGTCCGATTCTTCCCATTTTGAAAAAAGATACTGACACTAAGATTTATAGATTTATCATTGACTTGAGAGAAGTAAACAAGATTGTAGTACCCCAGTACCCTGTGGTTTCTGACATAACAACACTACTTACTTTGGTTCCTCCGACAGCAACTACATTCTCTGTTATAGACTTGAAGAACGATTTCTTTTCGATCCCTATTCATCCTGATAGACGATATTTGTTCGGGTTCACTTTGAATAATCGATCGTATAGATTTTGTAGAGTTCCTGCAGGCTATACTGAGAGTCCTAGGGGCAGATTTATGAAGGCCTTGCGCCGCCGGTGCGTCATTTTTAACATGGGAAAAAGTGACGCACCGGCGGCGCAAGGCCTTCATAAATCTGCCCCCTAGTATTTACAGTCAAGCATTGAAGAGACAGCTTGATTCCTTTACTTTACCTGAAGGAGTGGCTCTCATACAATATGTCGATGACATCTTGTTGGCAGCCGATACGCCTGAGCAGTGTGAAAAATGTGCTTTGTCTTTGCTTTCTTTTCTTGCTACACACCATCATAAAGTATCACCAAAGAAATTGCAATATTGTAGACCAAAGGTAACCTACTTAGGTCACCTTCTGCCTAAGGAGGGCCGTGCACTGACACCAGATCGTATTCAAGCAATTTTAGACACCCCAGTACCTTCCACACAAAAAGATGTCCATGCATTCATTGGTTTGACTTCGTTTTGTAGGCAATGGATATTGGGTTTTTCACACATTGTTAAACCTCTGCTAGCACTTTTGACTAAGAACACTCCGATTCCCCTTCCATGGACAGATGAAAGTCAAAATGCTTTTCGTCAGTTAAGACAAGCTCTTTGCTCTGCACCAGTGTTAGGCACACCAGATTACATGAAGGCCTTTACACTCTATGTACACGAGAAAGATGGATGTGCATTGTCAGTTTTAGTACAGACACACGGTGACAAGCAGCGTCCCTGTACATATTTTTCTGCAGTTCTTGATCCTGTTGCACTGTGCTCTCAGAGTCAACCTTTGGCTGCCTACAGCTGGAGGTTGGATCCCCTTGGGTGGAACACTGGAGGGACAGGGCAGGTTTGGAACCACTGGGTTCCAGGTTTGCCTTTGCCCAACAGAGTCCATTGGGGGGAGGTCCCTACACTAGGGTAAGGTGGATCCCTCAGAGTGTTGAGGAATTTTCACCTGGCTAGGGCTACTAAACTGGGTGCCCCTAATCTGCTGATGGGGGGGTTCCTCTGGACACGGGCCCCTTTGGGGTCCACTGACCTCCCTGACCTCTGCAGCTCTGGGCTGACTGAGGCAGGGTAGAGAGGGGCAGGTTACCTGCTCCAGACTGGGTACCACCTTGGAAGGGTCCACTGACATCAGGAGCTCTGCCAGGCTAGGCATGACTACCTCTGGGGCAGTTCCTTCACAAGGGGTAGGGTTAGTTCCCTGAGGGGGCTGACCCTCACCTAAAGGCTGGTGGGAGAGAGATTTTTCTTCCTCTCCAATGCTATCTGTCTGAGTGGAGTGATCCATAGTTTCAGGCTTCACAACACTAAAATCTGTCTGGGTTTGGGCTGTGGCCCTCGCAGCCCCACTAACCTTTTCAGGTAGGCCTACCATCTTAGAATGGGCCTCTTTTTGTACCTCAGCCCAGGCTGAGAGTTCTAGATCATTGCCTAGAAACAATCTACAGGCAAGTTTGGGTACACTGCGACTCCCTTTGGGCCAGTGACTCCTCCCCAGCTGAGATTTATTATAGCCATGGCATGATCTGACTTCACTCCATCAATATTGGTAACCTGGCAGGTAAACCCAGGTAAAAGCTGTTCTGGGGGCACTAGTTTCTCAGTCACCATGGGGATACTAGCCCCTGTGTCCCTATAGGCCACAATTGTCTGACCATTGAGGTGGGGCTCCTGTCTGTAATTACCCAAGGTATTGGGACAAGCAGTGAAGTTGGCAAACTCCATGCCACCATCACAGACTAGAGTCGCTGTAGTAGGGGACATGGTTAGGCCAGAGTCCACCTGAGTTCCCCAAGAAAACCCAACCAAATTTTTGGGGCACTCCCACCACCTTAGGGATTACTACTAATAGTAACAGGAGGTGTTGGAGTATTACTTGGAAGAACATTTTCCTTATTGATGGCTTTTGGGCAACTGCTGTCAGTTTTCCAGTGGCCAGGTTTCCTACACACATGGCAATAAGGTTTCTTGGTAGGAGAGGAAGGAGTTTGGGACCCACCCCCTTCAGAGGATTTTTGGGGCCCTGTTGTGGGATTTACCTTTAGATTTATCCCCACCTTTCTCTTGTGGCTTAGTAGAATCATCTTTCTTCTGGTCACCACCCTGATTTTTAGGTCGAACCCTGGTTGTGACCCATTTGTCTGCCTTCTTTCCCAATTCTTGGGGAGAGGTCAGATCAGAGTCCACCAGATGCTGGTGTAAAAGCTGGGTCTGACATTTATTAAGGATCTGCTCCCTCATAATCAAAATATACAATCCTGTAAAGTCTTACACTTTGCTGCCCAGTAACCACCCTTCCAGAGCCTTAGTAGCACAATCTACAAAATCAGTCCAGTCCTGAGTCTGTGTCTTCTCGGTGTCTCTGAACTGCAAACTATACTGTCCAGTGGTTAAACCAAACCCATCTATCAGAGCACGCTTCAGGACTTTGTAATTGTCAGCATCCTCTTCTCTAATAGTGAGGAGCTTGTCTCTGCCTTTGTCTGCAAAAGAGAGCCACAAGATTGCCGCCCACTGCCTTGGTGGTACCTGCTGTACTTGGCAGGCCCTTTCCATGGCAGTAATCCATTTGTGGAAGTCAATCCCAACCTGATAGGGAGGGACAATCTTGCTTAGAATTCTATGATCATAAGACCTATCCCTACCACTAGGAATATTGCTGCCACCATGGGGCTCTAGCCCCATCTTTTCTCTCTCTCTCTCAAGAACTAGGGTCTCTTTTTCTACTTCTTGTCTCCTTATCCTAAGCTTGGCTTCTTTCATCCTAGCTTTATGTTCCCTCTTCTCAGGAGAAGTTCTTCTCCTATGAGCAGAGGCAGAGGACCCTAAAGATGAGCCAGAATGGTTGGATTCCACTGAAGGTGATCTTTCCCTTCTAGGCACACCTACCGGTCTACGTGGGGGGATGGAGGGAGGCCCATTTTGGCCAACTTCATCCCCTGGTAGCCCTGTGTGCCCCAGGTTGAGTCTACTGAAATCATCCTGGTCTGCATCATCATCATCATTATCATCATCATCATCACAGGTCTGGTGGGGCATCCCACTAGGATCCTCTTCTGCTGATGGTTGCGCTCCATCCCCATTACCTTGTCTATCAGGATCTGATGCTTTTTCCAAGTCATCTGCCACTAAGATATCTATCAGGTGTTGGGTGGTGGGACTTTGTCCTTGCTTTAATTTTCTTATGACACACATACCCCTTAACTCCTGGAAGGAGAATGTGTTATACTTAGATGGCAGCACTGAGCTGTCATCTGGCAGAGACCCACTAGGTCCAGCCTTTAAAGTCAGGTGTGGTGTGTGCAACTACGTACACTTCTCGGTTTCCTACTAAACCTCTCTAGTAGTTGTAGTCGGGGTGTGCTAGGCCCTTAACACCTACAACTGCTAAGTTCAGTAGAACATATGTATTCTAAGCTTGATTTATATGTACCTACTGGTACCTTAATGTATTTTAAAAAGTAGATGGTTCCGAAAGCTGCAGAGGGGCTCAGATCATGCTAGGGCACCCTCTTACACAAAACCAAGCACTCTGCCTCCAGGATCGTCAAGGCCTGCCATAGGAGTGACTTATAAGTTACTATGTGTCTATATGTAAAGGTAGATATAGGTATACTATATCTAAGTAAGGGGTGCTTATACCACCTTACCAGGCTGCAAGTGCAGACCTGTGGTGTCAGTTTGGAAGGCTAACCAGGGGTGGCAGAATACATGCTGCAGCCCCTGGTAGGCCTCTGGGGTCCCTATGCCGTGGGTACCTACGGTATCATATACAGGGATTCATAAGGGTGACCCAGTAACCAATCTGATATGTACCTAAAGTACATGGAATACATTTTATAGCGAAAGCAGATAGACTGGGGCTCTGAATAGCAGGGTTCCAGTCCAACTAAGTCGAAAACCAGCAAAATACGAGGTTAAAGTGGGGGAACCCATGCAGAAAGATTCCACCTTCCTACACCCCACACCGCCAAAACCAACCTTCACGAAGGAATGAAGGCCGTCGCTGAATGGATGAGGAACAGCCGACTGAAGCTGAACTCGGACAAGACGGAGGTCCTCATCCTCGGATCCACCCCTTCGGCCTGGGACGACTCCTGGTGGCCGACCGTACTGGAAACCTCTCCAACCACGCACGCAACCTAGGGTCAACCTTGACTCCACCCTCTCCATGACTACACAGGTCAACGCCGTCTCCTCCTCCAAAACCCTCCGCATGCTCCACAGGATCTACAGTGGATCCCCACTGAAACGAGAAGAACGGTTATCCAGGCCCTCGTCAGCAGCAGGTTGGACTACGGAAACGCCCTCTACGCAGGAGCTTCGGCTAAACTCCTGAGACGGCTCCAACGCATCCAGAACACCTCTATACGCCTGATCCTTGACATCCCTCGCCGCAGTCACATCACACCCCACCTGAGAGACCTGCACTGGCTCCCGGTCAACAAGAGGATAAGCTTCAAGCTCCTCACCCATGCACACAAGGCACTCCACAACACTGGACCAACGTACCTCAACAGACAACTCAGCTTCTACACCCCCACACGCCAGCTTCGCTCTGCCGACCTCGCCCTAGTCCCCCGCTTCCGAAGAGTGACCTCCGGCGGCAGATCGTTCTCACACCTCGCCGCCAAGACTTGGAACACCCTCTCCATCCACCTACGGCAGACCCAAGACCTGCTGACCTTCAGAAAACTCCTCAAGACCTGGCTTTTCGAGCAGTAGCAGCATTCCCTACCTCAGAGCCTTGAAACCCTCACGGGTGAGTAATGCGCTTTACAAATGATATGATTGATTGATTGACTAGGGGCCTGTTTGCTAGGGCAAGCATGGTCTCCAATTACGTGTCCCAACTTTCTACAGGTGTTACACCAGGCCTTTGCAGGATCAAAGCTTTTCCCCCTGTATCTAGGACCAGATTGGGCAGAGTTTTGGGACCCACCACCCGTGCAGGTTTTTGGGGCCCTTTAGAAGACTCAAACTTTTTATCTTGGGGATTCTCACCGGTAAACAGCCTTTACAACGAAACTTTTACAACGAACTACCATTACAACGCAACTTTTACAACGCAAACCATTACAACGCATTGCTCTGGGGGGCGCTCTAGGATAGGGAATAGGTTAATTTACTATCCAATAACCTTCCCTAGTGTCCACGGGGACTGGAGTTGGAATAGTAAATTAAACTATTCACTATCCAGCACCCCAAAGCGCTATGCGTTGTAATGGACTGCGATGTAAAAACCGCGTTGTAAAGGCAGGCGTTGTAATAGCCTGCGTTGTAACGTCATACATCCATTCTCACCACCTTTCCCCTGGGGAGGTCTTGTAACCCCTTTCTTTTGGTCACTCCTAGTGGCTGTCACTCTAGTCTTGACCCAGTGGTCTGCCTACTTTCCCAATTCTTGGGGAGAAATTAGACCTAGGTCTTCTAAATGCCGATGTAACTTTTCATTCGTGCAATTACTTAAAATATGTTCCTTCATAAACAAGTTGTAAATTCCAATAAAGCCATGCACATTTTGTCCAGTTAACCAACCATCTAATGTCTTTACTGAGTAGTCTTCAAAATCAATCCAGGACTGGTTTTTGGGTTTTGTGAGCCCCCTGAATCTAATTCTGCACTCCTCAGTTGTGAGTCCAAATCCCTCAATCAGAGTTCTCTTCATGAGGTCATAAGACCCACCATCTGGCCCAGAAAGGGTCAGGAATATGTATCTGCAGTTACCAGAGAACAGTTCCCACAGGAGTGCCCCAGAGATGTTTCTTCACCTTTCTCATGTCACAAGCCATCTAAAAGGCTGTAAACCATTTAGTGATGTCATCAGCCTCCTCAAATTTAGGGACAATCCCTTTGGGGATTTTAGGATCATAAGATTGCTCTTTATCCTTATTATTTTGATTGTTGCCACCATTGATGGGTGCTAAACCCATCTCCTTTCTTTCTCTCTCTAGAGCCAAGAGTCTGGACTCTAGATCCAGTCTTTGGCCAGCCTTGCTAAAAGGCTGTCCTCCTCATTGAGGCTATCCTCAATGTCATCACCAGAACTTGACTCGCCTGTGTGGCCTCTAGGTCCCCATGGGTTGAGTCTTGGAAGTAAGGGAACAGGGTTCCTATCTTCCTTAGGAAGTGGTGGAAGTGGCCACCTTTCTCCGTCCTCCTCAACTCCTTCTCTCCCTGACAGCTCATCACCATTTTCTGAGGGGTGGGCCTTTGAATACTCAGCCAACAGCTCCTGGAGCTTTTGTTTGGTTGGATTAGGGCCCATTGGTATATTTTTAATTTTACATAAGGACCTTCCTTCCTTGAACGACAAAAAAAAGTAAGGGGTGAGGGCAAGCTCCTCAACCATGTCCTGTATGTCATTATGGTTATCTTCACTAATATCTGGGTTCTGTTTTTGACACATTCTAACAAAAAAGTTCTAACCCCTCTACCCTCGACTACAGTGACTTTTTATTTTCAAAAATTCTAAAGGGACTTAAGCAAGGCCCTAACAAGACTTTTAGTAGTTTTGTAAGAATGCCAATTTGAAAAGAATCTGAATTCTAAAGGCAACTTAAGAGTTCTGTTGTGTGATCAGGTGGTAACCAAGTAGTCCAATTTATTTATTTTTTATTTATAAATTATTATAGAGCACGAACATGGCCCACAAGGGTATCAGAGCGCTTTATAATATAATATAATTGAACATTAGATGGTTAAGGTGGTGTACATACAAATGCAAGTTTTATATCCCACAGCTGATTCACCAATGTAGGAAACTGGCTCTATATATACTACACCAAAATGAGGTATAGTGTGTATAGAGTCCAGGTGACCCCAGAGGTAGGCAGAGGGTAAGAACCTTACTCTCTATTTGTGGTAGAGTGGTCGAGCAGTAAGGCAGTATCAGGGAACAGTGTTAAGCATTTGATGTACACACTCAGCCAGCAAATGAATTCACACACTCAAGGACTGAACTCTAGACCAATTGTTTTTGTATAAAAAATATACTGTTGTTTTATTTTTTTAATTTTTATAAACTTTATTTTTCACTTTACAAAATGCTAATACAAAAGGAAAACAATTTGGCATCAAATCAGCATATGTAATCATATCATTGACAACATTAATGGCATACAGGGCAAGATATAGCATCCAGGATGGAAAGATACAATGGGTATAGGAGAAATAATTTGTATTCATATCATAGTGAGGAAGAACTGCGGGTACTTTACTGAAGACCAAAGCGTACATTATCAGGTCAACCTTCCCCCTACCTGTCATGATTGGGTCCACCGCCCATATCCAAATCACTCTCCTCGCTGTCCGTTACATTTTGCCAACCCTTAGACACACACGGCCCACCAGGCTAGTAGATCTTCTTGCAACTTCTCGTCCCGTGAGTTTCATGTGGACCTCCTCAGCTAGGGACCACTCGCACATGTCTTTGAGTCAGATGGGCACTTCTGGGGCCCTTTGCCCATCCAAGTTATAGCTACCCTACGCCTAGCTAACAATAGCATAAATTGTAGCAATTTATAGGGGACCTTCTTTTTCTTAGGTTTCCGTACCAGTGCCAGCAAGAACTCGGGTTCAGGCGTCATCGGAAGGGCAGTAACTGCCACAGTCCTACCCACCACCTCCAACCAGAACTGTCGGACCAGTGGACAGTCCCATGCCAAGTGTGGGAAGCCTGCGTTCTCTGCGCCACATCTAGGGCAGCCATCTCCTCTGTCACCAGAGATGCGCTTCAGGGACACTGGGGTCAAATAAGTGCGGTGTAGGAAGTTAAAATGCGTCAACTTAAACCTGGCGTTGCACGAGACGGAGCGTGTGATGGAGCCTATGTGTGCCCATTGTGTCTCTTCTAGTTGGGTTGCATGGTCCCTCTCCCAGGCCCACCGGGGGGGATGAGTCCTGTTTCATCGCTTTGTACAAGAGTGAAATCAATTTGCGTCCGGCACCGCAGGCGAGTATGATATCTAAAGTGTGCGTCAGTGGTGGGATGTCCGGGTACTGAGGCTAGGTGACCTTCAACACATCCTGAATTCCCTGGAAGTGTAGGAATTGGCCATGTCCAAGGCCAAAGTTTTCCTCTGCCTGCTCGTAAGTGATGATGGTCTCATTGGGAAAGAGATCGGCAAGAACTTCATACCCACCCTCCCTCCAAGTTTGAAATGACATGTATGTTTCAATATCTATGAAGGGGGCTAGTATCCAGATCGGGAGCTCCCTATGAAAGGGTGCCCTTGTTAAGACCTTTTCCACAAACCGCTGCCATTTACCAGTTGTGTGTCGTACAACATAGGGAAGAGACACGTCTGACCCCCTGCCCTGCATCAGTGCTTCTCTGAGCACCTGAGTGTCTACCCTGCCAGAGAGGAGGCGTTTATCCCAATTGTCCACATCTGAAAACCAACGTGCCGCAGGTTGTAGCTGTGCCGGGTAATAGTACAAGTCAAAGCGCAGAGCTTCCAGACCACCCTCTTTATAGCTACGAACTATAGTGTTGAGCGCTACCCTACTGCGCCGGCCCACCCAAAGCAGAGACGTAAGTAAGGTGTTAAGTTTTAAAAACTCGTGGTGACAATGGACATAACGAGTTCTGAAGAACGTACTGTGTCCTAGAAAGCATCACCATCTTAGATATGGCCAACCTGCCCATCAATGAAAGTGGCAGGGTATTCCAAAATGACACCGACTGCCGTAATGAAGCAATTATGCGGTCTACATTCTGGGCCATTGCCTGTGTGTCCGTCGGTGCCACCTGTATCCCAAGGTAGCGAAACCCTTTCCATTCCCAGCGCAACTCGAGGTCTAGGAGATCCTCTGGGGGCACTGAGGCCAGCCCCGTCAGCGGGAAGATCAGGGACTTACTGCGATTAAGTCGCAGTCCCGAGACCTCGATCTAGCTGGTGCAACAGTACCGGCAGGGCTTCCAGAGGAGAAGCCAAATAGAACAGGGCTTCATCAGCATATAGGGAAACTACTCATGTTCCCTACTTCAATCCCCAAGTCTTCCATAATAGCCCGGACATAGACTGCAAAGGGCTCTATGGCCAGGGCGAACAATAAGGGTGAAGGAGGACACCCCTGACTTGTGCAATTTCTCTGATCTCACACCCCTTAGTTTTACCCTAGCGCGGGGAGCCGTATATAGGATGCGAATCCAGCGACAAAAGTTGGGACCCAACCCCACAGCTCGTAGGACCTCAAGAAGGTATCCCCAGTCCACTGTGTTGAACACCGTGGCGAGGTCAATGGATACTAAATACTAAGTGTTCCTCCCGATCCCGCACCTCATGTAAAATGTGGTTCAGCCACCGCAAATTCATGGCCGTGTTTCGTCCTGGTATGAAGCCACACTGGTCCTCATGGATCAAGTGAGTCATATATGGGGCTAAACGAGAGGCCAAAAGCTTGCAAAGGATTTTAATATCGGTGTTGATCATCGTGTTCGGACGATATGCTGAAGGCTCATGGGGGTCTCCACCCGGCTTCAGAATCATGCATATTTCCCCCAGTGTCATGCTCGGCGGGAGAACTCCGGTTTCAAATGCCTCCTGGAGCAGGAGTCAGGGAAATGTACCGACGAATGCTTGATGAAACTCAGGAGGGAACCCATCACTTCCGGAGATTTGGCTCGTGGCAGATGTTGTAGGGAGGAGTGTACCTCGCCCAGTGTTAGGGGCTCATTGAGTTCCTTCTGTGCCTGTTCAGATATAGTTTGTAAGGTCAGGTCATGGAGGTAAGGGAGATAGGAGGCATCGCTAATTGTGGGGTCTGCGGTCTATACCAAGCTGAGATAGGATTTGAGGACCCGCAATAGTTCCGCCTCGGAGTGCACCATGTTACCCAAGGGCTCCCGTAGAGCCACGATCGTAACGGGGCATATTCCAGACGGAGAATCCAGGCCAAAAGATGGTCCGATTTATCACCCTCCCTATGAAGACGTTGTCTGAACTGTGTGAGGGTGTATTTGTCTAGCCTGTCCCAAATGTCATGAATACGTTCCCGGATGCTATGCTCCCCATCTCTCTCTGTTGCATCAGTGGCCTCAGATGTCTGGACTTCCAAGAGGTGCCGCTCTTCCTCCTGCAGCTCTCGTTGGAGCTGCTTGCGAACCCCACAGGAGAGGCTCATACATGCCCCTCTCACCACCGCTTTCAGGGCTTCCCACTTCGTGGCCTGTGATAAGTCCGTCCCGCCCCAATTTAGGTCCACATAGTCAGCTAGGGCAGTTTCTAGGTGATGTTTCCCCAACTGGTCCTCAAGTATCTCTGCCGGCAACCTCCACGTGCGCGGCCGACGTGGCGGGCCCCCCCAGCCAACCACACACACCACCGGGGAATGATCAGATAGGAAATGCACCTGGTGAGTCACTTCAAGGGTGATAGCTGCATCTGAGTTTGCGAGGAGAACCCTATCTAAGCGACTGTGTGTAATATATGTGGATGAAAAGCAGGTGTACACTTTCTGGGTTGGGTGTCTCTGGCGCCATACATCGTGGGCTCCTATATTTCCCATGACCTCTCTGAGTTTCATGGTCATCCTCGGTTTCATGGCAGTGCGTGGTGGGTACCTATCCAGGACGGGGTCTAGGACACAATTAAAATCCCCCAACCAAAGTAGTGGCACCCCCAATTCTAGCACCAGGACCTACTGAAGGGAGTGAAAGAAGTCTGGATCATCGATATTTGGGGCATAGGTATTCAGTATAGCCACATCCCTCCCATCTAATTTAGCCCTATCTTCCGTGAATGTCGGCCTCCGCGTACTGCATGGCAAATGGAACCCCAGGGGCCACCCACACAAGGACCCCTCTGGCATAGGAAGAAAATGAAGACTGAAAAACCTGGCCCCACCATTTGTTTGCAAATGTTTGTGCCCCTTCGTCCGTGGGATGAGTTTCTTGAAGGCATGCTATTGAAACTTGATGTCTTCGGAGAAACCTCGGTCGTACCTCTTGGTGCATGTAGCCAGCCCCCTCACATTCCAGCTTAAAAATGAAAATCCCATGGATGATATGGTGTCCAATCCCTGTACGATACATGTCCCGTGCAGCCACCCAGGCCCTGTGCCCTAAATGCGATACTTACAATGCCCGAACCAACCCAACAATTTCCCCCCTGAAACACCCTCCTCCCTCCCACGAGCAATTTACTGTGAACAGATAATGCAGAAATGCCCTTCCCGCGCTGGTGCCAGGATGTGCAAGGCTGTCCCATTAGCCCAAACGGGGCTGATCTACAAATAAAAAGAAACGTCCCCAAGTCAGCTCCCGACACAACCAGCCACCCCATGGCACACTTCAAAGTCCCGAACTGCCCAAATATATATATACCCATGGCCGGACATGGTGGAATGGCAGACAAACCCCACCAAATACTTACAGCAACAGTATTTCACCAAGTGCTTCTCCCCAGCCCCCGTAAGGCAACAATCACTAGACCATTAAAGTCCGGCCCCTTCCACCCCAACAAGAAATAAAATACACATAAGAAAAAAGGATATTATCCTCAGGAATGTGCTGAATTGGACGTTAGTGGGTCCATGACCGTTTCCACATGGGCGGTCGACAGAAGAGTCTCTGATATTAAGTTCTCCTTAGGCGTCTCCGCCACAGTCGGTGGGGGGGGGTCGTCAGAGTCCGATGACTCAACGCGTAAGGTGCCGTTGTATCTCACTGTGATCCGCTGCCCCTCTGCTTGAGCTGCGCCCGCCTGTTGACTCCTGCCTCGGCCCCTGCGTCTTCCAGGAGGTCTGGTCCCCCAGGCATTCTGAGACCTCCTCTGTTCGCATTGGGGGAGGGCCTCTTCCCTAATCTCAAGCCATTCCCACACCTCTCCCGGAGAGTCAAAGAAATGGGACTTCTCATTCATTATCACCTTGAGTTTCGCAGGATACAGTAACATATACTGTAGGCGGAGTTCACGTAGCTTCTGCTTGATGCCGAGAAAAGATTTCCTTTGCTCCTGCAGCTGGCGGGTATAGTCCGGATAAATGGACACCTTCGCATTCTCGAAAGAAAGGTCTGCTGCTTCACGCGCTGCTTTCAGTATACAATCTCTGTCTCTATAGTTCAGAATCTTGGCGATGAGGGCCCTGGGGGGCGCCCCTGGTGGTGGCGGAGGGACCAACGCCCTGTGGGCCCTCTCCACCACAAAGACCGCCGACAGACCTGTAGGGCATAATTTAGTGCATATCCAGTGCTCCAGAAACCGCTCTGCATTGCCTTGTTCCAACCGCTCCGGGACGCCCAGGACCCTAAAGTTGCTTCGACGGGCGCTTCCCTTCTGCCTCCTCTGCCCGACGCTCAAGTGCTCCAGTGGCGCTGGTGAGCTGAGACATCTGTTACTTCAATGAGGCCACTTCCCTTTGCAGCTGGACGATATCCCCCTCCGCCGAGGATACCTTATCCGATACCTTCTGCAAATCCGCTCGCAAGAGGTTAACATCAATAGAGGCAGTCTCAATTTATTTTTCCAGGGCAGTACAAGACCCCTGTATCGCCTCCAGGAGCTCAGCCCACGACGGCTCATTGACGGCATTTCCCTCCCCATCCTGTCCCGTCTGTCGAGTTACTCACTGCGGAGCTAGACGTTGCGTAGTATATTGTGTGAGGGTTTTAGAGGTGAAGGCGCGAGGAAGCCTGTCCTTACCCATGATGCAGCCAGGCAAGCGAGCGAGGGCCCAGTCAAAATCAGGGAACCCATGTTCGCTGCGTCCTAAGAGAGGGTCAGGTAGGCGGTCCCACACTAATCCCAAGGTCCCTTAGGATTGTTGCCTATGTGATATGGTTTGAACTGGTATCCACCGAAGGGGGCCACCCGGGTGCACCCGGGTATTAGGATCGTCCCCAAGGTTGTTTCCAGCCAGGCAGTCAATCAGATGATTTCCTGGGGGAATTGGGCACCCACGTGACCCCAGGAGGGGAAAGCCACAAAGAACTGGACACAGGTGGGTACCCCGCACCCAGGCAGTCCCCAGCTCCACAGCGCCGCCGCTAGCACACGATGGCGCATTCCCCAGTACATTTTACAGCCAATAAATGTAAAAATGTAAATTGATACTTGTATAGCGCACTACTCACCCGCAAGGGTCTCAAGGCGCTTGTACGAATACCGCTGTGGAACCCATCCTGGCTTTCCCTGTGAGGTGTCCACTCCTGGGCACCCCCAAGGTGGAGGCCAGGCATCCTTAGTGTTGTGGGGGCCGTTGTGGAGATTAAGCAAGCTATTGCCCAGAGTTGAAGAGTGGGACTCCATGATTGGAATAGGCACCGAGGCGAGAATTATGCCAATGGGTCCTCAGGCGCCAAGACGGGGAGTCCAGGATGGTCCCGCCCGGGAGGGTGCAGCAGGCCAACACGTCGTGTCTCAGAAGCGCAGGGCCACCCTGCCAGTCGGGACAAGTGCGTCCTCCAGGCCTCAGGAACTCCACCGTCGGTCCGGAGGGCAGCTGCCTCCTGGGCAGCTGCCGCTAACACAGCCCCCAAGGGCCCCCCGTCCGGGGTCGCTCCGCGGCCCAACCCTCAAGGCACAGCACACTCCAGTCCTGGTGGGAGAGGGCTGCCCACCCACACTTCAAACAGGGGGACGCCAGCAGCAGCAAGCACCCACGACACAGACACCAAGGCCTACGGGTTCAGTGACGGCAGGCACAAACTCCAAGCACACATCCAGGAGCCCCACAAGGCCCTCAGACGGGCCACCCCACTCCTCAAGGCCCAAGAGCGAGGCCAAGTGCGGCAGAGTCTAGGAGGCCCCCGGATGGCAGAGGGAGCCTCCTCGTCAGTATCTAGTGGCGCTGGGCAGGGGAGAGGGATCCGTCACCCCAGAGACCGGCGCTATCCTCCAGGCATCAGAGTTCAGGCGATCCCATGCGGCAGAAGGTGTCCCCCCCCCAGCCGCCACTGATGGTGCTGGGTAAGTGGGATGAATTCCACCGGCCCGCAGTTCCCCAGTCAGCGCAGGCCGTGACACAGGTCTCCCGGGCCCGCCTAGCTCCTCAATGCCCCACAACGAGTCCAGGGACAGCGGAGTTCAGGAGGCCCCCGATGGCAGAGGGCACCTCCTCTATAATTGTTAGTGTCGCTGGGCTCAGGAAAGGGGTCCGTCGCCTCCGGCCAGCGCAGGCCTCGTCCCCGGCCTCAAGTAATTGTAGGCGGCCAGGCCGGTGAGCGGAGGCCGTCGCAGTCACCTCAGGGCTCCTCCTTCGTCCTGCTCTCTCCCAAAGGTCCCCTTACAGTGTGCGATGTTGCTGCCACACAAGGGGGACTATCATGGGCGGCAGCGGGCAGGATAACTCAGAATTCGGTGGCCGGCTGGTCGGGAGCCGAAGGAGCTCACGTCCTGTCGGCCATGTTACTTCTGTAGATAGTGTCCGTGCACTGCGTTTTAGGTTTATTTGAAATTTTAGGCGTGTACCGTGCTCATGAGGAACACTCCCCGCTCGGGAGTATGGAAATGAACTCTGGACTGCACTAACACGACATGTGTTAGTGTCTCCTATGGCACTGGTAAATATTTACTGGAAGCCACCAGCTTGATATTTATAGTATAACGTTTTTCAAACAAAAGTTTTCAATGCGCTTCTCAATTTTGTAAGTATTTTATTCATACTTTTAACATCAATTCCTTAGTTAGATGTTATTCACAGTCCATTAGTCCTAATGGACTGTGAATAACATCTAACTAAGGAATTGATGTTAAAAGTATGAATAAAATCCAGAGGCCATGTTACTTCACCATGCCCCCCTGTTGTTTTATTTTTAGAACCAAGCAAGCCTGTCACAGGTAAGCATTAAATATTTACAGTAATAAGTTGCTGAATGTAGAACAATTTGAAAATGCAATAGGAATTGTACTTTGTTTGATTTACAGGGGATGCAGTAGTTTGCAATACTTAGCAAATACAGTACATTGAAATGAATAGGCTTTTTCAGTCAATTACAGGTAAGTTACTTTTTACGTTACTTTTCTAACTCAGTGCTGGATATCTAGATTCAGCACTGGAACATTTCCTTCCAACAGGTAAGTAAATAAGTTTTGGTTGTTCATGTGATTTTTAAAGAATATTTTTAGATTTAAAAACTCCACACTTAAAAACTTTTTGGAAGAAAATTGTCAATCTTATCCTATGGGGGAAAACAGGTTAACGGTTCACAGGTAAGTTATCGACTGTCGGAGTTAAGGTTCTGGGGTTAGACTCAGGGGCCCCCCAGGGTCAGTGATGCACTCTTGTTGCACCCCCAGCGGCACTGAGGCGGCCAGGTGCAGAATGCTGTTTCGATGTCAGGCGCCCTGTTGTTTTCAATGGAGAACCTCTGGTTTGCAAAAGCACTGCAGGCAGGGAGACAAAGGACTTCTGGGGGCGAACACCACTTCGAGAGGTAAGTTGTGAAGTTAAGGGTTGGTTAGGCACCATTGGTTTGGGCACACAAGGCCGTGGGGCGTCGGGTGCAGGGGTGCCTTTTGGGGTCGGATCTTCTTACCAGCTCCTGGTCGGGGCTAGGGGGGCCTTCGAGATTTAGGCTGCAGGCATCGGCTGGAGGTTTGAGGCAGGTCAGGGGTCACCGGATCTTGGGTCAGGATCGCCGGGTTGACCTCCTCGTGGTCCACTCGAGCTCGGGCTGGGTTCGGCGGCTGCAGAGTGGGTTGGATTTGCGGGTTCCGGCTGCTGCCAGAGGTTGCAGTTGAACAAGTCCAGTGTTAACGGGAGAAGCAGTCTTTGGGAGTGAAGGCAGGCAGATCCTCTGGGGTTTTCAAGGTTGCTGGCTGCAGAACACACCAGGATTTCGCAGGAGCAGGTTCGAGGGGAGACAGGCCTGTAGGGCTGGGGCCAAGTCAGTGGGCGTCTTCCTCTGGTTAGCTGGCTGCATGGCTGTTCGGTCCTTCTTCTTTTCTTCTTGTTGTTTCAATATCTGAGGAAGGAAGGTTCAGGGTGCCCCCTAAATACTAGATTATGGGGCATTACAGGTAGGTAATTGGCAGGGTCCAATGAGTCCCTTCCCTGGGGTGGGTACACCCTCTATTGTGCCACCCTCGAGTGGGAGGGGGGCAGGAGCCTGCCCCTGGTTGGTTGGATCCCCCCATCCTCAAGATGGCGGGGACTCAGAGCTGTGCTTTACTTCGCCTCCCCCACCTGAGGGGTGGAGTTGGCAGAGGTGTGCACACCTCTTTCCCTCACTTGTTTTCCCCATAAGTTCTCCCGCCCAAAGGGGGGGTAGAACCAGTGGGGACCAGTTGCTGAAAGCAGCAAATGGTCTAGGGAGGCTCACAAAGGTGGCATGTCTTTAAAGCTTCCCCTTCGTGAAACCTGCCCATCCTGGGGCAGGAGGCTTGGCACCTCGTCCCAGAATGTGCATTGTTTCAGGCCTCCGAGAGCAGCAGGCTTGCGACCCAGGGGTCCAGAAACATGTCTGTTGGTGGCAGCCTAAGCAGCCACTCACTTGGGTCACAACAGGTTGGTCGAGTTTCAGGGGTCATCTCTTGTCATCTGTTGTGCATTTTACATTTCATCCCACACTGGCATCATTGTGGATTTAATGTGCTGAGAAGTTTGATACCTTACTTCTCAGTTTTCAGTGTAGCCATTATGTGCTGTGGAATTCGTAATGACTAACTCTCAGCACCATATACTCTTAATGACAGCAGTGCACTTACAATGCCCAGGAATGTACTTGGGCACTGTAGGGGTACAAGGCTCATGCACCAGTACCCTCACCACTGGCATAGTGCACCCAGCTAGAGGAGTGACTGATCTATGTCAGGGCAGTGGTTTGTAGGCATGGCACATAGGGATGTTTAATGAAAGTAAAGTTAGAGGAGCACTCCGTTTTTTTATGCTATAACTGTCTCTTTGCGCTGTAATAAACTCTGTTAGCTAAAGCGTGCTATGGAGGTGGCACGTTTGTCCTGACCGTGCCTTGTTTCGTGGTAGTTGAAATGTAACCTAAATCATGTGCTTGTGTCAGAATCCCTTGCAACACAATTTGTAATTCTTCAAGGGGATCTTTATCCCCCTGATGAAGAGCTCACATGAGCTTGAAATGCATTGGGCATGTAAGACAAGTCGTCAATGATGAATTGTTGTATTAATTTATTTATTTATGAGATTTATACAGCGCGTACAATTGCCCGTAGGCGTCTCGGCGCTAGAAACTTTGAATGTATTCCCGAGGTTAGGCCGGTAACTATTCTTGATCAAACAGCCAGGTCTTTATCTTTCTGCGGAAATGCATCAGGGATGGGCTGTCTTTGATGGAAGCTGGCAGGGAATTCCATAATCTGGGAGCTGCCACAAGGAAGCGTCTATCGCCCCAGTTAACTGTTTTTGTTCGTGGTATTTGTAGGATTTTAAGGTTGTTAGATCGGAGCGATCTTATGGAGGATTGGTATCTGAGTTGGGATTTCAGGAAATGTGGGCCACAGTTGTGCAATGCTTTATAGAGTATGCACAGCGCTTTAAACTTGATCCTGTTTTGAATCTTGAGCCAATGCAGGTCCCTTATAGTCTCAGAGATTGGTGAGAACTTTGGGATTCCAGACAGGAGACGGGCTGCAGCATTCTGGATGGTCTGCATTTTGTTGGTCACTCTTGCTTGGGCGTTGATGAATAAGCCGTTACAGTAGTCAAGAGATGACAACACGAGGGCGCTTACCAGCGTCTTACCTGCTGAGGTTGGTAGAAACGGCATGATTTTCTTGATCAGCCTGAGTTTATGATGGGCTGTTGCTGCTATTTTATTTGAGTGGGCCATGAAATTTAATTTATCGTCAAAAACCACCCCCAGATTTCTGACTATGATGGCTGGTGTAGGTGGTATTCCGTGCGTAGGGTGCCACCAGGTGTTTGACCATCCGGGGGAGAGATGTCCAAATATGACGACCTCCGTTTTTTCAGCATTTAACTTTAGGCAGTTAGAGGCCATCCACTCACCGATCGCCCGCATGCCCTCTTGGAAGTTTTCGGCTACCATGTCTCCGTTCCCGTTGATGGCCAACACAAGCTGGGTATCATCCGCGTATGAGGTAAGGCTCATCCCATAGGCCTTGATGACAGAGGCCAGGTCCGACACGTAGATATTGAATAGTGTCGGACTGAGGGATGAGCCTTGAGGAACCCCACACGGTAGTGACAGCTTGTGCGATTGGAAGGGCCCCAGTGTGACCACCTGTGATCTACCGGCCAGGAAGGAGGAAAGCAGATTTCTAGACATGTGGCGGATGCCCAGGTTTTCGGCACGGTCGACCAGGATCTTGTGGTCGACCAGGATCTTGTGGTCAACCGTGTCGAAGGCTGCCGACAGATCGAGCAATACGAGTATTGCTGTACCTCCTTGGTCCCGTATCACTCTTATGTCCTCTGTAGCTTTTATTAAGGCAGTTTCGGTTCCATGGAACTTGCGGAAATCAAATTGAGTGTTGTCCAGTAGTTGATGTTTTTCTATGAACTCCGAGAGTTGTAAGTTCATAGCCTTTTCCACTACCTTGGCTAAAAAGGGAAGACTGGCTATGGGGCGGTAGTTTTTTGGTTTGTCCATGTCCAGATTAGCTTTCTTAAGTAAGGGTTTGACCAAGGTGTTTTTAAGGGAGTCTGGGTATATCCCAGTTCTGAACATTGTGTTGCAGATTGATACAATGTCAGGGGAGAGATAGTCCATGATCGGACGAATGACTTTTAGAGGACAGGGATCTAATGCTGAGCCTGATTTAATTGTGGCCGTTATTTCCTTGATTTGTGTTTCTCCAAGGTCTGAGAACTGAGATAGTTCGATATTATTGATCCCGTTGTTAGATGTGGGGGAGCTGATTACTGTTTTTGTGGAGAATGCTTGATATATATCATTCACCTTTGTGAAAAAGAAATCAGCCAGAGAATCACAAAAGACTTGGGATTGTGGAGGATTCAGGTCCGGTGCGTTTCCCGTTAAGACCGTAGTTATCTCAAAAAGTTTTTTACTTGAGTTTTTAGCAGAATTGATTTGTTCAGTGAAATAGGATTTTTTTGACTCGACAATAAGGGCTTTGTATTGTCCGAGTGCTTCCTTATAACTGGTCTTGCTTTCAGCGCTGTAGGATCTGCGCCAGTGTCTCTCCCTGTTTCTACAGAATTGCCTCTTAATACGGAGCTCCTCTGTAAACCATGGGGCTGATGGCGTTGCTCTATTTCTAGAGAGTTTTTTAGTTGGGGCTAAGGAGTGGGTGGCGGTACCTATCCACTCCTGAAATTGTCGGGTGGCCAAGTTTGGATCAAATGTTGAATCAGGACGGGTTTTTTCAAGTAAGGTCGTTTGCTCAGTGTGATCGATGTCTTCCAAACTTTGATGGTTTGTGGTTTCAGTACAGAGTGGGGTCTGAGTCTATTTAATGTGACTGATATTTTTATTAAAATGGCGAAGTGGTCCGTCCATGGCATTGGTAAGGTATCTATTATATTGACGCCTTACATATTAGTAAAGATGCCATCTAACGTGTGACCGGCTATATGGGTGGGGGTGGTTACCAGTTGCCGAAGACTCATGGTGTGCATGTCTGATATCAAGGAACAGGTGTCTTTGTCAGATGTATTCTCAAGATGGAAGTTCAAGTCGCCCAATAATGTAAATGAGTCTTCCAGCGATGGAGCTTCTAGTATTGCACCCAGATTTGCTAGAAAGTTGGTGCGAGAGCCTGGTGGTCGGTATAGGAGGATGCCTTTAAAATGAAACAATGGGGTGAGTTTAAGATCGAAAAGAAGGGCTTCGCAGGAGGTGGAGTGGATGTGAGATATTCTGACCGCAGTCGGTATTAGGCGTGCGTAATGCCATCAATGTGGATTTGGGGTAGATGTGGGGAGCCAGTCGCGGGGATTGATCAGGGGTTCTGGCCATTGGCCCGGTCCCGGCACGGACGAGCACAGACGAGCTTGCCTTATGCGCGCCTTCGTCGCGCAATCGTCGCGCCCGCTGCGCTCGTCCGCTGCGCTTCCGGAACATGCACATATTTGTAGGGAGGGAACAATGCAAGAGGCGTGGCCTCGAAGTGGGCGTGACCCAGTCAGGAAGAGGGGAATGAAGTTGGCGGGAAAACGGCGATTTTGTCCTTACCAGTGCTCGTTTTTCAGCAGGAAAGAGTGCCTGCACACTGTAGTTGTGTGACACGGGAGGTGAGTGATTTAAAAAACAAAGTGACATTTTACAGTTTTTAAAACAAAAGTTATGCTCAGTTTTCCTTGCTACTCCCGGCTGTGCCTCAGGAGGGTTCAAAAGTTATCTAAAGCACTAGTAGTCAGCGCGTCTTTTATAACTTTGAAGGGGGGGGGCGTGGCCTCGAAGTGGGCGTGTCCCAGTCAGGGAGAGGGGAATGAAGTTGGCGGGAAAACTGCGATTTTGCCCTTACCAGTGCTCGTTTTTCAGCAGGAAAGGGTGCCTGCACACTGTAGTTGTGTGACAGGGAAGGTGAGTGATTTAAAAAACAAAGTGAAATTTTACAGTTTTTAAAACAAGTTATGCTCAGTTTTCCTTGCTACTCCCGGCTGTGCCTCAGGAGGGTTCAAAAGTTATCTAAAGCACTAGTAGTCAGCGCATCTTTTATAACTTTGAAGGGGGGGGGTGGCCTCGAAGTGGGCGTGTCCCAGTCAGGGAGAGGGGAATGAAGTTGGCGGGAAAACGGCGATTTTGCCCTTACCAGTGCTCGTTTTTCAGCAGGAAAGGGTGCCTGCACACTGTAGTTGTGTGACAGGGGAGGTGAGTGATTTAAAAACAAAGTGAAATTTTACAGTTTTTAAAACAAAAGTTATGCTCAGTTTTCCTTGCTACTCCCGGCTGTGCCTCAGGAGGGTTCAAAAGTTATCTAAAGCACTAGTAGTCAGCGCGTCTTTTATAACTTTGAAGGGGGGGGCGTGGCCTCGAAGTGGGCGTGTCCCAGTCAGGGAGAGGGGAATGAAGTTGGCAGGAAAACGGCGATTTTGCCCTTACCAGTGCTCATTTTTCAGCAGGAAAGGGTGCCTGCACACTGTAGTTGTGTGACAGGGGAGGTGAGTGATTTAAAAAACAAAGTGAAATTTTACAGTTTTTAAAACAAAAGTTATGCTCAGTTTTCCTTGCTACTCCCGGCTGTGCCTCAGGAGGGTTCAAAAGTTATCTAATTCTAAATTATGTTAAACAAATGTTAAATGTACAGAGAATCTAACTTATTGTGATTGAATACAATAATGTTTGAAATCATTTTTTCAGTTGAGTTGTGTTCTTATAAAATAAGTCTTTGAAATTTGTCAGAAACAACATATGTAAGTATGTGTATTTGATAAAAGTAGAAATTAAGGTTTATACCGCCACAGCAACAGTGCATAGAGGTTAAGTGTCTCTCACACTTAAGATAAAGCACATAGGGATGTGTGCCATGTTGATTCATCACTTTGTTCTGCACCGAGACACGCAGTCTGCAAAGGCAGTGTGTGTGTCAGGGTACAGGACCTCTAAGGGTGGCACAATAAGTGCTGCAGCCCTTAGAGGCCTTCTCTGGTGACAGTGCCCTGGGTACCTGTGGTACCATTTTCCAGGGGCTGACCTGTGGCCAGAGATGCCAATTGGGTTTAGGCTTCAATGCAATTTTAGGGAAGGAACATGGGCCCTGGGTACCTGATAAGCAGGATTCCAGGGCACACTCAGTCAAAGAACATCAGCAATTCATCAAAACGTGGGGGCATACCATGTAAAAAGAGGGCTCTTTCAGGTACACAGGAGCCGGATTATCATGAAAAGTATATTTGATTACAGAAAATGGCTCTTCAACTGCTTGTAACCCCCAGAGCCAAAACAACCTCCATCCAAACCCAGGACATAAAGGTGGAAATGTGATACATAGGTATACGAATGAAGCCAGATGTCAGCCTTACGAATCTCATTCAAATATACATTAGAATTGGCCCAAGAAGCTGCCTCTAGTAGATCGACCCTGGATCAGCCAAGAGCAGGGACACACAGGAGTGAGAAATTGTTAGGTGGACCAAGAATCTTAAAGCAGCAATAGAAAGTGTTTTTTACCCTGAATGGTAGTGCCTAGGGAAACATACAAAGACCTTGAAGAGCAAAAAGCCTCCGTCCTTCCAAAATGAGTTCACGGCAAACAATAAATAAAGGAGACGCCACATCTTCATCCTCAGGATAGATCAAAGACAAGAGAATTTCCAGAGATGTAATTGGGATGGAACCTTATGAATGAATCCAGTGTAAGGCCACACCACTGGTTCAGTTTAGAATTCAAAACAGCGGCAAGAAAGTGTCAAATACGCAGGTTCAAATTGCATGTAGAAGCGAATGCCACTAGAAAAGTTACATTCTCTGTGATTCAAGACAAATATGCAAAAGGCAATGAATGGGTACCTTGAAAGCCCATACAACTGCAGACAGCTTCTAGAAAGGGAGAGGAGAATACACCATCAGCTGATAGTTCAGGAGCTCTAAAGAACCCAAGCAGTGAAAGGATACACCATAGCCACAAATGTGGAGGATGCCATATTTCAGGGAGCTCCAGTAAATCCAAAAAGAGAAAGGATTCACAGGACTAATGTAAATCACCCCTCTCTTTGCTCCAAGATTCAAAGTGAACCCAATGTATCACATAGAAAGCCACCATAGATGAGCATTTAGACTCCTGTTTTTTTAAGTCCACTTCTCTTCTGCTGAAGCCCCATCCTTTAAAAGAACCCGGGTTGTGGAGCACCAGATATGTCTTCCTTATTCATCATAGGTAAGATTCCCATCCCTGGCTTGCCATGTTCCAAAGAAGTAGACTTCTCATACTATGGAGAAACAGACTGCAATCTTATGTTGAAAATCTTCTCTCAGTCTTGAGGAAATAAGTTGTGGCTCTTATTTTCATCTTCATGTGATTCCTGGGACTGAAATAATAGGTTAAAGCAGACACCAATGGTCAATCAATCAAACAGGATTTATAAAGCGGGATTGGTCACCCACGAGGGTATCCAGTCACTGAAGGCCTTGCTGCGTTGGGTGGTTCAGTTGAACAGCCAGGTCTTGTGTTCATTACGGAATCTAAGAAGGGAAGTGTAGGCCAGAAGAAAAAGGGGGAGGCCATTCCAGGATTTGGCAGTGAGGTATGAGAAGGAGCATCCTCCACTGTTGCTTCGGAAGATGTGGGGGGGTGAGCGAGGGAGTGGACGGCGAGCACAGGTGTCTAGAGGGTTGGTGGAAGTTTGCACGATGGTTGATGCATGCTGGTCCTTAGTTGTGTAGGACTTTGCAGGTGTGGATCAGCATCTTAAGTTGACATCTCTTCTGGATGGGGAGCCAGTGGAGTTTCTTGAGGTGTGGGGTGATGTGGGTCAGTCAAGGTTGAGTCTGGCCTCTGAGTTCTGTATGATTTGAATTCTCTTCAGGAGTTGAGTGGTGATTCCTGCGTAGAGTATGTTGCCGTAGTCCAGATGACGGGTGACTAGGGCTTGAGTGACGGTTCGCCTGGTGTTGATGGGGAGCCGTTGGAAGATTTTCACAGCATGTGAAGGGTGAGGAAACAGGTGGATGAAACTTCATTGATCTGTCTTTTCATGGTGAGTTTACTGTCCACGGTAATGTCGAGGTTGAGTGACCCAGTTCCGAGAGCCACCAGGAGTCATTCCACGTACAGTTGTTCCCAAAGATCAACAACTCTGTTTTGTCTGTGTTGAGCTTCTGACAGTTGTTTTTCATCCAGTCTGTGACGCTCGTCAAACACCTGTGAAAGTTAGCCTTCGTGGTGGTCAGGTCTTCTGAGAGCGGGAGGATGAGTTGGGTGTCATCCGCATAGGATATGATATTCAGTCCATAAGCTCCGTCGATTTTGGCCAGGGGGTCATGTAGGTGTTGAAGAGAGTGGGACTAAGGGACGAGCTTTGAGGGATTCTGCAGAAGATGGTTTTGGGTTCTGAGGTGAATGGGGGTAGGTGGATTCTCTGGGTGCTTCCTGTGAGGAAGGAGGCAATCCACAAGGGCGTGTCCTTGGTTTCCGATGAAGTCCTTGGGGAGAGGGGTTGGCCTAACGGCTAAGGCGCTCGACCTCGGAAACTTGGTTCGAGTCTCGGTAACGACGCCAAAAACCCCCTGTGATTCTGGCCAAATCACTTAATCTCCCCGTGCCTAAAAAAAAAATGAAAGTGTGTCCTCGTGTAACGTAACTGGTGCTATGTAAAGCGCTCTGATAACTGATTCGGTTCGGTTCAAGTTCGCGCTATATAAAACTCTCTAAAAAATAAAATAAAATAACAAGTCTTTTGATTAGGGTGTGGTGGGATATGGTGTCAAAAGCTGCTTAGAGGTCAAAAAGGATGAGTGCTGCCATTTCTCCTTTGTTTTGGAGGGCTCAGATGATGTCAGTGGCAGCGATCAAGGCAGTTTCGATGCTGCGGGTTGTGCAGAACCTGGATTGGGAGGTGTCCAGAAGATAGTTGTATTCCAGATGTTCTGTGAATTGGCGGTTGATGGCTTTTTAGAGGACTTTGGAAGGAAAGTGGAGCAGAGAGCTCGGATGCTAATTCTTGACTTTGCTGGGGTCGGCTGGCAATTTCTTGAGAAGAATTTTCACTCTGTTTCTATTCTACGGGGAAGGTGGCCATGGTGCTGGTTGCTTTGATAATTGTAGTGATCTCCCTGCTGATTTTCTTTGCTCCCAAGGTTAAAAATGTGATGACAGGGATCCGTGGGTGCTCCCGAGTGGATGGAGTTCATGATGGCTGTGGTGTCCTGTGTGGCGAGCTGGTCCCATGAGGTGAGAAGGTCATAGCCAGGAAGTACATCTGAGCCAAGGAGTTCAACCAGCGAGTTTCCATTGACAAGGGGTGATCTGTCATACATGACGGAGAGCAAAAACAAACTAAAGAGGCAGATTGTTATTTCTTCCAAGGTACAAAGGACAGCTCGCTGGAAGTCCCATATAATGGTGCAGCCATGCCCAATGTCTCAAATGGAGGAGTTTCCATTCACGGTGAAACCACATGGGAGGTACATGAGGCAAAGCTGAATTGAGCAGAACATTATAGGAGAGAAGCAAAAGACAGTCTCCCCACCAGGTGGTAATCAGTTGTCACCTTTAGAGTCCTGTAGCAACCCCAAATATATCTGAAGAGTTCACTTTGAGAGTCCCCCTTTGAACAACCTTGGTGGTTGTCTAATACCTCCTGTTCTGATGTGTGGCACTCCATGGGAGCAAGCCAGCTGCAGGTAGCAAGATGGATGCCAACAAGCCTGGCACCGACATAAAAAAAAACAGGACTGCGGCTTGTGACTACAGACAGTGCCATTTACTAAAGCAGTCTACCATTTTGAAATGACCTAATAAAGCAGAATTGGACTTGGAAAAAAATTAAGAAAAACCCTGGAATTTGACTTCTCATCTTCCACATGATACTAACAGATAACCAATAAGTTTTTCATCTAATTTTTGTGTGAGAAAATGGAATATTGATATATTAAAATAAAATAAAAAAAGAAATACGACTCCCTTGCATTTTTTTCAGTTCATGATGAATTACCTGTAGTGCAAGTTTTCCAGTACTGCGGATGGACGCTTAGAACACATGCAGGTTGTCACTGCCCACATACATGTTTAGGTTTGATGTTATGTAGTGTATGTCATTCATGGCAAACATATTGCATTCTACACTTACTTTCATGGGCCATGGGTCATCCTCACTCAGTGACTGACTTATTTGGTCCAGAATCTTCAGCCACTGGCATTGTAAATCATATTTTGGATCAGCTCCTAGTAGATTTTAGTGCTGACAAAATCATCTGATACAAAAAGATAAAGCAACTCTTTCTTTTGTCTGCACTTTAGTAGATTATATGGAATGCACATGCCTAATGTACACAGCATACAAATGCCAAACCTGTTGGATTTGCCAATGCTTCTTTGTGGAGCATACATTGCGATGCTTTTGCATCCACACTTTTCCCGGTGCTGCTGGGCAAACAAGCTTAGGCAAAGCCAACAGGTTTGACATTTGTACTGCTTGCACATGGCATGCAAACTGGTTGGATTTGCCAGTGCTACTTCACCACCAACAAAAAAATTGGCTTTGTACCTTTAATAAAGGCCCATGAAGCATTACATTTTTATTTCTCTAAACCAATCATAAAGCCAGAAATTTCACAATGCACTTCTGGACTCAGACCAGTGCACTGCTGACACGGAAGCCCTTTATGTGAGCTTTGTCTCCATTTTACTGGGTTTCTTTTTTGATTACATACTGTTTTGATGTTGTTACTTTAGTTTGTGCACCACCACATAAAGGTGAACAATTAACGAAGGGGTCTACAACTAAGACCTATGGTCAAAAACATTCCTATCGCCCCTGCTGTGCCCTAACCCTACCACTTCTCCACACCCCCTCGGCCCAATGAAACCTATTCTCCTGCCCTTCCAATCTCTTTCTACAACTTAACTACACACTCTGAGGCTTCAGCACTTCAGGGTGATCCTGAATAGGGATGTGTTTAGGTTGCTCCTATAATGCTGTTTTCTCAGTATTTCTTTATTAATTTTCTATATGGTTGGCAGTGCTATTCCAATACAGGTTATGCCGAACAATGTGGAAGTAACAACAGTTATTGCATGGACATAAGGACACTGGTATGAACAGGCATACACTTATGGGTGGCGAAGAGACTTCTTAAGGGCATTCTGAAAGTTTCCCTGGAAAAACATTCCGCACATTGCTTACGGTTGTTTTTGCAGTTTGTAACTCACATATTCTGGTTATTTGTTGGCTTTATTTGTTTTAGGCTGTCTTGCATGTCTTTGACGTTCCTGTGGAGCAAATCCTGTTCACCAGTGCTCCTTGTATTCTTCCACGAGTCCTAGCTTTCTGTAAACAGGCCTTTAAATTGTTTTCTTATCTTGTCACTTTGACTGTGTGTTCAAAGACAGAGGTCAAATGTCAGGCTCTGTTTTCCCAGGAAGCTTGGTGTTTACTTTTCTTTCTCTAACTTCAAAGTGAGAGGACTTATGTGGCAGTATTGTCCGGTACTAGGAAAGAAAAGGTGTTTTTCTAGCACAACAAAATTTATGTCTGTAAATTAACTGTGCAAATATGTCAGAATTTATCTGAATTACAAAGGCACAAGTGAAGCACATTTTTGAGTAATTCGGAAGTGCAGTTAGACTAATATATCAAACTAATAGAGATCAAAATACATCAGTATATTAGATTATGCAATTTCCACAGTTAGGAACTAGGGGTGTATTATAAGGTGTGGTTGTGAGACCTCATCAAATACACACTTTCCACCCCTGCAGGCCCAGTAGTTTTCATCTGAACAACCCTCCGCTCAACCCTTGGTGGCACTGAGCAGCAAGACTTACACAGAGTAACAAGTATAAAGCATTTATACAGCACCCGAACAATTGAAGAAATCGACTTAACACTCAAGAAATACTACACCAATTTATAAAATTAAACTATTTAAAATGTAGATACTAGAACGAAAAAGATCCACCAGAGGGTTCTGAAGATATGTATGTTACAAGAAATAACAAATCAAAGCAATTTAACTCAACCACGAACAAGTCTTGGCAAAGTCAATGAAAAGGACACTTAGGTAAGTATCCTTGCAGTCGGTTACAAGTACTTGGGACGACCAACTCCAGCAGGGAGCTAGTCCGGGGGGCCAGCAAGGTCCTCAGGGACAGTTACCTCAACAGAAGCAGTCTTCCAGCAGTTCCAGGCACTTTATCTGTTTTACAATGGATTCCATTGAGTGGTACTAATGCAAGGGATGAAGGAAGCTGAAGATGCTCCAAGGACACTGGGGCGCCTTCGGCAGGGGTCTTCCTGCAGGAATTCCTTAGTCTATGAAGATAGTGAGGGTGTATTGGTTGCAGGGTTGATGTCCCAAAAAGTCCTTTCTAGCCTAGCTGAAGTCCAAGTCACCCGTTGCCGCGGTCACAGGGTAATCCTTCCTGGGTTGATAACTTCCCTTCTGAGAGTCCCAGCAACTCTCCAACAGCACTCCCAGGCACAGCGAATTGGCGTGCAACTCTGTGCAGTGGATCTTAGTCCTTAGTGCTGCATGGCGACTTCACAACTTTGGGCTACCAACTTGCCACAGCAGGCTTCTTCAGCTGTTGTGCCCTGGAGGCCAATCAGTTGGGCCTAGGAATTCTCTTGGCTTGACTGGGCTCTGGCAAAAGGACATAGGAGTCACAGTCCCTCTCTTCACTAGCCACCAGGTGCAGTCTTGGTCAGGGCGGCCTCTCTTTGCTGGTCCCTCAGCGCAGCAGGGCAGTCCTTCTTCATGGCCCTTGTCTAAGTCAGTTGAGATCGGAGGTATGTTCACAAAGTGCCCTCGGGGCAGGATGCAGTTTGTAGCCAATGGGCTACCAGGTTCCTTCTCAACTGGTGACCACTTCCTGTAGAGTGTGGCATCTGGCTATCCCAGGAAGCACCATTATGCCCCCTCCCAAGATGGCGAGACCTCTCTGTATTCGGACCTCCCTAGCCAACCAATGGGGTGTGGCTACCTCAGGGATACATGCACCTGGGGAAAACGGCATGGCAACTGGTTTCCCTTTCTGTACACAATATGTACCTTTGGTAGCATTAGGGATAGGCATTGAGTTCTTGGTGAGTTTTAAATTTCCACTGTGTATGGTACCTCAGTACCCGGTCAGTTCAGTGGACCGAGAAGAATACTGTATGCACTGTTCTTCTGGTGTGATGAATAGTTTCGATTTCCCACTCGGGCAATTGTATACAACTTCTAAGTCACTTTCCAGTCAAGGATGGTTAGTGGAGATAGGTACATGCATCAGGATGTAGTAAATATAAGAAAGGAATAAGGATATCAACACGAGATAAGTCGGTAGAATAGAGATGTATATATTTGAAACACTCATCTTGCTACTCTTTTTGTCTCATCAATATTGTTTTTCAAGCTCTGTATATCCTCATGGGATCAGATAATACGATCATGGAGTAGGATGCATTACATATGGGTAAGGACAGTGGCCCCTCCCCCGACCTTTGTTTTTAACTATCTTTCACCAGAATTCACTGCACTACCCTTGTACAAGTGTGTTTGATGGTGATGGTTAATTTTGCAGCACAGTACACTTAAAAAAATTGAGTTGAGTGAACTGATAATTGAGACATTTGCTGTTTTGTTTTCTTGTTCCTAACAGTACCATGTGCGAAACCGGAGGATGAGATTAATACACCCAGGCAATCACCAAGTCGAATGTATGGTCATTTTTTCTTTACTGTAGAAGCGGAGTATAAACAGTTCCCTAGGAGCAGTACCTCTGTTGTAGGATAAAATGCTCCACTTAAGACCCTGTGTATTATAAAAACTGGCTTCCCTTCTCTGCTGCCCGTGCCAGCCTCTCCACCTCAACAATGGGGCAGCTCTTCCGCCTGGTGTTACACATCTGCACTTCAAAGCCGGTTTCAGATTTGAAGCCCGCTTTTTGGGGTTAACACCCAAGTGGTGTCCTGTAGGAGGGAGGTGACTGATCCCAGGCATGGAGGCCCTCATTGTTCCCCTTCCCGAGAGTCTTTAGCATTTCTTTCCACGAGGGCAGAAGGTTGTCTCGTGGAGCAGGCTCCATGTGTGTCTGAGAAGAAAGAGTAGTTTTGAAGATAACAAAGTATAGCTTTGCTAAAGCTGCCCACTGCAACAAGTTACATTAGTTTCGACTTGAGAAATAAGTCGGGCTTAATGTAACAATTTGTTTGATACGTTGGAGTGGCCACTTTGGTTATACCCTTCAAGAGTTAGCACATCACTTTTAACAATACCAGGGTATTGGTTATCAAAATTATACGGTGACGTCCCTTAGATATTTTTATTGAATAGGACACCATCGGATAAGTGTCAAAAGTGCACCCGGTACATGGTTGAGCCAATTGTAAATGTAAAAATGTAAATTGATACTTGTATAGCGCACTACTCACCCGCAAGGGTCTCAAGGCGCTTGTACGAATACTGCTGTGGAACCCATCCTGGTTTACCCTGTGAGGTGTCCACTCCTGGGCACCCCCAAGGTGATGCCAGGCATCCTTAGCGTTGTGGGGGCCGTTGTGAAGATTAAGCAAGCTATTGCCCAGAGTTGCAGAGTGGGACTCCATGATTGGAATAGGCAGCGAGGCGAGAATTATCAGGTCTGTGGAATTTTTGAGCTCAAGACCCGCCGAGGTGGGGAATTGAACCCTGGTCCCGGGCTAGACCTCTGCATCAGGGTCTGCCGCTCTAACCATTGAGCCACGCTTCTCCAATTCTGGTGGATTAGGGTCCACAAAAAAAATAATAAGAAGAATGGCTTCTCTTTTGTGTTCACTTTGCCTCCTGGACCATTGTGGAGAAACACAAGAGGGTTATAGGACACCTGGACGTGCTATCGTGTAGTTAAGGAGACAGAATCCTGTATCCCAGAAAAATTCTCAGTCCCATCCCAGGAAAACAAATAATCTGGCATAACTGGTAAACACATACATTTACTTGAGGAGAGGTTTCTTGGGTTGCGCTTCTCAGTTGATCTCAGGGACACTGTTACAAATGCAGGGTCACCACATCATGCCAACGAAAATGGAGTATCACAACTGTGCATACAATTACTGCATAAAGCATGCCAGGTTCACTCCCTCTCAGATGCACCTATAAAACATTGCTCGGACACTGGCAGTGTCAAGCTCACTGCAACCCAACCAGAAGTGTTAGGACCTCAGATGGCTCAGCCCACAAATGCCACACAACCACAAAGCTCTTCACTGCCTCGTCGCCTTGCTTAAAGATGCAAAGTACTTTGCCAGTACTCTATTGGACATACTTCAGGCCTGTGCAGCAGACCACGCAATTATACCATTCAACCAAACAGCGTTTTTCAAGGCAGCAGGTACAACAACTAACATCTTAACTGTCACTTCTCATAGACATAGCAAAGTCATTGAAGCAGGCTCTCCAGCTTTGTTTCATAGACTTTAGGGCAGCATTTGACAACATAGAACAAGACTCTGAAGAAAATTGTCCCACTGGAAGATTCTTGAACATGTTAATACAGGTGCAGGTGAAACTGGTTGAGGGCACTCCCCTTTCAAGGCGAATTCCAACCACCAAAGGGCTCAATCAAGGGTGAGTACTCGTACCCATTCTATTCAATCTCTAGATGGCAGGCATACCAGATTCTCAATTCTTGCAATTCACATTCCCCAAAGATGGAGGGCAGGGCTTTATCTAGTTTTCCATACGTCGACAAAGTGGTCCTGGTCAGGCACTCACAAGTGAGTATGCAACACGGTATTCACTAATAACCTCTTCCAATGTTAACCTATGGGCTGGGGATCAGCAATGGAAAAATGAACTGAGCAATTTCTCAAATACAAGGCCCTATAAAAGAAAATGCTACTTACAGATGCTACTTACCCAGTATGCATCTCTTCTTGGCATATAGAGCTGGTGAGTCATATGCTGTGCATAGATCGTCATCTAGTGATGGGTCCGGATGTTTTCACTTTGTTTTTCTTCGAAGAAGTCTTTCCAGTCACAAGGTAGGTGACTCCTCCTTTTGGCGATAGTACGCATGGGCATCGACTCCATTGTTAGATTTTCCCGCAGAGGGTGATAATGGAGTTAGTAAGAGTAGTAGAAGGAGATGTCCATGAATGCATGTATCCAAGTAAGATTTTACTGCAACAGGTATAGGTACCCGGAGAGGCGGGTGGGCTCATAAGACTCTACAGCTCTATATGTCAAGAACAGATGCATACTGGGTAAGTAGCATTTTCCGTTCGTGGCATATAAGCTGTAGATCATATGCTATGCATAGACTACAGAGCAGTTCTCTTCCAAAGCAGTGGCTAACCTGCAGCTGTTGCAGTGGTCCAAATAGTGTACGTAAAACTGATTGGCCCACACTAGCTTACTGTCTTGCTCACACATCTACACAATAGTGTTTTGTGAATGTGTGAGGAGTAGACCATGTTGCAGCTTTCTGTATGTCATCTATGGTTGTATTTCCCAAGAATGCCATAGAAGCCCCCCCGTTTACGTGTGGAATGTGCTCTAGGGGAAACGGTTAACGTTCGTTTTGCTTTTGCATAGCATATTTGAATGCACTTAACTATCCACCTTGCAAAACCTGATTTTGATATTGGATTGCCTTTATGTGGTGGAGCAAAAGCAACAAAAAGTTGCTTGGTCTTTCTGAAAGGTTTTGTCTTTTCAATGTAGTATATTAATGCTCATTTGACAACTAAGGTGTGAAGAGCACGTTTTGCCACAGAATCTGATTGAGGGAAGAACACAGGCAACTGACAGATTGGTTGATATGAAAGGCATAAATGACTTTAGGTAAAAATTTGGGGTTAGTCCTAAGAACCACTTTGTTTTGGTGTATTTGTAAAAATGGTTCTTCTATGGTTAGTGCCTGATGCTCATCTACTCAACGAGATGTGATGGTTATGAGGAAGGCTACCTTCCAAGTGAGAAATTGCAGTTCGCATCTGTGCCATGGTTTAAAAGGCAGACCCATGAGTCTTGTAAGAACGATGTTGAGATTTCACACTGGAGCAGGTGGAAGTCTGGGGGGGAACGACACTTTTAAGCCCTACCATAAAAGCCTTAATAGCAGGCACTCTAAAAAGAGACCAATATCTGTTCTGCAGATATGCAGCTATTGCAGCAAGATGCAAACGTATGGATGTGTACGCTAAATTGGAATGCTCTAGATGTAATAGATAGCAAATTATGTTTTGGATTGAAGCGTCGAGCGGATTGATTCGATTGTTATTACAGTAAATCACAAACCGCTTCCATTTTGCTGCATAGCATGCCCTTGTGGTAGGGCATCTAGCCTCCGATTTAAAAAAAATAAATTATTTTTATTAAGTTTTTCAATAAAATCACATTACATCTCATTGTGTTTATTTCGACAACAGTAGTATTGTTATGTAGCCATAGGACATATATTCTGTATTCGAAGGGGGAACATGTCGGGGGGGAAGTCAGGGTGTGTACTACGTATTGGGCATTGGAGAGGGGAGGCGGGGGGGAGCATCAATAGCCTGGGGCTGAATCCTCAGTGGTTATTGGCAGTGGGTATACTGTGGAGAAGGGCTTGGTGAAGGGGGGTGGGGGGAGGGGTCAGGGTGTGTACTTCGTATTGGGGGGGGGGGGGGATTCATCAACAGCCTGGGGCTGAATCCTCAGTGGTTATTGGCAGTGGGGATACTGTGGAGAAGGGCTTGGTGGATCCTGGTGCCATTTCTAGACAGGTGGTTGTTAAGCATCTCTCTGAGTTTGCGCAGTAGGCTGGCACTTGGTATTCCGCCTGGGTCTCCGCTTGATCCAATCCCTCTTAAAATCTGGAAAGAGTTTGAGGCAGAGTTGTTTCCCACACTTGGCATGGTCTGCAACCAGTCTCTTTCTACCGGAGTGGTTCCACCTCAATGGAAACAAGCATTGGTGACTCCTTTGTTAAAAAAGCCTCTCTTGACCCTGAGTGTTAGAAGAACTACAGGCCCATCTCTCTTTTGCCTTTTCCAGCTAAAATTGTGGAGCGTGTGGTTGCTAGTACCCTCTCCGATTATTTGGAACAGCATAAACTCTTGGAGGAAGTTCAGTTTGGTTTTCGGCCGGCCCATGGCACCGAGACGGCCTTGGTGACCGTGATGCATGAGCTGCGGAGGCGGGCAGACAGGGGTCAGGCAGCTGCACTGATCCTGCTCGACCGGTCTGCCGCCTTCGACACAGTTAACCATGGGACCTTGCTGAGAAGGCTGCGAGAGGCGGGTATTACGGGAAGCGCTTTTAGGTGGTTCCAGTCCTTTCTTCTGGATAGACAGCAAGCTGTGTCCCTCCCTCCTTACCAATCTGCCTTTACTAATATCTCGCATGGCGTACAACAGGGTTCGGCAATCAGCCCTATTTTATTCAACATCTATATGAAACCCCTGATTGCGGTCATCAAAGAACATAACATTGACATCGTAAATTATGCTGATGACACGCAGTTGATCCTCTGTCTTGAGGGAGATCAATCGACTTCACTGCAGGTGTTTCACAACTGCCTGCGAGATACGGCGCTCTGGTTGAAGGTCAATTCTCTGCAATTTAATGCAGGTAAAACGGAGGTGCTATATTGCTCAAGGGACAGGGTTTCTTCTGTGCTGGCCAGCAATTTTTGGCCTACTGACACCTCTTCTTCGGTTCAGTCAGTAAATACGGTTCGTAACCTGGGCGTAATGTTTAATAGCAAACTTACCATGGAAGCTCAGGTTTTGAAAACGGTGGCCTGTTGCCTTGCCATTATTAGGTTACTTAGGAAATTTCTCCCTTTGTTGCCTCCTCCAGTGCGGGCAGTAGTGGTGCATTGCACCATGTTTAGCAGATTAGATTATTGTAATGACCTTCTGCTTGAGTCTCCGAAATATCTTCTTGACAGACTACAGAGAATCTAGTTGGCGGAAGCCAAGTTAGCCCTTGGGTGGCCTAGAAGGTCCTGCTCCTCCATGGCTTCGGCACAGCTTTCCCATGAGAGACAGAGTCCAGTTCAAGTCTCACTATCTGGTGTTTAAAGCCCTTCATGGGCTGGGACCCGTTTCCATGCAGAGGAAGTTTGCATGGTACGTCCCTGTGCGAAATCTCTGTTCCTCATCGGCGAGACTGGTGAGGATACCAAGGTTCAAGAAAGTTGAGGCAGGGGGTAGATCCATTGGTGTAGCTGCTGCTAAACTGTGGAACAAACTCCAGTTGGAGCTCAGGCAAGTCACGTGACCTCCTCCCTTTTAGAAGGAGATTAAAAATCTGGTTGTTTCCCATGATTTAGTTGGTGGTTAGTCACGGTTTCATTTCAGTCTGTTTCTGCCAGCGCCAGGATGTCTGCTAGTTGATAGTGCGCTTTATAAGCTAAATAAATAAATAAAAATAAATGTCAGCTACAGTCAAAAGGTGCGCCACTGCATTGTTTGCGGGCTTTCATTGGACAATGCTGCTAATAGTAGTGTGCGCTGTGGTACATTGTGGAGTTGTTTGAGTTGCGCGCTGGTCGGGATGGTGGGAGCAGTGTCTTGCGTACCCCCGTGTGGTGCTCTTGCAACTGTGTTCGGTGGGTTGCTTTGTGAAGCGCTTGGATCGGAGCATGTGTGTAATTGTTTGAACTGGTGGGATAAAGGGGCCCATTCCATAGATATGGGGTGTTTTCGTAGTCCTCTTACCACTTCCTCCCGCAGAGTCACGCCTCCATCGGGGGGTCCAGTGTGGCTCGCCAGTTCATGGCGATACTTCTTTTTGCTAGGAGCGTTGCGAGGGATGCGAAGCGGACAGAGACTTCATGTGTTTTTGGTCATCGGAATATCCGGAGAGCGACCGCCTCCCACGTGTGAAGATCTGTGGGATCTAGGAGTTCTTTGAGTGTCGTGAGGACTACGGTCCAGTACAGTTGTAAGGTGGGGCAGCTCCAAAACATGTGCTGGAAGTGCGCATCAGGTGAATGGCATCTGGGACAGTGATCTTGGGTGTCCGGGTAGAATCGCTGTAGGTGTGCTGGTGTTTGATACACTCTATGTAGGACATAATACTATATGTTTTTAAAGCGCGCATTCCTAGACACCTTCTAGGGGAACTCTAATGCCCTTTCCCACTCCCTATCGTGCAGTTGACGCTCAAGTTCGTCCTCCCATTTGGCTCGGTGAGCAAGCAGTGGTTTGTTAGTAAGTTCTCGTATGGACTTATACAGCCATGTGACGAAGTGCCGGCCTGTACCCATATATGGGATGGTGTGGACGACCGGGTGTGTTGTTGGCTCGCCCGTAGATAAGTCAAAGTGCGGCCTGTAGTGTTCTAGGAGCTGTCGGTGAGTCAAAAACTGTCCCGGGGGAATATCGTAGTCCTCCATGAGCTGGTCATAGGCCCGAAGGTGCCCATCTGTGAAGAGCGATTCGGCCTCAGCAATCTCACAGTCCGTCCACGTACGAAGCATAGTGGTTGTGAAGTATTTCTCCTGTTTGGGCCATCCAACCAGTGGCAACAGAGGGGAGTAGTGCGGGGTCTCTGCCGACATGCGGTGGATTCTTTGCATAACGACGGGCCACCGACACCTGTAGCAGATAAGTCCGCCGTAGTTTGGTTCCTGGGAGCAGCATGTGACGGAGTTCCGGGGTAGGGACCGGGCCTCGAGACGTGTATGTTTCACCCGTGTGCCTGTCCGCCGTCCAGTACGACAACTATTGTAATTGCGCCGCCAGAAAATACGACTCGAAGGAGGGGCGCCAAAACCCCCTTGTGTGGTGGGCAATTGCAGGGTAGTGAGGGCGATCCAGTGTCTACTCGCACCACAAATGAGCAAGCGGAGGAGCGAGTCGAGGTCGCGAAAGGCAGCTTTGGGAGGGATAACCGGTAAGTTTGTGAAGTGGTACAGCAGCCGGGGGACGATGATCATCTTAGCTATGGCCACGTGGCCTATCGGGGCCAGCGGGAGATACTCCCAAAATCCCACCGACGATGTGATACCGGCCAGCACTGTGCAATGTTCCCCTCATAAATATCGGTGGGGGAGTGGTACAGGCGGACGCCAAGTTAACGCGGGCGGCAGTGCTCCAAGATAGGATCTGCTCACCAATGCGCACCTCCCGTGAACGAGGTTGGGATGCAGTGGATAGATTGTGGAGTTGTCCTAATTAACTAAGTCCGAACGCCTCCGCGAACTCAGTCAGGATTGTCAATATGGGTGCGAGATCCACGGAAATGTCACGGATATATAGGAGAAGGTCATCCGCGTACATGGAGACACTATGCATGGTGTCCGCTATGGGAATGACCCATTCGGGTCCCTCCCGCCGTAATCGTATTGCTAGAGGTTCTGCCGCCAGGGCGAAGATCAGGGGTGATAGTGGGCACCCTTGCCTTGTGCCTCTTTCCACCTTAATGGGGGACGATACATATCGGCTCAAGCGAATGCGAGATGTAAGCTTGGTGTAGAGAAGCTGTGTGTATGCTAGGAGAGTTGGACCTATTCCTGCGCGCTGCAGAACGGCGAAAAGGTAGGGCCACGTGAGGGTATCGAAGGCCTTTTTGAGGTTTAAGATTAAGCAGGCCGCGTTAGGGTGCATATCTCCCACTTGATCGTGAATGTGGAACAAGCGACGTATGTTTTGGGACATATTCCTGCCGGGGACAAACCCGCACTGATCGGGTGAACTTGGGGTCGCAGAATTTGTTCATATCTATCGGCCAGAATTTTTCTCAGTATCTTACAGTCGGCAGAAAGGAGCGTGATAGGGTAGTAGGAAGATAACTGTTGCGGGTCTCGGTGTGGTATAAGGAACGTTACAATGACCGACTCGCGGAGGGAGCCAGGCAAACATCTCTACGAGACGGGGGACTAACAAGGGAGGTGATAGTCTTGTAATATTCGAGGGGCAGACCATCTAGGCACGGTACCTTGTGCCGTGCTAGCGCATGGGTGACATCGGTCGGCATTATTTTGGCATCTAGTGTGGTTTTCTCTGCTTCCGTAATGTGTGAGATGGATAGGGGGTCCAGAAAGTGGTTGATCGCCTGCTGTCTGAGCTGTGTCGGGGTGTGGTAGATCGTGGAATAGTATTGCTTGAATGCACGTAAGATGTCCATTTGGGATCGCACTAAGTTACCGGCAGGGTCGATTATCTCGGTGATGGGTTTTGTGTCAGTGTCCTGTTTTGCTAACTATGCTAGGAGTGTGCCTGTTTTGTCTCTCTCCTTGTGCATTCGAGTGGCGTAGGCCCTAAAGTTGTATTTACGCAAGTCTGCCACAGCCGCAGAGTACTGCGTTTTGGCCTAAGTCGCCTGTTCCGTCGTTGCAGCATTAGCATCCTCTCGTTTTATGAGGGTTGCTAACTTTTCTTCAGTGGTGGCGAGTGTTTGTTCTACCCCCACTATATGTTTGATGCATGCTCCCCGATCCACTATCTTAAATGCGTCCCATTCTACCAATTTGGAGGAGGCGGTCTCCGTGTTATTGGTAAAGTAGTCCTGTATGTTTTCTGCATGGTCGTGTTTGAACACTTGATCTGTCAGACAGTCGTGGGGGAGGCGCCAGGTGGGCACCGGAGGGTGAGGGGGTCCTCCAATGGATGGGTAAGATATGTGTGCCGTGGTCGGAAATTACGCGGCCTAAGTAATCCGTGTGCTGAACTTTGGGCTTCAGTGATGAGGAACATAAAAATCTGTCCAACCGGATCCGTAGGTTGTGCGGGATGGAGTGGAGCGAGTAGAGACGTGATAGAGGGTGTTGTGCTCTCCATGCATCCTTTAGCACCCAGTGCGAGACCAACGTTGAAAGCGCTCAGTCTGTCTCGGGCGGGAGAATGTGACTGTGGCGGGTGCGACCTATCCAGTGCGATATTAAGCATGCAGTTATAGTCGCCTCCCCCCCAGGATCCATGGGATAGACGCAAATTGGGCTAAAACGCCATTAAGGGAATCCCAGAACCTGTCTTGCTCAATATTCGGGGCATAGATGCTGCCCAATAGGATGGATTGTCCATCTAAGCCATTTTAGCACGGAGTCGGCTCTGCTGGAGGTCACGGACGCCATCAGGGAAGTACTCGACCTGGGGGGAAAGGCTGTGTTAGTCATGCTTGACTTGTCGGCGGCTTTCGACACCGTTCCCCATGATGCCCTCCTTGTAAGACTCTGGGAGTGTGGCCTTCGTGGAACGGTGTGGAACTGGCTAAAATCATTTCTGGCCGACCGCCGACAAACGATCTGGGCGCCTCCTTTTTCCGCTGATATGGCTCCGCTAGAGGTGGGAGTCCCGCAGGGCTCCATTCTCAGCCCTATGCTGTTTAACATCTTTATGGCCCCTCTGGCGGAAGTCGCGGAATCCTTTGGCGCCCAGATCGTGTCTTATGCCGATGACACCCAACTCCTGTTCACTTGTGACAGGGCTGGGTCATTTGACGGCATAAAGATCAGGGACTGCCTTGGTGCGGTGTTTGAGTGGTTTAGAGGTCATGGCTTGAAATGCAACTCTGACAAGTCAGAGTTGCTCTTTTTCGGCTGCGCACCGGAACTTGACTGGAAATCCTGGTGGCCACAGGATATGTCTCCTCCTGACAAAGTCGCTGTTAAGGCCAAAAATCTGGGGGTGATAGTAGACTGTGACTTATCCTTTGGACCTCACATCTCGTCCACTGTTGGGAAATGCTTCGGCATCTTACGGATGTTGAGGAAATTTCTTCCTCTACTATCACTCAACCACAGGAAGACAGTCGTTCAGGCACTAATCGGGTCGCGACTGGACTACGCAAACGCTCTTTGTGGGTCTACCGAAATATCTTATGACCCGTTTGCAAGTGGTCCAAAATTCGGCAGCCCGTGCCATCTTTGGACTCCCGAGGAGAGCTGGTGCCACTGCCTTACTGAACACCCTTCATTGGCTACCTATCTCCAAGAGAGTCCTTTTTAAATGCCTGACGGTGGCCTTTAAGGCCCTTCATGGTATTGGCCCCAAATATCTTGGGAAACGTTTCTCCAGGTATGTGCCAAGCAGGACTCTCAGGTCATCGGGTCTGTCCCTGTTGTCTGTCCCTGCAATTCGCCGTGCTCGTCAGGGAGGTCGATCCTTCCGTTATCTGACACCCAAGGCATGGAACGAATTACCATTGTCCTTGAGATTGGCCCCTTGTCTTCTTACTTTTAGAAAGGACCTGAAGACATGGCTTTTTAGGTAACAGTTCTTTTATTCCTTCTCCTTTTGTTGTGTGGTTGCTTTTTGCTGTTCTTTTCTTTGCCAAAGCGCCGGGATGCTCCTTTGGAGTTGCCGTGCGCTATAAAAGAATTAAAATAACATAACATAAGAGCACCTCTAGCAATGCGAAACTACCCTCTTTGTCCACCACTCTCCGTAGCTCCTGATAAGCGGTACCTGGGCGAACCCAGATCAGCGTGCCACAAGCATATGTTGAGTATGACGTAGCACATATGGTACCGCGCCATCTGTTTGTTGATTTCTGGTGCTGTGAGGTGTGTCTCCTGCAGAAATGCCACCTGTGCGTTTTGACTTTTAATGTAGGAGTATGCGGTGTATCGTTTACGGAGGGGGGTATGTAGACCCCGTGCGTTTAAGGTTATAATGCTAATGTCCGCGCTCTGCATATGGCTATGTGATGATCGTTACCGTTGCACCTTAGTGTGGGTGGCTGCAACTTGGATTCTAGTGGTGTCCCAGCCCTGCGTTCGCCGGATATGGGGGTAGATGACATCCACCCAGGTGTGATGGGTGCCCTGGTGTGTGCGTTCCCGGAGGGGTAAAAGGGTGGAGTAAACCGGGTCCATGAAACAAGAAACAGGGTGGGGAGAACATCCCAATACCTGAGACCTATCAGCAGGGCCGATACATCCAAACTGACTCTCATTGCACTAGAGAGTAAATCGTCGATACATGGGGGTGGCAGTCCGTGCCTGCGGCCTCTTTGATATTCATGCAATCTGCATGAAGATTGAGGTAGCAGGTCAAGTCCTCATTTGCTGGTTGGCAAGTAGAGGCTTTCAAAGCAAATGTCAAGTCGGTAGATTTTCACTATGAGTACATAGAATGCCATGTTTTGTAGCACTAAGGGTTTATGGAATGGAGCTGAAACGCATATAAAACCAACGCGGCCGCAAACCACAACATATGGCGTGCTGCAAATAAAGGAAGCCCTCACCCAATGGAAAACCAAACACGCTAATTGGATTGGCGCTGGGTTAATTAATAACAAGATCCCGAGACCCTTAGGTCATGGGAGTGAACATTTAGAGACAAGGCGGGACATGCACCCGTCTTTGGCCAATTGCGTGCTTTCATTTTTGAAAGTCACACTCAATGGCCAATACAATGTGTACAAAAACAAAAGCCACACACACAAGCTTGCTGAAAAGCTGGAGAGATTCCAAGAGGCCTTCTCCTAGAGCCACACATGCGCGCTGCCCTAAGCTCGACCTAAAAAAACAAAAGTATTTATATATAGACATTATATACGACAAAAACCTATTGAGGACAAGCATTAAAAATGCAACAAGTCTCGCCTTTGGTTAAGTTAAAGCCATTTGCTTTGCTAATGGTATTGTATAGCAAAGCAAATGGCTCAGACGATAGGAATCACCTTTATGGTAAAACATTTAAGAAGATGACATCAGGGTTTTGAGTTTACTGTGCACTGTCAGTGACCTGGCCAAAGAGGGCATGAAAGAACTGAAGAATCAAATTCAAAGCTGTTGCGAATAAGAGCTCCAAAATATGTTTGGCCCTGGGCCCCCTGAATCCTTAAAATGTCCCTGCCCAGGCAGACCACAGTCACCATTGTCCCTTTCCTGGCGATACTGGCCGGGGACAGCAGCAGCCCAGCAGAGATAACATACCTCCCTTGCATCAGTTATCTGTTTGCATTTTCCTGCTTTTTGATCAGACACGGACATGCCAATATCCCCTTTCAGTACCTGGGGTGCACCGTGAAGACATCTGCGGCTCAGAGGGGGTGCTGTCTGTTTGCAGCATAGCCTTCCGAGCCACCCGCTGCTGCAATGTACATGTTATAAAAATCTCAGTTTCTCTATTTTATTTATAGGAAAGGCATTAAATATACGGCAGAATAATATGGAATGCTGCAAAAATAATTGTAATAATGGTTTTAAGTTTACATTTCTTGCACGCACACAAAAGTACCGCATGTCAGTAGAATCTATAGCCTCAAACACAACAACTGGGTTTCTTTTGGGGGCAAATGGTGAATACTTTGCTTTGACCTCCGATCTCGGTGTTTCATAACGTCACCTGCGAAGCCCCTGTACCCCTCCATGGGCTTGGTCTGCTCACATTTCCGCCAAAGAGACTTTGGAAGTTTTAATGGCATCGTTATTGAAGACCCCTTTGTGCACGCGTGACACAGCAGGCGCTAGTTTGAAAAGAGTCACATGGCAGTTAAATTTAGCCGGACATACGCTCGACCCAATCTTCTCCTCCAGCAAGCACATCTCCTTCGATCACACCACAGCTCTCCATTGGACGGACCACAGCTGTGTTCACTTCAGCTACAAAACTACCTCGACCCACAATCCCCCACAACCTATTCCACGAAGAACTGGAACAAAACCACCACCGACCAACTCCTCATATCGCTCAAACAAAACCCTCCCGCCCTCTCATCGGACCCAAACCAAGCGGCCACCAAACTCAAACAATGGATCACTCACAGCGCTGACGAACTAGCACCCTTGAAAAACCACCAAACCAAACAGGGTAGCAAAAAGGCCCCCTGGTTCAACGAGGACCTTAAGAAATCCAAGAAACTATGCCGTACTCTCGAGAAAACATGGAGGAAAAAAACCAACCACTGACAACTTTCAAGACAGCCACCCGCAAACACCACCAATTGATCCGATCCACCAAGAAGTCAGCATTCAAGGATCGACTCGACAACAACACCCAAAACAGCAAGGAACTATTCAACATCGTCAAAGAATTTACAAACCCCACCACAGCCTCAAACGACATTACTCCCTCCCAAGAACTCTGCGACTCGTTATCCTCTTTCTTCTACAACAAAATCACCGACATACATAACAGCTTTAAGAACATTTCCAAAGACCAGTCCACTCCACCCACCTCCGAACCTAAACCGCCCTCTAACATCCTTAACGCCTGGAACCCAATTACCACTGAAGACACCATCCGCCTAATGAACTCCATCCATTCAGGCTCGCCAACCGACCCCTGTCCCCACCACATCTTCAACAAAGCAGACTCCATCATCGCACCCCATCTCCGGGATGTCATCAACTGCTCCTTCAACTCAGCTACCTTCCCAGAAAGCTGGAAACACACCGAACTCAACGCCCTCTTGAAGAAACCCACAGCGGACCCCTTTGAACTTAAGAACTACCGCCCCATCTACCTCCTCCCATTCCCTGCCAAAGTCATTGAAAAAGCCGTCAATAGACAGCTCGCCGCCTTCCTTGAATCCAACAACTCCCTCGACTCCTCACAGTCCGGCTTTCGGGCCAAACAGCACCGAAACCGCCCTTATTGCAGCGACAGACGACATCCGAACACTTCTGGACAACGGAGAAACAGTTGCCCTCATCCTACTCGACCTTTCAGCTGCCTTCGACACAGTCTGTCATAGCACCCTCATACAACGCCTCGGCAACATCGGCATACAAGGAAAAGCCTTGGACTGGATCATTTCGTTCCTCGCCGGGAGAACCCAGAGAGTCCGACTCCCCCCATTCAAATCAGAGGCCACCGAAGTCATCTGCGGAGTACCACAAGGATCATCACTCAGTCCCACCCTCTTCAACGTTTACATGAGTCCCCTCGCACACATCGCGCGACAACACAACCTTAACATCATCTCTTACGCTGACGACACCCAGCTGATCCTTTCCCTTACCAAAGACCCTAACACCACCAAAACCAATCTTCATGAAGGCATGAAAGAAGTAGCCGAATGGATGAAAAACAGCCGCCTAAAACTTAACTCAGACAAAACGGAAGTCCTCATCCTAGGATCATCCCCCTCTGCATGGGACGACTCATGGTGGCCATCGGCCCTGGGCACGGCACCCATACCCACAGACCACCACGTAACCTAGGCTTCATCCTAGACTCCTCCCTCTCGATGACCAGACAAGTCAACGCCGTCTCATCCTCTTGCTTCAACGTACTTCGTATGCTCAAAAAAATCTTTTGTTGGATCCCCACCGATACAAGAAAGACTGTCACCCACGCACTGGTCACTAGCCGACTGGACTATGGAAACACCCTCTACGCCGGAACCACATCCAAATTACAGAAAAAACTCCAACGCATCAGCCAGACTCATATTGGACATCCCGCGCCAAGCTCACATTACCGGTCACCTGAAAGACCTCCACTGGCTTCCCATCAACAAGAGAATAACGTTCCGTCTCCTCACCCATGCACACAAGGCCCTCTACAAACTAGGACCCGAATGCCTCAACACACGACTGTCCTTCTACACACCAACCCGCCAACTAAGATCCTCCAATCAAGCCCTCGCCGCAGTTCCGCGCATCCACAGATCCACCATGGGAGGAAGATCCTTCTCCTACTTGGCGGTCAAAACTTGGAATTCTCTCCCCACTCACCTCCGCCTTACCCAGAACCACATTTCCTTCAGGAAGGAACTTAAAACCTGGCTATTCGATAAATAATGCACCCCTCCCCCAAGCGCCTTGAGACCCTCTGGGTGAGTAGTGCGCTATACAAATTCCTGAACTTGAACTTGTTGTGTAAATTGAAGGGAAAAAAACAGCTATCTGCTCATGTCCACAATTACGGCTAAGACGACATGGAGTTTAAGGCGTAAACATGCGCACCATTAGCCGGATCGGCAGTCCCAAACGCAGTAGGAAGAATTTCTAACATCCATAGTGAAAAACTCCTCAATGGCAATATTAATTTGAACATTATAGCCTTCAACAAAATATTTAAGTTTGGGAATCTAGCTTTAATCTACCAATGAGAAAAATGGGAGAAAAAACAAAGTTATGAAAAAGGTCCAACCCATCCTAGCAACTTGTAAAGGACATTTAACAAATATCAAGAAAAATGGAGCTCTAACTTAGTTAACAAGTATGTAGAGCACCCTTACTCTAGAAGCAGCAGTGTGACATGCAGGCTTCTTGTGTGGGAGTGTGTGAATAGGCCAGCAAGTGAGGTGAGAGAAAGTTTATGGGTGCGAATGCATGTGCGATAGAGAGACTGAATGAATAAGCGCACTCGTCTGTGTGATAGACCACAGTGTGCGCGACTGAGTGGAAAAGTAAGTGTGTGTGTGTGTGTGTGCCCCGCCCCCCCCATAATGCAGTAAATGTGATGTCGCTCAGCCGCCTCCTGCCCTCCTGTTCTCAGCCATCGGTCATCTTTAGCTAGCCCCACCCTCTCCTGTCCTCAACCAACTCCCTCCCAGACCCTGACAGGAAACAGACGGCCAGCAAGTGAGGCGAGAGAGAAAGTGTATGGGTGCAAATGTGAGTGCATGCAAGAATGAATGTGCGATAGAGACTGAATGAATAAGCACACTTGTCTGTGCATAGGTGTCCGTGTGCGAGACTGAGTGGGAAGACTGTGTGTGTGTGTGTGTGTGTGTGAGAGAGAGAATGAGAGAGGTAATGTCTGTGAGAGATTGACCTCCTAAATGCGGTAAAAGTGATGTCGCTCAGCCGCCTCCTGCCCTTCTCTCCCACTCCACCTCACCTCACGTGCAGTATGCTGTCCTGGCATTGCTGGAAGCGTTATGCTGATGACACGCACAGTTTGTCACAACAGAAAATGTAAATAAAAAACCTGCATACTTTCCTCTCTTTCCTTCTGCTGCGAAACGTTTGTTATCTTTATAGGGCCATCTGTTTGGCCCCCCATAAAGATAACAAAGCTTTTGCAGCAGAAGGAAAGCAAGCCAGTCCGTCCAAGTGGGACGGACAAAAAAGAGAGAAGAATACGTCACCACGACCTCTTTCCCAATGGCTGGCCACCGTTTAGCATGAACGGTGATGCCAGCCAATGGAAAAGAGGGGCAGGGCTTAAAGCCTGCTAGTGAATCTACCCAATCTCACTAAATCTCGTCAGCGAGACTGCGCATGTGCGCAGTCTTACGCTAGGCTTCGACCTAAAAACCAGAGACGAGGTTTCTTAAGTAATTCACTGCAGCTAACTTAGCATATGCAATAACTCAATCCTAGCAGTTAACAAACTTGCTAGAGTGGCTACTTCTCTTCACTTGGACGGCCTCAACAAGGCTGGGAGCCAGTCACAAGGACCACTGGGGTCCAGCAGTCTCAGGGTCCTCTCTGTAGGTTTGTAGTTTACTGCAGTCCAGCCACGAAGTGGTCCTGATGCTAGGGGACAAAAGATGCTGAAGAAAGGCAGTGAGTGTTCCTGGAACCATTCTGCTATCCAAAAGCATGGTGGAAGTTCAGTCGATGGAGGCAGGTTCTAGGTCGTGGAGGGCTTTGTAGGCATGTGAGGATCTTGAACTGGAATCTAAGATGGTGCACTTTAGAAGCTAGGTTGTGGCTCAAAACTGGTGTGAGGGGTGACTGTAATTCTTTCCTAACTGGTGGCAGTCATCTGGACTCTGATCCTCAGAAAGGTCTCCTAATTTAGCTCTTCAGTCTTGCTGTCTTTTTTCATGTTATGTAGCAAGGCCACACAGGTTTTCAACTAGACAGGATCTGAAAGGAGGTATCGCCCTTTCCTCAGGGTAGTCACTTTTTATATTCTGTCAGCGTCTTCCTCTGGGACTTGCTGAAAGGCCTGATCAATCTGATTTCTTTGATAGCTCTCTGTTGGTGGAAAAGTTACTCTTCTTTCCTCCATTTGAGGCTCAGTTGTCAGAGGCTCTACAGCCACCCGCGACATGTCCTGCTTGTTTTCCATCTGGGGCTTCACTGTGATCCCTTGAGGGAATTGTCAAACTTTCTCTTCACCAGGGACTCCATTTTCGCTTTGAGTAGTTTCGGTCTCAAGGTCAAGAACTCTCACTTTGTTGTCGAGCTTTTCCTCTTTGGCGCAAAGGCCTCCATCTCTTGGGGTTTTGTCGCTCATGCAGACTTGATCACCTTTCAGAGTTGAGGCCAGTTAAAAGGGTTTACTGCCAACAGTTTGTTTCCACCTCCACGTGTGGGGTTTCTTTGGTTTGTGCTTACCTTCTTTTACCAGTGTCTTCGAGAGGCTTTGAAAGCCTCAAGTCCAAATGTTTCAGCTCAGCCCACTGTTTTTATCAGATGCTTATCTGGCTTTGTTCCTTTGTCAATTTCTTCTACGTTAGCGCCTTCTCGTATGCTATCCTTTTCCATGATGTTCATGTCACAGACCCACACTACTGCCACACCCACTCGCAGACCCAAGCAGTCACTCACACCTACTTGCTCACTGACACAACTACTCACACTCGTACAGCCACTCAGACCCACAAAACGGTCACACCCACTCAAACCCTCATAAATCTCTTCACACCTCAACTGGCAGACCCACACAACCGCAGACCCACACAACCGCAGACCCACACCACTTGCATACCCATAAAACTACCCACACTTTGACCCACAACACCAATACCACAATCACTCAAAGACACCTACATCCACTCACACAACCAATCAAATCTGCTTGCACACCCACTCAACACCCAAAACCACTACCACACTCACCGACCCACAGCCACTCACCACACACCCACCCATACAGATACACACATTCAGACTCACAAAACCACTACCACACACCCATGCAACCACTTACACATCCAATCACAGAACTACACAACCACTTATACCCATTCACACAACCGCTTACACACCCACACAACCGCTTACACACCCACACAACCCCTTACACCCACACAACCCCTTACACACCCACGCAACCCCTTACACACCCACGCAACCCCTTACACACCCACGCAACCCCTAACACACCCACGCAACCCCTAACACACCCACACAACCCCATACACACCCATACAGCAACTCATACACTTTTATAGACCTACAAAACCACTCCCTCATCCAATCCCAGACCCACACAGCCAATCACACAAAACGAAAAGCTTACAGTAACGTTAGAGCTAGGAAATAGGATTAAAAACCATAGAAATTCAGTGAAAAAACACAAAGGCTACAGGGATGTTATAGTTCAGAAGAACAAGTTACTTACCTTCGGTAACGATATATCTGTAAGAAACAGTAGTTAGTATTAGATTCCTTACCTTAGAATATCCCCAGGCGTCAGTCTGGATCCGGAAACTTTTGCGGAGCAGTACCCCTGCGCGTCGGTAGGCGTCGTCTGCAGGCGTCCCCTGCGGCTCCGCGTCGTCGGCGTCGTGCGCCGTGATGACGTCGCTGGAGTATATAGACGCCGCCTCCGCGCGCTGACGTCAGTTCTTTGCACACAGCTTTTCCGCGCCAGAACACGCAGAGCCATGTGAGAACCAACACTGGTGCCATTTGAAACTAGGGCCCTGAAAGGGATGTCCTTAACCCTAGGTATCAGTTCGCAGAACGGGGAGGATGGGCGGGGCGGTAAGGAATCTAATACTAACTACTGTTTCTTACAGATATATCGTTACCGAAGGTAAGTAACTTGTTCATCTGAAAGAAACAGGTTAGTATTAGATTCCTTACCTTAGAATAGATACCCCAGCAATACCAACCCCGGTGGTGGGTCTGCGAACCAATACAACCTACACCAGAAAGTCCTGGAGGACCGAACGGCCAAAGAAGCCATCCCTCCGGACTTGACTGTCCAGGCAGTAGTGCCTCGCAAAGGTGTGCAGCGAGGCCCACGTGGCCGCCTGGCAAATGTCCTGCAAAGGGACTCCCCGGCCCAGGGCAGTAGTAGCCGCCGTGGCCCGAGTGGAATGGGCCCTCAGCCCAACAGGAGGCTCCTTCCGAGCCAAAGAGTAGCATGCTTTGATGCATAGGACGACCCACCGAGAGATGGTCCGTTTCTGTACCGCCCTTCCCTTCTTCTCACCCACGTAGCCAACAAACAGTTGGTCATCCACCCGGAACTGGCGTGTGCGATCCATATAGAATGAAAGCGCACGTTTTGGGTCCAGACGATGGAGCCGCTCTTCATCCTTTGAAGGATGCGGAGGCGGGAAGAAAGAGGGCAAGGTGATGGACTGCCCAATGTGAAAAGCAGAGACTACCTTGGGCAGGAAAGAAGGTCTAGTCCGAAGAACCACCTTATCAGGATGAACAGACAAGAAAGGAGGTTGAATAGAAAGAGCCTGGAGCTCACTCACTCTCCTGGCAGAGGTGATGGCTACCAGGAAGGCCGTCTTTAAGGTGAGAAGACGGAGAGGACAGGAATGAAGGGGCTCAAAGGGAGCGCACATCAGGAAAGTCAAAACCAGGTTCAAGTCCCACTGAGGCATCACGAACGGAGTTGGAGGATACATGTGCGTGATGCCCTTCAAGAATCTCAACACAATAGGGGACTTGAACAAGGATGGCTGATCAGGTAGCCTCAAGAAGGCGGAAAGGGCAGAAAGATAGCCCTTGATAGTGCCCAGAGCAGAGCCCTGCTGGGCAAGGGAAAGGAGGAAGAGGAGAACCTCAGACAGAGGGGCAGAAAGGGGATCCACAGCCTTCGCTGTGCACCATGCCACAAATCTGTTCCACCGGCAGGCGTATACCGACTTTGTGGAGGGACGCCTGGCTGCCAGAATGACATCACAGACTTCAGGAGGCAAGTCAAATGGCCTCAACTGTCGCCGCTCAATCTCCACGCATGGAGGTGGAGACTGGACAGGTTCGGGTGGAGGACCGTCCCCTGCTGCTGCGACAGAAGGTCCTCCTGAAGGGGCAGGCGGATCGAGGGACCGACTGTCATGCTGAGTAGCTCGGGATACCAGTACCTTCGAGCCCAGTCCGGAGCCACAAGGATAACTTGGGCCCGGTCGCGCCTGATCTTCTTCAGCACTCTGGGCAGAAGTGGTATAGGCGGAAAGGCGTACAACAGACCGCAACTCCACTCGCGCCGAAAGGCGTCGCCGAGCGAGTGCCGTCTTGGAAACTCCAACGCGCAGAACTGATGACATTGCGCGTTCTCTTCTGTGGCGAATAGATCTAACCAAGGCTCTCCCCATTGCTGAAAGAGGCCTCTCGCCACATCCGAGTTCAGACGCCATTCGTGATCCACCGAGCACCGACGGCTGAGTTCGTCCGCCCTGGCGTTCAGAGAACCTGCCAGGTGTTGAACCGTCAGAGTCACGCCCTGACGTTCCAGCCATTGCCAGAGGCGCAGAGCCTCTTGGCAAAGGGTCCACGACCCCACACCGCCCTGTTTGTTGCAGTACCACATGGCGGTGGTGTTGTCCGTGAACACCTGCACTACACTCCCGTTGACAAAGGGGAGGAATGCCTTCAGTGCTAGGCGAATCGCCCGCAGCTCCAACATGTTGATATGGAGCCGGGACTCCGCCGGAGACCAGAGGCCTCTGATCTCCGCCTCTCCCAAGTGGCCACCCCAGCCTTGGAGGGACGCGTCCGTCACAACCACGTGCTCCGGTTGGGGAAGGGAGAGGGATCTGCCCCTGACCCAATCGCGGTCCGTAAGCCACCACTGCAACTGTCTCGCAGTGCCCTCCGAGATCAGGACATGGTCGGATAGGTTGCCCTGATGCTGGGCCCACTGAAACTTCAGGTCCCACTGCAGAGCCCGCATCCGCCATCTGGCGTGATGCACCAGAAGGATGCAGGAGGCCATCAGCCCCAGAAGCCGCAGCGTCAACCTGACCGAAACCCGGGATAACGGCTGAAAGATGGGAATCAGAGCCTGAATATCCCGGACCCGCCGTTCCGGAGGATAAACCCGAAACTGCGCCGAGTCGAGAACCGCTCCGATGAAAAGGAGCTTTTGAGAGGGACACAGGTGTGATTTCGGCACATTGATGGAAAACCCCAGCTCGTGCAGGAGGTCTGCCGTCATCTGAAGGTGGTGGACGACTGTCTGGGGCGAGCCCGCCTTCAACAGCCAGTCGTCGAGGTAGGGGAAGACTGAAACCCCTAACCGGCGCAGATGAGCTGCGACCACCGCCATCACTTTCGTGAACACCCGTGGGGCGCTGGTAAGGCCGAATGGGAGCACGATAAACTGAAAGTGCTCGTGGCCTACCGTGAACCGCAGGTAACGCCGGTGGGCCGGCAGGACGGGGATGTGAAAGTACGCATCCTGCAAGTCCAACGCTACCATCTAGTCTTGTGGGTCTAGAGCAGCCAAGACCTGAGCCAAAGTCAACATCTTGAACTTCTCCTTCCGGAGGAAGCCGTTGACGTTCCGTAGATCCAAGATAGGACGCAGGCCTCCCTTGTCCTTCTTGGGTACCAGAAAGTAGTGGGAGTAGCAACCACACCCTACTTCTGGCCCAGGAACGCGCTCGATGGCCCCCTTGGCCAAGAGGGCCGTAACTTCCTCCTGCAGAAGTGTCAAGTGGTCCCCCGACACACGGTGGTTCTGCGGTGGCATGGCTGGAGGAGTGGACTCGAAGGGGAGGGCATAGCCCCTTCGGACAAGCTGCAGCACCCACCTGTCCGATGTTATCGCGCGCCAGCAGGAATGGTGAAGGCGAACCCTGCCACCCACTGGCGTCACGTGAGCCCGAAAGCTCGGACTAGGAAGGCTTGGATGCCGCAGCGGAGGGAGGCGTGGACTGACCACGACGCTGGCCTCTACCGCCACCACGGCGGAAACCACGGGCGCCACCGCGCTGGGGAGCGCTCTGCGCCGCGTGGCTGGCAGCACGTGTGGGACCTCCCCTCCCTTGGCCACGAAAGGGCCGAAACGAACCCGTCTGCTGGCGCTGGGTCGAGAGACCCAAGGACTTGGCCGTGACCCTGGAGTCCTTGAAGCGCTCCAGCGCGTGGTCCGCTTTGTCACCAAATAGGCGACTGCCATCAAATGGCATGTCCATAAGTGTATTTTGGACGTCTGGTGAGAAGTTGGCAGATCTCAGCCAGGCATGGCGACGAATCGCCACCGTAGTGGACATGGCCCGTCCCAGTGAGTCCGTGGTGTCCAGACCACAACGGATCGAGTACCGCGCCGCATCCCGGCCTTCAACCAAGGCCCGGGTGAGCTTGTCCCGCACTTCCTGGGGGCATTGCGGCAAACACTCCTCGACCGTATCCCACAGGGAGTGGGTGTAGCGGCCCAAGAGGCACGCGGTGTTACAAGACCGCAGTCCAGCGCTCAAAGAGGAAAACACTTTTTTTCCAAATTGGTCGTACCTCTTTGATTCCCGGTCGGGCGGAGCCGACGGAAATGCGGACTGTGAAGTGGAGGCCTGGATCACCAGACTCTCCGGGGAGGGATGGGTGGACAGGAAGGCAGGGTCGTCCGAGCAGGGACGGTGACGCCTGGCAACGTTCCGGTCAACCGGCGCACCAGAAGCGGGCCTGGACCAGGTGCCCAGAAGGACATCCGTCAGGGCCTCATTAAACGGCAGCAGAGGCTCCTGGGGGCATGACTGCGGTTTAAAAACTTCCGTCAGGATATTCGGTTTGACCTTCGCGACGGGGAGCTCAAGGTGTAAGGCCTTGGCAGCCCTCATCAGGACCACCGAATAGGCAGCACCCGCCTCGGACGCCACAGGGGACGGAGAGACAAACCCAGGGTTGGGCGACTCGTCCAGGCCACTGGCATCACCCAGATCACCTACCCAGTCCACATCGTACTGGCAGGCACGGGATAGAGGGTCCTCAGACCCCTCCCAACCCTCTCCATACTCCTCCTCGTCATACCCATATTCTGGGTCGACGATATAGACATCGGGGTCAACGGGCCCCATCGACGTCGGGTCCGGCGTCGGCCGACGCCGGTCCGGCTCCGAGTCCGGAGTCGGGGAGGAAAGGGGGGTGGCGCCGCGCGGCGTCGGTGACCCGACGCCGGCCGGAGCCGACGGCGGAATCGCTGCACCACGCGGGGGCGGTACCACGGGTTGGCCCACAGGAACCGACGCCGGAGAGGCCGGGAGACCAGCCGGCGACGAACCAGAGGGAACCAGCGGCGCCGGGGCCGGAGCCACCGGCGGCGCCGGGGCAGGAGCACCCGAACCGCTCGGGCCCCCAGACGGGACCGACGGGCCCGCAGGCGCCGAAGGCCCCGCCGGAGAAGACCTCGCCCTCATAGCAATGAGGAAGGCCTCGATCTCCTCACGCGACGCGCCTTCCCCAGGGACCGACAGGTGTGGGGTAGACGGCGTCGGCGACCCATGCGGGACCGCGGGGGTGGGGTCACCCGAGCCCCCGGCCGCAGCACGCGGGCGTCGGGGGGAGTCGGGGGTGCGATGGCGACGCCCCGACTTCTTGTGCTTACCTGACGAGCCGGAGGAATGGTGGCGACTCCCGGAGCGCCCATGGCGGCTCCGCGACCGCTCCCTCGACCGCTCCCTCGACCTCCGACCGGACCGGGACCGCTCTCGACGCGGGGCCGACAACCGGAGCTCGAGAAGCTTGCGGGACCGCTCCCGCCTAGCTTTTCCAGTCAAGGCCCGACAGTCGACGCAGGACTCCACGTCGTGGTCCGCGCCCAGACACCGGAGGCAGAGTCGATGGTGGTCGGTGACCGACATCAGGCGGTCGCACTCGTCACAACTCTTGAAACCGGGCATCCTACCGGCACCGTAAAGATCAATCAGTTAACAAAAAACTTGGTCAAAAGACCGGAGTACTGCTCTTCGGATCTGCGCTAACTGGCGCGGAAAAAAGAAGAACTGACGTCAGCGCGCGGAGGCGGCGTCTATATACTCCAGCGACGTCATCACGGCGCACGACGCCGACGACGCGGAGCCGCAGGGGACGCCTGCAGACGACGCCTACCGACGCGCAGGGGTACTGCTACGCAAAAGTTTCCGGATCCAGACTGACGCCTGGGGATATTCTAAGGTAAGGAATCTAATACTAACCTGTTTCTTTCAGATATAAGTTTAAAAAACCATAGAAATTCACTGCAAGAAAGAAAAAAAATTAAGTGTCACAGGACATTAAAGTTAGGATCAGATTTTACACACACAGGACCATAGCAATTCTATAGTTATCTCATGTAATTGTAACTTGTGGCCTAAGGTAACAACTCGAGCCCTCACCATGCACTGCTAATTACCTCTAATATTACATCCCTCATTACATCTTCTATCACATCATTGATATGACTGCCAACATTTGCAGTGAACTTATTGATGAGAAAACTGTGCGTGGCAGGGGAGGAGTGATTTATAGTTATCTTTGGAGAGGAGTTATAGTTACTTGAGAAAATAGAACTGCTGAATGCATGGTTTTGTGTACGAAAAATCTGAACCTAACTAGAACTTCCTGTAACCTTTTTTTTTTTAATACTATATATATATATGTATGTATTTGTGGTTCCTACGAATCACAATAGGTGAGCAGTGACTACAGGAGGGGGTGTGGCGATTCACAGCCAATTGAACTGTGGCAGGCTGATACATATATGGGTGAAGGAATCTCCAGCTCCTGCAATTCGAAATAAATGCTTCCACCTAATTCCCCGCTGTGGCCCCTGCTTCTTTACTTGTTGGAGGAGTGTCCTCTGATATATTGCGCGGCTTCCAGAAACGCGCTACAGGGGCCCCGTTCTGTCAAGTGGCCCGGGCTCTTCTGGTCTCTGCTTCGGTGGCTTCTTTACTTTCCAAGGTGTTGGAAAGCCCAGGGTCCGCCTTTCCATACAAAGGAATCCAGGAAGGCTGCATTGCGGTCCGTGACTGCACGGAGGTATAGAAAGCACGGTCTTCTTGACCCCTGCTTGGCTGACTTTCGTTTTTGGAGGGGCTGGAACGTCAGGGGACCGGAGGAAGCATTTCTGCGAAATACAGCTACTGGGTATTGATTTTAATTCACCTTTAATTTCCCTGCACTTCATCAAAACCACTTGGGACACTCCCTGCGCAGCACTTACCTGGACTATGATTTCTGGGACTTGTGGTTCCTACGAATCACAATTGGTGAGAAGTGACTACAGGAGGGGGTGTGGCGATTTACAGCCAATTGAACTGTGGCAGGCTGATACATATATGGGTGAAGGAATCTCCAGCAATTATTATGGCGTCTGAGGAAGGCCGAAATACGGCCGAAATGCATTATGCCAGCAATTCGAAATAAATGCTTCCACCTAATTCCCCGCTGTGGCCCGTTTCTTTACTTGTTGGAGGAGTTTCCTGTGATATATGTATATACACACACACTTACTTCTAGACCCAACCACTAGATGGTGAAATAAATGCACATTAGGTGCAGTCAAATGATTCGTAGTGCGAAACTAAATTTGCTCGTGTTACTAATTTAATCTACTTTACCACTAATGCTACATGAACTTCATGTAACTGAAATCCACTATTTTTTTTAGAAGGAGACACAGCTGTGGTGGGCTAGGGCAATCCATGACTTGGCTAGTGGAAAAGTACAGAGACAGTTGAGACTGAACTCTGGCATTCATTCTTTAGGTTCTTTACCAGTTTGAAGGTGTCTTCATAAACACTTGCTGATCCCAACTAGTAATTAGAGCAGCTCTTGTTATATGGTCCCATAGAGATACTTGAATCAAAATGCCTACTTATCAAATCGAAAAAGTTAACATTCTAAATAAAACATTTTCTATAGCGAGGTATTCCACCAAGTAGGCTAATGCACAAAATATCCATCCCATCTTGAAGAACAAATACCCATAGCATTAGACGCATACAAAGGACATACCAGCAAGGATTATGCTACTTACCCAGTAAGCATCTGTTCTTGGCATGTAGAGCTGTAGATACACATGCTTTGCACACTCCTGCAATCCAGTGTTGGGTCCGGATCTTTGCAAGTTGTTTCTCTTCTAAGAAGTCTTTCCTAATCACGAGGTAAGGTGACTCCTCCTTTCAGTGATAGTGCGCATGGGCCTCCACTCCATTGTTATATTGTTTTCCCGCAAGAGGGTGAGATTGGAGTAAGTGTGTCGTAAAGAGATGTCCATGTGTATGTAATGTAAATAATGAAAACTGCAACAACTACAGGTGCCCAGGGAGGTGGGATGGCACATGTGAATCTACAGCTCTACATGCCAAGAACAGATGCTTACTGGGTAAGTAGCATAATCTGTTCAAGGCATGTGTGTTGTAAATAAACATGCTTTGCATAGACTATATAGCAGTATTCTCCTAAGCGGTGGCTAACAAGTAGATGTTGCAGCTGTGTCTTTAGCACTGCTTACCCTTCATTGGCTTGTTGACGTGCCCACACATCTGTCTTTATGAAGCTGAAAAAAGGGTTCTTCTAAGGTTAACGGTTGTAGCTCACTGACTCTCCTCTATGAAGTGATTGCAATGAGGAAGGCAACTTTCCATGAAAGATATTATAATGCAGTTGTGTAATGGCTCAAAAGGTGGACCCATATAGACCTTGAATTGTCAAGTTGTGAAGATGGGCATGGGAGGGACGAGTCTGCTGTTACCACGATATGTAGAACAGGGTTGATGAACCTTGTAAGTACAATGTTAAGATTCCAAACTGGTGCTGGAGGTACTCTGGGTGGTATTACTCTTATAGGCCGCTCCATAAAGGCTTTAATTACTAGAACCTTGAACATACACAGATGTTGTCTGTTCTACTAATATGCAGCTACTGCCGCAAGATGCAGTTGAATGGAAGTGTAGGTTATACCAGCATGCTGTAAATGCAGATGGTAAATTATATTTTGAGTGGATGCATCTAGTGGATCAATATTGTGGTTAGTAGTATTCATAATAAATCTTTTCTATTTAGCTGCATAGCATGCTCTGGTACGACGCTTTCTTGCTTCTTTAAGAATGATCAAGTTGAGATATCCAGACTACCACTTCAGGAGCAAATGACTGAGCTCCTTTGGGTGTCTGACTTCTCGTTGTTCTGCGTGAGAAGGCTGGAATTGAGAGTCAGCTTTTTGATGTGGAACTACTGACAGTTCGAAGAGTGTCGTGAACCATGGCTTACGGGCCCAAGTGGGAGCCACTAGAATGAGTGTGAGGGATGTTTGCCTGAGCTTCAGACCAGAAATGGATGGAGAGGCGGAAAGTGTAGGCAAATATCCCTTACAAATTCATCCATAGGACATTGTCTTTGGATAGAGGGTGTGGAAACCTGGAGGGGAGGTTTGGGCATTTTGTGTTGTCCACTATGGCGAACAGATTTATTTTGTGGGAATCCCCACTGTTGAAAGTATGCAAGGAGAACTTAGGGATGAAGTTCCCACTGGTGTATTTGTTGCCACCTTCTGCTTAGAAGGTTGGCAATGTGATTATACACTTCTGGGAGGTGCTCTGCCAGAAGATGGACACTGATGAATTGCCCAACACCAAAATGTCTGAGAGAGGTGTGACAGTTGCAGAGAAAGTGCCCCCCCCACCCCTTTTGTCTGTACATAGTGCATAGCTGTAATGCTGTCGGTGCGGACTAGGACAACTTTCCCTATCAGATGAGATTGAAAATCTTTTGATACTAGATATACATCTAGAAGCTCTAGATAGTGGATGTGGAGAGCGTTGTACTTGTCCTATAGACCTTGAATTGTCAAGTTGTGAAGATGTGCATGGGAGGGATGTGCATCCGAGTGGATGAAGGACAGCCGCCTGAAACTGAACTCGGACAAGACGGAAGTCCTCATCCTGGGATCTTCGCCCTCCACCTGGGACGACTCCTGGTGGCCCCCAGCCCTGGGCACCGCACCCAAGCCAACCGACCACGCACGCAACCTGGCCTTCATCCTGGACCCCTCCCTCTCGATGACCAGACAAGTCAACGCCGTCTCCTCATCGTGTTTCAACACCCTGCGTATGCTTCGCAAGATCTTCCGCTGGATCCCGACCGAGACCAGGAAGACTGTCCCCCAGGCACTCGTCACCAGCCGACTGGACTACGGAAACGCCCTCTACGCCGGAACCACAGCCAAGCTACAGAAAAGACTCCAGCGCATCCAGAACGCCTCCGCCCGACTCATCCTGGATGTGCCCAGACGCAGCCACATCTCCAGCCACCTGAGGAACCTGCACTGGCTCCCCGTCGACAAGAGGATCACGTTCCGGCTCCTCACCCACGCACACAAGTCTCTCCACGACCTGGGCCCCAAGTACCTCAACGACCGCCTGACCTTCTACACGCCCACCCGCCAGCTACGGTCCACCAGCCTCGCCCTCGCAGCCATACCACGCATCCGAAGAGCCACCACCGGAGGAAGATCCTTCTCTTACCTGGCTGCCAAGACTTGGAACTCCCTCCCCATCCACCTTCGGCTGACCCAGGACCATCTCGCCTTCAGGAAACAACTCAAGACCTGGCTGTTCGAGCAGTAGCATACCCCTCCCCCCAAGCGCCTTGAGACCCTTCCGGGTGAGTAGTGCGCTATACAAATGGCATGATTGATTGATTGAGGGATGAGTGAGCTGTTAGCACGATATGTGGAACAGGGTCAATGAACAGCCACCCTTTTGACAAGTTTGGTGTTCCACCACTGCAGAGAGCGATGTCTGCGTCTATCTACCAACACTAGATCTGTTATTTGACCCTGTGATTGGTTACAGGAATGCTGGGCACGTCAGTGGAGAGGACACGTGTGAAACCTTGCATGAGGCACTATTGCAATGCATTATGCCATCATCCCTAGCAATTGCATGAACATTCTGACTGATAAGGATTGGTTGGTGAGAAACTGTAGTAGTAAGAGTTTGAATATTTCGAATTTTGGCTGCATTGGGAGAAGCTAGAGCTGTGCGACTGGTTAGAGTTGCTCCTAGATAAGACTGCACTTGTGACAGCTGAAATTGAGACTTGAGCATGGACTGTGAAACCTAATTGGTAGAGTAGGTCCAGGTATGGGAAGACATGAATGAGTTGTCTTCTGAGATGTACCGCTACTACTGCCAGACATTTTTGTAATTACTCTGGGAGCAGCAGTTACTCCGAACGGAAGTACCTTGAATTGATCGTGTTTTCCTGCTATCACAAATCAGAGGTATTTGCAATGAGCTGGGTGAACCGGAATATGAAAGTATGCGTCTTAAGTCCAGTGTGGACATAAAGTCACCTTGCCGTAGCAGTGGAAGAACCTGTTGAAGCGTGACAATGTGAAAATGTTCTGAAAGTATGTACAGGTTTAATGTCCTTAGATCCAAAATTGATCTTAAGAAGACATCCTATTTGGGGATTAGGAAGTACAGAGAGTAAACCCCTGAGCCTTGGTATTGTACTGGAACTGACTCAATAGCTTCTTTTATCACAAGAGCTTGTACCTCGTTTGAGGAGCTGGAGGTGTTCTGACAAAAGTTTGTGGGTACAAGGTGGTATGTTGGGGGGATTGCAGATGAGCTCCAGGCAATAACCTTGTTGGATAATTATTATCACCCATTTGTCTGATGTTATAGATTGCCAAACGGGGAGAAATTGTTAAGGTCTTCCCTCGACAGGTGTTAAACGATCAGGGGAAAGCGAAGACAAGTCACTGCTTATTGGGGGAAGGGGAGTTTCACGTTGGCCTGTCCTCACCTCTACCTTTAAAATACTTTCCTCTGTACCCTCCTCTAAAGAAGCCTCTACCGGCTGAGGGTAGTGTGTTGGATTTATAAGGGGCAGTGTTAGAGTCTGAGATGTATTTTTAGACCTTGCTCTATAGAATGAGCAGCAAAAGGAGCCTCTGCTTGAAGGACTCTGAAGTGCTCCAATAGATTTTGCCACATCTGTGTCATTTTTCATCTTCTCCAGAGCCAGAGATTCGAAAAGATGTTTGTCAAAAGGAGTGTTTAAGATAGACTGTTGGACTTCTGGTTTAAAGCCGTAAATTCCAAGCCAAGCATGCCTACGTAAGAGAATACTGGTGTTAACTTCTCTTACTGCATTGTCAGCAGCATCAAAAGCACATCTAATAGAAGAGTTAGAGATGAGCTCTCCTTTTTGAACTATTTCTTGTTCCTTTTTCTTGTGTTCTTCTGGGAGGTACTAAAGTAGACCTTCCATCACATCCTAGTGGGCCCTGTCATATCTGGCTAAGAAAATGCAATGCACCTGTGATTAGCAGCTTGAGCAGCTACACTTTTACCAGATGCATTAATAAGCTTAGATTTTTTATCCGGAGGGGTGGGGGTTGGGGAGAGGGAAACATCAATAGATGTCCGAGTTTGCCCTTTTTCGAGCATTGGAGACTACCGGGGAAGCTATCCTTTAATAAAAAACGGATCCAAGGGTGATGTTAAGATTCGTGCACAACCCGGATCTTTAAAAATGTAATCTGCAGGTCTAATCATGCCTTTTAACACAGGGAGACTTTGACTAACTGTGTTAAGACCCAAGTGGCTCAAATAAAAACTCTTCATCTAAGCCCTCTTTATGCAGTGTAACCCCATTACATGCTGCTGCCCTGGAAATTAGCTCCTAATAGGACTAGTTATCATCTGCAGGAGAAGGTTTTGTAGGGTATAGGTCTAGATCATTATCTATGGATGCATCAACATTGTAATCATTCCATGGATCTATAGGCAAAGGAGTATTGTCATAGTTATCATCATCCCATCTCCTAAATCCGGTTGTGTGTGAGGAGATCCCTGTGGTGGTGTGTGTAATGGATCTAAGCCTGGCAGTATTGGTAAAGGTGAAGATGGTGGAAGGGAAAGCAAAGTACGATGGAAGGGAATTGTAGAAATGCCCTTCTTAAAGGGGATTTTGAATCCAGTGTCCTCTGAACTAAAGAATAGTTTACCTGTCGGTGTAGTTTTGCAGCTTGAAGATCTTTCTGGATTCACTATGCTGTGCATTATTCCGCGGTCTAGTGGTTGGGTTCGGAATCGTAGTCTTTTCTTTATTTTTTTTGTAGCCCAGGTGGGCGTCGATGTCCCACCTTCTGGTGTACTTCCTGTGACGTCAGCATGCTTCCTGCGGAAGCTCCCACCTTTGGGTGCCTTCTTCAGATTCTTTTTTTCTCTTGTTTTTGTGTTCTGTCTGTGAATCCTTGGCAATGCTTTCAAGTTCTTCCTTAAGTAAATGATTTTTCACTTTGTCCCTTAAAGTGTCTCTTTGTATTTCCTTCTTTGTATTTCCACCTTCTTCTCCTACCTCATCTTTCTGGCAGAGGTGGGTGGGTTTGCTAGTGACTCCAGAAAGATCTTCAAGCTGCAAAACTACACCGACAGGTAAGAAACTATTAGTTTTGCAGCGTGAATCTTTCTGGATTCAATATGCTGTGCATAGACTTTGTAGCGGTTTGTTAGGTTTGTGGCGGCTGGGTGGAAGATGATTGTTTGTTGTTGAATAAATGTTGAAGCACTTTCTGTCCTACTTGTGCTTCTTTGTTCATTTGTATACTCATGCAGTAATGCTTAGTGAACGTGTGCACTGAAGCCCATGTTGCCTCCAAGCGTATGTCATGAATGGGTGTGAGCCAGGAAGGCTATTGTTGCTCCTTTTCCTGGTAGAATGGACTGACAGTTCTTGCCCTGCCTGTTTGTGGCACAATTGTATTGTTCGTGCGATCCATCGTGCGATGGTGTCTTTTGTTACTGTTCTACCCAGCAAACTGGTTGCGAAGGACACAAAGAACTGCTTTGTTTTCCGGTGCTCCTTCGTTCTTTCTATGTAATGCATTACTGCCCTTCTAGCGTCCAGAATGTGTAGTGCCCTCTCTGCGCTTGTGGATGGTTTCTGAAAGAAGCCCGGTATCTGTGTTGTTTGGTTCATGTGGAACCTTGACACCACCTTTGGCATGAAGTGTGGGTCCGTTCTCATTACCACCCTATGTGGATGTAGGGTTCTTGCAGCTCGCTTACCCTGCGCAGCGAGGTGATTGCCACCAGAACGGCTGTCTTCATTGTTAGCATTTTTAGTGAGGCCTTATGGATGGGTTCAAAGGGCGCTTTCATTAGTTCTGTTCGGACTAAATTAAGGTTCCATGCCGGTAGTGCGATCCTTTTTGCCCCTTCCAGGAATCTCTTTACTACTTGTGATGTAAAGAAGCTCTTTCCTGTCTCTCCTCTTGTGTAGGCTACTATCGCTGCTAGGTGTACTCTTAGCGAGGATGAACTTAGTTTTGCTTTCAGCAGGTGTGAGATTCCCTTGCAATCTTGTGTAGTTTTTTCTTGCTGCACCATTGTGTGAACCTCTTCCATTTTGCCACATAGCACCTTCGTTTGGTAGGTCTCCTTGCCTCTCATAGCACCCGCAGGGTGCTCTCCGGTAGCCTTTGTGCAAACTCTGTCTTCAGGAGCCATGCAGCTCAGCTGAAGCTTTCTGGGTGTAGTACTTCTCCGTTTTGCATGGAGAGTAGGTCTTTTCTTTTCCCGAACTTGTGGGGTGGTCCCTGTGCTATTTCCATTTTTTGAGTACACCAGGTCTGCCTTGCCCACTGTGGTGCCACCAGGATCAGTGTCACGTTGCTGGTTCTGCACTTGAGTACCCTGTGTATCAGTGGTATCGGGGTGGGGGGGGGAAGCGTAGGCAAATGTTTTTGACCAGCTTATCCATAGGGTATTCCCCTGGCATCGTTCCCGTGGTTGCCTGGATGCGAAGTATCAGCATTTTGCATTCTGGTGTGTTGCAAATAGGTCCATCGTCCGTGTTCCCCACCTCCTGAATAGCCTTTGCGTTTCCTGTGCATTGAGCTCCCACTCGTGGGATGCTGATGTCTGTCTGCTGAGCCAGTCTGCTTCCACATTGTCCTTCCCTGGTAGGTGTATGGCTAGCAGGTCTATTTTGAGTGGGATGGCCCTTCTCCATATTTCCTGCGCTAGGTTGGATAGTGCGACTGATTGTGTTCCTCCCTGCTTGTTGATGTAGAACATCGTTGTTGTGTTGTCGGTTTGTATCAACACTCTCTGGTTGTACAGTGGTTTCTGGAAGGCCTTCAGGGCGAGGAACACGGTCTTCAGTTCCAGGTAGTTGATATGTCTGACCGCATCTGCTGGAGTCCACAGACCCCTCACCTTGAGCTTGTTCATGTGTGCTCCCAATCCCATCTGGGATGCATCTGTGGTGATGGTCACCGTTGGGGTTGGTGGTGTTATAGGCTTCCCTTTTGTTATGTTCTCCTTGTTCCATCACATTATCTCCTCCTGCACTGCGTGTTTTACAACCACTAGATCTTCCCAACTTCCTGTAGCTTGTGACCATTGTTGTTGCAGCCATTCCTGGAATGGTCTCATGTGGGGCCCTATATTGGGCAGACCCTCCAGCTTATCGCGATTTCGCGATTCACTAAATAATCGCGAAATTAGCTAACAAGCGCGATGGCCGCGATATTTACCATTTCTGCCGCGAAAAAAGGGCCCAGCTGCAATTTTTAAAAAATGGTGGCTTCTCATTGGATGTACGCAAACACGTCACTACGTGTTTCCGTACAGAATTGAGATATGGGCAGAGTGAAACATCAATGGAGAAAGGAGGGGAAGTGTAGTCCTGCACAGACTGAAAACAACACGGCGTGCGCTGTGAGCTTGTCTTCGGAGAAAAAGCATTTCCTGAATTACAGTCTCGTTGTAGAAACCCGGCTCGGCTGTAAATTCGCTGCCTACCTGTTTGGTGAAAAACATCCGATTAGTGACTGAGGGCCACAGGTCCCCTGTGAGAGCAACTCGTCACAACTATGTCTCCAGCGATAGATTACAGTGGATCTCCTGGGAAAAGCGACGGATATTGGAATGGCACAATTGTATGAGCGGGTGCATATTTTCTTCAACTTTTGCAAAGGTTACATATCTTTTTATTCAACAGTTACAAAATGTAAATTCATGTTAGTTATTTTTGTACCATTGTAAACTATATCAGCAATTTGCTGTGCCTTCATTAGCGAACCCTGAATTGGTGAATTCAAATGCTGTTCAGTATATGTTGTCCAGCATTTTATAACTGTGTGCAATCGATGCCAGCGGAAACCCTTCCATACTTTAATTTTGACTCGGTGACTGCGAGAATAAAAATGAAAAGTAGCATCTATTGCTGTTTTTAATTTTAATTATCGTTTCTTTTGCCCTCTGCAACTGATCTCTGGCTGTGCGTGTGGCAATCCTGCTAATCAATTAGCAGGCAGGTCAAACATTTTAGGCATGTCACTTTGGCTTTCACTTAAGTGACCTTTGAAATCCCAGGCCCCCTCTCATCCTCTGCTCCTTTTCTGTGAAGACAGGGCCTGGTGTGAGAGGGGGACCAGTAGATAAGGAGGCGAGTGAGAAGGAGGGATGCAATAAAAGGGACTGTGAAAGAGAGAGATGCTGCTTCTACAGGAGGGGTGAGGTAGTGAGTGGGGACAGGTGGGGAGCTGAGGTGGAGCGAAGGTGATGGCAGAGGAGGGAGTGAAGGTACTGCCCAGGGTGACGGAGGAGACGGGGCAGGTAGAAGGTCTGGCAGGTAGATAAGCCTACTAAAGGGAAAGGTCAACAAGAGAGGCTTTCTACTGCTGGGCGTGAGAGGCACAGCCTGTGCTTCAGATACAGTCACTCTGGGACTTTTTAGTCGCTGACTGCAGTATTTAGGTGACAAACTGATAGTATTAGGATGACACCTTTGCCCGGAGAGTGTTTAAAATGTAAAAATTACAAAACTACTGTCACAAAATGTCACACATTACGCCACATATTTTGCTTTTGATTTTCTTGCCATTTTTAATCCACTTACCAATTCGACAGAGTGGGGTAACACAGCCCCCCCGCAGTGGGTGGGGGGCAAGCTCCGGGAGCTAAAGCAAATGGAGAATTGCATTTCCATGGGATAACGGCCTTCACCTGTGGGCTGCTTCCTCTGTTCCATATTCCAGGTTGCCTATTCAAAGTGGAATACTCTGCTAAAACAGTTTCCATTGATTTAAGGCTGTAAATGAATGATGAGTAAAATAAAGTGCCGCAAAAATGCCGCTAAATTTCCCTATTTGTGCCGCTAAATTTCCCTATTTGTGCCGCTAAATTTGCGAATCCATGCCGCTATATCCTGGGGGGTCTGATTGGGGACCAGGTGTATGCAGCACGCCATCATCCCCATGATCTTGCTCGCAGTCCTCACTGTCAGAGCTCGCCCCTTCGTGTAGTGGCGTATCTCCTTCAGCAGGGCCAGTGTTCTCTTGTCGCTGGGGAATACTTTGCTCTGTATGGTGTTGATCTGTGCACACAGGAAGATCTTCACTTGCTCTGGTTCCATTGAGGATTTCCCCCAGTGTATTGAGAATCCCAGGTCTGTCAGCGTTTGTGACTCGCTGTGCGTGTTCCTTGCATGCCCTGTGAGAACTTGCTTTTATTAGCCAGTCGTAGAGGTAAGGGTATACATGAATCCCTTTCCTCCACAGGTACGCTGCCATGGCCACAAGACGTTTGGTGAAGACCCTTGGTGCGGATTTTAGTCTGAATGCTAGGGCTGAGAACTGGTAGTGTTCTTTGTTGATGGTAAATCTTAGTAAATGTTTGTACTGCCTGTTCATGGGAATGTGCAGGTAGGCATCTTTGAGGTCTATGTTGGACATGAAGTCTCTTATCTGAGGAATGACCTCTTGTAGGGATGTAATTTTGAATTTTTGTGCGCGGATTCTCGATTTGACGTCGAAAATCTCGAAGTTCCCCTCCTCCTTCGTCGTCCCGGCTTGGTGATTTTGTTCTTCGGTATCTTCTCCAATCTTTTCCGTGTAAAATTAGTCTTTTTCCTTTTCTTTCCTCCAAAAACTCTGGAGCCCCTCGGTGACGATCCAGACCCAATGGCGGAAAAAAGAATCTGAAGATGGCGCCCAAAGGTGGGAGCTTCCGCAGGAAGCGTGCCGACGTCACAGGAAGGACACCAGAAGGTGGGACGTCGACGCCCACCCGGGGTACAAAAAAAAAATAAAGAGAGAAAGTCAAGACTACGATTCCGGACCCAACCACTAGACCGCGGAATAATGCACAGCATAGTGAATCCAGAAAGATTCACGCGGCAAAACTTTCCTTATGGAAGGAGTTTGGGCTAAAATGTGTTCAGTGTCTGAATTGATGTAAAGCTTCTTCTGCTTTGCATCCAATCTGTCCTTCTAGAAGTCCAAGATCTGAAATATCTATCGATTTTGGCGCCAAAAGTTTCAGTGCCGAACTGGCTTTGTCCCTTGAAGCGGAAGGTTTTGGCTCCTAAGGGGATTTTTTGTTTTGGGACAGAGGATTTCAGCTCTGAACCAGATTTTTCTTTCAGAGCAGAATGATTTGTCTCGGTTTGATTCAGAGCCGGAAGGCTTGACTACTTGTTTCAGTGGCGGGGTGTTAGAAACGTCCTCTGTGCCGATCAAGGCTCGAAGACAGGTGGTCGCAGTCTTCTTTGCAAATGGAGTCCGTTGCATCGGCAGAGGGGTGGCTAGATGCAGCTAGGCCCGAAGGCCACCCACAAGGTTTTTGACCGAAGATGAGACTTTCGGATCGAACGGATATGCAGAAAGAGGGAAACACGTACGATATCGTCGAGGGTAGAGTGGATTGTGCACCCAGGGGTACCCGAAGAATGGTTTCAAACCGGAGCACAGCAATACATGTCCGAACGAGATGGCGGAGAGAAAACAACAATCTACCAATGGAGTCGATGCCCATGTGCACTATCACCAAAAGGAGGATCACCTTACCTCGTGACTAGGAAAGACCTCTTCGAAGAAAAACAACTTGCAAACATCCGGACCCCTCACTTGATGGCAGGAGTATGTAAAGCATGTGCATCTACAGCACACATGCCTTGAACATAACTGTTTCAAGCGGCCATTTGACATGTAAAAATAATGTGGCCAGGGTCCAGGAAAGGTACAGTTGTGGGACTAGACTATTCGCAAGCCAAATTGGCACTTAATCTACCCTGACCCCTCAACGAACTAGATATCAAATTAGGCTAAATCACCAGGTGCTGAAGAATGCCTTAGACCGGGTTATTAGCTCACAGTTTAGGAAGAAACATGCACCACAAATTTGGGTTTAATCACCCCCTAGTGTTTTAAGTTGACCTACGTCACATAAAATGAGAACCCTAAAATGACAACTTTATTCCTATTTCAGTCCCTTTAGAACTCCATATTGTTACATTTATACTGAAATTGACCCAGCTGCTTCATTCTGAGAGCAGCAAAGCTGTCAAGGAGTCAAGCCATATTGCAAAAACAGCTTAATATAGGTGAAGAACAGGAGCAAGGATGAAGTATGCCACAACAGGATGGGAAATGGCTCAGTGTTCTTTTAAATGAGGGGTATATGTTTTCTCATTACTTTGGACACACATGTACTCTATCAATAGAAACTATACTGGCAGTTCTCATTTTGGTCTAGAGAACTCTCTTTTTAAAGAATCTATCATTGGTAGTAGAACTTTGAACTCTCCAGCTACTCACATGCTTAAGATATTATTTCATAAACATTCAGTTGTGGAGAGGGGGCGGGACCTCAACTCGTTTACGAGAGACCAATGTAAGGCTTGACACACAAAAGGCTAAGACAATAGTTCACTAGCATTGAATCTAGAACATGTAACAATAAATTACCAGCAGCCAACAGACTACATTGTTTTTCCTTTGGAGAAATCAGCATAGAAACTTTAATACGTCCAAAGTTACATTTTCTGTAGAAAAACAAAAATAAAATTAAAAAAATATATCAAACCTTGGTGGTACAAGGAAGCCGTGACCAATGAGTAGAGAAGCTACTGGGGAAGGGGTTTGAGTTGTGTTGTAGAAGAGGAAAGCAGAAGCGGATGAGGTGGAAGAAGTTGAGAGCAAAAGAAAACATGAATTACAAAAGGATTGTTGGATGCCCTGTAATCACAAATCACAGACTGAATAGGGCATGTGATGTGAGAAATATACTTAAGCATTCATCTCACTAGTTAATGGGGAGATACAGAAAGGAGTGGGCAAAGATATTATCAGCACTCTGGACAGCAGTTGGACAAAGCAAGTATGGAGCTCAAACCCTAGCCATGAGGTCCATTTACCAGCCATGGAGATTACAGATTAGCTTCGGGTTTGTGGGCCCTGAAAGCTAGGCATATATTTGCTTGCTGAGAAAGGAGATTCTCTGGAAACAGATAGGGCAATCTAAAGTTGGAGGAGGGCAGAAGAAATATTACACGATTAGGCCATACACACATTCAGTTTCTAAGTAATCAAGCAGAGGTTTTTTACAGCCCGCTCACCAGCCCTCAGCAGTTAAACAGTCTTCACAGATGCAAACATCTCTCCTGTGTTGAAACACTGAGGGCGAGATAATGTTCCCTCCACGGAGTTCAAGCTCGGTCCCAAAAGCTTCAATCCAGAATCGCTGCTCATCCGCACCACTTCTAGCAACTCATGCAGATCTGCTGGGGGTCTCATTTCTGCAGGTTCATAGAAAGAAGAGCAAGTAGACTTCCACTCATATCTGCCATAGGAAGGAAAGAGGTGTGAAGATAGCATTCAGAAGCGTCCATGGCGCGGTCCCGGAGAACGAGATCGTCTGCGGATCCTATCGTTGGGGCGGTGCCGGTCCTGGGGACGAGGTCCCCCTCCTCCCCCTCCCCCTCCCCCTCCCTTAGGAGGGGAACGAGGCTCAGAACGCCCCCTGCAAAATAAGAAAAGACCACTTAAATCAAGAAGCTAGAAGGGGCAAGAAATTTGAAGTACAGGAATTTATGGAAAGAGGACATCGGGCTCTTTTTGCATTAGGGTCTACTGCAATTTCCACACACAGTTGTAACACCTCTACGAGTCTCCTTCAAATCAGTCCCCATGCTCTGTCATGTACTTTGATGAAGCAAGTTATCAAGAGTCAATGTCGTGCAACTTTATTTACAACATTGCAGGAATAGGAAATCTACAGTCTGTGTACAGTCACCTACTGGCTACTAGTATACTTTGTACCGGCCAAGGGTGCTACTTTTTGAGGTATCTCAGTAACAAAAGCCTGAGCACCCTCTATCATAGGGCATGACTTACCCCTCAGCGTGTCATCCAGGTAAATCATTATTGTGCTTAAACACTGGAAGACAATTTCATTAATTACCTACAATCTATCACAGAACATTATATCCCCTATAAAACATGGACATCTTAGGCATCAATCAATGCTCCTGGTATAGCACACTGACTTCTGTTTTTCCAAATCTCAAAAAAGGCTTTGGGCCAGGGGCGGGCGCCTAAATGTAAGCAATTCTTGAATTCAACAAAGGCAATAAAAAAAGACTAGCATTCAGAACCTCTCCCTCCTGGAGGGAAACCAGAAGCAAAAGACTGGGCTTGTGTACTGAAAAAATGGGACAACGTCGCCATGCACGATGCAGGCCAATCAATGAAACAAACAGCATCACTGTTTGAAAAAGGAGTGATGGCTTAACGAGACATACAATCACATGGATACCTGCAGCTGTCTAACAAATTATAACGTTTCTAGGTGAGTATTCGGTTTCATATGGCTCAGTACAGAACTAAAACCTTATAAGCATCCAGGAAACATGGAGATTTTTCTGTTAAATAAATGTGGCTGTATACTACTAAAATGAATTGTTTTCACACAACCCAAAATAAACAGGAATAAACGCTGATAAAAAGTAACATAACATTGATCTACTTAAGACTCAAACGTACGGTCTAACTGTATTATTTATATAACGCTCCATACCTCTAACGAGCTATGAAGTGACCCAGTTTGTACCATGTTCCTCAGCACCCTTCGTAGTGTATACTTGAAAGAAGAATGTATAGTATAGCCTACATCTGGTGTGAGATGTGCAAGGATTGAAATGACGTGGTGGAAGCACACAGCACCTAATATCAGAGCACATGATGTTGAGCAGAGAGCGGAAGCATAGATGCCTTCGCACCTGCAGGTATATACCAGGTTCAGGGTGGACAGAGTCAATATAGAACCTGTTGTGGAAGTTTATGAATGTGTAATCCACTCAACAGCACAGAAAAAAAACCTCTTAAAAGCTTCAACAGAGTAGTATATGAAGCCAACCCAAGACTGGCCACCCACTAAGGCACTGTTAAAACTATCAAAAGTGTTCTAAAGAGACAAATTAGGAGCAAAGGTCATCCATAAACCTTGGAGTGCTAATAGTCAATATTGAAAATGCTACGAAATCCCACTGCATTTCCTGGAGCAAACCCAATGTTTACTAATAATGACTCCCTCATGTCAAAGAATCCCTCAAGCACCTTCGTGCCATGACTCAGAGCGAGTTACCATGACTTTCAGGATAGGTCTACTACATAAGTGACGTACGGTGGTGGGTACACTGAGCCACTTGTACATTACATTTCAGTACACAAAATAAATGGGCTTGGCTCCAAGAACTTGCCTCCTACGACGAGCATGGCCGTACAGCTGGCGACGAAGATTACTGGATATGGGCTTCAGGTGCATAAAATTACAAAACCCTCCACGGGTGCACTCTCTGCAATAGGAGACAGACGTTAGAAGACAAAAATTTGCATTACGAACGCTAGAGGCACTGAATGCAACAAGCAAAATGTAGGTAGGATATAAATCAATCAGAAGGCAGCCAGAAGCAGAGAGCAGTTGAAGGAAGCTGGCTCTGTATATACTATACCAAAGTGAAGTATAGTGTGCACAGAGTCCAGTGGAACCCAAAAGGTAGGCAGAGGTAAATTAGATTGCACCTCACTCTGTTTGTGGTAGTGTGGTCGAGCAGTAAGGCTTTATCAGAGGGCCGTGTTAAGCATTTGATGTACAATATTCTTTAGTTATTTTATTTCCTAGAACCAAGCAAGCCTGGCACAGGTAAGTGATAAATACTTTGCAGAAAATATACAGTAGTAATACAGTTTGGATTGTAATTGTATATGCACTTTGTTTTGAATTACAATATTGTTATTGAGAAATGCAATGCTTTGTAAATACAGTACGTATACTTTGAATAGGATGTTTAGTTAAATTATAGGTACGTTATTTTTTAGATTACTTTTCTTACACAGTGCAGTATGTCTGGATACTGCACTGGGACATTTCCTGTAAACAGATAGAGAGTAACTTATTATCTAACTTGACCTCTGCCTACCTTTGGGGATCCACTGCAGATTGTGCACACTATACCTTACTTTGGTATAGTATATACAGAGCCGGCTTCCTACACATAGTCGAAAGCACTGTACAAAATGGTGAAAAAGACATCTGCAAAGTTTTGACACAGTACCAAAGTTTGTCAAAAGTCCTTGGTATTCATGGAAATTCTTTATAGGGAATTTAGGAGCCTGCCCCATGAATTTTACCATGGTATTCAAATGTGCATATGCTTGCAATGTTCAAGGAACATGCCTAAAGGATATTGTCTGAAACCCCACAACTTAATAGCACACAAAGCAAAGACTTTTATTTTGGAGTGAACACCAGTTTTGCCAGTCGTGTTGACAGTCTGAAGTCAAATTCCAACTGAGGCAGGCTCCTGCCAAGCACAGCGTGTGTGCTAAAGGTGCAAGGAAGTTTAGTCACTTGAGCTAAGGCAGGCTGCCAGGAGAAGACATTAGGAAAGGTTCACCCGGCCTGCCGTATAATAGCGGTAGACTTGGCATGAGAAAGAAACATGAGCTAGTGAAATCTCACTGTGTAGAAACGATAAGCCTATGGCACTTGTACACGGTCTGCATGCCAGACAAAACAAAATTACGTTTCCCTGTACTAAATGGGTGGATCTGACCACTTTCTGTGGACAATTGTCAACCTTCTACACAGTTTCTATCGCAGTCAACAGAATAAAACAAAGAACATTAAAGTGGGAAATGTCTTAACTAAATCATTGGTGGAAGTTTAGTATCCATGATGTATGTCTCATATCGCTGGTTAATGCGGAATGTTACATCGTCCCTCGGACAACTCTCCGGACTACAACTATACAGTCCTGTATGTACTTTTGTGCATGGGAAAAGAAAAGTTTGCTACTGTGCCCAAATGCAGGCAAAAGTGACTTCCCATGGGGGGGGGGGTGACTGGACTAAATAGGTCAAAGGTCATTTGGCACCCAGTGGCACATAATCAACTATACCTGTTCCTGAGAGCTGGGTTTTCTTCGCAAAGCAAACCTTTTGTTAGTGCTATTCTTAGAAGAAAAAAAACTCATACTTTTCTGCATAGTACATAACAGCAACCCCCCCATCTACATTTTGTTGGTTCTCGGGTTCCTATAAGGAAATTAACAATGTATACCTAGGGCAACACATATGGAGCAAAAGGACGCAATTTTGGCACGATTACCTTTTCCCGGAAAAAAAGTTTTGAAAGCACTACAGGACGGAGCTTACGAATTAAGAAGTGAATCTGTCTTTCAAAAGAGTCACGGTTTTTAGCAAGCGTCTGAAAGTTCTGTTATTTGTTACCGCAATAAGGTTTTTGATATTGCGTTCCACATCTTCACCGAGCAGAGAGAAGGAAGAACCACCTCCGTCTATATGTGCAAACTTTTGGCATGGTTAGACAATTGGCTGTGGCAGAATGTGGAGGGTGTAAAGTAGAATGTATTTTTATCCTGTTCATTAAAAATAGTGCAGCTATTACATAGAGTGCAATATGTACAATGCAAAGGGAAGCCAGTAACGGTAAGCAAGAGTTGGTCAGGCAATCCAATCTAGAAGCTCCTGTAACCAGGAGTGCTGCTGCAGTTTAACAAACCTAAATTCTTTGAAGAGACAAATTGATCCTAAATTTAAGAAAAAGGCATAATCAATTAGTGTGTTTCTCAAGATCGGCAGACTACCTTGCCCTATTTATTTAAAACGAATTTTCCTCACCAGCTGCACAAAAAAACAGGCAGGTTCAGTGAGCATATTTGGTCAACCAAAGATAATTCAATGTGACACCTAAACATTTGACCATTATGACTAAAGAGGAGAGAACCGCCGTGTAAATAGGGCATTAGGTCTCTGTACAGAGATTATGTAAACTCTTGAATACCAGTACCTATTTTTTTCAGCACTACGTTTAAGTCTGTTAGGTCCCACCTCATACATTTGTAGAATTGTTGGCTTGAGGCCAATTCACCACCCAGCTTTACTAGTAGTTATGTCATCCACTTACAAATTAACCTTGAGTGTCCAACTAGCTTGGCTGGGGGACAAATTATGTGTTAAATAGCGAGGAGACCGTGATGAGCCCAGTGGGACAACATACTGTTAGAGACATTTCTGGGGCCCAGTAAGGAAGCATGCTGGTCGCGCAAGAGTGATTGGTCAGAAAATATTTAAACCACACTAGGTCAGTGTCTAATACCCACTACTCTCAGACGCGTGTCTAGGTCAGCCATATAACTTGATTTAGCGGCTGCAGTTGATTCCAGTGTATTGATAACATCTTGAACGAATTTACATGAAAATATTTAGAGGGCCTTGGTATACTTGCCCCATTTCATACTGCCGGCAACAGGATTCCCTGAAGTCAGTGACAGGCGATAGCTCTGCATGGATGGCCTGGCCGTTGAACCAGCGGTTGTTAAGTTCAGCCAGTGCTCGCTCTGCATCCTCCTCTCGCCGGAACTGAGGATAAAAACAACATTTGAGCACATAGACGAACAATCCTTTTCTGAAGCAGCTTACCAGCACGTCCGTTTATGTGTATGACTTTCAAAATATTAGTGAGAGCTTCTTTCAAAGTGACAGATAGAATTCTCCAAATAAGTCGCTCTCAAGCGGGGACAGTCTGAGAAACAACTCCTGGCACTGCAGCAGTGTGGCAACCACAGAAGGAATGAACAGCCACCGAGTGGCACTCCTTTTACACCAGTTAATACTTACACTTTCCTTTTCACTTACCACACTAAGTAGATCTGGTCCAATATTTATGGAAGTAGAGGTCTCCAATGTGAAGTTAAAAGCCAGAATTTCACAAGGAGAGGGGGTCTGGTTCTTAAGTCCTGAAAAACCCTGTAGAACTCACAAGCAGTTACAGGCATCCATCCACCTGGGGCGTTTCAGATATATCTGACAACACACATCGTATCACTCGATTTCGATTTGGTGAAAAGAGACCTTTTATTAGGCTCGTTGGCACCATATAGCTTATGGACTTCTATTCGAAGAAAGAAACAATTAAAATGTTTTACTATGAAAACAACTAAGAAGCAAATATGGAGATAATGAATCAAATGTTCTGTTTAGATCGCATTAGTTTATATTTGATGGAGTAAAGTGCATGAAGAAACTACTGGTCTAAGAGGAGCTGCTCAAGGTTTTCTTCTATTTATACAGTCTGCATGGGTTTGTTGTGCCCAGTAGCCATGTTTCAATTGACCACACTTTTTTGTCAACCACTTTATTCAACAAGTTTCAAAACCCACACACTTTCCTGTAAGACTTTTCATTGCTGGAATGCACCACTTCAGATATGGTTTGATATCCTAATGCTAACGTGCAGTTATGAAGCAGATTAAAAAAAAAAAGAAAGGGATTTTAACACATGGATGGCTAACATTGAAAATAAACTCATGTATTTGGTGGGAAGTGGTGGCCTAAACTAAATTCCAAAGGGATCCGTCTAATTGGCCAGGCACAACGTGAATCAATTTAGCACTGTGCAGCTTCTTGTACCAAACACTTTCCCCCCCACAATCGACACAGCAGAACACATCAGGCAGGATACCACATGTACTTCCTTCACAAAATAAATGCTTAATTTTCTAAAGCGGACTTTATAAATGGGCCTCTCTCACCTGTTGTCTTCCCCTCATCTCAAACTCCATACCACGTTCATTGGAGAATGTCATGCACACTGCTGTTTGACTTCTTACACTGCCCCCTTCTAAAGCTGCCTTTGTTTTTAGATCTGCTTTACCATCTGCAAAGCAAAGGAGCTGACAAATCTAATCTATCACAGAAAAAGAATGGAGCAGTCAATCCTACCAACAAATTCTATAGGAGAATCTCATTCACACTACTACTATGTAGTTGGTTAACGTTTATTTGGGAAGATCCATTCCATAAAACTTACATCCAACAAAAACAGTCCAATATACACACTACCATTGTAGGAGGCTAGCTTAGTATATGGCGTACATTTTTTTAAGTGAAGCACCTTGCACCAATTCAGACAACCCTTATGGGGACTTTAGTGGTCTTAAGACAACCTTAGAAAGCTCTCAATGTGGTAGCTATAGAAAGCATCCTTCAGGCTTATCCAGAAGGATCTAATCATATGGTGCAGGTTACACGGAAAAAAAAAACCAATGTATATAAAAATGTTGTCTATTTATTACACAACACTCACTAACACATTGGTATATCTTCTACGTAGAGACATCACACCAATACTTCAATTGCAAATAGGTAAGTAAGCACAATACACAGTGGTCTCCTGGGGGCGACCTAACCATATACTAAAACAGTGGAATGCGAACTGCGACTGAAGTTGGGACTAGGACCATGAGACTCAAAAGAGCTGGGGACCCAAGGAACCACCCGGCGCCTTGGAGAAAAGAACCAGAGGTGCACCTACATCCCCGAACGCTCCAACTTACCTGCCTAGCTGAGGGTTCCTCCCGGAAGCCTTCGTGGACCGACCTTGCAGCCAAAATCCAAAACCAGTGCACTTTGTGTGTTAACTTGAAACCTCCTTTGCCCTAAGCTTAAGTACAGGAGCTTTGCCCCGACAACCTTGTGGCCTGCTCGTGAGCAGCCACCAACCTGAGGCCCCCTTATCCCCCACTGGGCCTCTGCACCCGGCCGCACTAGTGCCGCTGAGGGTGCTTTGAGAGTGCATCCTCGACCCTGGGGGCACCCTGGTTCTAACTCCAGAAACCCAACTCCCACAACCACGTACCTCCTTTTAAACCGATAACTTGATTTGCTCCCATAGGATTGCATTGACTGCTTGTCTTTGAAAATTCTTCTAAGTGTGGAGTTGGTTTGTATGAAAACTTGAAAAACTGCATATGTTCAAAAGTGAATTACTTACCCTTTGCCTAGTAAGTGTCTAAGTTTGATATCTAAATGATGAAGTTCGGGGGTGCACAGCAAAGGTAAGTGGAGGTTTAAGAAACCAATTGTTGAATTTAAGGGTGCTCACGAAGGGAGGTGTTTATCCGTCTAAACACCGAATAATAATGCTCAGGTTGTGTATGCAGAAACTGCAGGTACATCCCCTTCAGAATGGCACACCAGACGAGGTCACAGGAGTGATTCAATGTTCAATTATTTTATTTTCATTTTCATAAGATTCGTTTTCAATCTTTTAGATATCCTTAACTGATATTAACAGCATATCAGAAAACAGCGTCAGTAGGTGAATTTTAAAGAACTCATTCCCCAATGCATTTCGGGCGGTGAAGCCCTTGATCACGGAGAGCTGCGGAGGAAGATGAACAGGGCGGGAATCAGTGGGAGGTCAAAGACAATCGAGAGGGGGAATAAATTACCAGTGCTAAATGTGCGGGGGTTAAAGAATATTGCTACAAAAAGTGCTCGGTATTATTTTGACGGTATGGGACAAGTGATACTAAACGTTACCGCAAGTGTTCAACAAATTAGACTATTGGCAGCAAATGGCAGTAAGACACAGTGTAAAAAACTTACTTCAGGTTAACGCGTAGCGCACGAGAAGCGCTGTCGATCGGCTCACAGGTCTGTTTGTTTGTGCGCCGGCATGCGCGATTAGTAAGTGAACCACTCAGTAAAAAGCGGCATAGGACTCATGCATTGGGTGCCTAAGGTGCAGGAATCTGTATGGGCGCCATGTTGGAATGGTTTAAAAAGTGTAGGTGGGTTATGTGGAAAGGTGACGGGAGAAGGGGTGAACTAAAAATGAAAGATGAAATATAATGAAATGAAATGAAAGGGTAATGGAAACAAGGGTACATGGAAACAGTTATGTACAATAGACGTGATAAACTCGGGTGCATAGAAACAGTTATGTACAATGAACGTGGCAAGCACATTACAGATGCATTACAGGTAACAGCTAAATTCAAGCCGATCATTGAGCCCATGGGGCTTCAGGGTCTGTAAAAGATAAATCCATTCTAGTTCTCTTTGTAACAACAATTTGTTGTTGTCAATCCCTTCCTTCTTTTGGATGACTTCCAAAACAATAAACTTCAACTGGGCAATGGTATGGCGTGCTTCAGTAAAGTGCATGGCTATGCTAGATTTTTCCATTTTCAATCGTATGTTGGACTTATGTTCGCTGAGACGAGTTTTTATTTTACGCTCTGTTTTGCCAACATATAATTTGCCACACGGGCATTTCAAGGCGTAGATCAAGTTGGTGGTGTCACAAGTGGCATCAACTGGGAGTTTGATGTTATGTCCTTTCATAGGATGTTGTATCCTGTTGCCTCTGATGACATTATTACAATGATTACAATTTAAGCAGGGTTGTGTACCACGATGATGTTTGGATGTTTCAGTCGGCCTGGTAAGTATCTCTTTGAGGTTTCTGCTTCTTGTGTGGGCAAATATTGGAGATTTTTCAAATATGCCCTGAAAGTCAGGTTCATTTTGCAAGATAGGCCAGTGTTTACGTATGATTTTTTTGTATGATGCACTTGCCGTGGAGTACTTAGATTGAATATGCTACTTACCAGTATGCATCTGTTCTTGGCATGTAGGGCTGCTAACATTCATATCTTAGCATTAGATCGCTGCCTAGTGTTGGGCTCGGATGATTGCACATTGTTGTCCTGGAAGAGTCTTCGAAGTATCCTGAGATAGGTGGCTCCTCCCCTGGACTACAGTGCGCATGGGCATCGGCTCCATCCCCAGATTGTTTTTCGCCATTGTGGCAGGAGATGGAGTGAAAGTGTAAAGGATGTCCATGCTAATGAATAAATACAATAGTATATCTGCAGCTGCGACAGGCACCGGGGAGGAGGGCGGGCGATATGAATGTTAGCAGCCCTACATGCCAAGAACAGATGCATACTGGTAAGTAGCATATTCAGTTCGAGGCATGTGGGCTGCTAAATTCATATCTTAGCATAGAATACATAGCAGTCCCTCCATCAGCGGCGGTTGCCCGTGCCAGCTGCAGAAACCTGAAAAAGTGTCTTGAGAACAGCCTGTCCTACAGCTGCTTGCTGCTTGGAATGCACATCAACACAGTAGTGTTTTGTGAAGGTATGTGGTGTGACCCACGTGGCTGCTCTGCAAATATCCTCTAAAGGAATGTTCCCTAGGAAAGCCATGGATGCCCCCAGTTTGCGTGTGGAGTGCGCTCTGGGGGGTATTGTTAAAGTGCGCTTGGCTTTCTGATAACATATCTGGATGCACTTAACAATCCACCTGGCTATCCCTGCTTTAGAAATTGGGTTGCCTTTGTGTTGTGGTGCGAAGGCAACAAAGAGTTGTTTTGTCTTTCTAAAGGGTTGTGTTCTGTCTATGTAGTACATCAACGCCCTCCGTACATCTAAGGTATGAAGCATTCTTTCCGCCACCGTTTGCGGGTTTTGAAAGAATGCTGGTAAGTCGATAGTCTGGTTAAGATGAAACTGTGACACCACCTTAGGAAGGAATTTAGGGTTAGTGCGTAGCACTACCCTATTTGGGTGAATTTGAATGAACGGCTCTTGTATGGTGAGCGCTTGCAGCTCACTGACACGCCTCAGAGACGTAATAGCTATCAGAAAGGCCACTTTCCACGTAAGGAATTGGAGCTCACACGAGTGCAGTGGCTCAAATGGTGGCCCCATCAGTCTGGTGAGAACGACGTTGAGGTTCCACACCGGAGCTGGTGGTGTTCTTGGGGGAATGACTCTCTTCAGACCTTCAAGGAAGGCTTTAATGGCGGGCACTCTGAAGACAGAGAGGTGCTGCCTGTTCTGAAGATAAGCCGCTATGGCTGAGAGATGTATCCTAATGGAAGTGTACGCCAGATTGCACTTGTAGAGATGTAACAGATAGCAGATGATGTTGGGAATAGATGCATCTAGTGGGTTGATGTCATTGGACGTACAGTAGATGACAAAACGCTTCCACTTAGCAGCATAGCATGCTCTAGTAGTTGGTTTCCTCGCCTCCTTGATGATACTCATGCATTCTGGAGGTAGGTTAAGGTATCCAAACTCTAGGACTTCAGGAGCCAGATCGCCAGGTTGAGCTGTCGTGGATCTGGATGCTGAATGTCTCCATGGTTCTGCGTCAAAAGACTGGGCGTGAGGCGCAGTCTTTGATGCGGCACCACTGAGAGTTCGAGGAACGTGGTGTACCAAGCTTGTCGTGCCCACGTTGGAGCAACCAGGACGAGAGTCATGGAGTGCTGCCTTAGCTTTCTTGCGACCAGCGGTATTAGAGGGGCTGGCGGAAAAGCGTATGCAAATTTGCCTGACCAGTTCATCCATATCGCATTCCCCTGCGACTGTGGGTGAGGGAACCTGGCGGCAAAGAGTCGGCATTTTGCGTTCTCCTTTGTTGCGAACAGGTCTATCTCCGGATGACCCCACTGCTGGAAGAACGGGTGGAGAACAGAAGGGTGTATCTCCCACTCGTGCATCTGATGGCTGTATCTGCTGAGCAGATCCGCCATCTGATTGTCCTTGCCCGGGAGGTGTTCTGCCATGAGGAAAATGTTCCTCTGAATGGCCCACTTCCACATGCTCTGAGCCAGATGAGACAGCTGTGGCGAGTGGGTGCCCCCCTGTTTCTGAATGTAGTACATCGCGGTCATGTTGTCCGTCCGGACTAGCACGACCTTGTTGCTCAGATGTACAATGAAGGACTTGAGCGCCATGAAGATTGCCATCAGTTCCAGATAGTTGATGTGCATCTTCTGTTGCTGCGTCGTCCATAGTCCCTGCACTGTGTAAGTGAGCACATGAGCTCCCCATCCCTGGAGAGACGCGTCCGTTGTCAGGATAATCTGCGGCACAGGCTCCTGGAACAGTCGGCCCTTGCAAAGGTTGTGTGGAGTCCACCAATGCAGAGAGTCGTATGCCCGACTGGTAACCAACACTAGGTCTGTCAATTGCCCACGAGCCTGTGTCCACTGATTCGCTAAGCACTCCTGGAGCGGGCGCATATGTAACCGTGCGTGAGGGACTATGAAGATGCAGGAGGCCATCATGCCAATCAACTGCATGAACACTCTCGCTGGCAGGGAGTGTCTTGGTCGGAATCGTTGGATCAGTGAGTGAATGCTGTCGATTCTGACTTGGTTTGGCTGAGCCATGGCTGTCAGGGTGTTGATCGTAGCACCCAGGAACTGCCGGACATGTGCCGGCTGAAGATGCGATTTTGGGTAATTTAGGGAGAAACCCAGATCGTGAAGAAGGTGAATTGTAGTCGACATGTCTGCGGCGCACTGTTGCTCTGACTTGGCTTGTACGAGCCAGTCGTCTAGGTAGGGGTAGACATGGATATTCTGCCTCCTGAGGTGCGCCGCCACTGTCGCTAGACACTTGGTGAACACCCTCGGGGCCGTAGTGACTCCGAAGGGTAGGACTTTGAACTGGTAGTGCCTGCCTTGAATAGTGAACCTTAGGTATTTCCTGTGTGACGGGTGTAGTGGAATGTGGAAATAAGCATCCTTGAGATCTAAGGTCGCTAAGAAGTCTCCCTGGTTTAGCAAGGGAAGAATCTGCTGCAGTGTAAGCATATGGAAATGCTCTGACAGTATGTACAGGTTGAGGGGACGTAGATCGAGAATGGGCCTGAGAGAACCGTCCTTCTTTGGAATAAGGAAGTACAGGGAATATACCCCTGTGCCTTCCTCCCCCACCGGCACGAGCTCGATTGCGCCTTTTTGCAGCATCGCCACCACTTCCTGCTGCAATAAGTGCAAGTGCTCTGCGGACATAGGCCTTTGCCTCGGTGGGATGTTGGGTGGAGTGGATTTCAGCTCTAGGCAATAACCATACTGGATTAGTTGTCGCACCCACCTGTCTGTGGTGATGTTTCTCCAGACGGGCAGGAACTGCTGCAGTCTCCCCCCGACAGGTGTTAGGTGGTCGGGGGGCAGTGACAGAAAGTCACTGTTTGCTTGGAGTAGAGGTGCGGGAGCTGTTGTTTCCTCTGCCGCGACCTCTGTTGCTGTTATTCCTATAACCTCCCTTGTTCTGTTTAGTGAACGAGGATTGCGCCCCACCTTTGGAGAACTGGGATTGTTGACCCATCTGTCCTCTGGTGACTCCACGTGCACCTGAGCGACGAAAATTGCTGCCACGAAACTGTTGGGACTGCAGGGCCCCCATAGACTTAGCAGTTTCCGTGTCCTTCTTTATTTTCTCTAGGGTGGTGTCAACATCCGGACCAAACAGACTATCAGGATTGACTGGCTGATTCAGAATTGTTGTCTGAATATCCTGCTTAAACCCTGAGATGCGGAGCCAGGCTTGTCTTCTCAGCATAACGCTAGTGTTGATAGCCCTAGCAGCTGTGTCCGCAGCGTCAAGTGCACACTTGATGGCTGCGTTTGATATTAGCTTTCCTTCCTCAATAAGCATTTTGGTGCCTTCTTGGAACTGTGGGGGCAGGTGTTGTATAACCTGTTCTAGGGTGTCGTAGTGCGCCCTATCATAACGCGCCAGGAGCGCCTGTGTATTTGCGATGCGCCAAAAGTTTGCCGCCTGTGCAGCCACTCTTTTGCCTCCTGCCTCAAGCACTTTGGACTCCTTATCCGGGGGAGGAGCTTCACCCGTTGTCTGGGAGTTGGCACGTTTCCTGGCATTGGCAACCACAAGAGAGTCCAGTGGCAATTGTCCCCGGATGTAGACGGGGTCCGCAGGTGCAGGCCTGTACTTCTTTTCAATGCGAGGGTTGACCACTCTCGCCCTCGTAGGCTCCTTAAAAATGTCCCCAGCATGTTTGAGAACACCTTTCAGCATAGGAAGTGTCTTTACTGTCCTTTCAGATATGGCAAAGGTGTCAAAAAGGAAGTCTTCCTCGACCGGGTCGGCATGCATGTCCACATCATGATTGGCCGCCGCCCGTTCAATTAGTGCATGAAATCCTGCCGAGTCCTCAGTCGGGGATGCACGTGCATTAAAGGTCTGCGGGTCTTGGCCCACACCTTGGGTGTTCTGGTCACCAGTGTCGTCGTAAGAATCTGGTTGTACATCAGGTTCATCGATAGGGAAATTGTACTGTTCATCCTCATCATATTCCTCACCCACAGAGTGTTCTGGGGAGGGAGTAGGGCTCCGTCTTGGAGGAGGCTGAATCGGTTCCGTGAGGCCTGAGGCGTCAAGGGGCACCCTCTTCTTTTTCAACGGGATGACGTAGGGGTCCACCGGCTCCGAAGTGATCTTCCGTTTATAGAGTGTCAGCTTGCCGGTGGCAGCATCAATGAAATGCTCTGAATCGTCTTCCGATTCGAGTACACGACGTGGAAGAGGGTCAGGCAGCGAGGAACCCTGTTTCGGAGCCGATTTCGTCGAAAACGCTTTCGGCGCCTCCTTAGGTGGCAAGAGAAAGAGGAGTTTCCCAGAAGGCTTAGCCGGAGCGTCCTTCTGCGGCTGCGGTGATGGCATCGGAGCCGATGGAGCAAAGGCTTTTTCCCTGATTCTCTGCAGTGACTCCGCAATGGGGGACGGTACACTGCCAGTGGGTTTCGTCGCCGACAAGGATGCTTTGAGCGGTCCCTCGGATCCGACGTCCTCGCGGGCCTTGTGCGTTTTGGGCGCGGAAACCGTCTTCGGCACCTCCGAATCTTGAGGCCGGGGCGCAGACTTCTTGTGCGTAGCCTCTTTGGAGCCGACCTTGGCGGGCTTGGACGGCGCCGGAGATCCGTGCCGACCATCTTTCTTGGGGGCCCCTTCCTCGGGCATCGGTTTCGATCTCGGAGCATCGGAATCGACAGACTTCCTCGGCTTCTGCGGACCGGAGGTCGACGGAGCCGACGGGGTGACGGGCACCGACTTCTTCACAGGCACGGCAGCCATCTTAGGGACACTCGAGTCCTTTGGTTTCAGTTTCGATTTCGGGTCGGCCATTTTAGGTGTTGACGACCCCGACGGTTTCGGTTTCGAAACATCGTGCCCAGCAAGTGAGTCCGTAGCCGGGCCCGAAGGCGGGGCTGTGGCTTGCGGCAACGGGTCCTGGGTAAGGCCGACAGGCGATCCCGTGTCCCGGTCGGTATCCTCGAAACCTTCGGGGCAGAGCTCGTCCGCAGAGCTATCCGCCGCGGCCCCATAAATCTCATCGTCGTCTCCTACCTCTTCGACGTATTCGAGGACCTGACCCGCGACTCCGTCGTCGTCTCCCGGATCCGCCTCGACCTCCGTCTGTGATGGGGAGATTTGTAGAAGGTGACCCTGGACCTCTTCTTCCGGGTCGCCGAAGATGTTCTCCGGATCTGGGGCCGCTTGCCTAGCTTCCAAGCGCACCGCGCGCCGAAGCTTGAGAGTTTTCTTGGAGCGGAACTGTGCACAGGCCTTGCACTTGCCGTCGTCGTGGTCCGGTGAAAGGCACTTGTTACACACGGGGTGTAGATCGATGTGTGGGTACTTGGACCCACAGAGCGGGCAGTACTTGAACGGGCTCCGCTCCATGTCCGTAAAGGCCCGCTGTCGTGTCACGATGAGAAGGCCTCAAAGTTTAGAAAGCGAAGAAAACTCCGCTTATTCCGGCTTCAAGAGACGGAAGACTCGAGACCGAGCGCAGACAATACCGACGCAAGAAAATCGAGGCCTTTTGGCCGGTAAAAGATAGTTTTACTTGGTTCCGACAGTAAGACGTCGAGACCACATCCGAACCCAATGGCGGAAAAAAACAATCTGGGGATGGAGCCGATGCCCATGCGCACTGTAGTCCAGGGGAGGAGCCACCTATCTCAGGATACTTCGAAGACTCTTCCAGGACAACAATGTGCAATCATCCGAGCCCAACACTAGGCGGCGATCTAATGCTAAGATATGAATTTAGCAGCCCACATGCCTCGAACACAAGTACCATGCGTTGTTCAGCAGGTTTGTGAATTTTTACCAGGCTGTCTGATCTGGTTATGTGGGCAACTCGTGATTGGGCTTGGTGAAGTATGTTCTCAGGATACCCTCTATCACGGAACCTGTCTTGCATTTCCTTGATACGAATGTCAACGATAGCATCATCCGATACTATGCGCTTGATGCGCAACATCTGAGAGAAAGGTAGATGCTCCTTTAAAGATCCTTGATGAAAACTTGTGAAGTGAAGAGAGTTGTTGCGGTCTGTACTCTTCCTGTGTAGATCCGTGCTAAGACCTTCAGGGGTATTCTTTATGAGAACGTCCAGGAAAACTATTTCCTCTTCACTGATTTGCCATATAAGGTTGATGCGAGGGTCTTTGCTGTTGACTTCAGTCAATAACTTTTGAAGGGAATCTTTGGTGTCAGACCACAAGATGAACAAATCGTCTATGTACCGTACGTACATTTTTGAATGTTTTTGAAAACTTGAATTGGTGTACAAGTGATGTCTTTCCCACTGTTCCATGTATGTATTAGCGTACGACGGGGCAGCACAGTTTCCCATTGCCATTCCGGAAAGTTGCAAAAACCATTGGTTATCAACTTTGAAGTAGCTGTGGTACAGAATGAATATTAACAATTCCATCAAGAACGTTTGTAAGGATGGATCAATGACACTGTTTAGTAAAATGTGTTCAAAAGCTTCGATTCCCCCTTGGTGGGGTATTGAAGTATATAGCGAACTGACGTCAGCTGTACAAAGAACAAATGGTTCGTTTCTGAATGATTGCATTCTGGATAACTTGGTCAAAAAATCCGTAGTATCTTTGATGTAACTATCAGCTTTAATCACCAAAGGTTGCAAATATTTATCAACAAATTTGCCAGTAGCTTCATGAATCGATCGCTTGGTGGACACTATTGGTCTGAATGGCGGGTCCATAAGGTTTTTGTGTATCTTAGGACACATGTGCATGGTCGGGCTTTTGGGATGATCCAGTAATAAATATTTCTTAGTGCGTTCTTCAATAACTCCAGATTGATGTGCTTTGTTAACAAGATCTTTCAAAATGTTATGGTATTCATTAGTTGGATTATAGTCCAAAGCCATATAGGTCATATTGTCTTGGATGTGTTCACTAAGTTTACGAGTGTACATCTCAGTATCAAGGATAACTAAAGCGCCGCCTTTGTCTGCCTTTGTGATTTTGATGCGAGGATTATTGGCCAAAGATTTCAGAGTGTCACGATCCTTGTTGGTGAGGTTCTGGGACTTCCTAGGCATTTTGAAATTAATCTTCAATAGATCTTTGCGGACCAGGGTCTCAAATAAGTCGATACACTTATGGCTGATCGGTGGTTGGTAAGTGCTCGAAGGTCGTAGGCCTTTGAGTTGGTCATCTTTGGTGGTGGTTACGATGGGTAATGTGTTATCGAAATAGTGACGTAGTCGCAATTTTCTGATAAACTTGAAAGTGCTCACTTCGAGTTCTAGCAAGTTGGTGGGTGTGGTAGGAATAAATGAAGTTCCTTTTTCTAATAACTCCATTTGATAATTAGAAATGTCTACGTTAGAGATGTTAATTACGAGACTGTTTTCTTTGGTTTTAGATCCTTCTTGGCAACCGTGCTCCGTGTGGCGGGTGGACTTATTTCTTTGTCTTTTGGCCTTGCTCCTCCTGAGTCTTCGAGTTGGTCTTGGCTGACCTCTAAAAAATGACCGCTAGATGTGGCAGGTTCACTGCCAGTGGTGGATGTGCCGGCTTGCTCACTACTCGGTGGTTGTCTAGAGGTAGGTGGACGTCTAAATGTGCGATTCGTGGAATCTGTATCAGATGATGAAGTGTCAGTATTCACGTTTGATGGTCTATTGCGACGTCTTTGAGCATAGACGTCAGCCCAAGAGTAAACTTCATCGAGTTTATAGTCCAGCGTATCCCGCCGGAACTTTCTGACTTTTCGATCATTGATCTCTTTTTGATATTTGTCGAGCAAGATTTTGGTGTCATTGAGAGTGGCTGTTAGGTCATCAGGTGTCAGCAAATTTCTGATCTCATCGTCGACCTCTTTAATTTCCACTTCTAATTCTTTAAGAATGCTAGCCAATTCTTCGACGATCAGCAGTATTAAATCAAGACTACATTTATTTAAAATTCCATTCCATTTTTCTAAGAAAATCTTGGAATTTTTGCAGAGAGACGGCTTTAATGCAATTCGTAGTCCGCGAGGGATTCTGAGTGCCCGGTGGTATCGCAATAGGGTGCTCGCATGGAGCTTCTGATTGATGTGTCGCTTAGACAGGTAAATCAACTGTTTCACACATTGCTCCTTGTTTCTGGATGTGGTGGAGGGGCTGATGTCTTCCTCAATCAGCGCATAAATTCGTTCTTTTTCTGAATCATCAAACGCTAGCGTGTGAGCTCTAGTTTCTGTACTTTTACTAATTTCATCGAACTGCATGATTGAAGCGTGCTACCCGCCGTGGGCGGAAATACAGTTAAACAAATGATGAAGTTCGGGGGTGCATCATCCAAAAGAAGGAAGGGATTGACAACAACAAATTGTTGTTACAAAGAGAACTAGAATGGATTTATCTTTTACAGACCCTGAAGCCCCATGGGCTCAATGATCGGCTTGAATTTAGCTGTTACCTGTAATGCATCTGTAATGTGCTTGCCACGTTCATTGTACATAACTGTTTCTATGCACCCGAGTTTATCACGTCTATTGTACATAACTGTTTCCATGTACCCTTGTTTCCATTACCCTTTCATTTCATTATATTTCATCTTTCATTTTTAGTTCACCCCTTCTCCCGTCACCTTTCCACATAACCCACCTACACTTTTTAAACCATTCCAACATGGCGCCCATACAGATTCCTGCACCTTAGGCACCCAATGCATGAGTCCTATGCCGCTTTTTACTGAGTGGTTCACTTACTAATCGCGCATGCCGGCGCACAAACAAACAGACCTGTGAGCCGATCGACAGCGCTTCTCGTGCGCTACGCGTTAACCTGAAGTAAGTTTTTTACACTGTGTCTTACTGCCATTTGCTGCCAATAGTCTAATTTGTTGAACACTTGCGGTAACGTTTAGTATCACTTGTCCCATACCGTCAAAATAATACCGAGCACTTTTTGTAGCAATATTCTTTAACCCCCGCACATTTAGCACTGGTAATTTATTCCCCCTCTCGATTGTCTTTGACCTCCCACTGATTCCCGCCCTGTTCATCTTCCTCCGTAGCTCTCCGTGATCAAGGGCTTCACCGCCCGAAATGCATTGGGGAATGAGTTCTTTAAAATTCACCTACTGACGCTGTTTTCTGATATGCTGTTAATATCAGTTAAGGATATCTAAAAGATTGAAAACGAATCTTATGAAAATGAAAATAAAATAATTGAACATTGAATCACTCCTGTGACCTCGTCTGGTGTGCCATTCTGAAGGGGATGTACCTGCAGTTTCTGCATACACAACCTAAGTTTGATATCTAGGCATATTACACTGATTAGCGAAAAGTAACTTAAAAAGTAATCAAGAAGTTACGAGTATTGTAATCTATTGTACTCAAGAAACCCAAGGCGGACCCCAAGAACTTCCTGCCCATCTCCCTGCGAAGGTCATCGAGAAGACAGTCAGCAAACAACTGACCCGCTACCTCGAGGAGAGCAGCATCCTGGACCCGTCCCAGTCCGGGTTCCGCAGCAACCAAAGCACTGAAACTGCCCTCATCGCCGCCACCGATGACATCAGGACCCTGCTAGGCAACGGAGAAACCGCGGCCATCATCCTCCTGGACCTGTCAGCCGCCTTCGAGAAGGTCTGCCACCGCACACGCCTCCAAGACGCTGGGATCAAAGCGAAAGCCCTGGACTAGACCACCACCTTCCTCTCCGGCAGAACACAGAGGGTCCGCCTCCTCCCCCCGCTTCTGCTCCGAAGCCACTGAGATCACCTGTGACGTACCCCGGGGCTCCTCCCTCAGCCCAACTCTGCTTAACATCTACATGGCTCTGCTCGCCCGACTACACGACCTCAACATCATCTCCTATGCCAAAGACACCCAGCTGATCCTCTCCCTCACCAAGGACCCCCACATCGCCAAAACCAACCTCTACGAAGGAATGAAGGCCATCGCCGAATGGATGAGGAACAGTCGATTGAAGCTGAACTCGGACACGACGGAGGTCCTCATCCTCGGATCCACGACATCGTCCTGGGATGACTCCTGGTGGGACCAGCTCAAACGTCAACCAACCATGCATGCAACCTAGGGGCCATCCTCGACTCCACCCTCTCCATGACTCAGCAGGTCAATGCAGTCTATTCCTCCTGCTTCAACACCCTCCACATGCTCCCCAGGATCTACAAACGGATCTCCACCGAAACAAAAAGAACGGTTACCCAGGCCCACGTCAGCAGCAGGTTGGACCACGGAAACGCCCTCTACGCAGGAGCCTCGGCCAAACTCCTGAAACCTCTTCAACGCATCCAGAACGCCTCTGCACGCCTGATCCTCGACATCACTTGCCACAGCCACATCACACCCCACCCGAGGGACCTGCACTGGCTCCCCGTCAACAAGAGGATAACCTTCAAGCTCCTCACCCACAAGGCACTCCACAACACCGGACCAGCATACCTCAACAGATGACTCCGCTTCTACATCCCCACCCGCCAGCTTCGCCGACCTCGCCACAGTCCCCCGCATCCAAAGAGCAACCTCCGGCGGCAGATCGTTCTCCCACCTCGCCGCCAAGACCTGGAACACCCTCCCCATCCACCTACGGCAGACCCAAGACCTGCTGAACTTCAGAAGACTCCTCGAGGCCTGGCTCTTTGAGCAGTAGCAGCATTCCCCACCTCCCAGCGCCTTGAGACCCTCACGGGTAAGTAGTGAGCTCTACAAATGCTATGATTGAATACAAATTAACTGAAAAGTAATTCTGATTGACTTACCTGTAAATCAAGCAACTGCATTTGAACCTCCATTCAACTGTAATGAATCACATAACTATTGCAAAGTATTGTTTCACTTACCTGCACCAGGCCGGGCTTAGTTCTAGAAATAAAATCCAACTAAATAATATTTGATATAAACAAATTGGTCTGAGTTCAGTCTTAGAGTGTGTGACATCACTTGCTGCCTGAGTGTGTACAACAAATGCATAACACTACCCTCTGATAAAGCCTTACTGCTCGCCCACACTACTGCAACTAGAGAGTGAGGTGCTATCTAACTTTACCCCTGCCTACCATTGGGGTTCTATTATTCTATGTGCACACTATACCTCATTGTGGTATAGTATATACAGAGCCAGCTTCCTACAGGCTCCCTCAAACCATCTCAAACAGGATAATTGCATGCTGATGCATAATAATCCAGCACGCAGAACTTACTTGTGACACCTAAAACCAGATTCCAAATGCTCACCTTTCTATGCCATATAAAGGGTAATGGGCAAGTGCACAGCTGTAGGTCAACTCTTTATAAAGGAAATGTTCAATTGGTAGAGTAGGTGCTCCCAGGTATCGTCCTCTGCCCAATGGACGAGTGGTACTCTCAAAACATAAAGTGCTATCAATTGAAAACTGATCGCATACCTTAGGGCACACTATATGGTGATCCTTGCTTCCAAAGTTTAAATAAACAGTATTGATACATTTTCTTGAACAAAAGGTTTTTAATCCATTGTACTCAATTTGGCATGTTAATCGATCTACTCAATATGTAACATTGTATTCAACGTTGTTTCTCCTGCTCCAATGCATTTCGGACAATTGTCCTTCGTCGGGGAGCATCTAAAAGAACGACATACAAAAAGAACCTGTATATATTCCTTACTTACTAAGTCGGATATACACAAGTGCAAAAAAATCAATCAGTAAAACGTGCACATGAACGATTGATTGATTTTTTTGCAAGAAAATTTCAAGAAAATGTATCAATCCTGTTTATTTAAACTTTGGAAGCAAGGATCACCTTTCTATGCCCCCATGACAGGAACTCAAGCACCTCGGATACGAGCCGGGCTCTCAGTCAGAGCTTAAAGGGGTAATCCATGAAGAAAAAGTTATTTATCCAGTCCTGCACCCCTAACAATAATCAACAATAGGCGTTTAAGAACACTCATGACTGCCTGGGTATTGAGACATACTGTGACATTCACAGTCTGGGTCCGTTTAATCTAGCAGGAGCGGCATATTGCAGTCATTTAACATCTTGATGCTGAATGTTTTAAAGTCTGAAACTTTATCATGTATGTTTATCATGTAACATGTATTTATGCTCTTTCCTTTCAGCGCCTACCCGCTAGAAAAATGCATGTTTGTACAATACATCAATAGCCCTCTCTGGTTTGTGTTATTCACCCTATCAGCAGTCAAGCTACGCACCACAGATTCATTTTTTTTTTTAAAGTAATTTTTTTTTTAAATCCACTGGAAAAAATAACCCCAATAAGCAGTAAAAATGATGCATCGAGGTTTTCTTTTATCAAAATGCCCTGTAATGTTCTGCAAACTTCTTCACACCGAAATCAGATGTAGTGGACCATAATTTCCTTTGGAAAACTACTTTGCCCTAAGAGTCGAGTCTCAAACGGTTTGAACAAATCTTAAACGCGTAATGTAACAGCTGTGAGCCAAGTTAAACAGTTATGGAAAAGGAACGTCATGTGTTATGATAAATATGTACTGAATGATGTAAACACAGTTAGAACACACAATTTTAAAGGGCGTTGGAACTGCTGACTGCTTGACTCCTTTGTGTAGATTACAGTTTGGGAGCTTGTGGACAAGGCAATGTCTCTGGGGCGTGCACCGATGGCCGGGCCTGGGCTTTCCTAGACAGTGGGGCTGCCCCGGGAGAGGGAACTGTTGTCAGCAGGGCGGATAAGACGCCACTCTCTTGAAGACAGCTTAATAATGAGCCCTTAATACGGGTTTAAGATAATTAGGATTTGTCACTTAGAAGTGGGGCACAGGGACATACAACAATCGTCTGCTGCAACAGACAGAGGTTCGCCACTGGTCTCTTCTGGGGTGTCGCCTGTGGTGGGGACCCTCGTTCCTGGACAGGTACGCACAGGTAAGCTCGACAATTCAGCCTGAGTAAGAGGCTCTAGAAATCCATATCTGCATTTTCAAAGTAATGGGTCACCTCCCAAACCAGGACATATAGGAGTCTAAACCCCAAACTCTCACTCTAGGCACTTGGGAAACAAACCACCCCCATGTCGCACCCAGAGAGCGCGGTCTTGCAATTTCAGGCCATTCTCATTGCATGAATGCCACGGGAGGTCATGCAGTTTATAAACAGACATGCACGTTTATTTGAAGCCGATTAATGCTCAGAAGGAATTTGCAGCTAACAGCCCACGCTAATCTAGGAAGCGTAACTTTCACTCTCAGAATAGAACCTATAGCAACTGAACAACGGGCGAAATAGACCGCTGCACTAGAAAAAAAAACAAGAGGCGAAGTTAAAGAGGAATGCAAGGGAAGGTTTTCAAACACAAGACCATGCAAAGCCCAGGAAGATGATAGGAGACATAAGTGTGCAGTTGCAGGGACTATGTGCTGACTCGCCACGGTGTTCCTTTTCATTACAGTGTTGGAATGCCTAAAGAAAAGCACAAATCCATGTACTGTGCCACTAGGTGTAGTACTATACAAACCTGGCACATTACTGTTCACTCTGTGCAGTGTTTTTCCAGTCTTCTCAGCCTCACCTCCCCCGATACCATTACACTTTCTTTACATGGTTGTCTGTATGTTCCCACAGGAGTCCATGACTAGAATGCACCACCAGAGAGGCGTGCACACACCACCAGCCCCACAGTCTGTGAGCATCACCATGTCAAGCTCCACACCTCAGGGGAGGCTGGAGAGGGCCAAGAGTTCTACAGGAAGCATCAGCAGCACACAGGATGCCAATGGACGAGGCATCAGACCCAAACAAGTCCTGGCCTACCTTCCAAGGGCACCTACGGACACTACCCGCTACTGCAGTTTCCCACAAAAGGTAAGATTACTGAAACTACACATTATACTTGTATCTTCTACTAAGCCCTATAGGCAGAAAGTGGGCTGCATATAGGCAGGAGATAATGCAGACAACACTCTGAATAAACTAGGAATTGTTTTGGTGTGGGAAAGTTCTTTAAACATCAACACGAGGCTTGTCTTGAAAGAAGTATGTCCAACAGCCAGATGATAAAACAATACTAATACGTCATAAAAGAGCAGCCTGTTCACAATACACTGTAGCTCACAGAAGTGATTACTAAGGAGCAGCATCCTCAAAAGATGGGAGCAAACCTGCAAATGAGAATGAGTTAATAAAAGAGGCATCCCTATTCTACACCTAGGCTAGTGACTGCACAGCCAATCGGGCAATCTATTTTGAGGGTGTTATAGGTACCAGTGTGCTTCACAACCCTGGATAACAACTCACACTTGCAATTGTTTCTGTTCCCAGGCAGAATGCATGGTGTTTCCTTCATTTGCGCAATCCGAGGAGATGGAGCCTTCAGTACCCATCAACCCAATCCTGCCCCTTCCAGACATCATGCCGAACGGTATCTACAAACGCCACATGAGCACCAATGACATTGGCTGCGTCTATCCTCATATCGCCAAGCAGCGACCCAGTGTCTGCATATCCACTGATCTGCCCAAGTACAGGCGGGCTTCCTTGCGCGAAGCCAATGGTCGCTGGTACCCACGCCATGCCATTAGCGTGCCAAACATTACCCACATGCCACGATACATGCATATGCCATCCCGCAGTTTCTTCTCAGCCCCTTTGGTGGGTACAGAAAAGAATCCTAAGCAGCGCTGCAAGCTGATAGACAATGATCGCCATGCCGGCAAGACTACCACCAAGCGCGACCGCCAGCGCTATGTCACCAAGGATGGCAAGTGCCGTGTCAACCTTGGCCGCATCGAAGAGAAGAGCCGCTTCTTATCAGACATCTTCACCACTATTGTTGACCTAAAGTATCGCTGGTTCCTTTTCGTCTTTATGATGTGCTACATCGTCACCTGGCTCTTCTTTGCTACCATCTACTATGTTGACTCCTTGCTGCGCCACGATCTCTATCACGCAGGTAACATCAACTGGCAGCCCTGCTTCCAGAATATAGACAGTTTCACGTCAGCCCTGCTCTTCTCAGTGGAAACCCAGAGAACCATCGGGTATGGCTTCCGTATGGTGACCTCATACTGCACAGAGGGAGTCTACCTTCTCATAGCACAATCTATTGTGGGCTCTATAATCGATGCTCTAATGGTGGGTTGCATGTTTGTCAAGATCTCCCGGCCAAAGAAGCGGGCCCAGACCTTGATCTTTAGTGAGAACTGTGTGGTGTGCAACCGGGATGAACAGCTCTGCCTGATGTTTCGCATTGGTGACCTGCGCGACAGCCACATGGTGGACGCCAAGATCCGGGCTAAGCTCATCAAGTCACGTCAGACCACTGAGGGGGAGTTCCTACCCTTGGAGCAGTCAGAGATCAACCTGGGCTATGAGACAGGAGAGGACCGTCTCTTTCTTGTAGAGCCACAAGTCATCTGTCACATTATCGATGAGAACAGTCCCTTCTGGGAGTTGGGGCCACAGCAGCTGCAGCGTGAGCAGTTTGAGATCATCGTTATACTCGAGGGCATTGTAGAAGCAACAGGCAAGTAATCAGAATCTTTACATTTTGGGAATGTTAAGAGTTGCCACATCTCAATACTTAAGGAATGGAAATACAGCAAAGAGACTGCTTACACACATCACTAAGACATACAGCATAGAGACTGCTTACACAAGTCACTAAGACATACAGCAGAGACTGCTTACACAAGTCACTAAGACATACAGCAAAGAGACTGCTTACACACATCACTAAGACATACAACAGCAAATAGATTGTTTACACAAGTCACTAAGACACAGCAAAGAGACTGTTTACACAAGTCCATAAGACATACACTAGAGACTACTTACACAAGTTACTAACACATATAGAAGACACTGCTTACACACACATCACTAAGGCATACAGCAAAGAGACTGCTTACACAAGTCACTACGACATATAGTAAAGAAACTGCTTAAACAAGTCAGTAAAGTGAGACATGGTGTGTGGTAAGAAGGGGGACAAAATCGTGAAGGCAGAGAAAAAAAATAGGGCAGATAGGCAAGAATAGGTTCAACAGACAAAAGAGCTTATCAAAAAAGCAGCAAAGACAACTATGTTCCAAAGGAGGAATTCTGAGGGATACAAGCCTTAAAATAGTGCTGACAAGCTGGGAAGAATACATTAAAAGGGACAGCCATGGGAGGAAATGAAAAGAACAATGGCGGGTTGCAAGGAACATTCAATGAAGCACAGTACTGCCTGGGCTGTGCCTGGGCAGAAGAAAGGTGCTAGAATACACAAGCTGCTATGTAGCTAATAATACGAAACAGGTAGTACTTAATGGTTGGTGAGGTGCTTCTGCAACAGGATGCTTTGTCAAGGGAAGTAATACAATTCTAAAAAAGGAGAGAGTTGACACTCTGGTGCAAATGTTCCATAAATGGGCAGCGTAGCTCCGAGGGCGAGAAAGATCTCGAAGCAAAAGTGCTAATTGATTTGGGATGAGGTTCTAGGAAGGCCAGTGCCAATAAACAATAATGAAGGCACAGTGAGAGTGCGTAGGAGGGAAGATCCAGAAGGGGCCCTGCTGAAGGACGGGAGAGAGTTCTAGAAAGCTTTGTAGGAGCTCTCCAGAGAAGATTGTAGTATTGGTATGAATTAATACATAGTAACACTTAAGTAGCAGACAGTATGGTTGGACTGTTGTGAAGGTTGCAGATAGGACGGCAGGTGATGGTCTATGTTTTTAGAGCTGTTTTTATGGGAAAATCCATGTTTGAGTCTCATAATACTGTTCTTTGCCAGGAATGACCTGCCAGGCCAAGACATCTTACTTGGAGACCGAAATTATCTGGGGACATCGTTTTGAACCCTGCATGACCTTGGAGAAGGGGGCCTTTCGTGTGGACTACACACGCTTCCAGAAGACCTTCGAGGTGGACATACCACGATGCAGTGCCAAGGAGTTCGAGGAAATGAAAGAGCTGGAGAATCCAAACTCTTCAGAGTTCAGCCTGTACTGGGAGGGGGGTGACTTTGCTCAGAGCAGGGGATGCACCACAGAAAGGGGGAGAGAGGACTTCTCTGAACCAAGCAGCCGCCCAATCCATAACATAGTGGAGGAGAGAAGTTCAGAGTTCAATGGGAGTGATTTTGGTACCTAGAACAGAAGCAAACCAACAACACTGAATAATTAAAAAGGCAATGCAAGACAAACATGTTTAATTTTCTGACTTCGGTGGCTTGTCCTGAGCTTATAGCAGATACCCATCATCTGCTTACATGCACGCAGTGCTTCATTTAACAACTACAGATAAATGACAGCATAAAGCAATGGGGTACGACAGTGAATTGAACTTTTAAATACACACAAACATAACCCTTTCTAAAAGCACAGAGCAAAACAAGAGTAGTTACCTTGACATAAACATTCCCGACGAGGTGATCTCCCAGGTTATCACAGATGTTCATTTCTTCTATTTCACCATACTTTGCCTGAACCTCAGTAAAAACTTCCTGCAAATCAAGAAATGGCTCATTAGCTCCAGGGTAGCTACTTATACAATCCATAAAGCATAATCTTAAGTTTACAACACCTCTGTACAGTTCCCCATTAGAGACAATAGATTCCAAAAAACACGCCAATTAACTATATCCCAGAAGGGTTTCTTTCATTACAAATCAAGCTATGTGGGCAAGACAGTTCAGAGTCTAACAAGTGAACAGACACTACAGGTATGAGCCCATTTAGACAACAAAGAAAGTGACGCATACCACCGGATGCCACATTTTTACTTTGTCAAACCAAAGAGCTCCAATTAAGAGTTTTTTGGGGAATTGCTTTTTTGGCTAAGCTCATAATGTGAGCTAAGCTTCATGAGAAACAGTGTAGCAGTGGAAAGGCTGGCTCATAGCTCAGCTGGTTTACATGCCATCTCCCCCCCCCCCCCCCCCACAGCCCACTATCCTCCCAGACCATCAAAAGGAGGTTGTGAGATACTGTAAGGACGATCATCAGTCCACTCACCTCAAAGAAGCTATCATAGTGCTCCTGCACCTCCATGTCACTCACATGACCTACAGTAGAAGGAAATAGAAATATATAATAAACCGTTATGGATGAGCCCCCTCCCCCTTCACTCAGCCCAACAGAAAAACAATTGATGAATCAATAGTCTAAGCTTCTACTGGAAACCCAAGGTCTTCGACAATGAACAGTTCCCCCAGTTCTACTCACTTATCCAGAAATATTCCTCGACAAACCTGGCCCCCTACACTTATGCTTTAATGGACGGAAGGAATTTAACTAGGTCAGCTAAGCCAACAGGACCCCTATGCCCTTCATGCTACAGCACTACCAAGTAGTCCCGAGTGCTGCACAACAGCACACTGATTCAAGTGTGACGAGATAAACGAAGGCTGGTGCAAGACGGTTTCACTATACTTTAGCATGCCACCACATATGCAATGTGTAGAAGTGCTAGGAGGCAAGCCTATTGCAATGAGCAAAAATGTGCTTTGGGGTGGTTATCACTTGATTCAGGAATCTAGCACCTGTTACACAGGAAGAACATGCTTAAACCAAACGGTTTGTAGTCAAGGAAGTGCATTTAACATGTTTATTTATTCTACGGGACCAGTAGGCCCAATCCCCTGTATAACAAATACTTTGGCTGCCAGTGTACTGCACTATAGCATGGTTGATGGAAAGAAGATTGTCTGCTGAAACGAAAAGCATTCATATGCACTAGATGTTTATAAATGTGTATGGTTCATTAAAGAAAAGCTTTTTTTTTTTTTAAATGTGCGGTCTCTTGCCCCCCCCATAACTCAGTAAACTCTACCAAATAATTTGGCCCTTCCCTGTTTTATACAAAAGGGCAACTATAGTCAAGGACCTCGATCAGTGCAGATTTCCAGCCTCCAGAAATTCAAAAGGTATCATAAACATAATCCTCGCCAACTTTTGTCAATTACATTTTTGCATACACTAGTGCACCCCCTCCCCCACTCAGAGGGAAAATATTTTCCTGCACGAGTAAACTCTTTTCTTAGCAAGCCTGACTTTTTATTGGAGGGGAGCTCCATTCCATTCTGGAAACAGTTTCAATAGCACCAGTGTCAGAATCTACAATTTTTAATAGATAGAGAAAGGCTTGCAGAGGAGCTGGTTAACCGCCTTAAACATTCATGTTTGTGTGTGTGCACAAAGTCACAGGTGATTCCAGCAAGAGATTTATCAATTCCTGTGTACTTCTGCCTCCGGAAAGGAGAATTGTTTCCAAGAAAATGTACAAGTTCAAAACCAACTTTGGCACACGTATATTAAACTTACATATGCAAAAAGTAGTACCACGTAAACCAGTCACTGAACTAGTGTTTGGTATAAACTCACAATTAAGGCCAACACGGAAGATGCAGTGAACTGGCCAACAAGTTAAACAATGTGGTCAAGTGGAGAATGATAAGGCGATCTCAAGGTTCCTAACGTTAGCAATGTAGGCTATTGAGAACAAATCCAGTTTTATTTTCATCGTTTTACTAAATCTAACGAACACTTAAAGGTTAATGTTTAGGTAAAAAGTGCTGATGTATTCCAAGCTCTAGTGATCAAATTGCTGGCCTAAACAGAGCTTATTAACGAACAGTCTGTGACTATTCAAAAGTTTGACAAAAAGGACCCTGGTATGCTCCAAAGTGTGGCATATTAAAGTGCTGCCAGAAATACAGACATAACATGAGAGGGTAGTGAAATAAAGAGAACGCTGCTATAATCTCAGCTTGCTACATGGCAACAAACGGAACAAGTAGATATCCTAAAAAAGTACAAATCCATGGAAATCCAACCCCGTGGACCCCCCTAACTCCAACAATCCTTCCACAAACACCAGCACTGCAGTGTCAGATCCCTTTAAACTACTGTCCGATTCCCCTTTCACCCCACCACCAATTCAGTTCCTACTGCCTCCTATTGTATTCCATTCAGCTTGCTGCCTAGTCGGTGCTTAATTTGTAAAAGAATATGTGTTGGGGCCCAAAGGTTTTGTTCAGAAGCACCTCATGCCTTTTTAATCCACCAGAAACTCCTGCTCTCTCATTTTTGCAAATTCCTGCTTTTTCCCTATCTTCTATGTCATCCTCATTTCCGCCTTTTGTGTTTTTCTCTCTTGCTCTGGATCGAAGTTTGTTGAACAAAAATAACTGCCTATGGGCCTCACCTGCAAGTACCGGCTCAAACCAGCACTGGTCTATTGATCCTGCAGTCACTCGCTCCCGATATAGTTTGCCTACTTTCCAAGCTCAGATGTCAAGTCTCTACCAGCATCCAAAATGTCCCTTATTTAGGTTTGTGTATAATATCCCCCTCTTTGTCTTTCCCCTTCCTTAGACAAACCCCAGACTCTTCTGTGCTCCAGACATCCCAGGGATCATTTCTCATCTCCTAACCACGCACAACACCTCACAAGCTAGCAGTCGTCGAAATACATGACAGACATCACAGGTCAAAAAACTACCAACTGCTTTTTATAGGAGATGAAAAGAGATGTCATAGAAACATGTACAAAAGGATTTTAAATTCAGCAAGCAAAATCTTGCTGGCTGATATCAAATCCAAAGCTGCTTGAAGCGCAATTTACATGGGACAAGGTAACAGCTCATTTTATGAGTCTAATTACGCACAGATCTAGGAGGCAACTTAATTTTCACCAAGCAGCTTGTGTTGTAGGAAAGCTGCAGTTCTTGGTCTTAACACTTCTTAGCAACATAACGACTACTACAACAAGGGGAAGATGCAGTCTTCCACATATTCAGATGTGATGTAACAGAAGGCTTGTGGGTGGCAAAGAGATGACAGAGATAGCGTACTGCAGAAGCTTCACTCTTGGTTCACAAGACTAGGTTTGGCACACCGTTGCTCCTATTTTTGGTACTCAAACCATCGCTTTCCATGCATGCATCAGCAGTGATTCTAGAAGCAGGTTGCAAAAATAACCTTTTCTTGGAACAGAGCTAATTAAATGGTCAACATGAGCAGAAAACTCTCGTGTGAACATTGGCATAGAACCGGAGCAACAACCAAAGATTGGTTTCCAAGGATTCCAACACGATCTTCCAAGGATTCCAACATGATCTTAAAATGTCCGAAAGTACAGGTTGGAGGAGGTCTTGGTTACTTGTATTATACTTACAGCTGAATCCCCACCTGTTGAGTGTTAAGGGACGTGGGTGCATGTTAGTGTGTACAGACAGGCATGGCGGGCAAGGTTGTCGCTCGAAACAGCACAGCCCACCTATAATGACCTCTGGCTGCACCTGAGGAATCAAGGGAGGGAAGACATGAAATTCCCTCCAGATACTTACAGTGGGAACCATCAGCTGTTTGGGCTGTATTCTGAGGGTTACGATACAGGTTCAGCAATACAATAGTCTGAAAAATCAAAAACATGTATTACTTTGTGCAGTGAATAGATGCACAGCTCCTAAAGTAATCTACTCATTTAAAAAAGTAGCACAGCATGGATTACAGATCCTACGGAGAACAAAGGCAAGCAAATGAAAGGAAGAAACAATGATAGAAAGTACACACAGAAAGGATGGCGTGGAGATGAACAGAAAGGAAACTAAATTGTTACATGGTTACTTTAAAGAACTCAAGATGCATTGTATATGTAACAAGACCCCAATAATAAGAATGGGGACCGAATTCTAGGTAAAGGCACAGTATGGCAATGCATCTTTTTGTATAGTCATCGCAAACGTTTTGAACTGATGCTGCTAACCAGACCTCAGTGCTAGTGTTCTGACCATACAACATGCATGTTTCATTGGCTCACACTCAATTTGCATAAGCTTTCTTACTTATCCCTAATATATGGTTTTCAGTGTAGCTAGGGCCTGTAGGATGGAGGGTCATCCCAGGGACTACAGCACTGAAGGGCAAATTGGAAACACTTGGGAGAGAGGCTGCTCTATTGTTTAGGCAGACAGGTTGGCACTAGGCACGGGGGGGACCAGTTGTCAAATCGTTTTTCAGGGGCGTGTAGCCCCCCCCGCCCCCCCCCCCCATGTAGCCACAACTCTGGGTTGGGCTAGGGAACTCTGAATGCCAAGAAAGGGGTTCTGCCTTCTTGAGGGTAGTCAGAATACAGACTTCTGGGATAGCTAGCTGCCACACTTCACAGGAAGTGGTCATCAGGCAGGAGGAAAACTGGAAGTCGATTGACTGGTGACAGTGATCACCCTGAAAGTCATTTTTGTACATTAAAACAATGGCACCTAGATCACCAGGACACGAGAAGAGGACCAAAGGAGGGTCGCCCGGCTTCACCAAGGATACAGCATAGAGGCTGCTCGGGCGTGAACAAATAGTTTCTTACCGGTCGGTGTAGTTTTGTAGCTTGAAGATCTTTCTGGATTCACTATGCTGTGCATTATTCCGCGGTTTAGTCGTTGGGTCCGGAATCGCAGTCTTTTCTTTCTTTCCGTCGCCCAGGTGGGCGTCGACGTCCCACCTTTTGGTGTACTTCCTGTGACGTTGGCATGCTTCCTGCGGAAGCTCCCACCTTTGGGCGCCATCTTCGGATTCTTTTTTTCTTGTTTTTGTGTTCCGTTTGCGAATCCTTTGGCAATGTTCAGTATTTCTTTTCCAGTAAGAGATTTATCTTTCAAGGTGTCTGTTTCAGTATTGTCCTTATATTAACACCTGCTTCTCCAGCCTCATCTTTTTGGCTGAGGTGGGTGGGTTCGCTAGTGAATCCAGAAAGATCTTCAAGCTGCAAAACGACACCAACAGGTAAGAACCTATTAGTTTTGCAGCGTGAATCTTTCTGGATTCACTATGCTGTGCATAGACTTTGTAGCTGTTTGTTATGTTTGTGGCAGCTGGGTGGAAGATGAGCGTTGGTTGTTGAATATATGTTGAAGCACTTTCTGCCCTACCTCTGCTTCCTTGTTCATTTGTATATCCACACAGTAGTGCTTATTGAACGTGTGCACTGAAGCCCATGTTGCCGCCAGGCATATGTCTTGAATGGGTGCGTTAGCTAGGAAGGCTATTGTTGCCCCTTTTTTCCTGGTAGAGTGGGCCCGTAGCCCCTCTGCTAGTTCTTGGTCTGCCTGTTTGTGGCAGAATTGTATAGTTTGTGCGATCCATCGCGCAATGGTTCCCTTGGTTACTGGTCTACACATGAAACTGCTTGCGAAGGACACAAAGAACTGTTTTGTCTTCCTGTGTTCCTTGGTTCTTTCTATGTAGTGCATTACTGCCCTTCTAGCGTCCAGAGTGTGCAGTGCCCTCTCTGCGCTCCTGGTCGGTTTCTGAAAGAAGCTTGGTATTTGTACTGTCTGGTTGATGTGGAACCTTGACACCACCTTTGGCATAAAGTGTGGGTCAGTTCTCACTACCACCTTATCATTGTGTATTTGGATGTAGGGTTCTTGTAGGATCAGAGTCATGTTGCTGGTTCTGCACTTGAGTACTCTGTGTATCAGAGGTATCTGGGAAAAGCGTAAGCAAATTTTTGCGACCAGCTTATCCATAGGGCATTCCCCAGGGACCCTTCCCCTGGATGCAAAGTTTTGGAATTTTGCATTCTGGCGTGCTGCAAATAGGTCTATTGCTGGTGTTCCCCACCATCCGAATAGCCTTTGCGTTTCTGTGTATTGAGCTCCCACTCGTGGGAGGCCGATGTCTGTCTGCTGAGCCAGTCTGCTTCCACATTGTCCTTCCCTGGTAGGTGTATGGCTAGCAGGTCTATGTGTAGTGGGATGGCCCATCTCCATATCTCCTGTGCTAAGTTCGATAGCGGGGCTAATTGTGGTCCTCCCTGTTTGTTGACGTAGAACATCGTTGTCGTGTTGTCTGTCTGGATTAACACTCTCAGGTTGTACAGTTTTGTCTGGAAGGCCTTCAGGGTGAGGAACACTGGCTTAGTTCCAGGTAGTTGATGTGTTTGACCGCATCCGCTGGAGTCCACAGACCCCTCACCCCGATCTTGCTCATGTGAGCTCCCCATCGCTTCTGGGATGCGTCTGTGGTGATGGTCACCGGTGGGGTCGGTGGTGTCAAAGGCTTCCCTTCCGTTATGTTCTCCTTGTTCCACCACGACATCTCCTCCTGCACTGCGTGCGTTACAACGACTAGATCTTCCCAACTTCCTGTAGCTTGTGACCATTTCTCTTGCAGCCATTCCTGGAATGGTCTCATGTGGAGCCGTACATTTGGGACCAGGTGTATGCAGGAGGCCATCATGCCCATGATCTTGCTCGCTGTCCTCACTGTCAGAGCTTGCCACTTCTGGTAGAGGTGCGTCTACTTCAGCAGGGCCCTTGCTCTCTTGTCGCTAAGGAACACCTTGCTCTGTATGGTGTTGATTTCTGCTCCAAGGAAGATTTTTACTTTCTCTGGTTCCATTGAGGATTCCCCCCAGTGAATAGAGAATCCCAGGGCCGCCAGTGTACTGGTCACGCGCTATGCGTGTTCTTTGCATGTCCTGTGTGAACTTGCCTTTATTAGCCAGTCGTCCAGGTAAGGGTATACATGTATCCCTTCCCTCCTTAGGTGCGCTGCCACTGCTGTGAGGCATTTTGTGAAGACCCGTGGTGCGGATGATTTTAGTCAGAATGCTAGGGCTGTGAACTGGTAGTGATCTCTGTTGATGGTAAATCTCAATAGATGCTTGTGCTGCCTGTTCATTGGGATGTGCAGGTAGGCATCTTTGAGGTCTATGGTGGCCATGAAGTCTCCGTCTCTTATCCGAGGAATGACCTCTTGCAGGGAGGTCATCTTGAACTTTTGTGTCTTTATGTACTTGTTTAGGAACCTTAGGTCCAGGATGGGTCTCAGTGTTTCTTCCACCTTTGGTACCAGGAAGTAGGTAGAGTACACTCCCTTGTTCCTTTCTCTGTATGGGACTGGTTCGGTGGCCTCCTTTTAGAGGAGTTCCGTCGCTTACTTTTGAAGTAGCTCTAGCTCCTTTCCCGACAGCACCCTTCTTTTTGGTTTCCTGTTTGGCGTTTCTTTTCCAGTTCTATGCAGTATCCGAACTGTGTGATGTTGAGTATCCATTTGTCTGTGGTTATCTTCTTTCCCGGAAGAAATGACTTAGCCTGCCTCCTACTGAGGTTACATGTTCGTTGATGTTCTGGCCGTGTAACCCTGTGTTGGTCTTGTTGTGCTCCACCCTGGCAGGAGGTTTGTGCGTGGGCACGTATTGCGTGACGGAGTCACTTAGCGGTGGGTTGTTGGCCCCCTCTTATTTTGTCCACGTCCAGAGTACCCCTTTTCGCCCCCCTGAATTGTAAGGCCCCCCATGTACATTGCAGTTTCGTTTCTTTTTTGAGCTGGGTGAGTTTTTTAGCCACCGGCGCCCCAAACAATGTCTCCCCATTGATGTGTTCAGAATGTTGTGCTGCACCTCTGGTTTGAAGGCTGAGATCCTGAGCCAGGCCTGCCTTCTCTCCGTGATTCCCAACATCAGCCTGCTGGGCGTTTCAGCTCCGTCCAGGGCTGTTTTGAGGCAAGAACTTGCCACATTTTTCCCCTCTTCCACAAGGCGTGACGCTCTTTGTTGGTACTCCTTTGGGAGGTGCTTGAGCAGCTGTCCGATCTCGTCCAGAATTTGGTAATGGTGCCTGTTCAGCAGTGCGTTAGAGTTTGTCATGCGCCAGTGCATGGCTGCATTTCTTTCTATCTTCCTCCTTGTTAGGTCCATCCTCCTGCTTTCCTTGTCTGGTGGTGGCCCTGATGTTGTTGGCACATTTGCTCTCTTCCTGGCAGTCGCCGCAAAAATGGAGTCCGCCGTAACTGATCCTCGGATGTAGGGAGGGTTCTTGGAGGAGTGTTTATACTTCTTCACCATCCTCGGCGTCACTGACCTGCATGTTGCCGGTTCCTTGAACGCCTCTTTCCTCTGGGCCAAGACACCCTCCAGCATGGGGAGGTACTAATTTGTGTGGGGAGCAGGGTTTTCAAGAGGAAGTCTGCTTTCGGTTTCTCTTCATCCAGCTTGACTCCAAAAGCTGTTGCCGCGTTCTTGATGGCCATATTCTAGTCCCCAATGTCATCTGGCGGCGAAGGCCTCGAAGGCTACGTGTCCACGGCCTCTTCTGGGCTTTCGGTGTCGAGGTCCTGCCACTCCAGGTCCTGTGTCCCATAGGATATTGAGCCGAGGACCGTACGCTGATCGTCGTCGCCCTCCTCCTCGAAGTAGAAGGCTTCTTACTCTGTATTTTCCAGATTTTCAGGACTTTTACGGCCGTTCAGCGTCAAAGTCCTCCTCCACATCTATTTCGACGACCGGTGTCTTTGGTTTCGACGGAATTAAGAATGTCTTCATTTTCTCGTCGAACTCCTTTTTCCTTTTTAGGATGTTATCCATTTCGGCCTCGAGCCGTCTTTTCTTTCTCTCCATTTCGGCGGCCTGCTCTGTGTTGAACGGTTCAGCTGTTCTCTTCGACGTATACGCCGAAACGTGCTTCGGGTCCTTTGTAGACGTCGAAGCGACCCTCTGGTCCTTCTCTCTCGAAGCCAAACGTTACTTTTCAGGGATGTGATTGGGCGACCTTGGCTTTTCGCCGGTCTTCGCCGCCTGGGAGTCCTTTTCGAAGGATCCGCTGGGCTGTTTGTCCTTGGATGCAGCTGCGGACGTCGAAATTTTCAGCGCCGGCGCTCCCTCCGATCAGGTGGCCCACTGTGTGCGCATTCTCCGTTGAACGGCGAACTTCTCGAAGTTCTCCTTCGTCGTCCCGATGGTGTAGTTTCTCGTGGTGCTCAATCCTTTTCGTGCAAAAAACGACGTTTTGGCGTCTTTTCTCCAAAACTCTGGAGGCCTTTCGGGAACGATCCAGACCAAACGGCGGAAAAAAGAATCTGAAGATGGCGCCCAAAGGTGGGAGCTTCCGCAGGAAGCGTGCAGATGTCACAGGAAGTACACCAAAAGGTGGGACGTCGATGCCCACCTGGGCGACGAAAAAAAGAAAGAAAAAAAACTACGATTCCGGACCCAACCACTAGACCGCGGAATGTGGAGAAGCCACCCCTATGTCCTACCAAAGCAAGAGACTCCAAGGGTCATTTGGATAACCACCTGTTTGCAGTCCTGGACCACAATAGCTAAAGAAGCCTGCTGGGGCGAGCTGGTAGCCCAGATTCCTGGGTCACCACTCAGCACCATGCAGCCCAGAAGACCAAACCAATGCTCACAAATTTGCCCGTAAATCAACTGGACACAGGAGAGTGTGTGCAGCTAGGTTGACCAGAAGGCAAATCACTGCCAAAAGAGGAAAAATGCTGCAACCGCTGTACAAGGCAACTGGACTTCTACCCAAATCAAGAGGACTTCAAGGGACGTCGACCCTTGCATTGCCTCACAAAGCCTGTGGACCAAGGGACTGCCCAGAAGACTTTCATCGACCACTCAGTATTTTAGAGCATCTTCAGCATTCTGGATCCCTTGCATCAGCACCACTTCATTGAAGTCAATGGCAATGATTCACTGACACGGCAACTGAAGACTGCTTTTCTTGGAGAGGTTGCAGTTTCTGTGGACCATGCTGGTTCCCTTAACTGGCTGCCTGCTGAAGTTGGTCGCCTAAAGTTACTTCATTGACACTTACTAAAGTTTTTCCTGCAAAAAGTTTTTAAGTGACAAATTTGTGGAGTCTGCCAAAGCTTGTTCGTGGTCAATTAAAAGGAGTAGGCTCACTATATCTTGTATGGTAAATATTACTTATCCAGTAAGCATCCGTTTGTGACCTGTAGTGCTGTGGATTCACAAGCTCAGCCTAATCCCACAATCTAGAGTTGGGTTTGGGTGTGTGCAAGTTGTTTTTTTTCAAAGTAAGTCTTTTAAGTCACAAGGTATAGTGACTGCTCCTCTTGCTGGCAATGCACATCTCCTAAAGAAATCTACTCATTAAGAAAATAGCACAGCCTGGATTACAGATTCTAGAGTGAAAACAATCCCCATTTAAATATTTTGAAAGAATAGGCGACAGTCATCAAACCGGAGCAGAGGAGCACAATCGGCTCAAAGACCATGCGATTTACCAGCAGCAGGAGTCACTATACAGCGCAAATAAAAATAATTCCTTCGAAGAAAAACAACGCCCACACATCCAAGCCTAACACTAGATGATGGCATAATAAGCATGTGTATCTACAGCTACACATTCCTCGAGTGGTTCTTTTTCATTTTGAGGTCATAAATTAAACAAAAATCTAAACTTTTTATAAATGGTGGTCTCATTTCTTGAGTGTCTTATTTCTTCAATTATTTTGGTGCTCTTCAAATACTTTACACTTGTTCCTGTGTGTACGCCTGACCGCTCAGACCCACAGTTATCCAGGATTGAGCTAAAGGGGGTGGAAGTGTATTAAACAGTAAGGTCACAATCACATCATATAATGCACCTCATTTCAACACAGGCACCAACTATAAATCTCTGTTTAGAACAGCATTTGGACTGATTATTTACAAAACAAATTTCTGGGCATCTTCTTCTAGTACTAAATAGATAACCACAAGCTCTGAATGGCCGAGTATGGCACCTGTGAAATAAGGTGAAGACAATAAATCTCACGGATAGGTTCACTTTGAAAAGAATTTCAAGGCAAGGCACGCTTGGTGATGCAGTGCTTAAGACTAGAGCTTGAAACCACATGGGAACTGAACTGTACAGAAGGGCGCTTTGCGTGCAGTGAAATGACATATATGAGGAGATCAATGACAGACCATGGAGATTATATTCAAGGATTGGGGACTACTAGTGAAAGTAATCAAAGTGGTGATACCCATGACCAACACACTCCGCTCTAGAGCAGTGCATCATGTAGAGTGAATCCCAAAGGACACCACTGGGAAAACGCTGCCCAAGATAAGAAAGTGCGTTGCATGGCAGGAACAACTGAGAAAACGTTTACAGTTCATGTTCCGATTCAAGGGGAGGACAACATTGATGAAGGGTTGATTTTAAAGGGAGGTAGACAGCAAGTTTCAAGACAATCTACACTCATGAAATGTTTAGGAGTGCAGTGTGAATTCTCGGGATGCAAGTGCAAAAAGTTCCATGGGATAACAAAAGCGGTGATGTCTTGTGTATTAGTGGAGAGCTAGTTGCAAGGGAGGCAATGACTTGTGAAATCTTGTGCATGCGTGGGACCGAATCTGGGGTAAAAAGCCAACAAGGTAAAATGGTGAAGAATTGAGGGTATGAGCAGCAAGTGCTCCGTGATGGGACAGTGCTGATGAAGTGCTCTCTCAGAGTAGAGCCAGGTGCAGACCAAGCCATGACTATGGAGATGTTGTGAATAAGTGGAGAGTGATTTCCTGGGGAGAACGACATATGTAAAGTATTTAGGTATGATTGGCGAGTGAGTTCAAGGACAAGCCACGACTCAAGAAATGTTGTGTAGTTAAGTAGGATAAATTTCAGGGCAGCCCATGAAAAATGAAACGTGTATAAATGGTTGGTGAGGCACAGGGAAGCACATCGCTGGTAATGTGACGAGAGAGGGATGAGCAAGGTCCTCGTTCAAACTCTTGGTGGCACGACAAACAAGGATGCATGTATGTAAACGTGTGGGTAATAAGGGGAGAGAAAGTTTAAATACATGACTTGTGAAATGCTATGTATGAGTGGAAAACTACAGGTATTAAAGGGTAAAACACTGAAAACGCCACAAGCCGGAGATCAGTGACATTGTTAAGGCATCGCCTTATACCTGACTGAATGTTGGTTTGTTGTGAAGTCGAGAACATCTGTCTCCATGGCGGCAGGCACCGATCTTAAAGTAGAAGGAACAGTTAACCCTGTGGATAAAATAATCAAGAGGGGAAAAACAAATCAGACTGATTCTGTACACTTTCAGCTACCAGATAAGTCAAGGGATGGCATTCCAACATCATTTTCAATTATGGTGCAGCTATTAACCTTTTCGCTTTGCGCTTAGACGTGTATAACTTTTTGGCCAGTCCACATAAGCAAGCCAGACCAAATTTGTTCCCTTTTCACCTCCCCCCCCCCCTCCCCTACCCTGGGGATTCTGAAGGTATCCATAGTTTGTGTATTCCACAGGATTGGACGGCCAAAATGGGAAGAGTAAACGTGCTCTGGATAAAAGGGTTAGGCTTTTTTTCATAACAATGGCATCAACACACATTTTGGTGTGTGAAAGTAACCATCCTCCAGCTTTCATGAACCGGCTGGCCTTAACCCCAAAACATTTGTACCATAGTTTTGAACATTTTTCAAAGAGGTCGCCCATTTTCCTATGTTTTTTGTGCTTTCAACCTACATTTGTTTGTGATGCAAACCAATGCGAAACCGACCCATGAGAGATCCAGGAAAGCTATACATTTCAGAAAAGTAGACAATTACGATTTCAGCAAGGGGTCATGTGTATATCCCTCAAGGTTTTCTCAAAGAAACCAACTGTTTAAAGAAATATTGAAAACTCGTAGGAAAACACAGCCATGTGTGACAATATTTGTCACAATGGCAGATTTAGAAAATAAATGTACCATTATGTTCGATAGACCCTTTTAGTTGTGGGGATACTTTGGTTTTTGGGTTCTCCAATAACCAGAGGTACCCTAGGCCAACAACTGAGCTGCACCATACAATGGTTGGTTTTTCATTACGTGCTTAGTATTGGCGAATTCATATGTGAAATTTTCACTGTGAAAAATAGGTCAATGTAACCTATATATTTCTAAATAGGACAAGATATGGAGTTTGGAAGCAGTTATTCGTACATCTGTAAATTCATGGGTACCCAAATGAGCATATGATCTCAAGTTTTTTTCAAAATGGATAATTTCTTACACGCTGGCTTACTTTTAAAAAGGCACAAATGCAGCTAAATCCAATTGGTAATAATAAATATCCTACTTTAATATGCTCTCATTTCTGTGATGGTAAGTTCTGGAATTTGCAGGGAACCACACATTTACTACCACCTACAATCCCCTCACTAGTCCCCATAAAAATGCTACCCCACTAGTATGTCAGGGACTAGTGCATGTGACTGTTGGGGGTCATTTGAGGGCTACGCCAAATGCCTAGGCAGGCAGCCCCATCTCATTTCACCACAAAAAATATCCTTGGTGTCTAGAGGGCTTTTAAACCTCTAGTGGGCTTTCCTTGAAGAGGTCTTAAAATAAAGGGCTGGTGGAGGCAGGGGGTGCAAAGAGAGATGGGGCAGCCAGAACATGCAGTTGGTTTGTTCTGAGCTGCATGCACTTAGAAGTTTTTACGTATGCTTTAGTCCAAATTTCCACCTCAGAATAAAAGGTGATATGGGCAGGGTTGGTGGAATAATCTTCTTGCACCCGTCAGCAGCCTCTGATGCCATTGCCCATTATGATGGTTTAAAGGCTACATGACATGCTTCCACTGGTCAATCTCCTCAATTTGCACGGTCCAAAATGTTATTTGTATGCAGATGATACCGTGCAACTGTTCTGTCTTAACCAGTTACTATCATTTACAGACTATAACTAACTTTCCTCCATCACTGCCAGAGTACAATGGATGACTACCAAATTCCTCAAAAAAATCTACACAGATTTCAAGTGCTTCTCACAAATAGGAACCTTCCTTCCCAGTACACCCCTGACTGGCCCACTTCTACTTGGCCTAACACACACGTTTTCAGGTCCACAACCCAAGCATCACTCCTGATGAACATCTTACTCTCTAGCTAGAGAAATTTCCTGGTCTTGTTTTTCCAGTTTAAATTGCTCTGCAGAGTCCTCCCTTGTAATGATGCAATGTATCATTCTTCTGCTATTTCAGACATGCTTAGATTGCAGCAATAGCACCTACTTAGGCACCCACTAAAATACGACACAAACTTTAAATGGGACAAAATGCAGTGCCTAGAATTACCATCGGTACCAGGAAACTCATGCATATTTTCCCCAATTGTGGGAAAACTCAACTCGTTCCCGGAGCAAGAATAAGTAAAGTTTAATCCCCCTATTGTACAGAAAGCTTCTTGCTCTCCTTTGCTCGCATTCCTCACGCCACATGTGGATCAGCCTCTCTTGGCCTTCTTCAGGTTCCCTCTCATTTTAAGGCCAGGGGAATTGCTTTTTTAGGTCGAGCCTGGGCAGCGTTTGCGCTGATGGAAGGCATGCAGTAGTGGAACATGTCTTTGTAGCCCCGTTCACTCTCCACCCATATTTTTAATTGACTTGTGTCATTGTCCTTCCTAAACGCTGGCTTCCGAGTCATTATTAGGCGTGTCAGTCCCTCCTTGATACCGCCTTGTCTGTATTGGTTACTTCCCATAACGACTGGACCATTTACTGGTCTTGTAACATGGTCTGCTTTATAAGCCGGTGAGTACTATTTTCTTTAATGCTCTTCCCCTACTCCACCCACGATATCACAGAACCAGCCCGCTTTTTTATTTTATTTAAAGGGCCGCTTTCACTGGTGCAACCACGCTACAGAAGATTTTAAAAGTATTCCCCCCCCCCCCACACTTAGGGTGAAAGCACCATAGACACGTTCACGCGAATGATGGCCACACCCATTTCTTTAGACGCTGCACACTGTAACCAGAATATACGAGCATCATCTAAAACAAGCATTTGCAATGCAATAGGTCTCGCATTAGGAAAGTTTGAGCTATTGGTATTGTAAATGGCAAAGTTTTTATTTATGTTTCTTTTTTTTTAAATAGCTAAATTAATAGCTTCGTCATTTACAATGCCAATAGTTATAACTTTCGCAAATGTGATACCTATAGCATTTGTAATGCAATATGTTTTGTATTGACAAACCGCGAGAGGACAAAAAAAAGCTCCGGACTACCGCCTCCTCCCAGGCCTTCAAAAGGGACCTCAAAGTTCTCCTCCTCCAGAGACACCTCCAAAAGTAATTCACGTCCTCTTGCTATTGTGAGGAAGACTACCCACTACTGATAATTTCTACTTTCCATGATCATGGAAGTGCCTTCCCAGTGTATGCCTGTGATTGGAGGGTCTGCCTTTTTGCAGTATTTTCCATGTACTGGTGTTCGGTGCCCTTTTGTAACATGCACACACCACTCTGCCCTTGCAACACACGGCTGCTACCTCTCACATGTCTTTACCTTTGATACTTGCACAAGTGCCACCTTGCCCATGTAACGCTTGTTCCTGAGCCTGAGTGTCTAGCACTTATTGCAGGACTATACCTCTAATCATACTCTGTTTTCTCTTATAACTGCACACCTGTCACTTTCATTTCCTCTTGTGCACTTTTGACTACCTCATGTATTTTGGTTGCTCACAATTTTTACTCAAGTATTTTGTTTGCTCACGATTGTCACTATTACCTTTACTACCTCATGTATTTTTGGTTGCTCATAGTTTTTACTACCTCATGTATTTTGTTTGCTCACAATTGTCACTATTGCCTTATGTAAGTAACGTATGTTTTTGCAACCTGTTCTTTTGTAATGTTTCTCATTATGTTTCATTTCTGTTCCTGTTGTGAAGACTCCGATGCCTTCGGGTAAAGTCCGCGCTATATAAAAATGCATAAATACATGAATAAATAAATACCGCCTTCGGGGAAAGTCTGCGCTATATAAAAATGCATAAATAACTAAATAAATAAATACCGCAAATCAAACATCCTCGTCACTCTGCCGGCCTGCGACCAGGAAGTCAGGCAGGCCGGCGCGACAACCGGAAACAGGAAGTAGGAGGGCGGGAGCCTACCCCGCCTCCCACTGAAGAGCCGCGATTGGAGCCGTGTTTGGAGCACCGGAGCAGGCAGGAGCCTACCCTGCGCCCCGGTGCCGAAGGAGGGAAGAAGAGTCCTGCTGCCGGGCCCTGCAGCTGAGGAGAGCCGCCGCACGAAGGAAGCCGGTGAGTGGGTTGCTGAGCTGCGGGGGGGGGGGGGGGGGGAGACATGTGTGTGCGCGCGTGCGGGGGGGCGGGCTGTGTATGTGTATGTGCGTATGTGTCTTGGAGTGCGTGTGTGTGACTGTGGGGGAGGGGGTGTGTGTGTGTGAGCGAGTGTGTCTGCGCGCGCATGTGTACGGCGCGGGGCGCGACGTGCGCGTTCGCGCATACGAATCCAGGAAGAAAAGCTCGTGCACCCTCTTGTCCCTCCTTCCCCCCAGACTGATCACTATACGTCTCCAGCTGGACAAATGCATCCTTGCGGATGCATTGCCAGCGAGACCCAAAAAGGGGGCGCGGACACCATTACAGTGCTCTAGCATTTGCGAGAGGGTGAGCTCTACATATTCCAGGTCCTCTGCGATTGTGGGGGTGTAGTCTTTACAGCTATGTCTGCATATTTCACTGTATGCTACACAATTTTCAGAATTCAACCAAAAAATGGCCAAAATCGAAATGGAGGAAAGGTTACTTATAGAGGAAATGAATGGTACTTGTGGTACAATGTTATAGTAGACAGTATGCAAAGGCGCTCTCAATCTTTATTTGCTGTATACAGACATTAAACTGAGATTAAATTGCTGCTACGGCAATATTAATGGCCCCAGTGGATAAGTTAGAGAAGGACTTCTCTGCATCATGAAACAATGCTTAAATATTTAGATGTAATAAAAATGGGGGAGAAATAATAAAGCCCTCATGAAAAAAAAAATTATTTGTGCAAATTCATGTTGTTATCTACGGGTACTGTTCCCGGAGTCCCGGTTGTCCGATTTCTTGAATCACCCCGATTCCTAGCGCGACACGTACATTATACATATGTAAGACACAAGGTTGCGCATGGCGCTCCAAATGGAACGAGTTATTTGTGAAGGCCAAGAGTTAACCCAAAATGTATTACTAGTTATAAATAGGGCTCTCTGTTTTCACTGATTTTTACAGATGAATACACAGACAGAAAGCCATTTATTTTCCTGTCTATTTATTTTTAAATGTGGATAAAAACGAAAATTGGGTTGTTTTTGGAGTGATTCTAAATGCTGTCAGTCATGACTGTCAGGCCAATAGCTGTGCAGATTAACAGACAAAGGGATTAAAAAAAATATAGGGATAAATAATTAGGGTATGCACAATTTGTTATTAGACTTGTTCTCTGCACTTAGCAGAAAACAAACATGAATATGCACAGCTCTCTTAATACAACTAACAGTGTTAATAAAAGAGCATACCTCCGCTGCTACGCAAAAGAAAAAATGTTTTAAGCAAATTGTATTTTCGATAGTATCGGGTGAATGCAAATATGACCACAGACAGTGTTAACAAGTGTAAAATAATGAAGTCTTACTATCACAAAATGTGCTGCATTTGCCTTTTCTTGCTGGATATTTTAGTCAACCATGTAGCATAATGTGTTCCTACCCTGCCGCATAATTCCAATGGACCTGCTCATATTCAACAAAACCACCAAAACTAAAGTCTAAAGTATGAACATGAAATGCAGTACACCACACAGAATGGTATTTGTCTCACCAAGGCCAACACAGTTGAGGAGTTGACAAATAGGTTTACAACAGGGAACGACCTTTGAGCAATGTGTGACTTGCCTCCTAAATCCTCTAGAGGCTTGTAATATCCTACTGAGGAATGAACTGTAAATTAATACATGTTAGAAAGAAAATGGTGGCATGTTAGAATGAAAGTGTGCAGTATTAGGCCTAAACATACCCACAAATAGTGAAGTTTAGATAACTAAAATCAGGGATATTGAAGGATCATCAACCAGACCTAAAAGAAAGTCATGTGCTTGTTCGAGGCAAGGTACACTGACTAAAACATGATCCATAGGCATTTAAGATACTAATTATATCAGATAGGGTCTCCCCTTTTCTTAAGTACTGTCAACAGGCCTTCCTATTAAATTAGTATTAAAGATACCATAGACAATGTTACACTCAGGATCTCCTGTAGGAGAGTACCCCTTTATGACATGGTCACCCCAACTGTTTGCCTGATCTTATGCAACTTTGACAGAAGTGCATCAGGTTACTGCTATTCAAGTCCCCAGTATCAATCTCTTTCCCTAAAACTGTACAGTTGTCCCCCCCAGTTGGCAATACATTTAGCACCCCGTGGTGCACCTGGTTCCTGGGGCAAGGAGGCATCAGCATGTATTATGCCTAAGGGGTGGCACGGTGAGCAAAAGAATGATGTATTTAACCCAAATCTCTTGACTGGGGCTGAGTGTGTGGAACGTTTCAGCACTCCGTCCATCATCTTGTGTTTGCTACCCCTAAGGGACCACTCACCACCAACATGCAAACTGCCACTGCAGGCTGCATGCCATGGTGCAGAGAAAAGTGAAGACATGACATGGCACACCTCCTGTGTGCCATGCCTGCAGACACTGCATGCAGTATTGCCAAGTCTCTGCTACAGCAGGCCTTACAGCCCTCAGGTAGGATGCATTATACTCCATCTGTGGCCATGAGCTGTTCTGTCTAAGTCGATTCTTAGATATTACAAGTGGACAGGGAAGCCATTTCGAGTACATGTCCTGGACACTTATTTACAAATTCCCCAGCTACATGATGGCTTCACAGAAACTAGAGATGTTTGGTAGCAAACAGTTCATATCAATAAACCCACACTGATTCCAGTGATAGATTAATGTATGCACCCAGAAGGGCATTTTAGAAGTGCAACCATGAAAACTTACAGACTACTAGTGCTCTGACTGATGTAGACCAACCTGCCACCATAGACCGGTTTCTAACCCCCTAAAGCTGAGTGAATGCGCTCTCTGAGTGCAGAAACAATGCCTGCTGTGGTTGGAGGTGATGTTACCTCCTCCAAGCAGTGTGGCTAAGTAAAAGTAAAGTAAAGTCCACATTTGTAAAGCGCACAATCACCCGTAAGGGTCTCTAGGCGCTGGGGGGCCGTCGGGAAGATTAAGCGAGCTATTGCCCAGAGTCACATGGTGCTGGGCTAACCTGCCGCCGGAGCCGGGGATCGAACAGTGGTCCCCAGATTCCAGCGTCAGTCGCCCTGGCCGCGGCGCCACACCTAAGTAATCAGCATATCAAGGCAGGAGGGTTCAAAGGCCTCTGGCGCTTTTGATATGTGACCCCAGACAAGGGGAATGCCACCACAGGCCCAATTGGCACCAGGACACGCAGGAAAATGTAGCTCGTCAGGAGAAATGTTCCCCTCTCAGGTTAGTACCACCCATAAGGTGGGTTACCTGATGGGAACATGACTTTTAGAATTCCACCATCTTAGTTTTGGCGGAATTAGGCACTCTGGGTCACCCTTACACCTGCTTCCCACAAGAAGTGGTCATAGAGGGTGTAGACACCTTAAAGGCAAGTTGCCCATTAGCTACTACATACCACTCTCAGTAATGCCCCCTAAATTAAGTATTTAGGTGGCACCACTGACACCGGGAACTTAGATTCGATGGAGCAAGAGTAGGATGATAAAGGATAGCCGTGAGAACTGAAGACCGACTGTGGACTTTTAGCATCAAATCCTGCCTGCTCGCAACAAGTCCTAACAATCATGACCAGCGACTCGTCCTGAAACTGACCAGCAGGCAAGAACCCCAGGAGACCACTAGCCCTCTGCAAACTGCCAGTAATCTCCATTGGAGTTGTGGAGTTACCCCATGCAGTCCACAGGTACTGAAGAGCAAAGTCCAGTTTATAGAGTTCCCACTAACCAGTGAGCCAGATACAGCAATTCCACTGGTCTGTCCCCCAAACAAAGTGAAAGGACAACAGGACCAACCAGGGATGCACAGGACTAATACATGGGGTACCGAATCCCCTGCAGCAATCGGGCCATGAGAGTCCACTCTGGACTCAACCGAAACCTAGCTGTCAGCACCACAGAGACCCACTTCCAGAGTGGCCCAGATGTCCCGATTTTGCACCACCAAAAATCAATGCAGACAACTTTAAGGCCCTAGGACGCACAGAGCCGAGGCGAAAGTTTCACTCTGCAACCGAGCCCCCCCAAGCCTTGATGTAATGTAATGGGTTCTTGAATAGAGTGGACTACACTCCAGGGAGCATCTTGGCGCTTTAGAGAGAAACAAACAGGAGGCCGTGTTCATGTAGTGAGATAGGTTGGTAGGTTTAGATTTGACTGCTTTCTTGTTCCAAGGTCCCTTGTGACCAGAGTCCCAATTAAGAGCTTCCAGGTTAGTTCCCAAGTCCCCTCTGCAGCCTATGTCACCTTCTTCCTAACGGCATAGCGTGCACCTCTACACCAGGGAACCGTAGGGCAGGCAACTAATAACTGTTGGTGGTACACTGGACCATACATGGCCCCCTATGACCCCCAAGTCTTGAAGACGACACCCAGAAACCGTTCACAAATATAATTATGCCACATATGCCATTACTCCCATATGGAAGCTATGGTGTGTAGAGATGCATTTAAGTGGACTATTTACATACCTGTAAAAATTAATATTCTTGCACAGTGTAGCTTGTGTGGGTCCAGCTTACACCCCCCCCCCATATCAGAGATTGAGCCTCCCCAAATAAAGTTGGTCTATGGACGAAGATTCAACGACGATGTATGTCACTATTAACTTTATTGGGCCACAGCTCCATTTAAAAAAAAAAAAAAAAAAAAAAAGACTTGGGAGCTTAGAGAACAATTACTGATAGTGGGTCCACTCTCTACTGATTAATCGTATGAACTTGGACAGTCAGGGCGACAATATTTAATACTTCTCTCTCCATTTTGATACAGGAAGCTGCTATCAGACATTGTAAACAAGTGTAAAGAAATGAAGTAATACTATCCACAGTTGCCTTTTCTTGCCAGTTAATTTAGTCAACCATGCTGCATAATTTAGTTGTCTCCCACCGCAAAATTATAGTGGCCCTACTCCTATTCAACCAAACCGCCAAAACTGAATGCTTAGGAGGACTTGAAATGCAGTACACTACAAAAAGCGAGTAGTTATCTGGCCTAAGACAACAGAATCGAACAGAACTACTTCAAATCGAGATGGACCCAAACATGTTTGCCTCTGTACATAACAGATGTTTGACTAAACCACAGCCTCATTAGTATCTACATTACATTACCTGTACGTAAGTTATCCTACCACTACTGACAAATTAAAGTTCTCCTCAACAGCCAGAACAGAGAAAATAAGTGATATCGCCAGTCCTAGCCCATGTGCCCGCCAAGTTGCAACCATTCTCTCACGGTCTTTAGGCCGCCAACGCACAGACACCGCGATTCTCTTTCACGTGTCGTAATTGCCTGAAAAGTCTGCTGACCACGCGTTTTATATGGGATATGTGGCTCCCAAGATCTGCTCGCAACATATGGTAGCACTACCCAATTTAATAACCCTTCTACGAATTTTTTTAACTGTTTCCATCCTCTCTCCTTAAAACTACTGACACCACCAGCGCCTCCACTCTGCCACCTCAAAAGCTCCCAGTGCGCCCCAATCATCTCGCTCCCCACAAGGCCCGATCTCTCCTTTACCCGCTTCTGTCCTGTGAGCTCCTAGCCACCCCAAGGTCTCCGGGGCCACCTCTACCATATTCACATCCTCTACAAAACCCTGTAATTCGTTCTGGGGTTCTTACTTGTCCTTCTCGGTACCGAAGATGGATGCAAGATACTCCGCCATCTTCTGTTGCTGCTCCGCACCACCGCCGCCGAAAACGCAACGACTTCCGGCCTCTGGTAGCCGTCACAAAAGCGACCAAACGTCACTTCCGCTAGATAGTTTTACTCTGCAAATTGCATTCTGGGTCACACAGTTTACGCCGTTCGGGTAGAGAGGTTTTATTATACCGACGTCATAAGGAACTACAAGTACCAGAATGCATATTTTTGAATATAATTCGCAACCTGCGTTATTCCTGACACGAAGCCGCTACGCAGTTAGATGTCATTTTTTTTGTATTTCAAATTTTTTATATTAAATGTGTAAAACAGAAAAAACCGCACATCAGTGCTGCCGTAATTAAAACGCGCATGGTGTGAGAAAGGAGCTGTATTACTGGAAAAGCCTTTTGTGTTGCCGGTTTACGTTATAACTTCAGTAAGCTCGGCGGTAGCTCCATTCGTGCAACGTCACGATGCGCGTCTCCGTCTACCCGGAAGTAGCTTGTTGCCGTACTAGTGTGCGCATGCGCAGTAAGAAGAGGCCGCGGAAGGAAGGAAGGGATCGGCTAACGGTGAGTGGGGCATGAAAGAACAGGTTCTGTCCGTCCAGGCGTAGTCCGCTCTGCTGCACGTCTCTCGCTTTCCGATAACGTCCTATCTTTGGCTGTACACAGACCTGTCCATCTATTTCTGACACCCTAAAACTGACCAGACTCAACCCTAACCCTCGTCGCCCCCGCACTACCTACAGCAATCACAGCACTTCCCTGTCTTCGGTCTCTCAACTGATTGTAACTGCACTCAGGTTGGGGTATGTTATGACTGAGGAAACTACCTACGGCTTCACCAGAAAAATAGAAACAACTTTGATTTACATAACGGTATCATTGTTCCATTTGGATTAAAACTATAGTGATCCGATTTAGTTGTAGACCATCCCCTATATTCCCGGAGAATCTATTTTCCTGAACCTCTAAACTACCCGACCCTTTTCCCACAAGGATTCCTACTCTAGAGACGGACTGGGCTGACTGCGGAAAGCCCTGGTGGATTTAAAGGCAGGCCGATCCGGCCCTCGAATACTGGCATGGAAGGAGCACCTCCTCCAAATGAGCTGGTTTTTGGCCGGTAGGAGTGTATGATCGTTGCTAACAATGGAAAGGGCCCTATACACAATTTTAAAGAAACCGGGAGTGTCAACATACATTTTGCAGAGTTTATTTTATGCATTTTTATTTTGCCTGGACATTACCCAAAGGTGTCAGAGCGCTTCACAATAAAAGCAAGTACGTTACATGAGGAGAATCTTACAAACGTACATGTTACAGAAGCAAACGAGATACAAGAGGTATAATACACCAATAGGTGGCAGTAAGTAAAAAACACAGTAGGATGACGCTTGCACCGGCATAGAATAAAAATATACAATAGTGAAAGAACTTCCTTGAGGGACTTGCAAAGGGGTGTATTCGTTTTGGAAGAGAAGAGATTTGAGGGTTGAGATTATTTCTCCCACATCACAAGGAAGGCTCTCGAGATTGAGAAACATCCTCCCCTTTGGCAGAATCCGTTTGCATGGCCATGCGCTCCATCTCCCCGGGAGAGGGGCCTTACCTGGTATTCATTCGGAAGAGCTTGTTGGAATTCATGTAACAGTAATGAAACCATCACCACAGTATAGTTTTGCTAGATTACCTCCCAGCATCTGTAAGAGTTAGTATACTTCAATTTCAGCTGCTTTTCACACCATTGACCCCCATGTGCTAATCAAATGACTGTACATGTTTGTCAACATCAACAGCTTTGCATGCCATTTTCTCTTCCTTTATGTAAAATTATGCTTGCAAAGCCAAGTTTGCACAATGTTTCTCCAGAATAGCCACTATCGGATGTGGCTTACATACAGCAGAGGCCTGTCCTGTGACTAACAATTCTAAACGTTTGCAAGCCCAATGTAAGGAAGAGGGGCGGCTCTTTGGTTCTATGTTTTGACATGTTGCCAACTACTAGAAATGTAAAAGTTGTGCAAAGTTCATATTTGTTGTTTGTAGCTTGTGCACTGTGTTCACGGATGTAATGAATTGCAGTTTCTTGAAACTTAAACAAAAATATTAAGCTGAGAAAACCCTTTCACGCCAGAAAATTGCCTTATCTGGCATCATTGTCATATCACCTAAAAGCTTATAGATTGGTCTCCCTGGCACATTGCTTTTTAATATGCCGTACGCCTGTGGACTTGCCTGAAATGACATCCTGCTGTCCTGGCCCTTAAATGACTTCATTGGCTCCCACTAAAAGCAAGTATCTATTTAAAACACCTTGCCTCATATACAAGCATCCCATAACCACTCAACAAGCTAATTCACAAAACTTTTTAGGCCAGATGGGATTTTGCAATGCGCAAACAGGCTTGCGACCCGTTTGCGCATACAAAAATCCTGTGGGCCATGTACTAACATTATTTTACGAGTCGCAAATAAATTGCTACTCGCAAAATAGTGTTTAGTGACTTGCTATTAGGAAGGGGCTGTCCCTTCCTAATAGTGACCCCACAAGCCATGTAAGAATGTTTTGTGACCACAATTGTGGTCGCAAAGCACTCACAATTTACACCTACTTCAAGAGGGTGGTAATGCAATCACAAAAGGGAAGGGGTCCCCAGGGTACCCCTTTACAAATTCAGGGAGAAATCATTTTTAGGGTCAGGCAGTGGTCCTAGAGACCACCACCTGCCCTTAAAAAATTAAACAAAAACGTTTCATCTTTTTGGTTTTTAAATGCATCTCGTTTTCCTTTATGGAAAACGGACTGCATTTTTTTTTAACTGCGTTATTCAAAAGCAGTCCCAGACATGGTGGTCTGCTGAGCCCAATAGGCCCCCATACCTGGGAGGGCCATCCATTCTCAATGGGGTCCTTAATTGTGAGTGCCTCATGAATATTGATGAGGCATGCAATTTGCGACCCCATTGAGAATCGCAAACAGTGTCTCTGCCACTGTTGTACATGTCATTTTGCGACTCGCAAAATAACATGGTCGTACATCTGGCCCTTTGTCCTGTATCAACCGGCAAGAAGCCTGAAGTTCACTGAATGGTGCATAGTTTCGACCTGGCCGTTCAGGTTATACGGCACAAGTTATAGAACTCTCCACTTGCCGGGCTCTCCTCAAATAACCTCATGTTGAGAAGATCCACAAAGACTTGCTTTTCAGTCTGGCATTCGGATAGCACATTCATGCAATGACTGCACTCTCCAGGTGCTTTCTGTGCACTCCCCAGGGAAGACATCCAAGCTTGGTCTTGGTTCTTCACTCAAGGTGTTAGACTGTGCCTCTCGAAGCTTTAGTATGTAGCTGGGGACCTTCTCCAGAACCATCTATCGCCAGGTACTGTCTGCCTCTGCTGAATGACTGGTTGACCCCCCCGCCCATCAGTCCTGGCAATGGTACTATAATGCAGCGTTTCTCTCTAGCTCATGAGTTCCCGTATCCCAAAGTGCTTCGTGACCATTGAGGGGTAGTCAATAGGACTTTACAAAACGTCTAAATGTAATGTGTGATTGGAAGTTTTTTTTGTGTGAATTTGTATTGAACGCTTATCACCCGATGGCTATCCCATCCCCTGGAGTCGATAATACTGTTTGATAACCATAAGGTGGCAGTACAGTAAAGGCTAATAGGGTCAAGTGTGTATTGTTTCTTCTGATTCTTTCCGTGAGTGTGTATTTTGAAATAATTCCGCACCATTAAGGAAATCTCATGGCGTTTTCAAAATCCACAGATCATTTAATGGGAATACTACTCGTTACTGTGTGTACTTTCCTTTTTCTACCTTGCCAATTCTTACATTTCCCAGCGGCAGTTCCTTTTAAGGGAGAGAAGGGCGTTGACTCACTGCTTTCATCCACAACTCATCTGGAAATTAAAATATAGTAGTTTTTAACTGTGAATTTCAAGTCATGTTTGATGGGCCTCAGTAGAGGCAGGATTGGGCTTCAACTAAGCATATTGGAAGTACCACCACGAAGGGAGGAGGTGACCGTGTGGCTGTTGCCTTAGAAAACTGCAGTGCTCTGTACCTAAAGTTTGCATGATACAGACCGGTTTCTGGACTTGGACAGCCTGACATGCGTATGTCGGGCATCTCAGTTCTAAATCCAATCTGCCTAGAAGGCAGGGGCTTAGCCAGCTAATGAAGCCCTCAATTTCTTCAGTAGGGTGCTGTTTTGCCTTGTCTACACAGTCCCGGTGCAGCTCTCCTGCTATTAAATATAATAAATATCATAAGAGGTACGTCGACTTTGGCACACAGGAACTTCCAAGCTTGGACACAGAAGAACCAACCAGACAGCGCAGGGATGGGAAGAGCACGCAACATGGGCAGTTATGGTGCCACTTTATTTAAAGGGCACAACGATTGGCCATTTCGTTTTTTAGGTTTCTCCTGGCGTCCACTGCGCAGCAGTGTCGCGCAGGCGAAATCTTTGGTTAACAGTACGGGGCTTTCTCCCGCCTCTCTCTTCCATTGGCTAGCTCCATAAATGGAGGCTAGCCATTGGAAGAGAGATCTGTCCGTAATTGTCCGAGCAGATTTGTGGGCGTTCCGCTGATTTTTTTCTCTCTCCGCCCCTTTTACAACGTCATGCGGCGGTGGGTGTTGTCTTATTTTATTTTTCACTATGTTTGCGCCGACGTTTTTTCACGGAGCTGGGGCGGGTGGGTTATGTACAAGATGCTCGTTTCGCTCTTGCTCATTACCCCTGCATCCCTCACCACGATTTTCTCTTCTTCCACAAACACATACATGGGGGACTTTGGGGGTCACCTTTGGTCTGTTGTACTGCGATAATTAACCCTTTGCATCCTGGGGGCGGCGGGTCAGCACACTTCAGCCACGAAGGCTCTCTTGCGCTGACTGCAGTTTGTCCGACCACATGTGCACATCGGCCTACTCAGAAGTTACTTCATTCTCTGGGCTGGGGGGCAACACGTTATTTGCCAATGCTTTTTACTGTCTGTTCTTCTGTTTACTTGTAACCATCGTTCTGGCCCTCCGAAACCGGAAGTCAGGCATCTTTGCCGGGACGGGGCCTGCAATCCGGCAGGAAGTCCCGCCCGGCCCGAGGAAGAGGAAGTGTGGCCTGTTGCGGGGCTCCTGTGTGCTGAGGGAGCCCCGGAAAAAGAAGAGGAGCATGGCGGCTGGTCGTCGGGGCTCCCATGTGCTGGAGGGAGCCCCGGGAACGGAGGCAGCCTGGAACCTCGCCGGCTGCAGAGTCTGCGGCGTGAGCTGTGCTGCGGGGCTCCCATGCGTAGAGGAGAGCCCCGCGATGGCACCAGACAGGAGAGAAAGCATTACAGGTGAGCGGGGAGGACAGGAGCCTACCCCGCCTCCCCCAGCATGGCGGTGAAGCCCCGGGCCCCAGGAGGGGGGCCCGGGTGACGGAGAAGAGACCTGATGCTGAGTCCCGTGATCTTGTGCCTTGAGAGGCTGGTTCACATTGCTCTCGTGTGTATGTGCCCTTGCATCCGTGGCTGCACGCATGCACCCCACACACAGGAAGCACGTGGAATGCTGCAGGTTTCATCCTTCTCATGCCCTCTGTAGCCTGTCACCGATCCTCGGACGTGGTTCTACCACCAAGTGGAAGGACAGCTTGGGGGAGGGTGGAAGCAACAGAGGTAAAGCTGTGGCGTCTGGATGGAGGGCATGCCACCGATGGGCAGAGTGCCTAGGGTCAGGAGCGCATGTCCGCAGTCCATGTAGGCAGTTCTAAACATGGGCCTGCTGCTGGAGTCCACGCTTTCATGTGCAGGTGCAGCGTGCGAGAGATTAAGCTATTGGCATTGTAAATTACAATGCCATTTATTTATCTGTTTTGAAAACCAAAACATAAATAAAAATGTTGTCATTTGCAATGCCAAAAGCTCAAACTTTTGCAAAGGCGAAACCGTTGCATTGTAAATGCTTGTTTTTCTATCGTCCTCTTCCGGGCTTTCTTCAGGCAGTATGCATGAAGATACAGACTACAGTAGTCTGTGCTGACAGCAGAGCAGTGCGTGTGCCGGCGAGAACGTGTGCAGGATTTGCTTGTTTTTCCTCAAATGCTTCTACAAGGGTAAACACACTGCAGACAAGTAAGGCGCCGGCGGCCGCCATACCAAACCAGTGCACAGTGGTGTTATTTTGTCAGATTGAATAGCAGAGATGTCAGATAACGGTGTGTGCTTGAAATAAATACGAGTTGAGTAGAACTTCCCTGTAAAAAGAAAGCAAACATGTGAAACAGCCACTGTGAGAAAAGCCTTCTCAACATGTTCACATTTTTTCATTAATTGCTACATGGAAAATTAATCAACGAACGCAAAAGGCAGCAGGGTAAATGACAACTGCACCGCCTACGGTAGTCACAGAAAGTACATTAAGCTTGTACTGCCCACCTCAAATGGTAAGCTGCCACATGACCACAGATAAATTCAAGAGAAAAGACTGATGAGAGGCAACACACATAATCAACAAATTACAGTGTACATAAAGCAAAGTTCAATCATCAGAAGTTGTGAGATTTTTTTTGCAACTCTTTTATTTTTCAAAAGTCCTTTATATACATGTGGGAAATAGCCAACACGTTTCACCCTTCACAAGGGATTCTTCAGGGCGAAATAAGGTAGCCATTTTCCTATATCAATGTATTGACTGCAGCAAAGAGTATTATCGCAAAACATCCCTGTTGGTGGACGTTGACTCCACAAATAAGGCAGATGATGTCCTCAGTCCAATTAGAAACATATGTTGCTTTTCGACCAGCAAAGAAATGACTCTTAAGGCATTGGTAAGCCTCCAGTGTAATTAGTAATAGTACGTTAGCAATCCTTGCTTGGTGTTCCGAAAAAACCTGTGTCCGGGCAGAAGCAGCGGTGAATGAAAATGAATCTGATCATATGGCAATCTGATTTAGAGTTAGGCATGTTATGGAGCAAGTGACGAAAGGGAGCAAACATAATGTGCAACACTAATAATACAATGTTTATAGCTGGCGTAGGTCCAGGATTTCATTCTCTACCCCAGATGTTTGCTGCCATGAGAGAGGTAAAAAAAGTGTACAATGTTGGAGGAAAAGAGGGGAGATAAAGTTATCATTTCAATTCCGAGAAAAAGAGAGCATTTCTTCTTTTCAATCTAGGGTTGTGTGCATTTTAAATCATAAGCATGTGGCAATATTATTCTGGTTACAGCTGGTATTAACCCTTGTGGATAAGATTTGAAACCCACTGCTTTTTTATTATATATACCAACTTTTGGTGTACTTCAGTACAAACACACAACTCCCATGAGGCTTGTGACACTTTTGTCATAATAGCGCGCGCACAATCATTTCATATGACCGTCCCAGCCACTAGTCACCATGGACTGCGACACAACACTACAATTCACTCCCAACATCATCCATAAAAAGTAATTATAAACAAAAATACCCAATTTGAAATAATATTAGTAGTGCCATAGCAGAACCATAAAATTCAAAGAAACAGTAAAATATTACCTTGCTATGTATGTAAAGTGCCTCTGTATACATTTGCTAACCTGATTAATGCAAAGGCCATGTCCTTTTCTTATTGTAGATTATCTGAAGCCATGAGCTAGTTACTTTTCTGGTGATAAAAAAATTGCTTTGTGCCACAGTGACCAGTTACTTGCTCAAAGACGTCTGTAACCACGCCTGAAACAGTCTTGTACTGTACCAGTGTATGACATACTTTCAATAGATCAACTGATATGCAATAAATGTGCAAGTGAAAATACACTATTCTTTGCATGTAGTATAACTGGGTAAAATATGACAAAACACCAAATGTTATCCATCATTTTCTTAAGTTTAATATAGTGATTACAACTTGCCTTCTTATCCCATCAGAATAATTTTGGGGGGGGATTATGTTACTGTAAACCCCATCTACATACATCTGCTTAACTAGTGAATGTGGAGACAGTGTCGTTTAGCCTGAAATCCCATTGGGTCAGTTGGTGTCGCTCACTGGGTGACACTCAAAGGTGACTTTTTCACCCTACCACTTTCAAAAGCCACTAGCCGCCACTGATATTTCCACTCCTTGAACTCGGGTACCCAAGACCACAAAGGGGATCTATAAACCCTCTGCAAGCAGAGGTTAACACCCTAACACCACATAGTGCTTCCAAATAACCGTCTGACACATAAACACCTACTTTTTCCGAAATCACAGCTATGACTTGCACCCAATCCCGATCTTCTTGTCATTTAATCTACAGAATATCCTGACTCTGCATCCAAAAAAGCACTCTGGCGTTTTTCATTTGGTCTGGTTCTCATTTTATCCTCAACATCCACAGCTATCCAATTCCTCACTCCTGGTTGCACGGTAAGGTATATTTAATAGTGCCTTGTATTGTTGACCCTAGCCACTTAAATACAGTAAGCTATTTTGTACTTCATTTTGCAGACTCCTAGTTTCCGCTGTAAGTTCTGTTCCTATTATACACAGCATCCTCTTAAATCAGTTGCAGAGGGAATATCTTGGTCCCTCTGAAATGATCCTCTTGTCAACTCCGCCTCTTCCCCACACAAGGGTGATTTTCTTTAGTGCTGTCTCTGGTTGTGTGGGTTATATGAATGTATATCCTCACGCTTTGAGAGTATTCCAACAAGCTTCACCTTCTAAATGAAATAAGGGTTGCAAAGTTTAGATACAAACTAACTCAGTTATTTGCAGCTTTCTTTAGCCACTTTTCTAGGAAGCGCACTTTAAAGAGAACTAGGAAGATACTAATGCTAACCGGTAAGAAACAGTGCCCTGGAACAGAGTAAAGTTAGAACATACTAGACATAGTTGTATGTGTTATATAATATGTTGTTTTGTAGGTTATAGCGCTCACTAGCCCTTTTTGGGGCGCTGAAGAGCTTGTGTTCATGGGTAGCTTGTTACACTGCGTAGGGCGGTGATCTTCCAACTTTTTAATGCCATGCCCCTCCTGTGAAAAAAAAAAATCATCAAACCCCCCTCAACCTTTTCCACAATTATTCTAATAAACTGGCAATGTTTAAATATGTCTAGACTTATTTAAACATTGCAGTTAAGTTAGAGTGTTAAAATTCCAATCAAAACATGATTGCCAAACATACTAATCTTGTCAAGCAGGCCTTACTAACGTGTAAAGGTATCCACAGTGCGATTATTAGAAATGGGGGTGGAGGGTTTGAAGAATATTTGGAGTCTCTTCCTTTTTGACACCTTCTCCCAGCCTGGTTATAAATGTCAAAAGATGTTAGCAATGGCCCATTACAGGGCGTCTTACTGTCACTCATGATTTTTTCAGCCGAAAACAAAGCACTGTTATCAGCATAATGCTTCTTTTGGCAAGAGCCTGTCAGATCTGTGGAGGTTGTTATCCGAGTACTAGAATATCTGTGTGTACAGCCTAACAGGAGAGAGGTGCAGTGGCAGAGCTGTGGAGGAATTTATCCGAGTACTAGAATATCTGTATGTACAGCCGATCAGGAGAGAGGTGCACTGGCAGAGCTATGAACCTGTTTATCAGAGTGCTAGAATATGTACAGCTGATCAGGAGAGAGGTGCACTGACAGAGCTGTGGAGGTGTTTATCCGAGTACTAGAATATCTGTATGTACAGCCGATCAGGAGGGAGGTGCATGGCAGAGCTGTGGAGGTGTTTATCCGAGTACTAGAATTATTGTTTGTACAGTCAATCAGGAGAGAGGTGCACTGGCAGAGCTGCGGAGGTGTGTATCCGAGTACTAGAATATCTGTATGTACAGCAGGACAGGAGAGGGGTGCACTGGCAGAGCTGTGGAGGTGTTTGTCCGAGTACTAGAATATCTGTGTGTGCAGTCGATCAGGAGAGAGGTGCACTGGCAGAGTTGTAATTCAGTTTCAGTGCTTGAATACGAGGTAGTGCAGAAGACCAGGAGAAAAGTAGATTGGCACAGCTTTGGGTTTCAGTTTTGGAACACTGGTAGGTGCACGTGGCTGAAATGCGTGTATGGTGTGCCTCTCAAGAATGGAATATCAGGGAGAGCTGTTGATCAGTATTATGAGAAATTGGCAGAATTAAAACGAGTTTCTGCAGGTAAATAGTATGGGTTTAGAAGTTCAATACTAAGTTGTATTGCTCCTGTGATCTGTACATGCCACTGTACTGCAGGGAGCACTACAAATGGAAAAGTGGGTTGATTGGCAGAGAGATGTGTGTTGCTATTGGAATAGCAGTGTCCTCTAGCTCAAAGCCTAGGTGCTTAGAAGAGGCTATTTTCAGGTTTCTATGCACTGCCAATAATGGACGCTATCATGATCAGTTTATCACTGACGAAATGATGAAAGGTATAGTTGGCCTTGCTCGGTTTGAACTTTTCGCTGACAGTTCGCCCCAGACACCAGCAGGGCATCTTCACAGGTTACAGTACGTTGTAGTCCAGTTTTGTAATAGGAAGAGCTATTACACACTGGTAATCAGGTACATTGGCATAGCTCTGAGTAGACTCTAGTAATGCATTGGCAGGGCTGCGAGTATGAGTAATTGAATAATGGGCATTGCAGGTAAGAACTTGCGTGTGGAGGAGGGGTGCTTGTAGGTCCAGTAGTGGAATAGTGTCTGAATGTTTCAGGTGAGGGCTGAGATGCATCAGTGGTAACACGTGCTATATAAATACAAACCTTTTTAGGTCTCGCCTGTCGATGCGCATGCGCATCGAGCAAGCGAGACTATAGGGGCTCATCCAGACTTTATCTAACTTGCAAGGAATCGTGGCGATTCCTTGCAGTGCCCGTGACTTTTAAGCTCAATGCGCATGTGCATTGAGCTTAAAAGCGCGTGCACATGCACCCAGCCGCCTACTCTCTCTCTCAGCCTTCCCACAACTCCGCCCCCTCACTACTTGATTGCACGGCCGCTAGGCCGTGCCTCCCCTACTCTCCTCCCCCCTCCTCCTCTCCTCCCATGCCTGCCTGCCTCAACTCTCCGCCTCCCGCCCCCTCCCCCTGCACGGCCGCTAGGCCGTGCCTCCCCTACTCTCCTCCCCCCTCCTCCTCTCCTCCCATGCCTGCCTGCCTCAACTCTCCGCCTCCCGCCCCCTCCCCCTAGTTTACAACGGATGCATGCAAACATGTTTTTTCAGATTGCAACGTTATTTTAATATTATATTATAATCTCTATATGTCATACTTACATGGGCAGGTAAATCCCCAGGAAGTACAGTGCCCGGTGGGTTAGTGTCCCTGAACGAAATGCCAACCGTACGGATATATAAACCGACTTCCTGGGTCGCAGGGCCGGACCCGGAGAGCGAAAATGTGTGTGGCTATGAGCCTGAGGACGCTGCTGGAATGAAACTTACTTCTCTGAGCATCGGGTTAAACTCCGAGGTCACGCGCCTCGGGCTGTCTCTGCCCCGACGAGCTGGGACACGTGTGCTTCAGACCCTGAATGCCCCGGACACGCTACGGGAGTCTCCCCTCCTCCCACCCTCCCAAGAAGCAGGTCCCTAAATTGTTCAGACCCCGAGACCTCCTGGGCATGTCTCACGGGGTCTCTCCCTCAACAAACAAGAAACGCGTGTTGTTCAGACCCTGAGAGCCGCAAACACGCAGCTAAGTGCCCCCTCCCCCAGCAAGCTGTTTCACTGAGGGTTCAGACCCTGAGCCAACCCCCCCCACCCCCCCCCAGCCCCCCCCAAAAGTAACGCCTTTGCTTGATTTCGGGTCCTCCGCAGAGAGGGGCCGGTGCTTACCTCGCCCTGTGCCCGGCTCAGGCTCCTGGGGTCGGCACTCGCTCCCTGCCTGGGACTCTCCGCCGGGCTCGACTGGCACAGCTCGGACAGGGCTGCAGCCTCGGCGTGCCCCCTCCCGCCCCTGCACAGCCCCCGGGCTCCGCTGTGACACTGAGCGCACTGCTCACCTGACTGACGGACAGTCCCCGCCTCCACTGACTGACTGACACAGCTCCGGGACACAGCTTTCAGCAGCGCCTCGTCCTCTTCAGAGGCACAGCTCTTCTTTCAGCAGCACCTCGTCCTCTTCACAGCCACAGCTCTCAGCAGCGCCTCGTCCTCTTCAGAGGCACAGCTCCCCGCCTCCACTAACTGCCTGCCACAGCTCTCAGCAGCGCCTCGTCCTCTTCACAGCAACAGCTCTCAGCAGCGCCTCGTCCTCTTCACAGCCACAGCTCTCAGCAGCGCCTCGTCCTCTTCAGAGACACAGCCCCCGCCTCCACTGACTGACTGACACAGCTCCGGGACACAGCTCTCAGCAGCGCCTCGTCCTCTTCACAGCAACAGCTCTCAGCAGCGCCTCGTCCTCTTCACAGCCACAGCTCCCAGCAGCTCCTCGTCCTCTTCAGAGGCACAGCTCCTCGTCCTCTTCAGAGGCACAGCTCCTCTTTCAGCAGCACCTCACTCTCTTCACAGCCACAGCTCCAATTTCAGCAGAACCTTGGTCTCTTCACAGCTCCAATTTCAGGAGAACCTTGTTCTCTTCACAGCCACAGCTCCAATTTCAGCATCATCTCATCCTCTTACCAGCCATCGTCTCAACTTTCAGCGGCACCCCATTCGCTTGCTAACCCACTGCTCGACTTCAGAAGCATTTGCCGTCGCCCCGACCCCACAGCTGCAGTTTCAGCACCACCTAGCCACAGCTCTAAATTTGGTAGCACCTCATCGACCCCCAGGCTACAGCTCCAGATTTAGCAGCACCTCGCCCTCATCAGGAGTCACAGCTCCAGTTCAGCACCGACCCACAGCTCTCCAATTTTAGCAGCAGCTCCCCCAAACCACAGCTCCAGTTTCAGCAGCACCTCGCCACCCTACTGAGCCACAGCAACTGGATAGCAGCACTCCCCTCCCCCGAGCCACACCTCCAGCCTCAGCAGCACATCACCCTTCTCCCAACATCGTCTCAACCTGGTCCGGATCCGGGTCAAGAGCACCCCACCGTGACCCTCAGCAGCACCTCACCCTGACCCTCAGCAGCACCTCACCCTGACCCTCAGCTCCAGTTTCAGCAGCTAGAAACTCGATCTTCTCCGGTTCCACAGCTCCACTACCAGCAGCGCCTAACCCTATTCCCAGTCCACAGCTCCACTCCCAGCAGCACCCGCCCTATTCCCAGTTCACAGCTCCACTACCAGCAGCGCTCCCTTCTTTTCCCAGTCCACAGTTCCACTCCCAGCAGCACCCGCCCTATTCCCAGTTCACAGCTCCACTTCCAGCAGCGCTCCCTTCTCTTCCCAGCCCACAGCTCCACTCCCAGCAGTCCCAGCAGCCCCACCCTCCTCCCAGTCCACAGCTCTACTCCCAGCAGCCCCGCCTCTTCCAAGTCCACAGCTCTACTCCCAGCAGCCCCGCCCCACCTCCACTTTGTTGTCTAGTTGGCAGACTCAGCTGAGAGGCCAACAACTGAATGGGTGCATGCAATAGGTCTCGGAGCATTTGAGTTAGAGCTTTTAGATTTGTTTATGGCTTTTTTTCTTTGTAATTCTTTAGCATTGCCTACAGGAAACAAAAATGCTAAAGATAAAAAAAAAAAACCATAAACAATTCTAAAAGCACAAACTCTAATGCTGCGAGACCTATTGCATTTCCAATGCTTGTTTCCTCTGCTATCCTCCCGAATCCAAATAACTGACTAACCTATCCACCACTTAAAGTTTACTTGCATGTTTCACTATACTAATTCAACACTAATCCTCTATGGGTCCAGTAGTAGTGTGCTACTCGCCAATAAAAAGCGCTTCAACGCCTCGTCAGGGGTAGTAAGTGCTATACAAATGCAATTACAAAACAATACAATTCGCAGAGCGGCACATGTTGCTCAGTAAGGAGGCAGGGGTTCATTTGCTGCTCTTCTTTTCCTATTTGTAGTTGGGATAGCAAAGCTGATCGGAGGGGTTATTTAAGGTTAACATGAAATTGGTGGATTTTCCAAAGTTTCCTAAATGTGAATCCGATGGAGGGGTGAAGTGTTCTAGAAGATGGTTGTGGAGAACAAGACGTGCTGAAGGAGAGTCTTTGTTCTGCCGTCATCTCTCTCCATCAGAGATGGTTCAGCGCGTTGCAAGGTATGGAGAGGGGGCTTGAAGGTTGCCTCTGTGGGTGAGGCATCCGATTTTGAATGTATTTCTGTCTTGAATGGAGAGCTAGTGGAGTTCCCTCAGAGCTGGAGTCATTTTATCTAATGTCCTTGAAGAGCAGAAGGCTGGCAGGTGCAAAAAAGGCTGCGGTCATAGGGGAGAAGTGCACTGGAGGTGCCTTTAGGAACCCCTCCAGTGAACCTCCTATCTTTACACTCATGCTGGCGGTACAGATGTATCGACTTGCAGGGCACACCGTGAATCAAGCAATGAGCAGGGTAGGACCACCAGTTGTGTCTGCAGACCAGCACAAGAATGAGACTAGCATCAACCACGATGCTGCCCTCACGAACTTCTGTGCGTTGGGTTCATCTCTATCTGGATATGCAGGGACATATGGCAAGGTTTGTTTGCCACTACACAATTACATATTGGGAAGAAACGTGAATACACCACAAAAAAAGGCTGGGCTTGATGAGCTGTTGACCAATTACTGTTTGGCATGGATTTTAAGTAAATTAACATGTGGTATATTCCAGCCCTCCCGTGTGTTGTAGTATTTGTAGAGCATGCTAGGTTATTATCGAGCCACCTAAGCACCCTACTGGTTCATACTAATATGTAGGCCTTCAAACAGCACCTGTGGAATTTTTAAGACCCGTAAATAACATATTTTGCTATTTCCTACTTTAATTCTACCCAGTTTACCGACCTCCGAAAGATAGCATGGAGTATATATTTTTGGGTGCACTTTACACCTGGAATATAGTTACCATAACAATATTATAAAAGAAACATCAGATGTTCTATATGAACCATCTGATGGTCATATCATTAAACGAAATCTCATGATTGTTAATAACATAAGCTTTTAACTATTTCACGTTCTAAAATTATAAATGTAATAAATAAAAACGCAATAAGGCCAACCAGGCTGGTAGAATTCAATTGAATTCCAAAGAAGAAAGTCTGTGCATCAGCTGAGGACGCGGAGACGCAGAGTCAAGCGAGCGGGGCTGCGGAGGCAGAGCTCGATCACATCTGTTACTTGCCCCCAGTCCTCGCCTTCGTTTTGGGCTCCAGAGGAGCCGGCACAGTCAGACACATCCCCGAGGTGAGGGAGCTGATCCCGAAAAACCTCCTTTGGCACTCCCAGAAGGAAGGAAGGAAGGACGGACGGAGGAGGAGGGGAGCCTTGTAATTTATTTATTTTATTTATTTATGCGTTTTTATATAGCGCGGACTTTACCCGAAGGCGTCAGAGCGCTTCACACAAGGAACAGAACTGTTACATGAGGAGAACATTACACGTGAACAAATTACAAAAGCAGACGTTAAGTTACATGAGGTAAAAGTGACAATTGTGAGGAAACAAAATACATGAGGTAGCAAAGGTGCCATGAGGAAAAAGTGACAAGTGTGCAGGTTATAAGAGAAAACAAAGTACAAATAGAGGTATAATACTGCAAAATAAGCTAGACACTCAGGCACAAGAATAAACGTAACGTAGGCAATGGTGGCACTTGTGCATGTATCAAAGGTAAACAAAATGTGAGAGGTAGCATACTGTGTGTTACAAGGGAAAGTGGTGTGTGCAAGGTACAAAAAGGTACCAAACACAAGTACAAGGATAATACAGCAGTGAATGTTAAACACTCCATGCAGCTCACCTGAAACTCGGTGCTCCTGCATTCCTTGCATCCCACCACGCGCCGCTGCTTCGCCTCACCCTGCTTCATCCTGCCTCGAGCTCCTGGCACCAATCCCGAGCCCCAGGCACCTGGCTCTGAGGCTCCGAGCTGGGCATCCGATCCGCAGCATATTGCCCATGGGGGCTCGGGTAGGCCGCGAGCAGGAGCCGGCAGGGCTGGGCAGTGTTTGGCATTTGGAGTTGGGAGATTTGAAATTGGCGACCGGCACTGTCCCCAGTATTCCACAACGGCCGGACGCCGTGAGGGGCTTATGGCGGTAAGAGGCAGTGCTGGAATTCAGATGCATCTGCACGAGGGAGAAGGCACGGCACTGCCGGGAATTGTGTGGGATTTGTTGTGAAGGAAAGCCGGTGGACCCTACAAGTGAGCCAGCTGAGTCCAGCCGCTGTCTGTCAGCCTACTCGGAGTGGGCTGCGGACGATCAGGCCTGGTCGGGGCAAAAACTCTGCAGGTCTCATTTGCCTTCTTCGCTTATTTTAAATGACATCAAACATTTTGGATTGTAGGGAAAATAGGGAAATCGGAGCTATCAAGGGAAGTTCAACCAATCCCAAAGTGAGCAAACCCTGGTTACATAGCTGGAAATTAATTTATAAAGTCCCCCACAAACTACCCTACAAACTCGAAGACAGAGTTGTGCGAGGAAATTATAAACCAGCTCGCACATAGCAAGGGATGAAAATGACAAAGAGTGGGCCAAATACTAAAATAGTCAAAACAACTAGTATGGGTACTGGCAGAAGGACAAAGCCGGCAACGAAGGTTCAAGTGCGGCTAGAGTCCACTCCCATTGTTCAATCAAATACAAACTCAAATACAAACTCCAAACCAAATGGTATGACAATTTGCAAATATTTCATGCCAACAACACCCAGACAAAAAACACTGAGGAAGAGAGAGTCCTACAGTAGTGTATTCTGGAAAGCCATACGTATGGCATACAGTGCGGTGTCCAAGTGCTTCTTCACTATATGTTCTCTGATTCTAGTTTTAAGTGTTTGGGCCGTTCTGCCCACAAAATCCAACTCTATGTACAATACTGTATTTGTGATACTTCACAAACTTTTTGCAAGTTATAAAGTAATTGAATCTATTCCCTCTTTCTCCTCATTTCTTGTAGCTGAACACTTGATCTCAGCCACTGTGGCACACACTGTAAGCCCTGTGTTGTGTCCTGCTGGACACAGTCTAGTGTTTTAACCAGCCACTCCCACGAGGGTGACCCTTACACCCACCCCACACTCATCCAACACAGGTGTCACTGGTCAGGTGACCCTGCCAATAAAAGAGCTCGAGTGCACATGCTCATGTCCTGTTCTAAGTACTATACCTAATTGACTGTGTCACTTATTTACAAACTATGTAGACCTAGAGCTCACAACTTTGCATTGGCAATGAGAGTTCTAACCCTCAAAGAAAAACCAAAGGTGGTGATGGACAGAGCGTTGACAATACAAACACTCACCCCCAGTCAACTGATCTGGGTTTAATCCATCACCGTTCTTTAGCTCACTCCGCCACCCCAGTTCAGACATGGCCATATATAAAATCAGTCTGACCCTGTGCCTCACGGGAATAGTCCAGCGCAAACTGCCAAGTCATGTCTTCCCTGGACCGGAATCAAGCTTCCCAGGACCGGTTTCTGGCATTACAGCCGTCTTCAGCCGGGCTTGCTTGACTCCAGTGGCAAAGTGAGCAAGGGACTCGCGTCTGAGCATACCCTGCCAACTTAGGGCGAACAAAGAAAAACCAAAGGTGGTGATGGACGGAGCGTTGACAATACAAACACTCACCCCCAGTCAACTGATCTGGGTTTAATCCATCACCGTTCTTTAGCTCACTCCGCCACCCCAGTTCAGATATGGCCATATGCAAATCTGTCTGACCCTGTGCCTCATGGGAACAGTCCAGCCCGAACTGCCAAGCCATGTCTTCTCTGGACCGGAATCAAGCTTCCCAGGACCGGTTTCTGGCATTACAGCCGTCTTCAGCCAGGCTTGATTGACTCCAGTGGCAAAGTGAGCAAGGGACTCACGTCTGAGCATACCCTGCCAACTTAGGGCGAACAAAGAAAAAACAAAGGTGGTGATGGACGGAGCGTTGACAATACAAACACTCACCCCAGACATGGCTTGGCAGTTCGGGCTGGACTGTTCCCATGAGGCACAGGGTCAGACTGATTTGCATATGGCCATGTCTGAACAGGGGTGGCGGAGTGAGCTAAAGAACGGTGATGGATTAAACCCAGATCAGTTGACTGGGGGTGAGTGTTTGTATTGTCAACGCTCCGTCCATCACCACCTTTGGTTTTTCTTTGTTCGCCTTAAGTTGGCAGGGTATGAGAATTAAGTGCCCTGCAGAGCTCGACCAGGACTGGAAATCTTTCCCTTAGATTAGCATTTTCCAGAATCATACAAAAATGGAAAAACCTATTTAACCCATTGATTGGTTCGTGTATATGGACACAGAAGAGAAAACAAACACATTTAGTCCTCTTATTTGCCTCCTTGGAGACAAAAATGATAAAGCAAGCACTGGCAAAGTGAGTAAGTCTGGCTTTGATGTGCGAAAGAATTATAAATACAGGCATGCAAGAACAGTCTTTACATGCACAAATTCTCTTCAGCACACTTAAGCAAAACCTATTGGTTCTGTCAATAGTAGGGTAAAAAGTGGAAAAAAACATTGCTTCCTATATTGAATAAACATCAGAGATAATTGAATGTGATAAAGAGTGCAAGGAATGAGAGTATTTTTCGGCAGTAAGCAAGGTCCCTCATGCATGCCAATGGAGGCACTTCCTTGAAAGTTATGTTATTGCAACTTATTAAGCGCTCGAATACCCTGAGGCGTCTTGATGCCGAAGCTCAGAAGAACACGACTAGAATGAAATGACGAAAAGCCAACCGCATGATGCAAGAGACAAAATACTCCTCAGGATGGAGCCAACGCATAATACGTATTTTTGAAGAATTCGCAACAATTACTTAGACAATTGTGCTGTCAAAAAAGACCTAAAAATTCATTTGTGGGCCACATCTGTGTGCCCCCAGTATTATTTAGACGAAATCCACACCATGTGTCCAATCTTGTGCAACCTCTGTATTTATGTTCACTGGTAAGCCATGGTCAACGGTGGGTCATGGAAGACTATGACTTAAACTGTCCTTTAACTGCATATTGGGAATGTGGTAGCATCACAAACCCCATACACCGGAACCTGTTCCATCTCACTAGAGACATGGAACAATTCAATGTTCCTGCATATTAGCTCTGCAACCAATCTAGAACCAGAACAATACTGGCTTGGACTGGACCTGCTGCATTTCCAGGACTTGGCAAGAAACGGAGGGTTTATACAAACTTCTCAGCACTATTGACAAAGACAAAAACAGGTTTACGGCAGCCTTTTTAATATAAGATTAGTGCTTGTGAGTTTACCACACTTGAACTGTTTAAGGCCTGAGGAAACTTATATTAGTAGAAGCAAACTGCAGTGAGCCGAGTCCAGGAAGTGGTAAGGAGACAGACTAGTGCGTTCTCTATGATTGCATATTTTATCACCTGTTTTGTGTTTTAAACTTGTGGTTTTCCCTGTCCATGATTGCTTGCGTTTTAACGTGTTGAATTGTGGGATTTGCAGTCTAACCTCTGTAGTTTGTCCCTCTTATTCCTTGGTGACACATCTGTTTTCCCTCCAAATTTCCCCTTTGCTCTGTGCTAAGACCTGTGTGTTAAAACAGTGCACCCCCAGCCACCATTTTGTGTTCACTAGCCAGTGAGGCCAGCCCCCCCGCCCCCCCCCCCCCAGCAACAGGGATATTCTACATCAGAGGGTGCTTCTGTGACCTGTTTAAACTGTAGTTACTGGGGCCTCTGCACTTAGTTTTTTGGCCAGCAGGGGGAGTAAAGTTTTATTCAAACTGTATTGTTAGATTTCGAGTTAGTGAAGCCTTTACCTGCAGAAGTCCAAAGTGTGGATTGAGCCTGTCTGTCTCCTAGGAGATTCTGAACAGGAGAAGCAGCTTCCAACTCCCTGGCCAGCAAACCTTGTCTGAGGTCGCTGGGACCTTATATGGTCTGCTAGTGGTTGGCACATGTGTGCACTGATTGGTGGTTGTATCTGGTGTTTCTATTGGGTTAGGGTTAATGTCCTCATTAGTTGGGTATTTGAGGGTTCTTATTGGTTGCTGGGTCTGTGATTCAAAAATTGTAGGGTTGGGACTAGGGATAGGGTTATGGTTTCTATTGAAGTAGGGACTAGGGCTTCCTATGTTATTGGTGTTGGGAGTAGGGTGGGACTAGGGCTAGGGTTAGACCTTTAATTGGAAGTAGCTATTTAGGGCTTCTGGTGTGATTGGTTGTTGGACTAGTTGTGGGACTAAGAGTAGGGTTAGGCTTTCTATTGGAAGTAGGGACCAGGGCTACCTGTACCATTGGCTGCTTGGACTTGGGTTGGGACTACTGGCAGGGCTAAGGCCTTTATTGGACGTAGAGATCAGGGTTTTTTAACTGAATGGGTGCTTGGACTAGGGCTAAGATTGGCTGTAAGGTCCTTGTCTCCTATTGGTTCAAGATTTTAGGGCTAGTTGTCGTGATTGGATAATGTTAGGGCTAGGGTTCCCAACGGCCGAAAGGGTCACCTGATAACTAGGGCTATAAAAGGCCAGGCTTAGGGCATCTCAGTCTGGGCGTCGAGGCTAAGGGCAGAGAGGACAAGGGCCAGAAATGCTGCCCTTTTTCTCATTTAGCAATACCCAGCCCACACCATCCACATCCACAAACGGAGCAACACACTCACACCAAATGTACATCACGCACAGCACAATGCACAGATTCATGTACCAGCATGCACCACCATCCCAACCAAACCACATCTACACACCCTACTATCCCAACTACCACACATATCCACCATCACCCACAAACAGACACAACTCTATCCTCCACCACTAACCAATACACTCATCACTAAAACAACGCCCATCAACACCATACATAACTACATCCATTTCAGACACACTCTCCCTGCTGTAATTACACCTAACAGACCACCTTTTATCTCCTACTCTACCCCTCCTTGCATCATCGGACACCTCTTTTACTATACCGATCCCCTAAAAAAACCTTTCTAAACACTTTCCTCTGAGTCCTCCCCTCCAAAACCCCATTGTACTCATCCAAAAGCCTCCTCCTATTGCTAAGACCTAAAAAAAAAAAACAATCTTTCACTCTTTTATCCCTCCACTATCCTTTTCATTCGAAATTAACAGACTAACATGTTCACTTCGAAAATTCCATAATAAACTATACTAATATACTATCCAAATAACTGAATAACATATCCACTACTCAAATTACTTCATATTTTTTACTATACTAATTTTCAACAGTAATCCTTTATGGGTTCCGGAGTGGCGTGCTACTCGCCAGAGAAGCGATTCAACACCCATCAGGGGTAACAAGTGCTATATGAATACAAATCTTTCTTCCACTTTTATCCCTCCGCTATCCTTCTCACTCCAAGTAACAGACTAATATCCACCACTGAAATTACCTCATATTTCACCATATTAATTCACCACTAATCCTTTGTAGGCTTCCTGAATAGCGTGCGTCAACAAGCGATAAATAAATACAAACCTGTGTCCTCCTCTATCCTTCTGCTATGATTCCAAATCAAAATAACTGACTAACCTATCCACCACTTAAAATGTACATGCATGTTTCACTATACTAATTCAACACTAATCCTCTATGGGTCCCAGAGTAGCGTGCTACCCGCCGAAAAAACGCTTTGATGCCTCGTCAGGGGTAGTAAGCACTATATAAATGCTATTACAATACAATAAATGATGTATGAAAAGAAGCAGTACAATAAAAGACTAGAAAGCGAAGAGGGAAGGGATGAGGCACCATTAAATGATCGAAATGACAGTAAATAAATACTAACAGGGATGACAATCAGCTCAAGGGAAAAAATGTACTAAAGGAACACGAGCATCAGGAGATATCTCAATTCTTGAGTGGCCTCATGTTGATTGAATTTGACATAGAAATTTAAAATTGATGTGTCAAGCTTTACTAGAAAAGTGACAGCAACTTACTAAGATTTAGACCACTGGTCTGATATGAAAGAAAAGAAGACAAAAATAATTACAAGCAAGTGCCAATGAATTTGGCATTGATGGCTCTCAAACCAGAGACAATGTATATTAAAAAGTCACAATTCATTCTACATCATAGTTGAAAAAAACATAGTTAGATGAAAGGAGAAACGTGGTTTAAAAGAATCTGAAGTTAAATTGCTATCCAATTGCCTCATTAAAGAGGGTCACTATAATTTTCTCACGAATAAACAACCAATAGCATCATCTTATATTTTATTTTTAAAATACTAAGGGGCCCATTAGGATGGTGGGCGGACTAGCGGTGCTGGGACAGGCCACCAGTGGTGCGGCGGACCCGCCCAGGCGATTAGGATGCCACTCCCACCATGGCGGTGGCATCCCCCATTCCTAGCATTGTGGCGGGAGGTGCTCAAAGCACGTACCGCCACAATGCTGGGAATGCACTGTATGCATTGTCGTGCACACCCCGCCAATACCCTGGGGGACCGCAACGGGCCCCCGAAAGCAAGTTTCTGCCGGGGAAGGATGTAGGGCAGATCGCCACCGCCATGCGGGCGGTGGCGATCCGCCCTACATCCTTATGGACCCCTAAATTTCTTGCAAGCGGACGACCAGAGGGCGACCAATTGATTGGCGGTGAGGAAGTCCCTTTTCCTATTGTTGAAATCTCACTCCTGCACTTATGATAGCGTGGAAAGAGTTAGAGATGCCTTAGGAAGGTAGCTACTTTTGCTCCATTTAAACCTTCATCATAATGTAATGCAAAAATTATCTTAGGAAATGCCCTAACGGTACTTCATCATTACAATGAAATAAATGGCTTTTTTTTTTAAGATAAAACTATTTTCTCTTTAGAGATGAACACAGTGCTCAATCCAGGAGTCGGGGATGGCGGCCTGTTTTGCACAGTGGCTGGAATGAGGGAAGAAATAGTGACATGAGAACCTGCGATGTAACAGTATCAAACAAATGCATTCAGTGGTCATATTGCCCGAATGATTTGCCATCCATTCAAGAAGAGATACTGAACAAGTACATGAATATAAGAATCTACTGCAGGATATTGATTTCAGCTCAAAATTCACCAAGACGAGTGTTAATACAATGTACAGAATAAAAACAGTAACTAATTAAGGGTCTCGTACAAAGGGTTTCAGCGTTTGCAAATGCTAAAACCCTATATTAAATGTACGAAACCCATTAAATGATTCAGCAGGGACTCCCGGAAATTTTGGGCCCTTGTAAATAATGGGATAGGGGAACTCAATAAAGCAATTGAACCTAACATTGCCCCCGCGGTTTGGGAGGCCCACTTTGGGGTACTTTATCAAGACATTAATTCCTGCCCTGACATAGCTCTGCAAGCGCCTCTGGGCTCCCAGGTTTTTGGCATGGAATTATCCCTGGGGGAAGTGGAGGCTGCCCTGGAGCATTTACCATTGGGGAAGGCGCCAGGTCTGGATAGGTTACCCGGGGATCTTTTTAGGCATCACCCGGACATCTGGGGTCCATACCTTCTCATTCTTTTTAATGCCATTCTAGGAGGTATGGCGATCCCCGGGTCATGGCTGGGGGCAGAGATTGTACCAATCCACAAGAAGGGATCTACTCTGCTCCCCGCCAACTACAGGCCTATTAGCCTAATAGATGTGCCCCAAAAGCTCTTTGCGCGCCTCATTCTAAACCATCTGCTAGACTGGGTGGAGGACAATGACATCATGAGCCCCCTTCAGGCTGGCTTCAGGAAGAACACGTCGACCATGGACCAAATCTTTCGCCTCCTTCTCCTATATTGGAAGACTGTAACGCTAGAGGGAGGACGATTGTACATGGTCTTCGTGGATCTGAGGTCAGCCTTTGACCTAGTCCCCAGAGGGAAGCTATGGGAGGTTCTGCAGAAGCTAGGAGTACCTCCCCACCTTCTTAGTATCATCATCAGGTTGCACGAGAACAACTTTGCACAAGTAAGGTGTGGGAGGGATGGGAAGCTCTCGGGTAAATTCCCGGTCCGTCGAGGCGTCAGACAGGGCTGTGTCCTGGCCCCGACCCTGTTCTGTCTGTACATCAACAGCGTCATTCAACATCTTGACGCTGTTAAAGACAATGATGCCCCGCTTTTGGCAGGCAGGAGGGTCCCGGCAATAATGTTTGCTGACTATACCCTCCTGCTTTCCAAATCCCCATGGGGATCCAGAGGATTGTGGATGGTTTTGGCCTTTTTTGTCGCCAACATGGGTTGGAGGTGAACACGGAAAAAACTAAGTTCATGATCTTCAACCCCCCCACCAAAACTAGACCCAATCCCAAACTGGGGGAAACTAGTCTTGAGAGGGTCTCGACCTTTATATATTTGGGGGTATCACTTCAAGAAAACTTATCATGGGACTCCCAGGTAGCGAGATCTAGGCTGAAACTCTCCCAGCTATCGGGCGCACTCTTGAAGGTGGCTAATAAGTCCACCTTTAAGCCTGTAAGCCCGGCCCTGGAAACATACAGGTCCCAAGCGAAGGCAGCAGCCACCTATGGCAGCGAGCTGTGGGGACATAAAGCAGGGAAGGTTATGGCAGGGGTGGAAAATTGTTTTCTGAGACGCCTACTTGCTCTCCCGCAAGGTACGCCACTCCTCCCCTTAAGACTTGACTTGGGCCTTCCCTCTATTGCTGAGGATCTTCTGTCGAAGCCTGTGAAGTTTTGGCACCGGATATGGACCACCGAGGAACTGTATCATTATAGACAGGACCTTATTCATGTTATGAGGTTGGATGCCAACTGTAAAATTCCCTGGCTGGCATTTATCAAGTCGGAACTGTTTAGCTTGAATTTGCCAGACTTATGGGATGACCCAGCTCAGGGCTGTCAAAGGATTTCGCGCAAAACCCTTGCCCAGCTGTACAAGAATAAAAACCTTGTTGACATGGTTAATGCTCATGATAGTGGCACTTTGACGGGACGTTTTATCGAATCCAAAAATTCTTATGTGTTTGAACCTTTTATGGATTTTATCTTTCCTCTCTTGGCGAGGAAACTGTTCCTGCAATGGAGGTTTGGTACACTCCCTACTAAAGTATTCACCTATAAATGGTCTGCAGGGGGTGACAAACTCTGTCCATGCTGTAAAGCTCATGACGAAGATGATCTGCACATAATGTTTTGTTGCCACGCTTACCGGAGCCCGAGGAGGCGCTGGATAGCACCCTTGTGTCGGAACTTGGGCTTCAGGAAGTACCCACAGGCCTACAGGGTCATGAAAACCAACACTCTGGGCCACATTGTGTTCGCGGTTTCTAAATTTTTAATGGCAGCATGGATAATAAGGAAGAAAATGTCCGCCTGACTTATATTACCTCGTATCCCTTACCATATGCAGGTCCAGTAGGATCTTTTATTTGTAAATATCGTGTTTTAAATGTATGTACTGTTTTTTACTGCATCTTTTATGGCCCATGTGGCCGAAATAAAGAATTTTTGGAATTGGAATTGGATTCAGCAGAGCTTTTCTAAATTGTTAACTAGGTTTAAGAAACTATTAGGGATCCCTATTTGGAAAAGGAGGTTTAAGGGTATCCCTTTCAAATACTGATTCATTGCGATATGTTTTAATATTTTATGGCCGTAATTTGGTTGCAAAACATTCATTTTACCACCAATTTAAAAAAGATGATAAACCATTTGCAAACAGGAAGGGGTCCCAAGGGACCCTTTATCTTTTTTGAATATTGGGGGAAAAACTTAGCTGTGGGCAGTGGTCTATGGAATGAACGACTGCATAGTCAAAGTTTTGTGTAAAGTTTCTTATTCATTCTATTAAAAACATCAGGTTTCCTTTGAGGAAAACTAGCTGAATTAAAAAAAAATAGGTTAACTAGAAAGCAATCACAGACACGGTAGTCCGCTGACCCCAGCAGTCCACCATGCCTGTGACATTGGGAATTTTTAATAGGATGCGATTTGCAACCTGCCATATGAATATTGATGATGCAGGTCGCATTGCAACCCTCTATGATTCTGTATTTTGTGAATCTACAAATTAGTACATGGGCCAGTACGCAAAATGCCAGTGGATTCAGTATAAGTCCGGGCACAAATTGCAACCACTTTTACCAAATCCATTTTGGTACATTCCAAATGAGAATTCACAAATGGTGAATCGTTATTAGTCGCAATTTAAGATTTATTGTTTGGGATCTGTTAGATATGGGGATGTCCAGTTGGCAGCGGCTGGCGCAGAGGTACAAATAGGGATCCTTTTTCCAAGTCAGAATAAGGGGGGCTACACCGTTTGATAACCCCTGCTCAACCCTGTGGTAACGTAGCACGAGCAGACAGGCCTATCTCAGAGGCAGTGTGTGAAGCATTTATGAGCATACACAATAACGCAGTGAAGACACTACAAAGGGACACCACACAAGTAGCTACAAAAAAAGAAAAAGTATCTTTATATAGGCTTAACATAAGGCTCAAAAGCGATCAAGAAACCACAATGCATATAATTACAGAATCACTTCAAAAGCAATAAAGTACTTAAAAGCGTGTGGAACGAATTTAGTTCGAGGCCGGGGTCCACGCGACCCGGTGATGCACAATGTACCTGAGATTTAAAGGGGTACGGCACGCAGCCTCACAAGGAAGCCGCGGTGATGACAGGCGGACTCTCAACGGCCACAGCTCCCACCTGTAGCGGTCCGCGGCGTGCACTCACGATAATCCTGGGACGGAACTTAAAGGCGGGCACCCAGCGGCACATGCAGGTGATAACAAGAACCTCGAAGTGGTGACTAGGGTGGACACTCAGCCGCACAGCTCCTCAGCTGCAGCGGCCTACAACAGCAAATGCGGGTGTGAGAAAGTGAGTTTCTGTTGCAGTACCCCCCCCCCCCCCACTTTTTGCCTGATACCTGATGCACTTTTCCTTAGTGTGCCCTGGGTCCCTGCCAATCAGGGACCAAAGGCCTGTGTTCCTTCCCTAAAAACTGTACTAAAGCCTAACCCCAATTGGCATCTCTGGCCACATGTCAGCCCCTAGTAAATGGTACCCCAGGTATCTTGTGACCAGAGAAGACCCCTAAGGGCTGTAGCACTTATTGTGCCACCCTTAGGGGCCCTGTATCCGGACACGCACGCACTGCCTTTGCAGGCTGAGTGTCCTGGTGCAGAACTAAACAAAGAGTCGACATGGCACACATCCCTCTGTGCCATGCCCACAACTCCACTGCCCTGGCATACCTCAGCCACCCCTCAAGCTGGGTGCCCTATGTCAGTGATGTGGGCACAGGTGCATGAGCCCTGTGCCCCTACAGTACCCAGGGCCATTCCTGGGCACTGTAAGTGCAGTGTTGTCATTAAGAAGTATATGGTGCTGAGAGGTTGTCATTACGAACTCCACAGCACCATAATGGCTACACTGAAGGCTGACAAGTTTGAGATCAAACTTCTCAGCACATTAATCCCACACTGATGCCAGTGTGGGATTTAATGTAAAATACACAGAGGGCATCTTAGCGATGCCCCCTGACACCTAACCTACAATCCACGTCTTGTCTGAGAGGCTGCCTAGGCTGCCACACAGCAGACATGTTGCTGGACCCCTGGGTGGAGAGCCCCCGCTCTCCTGGGCCTGCAACAATGCACATCCTGGGACGAGGTGCCAAGCCCGACCCGGGCTCCGGCCATCTTGAAGATGGGGAGCCCTGCCCAATCACAGCTAGGCTCCTGTCCCCCTCCCACAGGAGAGGAGCAGGCTAGGGGGTGTACCCACCCCAGTTCAGGGATTCATTGGTCCCTGCCCTCGCCCTACCTGTAACGCCCCTAAATGTACTATTTAGGGGCACCCTAAACCTTCCTTCCTTAGATCCAGATTACGAAACAAGAAAGAAGAACAAGAAGACCTGCTGCTGAAAAGAGGAAGACACCAACTGATTTGGCCCCAGCCCTACAGGCTGTCGACCCTCGAACCTGCTCCTGCAAAACCCCGGCGTCTCCAGTGTACAGCAACCTCAAAAACCCCGGAGGACCTGACTGCCTTGTGACTCTGACCACCTGGGTCTCCCACGAGCAGTGGTACTGCTCAAAGCAAGTAACAAGCCCTTGCATCAGCCCGGAACCGCGAACCCTGCACACTCTGCACCCGCCAAGCCTGGCCTGTGCTGGATTGAATCAAGACCCCGAGGACGTCCCCCCCCCCCCCCCCCCCGGCGATTCTGACCTAGAATCCAGTGCCCAAGGACCCTCCTCGATGACCCCGATGACGCATGCAGCCTCAGGACAAAGGACCCCTCCAACCGCGACCAGCCGGGGGCAAGATTTCCCGACCTCAAAAGACACCCCGGCGCCCCACGGCCCCCTGGGCCCAACTCCTGGGTGCCTACGTATCCATTAAAATCCCAATTTACCCCTCGAAGTGTTGGTCGCTCCAGAAGATCCTCCGTCCCAGAGCCTGCAGCCTTTGTTCCCTTTTCAAGATCTCCATTGAATAATATCGAGTGCCCCGACGGCTCAAAAGCACCCTGACTGTTTTTCTCTGAAATTTCTTCTAAGTGTCGATATTTGCAAACTAGAAATCTTCCTTAAAAATCGTACCAAATACAAAATGTAATTACTTACCTGTTTTAGGTAGAGGTCCCAGTGCTGAACCTAGGAGTCCAGGATTGGATTACAAAAGTAACGAGAACCTACTTTACCTGTGATTTGAATTTCCTTCCATAGAATAACATTGCTAGTTTTTCACTGAAAAGTTTGTCAACTTTGAAAATACATTTATAGTCTTTAAAAAGCACAACTGTAACCAACACGCTTTTACTTAACTGTTTACAGCTTAGGTCCCGGAACTGAATCCAGGATCGAGACCTGTGGTTAAAAAAGCAATCCTTAAAGTAATCAACTGCATTTATATAAGAAAAACCCATTGAGCTCAATGTTAAATTGTGTTTAGAATTGTGTTGCCTCCTGCAACCACTGTAGCTATTGAACTTACAAAGTCTATTGCCTTTCTGCAAAGTAATTACCTAAAGTCTCTCATATTGAGAAAAGTATATTTTGATACCTGTTCTAAAATAAAACAATTATATCTTTTGATATATAAAGAATTAGCCTAGAGTTCAGTTCTTGGGTGTGTGAAACCATGTGCCTTACTGCTCAACCAAGCTACTACTTTAGAGAGTAAGGTCATATCTTACTTTAGCCTCTGTTATACCTCTGGAGACTGGGGACTCTATGCACACTGTACCTTACTTTGCTCCAGTTTGTGTGTGTGTGTGTGTATATATATATATCACAGCGAATGCGGGCACTCGGTGGCACAGCTCCTCAGCTGCAGCGGGCCACAATAGCGCTAGCAATGATTCTCGTAGCACAGCGAATGCGGGCACTCAGCGGCACAGCTCCTCAGCTGCAGCAGCCCACAATAGCGCTAGCAATGATTCTCGTAGCACAGCGAATGCGGGCACTCAGCGGCACAGCTACTGAACTGCAGCAGCCAGCGATAGCGATGATTCTCGTAGCACAGCAAATGCAGGCACTCAGTGGCACAGCTCTTCAGCTGCAGCGGCCCACAGTAGCGCTAGCAATGATTCTCAGTTCTCGTCCCCCGCCTCACCTGCAAGTAGGATCCCCTCAGATAGGAATACGGACGGCTGATAGGTGAAGTCTAATGTCCCTGAGACTTCAGCAGGAGGCAAGTTCAAATCAGGCCCTTGGGTAGTTGCTTCAGCAAGATGGATGAAAGTTTTCAGAGTCCTTTCCCTCTAATTACACGGATAGAGGTTCGTCTTGACATCCAGAAGTAACACACCGTGCTGGGGTTTCAGCACAGATCTTTATACCCCAAAAGTATTTGTTCTCAGAAAAGGCACAAATCACTGAACCCAGCCAGAACCAGTTTGGTGTCGTCCTGGAACACTTTATTTACGATGCTCATCCTGCCTTTCAGGGAGAGGGGGGTCAGCCCTCAGACGCACAGTGGGAGGTGGAGCCATCATTCACCTTGCCAGGCACTGACCTGCTGAGATCAAAGGGTTACCACTCTCCATACTCCAACTTCAGATCTCTCCATCTAATCCTGGTCGGTCTCAGCCTGCCCTGCCCTCCAAAACCAGACAGCCAAAACACATAACAGCAGATCACAAGGGAAGGCTTAGGCAAGAAAATACCTACTTCCCAAAATTTGTAGTTTTAAACACGGAGGGTAAAAATAATCATCACTAAAAGATGCACGTTCATATTTGGAGCTCAGGCATACTAAATTCGACTTTCCTATCATGTTCCTTGGGTCAATTAGGATGATACCAATTCATACAGTAAATTTACAAATAGGGAGCATTCGCGCTGTGGCACTGAATGGCAGTGGCACAGCGCCCAGAGCATCTAACACCAGCAAACACAGAGGAGACCAAAGCGAAAAATGGAAGGGAGACCCACGCCAATGGTGCCAGGTCTAACATGATCTTTGTGCAGGAGGCCCTCAGTTTTACACTCTGGCAGCAGTAGCAAATGTGTTAAATTGAATATGTGCAGAGAGAAACGGATCAGGGCTAGAAAGAAATGTTATATATTTGGAGACCTCCAAAAAAATATAGGCATAAGGAGAGTTAAAGTGGATATCAGCAGTGGGGGCTAAGAAAAAGGCAAGCTGAAGATATTCATGGGAACAATGCCCTTGCTTATGGCACCAGACCATAAAAACTCAAAAGAACAGCTAAGCAGATAAAAAGTTTCGGTATTAGAGCATTTCAAACGATAGCAGATATTTTAAAAATCTTAATGATGGACAGGTCTAACCGATGCCATCAAAAGTCGCTACACGAAATCTAACAAGGGCAGTAACTGGCTTACAGGACTAATTACATTATACCTGCAGGATGTAAGGTCGTGGGCTCTAGGCCCACATACTTTGTAAATAAGTTACACAGACACTTAGGTATAGTACTTAGAACTGGCCATGAGCAGGTGCACTCGGGCTCTTAAATTGGCAGTCACTTGATCAGTGAAGCCTGTGTTGGATGATTGTGGGGTGGATGTAAGGGCCACCCCTCGTGATGTTGGCTGGTTAAAACACTAGACTGTGTCCAGCAACACACAACATTCCTCCCAAATGTTATTAAAAACAAAAAACACTAACCTGTGGGAAGGGATGAAAAACAACACTTAAGTCTCACTTATTCTCCTTTTTGCTGCAGTCTTTTGAAAAAGTGTTGCATCATATAGCTAATTGGTGGTGGAAGCTTGATCACGAGTTGATGCTCCCTTTGATACTTAAAATATCTGTAGGTTTTGTATCTTTTTTTAATTGCTTTAATAGTGTGATTGCACACTCTTTACGATTTCGGGAAGGAAATGTGGAGTAACTGAAGTGTTTGCGTTATTATGTTATGAAAGTCTTACTGCAGCCTGTACAATAATACTTGTTTTTAAGCTTGGAGTTCTGAATCGAATCGGGTCTTACTTCCTTGTTTTGCTTGCAGACTTTTATTGCGAGTCACCTGTTTTGAATTGTTTGGCTTGAGTTTCAAAATCCCTCCTTTGATCGCCCTTACAGATTCCCTCCCTTGACCATAAACTGACACAGCATTCAATCGTGAAAAATGAATCTCGAAAGAGTGCCTAACGAGGAGAAGCTGAACTTGTGCCGGAAGTACTATTTGGGTAAGTCCTTGAGAGATTTGGGACAGGGGCCGTGTTCAGTATAGGTGAGATGGTACGCCCAACTGTGGTAGAGAGCTCGACTCCATTCCCCAATGGCATCACAAGTAGCGTGCAGCTTGATGGACAGGAGAGTTTACTACATCAATGTTAATGAGAGATTGGGGCAGCACGGTCCACGCATAGGCTTTGTAGGATAAAGAACAGGAATAATGAGCTATGAAGGAGAGCCAGGATTGAAGGTCTAGGGAGGATGGTGAAGAGGAGAAAGACGCAAAAACCAGCAACCACACATTTAAATGTTGTCTTGGGAGCAAGCCAAGAGAATGCGGTATGGCTCATTTAGAAGCCCAGAACCTCAAAAGTGTGAAACTCATATTCTCCTGCAGCGCAGTAAATGTAAATGTATAGGCCTTTATATAGCGCACTACTTACCCGTAGGGTCCCAAGGCGCTTCGACCGCTGCGAAACCCTTCCTGGCTTCCCTGAGAGATGGTCCCTTAATGGGTATCTCCAGGGTGAGACCAGGCATCCCCGGCGGTCTGGTGGGGCCGTTAGTGAAGATGAGGCAAGCTAATGCCCAGAGTTGCCGAGTGTGAACGCTGATCAGAGTGGGCACCGAGGCGAGAGAATTATCGAGTCCGCTGACCCTGGTCCAGAAACCTGCCGCGCTGGGAATCGAACCCTGGTCCCGGGCCGTCCTCTGCTCTCGTGTCTGCCGCCTCTAACCAGTGAGCCACACTACTTCACTCAGTAGAGAAATAGGAGGACCAATTTTACAGCCAGCTACCTTCTAACAGGGTGGCGACTGGGTATTCAGTGCACAGAATACAAAGGCTGCTACCTTTATGAGCAGAAAACCCTTAACACCTCTCTAGGGTACTGGGGATTGTTATGTTATGCAGATTTGTAGAGCACCCTTTTTACCCAGGAGAGTATCCTGGCTTGGAGCAGGTGTGTCTAGCAAGACCTAGGCCCTAGTGGACAACTTGAAAGCATGCTTATGTAGTGTGTGGGTCTGGGGGGCCTGGGGGCGTCACTGCTCTGATCTTTCTTTTTACCCTCTTTCTCATTCACAGGAGGTTTTGCACTGCTGCCTTTTCTCTGGCTGGTGAACGTGTTCTGGTTTTTCAGGGATGCGTTCCTGAAACCTGCATTTACGGAGCAGCCACAGATCAAGGGCTGTAAGTATGTGAACCCACCAACTAGGTTTTTGTCTATGGTAGGTGACTGAGGGGCAGAGTTTTGTGCTAAAACATGTAGCCCATTGGTCCGTTTTATCTCCCCATGGAAGGGAATGTGTTCAACACCAACAGCCATATCCCTAGTAATCACCAGCTGCAATACTGCCTCCTCGTGGAATTCGAGAAGTGTGCAAGAGACCAAAGGGCGCAGCAGGAATTCACTGTGCTGTGGAGTGAGTATACCATCTTAGGCTGTGCAGTGTTGCACTGCAGCAATAGTACAGTCATCTACTGCCTCTGCTGGGGGGGGGGGGGGCACTGCTGACATTACTGTAGGGGTACCTGGATGCACTACTGGAATGGTCACTGCTCATACTTGTGGTGATGATTGGTACACCACAGACACTACTTTCTCCATCTTAATCCTGGATTGCACTCCTACTTCTGCAAGTGCAGCAGAACAGTTAGTTATTTACTTTTTTACTTTATTTATAAAGTTTTCTATAGCGTGAACTGACCCAAGAGGGTATCGGAGCGCTTTACATTTAGGATCGTTGCGTTACAAGTTACATCAGATACAATAGAGGGTCACGTGTGTGCATTCTAATTAAAACAAGCTTCCCCTGGACCTCTCATTAGCCCTTGGACAGGAGTTCAATTCTTCAGAGTCTCCTTCTATGCGGCTTCTTCCAATTAAAAAAACACAGCTGGTTATAATGAGGGGCGAGTTGGCATTTGAGGGGCCCATCCTCCAATGTTCATGCTTACCAGACTGGCTCCTCGGCTTATCACTGCAGAAAGTGTTTTCACCTGGCTAGTTTCAGTTATCTGGGGCTAGATTAATTTTATATCTGAAGTCAGGAAAGAAGTCCATGATTGTTTTCACTCCGATTGCCAGTCGACAATTCAAATGATTCCTTTTTTTTTTTTTTAACCATTTTTTATTGACAAATTGATTAGGAAGACATAACTGTGTACATATAATAAAAAAAGCAATTGTTTACAAAATGAATGTAACTTGCTCCCTAACGGAGATTTGTTTCAGTTTCCACTTGGACCACATTGCAACGTAGTTCAATTATTCATACAAAAAAACAAGAACAGTAAAAGTATAATTATCAGCAACAGCAAAGTATCTATCCAACAGAAAAGTTAAGCAACCAAAAAGTCTTCAAAGAAAGTCACCCCAAATTTCCTCAAATTTTTTTAGTGAGCGAACTCCTCTAAGTTTGGCGAGACCTAACTCCATAGAGTGAATTTCAGCAATTAGTGACCACCATTCCCAGATGTTAGGGGGTTTGGGACTGATCCAAGCTCTAGCCAATGTGAGTTTAGCACAAGAAATAAGAATCGTTATCAAAGCAGATTGGGGGAGGGAGACAGGATAGATATCAAGTAATACTATTGGTACAGTGAGAAAGGGTAAAAAGATCTTCTTAATTTCCAAAACTTTAAGTATTTCCCCCCAAAAATCCTTTAAAGTTGGGCAAGAGAACAGCATGTGTCCTAAGTCTGCTGCGTAGGCGAGACATTTAGGGCATTTGGTACGATCACCTTGGATGTTATTAAGGGACCACTTAGAGATCTTTTCCGGTGTATAGTATAGCATACATGTTGTTCGAAACTGCTGCTACCTTAAGCTGGATGATCGTACAGAATTATTAATATTAGATAGAGAGCATGATATTTGTTTGGGAGTTATATTTAAGCCAATTTTGCTACTCCATTTTTCGGCTAATTTTTGACAATCATCGGTTTTGAGCGCACAAAGATGTTTGTAAGCCTCACTTATCAAAGATTTATTTTTGGTAGAATATAAGCAGTTCCAAATATCACAATCTAGAATGTTGTATATTTGATTCTTCCTTATTAGAAAGTTGTGTATTTGTAGATATTTAAATCTCATTGTTTCCGTCAGATTATACAGAGTTTGGAGTGTATGATAATCTAAAAACCCTTGTGCACCATATAGGTCTCCCAGAACATTAATTCCCTGAGCAGACCATCTAAGGGCCATGCCATCGTTAAAAATCCCCGGAAGACCCGGGTTGCCCCATAGCTGCAATTTCGGATGGTAAAAGGAAGTGTTACAGTAAGATAGAATATTAACCCATATCCTGAAAATATCTTTGGCGGTCTTAAATTTCACCCTCTTGTAGTAGTTAGGGTCGTTCGCTCGGAGTAAAAACATTTTTGAGTCAGATTTTAACATAAAAAAATGAGGAAAAAAAAGTGTCTTCAGTATGTAACAAAGATCGGAGGCGCCTAAAAAATGAAGACCAGAAATACAATTTAACATCGGGAAAGTTTAAACCTCCCTTATCTGTGCTGTTTTTTAAAGAGTTCAACGATCTTCTAGCTTTTTTGTACCCCCAGATAAAGCTGCTAAATATTCCGTCTAGTTGCTTAAAGAAAGAGTTATTTAGTGCTAATGGAATGGAGCGAAAAAGGTATAAAAATGTTGGTAGTACCTTCATTTTGATGAGGTTAATTCTGCCAATTAAGTTCAAGGGCAATCTGTGCCATTTTTTTAGCAATACGGTAGTAGATTTAATTAGTTCGTTATAGTTAAGATTGTTTATTTCTCGTATATTCAATGTAATTTTGACACCTAAGTAAGTGGCGGTTTTACAGATCTCGGGGACTTTTACAGCTGGTGTATGATTAGCTATGATTTGTGTTTTGTTTATGTTTAACTTGTAGCCGGATACTTTGCCGAATTTACGAGCCTCAATATTAATCCCTTGTAATGCCTTAATGATATCAGAAGAATAAATCAAATCCAGCGGGCACACCGCCTACCCTTAATCCAAAAGAACAAAGAGTAAATTCCCACGTCCCTTTCTTATTTTTTTTGGTAATTTTCTATTGAGACAGGCTGTTTGGCAGAAAGCACGACCTAATGCCCCTTTAACTATAGAGAATTTGTCGCTGTTTGTTCGCTCAGATCTTAGTAAAGCCACTATGGACAGATGCTGGGAATTACGCAAACTGATCGACCCAATTAAATCTATGGGGGGGCAAGTTTTTCTCCAGGAGCCTGCACGTCTAAAAGTTATCAAGGGCGGGCTTACACATTTCTTTAATGATACTAAAGAAGCTGAGCAATTTTTATCCGGCTTAAGTAGAAGTTAGACTTTAACTATCATAATTTGTAGCTAGACTCTTGACTATGTCGATACAATAGTTATTGAAAATAAGTCTCAGCTGGCGGGGCCTTCTCTCTTCTTTTGGTCCTTAGGAAAAGTTACTCTTAAGTGACTTTATCTAAAAAGAGAGAGGGGGGGGGAGAAAATGTATTTAAAAAAAACACTTCAACACTTCAGAGATGGGGGTGGTGGGGTCTCTCAGGCAGTCTGCTGTAGTTGCTGCCTCTTCAACGGCAGCAGAAGCTGAAGGGTGGTCCCTCCCCTTTGTGGGTGGGTGGGTGGGGGTTCGCTGTTCTCCGCAGGGTGGGGGGCTGGGGGGTAAAAAATTCGAAAAAGGTGTTTACAATTTGAGGGGGAGACATTCTACTGAAGATAAAAATATAAGTAAATATTCATATCTGTGTGGTCTAAGAAAAATTTCCACTTGGCGTTTCATTATTTGGGTTATTTTGTTTTATAAATGCATAAAATAAAGTGTCTTGCTTGGAACGTCGCGGGGCTTAACAGTAAAAATAAAATACGTCTCGTGTCGGAAGAGCTGAGACTTTATAATCCTCATCTTATACTGCTATCTGAAACGCATGTAGCTGGCAAGGATAAAAAATTACTTTGTCAACTAGGTTATGAAATTGTCAGCTGTTCTACTTTTGAGGCTTCAATCAGAGGGGTGGCAATCCTTAAGGACAAACGATTCAGGGCAGAAACTTTACAAACGGCTCATGATAAAGACGGTAGATGGGTCATTACTCAAATGAACATTGAAAATTACAAATATGTTGTCTGTGTGGTGTATGGCTCAAACCAAGGCGAACCCAGGGTTTTTGATCTAAATATAAAACTTTTAGATTGGGATGGGAGCTCATTATAATGGGGGACTTCACCTGTATCATGGATTACCAACTAGATACTACTAGGCCTGGGAGTTTTCAGCGGATGCGTAAAACTAGAGCCTCAATTTTAGATTTATGCCTTACACATGATATTAAAGATGCTTGGCGGTATCTACATTTACACACTCCTGGCTACACATATTACTCTGCACCTCACAAACTCTGTTCTCGGTTGGATATGGCTCTAGCTAACGCTAAATTACTGAATACTAGCCAAATGGAGGTATGCCCTCGAATTTCTTCAGATCACAACCCCATAATGCTGACTTTTGATACTCCACATACTCGCACGTGTCCTAGACCTTTTTCTTTTCCCAGATACTTAACATCAGACTCTGTTTACATCTCACAGTTCAAAAATCATCTTACTGAATTTATAGAAATCAATCAGAACTCTGCCACATGTAATATGGTCTGGGACACCTGCAAGGCAAGCATCCGAGGATTCACGCAGGGATACGTGCTTAGACAAAACTCTGAACGTCGCAAACTTAGTGAATCCTTGATTTCCAGCATTGCTGCCCAGGAAGCACAGCTGGCTACAGCACTACGGTTAAATCTGCCGACGGTAGTAGAGATAGGCCTTAAACTAAGTCAATTAAAATCTGAAACTAAAACAAAGTTTATTCCAAAAAATAGCTCTAATATACACAAATTTAAGATTGTACAATATGAGGGTGGGGATAAAATTGGTAAAATCTTGGCGTACAAAGTGGCCGAAGACAGAGCTAGTACCATGATTGCAAACATCCGAGGCTCCGACAATAAGCTATATGATCAGCCGCATGACATACTGGAACAATTCGTGGATTTTTATAGGATCTTGTACACTCCCGAATCTATTCCGAAAGAAGCTACTATACAGAATTACTTAGATGAGACTTTAACAACTTTACTTGATACCTCAGAAATAGATTCACTGTCTGAAAATATCACAGGCAAGAACTGCGCCAAGCTATTGCTGCTTTACCGACGGGAAAGGCCGCAGGGGAAGATACTATCCCTCTAGAGATATATCCAATCTGTCTCGAGGAACTAGTACCCTTATTATTATAGGTCATACAATCCATTGGGGCGACTGGGAGGGCCCCCAAGTCATGGAATAGAGCTAAAATAATCTTCTTCCTCAAAAAGGGGAAACCAAAGGAAGAGAGGGGGTCATACAGACCCATCTCTCTGATTAACACCGACGCAAAAAGATTTGCGAAAATTTTAGCTACTAGGCTAGCTCCTTTTATGCCCAAAATAGTCAATCCGCAGCAACACGGATTTGTCACTGGAAGAGATACCACCACTCATGTCAACATGGCCATAACAGCGTTTGACGTGGCTGAGACTGAGTCCACCCCACTCGGCATGATTTTGCTGGATGCCGAAAAGGCTTTTGACCGAGTGGGGTGGGATTATCTCTGGCACGTTATGACCAAAATGGGGTTTAGTGGACATTTTTTAAGGTGGATAAAGGCACTATATGACAACCTCTCTGCCCATATTAGCTATGGGGGACAGACTTCCATAGTGGAGTAGTGTGGCTCACTGGTTAGAGGCAGCAGGCCTGAGAGCAGAAGTGAGCCCGGGACCAGGGTTCAATTCCCGACGCGGCAGGGTCGTGGACCTTGGTCAGCGGACTTGATAATTCTCGCTTCGGTGCTTACTCTAATCAGGTGTTCCACTCGGCAACTCTGGGCATTAGCTTGCCTAATCTCCACAACGGCCCCACCAATTCCGGGGATGCCTGGCTCCACCTTGGGGACTCCCAGCAAGGGACCATCCCACTGGGAAAGCCAGGACGGGTTCCCCAGAGTTATACAGCGCCGGGACGCCCCGTTGCTGGGGCAGCTGTGCGCTTTACAAGTATACTACATTTACATTTACATTTACATAGATTTAATGATTTCCCGGGGCACTCGTCAAGGTTGCCCCCTATCACCTTTATTATTTGCCCTCTCACTTGAACCATTTTTACATTCTCTTCAAGCACAACTCAGAATTGTTCCTTTCAAGTCTAACGAACAGGTACTGAAAATTACGGCATATGCCGACGATATTGCCAATTCAAATGATTCCAATCACAAGTCATTAGACACCTCTCCCAGCTTCCACTCCCCACTCTTCGAAATAGGCTTGTCTTGCTTTTATAAAGGCTTGATTACAAGTCCCAGAATGCAAAGAAAAACGGATTGAATGAGCCGCTTGTGTGTGGCATTGTGCACATTGTGATCTCCTTTCCCTTTCTTTGCTTCATCAAAACTTGTAGAAATTAACCTCTTTGAAATCAATCAATCAGGGTCATGTATAGTGTGGCTACCGTCCGTGAGGGTCTCATGGCACTGTGGAAAGGGGGGCTGCTGGTTGCACTGGGCGGAGGATCATTTGAAGAGCCCAGTCTTGAGGTCCTTCCTGAATTGGGTCAGAAACGCAGATTGCCTGAGGTGGAGGGGCAGGGTGTTCCAGGTCTTGGTGGCAAGGGAGGAGAACGACCTTCCTCCAGTATTGGTCTTGTGGATCCTGGGAATGGAGGCAAGAGCGAGTTGATAGGATGGTGTGTACTTAGAATGTGAGGCGGTGGTTCAGGTATGCTGGTCCTTCGTCAGGTTGAGCTTTGTAGGTGTGAGGGAGGAGCTTGAAGGTGATTCATTTGTTGACTAGGAGCCAGTGGAGTTGTCGGAGGTATTACTTGATGTGGCTGCGGCAGGGGATGTCTAGGACCAGTCTGGCAGCAGCATTTTCAACAATCCGTAGGTTCTTGAGCTGTTTCTGGTTGACTCCGGCGAAGAGTGAGTTGCCGTAGTCGAATCTGCTGGTGATGAGTGCGTGGGAAAAAGTCTTCCTGGATTCTGTGGGGATCCATCTGAATGTCTTTCGAAGCAGGCGGAGCGTGTTAAAGCAGGCTGAAGAGACTGCGTTGATTTGGTGGTTCATAGTGAGCGATGAGCCGAGTGTGATGTCCCAGGATGAGTAATTCTATCTTGTCCTAGTTGAGCTTGAGGCAGCTGTCTTTCATCCAGGTGGCAATGGCCTACATTCTACTGTGGAAGTTGATTCTGTTGGTTGTGTGTTCATTGGTGAGGGAGAGGATCAGTTTGGTGTCGGTGACGAAGGAGACAATGTTGAGTCTGTGGCTTCTGACGATGGCTGCGAGGGGGGCCATGTAGACATTGAAGATGGTTGGACTCGGGGAGCAATCCTGCGCAGCTTATTCTTTCTTCTTTTTGAATAGGTTTATGGGATGTGTAGTCCTTTGTGGGTGGGTGCTGCACTGGAGTCCTTCACAGGGGCAATGGGTGGTGCCAACGTGTAGTCCAGAATCTATGTCTGTAATGGTCCCTGTTTTAGGTCCTGAACATGTAATCATCTTAGTTCCATCCAGCTATCATTAGTTCTGCAAGTGCAGTGGCCCTGTAAGCCAGGGGTATAAGAGGCTCTACTTGCCCCCAGGCATGGTTGTCATTTATTACTCAGCCTGTGGGTGTGGGGCATTTGCTTTCTTGCAAGATAACTAATGGCACGCTTTGGGGCACTCCACCTGGCCTCCCCACCACCCCATCTCCAAACCTGGAGCTATAGAAGCTGCTCTGCTGCAGATCTCACATTTGTGACCTGCACGTTCCTGTCCCTCCTCAGGGGCTGAACACACTGCGATCTCTCCAGGCTGTTGTATACATGAGATGCATGCGGTACTACCTGAAGACAATCGGACCCCACAATCCACTTTTATTTTATGGAGGATTGAATAGGGATTGTAATGTTAGCCTTTAATTACCCTTACCCATATTTTATTTCACACGCGTTTATGAGGACCTCTTGAAGCAGTTCTCATACATCTAATGCAGCAGGGTGTGAGATTGAACTATACGAAATAATGGAGAATTGAGGTGCCTTTGTTTCTGTTTATTGTACAAATGTTCATGGTGCATATATCTTACATAGTGCGACATGCCTCCGCGCCAGAGCATTAAGGACAATGCAGAAGCAATCCGGTGCCGGAGAGGCACAAAAGGAGGTGGTTAGGGAGAGTAATAGTCTGCCGTAAGGATGGGGAAGAAGAAATAATTGAGCTGGGTGTAAAGTAGAACATTGGGTGCAGAAAGGGTACCACTGTGTGCCGCTTACGTTATTAGCACACACAGCGCTCACTCCAGATGTTTGCTCAGATATTTTCCTCTGTGTCCTATATAGAGGGTGTTGAACAGATAAAACACAAAAATACTGTGTGCAAGAGCTGTGGCTAAACGTTTTGACGCATTTTTTTCGTCTCGACTACCACAAAAGTAATGATTGATCACGGTGTCAGGTCTGTTTGTGGGCAAACAGCATTTGAACCTGAAGAGTTGTGTTCCTGATATTGCCATGATGTTGAAGCCACGAGCCTGGAAGCATAGGGAAAAAGGAAGGCCCCGAGTTCCAGGCAGCCCTGAAATGGTGGTTCTTTGGATGGTTCCTGAGGCCAGAAGAAGCAGGAGGAGGATTCATTCTACTGGTTCATGTAAGACTGGCTTTTGTAGATTGTGCAGGAGGCATGTTCTTCCACTGGTGTCATGTCTTTTTTGATTCATGTTATTTATTTTTGCGTGCTCGTTCTCTAGCAGAGTGCCTGCATTGTTTCTCTACACTTAGAAGATGCCATTTAGGCTTCTTATTGTATCACCTTGGTTGTCAAAGTATTTCATTTTTTGGTGCTCTGGTGATTTTGTCTGCTTTGTTGTGTGGACTGATTTTACACTATGTGTTAACAGGATTTTCTCCCGGTTTTTTTGTGACATTTAATAATCCGACTAGCAGTTTAATATCTCAAACTATCGGTGGAGTCATAGCGCTAGACAAGATTTTTTAGTTCGAGTACTGTAATCGCAATTTTTGTATGAGCAGAGAAACGATGCAATTTCAACAAAAAAAGCACAAGTTGCTCCTTTGTAAATGAGTTACAAGAAGTGTGTTTTAAATATACTAAAATGGAGTCACAAGAAATGTATTACTTTGAAATATGCAAGGAACAAATGTATGTGTGGCTGGTGTACTTTCCCCATGTTAATTGGCTTTGTCTTTAGCAGTGAGTCTTTACTCTGTGTTCCTGATGTGCATCCAAATGTTAAGCCAGGTATGTTTACAGTATTTGTTTGTACGATGACCTCAGAAGCCACTTATCTGGGGGAGTTAGCGGATGTGTATGCAGGAAAGGAGGCACTTTTAAAGCAGTGACAGGGTTGGCACTATCACGTACAACCCGGGTGACACATTGTAGACCGTACAACTATTATATATATTTTTTTGTGTTTGCTTTCCCAGATGTGCAGCGCTCTGCCATAGGCCTCTTCTTTTGGGTGGTGATTTTGACTTCCTGGATCACTGTTTACCAGCTGCACCGGGCTGACTGGGGGGAGACTGGAGATTACCTGTCTTTCACCATACCATTGGGCATTCCTTGATGTTCGGTTAGAATATGGCACCCCAACTCCTTCCACTGATGAGGCCCAACTCAGCAGCCGCTCTTCTCCTTGGACCCGCGTGAGCCCAGTATCCAGGGAACATGGACCAGCACAGTCAGGAAGAACTCTTGTGTTGTACCCTTTTTCCGACTCATTTAAGAGGCCAGGCCTCCGCAGTCGGCACTAGAGACTACATCTTTGAGGCTGCTACAACGACTCCATGTTCCTGTGAACTTTGCAGCAAGGACCCCAGAACAACTTGAGTGATTTTTCTTTCCCACGTGTGACTAACCTCCCCATTTTCCTTTTTTACTGAAACCACTGGTGGCAATTGAAATAAAGTTTAAAAGAAACAGGCCCATATGCATCCTTTCTGTACTGGTTCCCTTGCTCTGTTGTGTTTGCATTTGTGTAGCACCTCAAAGCCTTGGCCAGGCGCCATCGGCCATTTTGTTAGAGAGGTTGCATGCCACTTTGCTGGTTGTGTTTACACGGAACAGTGTGTTCTTAAAGGTATGACCTGTGTAAGAAGTGTTTGTGATATGACCATAAAGGTTCTCTTATTGAAGTTCTTGTACCTGCTCTTAAGCATGTGTGGAGAGTAGTGAGCGATAGATTGGTAAGTTTATACATGCCACCTACAGATTGCAAGAGACTGGTTATGGCAATGTGTTGCATCCTACCAAAGGAACCAAGGAAAAGCCTAAAGTCTCACATATTTCTTGCAGTGTAAGTGACCGAAAGAGCAAAGGTGAGCTTGTAGCCAGGCAGAGAATGTGCTCATTGTTCTTTGAGCCGCACAGGTGCTCCTTAGGGGACATCAAATGTAGCATTGGAGCCTAAAGATGTCCTTGTCACCCAACAGATCTGTTTGCACCCGTAAGACTTTGAACAGGAAAGACATATCTGCGGGCGAGGACTTGAAGCTGCAACGACTGCGCAGTACAACTGATGTGCCCTATTTCTATAGGGTCAGACCCAAGATATAGGGCACATCACCTGTGCTGGACCCATGTTACAGGTTAAACCCTGTAAAGATGGCTCTTGAGAGAAGATCTGTCTTTTAAAGCCTCAGCCTATACGATTTCTCTGCTCTCTTAAACCTGAGAAATTCGATGGCCTGACCTATGGGCTGAGTCTGCAAGAGCCTGATGTGTAATGCATCAACATGTGGAACCCTTTATCTGCAGCATAGCTTTAAAGGTTCATAGGCATGAACCTTAAAAAATGTATTTACTTCCAAGTGGGTTGAATTGTTCGTAGCACGCAATGAACTTGTATTATTGACTGCGCAGAGTGCGCCACACCTGCATTTGAAATCTAGGTCGCATTATTTCTGCTGAGGGAAGCAAAATGCTGCCTGCCAGCTGGAACTGGGTTCGATTCTGGACTCGTGATTCAGTAGGTTTTAGAACAACAGAAAAGAAGCATTGTTTAATGTCCTCAATGCCTGAGGCTCTAGGGAAGTGCTCCAATGCCAGTTTAAATTGAGTGGCCTGAACAAGTTAACGTGCAGTTAAAAAGGCAATGTCACTTGCAGATTTCATACAAAAGCGAACATTTGGTTTATTGTGCAATGTTTAATGTTTCACTGGGTGTTATGACGAAGGCCGCAGTCGACCCGCAAGCACCTTTCTTTCGCATAGTCTTTCCAGCTCAATGGTTTTCTCCCACAGGATCTCACCTCATTGTTCCTCCTTGTCTGCTGAGCTGGGTGGCTGTACTGTCACAGTGCCACCCTCCTGTTCTGTCAGTACCACGCAGTTCTCTTCAGGGAAGGCATGAGGGTTTTGTTTTTACTACATGCCACACCAGTTGGTTTTATGTCACTAATGTCCAGTCTCAAGGAGTGGACTTCTTGTTGGAGTTACGTTCACCTCGTGACCATGGACTCCTCCTTATGGTGAGTCACCAAGTTGCTGTCACTGACTTAAAACTCAACCCTTCATGCAGGGTTAAAATAATTATGATTTTAACTAAGTTTCTTAAGAGAATTTATTTTTATTTACTTTTCATATTTTCTGTATGTTTGCACTGTAATCTTTTGACCAACGTTGGATTGTGTGGTGGAAATGGGAACCTTTGTCACTCTCCCATCATGGGGCATTTTAGCCTCACCAGATTTAGCTCCTGGTTGGGCTTAAAGCTACTGTTTTTTGACTGCACCTGTGAAGCCTCAATTGTCAAGGCCTAATGAGTGCAGCGGTAGTGTAGGAAATGCTTTGAATGAGCAGGGTTTCCAGGACAGGAGAAGGCATCAGCAAGCTGAGGCATTACAGTAAGCAGAGCCAGAAGGCCATGTCTGTGTAACAGAATTGAAAAAGATGGTTACCAAAAGGTGGGCGTAGAACTAGAGACAAACGCAAGCAAATGCAGTCAGACCAGGATTCAGTACTCTTCCTCCCCCCTTATAATCCCTCCCCCTCCAGTAAAACAAGGAGCAGAGGGAAATCTAGATCCGAGAATCCAAAAGGTAAACCATGATCTGACAGTCATAGGTGTAGGCGAAACGGCCGATTGTCCGTGTGTATAATAGTGGTTGCTTTGTGTAACAAATCTACGTTTTTTGCCTATGCAAGATTTTTTTTGCCTTTTTTTCTGGACCCTGTTTTTGCTGGCATTAGAACTCTATGCACTTCACCCTTACTAAACAGAAATAAAGTGCCTGTGCGCTATTTAAACATTGTTAAATTGGCTTACCCCTGATTGACACATTTAACTTGCCTACAAGTTCCTAGTATATGGTGTAGAAAATACACATAGGGCCTGGAAGCTAAATGCCATCTGTGCAGCACCTATTGTGCTATCTACAAGGGTGCCCTGTAAAACCTGGCGTCATGCCTATCTTCAGCAGTCTAAACCAGCTTTCAAAGTGACCCTTTTTGACAAGTGGGAAACCCTGATTTTAAATATTCATAAGTCACTGTGGTATCCTCCCTTGTATAGTTCCCAGGTGCAGTATCTTGCCTTCTCTGTTCCCCATAACATCATAGAATGTGATGCGCTGGAGGTTCTATGAAGGTGTGCCCATAACAGTTAGACCAGGGCTCAGCTATGTGTAACACCTGCTCCTGGTGAAGTGTCTGTCTTCAGCGCCGGATTGGTAACGCGGGCACTCGGGCAATGCCCGAGGGGCCGGTGTCCGAGTTCCTGCTGTGGGCTGCTTTTTTTGGCAGTCTGGGGGCGATTTGGGAGGTGTCTCTATTGTTGGAATATCGCCAGCGGCCCAGTGGGTGTCTGAGTGGCCTTTCTAGAGGCAGTAGGCGCTCATTACCTCAGTTTAGCAACAGGCAGAGGTATAACTCCCTTTGTATTGCCGGCCGGCCCATTAATGTGTGCACATACTGAGCGGGGGGCAGGGGTCCTGAGTAGAAGTGGCTTCACTTGTTTTCAGGTGTGTTTCTCCAGTGCAAATTAATATGTGCATTTTTTTTACCCCTTTTTTAATGCAATTAAACCGAAGCAGTGATTTGAGGAAAGGCATTATGCAAATGGGGCCGATTTTTTTTTTTTTGTGTGCCCGGGCCGAATTTCAATCCCAATCCGACCCTGTCTGTCTTCTGTACGTGTTCTGCGACTTGTACCAGCTTGACAAATAAAGCCTCTATGTACAAGTGTGTGAGCTCCTGCATTCTCCTGACTAGCCTTCACGGATCATTACCAGGGTGATGAGATTTAAACAACCCAGCATGCATAGCATATACTTTCTGGTACAGTTTGAAGAGTGCTGCCTTTACCTTTGGGCAGCCCTGAGGACATGTCTGCAGTCCCTAAGGACTCTGATGAATCAAGAACCTGCCCTTCGTTATCTTTGGTCTACAGTGGATTTTGCATGCCAAGAAATGTACCTTTGCTTCAGTACCCAGTTGGCTTTATCATTGCCAAAGTGCTCTGTTGGTGTTGTTTTAGATGAGCATTTCCTGAAAAACAAAAATGTGACCAGGATCACAGGAGCATATGGAGTATGGCATTACTACCAAGTTTCAATGTGGTTGGAAAATTCAGTTTAGCATTATGTACTGAAGCTGGATTTCAGAATTGATTCAAAAGGGCAATTATCAGAACAGTTTCTGATGGGATGCTTGACATATCTGGAGAAAAAAAAATTGTGGAGGGTACAGTTGTATGACTGAGTTCACTTGCACACCCAAGTTGAGACTAGTGACTGGAATCGATTTACAATTGACAGAAGACAAGACTATTATAACGGATGCGCAGCAACATGGAAAATGTTTTTAAACGTATTGATTCACAGCGGAAGGTTGTAACAGTATGAGCAAAAGCATGCTATTGGATGTCTAACTTTTTCTGGTATTTCAATTCAATGGCACTCTAGCTTTCTCTAAAGCCAATTGATATCTCTTTATCTCCCCATTTAATGTTTTCTTATCGAATTGTATTTTGTCACACTTTCAGTATTAATATATGTTCAGTGTAGAGTGACGGTTGAATAACCGCAGTTTCAAAATATGCATAAGACCGTTGCACACTCTCATCATGTCAGTGCCTCCATCCTCTTTGTTAGGTGCGAGTCCCTGGGCCTGCATGCTGATGCTGTATGACGCAATGCATCTTACACTGTGCCGTTTGGAATGCAAATTTACTAGCATTCGCACCAAGAATTTTCATTTTTATTAAGGACATGGAGGCAAAGATTATGCTTCTCTTTCTTTACTGCAAAAATACAGCAGCCAATAAAAAAAGTTGTTTAACCTACAACAAACACATATCCCACGATGCTTTGCTCTTAACCAGCAATCATGACCCAGTAGAGGTATAAGTACAGATGGCACCATTTTGAGAGACTCTTTCTTTGCTCCTAACAGTCCATCGAAAAACTCGAACATCAACGACAACCAACAGCATCCATAGGGACAACTCCAGTGGGTATCTTCAACCAGCAGCAGCTCTACCAGCAAAAGGGACGCGAAACGCCAACTCAAGAGATGAGACAGGAACTTACTCAATCTGTTTTCTTATCTGAACCTACAAATTATTATTATTATTAGGGAAATTTGTAGAGCGCCTGGTTACGCGCACTGGCGTGTCCCCGCGCTATGGTAAGTGGGGTAAACAGTCCAAGCAGCCATCACAGCCGCCTACCTTCCAAATAGGTGAGTCTTAAGTTTCCTTCTGAAAATGGATTCTGAAGGCTCTAAACGTAGCTCTAATGGCAGGTCATTCCACTGCTTAGCAGCCAAATATCTAAAAGACCTGCCCCCCATTCGAGCTTTCTTTATTTTTGGGATTTTCAGTAGCCCTGTGCAGGAGGAACGCAGGTTCCTTGTAGGCTCATAACGGGTAACCAGACTCTGTAGCGGGACTGGGGCTTTGCCGCCCAGGATGCGGTGACACATAGAAAGAGCCTTGAACTCCACCCTGCGCCTGACAGGAAGCCAGTGCAGGGCCTGGAGCGCTGCCTTTGAGGATGATCTCCTGGGGAGCCTCAGAATTAGGCGAGCAGCTGCGTTTTGCAGTACTTAGAGGCGGTTGAAGACTCTTCCCGTGGCCCCCAGATACAACAAATTGCCGTAATCTAGGCGCGAGGTGACGAGGGCATGCACCAGCGTCCGACGAGCTGTAATAGGCAGAAAATCCAGGACCTTCCTCAGAGTTTTTAAAACTCCGTAGCATGCCCCCACCACCCGGCCAATCTGGGGGCCAAAGGCAAGGTCCGCGTCAAACCATACCCCAAGATTCTTTACTTCCTGGCAAGGAACAGGTGTTTCTCCTAGACAAGGTGGCCACCATGCCGACGACCATACCGATGGTCCTCCCCCCACCACGAGTACCTCGGTCTAGCTGCCATTGAGTTTCAAGCAGTTGGCGGACATCCAGGTTGCCAGTTCTTGCATGCAAACTCTGAAACTGTCCGCCGCAAGACTTGGCATACGTGAGAGGGATATGACCAGCTGCGTATCGTCGGCATAGGACACGAGGCGCAAGCCATTGCTTTCAGCTATAGCCGCCAGCGGGGAGACGTACAGATTAAACAAAGTTGGGCTCAGGGACGAGCCCTGCGGCACGCCCTGGCCCAAGCTAATCTCCCTAGAGTAACATTCTCCCTGACGGACTTGAAAGCATCAGTGGCGTAACACAAGCCCCCGCAACCCCTGCGTTGTGGGGGGGGCCCGCTCTCCCCCGCGCTCCGGGGGGGCCCCGGCCGGGCCCCTCACGTGATCTGCCGCACAGTAGACAGGCTGTGTCAAAAATGCTGGTGCGCAGCTCGGGCCCCGGCCGGGCCCCGAGTTGCCTTGAAAATGGTGTGGCGGGGCCCCTGGTGCAGGCGGGGGCCCCACCGGGCCCCCTGGGATTCTGAGACTGAACAGTCAGAGCGCACTAGTTGTTGTCAGTGTGAGGAATTAATTATAAATGGTGCCACCGTGCGGCGTGCCTCAGGGGGCCTGAGCAGTTTATTTTTTTCAGTCAAAAAATGATGATCGATGAAATGGCGGCAGGACAGTGGATGTGCGCGGGCGCGGCGCGCGCACACACTTGTTTATTCCCTCCACAGTCCACACCTGACTCACTTTTTTCACAATTTCGCGGCGTTACCGCGTATGCGCGTGGGGTGTGGGGGCAGGGCTTGCTGGCGAGTGGTGACCAATGCCCTCATTGCATTATTGTCACCACTACACATGCGCAATCCCCAGCGGCGGAAACAAGGTGTGGCATCTGATCAGGGGCGCGCATGATAGCCCAAAAGAACAAGAAGAGAAGAAGACACAGGCCCGCCGCCGCCCACCCCCACGCTCAGAGTCAGACTGCAGGAGAATCATTGTCCTAAGTAAGTCCGTGTCCGTCGTCCTCCCGTCGGGGCCTTATAATTAAAATTGCCCACCCCGGCGGCCGGCCAGGCCCTTGTCCACAGTCCACTCCTGGCCTTGCGCTCTCTGGTCTGGGTGGGGTGCGCCGCAACTCGCAAGGCTGCCGCATCACAGGAGGATGAATGATGAGGATCATGGCCCGTGGCACGTAGAGCTTGGAGTTTGAATGGGCAATTCAGGGCATAGGGGGGAATGTGGGAGCACATAATGTCATTCACAAGTGGGGTTATGTATTATGGGTGCCGTCAGCGTCTGTTAGGTGGTAATGGCCTGGGCCTGCGGCCCATAAGAGCAGAACGTTTGTCGACTCCTGCCTAGCCTTGCGCTCTACTCTACACCAGCACGGGGCGGCAGGACTGGGGGTCGGGTCTCAGGAAAACCTTTCGGCCCCTGCACTTATTATTTTTTTTAAAATATATTTTCTAAATTAAATACTGTTGCAGCATTACCTATAGGAGACATTTGGCACGATTAGATTTTTGTACTGTGCATTTTAAGTACTGATCCTTCCTTCCAGTGCCTCGTGAAACTCTTCCTGCCACTCATGCGGTTACAGGAAACACCTATTGAGAGTTGTCAAGTAATGCAGGCAAGGCAATGGGGTCACTAGTCGAAGCAGACAAGAAGGTACAGCGAGACCTGCAATCTGCATGAATCAGTGCTGTAAAAATGCATCATTTCTGGAGCGAATACGAAAACGAAGCAAAGTGCTGGCGCAGCGCCACGAATTAAAACAGAACACCCTGTTAAATTGTAATAACTGTATCCAGATGGAGATGCGACATCCTTGCAACCTAAAGAGTTCGTCCTGTGTAAAGTGGATGGGTTAGTTTAACTTTGGCCCGGTTTGGCGGTTTCACTTTGCTTCGAAGGTTATGGAGCTGTTTACTCCGCGCCAAAAATATCTCTGTTTGTGGCTGTGCATGTGAAGTCCGTGAGTCCTGGGTGACGTGACGTGTAATCCCTCGACGACTTGAATACCAGGACTGGAAATTAACTGAGGCCGACATCTGTCACAGGGGGTCGTTAAGGAGTTGGCTTCTGAAAAAAAGTTATTTAATTTTCAAATCCAATGAGATCATAGAAGCGTCTGCAGACCTGTGTTCGCTCTCGTACCAGGCACACAAAGTCTGGGCAACACTCCGAAGGCGCAAGGGGTGTTTTGTCTCAGATGCGTTACCGTGTGTATTTTACAGGCACACGGCGCTGTGCTCTTGACCGAAGTCCTGCTTAGTTGCAATGATGTCCTGTGTGATTTGCCAAAATTAAATATTTTAGTAAGGTATTCCCAGAGATATTTAATTTTGTTTCCAGAGACGGCTGTCCTACGACATAATTACTTTACGCAAACGCCAGGCGTCTCTGTAAGGTGTGTCTGTGGCCTACTTTAGGAAAAGTCAAATGTTGCTAAGCCTGGCATGTGACTGACTCTGCCCACATCCCCACCAGCCCTTCAGAGCCATCGGACCTGTCAGGGAACATCACAGGCAGGTGAAACAATGTTTGCAGTGGATGACTTATACCATCTGAGCAGTCTGTCTGTGCGTTCCCTAGGCTGAGAGTATCCCATGAGGGGAACTTTTGACTTTTTATCCTTAATAACTACCCATATGGCCCACTATGGACAGTATATCTAAATACTATCTGCTGTGCTTAATTTGTCAAATAATATATGCCGGGCCCAAACGTTTGCTCAGAAGCTGCCCCCAGCGCTGCATAAGGTCGGGATGCCAAGTCCCAAGGCTCTGCTCTGGTCTGGGTTAGGGTGTGCCCTGGGGGTGCGCCGCAAGGCCGCCGCATCACAGGATGTTATGCAGGATCAGATGCGGTGTGGCGCGTAGAGGAGCTTTGAATGGGCATGTGCAAGGTAACCGCATGCTGGGATTTTTGGGATGGGGGCATACCTAGGACGAGCAAACCAAAACTACAAGTCCTAGTATCCACGTGTTATTCTGACTGGACTGCTGGACGGAGTCACGTGAGGCTGAGCCTGTGGCAGGAGTGTGCTTCCATACAGGGGCAACACAGACAGACTTCTCCTGAATCTGGGGGCGCTCCGCGGCTCTGCTATTGCAAAAAAAATGACAATCAATTGAAACCCCATTTAAAGTACACGTGTTACTCTCCCCTCCCTATTGGGCAATGCGTGACGCAGATTACCTTCCACCCCATAGATTTGGGCTCCTCCGCCTCCTCGTTAACACTCGGCATCTGGTAGCGGATTACTACAGCTCTCAAGAGTGTGCCTCCGACCGCAGGGTACCCATGACTACATGGCATCTGGACTCTTGTTTCTTGCCACGTTTTTTAAAATTAACAAATCGGGGCATTCTGGGACTTGTAGTCCTCATTTCTTTGGTTAGGTCAGTTGGCCCATTGGTATAACCCGACTGAAAATATTGAGAGAAAAGCCTGAGTGGTGAATGCAAGCACTGATTCATGGTCACCTGCAGTCCTCTGGAATCCCACTCTGGAAGTCTGGTTGGGTGGGGAAAAGTCAGTCATAGAATTAACTAACGACTAATATCTCCAGTGAATAATACATGATGACATTAACCAGCATTGGCACAGGCAGTACACCTGGGTTTGATCTGACAACGCATACAAACAAACCCTTGCAGAAATGTTTCCACAGAAGAGTGAGTTAAACCCATACCTATTGGCTTTGCTAATGTCTGTAGTGGATGAGATGGTGGTGATGGAGGTATTGGTGGTGGTATTATTGATTGGGGTGTTATGGTATTTGCAGTAGTATTGCTGGTGGTTTGGTATCAGTGATGGTATGGATGGTGTTATGACATTGATGGGGGTGTTATGGTATAGGTGGTGGTATTGGTGATGGTATGGGATTGGTGGTTGTTAGACGGGGACCTGGAGGGTCGGCCGAGCACAGTGATCGCACAGACAGGTAACTTCCCCCCCACAGATGGACACCACACAAAGATCAGGGTAACACCTTTTATAGGCACTTCTGGTAGTAGAGTGGTACGATACAAGGCGATCAGGACACGATGATCCTCTCAATTCTAGTCTCTAGTAAGGGAAGGGGGTAGCGGGACAGTCTTGGTACCCACGGGTACGGAGGTGTAACGGTGATCGCTCACAATCCTCGAGCTCGGTGTTCGGATGGGTCAGACCGCGGCAGCGCCGGCAGGTCCCGAAGAGGTCGTAGGTGGCAACGGGCCGCGGCAGCGCCAGCAGGTCCCAACGAGGATGAAGGTTACAACGGGCCGCGGCAGCGCCAGCAGGTCCCACGAGAATGCAGGTTGCAACGGGCCGCGGCAGCGCCAGCAGGTCCCACGAAGATGGAGGTTGCTACGGGCCGCGGCAGCGCCAGCAGGTCCCAACGAGGAGGAAGGTTGCAGAGGGCCGCGGCAGCGCCAGCAGGTCCCACGAGGATGAAGGTTGCAGAGGGCCGCGGCAGCGCCAGCAGGCAGGACAGTAGTTCACCAGGCAGGGCTGTGGCAGCGCCAGCAGTCCGTCAAGGATGAGTTCTTCTCGGTGTCTCTCGACTCCAGGATACAACTGCCTTCCTGTCCTGGGGCGGCCTCAGTTATAGGTCTGGCGCCCTTTGATGTCCGGACCCTCGCTCTTGGAGGTCGGGAGGTCTGGGATGAGGGAGTCCAGACACCCAGCAGGGGGGTGGAGCCAGCGCCCGAGGAGGCTGGGGGTGCTCGGCACCTGGCGGGGGAGAGCCATCGACACTTCTTACTCCCATTGACCTGCCAAGTGGTCCGTTCACCTCCTGGGTGGAGGGTGGTGCCGGGATTTCGGGGCGGCTGGGCCGGGCAATGGTGCTGACGGTGGCCCGGGCCCTGTCCTGCGGGGAGGGAGCGAGCCCTTCATGTGGCCTGTCCAACATGCGTCCCCCCCAGCTGAAGGCGGGGAGAGTCACCCATCTTCTTGGGGACTTTCCTCGTCGAGGCGGAAAAAGCGGGACAGGCCATCCACGTTGGCGTGGTCTTGGCCAGGACGATGCTCCACAGTGAAGTCCATCCCCTGCAGGGAGATGGACCATCGCAATAGTTTGGGGTTCTCCCCCCGCATCTGCATGAGCCATTGCAGGGGCCGATGATCTGTCTGTACCCGGAAATGGGTTCCGAAGAGGTATGGCCGGAGCTTCTTGAGGGCCCATACCACTGCGAAGGCCTCTCGCTCAATGGTGCTCCAGCGCTGTTCTCGGGGCAGTAGGCGTCTGCTGATGAAGGCCACGGGTTGGTCCACTCCTTCGGGGTTCAGTTGGGAGAGGACGGCCCCAATACCATGGTCGGAGGCATCGGTCTGCACAATGAACTCGCGGCTGTAGTCGGGGGCCTGGAGCACCGGAGCGGTGCACATGGCGGCCTTATTTATTTATTTATTTTACTGGCTTGTATAGCGCTGGTCTCGACTCCCTAGGGAGCATCTCCGCGCTTTTGACATCCGCCACATTTGGAAAGGGAGCACGTATGCTGTCTATTGGCTGAAAAGAAAGGTCTTTAGCATTTTCCTGAATGGAAGATATTCTGTACACAGCCTTAGGGTGATGGGAAGGCTATTCCAAAGAGACGGTCCAGCTATAGAGAGAGCTTCAGCGTCTCGAAGGCCGCGTGACAAGCGGGAGTCCAGTTGACTCGTTTTGGGTTGTTCTTAGACGTGAGTTCCGTGAGGGGCCCCACAATGCTGCCATAGTCCCTCACAAACCGCCGGTAGTATCCGGTGAGCCCCAGGAAGGCTCGGACCTCTGTTTGTGTTTCGGGGGGTTGCCAGGACTGGATGGCAGCTACCTTGAGTTGGAGGGGGGCCACCAGACCGCTCCCCACTTGGTGTCCGAGGTAGGTCACGGACCCCTGGCCGATTTGGCACTTGCTGGCCTTTATGGTGAGGCCGGCCTGTTGGAGGGCCTGCAGGACCGCTCTGAGGTGGTGGAGGTGGTCGGCCCAGTGGCGGCTGTATACCGCGATGTCGTCCAGGTAGGCGGCGCTGAATTCTTCGAGGCCCGCCAATACCTGGTTCACCAGTCTTTGAAAGGTGGCTGGAGCGTTCTTCATGCCGAAGGGCATCACTCTGAAATGGTAGTGTCCGTCCGGGGTGGAGAAAGCGGAACGTTCTTGGGCCCTGGGGGTGAGGCCGATCTGCCAGTAGCCCGCTGTCAGGTCAAAGATGCTTAGGTAGCGGGCTGCCCCCATGCGGTCGACTAGTTCATCTGCTCGGGGGATAGGGTGAGCGTCGGTTCGGGTGACCGCGTTCAGCCCCCGATAGTCGATGCAGAATCGGAGCTCCGGCGTGGTGCCCGGTGCCGCGGCCTTGGGGACCAGGACGACCGGGCTGGCCCAGGGACTGTCCGAAGGCTCGATGACCCCGAGGGCGAGCATCTTGGAGACTTCTTCTTGGATGCATGTACGTACCCGATCCGGTACTCGGTACGCCCGGTGTCGGACAGGAGGACTGTCCCCCGTGTCCACGTCGTGCAGGCACCAGGAGGTGACTCCGGGTGCGAGGGAGAACAGGTTTGCGAACGGCAGCAGGAGGGCCCGGCAATCTTGACGCTGCTCTGGGGTCAGGGCCTCGGAGAGTCGGACCCCGTCCACCGAGCCATCTCTTTCCCGAGTCCTCAGTAGGTCAGGGAGGGGCTCGGAGTCTCCTTCCGTGCCACTGTCGGTCGCCATCAGCAGGCTGAGTTCTGAGCGCATGAAGTGGGGTTTGAGCCTGTTGGCGTGGAGGACCCGGAGGGGGTTCCGGGGGGACTCCAGGTCGATGAGATAGGTGACGGGACTCCTGCGCTCGATCACCTTGAAGGGCCCCGTCCATTTGTCTTGCAAGGCACATGGTTCGATGGGGGACATCACCCATACCTGCTGACCCGGTTCAAACTCGATGGAGGAGGCATGTTGGTCGTACCGCTTCTTCATGTCCTCTTGACTGGCCTCCAGATTGGCTTTAGCGATCTCCCTGAATTTCCGGGTCTGATTGCGGAGGGTCAGGAGGTATTTGTAGACGTCCGGAGGGGTCTTTAGGGGGGCCATCTCCCATTCCTCCTTCACTAGGCTGAGAGGCCCGCGAACGGGGTGTCCGTACAGGAGTTCGAAGGGGCTGAAGCCGAGGGACTTCTGGGGGACTTCTCGGTAGGCGAAGAGGAGGCACGGTAGTAGCACGTCCCACTGGCGGCGTAGGGGTTCTTCCAGCCCCATGATCATCCCCTTGAGGGTGCGGTTGAACCGCTCGACTAGTCCGTTCCCCTGGGGGTGATAGGGGGTGGTGAAGCGGTAAGTGACTCCGCACTGCTGCCAGAGGGATTTCATATACTTTGAAATAAAGTTCGTACCCCTGTCGCTGACGACTTCCCGGGGGAAGCCCACTCGAGAGAAGATCCCCATCAAGGCTCGACCCACTACTGGGGCTGTTATCGTCCGAAGGGGGACCGCCTCAGGATATCGGGTAGCGTGGTCCACCAGGACCAGGATGAAGCGATGCCCCTGTGCTGTTCGGGGGTCCAGGGGCCCCACAATGTCTATTCCCACCCTTTCGAACGGGGTGGTCACCACGGGGAATGGTTGTAGGGGTGCCTTGAGTTTGCGGCCGCTCTTCCCGCTGGCCTGGCAGGTCGGGCAGGACCGGCAATGGTTGGAGACGTCATTTCTCATTTTGGGCCAAAAAAAGTGAGTCACCAGGCGGTGGTAGGTCTTGTCTTGGCCCAGGTGCCCGGCCAGGGGGACATCATGGGCTAGGTTCAACAGGAAGTCTCTGAAGTGGAGGGGCACCACCAGCACTCGCCCGGCCCCCAGTTCTGCGATTTTCTGTTCGCTGTACAAGAGATCATTGTCCCAATAAACCCAGTGGGCCCCGGTGGTGTCTCCTTGGCTCTGGGTGAGCGCTTGCTGTCGCAATCCCTCGAGGGAGGGGCAGGTCTTTTGCTCCTGCCGGAATTGTTCCTGGGTGGGCCCCCCTTCTTGACGCCACTGAGCCAGGTCGGGAAGCTCGGGGGGCTGTGGGGACCCCTCTGGGGCGGGGTCCGGGTGGTCGGTCTGGAGGAAGTCTTCTTCTGGAGTGATCGAGGGCGGAGGTGCTGCCCATTCTGGTTCTTCTGGTCTAGGGATGGTGCGGGTGGCCATGGACCGGGTGGTTACGCACGCCCAGTCCGGGAGACCCAACATCCCCAGATGCTCTCTTCTTTCCACAGCGGCACACGGGGAGCTCTCGAGATCGTTCCCCAGGAGGCAGTCTACGGGGGCATCGTCACGGACAGTTACTTTCAGCATGCCGGACACTCCTCCCCATTCGAAGGGGACGCAGGCCATCCGACACAGGCTCTCCGAGTTATCTGCCGATCGGACGGGGCAAAGTACGTTTGGTAGGATTTGTTCTGGGGTCACCAGGTGACAACGGACGGCCGTCACACTGGCCCCGGTGTCACGCAGGGCCTCGGCCTTGCGCCCATTGATGCTCACCCATTGGCTGTACTTCCGAGTGTTGGCGGGCAGGGGAGTCCGTGGGACCATGTCTCTTCCTCCTAGGCATGCCAGGGTCATGGCGGCGGGTTCCCACTCGAACTGCTCCGACTCATAGGTCTCCGTGTCTTCGGAGACTTGTTCTTCTCCCAGGGCGGCGGCCGCCATCTGGCGGGGCCCGGGGACCTGGTTCTTCGGGCAGGTCGGGTCACTGGCATAGTGGCCGACTCGCTGGCATCGATGACACGTCACGTTAGCTCGGAACCCCGGGCGCATCGGGGGGTTTCCCCGGCCTGCTGGGGCCGGGGTGGCGTTAGTGGGTGCGGCCGGGACGGCGTCTCTGCCCCGGCCCGGGCCTCCTCCTCGGGGACGATGATGACCTTGGTTGGTTCTGTTCTGCTCATTCGGCCCACTCGGGTGCTTTCCCACCGGTCAGCCTCGGTGGCGAGCTGCCGGGGTTCAGTCAATTTACTGTCGAGGAGGTGCTGCCTGAGCTCGACGAAGCAGTTGTTGGAGAGGTGCTCCCACACAATGAGATTGAAGAGTTGTTCGTAAGTGGTTACGTTGTTACCCTTGATCCACCCCTCGAAGGCTCGGCTGAAATAGTTCACGTATTCCAACCACGTCGTTCCTGGGATCCGGGTGCAGTGGCGGAACCTCTGGCGGTACATTTCGGGTGTAAGTCCATATCGACTGAGGAGTGCGGCCTTCATGTGGTCATAGGACGTCATTTGATGGTCCGGAAGCTGCAGCAGGGCATCACGACCCTCGTTGACGAATCTCCCCCATAGACCGGCTCCCCAGTCACTTCGAGCGACCCGGTGGGCGGTCATGGCAATCTCATAGGCCTTGAACCACTGCTGTATGTCGTCGTTCCGGTGATATTCTCGGACCACATCCTTGGGGATGTGGACCTTCTGCTCGGTAGGACCCGGGGAGTGCGGTTGCTCGGGCACCCCTAGGTTTTTGTTCAGTTTACGTATTTCTATCTCCGCTAGTTTGCACTCGTGCTCGTATGCCAGTCTTTTTTCTTCGAGGTCTCTCTGTCTCTGTTTTTCCTCTCGCTCTTCTCTGAGCCGTAAGTGTTCTAAGTTTATTTTTTGTTCCGCCAGTTTCAATTCTCCGTCTAATCTGAGTCGTGCCAAGTCTAACTCGTGTAATCTATTTTTTTCCCGCTCTTGGATCTCTTCACGGGACGGGCCTGTTCTCCGTTCCTCCGTCCGGGTGGTGTTGACTTCCGGGGCTGCGGGGTCCCGGGGGGTTGCGGTATTTGTCTCTGTCCAGGCCTCTAGGGCGTTTTTGAAGTCTTCTTTTGTGCTTAGCCCGGTGGTAGCAATGCCTAAGTCCATGCAAAATTGTTTGAGCTCTCGGTGGTTGTATTCCTCCAGCTTTTCCATCTGGAACTTCTCCGCCGATCCGCTCTCTTTGGTCGTCATTGTGGTTTTAGTCGTAGGGTGAGTTACTGTCTGTACGGTACGCGTTGGTTCGGATCGTGCCGCTAGCCACCAATGTTAGACGGGGACCTGGAGGGTCGGCCGAGCACAGTGATCGCACAGACAGGTAACTTCCCCCCCACAGATGGACACCACACAAAGATCAGGGTAACACCTTTTATAGGCACTTCTGGTAGTAGAGTGGTACGATACAAGGCGATCAGGACACGATGATCCTCTCAATTCTAGTCTCTAGTAAGGGAAGGGGGTAGCGGGACAGTCTTGGTACCCACGGGTACGGAGGTGTAACGGTGATCGCTCACAATCCTCGAGCTCGGTGTTCGGATGGGTCAGACCGCGGCAGCGCCGGCAGGTCCCGAAGAGGTCGTAGGTGGCAACGGGCCGCGGCAGCGCCAGCAGGTCCCAACGAGGATGAAGGTTACAACGGGCCGCGGCAGCGCCAGCAGGTCCCACGAGAATGCAGGTTGCAACGGGCCGCGGCAGCGCCAGCAGGTCCCACGAAGATGGAGGTTGCTACGGGCCGCGGCAGCGCCAGCAGGTCCCAACGAGGAGGAAGGTTGCAGAGGGCCGCGGCAGCGCCAGCAGGTCCCACGAGGATGAAGGTTGCAGAGGGCCGCGGCAGCGCCAGCAGGCAGGACAGTAGTTCACCAGGCAGGGCTGTGGCAGCGCCAGCAGTCCGTCAAGGATGAGTTCTTCTCGGTGTCTCTCGACTCCAGGATACAACTGCCTTCCTGTCCTGGGGCGGCCTCAGTTATAGGTCTGGCGCCCTTTGATGTCCGGACCCTCGCTCTTGGAGGTCGGGAGGTCTGGGATGAGGGAGTCCAGACACCCAGCAGGGGGGTGGAGCCAGCGCCCGAGGAGGCTGGGGGTGCTCGGCACCTGGCGGGGGAGAGCCATCGACACTTCTTACTCCCATTGACCTGCCAAGTGGTCCGTTCACCTCCTGGGTGGAGGGTGGTGCCGGGATGTCGGGGCCTGGCCAGGCCCAGGGTTGGGGTCGGGCTGAGGCCGCGCGGCCGCGTGGTGCCGTGTCCAAGATGGCGGCTGGGCCGGGCAATGGTGCTGACGGTGGCCCGGGCCCTGTCCTGCGGGGAGGGAGCGAGCCCTTCATGTGGCCTGTCCAACAGTGGTGGTATTATTGATGGGGGTGTTATGGTATTTGCAGTGGTATTGCTGCCTCAGTTAAATAATCTGCTTTTGACAGGATTGTTGCAAATGGCATGGCATAGCGTGTATGTTGAGTGTTTCCCACTTTCTCACTAGAACTTACAGAAAGACAATATAGAGGCATTTCATTTAAATGTTTAAGGTTTCAAAGCAAAATATGCTAGATTTCTGGGTGGTAGGGCAAAGTGGTACATACATGGTGGGCCGCGCCGCCGGGGGGGGGGGGGGTGCATGGTGGGCGGGCCGTGCCGTGGGGGGGGGCCCTCCATGTGCCTTGCAGGGGGCCCCCTCAAGGTTCGTTACGCCACTGGAAAGCATCTACCTGTCAGGAAGGACCGGATCCATCTAAGCGCAGCTCCTGATACCCCTCCATCATTCAGACACTGTAGCAAGATGGAATGAGCTACAGTGTCAAATGCTGCGCTTAGGTCCAGGAGGATCAAGGCCATAGTCTGGCCCTCATCCAGTCCCTGCCGTATGGACTCTACTGCCATAAGTAATGCTGACTCCGTCGAGTGCCGTGGACGGAAGCCAAACTGAGAGTAGTGAAGTAGGGAAGTCTCTTCCACAAAGTCCATCAGCTGGAGGTTCACAGTTTTCTCAGCAACCTTCGCCATGTATGGCAGGAGAGAGATGGGTCGAAGATTGTCTAACCTGTCATAGCTGATATTGGGCTTCTTTTGGAGAGGAAGGACCACCGCCCGTTTCCCGGCATCTGGAACAGTGTGGTCCCAAAAGAGATGTCCAGGAGATGACGGATGTACGGCTCTAATACGTGCAAACTGCCCATCAGGCGTCTGGGCGTAGTAGGGTCCCTTGGGGAGCCTGACTTTATTGATCCGCAGATCTGGATACGTTTCTCAGTAGGCGGGGTGACGAATGTAGTTAGCACCCGTTGTTCTCCCCTTACCCTAGGCACCTCTTCAAACTCGGGGCCTGTGATAGCTCGGCTTGGAAAGGCCGAATAGATAGTTGCTACCTTGTTGGCAAAAAACTCCGCTATTCGGTTACAGCTGTCCACCATGCAGAATTCTTCTGGGACCGCCGCAGGCTTCCCAACCAAGAGTGATTTATATATTAAAAACAATTCCTTCATGGTGTTTTCTGCTTCCCTAATCCTGGTATCGTAGTACACCTTTTTAGCCTTCCTGATTAGTCTATGGTAGGTGTGCCTACTTGCAACATAGTCAACTTTAGCTTGAGTGGCGAAGGCTAACCTCCACTGCCTTTCTGCGCATTTGCACGCGACCTTGGCCACCCGCACCTCTTCATTGTACCAAGGTGCCGCTCTCTGAGCACGTCCCCCCGTTCTAGTCAGGGCAAGCGGAGCAACCTGGTCCAAGGCCTCCGTGATACGCTGGTCCAGATTATTGTTGGCTTTCTCCACATCCTCCCCCCCCCCTGGGGATAAGGCACCATAACCGCTATATAGCTAAGAGAATTAACATGGGTAGGGTAAACATTAAACATAAAACAGTCAAATCGTGACATTCCAAATCAATGACTAATATTTCTGGGTGGAATAATCCTCGTGTTCGTGTCCTCAATAAAATTCAAAATTATTGGCGCGAATGCTAGGAAATGTTCTTTATTTATTTCAGGACTGGAGGCTCAGATTACGCTGGTTAAATGGTTGTTGAATACCGCAGAGGCAATATCAACCACTGGTTTGTAATAACTGCTTTAAAGTAGTCAGATGACCAGTTGGCAGATTTCATGATGTCTGGAATAGTGGAGTCTAACATAAAAGATTTGGAAGCCACAGCAGCTCGAACAGAATGAGCTCCAAATACTGGAGTACCTATACCAGCTTCCGCCATGACCGACTTTAACCACCTGGCTATAGTGGCCGATGACATTGGTTTAAAAGGTTTTTGCAAAGCAATCAACAATTGACCAGAAGAATCATTTCTCAAAGTACAAGTACATTCTTCATAAGCTTTCAGGCATTTTACCACACACAGCTTATCATTATTAGGAAATGAATGATACTCCGTAGACCTTGATATGGTTTTTGTCCTGCCATTAATCGAAAAGGAAACTAACTCGGGAGTAAATACTCTACCTGCAATGTCCAGAACGTTCACATCCAAAGTTCTTCTACACGCAGACAGACATAAGAGCATGGCCAACTTCGCCGACAACTGTTTTCTAGTTAAATGGTCATTATCTGGCCATCGTTCAAAAAGGGATGTAATTAAAGACATGTCCCATGAAAAAGAATTCTTAGGCCTCGGAGGACTAATAACGGATGCCTTTAATAACTTTACAGATGCCCGGATGCATACTGACAGTCTTATCATTAACCTGTACATGGCCTGCTGAGATAACAGTGTGAAAATTATTCACCAAACTATGGGATAAAACCTCAGTCGCCTTCTGAGACAAAAAATTGACTGAGGGACAGGTTTGCTGCCACAGGATCCACGTGCCGTTCCAGGCATTAACCCATCCAGCATCTCCATGCTGAAGAATACCTCTTCCTGTTGGAGGGGGCCCAGGCTCATATGATGAACTCTGAAGCTGCATCCAAAATGCCTGGCAAACTCCACTGCTGCTGAAAAGCCTCCATGCCATTAGGGACAACTGCTCCAAAACTATAATCAGATATAATTCTCTGTGAGGGCCCTGGAGCAACATCTGGGGCCAGGGAAGGAGGAGAGGGAAATTGCCCACCAGTTCCAGGAGTATTGGGAACCAGGGTTGAGCTTTCCACACTGGGTGACCAACACCAGTTCTGCGATCTGTCATTTGATCTGAGATGCCACAGTTGGAATCATTGCAAACCGGGGAAAGGCATAATTCAGTGACTGTGACCTATCCTGAGAAAGGCATCCATCGCTTTCGTTAACCGATCCGGCCTCCAGCTAAAGAACTCCTCTGATTGACGGTTCAGTTGTAAGGCAAAGAGGTCCACCTTGAAGGGACCCCACATAGTCTGTATCACTCTACAAAGACGAGAGTGGGGCTGCCAATCACTGTAATCTATCCGGTATCTGGAGTTCCAGTTCACTACTTTGTTGGAATGACCTGGAATGTATTCCGCTATCACAGATATATTGTGGCTCGGGCAATCATGCCAAAAGTCCTTGGCTATTTCTACTGACAGAGATGATATTGTGCCCCCCAACTTGTTGATATACCTCACTGCAGAGGCTTAGACCATCCTAAGGAGGATACAACAAGACAACTTCTTGGGAGAAAGGGTCCTGATGACAAAGCACCGTGCCAGAAGACAATTGATATGGAGATCCACCTCTTGGAGGAACCACCTGCTTCCTGTAGATATATCTCCACAACCTGCTCCCCGACCTCAGCAGCTGACGTCTGACTATTACAACTTCTGGCTGAGAATCAAAGATGGGGCTGCCGTTTCAAGCATCTCCATGTCCCAGCCACCATCAGAGCTCCTCCTTCACCTCTTCTGTCAGGGAAGCATGGTCCGTGTAGGCCAGACCCTTCCTCAAGTGTTGGATTTTCAATCTCTGCAGGGTCCTGTAGTGTAGGGGGCCCTGGAAAAATCGTCTGGCTGGAGGAAGCTAGCAGACCGACCAGATGAGCAATCGTCTTCAGAGTTACTGACGGGAGAGGGCCTATCTCAGTTCCTTTTTTTTATATCCCTCAGCTTTAGTTTGGGAAGCCTGAACTGAGCCACCTGAGAATCTGTCTCAATCCCCAGGAATTCTGTGGTGTGGGCTGGAGAGAAGACTGACTTGGTTCCGTTGATGACAAACCCCAAATGTTATGTTATGTTATGTTATGTTATTTATTCTTTTATATAGCGCACGGCTACTCAAAAAGAGTGTCCCGGCGCTTTTATTGGAGAAGGAAGGCTGCCACATAATAACATAACACTGAATAAAAGAAAAAAACAGAAATACAGAACAAGTGCAAACAGAAAACCGGCTACTGAGTGAACAACCAGGTTTTCAAACCTTTTCTAAAAGCAAAGAGACTAGAAGCTCCCCGGAGGGCGAGCGGCAAAGAATTCCACAACTGTGGTGCCAGCAGACCAAAGGAGCGACCTCCCAGGCGCGCTCTCTGCACACGCGGGACGACCGCCAAAAACAGAGATTCTGACCTCAAGGACCTAGTCGGTTGATAAAAGACCAGTCTCTTTTGAAGGTATTTAGCTCCCACCAAGTGGAGAGCTTTGTAGGCCAGAGTCAAAGCCTTGAAGGCAATCCGTTTCCGGATGGGAAGCCAGTGCAGAGTTATCAACAGGCCAGATGCACTGGCCCGCCTGTTTAATCCAAAGATAGCTCTCGCGGCGGCGTTTTGCACCACTTGAAGCCGCTGCAGCAAGTACTCTGGAAGGCCCAGGTAAAGAATGTTGGAGTAATCCAACCTGGACCCAATCAGAGCCTGCACTGTCACCTTCCTGTGCTCCTCGGACAACAGGGGAAGGAACCTCCGCAGCATCCTGAGGATGCCGAAGCAAGTGCCCGCAACCCCAAGGATCTGGGATTTCAGAGTTAATCCTTTGTCCATCTTGACCCCCAGATTTTTCGCGACCAGGGAAGAGCAGGATGGAGGAAACATGTTAATCGGCCACCAGGCCTGCCAATCTGGCTCTGTGTCGCACCCGAAGAAGAGCACCTCGGACTTATCGGAATTGCACTTGAGGCTGTTCAGATGGAACCAATGAAAAACAGCCCCAAGGCAATCCCGGATACTCTCCTCCTCAAAGTCTCCTCCCCTCTGACAAGAGAAGAGGAGCTGGGTGTCATCAGCGTAAGACACGATCCGGGCGCCATACGACTCCGCCAACGCCGCCAATGGGGTCATAAAGATGTTGAAAAGGGTTGGGCTCAAAATAGAGCCCTGTGGAACCCCGACTCCCAGAGGCGGCATCACGGCGGAGTCTGGCGGCACCCAGACCGTTTGCCGGCGGCCGGCTAGGAAGGAAGAAAACCAATCGAACACCGTCCCCCGTAGACCTATCTCGAAAAGTCTAGCGAGAAGGCCGTCATGGGGGACGGTGTCGAATGCCGCCGACAAGTCCAGCATCACCAGCATGACTTTGCCCCCTGAGTCCAGGACACCTTTAATGGTTTCCGAAACCTCAAGAAGCGCAGTCTCTGTGCTTAGATGGGGACGAAAACCAGACTGCGTGGCATGCAAGATCCCATTGGTTTCAAGAAAATTGGAAAGCACAGCCTGGACGTGCTTTTCCACAATCTTCGAGAAAGCCGGCAGCAGAGAAATAGGCCTGTAATTGACCGGGGCCTTCGGATCCAGGCCAGATTTTTTTAACAGTGGAATCACCATCGCCTGTTTCCAAGCTTGCGGGACCACTCCCCTGCTCAATGAGATATTTAACAGCGGGTTTGCCAAAGGGTTGATCACCTCCGCAACTTTCGCCAAGAATTTAGCGGGGCACGGGTCGAGGGGCGACCCCGATTTAAGATTGCCCATTATCGCTAAAGAGTCCAGGGCAGACATCGGTGGAAACACATTCAACGTCACAGCTGGCAAAGCCAGCGGTGCTAAGATGATCTCAGGATTAGTCTGGACCATAGGTCCAGGCGATGGAAAAGAATCCTGTATGCGTTGAATCTTGCTCGTAAAAAAATCAGCAAGGTCCGAAGCCCAGGTGCCAGACGGTTTCTCATCCGAGGTGTTAGACCATGGGGAGATAAATTCTCTCACAATGGAGAAAATCTCCTTGCAGGAGTTAGAAGCAGCTTCTATTCTCCTAGCAAGATATGCCTTCTTTTCCAGGCGAATGTCCCGGTGATAGGCTTTGACCACCGACTGATAGGTCAACTTGGCTACCGTATCATATTTAGCCCGCCAAGCTCTTTCGGCTACCTTACACTGCTGCCGCGAAGCCGACAGTGCAGCGGTAAACCAAATCCTCTAAAAGACATAGTCCTCTGCAGATGTAGCATGACTAAATCTCAGGATTATTAGAAACAGGAAGGCTCCTCAGCAAAAGCTGTAAAGCATATTATTGCAGCCCACCTGATATTATTGAAACATGGGCGTCCGGAGAGACAAACATTAAATGGCGTGCACTTTGCTCGACAAAATGGGTAATAGAGCTCCATTGTTACTTCCGGCGCCGGCAACCGTGTTATGGTAAATCCAACTGAGCATCAAATAAATACATCAGCGAGGAGGAGATAGAAAGTGGACTGTGCATAGCTCAAATGGAGCCCGATCCACCCAAAGGAAGCCCAATTGGGCAACATGCATCCACGGCTCGAAGACTCGGGCCCGATTACCAGGGAAGGCACCAAGATTAGCAAAGCTGTCATGAAGAGCCACAGGAAGAACCAAGGGTAGCTGTGGCACTTCAGAATAGAGGGTTACAGTAGCCAAACAGAAGATGATACAGGCAGATGAAAGTAGAAGCTTTTGGCTGCCGGATGTGCGCGCACTCTGCCAGTTGCGAAACGAGATCGGGTAAAGAGAATAATGCTGCATAGGGCACCCAGCGGGACACAAAATACAGTAAATGCAATATAGTTCCAATACACCAATATCGAGAACAATAATCCACGTGCTATAAAGTGGCAATTCACAAAATATGTAAAATATTGAAGCACTTATCTTGACTGCCAAGCAGCAAAGAAAGAGGCTCTCAAGATAGTGATATCTGTACTTATTAGGTCTACTAGGCCATGATTGGTGGTTAAGAGCAAAGTATCATGTTTGTTGCATGTGAAGCGTTTCTACATTGGCTGCTGTATTTTTGCAGTAGAGGAAGAGAATCATAATCTGAGCCTCAGGTCCTGAAATAGAATCAACAATCTGTGTAATACACACACATCAATACAGCTAGTTCTACAGGACCTCAGGTGTCTGCGGTGATGCTTTTAGGTACTTCACTGTTAACAACCGTCTACTTCAGGCACATACTGAGTCTCTATCAGCACCGACCAATGGGTTTTCAACGTAATAAGTCATGTCTACATATTCTGCTTTTAGTGAGCCAAAGTTTGTAGTGGAGAATATATTTTTATGCTAGCTACACCGCTGTGAGAGCATTATATTTGTGTTCACACAAAACAACCTCGGGTGGTTGTGAGATTTAAACACACCTTCACTTATGCACGAGGTACATTTTACTCCATAATCATGACCTCAAATTTGTTTTAGTACTGATTGAAAACAAAAGTTTTTTGAACTTTCACATTTGGTGCGATAAAAGAAAGGACAATCCACATTCAACTCGATGGATATATCCTGAAAAAATATTTGAAAAACATGTGAAATATGGAAAGATAAATCAAATATACATTGTGATAATGTAATTTTTTACATGAACTAGGCTAAAATTGTATCTTCTAAACACATGATATATCCCGAAGTCTCGAAAAACAGAGAAGAAAAGTGAAAAGCTCAACAAACACCAAGGTTCAAACAGCAAACATATAATTTATGTGAATGGATTCCCATCACTCACCATGCCAGGTGATTCGCTTCATCATTTGGGTATCCTTTTGTAAAAGTCAACATTCATACTCCATTGACATCGGAGCTCCAGAATGTTAAAGGTATAAATGCCAAGATGAGCAAAATGTACAACGTGGAGTGTATGGGACCTAAATAAGGATGCAGTACAAAAAAGTGAAGTGAAGAATAAAATCGAAGCGCAAACAGACTGTAAACTTTATTAATGTCTGCTGCGATCAAAGATTAAAAACAGTGGTGAGGACTGGTTTTAACAAATAGCCGTCCTCTACAAAAGCGTTCGACATGTTTCAGCACTTGGTGGTAAAGATAAACCTTATGCTTTCATCAGGACCTCAGTAAACAATAAAGCTACTGCTATAAAAAGTGTGTGTAAACAAAAAAGGATACAATGTGAGTCAAAACTCACAATACAGGAATCCTCGTGACAGTCTTCAGAGCAGTCAGAGGTACCGACGGACAGAGCGGTGCCTCCTTTGCCCTGAGCTGTTGCCAGGTGGGGTGAGGTCTTTTCCTCCATACTCCCGAGATCACTCAAGAGTCACGAGGATTCCTGTATTGTGAGTTTTGACTCACATTGTATCCTTGTTTGTTTACACACACTTTTTATAGAAGTAGCTTTATTGTTTATTGTTATTGTTTATTGCTCATCTTGGCATTTATACCTTTAACATTCTGGAGCTCCGATGTCAATGGAGTATGAATGTTGACTTTTACAAAAGGATACCCAAAGGATGAAGCGAATCACCTGGCATGGTGAGTGATGGGAATCGATTCACATAAATTATATGTTTGCTGTTTGAATCTTGGTGTTTGTTGAGCTTTTCACTTTTCTTCTCGGTTTTTCGAGACTTCGGGATATATCATGTGTTTACAAGTTATGATGGGGCTGCATATCCCGTGTAGTCTTTAAATTTTGGCCTCAGACCCTAGTCTAACTTTTTGTGTGTTTTTCGTTTTTAAAATTGTATCTTCACCAATCCAAGATTTTACAAGATCAGAGCATTACATTCACTGAAAGTGCTCTTTGTACTGGAAGGTATAAAGGGTCCAAAGGTATCGAATATGGGCTTCAAATAGTTTCTTTAGACCAATGAATTTATATTTCCATATTGATACTGTTTGAACTAGTATCCCCTATTGATCCCGTTCTATGTGTTTCGAGCCTTAACTTTCTTTGGGGGTTCTCTTCAAGACCAGAGCTTGGTGAATTCTTAGGGGGCACGACAAAAGGTTTTTGATTCCGACTTATCAGTTGTCGAGATTAGGGATTTGTACTCGTGCAGCAAATCAAAGGAGCAGGACAGGTTTTTCTGGATTGCTCGTGTTCTGTGAGTCTCTGTAATTTTTATTTGTTTAAAAGTGGATACCGGAGCCCAGCGTGATTCCTTTACAAATGCTTGTTAGGGCTCCCTCTGGATCACATCGTCTTCTTGTCACATAATTATCCATGTGGCAGGAGGACGTTTGTGTTCAATCGTTACTAAAACAAATTTGAGTTCATGATTATTGAGTAAAATGTACCTCATGCGTAAGTAAAGATGTGTTTAAATACCACAACCACCTGATGTTTTTTTGTGTATACAATTGTCTAAGGCCCAAGGTGGTTGTAGGTAAGGGCCAACCCCCCCTGTTCACACAGAAGTGAGAGCATTATATCGCATGATTTCTTTATTTGAAAGTAGTGGTCTTAATACCTGATAGTTTTATTGAAGCAGTTAGTTCAACTCTTAAGTTTGGCTAATTGTATGATCCACATTCATTATTTTACTTCATAATGTACATTTCAAATGAGTGCAAACTTTCCACACCCTTCTTAACTTATCCCTATTCTGTTGTGGCAATTTATTTTCCCAATGTTGCTAGGGATTTAAATCCAATTTCTGCTCAGGCACATTTTTCCTCCTCCCTCACTGGGGATTTTCAGGGATCTTGCCCCCTAGATTTGGTTGCATTATATGGGCCATAGTGATGTCCCTCATTAGTCCTATGCTTCTAGGGCTGTGTCCCTAATTAAGTTAAAGTGAACAGTGTTTTCACTCTGTCAGGGGAGGTATACCTAGGGTCCTGTCCCCTCTTTTTTGCAGTGATCTCCCATTTGCTGGTTGCGATACATATGCTTCAGCAGTTAGAAAGGTTCGAGTTTTATGATGATCACCTTTGGTGGTTGAGTTGTGTGTAATCTGTATTGTCTTTCCTCATGGATGAGGAGATATTGTTAGGGTCCTTCATCAGTGGTTAAGGATTGTTAGGGTCCTGTTGTTGGACCCTAAACTTGCAAAAAGTCCTTAATCGGTGGTGAAGGATATTCAGGCTTTCCATGTTGTATTGTAGTCCATCTTAGATTCCTCCTTCAGTGGTTGAAGAAACATTCTTCCATGTAGTATTAGTTTGTGGCTATTATTTACTGCGCAGCCACATTTGTGTGTGCGTATGTGAGAGAGAGCCTTGTTCTGTGTGTATTTGGGCATTTTCTTTGGTTGTGGTGAAACTCATCCTTTGTTCTCCATCAGGTGAGTCTTGTCAACTCATTTTGGTGTGTGTGTTGAGTGATTTTATTTTTCAGGTATTTTTGTGTGGAAGTGAGTGTCAGGGTTTGTCTGTAGTCTGTGTCTGTCTTCTTAACTCCTTACGTTTATGAGGCTTCCTGTTTGAGTTCTTTGGACAGTTTCTCGTGGGAGTTGTTCTTGGCTGTGTAACCCGTCAGTTGTTTGTTTGATTGCTTTGTGAAGAAGGGAGATTTGTGTGATCCTTCCTTATATATTTCACAGGTGTACTATCTTGCCCTCTCTGTTCGGCATGACATCATAGAATGTGAGGTGCAGGAGGTTCTGTGCTGTGTGCCCAAAGCAGTTAGACCAGGGCTGAAGCATGTATAACATCTGCTCACGGTGGGGTCTCTGTCTTCATTACTAGTACTACTACTTGTACCAGCTTGACAAATAAAGCCTCCATGTATCATGCAAGTGTCCGCGTGTTCCTGCACTCTCCTGACCAGTCTCCATGCATCATTACAGCCACCTCTATGTGTTGCCCACAAAGTAGGATGCCAAATTTTTAAAGGAAAATATGCCAAATTAAAGTTGGCATGTGTCTCCAGTGACTACCACTCTAAAACCTATTGTCACTGGCAGGACTATAGCTGGATCCTAGAAAAGTCAGTCTATTTTTCATATTTATTGTAAATCCAATGCATAGTGAAGTGAGATTTTAATGTATATTAAGGAAAAGTAACTTTTAAAATGTAACCTTTCTCTACCTGAAGCTCCCGGAGGTTAATTAGCATCAGCCTGCCTGCAGCTGCCCAGTCTGTGCTTGACCTTAATGAGGTGTGAAAACTGTCTGCAGAGCAGTGGCTTAGGCCAGGTGACAACATGGGTGGAGTGTGGGGGCATATGATCCCTATCAACTCGGGAAGAACAGCTGGGAGTTTCAAGGAACATCAATAACTTAAAAGCGACAGATGTGAAGCCTGCCCTTTCACCATTTGGTGTAAGAGAGACCTGAAAGGGGGGAAGCCCCTCTTCCCCAGGCCTACACTAGCGGACTCGCCTAAACCCAATTGGCGGGGAAGCTCCCACCAGAACAACTTAGGAGTGAACATGGGAGTAGACTGCCTATTTCCCTGGCCACATTTCTGTATGGAGGGTGGTTTCGCCATTTTGGATTTTATGAGAAAGGTGCGGGTTAGTATTGTTTGTTATAGGGCAACTGACAACTGAAAAAAAGGTTAGGGTTACCCTTGGGAACATTTAGCCCATTGGTTAGGGAGGGGCCAGGAGTCACCCTTGCCCTCTGGTTAGTGCATAAATGTGGCACCCCTAGTAATTCTCCTCAGAGCACTTTAAGGACCTGCTGAAGATTAGAAGAGCCAGGTCGCATCTCCTGTTGAGGAGATGTCCCCCTGTGCACAGCTGTCAGTTCCACCGGTGTGGGTAATAGTTATATCATAAAGTAAACTAATAAGTGAAGTCTGACGTTTATTCACATCAAGTTCATGAATTTGAACATCTTCGAATGTGGAGTAATCAAAGTGAAACAATCCATTCAGATGTAAACAGTATTCGCATCAATCCCGATGCATTTCGGGCAATAAGATGCCCTTAGTCAGGGGAACCATCTGAAAAATAAACCAAAAGATACAGCGCTTATAGGAAGTAGGGGTGGGCGTAGTGGGGCTACGCGAAGCTCCGCGAAGCTCCGCGAAGTGGGCTGGAAGCTACGCCCAACCACACACTTCGTGTAGCCCCATTACGCGCCGCTCGACACCCTCCCGCCCTCTTGTACATCCCCATTTTTAATATTAAATACATTAAAATAAAAGGAAAAGGGATTTACCTGGCATGCAGCGTCCCGGGGCTCCCTCTTCCTGTTGACGTGCCGACTTCTTCAGGCGAATGCGCATGTGCATCTTCCTTCACCTGAAGCGACTTTAGAGTTTCTAACAACGTGATTGTCATACTCCATATTGTCACCAACTCTCTTTTTCAATCCGTTGCTTGATTTTGAGTCACTTAACACATCTTTGGGTACCCATCTTTCACCATTGAATGACATGTTTTACTTAGTCACTCACTCACTCTCACCTCCCAACATGTTAATGTTAGGTGGTGTTTTATATAGCACCCGGCTACTCCGGGGAGTGTCCCGGCGCTTTATGACCTACAACAGAAACAAAAAGGGCAGGCGAAAAAGGGACATGGCCTACTGAATAAATAGCCAGGATTTAAGGTCTTTTCTGAAAGCCAACAGATTGGAGTTCCGGCGAAGAACAATTGGCAGGGTATTCCAGAGCTGAGGTGCCAGGCGCTTGAAAGACCGGCCCCCAGTCCGTGCTCTTATAACTGGGACCACAGCAAGAGACTGCGACGCTGACCTCAGCGATCTGACAGGAAGATAGAGAGCCAACCGTTTTTGAATATATTTGGCCCCGGAAGCATGAAAGGCCTTGTGGGCCAGAGTAAGTGCCTTGAAGACTATCCGTTTATGGATAGGCAGCCAATGTAGAGACCGCAAGAGGTCGGATGCTTTGGCTCGGCTATGTAGGCCAAAGATGGCCCGCGCAGCCAAGTTCTGGACCACCTGCAGACGTTGAAGAAGGTACTCCGGCAAGCCCAAGTACAGGACATTGGCATAGTCAAGCCGCGACCCAATGAGGGCCTGCACCGTAATTTTCCTATGCGCCAACGGGAGCAGAAAAAGAAACTTACGGAGCATCCTAAGGAGGCCGAAACATGTTCCTGCTAAGCCATGAATCTGGGACTTCAGCGTCAAGCCGTTTTAACACCGAGGTTCTTGGCTATCGTAGATGCAGCCGATGGAGGAAACATATCTACAGGCCACCAATCCTGCCAGCTTGGATCAGACCAACAGCCGAAGAAGAGCACCTCAGATTTATCTGAGTTGCACTTGAGGCTGTTTAGCTGGAACCATTTAAAAACAGCCCCAAGGCACCCTCGGATGCTCTCTCCGTCAAACTCCGACCCCTTCCCACAAGTGAAGAGGAGCTGGGTATCGTCGGCATATGATACAATCTGGGCCCCATACGACTCCGCCAGTGTCGCCAGAGGGGTCATAAAGATGTTAAAGAGAGTAGGGCTCAAAACAGAGCCCTGGGGAACTCCGACCTCCAATGGCAGCACTACAGCGGAACAAGGAGGGGCCCAGACCGTATGGCAGCGGCCCGCTAGAAAAGATCTAAACCAGCTGAGCACCGTCCCCCTCAGACCAACTTCACTGAGTCTGGTGAGGAGACCCTCATGGGGGACGGTGTCAAAGGCCGCCGACCCGTCAAGCATCACCAGCATGGCCTTGCCTCCTACATCCAATACCTCCTTGATTGCCTCCGTCACTTCCAATAGCGCCGTCTCGGTGCTCAAGTTGGTTCGGAAGCCGGATTGAGTAGAATGTAACAGGTTGTTGGTTTCAAGGAAATTGGAGAGGGATGTGTGAACATGTTTCTCCACAATTTTGGTAAAGGCAGGCAGGAGGGAGATGGGCCTATAGTTGGCGTAGACCTCAGGATCCAGGCTGGGCTTTTTTAGTAATGGAATAACCATAGCCTGCTTCCAAACTGAAGGGACCACTCCGGTACTGAGAGAAAGGTTCAGCAAGGGATTGACAAGGGGATTTATTACCTCCGCCATTCTAGCCAAAAACTTGGCTGGACAGGGATCAAGAGGGGAACCCGACTTTAATTTAGCTAAGAGCTCCAGAGATGTAACTACGGGTAAGAATGGAAATTCCGAGAAAGTGGGCTCAAAGCTAACTCCAGACCCTGCCAGGACACTAGCGCCAGGGACTGCCACTGCCCCCGCCGCCACAAAAGAGTCCTGAATGGTCTTAATTTTGGTGGTAAAACAATTAGCCAGTGAGGTCACCCAGGGTTCCGAGTGCGCCCGTACCGGCGTACTCATTTTAGGGGCAGTGAATTCCCTTACAATAGTAAATATCTCCTTGCAGGAATTGGTGGCCGCCTCGATTCTCCTTGAGAAATAGATTTTCTTTTCAAGCAGAATATCTTGATGGTAGGCTTTGATGGAAGCTCTGTACGCCAACTTGGCCATGGCGTCATACTGACGATGCCAGGCCCTCTCCGTGACCTTACACTGCCGCCGTGTCAAAGCCAGGGCTTCAGTGAACCATGGAGCGGAGGCACGTTTGGCAGATTTTTGAGGGGCAGTTTCGGGGGCAAGTTCATCTAGCCTTTCAATAAGCCATGCCTGCATAGAAGCCAGATCACTCTCTAGAGCCCCAGACAGCGGGCATGGGTGAAGTAGACAAGCCTGGGCCAGCATTTCAGGGGTTACATGATGATACGCCCGTCGGGCCTGACAAGGACGTAGGGGAGTACTGCATGGTGGTTTGTTAATGCATACGATACAGAATTTAATCAAATAATGGTCCGACCACAGCACAGGAGACGGAAAAGAAATATCAATGGGAACAGTGGAGAACACCTGGTCCAGGGTATGGCCTTTGTTGTGAGTAGGCACAGTAAGGTAGGGTGAAAGACCGAGGGGAGAAGTGATATTGCAGATTTTAATCGTATCCATATCAGCCCCCTCGTCCATATGGCACCCGCGTTTACCGCCTTCCTTCACCGGAAGTGATCACGAGTTTCCAACCTTGTGATCGTCAAACTTTATTGAACGCGTCCGTACCCGGCAGGGTTACTAACGTTGCACTCAAAGCAGTGGACCGATCACAAACTTTATGGAAAGGCACATTTACACGCCCTGTAAGTACACGACTATGAGCATTCTTTTGCCTGGTTTTTACTATGCAGCGCGCTCATTGATAATCTTGACTAACTTGTTCCCATCGTCCCCGGGGAGTCATTGATACTGATGAAACTGCAGTGACTATCGTGTAAGAATGCGGGTTATTGATATATGGTGCACGCTTTGAATCTCACGTCGTTTTTGCTACATTTCACGACGTGCAAGCATCTTTGTTCCATTAACTTACTATATTGGGCACGGGAGTGGTGTCTATACCGGTCGTTGAGACGGTTTTCTTGTAATATAACACACGTCTATTCACATATTTTGTGTTCTTAGAACCTTGATGCTCTCTGGTAGGGTGCGGTCTTCCGCTCGCCTTGTTTTGCATGTAGGCACCACATGACTGCTAACACCAATGTGATATACATCGACTTCTACTTTGGGGGGTGCTTCCTATAAGCGCTTTATCTTTTGGTTTATTTTTGAGATGGTCCCCCTGACGAAGGGCATCTTAATGCCCGAAATGCCAAGTCGGAGATCTGCTTTAGGAAACAGCTAAAGACGTGGCTCTTTGATCAGTAACTCCATCTACTGATGCACTCTCTGGTCTGTATCACTTAGTTCACGTTTGCTGCTCACTAAGCGCCGGGACACCTCCGTGTGAGGTAGCTGTTTGCACTCTATAAAACTTAGTATTATTATTATTATTATTAAGTGCATCAGGATTTATGTGAATACTGTTTACATCCGAATGGATTGTTTCACTTTTATTACTCCACATTAGAAGATGTTCTAATTCATGAACTTGATGTGAATAAACGTCAAACTATAATTGACTTCACGTATTAGTTTACTTTGTGATACAACTATTACCGACACCGGTGGGACTGACAGCTGTGCACAGGGGGATATCTCAATAGGAGATGCGATCGGGCTCATTGTTACTTGATTACACTTTAGGGATAAGAAAGTGAATCCCCAGGAGCACTCTAAATAGATATCAACCTCTTGAACAATTTTGGTAGTGCGTGTCTCTACCTACATTGAAGATTAGAAGAGGACAGGATCCTTTTTGCTGTAACCTAAGGAGCCTTGAAGGACAGGACTTGCTCGCTCTTGTACCAAGGACAAGGACGTGGACTCAAAGTGTCAGTTGCTTGACCCCTCCCACTGTTTTCCTGAAGTGACCAATACCAATTGGACCTTGCAGATGGGCTCTCCTGGATGAGTCCTGACCCCTGAGGTCCTGAGAGCCTTAAAAGTGACCCAGATGAGCTGCTCCAGAAACCCTGAAAAGTTGTCACTTTAGATATTTTTGGACTCCCAAGACCTCCTGAACATCACTGTTACCTCACAGCATAAGTGTCAAATTTCGATGCAACTTCTAGCTTTAGGATTTTGAGCTCAATGAAAAAGTCAGGAAGTAAACTCTTTAACCTGGGCCAACACGCATGCTGTGTCTGACACGCCCTCTCTTGCGGTCGACCTGAAATCGCAGCTAAGTCCTATTCTACCACTTCCACAGGCTGTCATTAGTGCATAGTGCTTCTAGGCATTATTTTTTACTTAAAACTTTAAAAATCCATATCTTTACTTCCCCCTTATTGGATTTTTGTTGTTTTGTTGTAATTTTGTTAATTAAAATGTCCTCTATTTTTCTCTCAACTTTTGAATGTATATTATTTTGTGTTTTGACTTTATTCAGACAATCTAGCGCAACGACATTTGCGTTTTGCGACATAAACACGAAATTAACTCTAAAGCCTCATCCCCACGATTTTACAGAAGTGTGCCGCAAGGAAACCTTTGGATTCTGACACGGTGGCAAAGGTCAAGGAAGTGTTTGGAAATCGTCAGCACATTCTGTGTTGTCTAATCTTATTTTTTTAATGAAAATACTTTCTGCTTGACAAATCATGAAACGCCAATTGTTACTTAAATTAACTGGAATTCTTGGTATTTTTTGTTAATTACTTGTATCTTTCTTTATTTAAGTATTTGAATGTTATTTTCTATCCTCTATATAACAAACAAAATGTTGCAAAAAAAAGTCTATATATATGTAAACTCCACTTTATTGACAACATGCAGCATCTTAATACACATTAATTACAATAAAATACATATCCGAAAGAGACCATAGTTATAGATTACTTACCTTAGAATTGCTGCTTGGACTTGAAGCTCGGCAATGGCTGTTCAGGTTAATAGAACCTAGCTATCACAAAAAAACTAAATTTAAAATCATGAATACCGCATCTCAGACTTGGAGGCAAATCAACAGAAGGCTTCATCTTCTGCCAAAATTTAATTACTATACCCCCTTACTACAGAACCCTATGTTACCCGAGATTTTTAATGACCTTATTATGCATAGATGGTTTGACTTAAAAATAAAATCACTTGGTTTATTGTACCATGATGGGCAATTTGCTTCCTATTCTCAACTACAAAACGAATTTGGTCTCGATAGAGCTGATGTTTTTAAATATTTACAGATCCGCAGCTTCTTAATTACGAAGAACTTAATTATATCTGAATCTATGAGCAAAATAGATTTGTTGGAATGCTGTTGGCAGGGAAATAAGATTGGTATAATATATCAAAAATGTTTGTAGAAGATAGACGATAATTTAGACAGTTACGCAAAAAAATGGCAAATAACGTTTGGCTTAGAAACCGTAGACATAGTTAGATCTCTTGAAGTTTGTAATAAAGTCATTCTCAATGTTTCATTTAAAAGCCAACATTATATGTCTATTTTTGATTTGTATTATACACCATTTAAATTATCAAAATGGAAAGCACAGAAAGGGGTAAACTATAGCCGCTGTGGGTACAATGTGGCTGATTTGTGTCATATGTTTTTTTATTGCCCGAAACTGACTCTATTTATATCCCAAGTACAAGGCTTCCTAAGTACCATTTTGGACGTAGCGATTGTTCTAACTCCTGAACTTGTTATTCTTGGAATACAAACTGATCAAATTACCAATAGAACAATTGCTGAAGAAGGGTTTATATTCATTGCAATGTCGTCTTATCGCAATTGCATAACCTCTCGTTGGTTGGATGCTGAACCGCCTGTGTTTTATCAATGGCAATCAAAATTGTTGAATATTTCTCAGCTGGAAAATGCTGTATACAAATTTAAAGGTCTGAGAAGGAAGAGGCTAGGCCAAAAAATATGGCTACCCATCACGAACTGGTTATGATTATGTTCATTTTTCTAGCTGTATTTCTTGCTTTCCTGATTTTCTCTGTGCTCGTTTAATGACTATGTATTTACTGTAGATATTGCATACTTATTTTCTGTCTTGATTTTCTGTGCAATTTTTTCCACTGCCAATAAAATATAAAAAAATACAAATAAAAAAAAATAGAATTGCCCCCAGGCGTCAGACTGGATCTGTAGAAATTTTTTCATAGCAGTACCCCTGCGCGTTGGCAGGTGGCTTCGGTGGACTCCGCGTTCAGCATCGTGGTCGGTGGGATGACGTAGCAGTGTCAACTTAGACACTGCCCCTGGGCGCTGACGTCAGTTATTTCTTTCTCCGCGCCACCCTGCGCAGATCCGGAGAGAGTGTGCCCCTGCGTCACTTTTTGACCAACTCTTTTTCAACTTTTGTTGACTGCTTTTTTGAGTCTTCGACTCCTGGTGCACGAAGGATGTCCCATGGTCTGACCGCCTTCCAGCACTGTGACTCCTGTCACAAGTTGATGTCGGTCACCGAGCCGCACTTTTGGTGCCTGGAGCGAGACTACGATCCGAAGTCGTGCTCCAACTGCTTTTGGAGGCCCGGCAGTCCTCACTATTCCTCTTCGAAAAATTTGCACTCCTCCGGTGAGTCGAAGCACAAGAAGAAGGCGAACAAGCACCGTTGCTCTTCGCCTACTCCTCTGCCGACGCAGGACCCAAAGCGTTGTCGCTCTCCAGCTCCGCCTTCGGAGCCCGCATCTTGTACGACTTCATGCTTCCCTCCTTTTTCCCAGAGCTGGAGCGTCCTTTGCCCAGCCTCAAACTTTCTATGGAACACTTCACAGCATCTTTGGGCAGCCCTACTCTACTGGTGCGCTATCGGGCCCTGCGGACTCGGCTGGGGGCCCTGGGCCTTCAAGGATGACGGCTCTGGCGCTGGAGGGCCCCCAAGAATTCTGGCCTGGATCCTGATCGGTGCTGGTCGACCTCATGGTACCTTCCCCGGCGCCGATTCCAGTGCCGGCGCCGATTCCAGTGACAACGCCAGTTGTGCCCCCAACTGGCATCGACCCCAGCCTCACCCCAACTTGGACCCGGCGCTGGACCGACATCGACCAACGCCGGTACTGGTGCCGGAGGGTACATTTGTTCATCCTTGGCGGTCCCTATCACCCTGAGTGGCAGCCACTCATGACGTCGAAGCACCAGTGGAATAAAAGTATTTCCATATTCATCCTTAAATAAATGTCAATAAATAAAAAAATATTGCATTTCTATCGGCCTGTTGGGAGTGGATTTGGAAGGATGAGGAGGACTGGGAGGGGTCTGTTGACCCTCTAGTAGACCAACTTGAGGAGCCGGACTGGTGAGAAGAATTGGGTGATGCCAGTGGTCTGGATACCTCCCCAGACCTTTGTATGCTTTCTCCCCCTACCGTCTCTACGGAGGAGGTAGCTTCCTACGCTGTGGTGTTGCGTAGGGCGGCTGAGGCCTTGGGCCTTGTGCCTCCTACGGTGGCTGTCATGACTAACCTGACTGAGGTGCTTCAGCCGGAAGCAGCCTTGTCGGAGCCCATGCTGCCTTTTTAATGAGGCTCTCACTGACATCCTTCTGGGCACTTGGTCCAAGTCCAGCACAGGGGCTCCTGTGGACAGGATGATTGCCCAATGCCACCTCCCAGCGACCCACTTTTCCTCTCCCAACACCCCACCCCTGGGAGCTTGGTGGTCCTACACCTCATCCTCAAAAGGCGCATTCCCTACTGCCCCCCCCAAATGGGGAATCCAAGAAGCTGGACCATCTTGGGAAGAAGATATTTTCTTCCCCCAGCTTAGGACTGCATGTCTCTTAGGCCACACACGGTGCGGGATAAGGTTGTGCAAGTCCTGCCACAGTGCCCGGAGGAGACCCGGGCCGTGCTCACCTGCACTGTTGCTGAGGTTCAAGACACAGCTAAGTCCACTATCTAGTGTGGACTGGATACTGCTGACTAGCTGGGTAGAGCGGTTTCCACGTCGGTAGCCCTGAGGCGCTACACCTGACTGAGAACATCGTGCTTATCTTGGGATGTCCAATCCACACTTTTGGATATGTCCTTTGATGGCAGCGCTTTAAGGATTTTAGGGCCACTGCCAGATCCTTGGGCCTTGCAGCAACTTCTCGCCCTGTGCAGTCTGCCTTTCGCGGCTATGGAAGGGGTGCCCCACCACCTTCCGCCCAGAGCCACAGGGCTGCGCAAGCTACCCAGCCCACGCGTGCCCGGGACGTGGGGCCCAGCGTCGTGGGTCTGGGGACCAGTGGGCGGGCCATTCCACCAATGCCCCCCCCCCCTCCCTGCAGCCTCCAAACCTTCCTAGTCCGACTTTTAAGGGCCACCAGTTGCCAGTGGGCGGCAGGATCCGCCATCACCTCCCTCAGTGGCACAACATAACCTTTTTCAGATAGTCCGAAGGGGCCACTCCTTCCCCTTCGAGACTGCTCCTCCCTCCATGCCACCAGCGCTCCATCCCAGGCCGGAGGATCACTTGGGCCTTCTCGCCAAGAAGTTACAGCTCTCTTGGCCAAGAGAGCTTTCAAATGAGTCCCTGTGCCAGAAGTAGGTCATGGTTGTTACTCCCACTATTTCCTGGTACCCAAGAAGGACAAAGGCTTGCGTTCTATCTTAGACCTCAGAGAGGTCAACCGCTTCCTCCCAAAGGATAAGTTCAAAATGTTAACCTTGGCTCAGGTCCTGTCTGCCCTTGACCCTGGAGACTGGATGGTAGCATTGGACTTGCAGGATGCTTATTTTCACATCCCAGTCTTACCTGCCCACCGCCACGAGCATTTTCAGTTTACCATGCTCCCCTTTGGCCTTAACATAGCCCCTCGGGTGTTCACGAAAGTTATGGCGGTGGTCGCAACTCATCTGCGCAGAACAGGGGTTCCAGTCTTTTTTTATTTTTATTTTTTAAAACAAATTTTTGTGACTGAAGATACATATGTATGCAAAGCTCTGTAACCCAGAGTCAATCGCCATCATCATCGTCCTAATATCCAGTTCAGTGATTTACAGTAAAATGATAAGAGAATAAGGAAAGTACACAACAGACCCCCCCCCCCCCCGAGCACTGCCACCTGCTTGGTTCAGCACCTATAGGTGATAACCAATATACGCTATGTACACACAGTTACTGTTCGTGATGTCGTAAAGTTCAATCTTTCACAGAGTTTGGAAGGGCCGCCTCCTCCGGTGGAGGGTCCAACTCCAGACCCCTGTAATCCGCCCATCCTTTCCATATCTTAAAGTGTTTCCGAGGGCAGCCTCTAGCCACAAACACCGGTAGTTCAAGCCCCATACAAAAGTCCAGCCCGTTCTTCCAGGCCGCCAGCGGTGGAGCCCGGGGCGCCTTCCATGCTCTCGCGATGTCTCATTTTGCCAGCGTTAATCCCAGTAATAGTAGGTGCCGCTTGTACCTATTACCCCCCACCCCGGCCATAACATGAAGCAATACTAATTTAGGGTCTCGAGGGATCTCCCAGGCCAGAACTTCCTCCAGGCATCTAAGAACCCCGTTCCAAAATCTCTGCAGCGCCCCATATTGCCACACTGTATGTATCAGGGTACCCACCCCCATCCCGCAGCGCAAACAATCAGGGGACCTCACCATGCCCGCTCTCCACAGTCGCTGTTGGGTGTAGTAGGTGCGGTGCAGGTATCGGAACTGGATGAGTCGCAGGCGCGTGGAGATCGCCGCCCCCGGGGACCCTCTAAGGCCTCCACCCAGTCTTCCTCCTCTTCCAATTCGCCTACATCCTGTTCCCATGAGGTCCTAAGGCGCTACAGATCCGGGGAGCAATGTTGCACAAGCGTCTGGTAAATGCGGGACAGCTTCTTGTCTGGCAACTCACCCATAAATAATTTGGCTGCAAGCGGGCTAAACTCAGGGAGTTGCTCCAGACCCGCCACATACGGCAGTAATGCGTGGCGAAACTGAAGATACCTGTAAAACTGTGTATGGGGCATGGCAAATTCCTTCCGCAGAGTCTCAAATGTCTTGAGGACACAGCCTGACATAATATCCTCCAAGGTAGAGATGCCAATCGCATCCCATCCCCGGAAACCCACCAACGTGCACATCTGAGGCAGCCTACCATTGTTCCACAACGGGGTTTCCTGGGTGAGCTTGTTCCACCAGCTCATATGGCGCAGGGCCTGCCTCCACACCTGAAAAACCTCCTGGGTGGCACGGGGAAGAGACCGTCTCAGCGGCGCCGAGTATAAGAGTGTATGTAAGGATGTGGTTCCCATTAGGGCCCTTTCGACCGCGTAGGCCGGATCGCTTCTATCGGTGTACCACCACTCGTTAAGTATCATCAGGTGTGAGGCCTGATAATATGACAGCACATCCGACGTAGCCAGCCCCCCTGTAAATGTGGATAGGAAGCACGTGCGCAGGGCCACTCGCGCCACGCCCCCCTCCCACAGGAAGCCACTCAGCGCCGAGTTAAGTCGTTGAAACCATCGAGGCGGAACCGCATGTGGATGGTTCTGCAGTTGATATAGTAGGCGCGGGAGTGCTACCATTTTAAAGATGGCAGACCGTCCCATAATAGACCGAGGCATCTTGGACCATACTTTCAAGTCCTCACGCGTGCGGTCCCACACAGGAGTAAGGTTACGTTCTCGGGATAGGGCCGCGTCTTCCGTCAAGAAAACACTGAGGTATTTCACCCCTTCCGCGGCTAGCTGTAGGCCGGATGCCCAGTCCCCCACCGCCTGCGGACCTCCCAACGTCCACAGCGTGGATTGTCTCGGATTCATGAATAGGCCAAGGGGTTCCAGTCTTCCCTTATCTCGACGACTGGCTGTTGAAAGCGGGCTCACCACAGGCTGTTGTCTCTCACCTCCAGACTGCGGTGGACCTCCTGCATTCGCTGGGGTTCATTATCAACGTGCCGAAGCCGCACCTGATTTCCTCTCAGAAGCTCCTTTTCATCAGAGCGGTTCTGGACACAACACAGTTTCAGGTCTATCCTCCCAAGCAGCGAGTCCGGATATTAGAGCTATGATACTGATGTTTCAGCCTCTATTCTAGATTTTGGTGAGAATGACCCTGAGGCTGCTGGTCCTCATGGCCTCCTGCATCCTACTGGTGGATCATGCCAGATGGCGCATGCAGGCTCCTCAGTGGGACCTGAAGTTCCGGTGGGCGCAGCATCAGGGGAATATTTCCAATGTCGTCCAGATCTCGTAGGGGCCTGCAAGTCAGTTGCAGTGGTGGGGAACCAGGATTGGTTCAGCGGCAGATCCGTTTCCCAACCAGGGTTCACAGTAGTGATGGATGCGTCTCTTCTGGGATGGGGCGGCCCCATGGGGGAGGCGGAGATCAGAGGCCTCTGGTCTCTGGCGGGGTCCAGGCTCCACATCAACCTTCTGGAGCTCCGGGTGATTCGTCTTGCACTGAAGGCATTCCTTCCCTCTGTCAAAGGAAGAGTAGTGCAGGTGTTCACGGACAACACCACTGCCATGTGGTACTGCCACAAACAGGGTGGGGTGGGGTCATGGACTCTATGTCAAGAGGCTGTTTGCCTTTGGATATGGTTGGAACATCAGGGCATATCCCTGGTGGTTCAACACCTGGCAGGTTCCCTGAATGCCAGGGCGGACAGACTCGGCCGCTGGTGCATGATGAATCACAAATGGCATCTTCACTCAGAGGTGGTTCAAGGTCTCTTTCAGCAGTGGGGAGAGCCTTGATTGGATCTATTTGCCACCGAAGAGAATGCGTAATGTCAGCAGTTCTGTACGTTGGAGTTTCCAAGACAGCACTCGCTCGGCGACGCCTTTCGTCGTGAGTGGAATTGCAGCCTCCCGTACGTTTTTCCGCCTGTACCACTTCTACCCAGAGTGATTAAGAAGTTCAAGTGCAACTGGGCCCAAGTCATTCTTGTGGCCCTGGACTGGGCATGAAGAGTCTGGTACCCTGAGCTCTTGAGCATGGCCATCGATCCTCTGATCAGTTGTGGTTCTGAAAAATATGGATCCGTAATAGTACCGGACTCGAGAATAAAAACTTCGTCGAAATAGGACGAATTTGGTATCAAAAGACCGGAAATGACGAGTACATCAAGCACATGTATTTTCAGTATATTCGAGTGACAGCTTCACCTCGAAATCGTCATTTACCTTCTGAACCCTTAGTTGCATGTTGCCCTCTACATAGGCCTTAATCGAGTCGAATTTGATTCCACAAGGACACGTACTCCTTAATCGACTTCTTCCTGACCCCAGTACAAGTTAGAACCATTGCCCCAGGCCGAGCTCGTTAGGTCAGTTCCCTCCCAGTGGCCAAGCAAGATAGTATCTAGGCCCAACCGGCCATAAAACCATTTCAGCACGCACACCTGCCATATCTCGCTCACATCTTTCTCCACTCCTTTTCCTCACTTATTTTATGATGGGGAGGTGACCATTTTTATTAGGGGTCCAGCGACATCTATTGAAATGTTGGGCCTTGCCGGATGATTTGTTATGGGCAGCACGACGTGAAATATGTACATGTCATCATGACTCTGCTTTCTTTTTGTAATCAGTAACCATAAATGAAATACCGCGCACCCAAGGAATGTTTTGCCAAAGGGCAAATGTTGTGTATAAGAAGAGAAGCCTAACTTTGTGAAAGTGTGCAGTCTCCTGAATATACTTGTAACGTACTTCTAGGACCCTGTCACCTTGGTTGCAACCAATAAACGAATCTTTGACTTCACCTGGAAGACTCTGAAGTTTCTGTGGGTCTGACTCAGGAGAACCCGAGGTCTTTGGTGTGTTGATCCCCTGGCACCGCTGGGTTACCGGTTCGGTACCGGTTCCTAAAAACCCAGTACCTCATTTGGCGCCCAACGTGGGGCGATTCCAGTGGTACCAATCAGCCTGAAGATCGTGAGGAGCTTCGTGTGAAAATTCCGGAGGAGGGCCCACCACCTCATCGACCCCTGCATGTCGACGTGGTCCGAAGGTCTTTACTACGAGGTTCCCCGCTTCCCGACGGCTACAAGGACTGCTGCCCTGGCTATCGCCCTGATGTTGGACCCTTGACATTTTCGGTAGAGCGAAACGCTGAGACGAGTCTTCTGGTGAAGCCATCGATAATTTTCAGTTAAGTATAAGTGGAGTGTCTCCTAGTCCTTAGTTGGACTTACTTTGTGATATCTTAGAGATACATAAAGGTTTTTATTGGTTCTTGCAAGTACCATAACCGAAGGACTCGTGTTTTCACGAGCAATATCGTAATCGATAACTCCTTTGAAGTTTTGGAACTAGACTAGAGAGAAAGGATGCCTAGTCTTAGACTCGGGAATTTGTTTTGTCTTGGTAATAATAATAGGGACTCCCGATTGGAGGACTCATGTCCGGTTCCTCCAGTTGGAACTCCGACTTACGAGCTATACGTTAAACATGGGGTAGGCCCCATCGTTTACAACGAGGTATGGATTAAATACACTAGGAAAGACGGTGTTTTAAAATGGCCCCAATATGGTAGCTTTGATTCTGAAATCTTAGACAACCTTGAAGTTAAACTCTTCAAAAAGAAAGCCCGGCCGGCGATGTTTGACTCTTTCCGCATATGGCGCAAAGAAGCCAAACAAAAAGAAATTAAATTAGCGAAGAAAAATAAGAGAGAAGAGGGACTTTCAGTAATGCAAGCTGCCGCGCAGTTTAAAGATAATGAGGAAGAGCAGATAAATGAACAATTGCACAGGCAACGTAAAATGGCAATAGATAAGTGCTATCCAGTTTTGCCGTCTCTTCAGCAAGGGACAGAAAAAGAGCGTGAAAAAGACCAGTTAATGTCGCAATTGTTAACTTCGCCACCGCCCTATGCGCAGAATGCTACAGCACCCCCGCAACCTTTAGTTGCACAAGCTGCGCCTCTGGCTTTTCCACAGCACCCACCAGCTGTTCTTCAGCTGGCTCCTGCTTCTTCGGTGCAGCCTCCTCCAGGCCCACCGACCACTTCTGTTGCTCCTGTGTTTTCTACGATCTTGCCTACTGTACTTTCTACAAATGCCCCTTCTATGATTTTGCCTAGTACCACATCTATTATTCCTCATACCTCTTCTGCCATCTCTACACCCGCTTTACCTCACCCCGTTCTTTCATCTGTTTGTTCTTCCGTTTCACCTTCCCTTCGGCAGAAAATGGCCAGTACTGTTACTAATCTTCTTTTACCCCTTTTCGGGTCGCCTGCTACGACCCCTAACATAGGAAGAAGACAGTTGCGAAGTCAACTGCCTGATTATCAAGAGAGAGATTCCCTGAATAGTTTAGCTCGGAAATGGGTCATGGACACTGCAAAATATGATTTACAGTCTGTCATGGAAGTTTTCCATCAATGGGAAACAGCGACACAGAGATATGTGTTCGAACAGATGTGTGTTTTTCTTTGCGAAGATTTAGAAGACAATGATCAGGATTGCCTCCCACAAGAGATGTGTCGTATAAGGTTTCACTTTAGTCTGGGTATGATTGTAGGTCCCGATGTGGAACAAGCAGTTGAGATGCTATTATCACATCGAAGTAAGGGAAGTAGTTCTGGGTCACCATCAGAATCTAGTGCATCTAGTAGGAAAAAGGCACGACAATACCCTATGAGAGAAGTTCCCCCACAGTGGAGAGAGGGTGACGCGACAGCTGTCCCACCTGTCCTGCCCCACTTTCACCGAGTATGGGTACATGTTCCGTGGAAGCGAGCAGAAGTTTTAGCACTCAAACAAACACTACCAGATCATCGTAAAAATCCTGCAGGCTACTATAAAGAATTGTCGCAAACTGCTGGATCATGTATTATGAATTTAGCCGATATCGATATGTTATTCGGGAACGTCGTTCCACAGCCTTTATGGGGAAAAATTCGTCATGAAGATCATGACCAGGAATTAGGTGACACGTGGGCTAATATTACTGTTGCAGATGCACGACAAGTTGGTGGTGCAAAACCTGAGCCCCTGATAGCGGAACTACCTGGTAGGATAGTAGATTACATGAAGACGATAATGCCTGCAATACGCGTAAATTGGGATAAGTTATCTGCATGCAAGCAAAAGAAAGAAGAAACTGTGTCAGATTTCTTCACCAGATTTGAAGAAACATTCATTGACCACAGCGGTCAAGATATGACCACAGAAGGTGGTCAGAGATTGTTCGTCGATAAATTTGTGCACAATCTGCTTCCAGACTTGTGTAGAAAATTGAAAGATTCAGAAAGCTCTTGGGCAGTCTCATCTTCAGCTCAGATATTAGCTACCGCACAGTACTACGAGAATAGAGATAAGGATGAGAAAGATAAAGTAGAGAAGAAAACTAGAGAACTCAAAACGAAGGTTTTGCTACAGCAAGCCTATCCGCCACGTGGTGGTGGTAATAAAAATAATAGTGGTCCGAATCACTACCGGAACACTTTTCAGCAGCCTCAGAGAAACTTGCAGAGATTCGATTACAATCAAAACCGCGTAGGTCCCAACCAGTGTTTATACTGCAAACAAGAAGGTCATTACAAATATGACTGTCCTGCCCTGCCGCAACGTACAAATGAGTTTTCTGGTGTACGAGGTCGTGGTAGTCAGCAAGCGCCCAGAGGTAGAGGGCGTGGAAACACCCCTCAGGACACACGTCCCCTTCCACCACAAAACTCTATGAACAGGTTTGACCAGCAAAATAACGTATCTGACAGGACAGCTCAGTACTACGTTGATGAGTATTACACAGAAAATGAGCAGTGGGAGAATAACGATTGCTAGGACAGCCTTAGACGAAGAGAGGGAGTTGTTTCAGTTCCAGTAGATCAGAGTGGACCATACGTTGAGGTGATTACATCGGGTGTGTCAGAACCTTTTCTGTTGGATACTGGTGCTACAAAGAGTTCGATTATGCACTCCAAACTCCCTGGCGCACTTTTGTCTGGCGAAATGAACGTTTCCGTAGGTTTTTCTGGCGCCCCGGTTAGAAATCCGATTTCTGACCCTTTATCTCTTTCTGTTGGTCCTTGTGAAATCGAAGCACCCCTTATTTTGACAACAGGTTGTGGTGAAAATTTGCTAGGATTAGATTTGCTAAAAAGATTGTATGCGACTTTGTACTGTTCTCCCTCATGAGTACAACTGACTTTAGGTAAGAAAGTGGTTTCTCCCATGTATTTGTCGAGAAATACGCTTCCAACAGAATTGACACTTCTTCCGGATATTCTTTGGGCTACTGGTCCGAATGATGTAGGTCTTTTAGAAATTCCACCATATGTTGTAACATTGAAGTCGAATGTCAAAATGCCACGAATTCCCCAATACAGAATATCCAACGAGGGCGAAAAAGCTTTGCTAGCGATTGTTTACGAGTTGATCGAAAAAGACGTAATTGAGGAAACACGAGGAAATGTTTGCAATAGTCCTGTTCTGCCTGTTTTAAAACGAACTGACCCTTCTCAGCCACCTGTGTATAGATTTGTGATTGATCTTAGGGAAGTAAATAAGATAGTGGTGCCACAATTCCCAGTTGTCCCCGACATTACAACATTATTGACTATGATTCCAGCATCCGCATCCTGGTTTTCGGTGATTGACCTGAAGAATGCTTTCTTCAGTATCCCGATTGCTGAGGAAAGCAGGGATATTTTTTCCTTTAGTCTGGGTGGTCGCAGTTTCCGTTTTAAACGCGCTCCTCAAGGCTACTGTGAAAGCCCCTCAATATACAGTCAAGCTCTGAAAAGTCAGCTTGACACAATGGTTTTGCCCAAAGGTTCCACTCTCATACAGTACGTGGACGATTTGCTCATAGCTGCGGATACTGAGAAAATATGTAAAATGGCCACGTTGGAATTACTGCGTCATCTATGTGATCTGCATCACAAGGTGTCACTTTCCAAGCTCCAATATTGCCGACAAGAAGTGACCTACTTAGGTCATCTCTTATCGAAGGAGGGAAGGAAACTGACCCCAGAAAGGATTCAGGCAATAGCAAAATTAAATGTGCCAAGAACGCAGAGAGAAGTACGCGCTTTCTTGGGCATTACATCATACTGTAGACAGTGGATTCCAAATTTTTCGTTATTAGCCAAACCCTTATTGGCACTAACGTGTACAAATACACACAATCCCATTCCTTGGTCCGATGAGTGTCAGAAAAGCTTTCTCGAATTACGCACAGCATTATGTTCGGCCCCTGTGTTAGGTAACCCCAACTACAGTAAACCTTTCACATTATATGTCCACGAGAAGGAGGGTTGTGCATTGTCCGTGCTGACTCAGTTATACGGAGATAGACAACGGCCATGCGCCTATTTTTCGTCAACTTTGGATCCGGTAGCACGAGCATTGCCAAGTTGTCTAAGGGCCACAGCAGCAGCAGCTGTTTCTATTCGACAGTCTGCAGGTCTAGTAATGAATAATACACTAATCGTGATGGTCCCGCATGCAGTAGATACATTGTTAAATAGGACTAAGACACAGCACTTGACTAGTGCTCGACTGTCCAGTTATGAATTGACGCTACTAGCGAGCCATGTACACATCAAAAGATGCAGTACTCTGAACATAGCCACATTGTTACCAATTGCTGAGGAATTGGATGATTCAGAACAGCACGATTGTTTCCTCAGAACGGAGGAGGAGACCAAAGGGAGAGTTGATCTATTCGATACTCCTCTCGCCGAATGTGATGGTACATTATGGGTGGATGGTTCATGCTTTAAACTCCCAAATGGTAACGTGACTACAGCATATGCTGTCACAACTCTGCACACAATCGTTGAAACGGCGCGAATACCACATGGGTCGGCGCAAGCCGCCGAACTCGTGGCATTAACGAGAGCATGTGTGTTATCCAAAGGAATGAAAGTGACTGTCTATACCGACAGTCAGTATGCCTTTGGAGTGGCTCACAGTTTTGGACGGTTGTGGAGAGAACGTGGGTTCCTGACTTCGCATGGAGCTAAGATTCAGCATGGTCAGTTGGTGAATGAGCTTCTGGAATCACTGACGTTGCCCCTGAAAATAGCGATCGTAAAATGTAGTGCACACAAGAAAGTGATTGATGATGTGGGTCGTGGAAATGCATTTGCTGATGAAACTGCTAAAGAAACGGCAAAGAATGTGATGAGTCGAATGTATGTTGCGAGCCCAGAAAGATGGACTGGTGATGTTGGAATATGTGAAGACACGATAGAAAGTGTGAAGTCCATCCAAGCTGAGGCCACGAAGAAAGAGTTAAGCATGTGGAAAGAAAGTACAGGGAGAATGGATGTAAATGGTTGTTGGATTGAATCGACAGAACAACAAAGATGGATGTTACCCGATGCATATGTGCCTGCAGTGGTTACAATGGCTCATGGGATGGCCCATATCAGCGCGAAAGGGATTTGCGAGTTGTTGGCCCCAGTGTGGAAGAATTCAGGGATTCCCAAGTGTGCAGAGAATGTTGTCAAGAATTGCATGGTATGTCTGAAACACAATCCTGGTAGGGGAACCCCAACTCCAGCTGGTCATTTTGCACCTCCTACGTATCCGTTCGAGGTTTTGCAGCTAGATTTCATACACATGGAGAGGTGCAACAACTTAAAATATGTGCTCGTGGTTGTTTGTGCCTTCTCAAGGTGGGTAGAAGCCTATCCCCTAAGGGACAATACTGCCTTGTCCACAGCGAAAGCCCTTGTGAAAGAGTTCTTCCCCAGATTCGGAATGCCTAGAATGGTCTGGTCGGACAACGGAAGTGAATTTGTGGGATGTGTGATGAAACGAGTGTGTGAAGGGCTAGGCATTAGTCAGAAGTTCCACGCTGCAAATCACCCCCAATCAGCTGGATTAGTGGAATGTTACAATGGCACGCTTAAACTTAAATTGGCCAAAATCCAAGCGAGCACAGGTCTTAAATGGCCTGACGCTCTACCCTTAGCACTCCTATCCACCAGAATGACTGTGCATTCGCGAATGAAACTCAGCCCCTATGAAATAGTCTTTGGTCGGCCAGCCAACATATGGGGAGTGCCTAGGCCCACGAAGTTTAGCGAGCTGCAACACCCCATTTTGCTCGACTATCTGTATGAATTGACGGATAAATTGCGTGTTTTATATCAACAGGTCCACAACACCTTGCCTCCGGTTTCCGAGACACCGGGTCACTCCATTGACCCTGGCTCCTGGGTTCTGGTCAAGAATTTCCAGAGGACAAGAAACGACCAGCCCAGATGGACCGGCCCTCACCTCGTCCTCCTGTCTACAAGGTCGACTGTTAAAGTGGAGGGGAAGGCCAATTGGGTCCACGGGATCCATTGTAAGAAAATACCCTTCCCTCTGCCACATGACCAATGGGTCCGACAAGGAGGCACTGACTCAAAGCGCACAACTGATGAACGCGTAAAAGAAGCTAAACGTGATTGTGAAAGTGGGAACATTTTTCAAGAAACTACGCCGCCATCAGAACAATTGAACTCTGTGGAACCTGAGCTACTATTTCCGGACCAGACAGTACCCGGGAAAAGACGCTACCATTTACGACCGAGAAAAACAGACTAAAGTAAAAGTGATTTATTTTTTTGATCCGAGAGAAAAACCTGTGGACTAATAAAATAATAAGTTTTTCCTTCCAAAATGCTATTTTGAAAAATGCAGATTCTCCCATCTAGGTAACTTGCTTATTTTTGTTTTTTCGAACCGCCATCCGGGTTCCGCTGCTAGGGTCGCGGTTGACCAAAGACTTTTGGGTGCAGCTAACAACAATAGGTTGCTGGTTCCAGTTGGTCGAAGGGAGCCACCCTAGACTGACGGAAGCATCCTTTAGCAGAAACAACCTACCGCCGCGGGCAGCACCTTAGAGAGGATGGAGTTTCCTGATGTGGAGAGAACTGCCAGACAAATGAACTTTAAGCAGAGACTTTTGAAAACAATGAGAAAGAAATTTTTTATAATGATGTGTATTTTTATGCTATTTAGCGTAATGGTGTTTTTGATAAGCTATGTTTTATTCTCTTCTCATATGACATTCACGCCTACTACATCACCCATACCTCCCCCTACTGTTTCCTCGCATTCTTTCCACTCTTTGCCTGACCACGAATCAAATAGGAGATTAGAGTTCATTAATAACTCCTTCGTTCAGCTATTGCACCAACACCAACTTGTAATGAACACAACCAACTGTTGGGTGTGTGGTCTCATGCCCCACACCACGGATAGAGGTATCCCCTATTTGGTCCTGCCATTTAGTCACAATGGGTCAGTATGGGCATATAGGACAATGTTCATATATGCACGAGAAATCCAACCCCTACGTTGTGTAAAAGACAACCTCAAGACTAGCGCCCTAGTGAAGGGTATAGTTGACATGATCAAGGAAGTGACTTCTTACGAAGATACCCCAGATGATGAGATACTTGCATATGTAGGTTGGAATGTGACCGGATATGGCACTACACTAAGTGAGAAACAGCAAGCCAAGAGATCGTCCCCTATCTGGATCGTACCCCATCAAGGTCACCTGTGTCTGCAAGGTATTGGTAGGAATCCCAGAGCTCAGCTAGGGAAGAGTGTCTGCACAGAAACGTATGTTTTTGGATCTCAGACTTCCCCTGCCTTTTTAGCCGCAAAGGGTACTTATTTCATCTGCCACGATAGAGCCTATACATGGTTGCCCCCTGACTTCTCGGGCTCATGTTTTGTTTCATTCCTGTTACCCCCCACCTACACAGCAGCTGCGGATTACCATCGGACAAGGGTAGTTAGAGGTGTTTTGAGTAAAGAAGACACTGCGGGTCAAGAATTTGGTGACTTTGCAATGGGTATTCTGCCGTTCTGGGGAGCCATGGTTAACAGCAGAAACATAAGGCAACTGACAAGGGTAGTTGAATCCACCGTGATTGAGACTGCCGGTGCCCTTAGTAACCTGACTGCTGAGCTCCAGTCGGATCGACTGATGACCCTTCAGAACCGGGTCGCTTTGGATGTAATACTTGCGGACCGGGGTGGAGTATGCAAATTGATCCAGTCCAGTTGTTGCATTTTTTTTCCAGATAATGCTCCAACAGTGTACAGGGCCATCTCCAAACTACATAAGATTTCCGAATCTATTCATGTGGATAAAGGAGATTGGTCATTAATGGGATGGTTCTGGGGGCTGATATCTGCCTGGGGATGGAAAATTCTGATGGTCATTGGGATGGTCTTAGCCATTCTTTTCCTGTTCTGTCTATGCATACAGTGTGCTCCTGCAATATGTGGCCTCTGTGCTACATCATGTGTAAGGAAGCCTGTGTCAAGACACGAACTCGGCACTAGAATGATGTTGCAGCAACACCTCAATGACTTTAGGAATATAGATCTGGACTCAGATTAACATGAGGATAGATTAATTGCCTATGTAAGGGCAAAAGGAGGGGCTGTGGTTCTGAAAAATATGGATCCGTAATAGTACCGGACTCGAGAATAAAAACTTCGTCGAAATAGGACGAATTTGGTATCAAAAGACCGGAAATGACGAGTACATCAAGCACATGTATTTTCAGTATATTCGAGTGACAGCTTCACCTCGAAATCGTCATTTACCTTCTGAACCCTTAGTTGCATGTTGCCCTCTACATAGGCCTTAATCGAGTCGAATTCGATTCCACAAGGACACGTACTCCTTAATCGACTTCTTCCTGACCCCAGTACAAGTTAGAACCATTGCCCCAGGCCGAGCTCGTTAGGTCAGTTCCCTCCCAGTGGCCAAGCAAGATAGTATCTAGGCCCAACCGGCCATAAAACCATTTCAGCACGCACACCTGCCATATCTCGCTCACATCTTTCTCCACTCCTTTTCCTCACTTATTTTATGATGGGGAGGTGACCATTTTTATTAGGGGTCCAGCGATATCTGATGAAATGTTGGGCCTTGCCGGATGATTTGTTATGGGCAGCACGACGTGAAATATGTACATGTCATCATGACTCTGCTTTCTTTTTGTAATCAGTAACCATAAATGAAATACCGCGCACCCAAGGAATGTTTTGCCAAAGGGCAAATGTTGTGTATAAGAAGAGAAGCCTAACTTTGTGAAAGTGTGCAGTCTCCTGAATATACTTGTAACGTACTTCTAGGACCCTGTCACCTTGGTTGCAACCAATAAACGAATCTTTGACTTCACCTGGAAGACTCTGAAGTTTCTGTGGGTCTGACTCAGGAGAACCCGAGGTCTTTGGTGTGTTGATCCCCTGGCACCGCTGGGTTACCGGTTCGGTACCGGTTCCTAAAAACCCAGTACCTCACAGTCTACCTCTTCGGGAGGATTTTATGTCGCAGCAGCAGGCGACGGCCCTCCACCCGAACCTGTCCAGTCTCCACCTCCTTGCGTGGAGATTGAGCGACGACAGTTGACAGTTTTCGACCTTCCTTCCGATGTCTGTAATGTCATCTTGGCAGCCAGGCGTCCCTCCACTTAAATGGTATACTTCTGTAGATGGAACACGTTTGTGGAATGGTGCATAGCAAAGGCTGTGGATCCCCTTTGTGCCCCTCTTTCAGAGGTTCTCCTCTTCATTCTATCTTGATTTGTAGAGCGCTGTTTTTTTACCTGTGATGGTATCCAGGCACTGGTGGGGGGTGTGGAGGTTGTTTGCTGCTGGGAGTTGTCAGTCGAACATCTAGGTTTATAGGCCATCTGTGAACTTCTGTAGGGTGGTGCAGTCCAGAGGTGGAGTGGGAGGCCATTCCAGGTCTTGGCGGCCAGGTAGGAGAAGGTGCGGCCACCGCTATGGCTATTGTGGAAGCAGAGCGTGTAGGAGATAGGTGTAGTGTAGTTGTCTGGCAGGCTGGTGGAAGTTCAGTCTGTGGTTGAGGTAGACTGGTCCTTTGTTGTCCAGTGTCTTGTAGGCATGGGTCAGCAGTTTGAAATGGCACATTTTTTGGAAGAGGAGCCAGTGGTGTGCTCTGCGATGGTATTGATGTGGGCTCTTCTCGGGTGATCAGGGATGTACCTGGCTGCAGCATTTCGGATGGGTTGCAGTCTGCTCAGTAGTTGTGAGATGATGTCAAAGTAGAGGGAGTTTCTATAGTCCAGGTGGCTGACTATGAGGGCATGGGTGACGGTGCATCTGGTGTTGATGGTGAGCCATTTTAATATTTTCCAGAGCATGAGGAGGGTGAGAAAGCAATCTGAGGAAACCGCATTTACCTGCTTCTTCAATGTAAGCTTGTTGTTTAGTATGATGCTGAGGTTTTTTGCATGTTCTGTGGGAGTGGGTGAGGGGCTCGGTCCCGCTAGCCTCCAGGAGTCACCCCATGGGGGGTGGTTGCTCCAGAAGATGAGTAACTCTGTTGTGTCGGTGTTGAGTTTGAGGCATTTGTTTTGTACCCACCTGGCTATGCCTGTCATGCACCTGTGGAAATTGGTTTTGGTGTTAGTGGGGTTTGAGAATAGGGAGAGGATGAACTGAGTGTTGTCAGCATATGATGTGATACGATATTCATACCATATGATTTGGGCAGGGGGAACCATATATTTATTAAACAGGGTTAGACTCAGTGAGAACTCTTGGGGAACGCTGCAGATGATATTCTTTGGGCCTGAGGTGTAAGCCTGAGGTGTAAGCCGGAAGATGAACGCTCTGGGTTCTTCTGGTGAGGAAGGAATTGGTCCATTTTTTTTTTTGTAAAAACAATTTTGATAATTTTGATGATTTTATTGGCAATTCAGGTCGTTACACCTCAATACAATGGATAAGCTATGCAGTAATATCCAACAGTACAGGATAACAGTACCTCTCTGACCATATGCCTTTTATGATAACACTCCCACGAACCTTCCCTCCCTGGATCCCACCCCCCTAGTCAGTGCGCCGGGTCTTCTCTCTCATTAGTTGATAATCAACAGCCAGTCATCTCCTCGAACCAGTCGAGAGGAGAAGGTAGGTAGTGCATACCAATGGGGGAACTGAACTACCTGGATCACCGTTGGTTCTTGTTACAGTGGTGCACCTCACCGGGAACAGGGAACCCCTCCTCAGAGCCATCCTACGGTGTCGCTAATTCACCATCCTCACTTTGGTCACTCTCTGGCAATTGGAGCGCGGTCACTAGTGCCTCCCACGCTCTGGCCGTCTCTAACGCCCTGTCATTATCTAGTCGCCTGGCCTGTTGCAGCCGCAATGCGCTCTCAGCCTTCGCCCACCGCTCCAGAGTGAACCTCCATCGCGAGTAACTGGGGCCCCGGCTAGATTTCCAATGCATGGTGATCTCCCGTTTGGCCAGTATTAGGCCCAAGTCATAAAATTTGCTGGTAATGCGAGTGCGAGGGGTGTGGGGGAACCACAGCAGTAAGCAAACGCCCATATCCGCTTCAAGTTGCCGATCCGTGACAGCATTCAGGCAGGCCACCACCGCCTCCCAGTAATCAGTTAGGCTCACACAAGACCAAAACATGTGGGCAAAGTCCGCGCCCTCCACTCCACATCTAGGGCAGAGTGAGGATGCACCCTCAAAATATTGCGAGATCTTAGCTGGTGTCAAGTAAGCTCGGTGAAGGGAGAAAAACTGGACCAGTTGGAACCTGGCATTCCTAGTGCCCTTCCATGCCCGCCGCAAAAGCTGCGGCCACGTCATCTCAGGGATCGGTCGCCCGATATCCCCTTCCCATTTGGCTCGCAGCCCGTGCAGCGGCTGCAACGTTTCAGTCGACAGTCTCCGATAGAGGCAGGAGACAGCCTTATAAGTGCCAGCCGCCATGACCACATATTGACAGCACTCAGACGTCGGTGGCTCAGAAAGGCCCTTCTTCCAATGGCTCTGGATACCGGCCACCAGCAAGGCGTGCAACAGATAGTCCCCCCTCGGGAGGCCGTAAGCGTCATGCAGCTCTTGAAACGAGAGCAGCGATCCCTCCTTGTACAAATCACCGAACATTTGCAGGCCAAGGTCCTCCCAGGTCGCCAGCGCAGACCAATCTCCCCCATGTGGAAAGGCAGTGCACATCCCTAGTGGGATCTCGGGAGCGTAAGGGCGAGTGACACCTGACCGCCTATGGCATCGCAGCCAGCAGTTTCGAATCGTCCGCTCCTCCCCAGTAAGCTGGGAAAGGTCCAATTTCTGGCCCAGAATTATAAATGAGATGACGTACCTCGGAAGGATTCCACCTGCAGCCCCCTCTGGACCTCGGAATTCTAAAGCCACTGCTTGGGTAAGCCACTGCAGTTGTGCCGCCAAATAGTACCATTCAAGATCTGTGGCTGCTAGTCCCCCAGCCGATCTGGGGCGCATCAATGTGGCCAGCGCCACTCGCCTTCTGCCCGTTCCCCAAATGAACCCAGTAATTAAGGAGCGAAGTCTGGTAAAAACCGATGTCGGGATCCAGACCGGCAGCGTGCGAAACAGATACAATAGACGGGGTAGCGCCACCATCTTAAGTAACGCCACTCGCCCCGCGACCGACAACGGGAGCGTCTGCCAGAATCCCATGCAGCCACGCAGGCTCCGAATCGCTCTTTCAATATTACCCTCTAGGAGGTCCAACGGTGATCGGTATATGTGCGTGCCTAGATAAGGGAGGCAATGATATTCCCATCGCAGCTCACCCTCCGGCTGGAAGTCATCTGCTCCCGATACCAACGGGAAGAGGCAGGACTTCCCCCAGTTGACCCTCAGTCCCGATAATCGGCAAAAATCCGACAGCAGTCGCCTAGCCCCACGCAAGGCAACGTCCGCGTCGGCCAAAAACAGTAGGCAATCGTCGGCATAGAGGGATATGTAGTGGGTGTCGCCTCTCAGCTGGAGGCCCTCATACGCTTGGCCCATACGGGCGTGAGCAGCTAGGGGCTCTATGGCTAGCGCAAATAGTAGGGGGGACAGGGAACATCCCTGCCGGGTCCCTCGCCCCACTCTATACGGGGTAGAGATGGTAGCCCCGGTCTTGACTCGGGCTGTGGCCGCCGCATAAAGCAAGGCAGTCCACTTCACAAACCGCTCACCCAATCCGAAGGTCTCCAGCACCCGAAGTAGGTATGGCCACTCAACACTGTCGAACGCTTTCTCAATGTCGGTCGACAGGACGGCGGCACCCGGTAAACCAGCAGCGTTGCCCCCCATGACCCGAAGCAGCCGACGCACGCAGGTGGCGGTGGTGCATTGGGGAATAAAACCTGCTTGGTCCGAATGCACCAATGCGCGCATGTGGGTCAGAAGCCGCGTCGCAAGAACCTTGCTCAGGATCTTATAGTCCGTCGTAAGCATGGACAGTGGACGGTAGGCCGAGCGTGAGGTAGCATCGCCGCCCCGCTTCAGTAAGGGGATTACCAAGGCCTCTCGAGTAGTCGCAGGCAGGAGCCCGGTGTCCCAGGCCTCCCGGTAAACCATCAACAATCGCGGTATCAATACATCCGCGTAGGTGGCATAAAATTCGATCGGTAGCCCATCCGTGCCAGGGGTCTTGCGGCGAGCCATTTGTTTAATGGCCAATCGAACTTCTCCCTCAGAGATGTCCCCACCCAAGCGAGCCACGTGGTCAGGGTCAAGCCGGGGAAGCCGCGCCGCCTGGAGAAACCCATCCAGCTCCTCCGGCACACACGGCATCTCGCTCTTATACAGGCGCGCGTAGTATGTCAAAAATTGGCCATTGATCTCTGATTGGGTGTAAACCTCGTTCCCTTCCGGGGTGGTCAGAGCCACAATCGGGGTGCCGCGGGACCCCGGATCGGCCAGCCAGGCCAGTAGTGAGCCCACTTTGTCGCGTTCGGCATGGACCCTAATGAGGAACTCTTTATAATCGAAGCAGCGTAACTTCTCCGTCGCCTTCGCCACTTCCTCCCGCGCAGCCGAAACCGCCTCGCGAGCTTCGGGGGTCACGTGGTAACGTCTCTCCTCCTCGCGTAAGCGATCTTCGCTCCGCGTAAGTTCCTGCAGGAGAGTCCTGCGGACTCCCGCGGTAGCCGAGATACAGATCCCCGAACCACTGCCTTAAAGGCATCCCACTCCAGTGCTCTACTGGAGGCTGTGTCCGCGTTAGTAGCAAAGTAGCCTTGCACCCCATTGCCTACCTCGGCCTTAAACACCGCATCCTCCAACGCCAACGGGTTCAACCGCCACGTCGGTATAGCTTGGCGGTGCGGCATCCATTGGACCACTACCAGGCAAGGGTTATGGTCAGAAATAGTCTTAGCCAAGTATTCACTGTGGCGGACCAAGCTTTGAACATCCGGCGAGCACAGAATGCTGTCCAGGCGAATATGAAGCGCGTGTGGGGGGGAATAAAATGAAAAATCCTTCTCTGTCGGGTGTTGGGATCGCCATGCATCAACCAGGCCCCAGCCTCTCTGCCACTCTCCCCTACTCTTCGCTAGCCTATGCGCTGCCGCCTGCGCCAGAGGAGGGTGGGACCTATCTAGTTCCACATCTAGTACAGAATTAAAGTCCCCCCCCATCAAGACCGTGCTGGCTAGTACTGTCGCCAGTTTCCCCGACAGTCGTGCAAAGAAGGCAGGTTGGTCCACATTTGGAGCGTAGATGCTGCAAAGTGTCACATCCCTCCCATCTAGGCGGCCCTGTACAGCTACAGACCTCCCCTCGGGGTCGAGCAGCGTCTGCAATGGCTGGAAGGGGACCCCCGCCCGCACCCAGATCAAAACCCCCCTCGCAAAAGCTGAGTAGTCCGTGTGGAACAACTGTCCCCGCCACCTGCGCTGTAAAGCCCGCCCCTCTGTCTGGTCAAGATGCGTTTCCTGCAGAAAGGCTATTTGAACCCCCCTACGAATAAGATAAGCATGCACCTTGTGGCGTTTCTGCATAGAGTTCAGTCCCCGCACATTCCAGGTCACACATTTTAGTTCAGGTAGGGTCCCCATACCTATCAACAAGTACAGTCCTGACAAAGGATAAAAGTCTAGGCACACTGACATCACCCCAAAACCAGTTCTTGAAAACCCCCCAACAATCCCGCGTCCCACCCATCCCCAGAATAGGCCCCAAACAGCAGAAACCCATCCAAAAGTTAATAGCCCAAGTAAAACAGTCTCTGGTAACTACCAGAGTCCCACAATAGGTGTGGGATAGGGGGGGCGGCTTGTCGCTACGTCCAACAGACCGCGATCTACCCGGCCCTCCCCAATGTGCCCCAGTTGCCCCACATCCCCACCCCTGCCAAGGCAGAAACCACTAACGGGGGAGGCAGTCCCCCCGCCACAACCCATCTCTTCGCTCACCCGAGCCACATGTCTCCGCCCCAAGCCCAAACACGGGTCTGGCTGCAAATACAATACCAGCATGGCAGGTCCTGAGGATCATTCGTCCAATAAACCATCAGCAGTCCCAGGCGTGACATGCAGCGGCCCAGAGCCACCAGCACCCGACTCCTCTGACACCGCTTCCTCAGAGCCCTCTCGGGAGCCCGTCTCCACTGCGGATGTCGATGCCACCGCCTTGGAAATAGTAGAGACCGCCCGAAGGGCCTCTGTGCGTTCCAGCGCGGTCTGCGAGACAGAAGGCGTCCCTGCCTTCGGTGGTTGCCTCCTTGGTCTCCTGGTTCGCTTGGGCCTCTGCGCCGTCCTCCGCTGCTCCCCAGACGCAGGATGATCGTCTGCACCAGCCTTGTATAGCTCCAGCCAGTCCCAGACTTCGTCCGGTGAGTTGTAGAAGGAGGATTTACCATCCATCATGATCCGCAGGCGGGCCGGAAATAAAAGAGAGTAGCGGATCCCCTCCTCTCGTAGAGCACTCTTGACTGCCAGAAAGGTGGAGCGCTGCCTCTGTACCTCAAAAGAGTAATCCGGGTAGATGGAGACCTGAGCGTTGTCCACCCGGTAGGGCCCTAGCGCCCTCGCCCTCTGTAGAATAAAGTCACGGTCCTTGTAGTGCAGCAAGCGCGCACCACTGGTCGGGGAGGCCGGCCCTCAGCCGGAGGCCGAGCCGGTACTCGGTGAGCGCGCTCCAGAGTGTAGAACGGGGTCAGACCCTCCGGAGCCACCACGTCGCACAGCCAGGACTCCAGGTAGCCCAGCATGTCCGCCCCTTAAATTTTTTCGGGCAGGCCAACCACGCGTATATTGTTGCGGCGGTTGCGCCCCTCCGCATCCTCCGCCCTCTGCTCCAGTAGGTGTACCCTGTGCTGCAGCTCCCCCAGCGCGGCCTCAGTCGCCTTGGTCGTTGGCTCCAGCGCGTCCACTCGAATCTCTGCTTGCTTGACCCGGTCCGCCAGTTTGCCGTGGTCCGCCCGCATGAGCCCCAGGCTCGTGGACACCTGTCCGATGTCCTGTCGCAGTGCTTCCCTGGTGTCGGCGATGGCCTGCAATATCTGTTCCAATTGGCCCTGCAGGAGGCCTGGCTCCGAGCCTTTGTCCACCGTAGAACCCTGGCTGCACGCCGCTCCCTCCTCAGCATCCGTCGAGGGTTTTAAGCGTCTCCCCATGGTGGTAGCTGGCTGCAGGCGCAGGGCGTCCCCCAAAATTGCGTCGTCAAGGGTGCAAGGTGCGCCGGAGGGGCACTAGGGCTACCTCCCGCCGCTTGCTCTCTACAGCGCAGGGGGCTCCGGACCCAGCACCCCCCAGCAGGGAGTCCGCTAGCCGATGAAATGTGTACCCTCCTGGCGTATTGGGTTCCAGGTTCAGCCAGAGGGGGTCAGCGCCACTGCGCGCCAGACCAGCACCAGTCCCGGAGGGTCAGACCTCACTGCCCAGCCAGAAGTCTCTCCAGGGCAGCAGTGCCCACGTCAGTAGCCCTCAGCTGTGCTCTCCAGGCCCCAAGCACCTCGGGGGCCCCCCAGCGCCATCTTCTCAGGGCTCCCACTGCCAGAGGGCCGCGTCGGTCAGTCAGGGGGAGCGGCCGGGTCAGCGAGGCACCTACCGCCAGATGTCGTCTCCCGGAGTCGAATTGGGTTCCCCGGGCTCAGGTTCAAGAAGCCCCCGCTGTCGCCTGTGTCAGCCTGTTCTCTCCACGCATATGCTCCGCTAGCCAGCAATGCCCCAGCGCTCCCACGGGGCAGCCCGTCCTCCGCCGCCGGGGCTCCGGTCGCGATGGTGCCGACCCGATCTTCGTGGTGGTCGGCGGCCGGGCAGCTCGCACCGCAGGTCGGCCTCCCCCTCAGCCGAGGCCGGGGATGCAGCCTAACACCCAGGCCGCACAAAATGGCCGGCCCCGTGCCGGAGAGCTCAGGCCCAGCGCGTCCCTGCGCCGCCGCCGGGACAGCTCCGCAGCCCCAAGGAGAGCCTGGCAGTACGTGGGCAGGGATATGGTCAAGCCCTAGCCAGCGGGGCCAGCAAGGGGATGTTAATCAGGATAAACGGGAAGGCCGTGATGGAGCTCCGGGCTCACGCGTCCATTCCCAGCAGCGGCCAAGCCACGCCCCCTCAGGAATTGGTCCATTTAAGAGCATTTCCTTTGATCCCCATCTGATCAAGTACATGTAGGAGTGTGTAATGTGACACTGTGTCGAAGGCTGCGGAGAGGTCGACGTGGATCAGGGGATTGCGGTCTCTCCCTGGTCTAGGAGAAATCGGATGTCATCTGTGGCTTTGATTAGGGTGGTTTCTGTGCTGTGATTAGGGCAGAATCCCAATTCGGATGGATCCAGGAGGTTGTTGATCTCGATATGGTTGGAGAGTTGGCTGGTTGTTGCTTTTTCCAGGACTTTAGCTGGGAACGGGAGCAAGGAGATGGGCCGGTAGTTCTTGAGGTTCTTCTGGGCCCTCTGTCAGTTTTTTTGACCAGAGGTTTTACTTCTGCGTGTTTCCATCCTTCTGGGAAGAAGGCAAAGGTGATGGATGACTTCAGGATGGTGGTGAGTTCTGCTCTAAAGGAGTTGCTCCCCAGGTTGAACATGTGGTGGGGCAGGGGGCTCTGGGTGCTCCTGAGTGGATGGAGCTCATGAAGGTAGTGGTGGTTTATGTGGTTAGTTGGTCCCACATAGTGATTATAGTGTTTGAGGTGGAGTCATTGCGGTTGAGGAGCTTGTCGAAGGTGTCGCTGGTTGATTGCCGGTCAAAGTGTTAGTAGAATGTGGTGATTTTGTTGTAGAAGAAGTCTGCGAGGATGTTGCAAAGCTCTTGCAAAGGGGTTGCAGTGTTCTCTGTTGCTGAGGGGTTGGTTAACTCTTTGATGATGCTGAAGGGTTCCTTGCTATGGTTAGACCTAGCTTCGAGGCAGGTGGTTAGGGCTTCCTATTATTTATGCGTATGTGATATTTATTGAGAGCCACTTTGGAGTTTCCTTGGTCGCTGCATGTTTTGTTGGTGTTAGATTCTTTCTAGTCATTTGCAATTGCATTTGGAGGCTTTTAGTTCAGGAGTGAACCAGCTGGTGTGCTTGGAGGGTCTGCCTTGTTTTGCAGGTTTGGGGGGGTGCAACTTTGTGAATTCAAGAATCCAGGTATTGAAATTTTGGCCAGCCACCTTGAGGTCGGTGGTGGTGTCTGGGGGGAGGTGTTGAGGGTGTTGATCCATAGATTTTCTGTTACCTTGGTCCAGCTCCTATGGGTTGTTCTGGTCTGTGGAGGTGTTGGGCTGGTGGAGATGGAAAAGTGGCGATTGAGTAGTCGGATCAGGTGATCTCCAAGGTGTGGCTGTAGTTTATTCTGTTGCTGGATGTGAAGATCGGGTCCAGAGTGTGTCCAGCTATGTGTGTGAGGTTGGTGATGAATTGGTTGAGGCTGAAGATGTTCATACTCTCTATTAAGTTTGCTGTGTTGGCGTCTCTTGGGTCGGTGATGTGGAAATTAAGGTTTCTAGGTGGGAAAAAATACTGCTTATGGAGGCAAAAAGCTTAAAGTTAGGCAGAAAGAAAACCAGGTTATGGGAAGAGGTTGAGAGCAGCGGGGAGGGGAACTGGTCCAGGGACCTGCTACTGTGTATTGGTTTAGGGATATTTTGCACTGGAAAAAAAATCCCGAATTCAACTCAACAGATGGAACTGAGTTTAGGTCACAAGAGTGATGCAAACCTAGTTCAACTTGTCTCCCTATGTATCCAGTTACCATCCCACCTTTTCCTTTTATTACCCTGAGGAAAAAAGAGTGCTACCTTTCTCTGGTAGGAAAGAGGTTGGTGCCCATAGCCATCCAAATTTTACAACTTTTCAACTTAAAGAACTGTTAGGTCGTTTTGCGTTGGTGTAAGCGGTGATTGGGATGTGCTTTTTATCTGTTTAAATTTACTGTCTACGATAGTTTGTACACAGTCATGGTAGAGCAGCACTCCAGTGGGAACATTATTTGTAAATCACCTGCGTGTTTACTAGTGTATAACAATGGGGGGCCCTGGTGTCACACTTTTACCTTCACCATTCTTGATTTAGGGTCATACAGTGTGCATTATAGAGGGTACTTGAGAGTGATTTCCCATAACATGCACCTATGGCCAGATAAGTTAGGCTGCATTGACTTGTGCCAATAAGCTACCCTACTATCAGCACTCCCTATGCAGTATCACGCTTTCAGCTTCATCCCATATTTGTACGAATGGCTTCCAGAATATTATAACCAAGATTTTGTCAGACAGGCATGTTGGATCCTAATTATAGTTTGCCAAAATATAGTCTAATTGGAGTTAATAATACAAAATCTACTTCCATTGATACTTTTGTAAATGCTATTTAAGACACAATATTTGTGTCTGACATAATACTTAGAGCAAAACAAAGGGCTAGTTACACCCCCCTCAATTCTGCAGTTGGAGCAACGGGAACAAGCATTTGCAATGCAATTGGTCTCGCTTTTGGGACCTTATATGTTTTTAGCTATGCAGCACATTAGCCTGGATGCTGAAACATCTACTGTTCTTTAACATGGAGGTAAAGTAAGCACCAAACTGCGTGATATGCCAGGTATGGGAACACATGGAGAGAAATATTGCCTTTCAGCGGGAAACGGTATAGTCCAAAGTTCTGTTTCTAATATAAAATCAGGGCCTTCGGTGGTCATATCACTAAAAATACAAGATTTGAAAAAAAGATTGTCTACTGGTGCTGGTGGAAGACAATTTCTATGGACTGGATTCTAGAGAATGCTAAAGTGATTCTGGTATTTTATTGACCGCTGCTGGTCGTTTTTTATCAAGAAAGTTAAATAGGGACAGTTGCCTGAAAAAAAATAAAGTCCCAAAGCAGAACCAATTCTGGTACTTTACTGATCTCTGCTGGTCGTTTTCTATTGAGACCGGTAAATAGAGGCAGTTGAACAGAAAAAAGTCCCTAAGCGGAAGCAGACAAGTCCTAAGGCTGATCTCCAGAGCCCACTAAGTACATACACATATAAGTATATACTCAAGCATATAAAAGAGGTCTCGAATGCTTGACCTAAAAATGGCCTGGGAAGGAAAATTGTCAGGCTAGAAAAAGCCAGACTTCTCAAAGGGAGTCACCATCTTATGCACACAGACTCAAAATAGAACCACAATGTACTCTTTATTGGGTAAACCACGTTCACATTAACTTGCACAAAGGCTCACACATAATGAAGGCAAGCAAACCAATTTACAGAGACTTGATAGACCTTTAACTAGTGAATGTTAAAGGGCATCCTCCGCCCATTTGCCTTTCAACTATGAAGCCTCTGCCACCACATCCAGTCACAAATAGTTTTGGTTGAAACAGCAGTAAACATCGGGATGGTGGAGTACACAGAGCAGCTCTGATCTCCCACACCGCATGGATGGGAAACAACAACAAAAAAGATGGCGCTGTTCCTATGGGTTCACATGATTACGTTCACTAGGGGAAACACAGGGCTAGCAAGAAAAAATGGGCACAGAAGGAATGCACCCCTTTTCTAAGCTGTGCAGCAGACTTTCATCCTGGAGCCTTTATTACTAAAACCGACAGTCTTTTGAGGGGACGGCGGGGGTCAAATGAAGGCAAGATGGCAGGTATATAGGTCTTTGGGGATGGTTGTGTGCAGCTGGGTGTCTGGAATGGTCTTTTGGGAGGGATTAGCACACTGATCTATTATAAAAATATGAAAAACCGTTACATTCGAATACTGAATTTGTTTCCTCAATTCCGTATTAAATGTAGTTGTGTGCCGCAAAATGTCCATGTTTATGCCACAACATTTTAAACCAGTGCTGCCATATCCTAGAGGAGTCTGTATTGTTTTTGCATTGTATAAATACTTTCTGCATTGTCCTAAGTTATGTCTGTCTGCTCTGTGCCATAGCTACAGCGGAGTAGAGCTCTGGTTAATTGGTTAATTAATGACTGCTCACCCCAAATAATAATCCACATTCTTACACTTTGTGATTAACTTCTCTTCATGGGTGGGTAAGGGTGGTGCATCTGCATTCTAAAATGGGATTTAAACGATCAGGGGGAGTCCTTTAAGCATCTAAAGATGTGTTAAGGGCACCAATAAGTGGACAGAAACAGGCTTGGATGGAGTCTGAATTATTCATGTAAAGGGATGGCTAAGGGATAGAGATGAGAATAGGGCAATTAATGGTGTAATCTACCCAGAGCACATTTGTTATGTTTTGTATTTTACCTTAAGGTTATTTTGGAGCCCTCCGAAGCTCTAGTCAGAGAAGAGGGAAATCAGGGATTGATAGTAAAGATAGAGAAGAGACCAGGGAAATGCTGCGGTTCACATAGAGGGGGAAGGAAAAGGCATTTCATGGTTGCAATAATTTGTAAACATAAAAAAGCAACATAGTAAGTAATTAACAAGAAATTCCATAGTAAAGATGCACAGGTACGAATTATTGACCTTCAAAAGGTGAAACTCTTACTTATTCATGGCAAAGGGTGACTGGTGTAGGCTTTTCTTTTACTCCTAATCTCGGTGAACCATGAATGATTCTTACAAGATCCAGCTGGGCTTCCATTTTTGCATCTAGTATGCACCCACATTATGCCTCTTTGGACTCTGTACGGACTTATCTGTTGATCTTAGCAATGAGAATTTTGTTAATATTCCAAGAGCCTGCCTTAGAAATCCAGGTCTCCCAGGATGTGTAGTCATTTGACTACTAAAATGGAAAGGCCCTCCTGTATCAATAGATTTTCCCATAGAAACAAAATGGGCACGACCCTTTGATGAATCAGTCCCTTAATTAATTAGTCTTGTCGTATTCTGCTCAAAGAGGGATGTTGCCGGGTTTGTTTTGTCTCCAACCCGCCCAACAGTTGATAACCCTGGGGCATCTTGGCTTACATTATGTTTTGAAAAGAGACTCTGGTGCCTACAAACTAGATGTTTGGAGGGGATGAAAGTAGCTGATGCAGAAACTTGGTAAGTGAAAATCTTTTGTGGGAGAGCTCACACTAAACTGTAGCTTCATGCCTGAAGTCAGTCTTTGAATACAGAAAGACCTTACACTTTCTACTGACCACAACACTGTCCCGTGGTTTGTTCTGCTACAGATGTATATAGTTGCTGGAGCACATGCACACATTCATCCACCTAGGAAGGTGATCTGAAGAAAGCCAGATACAAACTAAAGTCCATGTAGGTAAATCCCCACACCGTGCAGCCCCAATTAACTGACCAGTATAGAGCATCCCATTAGATGACATCACAGTCTCTATCTAACTTGTAACAACCTGAGAAGGTCACTCACAAGTTGTACCTTCTGTCTAGTTTGACCCCCATATTTCTTAATGGGATGGGTGGAAGGGGGCCATGGCCAAGTAACATGGCTGACAGAACATCAACCCATGAGCTCCCGCCTGGCCTGTAATCCTCACTAATCCTGGCAGAGGCATCCTGTAACCGGTGTAAATACTGTATACTGGCAACTAACACCACACTGTATTGGCAGGAGTGCTATGGATGTGTGGCAGCCGCCATTATGAAGCGCAGCCTGGGGCGGAGCTGCAGCGCAACTTGCCTTGTGGGCTGCGCAGTTGAGGGGTTGAAATTTACCCCCTTGCTGATTCAGTTGCTTTAGTGGACAGCCGCACTGAGAGGCCCGAAGCCAGGGTTGGATTGGGATTAAAAATCGGCCCGGGCTATCTAAAAAAAAACGTGGCCCACATTTGCAAAATGCCTTTCCGCAAAACACTGCTTCAACAAAATTGTATTTAAAAAAAGGGGGAGGCTTAAAAAAATGCACAGATTAGTTTACACTGGTGAAACACACCTGAAAACAAGCGAGGCCACTTATTCTCAAGCATCCTGCCCTGCTCAATAAGCATATATTAATGGGTCGGGCCAGCGAGAGAAAGGGAGTGACAGCTCTGTGGGATGGGCCTTAGTAAACTCGTAAGCCCACTGGTGCAGGGGTTCGCCCTTCTTATCGCATTAGTCCTTCAGACTAAGAAAGAAGAAATTGGCACGGAAGCTGCAATATTAAACAGAGAATTTATTAAACCTCATGAGGTGGAACTCCGTCTATACACAACCCTCAGGCAATGTAAGAGACAGCACACGGAACACAAAAGCTGTGGCGCCTTTATACCAAAATATTTGCAGAGTAAGCATAGAAGCTCAAAAGGAGGAGGTACAAGTGTTCACGAGATTAGTCACATGTACATACATGGTCAAGAGAGAATTGCTTTGTCAACAAGATGGGAGGAACTACACAACTGCTGACATTAGCTAAAATAGTCGGACAGTTACAATTATAACAGGTGTATACTAGCGACTACACATTGTTTCGAGCATGCGCAAGGCTCTAACTCAGTGCTGAAACAGTTAACTATACTTGATGACTCCAACAGACTACAAGGGCAGACAACATTAAAGATGGAAAAGCACGTGGCGAGCACATGGCTAACGAAAATGGCTGCAGTAAACAAAATGGCTTCAGCTCATGCTAACGGCGGTCACTGACAATTTTCTACTGATTACCCTTTTAGCATTAGCTGAAGACATTTATACATTGTAAAGAGTAGGGTATACATCATGTACATCAATGAGCATCAAATTATTGACTTCCTGATCCAATACATATTGAGTATTTACAGGTTTGGTATTGCGTTTGGTAGGTATACAGGCAGTCATACAAAGGGAGCAAAGCATCGGACCACATTGCAAACATAAGCAACATAGTAGTAGAACTGTACAGATAATACACAATACTGTTAAGAGCTTGCAACCCAAAGTTACAAACAATGACCATAGCCAGCTGGATAAAGTCTATGTTCCAGTGTCAGGGTGGATCTCAGCGGCAATTGTATGCAGTTTCGAAATTTCACTAAAATAGACGGGGCATGGTCAGGGATATAGACGCAGCAACTGCTCCCGATGATGCGACATGCACCACCTCGATCAACCAAGACAACATTTAGGACCATTCGATTTTGGAGCGCCACAATTCTTGCTATTTGCAGTTCTTCTGTAATGTACCCAAGTGCCATATTGGTTACAGCTTCTACGTCATGCGTTAAACGTCTGATTTTCCTGCTGTTTAAAGTGGCACCAACAAAGAAGAACAAACCCAAATTAAAGTCAACATATTGCTGCAGTGCAGTGTCAGTTTGATCCACCGCCTCATGAGTTATTGTCCTCTTGTATCTGTTCTTGGAAATGTCATTAAACAACTTGTAGTCCTCATGATATGATGCAGGAGCCAAAAATACAGGTGGCAACAAAAAGGACACATAGCAAATTCCAGACCATCCAATGGGCAGATGGTAGAATCCCTAATTTACACAGATAAAATAGGTATTATGCGAGGACATAAAGCTACTTTTAATAACCCCACTAATATTCAAAACCAGAGTACAGTCACTTTTCCCCACAGGAATTCTCCCAATACTGCTTACACACAAATCTGCTCAGGCTCAAGTGACAGCTATAACAGGAGGTCTATTACCGTTAAATGTTCGAGTGTTTGGGAAAACATAACACAGAAGAGTTCCCTTGTCCGTACTCCTCCATTTCCCATATAGACTCTTTAGCCTGCAGATCTCCTTCCTCATCAGGATAGCACACTTTAGCTAGATAATAATTAAATCTCCCTACACCAGCATCAGGAATATTAGCCATCTCAGAAGCCCAAAAGTGTGCAAACCAGGCTTGCCAAGAACCATTGTGATAAAATGGGAGGGTAATAAAAGGCAATCCTCCCTTCTTTTGATGAGCGACCCTTGGTCCCACCAGCTGGGTCGCTCACCCTCCGCACAGCACCGCCTGTGTCTCCCTGCCCCAGCTGCCGCTGCTGAGGAAGTTCGAGGCCCTCCACCACCCACAGGCTACCACCTGCGTTTCATCCCTGGTGGCCAGTGGTAGGCCGTAGGTAGGTTTGTTCATCCTCTGCTTTATTGCTATTTTTGTATTGCCTGTATTTTCATTGTTGTGTCTGTGACTGCTGTTGTCTGTCTTCCCCCGCTGCCTGTACGTGGTCCGTGCCCCTTTTTCTTCCTTCTGTACCCCTCGCTGCCCCGTATCTCTGCCCTGTTTTCCCTTCTGTTCCCTTCGCTGCCCCGTGTCTCTGCCCGGTTTTCCCTTCTGTTCCCCTCGCTGCCCCCGTGCCTCTCTGCCCGTTCTGCCTTCTGTTCTTAGCTGCCCTGTATTTCTGTGCTCTGTATTTTGCCTCTGTGCTACTCGTTTTTCCTGTATTTCTATGCCCTTTTGCCTTCTGTGCCACTCATTTCCCCTTGTTTTTGTGCCCCTTTTGCCTTCTGTTCCACTCGTTTTTTGTGCCCGTCTGCCTTCTGTGCCACTTGTTTTTTCCCTCGTTTTTGTGCCCCTTTTGCCTTCTGTTCCACTCGTTTTTTGTGCCCATCTGCCTTCTGTTCCACTCGCTTTTTGTGCCCTTCTCCCTTCTGTGCCACTCGTTTTCCTCTTGTTTTTGTGCCCCTTTTGCCTTCTGTTCCACTCATTTTTTGTGCCCTTCTGCACTCTGTTCCACTCGTTTTTTGTGCCCTTCTGCCCTCTGTGCCATTTGTTTTTCTCTCGTTTCTGTGTCCCTTTTGCCTTCTGTTCCATTCTTTTTGTGCCCTTTTGCCTTCTGTGCCACTTGTTTTTCCCTCTATTTTGTGCCCCTTTTTCCTTCAGTTCCACTCGTTTTTGTGCCCTTCTGCCTTCTGTGCCACTCGTTTTCCCTTGTTTTTGTGCACCTCTTGCCTTCTGTTCCACTCGTTTTTTGTGCCCTTCTGCCCTCTGTTCCACTCGTTTTTTGTGCCCTTCTGCCCTCTGTGCCACTTGTTTTCCCCTTGTTTTTGTGCCCCTTTTGCCTTCTGTTCCACTCGTTTTTTGTGCCCATCTGCCCTCTGTTCCACTCATTTTTTTGTGCCCTCCTGACCTCTTTGCCACTCGTTTTTCCCTCGTTTCTGTGCCCCTTTTGCCTTCTGTTCCACTCTTTTTGTGCCCTTTTGCCTTCTGTGCCACTTGTTTTTCCCTCTATTTTGTGCCCCTTTTTCCTTCTGTTACCTTCATTGTCCCTCACCGCCCTCGCCGCTGCGTTCTCTGTGGCCCCACCCCCCTGACGGCCGACTGCCCCCACCTCCCAGCTGCTCCTCCCTCCCACCTCCCCATATATGCGGACGGATGCGCCGCTGGCGCGCCTAAGGCAAGCCCGTCTGCGCCCGGACCGCGCCCTGTGCCAGAACCCCTGGCCCCCACACCCTCCTCAACGACCGCCGCCACTACGACGCCAGCACTCTGCATGTTCTCAACTCCAGACGGAGCCACGACTGCTTCAAGGCCGCCCCGAAACGCACACACGGCCCCTTCACCTGCCGGAACTGCAGCTACACCAGCCTCAGAGCCGACGAATCACCCGCCAAGAAAGATCCCAACCACCTCCGATGCATACTACTGAACACCCGCTCCACACGCAAGCATGCCGTCGAGCTCTGGGACCTGCTCGACACAACATCCCCGGACGTCGCCTTCCTGACAGAGACCTGGTTTAATGACTCCTCCGCACCCGACATCGCCATAGCCATCCCAAACGGCTACAAGATCACCCGCAGAGACCGCACCAAAGGAGTCGGAGGAGGAATCTCCATCGTCCACAAGAACAGCATCAGGGTCTCGACTAGCACCGACGACGCGCTCAGCACCGCCGACCACATGCATTTCTAGATTCACACAGACCCTAACTCCACCCTCAGAGGCACCCTCGTCTACCGACCACCCGGACCCCGCCCCCAGTTCAGAGACTCCATTGCTGACTTGATCAGCACGCACGCCCTGACCTCCACCAACTACATCCTCCTCGGAGACCTGAACTTTCACCTTGAGAACAACAACAACTCCACAACCCTGATCGATAACCTCGCCAACCTCGGACTGAAGTAACTCGTCACAACGCCCACCCACTCCTCAAGCCCGCATGTCTCCGTCAGCCACACCACCGAACTCCTCTGGACCGACCACCACTGCATCCACTTCGCCTTCCAGAAACCCACCACACACCCCCGCATGCAACAGAACCCTGGCGCTGCTGAAGCAAAATCACGGAAGACCAACTACACGCAAACCTCGCTCTTAGCCCACCCACCGAACCCTCGACTACGCTGCCGACAGCCTCAGACGATGGATCGAGGACTGCGCCAACACCCTTGCCCCGCTGAAGAACCCCCCCCCCCCCACAGAGACACCAGCAAGAAGGCCAGCTGGTTCACCCCAGAACTCCTGGCCTCCAAACAAGCCTGCCGGAAACTAGACAATTAATGGCGCAGTGAACAAACTCCAGACAGCCACGCAGCACACAAGGACGCCATCCGCAACCAGCACCACCTCATCAGGGCGGCCAAGAGGACCTCCTTTAAAGACCGCCTCGACAACAACGCACACAATAGCAAGGAGCTCTTCATCATCGTGAAGCAACTCTCCAACCCAAGCTCCAACACCAACGACATCCCGCCGTCGCAAGCCCTGTGCGACTCCCTCGCCACCTTCTTCCACTGCAAGATAGCAGCCATCCACGACCACTTCAACACCCAGACAGCCACAACAGACAGCAACACAACAGACCCTCCGCACACCATCGACCATGACCCCCTGCTAGCCTGGGCCAGCGTGAGCATCGATGACACCATCAAGACCATGCGCACAATCCACTCCGGCTCTCCGTCAGACCCAATCCCGCACCACGTCTTCATCAGAGCAAGCAGCTCCATTGCACCCCACCTGCGCAATGTCATCAATCTCTCCCTTGAGACCGCGACCTTCCCAGAGATCTGGAAACACGGCGAGATCAACGCCCTACTCAAAAAACCTAAGGGTGACCCAAGAGACCTCAAGAACTTCCGGCCCATCTCTCTGTTCCCCTTCCCGGCCAAGGTCATTGAGAAAACCGCCAACAGACAGCTAACCCGATACCTCGAAGAAAACAGAATCCTGGACCCTTCCCAGTCAGGGTTCTGCAACAACCACAGCACTGAGACTGCCCTCATCGCCGCCAGCGATGACATCGGGACCCTGCTGGACAGCGGCGATACCGCAGCACTCATCCGAGACCTCTCTGCCGCCTTCGATACCGTCTGCCACCGCACACTACGCACACACCTCCATGCCGCAGGGATCCGAGAAAAGGCTCTGGATTGGACCACCTCCTTCCGCTCAGGCAGAACCAAGAGCGTCCGCCTCCCCATTCCGTTCCAAAGCCTCCGAGATCGTATGCGGCGTATCCCAGGGATCCTCCCTCAGTCCGAAGCTGTTCAACATTTACATGGCCCCGCTCTCACACGTAGCCCATCAGCACGACCTCAACATAATCTCCTACGCCGACGACACTTAGCTGATCCTCTCCCTCACCAAGCTCCCCATCACCGCCAAAGCCAACCTCCACGAAGGAATGAAGGCCGTCGCCGACTGGATGAAGAGCAGCCATCTGAAGCTGAACTCGGACAAGACGGAGGTCCTCATCCTCGGCTCCAACCCTTCAGCCTGGGAAAACTCCTAGTGGCCTACGGCACTGGGGGCAGCCCCGACACCCAATGACCACGCATGCAACCTGGGAATCATCCTCGACTCAGCGCTCTCAATGACCAAGCAAGTCAACGCCGTCTCCTCCTCCTGCTTCAACACCCTCCGCATGCTCCGCAAGATCTACAGATGGATCCCGACAGATACAAGAAAGACAGTCCCCCAGGCCCTCGTCAGCAGCAGACTCTACTACGGAAACGCCCTGTACGCGAGAGCCCCGACCAAGCTCATCAAACGACTACAATGCATCCAAAACGCCACGGCACGACTGATCCTCGACGTACCACGCCACGGCCACATAACCCCCACCTGAGAAACCTGCACTGGCTCCCCGTAAACAAGAGGATATCCTTCAAGCTCCTCACCCACGCACACAAGGCACTTCACAAGACTGGCCCAGCCTACCTCAACAGACGGCTCTCCTTCTACATCCCGAACCAGCTATGCTCCGCCGACCTCTCACTCACCACCGTTCCGCGCATCCGAAGAACAACCACCGGTGGGAGATCCTTCAACCACCTCGCCGTCAACACATGGAACACCCTCCCACTGAGCCTACCACAGACCTAAGACCTGCTGACCTTCAGGAGGATACTCAAGACCTGGCTGTTCGATCAGTAGTGCTCCCCCAGCACCTTGAGACCCTTGCGGGTATGTAGTGCACTTTACAAATGATTGATTGATTGATTGATTCTACAAACCCAACAGTTGGTGATACTTGTAGCATTTTGGGTGTGGTGCAACATCTGGATGAACGTATTGTTAAGATAGAACATTCTATGCTGCTGCTCATGATATGGAAGGGAGAAATAATGGTGCTCAATGGGGGCTGGAGTAGTGGCATTCAGCGTTTGTCGAACAGGAGCCACTTCCTCTACAACCCAGGCTATAACTGCTGCAATGATCATGAAAAAAGTAAACCCAGCAATGAACATCGTTTTCTTATTACAGATTCTCGCAATGGTCGATATCTTCTCCGTTGGCATGTTTGACTCGATGTTGAAGCAAAATAAAATAGATGGTGCTCTAAAGTCCTGGGCAGCCATTGGTTTCTTCACGGAGGGTCAAGATGGGGGTCAATATACAAAAGATCCCCCCCTCGCCATTCCAGCTTTTTCACTAACCAGGACGGTTGCTCAACCAGTCTTTTTCAACAATGCAGCTTCTCTCCTGGGACGCAGCTGATATCGGGATGTACCAGGGATCTTGTGGTCCCGGAAGACTTCCTCAGGTCCTTCAGGTGATATAGCATGGCCTTTCTCAGTATCCAAGAGGTCTCGATGGTCGGTAAGGGCAGCGGGCTCCACTATGGTTGACGGCACCTTCTTCCAGTGGGTACTATGCACCCAGGCCTTTTTGTTGGTGACTCGAACTGCAGTTCTAGTTGCGAGGAGAGCCGTTTACGGGCCACGCTACCTCGGTACCCGGCTATTTGACCTCTGGAAGACCTTCACCATGACCTGATCGCCAGATCACAGGTCATGGCCATACCCTGGGATCTCTCAGGAAGAGCTTCTCGAACCTGTTGATGAATTGAAAGCAAGCTGTCAGTTAACTGGGACAAATAATCACTCATCAAAACACATGGTACATCATGTATACGACGTGGCTTAGGAGTCCCCCAAATATTCATGGGCCTTCCAAAAACTATCTCATATGGTGTGAGGCCAGATTGTGTATGTGGTACTGATCTAATGCAAAGCAACGCTAAAGGTAATGCATCAGGCCACTTCAAAGACGTAGACGCCTGAATCTTTGATAACTTCTGTTTGAGTGTAGCATTATATCGCTCCACTAGTCCTGCTGATTGTGGAAGAAAAGCAGAATGAAACTTTTGCTTGATTCCCAATCCCTTCAGAACATACTCAACAACTTGCCCAATAAAATGGGGTCCATTGTCACGCCACAAAAATCTGCAAACACCATATCGAGGGAAGAAATCCTTCAGAAGCACCTTAGCTGTAGTAAGAGCTGTTTTATCCTTCGTAGGGTGTGCCTCTATCCATTTAATGAAGGAACAGACCACTACTAGGACATACTTTAAGTTATTACAGCGTTCTAGCTGATGCAGTCCATTTGCAGAACCTCAAAAGGTGCAGTTGGTGTAGCAAACCCTCTTGAGGGAGTTCGTGTTCCTTTCCCAGGATTGTATTGGAGGCAAATCAGACAGGACTGAACTATCTATTTAGCTGTGCCGGCAATTTCAGGATGATCCCAAATTTGCCTAAGTAGCTTCGTTATTGAGGATGCATCAACATGTTCCAGCCCATGTACCATGTGAATAATAGGTTGAAAATAGGCTGCAGGCAGTTTCCACCTAGTCATGTCCTTATTTCTCCAGCAGCCCTCATCATCTAATGTTCCCTCCATGGCCCATTGTTCTAATTCCTCTGCAGAATCAGATCGCTGAAAGTCCAGCTCTTCTTGTCTGGCATCATGCAAAAGCTCAGCCTGTGACTTCACCACATACATGGATGTAGTGCTTCGCTGCATTGGTGTTTCACGAGCCGTGTAATCTGCAGAGGCATTACCTTGTCCTATCTTATCAGTCACCTTCTTGTGTGCGCTACATTTAACAATCGCTGTTTTCTTGGGATATGTCAAGGCAGTAAGGAGATTGTGCACTAATTCTCCATGCATTATCTGTGTCCAATGTGATGTAAGGAAGCCTCTTTCCCTCCAGAGCAGCCCAAAAACATGTGCCACTCCGAAGGCATATCGGCGATCAGTGTAGATGTTAACAGACAAGTCAGTGCTAAGTTCACATGCTCTCGTTAATGCTATTAACTCAGCTGCCTGAGCTGACTTCTGTGGGATGCGAGCTGTCTCAACTATTGTCTGAAGTGTTGTAATTGCATATGCAGCTGATGTCGTGCCATTTGGTAACTTCAAACAGGACCCATCAATCCATAAATCCCCATCTACACTCAAAAGGGGCGTATCTTGCAGGTTGATGTGACCCTTTGTCTGTTCCTCAGTAAGGAATATACAATCATGAGGTTCCTGTGACTGAGACTTAATAGCTGAGAATGGCAATAAAGTAGTTGGATTAAAAGTCGAACACCTTTTCAAAGTGGTATGAGGGGCCAAAAGTGTCAATTCATATCCTGTCAAGCATGCACTAGTTAAGGGCTGCATTTTCGTTTGGTTCAAAAGGGCATCAACTGCATGGTGTACTAACACCAGCAATCTATGTGACAAGACATACCCTCACTCTGTCGTAAAGACATAGCTGCCGCTGCCACCGAACGAAAACACCCAGGCAACGCGCAGCTGAAAAATACGCACAAGGGTGCTGCTTATCACCATGTGTCTGTACTAAAACTGAAAGAGAGCAACCATCCCTTTCGTGTATATAGAGTGTGAAGGCCTTAGTGTAATCTGGAGTCCCTAACACTGGCGCAGAACATAATGCTTGACGTAACTGTTGGAAAGCATTCTGGCATTCAGTAGTCTATGGAAGGGGCGTTGGAGTGTCTTTAGTCAACAGAGCCAACAAAGGTTTAACAATATGTGAAAAACTAGGAATCCACTGCCTACAGAAAGAGGTAAGACCAATCAACACACAAACCTCCTGAGTGCAGGGAACAGGCATGTCTAGAATAGCTTGTATGCGATCTGGTGTAAGTGCATGTCCCTCCTTAGACAATAAGTGACCTAAATAAGTAACCTGCTGTCTACAATATTGCAATTTCTTCTGAGAAACCTTGTCATTGTGAGATGCAAGAAAAGAAAGAAAGGACAGTGCGCCTTCTTCACATTGTTGAGGGTGATCCGCTGCCAACAAGATGTCATCGAGATATATGAGAGCCACTCCTTTTGGTACAAGAAAATAATCAAGTTGTCGTTTTAATGCCTGACTATAAATGCTAAGACTCTCTGTATACCCCTGGGGAGCTCTACAAAATCTAAAAGATCGATTATTCAAAGTGAAGCCGAACAAATAACGACTGTTAGGATGAATAGGTATCGAAAAGAATGCATTTTTCAAGTCAATTACATTAAATGTGGTGGCAGTGGATGGGACCATAGTCAAAAGTGTTGTGATGTCAGACTACTGGATATTGGGGTACTACGATCTTATTAACCTCTTGTAAATCAATGCTAAATCTGTAAATTCTAGTATCAGTATCTTTCTTCAAGATAGGAAGGATAGGGCTATTACAAACATTGTAAGGGACTTCCTCCACAACTCCTACTGCAATCAAATCTTGAACAATGCGTATCAGTGCCTCTTCACCTTCTCGAGATATTTTGTATTGAGGAAATCAAGCGCCCACCTTCACTTGAATATGAACTAGGGGAATAACCATTTGCCCCACATCATTGTCTGATGTGGCCCCCAAAGTATCAGGCAATGATGCTAGAGCAGTATCTTCTTTAAGGAGACAGGACCTCTCAACCATAGGATAGTTGTCATTTAAAATAACACGCACACCACCTGGAGAACAGCGTATCGTAGCACGAAAATGTTTGAGCATATAGAGACTCACAATGTTATCCGGTGTGTTAGGAGAAAGCAAAAATGGACATGCAGGAGAAAACATATCAACATGGGAGGCAAGTGGTTGTGACAGTGGGCTAAGGGAAGGTGTCCCATCAAATCCTATCGATGTTATTGTTAAGCCAGACAGGGGAGCCCTAGGAACCAATTGTTTAGACAGGGCGCTATGAGTAGCTCCTGTATCAACCAAAAATTGATCAGTAAAACCCAAAATATTTGCCTTAACATAGGGACCCTTCTGATCTTATGGGATTTCAACTGATTCCTTACCCCATCTTAGGCATTCCTATGCATAAGTAGAATCTTTCAAGTCATCGGGCAAATAATCAGACATCTGATACTGATTTCGTCTATCAAAAGTATTAGAAGAATTCTGAGAATATTCCACTGCTTCAAACCTAGCACAATTATCCATACCCCCCCTAGTTCCCAAGTACCCTGGGCGAATTCTCATTGGTCCCCTACTACGCTGAAAATTCTGACCACGTAACGACGGGCAATCAACACACCAATGTCCAATCTCCTTGCAATAAGCACATTGATCAGAAGACAAAGTTGCACGAGGAAAAGAGGGTACACCGGGATGAAACATTGCACGTCCACCTCTTCCACCCCCTGTATAAGAGGGGCCATATACCTGAGCTAACATAACCTTGGTCTTTAAATCCTTAGTCTTTTTATCCTCTCTACCTCTTTCCTCCAATTCCTGACGTTCATAATACTGAGTCATAGTCAAAAGGGAAACGGGGGAAGACGTAGTCCATGAACTCTCGCTGGCCTTTAAACGATTAGCTATTCCCGGGAACAGATGCTTGCCTGTGTCACTTGTCAATGATTGCCCACTAAAGTCATGGAATGTCTCCTCGAAACGAGTAAAGAAATCTGAAACTGACTCATCTGACTTTTGCTTACACAAGGCTAACATAGTCTTTTTAGGAGGTATGAGAGTTTTCAATTTAGATATTATAGCCTTTGGAAGGTCTAATATCTCTTGCTGTGGTCTCTGAGCAGGCTATCTTTCTGCATCTATTCTCTCTAGTTCCTTCCAAGTATCTCCATAAACAGTTTGATCATCTATCTTACATATCAGGGGGTAATACAAGCCCAAAAAACATATCTATATCAGGCAATGTCATAGTGCAAAAACTAATAGCCCCCCTCAACTTCTTCATAAAAAGCACCCAGTTTTTTCCACAGGTCAGGCAAAGCCGCTTTAAGAGCCATAACGTCCGCCCTACTCCAAGGAGTATAAACCCAATTATAAATAAAATATCACTTCGCATCAGTTGAATCTTTACTGTCACTTGTTCCCGCACCCCTAAGAGGGACATTTAAAGGTGCAGCTTCACGCATTGGTTTCCCATGAATCACATTATTCTTATCTGTCACTGGGTCTGCCTCCTGCAACACTGGGGTCTGAGTTGTTTGTACAGATGCAGCAGATGCCTTTTTCTCCGCTCGCTAACGGAACGCATCATCTCGTAATTTAACCACACGTCTAATTAAGTCGGCCACCTGGGAAGGGAGAAAAAGACCGTCACTCAGTTGTTTATGATCATGTTTTATATCCGGAGGCTCTAATTCATCGGCATGTTTCCTAAATTTCTCGATTGTTGCTCCAGTAAATTCCTGTATAAAGCATAACTGCTCTGGATCCACCCACTGCTGAACATCGGTTATAATTTCCAGAGCAGGAGTATTACCGAAAGCCACTTTACGAGCAGCAGATCTAAGAGATGCTGATAGTTCAGCAGACAAAAACGAGCGAGTATTTCATTTGGAGCCTACATCTGTCTCTGTCCTAAGCCAGATTTGTCCTTATCCGAATCAACCATGGGGGCAGACGGGAAGTGATGTGGAGGCGGGGATCGATCTAGTAGAATTAAATCATCCTTAGGTTTATTAAGCAGAGGATAAAGGGGGCTTCAGACAGGGTATTGGCCATGTACCTGTAAACAACGCCCCCTATCCTCTGTCTCTTTTATTTTTTTAATTTCTTTCGTTTTCAATTCAAGCGCCTTCACATAAATATTTTTGCGCTGTTCTTTTTCCACTAGTGCTTATTCTTGTTTCATTCTCTCATGCACTGCTTTCTCCCACATTCGAACACAGTCAAACATATCTTGCCCACCTTTTTTACGTTTCAACATACACTGTTCCACATACTGAATTTTTCTAACATCGAATGAACCATGTATTGGCCATCATAAATCAGGATCCTTCCTAGTATATTTATTCCATAACGCACTATACATTATGGAAGAAATACCATGTTTAATGTAAATATCTCTATTTGGTGTCCCCACGGGGGGAGCCGGCTGATTTCGCTCTAAATCCATATTGGTACATCCAAGAAAGCAACACATCCTTCGGAGCGTGCTTGAAACAGGCATGCCAAAAATATTTTAACATATATAATATTATAACAAAGTGGTACTTAGCTCAATGTGTACCGTTCAAGTTTTCAAAAATGAGAGATAAATCTCCTCATTATCTGCCTATATAAATTGCAATTTATATATAAACAAATCCAAAATCTTTGGCCAAACAAACCAGTCAAAAGTGTCGAATCCAACGACCTTACCAAACAAGAGTTCTCCAACCTCCAACTGCCAAGTTTTAAATCGACCAAACGGCCACTGCAAGTATACCGCAAGAAGGGATCTCAATCGAGGACCAGCACCACCTGGAGGGTCAGATCGGGAAAAGTGTAAAGGCACTTCAGTGTGCAAAAACAAGGGCCTCCTCATGCAGTGTACGTCCTCAGCGAAATTCCAAACTTCCGTCGAGACCACTACTTCTAGTATCTGAATCGCCGATGAGCCCCACGTGACGGGCACCAATTTGTGTAAGCACACTGGTGTTGGGATTTGCCCTTCTTATTGCACTAGTCCTTCAGACTAACAAAGAAGAAATTGGCACGGAAGCTGCAATACTAAACAGAGAATTTATTAAAACTCATGAGGTGGAACTACGTCTATACATAACCCTCAGTCAATATAAGAGGCAGCACACGGAATACAAAAGCAGTGGCGCCTTTATACCAAAATATCTGCAGAGTAAGCATAGAAGCTCAAAAGGAGGCGGTACAAGTGTTCACGAGAATAGTCACATGTACATACATGGTCAAGAGAGAATGGCTTGGTCAACAAGATGGGAGGAGCTACACAACTGCTGACATTAGCGAAAATAGTCTCACAGTTACAAATATAACAGGTGTATACTAGCGACTACACATTGTTTCGAGCATGCGCAAGGCTCTAACTCAGTGCGGAAACAGTTAACTATACTTGATGACTGCAACAGAATAGAAGGGCAGACAACAGTGAAGACGGGAAAGCATGTGGAGAGCACATGGCTAACTAAAATGGCTGCCGTGAACAAAATGGCTTCAGCACATGCTAACGGCGGTTACTGCCAATTTTCTACACCTCTGCTGTTGATAAAAGGGAGGTAATGGACTCCTATCTCCTCCAGAAAGGACACTCAGGCACCCACTGCGCGCTGGCGTTATTAAACAACGCAGAAACCGCCCAAACCGGCACCCCAGGCTGCTCAAAAAAGCAGCCCACAGCTGGAATCCGGATACCGGCCCCTTGGGCATTGCCCGAGTGCCCGCATTACCGATCTGACGCTGCCGGAAGCAACACTAGGAAGGACCCTGTGAGGTGAAGACTTCTCCGGGGGTGTCGGAGCAGCAAACTGGGGGCGAGGTGCAGCAGCTGCGGGTGTGACTGAGGTACCACTCCACGACCCGGAGTCTGGTCGCTGGGTGGGGGTATGGCCGCCCAGTGTGTGCACCACGGCTGAGGCAGTGGTGGTTGCTCATCCGGTGTGGGACTATGGAGGCTGGGGGCGCAGGGGGCCTTACCACCTGGAGCAGGGCCTAGTCCCCCTGGCCTCCCTGCGCCCGACCTGGCTCATAGTCTGCAGCTCTACACCAGAGTTGATCAGCGCTGACCCTGCTCTGCAGGGGAGCGAATTGAGGCACCGCCGTGAAGGGTGCTGACTCGACTAAAGGATGCCGCTGATCGACTGACTGCCGGTGGCCCCTGGAGGTACTGTATGGGGGCTGAGCATGGTACTGCAGCACACCTGTTTTATTTAATGCATTTTTATATAGCGCAGACTTTACCAGAAGGTGTCAGAGCGGTGTACAATAGAGCCAGTATGTTACATGAGGGAAATGTTACAAAATAGAATGTTACAAAAATAAACAGGAGACTAGAAGAGGTAGGATAAAACCATAGAAGGCAAGAACACAATATCAAGCACCGTTGAGGAATGTACAAAAAAATATTACAAATTTACAATGAGGGGTCCGAGAATGAAGGGGAGTTGAGCTGCGGTTTAGAACAGGCCGGTGGCCGCAGGCAGCATGCTTGGAGCACATGCCGCGTGAAGATGCACGGACCTGCGCTGTGAGCTTGTGGCACTAGCCATTGGGGTAGACCAAGTATTGGAGGAGGCCTGCTGAGCCCAGCAACACCTCCCCCCCCCGCCCCACAAGCCTGGCTGGACCATGACCTGTTGATGCCCCCCACCTCACCCATGGTAGTAGCAGGGGTGATTGCCCCGCGAAGACTATTATAGTGGTCCTAGGTTAACCATCTCAACTGGTGTGCATGCTGCCAAGAGGCTGAGATGTACCACTGGTGCGGTGCGATTAGGGCAGGGTGAACCCACCAGCCTCCCCTTAAGGGCTGCCCCCAGGCAAATGGTCCAACAACAGCATTGGTAGCGGTGTAGTGACTGTTCCGAACACTCACACAGCAGTGAAGCATAGTTTGGGTTTAAACTGTGACCTCGGTCAGGGGGCGCCCTTTCCCCTCTTCCATGATCACCATTGGGTCTACTGAAAAGTAGTCTGCCCTAAATTGTTGCAAAATGGGTAAGGACAAGGTGGCCCGCACCGCTAACATAATTACCTAGTATGGCACGCCACCCTCCTCAGCAGATAACTAAACAAACGGGTGCCAGCAACAAGGGAGAAGATGGTGGCAGTGAAGAACCCTCCCGGGCAACTCTGCTGGCGGCTATACAAGGCTCCAGAACGGCCCCGGAACACCAAATCAGGATAGTGTCGATTGACATGAACCTACAGAGTGCGAAAAGTGGCAGAGGGGTGACATTGTAGCGTTGAAAGGAGAGGTGGCAACTCTTGAACAACTGACTGCCCAGATGACCACGACTACGAAGGGTCTTGTAACATCGGGCTGAGGATGCGGAGGGACGCGCCAGGTGCAGCAACATTTGAGTCTTGGGTTTCCTGGAACAGATGGAGTAGGGTTCGCCCACAAGGACTGTCAGAATTCTTTGTCGTGGAAAGGGCACACATGGCGCTTGTGCTGCAGCCTCCCCAGGGAGCCTAGCCACGGGCTATCATAGCTAAGATATCGTGAATGAGACTGTATACTGAGTGCAGCTTTAGAGCGCCAAAACCTCAGCTATGGTAATAGTAAGATCACCATATACCGGATTACACCAAGCAGGTACAGGTACTGCGCAAATCATTTCTTGGAGTCAAGCAGAACCTGCGAGCGCTACAACTACAATATATGCTTCTGTACTGGGTGCCGCTCGCAGTCGTGGAACTGCCACCGATCTAACACGGGTGCTTTGAAGTACTTTCCTGCTCTTTTCTTAACGGACCTGGAGTGCTATAGCTATCCCTTGGATTACCGGAGCTGCCGCTGCTGGGGAGTGCGGGACTGCGAGAGCCAGAGGGCTTTGCGCGTCAACTACTAGGCGCACCTGGTGTCTCTTCCCGCCCCTCCTCCGCACCCTTATTTTAGGAACGCCCATAACGCTATCGCGGGATGCGCGCGGGCGTGCGCCGGGATAAGCCCAGGCAAAGGGCGGGCCGTCTAATGCCGTCCGAGGTCGACTGAGGTTGGGTTGGGTCACCCCTCTTTCAAGTGAGTCTTGGAAAATATTTTATTGATATATGTCATCTCGGAGATTGTTGTAATTCCTTCCTATATATTTATCACATGTGGGTTTTGGCGTCACTGCTCATTATATTGGTTGAACTATAGATATTGATTCTGGGCTGAGTTGTCTACAATAATGCCTCTACGATCTGGAAAAGAAAGACTGGTACAGGTCACCACATCGAATGGGGTGTTTACAGGCACTATTGATAATTTTTTTAAACTGACAACTTGTATCTTGGAAAAAGAAATTGCTCTCGCCGAAAAACGTCTATCTATTGACCTGGTCACTGGGAAGCGGTCTTCGCTTGGGAAAATAGGCCAGGTAGTTTCCCCAGTCCCTCTATGCCAACTGGACCCTAGTGGCAACATTGGTGCAAACCCGGAACTGGTGCTAGTGGATCGGGAGTCCAATGGTGCTGCTCAAGCTCTGGATATAACATCGAGCAGATCCCTTTTTAACAATTTACTGAATATCGATACTGATGGCTCTGAAATATCTAGTCCTGTATCCAGTCCTGAGCCTAAAACCCCAAATTTAGAAGAACCTCATAAACCAAAATCTAGTAAAAGGAAACGGGAAGAGAAAACACAGTTGGGGGGTATCGGGGGGTATCGCGAAGGTTTAAAAAAATAAGTGTATTACAACACCCACAACAGATACAACTGTACCCCGACCATCTCCCCATCCCTTATGAACACCAGCAATTATCCCCCAACAAATAATGCTGATGACGCTCTCCTGGGCAAGATAGAATTTGTGGTTAAATCCCTACTGCTGCCGTTATTAGAACGGACGAGGTTGTTAAATGATAAAATGGACCAGATGGAGGCGTTCGTTAGAGAAAATATGGTTACTTTGAATAAGTTAGTAAAACTTCCTGAAAATATAGGGGATGCCCAATCTGGAAGTCAGAAACAGCCTAAAAAGAACATTGGAGGGATAGGGCAATTGGTTAAACCATCACCACTGCTATCCCAACAAGTACAGCAAAGGCAGGGGAAAAGCAGGGATGATAATAAACCTGATAAGGATAAACCCACAAAAGAAGGTGCAGCATCTAAATCTCAGCCTGCCCCTAGTCGGTTAGCTAAAACTACCCGTCCACTGGAACAAGGTAATTTGGTCAGGAAACATGTTCATCCCAAACCGCCATGTGTTAATTTGCCACCTGAGTCAGTACCATATACTATTATCTTAACGGGAGTTGTCCCTTTGGAGGAGGGGAAAGTGGAATCACATCGGGATCTATACAATAAAGTAAATTTCTGGCTTAACAAGAATAGAACTCTTCCACCTATGTCCAAAACAGAGATCCTCAATGTCAGGAGAGTAAATTGGGTGGGCCATTGCCAAAAGGATCTAGAGGGGGATTGCATTATTGTTAGTTTCAAGGAGCCTTGGGTGGTGGATTTCATTCGTAGAAAACCAAGATTTGGGAAAGTGGGTGAAGTCCAAACGCTATCGTTGCACTATTTTTATCCCCAAAGAGGTAGATCTAGTGACCCTCCCTATCAAACACCATCGTACCACAATAGCAGACCTAGTGGAAGACATCCCTTTGATTTGGTTACACATCCCCCGTTCTTTCTCCAACTTTCGAATCGGTATGAACCGCTCAGTGGTCTGGAAGGGGTCGACTGACTCTCTTGCGAGTTAGCCGATAACAACAGAGTGTCTAACACAGTTAGTTGTTTAGAGGATCTTAACTCTTCGTATACCATTGGGGAGGATAGTTGTATCCAAAAATTGTGTAGCACAGCGGATGTGGAAATAAATTCCCTGGGGGGGGGACCTAAAGGGGAGGACCCCAAAGGTTGCAATGTGGCAGATGGACCCGTATGTGGGCTGTTGATGGGTAAGGGAGGGAGGGGGACTATAGACCTAGATCCTAACGATATAACAAAACAGGAACCAACGATAAAGATTGCCTCATGGAATATCGCGGGGATGAAGGGGAAATTAGATGGAGCAGAATGGGGGGAATTTATAGACCAGCACGACATTTTAATCTTCCAAGAAAGCTGGGCAATCGAGCCTGTCTTTCGTACAGGCTATCTTAATTTTTATAAACCAGCAATCAAGGGGAAAAAGGGAAGACCATCAGGTGGGCTGATAATCTGGATCAGACAATCCCTAGGCTACAGGCCACTGGAATTGATAGCCCAAAATATGGATATCCTGGGTCTAAAACTTAGTAGAGAAAATCAACAGGATTTATTTATAATCAATATCTATGCTAGGGGCCTACCAGGAGGGCGGAGCCCAGCAATCATAGATGATCTTGATCTTTTATTGGACTCTATTGGGAGGGATAAGTTCATAGTAGTGGCAGGTGACCTAAATTGCACCTTTGAACCCCTGCCTAGTGAGCGAGAAGATTGCTATGGAGAGGTCGACCAATTATGGAACGTCCCTTACCTTGCCATAAATCCTATTAAAAAGGTCACTGAGGCAGCTCTGCAGTGGCTGGGTCTGTGCCTGGAGTGGGGCCTAAGAGCAGCCAATGGACGAGCAAACTCTGACAGGATAGGTCAGGTTACATTTGATAATGGAACTAGCATAAGTAGAATTGATTATTTTTTAATCAAACTGGAGTTTTGGTCACTTTTAGATGAGATGGTAATCTCAGCGCGGCCAGAGAGTGACCATAATCCCCTGGTATTAAGTCTGAAAATTGATGGGGGACTTGTTAGAACCAATGCTACAAATTGTATTACAGCGGAGGCCATCCTCACAAATGATTGTCGTTGGGTTCGTTGGTGTAGGGTCCTGGATGACCCAGTCACCCTTGATAAAATCTCCCACGAAGTTTCATCTTCGGTAAAACAGGCCAAGTCAGTGATTGCAAATTCAGGCCCACCTGAGCAGATTTGCTCTCTACATGAGCAACTGTTTGATGAATTAAAAACCCTCTTTACGAAGCCAGGGACATCTGGGAAAGTTGGTGGAGGTCCTTCAGGTACCAAATGGTACGATAAAACCTGTCGTCAGGCCCATAGCTCCCTGATTAATGCCATTAAATCTAGGGTGACATCAGTTATTAAAGCGGAAAGGTTAAACTATAAGAAGATCCAAAAGGAAGCAAAGCAATCATGGGACGACCGCCGCTGGCTGGAATTGTACGAAACCAGCTTGTCTTCTAACCAGATTCAATTTTGGCATGTCGTGAAATGGGGCGGGCCCAAGGACTCGCAAATACCAGCTAATCATGTTTCTGCCGAGGATTGGGTGGAGCACTACTCAACCCAGTTTTGTGGTCTGGTGATGGCATCGAATGAAGTGGAGAGAGACTTGTTGACCTTATCTAAAACTACAAGTATGCTATTAGTGTTTGAAAATAATGAGGCTGAGAAGGCGTTAAGTTTGGTCCAAGCGGGTAAAGCGCCCGGTATGGACTGCATTCCAGCCGATCTTTTCAAGTATGATCAGCACAACTTGGTACCATACATAACGACTTTAGCTAATGCCATTGCCAATGGGGCTAGGGTTCCCGAGTCATGGAAAGGGGCTGAAATCCTACCTGTTTTTAAAAAAGGAGATCGGTCTCTACCAGGGAATTATCGCCCTATAAGTCTTATAGACGCCTTGCAGAAAGTTATAGCAAGTTTCCTTACGGAAAGCCAATAGTCTCCTTTCCTTTAGAAAGGAATTGAAGACCAGGCTTTTTTCTGTATGATTTCTTTTCGGCCTCTGCGAGTAGCTGTGTTGTGTTTTCTTCCTCAGTTTTCTCTTTGCCAAAGCGCCGGGATACCCCTCGGGGTAGCCGTGCGCTATAGAAGAGATATAAACATAACATAATATAACATAACAGAATGCTCCTGGCTAAAATTCAGGCATGGATGTGTGAGGAAAATATATTATTCCCGATGCAAGCAGGCTTTAGGTCAAGCACTAGCACAATCGACCAAGTGTTCAGATTCATTCTGATATATTGGAAGGTTGTGTTTCTAGGTGGGGGTACTATCTATGCAGCATTCGTGGACCTCAAATCCGCATGCGACCTTGTCCCTAGAGAGAAGTTGTGGGTTGCTTTGGGCAAAATGGGAATGCCACCAGAACTTTTAGAGGTAACTGCAAGACTGCATGAGAATAACTTTGCTAGAGTAAGATGGGGTAGGCAGGGACAGGTGACAGAGCCTTTCCCCGTGACTCGCGGTGTAAGGCAGGGTTGTGTCTTGGCACCAACCCTGTTTTTACTATTTATAAATCACGTAGTGCAGTTTCTAGCAGATACTCCAACAGATGCCCCAGTCTTAGGCGGGAGAAAGTTTCCCCTTCTTATTTTTGCCGATGACACGTTGATCTTGGCAAAAACACAAACGGGGCTACAGACCGCAATAAATAAAGTTGTGGACTTCTGTAAAATGAATGATCTTGAGATCAATGTGTCCAAAACGAAATTTATGGTCCTAACGAAAAATAAACCACAACGGAGTCAAGTTAGTATGAATGGCATCAACTTAGAACAGGTGGATGTGATGACCTACTTAGGGGTGGTTATAGATTATAGGCTGCGATGGAAGCCACAGATCGAGGCCCTTTGCTTAAAATTTGCTCGTTTATCGGGGTGTCTAGTAAAGGAGCAACGATGTTCACAAACCAAAAGGATATTGCCAGCTTTAAAAATCTATAACGGAAAAATAAGTTCCGCAATCCTTTATGGAGCGGATTTATGGAGTTTTGTGGATCTTGCACCTTTGGTAAAAATCCAAAATAAGTTTTTGCGTAGCCTGGTTAGTCTTCCGCAATCTACGCCTATCCTCCCCCTTCTTTTAGATATGGGCTGTCACTCTATTAAAAATCTAGCACGATACAGGACGGTTGCTCTGTGGAGACGTATATGGTCCACACCAGAATTGGTCTTATTTGCAAAGGAAATTTTAGATCTAAGATCAATCATAGGGTCAGATAACCTTCCGTGGTTCCGAGACGTGATGTCCATCCTGCATAATATGGGCTTGAGTTTACAGTGGTCAGACCCGGGAAACAATGTTTTACCGTCGGAAAAAGAATATAAACTATTATATTGGGCGACTGTAAAAGAACAAAATGTTATGTTATCACAGTCTATAAACTTGACTGGTTGGTTTTTGCTTCACAAGGTTGACATCCGCTTAGAGCCTTATTGGGATAGCATTACCAGAAGCCTGGACAGAAAACTCTAACATCAGTTTAGAGTTGGTACGCTACCTGTAACGGCGTTTACATACAAATGGCGTGGTCAACAAAACGAGTTCTGTCCTTGGTGTAGTGGCCAAAGGGAATCCATTGGCCACCTCTTTTTTGTCTGCCCCGCTTACTCTGCCCCTCGGCGCAAATGGCTCAAACCCATTTGCAGGAGGATTAACTCACGGGTGCGTATGGAAGCCCTTTGGGTCTTAAGATCTAATACCTCTGAGTGTGTGACTATAGGTGTGGCTAAATTCTTAGGGTGGGCATGGATCATCAGAGCTAGGCACCCAACTGTAATATGATCAGGTGAAGACTAACATCTTTTATTCTTGAATGAATTTCTGAACGTCTTTTGAATTTATTTAATCTAGTTTTATTGGATCATTGATGTTTTAGAGGATACTATGGAAACCTTCTTAAAATTGTTAAACAAATTATGAACTGAATTTTTATGAACGATGTATGTATTTTATATGATGTCTTTTATGGTGTAAAAATCGAAATAAAGACGCATGAAACTGAAACAGCTTCTGTACTCAGCTACACTGAAGGTCCTGGCACAGGGCAGGGCTCATTTTTTTGAGACGCCCAGAGGAAGCGTGGGAACGCCTTTTGGTCAGAGTGTATGCTCTCCCTCCTCATGAGCCATGCAATCAGCGGCGACGATGGGGCTCTCGTGCTAGGAAGAGAGCACGTCCTAACATACAATCCATTGAAGACCCCAATGGGACTCCTCTAGTGAAACAGAGGGTCACAGTAGGTGAGGATGGCACCATGCAACTTGGGACTGTGGTGTTGCAAGGATCGGACCTAAATGCTACCACTTCAGCGGTGGAATCTGAAAATGTACCATTGACACTGAGCCTGTTGGCGGACTTTGTCCTGGATGTTCTGCCGGCCTCTGCTTCTGAAACGGATGACGTGACAGTCTCAACCACAAGGCCTCCCGGCCATTTTTGTGGCATGACTTGTGTGTTCTTGGGATATGTTATGTTATGTTATGTTAAAAAGTTGTATACCGCGCTCGGTCACCATACGGTTTCATGGCGCTCATAACAAATACGGGAGGGCAGAGGCGTACATTACTCAAAGGCAGACTGGAAAAGATAAGTTTTTAACATCTTGCGAAAACAGCCGTAAGTAGGGCAATGTCGAAGAGTGGACGGGAAGGAATTCCAGATCTTAGGAGCAATGAAGGAAAAACTGGAGTCGCCATGTTTTTTCCGTTTAATTTTAGGGGTAACTAGCAGGTTGTGGCCGGAAGAATGGAGGTCTCTGGGGGGAACATAGCGTATCAATTTAGAGGAAATAAAGATAGGGGCAAGATCAGACAGGGCTTTAAAGATCGTACAGCCCAGTTTAAAAATACAACGCTTAGCCACTGGGAGCCAATGAAGGCTCCGCAGTAGCGGCGAGACGTGCTGGTGTTTAGGTTGATGGTAAACCAGGCGTGCTGCCTGATTTTGCACGAGTTGCAGCCTGTGAAGGAGGTATGCAGGAATCCCGGCATACAGAGTGTTGGCGTAGTCCATTCTTGACGTGACCAGGGCCATGATGACAAGGATCAGTGCGTCTCTGGTAAGAAATCTACAGATCTTGCGCATCCTGCGTAGATGAAAAAAACAGGATGACGTAACCGCACTGATCTGGGGCCCTATGGATTGGTCGCTAGAGATGACTACGCCAAGACTCTTCACAGAGCTGACAGGGCGGGGAGGGAGCCCTAGTGAGAGAGGCCAAAAGCTGTCATTCCATGGATTGGATATTCCACCCACCAGAACAAGCTCCATCTTGGTAGGATTCAATTTAAGTTGGCTATGGTACATCCATTCCGAGATCTCAAGCATAGTGGACTGAAAAATGATGCGGGAAGAAAGGGAGGTGTCAATGGGAAAAATTAATTGTAAGTCATCTGCATAATTAAAGATAGTAGCAGCGGACTTACGAAGAGAAATGATCAGGGGTTGCATGAATAAATTAAATAATAAAGGGGATAAAGCGGAGCCCTGAGGGACACCGCAGGACAAGGGAGAGTAGGAAGCAGAGAAGGTAGACAGGTGTACTGCCTGGGAGCGACTATCCAAAAATGACCTGACCCACTCGAGAGCCGTGCCCTGGATACCGGCATTCCTGACACGGTCGATCAATATTGCATGATCGACCGTGTCAAAAGCCGCAGACAGGTCCAGTAAGACAAGGGCTTGGGAGATGTTATTATCGGCACCTTTCCTAAGGGTGTCCATAACAGCCACGATGATCGACTCGGTGGAATGGAGAGGTCGGAATCCGGCTTGCTGGGCCTCCAAAAAAGACAAAGTCTCAATGAAAGCACTCAGGCAGCGGGTGACATAGGTCTCCAAGATTTTCCCCAAATATGGGAGAAGAGAGATGGGCCTATAATTGCTCAGGACCGTAGGGTCGGCATTGGTCTTTTTTAAGATCGGTGTTACCACTGCCAGCTTGAAGGAATCCGGAACCACCCCTGTCGCCAATGAGTTGTTGAGTAGGGCCAGGGGAGGGTCGGGGCAGGGCAAAAAGATTTTCCTAAGGACCTGGGGAGGGCAGCAATCAATAGGGGAACCAGAGCTCACTTTATGCAAAAGTGAACAGAACTCCGAAAGGGAGATCGGCGGAAAGACATCAAAGCAACAAGGATTTATGGGAGGTAAGGGAGGGGGATGGGGAGATGAGGGCAAAGGAATGTTATTCTTAATAGTGATAATTTTGTCCGTAAAAAAAACATTAAGTGAATCGCACAAGGATTGTGAGGGTTGGGGTTGAGGGGTGACTCGGTCTGGTAAAGAGAGCTCATTCACAATGGAGAAAATATCCTTAGCCTTAGAGGCAGACTCCATGATTTTTTTGGAAAAATAGATAATTTTAGCCGATAGGATAGATTTTTTATAGGCTCTCAAACGGACCACGAAATCAATTTTCAGCTGGTGGTCATAATTGCGCCTCCAACGACGCTCCGCCTGGCGTAAGGCCAATTTATCTGCCTTTAGTTGGTCCGTAAACCATCGCTGGGCGTCATGAGGGCGCCTAGTTTTTATATTTTTCAAAGGGGCGACGGTATTACTAGCAGATAATAGCCATTGTTCAAGGAGGAAGGCCTAGTGAGACACCAGGGTCGAGGTCGGAGGGATTGTAGAGGCCAGTATGGAATGAAGTTCCACCAGATTGGCTTTCTTCCAGTTCCGGGCAGTGAAGTTGGTCAAAGGGGAAGGACGATTAGGGGTGACCAAATTAAGAACAAAAGAGATAAAATAGTGCTCTGACCAAGAACATGGGGTCACAATAGGGCATGAGATATCCAAATTGGCCGTCCACACCTGATCTAGAATGTGGCCTTTGCAGTGAGTGGGATTTGTAATGTGTTGGTAGCAGTTCAGACCTAGTAGGAGGTCAGAAAATTCCTCCGAGAGGTGACTTTCCCGGGGATCAGAGGGCCAATAAATGAAATCACCAATGATCATAACCTTGGCATGGTTTATAGGGAGTTGAGAAATAAAATCACCAAACTGTCGAGGGAAGGAAGGCATGGAATCAGGGGGTCGGTAAACAAGAACAACAACAAAAGAGGACTTGGGAGACATAAATTTAACAGTGAGACTTTCTGTTCTGGGGATCGCTGCACAGGCTAACGTAGTAAAAACATACTGAGAGCGGATGATGGCAGCCACCCCCCCACCGACTTGCCCCGCTGGTCGATTAGCTTGCAGGATGTAATAGCCGGCGGGGATGGCGGCGAGAATATCAGGGACAGAATCCTCAGTCAGCCAAGTCTCTGACAAAAGAAGGATATCCACAGCTCTATCATCCAATAGTTGGAAAATTTCCAGCTGGTGTTTCACCAATGACCGCGTATTGAGGTATATCACGGACAATGGTGTAACCCCAGGTGGAGGCGGATAGAGACCAGGGGATAGCGGCACAGGACAAGAGGTCGAGGTCACAGGGCTGAAGGTGCCAGGAGAGACAAAAATGCCGCAATCCAATGCGGCCTGTTCAGCGTGGGCCGGCAGGAGTGGGCAGCGAAGCAATAAAAGATCGGCGGAGGAATAGGTAATAAAAAGGGCATTACGAGTGGCCCCGGGCCGCGGACGGGCGCAGACGGGCTTAACTTTGGCGCAACTTCGGCGCGAAGTCGGCGCTCCCGCTGCGCTCGTCCGCTGCGCTTCCGCCAGGCCACCATTATGTCCCAAAAGTGAGGTGAGCCACTAGACCGCTGACCTGCACGATGGAGAGGCACGGCGGAAGTGGTGAGAAGGGCAGGAAGTGGTGCTCAGTGCTGCGACCCTCCGCAACAAACGGCACAATGCCGGGACGGAATGGGGTCAGGAGCGAAGGAGACAGGTAAGACAAGCCCAAGCCCAATGCCCAATAATATACAGTGAAACAAATACACTTTAGCGCTATGATCACAATTTAAAAAATATATAGAGTCTGGGTTCAGCAAGTGTGATTATTATTATAATTATTAATTGAATCTTGATAGAGTGCATGGCTAGCCTTGGCTATACCAGCGCTGGTTGCAACCACAAGCATTTTCCGGTCTTACTGCAATTTCTGGAAAAGCCACGTTTTTAGTTGTTTTCTGAATGTAAAGTGGTGGGTTGTAGATCTAAGCTGTAGAGGGAGTGAGTTCCATAGAATGGAAGCATTGTACGAGAACATACGTCCACCTGAGCGTACTCTCAGGATTTTCGGTACCCTAGCTTGGAAGAGGTTGGCCGATCTCAGGATGCGCAGGGGTCGGTGAAAGGACAAAAGAGAGTAGTTTGGGGCCTGTGCCCAAAAGGGTCTTATGCGCAATGCATAGTAATTTAAACATTATGCTTTCTGAGAAGGGCAGCCAGGGCAATGCCTTCAATGCTGGCTTAACCAAGTGTTTTCTGGGGATGTTATGTAGCAGTTTGGCCGCACAGTTCTGAAGTTTTCTTGTTGTAACATTCGGGCTGCCCAGGTATAGTGAATTACAATAGTCCATCTGGGGGAGAATCAGTGCTTATACCATAGTTCTGCGTGCTGTTTCTGGGAGTAATGTTAATATTTTCCTTGGTTGCCTTAGGATTCCAAAGCAGGTGGCTGCTATTTGTACCCCTTGGTGGTCAAGTTTGAGTGACCTGTCCAGACAGATTCCTAGTCTTTTGATCCTGTCTTTGGATATTGGGGCTGGGCTCTGGCAGTTTGGCCAGTTTATGTCTGAGGGGCGGCTTGCTGTTTTGCCAAGGATCATTAGTTCGGTCTTATCCCCGTTAAGCTTGAGGTATGATTGGTCCATCCAGGTGGCCACTTTTCCCAGACATGCTTCTAGGTCGACTGCGCCCCTCTCAGGGTGGTTGAGGCTTACCACCAGTTGGGTGTCGTCAGCTTATGTCACTATCTGGGCCCCATATGGGAGAACTAGCTCAGCTAGGGGCCTCAGGTACACATTAAAAAGAGTGGGGCTCAGCGAAGAACCTTGTGGGACCCCACAGGTGAGCGGGATCTTTCTTGAGGAGTGACTGCCTTCAAAAACTTGGAATGTTCTGTCTGTTAAGAAGGACTTAAGCCAGGAGAAAGCCTTGCCTACCACTCCCACCTCTTTGAGTCTATCTAGTAGAATGCCATGATTTACAGTGTCAAATGCGGCACTCAAATCAAGCAGGATGATTGCTACTGTGCGTCTCAGATCAAGAACTGTCCTAGATTGCTCCATCACTGTTAGAAGTGCTGTTTCTGTGCCATGATTAGGGCAGAAGCCTGTTTGGGAGGTCAGCGAGGAACTCAAGGGTAAGATTGGAGCTGGGCTTGGCGAGGCCAGACCTGATGTGCCAGGGGAAGATCATAAAGCTATATCTAAGGATCTTAAGGGCCCCAGCAAATTTTCTAAGACAACAACTGAGATCTAGCTCCGAGGGGCCTCGCTCGGCCTGGCACACCAGTCTTGGCAAAGCTTTCACCATGCTGAAGGTCGAGGGAGAGAGTATATAGCGGCTGGAAATTCCACTGAGCGCTTGGAAAAAAGCCATAAACAGACCAGTGCGGAAACATCTTTTGATATCGACTACAAATCTCTCCGCTCCAGCTCCCTTTTAGACCTGCTGAACAACTCCTACATGGTAGGTAAAGCACAATCCTACCTAAGCGAGGCCTTCACACCACAAGCACGAAGCAAAATTCTTTTTAGGAGACTAAGCACACTAGGAATTACCGATTTTAACCCTGCATGGGCCCACAGGGGGGGAACCACAAATTGTAGACTGTGCTCCTACTGGAGGGAATCCTGGTTTCCCCTCCTATGTTTCTGTTCCAACCTCAACAACGAACGCTGGTGACTCCTGCACCAAATTTGTATCACTAACAGTATAAAGTCTTGCAGGGAAACGTCAGCCTTGTGCTTTTGCTCAGCAACTACAACTACACTAGCAAGACTGGGGAAATTCACGCACCAAATTAGGATTCCCCTAAAGGCTCGCAATGAATACAACTAAACCCTGGAGTCGATCACTGTAAATCCAGGGGTAGAAGGCAGCCAGGCCCCAAACAAGCACTGGGCGCTTGCCCCTCTTCATTCGCCCAATCACGACTGCACCATCTTATGGACGCCAACTGAAGTGCCAAGGCAAACGGCTTATAGACTTGATAAGCAGACTGTTTTTTTTGTGTTTTCACAATTTTTATATTTAAGTCTATTTTATTTTCAGGCAATAACACTTGCTACAGGTCCGTTTAAATACAGCGTTAAGCCTTCAACCCTAGACAGGGCCGGGCCGGCCGTGAAATGAGTCAGCATTGGGGCCTTAAGGCCTGCACAAGAAGTCAAATTGTTACACAGCGTTTTGCCTACAACCCCACTGGGGCCGGCCCCGTTTCATGATGCAAGCTGTAGTATCTTTCGGACATTCAGACAACCCAGATCCCTAAGATCAATGAGCAAACTGTTTTTAATGATTAATGGGGGCTGCCAGCTGATTGAGCAGGCGTCGGAAGGGAGAGGGGGTGGGCGGCACATCTTACAAACATAATCTGAAGTTTTACTAATTTTAGTCCTGTCGACTGATTCTTACTGTAATGATTTTGATTAATTGTACAGTTCATAAATAAATACAAATTGTATACAAATACCCATTGATAGACTGGTCCTCACAGAAGAAGATATATTCTTCAGCATCAATGTCTAGGGATTGATTCTGGTACATGGGGTTGTATGTGACGACAGATAAAGATAATAATTTGGGGGGGGGGGCTCCTAAATAAACCTATCCCCGATGTGGCCCACTATAGGAAACTCCCACTCTCAGCGATGGGCAGAGAAACCCTTTTCAAAATGATATTGCCTAATATATGCAGACTACTCCTTAGATGGTCCAGATAGTTATTTTTGGAAAACAGATTGCATATTGTGAACTTCACTATGGGATGGAGAGCGGTTCGAATAGTCTTGGGACACTACGTAGAAGTACCTATTATGGGGGAACAGCATAGCCAGATATTTGGAAATATTATTGAGCTTTGCAATTAGCTATCGTTCATGACTGGGTATAAAGAGCCCCAAATAAACTGGCAGATAGGGGACTTTCAACTCCAGGGGCTCCTTAACCCCTTCGCTGCTAGGCCTTTCCCCACTTTTCTAAGCCCTTTTATGGCTATTTGGGGTACTTCGCGCTTAAGCCCCTGTAACTTTTTGTCCACATATGGTATTCATGCCAAATTTGTGTCCTTTTCTTCTAACATCCTGTGTGTTCTAAAGGTACCCAGGGTATGTGGATTCCCCTGGAGGGACCCGAGAGTTTAGCCAAAATACAGCAAAATCTTTGTTTTTTGGAGAAAAATGGGAGGAAAGTGCTACAAATGAAAGCGTCTGTTTTTTCCCTGCAAATGGTTTGTCGTGCTAAAATCATTAACTTCCGCGGACATGGCCAAGCGGTCCATCATGGCGGACGCGGCTTAGCCGAGCTCCCGTAGCCATTATCAGCGTCGGATTGGTAACACGGGCATTCGGGCGGTGCCCGAGGGGCCGGTGTCTGAGTTCTGCTGTGGGCTGCTTTTTTTTAACAGTCTGGGGGGCCATGTGGGCGCTGTGTCTATTGTTCGAATACGGCCCAGTGGGTGTCTGAGTGGCCTTTCTAGAGGCAGATGGGCGATCATTACCTCCGTTTAGCAACAGGCAGAGGTGTCACTTTCTTTCTCTCGCTGGCCGGCCCATTAATGTGTGCACATACTGAGCGGGGGCAGGGGGCCTGAGTAGAAGTGTCCTCACTTGTTTCATCAGTATAAACTAACGCATGCATTTTTTTACCCCCCCTCCTAAAGTTTTTTTTTTAAGATTACACCAAAGTAGTGATTTGAGGAGTGATTATGCAAATGTGGGCCGATTTTTGTTTTGGCGTGCCCGGGCCGATTTTCAATCCCAATCCAACCCTGGCCATTATTAATCCTACATGATCCTGCCGGCTACTGTTATTTAAAACATCATATTTTGGACTCCTCTGATGCTGTTGGTGATCACGATCACGACATTGCCAAATTGCTGGAGAGAAGGAGTCGGTCATGCTGCACTGCGCCGGAGACAGGCAGCGCTGGGGCCTGGGCTGAATGCAGAGAGTGTAGACGTATTGCTGGCGGCCTGATTGGAGTGGTGGAGTGGTTGTGGACCCGAAGCCGTCGCGATTGGTTCCTATTCTGGTGCGCAGACTGGGACAGCAGGGTTGGAGATATCGACCCGGGGCCGGGCGATTGGGAGAATCGGCGCTGCATTGGCCTGACTTGGCCCCCTCCCCGAGGCGTCATACCGCAATTGGAGGGATGCGGCCGGGCCTGCGGTCACGAGGCCCGAGATTGGAGCCCGGGCCTGAGAGAGCGGCCCAGAAACTCTTCCATCTAGTGGACTGCTCGACGAAAGGAGGTAAGACCGGGGCAGAGCGCCGCGCACTCGGTCCAGTGGGCGCCATCGGGGGCTGAGGCCACCAGGACCAGTTCCCGGCCTGAGGTGTGGCTCCCCATCGTGAAAATTGAAGTGCGGGGTCGAGACCAGAGGGCGAGGACCTGAAGGAGGAATTGAAGTGGGCCTGACTCAGGCCCCCTCCGGAGGTGCTGGTTGGGGTTGGTGCGGCACCACCAGGCCTACCACACAGGAACTTGGCGAGGTAAGAGGGGACCCCCAATTGCAGAGATATCCTACATCGGGATGGAAGTCATCACCCCCTAATTGCCTTAGCTATATTTACTACTTCTTAAGATCTCCTGCATTGCCGCCTGCAAAAGTCGCTATTATCAGCATTATCTGCAGTGCGGACGCCAGGGACTGAATGTGACGGCCTACACCACCAGCTAAAGATTTCCTGAATCTCCCTCGCAAAAGACTCCATTGATGAACATTATCTGCATTGCAGATGCTAATATCTGAATGTGACAGCTCCTATTCTGAAGTGGATTATAACGGAGTTAAGGGAAGCGTCCTATAGATGTGGGGGTTTCCTGGCCTGCGGCTGGGTAGGTCCCGGTGTGGCTTGTTGGTGGGGTAGACCCTCTCAGAGCGCCTGATACCCCATACAGTGCAGTCTCTCCGCTAGTGTACATTTTTACATCCATTGGTGCCTGAAATTAGCCACTGACGGAGTGCAGGCCCACAGCACATGTCAATATGTACATGGGCTTGACTACTGGGGCTGCAATGAAACAGAGCACAAAGGGACACATTTACCAGCAGCACCACGAGCTCCATACCCCAAGTGATAATTCATCCACTGGTACGGACATCGCTGCAATCCTAGCTGAGATCATGCAGTCACGAGACATGCTAGATTCCAAAATCTGTGCTGTGGGTGCGGATGTTTTGTTTCTACGACAGGATTTACGTAATGTCATAGACCGGGTGACACAAGCGGAGATACGTGTCTCTGGAACAGAAGACACTATCACCACTCTACAAAAACACATCATGACTCTTGAAACGCTCACCTGCAGCCTGTCTACACGAGTGGAGGATGCAGAGGGGAGAACCCGCCGTAATAAATAATGCTTTGTGGGATTTTCGTAGGGCTGTGAGGGCACCGACATGTGCAGATTATCGGACGTTAGCTTAAATCCTGGATCCCTGATGGGAAGCTTTCCACTTGCTTCAGCCTAGAAGACGACCATTGGGCCCTCTCCTCTAAGCCACCGCCTGGCGCCCGTCCTCGGCATGTAAACGCAAGGATACTAAACTATCACGATCGAGATGTCATCTTACGACAGGCCCGGATACAGAAGTCCCTTACGTATGATTCTCACTCAATAATGATCTTTCCTGACTACACCAAACTTGTCCAACAGCCTGGAGATCCCGGTGTCAGGATGAGCCCCAATCATCTGCAGCCCAGAAGTGTGCCGGACGGTCCCCCACAGCACATCATGGGTAAGGACAAGCCAGATCGCTCAAACCCAGTGAATACCATAACCCAAATATACAATACTGTGCTACCCTACCCAGAGAATAACAAAGCAAAAAACGACAAACAATACGGGGGACATAATGTTGGGTGACACAGAGTCCACCAGGGACAAATTATTAGGGGAGATCCAAGGTTCCCGGAACGCACTTGGAAATAAGACAAAAACAGTGTCAATCAATGTTAATCTCTTGCAGGCAGACCTGAAGAAAGTTGCGGACAAAGTCATGACCAACGAAGGCAACATTTTGAGCTGCAGGTCGAGTGGTTGCCCTCAAATGTCAAATGGCTAAGATGCATACGTCACAAAGGAGCTGAAAACGATGAGCAGAGGATGTGGCGGCCGCTCCCGGTGCAGAAATATTCGTATCTTGGGGTTCTCCGAGAGAGTGGAGGGGGGATCCACCAAAGAGTTCCTGGAGAAGTGGAGGCAGGCTGAGATCAATCTGACAGCCGTACCTAACTTTTATGTAGTGGAAAGAGTGCACAGAGCACTCTTTCCACTACATAAAATGGAGCCTCCACCACCGCCTGGTACTTCTCCGAAGGCCATAATCGCCCAAATCCTCAACTACAGAGACAGAAACAGTATCCTTCGAGGAGCCTGTGAGCGGTCAATCCCCCTTTTCAGCAGCAGCAAGATAGCCATCTATCCAGGCTACACTAAGCAGGTGCAGCGAAAATCCTTCTTCGGTGTTACGCAAAAACTGAGAGTACTCCAGCTTCAATATATGTATCTGTATCCTGCGAAACTGAAAGTTCTCTCACAAGGAAAGGTGCATTTTTTTGACCGACCTGAGGAGGTGTGGGAATGGTTGCAAGTAAGAGGCGATGCAATACCACCCCACTCAGGACACAGTCAAAAACTAACCTCTGGTACCCGCTTCAGAGGGGATTCACGTCCATGCAACCCAGACAGGGAACAACCCGAGCATTACCCTGCTGAGCAACCAGAGTATCACAGTTAACTAGGACAGCACCATGTAGCTCAGAGCGATGGAAACACAAGGCATGGAGCAGAATACTGGCATGCTCCCAGCGGCTGATGGAACTGAAACTGGGGGCTCGAGCCCCACTTTGGTCTTTGCGCCCAACACCTTGGTCGCCCCTGAGGTGGGGAGTGGAGACAACTGAATGGGAGAGTTGATGACAGTACTTCTCAGGTAGCACAATGGGGGTTTGCCTGGCGAGTAATTTGAGGGGTCTTGAAAGTTGCTGGGGAGGAGTAAGGAGGAACTGGCTGTGCCGTGCACTAGCGTGACACTTAGCACCATTGTGCTGACCACTGGGACATAAGAGTGTGCAGCCTGACTAAATGTGGGACACAAGAGAAAGCTGGTTGAGCGTGCTATGGGATGAATGGAGTTAGTTATAAATCAGCCAGATGAGAATGGCTGACCGGGAAGCTAACTGGCGGAGTAAGTTAACCTGTTCATGTTGGATCGGCTGGGATGCTGTGCAAGTCCTGGAACGCGCATCGGGTAGGCATTAATAGATGAATGGTTAAACTATGTTTGTTCATAGGTTGGGGGAATTCTTTTATGCATTGTATCTTAGTGTTTATACTTGTACAGTAGTTAGCAGAGGTTCAGACATGGTGGAGAGGAAGGAGACTCTCACCTCGAACTATGACGGGGGCTGATCTCAGAATCCTGACATGGAATGCCAGAGGATTAGGGATATACACTAAGAGGTACAGGGTACTTGCCTTACTAAAACAACACAAAATCACTATAGACTGCTTACAAGAAACCCACCTGGATGACACGGATACCACGTCTAGTCCAGAAATGGCGAGGACAAATATTTCACTCCTCTTACTCTGCATACACAGGGGCACACTAATCTGGGTTGTGCCAGGGGTCCTGTTTTCCCTGACGTGCATGGAGGGGACCCTAGACGGATGTGACTTCACCATACTGAACACCTATGCCCCCAAAACCAATGACCCCATCTTTTTTCACAATATATAGGATTTGTTAACACAAGATGTTGATTCACCCCTGATATGGCTAGGCAACTTCAACAGCATATTAGACTGCAATCTGGATAGGGCACCCCCCACCCCAGGGCAGGCACCAAACCATTAATGACAGCAGTACTTAGTGGGTTAATGCAAAACCTGGGTTTGGATGATGTCTGACAGCTGAGCCACCCTGCGCAGCAGGTATACACTTGTTATTCCACCACACATAACACATACATTAGATGAGACAGAATACCGGTAGCAGGATTCCCATAGGCAATAGACATTGAGGTGACACAGCGCATTTCCTATCGGATCTTTTCCCGGTCTGTTGCGCCATGAAGCAGGGCGATCCAGCGCAAGCTGCAAGGTCCTGTGAGATGCCGGTTGAAATCCTAACAGACCCGTTGGGGAGGAAGGCGCCATCACAGGCAATGTCAGATTAGGGCCACTGAGTGGGAGGCCCTGAAAGTGGTAATGAGGGGCACATGCAAGGGCTGAAACCTGCGGAGTGCGTCGGCAGCTCCGGGTGGAACCAGGCAGGGAGGAAGCAGCGTTGGCCTCGCTGCAAGCCAGGGAGCAGTCGCACCCTGATGCAGGTTGTAGGGAGCACGCGATGCATAGACCCATAGCAGATATATGGGAAAGAACCCTTGGATAAATACACGCTCAAACAATGTAGACAGAGACTGCACAGGGATGGGGACAAATCGGGTAGGCTGCTCGCTTGGATCCTGTGTAGAGAACACCCGCCACCACTTACAACACACCTGACATGGACGGACAGTACCAGAGTCGCCACTAGGGCTGGAATCGTGGGCGTATTTCGGCAGCACTTACAACGCCTATACACTGCGGACCCTGACATAACCCTGGCTGAATATAAACGATTCTTAGAGAGCCTGGCCATCCCCTGACTCGCACTGAGAACAGTCGAGTCCCTAGGCGCTTAGATAACTCTGGAAGAACTTCGAACCGCACTGAGTAGGCTCCTGAGGGCAAAAGCGCTGGAAGGTGATGGCTTTCCACTAGGGTGACCAAAATTTTAGATCCGAAAACTGGGACATTTCACAAAAATAGAAGAAGGACTACCATTTTTAGGTCTCGTGGCGTTGAACAGCGCCTAAGCGCTGCCTTCGCCAGAGACCTATTGTCACTGGGTCTGCTTCCCAGGAGACAGCACCTGGCCGCGCGCATCACGAAAAAGGCGATCGGCGCAGGCCACGCGCCCGCGAACGCGCTCGCCGTGGCTGTCTCCTGGGAAGCGCAAACATACACAGGCACACCTCCCCCTGCACGCATGCGCACAAACAGAGACAAACACACACGAGCGCACCTACACACACACACACACACACATACAGAGACCCCCCCCGCCGCCGCTGCACACACACACGCACACAAGCGCACCTCCCCTCCCCCCTCCAACTAAGCCCCACTTACCGGCTTTGTTGACTTCTGCAGACTCCGCGGGGCTCTCCCTCGGGCATGGGAGCCCCGCATCACCAGCACTGCTTCTCTGGCCATCCGTGGGCGCGTGCGCGGGCTTGCGCGGGCTTCCGGAGTGCGAACTACAAACGTCTACGCTATGATGTCATTTTGTAGTTCATCACACGTCAGGACATTGCGGCACATCTGGGGAGCATGCGGTTTTGACTGACAGAGACTTTTTGGCCTCAGGTTGTCTTCCCTTTTGAATTTTCCTAGATACACATGCCGCACGTTGCTTCTGTACAAAGACTACAGACGCCATATTGCTGACATCACTTTGTAGTTCTAAATACGGGCGCGGAGCGGTGGCTAGTACCGAGTGTTGCTCGTTTTTACACAGTACCCCTTTTGAATTTTCCTGGATACACATGCCGCACGTTGCTTCTGTACAAAGACTACAGACGCCATATTGCTGACATCACTTTGTAGTTCTAAATACGGGAGCGGAGCGGTGGCTAGTACCGAGTGTTGCTCGTTTTTACACAATAGACTGCTGTCCACTCCCTGGGGTGCTATCCTGTGATCTTGAACAGGCGTTTTGTGGTTGGCATGAGAATGTGCACATTTAAAAGGAACTTTCGGTTGCAATGTGAGTTTATTTCTTTTTCCATTGGTTTGTGCCTCTCCAACGTGAACTTCTGGAGTGTGTGTACTCTATGAAATACCTAGCCCATGAATTCCATTCCCCAAGCGCACACATCACATCTTCTGTAGAATTGACAGGTGTACTTTGACTAACAATGATTTTCTTTCTTTCAGGCGGGGACATATTGTTTATTTATGTTCTAGCATGTTGGCCGTGTGCCATGCCATTGAGTTTATTAGCGATGTGCACTAATCCTTTCTTTTCTACCAGTGTCGACTTGTGCGAGCTGTAGTACGTCCTCAGAGGTAGAATATAGGCCGCCCCTTTCGAGTGTGGCTTCTGTGCACATTTGACATTTCTAGAATACTTCTATTTGTACTTTAGCAACTTATTTATCGAGAACAACGTAGGTTTGCCCTTATATTTTGCTTTGGGTTTGCAAATCATTAACGTGATTGTTTGAATCAAATGCCTTCGGCTAGGTGTTTGTTTTTATACAATCGGCCGGTTTATTTAATGTTTAACATAGCTTTGTTTACAGTATTTATTGCCTGTTTTGGTGTATGGAAGGTGTCCCCTCATTTGCTAGTTTTTTTTTCTGTAGTACTCATTAGAAATGAGCAGGTTGTACCCCACGATTTCACCCATTTGTTAACTTCATTTTTCTGTTTTGACACTGCTGAATACTGTGATCACGAGGCAGGGGCTTCATTCATGTCGGGTGCATTTTATAGATCCCTCTTTGGTAGGAGGTCCATGTCTGACATGAACCAGCTGGTTACTTCTTGTTGCCTGCCAACTGTTTTCTGAATGCGCCGGGCACATTTTCTACAGGCACACACACCACCAGACATCAGTGCACGCATCAATTGTTAACACATCCACAATTAACTATTGTAGCAATCGCAGTATGGCGCACTTTACTTTTAAACATGTCAGTGCACGCTTTTCCACCATGCACACACACCACCAGCCATCAGTGCACACTTTCAACAGGCACACACACACCACTAGCCATCAGTACACGCTTTCATCAGGCATACACACCACCGGCCGTCAGTGCACACTTTCAACAGGCACAAACGCCACCAGCCGTCAGTGCACGCTTTCACCGGGCACAAACACCACCAGCTGCCAGTGCACCCTTTCACCAGGCACACACCACCAGCCGCCAGTGCACCCTTTCACCAGGCACACACCACCAGCCGTCAGTGCACACTTTCACCAGGCACAGACACCATAAGTTGTTAGTGCATGCTTTCACCGGGCACAAACACCACCATCCGTCAGTGTACGCTTTCACCGGGCACAAACACCACCAGCCAATACAGAGTTTGCAAAAAAATTCATGCAACACATTGTCATATACAAGGCCAATAACTCAAACTTGAATGCTGCGAGACCTATTGCATTGCAAATGCTTGTACGCTCCTCAGCAGACAATTACAGAACAGGCAGTAAGGACATACATAAAATGTAATTTTAAACCCAGTAACTTGCCTGTTAATTAAATTGCTTTCTTGAAACAACTGCTAACTTTCTCTGCTTTGGAAAACATAAAAAACACCTCCCACCGTTTTCAGTCGATCCTCTCTAAAAAACGGGGCATGAGCTAAAAAATTTTAAATTTGCTGGGTCACCCTACTTTCCACACAAGTTTTATCAGTTGTTTTTGGTCACAGAGGGTCTCCTGGAAGTCCTCCTAGAGGCACGTGACAGACGGATATTACCCACGGCCATGAGGAAGGGAGAGATTTGTATGTTCCTTAAGCCAAGCGAAAAGACTGACCCCACCTCTTTTTGGCCGCTCACAATAATTAATGCAGATATGAAGATACTTTGCAAATTACTCGCTAACTGACTGGCACCCCATCTCGTGCATGAAGAGCAGTACGGTTTCATCCCTGGGCGCAATATCGGTATGAACCTCAGACACTTAGCTCATGTCCTCCCTGAAGTGGAGCTTCGCAATGAAGAGTTGGCACTGGTCTCCATCGACCTAGAAAAAGCCTTCCACACAGTGGACTGGGGCCACCTATTGAAAGTGCTGAGTCATGGGATTTGGTCCTAATATTCAAGGGTGGGTCCAGCTGCTATACACTGGTCCTAGTGCTAGAGTATACGTGGGACGCGGCCGATCGGAAGCATGGACCCTGGACAGGGGACGCGGCATGGCTGTCCCCTTTCACCGCGCCTATTCGCACTAGCAATGGAACTTCTGGCAATATGGGCATATCGGAAGGTGTGGGACTGGGGCATACGACTGGGGATACCCGTCACATAATATTACTTTACGCTGATGATGCGTTCTTCTATCTTACTTTCCCACGTGTTGCAGTGCTGCCACTGCTGCAACTACTGGACAAGTTCAGAGACCTGTCCGGACTCTGGCTCAACTGAAATAAGTTACTGCTATTTCCCTTGGCGCCCCTGGTTGGTACACCCCTGGCTCGTCTCCAGAGCCTGGGCCTGCGTTGGGAGTTGACACAATTTAGATACCTGGGGATTCAGATGGCACAAACAAGAATACAGCAACTTCACCTTAATATGGACAGGGTGCTGGCTGCATTAAAGAAGTCAGTGACATTTTGGAGTACATTGCACCTTTCCATAATGGGCAGGCTGGCTATCGCCAAAATGGTGTTATTGCTGAGATGCATGTATACCCTACAACACTTGCTCTGTCCCATACCCATGAAGGTATTTAAGCAACTGAACTCATGCTGACCCGACAATATGAAGAGGGGGTCTGAAGGTGACTTGTATTACTTTGCCATGCATCTATAACACGCGACCCAGTGTCATGGTTACGAGCACGCATACAGCCTGCAGCCCTCACCTTTCCCCGGTTTTGCCTGTCACGAATGAATGTGGTAGGGACTACATATCCCACAATCCTTAGGGGCACATCTCTGCTAGCCAGGAAGGAGCACACTCCTACTTAAACCCCGCCCCCTAAGGGTCGGTGCTTGACAAACTGCCTGTGGAGCTCTACACTTGTGTGCTGATTCTACGCCTTTTTCCCGGAGTTCTACCGACTTCACGTTTCAGACAGAATGGGGAAACGCGTTCCTTCATTGAGCTACCTAGCTGTCCGACCTTGTCTGCACTTTCCTTGGTTCGCGGTCTTCACGCGGAACCGAGGGAGAGCCTGCGTCTCTGTTCACAGGAGCTGAACAGGAGACGCTGAAACCTTCGCGCTGTTAGGGAGCGTGACACTTAACCTCCCGATAGCGGACTTTGAATACCCGGAAGCACCTCGAGGCTGTTGGTGCTATAAGTCACGGTTCAGGAACCGAACCGATGAACTTTGGATTGCACATTTTATTTGTTTTGTTTACATGACTTTAGAGACCTTTGGATTGCCTTGGTGATTTTGAGTACGGGACATTGGATTTTGCCCAGGAGACCAGGGACCGGGAACGCCCCCTTCCTGGGTACGAAGTTACTCCGGAGTTAAGGAGTTCTCCTCTCACCTCTAGAGCAGACCAGCACGCCAAGGTACTCCCCTCACAAGGCACCCGTCTTCTCTTTCACAGCCCTCTGGAGAGTGATCCTGGACATATTCATGTAAGTTTGAACGGGGTTGTACCTTTCTGTGCTAGTGGGGGTGTGTTTGCAGGACTACTCATTTCTGTTCTTGTTGTCTTCCTGATGCAAGGGTCCCAGAGGGAGTATAGAAAACAGTCACCTATTCCTGTGACGGAACAGGCTTCTTTTGAATTACTTTGTCCCATTCCCCTTTTCCCTAGAATACTTCACTACCCATAGTGCGACATACATTGTGGTGAGTTTAGTGTTTGGGGGACATTGGGAACTAATCTTCACGGCGTCGTTCCTGCTGGCCGTCCTGAAGGTTAGTGGCATATTAAGTTGGGCGCTACTGACACCTGACACCCAGTGGCTAGATGAGGGCGATAAGTGAGAAAAGGGGTTGTTAAAAGGGTTGGTGGCTCCAAATCGACTACCTGAGGTGCTAATGGAAGGAGCAGGAGTCGTGAGGAATATGCCATACATAGTTCGCCAGACAGCACAAATATGGCAACGCCTCGCTGAGGCGGTCCTGAAGCAAGACCCATTTCACTGAAAACTTCTGGTCTGGACACTGGTGCGGGTGATGCAAATGATAGATAATATGTCCTTCCAAGCATGGAAGGAAGGTTGTTATGCCCTATTGGGAGACTTTCATCCTGGCGAGGTCTTCATATCCTTTGAACAAGCCTGCAAAAAGTTTGCACTCGGGCACAGGAATTTCCTACATCATGCTGGACTAGCTGAGGTGGCCAAACTGACCTGGACCACTTATCCCACCTTACCTCAATCCACTCATTTCCTGGACATTCTACTGTCATGTGGTGCATGACAGCACTTGATCACACTACTATATAAGGCAATGAGAGCAGATGTGGTGTGCCTCCTGCTTCAGGCCCAAGCGGCGTGGGATGCTGACTTGGACACTCCTTCGGAATACAGGGTATGGACAGAAATCTGAGATCTTACCCACACTGTATCGTGTAATGCCCACTTCCAGCTGGTATACCACTATTTCCTACAGACCTACCTAACCCCCAAGGACCTTCACCGCATAACCCATACTCAACAGGACAGTTGCATACACTGTGACACTAGTGGGGCAGACTTCCTGAACCAGGCATGGCAGTGCCGGATGTTGCAAAACTACTGGACGCAGGTGGTGGCGGAGTTAAAGAGGACTTCTCACCTTCTACTAGAATGCCCACCGTTGAATTGCCTAATGGGTTATGTTAAGCGGACAAAGGGCTGTAAGATGGCCTTTAAATTCCTTCAGCTGGGGCTGGTATTAGCCAGACATAGAGTTGCCTTCACCTGGATGGGCCAACATAAGTCTGAACTCAAACACTGGTACTGGGACATACAGGAGTGGTCAAAAGCAGAGGAGATGCACATGAAGATGAGTAGGCAGGACGAAAAAATGGTGGTCCTCCAGGACTGGAAGGACTTATGTGATACAATTCTAGATCCACATGCTGACACTGTCTCCACCAATAGTGAGACCATGGATGGGAGCTTGGGGGTGACATGAATCTAGGAAGGGATGGGACCTAGGGCCAGATGTACTAGCATATTTTGCGGGCACAAATGGGTTTTAGACACGTTTGCGACAGAAAAAACGTGTGGCCCATGTACTAATCCTATTTTGCGACTCTCAAATCAATTTGCGACTCGCAAAATAGGATTTGCGACTCGCTATTAGGAAGGAGCGTTCCAAGGGCGTCCTTTCCTAATAGTGACTCCTGAAGCTATGTATGACTGTTTTGCGACCGCAATTGTGTTCGCAAAACAGTCGCAGTTTACCACCCTTCACAGAAGGGTGGTAAACCACTCACCCCATGGGACCCCTTCCCCTTTGTGAGTGGCTCTCAAAATATTTTTTGGAGGGCAGGCAGTCGTCCCAGGGACCACTGCCTGTCCTTAAAAAATTAAACTGAAAAGTCTCATTTTAAATTTTTAAATGCATCCCATTTTCCTTTAATGAAAACAGGCTGCCTTTAAAAAAAACTGCTGTATTTAAAAGCAGTCCCAGACATGGTGGTCTGCTGACCCCAGCAGGCCACCATCCCAGGGAGTGCCAGCCATTCCCAATGGGGTCGCAAATTGTGACTGCCTCATTAATATGCATGAGGCATGCAATTTGCGAACCCAATGGGAATCGCAAACAGTGTTTCAGACACAGTTGTGCATCCCAATTTGCGAGTTGCAAATTGCGAATCGCAAATGCGACGCAATTTGCGACTCACAAATTTGTGGGTTGTAAATCTGGCCCCTAGTCTTAACAGTATTAAGGTGATTTGTCCGCAAGCTTGGAGTGCTGGATCCTCCATTGGGTGCCAGTGACAAGTTATAAGAGTGTTCGATGGTCAAAAGAATGCCTTCTCCCAGCGCGACATGTCATGTGATATGTATTGTGCTTTACGAACAGCTTTATTATGTTTTCTAAAAAATTAAAAATTACGATTTTTTTGTTTAAGTGAACAGTCAACAGTGGGTTCCAATAATTCAAGGGTTTTTACCCAGAGAGGTACAACTGAAAGATCACAGGGTGGTAGACGAAGAAGTCACACTCAAGGAAGAGCAAAAGTTGAGGGCCAAGGCTTCCATTGGTTTTTCCTAAGAAAAGATCCTAGAAGACTTGAATCTTTCTATCTGACAGCAAATATAAGATAATTGGGTTTTACAAACAAGAAGAGATATTGGAATAGAGTTTGTAGGGACTCTGAGGTCAAACACAGGAGAACTGGTTTTGGATAATGAGCGCATGAAGGTAGTAGATATGGTCCTGAATCAGATGTTGCAGAAAGTTGTGATAATACAGGTGCAAGTTGTTAGGAATGGATTTGTAAGCACACTTTTTTTTAGTCAGAAAGATTGATAAGGGTTGGCTTCCAGTTATAAATTTACAAGACCTAAATAGGTGTTTGTTTGATCTACAGACATTTCAAGATGGATCAGCTCCATCTGTTGAAGACTATTTCGCAGAAAAGTGATTGGTTGTTGGGTTTGAAGGATGCTTACTTCACTATCCAGATCGACGTGGAGAGTCAGAATTTCCTCTGTTGGTATCAATTCCTTTGTGTTCATGTCCAATTGTCTTCATTGCCCCTGTGTTTCACCAAGCTGTTATGCCCAGCTGTGGCTTTACTGAGTGCTAGAGGTGTATGGTTGATAATTTATACAAACAGCATTCTTTTAATGTCTCAGAATCATGGGTAATTATTGGTTCATTTGAAGATGACAAGAAATATTTTGGCGAGCTTTGGTTTCATCATCAATGTGGAGAAGTTCATTTTAATTTCTTCTCAGATTGTTAGAATTTTTGTGGTTCCAGGTAGATACTTCTTAGGCAAAATGTTTGCTACTGAAAAAAAAGATGAAAATGATAACGAAAGAGAAGAAGCGGGTTACTCAACAGGACTCAGCTCGAGTAATTGAGCTTTTATTTTCAGCAGTTCAATTGATTTTTCCAGGATCCCAAGTTACAGGGCACAACAGAGGTTGAAGACATCAGGCTTAAGAAAAGGTTTGTGGTATGCTGACACACTTTGACTGTCCATAGAGGTCAGAGAGGAGATAATGTGATGGCTATACAGTTCAAAAACCTGTAATGGACAAGCAGATTTGGGGTGGGATGCACATTTTGTTTTAAAAACAGATGCGAGCAATCTAAGTTGGGGTGCAATATTGGACAGTCAGGAAAAGGGGGCAGATGGTTAAAGGCAGAATGAGTTTTGCACATAAATTGATTGGAGATGCTGGCAAGATTTAAAGCCTTGAGGAATGTTTGACGGGCGACTTAGTTTTAATACCCATGGACAGTGAGTCTGTAGTGACTTATATAAATGGTGTACATGGAAGCTGTTCAAAGAAATTGCCAGGCTTGGCAGGGGACTGTTGGTATTTTTGTTTAGAACACAGGATTTGTTTAAGGGCAGAGTATTTACCTGGAACGGAGAATGTAGATTCTTTTCACTTGCGGCTCCCGTGGCCCTCTCACACAGACATGAATTCTCCTCACACACCATCCTTGGTGGGCTCTCTCACTGGGAAGAGCTGATATGATATGATATGAACAGATTATAAAGTGCAACAAATGCCCTTAGGCATCAAGGACGAGGATGCAGATTTCATGTCAAGACAAGAGGCTGACATTATGCATTAGACTTTTATTGCTAACCCCATGTGCAACTCTTTAACCCCTTGCATGCTGATGACGGCCCCCAGCCGTCATGCACTACGGTGCTCGTGTGCTGATGACCCGTCATAAACCCGCCCACTTGCGATTTTGCCGCACAGTCGCAGAATCGCGGCCACATGCAAGGGGTTAAAGAAACTTCTTGCATGCCACTAAATTCTAGAATCAGAATGCCATACTCCTTATAGACTCAGAAACGGTATCCCTGTTCCTCTTTTCATTGCTGCTGCATGTCAGTAAAGTATCTGTTTCTCAATGAGGTTATATATTTTCACTTTGAGAAAGTTAATATGTTAAATGTGATGGTTAAATGTTATTTTCCTTATAATTTTTCACTTTGCTTATTTTTTTCCCTTAATTTATTCACCTTGCTTAGCTGTTCCCATTATATGGGACTTTGTTTTTATATTACGATAAAAATATGTGTCTAGCTAGTTCACAATTTTGATATTTTTTTTTTTAAGGTTAATTCCATACCTTTAATCCTTTATGCGAGTTTCAAATTTAGGCCCAGATTACTATGCCGGGCGAACGCAGTATCGGTCTGGAACCACGCGATCATAGGTCGGCGGTTCCGACCCCGCAATTTGGATGCAACCGCCCATAGCCATAGGGCGGTCGGAAACATCACTTTCATTATGGCAGCTTGTGTGGTGAGGCGAAAAGACCCGCAGCATACGCTGCCATACTGAAATGGATGTTTGTAAACATCCCTGCACCGTGTTGCAGGCATTTTTGTTTTTAATAGGCGGTTTGAGACAGAATCTCAAGCTTCCAGGTTGATGCACGCTGTTCAGTTCACAGAAACAAAGGTTGGACTGAGACGTCAACATTGGAATGTTCAGACGTTTAAAGTCCTGGATCAAAGTCCACCATTTTGGTGTGAGCACTCTTTAGTACATGCCTGCAAAGGCTCAATTTGATTAAAGGCAGCGCCGCGCACAGCATTTGTTCAACGTACGTTTTTTTGCTGTTAGCTTGCAGTCCGAGAGTGACTCAAGCTGCATTACAGTATAGCATACATGCCAACCCTCCGGATTCAGGTGGGAGACCACTGATTTCGAGGCTAGTCTCTCGCCTCCAGATTCATGCATTCAAGAACCTGATTCCTCTTCGGGCTTCTGCCGGGGGTCTAGTGAGGCTCGTAGTATTCACTGTCAGTAACCTGCTCCTGCAGGCAAAGGCCCAGCACTTTTGTCACACGCTTTGCCATAGCGTTTTCTCCCTGCTCCTGACAGTTAAGGGGGGAAAAACACATGTATCTGCATTTCTGCTATCTGGTCCTATGGTACCACACTTTCAAGTCCCATACATGACAACAGATTCAGGCCTCGATATAGTCAATGGATGAAATACATTCTCACAATTATTTTTCTAAAATCTCCCATTTTCCTCTTCTAAAATGTTGGCATGTATGGTATAGTCATACATTTGATTACATATGAATGGCATAGGAGAAAAGAAAATACATTTGAGTATAAAGGGTGATTTCATTTAGGGCATTTCGTTTCTACTTTAGTTTCTGGTACTGGGATTATATATACATATTTTCAATTATAAGGACATTTTCTGAAATTAATTTGAAATGGAAGATCCTTGTGGTTCCAGCAAGGAGGTAGCGGAAGAGGAAATCTAAAAATTGATACAGAAGGCGGTTCAAGCCTCTATAAAAGTTTGTGATTGTAAGTTGTCTTTGTGATTGTAAATTGTATTTATATAGCATTTACTAACCTTGACATGGCTTCTAAGCAGGTTGTGGCGAGTAACACGCTACTCTGGATTCCAAGATTAGAGTTTGATAGTAGATTAATAATGAGTGCTTTTTTCCCCCTTATGGATTGGCTGAGTTAAATTTGTGCTCTTGGTTTCCTGTGTGTTTAGCCGAGTTTTGAATAGGGATTGAACGATGGGAATTGATTAGAAAAGGGAAACAAGTAAGTTGTTTTTAGGTCGAAGCCTACCAGACTGTGCAGCTGTCTGGTTTGCTAACAACTTATTTTAGGCATTCTGAAAGCTTCCCTGGGAATGAATTCTATCCATTGTTGAAATTGGCTTTGTGGCTTGTAACTCACATTTGCTTGTTTGTTATTTGTTAGCTTTAATTGTTTTAGGCTGCCCAGCTTGGTTTTGTCTCTCCTCTAGAACAATGTCTGTTTACTGTATCCTTCCAATTGCTCGCCTTTAACCCTTGTTCTTATCTTGAAGCATTTAGTATGCATTCAAAGACAGAGTTCAATTGCAGGCTATGTCTTCCTATGGGGGCTTTGAGTTTACTTTTCTTTCTCTGACTTCAAAGTGAAAGTATTTATGTGACAATCTTGCTGTGAAACCAAAGGCTTTTTTATAGCACATAACAAAAATAATTTAGAAAATATCAGAATTAGGAAAGTACAAATAAGTCTCTTTTTTTTTAATACTGAAGTGTGGTAGAAACAAATATTTGAATATTATTAAAATATTTCAATGCACTAGGTGATGACATTTCCACACATTATCATTTCTGTGCAGTAAAACCGTATGTCTGTGCAAATGTAATATTAATTTCAATAAAAAATGTGTTGTCTGCAATATCAGTGCATTTCCACACCCTGCATACTCCCCACTATGCCACTCCCCTCTACACCCCGCCACTCCATTCTACTCCACTCCACTCTAAGACATGCCACTCCATTGTATGACACTGCACATCACTTCACTCCACGCCACTTCACTCTACGCCGCCACTCTACGACACGCCAAACCACTCCACTGTATGCCACTCTACTCTAATCCCCTCCACGCCATACACTACGTCACTCCAATATACCCCACACCACTGCAATATACTCCAATTTACCCAATTTCACTCCAATATACCCCACTCCATTCCCCTTCTTCATTTTAATCAACCCCAATCTACTCCAATCTACCCCAGTACTCTCCACTTTATTCCAATCTACCCCTCTCCATTTCACTATAATCTACCCCACTTCACTCCAATCTATCCCAGTTTACCCCACTCTACTCCAATATACTCCACTCCAACTTCCTCTCTCAAACCAGTCTAACCCAATCTACTCCAATCCATTCCACTTTACTCTAATCTATCCCTCTCCACTTCACAATTTACTGCAATCTACCCCACTCCACTCCAGTGTATCCCAATATACACCCCTCCACTCCGCTCCAATCTACCCCACTCCACTTCACTCTACCCCACTCCACTGTAATCTACCCTACTCCAATCTACCCCAATGTACCCCACTCCATTCCAGTCTACACCACTCCATTCCAGTCTACTCCAATTTAACCCACTCCACTCCAATCTACCCCACTCTACTCCAATATACTCCACTCCAACTTCCTCTCTCAAACCAGTCTAACCCAATCTACTCCAATCCATTCCAATTTACTCCAATCTATCCCTCTCCACTTCACAACAATTTACTGCAATCTACCCCACTCCAGTCTACCCCACTCCACTCCACTCCAGTGTAACCCAATATACACCCCTCCACCCCGCCCCAATCTACCCCACTTCACTCTACCCCACTCCACTGTAATCTACCCTCCTCCAATCTACCCCAATGTACCCCACTCCAATCCTGTCTACACCCCTCCATTCCAGTCTACTCCAATTTAACCCACTCCAATCTACCCCAAGCCACCCCACCTTAGTGAACCCCAAGCCGCCCCAATCTAACCCACTCCAGACTTCTTCAATCTATCTCACTTCAATCCAGTCTACTCCAATCTTCCCCACTCCAGTATACCCCTCCACTCAATCCTACCCCATTCCACTCTACTTCAATGTACCCCTCTCCACTCCAATCTAACCTACACCACTCCAATCTACTCCACTGCAATCCACCTCTTATTCTCCACTCTACCCCAGTGCCCCCACTCCACTCTACCCCACTCCACTCTCCCACAATCTACCATACTCCACTCGAATATACCCCACTCCAATCTACCCAAATCCAATCTACCCCATTCCACTGCAAACTACTCCACTCCAACTCAATCTCACCCACCCCAATCTAACCCACCCTACTCCACCCTAATCTACTCCTTTCCAAACTACCGTACCCCTTTCCAATCTACCGTATCCTACTCCAATCTACCCCACTCCACTTCAGTCATCCCCAGGCTTTCACACTCCACTCTACCCCAATCTACACCACTCCACTGTACCCCAGTTCACCCCACTCTACTCCAATAAAATTTACCCTGCTCCACTCTGATCTTACCGACACTCCGATCTGCCCCACTCAACTCCAATCTGCCCCACTCAACTCCTATCTGCCCCACTCAACTCCTATCTGCCCCACTCCACCACATTCTATCGCAATTTACAACAATCCACACCATTCCACCCTACCCAACGCCAATCAACCCCACCCAACTCCAATCTACCCCACCCAACTGCAATCTACCCCACCCAACTGCAATCTACCCCACCCAACTCTAGTCTACACCAATCTGCTCCATTCCACTCCTATCTCCCCAACTTCACTCCAATCTATCCAAATCCACTCCGATCCATTCGATTCCACTCCAGTTTACCCTACTCTGCTCCAATATACCCCACTCCAATCTACCATATTCCACTCCAATACCCCACTCCAATCTACCATATTCCACTCCAATCTACCACAATCCACCCCACTGAAATCTACTGCTATCTACCCCACTCCATACACAAAGGCTATCCCAATCCAGTCTATCCTGATCTACCCCACTCCATTTCCCCAATCTACCCCACTCCACTGTATCCCTGTCTACCCTACTCCTCTCAAGCCTAACAGACTCCACTCTTATCTAACTCACTGCAATCCACCTAATCAACTCCACTCTACCCCAGTGTACCCCACTCCACTCTGTCCCAATCTACAATACTCCACTCTCACACAATCTACCCAACTCCACTCCATTCTACCCCACTCCAATTTACCCCACTTCATCCCAATCCACCCCTATCACCCCACTCCAATCTACCCCACCCCACCACACTCCATCCTAATCTACCCCACTCCAGTCAACCCCAGGCTACCATACTTCACCCAAGTCTACTCTACCCCAATCTACCCCACTCTACTCCAAACCAATATACCCCACTCCACTCTAATCTACCCCACTCTGATCCCACAATCAACCCCACTCCACTCAAATCTACCCCACTGAACCCCATCTGACCCCAATATACCCCAACCCAATCTACCCCACTCACATCTACCCATGCCACTTCAT